>NW_026991718.1:29398037-31898037 GCF_029215605.1 Mirounga angustirostris
GTTCCAGGCCATTTAAAGAGGAAGAAGGACAATGGGTGGTGGTGGGTCCAGATTGCAGAGGTATCTGGCGGCTTTTCCTTCTTGGTATGGTGCTTTTTTCCCCACACTCTCACCCAAATTAGCCAGAACCCAAAGTAAACTTTCTGATGAGATTTCTTTTGCTCTAACGTAAGTTAATCTTGTTTATTTATGAAAAATTACTGCCTTGGTCCCACTTCCATCAGGAAGTAGCCAGATATCAGTATCCTTTAACATTTCAGCACATCTAAGTCACAAGTTGCTTGTTTTTACAACTCCTACTTAACATAAAATTTTGCTTTCTGGGGTGCCTGAGTGGCTTAGTCGGTTAAGTGTCTGACTTGATTTTGGCTCAGGTCATGATCTCAGGGCCGGGAGATCAAGCCCCAAGTCCTCCGTGCTCAGCAGGGAGTCTGCTTGAGATTCTTTCCCTCTGCCCCTCCCCCACTCTCTCTCTCAAATAAATCCTTAAAACATCTTCTTTGCTTTCCATGCAGTTTTTTTTTAAATTTTTTTAATTAAAGGAAGTTTTTCAGGTTGGGAAATTTCATTTGTGAATGATGGGTTTCCCTTACCATTACCCTTAATTTGATGGTGTTATTATATGAGGTAATTCAAAAATACCTTTGGTTTGAGGTTGGAGATTGGGAAGCTGGTATATATACTGGATCTTAAGAGAGCACAGAAAATTTTGGCACATGAATTAAGAATACTAATTCTAGTACTCCAAGTGTATTTAACAGATGTTTTACTGTGGGTTCTCCTTTACATTACTGGATTAATTATCTCTCTCTTAAAGAGGAACACAGGAAAAATCAATGTGGAGTTAGCATCTGGACCAGCCTTCAATGTAAGGTGAATGGCTAAATCATCAAGGACAAGAAAATTTTCTACAAAACAGGCCCTTCTTGGTAGCAGGATATTGCAGATTTTGTTGACTCAAATAGATCCTTCAAGTCTGACTGAGGCCACCATTACCTTTAGTCTAAACAGGATTAAGGAAGGGCTTAGAGTTGTAGGAGCTAAGTGAAACAAAGTGAATCATTTTCTGTATGGTGGGTTTTGAATTGTTTGGTTTTGAAAGTATATAAAATATACTAAAAATTGTGTTCCAGAAAATATGGATTTCAATTTTCAGACCTGCAGGTCAGTGCTTACCCATAAAACTGGAGTGTCCTGATCACTGTAAGCAACAGGTGTAACTAAGAAGTAACAAGTGGAGGGACGCTTCATGGTTACAGTGATTGCGTTAAATAGTGCTGCTAGATTCCTAAGTGTTCCTGGTGACTACCCTAGGTGCCAGAACAGCTCTGGAATGGTCTTGGGAAATCCAATGCAGGTCAGAATACCACTCTGGAGTACCCCAGAGTGTCCGTCAATCCATGTAAAAACATTTAGCATCCTCCTGACCTTCTGAACCGGATTACTCTAAAATAACTCCAGCAAATGTCTCAGTTCTCATTAAAAGGGACAAAGGGATATTTCTGACACTACTGAAAAATGTGTCCATGACAAAGGATATAACACTCACTACTACAGAAGCATACAGAACATCAAAGAACAGCAGATAGTTTCAAGGACACTCTTAGATTCCACATAACATTATGGCTTCAGATTGGAACAAAGAGATTGTGAATTGTGGGCAGAGAAAGCCTTTGAGAAATAATGTTGATTTGAAAAAGCAAGGGGAAGGGGAAGGCTTATGTTTGTTAAATAGCCAAACAAAAAATAGAAACACATTTTAATTTTTAAAAAATATGTAACTGAACACTTGAAAATATACGCATGTGTCCCTGAAAGTATCACTGACCCAATCTTATGGAGTATTTTATTTAATTTTACTGGCTTTCCAAAGGTTCAAACTCTATAATGATAAATTTCTCTACCTTTCTCACAATCAATAATTAAGACTGTTCCATTACTTTGGACTCACATCTACTTTGTCTTACACCCCTTTTATTTCTCTGCATGCCTCTCCTACCCACCCCCCCACCAAAAACACAAAATCAAGATGTATTATTTTAACTGCAAATCCACTAGATTCCAAAATATTTCAATTCATGAGACACCTATAGCACATTATCTATATTTGTACACTTTATTTAAAAACAAATAATACACTTAGAGCCACCAAAAAAGATATCTTAATTAGCTTATCCATACCCTGAATTTACAAAAGAAACTTCTTGCACCACAAAAATTAGCATTTGGATTAATTTACATTAATTGATATAACTGAATTTAAAAATACCTGAAGATCAAACAATCTGGTCCAGGGCTCACCAGTTGGGGGGTGGGGAATTGGGTGTGTGGAGAAAAGGAGTTACTTAGGAAACTGAACTGATGATGCCCTGAAGTCAGCTCTAGTAAACTGAAGTTGAGAAGACATAAAGTAACCAGTAGATTTCAGGATTACAAAGAAGTGGTTCCTCCTAAAAACATATTAGATCATATAGTTGGAATGGGTGTGGGGGATATCTCTTAATTTGGATTGAAAAAAAGTTTGTGGAGAGGGGGGTTGTATTTGTTTCTCACAAGAGGCAAACTTCAGCCAAACAATGAGAAGAAAGTAGGGCGGGAGGTATGTGGTAGACTGAAGGCTTTCTGACTGCTGATAATACCGAATTTAGCAGATCTGTACCAGTCAACTAAAATACCATTCTCTGAGACATTATCAGAAAGGAGCTAACAACCAGGGAAAAATCATTCTACTTTAACAAGGCACTCACTGGTTCACAGCCTGTTAAAAATCCAGGCAGACATTAAAGTTAATCTAAATTAAAATGAACTTTCTAATTTGCATCAGAGGGATGACAAGCACATGTGGTCCCAGTTAAATAAAATCTAAGCTTGACTAGCAAAGATGCAGAAAATTCTGACCCCTAAGTACCACTTTAGGAATACTGCTAGAATAAACAAGTGGAATCTAGGGATCTCTGTTTGGCCTAAATTTGTGGGGGGTTTTTTGTTGGTTTTTTTTTTTAAGATTAAGAACAAAAACAAATATGGAACAAAAGCAAAAACAAAATTGATGCAATCCGGTAAATACTTTGTCAATCTGGTGTCCCTGACACTGACATGGAGGTCCAGCTGGATGATGGATATGGCCAATTAAAAAACTTTCAGTGCTGAAAGTAAAAATGATTAAAATCATTTACCAATGGCCTGGCCTTTGTTTTTAAAGATGGACATGTTTTCTGGACCTTCCCTTAAAAGAAACTTCTGGAAATGATACATTTCACAAAAATAGACATATAATTTTTTTCAGCTACTACTTTTGTACAACCTGAATCCCAGTGTCAAACACAAAGTACTACAATTATATAAATAACTACACAAATAACATAGTAACAAAGGCAACTTCTAAGTAAATAAAAGTAATGATTATGTACTTAATAGCCTTGAAATAGTCAAAGAATAAAGTAAGCTGAAAAAAACTGTACTTAGAGCTCTTTTTCCATGTAAATTCAGTAACAGTTTGGCTCTTGGTTGAAAATATCACAGACATATACTAACCAGAGATTAACTATATCCACTCACTATCAACCTTGATGATAAATTTTAAGTTCTTTCAAAGGAAAACCAAAACTCTTAAGTCTTTCAATCTGATTTGTGACATTTTAGTTCAATATAACTTAAATGACAAAGCCTGAGAAAAGCACCAACATCGATTTTTAAATTGCATCCAATCATCATTTTCAGATGTCAAAGATTTGCTTTAGTTAAAATGGCAGCAATGACAAAGAGGTAGATATGAAAGATGTCATTTAAACACTATTCTTAGGTGGTATTTTAACTAGTTCAGGTGTTTAAAAATAATTTTTACTAGTTGAATCTTCATCACATAAGAATTTCATGACATGCTCTTGTGTAGGAGGGAAATATATGAAGTCCTAAAAAAGAGGGCCTTTAAAAATCACATTTAAAAAAAATTAATTTACTTAGCCAACATTTAAGAGAGCCCATCATTTTGGTGAACCAATAATTTCTCCTTTTACCTGAACTTGACTATAGTGAAAGAATAGTTATTTTTCCTCTCTATTGAAATTTCTAGGAATTCACATTCAAAATCCTTGGAAATACATGTGGTGCTCAGAAGAGCACAAAGACAACGCATGAAATGTCCCCTGAAATCCTAGAAGTTGAGCAGATACATTGAAGACATTGATGGTCACAAATCAGGACCGTCACAGATTGGCAAGCAAACACACACACACACACTCTCTCTCTCTCTCTCTCTCTCTCACAGCCCCCACCCCCCACCCCCCCAACTCAATCCTCATCCTCACTGTAAGGCTGCATTTGTATTTTATTTTAAAGGCACCTCTCATTCTCTAGCTATTGCCTTCTTGATGATATCTGTTTTGTTAAAAATCCTGAATGTTCAATGGAAATAGTTCAGTACTGAGAATGGAATATTTTTCAATTCACATTTGAATAGCCAGGTTTTCTTACATTCAGATTTTAATAAACTAGAATGACAGTCTTTAAAACAAGCATGCTAGCCTATAATGAATATAATATATACAGTAATTTGAACATTTAGAACTATATATTATACTGCAGAAGCAAACAGCACAACACTCATCATACTCATCATTAACTGCGGTGTATACTACTTCTAAAAACAAAAATACAAAACAGTAAAATGCACCTATGGTTTATATATATATATATATATACACACACACACACACACACACATACATATATATGTATATATATATAGTCTATATATATTATATATATTCTTACAATATATATAATATATATTTATAAAATATACATACATTTTAGACATTTTCAAATAAATCTTTATCATTATCTCCAAAAGAAATTTATAGCAAGAATACTGAAGGAATGAAAGATAAACAAAAAATTTTTCACAAAGTTCATTATCAGTGATGCAGCATAATTTCCCCCCTTTTAGTCATAACTAAAATGATTATAAAAGCTAAATACTTTGCATAACTAATTATCTGTTTAATGGCAAAAATTGCTAAACTTGTTCAATAGAAAAATACTGAAGGTCATTATATCACTTATGTTAAATATCTGTCTAGGGTTCGAGTAGCAAATGAGCTCCATATGACATCTGGGTTTTGAGAAGGGTGCTGCAAGCTCCCAGAGATGTATCCACAGCATATGAAAATAGGGCAGGGGACCCACATCTCCTGCTGATTTTCATACTATCCCAATATATTTCATCCAAAATATTTACAAACCAAGCACTATGAAAGCATTTCAATGACTGTTTGAATCTTGAATTTGTTCATATTGTGGATGTTCATTAAATTTTCTGTAGGCTGGGGGGGGGAATCAGACGCATGTCTATGCTTCTATCTGGTTGGAAGACAGCTTTGGCTCATTTCTGGGCTGAGATCACACAGTGCTAGTGGAGAAAAATCTCTGTTTCTGTGTACAGTTTCCAATGGCACGCACTGGCTTGCTAAAGAACTTTCAACAGTTCCAACATTTGCACTACAGTCTACCTTTCTCATGGTCATTTTCCACTCACTAACAGAAAAATTTCAACCATGAGGTATAAAATGCAGGGGAAGAGAATGTCTTGGTTTTGAGAATTTTCAGTGGCATAAGTAAAGCAGGCACTGAAGACCTTGAGAGGTAATTAAAGCAGTAACTGGTAGAACAATAGCTTAATCTGTCATAAATATGCCAAGTAAGGGCACCTGACTGGAATTTTCCAGTATCCCTCTATAAATGTTAGGTCAGCAACACCATTTTTTCACTCATTGAAGAACCAAAAGAGGAATGCACCAAACAAAATGTGTAATTCTATATCTGCATGGGAATAATATAAATGTTCACCTGGTAGCTCAAGTCCAGGTCAATTCATTTGATTATACAAAGGAGTCCCCTGAGCCCACTGTTAACCAAAGCACAGATGAAATGAAAAGGTAGCTGAGTCAAAATACTAAAGCATATCTGTATATCAATCAGGCAAACCTAGCACACATCTTTAAAGAAAATCTGCCTGTATACTTCAAAACTCTGAGAGGCAGAAAACAGAAATTTTAAAGAAATATTGTCAATTACTATCCATATCACCGCCAGAATACGTTTTCAAGGAGTAGATATACATATCATCAGAGGTGTCATTGTTATGACAATGGATTATGTGGGGAGAGGAATGTAGTAATTTTATTAAAAGATTAAAATATTTGTGGATATGTATTTTTAAAATCTGAGAACTATCATACATACATTTTGCTGAAACGTTGGGCATTAGTAATTTATTTTTAATTTCTAATTGGTCTCTGACATTTGGGGCAAACAAGAGAGTGTGAAGACAGGTGAGACAGTTGTAGGGATGAGGTACTATACATTAGGTCCAAAGAGTGGGGTCATGGGGAATACCAAGAGCTGGCCACATGTGGGTCACAGGCTAGGTGAGCTCAGGGAAGCCTGGTCCTTTATGACAGTTTTCCCCAGAAACGATATCGATACACTGTCTATTAAAACATGCTATGTATTCCAATTAAAGAATGGAGGAGGGGTAGGGGCAGGGAAAGAGAAAAAGAACTCTTTAGCCAAGGTTATGCACTGAACTCTTCCATCCAGATTTCCAGGGGGGCTCCCATTCTTGGATATATTAATGGAGGACTTCTGGGGTACAAAATAGTTGGCTTTACTGCAAAAGGAGGTATCTGACATTAACCAAGCCCTTTGGGCTGTTAAAACATAATAATTACAAACTGTTTTGGTAGATGTCAGATAATTTGAATGTGAGAGACAAAGAAAGAGCAAGAGGTCATCTGAAGCATGGTATGTGGGTTATGACAAATGAGTACTCACAGATAACTTCCGTCTTTTCAAACCACTGAAAGGTAAGATTTCATTAATATGAGATAACCACTCTGATACTATAAATATCACATGAATAAAGTGAATTTTTAAAATTAACAGAAATTATTATAAAGATATGCCCTGCTTGCCCTTAAAAATAAACAGAATCTCAAACCTGAATAAGTTAAATCCTTTAGTAAAAGCAGACTCTATCAACTATTCATAATGGTGACTCTTTTTGACAGCTAAACTTTACAATGGTACCAAATCTATTTTCAAAAATGTAATACAATATAGAAATCTGCTTACAAACTAAATATTTGTTTAGTATTTCTGAATAATAATATATTTAACATATTATTGCATTTCCTTTTTTTTCCCCCTTAATAGGTAAAACGCTTTGCCAGGTGCTTTATGTGCACAGATGAAAGGAGAGCTAAATTAAAAACTCATTTGAACACTGCCTGGTCATTATGCACATAGGGGTTAGTACAGTAGATATGGTCAAGATTACTGTTTTGACTACCTAATGTATTTAACAAGATTTCTCAGGGGAGAACTAGGTCTAAATTTCTGTTCTTCTTCTACTCATTCCCAGTCATCAAGCTTTTTAATTATCCCTTATAGCATGCCCTATTTACTCAACAGGGACAAGCCAAACTTACGTTCGCTCAGGCCTGCCTAGCGAATTAGAACAACCTCAGAAATAAAAGCTCCTATTTGGGGGAAAATTTGAAACAGTTTTCAGGCTCACAGATTCAGCTGAGCTTGCAGCAACCTGAACAAACCTTAGTTTTAGAAAACAGTATACGAATTGCAAAACTATACTTTAACAAATGTTCTCTGTGCTCCTTCAGCAGAACAAAAGGGCAGGATAGGCTGATTCTTGCCCTGGTCTTCTGTATCTCTTTTGTGCAGTTGATTATTTATAAAGAGCTAGAAGGTGAAGATGATGCATTGTGTCATACAAAGACTTTAGCCAGTGCATCAGCCCCAGCACTGGCTATATAGCATTTGGATGGGTGGAAAGCTACATCATGAATGGATTCTTCAAACTTTTTCCGATGAGCTGTAAACTCTTGGATACACGTTTTACTTTCTAGGTTCCATAAACGTATTGAACAGTCATGACCTGCATCAAAAGAAAAGGAAAAAAAAAGAAAAGAAATTGAAAGGAAACATTACATTAACATGAAACTAATAAGGATAAATAAATAATCCATAGTTGATGTACTTACTCCCAGACATCAAGTACAAGCCATTAGGATCAACTGCTAGACTTGTAACAGCTTCTAGGTGGGCTACCATGGAGTGGATGAGTTTGCCTTTGGAAAAAAGAGATTGTTACTTTTTATTAATGGCCTTCCTCATCCCTGATTATACACCAGCTCCCTTGTTACACTGATTTCTCCAGTCACCCCTCTCTGTGTACCTACTGCATCAATAGCTTTTCCCCTAACAGCTAAAACAATGTGTCTCCCTCCCCATTCCAGCCACGGTAATGATGAAAAACAAAAGCTCAAATTTCAGATTATATTTTTGTCTTTCAAATAACAACATAAAAGTCAGTCATTTCTACACAAATATTCCTTTAAGTCATGTTCATTAACCAAGACTCAGACATTATTAATCAGCTACTTTGTATCCTTTAGCTATAGGCAAATTATATGGGTTGTGAGAACAGAAGAGACTGAGACAAAGACAAAGGAACGGAGAGAAAACCTGGCCACAATTTTGGTGGAAACAACACATAGAAAGGGATTAAAATATTAAATTATTCATCACTCACAGCTAAGCAAAGTCAGCAAAAATCAATAGCAGATACTCAGGTAAATATGGCTGCTAATATGGAGTGTTTTTCTCCCAACACAGCTCCTCAGGATTTTCCTTTAGTGAAATGCAATTCAATAAAAAAATGGGAAAGCCCACATATCCTAATTCAAATCAATCAGGACCAGACAGTCAATATTATAATACAGAAAAGAGTAGTCCATGAAAAATTGACTCAATAAACCAAATGACTCAGGGTTTCCATCTCTAACACTAAGGCTATTCAAACACTGAACAATTTTAAACAAAATATAATGATCATATGTCTCTACTTCCAACATGTTTCTACTTTTCCCCAATATATTCACAGCAAGAGATCAGTTTTATTGCTATTTGAATGACCTTTTCATTGTGTCCGTAGTCATAACCTTGTCTAGTATCTACTAGTATTAAATAAACCAAGATGATTCTATATGCTACCATGAAGACTAATTCTTAGCAGATCTATACAGAATGAACAGAAACTGAGCTGGGAGAGTATCTCTTTTCATGCCTACTCCTGGACTATATTACCACTAAGAAACACCCAAATCAGGATACTTATGGTGGCGTTTGTTTGTGGGTTTTTTTTTTTTTTTTTGGTTTGGGGGGATTTTTTTGCTTTATCACTGATCACTTTGTAATAAACACTTACCTGTATTGTTATCATAGAATTTGATGTGCCTGTCTTCATGAGCAGTGATGCTGATGGGAAGAGTGGGATGGCTGATGACTCTATTTATTTGGCAAGAAGAGTTGGCTGCAAAAAAAAAAAAGCAATAAGTTAGTCAAAGCTACTATTTCTTCACACAAGAGAACTGAATACTCACCTAAGAGACTAAAAAGTAAATGATGTGACTTTAATTTGTCGTTAGTTCATTTATTATGTGACTATTCATAATTTCAATGTTAGGAAAGAAGAACTGCTGAGCAATACCATACTGACAAATCCAGAGGTACGTACAAATGAGAATTTTCTTTTCCACCTAAAATCAATGGGTGCCTCCCAAGGCTTAGCCTAGGGTCACTAACATTTCTCATTCTCTGACGACTTGCGATACTTCTGCTGCTTTAATAAAGTTCCATCATTATTTACATGTAGACGATACCTAAATTTATTTATTTTTTATTATTATGTTATGTTAATCACCATATATTACATCATTAGTTTTTGATGTAGTGCTCCATGATTCGTTGTTTGCGTATAACACCCAGTGCTCCATTCAGTACGTGCCCTCTTTAATACCCATCAACAGGTTAACCCATCCCCCCACCCCCTCCCCTCTAGAACTCTCAGGTTTGTTTCTCAGAGTCCATAGCCTCTCATGGTTCATCTCCCCCTCCAATTTCCCCCCTTCATTCTTCCCTTCCTGCTATCTTCTTCTTTTTTTTTTTTTTTAACATATAATGTATTATTTGTTTCAGAGGTACAGGTCTGTGATTCAACAGTCTTACTCAATTCACAGTGATACCTAAATTTAAATCTCCAGTCTTTCTAGATACAGAGCTCTTTGTCACATGTTTATCACCTGAAGACAAATATGACAAAGGGAGCTTCTGAGCTCTTTAATCTCTTTCTCATCATAATAGAAATGGTCATCGGGCCACGTGGGTGGCTCAGTTGGTTAAGTATCCGACTCTTGATTTTGGCTCAGGTCATGATCTCAGGGTTGTGAGATCAAGCCCCGTGTCAGGCTCAGTGCTCAGCAAGGAGTCTGCTTAAGATTCTCTCTCTCCTCCTCCCTCTGCCCCGCCCCCCAACTTGCACACACACATGCACGTGCATGCTCTCTCTCTAAAATAAAGAAATAAAATCTTTAAAATAGAAACGATCCTCATTTGACAGTCTACCATGTTTGGAATCTTAAAATAGTCAGCATCCTATTATGTGCACTATATAGTAACTTTCAGAGAATTTCAATTATATGCACAATGAGACAGGCAGGCCACATGTCATTAGGTCCATACCACAGTGCATGAACCAAGGTCTAGAAAAAATTGTGACTCCCTCAAAATCATGTGACAAAGCCAGTACCAGCCTCTATCCTAACGAGATGGTTCATGCAAATCACAAAGCTGCCAAAAATGGTACCTAAACTATCAGAAGTAATTCTAAAAGTCTTTTATCAAAAGGAAGTCAATCATTAAAAGCCTTTTAATTAGTGAGTTTTGTTAAGACACTTTATTTTTCTTTTAAAGGAAAAAAATCTATATATATAAAGGTAATACTAACTTAAGATATGTCAAAGTTAAAAAAAATCATGTTATGGTCCAGGGAGAGGAAAGGATGCTCTTCTTATAAAGTCCATTACTGGGACATCTGACAAGTTTGAATATAAACAATAACTTAGACAACAGCATAGTGTCACTGTTACATTTCCTGATTTTGATAATATGCTATGTCAGAGAATGTCCTTGTTCTTAGGAATTACATGCTAAAGGATCTAGGGGTATAAGGCTATGATGTCTCTTTACGTGGTTCAGAATTTAAAATTATACACATATACAGTGATAAAGCAAATGTCACAAATGTGGCAAATGCTAAAAAATGGTGAATCTGGGTGAAGGGTAGCTAGTTTTTGTACTATTTTTGAAACTTTCTACACATTTGAAATTATTTCAAAAAAGTTAAAATTTTTTCTAATCTCAGAATAGTTATTATGAATTTAAATTCAAACAGAAAATGTAAATATAGGTAAAAATAGCTGTAACATTAGTGTACTCTATTAGATTTTCTTGTGTTCCTAAAAATATGACATCTTAAAAACTGAAGATAGTCTTTTTCCAGTGTTAAGGGCAAGGGACCACCAGCGTGTTATCTAAGAATAAAACAAAAAGTCACTTGACCATGTGAAGTAAGCTCTGGGTCAGTTATACTTGATTTAATGGTCCTAAGCAAAGAATTTAGTTTCAAAACTCAGCATACAGATTTTTTTTTCCCCCTCTGGAGATAAAACACCATGAACAATATCCTCTGTAGGATCTAGCAGGAAAGTAACAACAGAAAAGAAATACTTCAAGTAAAATATCTCATGTATTCTGAGAGAGAGGTTTCTGAGAATAGCTTCAATTGTATTGAGATCCAGGAAATAATTATGATAGAAATCAAATGATGGAAGCAGGCAGAAGAGTTTTTATACAGTAATACCTTCAAGGAAGTTCTCCACTTAATGGTAAATCAGACAAGTAAGCAAAATGCAAAGAACACTAGAAATCACTTGAAGGCCTACCAATCACCATTCTAACAATGAATCTAAATCTTCCAAGTATTCATATTCAGCTTGCAACTTAGAAATGATTTACTTTTCACTGGATCGACAAGTACTCAATTACCTGCTTCAACTACCTTTGACTTTTTCAGTCAAATCACCATTGACATTAAAGTTTATTCTGATTTTTAAAACAAAAATCCTTTATCCTCTTAAATTCTTTTTTTTTTTTTTAAGATTTTATTTGTGGGAGAAAGAGAGAGGGAGAGCACAAGCAGGGAGAGTGGCAGGCAGAGGAAGAAGCAGGCTTCCTGCTGAGCAAGGAGCCCAACGTGGGACTCGATCCCAGGACCCCGGGATCATGACCTGAGCCAAAGGCAGACACTTAACCAACTGAGCCACCCAGGCACCCCCAATTTACTTTCACCTTGAAACGTGTTTTTGGTCAGAACTTTCATTTAAAAAAACATCTGCTAAATTCCAGAAAAGAAGAACATAGTCAAATATAAACAGGTAGGGGTAGTCATGGTAGAAAGGAATAAAAAGACTGTATTACACAACTCTAAAGTAATAAAATTGATAATTTAGGAAATGTCAGTACATATTATTATAATTCAAAATAATTATCACTTATTCCAATAATGCTGCCTTTGTTCAAAACATTTTTGGCAGTTTTCTTCAGAAAATGCTTCCAGTATCAGGCAAAAAGTTGACACACTTAAGGAAAAAAATGGGATTGCCAGACTTGACATCTTATTAATTTAGAGCAGTCATTAAAAATCAATATTTACCACTCAGGACATTCAAAGAATTGACCACAAAATCTGAAGGTAATTCCAAAAATGTTCACATCTTTCTTAGTTTTATATTGTTTTCTATATTTTACTACTGTAAGCTTTAGGTCATATATTTAAAAATGAGTTTAAGTTTACTGAGAGCCTATGTTTCTTGGCACAAAAAGAATTCTTTTTTCTATTCCATAATCTCAGTTTTTATTTTTTTGCCTCTCTCTTTTATATCCAAATAGTTCAAAACTCTCTTCATGTCTACTTCCCAAACAATTCTCACAGGACCTCAGAAAAGAACAAAGGACAACAGACTGGGAAGAGAAAATGAAGAAAGCCAAAATGGAATGAGGGAATTTTTTAAGAGAAAATGAGTAGAGGCTTCCCTCTACGAAGGAGAGAGAGAGAGAAAGACACACAGAAAGACACACACAGACACACAGATGCATACATGCACGCCAGGGTAAGTCTTTTTAAAGCAAGTTCTCAGACTAAAACAATAGTATATGCATACACAGTTTTCTTTATCAATTGCATCCTAAACTATCACTGTCTGAAGCCTAAAGATAGAAAGCAATGGTTAAAAAGCCAAAACCACTAAAATTCTGTAGTATCTTCTTCACAATCTGAGAAATTATTTCCTGACTTTCTGTATCCAATAAGAAGCTTCATATTTGAGATTCTGAGAGGCACAACTTGATCTACATTCTCATCAGGCTGTGTCAAATTACATTATTAATGCAAAATTGTTTTAAAAATGAAATCATGAGAAATGAAAAAGACTTTGTATTCAGAATAAATATTATTGTGTTCAAACAGAATTGAAAACTAATCAGTTGGTATAAAATAAAATTTGACTCCTCTTTGGAAGTCAAATGATATTCCAAACAGTATAGTTATAAATGTGCATAAACTTAACCCAAAGTCTTAAAAATCAATCGTAAGTCATTATATCCTTCTAAGTTACTGTGTTCTGTGATTTAAAAGGCAGAACTCTTTATAATAACAAGTATTTTTTGTAGCTGACTCTGGTAGTTATAATTTTGATAAAGCTTAAAAATTTTATCCAAAGACTATTTAAAGTTGGTATACATACTTGAATCTAGGTTGGATTCTAAAGTGAGAATGCGCTGTTGCGTTTCCATGTTAAAGATGCTTGTATATCCTTTGCTGAATGATGCTACCATATGGCTTGGGTCACTGCTCACTAGATCCACAGAGGCAGGGATTCCTAATTCTAAGAGAGTCAGAACATAGTCAGAGAATGGTGATTAGAGGGTCTACTTGAAAATGTCCTCATAAAATAGCAAAACAAACAGTCACAAGATTTCCTTAAGAATTGAAGAAGACTCAACATTAGAATAAAAATTAACTCATAGCCATTCAGTGGACATTATTTGTTACTTTTAGCCCTTATTTTGTTATTCTTACCTGTTCAGCAAGTCTTCTACCTGTTACTCAGCTAAAATATTCAAAGAATGCAGGCCTTTACTCAGAAAATAAATGGAAAACATGTATGGACTATAAGTTTTGTTGCTTCCACCTAACCGGAGGCTTAAACTGGCATGGTGGGAATTCTTTACTTTAAAAGCCCATCTCTTACTAGGAATTTTAATTCATCAAAAATATGGAATTAAAAAAGTAAAATTTCAAATTATTATTATTTTATGTAGAGTCATACAAATATAGATGCAGGCAACTCATCAAAACCCAGACACAAGTTATGACAGCTCAAAAATAAAGAAGGTATTTTTATCTATCACCTAGAATAGGGTAAAACTTGGTTAAACTTGGGAGTGTACTTACAAACAGAATAGAACGATACGTATGAATATAATCTTATCTTTTGATTTGGCTCAAAATCTAAAGTAAGCAAACAGTTCAAGAATGTGTATCTTACAGAAGAAGATAGATTAATGGCTAATGAGCACAGACAAAAAGTGCTCAAAATAATTAGCCACCAAACTAATGCAAATTAAAACCACAATGAAACACTGCTACAAACTCACCAGCATGGCTAAAACTAAACAGACTGACAACACCAGGTGTTAATAATTAAGGATGTAAAGCAACTGGAATTCTCATACATTGTTGTCAGTGGTGTGAAATGGCACAACCACTTTGGAAAAGCTTGGCAATTTCACATAAAGTTAAATACACAATACCACTTCTAACGCCCAGCAACTCTACTTCTAGCTCTTTATTAGCTCATAAAAAATACATGAATGTTCACAGCAGCTTTGATCGTAATAGTCAAAAACTGAAAACAACCCACATGTCCATCAAGAGGTAAATAAACACATACACTGATTTAATGAAATATTGGGAAGGACACAAAGAAACTTTGAAGAGGTGAAAGAAATGTTCTAGATCTTGATAGGTGCAAAAGTTACGTATTTTCAAACTCAACGGAACGTATCCTTAATACCTGGTTTTTACTGTATATAACTTATATCTCGATTTTGAAAAAACATTTTAACGTGTGCTCTTTCACCAAATACTGTGCTTTTAAAAATCATTAAGCTGGAAATTCAAGCAAATATACTTCCATTGCTTAAAAACACCCCTTCAGATTAAATTTAAACTAACAGTTTGTAGAATCGTTTATTCATTTGCTTGTTGTTACAATAAGACATCTTAAAAAGATTCATTAGAGGGGTGCCTGGGTGGCTCAGTTGGTTGAGCGACTGCCTTCGGCTCAGGTCATGATCCTGGAGTCCCTGGATCGAGTCCCGCATCGGGCTCCCTGCTCGGCAGGGAGTCTGCTTCTCCCTCTGACCCTCCTCCCTCTCATGCTCTCTGTCTCTCATTCTCTCTGTCTCAAATAAATAAATAAAATCTTTAAAAAAAAAAAAAAGATTCATTAGAGTAACTTTTAAAAAGCCTGTACCTTGATTATCGTTAAATACACTTAGGGCTGGAGCAACCTCAGTTGTATTCCATAAACGGAGAGTGCCGTCTGCTGAGCACGACAACAAGCGCTGATGGGCTGCACTGTAAGCCAAGCCCCAGACGGCATCGGTGTGGCCGAGGAGAGGGCCTCTTAACACAGAAGGATCTATACAAAACAGCAAGAATGCAAAATCAAGAGAAAATAAACAAATCCTAACGGTACTTAGATCTCAGAGAAACTAAATATACAGACAAAAGCGCCTGAGAACAGTATAAAACATGCTTCCTAGCTTCTGTTATTTTTCTGAAATGCTGCAGTAACTAAAAAGAGGCCTGGAAATATGCAAATGTAGAGTCTAGAGTTTATAAATTAAAGTTTTTAAGTATATATTTCTCTCCTTAAGAAAATTAGGTATTTCCCTCTCCCCTCCTTTTTTTCTTTCCACTTGTCTAGATTTTTTAAAAAAGCATGTTAACACACATCATTTGAATTTTATCCACCTTCAGAGAAGCCACAACTCTTCCCTGAGGAAGTGAACAGAGATCCCTTCCTCCCCTGGCTCCTTCGGGGCACTTCTCCCCCTGGGCCCCCATACTAGGGATGGTAGTTATTCCCAGGAGCAACGGGCCTCTGCTATTCCGAGTGGACAGGAACGGAGACCTAGAGGAACCCCCAAACCCTGCAGCAGCAATAACTGACATGTGAATGATGTGCATGAAAGGGAGGGAGGAAAGAGGAAGGGGGATCACTCAGCAGCACCATTTCATAATACAAGTCAAACTGGAAACTTTCCTTATTCCTCCGCGCAGAGACTCTATGAAGCAGTACTCTCAAGATGGCTCACACGTGTTGAGTTTAAAATGCCAGTAACGTTATCTGTCCTCTACCTTCTCTCTGTCATTCCATAAAATATTTATTGGAGACACAATGTGTCAGGGACTATGCTAGGTGCTGGCGCCACCCAGATAATTAAGACACAATACTATCCTGGTCTCAAAAGACATGTAGGTAAGTATAATAATGGTGACAGAGACACCAGTTTCCATGCAGGGTAACTGGGTGAGTGAAAGCCTCCCCGAGAGATGACACCTGAAGCATACAGGTGGCGGCCAAACACTAGAGGGAAGCCACCGCTGGCACAAGGACAGAAAGCATGACATGTCAGGGAATTTATGAGCTTATTCAGCCTTATCCAAGTGTGGAGTTTGAGGCAGGAAGCAGAGGAGAGGAGGGTAGCTAGTCTAAGGTGGGATTTCTACAACATATTAAGGTACTTGGAAATTATTCCGAAGGCAAAATGAACCACTGAAGGGTTTTCCAGGAGCAGCTGGGTAAAGTACGTATTTAGTAAGGTAACCTTCACTATAGTGTAGAAGACAGATTGGAGAGAATGAAGATGAAGGCAGAGGGACTGCTTCAGTAGACTGGGAGAGTGATGATGTAGACCCAAGAGAGGGCAGTGGTAAAAGGGGCAAAGCAGAAGGGGTAAATCCAAGAAAGAGTTAGGGGGTAGTATCAAAAAGACGAGGTAATTAATAAGGTGTGGATAGTAAACAGAACAAGGCAACAAGGATAACTCTTAGGTTTCTAGTTTGGGTAATTTTGGTGGTGCCACCATCTAATAAAGAATATATGGGAGAAGAAACACAAAACTGATTCGAATTTATGGGCAATGAGATGGCCACTTTGAAAGGTTCTGTAGGCTTAAAGAAGAGATTTATGAGTCAACAGCATGTAAAACCATAGAAGTAGATTCAGTTTACAAAAAAATATGTGTACAAAGCAAAGAATGAATAGGGTCTGGACCTTGATAAATGCCAGTATCTAAGGTGGGAAAAATAAAAGTTCATGAAGGCTAGGAAACAAATTGTCACAGACTTAAGTGTCAAAAAAAGCCAATAGCAGACAAATTTCAAAAAGGATGGAGTGGTCTACAGTTTCAGAGAGCCAATACATCTAGTAAAACAAGGACTGTAAAATACCCCTTGGATCAGCCAATTGGGTAGTCACTGACAATCTCGTTATATTTAAGTGGGATAGCCAGAAGACAGAATGCAGATGGATGATGCACAGGAAAAGGACACGGAATTAGTAACTCCTGTGTTTTCTAGTCATTACCACCAAAGAGACACAGATGGTAAAGGAAAGAGAGACTAAACTAAGACACCAGAAAGGAAAATGGAGTCAAGAAAAGGCTTTCCCTTGCTCAGGATCGGAGTTACCTATATTTACTTACATGCTGAAGGGATGGAAAGAGAGAAAAGAGGGCAAGGTTTAAGATAAGAATGAGAAAGAGCAAGAGTGGGAGAGAATCAAATGCAATCTCAAAAGAAACGAGAGAATGAGGTCAAGAGCAAAAGGGGAAGGGTGGGTTGGCTTGAGACAGAATGAAGACAACTGATCCTCTTGATAGAGAGATAAAGGAAGTAAGGAAAAACATGGAGAGGGTTTACCTTTCACAAAATATATGTTAAATGCTTATTAAATAAATGTTGGGAAAAATTTTTGTTCATTGATTTTCTTCTCTTTACTTAGGTTTGTAATAAAATTAATCTAAAGTGAAAATGAAAATAAATGTGGTTTTAGGACAAATATGACACTCCACACCATTCTAGAATTTAACAAAGAACATAAAAGGAAACCAAAATAGTTAATTCCTCAATAGTTTTTGCAAAAGAATTTATGGTAACATCTAGTGATAGATTATAATGTGGATTTATGTTTCATTATACTATTCCCAAGACTAAAAGGGCACTTCTTAATTTTTAAGGCCTTTCAAGTATTCTGGTGTCACAGAGTTTAAAAAATCATTAGCCTCTACACACTCCAATAATAAATGAACATTCATTTTCCTTCAGTTGTTTGTCAAGAATAGTAATGAATGTGTAGTAACAGTAATGAAACATGATTACAGATTAGTAATAATGTATCAAGTAATGTACAGATGCCTAAAATGAAGAAAAAAATTGTTAATCAGGCCAGCATTTCCAATCAATCGAACTTTGGGGGGGGGGCAGGAACTGTTTTTTCAGGAATAACACATTCTTTTCTTTTTTCCAGCATATAAATATCAAATTATTTCCTAAATACAAGAGTCCTTTTTAACAAAATAAAGACCTTGTTCCCTATTACCAATTTACTTTTTTAAAAATCTCATTTTATCCTTATATATGCTATGTAAAATGTGTAAAAAGAAAATTTATTCTTTCATATCTTCAGGGAAACACCTACCATAGGAGTCATAGGGATCGATGTTGGGGTTGGTGGTATTCCAGCCCTGGATCAGTCCGTCAGCACCACCACTGTAACACTGCTCACCACTGCTGCTCATTACCACACAAAGCACTGGACCTCTGAGAGATAAAAATCAATTTCTATTCCCAAAAGTCAATCTGATACTAGGACTCGTTAGAAATAAGAATGCTTAATTATTCATATGGCTTTCTATTTTTCTGCTTTCTACGATGAATAAAAATAGTATAAAAGCACTGCTCATTTTTCTTCTTCTGCTAAACCAGAGATTGGTAAACTATGGCCTGTGGGCCAAATCCAGCCAGTGGTCTGTTTTTATACAGTCCTCAAGCTAAGAATGGTTTTTACATTCTTTAAGGGGTTATAAAACTAAGCTAAAAACAAGAATATATAACAGAAAATACATGGCCTACAAAGCTGAAAAAGTATTTACTATCTGACCCTTTATATAAAAAATATGCCAATCTCTGTGCTAAATCAAGTGAATTAGTTTATTTCTTAAGCTTACCTGGAAATATGAAAAGCATGCAATATGTGGTCATAATTTAAAAATTCTCCATATTTTTATCTAGATTATCTTTAAGGAAAAAAAAGTCCCAATTTTTAATATCTAAACCTTACTGCATCAACTTATTTTAAGCATGAGATATATAACACTTAAACATCATCCAAATAAAATCTAATTTCAGCAAGGATCTATGGTAGTGATAAACTTGGTTTTAACACTGTATTATCTTTTTTACATTTACCAAAAAAGAAAAAAAAAAGAAAAGCCAAAACCCCTCCCCAAAACCACTACTAAATACAAAAAATATATAACACAAATACTTAAGTGAAAGAAAATAAAATACTCTAATCAGGCTGATGTACAGTGATGCTGACTTAGAGAAAAAGCACATACTTACTTATGAGCCCTGAATGTATAGATAGGCTCCACATCAAGAGAAGTACTCCTAAATCAGAGAGAGGGAGAGGACTTTTACCACTCCAAGTTTCAGTAGTAAACAGTATCAATGGATATATGCCACAAAATTGCCTTTAGGAATTAGTATACTGTTCTCAGCCTAGGACACTTAAGAAAGCTTACCTGACCCCAATCACATATTTTTGTGGCCTCAAGAAACAAAATCCTTATTTAGTAACAATACCTGCTTATAGCGCTCTTAGCATTGTCATATCTATTTGACTATTTGAGAGAGCCAAACTCAGAGAACATCATGGGATTTGAGGAGATACATTTCCGGATTCAATTAACTGGCTAACTCCAGGCAAATTATTTATTGTTTTGGAACTTCAGATTCCTCTCTATTTAAAATAAAACAGAAAAATTGGGATAACACCAAATACTCACAGGATTAAATGAAATTCTACAAGTCAAACAGTCTAGGAAAGAACCACGAACATAGTAGGATTTCAATAAATGGTACTTGAATTTCTTTGCATTTCCATCAAGGCTAATATGTCTGACCTCAGGATACTTGTAAAAATTGTCCAAGTCATCAGTTTATTCATTATTCAGAACACTGAATGTATAGATAGTCTACACTGCCTAATATTTAAACTGGATTTAAAGTCAATTACCATTTCTTATATTGTATTACAGTTTTTTTTATAGGCATATGATTTCTCTCCTCAAGCATTTCCAAAATGTTAAGCTCAAAGGTAAACAGGCCATGTTATTACATGTGAAGGTATTATTACTAAGCTATCACCAGCAAGATACTTGTTTCAATATGTCTCTAAGTTTTAGTCAAGACTATATGAGACATTCACATTCCCTGATCTAAAGAGATGCCCATTGTGACCAGAGAACTAGAAAGACAAAAGGCACAATTTATAACTAAGAAATAATTTTTCTTTGCTGAAGATACCTGATCCATATGAGGATTCTCTTGGTTTTAGCAAGATCTGGTTGAGCTATCTGATGCAGACTGATAAATCAAGTATTTTATCTAGTCCATGTATGACTCACAGTGGGAATGTCACTGATCTCTTTTAAACTTGGCAATAGATATCCTCTATCAGTAGTAAAACTTCTGTAATCTCTTCCAGTTCATGTTCACTTCTACTCTTCCAATAACTGAAGTGCCTGACACTGGAGAAGGGCCCATGCTGGGTTCTGGGCCACCTGATTCAAGGACACAAGGAGAGGGACCTCCAGTAAGCACCCCACCAAGTGGGGCTAAGACTAGCTTGGTGACTGATAAGAGTTTATACCAACTCGTGTCTGCTCATGCTTAGAGAGGAACCAAGGGGCCAAGGCAAGAACTAGCAGTTAAGTGACAGCAACAATAGTACCTTCCATCTATACATTTTGGTGGGTATGGAAAGTACCTAAAGGGACAAGGCCAAATGACAAAACCAAAGAGGTCCCTCACCCCTCTCCATCAGCCTTCCCTCCCTTCCACATGGTAAATCCAAACCTAATAAGCAACAGGACAGGGATGGGGTGGGGTTTGATGATTTTAAACATGCCTGCACCTCTTTACAACCAGAGTAGAAACCTTCGGTATAGATAAGGGACTCCGCAAATATGACAACCATTTAAAACACTGTATAAGGACTGTAAATAGCATTCAGAAACACTGGGAAACTATCAGATAATACATTTCTCTCTCAGTGTCAGTTTTCCAACCTACTATCAGATTTTGAGTATGAAGGGAAAAATTCTAATTATGTGACATGGTAAAGAAGAAAAAACTAAAAGGGATACTTGATAAATTGAGAAATTTAATAGCAAATAATTTAAGTATTTTTCTGCTGAAAACTGATAATTAAAATACTCAAATACAGTTAAAGTAGAATATTCTCACTTTTTGGCTGGGGCTGTTTTCTGCAAATTCCACATTTTCAGTGTGTGATCCTCTGATGCTGTTATCAAAACAGGCTCAATGGGGTGGAAAGCAAGGGCTCGAATGCCATCAAAGTGACTTCGTAATGTAAACTTAGGGTTCCATGTCTTCCTCAGTGCATCTTTATTGTTTGCTATCTTTAAAGAAACAAAAGAAAGACACCCATACATTTAGTTCAGGACAGGAAAAAAATTATATTTTCACATTAATTCTTGCTGATTTGTCATTAAATCATCACATTTTGCAACTTTCAAAACAATATAATTTCTAAATGTAAATAATCAAATCAATAGGCAAAATTAATAATATGTCAACCAAAAGTGGTTTTCTTTGAAGAAATATGAATGCTATAACAAGAAAACAGGTAACATAATTCAATAGAAAGAATATTAACATAAAATAGATCTTCACTAGGATGACTAAAAAAAAACAAAAGACAAATAATTTTCAACCTAAATCATAGTATAGAAACTAATTTGGGTTAAGAGCTGAAAAACTAAGTTACCTTTAAACTTGTTAACATTATAGAATATGATCATACTGCTGAGATTGTCAATACTTCCTACAAAGAGCTAAATTTTCATCAAATTGGCAACAAGGTTTATAAACTGGAAACATAAAATGTTAACACTGAAAGAGATAATCGGATGTCATAAAACAATAGATTCCACTTGTAAAACACATCATGTTGCTTTTCTCCACAGAAACTCCATCCCAGCAACTAAAAAATGCACTTTTTTTCTCATTCCAACTATATTCCAGCTTTTTTTTTCATTTCCAACTAACGGGAAAACCAAAGAGGTTCATGTTTAACCTTACACTAGCACCACATATGAACTTTTCACACTCCACAGCTAATAATCATGCCAGGTTTAAGCAAGAGTGGGGCAAGTACTGTTAACACACTGGAGAAATATTACCATATTTACAATGACAAAAACCAGCAACGATACTAACAATTGCTGCTATTATAAGCATTATTCATTATTTTATACATTTTTTTAAAACTTAACATGCATTAATTAACTCACTTAACTGTCACAACAACTCTATGAAGGAATTAACATTATCCCCACTTTACAGATAGTTAGAAGTGACTTGCATAAAGAAAAAAGTTAAGTGACTTGCCCTCTAGTAAGAGGAGTCGTCAGGATTCAAACCCAAGCAGTCTGGCTTCAGAGGCTACTCTTAATATAAACTAACTTAGGACCCAGAAGTTTAAAAATTTGCAGAAAACTTTGGATAGAGCATGTCATAATTGGGTCAGTAAGGAGACAAAATACAGGATACAAGGAACTACTATAAGAATTAGTGCTGGTTATCCTTGTGGAGGAGGCAGGGGGAGAAGTGGAATTAACTTTGACTCTTCTCTGCTCTTATTAATGAGCTGAAAGATTTTCATATGTAAGAACAATTCCATTCCTTCTGAATGTCTTAATGTGGTAGACAGCCACTAAGATGGTTCCCAATCAGCCTCACCTCCTCATATTTACACCTTGTGAATCCCCTTCTACATCATAGGGTTGCTCTGTGTGACCAGTAACACACACCAAAAACCTTGCATCCTGGGTGTTCTTGCTCACTCTCTTTTCAAGGGCACTCACACTGGGGGAAGCCAGCTGCCCTGCTGAGGAACCCACAGAGAGGCCCATGTGGTGTGGAACTAGTCTCCAGCCAATAGCCAGGAAGGAACAAAGGCCTTCCAACAACCACATGCATGAGCTTGGAAGCAGATCTTCCCCAAGTCAAGTCTTCATTCAAGACTGCAACTCTTGCCTACATCTTGACTACAACCACCTGAGAGACCAGAACCGCACAGCTAAGCTGTCCCAGATTGCTAACCCCCAGAAACTATGATCTAACAAATGTTGTTTTAAGCTGTGTTGGTACAATTTGTCACACAGCAATAGATTAGTAGTATGTGAATTAGAACTGGAAACTACTTGCAGGGCGCCTGGATGGCTCAGTTAAGCATCTGATCCCAGACGGTCCTGGGATCGAGTCCCGCATCAGGCTACCTGCTCAGCATGGAGCCTGCTTCTCCCTCTGCCCTTCACCCCACTTGTGTTCCCTCTCAAATAAATAAATAAAATCTTAAAAAAAAAAAAAAAAAAGAACTAGAGACTACTTTAAGAAATGCAGGTATAACACTAAGTTTTTTTTTTTTTTTTAACAACTGAGAGATAGTAAAAAAAAAGAGAGGGAGAATGACATTTCTCTAGAGACATGACTGAGTTCCATAAGTTATTGGACTAAATCTTTGTGAGGTTAGTATAGAGAGAACAAAAGTATCTAATGGGAACTTCTGCTTCTAGCTAAGATGGGCCAGATCATTAGGATCAAGTCTGCACTTGAGGACAAGTAGAAAAACAGAGCTAAAAATTTTTAAATGAAGAACCAGCAAAATAGTGAAGAAAAAGCAGACGAGAATCCAGGGGAAGAGAGAAGTCTAAAAAGCCTGATATTTGGACTTTTTTTCCCAGAGGGAGTTTACTGATTTCAGAGGGGAAGGCTGAGAGGTCAGGCTATGCTTCTGACAGCTGTGCAGTGCAAGGAGATACAAACCAGGGCCTACCAAGAAAGTGGGGCTTGGTGAACCTCCTTGCTCTGGGTTTTGAGTTCAAAGGGCTGCATTCTTTTTTTTAAGATTTTATTTATTTATTTATTTATTTATTTATTTATTTATTTATTTATTTATTTGCGAGAAGAGAGGACAAGCAGAGGGAGCAGTAGAGGGAGAAGCAGGCTCCCCACTGAGCAGGAAACCTGATGCGGGGTTCAATCTCAGCTCCCTGGGATCCTGACCCGAGCCGAAGGCAAACACCCATCCAACTGAGCCACCCAGGCGCCCCTGGGCTGCATTCTAGATAGAAGAGTTAACTAGAAGAATACAAGCCCTTACAGAGACTGTAGATCAGTTCAGATTACCTGAAAAATTGAAAATGGAATGAGATGATCCAGATTTCTAGTGGCTACAGACATCTGACAGAAGCAAATTAAAATACACTCCCTGAGGGAAGATATCACTCTAGGCCTGAAGTTATTTCTACAGACAACTTTTCAGGTATAGTTATTTGGACATAATAAAAAGTAACCATGCCTATGCAGGGCAATACAGCATAAATGAAAACAAGCAGATACATAATCATGCTTACTGTGTTCAAGAAGATAAAAGACAACACTGTAAATTATGAAAGAAATCTATAAACACTTAAAAAAAAGAATTCTGGAAGCAAACAATATCAGACCTAAATAGATGGGTTTAATTACAGATTACACGTAACTGAAGTGAGAATTAGCAAACCAGAAGATGGGTCATAAAAACATCTAGGCTGAAGTATGGAGAAACAAAAGATGGAAAATACAGGGAAGGGAGTAGGAGACAGAGGGTACAGAAAGATCTAACAATTAGCGTTCCAGAAGGAAAAGAAAGAGAAAGAAGTGCAAAAGCAGTATTTGAAGATAAATGGCTCAGAATTTTACACTAAACTGATAAAAACATATTAAGCCAAGAAGGTCTAAGAACTTCAAGAAGGTTAAATGAAAAGAATCTAAACATTGGCTGACATTCAAGACATAGGGAGATTATTAGAGAAAATACAAAATCAGACTACCACTGAATGACCAGTAATAGACAGTTAACTTTAGCAGAAAACAACAATGGAAGAAAATGAAATTATATATTTAGAATGCTTAAAAATGAAAGAAAATAGAACAAAACCCTTGCCAAATGGAATTTGATACCAGAAGTAATAGTTAACCCACTCAGGCGAAATACAATTTAATAAAACCAGAAACTGAGGGAACTGGGTACCAGCAGACCTTCACCAAAGAGAAATATTAACTGCTCTTAGAGTAAAAGAAAAGTGATGCCAGATGGACAGTCAGATGTGCAGGGGGGAATAAAGCAAAATGAATAATGTAAAATGGATAATCCTAACTGAATACTGAGTGTACAAAACATAAGGAGATAAGTGTCTAGAGAAAATACATAACAAGAATGACATACATGTAGGGTAGGAGTTTTTTTGTTTTTAAGATTTTATTTATTTATTTGACAGAGAGGGCGAGCACACACAAGCAGGGGTGTGGCAATCAGAGGGAGAGGAAGAAGCAGGCTCCCCACTGAGCAGGGAGCCTGATGCAGGGCTCAATCCCTGGACTCCGGGATCTTGACCTGACCTGAAGGCAGATGCATAACCAACAGAGCCACCCAGGCGCCCCAAGGGTAGGAGATTTTAAGTAGAGTTATAAGTGTCCTAAAGGTCTTTGCATTAAAATTTTGATAAGGATGTGTGTGGTAATCTCTAGGGTAACAATAAAAAGAGTAATGAAAGAGTGCATCATCTCCAAATAATGGGGTGGGGGTGAATAATGAAAAATAATCCCAATACAGGCAAAAATAGGAGAAAAAGGAACACAGAATAGGTAGCACAAATAGATGGTGGACTTAAATCCAAATATATCAGTAATTACTTTAAAAAGAAATGGACTCGGGCACCTGGGTGGCTCAGTCGGTTAAGTGACTGCCTTCGGCTCAGGTCATGATCCTGGAGTCCCTGGATCGAGTCCCGCATTGGGCTCCCTGCTCTGCAGGGAGTCTGCTTCTCCCTCTGACCCTCCCCCCTCTCATGTGCTTGCTCTCTCTCATTCTCTCTCTCTCAAATAAATAAATAAAATCTTTAAAAAATAAATAAATAAATAAAAAGAAATGGACTCAATGCTCCAACTAAAAAGGTGTCAAAGATTAGATGAAAAAACAGAAGTCAACTAAATGGGTGTTTTTATACACACAGACATAAAACATAAGGATATAAGAATAGAAAAAAATTTTTTTAAAAGCCTGTATCACATATGTGGAGAATGGGGAGCAAAGAGACCATTTAAAATAGGTTATTGTAGTGGTTCCATGTGAAGAAGAAATGGAGTTGGATGGGAGGTAAAAAACAAAAAACAAAAAACAAAACCAAACCTATAGATTTTAGCTATTTTTGGAGGGAGAACCCAAAAGACTAATAGCCTTAGCAAGAAAAGTGAGAATTTTTGATTTGCAGGAAGAGAAGTGAGTGGTGAGGTTGCTTTTTGGGGTACTCCCTTCTCATATCCATGGTCTGCTTAAGCGTTCTTCCTACATCCCCCATGTGGCAGGAGCTATACTGTGTTCTCCAATGAAGATAATGAGGTATCAAAGTTGAGAGGATTTAACGAAGATTAAGACAGATTGTAAACACTTTATAAAATAAGCAACTGTTTTTCTGACAATTTATTATCATGAACAATTATAAATGTATTTATAATTGTGTTGGGTATTAAATAAAGGGATGCATGAATAAGGTATCAAGATCTCAGTTTTGGTCCAAAAATCACTGATGGGTCTGCCTTAACATCTGAAAAGCACCCTACAGACATCCCTGCCTAACAATAGCTAAAATCATTTGTAGATAGGATATTCACAGATAATGTACTAAAGAAGAAACACAAATGTTGCCACTGGGCAAGCATGAATTTCAACTGATCACTGGTACCCTAAAACACAAAACCCAAACTTGGTAACAGAAGAATTTTTTTCCCTTATCTAAAACCAATAAACAAGCTATAATGACTTATCGATTTAGGCAAAGCCCATAATGTTAATCTCTATGCAATGTGAAAAATATGATCATTTACAGAATATATTCATATTTTCAAAGTTTCCAATTAAAATGGAACCAAATTCTAGACTTGTGAATAAGTTTGACCACTGTCTTTTTCTATAAAGTTAACTTTTTACTTTTAAGAAATAAGAAAAGAACAAAAATAAAATCATGACTCACATCATAAGTTAGTGAATCTGCTTCATTGGCCACCGTAAGGCCTGCCAATTCTCCAAGTCCCAGTTCACTTTCAAGGGCTTCATCTGCTCCCATGATAAAGGACTTCCCAGAAGAAGGAGGAAAGGTCAGTGCTTCCACTGCAGGGGGAAGACAAAAGAAACATAAAAAACCTCTGAAGTGTAAACAATTAGTCTCATAAAGACATGTCTACATTTATTCTTAAATGCTTTTTAAACACAATAAAATTCGGTTAGAAAGCTCTGAAGAACTAGCTGCTTTTTTTTTTTTTATTCTATTTATTTATTTGAGAGAGAGAGAGAGAACACACACGTGCATAAGCCAGGGGAGGGTCAGAGGGAGAAACATACTCCCTGCTGAGTGCAGAGCCCAACAAGGGGCTCGATCCCAGGAGCCTGAGATCATGACCTGAGCCAAAATCAAGAGTCAGGTGCTTAACCGACTGAGCCACCCAGGCGCTTCAGAACTGGCTGCTTTTTCTGTATCTTAACCATAACTAAAGGTATCATCTAATTAGAAAAGCACAACATGTAACAAATCCAACAGACCACTGTCCTTTCTTTTTCACAAAAAAAATACAACTTAAAAAAGTAGGCTTTCCTCATTTGATATTTCTTGTTAATTACCCAAATTATTTCTATCAGTTATTAAATATATGTAACAAGCGATCTGAACACTGCTGGTCTCATTCAAAATAAGACATTAATTCTACAACCTGGAAGAATACAGAAAATTTCAAATGAAAATGGGTACAACTGTAAAATGTGCCTTTAGGAGGCAAAGTTAATGCTGGCATTAGAAGCCAGGATTATGACTGGAGGCAGGGAAGGAGCAGTGATCTGAAGCGCACGCAGGACTTCCAGGGCCCGGGTAGTGTTCGGCTTGCTGACTTATAGGCCGAGGTAACACGGCTGGGTTCACTTTGGGATAATTCACTAAGCAGTTTTCTGCCAGTATGTTGTAGTTCACTTTTTTAAAAGGGTTTGTTTCAAAAAAAATTTTTTTTCATTGTAAGTGGATTTTCTTTTCAAAGAAATTTTTAAAATAAAGTGTCCATTTGAACATTTTCATTAGCCAACTGCGCTTCAAGAGGCCGTTTCTTTGCGATAAGTGAAAATATCTTGACTTTATAACACTGAACAAGCCAATCCAATTCCTTCAATCACCATCACAGAAGAACCAGTTAAAAGCAAAATGCCAGATGAAAACAGGAATTTAATTTGGTCAACAGTAAATTGTTGATTTTTATAAATGCAGATTATTCTAGCAAACTGTCAGAGGTGGTCTTTGGGCAGTTTTTGAGAGGTGGTTACTTTACTGATGACAAACATTTGTAAGTTGATTACATGAATTTAGTAGTTTAAACTAAGGCTGTTAAAAAAAGTAAATTAACTTTTTCTTAAAAGAAACAAGTCAAGGGGCGCCTGACTGGCTCAGTCAGTTAAGTGTCCTCCAACTCTTGATTTCGGCTCAGGTCATGATCTCAGCGTCGTGAGATCGAGCCCCATCATACTGGGAGTGGAGCCTGCTGGAGATTCTCCCTCTCCCCCTCTCCCCGCTTGTTCTCCCACTCTCCCAAGAAAAGAGGAAAGGAGAGGAGAGGAGAGGAGAGGAGAGGAGAGGGGAGGGGAGGAGAGGGGAGGGGAGGAGAGGGGAGGGAAGGAAGAAAGACAAGTCAGTTAATTAATGGAAAAAACTGGACTTAAAGGTGCTTTTCAGCTTTCGATTCAATTATGTAAGTTTAGATTCAATCATAAGTATTTGTTGAAATGAAAGAATAGTTACGGGTTTTAAAAATAGTAGAGGCAGACACTCTACTTAAAATCCTTTAAGAACAAAGGAGACTATAAATTAAGACATTTTTAAACCACCATACAATAAAGCAGCAATAATAAAAATGGGTTTTACCCAAACATACCACATATCTTCTGAGAGGTTTGAACAACTCTAACATTTACTACCGAAGAGTGGGGACTGTTTAAGTTAGAATGGCAATTTTCATGCCAAAATTTCAACAAAAAGACTCACATGAGACTATGAGGCTGGGTCTTCAGCCAGGTATTTTGTTTGCTTTCATCTCTACTGTTTCGACAACTTTGTTCAGGTGTGAAATAAAAATGATTCTTAAAAAAACAAGACTAAGATTCATGGGATTTGAGCATACACACTGTTGGGGCTAATTTAAATAATGCTCTAAAAATGACCAAGTAGGGCGCCTGGGTGGCTCAGTTGGTTAAGCGACTGCCTTCGGCTCAGGTCATGATCCCAGAGTCCTGGGATTGAGTCCCACATCAAGCTCCCAGTTCAGCGGAGAGCTTGCTTCTCCCTCTGACCCTCTCCCCTCTCATGCTGTTTCTCTCTCTCAAGTAAATAAATAAAATCTTAAAAAAAAAAAAAAATGACCAAGTAAAACCTGAAAACAAAGGAAGGCAGCAACTCCTTCCACCACACACCACCGGCTAAGCCACCCGACCTGAGGGCCCGAGAGAGAGCGACCATGGGCAGAACTCACTTGACTGCTCTCTAAGATGCCCTAGAACTTAAGACTATACATCACATTTCTATCTGGTAACTAAACATTACTAGCTCTAATCAGCTCTAATCAAATTATTGAACTGTGCCTCTTAAGTATGGCACTATTTTCTGAATTATTAAAACAAAAATAAAGTAATAAACATTTATAGCACACAAAGGCTATGGACTCATTTTCTGAAACTAAACTGGAGGCCAAGAAGCATCAGTCACAGACAATTAAATACACAATGTATTTCTTACAGGGGCGCCTGGGTGGCTCAGTCGTTAGGCGCCTGCCTTCAGCTCAGGTCATGATCCCAGGGTCCTGGGATCGAGCCCCTCATCGGGCTCCCTGCTCAGCGGGAAGCCTGCTTCTCCCTCTCCCGCTCCCCCTGCTTGTGTTCCCTCTCTCGCTGTCTCTCTCTCTCTGTCAAATAAATAAATAAAATCTTTTAAAAATAATAATAAAAAAATTAAAAAAAAACAACAACAATGTATTTCTTACATACTTTTTCTATTGCTGAAAACCTTACACTGAGGAGGAAAGGTTAGGACAACCAATGTTACAGACAGTAAGCTAGATAGTCAACCCTTCAGTTTTAAGATTCTTAAATATTTTTTTTCTTTCAAGGGCACTTTCTGTGGCTTATGTAATGCTTTTCTACATTTATCATTCAGTATATAGTACTTAGTCTACCTCTATTATTAGAATTCTGTAAGGTGAAATCTCTGATAAAACTCTTTAGGAGTTATCAGAATAAAAGAAGAACTAACTTTTCTCCTTATCTGGACCTCATCTTGGAATAATTGAAACTGATTAAAAATTCTCACATTGATAGTGTCAACTGTCACTATCTCCTAGTGAACAACAAACATACCTAATGAGGCCCATTACTTCACATCTTTCATTCAAAAGACATGTCTACATCAAAGAAATTGTACATTTAGACTATAAAGGTGTAATGTACACGTCTTCATTATTTAATGTATGAGTAATAAATTCCAAATGTACTATAATTAACTCTAACAAATAACTAACCATGTTACGGTCAAAAATTTCATTTAAAAAGTACTCCAACCATAAATCTGTCCATCAAAGTTCTATCAGTTTATGTCTCTTTAAAATGTAACTGAGTTTAAAAACCAAGAAAGAAAAACACCTAATGATTTTTCTGTGGCTTTTTCCTGGGCTGTTTTGTTCAATCAAAAATAATTTAAAGAGGCATATTCACTGCAAATAATTATAGTATTTAAATTCAAGACAATTTTAAAAAATAAATTTTGAAAAATATTTATTAATCATTAATATTACTTTTATGTCCTACTGGATTTTCAGCTACTGTAAATACATATATTAAAATCAATTTCTACATATAGGCAGATAAATCAGAACATGTATCTAAAAGACACCTAAGATGGTGCTATAAAAAACTAGGAACCTAAATTTCCAACAGGGAAATGGTTAAGTATCAAGTCTAAAATACAAATATGTAATCTTAAAGTTATAATTATGAAAGTTATTTTTGTGGCTTTATGTTTAGTGAATAAAACAAAATGGGATTATTCTACTTGGGGACTATAACTTTGTAAAAAAAATAATACACATTTGGACAAGGACTAAAAGGGAAGAAAGTAAAAACAGAAAGCAGAAAATGTGACTAGACTTTCAGGTGTCTTTTTTCCTTTTTTCATTTATCAGTGACAAACTGCTTAAATAAAACATTTGAAAATATTTATGAGTCTCAGAGTAAACATTTACTACCTATTTATGCTTTTGTACATAAGTACAAAAAGTACAAAGTGAAGTAAAAAGTAAAAGTACAAAGTAAACATTTACTACCTATTTATACTTAATTTTCGCATTGTTGCAATGGGATAAATAAAACAGCCTATGTATACCAAATACATGGCTCCTGTGGAGCCAGGGGATGTTCTAAACTAGAATTCAGAGTTGGTCTTTAAGTTTATGCACCCTTTCTTAAGTCTAAAAGACTGAAGCTGGAATCAAATTCTCTTGAATGTAAGAAAGCCTACTTTTGGGGGATACTATGTAGATCAAACATCTGTAAAATAAAATTCTTTTCTTAAAGAGTCGTTCTGAATAACTGAACTTATATATGTATATCCCCATACTTTTTGTGCTCTAGTGTGTCTTTTTTTTTTTCTTATGAGGAGAGGAAGGGGGGCGCAGAGGGAGAGGAAAAGAGAGAATCCCAAGCAGGCTCCACACCCAGCATGGAGTCTGACACAGGCAGGGCTCAATCTCACAACCCTGAGATCATAACCTAAGCTGAAATCAAGAGTCGGACGCTTAACCGACTGAGCCACCCAAACACCCCCAGAGGTCTTACATACTTACCTTCATCTGCCCTATTTATTTCGTGTTCAGGAAGCCTGGAGCTGGTGGGCCTGGAAGGTGAACCCACAGATGGCTGCAATGAGGGAAGTTCATCAACATCTCTCAAATTAGCAAGCATATCTTGTAGTTTTGACCTATTGGGCCCTAGCCCAAAAACAGGGAGGAAGAGAACAAAAAAGAAGAGAATTATTCCACTGCATCAAAATGGTGCCACAAACCTTATTCACATCTACCTACATTCAGCTCTAAAACTACCCTACCATATTAAAAAATAATTACTTTCCAAGTTTTCAAATTATTTTAAAAGTTTATTTCTTGAGAAGAATTATGTTTTACATATATTTTAAAAATTAAGCTAAAGGAATAATATTGCTATTTGCATGAAAAACAATGTTCATGTGCAGTTTGAACCATTAAAAATCATATTATTCTATAATCCTTGTATATTACTCTAAATGCAGACAGATACCATGGATTGTGAAGCTACTGTGTATTGCATTAAACAATAACATCCCTTTTTGTTTGTCTGTTTATGTTAAGTTGCATTCATTGCCTTACATCCTGAAACTATGGTACCCGAGGTGAAATCTCATGCCCTACTGATCACTTACCTGAGCTTTGATTCTTCATTCTCCCACATCCCTGTTTTGACTGTTTTATATAGGATAGAGGCTGAAACAGATCTTCGGTAGTTTTTCCTGTTACAAGTTTAATTAAGAATGGGAAAATCTTACCCATAGTCCATTATGGTTTTTTTTCCTATACCAGCAAAGAATACAACTACTTTTAAGCAATTTTAACTAATACCTAGAAATATATTTCAAGACAGTATGATTGGAGTACACAATTTGACTGGAAATATTTCTACTAGACCATATCAAAAGGACTTGATCAAACTTTTCCAATGAGTAATTTTTAATTCAATTAAAAATATTTATGGTGGTTTATAAATCCATGCTTTATATATCAAGTCAAAGCTTTGCTTCAGTTCTGTTTTTATGTCTTCACTTGTTCCCAGATCACCATTTTATTAAGACATGAACTGACAGCAATAAACAAAATGTCCTGAGCCTCACTCTGCAGTCCTTCTATCCTCAATGAAACACATTAAAATTTCTCTCCCTGCAGTCATTTTTCTTCATCATGCAAAAAAACCATGTGCTATATGCCTGCCTAGTGATCATAATCCCCAGTCAGGAAATCCAATAGCTTCCATTAGTAGGAATACTGTTCCAGTCAAATGGTGCCATTTTAGATCTTAAGTGCTAAATTCCAACTACAGCAATGCCTTGATATTTGACAAGAACTGAATAATCAATATAATAGTAGGTGGATTCTACATAAGACCTAGATATCCTTCCAACTGAGAGATGTTTTACATTTGAAGACATTCATTATTGCAGCATAAGGACTTAAAGAAATACCAACTTTAAGCCAATCTGAAAATTAAAATATTCTTTCTCATTTATGATATTTGCATTAAAATTTCAGTATAACTGGTTTTGCCATGGTCTGCAAAGTCGTAATAAAGCATGTCTCATTACTGTTTAAGACTGAATTTTTTATCCATACATTTGGATAAAAGGTACAAAACGCTCTTAGGTTTTAATATTAATTTTTCTCACTGTGATTTAATTTATATGGAGGAGGTATCAAAGAACATCATCTCAGTTATGTAATAGTTGGTATAATGATAACATCAAAAATAGTCACTGACTTTTTATCCATTCAAGCTAAATACTTGTAACACCTAAAATATTTTAAATAAAGATTTAAATGTTTATCAGTAATGACTACACTACTTTTTCCAACTTTTAAATATATGTTTCACTAAACTGGATTTTCATCTTACTTTACACTACTTTAATATCCCAAAGGATGCAATTCCTTTTGCCATAAAAGGGAAACCCATGTTCATATTGTCAATGAGAGTGGAAGCACAGGAGGTAGTTTAGCCTTGCTCTCCTAAAAAGGTGTTTTAGATGGTGTTCAGGGATGTTTGAAAGACTTTGTATTTCCACTTTACTTTAATTAGTTCTACTGCTAAACCTAATAATTTCTATAATGAGTTTTATGTATATATGATTCACAGGGCTAGCAATTTCATTTTAGCTTCCATTTTTGATATGGTAGACATCTTATTAAAAAAGAAAAAAGCTAACTGGTCAAAATTTTTAAATTAGAAAATAAATCCTTTTAAAAGTTGTGTATTTGACTCTGTGCCCTGTATAGCATATAGTGGTGAAAGCAAATGAACTGTTATGAACACAGAGAATATTCAGGGGTAGAAATTAACTTTGTCTCCAAGTCCAAAAATAATATGCAATAATTTGGGTGGATTGCCAGAGGGTCATACTAGATGAGATTTAAAATTGTCAACAGTGAAAAATCATTGTGATAATTAAGTATATATACTTTAAAAATGAAATTATCACTATGTTTTGAATATATAGTCCCACACTCTCATGAGGCTCTAGATGTATTATTGAGATATATTATGGTTCCATAATCATATGCATGGCTGTTTTTATTTTTTTAAGGTCATACTCAAAGAGCTAACCATTTAATTTCAACCCCTGAGAGCAGGTGAAAAGGAAAGAGATCAGAAGCAGAAAAGAAAATGAGTAAGTGGTTTTAGGAAAACATTGGGAAAAAAAATTGGGGATATAAAAGAGGCAAGTTTTATGATTTACAGATACAATGTTTTCCACTTACTCTTCACCCCCTTTTTCCCCTTTCTCTCCTTTTTGTATTGTTCCTTGAGTTTGGTAATTACTCCCTGGTCCACATTCCAGGCTTCAGGCATGAGACACTGGTCTTCCTTTTCTAAATAGAGTGAAACAAATGAAACAGCCTTTTTAAATAAGATATTGAACACTGTAAGTCAATTCACTGTTATGTCACTGAATGACATAACAACCATTTTGTTCATCGTATCACTAATTTTAAAAAGTCATTGCTTATTCTTTAGATGTATAAGTCATAGAAAATATAATATCTAAGAAACAACAATCAATTCAATTTCCTAGGTAATAAGAAATTTCTCTTGAAAGAGACATAGAAAAAAAAAAAACCCTAGAAGATCTGAGTGACTTTTAGTAAATTAAGCCCAAAAACTCTAGAAGCCCTCATTTTCTTATTCAATTAGGACTCATAAAAAAAAATTTCTTATTAATTTATGTAATGAGATTATTATTAAGAGATTATACAAAATAGTCTTCAATAATCTTTTCATTTTAAAAATTTTATATTTTTGGCATGTGTTCATCAACTAATGATCATTTTTTTTTTACAGGCCTTATAAATAGCACTTTGTAAACTTATCAATCAACCTTCATTCAAAATTTAAAGCAATTTAAGTGATTTGTTAGTTTACAAATTCTTAAACAGGAAACTGAGCTCCTAGTAGATAACAAATTCAATCATTAATTTTCACTATTACAGGAGAAGAAAATTTAAAGAATGTGTTATATATATTTTACATTAGTGTAAAATTACTTATATACTATATAATGCTAGGTTTTAGCTCAGAACTCTCACTTGAATTCAAGACTCATATATCCAACTGCCCTAGACTCCACATTTCCATTAGAAAGTCTAACAGATTATCTCAAACTAAACGTATAAAATCAAATTCCCAATCTTCCAAATCCAGTGTTTCATCATCCTTCCATTTGCTCAGACCAAAAACCTCCCTTTTCTTCCATATTTCACATCAAGTATTTCACAAAATACTGTTTTTTCTATCTTCCAAACACATCCAGAATCTGACTACTTAGCACATACTCTACTTCTCTAATCACTCTGTCTCTTGCTAAAATTACTCCAATAATTGTCCCCTCTCCCCTCACACCAAGACTATTATCAACACTGGGTGCTCCCTCAATAAAGCCAGAATGATGCTTTAAAATCAAAGTCAGATCATGGCACCCTTCTGCTCAAATTCCTCCTGTGGTTCCCCATCTCACCAGTGGTCTATGGCCCTACATGATTTGGTCATTTCTTACCAAATTCCCCCTTAGAATCACTCTGCTCTAGCCATTCTGATGTCCTTGAATTGCTCAAGCATATCAAGGCTGCTGCCATCTTGGGGCATTTGCTGTGGCTTTCTTTTTCCTGAATATTTCTTCCCTGGAAACCATATTGCTAAAACCCACCAATCAACTTTTGAGTCTTCTGTCCAAATGTTACCCCCCCTCAATGGGAACTACCCCATCACAATTTTAAATTGTAATTTGTCCCCTCCACTTCACCCCAACCCCAGCACTCTCTATTCCCCTTACTCTGTTCTACTTTTTCTATTTCCCATAGCATTTATTACCTTCTGACATGCTCTATCATTTATGTTTATTAAAGTTTATTGTCTATATTCTCTTAGTAGCCTATATGGACCACAGGGGTAGGGATCTTCACCAAATGATTTGGCACACAGAAAGCATTTGATAAGTGTTTGTTGAATGACTGGAATAAACCAAAATGAATCAGAACAAACAGGAACCTATTTTTAACAAGTTAAATTTCAATCTACAGGTCAAAAAACTTAATTGGGCCTCTGAAAAGATTAAACATAATAAATTTAAAAACTCAACATTTTTACAGTTCTAACTATAATCTATCAATAATAAAAAGTTTCTACTTTCCCAGAAAGATCTAACAATTAAAAATGTTAATATTTCAGCAATCAGGTCTTATTAATTTAAACTGGGTAGCTTTTGGATCCTACAATGTCTTCAGTTTTTTAAATTAAAAGTTAAGCCTTATTGTAATCTTCACTATACTCACAATGATAGTAATGGGAGATCATGGAAGATGTGTGGTAAAATCTATTTACTTGCCAGAAACTAACAAGATTCTTAACCTACGCATATTCACTCCTTTTTTAAGGGGGAAGGGGAAAAATAAATGAAGCACTTAAAATGGTTTAAATGTCCATTCAGTTAAACAGGATTTGCAATCTGGTTCTTTTAATTGCTTAAAAGTGAAATTTTCTGACTATGAATAATAAAATCCTAAAAACACACAAGGCTAAACTCCTGGTAAGGAAACCTCTAGTCAACTGAAAGATTCCATTCACTCATATTCAGAAATACCCAGTACACTACTAAAGAGTAAGACAGCTCAAAGGTGGGACCAGTCGCTCATGTTTTCACCAGTAACTTCCTAGGAGGTTAGCTGAAAACGTACACACATGTATCATATAAACTCTGGGCCATGACTCACACTATAAAGCAAAGGAAGTGACACAAGAAACAATGCAGCTGTCTTTGGAGAGAAATGAATCACAAAACCCTTGCAGTAAGACTGGCAATGAAAAAAGCCAACTATTATTTATGCAGATGTATGACTCCTCAGAGAAAGACTTCTGTGTAGACAGTGGATCTAGCTATATTGGTAGAACCGGTGTCTAAAATATCTGAGTAACTTGATAAATAAACTCAGCAGTAACAATACAGAAAAGAGATTTTACTTCAATATCCCCTTGGTTTCCAAACTTTGTTCTGTTGCAAAAAAACAGTAATAATAATTAGTCACTTTATAGCCATTACATATTTCAATGACTAATTATCCTGTATAATAATTACCTTCAGATATTTGCCACAAAAAAGGAAAAGAAGTGGCATCTTAAGAGTTCCTGAAGGGAAAGCCCCCAATTTAAAACCAGGATAATTACTGATTCTCTAACTCTGTCTTTAAAGAGCATAAAACCACAACTAAGGGAGTCCTGGAATTCTTCAACCTCAACAGAAAATTTTCTCTCATTCTCAGTATCTGTCTCTCTCTCTTCCTCACTCATACTACATGTACACACACCTGCTAGGACTGATCACTTTTGAAGAATTCATCACAATCCTACCTTACTGATAGCAACAATTCATTTCCAAACCCAAAGAACAATCTATGCTGTAGAAGTCTTCCCCCAAATACTTGTTTTACCTCGTTAGATGTTTAAAATATTAAATTTGTTTAGAACAATTTGCACCAAAAAATTCTATGCCTTGCACAAACTGGTGAAATCTGCCTAGATTGAATAACTATAGTTTTTTAAATTTATACTTCTTTTGCACAGAAGATGCCAGAGATGAGTCTCTAAAAACTCTTCTATTACATTCTCAAACTCAATTTCCACAAAATCCAGATTTGCAAGTTCTACTATCTAGGCAGGAAACACAGAACATTCTGTATATGGATTCAAATTATTTTCATGGTATATTGCTTATATTAAAAAAAAAAAGATAACTAGTTGTACAACTTCCTTTAAACATGCACACACAAATATACACCCTGGATAAAAGGTGACAACAGTAAAAAGTTCATAGGATGTTCAAAATTTCAACATTATAAGAAATTTACAGTGTTCTTCAAGATATTGCCCTCCTGGTAAAATATTAGTTTCTTTTGTTTACTTAACACCTTTGGCTGGAGGCAGTATGTTTCCTTACCCCATTCTGTTCCATCGCCTGCACTTCTAGACTCATTGTCTCCTTCCTCTGATGTAACCAAGAAGTCAAATTCCTTTAGAGCTTCTTTTGTATCTCGATCTTCACTGCTATCAGGTAATGCTTTTTTCCTAACAATCTAATGAAAAAACATGCTAAATTAAAATTTTAGGATATATTATGAAATTAATTTAAATAAAGGAAAACAGTATCCCTTTATCACTGAATGAGGAAACCCAATTATTGGCTTCTTCAGAAAGTATATCTTTGTCATGTTAAAAGCTATAATACTTAACCAGTTCAATGTAAAACAGGTATCATTTAAAAAAGATACATTACACATTTTAAAGTAATAATTTAAACTTTGTTCAAGGATGGCTTGTTTGTTTTGAGTAAGCTAATGAAATCATATATTGAAAACACTGGAATATAAGATAGGTATTTCAATTATAGATAGATGAAAAATGTCCCTGACATACTACTGTACTATGAGAACTACAACCATATTCTCATATTTCTTGGATGCAGTCTGTGCAATGCACAGACATTCTAAACTAACCAAAAAGAGAAACACTTCATAAAATACAAGAGTTTTACAGAATATAACGATGATAAATGTTAACTCTACTACATAATTCCCTTAAAAAATCTAAAATCATAAAAGCTACAAACTCAGAAATGAATGCAAGTCTCAGAAAGTATGGTATTAGAGAAGGAAAAAAAGCTTCCCCCAGTACTTCTACTGTTCCAACCTTGCATCAGTTTTCCCTAATAACTCTTTATGTATTCAAATTTTTTCCAAAATACTGATCTTTCCGAGTGGGACCTGACTTAGATTCAATAGCAAATCTGGTAAGGGCTGTTATGTCTTGTTTTATGTATTTAGGAATATCTCTGGAATCAAAAATCCAGTTGGAGGACTGAAATTTAGGCTTAATGTATGCAGAGATAATTTTTGAGATCTATATGTCAAAACTCTTTATGAATTATCTTCTTTTTAGTCACCTCCACCACCAGAAGCCCAAAGAAATTAGGATGAATGGTTTGCAGCTTCTTTTGATAAAATGGATTCACTATCTCAGCTTCTCCGGGCCTCAGCTTCTTCACTTCATGCAAAATGGAAATAGCATGATCTGACCAAACTTTATCACTGGGTTACTGCGAGTGGATTAAAATTGTAAGGGTGCAACAAAGTGATCAATAGGACAGAATACAGAGTCTAGAAACAGACTCTAAGAGATAACAAATACCTGACTTGTATGCCCCTGTTCTCATGCCCATTCCTGGTATTACTTACCAATCACAGCACTTCTCATCTAAGATCAGATACAGCCTCAGAAATCTTTCTCAGTGAAACAGTATGGAAGTTCCTCAAAAAGTTAAAAACAGAGCTACCCTACAACCCAGCAATTGCACTAGTAGGTATTTATCCAAAGGATACAAAAATGCTGATTCAAAGGAGCACATGTACCCCAATATTACAGCAGCACTATGAACAACAGCCACATTATGGAAACAGCTCAAAGGTCCATCGACAGATGAATGGATAAAGGAGATGTGGTCTATATATATATACAATGTAATATTAGTCATCCAAAAAATGAAATCTTGCCATTTGCAACAACATGGATGGAGCTAGAGAGTATAATGATAAGTGAAATAAGTCAGTCAGAGAAAGACAAGTATCACATGATTTCACTCAATTGTGGAATTTAAGAAACAAAACAGATGAATATAGGGGAAGGGAAGGAAAAATAAAATAAGATCAAAACAGAGAGGGAGGCAAACCATAAGAGACTCTTACCTATAGAGAACAAACTGAGTGTTGCTGGAAGAGAGGTAGGTGGGAGGATGGGCAAAATGGGTGATGGGCATTAAGGAGGGCACTTGTTACAATGAGCACTAGGTAGTATATGTAAGCGATGAATCACTAAATTATATTCCTGAAACCAATACCACATTATATATTAACTAACTTGAATTTCAATTAAAAAAAAAAAATCCTTCTAGTGTAGCACTCCAGGAAGCCACTATCAGAAGAAAGCTGGTGCAGTAGATGAAACCTAATCTGCCTTCACTACCCTGGTATATATAAAAACTGAATAGGAGAAATCAAGGATTCTTTAATGCTGCTAGAATAACTGGTTTAACTATTTAGAGTATTTCCCTAAGACCTAGACATACTTTTATGTTTATAGCATATTCTAATCTCCCATCCAGCACATCAATTAAACAAAAAAGTTTGACATACTGAGTACAGAAATCCCATGCTGAAGGTGTATTCTTTTGTAACTATATGCTAATAGTTTTTTCCAATTTTCTCTGGGCAGCCAAACTAAGGTAGAAAAGTATCTCTGACGAGTTATACCAATAGAAGACGCTGACCTTCATTTTTCCACAAATAAACACACTGCCTAATCCATCTTCTTTCACCCTAGAGGCTTGATTTCTCCCTTCCCCCGACCCTGATGGGACACCAGATATGAATTAGAGGGGCCATCACCCACACCTTGTAGACAGAGATTCTTGTTCTCAATGCCTGATGAAAAGGGCAGGGAAAATACATAATACATTGAAAAACTGAATGTATTTTCAACATTCTAATTACTAAATATGGTAATAAGTCACAAAACTAACTCCTTGGGAAAAAATCTGTTTCTAGGTCTCTCCTCCATATAACCTTATGAATGAAGATATGGCAAGTTGCAGGCCACTGTCTATCAAGTCTCCCACTTAAATAAAAACTCCTGTGTTTTTAATAGTTAGGCATAGAAGAAAAGTGTGGTTGCCAACAGAGAGTAGGATTAGTAAATGGGACGGGGTGGGGTTTGTTATAATAAGTACATACCACTTTTCCTTACATTCCAGATTCCACTCCACTCCTACCTCTAGTGAGTTTAGAAGTCAACTTAAGAATTAAGGCAAACACAAAAAAGTTATAGGTTGCACAGGGTGCCACAAAGATTAGAAAAAAGGATAGACGGCCACTTTGGTTTTAAAACCATTAGAAGAAACATAACACAAACGGGGATGACACAATAGATTTTAATGACTCTTAATCCCATTCCTTTTCCTCCTAAAGTATCTGAATGTGGAGACTAAATCTTGCTGGTGAAGTTATCCTTCAAACATTTTAAAGTTGATCACTTTTTATACACATGTATAATTTCAAGATCATTATTACACTTAACTAATGATACTATGGTGAGAATGCAAAACAATGATGGTAAAGAAAAATAAGGTGAAGAGGTTGATCATGAAGAAGGAGGAGATAAAGAGGAGAGATATGATCCAGAATATAACCCAAAGAATAATCAAACTCTAAAAGAGGGTAGAGAGCAAGAAGACAGCATATGCAGCTATGCACAAATGATAGTTACTAATAGCCCATGTCTCTATATTTTCTTAGTTGAATCTACCAAACTATTTTGATTAAAGAAATAAAGTAACAGTTTAAAAACCTGTTTGTTTTACTAAACATTTTAACTGCAATAAATCTTTTAAGTCATGCTTACTCATTGCTACACAGAGTTAGACTGTGAAAGTCCTTTTGGTATGTAGCTATTAGCCTGCAGCTGTGAAAATTAATGTAATATATCCTAAAAATTAGCAAAGCTGTTACAAAGAAACCAATTATTTGTTTAGGGATATTTTTTCCTGAAAAACTAAAAGGATTTTTGAGGCCATGCTTAAATGGGGTTAAGTATGTTTATATTAGCTATGCCTTCACTGCTTGGTCACAGAATTGCTAAAATCCGCACTAATTGCAAGACAGGATCTTTATGAATTTGATTACTTAAAAAGAAACCAGGTTATGGTTAGGAATTTCTAGTAAGACCATAATTAATACTTAAAGCATGATAATTATCATTTACCACTGAGCTATGAATAAAGTATTTTGATGGGAAAATAATATCTCAATGCAATTGGCCCACAGAAATCACAAAGCAGTACAAAACTTCCAAATGAACAGGACAGAGAAAAAGTATCATACAAGTTTAGGCATTTTCTTTTACTACAGTAAATTAAAACATATTCTATTACTACCTGTTTGGATAAGAAAAATTGGGGGTAACTACTTGAAGTTCAAATAATACCCCTGGCAAGGCTGTATCAGCAGAATACTACTGCAGAGTGGCTCAGGGAAACAATAATGTGGAAGCAATAATTTGAGAGTCTTTGATGGAAGCAGAGGACATAAAGGAGAGAATTTATACCCAGAAAGCATTTATATCATTTTTCATATATAGCATCTCATTTATTGCTCACAAAATCCTCTGAAGATAAGATGGGTATTTATAATTCCCATTTTACAAACTAAAAAACTAAGCCTGACGGGTAAGAAGCACAGATAACTAGTGACAACTCGGACTTAAACCCAAAGCTTTCAACTCTAGGTCCAGTCGGCTTCACTACCTTGCTTTCTTCCTTACTCTTCTTAAATAAACGTGGAAGAGGAAATGTAAACATTTTCCTAGACAAAACAAAGCATGCCCTCATCTATTACTTAAAAAAGAGAGGAGGAGGAGGAGAGGGAGGAAGGAGAGAGAGAAGAGAGGAGAAGGAAGAAAAAGTAGGGAGGAAAAAAGGGAAGGAAAAAAAACAAAAAACCAGGAGGAGCTGAAGGTGACAGAATGGAGAAGAGAAAGGAGAAGAAGCAAGACACCTCTTATTCCAAGAAACTACCATGGGAAAGTCAATAAACCTATAAAGATCTAAACAAAACTACAGAATAACTTTAAACAAGTTTGAAGAAATCTAATGGAACAGTTCTAAAAATTTGTAACATTTGTCTACCAAAGCAACCCAGACAAGAAAGACAAAACTGCATTGATTAGAGGTGACGCCAATCGCCATCAGGTACCATAATGGGTCTGTCAGTTCTACTGTCTTATAGCACCAACAACACTGCTTTGTTATAACACAAACATTTTTACCATATTCACCAGCTCTACTGAACTACTAAAATGCTTAATGAGTTAATAAATCAAAGAGTGAGGACCTTTAAAGATTTTTTAAATTTTTGTAAGTAATCTCTCTACCCAATGTGGGGCTCGAACTCACAACCCTGAGATCAAGAGTCATGTGCTCTATCAACTGAGGCAGCCAGGTGCCCCAGAGAGTAAGGACCTTTTAAGAGAAAGCTGCCATCCTAAAATTATTATTGAATTTAAACTCAATACTAAAAACTCTTAAATGAAATTTCCCCAAATTCATGAAAAAAAGTTAAGGATTTAGGTTGAACCAATCGATTTTTTTTTTAATTTTCTTTCACTTGGATTATTTTTAAAGTAAGCATAATGATCCCTAAAAACATTATCCTACTCACTGTTGAAGTATCAATGATGCTTTTCTCTCTTCCATCAATGTCATCATCTTCATCTTCATCACTGAAATCTGCAGCTGCACTTTCAAGGAATTTGAAATTATCCAGCACGGAGGCAGAATCTGTTAACTCGGATTTTCTGGTTTAGAACATGTACACCTTGCTCAGTTAATTTTTTAAACTCAACATAAGAATTAATCCATATGTTGCACTAACTTCTGTTTACATTGTAACTATGATCCCTCAAATCATATTATGAACTACACTGATTCTTATCCATTATATTTCCATGGATTTTAATTGGCAAAGCACAATAGGAAGTGGTTACTCTTTTAAAAGTACTTTGCAATCATATCTATTTGGGTTAATGTAATATAAAGAACACCCCTCCTGATTCAGTATTCTTTTGATCCAAAAGAACATTAATGTCTTTCTTTTAAAAAATATTTTTCTTATTACCTCTACTTCTATTTTTCTCTATTCTTTTCCTCTCTGCAACTCTTCCTCTAACATGTGAATTTCTATAACTAAGAAAATAGCTAGTAGATACATCAGTTTTCTCTGATACAATCCTATATTTCTACTGAACAGCTAAGGAGTTGAAAAAAAACAAATATACACATAAAGCTACTAAAAATAACTTAAGTCAAACTAATATTACTACGAAACTTGATCCTGTTAATGAATAAACCATTAATTTTTTGAAATGATTGACTTTTCAAATACATAAGATTTTAATTTAGTTTCCTCAAAATAAATTTAGTAAATAATTTCCTAATGGCCAGAATAAGATGATTTCTCTCCAGTTCATTAGGAAATGTTTTAGATAACAAGGTATTTTTTTAAAGAAAATTTAGCCACGACTCTAGACAACATTTCTAAAACAGATTAATCTTAAATTTCAAATCTGCTGAGAGCTATGTTTTTGGTATCTTCCACCCTATTCTCTATCCCTACACAAATGAGACAGATTCGGAATAATACCCTTGTCAGTTCCAAAAGACAGGTCAAGGGCAAAACACAAGACAACTCAAGTGGCCTTTTCTGAACATCTTTATAATGACTTATAATAACCCTGTAGGTAAAACTATAACCAGGAATAAGGCCTACATTGTCTATGCCTACACAAAGAAACAATCTAATCTTACATTTGTATAAATAAGTTAATGTAGTCTTAAATATTAATGAATATATTTAAGAAGGCTCCAGTGACATTTATTTATAGAAGTTCGTTTATAGGAGTCCATCCTATTTTTGAACCTTTACCTAAATCCCATAATTTTAGTTAATGTTCCAAATAACAGAAATGATGTTCTCACTAGAAAATGTATAGAGTTCAATTAAAACCATTCTTATAGCCCAAATATGCAGTAAAATGAGGCAAAATAATATTCAGACTTTCACAGAATCTTTGGCTTTTTCTCTCTTTAAGAATCATGCCAAATTTAACTTGAGAAACAAACAGGGTTTTAAAGGGGAGGGGGGAGAAGGGATAGGTTAGCCCGGTGATGGGTATTAAGGAGGGCACGTACTGCATGGAGCACTGGGTGTTATATGAAAACAATGGATCGTGGATCACTACATCAAAAACTAATGATGTACTGTATGGTGATTAACATAACATAATAAAATTAAAAACTACAAAAAAAAAAAGAATCATGCCAAATTTATTTTCAATAAAGAATGTCCTTACTCAACTACTCATGTTCATTTTAAGCAGAATTACATATAATTGTATGACACATGATCCAAAAAGCAAAACAAAATATTTCAAACAGCTACTGAATTTTTCACACTTATTCTATCAATTAAAAACATACACTTAAAATAGATATTTTTCAAAGGAAAAGGTGAGTTACAGTATTGTTAAATACACAAATGGCTAAGAAAACATTTACTTCTAAAAAATTTGAGGAATTTATAGGATTTTTAGGTCATCAGGAATGAAATTACATTCTTATAAGATTTGAACTGAATCTCCTAAAGATGATCTTTTGTGAAGTTCTAATAGTAAGTGACTGAGCTTCAAGATATTAAAATCTGTATTAAACCCTATAGATTTCAAGCAAATAAAAATATCTTAAAAATATTCTTAGGGGCGCCTGGGTGGCTCAGTCAGTTAAGCGGCTGCCTTCGGCTCAGGTCATGATCCCAGGGTCCTGGGATCGAGCCCCACATAGGCTCCCTGCTCCGCGGGAAGCCTGCTTCTCCCTCTGCCACTCCCCCTGCTTGTGTTCCCTCTCTCGCTGTGTCTCTCTCTGTCAAATAAATAAAATCTTTAAAAAAAAAAAAAAAAATATTCTTAAAATAATCATAAATAACTCTAATCCCTATGGGTTATCTTCTACCAAATGAAATTTCAATTTTTTAATTCAACTTTATAATAAATTATTTCTGTAGCAGTATCTAAACTGCAAGTATCACAAGTGTCAACCATAAACCAAAAATATTTAATAAGCACTAAAATTTTAGCTAAAACGCTTTCTAGACAGAATACTTACCCAATCATTGCCGTCTCTTTAACTTCGGCCTCTGTGCCATTTATAACTGAATCCTGATTTTTGTCATCTTCCCTGTCAGTGACATCACTTGAAAAGCCCAACAAAGCTCGCACTCGTTTAGATTTCACATCTAGAATGGTATCTGTGTAACCCACCTCCTGTAGATACCTGCGTGTGAAGAAGATCCTTACAATTCAGTCATATTGGAATCAGTATTCTATAACTTAATATGTAAATAAAAGTATTTCTTTAAATTCATTGCCTGCATAAGACTTAACAGTACAGTACTATGCTAGTAAGACGTGCTAATAAATAATCTTCCAGCTGCAGATGGAGCTGTCTCTTGCAGTACCAGCCTCTATGGTCACTGAAAAAAAAATCAAAGAACTATACAATACACCATTCATTACATTTATCATAAGAAGAAGCTGTTCCTTAATATACCTAATAGCACATTCTTTCTTCTAGGCAGCAAACTCACTCTCAGATTCTTACAACAGTAATTATTATAACCAGTGGTTTTTTGTTTTTTTTTTTTACACTTCTGATATAGAGAGTTATTGAATCAACTGTTTGAGATCCAGAGAGGATATTTCTAGCATATTTGGTTTCCTCCATGACATACAAGAAGAGTATATTCCAAAGAGTCATTTCTACAGAAAGGAAGCTTTTATCCTGAGACAACTCTAAAATAAAAATAGCCCACAGTTCAACTGTGGATGTGGGATGCCTGTGTGCATGTGGGAGTGTGTGTTACAGAGAGGCAGCAGAAGAGAAGAGAACAGGTTTGTACTGAGAACTAGATCTGGGTCTAAAGCCCATTTCTGCCACTTTCTTCCTGTGTAACTTTAATTCTCCTGAACCTCAGTTTTCTTCCCCCTAAAAGTGACACACCTCATATAGGGTGACATACAGAAGGCACTCAATATCCATTAACAACAAAGATGACTAAAAAAGACCAAAAGGAACATGAAAAAGGCAAAGGTCATTACTAATGTCATTAACAAATGTGACAGACAAATACTAGGCATGAGCCTGTAAGTAAGCAGCAAATCTATGAAATTAAGGAGAAAACAAAGGTGGACAAGATAACCAGTCTGAGGTCAGTTTATTTCAACATCTGGTATTAACAGATTACAGCTCAAAGACATATTTCACAAAGATATATGACCAAAATGGAGTAAGTGTATCTTATCAAATCAAGATACTCATTTTTCAATACTATCTGATATTTAATTTGGACAATAAATGTTTAACTTTCTTGAATTTAATCAGTTCTTACAAACCAACAGATTTTTCTGTTCTAAACAAATATTTGATATATATCTTTGGCAACAAAATCACATTAGAGATAACTGTTTCAAAAACCGCTCTTTCCATAGGTAAGTTGGCTTTACTAAGTACCTACCTCCTTAATTCATTGATAAAATGTCACCTTTACTTTAAAGAGACAGATGATGAGTCTTTTAAAGTTTTTGAAAACTATCTCAGATTGCTTACTACAGTAACTACTTCTCATAAAAAAGAAAATGAGCACTTTAAAAACACATTTATGAAAGAAAAATGTAATACGTCATATTTAAGACCAAGGTGAGGGCACTAGGAAAACCACTTATTAAATGTTAGTGAATTCTCATTTTTTTCTCATGCTGAATAGATAACAAATACATAAAAGGAGACATTTTAATATTCTCTTCCCATTAGGCAAAAGGAATGGCTGGCACAAATTCACTCTGGAAACCACTGGTGCAGACTACTCACAGGAAACTCAAAAATCCAAAAACAGCTAAGTACATTTCATTTTAATGAAGCACAAGTCAGAATACCAATTTCAAATGTGATATGCAAGGATAAAGCAGTGAGCTGGTTAAGTGGGCTATAGCCTACCACCTGACATTTGAACCTCATTCCAGCTTTGTTTCCTCTTTATAGTCTCAAATACACATTTTATAGGAGAAACTACATGGTAGTGCAGTATTTGCAAATTTGAGAAATTAAAAAAGTTCTTCAATCTATTTAAAATAGGAAATTTAAAAACATAACACAAAATTACATCTAAATATTGATTAGACTTACATTAAGACATACCTATGTTCAGGTATAAAAGATGCAAAAAGTAACTTTAAGGGTATAGAATTCTTTTAAAAAAAATATTTTATTTATTTGAGAGAGAGAGAGAGAGAGAAAGCAGAAGCAGGGGGAGGGGTAGAGGGAGAAGCAGACTCCCCGCTAAGCAGGGAGCCCAATGTGGGGCTCGATCCCAGGATCCTGGGATCATGACCTAAGTGGAAGGCAGGTGCTTAACGACTGAGCCACCCAGGTGCCCCTAGAATTCTTTCAAATGTAAACATAAGTGTATATTAAAATTTAGAAGCTTAAAGGTATACTCTTTAAGTTAAAATTATAAAAAGAGAATTTATTCTTGGTTAATTCTTATTAATATTTAATGAAAAATAAAACCTACCACAGGGGAAAAAATGTTTACTATGAAAAAGGAACAATAACTCAATTAAGCTTTTTCACAGCAACAGTCTAATAATAAAAGAGAGAAAATTATTCTGAGTTGAAAATGCAAAAAAAAAATATATATATATATGTATCCTGATGAAAACATACTTTTCTTTGTTTGACCACGGGATACTTACTGTCTGAGTAGTTGTCGACCTTGTTTCCACATTAACTGGCTGTTTTGCTGTGGCTGTACCTCTGTTTCATTACCTTCATCTGGAAAACATTAAATCATAATAAAAGTGCCTTGTTTTATTCATTAGAGGGCATCTCAATTCATAAAATATGTCCAATAAAAACGTATAAGATTAAGAATATGCAAACTACACTGTAAGGTATGTTTTAGGACAATGTACACTTTTTTAAATCTAATTTCCGTAACAAAAATAATATAGATTCATGATTGCTACTAGATTCCCCTGAGCGTAGCAGAACTAAAATAAAGACATTTTCCCAATCTCTAGTAGCCTGAGAATTTTCGTCCAGGACAAAGACCTATTCAAATCAAGTCACACAATAAGAGTCAAATGAAAGTATTATGGAGCACCACATCAGAGCTAGAACAAAGCACTCAGGAATGATGACAGAAAAGCCAGTTTGGTAAAGAGGAGATAGGGAAGAAATAACTTCAATCCAAATCTATTTCCTTCACTAGTTACCAAATGAAAACTTCAAATATTCTTTTGAAGACATTCTTTGAATGAAAACCACCTAAGTCTTGTAAAGCTTAAATTCATCATTTGGTAGAAAGTGAACTCTTTCAAGAGGAAAGTAAAATAAAAAGAGCCTTCTCTGTGCTAAATCTGGACTACGGAATTTCCAAACTATACTCTAATTTTAAAAATACAAAATATTTCACACTTTCTATCAGCCCTTGATCAAACTATAAGAAACTGTGATCTTTTACAGGGTTTTATTCACATGGAGATGTAAGAGAGACTGGGAAAATTTGTTTTATGATATTGATGTTAAGCATTTACTGTGTTCCAGATGCTGTGTTAAAAACACATTATCTCTTTTAATCTTTACAACCTCAAAAGATAGGTGTTATTACTATCCCTATTTTAAGATGAAAAAGATGAGTTTTACAAGTTAATTGTATGATTTCCAAGTTAGAAACACAGTTGTAAGTGCTGAAATCACATCTGACTCCAGAGCTCATGTATTTACAGAAATATGTAAATAAGAATTAGATCTTCCATTTTCATTTTTCTCCTACATTAATTAGGCCAAGCTCTGTGATATACCAAAGAAACAGCAGTAGACCAGACTGTGGCAGGAGGATTAAGTTACCTCAACAAGGTAGATTACTTTGGGATGATCTCAGAAGGCATAGAGTTTAAAAAAGGGGCAAAAATAATGTCCCCATACTAAGGAAAAACAACACACATCTTGTTTCCATTGACCCACAAATTCAGGAACTATGGTTCACAAATGGTTCCACAAATTCAGGAATATACTAAGGTATGTTCTAATATATCTTAAGTCAAGTAAGCTATACTTACCAAGTAAGAATACTTACACTGGCATTTCAAAAGACTAAAAATTTCATATGTGAAGGAACTTTTGAGGTCATCTAATTTCCCATCAGTATAGGCTTCTCTATTCCACCCTCAGATATACTCAACTGCCTTTGCCTACTTTGGAAGCTAGTGATGTTACCAAAGTACAACACATACATTCAGTGGACTACTACTTACAAGGAATGAACTATTGATACACATCAACATGAATGAATCTCAAATGCATTATGCTAAATGAGAAAAGCTAGAATCAGAAGGCTATATTCTGTATGATTCTCAAATTCATATGACTTTCTGGAAAAGGCAAAACTATAGGAACATAAAACAGATGAGTGGCTGCCAGGGGATTAGACCGGGGACAAAGGGGTTGGCTACAAAGGGTAGTAGTAACGAAACTATATGTGTGTGTGAAAATACTAAAAAGGTGAATTTTACTTATGTAAATGATACCTTAATAAAAAATAAATTAAACCAAACCAAATAAGAATGCATCTTCACCCTCTTTAAAAAAGTGTATCCATGAAAATCTGACTCCCTGGGTAACATGTTTTAAAAAAAAGTCTGAAGTTAAAAGAGAAAAAAAACTTTTGTACATGTGAACTTGATTTTCCCCACATTTCCATATTCAAGCTAAAATTCACAGTTCTCTCAATCAACTATCAGATTCACTCTCACCTTATCAAGTTTAAAAAAAATGACATCATACGAAAGTGAGGATTTTAAAGTGGTAAGAGTTGAACTGCTTGGCAATATAAAAGTAGTTGACTGGTACTTCCAGTCAAGTTAGAGTAACAGGGACCCAATTTACCCTCCTGCTTGAAACAACTATAAAACAAAATAGATGAAATCATGGTTAAGACCTGATTTCAGGCAACAAAGGACAATGATCCCTGAGAGAAAGGAAACACACAGTGAGCCCTGTGATTTTTCCAGCTTACTGCCTTGACAGAGTTTCTAGATTGTGGCATAGGGAGGGGAACAAAAACAGTATCTGAAGGAGGCGCCTGGGTGGCTCAGTCGTTAAGCGTCTGCCTTCGGCTCAGGTCATGATCCCAGGGTCCTGGGATCGAGCCCCGCATCGGGCTCCCTGCTCTGCGGGAGGCCTGCTTCTCCCTCTCCCACTCCCCCTGCTTGTGTTCCCTCTCTCGCTGTGTCTCTCTCTCTCTGTCAAATAAATAAATAAAATCTTAAAAAAAAAAAAATATCTGAGGAAAGAATAGCTGAAAAGTTGTATATTTCATGAAAATTCTAAATCCACAGATCCAAGAGACTCAATGAACCCCAAGCACAAGAAACACTGGGGGGCGGGGGTCACCTGGGGACTACACCGAAACACATCATAATGAAATTGCTTAAAACCAATGACAAAATGAAAAATCTTAAAAGTGCCAGAGAAAAAGGTCACATTCTGCATACAGAAGAACAGAGATAAGTTTGATATACGATATCTCATCAGAAACAATGCAAGCAAGCAAAAGAAAGACTTTTTCAGACACACAAAAGCTGAAAGAACTCATTGGCAGCAGCCCATATTACAGGATATGTAAAAGTCCTTGAGGCAGATGGACTATGACACCAGAAAATACGGATCCACACAATGATGAGCACTGGAAATATATACTTTTTATATTATTTAAATCTCTTTAAAAGAGAACTAACAAAAATAATAATATAGTGTGTGACTTATAAGCAAAATATGTGAAAACAACTGCCAAAGAGAGACATAGAAATCCAGTTACAAGGCTCTCATACTGTAAGAAGTGGTATATTGTCACTTAAAGACAGACTGCGGTTAAGTTAAAAAAAAAAAAAAAGTATACCACCAAAATAGCAAAGAGTTACAGCTAATAAGTCAGCAAGAGATAAAATAGAACAATTAAAAAAAAACCAACTAGATTATCCCAAAGAAATCCATGAGAGGAAAAGGGATCAAAGAACACACTGAACAAACAGAAAACAAACAGCAAAGGGGGTAGCTTTAAATCTAACCATACCATTAGTCACATTAAATATAAATGGTCTAAACATCTCGATTAAAAGAATTTGTCACTCTGTATAAAAATATTCTATTTTTAATATGTACCTGGCTTCTAATATTAAATAAAAGAAGCTAAAATATGGAAGATAAATAAATTTTAACATAACCTGGGGTAAAATTTCCTAAGGTAGAAATGTAAAGGTTTGGATATAGAACAAAATGGGGGGGGGGCAGTCAGAAGGGAAACTAATTTTATTGTGAAAAATGTCTCAGAAAAAGTCTGGATTATCAGTTTAAAAAAATACATATTGTAAATGGATAAAGAGCAAAGACTAGAAGAATTCCTGCTTCTTTAAAGTTTACCCTGTTTGGATACACCACCTTCTACCCTCTCCTAGTCACTGTCCTCATCACTGTCACCCACAAATCCCTCAGTAACACTCGGAACTAGGCTTACATGCTTCCTCTGCAATCAAACGTTTACCTCATCTTGAGCGAAGTTAATATTCATGTGGGTGATCCACTTCAGCCTCCCCACAACCACCACCCTCTCTAGCTGTCATACCTTAGATATTGTCGTTATGAAGAACAGATGCAGACGCACTCTCCCTCTCTGAGCGTATTCTTCAGACTCATATTCCCACCTCACTAGTTCTTTCATTTAGCTGGGACCTTAGACCAGGGGCCAGCAAATTACAACCTGCAAGTCAAATGTGGCCTGCTGTACTCACTCATTTGTGTGTTGTGGCTAATTTATGTTAGAATGTCAGAGCTGAGTAGCTGCAACAGAGAACATATGGCCTAAAAAGCCCAAATATTATTATCTGGCGCTTTACAGTAAAAGTTTGCTGGCCTACTCCAGACCATAGCCTATCCCCTCACTTCTACCCATTTAGCCTCCTTTTGTCTTCACTTCCTTTCCTCTCTAGTTTTAGTTCAGTCTATCACTTCAATTATTCTTTAGTCTATGTCCTCAAATTTCTTGTCCCTTTGGTCTCTCCATGAATTCAATGAATTCAACTATGAACTATTTCCATTCTATTTAATTTTTGTCCAAGCTGTCAAGTATGCAAACCAATGCATCTATATAAACTCATGATCACAACTGTCAACTGGACCCTTAGCTTTTCTCAATCCTACTATTTATTATCAGTTTGCCCTCCTGCTCATTATTATTTTAAACCTTCTCTACTTTTCTTAAACCTATCATACATTCTTAGCAGGTAATCCAGTCTTACACATAAAGCTATCATATTAAATACCCACCACCAAAGTGAAACCCAAACCTACAAATCCATCACCTAACTTCTACATTCTTTCTTGGGAACAATAAAAGACATGCTCCTCCCACCATTCTCCAGCTAATTAAGAATCCAATCTCTGTGCTTCTTCAGATACCTTCCCATTCTGAATATGTCTTCTCTCTCCTTTTTATTTGCTCCTCCTCTAAGAAACACACACACACACACACACACACACTTTCCTTGACCCCATGTACCCTTTCAGCTATCCCTCTCTTCCACCTTCACAATCTAAGCTTCCTGACTTACAGGTAACTGCAGTTAGTCTTCATTTTCCACTCATGTCTTTGTTTCTACCCTTACCTTTCTCCTAAAACTGCCCACAGTAATGACCCATGTGTCACTAAATCTTTTTTTTTAATTATTATGTTAATCACCATACATTACATCATTAGTTTTTGGTGTAGTGTTCCATGATTGTTTGCGTGTAACACCCAGTGCTCCATGCAGAACGTGCCCTCTTTAATACCCATCACCAGGCTAACCCATCCTCCCACCTCCCTCCCCTCTAGAACCCTCAGTTTGTTTTTCAGAGTCCATCGTGTCTCATGGTTCGTCTCCCCCTCCGATTTCCCCCCCTTCATCCTTCCCCTCCTGCTATCTTTTTTTTTTTTAAACATATATTGTATTATTTGTTTCAGAGGTACAGATCTGTGAATCTTAAAGCTACTCTTTAGGACCTCTGGTTATAAATCATAGTGCTTTAGAGTCCTTATTTCTGGAATCCCTCTCTTATCCTGGTTTCTATCCTACTGTTAAGATAATTCTTATCATTTCCTTTTCAGCTTTCTATTCTTCTACCAGTTTTTTAAGTGTTGCCATTCCTCAGGGCTCCAATCCAGGTCCTCTTCTCACTCTGAATAAAGTCTGGAGTGCGAGGTGGGGGGGGCGCCTCTTCCTCCTCCACAATGACCTGAGTGCCTTTGGGACCATGTGTTGATGCCTCTCAAATCTACATATCAAAGCCATACCCTCTGGTTTGAGCTCCAGCCATCTTCACTTGATTGCCGAACTAATAAATCCAAAAGCGAACCCATCATCTTCCAAATCTACTTCCGACCTAGTTTTGAGAACTAGAAGTGTGGGGGTCATCTTTGAATGTCCCTTTTTTTCATTCCCTACATCGAAACTGGAACTCATTCCTGCAGATTTTACACCGTAAGTATTTCCTGAACATACCCCTTCTCTCTTCACATCCAGTCAGTGCCTGTCAAGGCAGCCTTCCTCATTTAGCCAAGAGGCTGCAACAGTCTGCTCACCAGTCTCCCTGTCACAGATCCAGAGGCTATCTGATCCACCTGCTACACTGCTGCCTGTGGGATCTAAGAGAAATCCGATCCTTCAAACACCTCCTCAAAACTCTCAGGATAAAAATGTAAATTCCTTAACATATTTTACAAGACCCTTGTAACATACTTTACCATCTGCCCTCTCCCCTTCGCCCGCTAACTCTCTAGCTCCATTTAGAAATACTCCTTCCCTCCCTTTCTCTACTAGCCAGTTATTTTATTTCTCAAATGTGCCAGATTCTTCCCCCTGCCTTTCTCCCACCTCTCATTCAGGAAATATTTAGTAAGTTCACTTTCCCTGGCCAATTCTTACTTGTCCTTCAGATGTTAACTTTAAACACCATTTGACTACTTAGGACTAGATATTGTGCTCTACAATACCTATTACCTTCCCCATTATACATGTCATTTTACTGTAATCACTTTTTTCTTATCTTCCCTGTAAAAATCCAATAGGGCATTGTTATCTTATTCACTGAATTTGAAGCTGGGTCTGACAAGCATTACATATTTAATATTTGTAAATAAACTGTGAACGATCAATAGGTGGAATTTATACTAAAACCATGTGTTGTTAGTACTAAGAAAATAAGAAAGAAGATAAATAAAGTAAGAAAATAAACCTGAAAGTTATGAATTATTTCCACTATTTTCCCAGTTTCAGATAAGCAGCAGAGCAATCTCCGAAAGATTAAATAATATCACAAATATTTAAAGTGTCAGGGCAGAGTTGAACTTACATGCCTAAGAGTCAAACTTTTTCTAGAACCACGTTGTTTACTTATAAACATTTTGTATATGTTGCAATTAGACTTTTATACTCCTAAAATAATATCTAAAAATAAGGAAACAAACTTTTTTTAATATAAAAATCCTGATTAAATCACTTCTGTGAATTGGACAAGATACTTTTAGGACAGCCTTTAACAAAGTTTAAATTTAAAACATTTAAGTGAATCTCAAGTCAAAAGGAGAGACAGCAAAGCAAGATAGAAAAATTTAAAAAACAAAGGAAAAAATATGCCAATGATCAACAGATACTGCTCCGAATCTCATGGATCAGTATTCAGCTGGGGAAATGTGTTAACATTACTACACTGAATTGAACTTTAAAATCAGCAGCACATTCAGATCTTATAAGGTTTTTTTCATACATTGTCAAATACAGAAGCAGTGTGGTAAAATAGGGCTAATATGAATTTTGGACTCTACAGGTATGGGGCAGCTGGCTGGTTCAGTCAGAGGAGCATGCGACTCTTGATCTTGGGGTTATGAGTTCGAGCCCCACCCTGGTGTAGAGATTACATAAACAAACAAACTTTAAAAATATGTATATGAATGTTGCAGTCATTAGACCTGGGCTCAGATCCATATTCCCATTACTTAATAATTGTGTGACCTCATGCAAGTTTCTCCACTTCTCTGAGTTCAATTTTCACATAGGTAAAATAAGAACAATATCACCTTTATGAGCAACTATTTTAAGAATTAAGGTTAACATACATAGAGGCCCTAGTACAAGGCACATATTTCATATATTTCAACATATAAATGATATAAACAATAACTGGTATCGTCAGATATTTGATCTAGAAATTTAATCTGAAATTACGTCAAAACATACTCATTCGAAACATAACTTGAACAACTTTTCCTACTATCTGTTATACCTCCTAATAAGTCAATTATGTCTATATCCTTAATATCTGATTGTTTACAAAGTGTTATTTTTGTAGGGATGAAGAGGAAGGTAGTATAAAAAAGAAGAAATAACACAAAAAGATCATAAATGCTTCAGCTGTTAAAAGATGGTCCGGCTGCAGAATCTTCTGTGCATAAGAAAATCCAAAAACAATTTTGCACCTGCAACTGAGGGGATGAGGTTGAAGGGATTAGGAATTCCCTGTACTTGAAAAGAAATCTGTGAACTCCATCATTCCTTCTCTTTCTCTCAGGATTTCCAGGGCATGATGTACTTTGTACCGCATATCTCAAAGTTCCCATTAATACTGGGAAACCCAGCAAGACACAGTTATGTTAGTATGTTACCCCATGAATTCTGATCTTTCCACGAAGTGTAGAACATAAGCAGAAAATGGGGAACTTAAAGAAAGGGGAAGAGGCAAAAGGAAGAAAGGTGATGGAAAATCATTTAAATGACACTAAATGATTAGCACTAAAGATAAGAAGGTCAGAAAAAGTCACTAATATGCAAATAATTCGAAATTAATTTGCAGTTATAAATATTGCTACTATAAATACTAGATGTCAACTTCTTTTTAATCACTTAAACTTCCTTTAAAATTAGCTTACCAGAATCATAGCTTGGAGGCTTCATATCTCCCTGATTCAATTCTGTCCCATATTTCAACTTGTGGTATTTGGCTCTAACAAAGAAATAAGAAAATACAAACCATCTTAAAACATATTTAAATGAACTTTAGGATATGTAATAGGAGTAGTCATCAGTACGCAGTAGTCCTGGCTACCTTTCAAAGTAGGCTTCCACAGTGTCAAAGTGGTTGTCATTATTATTTTATTGTTGTTACACCATCAAGTGCCATTATAACAAATAAAAGAGTAACACTGGGAACCATGCATCTTTCTATAATTACATATAACATTCTAGTTTCTATAGTATTCAAATTTTCTTGATGATTGCCAAATTACAATTCTACTATCAAAAGCAGTAGATAAATTTGGATTACGAAATAAACTTGTAGAAGACTAACCTTTCTCAAAATTGATGTATTTATAAAAAGAAAACTCATCTAATGGTATGTACATACAATGGAATATTATGCAGCCATAACAAAAGGGTGAGATCTTGCTATCTGTGACAACATGGATGGACCCAGAGGGTATCATGCTAAATGAAATAAGTCAGACTGAGAAAGACAAATACCAAATGGTTTCACTCATGTGTGTAATCTTAGAAAACAAAACAAATAAATAAACAAAAAGCAGAATCAGACCTATAAATATAGAAAACAGAGACTTACCAGAGGGAAGGACAGTGAGGAAATGGGCAAAACGGAGAAAGGGGACTGGGAGATACAGGCTTGAGTTATGGAATGAATAAGTCACAGGAATAAAAGGTACAAGGAATACAGTTGATGATATTGTAATAGCACTGTATGGTGACACATGGTAGCTACACTCGTGGTAAACATAGCATAACATATAGAGATAATGAATCACTGTGCTGGACAACTGAAACTAATGTAACACTGTGTGTCACCTATACTCAAAAAAATGTTTTAAGTCATCTATAATACTCTGTGCCTTGTCAGGCAATTACGATTTACCAAGTATGCATTACAGTAAACAATCCAAAGGAGAGAGGGGGAATCAGCCCTAATCACCAGTGTTGAATAAGATATTTCAATAGGAATGAATACATTTTTTTTTAATAGTCAAGTAAGTCTCTGTTTTCTATATTTATAGGTCTGATTCTGCTTTTTGTTTATTTATTTGTTTTGTTTTCTAAGATTACACACATGAGTGAAACCATTTGGTATTTGTCTTTCTCAGTCTGACTTATTTCACTTAGCATGATATCCTTTGCCTTTTCAGGAAGGACTATGAAGAGAAATTCTTATCTATTTCCCTTTTAAAGCTAGCTGAATATAATTATTTCTGGCTAACCTGATTTCACCATTTCAGATTTAAACATCTAAGACCAAAAAAATAATCCAGATAAAGTAAAAATTTTAAAGGTCAATCAAAAATGGCCATACTTACGTAATGTATTTATATATTTTGATTTGTTTGCTTCCCCAAAATATTGAGGCCATTTATAATAAATATTAAATGCAATAAGGTTAGGATAACAACAACAGTAATAATAATTAGAAAAACCAAAGTAATAAAGTAATAAAGAAGGAATGAGGGGATAATATAGCCAAATTTCAAAGTTAATTTTTTTTTAAAAAAACTAATTCAGCACTTCACATAAAGAAGTTTTTATATTTCAAAAAAGGTATAAAGGAAATGAAAATTATTTGCTCAAATGGGCAAAGTACTGGAATTCATATTATTTTATAGTTACAACAGAAAAATCAACATTTATATAGAGGAGGATCTTAAGAAAACCTATGAAAATTACAGATAGCTAATGTTCTATTTAAGGTCGGCAGCGAGTATAGGAGTATATATTAGTCTTATATGTTTTGCATATGTGCAGAATGTTTTGTAATAATATACACACATTAAAAATAAAAATGAATATTTGTTTTATATATGTGTTATATATATATATGTCATATGCATAGAAGATTTCTGGAAGAATACGGAAGACATTAGTAAGATTTCCTTGGGCAAAGGAAAGGAATACATAAAGGGAGACCATATTGTGTTATTTGGTTAATTAACATGCATATATTTCTTCTTTTTTTTTTAATTTTTAATAAATACTTTTGTTCCAAATTAACTAGAACATCTTTTTCTCTATTCCCAATGCTTCTGCTAATCACAAAGATTTCATCACCAGACTAAACATTTCCTAGTCTATTTCAATGTATTTGTAATAATGTTGATTATTAGAGAATAAGATTTATAGCCACTTAATTTTACTTACAGTTACCAGAAATTAAACAAGGTTCTTAATATTTGTCAATCTTCAGATTTTTCATCTACCATGAAACAAAGTAACAATACCTCCTAAAAGTCAACTAGCAATTGAAAGTAACTGGTCTGAGGATGGAATAAAAGTAGCAATAAAATATTATGCAGTTCATTTATTTATATATATATATATATATATATATATATATATATAAAAAATACACACACACACACACACAGAAAAACATTTCTACATAAAAATACTGCACTATAGTGCATTCTAGTGGTCTTGGGGAAAACTGCAACAGAGTTTATATAAAAGGGGAATAGAAAATATTCTTTACAATGTATTAATAAAAATAACATACTATGAGCTAACATTTCATAAAAAATTAGACAAAGTAAGTAAAGAACTGTCGTGTTTACCACAGGCTGTGTTCCCTTAAAGCAGGGTCTCCCTACTAAACTGTTAAATTCACTGAAAAAACCTTACTCCCAGAACCCTTCTCAACTTAGCAACATTCAAGCTAACATGCCAAATACCTTTCTCACTCATATTGTTTCCCATGGTTTTAATACTTCATCTCACTGTGTTACTTACCAATCTTCTTATTCCCTTATCTTTTTGTCTAAATGTGACTGTAAAATAAATAGCAGATCTCATGCCTAAGAACCCTATGTCTGATACACAGCTAGGCCTCCCAACTGACCTTTACTGGATAAAAGAGCATAAAAAATGTATAATAATAAAGAAGTCCCATTACAGCTTTGTTTCAAAGTCTATCATTATATATAATGTGCTAGGAATATAACACAGCATCCCAATCACATTTTAAATGTTGATGCTAAAAATAATCTGATTAAATCAATGAACTGTTTCTGAATTCTTATGACATGTCAGGCACTGTATTGGCTGCTGGGAATAACCGGCAGTTTGTAGTCAATTAAGGGTGGAGGCAAGGAGATGGCTAAGAGATAGAAATTGAAATAAATAACGACAGCACACTGTGGTAAGAGTTATGAGATAGATCAAATGTTATAGGAATTCAGATAAGAGATTATCTAATTCTGTCAAAGGTGGTGTCAAGGAGAACTACCAAAAAAAAAGGTAACATATGAGATTCTAGCTAAACCTCAAAAAACCAGTGGTTTTCCAATCAGACAAATAGATTGATGAAAAGTATTTCTGGCAGAAGAAAAAGTGGGGAAAAAAATACATTATGGGTCCCCCCCCCCAAAAAAAAAGCCGTGTGTGTGTGTTTGTGCATGGGTGTGTGTGCGTGTGTATGTGTGTGTGTGTACAGGACTAGAAAGGGGCCTGGCTGTAAGAGGTTTTACTAAGATCTCTGAAATTAGCTAGATATTTTTAAGCAGGGATATAATATCTGTATTTCAAAAAATGCATCCTATGAATGTGGAAGATGAATTAGAATATGGAAATATCAGAGGCAAGGAAGATGTGGGTTTTTATAGTGCAGGTGAAAGAAATGGGGAAAAATGGAATGTTTCAGAATTGTATTTTATATAGTATTTAAGGTTCTTCAGTATAGAAGTTCCTGAGTAAATCTTAGATTAAACACTCTGTGTTCTTGAAAAATTAGACGTAAATTTCCTCATTTTACATATTCTACCACACTATAAGGAATGCCTTGATAAATTCCTGGCTAGGTGAGTAATTTTCCTGTAATGTTAAAGATTCAGTTTCACTTAATTTTGGATCCTTTTAAGTGGGACTACTTAGAAAATCTGTAACACAGCAATTCTAAATCATGATCCTTACACTTAGGTGTCAGGGTAAATGACAAGATGTCTAGAATTTGCTGTTCTAAAATAGATAAAGATGAAGCAAGAATGACAGGAACATTAACTGTTGAGGCTTGGAGGTGTATATAAAAAATATTAGTCTCTCTACCTTTATGTTTCAAATTATGCTCAATAAAGAAAACTTAAAAATTCTTGGCTTAAAGTATTAGAAAAATAATTTCAGAATCAGAAGAACTGAAATGTTCTAGAACTCCAAAATTTTTAAAAATTCCTGGCATTAAAACATTCGAAAAATAATTTCAGAGTTAAAGAACTGAAATGTTTAAGAGCTCTAATCCAGAAAGAAATGCTTTTTTATTCCTTATTACACTTTAGTGCCATAACATCAGGAATAATCTCAAATCATTCCATAAATTTCAAAAGATACAAAATCAGTGACTCTGGAATCAGGAGAATTCCATCAGTTTAAAAAAAAAAAAAAAAAAAATCTTCCCTAGACCCAGCCAGTTATCTCTTCTGTTTTTCAAAGTCAAACTACTTGAAAAAATAAGCGACTGTATCTGTCTCCACTTTATCTGTCCTGAGTTCTCAGCCCTCAATCTCCTGTGATCTGGTTTATGTTCCTGCTACCTCACTGAAACTATCCTGGCAAGGAGACCAGCAAGCTCCTACCTGGCACATCTAGATAACTACTTTCAGCTTCCAACTTACCTGGAGTCTGCTGGGCATCTGCAATAGTCACCTTCTTTAGCTTGCATCCAATATACTGCTCTCTCCTTCCTTCTCCAACCATTCCTTTGCTGGCTCTTCCTCCTTCTGCCTTTTCCTTAAACATTTCCATTTCCTGTGGCTCCGGCTGATTCTCTCTTCTCCTCCCATAATACTTGTTCTGCTTGTTTCAACTACTCCTATAACTTCATCCACAATACTTATGGTTCCCTAAGTATACATCTCTAGTCCTGAGTCCCACTCCCATATCTGCTTTTCAACACTTACTTCTTAATCTTTAATTCATTTGATAACTTATAAAACTTTCACTCGGGCGCCTGGGTGGCTCAGATGGTTAAGCGTCTGCCTTCGGCTCAGGTCATGATCCCAGGGTCCTGGGATCGAGTCCCACATCGGGCTCCCGGCTCAGCGGGGAGCCTGCTTCTCCCTCTGACCCTCTCCCCTCTCATGCTGTTTCTCTCTCGCTCGCTCTCTAAAAAATAAATAAAATCTTTAAAAAAAAAAAAACCTTTCACTCAAGCCAGGAACCTGGGAACCATTCTTGAATTATAATTTTTATGGATTCTATTTAAAACGTTTCATAGCTGATGCCTCCTCTATTCCAGCAGCTACCATGTTATAATTTCTCATCCTAGACTATTAGACTCTTCCAGCTTCTATTCATAGATCTTTCCAGTCCATCCCCCATAACGAAGTCAGGGTGATCTTTCTAAAATCTCTTTCACACTATTCCATGCTCCTTTCAACTGCATGACAACTAAATACAATATGTATTCCTAGACTGGATCCTAGAGCAGGAAAAAAAAGTACTATAAAAATCATTACTGGGACATCTGATGAGGAAAAGTACTATTAAGATCATCACTGGAGGGGCACCGAGGTGGCTCAGTCATTAAGCATCTGCCTTCAGCTCAGGTCATGATCCCAGGGTCCTGGGATCAAGCCCCACATTGGGCTCCCTGCTCAGCGGGAAGCCTGCTTCTCCCTCTCCCACTCCCCCTGCTTGTGTTCCCTCTCTCGCTGTCTGTCAAATAAATAAAATCTTAAAAAAAAAAAAAATCATCACTGGAGCATATGAATATGGGCTATATTGGGAGTAAGCATCACAGAAATTTCCTTTACAACTCAAAAACGATTTCAGTTCCATAAAGAAATGGATAATGACAGCTCAGGAAACACCTAAGTTTCTTAAGAAAGGACAGGGAAGAGGAAAAACGTTGCTAAATTTTTTTTAAATCATGTAAATCAGTTTATTGGTCATGATTATTAAACATTCACAAGAACATTAAATTAACATATTACAACCATTTTTAAATGTGTATTACAGACACTATTTCCTGAATTCAAAAGTATTAAGTATTAAAATTTGGATTTGTTTTAGGAATGACAGAAAAATTACTCCAATCTTTAAAGAGAACATCATCTTCCATTTCATTGAATTACCTTTCCTGTTTAAGAGCATACTCCAGCATTTTGATCCTCCTCACAAGATCCTTCTTCAAAATTTCTTGACCCTTTCTTTCCCCCTGAAGGAAAGCAATCTGGGCCTGAGTAGGGAAAAGAAAGACAAAACTAAGATTAGACCAAATAAAAAAACTTTTTAACCCAGTTGAAGAAAGAAACTTTGGGAGATAGGACACTTAGATGCAAATACGTTTCCTTCTACAAATGTGTCACAAGTGCGTAAGTATATAGAAAGGCACTGATTGCAAGGGGAAAAAAACCTTTTTTTTTTTAAATATGCATTTTACTTCAGATCAGGGATGTTACAACAGGTAGACTGTGTCCTCTAAGAGTCTATAATCTAAAACAACCAATATAAATGCAGACATATGCAAAGTGTACAGTATAGTTTACTTAAGTGTTTATGGCATTGAGGGGGCTTCTCTTTTATAAAGAGGGAAGATGGGGAAAGGGGCTAGTAAAATCCTGAGTTCTTGTAACACCACTGAGAAGTAACAGTTCTCAGAGCTTCACCACATATATAAATCTTATGATGGACTTAAAATTGTCTTGAAAGGCTTTATTCTGGACCTCCCCTGCAAACAATCAAGAGCTGCCTTTTCTCAATCCCCACCTTTCACCCTAGCCTCTTTTAGGAGATTTAATGTGCAGGAAAAAAGTGAAAGTTCAAAAAAGGAAAATCAGAAACCACAGCCCTCCATTGGTTCCTGGCCCCTTCAAGGAATAATTAAAGAAAAAACCAAAAACAAAAAAACCCTACATTTTAACATGTAAACAAACTGTAAAACTTTTGTCTTCAGAAAAACAGCTAGGTAAGAGTGGCTCTCCAGAGTATCTAAAAAGACACTTAGAATTGAAATAGTATCTTCCACTTAAGGAACTGAAACTAGTTGCAAACACTAACTTGTTAAAGTAACCCATAACACCACTAAGAATAGGGCAGAAGGGATTTAAGGACCCTCAAGGATAGCCATCAATTTCACTATTCTCATATGCTTTCCCCTTCCATTTCTATTACATTAGTGCAGATAACAATGTTACTTATATTTCCACAGTGCTTTCCATTTAAGTAAGCAGGAACTTATATTTAATGATGACCTTACCACATCCTTAAGAAATTGTGGATTGTCCAACTAAAGTTTAGTGAGTGAACCACTAACTACTTCTACTCAGTTTGAATAACACTCCTTTCTATGTTTTCAGTACCATATTGAACACAAAATCCAATTTACCAAGGATCTTATAATTTTCAAGATGTAAGTAGTGCTGTTTTTGTTTTTATTTCAATAAGCTCTTGAAATTGCAATTAAAGGATTATTTTTTTCTTACTGAATTAAAAATAGTCCAAAGACAACCATAGACAGAGGAAAAGACATCAAATATCTATACTACCCAAACTTAATGATCATAAAACCTTTCAAAATTATGTATTCTGCAAGGAGATCATTATTTTATGTAAGCATAATAATAACACATTGTATTTAAAGCTGACAAAAATGAGGGGCACCTGGGTGGCTCAGTCAGTTAAGCTTCCAACTCTTGATTTTAGCTCGGGTCATGATCTCGCAATCGGGAGATTGAGCCCCAGGTCAGGCTCTGCGCTGAGCATGGCGCCTGCTTAAGATTCTCCCTTCCTGGGGCGTCTGGGTAGCTCAGTCAAACATCTGCCTTCAGCTCAGGTCATGATCCCAGGGTCCTGGGATCGAGCCCCGCATCAGGCTCCCTGCTTGTGGGGAGCCTGCTTCTCCCTCTCCTCCCTGCTCATGTTCTCTCTCGCTCTCTCTCTCAAATAAAAATCTTTAAAAAAAAAAAAAAGATTCTCTCCCTCTCCCTCTATCCCTCATCTCCATCTGCCCCCCACTCACCCACTAAAAAAAAGGAGTAATAAAAGCTGAAAAAATGAAAGCCTTGTCAAAAGGATATGATAGTCCAACTTGTTTGACCAAACAATGCTTTGGCACAGAATTCTATACACTCTTCAAAACGGCTTTAATAAAAACAATAATCTAATCTGCATAATTATAAAATCAAAGTAATAATAAAATAAATGACCAATTTCTTCCTCTCTATATCCTTTGGCTAGTTTTGTATTTCTGCCACCGTCATGGTTCCTGGATGATTCTGAAACTTCAGCCCATAATACTGGAAAGTCTGTACTGTGATTAAAAACTCCTTGTTGTTTCCAGTACACTTGCTTCCCCATCCTTCTACCAATTCACATATTGGATTAGTTAAATATTTAATAAAAATAAAAGACCTAGAACCGTTTAAGACAAAGATTACAGAGAAGATGGAGCTGCCCAGAAAGACAAACAAAAAAGAATAATAGTATTGGTGATATTTCTTGGTGATCACAGAATACCTCTGTGATATTTCTGCCAAAGATACATAACCTGAAATCAATCATAAGGAAATATCAGGCGAATTCAAGTTGAGGGACATTTCACATTAACTTTCTTGTGATGTTCAAAAGTGTCAGCTTATAAAAGTCAAGGAAAGACTGTTTTAGATTGAAGGAGCCTAAAAAGACATGAAAACCAAATGTAATACATGATTTTGAACTGAATTTGGCTATAAAAGGCCCTAATTAGGACAAGTGAAGAAACATGAATGGGGTCTGAGGATTAGATGGTAGTAATGTATCAGTGTTAATTTCCTGATTTTGATGGTTATATGTGGTTACATAAGATAGTACTTCTTGGGGCGCCTGGGTGGCTCAGTCGTTAAGCGTCTGCCTTCGGCTCAGGTCATGATCCCAGGGTCCTGGGATCGAGCCCCACATCGGGCTCCCTGCTCAGCGGGAAGCCTGCTTCTCCCTCTCCCACTCCCCCTGCTTGTGTTCCCTCTCTAGCTCTCTCTCTCTCTCTCTCTGTCAAATAAATAAATAAATAAATCTTTAAAAAAAAAAAAAAAAGATAGTACTTCTTTATAGGAAATAAACACTAAAGTATTTGGAGGGAGGCAACGGCCTATCAGGTTGGCTGGCAACTTGCCCTCAAATGGTTCAGGAAGAAAAAAATTCTGTGTATTACCCTTGCAACTGTTCTGTCAATATAAGATCTATTTTTTTTTTAATTTTGAAACAAACACTAGGCCAACTCCCCCTAATATGATAAGATACAAAAAATTCAATTCAAAGTCAGCATCATGTATAATGGAAAAACCCAAGAAGTACTGACAATCAGGAACAAAAAAGGACGTCCATTTTTTACCACAAATATTTAACCATGTTCTGGAGGTAGTGGCCAATGTCATCAGTCAAGAAAGAAAGAAGTTTAAAAACAGAAAAAAGAAAACAAAATTGTCATCACTTGTAAATGATATGAGTAGATACCAGGAAAATCCAAAGAAACTGACTATTAGAGGAATTTTAATGAAGTGGCTACATGTAAAAATAATAAATTAAAACCCATGAGCTATAAAAACAGTTCTATAATGAAAGAAAACAATCCCATTTTTAATAACAAAAATAAGCTGATTAGAATAAAACTTCCAAGAAAAAAAATAAAAGCTAAGCAAAGAATACAGCACATGGTAATTCTAAAATACACATGGAAAAAAAAGCAAAATAAACAAATTATTTAAAATCCCTGAGATATTTTAAAAGATATTATGATTCTACAATCACTTAAATGGTGGTACTGATTCATGAACAGAGAGCTATGGTATGGACAATCCAAATACAAACACAAATATATACAGGAATTTAGTATATGCTAAAGGGAACACTGCAGATCACTGGGGGAAATGTGGATTATTCAATAAATGTTGATGGGCAGCCACCTGGAAAATATTTCTCACATCAAAACAAATAATAAAAAATGTTCAGGGGCGCCTGGGTGGCTCAGTCGGTTAAGCATCTGCCTTCAGCTCAGGTCATGATTCCAGGGTTCTGCGACTGAGCCCCACATCAGGCTCCTTGCTCAGTGGGGAGCCTGCTTCTCCCTCTCTCTCTGACTGCAGCTCCCCCTGCTTGTGCTCTCTCTCTAATAAATAAATAAAATCTAAAAAAAAAAAATGTTCAAAGAACCCCAAAGCATTTGAAGAAAAGGTAGGGTTTGTTTTTGTTCTAATAATCTCAAAGTTAGGAAAGCCTTTCTGAGAATAAGATAAAACCCAAAGCCACAAAAGACTAATACATTTTATCTCAAAAAATATTTGCATGTATATGGCAATTAAAAAGTTGCTGAAAACCTGTTACAAGAAGTAAGAATTCTTCTTTGACAAATGTCAAAATGAAATAGGAAATGCAGTCATCACAAATCACAAGAGTTTGCTTTTCTTACTATATTAAGAGCACTTACAAATCAGTAAGATAAAAATCAAGGACTCAACAGAAAAACATACAAAGGACATGTTCATAAAAAGGAAATACAAAACCTCAAACATATTAAAAAGATGTTTAATGTCACATGAAAGAGAAATACCAATTAAAACTATAATCAGATTTCCTCTTTTCCATCAGACTAAGTTCAATAATGTAATAAAACAATATGTTGGCGGGAAAAGGCATTTGCATGTTGGCTGTGGTGATATAAATCAGTTTCACTACAGTGGACAATTTAGCAACATCCATTGACTCTGTAAATGCTCATACTCTTTACTCAGCAATTCTAATTCTAGATTGTTATCCTTCGAATATATTTGCACACGTGTGAAATGATACACTGAAAGAATACACACAAAAATGTATGTATAATTCTATTTTTTTTAAAGATTTTATTCATTTATTTATTTGAGAGAGAGAGAATGAGAGAGAGCACATGAGAGGGGGGAGGGTCAGAGGGAGAAGCAGACTCCCTGCCGAGCAGGGAGCCCGATGTGGGACTCAATCCTGGGACTCCAGGATCATGACCTGAGCCGAAGGCAGTCGCTTAACCAACTGAGCCACCCAGGCGCCCAAAAATGTATATATAATTCTAATGTCCCTCCACGGGGACAGGTTAAATTATGAATACCACTAGTGGAAAATCAGGTCCTCAACTGATATCTATAAAAAAAGAGGAAGAAAGAGTCAATCTCTTAGATCTTTTCCCTCTGGAAAACTCTACTCAGAAAATTAGAAAAAAAGATCCTTAAAACATACGTTCTTACAGACTAATTTCTTCTGTAAAAACCATCTGAGTCTAAAACATAATACTGGTATAAATCTCTTTACCCTTTCAAAATAAAAAGTAAATCCCAGATAAAGATTTTTCTAATGTGGCAGGATACTGTTGTTTGAATTGGATTATTTAACTGAAAAGGCAGGAAGGGGAGGAGAGACATAAGGGAAAAAAAAGACTGAAAGAAAGGAAGGGTAAGGGGGGAGGGGGAAAAGGGGAGGGAGAAGGGGGAGGGGGAGAGGGGGTGGGGAAGGAAGAAAGGGAGGGAGGGAGGAAGGAAGGAAAGAAAGAAAAAATAAAAAGTGAGATACATCTATACAAAGGACTGCTACGTGTTTGTTACAAAGGAGACAGCTCTAGATATATTGATTTAGAATGATTCCCAAGATAGATGAAAAAAAAAAAAAGCAAGACACAGAACAATGTATATAGTTTGCAACCATTTGGTTTAAAAAAAAAAAGGTAAATATACTATTATGCTTCTATGTATAAGTAATAACTCTGGAATGATTCACAAACATGTAGTCATTCTGAATGTCTCCAGAGAAAGTAACTAGGTGGCTGGGAGAAAGAGGAACAGGAGTTAAAACTACTTTTAAATATCCATGTCTGACAGATGTAGTGAAAAGAAGGGCCATATGCACCCCAATGTTCATAGCAGCAATGTCCGCAATAATCAAACTGTGGAAAGAGCTGAGATGCCCTTCAACAGATGAATGGATAAAGAAGATGGAGTCCATATATACAATGGAATATTACTCAGCCATCAGAAAGGATGAATACCCAACTTTGACATCAACATGGATGGGACTGGAGGAGATTATGCTAAGTGAAATAAGTCAAGCAGAGAAAGTCAATTATCATATGGTTTCACTTATTTGTGGAACATAAGGAATAGCATGGAGGACATTAGGAGAAGGAAGGGAAAAATGGGGGGGGGGATTGGAGGGAGAGATGAACCATGAGAGACTATGGACCTGAGAAACAAACAGGGTTTTAGAGGGGAGGGGGGAGGGGGGATTGGTTAGCCCGGTGATGGGTATTAAGGAGGGCATGTACTGCATGGAGCACTGGGTGTTACACGAAAACAATGGATCGTGGATCACCACATCAAAAACCAATGATGTACTGTATGGTGACTAACATAACATATATATATTATATACGTTATTTATATATATAAATAAATATCCATGTCCGTCCTTATACCTTCTCAATGCTGTACCACAGTCATGTTACTATGCATAAAAGTCTCTTAATTGAAAAATGTAATGACAATTACAGCCAAACAAATTCATTTACCAGATCTGGCTCCACAAGCCACCAGTTTGTAGACTTTGTCTTGGATGTTTTAATCCAACTACATTATTTTTACAAAGGAGAAAAAAGCACCAAGAGATTGAGTAGTTTATATCTCTAAAGAGCACAGCATTCTCACAAATGAACTAAGATGACAGTCCAAGACCATGAATGAATCACCACTTGGAAAACTCACACGCAATGTAGTGGGAGTATCAGCAACAAGGATATGATAGAAAAACGCATGGTGCAAAGGGCCCCTTAAAAGTCCTCCCTGCACATCACTACAACAGAATTCCTTCTGAAAGAAGAGAGACAGTTCTCTAGTTAGAGAGCAAATATATTCCTAGCCTCCAATACTGTCCAGTAATATGGAATAGTGATGAATTCAGTTATCTAATTTTTTATTTTATAGCTATACTTCTCTATGAACTATTAAGCTACAATTTGCCTACTTTTTAAAACTCTTGCTTCTGCCTGCACTAATGTCACCTCAACATTCTCACAGAGTGAATTCTTCTAAACTTTCCAGAGTTCCGGGAACAAAAGATTAAGACATGCAATTGAAATCTTAAGAAAAAAATTAGAAAAATGAAGTAAATTCAATTTGATCAAGTAGGTAAGGTATGAAAATAGCTTTCAAGTGTTACAAATAAAATAATATATTTTTTTTAATTGTAAGTCATCATACATCCACTTATCTGTACAAGGAAACCTAATGGTAATTGTACATATATTTGAAAAGAAAACTTTGGAATTATCTTCAAGGAAAATGAATGTTAGAACTTTCACGATGCTTTATAAAATTTTTACATTATATACCTAAAATTAGGCTTTCGTTTCCTAACCATTAGAAATAAAAAAGATAAAAACAACAATAACTGGATATTTTACAATTTGAGTCTACATGGTAAACAAAAATTAATTTATATTATTTTTCAATTCCAATTTGTCAAAAGGATATAGATAAGGAGTATAAATCTGTTTTATCTAAGCGGGTTTATCTGCATATTCAGGAATATCTAATAAACAAATTATTTTAAATATACCATTTAACTTATTGAAACCATTTAAACTATCTTGTACTCTAAAATTAAAAAGGGCTCAAATTCAAAACTGAAATCACTGAAAAACATATTCACAAAAAGAAAAATACACAACATATTAGTTTGGGTTGGACACTTTTCAGTTGTTTCTTGGTCATCTGCTTTGGGAAGGAAAGAGCACTCACTTTCACAAAAATGTAAAGTACGAGAAAATTTGACCGATTTAAGCTTCTCACTTTGAATTTGAGCACAAACTCACAAATAAAGAAATATTTGAAAAGTGAATAATATAGTTTACTTAAGCTAAGAAATAGCATACGATGAAGTTTCAATAATTTGATTTATATCTTAACACCTTTATAAATCATACCTGTTCCCTCTGAAAAGCCTTGGATTACATTATTCTCTTAAATTCAGGCTGCCAGTTGGTTTTCTTCGGCATACAACTGTTGCCTCTAGAAAGCCCTCTCTCCTAAAGACAGTGTGACATTAAACTTTACCATGGGAATCACCTAGAGGACTTAAAACACAGACTGCTTGAGCCACGCTCTACCTTCAGTCTAGAGTGGGGCCTGAGAATTTGCATTTCTAGCAAGTACCCAGGTGATGCTAATGCTGCTATTCTGGGACAACACTTGGAGAACCACTGACCTACACCATCTGTGACATAGTTAGAAGGCCAAAAATAAAGCAAATAGGCCGTTAAAGAACGAGGAACTGAGCTGTCCTAGAACCCTAGCTCTCTACTCTACGGAAGTACAAAGTCTTATATAGGCCCTCAAGCTGACAGACAAGGACACATTAGCTTTTTTGATTCTCTTCCAAATTTCTTGTTTATGACTATATTTTTAGCAGTCTCGAGATAAAAACATAAAATTCACCATTTTTCATTCAGTTTAATCACATCTTTAGGGAATACCTACTACCCACCACAGTCCATATTACTGTAAAGAATATAGGAAAGACAAAACCAAGTTCCTACTCACAGTGCACTTCCAATCTAATGAGGGTACAAGATCAGAACATGTAGGTATAGAAAAGAGCTAAGACCAGACAGTGGGGTCTCCTAATAAATAAGGATTTGAGTCATAAATTTATTGAATATTCACATTTATTCATTTAACAGTATTAACTGAGCACCTACCTTGCACCAGGCAGTCATTGACACTAGGGCTAGGGTAGTGACAAAATAAAACAGAGCTCACTGCCCAGTGGATGAAACATATGCTGAACAAAACATATGTGGACCAGTAGTGTATGTTGTATGCAACTAGAACCAGAAACACAGTTATAGGCAAAAGCAGTGACTATAAAAATAAACACAAAATAGGGGCATCTGGGTGGCTCAGCTGGTTAAGTGTCCGACTCTTGATTCTGGCTCAAGTCATGATCTCAGGGTGGTAAGACTGAGAGCTCAGTGGGGAGTCTGAGATTCTCTCTCTCTCCCTCTGCCCCTCCCCCCTTTTTGCTCTAAAAAATAAAAAATAAATCTCTAAAAATAAATAAATAAATAAACACAAAATACAGTGAAATGCCTAGTCAACTCTGGGGTCAAGTACAAAACTGATGTTCATCTCAAAAACTATTTTAATCTAGTATTAACTTTACAACTAGCTTTATCTTTCAATAAATGAATGAGTATCCTGAAATTTTCCTCAAAAATGCTGTACCATTATTTTTATTTCCCTAGCATTCCTTTCCAAAAAAGATGAGTAATTTTTTTTAGATGACACATTATGTCTGAAATGCTAAAGGAGACAGTGGTATATTCTATCATATCAATCCCTCCATCCCTAAATGTATGATTAAAAATATAGATTGTCCTACACAAGAAACTCTCCACTGCCCAAATTCACACTTAAAACACTAAATTAATTACATGCATATTATCAACTGATGGCAAGATATAAATAACCGTACATCAAGTTTCTTGAGTCCTCACAAAGGTTCCCTCTTGCCCCCAACCAATCAATTCCCACAGCATGTCCTCCTATCTCTCTAATCTTTACAAATGTTTCTAATGTTGGCACAAAGAAGTGGAAAATTCAGTTACAAAAAACATATATACATATACATATATGGAATATACAAGTGTATCAGATTAACACTGTGCACCATAAACTTGCACGTTATGTCAGATATACCTCAAAAAAGCCGGAAAAAAAAAACAGTATGTATATATTCATACACATACATAGAGTGGAGTGAGAGAATAAGATATCAATCAAAGGGAGAATCTGTGGATGTGCAGTATAATAAATTTGACATTCACAGATTTAATATTCACAGTTATCACTGTTTGAGAGCCACTCAGAAGACATTCCCTTAAAATAATGAGAAGCTAGAGGCCAGATCCAGAGTAAATGAGTGAGCCTAGCCTAAATAAGCATTCACATCTCAAAGTTCAAAAGCAATAACTTTTTTTTTTAAACTGAGTTTCTTCATAAAAAATGTCTCCCCCCGCCCCAACCCCAAAGAAAGCCAAATGGCTAGCACAAGTGAAGTGAAGAAAAATACAAGGATAAGAAAGTAACAATTCTTAGGAAAAGAAGGAAATGTCAAATTTGGTAACAGCTTGTAACTATGAATGTGAACAAGTCCACCAAATGTTCTATACAAAAAAAAAAGAAAAAAGAAACATTACTGACTCAGCAAGTGCTCTAACCTGAGCAAAATCTTATTCATCAAAAGAAATAAAACCTCTATTAACACTGAGAAGAGGGGCGCCTGGGTGGCTCAGTTGGTTAGGTGACTGCCTTCGGCTTGGGTCATGATCCCGGGGTCGTGGGATCAAGCCCCGCATCGGGCTCCCTGCTCGGCCAGAAGTCTGCTTCTCCCTCTCCCACTCCCCCTGCTTGTGTTCCCTCTCCCGCTCTCTCTCTCTCTCTGTGTCAATTAAATAAATAAATAAAATCTTTAAAAAAAAAAAACACTAAGAATATTAATAGGAATATATATATATATATGAAACATGAATCTCAAAGGAAACACGATTCAGAGGAAGAAAGGGTCCCACACAAAGACCTCTTAATTTTAAAATTTGAGGATGCACAAAGGTCTCAAAGTATCCCTTGCAAATGACAAGTTTTCTATAGTGTATGATTTTCTTTATGGTTAGAAAACTGCAAAGGAGTTCTAAACATGTCTTAAACCAAATTACCTTTTGATAGGTATACAATCTCTAAAGAAGCAGTCTTCAAGGGGCAACACTTTTCATATTTAAAGCATTCATTCAATATGTCTGAATTGTGAACCTATAAATGTAAGGTGTTATGAAACTAAAGCCTAAATTCTTCCCAATGGAATTTAAGACTATCTACAATCTGTTCCCAACTCACCGGTCTAGCTTTGTCTTCCACATTTCCTTCTCACACATTCTGTGCTCCAGTCAAAGCAGACCATCTTTTGGTCTTCAAATATGGCCTGAACTCTTCCAGGCCCATGCCTTGGCTTATGCTCTTCTCTTCATCCCCACTACCTTTCCCAAATGCCCTTCTGCAATTTCAAATTCTACCAGTGCCAACTCTTAGCCTATTTAGCTTAAAGTAATCCCTCCCTTCTCTGAGGTACTCTGAAGAGTACTTATTATTTTCTATTAAAGAAAAACACCTCTATGTGTAAATGCTGTTTTACTACTTTATGGCACTTAAACTAATGTTCATTCAGGGGGCAAGAAAATAAGCACTTTGTAGTACAAGGCATTCTGCTAAACACAGTTTAAGTATTTAACTAATCTTATTTTCTGTCATTACTGTTTTTATACCATCATTTTCTTTGAGTTTATTACAGAAGTAATAATAATAACAGTTGAGTAAAAAATCAATTCAAGCAAATTTACCATAACTTACTTTAACCATTGTAGCAGATCTTGCAGACTGGCTACTCAAAATACACATTCCCAACCCCGTTCTACTCTGTAACTTCCCACTATAGAATCTGGAAAGTAAAATTCACTCTTTCTTAGTTTCTGTTGTGGCCACACATGGCTATGTAATCAATGAGATATGTATGGATATCTGCTGGGGACGGGGAGAAGGTACTTAACGGGAAAATTTATCATTCACTGATAAAGGAGACACACCCAAAAAACATTCAAACAAACCTATTTGCTGCTTTTCACTCTGGTCTTGAGATCTCTTAACTATAGCAGTCCTGTAATCATAATGTAACGTGAAAAAAGACAATAAGCCAACAGACTGGGGGTGAAGGATGGCAGAGGAGAATAACAGGAAAGGCCTAGTTACTTTATGTCATCACAGAGTAACTACACCAGCTTATGTCAGAGAAAAAGACTACCCACCACCAGACTTGTGGGAAAAATATGACCTTTGTTATGTCAGTGTTAGATCCGAAGGGGTACGTGCACCCCGATGTTTATAGCAGCAATGTCCACAATAGCCAAACTGTGGAAAGAGCCAAGATGTCCATCGACAGATGAATGGATAAAGAAGATGTGGTATATATATATACAATGGAATACTATGCAGCCATCAAAAAGAATGAAATCTTGCCATTTGCAACGACGTGGATGGAACTGGAGGGTGTTATGCTGAGCGAAATAAGTCAATCAGAGAAAGACACGTATCATATGACCTCACTGATTTGAGGAATTCTTTTTTTTTTTTTTTAAGATTTTATTTATTTATTTGAGAGAGAGAGAACATGAGGGGGAGAGGGTCAGAGGGAGAAGCAGACTCCTCGCTGAGCAAGGAGCCCTATGTGGGACTTGATCCCGGGACTCCAGGATCACGACCTGAGCCGAAGGCAGTCACTTAACCAACTGAGCCACCCAGGCACCCGATATGAGGAATTCTTAATCTCAGAAAACAAACTGAGGGTTGCTGGAGTGGTGGGGGGTGGGAGGGTTGGGGTGGCTGGGTGATAGACACTGGGGAGGGTATGTGCCATGGTGAGCGCTATGAATTGTGCAAGACTGTTGAATCACAGATCTGTACCTCTGAAACAAATAATACAATATATGTTTAAAAAAAAAAAGAAGAAGAAGAAGAAGATAGCAGGAGAGGAAGAATGAAGGGGGGAAATCAGAGGGGGAGACGAACCATGAGAGACAATGGACTCTGAAAAACAAACTGAGGATTCTAGAGGGGAGGGGGGTGGGAGGATGGGTTAGCCTGGTGATGGGTATTAAAGAGGGCATGTTCTGCATGGAGCACTGGGTGTTACACACAAACAATGAATCATGGAACACTACATCAAAAACTAATGATATAATGTATGGTGATTAACATAACAAAAATTTTTTTTAAAAAAGCATTCCTGATACTCATTTCACCATAGCTGGGCATTCAGACTGTAATTTTTCATTATTACAAAAAAATTGCTAATGATATTCTTCATGCATACAGACTTTTTAAGCTTTTAATTTTAATTCCAGTGTAGTTAACATAAAGTGTTATATTAGTTTCAGGTATATGATATAGTGATTCAACAGTTCTATACATTACTCAGTGCTCATCATCATACGTGTACTCTTTAATCCCCATCACCTATTTCACCCACCTTCACACACCTCCCTTCTGGTAACCATCAGTTTGTTCTCTATAGTTAAGAGTCTGTTTCTTGGTTTGTCTTTTTTTTTTTTTCCTTTGCTCATTTTGTTTTGCTTCTTAAATTCCACATGAGTGAAATCATATGGTATTTGTCTTTCTCTGACTTATTTCACTTAGTACTGTACTCTCTAAACCCATCTATGTTGTTGCAGATTTCATTCTTTTTATGGCTGAATAATATTCCACTGTATATATATATATATACACCACATCTTCTTTATCCATTCATCTATTGATACACACTTAGGTTGCTTCCATAATTTGGCTATAGTAAATAATGCTGCAATAAACATAAGGGTGCATGTATCACTCTGAAATAGTGTTTTTGTATTTTGGGGGGTAAATACCTACTAACTAGTGTGATTACTGGATCACAGAGTAGTTCTATTTTTAACTTTTCGAGAACCTCCATTCTGTTTTCCACAGTGGCTGCACCAGTTTGCATTTCCACCAACAATGTAGGAGGGTTCCTTTTTCTCCACATCCTTGTCAATACTGGTTGTTTCTTGTGTTTTTGATTTTAGCCATTCTGACAGGTGTGAGGTGATATCTCATTTACATTTCCCTGACAGTGAGTGATGTTGAGCATCTTTTCATGTGTCTGTTGGCCACCTGTAAGTCTTCTTTGGAGAAATGTCTACACATGTCTTCTGCCCATTTTTTAAATTGGATTATTTGTTTTTTGAATGTTGAGTTGTATCAGTTCTTTATCTATTTTGGACACTAACCTTTTATTGGATATGTCATTTGTAAATATCTTCTCCCATTCAGTAGGTTGCCTTTCATGCATATAGACTTTTAAGGGAATTATTTCTCTGGGAAAACTGCAACAAACTGAATTACTAGGTCAAAGTCTGTTTCCTGATAGATACTGACCAACTGATAATACCAACAATGTATGAGAGTAAAGTTTAACAAATCTCGCCTAGCACTGGGTGTTGTTATTGATCTTTAAACACTCATAGATAGAAAAGAGTATCTCTCATTGCTTTAATGAATATTTCTTTTACAATATTGACTATTTTGCCATATGTTGACTATTGTCCTATAACAGAACCATCCAAATACTCATTAAGAGAGTAGTTCAATAAGCTATATTTTGACTGCTTTAAAAAATTATTCTTCCTCATTAAAAAATACTGTAAAATGGAAAAAAATTCAAATTTTATATAAATATATAAAGGAAAAAACCAACAGATCCATTCCTTTACCCCATCCCACTACCTAGAGATAACCAATGTGAACAGTTTCCTGAATTCTCTTGTGAACTTTCCTGTATGCAGAGAGAGAAAGATAAGCAAAAATGACATCTGTTTTGGTTATATAATTACTGAAAGTGCAGAGACTACAACTATACATATATGAAAATACATGAAATTAATGAAAGCTATCTTTTTTTGAGCTCTTCCTGTTATATTTTTCTGAATAAGTGTTTTAACTCATTTCATTGTCATACAAACAAAAAAAGACACAAAGTAATTATGTACAAACCAATCATATTTAAAACATGTGTATACTAACAGAGATCTGAAGAAAACACATGCTAGAGGGTTAAATTTAAAGAGCTTGTAGTGAAGGAGGGTAAGACTGAAATGTAAGTTTATATGTTGCTGATTTTACTATTAAGGTGGGCACGCATTATAGGCAGTAGGCAAGACAGGACTGGAGCTTCCAGACTAGAAACATATTTAGCAATCTTGACTTTCAAACACACAAACCCATAACATGTCCCAATCAATTAAAGTAGCTACAAGTATGTGTGTGCCTATAGATATATATGTAGATATCTCTATGTGTGTGTATATATATATTCTTTTTATTAATTTGTAAGAGTAAGATCCAGAAAATGTCTTTTTAAAATTAAATCCATTACATAAAACAATGCCTGTTATTTTATAAGGTAATATTCCTAATATAAATACAGACCCCTGGGGCGCGTGGGTGGCTCCGTCGTTAAGTGTCTGCCTTTGGCTCCGTTCATGGTCCCAGAGTCCTGGGATCAAACCCCTCACCGGGCTCCCTGCTCAGTGGGGAGCCTGCTTCTCCCTCTCCCATTCCCCCTGCTTGTGTTCCCTCTCTCGCTGTGTCTCTCTCTGTCAAATAAATAAATAAAATCTTTAAAACTAAATAAATAAATAAATAATAAAATAAATAAATACAAATCCCAATGACTCCCCCTTAACCTACTTTACAAGTATTATAATTATTTAGCTTTAATAAATTAAACTATCGTTCTGTTTCCTGCTAAAACTGTATTACTAACCTAAAAAAATTACCAAAAATAAATTACAGAAAAAAGAAGAAAAACTAATCCTACTTGTAAATATAGACAGAAGATGATCTCAATAAATAGATATTCCATGCTCTAATAAAGGATATGAATAAGCAATTTAGAGAAGAGGAAACTCAAAAGTCTAACAAGCTTAGAAAGAGATGCTTGATCCCACTGATAAGCGGAAAAATTCAAGTTAATATAAATATACCTTTATATTTGAGACTAGCAAGAAGTAGAATTCTAGATGATATGTGATCACGAACTGTTAATGTAAATGTAGACAAGGGCAGTCCTTCTTAAAAGCAGTTGGCAACTTAGCTAAATTAGGTTTATGCATACCCAACAATTACTATGTTTAAAAAATTCTCAAACAGTTCAAAGTAATAGAGTTAATGTACACAAAATATCACATATGAATCTTTTTAAAAAGAAAAAAATGACACAATTTGATTTTTGTAAATAAAGAACACGTACAGAAAAAATATTTTACAAAGGAAAAAATGGAAGATGAGAAGAATGGAGATTAAAATAGATAAGTAGATTAAACAAGAAAGGCAATAAACAATTATTGCCAAGGTAAATACAAGTTCAATAAAAAACCCAAGTGTGTGTGTTTATGTGTGTATATACATAAAATTCTGGAGGGATACACACTAAATTGTTATAATTTATCTCTAAACAGTAGGTTTGTGAGAAGGACTGGTGAGAGGAGGGGTACTTTCTACCCTTTATCTTTCTGACTATCTTATGTTTTATATATACACCTATTCTTTTTTTTTTTCTTTGAAGATTTTATGTATTTGAGAGAGAGAGAGCATAAGGGAGGTGGAGGGGCAGAGGAAGAGGGACAAGCAGACTCCCCACTAAGCAGGGAGGCCAGATGCAGGACTCAATCCCAGGACCCTGAGATCATGACCTGAGCCTAAGGCAGACGCTTAAACGACTGAGCCACCTAGGCTCCCCCACTGATTCTTATTTTAAAGATATTTCTTCTGACAAAGATTCTCTTCTCAACCTAACTTCAGTCAGGCTCCTCTGAGTCGGCTGCTTAACTAAGCCAGATCTTTAGACTTCCATGTTTACCTTCACATCCCCCAATTTTAGCAACTATGTTACTAAGTCAGTTTGGCAAGAATCCCTTACCTTCAATATCTCATCACCTTCAACACCTGATCAAATTCCTCACCCCTCCAATCCCCCAGGTGACATTTGGTCACCCTGGCCTCCCTTCAGCAAGAATCCTGTCAAGTCATTTTAGCCAGAATCCCCTTACTTGTGATGTTTCCTCTTCATAATTTACATCCCAACCCCCCACCCCTTGGCTATAAATTCCTAATTTTCCTTGCTGTATTCAGAACTAAGCCCAGTTCTATAATGAGGTCTCTTTCCCCCTATTGCAATAGTCCCTGATTAAAATCTGCTTATACTACCTTAACCACTGTCCAGCTCTGGTTTTCTTTAACACTGTTAAATGTAAAATTTAGACAGTTTCTAAAAATAAAGTCTAAGTTTAACTCTGAATTCTAAATAAGGATTAAAACTTTCTTTTTTGTAGAAAAATTGGTGGTTTCTAGTCAGTGATTCATGCTCTAAATCTCTTCTCGAATTCATATTATAGCAAACTTACAAAAACATTTTAAAGATTTTTTTAAAGATTTTTTAAAACATTTTAAAGATTTTTTTATTTTATTTTATTTTATTTTATTTTAAGATTTTATTTATTTATTCATGAGAGACAGACAGAGAGAGAGAGAGGCAGAGGGAGAAGCAGGCTCCCAAGGAGCAGAGAGCCCGATGCGGGACTCGATCCCAGGACCCTGGGATCATGACCTGAGCAGACGCTTAACCATCTGAGCCACCCAGGCGCCCAAGATTTTTTTATTTTAAAGAGCGAGAGCTCACGTGCACGCCGGGGTGGGTGGGGGGCGGGCAGGGAGAGAAGCAGACTCCCCGCAGGCTCCCAAGGAGCAGGGAGCTGGATGCGGGGCTGATCCCAGGACCCTGAGATCCTGACCTGAGGCTACAGGCAGACGCTTAACCAACTGACTGAGCCACCCAGGCACCCCTACAAAAACATTTTTTAAAAATCAATATAGATTCCTTAGCTAGGGAAGTCAAGCTTTATTAAAACAAGTTTTTATTACTAACTACCTGATTTTTAAACATCATAAAACACTCATTTCCTGATTTAAAAATATATATATATATATATAATCAGGTCAAAATATCAAAGTAACCATTTTTATTCAAACAAGTAAACAAGAGAACACAAAGTAGGGAAAATAGGAAAGACTTAGACACACATAAAAAATACCTGAGATAAACCATTTAAGCTTTGATGTATACTGAATTTTAAAGATAATAAATTCCTGCTTTCATTTTGAAAAAAAAGCCTGGGGACATAATTTTTCTTGATAACTCAGGACTAGAACTATACACATCAATTACTGAACTGTATTGTACAAATATTCAATGTTCTTTGATGTGGGATTTGGGAGATTCCTATTCCTGGTTCTCTCACTAATCTGTATGATCTCATTAAAGTTACTTAACTTCTCTGAGCCTCAGTTTCCTCAACTATCCAGGTTAAGAGTTTAACATCCTGTGATTATATGAACTGAAGATGGTATGTGGAAAACAAAACTGAGTAAGTCCTGATCCCAATGAGTATTGTTTTTAATTTCTATTTATTTGAATTCTGTTTATTTGCATGGGAGACTAATGGTATACAGCTTAATTAATATCTGCCAAGGCAGTATTGCTTTGGCTAATTTTTTAAAATTTATCATTGAATTCAAGACAATAGCCACCTTCCAAATGATATCCCCACCCTCCAGAATAATTATCCTTTTCTCTATAATTATCAGTGTTTTTTGCTCAGCAGCAAGACGGTTTTTTTCTGTATTATTAGTCAAGGGCTCCTTCTTGCAAATTTGAACTCAATTTTAATATTATCAACACATAACGTTAACACATACTATGATAGGTGTTAGAATTTAAAAAATAATAGTAAGATACAGAGGAAGCTGCTAAAGTTCCAAGAGGAGAGAAACTGTCTACGCTATTGACTGCTATATCCCCAATGCCTAGAACAGTCACTTGCATGTAGTAGATGCCCAATAAATATTTGTTAAATTAATTGAACAGATTCATAAAAAGCAAGTAAACAGTAAAAGATAGCACACCCTACGTGTCAAATGACAAAAGCAAGTACTAAAAAAGTAACAATCAAAACCAAAACCAAAAACTCTTCATGTTGAAAATGGGACTTAAGCTAAATATGAATAAAGAATATATAAATCTGAAAGAATAATACAAATTATGGAAGATTATTTCACAATGATGCAACTTTTTCAGCAATGATAAAAAAAAAAGTAAACGCGGCTTATGTGCAAAGCAAGCTTAAACTATGCTGGTTTAGAAAGAGTACCTTAACAGGTAGGAAATATAATAGTCTAATCATGGAAGAGATTTGAGGCAAAAAGAAAAAAATATGTATCCTGAACAAATTATTATTTTTAGAAGCTTGAGAGGTAATATTGTGTAGACTACCTTGACCAAGGGAGAGACCAGAGGTAAAAAATTAAGACCTCTACTGCAGTCACCCAGATATGAGGTGATGAGGATCTGAACCAAGTTAACAATAGTATTAAAAATTAAATGATTAAAAATGGATTTAAAATATTAAATAGTTTACAAAACCAGATGCATGGCCAGGAGAGTGAGGACAAGAGAGCGAAACGCTGACTCAAAGCTGAATCTAGACTTCTAGAAAGGGTAAATTAGGGGCTGGGTATGGGGAGGAGAGGCAACTTGGTTTGTGAGAAGGATTTTAGAAAGGCTGAGTGAGTTTCAAGTTATAGCAGGTCACCCAGGTGACATTAGCAAGAAATCAGACAGAATTGTAACTGTGGAAAAATATCAGCACTACCTAGAGATGTAATTTTATAAGGCATCTATCTATATATAAAAAGAATCAACTAGAGTGAGAAGATTCAAATCAAAGAGAAACTGCTGGCAAGAAAAAAAAAAAGAACAATCTAATCTGGTGAACAAGTATCTGAACGGTGGACTAGAGGGAAAAATAAGTAACCCAAAAGAGAGAAAGAGAACAAAGAAACTGAGAGGGAAGAAAATGAGACTAGTAGAAAACCAAAGGTACTAAATGTGGTCTGTATGGAGAAATTAACAGTGAAATGAAAGGGAACAAATAGGATGACGGTACTAACGGATAAGAGAGCTGAGAAAGGGGTTTCTTTTGTGTCACTATTGGTTTGGTTGGTTTTTAAATGGGAAAAGCTAAAACGGCACTGCCATATGGATACTACCACTGGCATAATGGACTCAGCTCTATCTAAATTAAGAACCATCGCTTGATTATAAACTCCATGTGACCAGGAACTGTATCTGCTTGTTTCCCACTGTTAATCCACACGTATTTTCTGAGGTTTTGGCAACTTTCGTATTTCCATATGTTAGCCTTTTTTGTGCTCATTCTCACTTACTTGGCTAGCTATAAGGAGCTGGGAAACTAATTTTTGATGAAAAAAAGCAGGCTTAAGGATAAAAAAAAGTCAGAATTTTAATTCTAAATTCTGGAAAACTGGGACATTTCTATTTTATTAAAAATAATAGAGTTCAAAAAGTTTAAAATCATAATATATTAGTAACGCAACTAAAACAAAACTGGAAAGGTAGAACACAAAGTAATGAAAACTAGATAGTTTATTTAAAGCCAGATTTATCTTCACAGAAAAAAAATATTCAATTCGTTATTTAGAAGGAATAAGGAACATGTATAAAATTTGAAGGCATGGATTTTAGAAAAGAAAAAAAAGTGTTATCTGACCCTGCTGATTGTAACGACTTGTCAGGACATGATGCCAAAGACATTCCCTGGCAGTCAGTGTTTAACACACAAAGGGAGAAGAAAACAAACCTACACTCACAACTACCAAAACCCAAGCACCACTGGCTGCAGCTAAGATCAAACTGCAATTATGAAGCCAGTGGCATCCCTAAGATGAGCTCTGTCAGAATGACTTGGCAGGGCCCAGGCCATGCTCTACACAACAGAATACAGATACTACTTGTTCTCAAAGGCTCTTTCCAGGGGAAGTCATAAGGCGGAACTAGCTAGCAGTAAGAGGGACAGATACACTGCTCCTCCACATTTCACCATATATTGTACACTCACGAAATTTATTACAAACACTGTAAATATCAAAGATGTCTGAGACACAGGACCTGTCCTTATGGCCAAAATTTAGCTAAGAGACATGATATACATATTCAAACACATATATTTAATATATATTCAGTAACAATGTAGCCTAATATAGGATTCATTTATTTAAGAACCATTTATTAAGCAGCTACTATGTGCCAGTAACTGCTGGACCTTAGGGAAATAAAAACGCCCTTAAGTGACTCAGAACCTAGTGAGGAAACAAATATGCAAAGTATGAGATAGGTGGTGTAACTGAGACACAGAAGTTCTCACCACTAATCCTCTCTCAACCAAACCTCTGGATTAACCAGTATTCTTCAGTCCCTTTGTAAAACACTGCTCAACACCTAGGGCACATTAAATATTCACAGCTGAAGTATGTTCTTCTTTACAGTTCACCCAACCACTGCGGTTATCTCAGTCGAGTTGTATAAGCTTACCAAGAGTCAACTTGGTTTCCTCCCAAACCTGTTTATGTCAGTTGCACTGTTGCTTTGATTAGATAATTCAATTAAACATTACATAAACCAATAAAATACAGGTATGAAAAGAAAGACTAAGTTGAACGCTTTGGGAGACAACAAAGGAAACCTACAAAAAATACTGCTGTCGAATTAAATGTGAGTGAAACAACTGTAAAAGAATAGGGAAAAGTCATAAAAATCCACAATTATGCACTGTATACTTTACCCAAGGAAAACCAAAACCAGAAATCACAAGCAATGCATCATAATTGTAGCTTATTCAAGAAAGACAACACAAAACTCCAATCAGCATTCTAAAAAAAAAAAAAAAGTGAAGGGCAGGGGGGCTTGGTCTTACAGTGGCAAATGAGTATGCGTTTATATATTAACTTAAATGACTTGGTATTATTTCAACCAGATTAACCGCCCAACTACTGGTCAGGATGATGTTTCTGTCTTATATATACAAGCTTTTAGGAGAGCATTAAGCTTCACAATGTCTAGAGGTCAGAGAGGTTTCCCAAAGAAGGTAAACTGAATCTTGGAAAAGGATTAGAAATTTACCAGGCAGACAAGGGAGGGAAAATATCCCAACCCTATACATTGACTCAGAAGCGTAAGAGAAGAAGAAAAATGTCAAAATATATCCTTCCATTTACCATGCCCAGGCCCATAACTCAAACTTTTCTTATGGGAAATTATTTATCCTCTTTCATCCATGAATTAGGGGTAAGCATTAATATGTACCACAAAGAGCTTTGCTAAGATTAAAACAGATTATATATGTAAAGTGCTCTGCACTGTATCCAGCACATGGTAAGAGCTCAACACCAAAAAAAACCCTATCATTATTTTTGGAGGGTAAAGGAGAAAGGAAAGGAAACAAGATAAAGTATTGGGTTCAAGTACTGAGACCATGGTACCATCTTCCCCAACTAACTACTCTTTAAAGTTCAGTAAGTGTACTGAGCCAGATCTCTGGGCTCCTCCTTGTTCCCTTTTAGCTTTATATGAATCCACACTCCTTGGGAGCAGGTTTTGGTTGTGCATATAATTTGGCTCCTTTGCTGACTGCTTAACCTTCTCATTTAGGAAATACAAACAAAACAAAAAAAAATGAGAACAAGTCCCAGACTGAGCTGTAATTTTCCATGAAGTGAAACTGGTATCACCCTTGTGGAATCTGACATCTTGTTTATTTCTCCTAACTAGATATGCTGGTATTGGATCCAATTTCTGTCCCATGTAAATGAGTGCTAATGGAACCTGTGTCTAACACTCCCCGCGCCCTTTCCTCGGATCTCTACAGTGCAGTTATGCCAAGAACCTATTCACCACACCCAAAATACCTATTCCACCCAACCCTATTCAATATTTCCCAAAGCTCCCCTTAATTCCAGGGCTCTGCTCCCTTACTTTTCTCCCAATCTTATCTACCAAAAAAAAAAAAAAAATCTTTTTTCCTTGTGCCATACTGCTTCTAGCCAACTCTACAATAAATTGTCCTTCTTACATATTAATCTTTTCTAATATTCCATCATCTTGTTCAGATAAGGTACTTTTGTAATAAAAGTTAAACAGCATTAAGTCTGCCAAAGAAAGTGATTTTATTTCTTCAAATACTTTAATGCATAAGAGCAAATACATGGTTGACATATCATTGTTCAAACAGCATATGTAGGCTGAGAATGACCTAATAACCAAACCACTGCACAAAAGTGATATGTAGTCAATAAACACTAACTATATTTTAAAAAATACACACACACACAGAGAACTTAATTAGGCTACCATCAGCTGAAAAAGATCCGAATTTGCAGACTTTTTTAAAGAAATAAATTTTGTATCAGTATTCCCTACACAAAAATAAAATTATTAAAAGAAACTAGGGTGACACAATGTTTAACACTTTTGAGGAACACAAATTGAAGACTTTCCTGAACTCCTTAAAATACAGTCATTTCACTAAGTTGTTCTGCTTGAAAAGTTTGAAATATGTGAGAAGAATTTACATTATGACAGCTACTCAAGGCATAATTAATCATCTAAATATTATAATTCACTTGGCTACTTCAGATCAGAAGCAGCTACACAGGGTGAGGGACCAATAAAAGGAGATGATGTAGTATGCAGAACAATGCCTGGGCCAGAGCAGTAGGACTCCTGGGTTCTAAACTAAATCTCCACCAAGTCACAGAGTGATCGAAGACAACTCAACTCCATCTCTCTGTGGCCCTCACCAATAAAACAAAGGATGAGACTACTTAGGTTCAAAGGTCCCTCAGGAGGTAAAATATTCTTAGTCTAATGAAGGGAACAGAAAATTGAGAGTAGAGATGGGGAGGGTGGGGGCAGAAAGTGTGTGTGTGTCTTTCCTTGTCAGCCCTAGAATTCTACAAGTGTTAAAACGAAGACTACAGACAATACATGCTCTAGGAATTAAGAACAAGTTCATGTGTGCAGTTTCTCCCTCCTGTCTGTGTCTGCTCGCCCCACCCCTCTGCTCCCCTTCTGTCTCTTTTCTTCCACCCTTTTTCCCCAGCTTCTCTCTAGCCTCAGGTTTCTTTCCTGAACTCCAAAGTTTCCTCTATTCCTATCTCCAGTCCTCAATGCTTACAGTTATTACCACCTTCACTACACATCTCTGGCCCGCCCCTTACTTCGGATACTGTCAATTTATTGTCCTTAAACCACTACTAACAGGGCAAAGAGAATCTAAGTAGCCACTATGTGCCAAATGGATCACTTAAACCAGATCTTGGCTTCTAAAATTTAATTTAAATAAATAATATAGTTGAAAGCATTCTCTCCATAGAAATCTCAACCAGCAAGAGCAAACCATTTATTTAGACACCTATTATGGGTCACATACTTTGCATACTTAATGTTTTTTAAAATTACAACTACTCCTGTTTGGTGGGTGTATTAGAATTCACAATTTACAAAGATGAGGCCCAGAAAAATTATATACTGGAAATGATGCAGTTAAGGCCCAAACTTTCCATAGCCACATTATATGACAGGCAATAGATTGTTTTGTCAAATGGACCACCAAAGCAAGAAACTCCAAGGATCCCAAGGGCAAGTTTATTTCTAATGGCCCAGAATTGAAACCTAGATACCACTAATATTCATAAATCAGAAAGTATGGCTGGCATCAAGTAGATAATAAGCTGACAAAGGGAAATCAGTGCAGATTATTTGGACTTCCAAACACCTTTCAAAGACTGATTAGTAAAGGGGTTTGTTTTAAATTCTGCTTAAATTACCAAGATTTTGGAGAGAAGCTGTAGTCTCCTCTCCTATCACTGGAACTCAAAGAAAAGTAGACTTAGATAGTAAATAAAGTTCAGGGCTAAATAACGACATCTCGTAATAAAAAAGTATTATCAATGATATTTCTCCACAGATAATTACTGGGCCATTCTTAGTTATCAGTTTTTGAAAGTAAGATAATTCAGTTTCCAGTAATAATGTCCTGAATTAACTCTTCTACTGAAAACAGCTAAAAATTCTGGACAAAGTATTTTCACACTCATCTAAAAGGCAAAGCTGATAAGAAGTAAGGAATTATTTGGCCAAAATTGAAGGGAAAATGAATACCAAGTGAGGTAAGAGAACAAATGCCACTTTTGCCCTTTGGGTACTGGCCAATCGGAACAAATCTGAACCTTAGTTTGGACAGCCTTACGGGACCCAAAGGGCAAAAATCAAAGACCAGGACCATCCAGAGTGAAAAGTCTAACAGATGATATGTCCCACATTTAGCTAAGACTTAGGGCCTTATACCGTCAAGGCAAACATGAAGAACACTGGTCCTCAAATGTATTTGCAACCAAAATTTGCATTAGTGGGATGGTTCAAATTCAAGCAATGAATTTATTTTAAATGGTTCTGGGTTGGTAATGCCTCCAAACCCACCAGAAGCAAAGGCAAAGAACTTCTGAAGATACCTTCATCTGAGACCTCAGTTTAGTCTTATACTTTTTCAAGACAGTGAGCAGTACACAAAGATAACTGCATACAAAGAAGCAAGTCATTGTGAACAAGAACCAGCAAAACCAAGAAATCACAGAAAAGTACCTCTAAGACCTCACACACATTGAAGTACAGGCATACCAACTATAAAATAACTATACTTACTAGATTTAAAGAATAAAAGAGGACTTGGGGCACCTGAGTGGCGCAGTCAGTTAAGTGTCCTGACTCTTGGTTTCAGCTCAGGTCATGATCTCAGGGTCCTGAGATCAAGCCCCGTGTCTGGCTGCCTGCTCAGCACAGAGTCGGCTTGAGATTCTTTCCCTTTCCCTCTGCCTCGGCCCCTCTCCCACCACCCCCTCCACCCTGCTCACACACATTCACTCTCTAAATTATATAAATAAATAAAATCTTTTTTTAAAAAAAAAAGAATAAATGACGACCTGAAAATATCTTCAGGAACAGGAAACTATTAAGAAAAGATCCAGCAGATTCAAAAAGAAACCAAACTGAACTTCAATAATAATCAAAACTACAAACTCACTGGATGACTTTAAAAGATTAGATTCAACTAAAGAGAAAATTAATGGACTGGAAGATAAATCAGAATAGATAAAGAAGGTCTAAGGTACATGTAATCAGAGACCCCCCAAAAAAGCTAACAGGATGGAGCAGAAATCTAAAGAGATAATGACTGAGGATTTTGCAGATTTTCCAAGTTGCCTAACAAAGTCACAAACAAAAGAAATCTATACCCCAATACATAATAAAACTACAGAACACCAAAGTCAAGACACAGTATTAAATGTAGCCAACAAAATAAGCTAGAAAACAGTAAAACAGAATAAAATCTCCATGTCTGTTGTTTTAAATAAGAAGAAAAATGATAAGCATTAGTGTGACTATCTCAGAAAGTTCTAAGGATCAAGCAAGATAGTATTTGAAAGGGCTTAAAAAAAAACTGTAAAGGTATCTGGAGAGTTAAGTGACAGCTTGTATAAATTTCATTCTTGGTCATTCAACCTCTCTGTGGGCCTCACTTTACCTGCGAAAGAAAGTTGCAGCTGATTTTTTCCAAAGTTCATTCCAGCTCAAAGATTATCATTTTCTCTCTCTCAGTCAGAGAGAGGTGAATCCAATTATAATATTCTACTGGCTAAAAATAAAATGCTAACTATCATCAGAAAGAATAACAGAAATTATATCCCAAATTCTATAAAAAGCCATCCATATCTGGAATACTAACACATGTGTTAAAATCATCGAACTATACATGTAAAATCAGAAACGAACAACTAAAGCAGTGGTTCTCAATCCTTGCTGCATATAAGGACTACCAGGGAGCTCAAAAAAATACTAATACCAGCGGCCCTAAATCCTAAGATTCTGATTTAATTGGTCTGGGGTAGAGTCCAGGGGATGAATATTTTTTAAATTTCCCCCCAGATTATTCTAAGATTGAGCTAAAGCTGAGAAATACTGAACTTAAGTGACAAACAGTAGGCTACGTTTTAAGAGTAAAACCTCTATAATCTTTCTAAAATATAATTAAAGATTATAAAATTATCAAGGATACAAATAGAATGAAAAATGATCCTGTTTACAAAATTATACCATACCACAATGGTATAGGGGTTCACCTGCTCCAAGTTCAAAGGAAGTGGTTTAAAGAGCTGAATAAAACCAAAGATTAGTTTTATAGGGTGGTTAGGAAATTGATATGTTTGTTACCCAAGACATCATGCAAGTTAAGAAAAACACACTCAAGGGGCGCCTGGGTGGCTCAGTTGGTTGAGCGACTGCCTTCGGCTCAGGTCATGATCCTGGAGTCCCGGGATCGAGTCCCACGTCGGGCTCCCTGCTCAGTGGGGAGTCTGCTTCTCCCTCTAACCCTCCCCCCTCTCATGTTCTCTCTCTCTCTCTCTCAAATAAATAAACCTTAAAAAAAAAAGAAAAAAGAAAAACACACTCAAAAAAATTTACACAAATTCCAAGATAACAGACACATCCTGAGTTATAAGGAAAGCAAATACATGTGAAGTATATAATCAGTGTTGTGAGGCTGACAATTCACTCCTATGAAATGTCCCGTAGGGCTACCATCAGACCTGGAATATTAGACTGCCTGGTCCAGGATGACACTTACATGCTCTAGCCTTAAAAGAGTTTACAACTAAAGATTATGCTTTTCGGGGAGCCTGGGTGGCTCAGTCGTTTAAGCGGCTGCCTTCGGCTCAGGTCATGATCCCAGGGTCCTGGGATCGAGCCCCACGTCCGGCTCCCTGCTCAGTGGAGAGCCTGCTTCTCCCTCTCTCTCTGCCTGCCTCTCTGCCTACTTGTGCTTTCTCTCTCTCTGTCAAATAAATAAATAACATCTTTAAAAAAAAAAAAAGATTATGCTTTTCTCTGAAGACAAGGATATAACAAAGAATGCAAATTTTACATCACGTATTTGCTACCATTTATTCATTCAGCACTTATTTTGTGTTACGTGCCAGCCTCTGTGAGGTATTTTAAAACATCTCATTTAATCCTCACAAGGTAACTTATTATCCTCACCTTATACATGAGGAAACTAAGGTTCTCAAAGGTCAGAATTTGTTTGCCATGTTTGCCATAAAGTAGTAAGTCTTAGAGAAAAGACTTAAAGCAGGTCTATGCCATGTTGTCTCTCACCGTAATTGTAAATAATAGTTGAAACACAAAATGAACTGTCATTTTAAATACTGTATCCATCTATATGCTCAGTAAATCTTAACAGTCTCATGAAGCTACTCAGTCAAAATAATTGAGTCATACATGACTCCTCGTTTCCTCACATTCTATTCTTCAGCACATCCTGTTGTTTCTACCTTCAAAAATGTATTCGGAATCCATTATACTTTGAATATGTATCAAAATATATATTCACTTATCTCATCACTACCACCTTAGTTCATCTCCAGCCTGGATTATTAAAATAGCCCCCTAACTAGACTCCCTGACTCTTTTACTCTTGTCTTCCCTCTAAGTGTATTCTAAATCCTTGCAAAGGGTTCCTTTTAAAGATGGTGTTCCTCCTTTGCTTAAAACCTTTCGGGCGCCTGGGTGGCTCAGTTGGTTAAGCGACTGCCTTCAGCTCAGGTCGTGATCCCAGGGTCCTGGGATAGAGTCCCACATCGGGCTCCCTGCTCGGCGGGAAGCCTGCTTCTCCCTCTCCCACTCCCCCTGCTTGTGTTCCCTCTCTCACTGTGTCTCTCTCTGTCAAATAAATAAATAAAATCTTAAAAAAAAAAAAAAAAACCTTTCAACCGTTGCCCATCTGGCAGAGGTAAAATCTAAGATCCTTACAATGGGCAAGACCCAGTGCCTCCAACATTTCTTCCATGCTTCTCCTCTACTCTAGCCACATGTGCCTAATTATTCCTCAAACATTCCAAGCATGCTCCCCCTGCCCCCCACACACCCCCAGCACTGTTCTCTAGGCCTAGAACATTCTTTCCTTACTTTCACCTTTTTAAGTCTTGCTCAAATGGCATCTCATCAGTTAAGCCTTTCTTCCCCATTCCACCCTCAAGCATTTCATATCCCACTTATACCATGTTATGGTGCTCGCTACCATCTAACATTTTATGTATGTAGGTATTTATTACTGTCTGCCTTCCTCCAGAATTTAAGCTTCATGACGGAAGGGTCTATTTTAATCATTCTTGTTTCTCCAGTGCCTAGAACAGGAGCTGGCATAAAGCGGATGACTGACAAACATTTGTTGAATGAAAATATAAATCTATAATGACAAAATCCAGATTAATAAACACTCCAGTATACAGTCCGTACACCACATGCCCTAAGCTACTCAATCATATCATCTTTTTCACACAATTTTAGCATTTGCAGGTAAACAGCAGAGCCTCCCCTACTATACACAGCCCCCAAAATTAGGGCCAATAAATTTTATTTTTTATTTACATACTTGCTTTCTGTTAAGTCAGTAATTTTCAAATAGGTTATTACCTCACAAAGTTCTTTCTTCCTATTCACTGCTAGTTCTCTTCTTTTATGCTATTCTAAGAAAATTTAAGCCCCCAACGTGATAAATACTGATTTTTCTGCATCTTGCTCGTACTATCATTCCAACTAGACTGCATGCTCTTTTGAGGTCCTCTAGCTCAATGTCTCACATACAGAAAATTCTCTCAAATGTTATGATTAGTATTCCAATTCCACTTCCTTTCACAAATATAAAGCTCAGTAATAATTCTAACCATTCTTTTCCCATGAATGACCTAGTCTCATCTGAACGGTGGTAGTGAGGTAGGAGGGAGATTATAAAAAACAAAGAGAATTCTACATTAACCAAGATGGGCAAGGGGCGGGGGAAATGACAAGTTTGCATCACAATGTAGCTGGTTCCTTCCTCCCAAGACCTGAAGAAGGGAGGAAGTGGAAAAGGCAAGCCAGGTAGATGAGAGCTTGGATTGCCTTGCACAACTCTGCACTGGCAACCTGAAAGAGCAGGACTGACAGGTTCCTGAAGGGACAAATTAGACTTAATCTTAAAGGTATTTTTGTTGACTGTAGTGTTAATGACTTGAGAAGAGATTCAAAAATCAAAAGGGGGACACAAACTAATCCAAATTTCATCGTCGGGGCGCCTGGGTGGCTCAGTCGTTAGGCGTCTGCGTTCGGCTCAGGTTGTGATCCCAGGGTCCTGGGATCGAGCCCCGCATCGGGCTCCCTGCTCTGCAGGAAGCCTGCTTCTCCCTCTCCCACTCCCCCGCTTGTGTTCCCTCTCTCGCTGTGTCTTTCTCTGTCAAATAAAATAAATAAAATCTTAAAAAAAAATTTCATTGTCATTCATTCAACTCTTACTTCATATCGTTTTTCTAGAAAAATTCCAATGGCAAAAGAAAAATGAAGAGATATATTCAAAATTTATTGATGTTGATGAAATGATTTTAAAAACATATTTTAAATTGTGAGATTCCTGCAACTCTCACCCACAAAATAAAAATATCCTTAATATTTGTTCTGTTTGGAAAATATGACACATTTTTAACGTTTAACGTTTCTCCATGGATGCTTAAATTAATATGAGCACAAACCAAAAGATACTGTAAAAATGTACCGCCTTCAATGTGATGAGCACCAGTGGGAAACCTACCTGAACTTTAACATTTACCATAAATAACCTGGGAAGTAGCGCGCGTGCGTGCATGTGTGTGTGTAAAACTGAAGAGTGACTACAATTAATTACAGGTAAACTAAAAAGCTGAAATGGAGGAGTGGAGGGGGAGCACTGGGAGATCCGACAAGGGGTGAGATGAGTTGGAAGTTCCCAAACCTCCAGAAGTAAGAAGGGAAGAATTATTAATTTGTTTTTTGACCAAATTAGTGTGACTCGCCTTCCCTAAACTGGAAATTAAAATTTAAGCAGTCACATACAAAAATCATTCTCCACACCTGAACAACATTAAAGTTAAAGCCTGTCTTTCACACTTCCTTGAAGTCTGAAATCCACAAGCTCATTTATAGAATGCAGCGCTAATAAAGTGAATTACTAATAAATTTGAAGCATTTAAGTCTGCTTGTTATTTATACAGACATGGTCAGATTTATTTTAAGAAAAATTACAAATATCCACAGACTAGATACTTAAGTACATAAAAGGAATAAAAAAGGCTGCCAAAGAACATAAACATACAACTGTACAAATAACGAGAAAAAATTCGAATAACTATGGGTCACGCCTCGCTTCATTCAACTCCTCCCAGAGGCCTTCCTCAAACACCACATCTAAAATAAAACAGCTGCCCCTCTCACACTCTATCCCTGTACCTGATTTATTTTTCTCATCCAAGGTGCCACTATGGTCCAGTATATTATATACTTGCATTTGCTGACTGTTTGCCGACTAAAATGTAAGCTCTATGAGGGCAGAGTTGCTGTCGGTTTTGTTAATCCCAGGGCCTAGAGGCACACAGCTGGCACTCCTCAATAAAGTACTGGATAAATAAAAGATGAAACTGACGGTCGAGAGGCGAAAGGATTTCCTCAAGGTCAGAGCTAGAAGCAAGCACAACCCGCACTGTGAGGCTGTCTACTCCCTCTTTCCCCAGCCACTTCCACTATGCCAAACCACCCTGTTCCAGCACATGATTCTATTTAACAGATTTCTCCTTTTCTTTTTTTAAGTGCCAAAGAAAATACATGCTACCAAAAAAAGTGACACACTGGATAGCATTTTAACTTCAAGTGTTTCACCAACCAAAACTATACTCAGATTTCATGAGAATACAGGATTAGCCAGTAAAACAGAAAGGCACAGCTACTCAGTTCTTTAAGTTCCTTGTGAAATTGGTATGTGCCTTGGAAGTTTTAAGAACAGCCACTGAAACCTACTTAGCAATTCAGAATGGCCAATAAAGGATCAGCCTCACTTTCTTCTAAGAGCCCACAACAGCTCCCTCCCTCCTGGATATACTTTATCTTGCAGATTATGCAAGGAAATGTAACCAACTTTAAAGTCCCTTTTAGTTCCTTTCAAAGTACAAGTCAACCTCACAAAACACTGGACATAAAATTAACCCTTGGGAAGTTTCAGATTCTGAGAACAGGAAACCATCTCTGAACCATCACCTGACTGTACCATCTAGGTCCTTCATTCAAAATCCATGAATCTGAAATACCTAAAAGAAACGCGGGAGGGGGTAAGGAAGAGGAAAGAGGAAAAAAACCATTTACATGTATCTAAAAAGAAGCTGATATTCCTAATAATACTTTGGCCCAACATCTGCTTCTCGCCTGAAGTCCAGGCCCCTCGGACACAACTTCTGCTGTCTTTAATCACCTTCCTTTCAGAGAGAGGAGCCAACTACCAATACCCTTCGCAGGGAACATCTCTAGACCTAGGATGGGACTCACTAGGGCAGAGAATGATTTGCTCGACGTCTCTCAAAACTACTGTCAGCCCAATTAGTAAACTGAAAGGGACGACCTAAAATGTGGGAGGGCAGAAGAGTTGGAAAGAGACTGAGTTCAGAGTGGGAAGGAGCAGACGAAAAGGAGCGGGGAGGGTAAACAACGCATCAAGGGCGGGAGTGGGAACCCAGGTCAAGGAAGTGGGGTCAGCGAAAGGCAAAGGTGAAGGGGGTAAAGGGACGCGGTTCTGGGTGGAATGGGCGGGAGCAAATGGGGAGGGGACGAACGGGGGCCAGAAGGGGGGGAGGGGGCGAAGAGGCGGGATGAAGAGGGCCAGGCCGGGAGGGTCTTTACCTGCAGCTCCGCCCGCTCCACCTCCCACTGGGCTCTCTCAACCTCGAAGCGGGCCCACTCATGCTGCAGGAAGTGCAGGATCCCAGGGAGGCTGTACTGGGCTCGCGCCGCCCCCGCTGCAGCCGCTCCGTCGCCGGCCGCGGCAGCCTCCGCCAGAGGCCCGAGACCCTTGGCACCGCCGGCGCCCGGGTGGTTGTTGCTGAAGAAGACGCCGGGACCCGCCTGCTCGTCCATGGCGGCCGCAGAACCCTCGGGAGCTGCCCAGGCGCCCAGCAGCGGAGGCAACCGCGGCGGCCAGCAGCACCTCCTCCTGCCTCCGCCGCTCCCCGCCCACACCCCAGTCAGCAGGGAGCAGCCGCCTGGGCGCGGGGGCCGGCCGAGCCCGGGACGGGCCGGGAAATGGGTCAACTGCGGCGCGCGGGCGGCCCGGGGCTTGCTGGGAAATGTAGTCGCGGGGTGTGGCGCCGGCGAGCGCGGCCGCGGCGGCCTGTGGGGCGGCCCGCGGCTCGGGCGCGGCCGCAGCCCCGCCCTCCGGCCCGCCCCGGCCCGCCCCTGCCCGCGGCGGTGGGGGCCGGCCGGGCCGGGAGCGCGGGTTTTCTCACCCGCCCGGCGGGTGTGGGCGGGCTGTGCGCCAGTCCCTCTCGCACGCGGAAGTTCTTGGGCGGCGCGCCCTGTTGCACATACACACACACACACACACGGAAGTTGTCGCGCCAAGATACCAGCCCGAGCCGCACATCTTTCAGGGCTTCCTGGTAGTTCTGTTAAGAAACAAGCTCAAAGCGAAGTTCGGAGGTCAGGCTCCTGGGCGGGGATCCTCCAGCTAGTTGGAACACAATCCTCTCCCTTTGGCTCCGACTTCAGTGTTTCTCTGGCCACAAACACTCCTCAGTTTTGGCAATCTGCTTATCGCTGTCGCTCCCCCCTTTCTTTCTCCTCTTGGGGGTTCAAACCTGTTGCCTGGTCAGTTTTCACTAATAAGGAACTCTGATCGCTCTCTTAAACTAGTCCCCTTTCAGCTTCTAAATTCTGGGCTGTTGGCACCTCCTCTGAAACATTGCTACTCCTGAAGTCCCTTTCTCCTGCAGTCAGTGTTGCAGTAAATCCAAATCCTGTAAAGTTTCAGATATCCGAGGCTGCGACTTCGGTCTCCTTTTTCCTACCTTTTCCCGCGCAGTTTTTACTCAGTTCAACTCAACAAATATTTGATTGTCAGTTGTTTCTGTCGCTGGGGATATAAAGATAAATGACACAGCTCCTGTCATCAAAGGGACATTGGCAAGTATATAATCAATTCTCACAGTGCCTTAAATCAACACTGCCTGAAAGAACAAAGTCCCTTTCTCTTCCCTGGAACTGGCTTAGGTATCCAGGCACTTCTCCCTTTCCACCTGTCCCGTTTCTAGTTTCTGTCTTGGTTCACCTGCAAACTCTCAGCAATATTAGCCTACCAAAAGCACACCGAAGTCCTTTCAAGTGTTTCTCTGTAAATGTTATCCTTCGAAGTCCCTGAAATTATGTCACTACAAACTCACACTACAACAGTAACGAAAGAAAGGTACCTAAAAAAAAAAAAATTTAACAAATGAAAATGAAATGAAGCATTTATCTTGTCCTCATAACAAGTTATTAGTAATTCTTTTGTTGTGTGGGATGGACTTCTGGAATATCAGACCTGATGGCCATGAAAAAATTTAAAGATTTAGACTGGTTATTGACATGTCAGGGAAGGACATCCTGTTCCTGTTCTCTCCCCCCAACCCCTCCCTTCCCATGGCTACTTGTGGAAAGGACAGGAAACACACTGTATCTGCCCTGGTTGCAAATAAAGATGGCAAGCTCTCTTTTCTCACTTACTGAATGTTTCTGCTTCATGAATTCATTCTTTATTAGAATAAAAGTTTGATACAGGCTTGGCTAAATTCCCTGTGTCATAAATTAGTTTGGTTATAAGTGTCCTTTGAGACACTGCCTAGTCCTCTCATTTTACAGCTCAAGAAACTTAAGTCCAAAGAAGTTGAGACTTTCCACAATGAGGCTTTGAGTGGATGGTACAGCCAAAACTAGAAACCAGAATTCCTGACTGCTAGTTCATTGATCTTTCTATTAACATGTTGCTTCCTTTCTTACTTATCAGACCTACCAGAATACCAAAGGGACAATAATGTCACCACAATGGCATATTTTTTCATCTGGAAGATTTAAGTACTCCTACAAGTTGTGAATGTTAAAAGGTTCTCTCTCTCTCTCTCTCTCTCTCTCTAATAGAAGACATGTCTGACAATTCCCTGAAATAAATTCATAACATGCTATAAAACATAATTAAATTTAATGGTAGCTATTTAAGAGCCCATACGTCCTTTAGCTAGACTACCAAGAAAAAAAGAGAGAGGACTCAAATAAATAAAATCAGAAATGAACAAGGAAATACTACATCTGATAGCACAGAAATACAAAGGATCATAAGAGACTGCTATAAACAATTATACATCAACAAATTGGACAACCTAGATGAAATGGATAAATTCTTAGAAACATACAACCTATCAAGACTGAGTCATGAACAAACAGAAAATCTGAACAGACTGATCACTAGTAAGGAAAAGCAGTAATCAAAAACGTCCCAACAAATAAAAGTCTAAGACCAGATGGCTTCACTGGTGATTCCTATCAAACATTCAAAGAAAGATTAATATCAATCCCTCTCAAACTCTTCCAAAAAATAGAAGAGGAGGGAAGTCTTCCAAACTCATTTTATGGGGCCAGCGTTACCCTGATACAAAAACCAGATAAGTTTGCTACAAAAAAAAAAAATTATAGGTCAATATCCCTGATGCAAAAATCATTGACAAAATATTAGCAAACCAAATTTAACAATACATTGAAAGGATCATACACCACGGTCAAGTGAAATTTATTCCAGGGATGCAAGGATAGTTCAACATCTGCAAATCAATAAGTGTGATACACCATGTTGACAAAATTTAACAAAATTCAACATCCATTTTTGAATAAAAAAACAACACTCAATAAGGCAGATATAGAGGGAATGTACCTCAACATAATAAAGGCCATCTACGACAAGACAACAGCTAACATTATACTCAATTGTGAAAAACTGAAAGCTTTTCCTCTAAGATCAGGAAAAAGACAAGGATGCCTACTCTCACCACTTTTATTCAACATAGTACTGGAAGTCCTACACAGAACATTTAGGCAAGAAAGAGAAATAAAAGGAATCCACACTGGAAAAGAAGAGATAAAACTGTCCTATTTGCAGATTTCATGACTTTATATATATATAAAACCCTAAATACTCCATCAAAAAAAGTTAGAACTAATAAATGAATCCAATAAAGTTGCAGGATACAAAATCATTATACAAAAATATGTTGCATTTGTATACACTAATCACAAACTATCAGAAAGAGAAATTATGAAAACAATCCCATTTACAATTGCATCAAAAAGAATAAAATACCTAAGAATAAATTTGACCAATGAGGTGAAAGATCTGTATACTGAAAACTACCAGATATTAAGAAATTGAAGAAGACATAAATAAATGGAAGACTATTCCATGCTTAGGGATTGGAAGAATTAATATTGTAAAATGTCCATACTACCCAAAGCAATCCACAGATTCAATGCAATCCCTATTAAAATTCTAAAGGCACTTTTCACAGAAATAGAACAAACAATCCTAAAATTTGTATGGAACAATAAAAGACCCCAAATAGCCAGAGCAATCTTGAGAAAGAAGAGACTCAATTTTATTCCTCACTCTACAATTATCCAAATCTAGAAATCTTGGACAAATGGTTTAACTTTTTTTAGTCACAATTGTGTCATTTTTAATATGAGAATAATATTTACCTTATAAAGTTACCATGAAGATTAGATGAGAGAGGGGCGCCTGGGTGCCTCAATCGGTTAAGCGTTTGTCTTTGGCTCAGGTCATGATCCTGGGATCCAGCCCCCACATCAGGCTCCCTGCTCAGTGGGGAGTCTGTTTCTCGCTCTGCCCCTCCCCCACTGTGTGTGTGTGTGCGTGCGTGTGCACGTGCGCACATATGTGTTCTCTCTTTCAAATAAATAAATAAAATCTTTAAAGAAAAAAAAGATTAGATGAGAGAAAAATCTTAAGTCCCCTAGCATAGTGCTTGACATATAGCATAAACCAAATAATGATAGCTATTATTGTAGCAGAGTTCACAAGACTAACTAAATATAAATACTGGGGGCTCAATAACTGTTCTTTTTTCTTTCTCATCCCCATCCCCTGGTTAGAACTTTAATTCAGCATAGCTAAAATAATCTTTAAAAAAATAATGTCCATGCCTTGCCATTAAGCCTCAGACCTTAAGATGTTGCTGATTTCCTGGTCATTTCATTTTATAATTAGTAAAACCTGTGACACAAAAAAATAAAGTTTCCTGTCCAAGCACAGAGAGCAGCTGTCTAAATGTTGTTTTATGTATCGGTATAAGCAGTTTAAAGTGAAAAATTGTGAAATGCTAAATGGTTATTTAGATAATTGGAGTGTTTTCTCTTTTTGATTTCTCTGGGTGTGTTATGTGGGATGGGGATTGACAAGTCATCTGTGTTCTCTCTCTTGTTTTTTGTTTTTTGTTTTTTTTCATTAAAATGAGTGGCTATTTAAACAAACAAACCAAAAAACTGTCCAAGGGTCCCTGGCTGGCTCAGTGGTAGAACATGTGACTCTTGAGACTCTTGATCTCAGGAGTCTTGAGTTCAAGTACCACGTTGGGTGTAGAGTTTACTTTAATTTTTTTTTTAATTGAAAAAATAAAAACCTCTCCAAAACGATCAGTTACTGACTTTTTAACTGCTACAAGAAACATCTTCAAATTGAACGTCATGGCTCTATCAGAATTCTGGTCAGAGAACAGAGACTGGACCGCTTGAGTGGAGATAGGCTTCCGCTGGCATGAAGAGAACTTTGGGGAACAGACGTGTGCAATAGCCCACTGTTTATCAGCCTCTGTACTCTCTGCCCACCCCCTTATTGCCCTCACCTCTCCTTGCTGCCTCCCCTGCCTCTGCCTTGCCTCAGCCTCCAAACTTCCTTCCTAGATTTAAAGTCTGGTAATGACTGGGTTGGGAAAACAGCCAATAACAAGTTGTGAAGTGAAGGAATTCCATTATTCGAAAATGTTCTTTGAGTCCAAGAATTAAATCTACATCACAGTCACATGATAAGATGGGAAAATCGCCTCTATTATTCTTTGTTATTATTACTATTATTTTCTTTTGGAAGAGTGTAGTTGAAATTAGAGAGTTGCTTAATTATCATTTTAAAATGAAATCTCTGGGACTCCTAGGTGGCTCAGTTCATTAAGCGTCTGCCTTCAGCTCAGGTCACGATGCCAGAGTCCTGAGATCGAGTACTGAATGGGGCTCCATGCTTAGTGGGGAGTCTGCTTCTCTCCCTCTCCCTCTGCCACTCCCTCTGCTTGTGTGCTCTCTCTCTGACACATAAATAAGTAAAATCTTTATAAGTAAATAAATAAATGAAATGAAATTTCCTTTTATTTAACACATTTAAATAAATTCAATTATTTAATTAAATAAGATTTCATTTTGAAATTAAAATTAATTTTAATTTTGTAGTGACTAATATATGAAGGAAGAGATACTTAAAATCTAAAATCAGGATTGCTTTCACTATCTATATAGCTAACACTGCAGGAGACTAAAATGATAATACAGCTCTGAAGCTGTAGCAAGACCTCTCTTAGAATATTGATGGTGACCAACTTAAGGTTCTATTCCTCTAAGCCAACCTTCAGTGGGTTTTTGAACACACGCTTTTTCTTTCTCCCATCAACTCCATCCCCTGCTTTCTCTTTTAACATTTCCATTGAATGGAAGCTCTACTCTACAGGCTCTTGTCTTCCTCCTCTTCTTTTCTTTAATAACTATGGTGCCCCCATTTTTAAGGTAGGAATGGAATTTCCAACTATTCATGTATCTTCATTACATAAAAATAACCATTGTGGGACTTGGGGTAGGGAGAGAACATTTTTTTTTTTTTTTTTTTAATTTTTATTTGCGAGAGAGAGAATGAGAGAGAGCACGAGAGGGAGGAGGGTCAGAGGGAGAAGCAGACTCCCCGCCGAGCAGGGAGCCCGATGTGGGACTCGATCCCGGGACTCCAGGATCATGACCTGAGCCGAAGGCAGTCGCTTAACCAACTGAGCCACCCAGGCGCCCGGGAGAGAACATTTTTATAAGCTGGCTCTTCCTGCCAACCATGCAACAGAGATGTACTGGTTTCCAGATGGAGCTTCTGCTCAGAAGAAGACACCCAATCTTCATGTAGATTTGAATTGCTCGAACAGCATCCCCCCCTCACAAAACTCCTATCTGATAACCCTGAAATATAAACTAGAACTAAAGTCAGTTCTCAAAAGAAGTCAAATATGGTACATTATTATTATTATTATTTGCAAACATGACAGGGAAAAATCTGGGCTTTGTGCCAGAAAAACAAGAAAGATGAATGAGGTTAAAGAGGTCCACTACATTTTTGTCAGGTTTTGGAGACCCCTATTTTCTTAACTTTTTCCAAACAAGATTTGATGTGTTTTGCATGTAGTGTATATCTCTCTCCCTCTTCCCTACAGGCCCTTAATATGCTACTGCTGTTCAGTATGTATTAATTTTAGCACTTGCAGTTGTTCTCTGTAATGGAAAATTCTACCATTATCTATGTTATCTCCTTTCCCAGATTTCCCCCCCAGCTGCAGGACATGAAGTAACAAGAGGAGGAGTGGTTTGAACCAGCTCATACACACTTTCACATGAAATAATGTGTAACATTATAACCTGTAAGCTGATTGTATTCAAGCTTAAGGAGCCACTACATACATTTTTGTTACAGGAGAAAAAGATCATTTAAATAATTTAAATAATAGCATTTTTAGGATATGGGGCAATAGCCAAATTAATGCTGCAACATTTTTATGAGAATGCACCAGATTAAAACATGAAGGAGAAGTATAAATTAGTTAGCAGAAGGTGAAATGGAGCTTTTTAAGCAAAATTCAAACACCTGAGGAAGAAAAGTACATAGTGCATTTGGAAGAAGTCCAATATACCTGACATAAAGAGCAAGAGAAAAGTAATAACAATTATCATTTTTATACCTAGTACTTACCGAGCATTTACTAAAGAAAAAAATAATGCATTTTGTGTGCATTAACTCGATCCTTACAATGTCCTTAAGAGGTAAGCACTAACATTCTTTTTTTTTAAAGATTTTATTTATTTGTTTGAGAGAGAGAGAGAGTGACCAGTGGGAGAAGCAGAGGGAGAAGGACAAACAGACTCCACGCTGAGCATGGAGAGACTGTGTGGGGCTGGAAGCAGGGCTCTATCCCACAATCCTGAGATCACGACCTGATCCAAAATCAAGAGTCAGACACTTAACTGACTGAGCCGCCCAGGTGCTCCTAACATTATTTTCATATGACAGAAAGGGACACTACTATATGGCCATAGGACCTGCGTAAGGAGGTGAAGTAGGCAGGGACCAGTTATGCAGGGCCTCGCAGGTCACCTTAAGGAATTGGGTCTTTTTGCTAAGGTAAGCAACTGGAGAGTTTCCAGCAAGGTATAAATTCAAATTTATAAAGATCATCTCTGTTTCTTTGTGGAAAATATAATATTAACTGACATTTCCAAATTGTTTTCTAAGGGTCAGGCACTATTTTAAGGTCATTTGCAAGTATTAATTTATTTCACCCACAGCTACTCTATAAAATAGATATTGTTATTTTCATTTCACAGATGTGAAAACTGAGGCACAGAGAGGATGAGTGACTTACCCAAGGTTACACAGCTTGTAAATAATGGTGCCAGATACAAACCTAGGAAAATTGACCCTACAGTCCACACCCATCACTTTGCTGTAGTGCAACCAGATGTGCTGATCTGCTAGGATGGTGATAATGGCAATAAAGATTCAGAGGGATTTGACAAGATATTTAGGAAACTTGGTGATGAACTAAGCATAGTGAGGGAGAAGGTGGGAACTGTCAAGGATGATACCAAGATCTATGTCTTACACAACAGGATAAAATAGTTGTCCTATTTATTGGGAGATCATGAGCGGAGAAGTTAGTTTTTAGATAAAGAGGTGAAGAATCCGATTTTAAATTAATTGAGTTTGAGGAATCTCTAAGACAACAAATGGTAGGTAGTCACATTTCAGGTATGAAGAGCAGACGAGAGTCTATGTAGATCTATCCTATGTAGAAATTCCTGCCTTGGGGCACCTAGCTAGCTTAGTCAGAGGGGCATGTGACTCTTGATTTGGGGGTCCTGAGTTCAAGTTCCACATGGGGTGTAGAGATTACTTAAATAAATTTTTAAAAACTTAAAAAAAACCCTGCCTATTCTTTATCAAACCATACTTCATACCATTCCCTCCAACTACTTATCGCAACCTGTGACTATTTTATATCTCTCCCCAGGTAGAGTGTAAACATATCATGGCCGATTCTTTGCTTGGCTATTCATTATTTTATTCCCAGTGCCTGGCATATAGGTGTTCCATAAATAATTGTCCAACGAATGAGATAGCATTAGACCATCTTACCACAAAATCTTTGACAAACAGGAATTCAAGTTCTCCTTGTATATGTCCAGTGTAAAAGAATGCACTATCATCAGGCAATCAATTTTAACAGCTCTCTTAGGAAATTCTCATTTTACGTTCGATTGCAGACTACTTACTTGAGACATTGACCTGTTGGTGCAATCAGCTATCTGGTCCACCCATCTGAAGATGAATGACCATGCTTCCCTTCCTTATTCTCAGTTCCTCTTTATCCCTTGGCTTGAATAGACATCAGTCGGTCATTGCTCTTGATATGTGGCATCTGAAGCTGATCGCCCAGCCCCAAGCCCTGGCCTCACACATACACACTGGATAGTTCAGTACATAGAGTAGGACTGTCACCTTCCTTGTTTTAACTAGCATATTGTTACTAAAAGCAGCCAAACTCTATTAAGCCTTATGGTGATTCAACCTAGCTTCATAAGGATTTACAGTCAACTAGAATGCCCTTTATAAAAAATGTTTAGGTATACCCAAATATTTGTGATTTAATGACCTTCCCAGGTATTTTCTTGGAATTTGGAAAACAGTGACCCAGTTTCATTTTCACATCTGTTAGTTCAAAAAGCATCACTTTCTAAAATTCAGCAGTATGTCTTAAAATTTAAAATCTGCCATATTTTTATAACCCCTTTAATCTATCCCAAGGAAATAATCTACAAAGTTTCATATTTTAAAAGTCAATGCAGCATTATTTATGAAAATGTAAACACTAGAAACCAAGTACCCCCTGCAAAGGGTAATGGCTAATTCGATACTGGTACATCCATGTTAAGTAGTGATCAAAAGATGATGGTTACTAAGTCTATCCCATATTATTATTAGAGCAATTCTATGGGGGAAATGCTTATAAAATAAGTGGGCAGAAGCAGGATACAACATTCTACCTCAGGTTGATTACAAATGTGGAAGGAAATAGACTAAAATATTAACAGTAATTTGGTCTGTGTATGAATTATGATAATTTTCCCCAAAATTTAATGAATGCAAATTTTATAATTAAAATTGATTTATAATAATATATAAAATGATTTTCCTTTTCCCCCTGACTCTACGCTTATGCTCATTGGGCAAGATTAAAGTCATGCCTCTTTCTTTTTTTTTTCCACAAATAAGAGAGGCATTTTCCTATACAAATGGAAATAAGTTGGAAAGAAGGAAGAGATTTAAAGAAAGCATGAACAATTGAAGTTAAAAGCTGGAAAAGCCAAACAAACTTATTTAAATTTTCATGGATTCTTTTTTTTTTTAAAGATTTTATTTATTTATTAGACAGAGAGACAGCTAGAGAGGGAACACAAGCAGGGGGAGTGGGAGAGGGAGAAGCAGGCTTCCCGCTGAGCAGGGAGCCAGATGCGGGGCTTGATCCCAGGACCCTGGGATCATGACCTGAGCCGAAGGCAGATGCTTAACGATTGAGACACCTAGGTGCCCCTTCAAGGATTCTTTTGACTTATATCGACTTACACTGAAAGGGCAAATGGGGTATATGTGTATGAGAGAGACAATGTCTTAATGGAAACCTATGCATTCCAATGGAAAAAAGAGATTGAGAATTGTGGATAGAGGACTAAAGCTGTGAATAAATTCTCCTGAAAGAAAAGAAAAAACAGTTGTACTGGTCACTTGTGCATGCATGATTCTCACATATTTGTTTTAACGACAGCACCAAAAACTTAGCTCAGGATAATGTTTCTACTAATTAAGAAATTATGATTAAGCCATGAAATTCTTAAGTAAAATTTTGTGAAGCCCATAAATAATTTCATAATTATTTAACTGTATTTCATAATTATTATTAATTTAGAAGTAGAAATAGGTTTGTAATGATTAAATTAGGTTTTTAAAATAATCCATGTGATAGAAAGCATTAAGGCAAGAAATTTATTTATAGCTGTACTCTAGCCATTTCTGGCAACAACCTAAAAATTCCAATTAAGAATGAAGAAAATGTGAGGCATAGTGATTCATATAATTAAATGTGTTTTGGGAAAATTGGGCTAATTGCAGACCTCAGTTAGCATTGTTTGAATGAAAAGTAAGAATGGATATAAAGTGTCTAGCACAGTGCCTGGTGCACCACAGAAATGGCAGCTCTTCTTGATAGTGATAATCTGCAATATTTAACTACTCTCTGGATTTAATGTATTTTATACTGTCCTACTATGATAGCTATTTTATATATATGTATATATACACATATACATATATACATATATATTTTATATATATGTAAAAACTATTAATCAGACTAAATAATATTAAAGGACTGGCCAAAGACTCACTCTCTGGATAAAAATAAGCAGGATAAATCCACAGAAATGTACTTTTTAGATTTGCAAAAAGATCGTAGAATACCCAGTAAGTTTTCCTTGAATTTTATAGATGAGGGAATTGAAGCCCCCAAAAGGTTAGGTTTTCTGAAGTTCTATCCCTAGTTGATAGCAGAACCTATTTGGAAAAGAGAAACCTGACTTCAAAGTTTAGTTTTCTCTAATTAAATTCAGAATTCAAATGGACAATATGAACAAGAACCTGGAAAGTAAATAGAAAATACTTTCTTTTAACGTTAAAACTGCTCAGATTATGCTTCAGAAAGAATCCATTGGCTGTCATGATGCTTCTCCTTTTAGCTCCTTGATACTGGATGTTCAGAATCGAATAAGTATGATTATTCAGGTTGAGAAGAATCTCAAGAATTGAGCAGTGAAACAAACTAATAAATATAATTCTTCAAACAGAGCTTCTTTTATAAATACTATCACAGAAAACTAGAAGTTAGGTTGTCAGTGGCTCAGAAGAGTATAGAGAAAGTACAAAGTAGTCCTGGGGAGAGGGAAGGAAGGAAGGAAGGGAAGGAAGGAAGGAAGGAAGGAAGGAAGGAAGGAAGGAAGGAAGGAAGGAAGGAGGGAAGGAAGGAAGGAGGGAAGGAAGGAGGGAAGGGAGGGAGGAAGGGAGGGAGGAAAGAAGGAGCTGAGGGAGAGAGGGAGAAAAAAAGAGAATCATTGTTAATGCATGGTGCAGTCTACCTCAAGGTGGGAAATGATGGAAAAAGTCTGGGAGGTACCAAGAATAGCAGAAAATAGCCAAAGCAGAAATAAACTTTATACTTCATACATAGGTGAGTGAAGAGGGGTTATATGTGCAAGAAACAAGAAACAAGCAATTGAAGAACAGTGTGGCAGTTCCTTAAAAAGCTGAAGAGTTATCATTGAGTCAGCAATTCCACTCCTAGGTGTATACCCAAGAGAAATGAAAATATATGTCCACCGAAAACTGGCACACAGTTGTCCAAGGCAGCATTATTTCTAATAGGCAAAAGGTGGAAACAACCCAAGTGTCCATCCACCGGTGAATGGATAAACAAAACGTGGTACACATACAGCGGAGTATTACCCAGCCACAGAAAGGGAGGAAGTGCTAAAGCATGCCACCACGTGGATGAAGCTTAAAAACATCTAGTCAAGTGTGGCGCCACATCGGGGATCTCCGCCTTCCGCTCCCTGGCTTGGGCGGCTTCCTCCCCCACACCTTTCACTCACAGAGGGCACCGTGTGGTGAGGGGCCAGGGCTGGGGAGTTGGGCGGCTGTGCACATCCTAGCCACCTAAAAGGTGAAGATGTCCCAGGAGCATCCCAGACATGCCCTTGGTTGGTCACCACTGTCGCGGTGACCTTGTTGGCAAACCTGGTCCCATCAGCCTGTCTCCTTCTTCCTCTGGTCTGAAGAAGCCTTCCTCTATGGCTTCCAGATGTGGAGGCCAATCACTGCCACCTTTTACTTTCCTGTGGTTCCGGGAATTGGACTTATTGGTCAATTTCTATTTCTTTTTTTCTTAAAGATTTTATTTATTTATTTGAGACAGAATGAGAGAGAGAGAGAGCACATGAGAGGGGGGAGGGTCAGAGGGAGAAGCAGGCTCCCCGCTGAGCAGGGAGCCTGATGCGGGACTCGATCCCGGGACTCCTGGATCATGACCTGAGCCGAAGGCAGTCGCTTAACCAACTGAGCCACCCAGGCGCCCTCAATTTCTATTTCTTATATCAGTATTCTACACGATGTGAAACAGGAGCTTTTGATGGGAGGCCAGCCGACTATGTATTCATGCTCCTCTTTAACTGGATTTGCATCGTGATTACTGGCTTAGCAATGAATATGCAGTTGCTGATGATTCCTCTGATCATGTCAGTACTTTATGTCTGGGCCCAGCTGAACAGAGACATGATTGTTATCATTTTGGTTTGGAACACAGTTACGGCCTATTATTTACCATGGTTATCCTTGGATTCAACTGTATGACGGGAGGCTCGGTCATTAATGAGCTCATTGGAAATGTTGTTGGAGATCTTTATTTCTTCCTAATGTTCAGATACCCAACGGACTTGGGACGAAGACCTTTTCTACCCATACCTGTTTTTGTACTGCTGGCTGCCCAGCAGGAGAGGAGAGGTGTCAGGATTTGGTGTGTCCCCTGCTACCATGAGGCAAGTTGCTGATCAGAATGGTGGAGGTGGGAGACACAACTGGGGACAGGACTTTCGGCTTGGGGACCAATGAAGGTCACAAGTCACTCCACTCAGATAAAGTTCTCCCGGTGCTGGGTGCAGCGTGCTTTAACAACCAAGTTCTAGCAAAAGCTATTAGACCGACCATACTAAATGTAGTCTTCTGGTACATGATAAAATTTTTTAAATCCTGAAGAAAAGAATATGTTCCTCAAGTTTCATGATTCTCATTCAAGTCCTTAGTGCTACAAAGAACAAATATCAACTGTGCAGATTTCAGAACTGACTATATTTTTTTGGTGTCTTCTCTTCCTTTTCCATCTGAATAATGGGTTTTGGTAGGTCTTGGTCTGTTGGCACCAAGCTGGCCGTCTGGGGTTGGGTCACCAAAACCTTGACAAAGGGACTCCTACCTCTTTCTTGCACACATGCCTTGCTTCTTCTTCCTAACCCAAAATTTGCAGCTAGAGATGGTTTGCCCATAAAACAGTTCTGCCTTTGACAAACTCTCTTATTGACTTTGGCAAGGCCCAGTGGCAAAGAACTTGTCCACCATTTCCCTCCTTTGGTGGCAGAAGTGTAATAGGGGAGAAGACTGCACCAGCGGATGGAGATCTTTTTCAGCTTTTGGAAGTGTTGTGACCTGATAGCAGTTGCAACCATTTGCCACCTCTTCAGATGCATTAAAAAAAAAAAAAAAAAAGCCCCACTGAGTCAGTGAGGGCCATAGAGTGGTGTTAATGAGGCATGAGGGTTGTTGCTAGGCACTGTTTCCGTAAGTGAAGTGATCCAAACTATAGTGGAGCTGAATCTTGCACAGGAGCTGGGTGCTAACTGCGGTGGGCATAATCCCTTTGCATCTCATGTAGGGAGTCCTGGTTTTGTGTGTACCCAGAGTAGTTGAGATGTATTGTGCTAGAAAGTTCCAAATCACATTTGCCTCTTTGAGAGGCACCTGGGCATTGATTCTATTTCATTCTCCTTCTGGGTATATGTTTATTGAATAGTGTTAAGAGGAGAACCTTATACCCTATTTAAACTGTCATTTTTTTTGGCCTCCCCCTCCCTTTTAAGGGCCATGTGCTTCTGCTGATCGTGAGGAAGGTGCAGCTCCTCTGTACATAGATCATATTTTAAGAGCTAATATAAGCACATCTAAGTGAATCATATACTTTTGGGTGGTAATGGCTTTAGACTCATTTGTGTTTGAGGGTCTTTATTTTGAACCATGAATGTACAAGTCATGAATGTACATCAGACCAGCTTACATACCCACAGCTCCTTTTTCAGAGGTGGGCTTTTTCCATTAGAACTAGGCTTATCCCCCGATAAAGGTTTTTGAAGGCTAAAAAAACCAAATTAAACAAACAAACAAAAAACCATTAAGTCAAGAAGCCAGTCACAAAAGACCACAAATTCTCTGATTTCATTTATATGAGATGTTCATAACGGAAGAATTCATGGAGATAGAAAGTAGATCTGTCATAGGGAAAGGCTTGGGAGAAATGGAAAGGTTGTGGGGTGATTGCTAAAGGGTGTGAGGTTTCTTTCTTCCCTTTTAAAGATTTATTTATTTTAGAAAGAGGGAGAGAGCATGTGCAAGCTGGGGGAGGGGCAGAGGAAGAAGGAGAAGGAAAGAATCTCGAGCAGACTCCCCAGTGAGCATGGAGCCCAACTCGGGGTTCAATCTCACAACCCTGAGATCATGACCTGAGCTGAAACCAAGAGTCGGATGCTCAACTGACTGAGCACCCCATGAGGTTTCTTTTGGGAGTAATGATAATGTTCATAATTGGTTGTAGTGATGGTTGTGAATAAACTAAACACCACTGAATTGTACATTTTAAATGGGTGAATTTTATGTTGTCTGAATTACATCTCAGTACAACTGTTACCAAAAAACCTCCCCCCGAAATAAGGAGAACAACTTTGGCAAAGCAACTCAGAAATGAAAAAACCACCCTGTAATAAAGGAAAGTGAGACAACAGGTGAAAGAAAGCACCTCACCGAGGCTTACAAGACTGAATCCAGAAGACCAGCAAGAGGACGGGAGCTGCCAGCTGGCGAGGGCATGAGGGCGAGTAGGCAGCAGCAGATGATAAACAGGTCTGCATCTGGAGTACTCAGAAAGGTGACTTGCTGTTGATACTACAGTCTCTGTAACACGGGTAAAACCTGGTGTTTAAAATTTCCTCAACACTGGGACAAACGCTTATCTCATGAATTATCTATTTGATGGGGTAAAATTCCCATTGCACAAAAGATGGGCATTATCATAATTATGGCAAATTCATTTTTGTATGCCCTGCAGCACTTAGCTTGATGCCTCATGCGCAGTAGGCACTCAATAAATATTTGATGAATGAAACTAACCATCATAGTCAGGACTCAATGCTCTGTACTGTAATTATAAAACATAACCAAGGCCAAATTTTCGCCATCAAAAAAAAAAGCAGAACATTATTCCACATTTGAAACATTTTAATGGATCTTTCAGTGAGAGTTTTAATTCAGTTAACAACTAAAATACACACAAGCATAATTTAGTAATCTAATATGAAAGTAAAAAGATCTATCAGAAAGGTAAGGACATTTTGAGAAATGCTAAGAAAATGTGACTTTATTCATATTATATACACCATGAAACATTCTTCATTATTTGAGTTACTTTAAAATTTAAATTCTCCTTGTTTTTCAATTAAATTTTTTCATGACAGATGCTGAATATTGACCTATTTTTTCCTGACAATACCAATAGGCTGCCCAACTACATGATATAATTGTTTTTAGCACTTAAATTTAAGAGCCTATGGCTCAGTATTTAAAAAATAAATTAATAAAAAAGAAAACATTATAGGAGAAAAATGAGAGCACATCCACCACATGATAAAAACAATCACTCCTTCCAAATCAGAGAGTGGCATGAGCATTATTTTACTTAACCTACTTAGAAGCATACAATATCCATATACAAATAAAGTAGAACCTACAGCCCAGAATGATACAGTGGCTATCACTTATTAGTTGCCAGTTGACAATATAAATAAAAATGAATGGAATATCAAATTAAAAAAAACTTGTTTTTAGCTTAATCGTGGGTGCAGAATGTACAGTAGGGGTTGGCTGCCTGGTGGCCGCTTTAGCCTTGCTGGCTTGGCTTGCTCGAACAGCAGTTTCCAAACGTACTTTCAACTCAGGAGCTGCTCCCATTACTGTCTTGAAAGCATGTGGATACAGAGGTCCAATATGCATTAAATTCTGGAGTGCAAACTCATGAAGATCTTTGGAAGCTGTGCTTGCTGAGGCAAAAGAATTTTCATCCAGCAGGTAAGAGATCAAAGTAGGAACTAAAAGGGCAAGTAACTGGACTCCTGTAAGTAACAATGATAAAGTCTGAGGATCATCACAAATCTGTCAATTACAATAAACTTTAATTTTAAAATTAGGCAATTACTGCAGTAGTCTCAATCGTAATAAAACATCAAATAGAATCTGTTTTAGACCTCAACAATAACTCATAATTAATATTAAATATTTACTTAATGCCAAGCTATATGTTTGAGTTGGAGACCAAGTTTGTTAAGACTGTATATTTTAGGGCGCCTGGGTGGCTCAGTTGGTTAAGCGACTGCCTTCGACTCAGGTCATGATCCTGGAGTCCCTGGATCGAGCCCCGCATCAGGCTCCCTGCTCGGCAGGGAGACTGCTTCTCCCTCTGACCCTCCCCCCTCTCATGTGCTCTCTGTCTCTCTCATTCTCTCTGTCTCAGATAAATAAATAAAATCTTTAAAAAAAAAAAAAGACTGTATATTTTAGATTTATATTAATTTGTTTTGTTAAAAAAAAAAATACTGGCTAGGGACACCTGGGTGGCTCAGTCGGTTAAGTGTCCAACTCTTGATCTCAGCTCAGGTGCTGATCTCAGGGTTGTGAGTTCAAGCCCCCATTGGGCTCCATGCTGGGCGTGGAGCCTACTTAAAAAAAAAAAAAGGTAAAAAAAATACTGGCTAAAAGGGTAAAAAGGAATACGTACCTTACACCTGCCATCTGGCGGAATGTATTCTGAGAGTAAGATCATGACATTTTTAAGGGTATTTCAGAATAGGGAGGTTAGAGTAGGAAACAGAAACCTGAACATCCATTTACTATTATTTAACTAAAACTAGGTATTTCCTTCTTTTTAAAATAGAAATATAACTCTTTCCCATTTCATTATCCCCCCAAACCCACAGTAAGTGAGGAAAAAATATCTCAAAAAGAAGCAAATATGTAGAGTGTAGGGCTAAAAAAACCCAAGAACCTGTGGTTGACATAAATTCTAAGCCCTTAAACAAAGATTTATTTGGAAGCTTAACCCCATTTACTAGTCTGTCTTGCTATATTAACAATTCCATCCTGGAATATAAATTTCATTAAAGCTGGCATTTTTCTTAAAAAAAATGTGATCATGTATACATATGTATCTGATAATCAACATTGAGAATCATGTATTTTCCACTTTTAATTTATGTTAATTTTTGTAGAGTGACAGTAGCCAAGGTTGTAGGGGGAGCAGGAAGCATCTGATACAGAATGTGGAATACAACACTCATTGACGTCAAGAAATAATCATGAGACCTTTCCAGAACCTCATGATAATAATCATGAGACCTTTCCAGAACCCTAATCCCATTCTGGCCCTGAACATCTTCTTTCTGTACTGTTATTTTTTTCTCCATAGCACCTACCTAATTCAGCATCTATTATATCTACATCCAAAATTAATATAGTTATATCCATTTTCACCTCTACATAAAATCATATAGATATAGGTACACAGTGTTTATCTATACAAAATTTTTTATTTATATATAAAATAGATACAGACATACCCAAGCGGGGGAGGGTGTTCACTGTCTCTGTTTTTGCGCTACAATGTAAGCTCTGGGAGAGCAGGGATCTTTGTGTTTATTTCAGGACTAGAACATACCTAGTACATAGTAGGCACTCAATAACTATTTGTTGAATGAATGAACAAACACAAACACCCTTTGCCTTGAAAACCACTCAGAAGTTTTTATCAGTTGGATTTTTTTCCACGACAAAGTTTCAGAAGAAAGAAGGCAGCAAACTGATATTTTAAAAGTCCCAAGAATCTTCGAATTAGCTAGATTTAGCTCAATTTCCCTCACACAGAATTATAACAGTACTGTATAATAAGAGCTTCCATAGAAAATATAATAATGAATTATCAAATAAATATGAAATCATCTTCAGTACACTGTGCATACTAAAGCAGACAAGGTTTTCAACATCAGGTAGAAAAGCAAGGTTTTGCTTTTAACAGTTAATTAACTGGAAAAAATATAAATTATTTAAGCACTCATCAAGTATCTAGAAATGTGCTAAGAATTTTAGGAAATATATAATTCATCTCTACCTAAAGCTGTTACTGCCTAGTTGAAAAGGGTATCCAGCACATTAAACAATTAGAGAACTAAGTGTTAAAAACATATGGTGAGGGGCACCTGGGTGGCTCAGTCGTTAAGCATCTGCCTTCGGCTCAGGTCGTGGTCCCAGGGTCCCAGGATCGAGCCCTGCATCGGGCTCCCCACTCAGCGGGAGGCCTGCTTCTCCCCCTCCCACTCCCCCTGCTTGTGTTTCCTCTCTTGCTGTGTGTCTCTCTCTGTCAAATAAATAAATAAAATCTTAAAAAAAAAAAAAAAGTATGGTGAGCATTTGAGACAGAGTTCCTCAAAAGCCTCATAAAGTGGAGGAATACTTTAGGATTTTATAGTTTTAGTGATTATCTTAAAACCACAAAGCCATAGAATAAGGTTGATTATAATTGCCAAAGAAATTGTATGAAGGGAAAGATCAGAGTGGGCAACATTTCTTGAAGAAATGAGATCTGATGCAGGTTAAATCCGTTTGTGTAAGAAGAAATGAGGGGAAGAAACATACCTGAGGAGAGGGAAAACAGACTGAAGACTGTACAGAGGTTAAAGTAAGCTGCGTGAGAAAATTGGACCAGTCAGGGTAGTGGGTACACATTGGGAAGCAGAATAAATGTTTGGAGAACTGAGCAAGGATGTTCAGACTTGATGCAGTAATGCAAGAGGAAACAACTCACAGTTCTTTTTTTTTTTCCTTAAGATTTTATTTATTTATTTGAGAGAGAGAGAGAGCTGCCATGCCAGAGAGAGAGCATGAGTGGAGGAGAGGGGCAGAGAGAGAGGGAGAAGCAGACTCCCCGCTGAGCTGGGAGCCCGACATGGGGCTCAATCCCAGGACCCTGGATCACGACCTGAGCTGAAGGCAAACGTTTAACCCACTGAGCCACCCAGGCACTCCACTACTCACAATTCTTAAACAAAGGACAGGTAAAATTGATGGAGAATATCTGTTAGGAAACTATTATAGCTATTTAGTTATGAGATGATTAGATATAAGAATAGAAGCAAGGTTCTCTTGAATCCCAGAGAAGTTTCAAAAAAGGACAAGTTTTGAGTAACAGATTGAATAAAGATGATGAACAAGAATTAAGACTCAAACATAATTCCAATGTCTTTAGCTTATAACTCTGGTCATGTTGGGTGAAAAAACATTCATTGCCTATTTCTGTAATGGATACTATAAAGTTAAAAACAAAAAATTAGCATTTGTAACTGATGTGAAGAAAGGTGAGTGATAAAACAATTTTAAAAGCTGAAAATTTACCCCCTGGGAATTACATTACTATATTTTATATAACTATACATTACAGTTTTAAGTGTTAGATATATCAGCATTATCATGGTTTCTTCATTTTTTAATAGACTGCTTCACTGAGATAACACATGTTTTGAATTATAGGAAGACTTTTAAGGTACAGTAAAATTGGCATTTAAAAAAATTTAAGATAAATCTAAGGCTGAATGCATGCAAAAACCAAAGGTAAATGAGTCCTCATAATGGGATATGATGGCATTCATCAGGAAGATAACATCAAATCAATGAATAAATGAATGAACATATATGATATAATGTGATGGCCACCATTTACCTTTGGTTTTGGCCATCATGGTCACAAACATAGGCCATGATGTCAGTCACAACGTTTCTATCCAAATAATCTATTAATATCTAATTTCAACTAAACCTATCAACTCCTAAACAGTTCTTCTTCCTGACATTTCCAATTCTGACACTGTTTCCATGCTTCTTCCAGGTAACACAGTTATGTTTGGCTCTTCTCTTTCTCTTGCTCCCTGTAACTAATCACTCATCAAATCAGATCAATTTTTTTTCACAATCACCTCTGCATTTCTCCTTTTCCACTATTATAGTTCTGGATTATTATTTTTTTTTTTTTGGAGATTTTATTTATTTATTTATTTGAGAGAGAGAGCATGAGCATGTGTGCGTGTGCATGTGTGTTGGGGGGAAGAGCAGACGGGGAGGGAGAGGGACAAGCAGACTCCAAGCACAGAGCATGGAGCCCGACTCAGGGTTCAATCTCAGGACCTGAGACCACCAATGGAGCCAAAACCAAGAGTCAGACACCACCCAAGCACCCCTGGATTATTATTTTATAGTGAAGCTCTTACAGTAACTTTTTCAATGTCTCTACTACCTTTCCAATTTCCTGTAAAATTTTTTTCAAAGGAAGAAGAAAAAACTTACAATAGAAAAAAATGGATGTAATTGTTATCTGAAAGTAATCTGGCAATATTTATTAAAAGCCTTAAAAATGTACATTCCTTTCAACCCCCAGTAATTTCACATTAAGGAATTATCTGATAGATATAATAAAAAATATGTGCAAAGATATCTGTATAAGGATACTACTCATCTCGGTTATTTATGACCTGAATACTTAATGTTCAATCACAAGGTACTAGCTTAAAAAGTATAGTCTTTCTGCAACAATTAAAAGTCATATTTCTAAAAACAAATTTTAGATTGTGATGAAATCAAGGGATAAAGAGGAATAGGTATTAAGCTGTGTAAGTCTCTGATTAAATGCATGTATCTGGTAGCTTTTCATTAAATAAAAATAATTTTTAAATTTCAAAATTGGAGGTATTTTAAAATGATGTTTGGTATTAATACTAATCCAATCCTATTTGTTATAAATCTTCTGTACTTCTATTATGAACACCATAATAAATTACTTTTATAAACCTATTAAATATCCACATTTTTCCTAGTTCTTAAAGAGTACATTCCTAGAAAAAAAAACCAATGTGTTGAAAGGCCATCAGTAATTTATTTTAACCTCTCGCTCATAAAAAAATGAGTATAAATAAACTCAATACATTATGTTAGTAGCATGACCAAAATATTAAGCTTTCAGATAGTAACCACTCCTTAGTAAACTTACTGTTGCAATGGCTTGTGTCCAATATCAAGTAAGATAGATACACATATGTATATAAAATATAGTTCTTCATTTTGGACTATTGGCTTTTTCTAAGAATACTTACTGTTCTGTTCTTCCCCAAGAGCAACTAATGTTTCCAGAACTTTGATTCCTTCTTGAACAGCTAAAAGTTCTGTGCTACTGGCTGGTCTGTTTCTTTCAACAGCCTTCAGCTTTTCAACCACTATTGGAGCTAAGGAATGGATATACGGAGTTGAAAGGGCACGATTGGAATGTTGGAAGACTGAGAGGAGAAGCTGGTAACATTTGGCTTGAACCTGTATTAGAAAATAATTGTATTAATTAACATGTGTGATAGTTCTCATTTGCTGTACAATCACATTGCAACTTAATATATGCTGAAAAGATGTGATACTGCACAATGAAAATAAAAATGTGGGATGAATTAATGCCATTTTCTATTTATAGAAATAAAGTTAGAATAACGAAACTTCTAATAAGCTAATTAAAAAAAACTAACTGAAAAGACATTAATTAAATAAATATTCCTTATATGGTAACTGCCAAATTACCAAGCTTATATAATTTATATATTCCTATACTGTGGAAGAAGCTATAAATCAGGAATTCCAATTTATGTTTTTATTTTTTCTTTGCTTGACAATTGTCCCTTCCACTTTAGCCTAACATATTTAAAAAGGAAGGCTAATAAAAGGATGTCAAACAATGCTATAAAAATACACTGGATAGACAACTCAAATTCATTTGAATTCTCTGGAAATGACTGCTTATGCCAATTTAAGTTTTCCAGGCCTAGAAAGTAAAATCTCATTGGTTCCACTTTAGCTTAAAAAGACTTCATTGTAACATTAAAAAAAAAAAAAAGGAGGGAAGGAAGAATAAAAGGCAGGCCCATCACCATATAGGACAATAGTGGAATAAAGCTGTTTCAGCACTTTGGTAGAAGAGAAATTGCCAGACCTTGCTGGACATAATACTTGGGCAATGTTTTCAAAATACAGACTTATGATTCAGGAAGACAGTAGCAGAGTCTAGGAATCATGTTACTAGGATGATTTTTTTCTGATGTGCAGCAGGTTTGAGAATCATTAGTTTATACTTTGACATTGTGAAGCCAAAAAAACTTATTTTCTAGAAAAACTGGCTTCCAATAGATGTATTAATATCAAAATATGTATTAATATAAATTTATTCTTTAATGCTTTTGGTTCCATTAAGTAAGCAGTGAAAAATATAAACATAGACTCATGTAAAATCTCTACCATTATAAGCCAGGGTTAATCAAATATTTTAGATATTGGAGGATTTTTTGCATGTGTAAATACACATACGTATGTGTATCCTAGTCCTTAAACTGAGTGATCTTTTCCAGCTTTTCTATTTAAAAGCCATATAACAAATATTTAGGTTTTCATGTGATGCATCACCCATTTTAATGAATCAATCTGAAATTTCACTGATAAAGTGAAATGTTTACCTCTGTGTTTAAGTGGAACTTACCCATGGGTCACATGAATTCAGTGCATTTTTAAATCTGTTCATGCAGCCATTCTGTAATGATTGGACTCCTATTATTTCACTACTAGCAGACCACAGGAAGAGTGCAATTGCTGTTAGCATGCTTACTTCATCAGGCATAGGCATGGAATCTTCTGAAATAGATGAATAATATTAAAATATGTGAAATAAAATATATGAAAAATGAAAGCAATGTGCTGTTTCCAACATGTTTTGGAATTCCAATCTTGAACAATAACCCTCTCTCCCCCAATGACATTTATAACAGTGTGTGTCTCAATCTAATACAATCCATAAACAACTTTATGAACAGAACTCATCTACTACAAGGAAACAGGGAGAGTTTATCATAAGTCCTGTATTGAAGTCCTTTTTCCTTGTTTTTCTGGATGGTACAATATTAACTGAAAAAAATCCAGGCATAAATCCTAACAAGAACTCTACAAGGGAAAGCAAATTTGAATGAAAGATAACACAATAATATAAAATTACTTAAAATTTATGTAACTTCTTTGTAGTTTAGATGGATCAAAAATTTCCAAATTCTTTCCTTCCAACAAAGTTAAGCGATTATAAGATATTCTAAGTAATTTAAAAATCCAGAGTAGACTTTCTTAGTGATAACACCTTTCTATTCAGTAAATATAAAACCTATACATTTTACACAAACATAATAAAAAAAATCTTGCACAATTTCTTGAAGATGGTATTCTTATAACTTTAAAGAACTTCTGTTACAATCATTTATTTGGGAATAAATACAACCTAATGGAAATATAGTATGTAATTAGAAATACAGGAAATATCTGTATTTATTCTAAAGAAAACTACTATTAAATATATAAAGTAAGAGACCTAAACTATTTTGTCTTTATCATTTCTTCCACAGCTGAACTTACTAATATTCTTTAAGTATGAATTTGGACTAATTTGGAAACTGCAAATACTCAATGATAATCAGTAATTTATCAGGATTATGAACATATATATTTATATGCTAACATTATCTAATAATTAAGGTACTGGCATAAAATAGAATGGGCTAAGAATAATAGTCAAAAAGAAGCCTGTTAACTTAACATAAAGAAAAAAAGAGATGTAAAATTTGAAGGATTTAGCCAATCTACAATAATCTAAGTCACACATGTTAAAAACCCGAGAACTCTATAGTAGAGATATTATCGTAGGCGAAATGAAAACAATTTCTGACTCAGAGTTTGTGACACTGTAAGCAATTTTTTGTTGGAAAATTAACACTTTATTTTAAAATTGTGACTTTAACATCTGCCTTCGGCTCAGGTCATGATCCCAAGGTCCAGGGATCAAGCCCCGCATCGGGCTCCCTGCTGGGCGGGAAGCCTTCTTCTCCCTCTCCCACTCCCCCTGCTTGTATTCCCTCTCTCGCTGTGTCTCTCTCTGTCAAATAAGTAAAATAATAAAAAAATAAAATGAATAAAATAAAATAAAATAAAATAAAATAAAATAAAATAAAATAAAATAAAATAAAATAAAATAAAATAAAATAAAAAAAAAAAAATAAAATAAAATAAAATAAAATAAAATAAAAAAAAAAATAAAATAAAATAAAATAAAATAAAATAGTGACTTTAAGATTCGCCATTTAAATACCATTTTCTACTAAAAGAAACCAGAGCTGTTTTGGAGAAGTGATGGATTCCAGAGCACCAACAGGAAAAATACAAGGTAAGTCTGCTATATCTTTGGTGCAAGAAAGTAAAAATGTGCTCAAGAAATAATGGGGATATGTCAAAATGATAATAATGGACCCACTGAATTAAAAAAAGGATCATAAGTCTGTACTGATAGTAATAAACAATAAACACATAAGAAAATTAAAAATGAGGGCAAAGAAAAAGCTCTTTCCGTGAAATGCTAGTAATAAATGTAAAAGGAAGAAAATTAATGTAGAAGTTAGAAAATTATCATTTTGATATCACAGTAATAACTGGTTCAGGTACAACAGATGTTAAAACCACTGGGTATGGGGTGCCTGACTGGCTCAGTCAGTGAAGCCTACGACTCAATGTCAGGGTCATGAGTTCAAGCCTCATGCTGGGGAGTAGGGTTTACTTAAAAAACAAACAAAAAACCCCCAAAAACCATTGGGTGAAAGCTTGATGGGAAGGAAACAGATAATTGACAGAGTTTCAAATTATCTCCCCACAAATTCCTTATTAATTGTAAAAGGGGAAAACATCAATTTTATAGTGGAGAAATATGGCAGACACCATCTTAATCAAGTTATTAAAGTTAACATTCCCATTAATGGGATGAAGCAATATTATATGCCTCCTTACATGATGCATGGAGAAAGACATAACAATACTCATATAGTATTCCTGCCAAAAAAGCATAACCTGAATCTAACCAAGAGAAAAAAAACCATGCAATTCCAAATTGAAAACCAATCTATAAAATAGATGTCTGCATTTTTATAAAAACACTAGTATCATGAAAGATTAAAAAAGAAAAGCTGAGATACTGCCTCAGACTAAAGAAGACTAAAGTATTAAGACAACTAAGTACAATGCATGATCCTGGACTGTATCCTGAATAAAAAGAAAAAAGTTCTATTAAAGTCATTCTTAGGACAATTGGTAAAATTTGCATCTGAACAATAATAGCGTAGTATTGATGTTAAATTGCCTACATTTGATAATTCTTCTGTGGTTATGTAGAGAATGTTCTCGTTCAAAGGACATCCATGAAGCATTTAGTAGTGAAGAGTCATGATGACTTCAGTGTATTTTCAAAGGGCTCAGCAAAATTAGCAATGACATTAACAATAACATGCAGATTATGGAGTAATAAAATGTGGCAAAATGTTAACAGCTGGTGAATCTAGAAGGGTATACTGTAGTTCACTTTTTAAAAAGTTTGAAATCTATTTCAAAATTGAAAATTGTTTAAAAATGAAAGAAAATGGCACCAATCTTAAGAGTGTACACTATCTCCAAGGAGATTTATATACATGTGTCTGTTCACGTACACATACATGCACATTTTTTCTAAGTGGAAGTCTCAGATTTCATACTAGGAAATATGATTTCCTAAATAAAAATTCCCTATTATAAAACTTTGCTTGGAAAGCAAGGGATTCTGCTTGCCTTGCTTACAAATACTATACAAATAATACCTGTGGCCTTGATCCCTACTTCATACTGTCTCCTGAGAATTCAGTTCTGGACAGAATATCTTAGGCAAGTTAATTTTCTTATCAGACCTTTAAATTAACTTAGTTTTAATGAACTAGACTGATAAAATATCAAAATCTTCCTATATAACTGACAATTGCAAAAATGTATGATTATTGAGTATGGAACTGCCCCATGAGAATTAAAACAATATTTATATTCTTAAACAAATTCTTAACTATTTCTTTATCTTGTTATTCATATCTATTCACCTATTTACACACATATACATATACATACATATAGAAATATGGCATTTAACATTTCTTTAGTTTGTTAAAAACCTACTTTAAAAAGCAAAACATTAACTCATGATAAAGCTAAAATAGTTTCAGCAGCATTAATAAAACTAAGGTTTTCTCTTCCAAATAATTATTTAAAAAATTCAGATAATAAAAATAACACATGGTCATTGTTTAACAATATAAAAATGGTCAAGGGAAGAAAATAAAATCTGTAATTCTACCATCCAGTGACAGTTTAATTTCTAAAGATTTTATTTATTTATTTATTTATTTATTTATTTATTTATTTATTTATTTATTTATTTATTTGAGAGACAGTGTGTGCTTGCACATGAGGACAGGGGGAGAAGCAGAGGGGAAGGGAGAGGAAGGGAGAGAATCTCAAGCAGACTCCACACTGAGTGTGGAGCCTGATCCAGGTGTCCATTTCAAGATCCTGAGATCATGACCTGAGCCAAACCAAGAGTTGGATGCTCAACAGACTGAGCCATCCAGGAGTCTTGTGACAGTTTAATTTTCAGGTTCTGGTTGAATTTCTTCTGGTCTGGGGTAGTTTTTTTTATATGTAGTTACAAATATGATTTTTAATCAGTATAATGGATATGTAACCCAAATTAATATATAGTCTTATATTTTATAATTTTTCCCACTGCCAGGTAGTTTTATTTATCACATATTTTCATTATTGTAAAATAGACTGTGATAAATAACCTTGAACATAACGAATCCTTCAAGGCTCTTTGTACATTCCGTAGAATTGATTCCCTGAAAGTTTAAACCATTTTTAAACGTCCTTCAGCGAAGTATGAAAATGTTCTCTTGGTAACAATTCCAACTGTACAGTCACATTAAAAAAAAAAATCAATTTTGGGGCGCCTGGGTGGCTCAGTCGTTAAGCGTCTGCCTTCAGCTCAGGTCATGATCCCAGGGTCCTGGGATCGAGCCCCGCATCGGGCTCCCTGCTCGGCGGGAAGCCTGCTTCTCCCTCTCCCACTCCCCCTGCTTGTGTTCCCTCTCTCGCTGTGTCTCTCTCTGTCAAATAAATAAATAAAATCTTTAAAAAAAAAATCAATTTTACAAGAAAAAGTTTTATATTACTTTGTTTTTGTTTGTATTTCTTTGCTTAAATAATAATGTGGCTGACTTTTTTATATGTGTGGAGGTCATCTCTATCTCCTTTTTACCAATGTGTGTCCTTTCCTCTTTCTTCTATTGGGTGTTAAATGTTTATCTTTAAGACTTCTTTGTGGGGGCGCCTGGGTGGCTCAGTTGGTTAGGCGACTGCCTTCGGTTCAGGTCATGATCCTGGAGTCCCTGGATCGAGTCCCGCATCGGGCTCCCTGCTCTGCAGGGAGTCTGCTTCTCCCTCTGACCCTCCCCCCTCTCATGTGCTCTGTCTCATTCTCTCTCTCAAATAAATAAATAAAATCTTTAAAAAAAAAAAAAAGACTTCTTTGTGTATGAATGATATTAACACTGGCATAAATACTGTTGTCAATTTTTCAGCTGTCTTTTTTTTTAGCTACCTTTTAATGTAAGATGTTTTGACAGGTAGAAGTTTATTTCTACATAGCCTAATACATTGATATTTTCCATTCTTACACTTACATACTCCTTTGCCAGTCTTACATTAAAATTTTACATGTATTTTCTTTAACTATTTTTAAAATTATACATTACCATTTTAATTTCTCTGGGTTTTTTTTTTTTTTTGAGTCATGATATGAGGTGAGGGCCTAACTGGAACTGGTTCTCAAACAGCTGACACAAACCATCTGAAGAATAATGAATGTGCTTTTATCATGTATTATATTCTCATGTGGATGAAGGTCTGTTTTAAGTAATTTGTGTGTTTCATTGCCCTATCTCCTGATTCATGGACCTGCTCCATAGTCTTAGAGTGCACATGTTTTAATAGGTGATAGGTGACATGGCAAATCTTTAATTATTATTCTTTGTTTTCAGTCCTCTGACATTTTCTTTACAACGGAAATACAATGAAAGAAAAAGTCAAACACAGAAGAAAAATGGACAAAAATGTGAATAAGCACTTCCCCCAAATTAAACACAAGCATGAAAAATGCTTATACTCACTAGGAAAATGAGAAATGCAAATTAAAACAATAAGATAGTACATTTTACCCATCAGATGGCAAAATTTAAAAGTCTGAAATATGAACTATTGTTGAGGACATGGAGAAACAGAGATTATCATACACTGCTGGTGGGTGTGTAAATTCATATGGCTACTCTGGAGAGCAATTTGGCCATGTCTGGTAAAATTAAAATGTGCCATCAATTCCGCTTCTAGGGGTGTACCCTAGAAAATCTCATAGTACAAATGCATGAAGAATTTATAAGATTTTCATAGCAGCAATTTTTATAATGGGGAAAAAAATCAGAAAAAGTGGAAATATCAATTGACAAGGGAATGAATAATAATTGAAAAATTCATGTGATGGAAATGACATAGAGGTTAAAAGGAATAAATGAGAGTTTTATATGTACACATTAATAGCTCAAAAAAACCTTATTCTTGAGAGTGTAAAGGTAGAATGATATACTATGACATTACTTATGTAAATTTAAAAACACAAAAGAAATACTATATATTGCTCATGGTTATTTATCTCAGTCTATATAGAATTCATATATATATTTGTTAATATATACATGTATTTTATTATTTATTAATATAGACCTATATTTACTAATACAGAAAGTATATTTATTTACATATATAATGAAACATCAAAATCAAGACTGCGGTTTCATTTGAGGATAAACTGGGGTGGTGACAGATACTTCAACTTTCCCATTTTATTATTTTTATTAAAAAGAAAACATATGAAGCAAACAAATATATTAACACATATCAATTTGATTCTGAGTATATTTTCTGAAATTTTCTGTCCTTTTTTGGGGGGAGAGCCTCCAACATGTATTTAAGTGCTAAGACAAAGACATTTACAGTCAATATCCAGAAAGGGGTACTAAAGTTCCTATCTGCAAGGTGTGACTAAAACACCTTTCTGAGTCGACTTGGTGTTATAAAGCACTTTTCTGACAAGCTCATTCAATTGGTTATTGACAAACAGATTACGGATTTGAAGCCCTGATTAGGTTACCTGGTTGAGAATATTCCAGGATGCATGCGAGAGTGCTACGAATTAGAGCTGTCCACTGTTTCTGAGTGTCCTCAGTCTTGGCCATTGAGAGTGTCACGATGCTTTTGATCCCTTGAAGTGCTGCACTGACTGGTGGAGGAACCTGATTATCTGCAGACTTTATCGCTGTGTCTTTCAATACTCTTGCAATTAAAAACAGAATCGTGGGCAGGATTGTCATACACCCTGAATTGAAAACAAATCAGATCACCTCATAACTACTCAGTTCTCATATTACAGTTCTTTCAATTGTTTTTACAATTGATTGTGGTTTAATATTATTTTTTCCCTTGTTGTTATGCAAAATTTACTGCATTACTACTACTATAATTCAATGTTTGGAAAAGGAAAGTGAGAAAGTGGCAAGGTATATTAAAGAAGACAGAATATTTTCCAACTGGCCTTGTTTTATTATTTCTAATATTTCACCTATTTAATACATTGTGCCTTTCAAAATGAAAATGAGAAAAGAAGATAGAAAAATGGAAGGGAAGCACTACCATATACTTTGATAACTATCTGAGCAACCTGATGAATCTGGTAGCAATTCTAAGACATGTAATCAATCTTGAGTGTACTCAAGTCATCTTTAACCAAGCCGGGAAAAACAATGAAAAGACTATATGGGTAAGCAAAGAAGAAATGAAAAAAACACTGGAATTTGCAGCCGAAAGAACTTTAAGGTCATCGAATCCAACCTCCCACTTCATGGAAAACACTCAAAACTTTCTCAGGCTGCCATTCTGCTTGGCCTGCAAAGCTCCAGCAACGGAGAACTCATTATTTTCACATCTATAGGCTTGTGTTGGGCTGAAATTTACCTTTATACTACTCATACTATTTCTCCCTTCCAGATAAATAGAGGGAAAGTCTATGTTTCCATCCAGTACTTTTCAGGTATCTTCAGACAACTATCATCTTTGCAGCTATAATTTCTTTAGCTCCTCCTAAGAGTTGGTGGTCACACTCATCTGACATTTTTCAGTTTGTCAGTTACTCAAGAGTGGCAACCAGATCAGAAACTAACAGGTTTAGTTATCCCACCATATGCCTGTCTGCTAATGTCCAGTGCCTTGCCTCAAACTGTGGTTCTATCTCCTTGCTGAAGTTTGTCTGAAATGTATCTGAAGAACATCTTAAGTTTTGGGTTTTTTAAATCCTTAATCTTTATAGTCTCCTAAAGGTCAACACACCATAAAAGACTAACTTCTCCTTCCATACTTAAGAGGAAAATAAGTTCATAATAGCAGTTGAAATCAAAGGCAAGCTCATCTTTGTCTATTGTAATAGAATGCATTTCCGAATAGTGATTAATATCATACCAGCAGGCGAACAAAGGGATGGTAAGTCAGAGAGTATGGTAACTGTGGCCGCCACCAAACGAGCACTTTCTTCTGACAGTCGAGTTTTGGTGGCTATGTGACTGGGTGAATCCGACATCTTGGTACTGAGATGCGGCATATGCCGTACTAAAATGAACATCAACAGCTCCATAGTTGCAAACACAAGAGATTTTCCGGGAACAAGACCACCGCTGTCACCGCCTTCTCCTACTATAGGACATGACTCTTTTTCCATATCATCTTCATCTTGAGGGAAAGAAAATTCGGTAAAATTTCCAGAAACAAAAAAAAAGTAATAGAACAGAGTAGATAAAACTACACAGTAAATGTATTTGGGAAACGTTTTTTTTTTTTTTAAGATTTTATTTATTTATTTGACAGAGAGAGGCACAGCGAGAGAGGGAACACAAGCAGGGGGAGTGGGAGAGGGAGAAGCCGGCTTCCCGCCGAGCAGGGAGCCTGATGTGGGGCTCGATTCCAGGACCCTGGGATCATGACCTGAGTCGAAGGCAGACGCCTAATGACTGAGCCACCCAGGCACCTCGGGAAATTCTTTTAAAAGAATTTACAACTGAATGTCTAACTGATAACACATGTCTTTCTCAGAATGATTCTCTGCCTTGCTAGAATTCTGTTTATTGACCTCTCCTTAAAAGTAAAGGATAACCCATTTTTTACTTCAAAAAATTTTTATTAGGTATTTTTATTAGGAACATATTTCATATTACGAGGAACATATATGTTAGGTTGAGCCATATGAAGATGACACTTTTGAAGGTGAAAAATAGTTGACTACCAGCAATTTCATTTGGTTCTTTCTTTCTTTCTTTTTAAGATTTATTTATTTATTTTAGAGAGAGAGAGCACAAGTGGGAGGGGCAGAGGGAGAGAGAGAGACTCTCAAGCAGACTCCACAATGAGCGTGGAGCCTGACACAGGGCTCAATCCCACGACCCTGAGATCATGACCTGAGCTGAAACCAAGAGTCAGATGCTTAACCGACTGCACCACTCAGGCACCTCTCCTTTGGTTCTTTCTAATGAAAGCAAAATCAATTGCAAATCTTCTACATCTATGACTGCATTTTTTATTAAAAACTTCCTGGCATTGACACTTAAAAAGTTAGAGTACAAATAAGATCTACTTCCAAGTTAGCACAATTTCTAGTACTTACTTAGAGTGTTTCTTTTTTCTTGCAAATAATCCTGAGCAGCTCTTACTATCTGCTGTACAACTCCAGTAACCAGCAGCTGAACAGATGGTGGGTTCCAGGTCAACAGGAGGCGGTGCAAAACACTTAGCAACTCAACACCGATCAGCTATTATAAATTAATACAAGTAAATTTAATTAATCTTAATTTCAAAGGATACATTTACATTATTACAATCTAAGAAAATATGCATGTAAAATAAATCTATTTGGTAGCTAAAATTAATATATATGACTGTGTAACAAGTAAGAACATTAGAACAATCTTGAGAAATGGTCATATTGTATTCCAACACATTTTCAGCCAACAAATTACTGTGGATACTAGGCACTTCCAATAAGTCCCTCTCTCATTCATCTCAGCAACTATTACAAACTTTCACCACTCACTTTAAGCCTCTTTCAGTCCTCCACTCAAACCCATCCAATGAACCTGCCTCAAATTTCAAAGAGGAAGAAAAAAACTTAACTATAACCAAAGCCACCTTTACCTTTCTCCTTAAGATCAAGTGTCCAGACTCTACCCAAGGTTGATTGATCTTTCCTTATTTGCTTCCTGTCCTATCCTATTTGACCTCCCAAGGATTCTTCAAGGACCTCAATTGTATTCCATATGTTTTCAGCTTCTCTCTCTAGGTAGGTTCCTCTCCCAGTATAAGGAAAACACTCAGGTCTTTCCTGTCTAATTCCCACCCCCCTCCCAAATCCTCTCAGATCCTTCTCTCTGCCTCCATGTCCTCTATCTCTATTGTGCTTTCTCTGGTCCCAGCCCAATGCTTCCAGTTCCCTCACCCCTCATTCACTCCTCACTCTTCCACAATCTGGCTTCTGCCCACCTAAGAAAATGCTCTGTCTGAGGTCACTAGTAACCTTCCCTGGACTCTCTTTTGCCCTAATATACTGGGTTCTGGTTCTTTTGAGACTGTTGTCTATCCTTCAAACTCTCCCTTGCCCTTGTAACTCTGTTCTCTCAGTTCTCCTACCTTTCTAGTAGTCTCCGGTGCTGACCTACTTTCCTCATCTCCATCCTTTTTTACTTTTTGTAATATACTCTCACGTTCCAGTCCCGGCCCTCTTTTTTTCTTCCTTTATTCAGTTTCCCTAAGCCAGTGTAACTCGCTATTTCTCTGGAAATAAAATGAGAAGAGCCTCTTAACTGGACTCCCTGCCTCCCTTGTCATCTCTTATCAACCAATCTCACAAGGTCGATAAAAGTGATCAAATCTATATATATCATGTTCTGAAATACAAGTTGAACCAGGTTATTCCTCTATTTTAACATTTTTAATGATTCCCTATGACTTTTAAGACAGATTTTAAACCCTTTAACATGCCATATAGGAATCTTTATTATTTGGCTTTTTCCCTGTTGTGCAGCCTCATCTCCTAACAAACCCCACGTGCTCCATTTGTCTCAGCCAAAGCAAATGAGAGTAGTGTCCTTGAACTTGTCATGTTCTCTCATGCCTCCCTGTCTTGGGATTTGCTTTTCTCCCAGAGAGGAAAACCCATCCCTCTTGTGCTGCCTCACTAATTCCTCTTTTAAGATTTAATCCAACCATCATCTCCTCTGAGAAGCCATTCCTTACCTTCCTTGATAATGTCAGGGCTCCTCCCCTCTATTTTACTCATAGCTTTACATACACTAGCTCAGCACTTGTCATACCATCCTGATCTCCTGATCCAGGTGCAGGGAGACAGCTTTTGCTATCTATAGCCTCAAACTGTGTCTGATACAGGACAGGCACAGAGTAAAAGTTGTTGGGTGAATGAATACAATTTTTGAGTCAGTATACTCTGCTGATTTTGAAATTATAGAATCCAACTCAGGAAAAAAAATATAATCCATCCAAGTGTAAAGCAGTGCTTGGATAAACAAAACAATATTGGGTTCAAAAAAAAGCTAGGTAGATGGGTGTGGGATGTATTATGTTAAAACCAAAATGAGCGAGTGTAAACACAGTATTCTCTCTTCATTCACAGATTAAATTTCAAATTTTATAAAAACCAGAAGTTTCTTGCAGTCATCTGTAGTTTAGCTGAGGAACAGCTTCAGGCTGCAAGGCTGGGGTACAAGAAGAGTTCATCAGTGAGTGAATCTTGTAATCACAAAGCATATGCTTTGTTTTATTTTGGTTTTGGTCAGCATCATGTGCAAACCTAATTTTGACATAATGAATGATAGCAACTCTGTTCGTTTGTGTTTTATGGAAAATTACCCCTCATGGTAGTGCTGGTGACCAAAAAGATGGCTCTTAGTATGAAAAGAAAAGAATTTCTAATTAAAAAGAATAACAAATCCACCAGTAGATTCATTCTGTAACATGAATAAAGTCCTCTAAATATTACATACAGAAATTAGAAAAAGCAATTCATTAAACTGCTTAGATGAGTAGTTGAGCCAGTGCAAAAAAAATTTCATTAAATGAGAGATAAAACTTTATCATTTAAAAGTGGTATAATTTATTTAACAGCCTTATAAATTACTTCAGGCCTTTATTAGTAGAATCATTAACTGGGATTGAAGGCATCCCTTAATTTTTAGTTTTACTTGACTACCGAGGAACACATCTAAAAAGATATACTGACTATTTCTATGCTGGCTGTGCCTAGTCATCCAACATTCACTATAATGTCTTAGATAAAGTAAAAAATCCTGAATACTTATTATATAATATTTATTTCATATGGGAGAAAATTATCTTAAGATAAATATGAAAACAAAGTGTACAATTTATTATCTGTTATAGAAATAGACTGTACCTGATCTTCTGCAATATGGATTCGGGCATAAGGAGAATCTAGCAAGGTGTGTAAGGCCTGTAGACATGCTGTAACATGTTCAATAGGCTCCTCAGGTCTGGGGGAGCAAAGGAACTGTATACTCACACCTGCGATGTACATAATAAAAACACACGTTTGTCACTATAAAATCCTTCGTTGCTCTAAGGTCAGATTTCTTCTCTATTTTTCCTCCATTCTTTCACAGATTACTTTGACACATACTTAATGCTACCTTAAAGCAGAGTTCAAAATGGTTACCAAAAGCAGCAGCCAAACTTTATAACACAGATTGTGGCTTTGCAGTTAGGTTAATAATCAAATTGAAGAACAGTGGGAGGAAAGATGGCAGAGGAGTAGGGGACCCTATTTCAACTGGTCCCCGGAATTGAGCTGGGTATCTACCAGACCACTCTGAGCACCCATGAAACCAGCCTGAGATGTAAGAAGATTTGGATTTCTACAAGCAGAATATTCGCAGGCGGTTGGTTTTGAGGTACGAAGCGGGGAGCCCTGATGCTGCGGGCAGATATCGGAGGATAAACGGCAGCGGGAGGGTGCCTGGCTGTGGGGATCCTACACCGCTGGTGAGCGACAGCTTTGCGCACTGCGGATGGGGCACAGACTCGCAGACTGGTAGCGGTGGGGAAAGGACTTTAGAGCAGGCCCCGGGGGCAGAAACCTGGAGCAGCGGGGTCATGCCTGCGAACTGCAGCCCCCGGGTCGGAAACCCCGGGGCAGCGGGGTCACACGTGCGAACTGGGAGCGGCTGGCGGTTTTAGAAGCACAAAGGGCAGAGCCGTGCCCTGATCTGGAGGCAGGACTGGGAGCGCTGCGGAGGGGCGCACAACCCAGGACGCTGCAGTTTATAACAGCCCTGACAGAAACGGAGACGGTGTGGCCTGGAGAGTTCACTGAAGAACAGACAGCGGTCTCTCTGCTCTGAGGCAGAGGGTTGGAAACGGTCTCTTCTGCTCTGACTCGCTGAAGGGATGCGGAAAGCCGCCAGGGAAAGCCGCCAGAGAACAAAAGCCCCAAAAACTGATTCCCCCTGAGTCCATCCCCCACCACAGGGGCACAGGGCAACTCCGCCCAAACAGGGTTGCCTGAGTAACAGCGTGGCAGGCCCCTCCCGCATAAGACAGACTAGGAAAACAAGAGGCCAGCAACCCTAAGGTCCCAAGAAAACAGGTGCATCTTGCTTGGGTTCTGGTCAATAATTTGGACTCTATATATTCCATCAAACATCCATCAACAGAATGACTAGGAGGAGGAGCCCCCAAAATAGAAAAGACTCAGAGATTATGACTTATGCTGCAGATTTACAAATGGATGCAGATATAACCAAGATGTCAGAGATGGAATTCAGGCTAGCAATTGTGAAGACAATGGCTAGAATGGAGAAATCAATTAATGACAACATAGAGTCTCAAAGGGCAGAAATGAAAGCTGAATTGGCAGAACTTAAAAATGCTATCACTGAGATCCAATCCAATCTAGATAATCTAACAGCTAGGGTAACTGAGGCAGAAGAACGAATAAGCAACCTCAAGACAATATAATAGATAAAAAGGGAAAAGAGGAGGCCAAGGAAAAACAACTCAGAATCCATGAAAATAGAATCAGAGAAATAAGTGACACCATGAAGCGTTCCAATGTCAGAATGATTGGAATCCCGGAGGGAGTGGAGAGAGAGAGAGGACTAGAAGATGTATTTGAGCAAATCGTAGCTGAAAACTTCCCTATCTGGAGAATGAAACAAACGTTTGCGTCCTAGAGGCAGAGAGGACCCCTCCCAAGATCAAGGAAAACAGGCCAACACCCCAGCATGTAATAGTAAAACTTGCAAATCTTAGAACCAAGGAAACCATCTTAAGGGCAGTTAGGGGGAAGAGATTCCTTACGTACAGAGGGAGGAACATGAGAATAACGTCAGACCTATCCACAGAGACTTGGCAAGCCAGAAAGGCCTGGCAAGACATATTCAGGGCACTAAATGAGAAGAACATGCAGCCAAGAATACTTTATCCAGCAAGGCTGTCATTTAGAATGGATGGAGAGATGCAGAGCTTCCATGACCAGCAGAAACTGAAAGAATATGTGACCACTAAGCTGGCCCTACAAGAAATATTAAGGGGGGTTCTATAAAAGAAGAAAGACCCCAAGAGTGATCTACAACAGAAATTTACAGGGACAATCTATAAAAACAACGTCTTCACAGACAACATGATGACAATTAATTCATATCTTTCAATAATCACTCTCAACGTGAATGGTCTAAATGCTCCCATAAAACAGCACAGGGTTGCGGATTGGATAAAAAGGCAGGACCCATCCAAATGCTGCCTAAAAGAGACTCATTTTGAACCTAAAGATACATCCAGACTGAAAGTGAAGGGATGGAGATCCATCTTCCATGCCAGCGGACCTCAAAAGAAAGCTGGGGTAGCAATTCTTATATCAGACAAATTAGATTTTAAACTAAAGTCTATAATTAGAGACACAGAAGGACACTATATCATTCTTAAAGGGTCTATCCAACAAGGAGATCTAACAATTGTAAATATCTATGCCCCCAACATGGGAGCAGCCATCTACATAAGCCAACTGTTAACCAAAATAAAGAGTCATATTGATAATGATACGTTAATTGTAGGAGACCTCAATACTCCACTCTCAGCAATGGACAGATCATCTAAGCAGAAAATCAACAAGGAAACAAGAGCTTTGAATGATACACTGGACCAGACAGACCTCATAGATATTTACAGAACATTCCACCCTAAAACAACAGAATACTCATTCTTCTCGAGCGCACATGGAACTTTCTCCAGAATAGACCACATACTGGGTCACAAATCAGGTCTCAACCGATATCAAAAGATTGAGATTATTCCCTGCACATTCTCAGACCACAATGCTTTAAAACTGGAACTCAATCACAAGAAAAAATTTGGCAGAAATTCAAAGACTTGGAAGCTAAAGACCACTCGCTCAACAATGTTTGGGTCAACCAGGAAATCAAAGAAGAACTTAAACAATTCATGGAAGTCAATGAGAATGAAAACACATCGGTCCAAAACCTATGGGATACTGCAAAGGCGGTCCTAAGCGGGAAATACATAGCCATCCAAGCCTCACTCAAAAAAATAGAAAAATCCCGAATTCACCAACTAACTCTACACCTTAAAGAACTAGAGAAAAAGCAACAAATGATGCCTAAGCCACGCATTAGAAGAGAAATAATTAAAATTAGAGCAGAAATCAATGAATTAGAAACCAGAAACACAGTAGAGCAGATCAATAAATCTAGAAGTTGGTTCTCTGAAAGAATTAATAAGATCGATAAACCACTGGCCAGACTTATCCAAAAGAAAAGAGAAAGGACCCAAATTAATAAAATTATGAATGAAAGGGGAGAGATCACAACTAACACCAAGGAAATAGAAACAATTATTAGAAATTATTATCAACAACTATATGCCAATAAACTGAGCAATCTGGATGAAATGGAGGCCTTCCTGGAAACGTATAAGCTGCCAAGACTGAAACAGGAAGAAACTGACAACCTGAATAGGCCAATAACCAGTAATGAGATTGAAGCAGTGATCAAAAACCTCCCAAAAAACAAGAGTCCAGGGCCTGATGGATTCCCTGGGGAATTCTACCAAACATTCAAAGAAGAAATAATACCTATTCTATTGAAGCTGTTTCAAAAAATAGAAAACAGAAGGAAAACTTCCAAACTCATTCTATGAGGCCAGCATTACCTTAATCCCCAAACCAGGCAAAGACCCCATCAAAAAGGAGAATTTCAGACCGATATCCCTGATGAATATGGATTCCAAAATCCTCAACAAAATCCTAGCTAATAGGATCCAACAACACATTAAAAGGATCATCCACCACAACCAAGTGGGATTTATCCCTGGGATGCCAGGGTGGTTCAACATTCACAAATCAATCAATGTGATAGAACACATTAATAAGAGGAGGGAGAAGAACCATATGGTCCTCTCGACTGATGCAGAAAAAGCATTTGACAAAATACAACATCCTTTCCTGATTAAAACTCTTCAGAGTAGAGGGATAGAGGGAACATTCCTCAAGTTCATAAAATCCATCTATGGAAAACCTACAGCAAATATCATCCTCAATGGGGAAAAGCTGGGAGCCTTTCCCTTAAGATCAGGAACACGTCAAGGATGCCCACTCTCGCCACTATTGTTCAGATAGTACTAGAAGTCCTAGCAACAGCAATCAGACAACAAAAAGAAATAAAAGGTATTCAAATTGGCAAAGAAGAAGTCAAACTCGCTTTTCGCAGACGACATGACACTTTATGTGGAAAACCCAAAAGACCCCACCCAAATTACTAGAACTCATACAGTAATTCAGTAATGTGGCAGGATACAAAATCAATGCACAGGAATCAGTTGCTTTCTTATACACTAACAATGCAACTGTAGAAAGAGAAATTAGAGAAACGATTCCATTTACAATAGAACCAAAAACCATAAGATACCTTGGAATAAACCTACCCAAAGAGGTAAAGGATCTATACCCTAGGAACTACAGAACACTCATGAAAGAAACTGAAGAAGACACAAAAAGATGAAAAAATATTCCATGCTCATAGATCGGAAGAATAAACATTGTTAAAATGTCTATGCTACCCAGAGCAATCGATACCTTCAACGCCATCCCGATGAAAATTCCAATGACATTTTTCAAAGTGCTGGAACAAACGATCCTAAAATTTGTATGGAATCAGAAAAGACCCGAATCGCCAAAGAAATGTTGAAAAAGAAAAACAAAGCTGGGGGCATCACATTGCCCGATTTCAAGCTATATTACAAAGTTGTGATCACCAAGACATCATGGTACTGGCACAAAAACAGACATATAGACCAATGGAACAGAAGAGAGAACCCAGGTATGGACCCTCAACTCTATGGTCAAATAATCTTTGACAAAGCAGGAAAAAACATGCAATGGAAAAAAGACAGTCTCTTCAATAAATGGTGCTGGGAAAATTGGACAGCCACATGCAGAAGAATGAAACTCAACCATTCTCTAACACCATTCACAAAGATAAACTCAAAGTGGTTGAAAGACCTCAATGTGAGACAGGAATCCATCCAAATCCTAGAGGAGAACATAGGCAGTAACCTCTTGGACATCGCCCACAGCAACTTCTTTCAAGATACATCTCCAAAAGCTAGTGAAACAAAAGAAAAAATGAACTTTTGGGACTTCATCAAGATAAAAAGCTTCTGCACAGCAAAAGAAACACTCAACAAAACAAGAGGCAACCCACAGAATGGGAGAAGATATTTGCAAATGACACTACAGATAAAGGGCTGGTATCCAAGATCTATAAAGAACTTCTCAAACTCAACACCCAAAAAACAAATAATCAAGTCAAAAAGTGGGCAGAAGATATGAAAAGACACTTCTCTGAAGAAGACGTACAAATGGCTAACAGACACATGAAAAGATGTTCATCATCATTAGCCATCAGGGAAATTCAAATCAAAACCATATTGAGATACCACCTTACACCAGTTAGAATGGCAAAAATGGACAGGGAAAGAAACCACAAATGTTGGAGAGGTTGTGGAGAAAGGGGAACCCTCTTACACTGTTGGTGGGAATGCAAGTTGGTACAGCCACTTTGGAAAACAGGGTGGAGGTACCTCAAAAATTTAAAAATAGAGCTACCCTATGGCCCAGCAATTGCACTTCTGGGTATTTACCCCAAAGACACAGATGTAGTGAAAAGAAGGGCCACATGCACCCCAATGTTCATAGCAGCAATGTCCGCAATAGCCAAACTGTGGAAAGAGCCGAGATGCCCTTCCACAGATGAATGGATAAAGAAGATGTGGTCCCTATATACAATGGAATATTACTCAGCCATCAGAAAGGATGAATATCCAACTTTGACATCAACATGGATGGGACTGGAGGAGATTATGCTAAGTGAAATAAGTCAAGCAGAGAAAGTCAATTATCATATGGTTTCACTTATTTGTGGAACATAAGGAATAGCATGGAGGACATTAGGAGAAGGAAGGGAAAAATGAGGGGGGCGGAAGTGGAGGGAGAGATGAACCATGAGAGACTATGGACTCTGAGAGACAAAGAGGGTTTTAGAGGGGAGAGGGGAGGGGGGATTGGTTAGCCCGGTGATGGGTATTGAGGGGGGCAGGTACTGCATGGAGCACTGGGTGTTATACGAAAACAATGGATCGTGGATCACTACATCAAAAACCGATGATGTATTGTATGGTGACTAACATAATAAAATTAAAAATAAATAAATAAAATAAAATAAAATAAAATATGTTAACAAATTGAAAAAAAAAATAATCAAATTGAAGGTTAGGAGAGGGAGGCAGCTCCAAGGTCATGGAGTTGATTAAGAAGATACTCAATTTTTTATTTCTAGGACTTTAAAAAATCATACATTAAAAATAAACTTATGAAAATTATAAAATTACTTCTCATTAAATGGTTACCAAACAATTTTCATGTCTACAAAGATTTTTTTAGTGGCAAGCTACACAGGCATAATGGATTATCATGGATAACAATTGTTCTTAATTTGCATAAGGATAAGGTCATTGTTTTAGAAGTCTCTCTTATTTTCATGTATGAGATCTACTAATGAGTTCTATTTCACCTTACCAACTGTGTTCCTCTTCCCTCCCAGAAAATATAAAACTGCTTATGAGCCTCCTTAGATTCTTTAATATCTTAATGTTAAAAGAGCATCTATAAAGCATTTATAAATTGAGATTTATTCAAATTTGCTTTAACTTTGCATTTTATTATTTCCTCATAGGACAATCTGTTAAGTGTCAGGTAAAAAGAAAACCTGCCATTGAAAAAGAAAAATGTAGTTTTTTTCTTGAAAATTATTCACTATTGCTCTGTGAGTGAACACGACAGCTAAATTTTTTTTTTTTTTAAGATTTTATTTATTTATTTGACAGAGAGAGAGAACACAAGCAGGGGGAGTGGGAGAGGGAGAAGCAGGCTTCCTGCTGAGCAGGGAGCCCAGTGTGGGGCTCGATCCCAGGACCCTGGGATCATGACCTGAGCTAAAGGCAGACGCTTAACAACTGAGCCACCCAGGCACCCCGGCAGTTAAAATTTTGAGTATTTAATAATTGAATTTTCCTATTAAAAATTCAGTTAACAATTTAGAAAATGTGTTAAAAAATCCTCCTCTTATTATTCCTTCTCTGGACTGTGGTATATAAAACTTTTCTGTAGCATTAAAATGAAAGATATGAAGGATTTTGGAACATGCCACACCAAAATATGCCTCTTAGGCATATTGCTTATTTTGAGCTGAAGGTACTTGATAAACAGCAAGCAGATGCAGTAAGGGCTCTCTGACCACTTTCCACCTAAAAGCAGGTCATAAAATTTCTCATGAGAAAGGTGCCCTCTCTGTATCAGGAAGAGAAGACTGGGAGTCAGTGTTGAAACAGACTTGTACAAACCTACTAAAATTAGTTTCCCCCATATATTTCCTAATCTCTGTCCCACAATTTATTGCCCCCAGCCCAAACCCCTTTGTCTGGTCACATCTTCACAATTTATTGTTCTTTGTGTAAAATGGCATATAAGTTTTTGGGCCTAATGGCTACTTTAGGTTGAAAATATTAAATCTCTATGCTTTTCTCCTGTTAATCTGTTTTATATCAATTTAATTCTTAGGCCAGCCACAGAACCTAAAGGGACAGAAGGAAACTTTTTCTTCCCTACAGATATGAATTTCAGAAGTGACACATCTTGAAATAGATCAATATGACACACCTACCTAAAATCAGATGCATTCTGTCTTTGTTAATTTCCGGCAAAGATTTAGCACTAGGTGTTGCTCCTGATGCCTGGTTTAAACTGACGGGTGTAGCACGTTTCTGTAAGCCAGGTATGGCTGCTGCTTCTGCAGACTCTGAACATGTAAATCCTGTGCTATTTAACCAAAGTGCCACTGCATGGAGAATCGGGGCCCACGAATTCCGGTAGTGAAGTCTAGCTGTATCAATAGTTTCGGGAGTATAAAATGCTCCACCTGTAAAATAATCAAGCCAATCAAAGCCATTACTTTTATTGTAAGTGGTCAACCATTTATCAACAACTAACTTAAAAATACTCATTACTTACTGTCTTAGTTCATTTGGACTGCTATAACAAAATCGGAGACTGGGTGGCTTATTAAACAGCAGAAATTTATTTCTCACAGTTCTGGATGGGGGAAGTCTGAGATCAGGCTGCCCACACGCTCAGGTAAGGGCCATCTCTCCGACTCACAGCTGTATTCTTACATGGTGGAAGGGCCTAGGGAGCAATGCGGGGTCTTTTCCCTAAGGGTACAAATCCCATTCCAGAGGGCTTCACCTCCTGACCTAAGCACTTCCCAAAGGGCCCGCGCTTCCTGATACCATCACAATGGGGATTAGGTTTCAACACATGAATTTGGAGGGGACACAAAATTCAGACCATAGCATGTACAAAAGAGCAATCTGGCCAAAGAGATTCTCTTTATTACAAAGCCACCGAAAGTAACGTCTTTCCTGCAGCCGTAGAACTGGAGGGCCTGTGTCTTCCTCACCAATGCTAGGGTTTCTAGCCTTTCCTCTCCACCTATGGATGCTGCTGGGGATCCTCTACCTTCCTCTACCCTGTGGTCACAGGCCTCCTCTTCACTGTTGCCAGAGACTCCCTAAAACCCTGGTTACCTTCTCTTTCTACCACAGCCAGGGAACTCTGTCTTTCTCTTTCACCCTTCCTCTGCCATCCTTCCTTAACTCCTGTTTTCACTACCAAATTGAGAACTTCCCCATCTGTCCTTGCATACATTGACCAGCACAGCAATAAACTTCATCATAGTTATGCATAATGACTTGTTATGCATGGTTATTTAGAGTACTCTAGCTGATACAGTTGTTATAACAGTGAGAACTTTTTGCTTGGGTTAACAAATGAGCTTAATGCTGTATTTGAGTTTATAAATTCAATACAGAGAATATGCCCTAAGTGAGAGAGTGCCAAGTTTAAGTCCACAGAAATTTAACATGTCATTACATCTTAAATTATATTATTAAATTATTAATAATTAAATAATTAAATTTAAGGGGTTATACTCACTTTATAAATTTAAGGTGGGTAAGTTACACTATAATATTATTAATTATTATTGTTGCCAGCTTCCACCAATTACATTTTGTTTAATTACTACTCTGAACTCCATAAAGGTAAAACTTTGAATGCAGTACTTACCATCTGGGGGGAGCTGACTAGCAAATTCAGCCGGTAAAGTCAAAAGCGCATAGTCTTTTAATGCCGCCAACCATAGGCGGCTGAGTGTTGGCAGTTCGGGTTGCACGAGTGTTATTAAACTATCTGGTGGTAGTTCATCTATGGTACCATAATCATCATCATCATCATCAGTACTTTTCATTGCTCTTTTTGGCTTTGACTCTGCTTCCTTCTTAATATTCATAGCAACCACATATACCTAGTAAGATATTTAGGAGGAGGAAATAACAAGGCATAATATTAAGAGATGATATAATCTAAGTTGCTATGATTATACAATTGAATTATTGAAAGTAATTGAGTATAGACACTGAAAAGTCTATAACTTCATGATTTCCTGACAACCTCCAAAGAATAATTCTACCTGCTTTGGAGACAATCTTTTTTTTATTGATCTGACTTCTGACTATTCCTATCAAAAAATATTCCTTCAGCAGGGTTCTCTGAAATTTTTCTGGCTTCTCTTGTTATACTTTACAAAGCCCCCTTTTATGTGTGGTTCTTTTGGTCATAGGGTATAACTTCCTGTTTACTGCCTCCACTTTCACAGACTTATTAGATACAATCAAACAGCATTCAAAGAAAAAGGCTGGAGGGGGATGGGAGAAGGGCCAGAGAAAGGATTTCCATAAATATCCTTCTAACCTCTTAAGTGATATTTAGCAATCTGGCCTTTATAATAGAGAGTTGAGCCAAGCATATAATTTACTAGTCACATATATATTATCTGTATCCTTTCTCTCCACTTAGTAAACCAAAAAGATGTATAATAGCAACTTCCTAAAACATAATTTTAAAGATTCTTCTTTGTTGCAGTTATTTTTGTTTTTGTTTTTGTGCATACATTTAGGCTTTGGCAATTGGTATAGACTGAGTACAGAACATGAGGCAGAAGTAGGTGAAGGTTTTACTCCATAGGCAATGGGGAAGGGAAGAGGTCACTGCAGGATTTATACATCAGATATTATGTATTTTTTCTGAACTTTTAATTTTATTTTAAAATTATACCACAAAAAGTTTTGAAAATGAGTTTAAATTACTCATAATCCCAATTTCCAGGTTACCATATTCTATCTTTATAAATTGTAATTTTGTTGTACAAAGAATTTTGTATTTAATTTTATCTATTAACATATCATAAGGTTTTCCCATGAAATGCTAGTCTTCATAACCATTACTCTTAATGGCTGTAGGGGATGAGCCATAATACATCTAACAATTTCCCTACATTGAAATTTTATATTTACTTCTGATTCTTTACTTAGCATTGGGAATCTTAACAAGATAAGATATAATTTTCAAAGGCAAAAGGTGTACAGTTCTTCACATTATAAATAATGTTCCAAGTAAAGCTTTTTGTAAACATTTCCTTCCTGTATTTTGGATATTTTTCCCTAAGATAAAGTCCCAGAAACAGAATTATTGCATTAGTGATTACAAATATTTTTATGGCTCTGAATAGACACTGCCAAAACCTTTCTAAAAGGGTTCTATAATTTACATTGCTACTTGCAATACAGGAGAATATATTTTTTAGACTTCTTTTTAAACAATGTTTAGCTTATCTTTCTTATTAGATATTATACAAGAAAAATAGAAAAATCAGAAGTAAAGTAAAATGAAGAAAATGAGAAAATACCATTAGTATTCTAAACATGTATATATATAGTCTTTTAAATAATACTGTGTGAATAACTTTTATTTTTTTAATTAAAAATTTTTTTTAAAGATTTATTTATTTGAAAGAGAAAGAGAAAGAGAGCATGTGGTGGTGAGGGGCAGAGGGAGGAGAGAGAGTCCCAAGCACACTCCCCACTGAGTGTGGAGCCCAACACAAGGCTTGATCTCATGACCCTGAGATCACGCCCTGAGCCGAAACCAAGTCAGACGTCCAACCAACTGCACCCCACAGGCATCCCTGTGAATAACTTTTAACCCAATTTTCGATTCACTTAATTCCATCATCTGTTAGGATCAAGACATACTTTTAAGTTATTTCCATTTTTCTGAGAGAAAAATAAACATCACAATAAACATCATCAGCAGAGTCTTTGTGTATATCCTTAATATTCCTTATGATAAACTGGTCAGCTAATGTGTGGTTTTAGTAAGTGTTTTGATACATATCACCCTTTAGAAAAATTTTACTAATACTATTATTCTAAAAATGATGTTAATTTAGCTGGGAAATGTTTCTATATTTCTTCCCCCCTCCCATATGTTTATGTGTAGTTTTGTTTCCTCTCTGGGAATTGTCAATTCATATTCTTTGCCCAAATTTGCATTTTAGAATGATTATTCTGACAATCTGAACAGTAACAGCTGGAGGTGGAGGCGGGGGAGACTAACAGTAGGAAAAAAGTAGGATGCAACTGTATAGACCAGGTAACAGATGATGAGGACTCAAACTAAAGGCAGGGGTAGAAGAGAGGAAGTATTTATTTATAGATATGGAAAAGGTATATATAATCTATTGCTAAATTTTTTTTTTTAAGATTTATTTATTCATTTGAGACACAGAGATACAGAGAGAAAGCATGAGCAGGGGGAGAGGAAGAGGGAGAGGGAGAAGAAGCAGGCTCCCCGCTGAGCCAGGAGCTCGATGTGGGGCTCGATCCCAGGACCCTGGGATCATGACCTGAGCCAAAGGCAGATGCTTGAGCCACCCAGGCGCCCCTCTATTGCTAAATTAAAAAAAATAGTTGCTATGTTGAATAAAATTCCATTTTTATTTTAAAAAAAGATATAGATAGATACACACATTTTAAGGCATATAAATAGATTTGTATGTGCATATATGCATAGTGATATACACCAAAATATTAAAAATAGTTATCTCTGGATGATAAGATAATATGATTACAGAGAGGATAAGATTACAGATTTTTTCCAATAATACCTTTTCTCTATATTCTGAATATGTGTAGTGAATATAGGCATTTTTATTATCAGAACAATATGACATTATTTTCAAAGATAGCATTAACAAAGTCAAATACACAGGAATTAGTTACCTACTAGATATAAGATGAAGGGGATTGAAGAAGAATCAGTTAATACTGATACCTAGGTTCTGGCCTGAAGATAGGAGGTAGGACCAGTAGTTGACATAAAGAGGAAAAAAGAAGAAAGAGAAAACACAGTATTTTTTTTTAGACATGTTGGGTATACAGTACTTACGGGTCATCCAAGGGGAGATGTCTAATAAACAGCTAGAAATATGGGATTGGAATTTAGGAGGTCTGGGTGGAAAAGCAGAATTACAATTTTTTTTTTTTTTTAAGATTTTGTTTATTTGAGAGAGAGAGAATGAGAGAGAGAAAGCACATGAGAGGGGGGAGGGTCAGAGGGAGAAGCAGACTCCCTGCCGATCAGGGAGCCCGATGAGGGACTCTACCCAGGGACTCCAGGATCATGACCTGAGCCGAAGGCAGTCGCTTAACCAACTGAGCCACCCAGGAGCCCCAGAATTACAATCTTTAATATGCAAGTTAAAGCTACAGGTCACGGGTATGGATGAAGCTGCCCATAAAGTACGAAGAGGGAGGAAAGGGACAAGAAAAATACATTTAAAGAGCGGGCAGGCAAAGAGAGGCCAGCAAGTGATGTTGAGAATGAACAACGAAAAGGAAACAGGAGAAGCAAGAGGAGTGTCACAAAAGTCAAGGAAAACAAAGGGCTTCTAGAGGAGACAATATCAAATGCTGCAGAGAGGCCAAGTAACACGGAAATTGACGAGTGCACAGTGATAACAGATAACTCCCTGATTTGTAACTTTAGTGAGAGTGATTCCAATGGAGTGGTGAGGACACAGGGAAACTGAAGGGACCTCATGAAAAGCTGCTTTTTTTTGCTCCTTTTCCTGCTTGCTGGGATCTGCACCCACCTTACCCATGCTGTATGTCCTCCTTGTAAAGTCAAGGACTTAATGATTTCTTTGGAGTCTTTCAGCACAACAGACAACATCTAAAGAATGACCAGGTGAGGTCGTTATGTACGTTTTCCTCGACCACTGACTCCAGACACCTTGACACCAAGACCCCTAGAGCTCCAGGGCATAAGGGACTTAGGCAGGACACCTGAGCACTCCTTGTCTTGACCAGTTCCTGGATGTGTGAGAGGGCATGTACCCTAGACCACCATCCTCAATAAAAACTCCACGCCCCAAACAAAGACGAGACTCACTTTCCTTTCCTTTCCAAGTCTCCCAGATGCTGTCTGTATCTGCTGTCTCTAAAGCTTCAATAAAACCCTGCTCTCATTTCCTCTTGGTGTGCATTTGATTTTGATCCTGCTCGAAGCCAAGGATCCTGTTGATTGGTCCTGCACAACCCCCTCTGGGTCCTCAGACCCAGCCAGCCTGCCACAGTGAGAATGACCCCAGATTGTGGGGGACTGAGAAGCAGGTGACCAAGAGTTGAGGAAGTGAAGATACTGAAACTCCCTCAGTGAACTGAGACTGAAGAGGAGAGAGTGAAAGCAGTGAGGAGAAGGATACACTTAGGTGGGAAGGAAGGCAGGCAAGAAGAGTGAGCACATAGAGGGAGAGGCTGAAGATACAGAAGTGGGCATGACTGACAGCACTGAGCTGGAAAGTCTCCCCTTCACACTCATGCTTAACTAACATTAACTAACAGGTGAAAGGACAGTTCCCAACTCATGAAAGTCTAAAGATTTCAAGGTAACACTCTGAGGAGATGGAAAATGGATATCCTCAGCTTTCTGAGTGAAAAAGTATAAGCAAAGATAGGTCTTCAGGAGAGAAATCTAGAAAATGCTGGGCATTTGAAGAGCATGACAAAGGTAAAGAAGATCAGCAGGGAAAAGAATTACTAGACAGCATTCAGGGCTGAGGCATGAGCTGCAAAACTTTAAATTAGAAAAAGGTGTCAATAAAAACGTGCATTATTAATTTAGTTATGTGAGGTTCTTTTTTTTTTTTTTTTAAGATTTTTTATTTATTTATTTGACAGAGAGAGACATAGCGAGAGAGGGAACACAAGCAGGGGGAGGGGGAGAGGGAGAAGCAGGCTTCCCCGCGGTGCAGGGAACCCGATGCGGGACTCGATCCCAGGACCCTGGGATCATGACCTGAGCCGAAGGCAGACGTTTAACGACTGAGCCACCCAGGCGCCCCTATGTGACGTTCTGATCTAATTTTTTAAAAGCAATAATCTATCTTCCATTCAGTGCCAATCACAATTGTCCTTTGATATACATTGCCTTACAAGAAGATATTTTTCCACATTGTAATGAAAAAACAAAACAAAAAACAAAACTGAGGCTCTGAGAGATCAAATCACTTGACCAAAGTCACAAAGACAGTAAATTACAGACAGAGAGAACCTGTTCTAGGGCCTCTGATTTAATATTTAATGCTTTTTATACTAAACTATGCCAGCCTTCCTGGTAGGTGAATCAAGCATATTAATGCAAGTCAGCAAAGAACTAGCTGACTGGCAACCCATGTTACGATCATCAGACTCTGTGCTGCCTAATTTCCACATAATTAGTTAGGGGAGCCCTTTCTCAATATAGAAATTTTGAAAAAACTGATTAAAAAACATAACTTTTGGGGCGCCTGGGTGGCTCAGTCGTTAAGCATCTGCCTTCGGCTCAGGTCATGATCCCAGGGTCCTGGGATGGAGCCCTGCATCCGGCTCCCTGCTCCGCGGGAGGCCTGCTTCTCCCTCTCCCACTCCCCCTGCTTGTGTTCCCTTTCTTGCTGTCTCTCTCTCTGTCAAATAAATCAATAAAATCTTTAAAAAAACAAAAAACATAACTTTCAAAGGTTTATAAGAGCTCTTTTGAGACATAAATATATACATATTTCAGTGAGAAAGAGCAAATAACAGATTTCCAAAAAGCACTGTATACCAAAGGTCAGTTTAAAAAACAACAAAAATCAAATAAAATTGTTTTTACCTACAGGACTAGGGGAACATTTTCTCGTGGATGGAGAAATGGTTCAAAAACAAAGGCTGTGGTTACCTCTGCCCACGCTTTGAGAACAGCCAGTTTTTCCATAGTTGTGGCACTCTCTCGGTACAGCTGGCTAGAAGATCCTTTTCCAGCCTGCACTTTGTCCAGAGAAGAGACAAGCAGATTGTGCACTCGACGGAGGTCATTGAGATCACTGACAACTCCACTTCCAATCCATGTACTACACACCTAGCCAAAGAAAAACATTTTTAATTTTCTATAAAAAAATTAATATTAACATACGAGAGTAGGAAGTAAATATGATTTTTTTTTCCTTGGGGGAAGAAACACAAAATACCAATGAAGAAAATGAAACAAAAAAACCCCTGAATGCTGTGCTTCAACATTATTTTTGAATAACAAATCAGCAACAAGGATGGAAGTTATTAAACTCTTATGTGGAAAACTAACAGTATTTACTTATCGTATTTCCATTGTCCAATGTGACAAAAATTTTAACGGAAAAAAATTTCTGCCTGAATTACTTCAGTTGTGAATAATTCTTCAACATTTCTGCTTACTACAGGCAAAGGGTTATTCTGGGTGCTATGGAAGAGATTTAAAAATAAATAAATAAAGGGGAAAAATCTAGTCCCTGTCCTCAAGAAAGAAAACACAGATTGAATGAACATTTTAGGACTGCAATACTACACTTAAAAACAGAGAAGGGAGAGATTACTTTTAGCAGAAGAAATGGGAATGTTTAGGTATCAGGAAGGTCTGTGTGTGTAAATACAGAGGAGTTACATGGGAAAAGAGATGAGATTAGCAAAATTAACTGGGATCAGATTATGTTACAATTTAAATTCCATGCAAACTGAATTCAGACTTTGTTCTATGGGCAATCAGTTTCCAAGGCTTTTGAGCAGGGAGATTACAACTGAAATTGTGCTTGGGGTGCCTGGGTGGCTCAGTTGGTTAAGCATCCGACTCTTGATTTCGGCTTGGGTCATGATCTTGGGGTTGTGGGATCGAGCCCCATGTCAGGCTCCGAGCTCAGCATGGAGTCTGCTTGCAAGTCTCTCTCTCCTTCTCCCCTTGCCCCTCCAACTCCCCTCAATCAATCAATCAATCAATCAATAAAATCTTAAAAAAAAAAAGAATTGTGCTTTAGGAAGATTGTTCCAGTATTTATACCAGGAAAGAACGTATTTAAATGGTAAGCAATGTGTTCAGTTAAATGACTATTACAATATTATGGGACAGAGATGATATAGATCAAGCTGGGAATGGAATGAAAAGGGAGTGTCACCTGAGAGAGCCTTGGAGACAGAAATCACAGGATTTGGAAACCAATTAAATATTTTTAGGGGAGGGGCCAGAGACTTGCAAAAAGTGTGAGGAATCAAAGATGGCTGTTGTAAATAATGCTGCAATAAACAGGTGTGCATGCATTCCTCTGAATTAGTATTTCTGTATTCTTTGGGTAAATACCTAGTGGTGTGATTACTAGATCATAGGGTAGTTCTATTTTTTACTTTTTTTTTTTTTTTTTACAATAGCCAAATTACAGAAGCAACCTAAGTGTCCATCAACAGATAAATGGGTAAAGAGAATGTAGTATATATACACATGTATATACACACATACATACATATATACACATACAATGGAATATTACTCAGCCATAAAAAGGAATGAAATCTTGTCATTTGCAACAACATGGATAAAGCTACGGAGTATAATGCTAAGTGAAATAAGCCAGTCAGAGACTAAGACTAATACCATATGATTTCACTTATATGTAGAATTTAAGAAACAAAACAAATGAACAAAGGGTTAAGAAAGAGACAAATCAAGAAACAGACTCTTAACTATAGAGAACTGGTGGTTACCAGAGGGGAGGGGGTGGGGGGATGGGGGAACTAGGTGAAGGGGAGAAGAGCACACTTATAGTGATGAACACTGAGTAATGCATAGAACTGCTGAATTGCTATACTGTACACCCAAAACTAGTATAACTATACTGGAATTAAAATTTTAAAAAACAATAACTAGGGAGATCTGGGAACTCTCCACAAACAGGTAATAACTAAAGCAATGTTATCAGTAAATTTGTTCAAGGACTGATGTATAAAAAAAAAAGGTGTAAGGACAGAACACAGGGAAGATAGTTACACTTAAGGGACAAGCAGAATAAGAGTAAACAATGAAAGAAATTGAAAAGAAAATGCCAGAAGAGCAAAAGGAAAACCAAGCAAGTGCAGGGACACTGGAGTCAAAGGAAGAATGTTGACGAGGAAGGGGTGGCCTGGTGGTGCTAGCTTGCCTCCATAATCACAAGTCCTCACTTTAAAGAACCTGAAACTCGGGGTGCCTGGTGGCTCAGTCAGTAGAGCATGCAACTCAGTAGAGCATGCAACTAGTGAGTTCAAGCCCCAGTATGGGTGTGGAGATTACTTGAAAATAAAATCTTAAAAAAAAAAAAAACAGAGAGTATGAAAGTAGAAACTGCAGGTTCTGCATTATAGGTTTGGCTTATGAAAAAAGATAAAGTAGCACTGAATCAGCAAAATCATATTCAGAGAAAAGAGCCTGGCCTTATATCAAGAGTGGTACATGAACCTACATTTATCCATTTTAATCTGAAATAAGATATTTAAAATATATGTTTATGATTCCTATGCTGATTTAAAGGATTTTTTTTTTTTTTTTATTAAACCACTGATTACTGTCTCCAGTTGTGTTACATTTGAGAGTCTCCCTATAATACCTAAAAATTACCCTGATTCAGTTTCAGGTTTAACATGACATCTGTTCTAGTAAATGGATGCCATGTTTCATGATCTGTCCAAAACCAACTCCTTACATTCCTTTAAGAAAAAGGAACTTGCAACCCATTGTCCATCTGTTTCAAAACTAGGTTTCCGGGCGCCTGGGTGGCTCAGTTGGTTAAGCAATTGCCTTCGGCTCAGGTCATGATCCCAGGGTCCTGGGATCGAGTCCCACATCGGGCTCCCTGCTCTGCGAGGAGCCTGCTTCTCCCTCTCCCACTCCCCTTGCTTGTGTTCCCTCTCTCGCTGTGTCTCTCTGTCAAATAAATAAATAAAATCTTTAAAAAAAAAAAACAAAAAAAACCCCCTAGGTTTCCTCCCAGAAACAGGACAGGAGGTCAAGAACGTAAGCCTGTGTAAGTAGAAAAGAAAAGAAACTTCGTACAGGAAAAGCAGCTTACAGCCACATAAGGTATAAGAAGTTGAAGGCAAATTCAGTTAACAGGAGATTTTCATACTACTCATCCACAAGATGAAATCTGAATAGGCTTTGCTTTTCTATGAACAGGAGCTTTGTAGGCTTTGTCTGCTTAAATACTATGCTCTGAAACATCATCATGATACATTTATTTACACAGAATTATGGTTTCTGATTGTTTGTGTGTCGGCATCTCATACCAAACGGCCTGCTCTAACTGACATTTGTATTACGATCCACAGATCTCTCTCTTTAACAAGGCTCCCTCTTTTCTCTCTGGTCTGCTGTTTGTGAGAGGAGTTCATTTCTCTGAAGGTCATCATTAAGACAGCAGACTACAGAGAAATAAATCTTAACAATGGGGGGGGGGTGCCTGGGTGGCTCAGTCGGTTAAATGTCTGACTCTTGATTTTGGCTCACCTCATGATCTCAGGGTTGTGAGACTGAGCCTTGTGTCAGGCTCCTCACTGGGCGTGGAACCTGCTCAATATTCTCTCTCCCCCTCTCCCTATGCCCCTACCCCACCTCTCCCTCTCTAAAAAAAAAAAAAAACAACAAACTTAACAATGGGAGGAAGAGGCAAACTCATTCAGCCTGAGAAAACAAAGTAAGAACTTTACACTTATTGTAAATAGCAGAACATTCTTTGTCTAGAGGCCACATGTAGCTTGATTATGGATTCTAAGCAATAATGATGGACCACAGCCCTGTACTCCAGAAAATGCGAAAGGAGAGAGTTGCTTCTCTTCTGTCCTTAGGAAAGCAGATCAAGAATCCAATTTCCTCAAAGATGAGAGCTTAATGCATGAATCCATTTTCAGAATGAGGCATTAAAAAAAAGGGACTTATCAAAAGCGTAGGACTGTAAGTGCTTCTGTGACTTTTTTCAAATATAATAATGTGAGAATAATCTCCTGGGATTAATTTTGTAATGAAATTTCCATATTGTGAAATTCTCCAGAAACTTACAGAATTTTCACAAACTGATAAAAAAAAAATCTTTTATTACCTAATTATCATTAATATGCATTCTTTAATTATTTTGTAATCTTACTTTTACTTTTAGTCCCTCTGATTTTTATACCTTTGTTCACTATTGGATGATAAAAGACCTATGTATCCCAAAGTCATTTCCTCAGCTATGACAAAAAAAGGGATGCAATTAACAGTTACTACTTCATCATTTGATACAGAATAAAAGAAGAAACTGTCACTGTTGTATTTCCAAGATAAAAATATTTGATTTTTCTCCTTTCTTGGAAGTGAAATTCTAAGGTATCTATTAATTTAAAGAAGGTAACTATAGAAAACCCTATTTTTCTTCTTACCTGGCAGGCTTTTGCTATTATGTCTGATGGGGTATCTTGTGAAAAGGCTGGTCTTAGAGCAGCTCCCACCTAAGAAAATGAATATGAGCATTTTACTGTTAAAGATAAGTAGTAAATACAAAACCTCTTGTGTCTTTGGAGATGAAAACACACAAAACACATCTTTGTTATTTTCTTTTTTATCACATCTCCCTTATCTCTCTTTTCAGTTACAATAAACTCAAACCTACCATTTTTCTTTTGCTTTCCAGGAGGTTATAATCATTATTGAATCTATACAAATGCTATACCAAAACAGGCAATTAATCTTGTTTCTTTTTCCTTTGTTTTTAATAGGAAACAGGATTTTCTGACAAAGTCACATGTTCCTAGACATAACAGAAAACTTCTGTTCTTTTTTTATTATGTCTATATTTTCCTGAATGTATCCTAACAGTATTTACCTCATGGGTGAATCTCATATAACTGGATCAATTCCTTTAATAACTGAGTAGTACTAAAAATTCACATAGTCACTGAAAGACCTCAGAGACCATTTCACCTCAAAAAAAAGATACTTTAAAAGAAGGATGCTCAGGGCTCCTGGGTGGCTCAGTCAGTTAAGCATCTGCCTTAGGCTCAGGTCATGATCTCAGGGCCCTGGGATGGAGCCTGACATCAGACTCCCTGCTCGGCGGGGAGCCTGCTTCTCCCTCTCCCCCTGCCTGCCACCCTCCTGCTTGTGCTCTCTCTCTGTCAAAAAATAAATAAAATCTTTAAAAAAATTTTTTTAAAAAAGGGTGCTTAAGAAATATTCATTTATGGGGCGCCTGGGTGGCTCAGTCGTTAAGCGTCTGCCTTCGGCTCAGGTCATGATCCCGGGGTCCTGGGATCGAGCCCCGCATTGGGCTCCCTGCTCCGCAGGAAGCCTGCTTCTCCCTCTCCCACTCCCCTGCTTGTGTTCCCTCTCTTGCGGTCTCTCTCTCTCTGTCAAATAAATAAATAAAATCTTAAAAAAAAAAAAAAGAAATATTCATTTATGTACCACTGTCATAGTAGTAAGTGAAGGAATATGAGCTTTAGTTTTAATAAGCCAATCCAGTCATAGATTCTTAAGTATATTAGATTTAATGTGTATAAACTGAATAAGGAATTAGAGTCAACTCCTAATCTGAGACATCTTCCCTTACACAAGAGAGTAAGTCACTGAAATATATCAACAGTAGTTTCGAAATGGATCAAGAGTCCCTCTCCGTGACTGAAAACACATGGCAACTAATTGCAGTGTTGGCAGTACAGTCATCAACTAATCACAGAGCTGGGCTGGGTCCTGTACCGAAGGAGAAAGAGATTACCGGGTTGACTGATAAAACCGGAATATGACTGACTATATCCATATATATATATTCTATAATAGAAGTAATATATCAACACTGAATTTCCTACAGTTGATAACTGTTCTGTGGTTATGTAAGTCAGTGTTCTTGTCCTTTGGAAACACAGACTGAAGTATTAAAGGGTAAAGGTACATGATTTAAATAATTATTCTTCCCATTTTTCTGTAAGTTTAGAATTATTCCTAAGTAAAAAGTCAAAACAAAACAAAACAACAAACCTTCATTCTTATAGGTTGGGTATTTGGGAGTAAATAATTGTATACGGGTTTTCTATAGCCAGTTGGGCTAGAAGCCATAACTTCCTCACCTGTACTTATGATGGAAAAACAATGGAGCATACATTATTCACCCTTTTTAATTTTGTGTATGTTTGGGTATAGCTTTTATTTATTTATGTATGTATGTATTTATTTATGTTATGTTAATCACTGTACATCATTAGTTTTTGATGTAGTGTTCCATGATTCATTGTTTCGTATAACACCCAGTGCTCCATTCAGTACGTGCCCTCCTTAATACCCATCACCAGGCTAACCCATCCCCCCACCCCCGTCCCCTCTAGAACCCTCAGTTTGTTTCTCAGAGTCCATAGCCTCTCATGTTAGATGAGGTGTTGTGTATCCAAAGCTAAGGTTCTGGTATAATTACAGTAAAAAAAAAAAAAATGTGTCTTTCTTCCTTGATAACTTAAGTTTCTTTGTCTTTACATAACCCATCATAACCAGGATTAAATCTATTGTGCCTCAGTTCAAGAACGCAAATAAAGTTATAAATCTGAGGAAACAAGTATCTCTGTTTAGAATACAATAAAATATTTTTTGAAGGTATGTAATTCTTTCAGTCATATTTTTAACTGCTGTTATTAAGTTACCCTTCAGCATACAAAGTTGCCCTTTTTATTTTTAAAAATGCTTATCAAGTCTTGACATATAAAAGTAATGTCAGCAAATCCACAACACTCTTTGAATGTCTTATCTTTTAAATGGCATGGCTAAACGTCTAAACACAAGACTGAAAAGCTAGGCTGCAATTCTATTCTAGTTTTATCACCAATACACTATCAGAACTTAAAAATAGTGACAAGTTTTATACTATTGTTTCTTCAACTGTGGGATTCAACTATGTAACAGATGATGGGAATAAAGATATGCAGTTGAAGAACCAAATACATTTCTCCAGGGAATCTTCACTCTTTAATGATCATGCAAAGGATCCATTTTAAGTTTTAGATAAACAGAGTATCTCACATTAGCTTGATACTGCTCCAGAATCACATGGCCTGGAAATTCTGGCTCAGGCACAGATGCAAACTTCTTGATAATGTCTTCAAGTGCTTGGAGCCCAGCCATCCGCAGCTGATTACTATGATCTGTTGCAGCCATGAATGCCATGCGAATCAGGTCAGAGAGATGAAGTACCAACAGGTCATCTAAAAATAAAAAAAGAAGGCAAAAAGGAAAACTCTAAAAATAGATATTACAACACAAAAATATGAAATGAAATAAACCTCTTTAAAAAAGCACTTATGTTTGGGGCACCTGGATGGCTCAGTAAGTTAAGTGTGTGCCTTCAGCTCAGGTCATGATCCCAGGGTCCTGGGATCAAGCCCTGCATCAGGCTCCCTGCTCAGTGGGGAGTCTGCTTCTCCTTCTCCTTCTGCCTGCCGCTCCCCCTGCTTGTGCTCTCTCCCTCTCTGTCAAATAAATAAATAAAATCTTAAAAAAAACCACTTATGTTCCACATATTTCACTATGTCTAAAAATAACAAAGATACACTTTCAAGAAAGCTCGTGTATCATAATTTCTCAAGAATACTGGTAAACCTTTACCCAATATGGTAATATAGATGACATTATTGGATGTACAATAGCATTTGGAGCAAAATAACTATAATAACTTTCCCCAAAGGAGTTTGTAATTCTTTTAGAATAGGATTGGCAGATTTTTCCTGTAAAGAACTAGATACTTTTGGTTTTGCTGGCTATATAATTTCTATCACAACTACTCAACTCTGCTGTTGTAGAATGAAAATAGTCATAGATCACGTGGATATAAATGGGTATGCTGTGTTCCAATAAAACTTTATTTAAAAAAAACAGGCTATGGTCTGGATTTGGACTGTAGGAAGTAGTTTTCCAACCTCTACTCTGGAAAAGACTTTTATAATGACAAGATGTAGAAAAGGGAAGTCTTTTTCCTTTTAGAGTAAAGGCTACCCCAGATCTTAAGCTTAAAAGCAAGTCTCAAAAGGATTCAAAAGATACCAAGTAATTTAACTACATCCCAGAACAAAGTCCAACATATTTAAAGGAATACAACAAAATCCAGCCCTACTACTATAAAATCTGCAAATCTGGCATGTAATAAAAAATTACCAGGGATGCAAAGAAGTAAGAAAATATATCTTGCAACAAGGGAAAAAAAACCCCCAGTGAATAGAAACAGATCCAGAAATGAAAAAGGTGATGAAATTAGCAGACAGGGAGCCTAAAATAGTTATCATAAATATGTTGTCTATATTCAAGAAAGAAAACAAAAACCTGAGCATATTGAAGAGAGAAGTATTGAAGAGAGAAGGGAACCACAATGAGTCTTGTAGAAATGAAAAAATAAAAAATGACAAATATACTGGATAAGATTATTAGTGATTAGATACTGAAGAAGAAAAGATTGGTGAACTTAAAGAACTAGCAACTGAAGTTATCTAAAGACTTTATCAAGCTCAAGTACTCTAAAATTCTTCAGGAGGCTGCAAGACTCCCAAAGTCTTTTTGAAGCAGTGGCAATCTGTGGCTCAGCTGGATTCCCAAACAGCTCCTATTTAAACAGGTTTTTGTGGTTATTGCTATTGTGAAGGTTATAAGACAAGTACGGTCTAATTTTTTTCATGTGCCTACCTAAAATTCCAATTTTAGAATCTTAAATTTAAAAAAGAACATTTACTGGCTTGGGGAAGAGGAACAAAGGAGAGAGAGAGAAAAAAAAAAATTGACTAGAAGCCCCCAATACTTCCTCATCTAAGGGAGGCAAAAACACACCATCAATAAAAATCAGGTATAATGAACTACTGCCAGAAGTTGGGAGGAAATTTCCAAGGCAGATGGAACTGGATTAAAATGAGCCTATTCATATTATGCCAACCGAAAAGTAAATAAAAAGATCCATTACTCCTCCAGTACTCTCTGTTACCTAATTAAAAAGGTCTAGAATGATAGCAATCTACCAACCAAAAACTAGGCAATTATTCCCGAAAGTACTGTCACTTCTCTACACAAATCTCTACTTCCAACTTTTCTTAAGTCAAGATATCTTTTTTCCAAATCCAAGGAGATAAACTCCCAGAGCAGGGGAATGGGAAGGGGCAAGAAGCAGGAACTCTAAAATGGGGAGGGAAGTAGGGGGCTGTTCGAGGTTTATTATATTCCGGGAGCAGTAGTTCCATACAACTAAAGCTCAGTGGATACAAAGGGGGATAAGGATGATAAAGGAAGAGCCTGGATAGCACATTTATTTGGTCTATAACTTTGAAAAATACATGCTGACATGATTGTTCAGAATAGCAGGCAATGGGAACTAGAAAGGATCCTGTTTCAGTCCAGCAGAACAAAGCATGTCAGATACTGGAATCTAGGTTGGAAAGCTGTTATATCAGCTTACCATCCAGCTACCAATGTGAAGTACCAGTAAACAAAGACCAAGAATATGGGCAATCCACCCACACACACACTGTGAGCAAATTTCAAGTAGGGAGAGCGCTCTCCCCTCTTTCAAGGATATATAAACAAATAAGCCTATGAAGAAAACACATGCAGGCAAAATAAAGATTCTGAAGATTCAGAAAGAGCTAATCTCAAAAACAATTTTCTATATAAATCCGAATAAAATATAGAAAATCACTTGGCATCTCAATAGAAGGCAAAAAATCATGGCTGCTACCGAATAAGAACAGAAAATCATAAAGAGTCAAAAGGATATGATATAATGAAGGCAGAAAAAAGACAAAAAATTAAGGGAAAACTAAAAACAAAATAAGACTTAAGACCCACTATGGGGGCAGAAAACAGTAAAACATTATCAATGGTATAAAGGGAAAATTTGTGAGGATCTCTGAGAATGCAGGCAAAAGACAAGATACAAACAAAGAGAGAAAAAGCATTAAATACAAAGAAAGGAAAGCCAACCTAAGGATCTTCACTATTCCCTAAATGTCATATCACACTTACACTTCCATGCCTTTGAAATTCTCTTTACTTTTGGGGTGCCTGGGTAGCTCAGTTGGTTAAGCGTCTGACTTTTGATTTCAGCTCAGGTTATGATCTCAGGGTCATGAGATCGAGCCCCGTGGCAGGCTCCTCGCTCACCACAGAATCTACCTAAGATTCTCTCTCCCTCTCATCCTCCCCCTCACCCCATTCACGCTTGCATGCATGTGCGTGCACGCTTTCTCTTTAAAATAAATAAATAAAATCTAAAGCAAACAAATTATCTTACTTTCTTTGCTTGCAATAAACCAGTGTGGTAAGCAGAATAGTGGTGCTCCAATATGTCTATAACTTAATCCCTACAACCTGTGAATATGTTAACTTACATAGCAAAAGGGGGTTTGTAGATGTGATTAAGGTTATGGGCTCTGAAATGGAGATTATCCCAAATTTAACAGGTGGCCCAATCTAATCACATGAGCCTTAAAAGTAGAGCACCGCTCCTGACTATGGTCACAGCCATGTGACAGGTAAAGAAGGATCACGGAGAGAGTTGGTGTTGGCTTTGAGGGGGCCATCTCCAAGAGATAGAGAGAGGGGGCCACCACCAAGCAATGCAGACAGCCTATAGAAGCCGAGAAGAAAAGACTCCTGGAAAGCCTCCAGAAAGGAATGCAGCCCTGCTGATACCTTGATTTTAGCCCAGTGAGACTCATGTTGGACTTTCTGACCTATAAGAACAGTAAGATAAACAATGTGTGTTGTTTTAAGCCACTGAATTTGTGGTCATTTGTTACAGCAGCAATAGAAAACTAATACAACCAGCTTCTTCTACCTGGAAAATCTTTTCTCTGCCTTTAAAATCCAGTTTCAAAATCACCTTTTCTGTGAGATCTTCCCTGGCTCTTCAGAAAATGCATACTACTTTTTTATGTCCCCAAAACACTCCGTCATACCACTATTGGGACATATAATTGTTTGAGAGATAAGTCTTCTAGACTAGAAAATCTTCAAGGATATGGGCTATGTTTTTTTCTTCTTCATGTAGCAAAGAATAGGGTTTGGTAAATATTTGATAAATAATGGCATGAATAAGGACACTGTGTTCATGATATACTGTGCTTTGCTGATAACCGTACATTCAGATTCACATTTTATACGTGGAGTACCAGTTTTACTTTTGGTTTGTTTTTTAATCCATTTTTGAGTTTTAGTAAACTGAAAGGCATTTAGTAATCAAGTAAACTAAATGGAGTTTTAATGTATAGACTTCAATACTATTAGTACACACAATTTGTTTTTACATGTGTAAAAAAAAAAAAATGAGAGGGTGACAAAGAGACAACAAAGTAAAAGACAGAGAGTCTATTATTCTTCCATCATTCTCAGCTCTGGGTCTCCTCATCTGTAAAATGAGGATATTGCACCTGATGATCTCTTTATGAACTCCCTGTAATATCTGATCCAGGGAATGATGGGATATAAAAAGCTTACAAAAGATAAAAAACAGTGTTGAGTTTCAGTAACAGTTTTCACCTTTTCAAAAATACCTAGTAGCATTTCTGAAATCTGAAAGTTTGAGTTGGCATTCATGAGTTCTGACATTCTCCATGGCTGGGACAGCAAAACTCCCTTTACTTACGCACCTTAAAGTTTTGCCATCTCTTTTACGCTTAACTGCTAAACTAGGACACAGTACAAAGGATATGTAAGTTACTGCCATCGTTATCTTTAGGGCACATGATTAAGATACATCTACCTTATCATAGACATATACCTTTGGACAATTGTCTTCAACTTATCTTCTAAATATAGGTCAGAAGACAGGTAGTATGCTTAGGGGACAGAAAACAAGGTAAAAGGAGCTTATAAGAAATGAAAGGCAGAGTCTAAAGCATGTTACATAGCAGCAAACCTGTATTTGAAACCTACAAAAATACTCCGGGGAAAAGAAGTATTGATTTTAAATTTACTTGTAGGGTTTCGTAGCTTAGCAGAACGTGCCATGGCAAGATCGAAGTGGGCCTGGTCCGCATTCTCACACAAATTGATGATTCGGCACAGGCAATCTGCAGCGAACACCCGAGTGGCCCAGCGAGGTGCCACGAAGGGCTTTGATTTATCTTCTTCACCTAGTGTGGTGAACATGGTATCATCATCCATCTCATCTTTCTTCTCAGATTCCTCATCTTTTCCACTACTTAAGGGAGTTGCAGTGCTCATATCTATAACAAAAATGAAGCATATTATGACAAGCTCACATACAGCAAAAATGATGCTTTAGAACTTGCATTAATGTTACAAGATTTCTAATAAAAAAGGACTAAATTCTCACTCCTTTGAAAACAGTAGAATTGGCAAGTTTTTTTTAAGTCAATCAGAAAGCAAAGAAAGGATAACATAAAAGTGTTTTTACATATTTCACTAGTTTTACATACTATGTTGAATACAGAGTAACCTGGGATTTTTATATACGAAAATTTAGTGTGAATTTAGTTATTTCCCCCAAATCAAAGAAAGCTCATTAGTTTGTAATATAATTTAGCCTTCAACATTTATACAGGGATTTATAGATTAAAATTTATTAGCATTTTTAAATGTAAGCTCATATACATATATATATATATATATATCTTTTTTTGTTTACATATACAGATATATACCAGAGGTAAAACAGTCATTATTTTAAGAACATACTTTATATATTAAATACATACCACTAGAAGCTGCCAGGACATCTTTACAAAGCATTAGCCAGTGGGAAAGTTTCTCTACAGCCAGTGATGAAAGCATATGACCCAAAGTATCATGAATATCAGAACATAATTTTCTATCTGTCTCCCGGTCTAGCATTCCAAAAAGAAGTCCCTCAAGACCAGTTTCTGTTATATTAACACCTTGGTGCCGGCAGTGGATATCACTTCGAGAACTGACTCCAGGTGCAAAAGGACTGACATCTGAAAAGCAATTTTTACAAATGAACTTGTATAGAATTTTGTTGTATACTACAGGTAACAATTATGTTAAAGACCAAGGCTTACATGTAAATTCACGATTACAACAAAACAAGCTAGCTATACTAGAATTTATGTTCTCCAGCTCACATATCCTTAGGTTTAGAGAATCTGATAATAAAGGTAAAACTCTGATCCTTAAGACTGATTATTTTGAGGTATTTTAAACAAATCTCCAGGGAATGCTCAATAAATATACGTTTCTTTCTAAAAAAGAGAAAGTATGGGAATGAGATATATTTCTAAGTAAAATCTACTTAGATTTAATGGACTGAAAAATAATTATTGTATATTTGTTGGAAGAACAAAGTGAAATTTATTCAGTCTTATAGTTTAGGTTTTTAAAAATCTATAAAGCCAGAACACAAATTATAAATGGATTATGTCCTAAAAGATCATTTAAAAACTGGGAAAATCCTTTCCAAGAATCATACAATCAAAAAGTCATATTGAGTGGGGAGATGGATAAAATAGGTGGAGGGGTTTAAGAAGCACAAACCTCAAGCTAAAAAATAAGTAAGTCACAGGGTTGAGAAGTACAGCATAGGGCATATAGTCAATAGTATTGTAATAACATATAATGACAGATGGTGACTACACTTGTCACAGTGCACACTGCATCAAGTACAGAATTGTGGAATCACTATGTTGTACACCTGAAACTAATATAACATTGTATGTCAGTTATACTTCAATTAAAAAAGTAATATTGTCACAAAATAGTAGTTAAATGTCTTGCTTTATCTGAAAATCTTTTTGTTCTTAGAAACAGCAGAAGTTGTACAACTAGCAACCTTAAGAAGGAATACTATGAGGCTCTGAAGACTGAAGCCCTTTGAACCTTGAAGACAGTGAAACAAAGGGATGTAAACTGAAAGTGGCTCTTTTAGTTGAGTCACTCCAAAGACAAAATAAGGGCAAGTTTGCAGAAAATAGCCAGTGAGAGGAGCTCAAATAGTAGTAAAAGTCAAAAGCTTTGATTCCAAGGAAAGAGAACATTAGTGCGAAATTAGGCATAGAGGCCTATTTTTCACTTAGCAGCTGATAGTGACTATGTTCCCATATCAGGAATTATACTTCTACAACATTAATTTTCATAGCTACCTAGCAAACTAAAAAAAAAAAAAAACAGAGAGAGAGAACATTGATTGATCACTGAGGATAAATTCCTAAAAGGGGAATCACTAGGTCAAGGGTAAGCTGACAAAAAATACTGACAAATCCAGAAAATTTGTATGACTTTACATTTCTTTCTACCAGCACTATAAGATATTTCTCTTTTATTCATACCTCTCTCAGTGCTGGTTATAATCATTATTTTTAATTTGGTCAGTTTTATAGAAGAAAAATGCTATCTTATGATTGTATTGACTTGTAATTATTTAATCACTGGAGGTTGAAAATATTTCATATGTTGACATTTCTTCTTTGATAAAACATGTTTCTTATGCTCTCATGATTTTCTATAGATGCAGAAGAGAGTTAACATAGCAGGCCTGAGATGACTTAGTAAGGCCTAAAATTCAGATTAGCTCTCAGCTAGCATCCTGGTGAACTGGGTTTCAGGAGGGTTCCCACCATTTCCTGGTCAAAGTGGCTCACTATGCCTAAACCGTTTGTACAAACGGTATGGTTTATGCTGAACACCTGCTTGCCTTTTAAAGTCTGGACTTTTGGAACATGTTAGGCAGACCATGCCTAGTCACCCAGAGCCCAATAAAAACCTTGGGCACCGAGCCCCTAACAAGGTTCCATGGTAGACATTTCATATGTTGTTAAGACTCATTGCTGGGGAGTCAAGCAGCTCCTGCGTGACTTCATGGGGCGTGGGCTCTTGGAAACCTGCACCTGGTTTGCTCCAGAATTCACACCAAGTGCCTTTTCCCTCTGCAAATTTTGCTTTGTATCCAGTTGCTGTAATAAATCATAGCCATAAGCATGATTATAATGCTAAGTCCTTCTAGTGCATCATCAAACCTCGGGGTGGTCTTAGGACCCCCAACACATTAAGTTTTAAAAACATTAAAATGTAAACATGCACACTTCAATAAATAAAATAAATTAATAAATATATTTTGCAAGTACTTCCCCTCTTAGTTTGTCTCTCAATTTTGATTATGGTGACTGAGGAGTATAAGTTTTAAAATATTGTATGTACTCAGGAGAATTCTATAATTATTTTTGGTGCTATGTTTTCTCTCTAAAAAGCAATAGTATTTACTGTATAAATAACTTCTTTCACATTCTGCAATACAGTATATTTGTTAATAGAGCTCTTATACTACCCTAAAATTGAAGTTATTTTAGTATCTTGCTTCTTAGTACCCAAGCAACTTCTATGCATTAGAAAGCTCCTATGAGTAAAAGTTTTCTCTCACAATAGGGGAAATTATTTCAGTTAAGCTCTGAAAAAGCTCCCAAGCAACCTATCCCTAGAGACCAAAAGGCCAGCTATGAAATTCAAGCTATACTTAAAACCCCCCAAAAAGCAGAAAGAACTAAAGAAAGCAAAGATCTATCTTTTGCTACCCAAACACCTACTGACATTTCTTTTATTGGTTACTCTAGCTTTCCCTTCTTGAGGAAAAGTTACATCACAAAGAGTCAACTAGTATCAGAGACTGGAAGCTTTCAGGTACCCCCAAAATAGGTCATTTCTCTTTCCAAAAGTCTATTAGTGATACAAAGCAATATCCTTAGAGTTAGTTATCCATTATATAACTCAATCATCCTGAAGGGATGGCACAAGTACCTTGATACTAAATGCTATTTACTTTTTTTTTTTTAGCTCCAAACCTTAAAAAAGGTAAAAGTGTAAAATTACCAAGAAAATAATACTAGAATTTTTGTTTTATTTTATTTATTTATTTTTTAAAGATTTTATTTATTTATTTGACAGAGAGAGACACAGTGAGAGAGGGAACACAAGCAGGGGGAGTGGGAGAAGAAGTAGGCTTCCTGCTGAGCAGGGAGCCCGATGCGGGGCTTGATCCCAGAGCCCTGGGATCATGACCTGAGCTGAAGGCAGACGCTTAACGACTGAGCCACCCAGGCGCCCTGATACTGGAATTTTTAAAGTGATAATGGTTTTGTATTTAACTTAAAAGAATAAGAAGATTGACCATACTTGAAAGCAAAAATGTTATTTAAAGAGTAATACTCATTTGAAATGTTAAGTATTTAAACAAAAAGAATATTGACTAATAAAGTAACTTACGAGTACCAGGGTTTTCCTTGTCGCCTGCATTTTTTGCTAGGCTCATGGCATATTCACATACTTCAGCTGCTTCTCTTTGTGCAAGCTGCCGGAGACAAGCCACAGCAGCTCGGCGAAGTAGCAAATGGGAACTACATAAGTGAACCTGGAAACCATAACATATTAGACAATTCTTTAAAAAACTGCAATCTCATTTGCCTAACGAATATGTATTAACACCTTACTTGTGAAGAGGCTCTTCATTTAACAACATCAGCTGTTAAATATATAGTCAAATAAAGGACTTTTGGAAAAATAATACCAATAAATTGTATAAAGAATAGTTTAGTGGCCAAAATAACTGTCTCAAGACCTGGTTGCTAAAGATGATACAATATACTTCAATGAAAATCCAGAAGAATCTCTTGCACATCTTATTTGACCCGTGGTCCTACTAAATGTTGTCATCTAAATTTTTTAAGTGCATGGAGATTGTATGTAGTCAATGAAAAGTTAGGAGGCAGAGCACACAGCAAGAATTGAAGGAAAAGAAGGGTATTTATTAAAATAAAAAATAAAATCAAGCAAACATAAACACCTGGAAAGAATTCTAAAATGGGCCCTTTTGGAATAGAACTGTTTTTAATCTCAAAAGTTCCTGAAAAAATCAATGTAGTACACTTTAATACATGAAGGAAAGTAAAGACACAGCACAACATAATGATTAAGAGCTCAGGCTCTGGTTGCTAGACTGGATTTGAGTCTTGCTTGTCACTGACTCCCGTGTGACCTTATTTGTTTTTGTTTTTTTTTTTTTAAGATTTTATTTATTTATTTGAGAGAGAGAGACAGAGAGAGAGAGCATGAGAGGGGGGAGTGTCAGAGGGAGAAGCAGACTCCCTGCCGAGCAGGGAGCCCGATGCGGGGACTCGATCCCGGGACTCCAGGATCATGACCTGAGCCAAAGGCAGTCGCTTAACCAACTGAGCCACCCAGGCGCCCCCCGTGTGACCTTAGACAAGTTATTTAACCTCTCTGTGCCTTATTTGCCATATGCAAAATGTGGAATACAGTGAAAATAAAATAAGTTAATACAAGTATTTTCCTTACAACAGTGATAGAGACATGGTATTTGCTCATTATATATTAGCTATTATCATTATTACTATATTATTATTATAATAATATCATTATTACTATTATTATCACTATCATATTACTATAAATCTGACTCATCAAGAAAATATTAAATTATGTTCCATGTGCTTGCTTTTTAAGCAAGGAGATAAGTAATATATTTAGAAAAAAATCTCATCCAGAAATAGTGGAGGGGGGGAATAATTATATGGAATACACCACCTCTTCACAATGCTAGATAGTATATTTTTATACTACCAATATAGCATTTGTAATTCAAGATATATTTGCATAAAATTTATAGCCCATAAAATTTATACCAAGTATTAAAAAATATATATATATGTGTGTGTGTGTATAATTGAGGAGAGAAAACCTTTTTATTTATTTATTTATTTTTAAAGATTTTATTTATTTGACAGGAAGAGAGACAGAGAGAGTAGGAACACAAGCAGGGGGAGTGGGAGAGGGAGAAGCAGGCTTCCCGCGGAGCAGGGAGCCCGATGCAGGGCTTGATCCCAGGACCCTGGGACCATGACCTGAGCCAAAGGCAGATGCTTAATGACCAAGCCACCCAGGCGCCCCCTGACTTTTTTTTCAATAAAACGTTTTATTCACTTCATTCCTTAAATGAAGACATTTTGGAACTTCCAAATATTCTATAACTAGAAATCTTAAGCATGGTCATATGAGATGGGAAGAACAAGTCAGTCGCTCAGAGTTTTTGCCTTTTTATGTGTACAATGAGGACAATATCTGCTCTATCTTATATAATTGTGGTAAGAACACCATACAAATTTAATTTAGTTGCAACTAAATAGAAGTGTAGCTAAGAGCAGTGCCTGACTGGCTCAGTAGGTGGAACATGCAACTCTTGATCCTGGGGTCAAGCCCCACGTTGGGCATAGAGTTTACTTAAAAAAATTTTTTTTAATCTAAAAAAAACAACAAAAAAAGAATTGTAGATGAGAAAATACACTCGACAAATACTGACTGGCAGAGACAAAGAGAAAAAAAGCTGTTTTGTTTACCAAGTCTTTTCAAAAACTCCATTTTAATGATTCTGAGGCGTATCTTTTTCCATTTTAACATCTCTAATATTAGAGATGCAAATTACAATTGATGGTGTCTTACAGTCACTATAAACCAGGTAAAAGTAAAGACATATTTGTTTGACAACTTTCCCCTGACACCTTTTGGTAAAAGCCACAAAATAAAGAATAAAACATTAAATTTGATAAAAATATGTGGCTTCCTCATGGTCCTTTCTAGCCCCTTGGAGATAATCACAGTCTATGGTGACATCCATCATTATAGTTTCATTTAGGCAGTTCTTGAACCTTATATAATTGGAACCATGTAGTGTGCTCTCTTCTGTGCCTGGCGACTTGTCTGTGAGATTCACCCATGTGATTACATTTCACAGTTCATTTTCATTGCTGTGTAGTATTCTGTTGAATAATTGTATCACTCTTTATCCACTGCTGACTGGTAGACAGGTCATTTCTGTGTTTTGGCTATTATGAATAACCCAGCAGTGAATATTCCTGTACATGTATTTTGGCAGATATGCACATGTATTTCTGTCAGGTGTTTACTTAAGAGTGAAGTTTCTGGGTCACAGCATATGCGTATATTCAACTATTTTAGGTTATGCCGAATTATTTTCCAAAGAAGCTTGTTTTTCTTAGAATCCACAAACCTCAGGAACATTGTGTTGCTTGCTCCTACAGTAGACCTCCACCATCCTATAAAAATGCCTGTTATTGGGCCCCTGGGTGGCTCAGTCGTTAAGCGTCTGCCATCTGCTCGGGTCATGATCCCAGGGTCCTGGGATCGAGCCCTACATCGGGCTCCCTGCTCCGCGGGAAGCCTGCTTCTCCCTCTCCCACTCCCCCTGCTTGTGTTCCCTCTCTTGCTGTCTCTCTCTCTGTCAAATAAATAAATAAAATCTTTTTTAAAAAAATGCCTGTAATTTTACACTGTATGTCACCTTGCTATCCCTTGTTGTGCCCACCATATACACATCCCGGACAATGAGACCCCCCCGGCTCTGACAGTGATGACCTGGGCATTCAGCTCAAGTCTTTCTCTCACTGACATTTCCTACAATTATCCCAGATGACCTAAATGCCTATGTGTGGAATACTTCTGTCAGGACAGGAGAACGCATAACTGTGGTCACATGGTATAAAAAGCAGTTGCTGGGGCACGTGGGGTGCTCGGTCAGTTAAGTGTCTGACTCTTGATTTCAGCTCAGCTCATGATCTCAGGGTTGATGGGCATGGAGCCTGCTTAAGATTCTACCTCTCCCTTGCCCCACTCTTGCTTGTGCATGCACACGCATGCACACACACAACTCTTTCTCTCTCTCCCTCTCTCAAAAAAAAACCAAAAAAACCAAACAGTTGCTTGCCAAGAGGGAAATAACAGTAAGTCAGAGTGGTGGTTTTTCTTCCAAAGACACATTTTGAATAGTTCTAACATCATACAAATTTTAATACTTCTATACCATTTAAAGATTACTATGGTGAAACTCACCTCTCAATACATTTGCTGGAAAAAAAAATCACATTTCATTTGTGTTAGGTATTACATGTGGTATCACATAACATTGCCATTTTTGATGGAAATGATTGAGCAGAAATGAAAACAAAATTCATAAGAATCTTAACTGATTTCTAATTTGGATGAACCCATGTGTGGACTATTTTTCAGTGTCAAAAGAACTGGTAACAGAGACCACATGGGGGCTTTCAGCAATGTGGAAACAAGATGACCCCTTGAATGACCCATTTTCTCATCTCTATCCTGCCATATCATCTCCTTCCAACCAGTTACCTGTAATCTCACTACTTAGCCTTTTGGAGAGGGTTCAGGAAAGGTCTTGAACATGCCTTGTAATAAAACCCTTGGTGTTCTGCTAAGGAAATCAGTTTTGAGGCATTATCTCGTGTTAATACACAGAAAGCTCATTGCGTAGCCTATGTTTATTGATAACCTCCACTGAGATAAGGAAATTCACACTATTACTTTACCAGATCCTCTTAAATGTGTTCCATCTCATAAGGTCAACCTCCACAGTATAATTCTATTTAAGGAGAAAAAAAGTGCAGAGAGGAACAAGACTAAAGCTAAAGAGTGTCTGTGTTTTCATCACGTTTGTCAGTTATCTAAGCTGTATCACGTAACAGCTTGCTCGTTCATGTAGAGCCACCTTGCTCAAGAGATGTCATCAATGCCTTCAGAGGCTAGACAGTAGACCAGGGTTTTTGGCAGGATGCTACACATCTTTTTGCAGAGTGCAATCAGGCGTAAACTATTCATCAACTATTTTCCTTGTGAATGTTTCCTGTACACAATTCACGTGCAACTGGTTTCTGCCCTGAAGCACACTCAGATTCTTTGATGGTCTAGGACTGGTTCAGGTCCCCCTGGTCTACGGTGAAACACGAGAAAATCTTGTTGCATAAGTTGAATAAACCACATCAGATCTAACACCTAGTATGTTGGCCCTTCCCTTCCTTCATCTCATCCTCAATAACCTTCTCCTCCCTTTATGTGAGCAATATCCTCCCATGGTTATATCTATCTTTCTTTCTCCCTATATATCGGCCTCCTGCTGTCTTTTCCTTCCTCCTTTATCCAAATGAGACCTCATAATGCATTATTATTTTAGCACTGTCTTGTTAACATCTTTCTTTCTTTTTTTTTTTATTTAAGATTTTATTTATTTATTTGAGAGACAGAATGAGAGAGAGAGAGCACATGACAGGGGGAGGGTCAGAGGGAGAAGCAGACCCCCTGCTGAGCAAGGAGCCCGATATGGGACTCGATCCCGGGACTCCAGGATCATGACCTGAGCCGAAGGCAGTCGCTCAACCAACTGAGCTACCCAGGCGCCCAACATCTTTATTTCTTTCATCCTGCTATCATTTAAGTGAATCTGCTTGGCCAAAGTCCAACTATGAATGTATCAAAGTATCTGGCTGCTCAATGGTTGGTTATAGGTGCTGAAGAAAAATCTTACAAGGTGAACTGCTACCATCATGATTCACACAATGGAGCCAAAAAAGGGTCACTACCCTCTGCTGAACCCTCAGTACTACCACAGAATCTTCTATTTCTCCAGTTAGTCCAATCTCCCACATTCCACTCTTCTCAAACTTCTTGCCCTCTTCTTTGCTCCCTCACTCATAAAACTTATCTTTCCTATTACTTGATTAAGAAAGTAAAAGTCATTAGATGATAGCTCCCCCAACTCCCAGCCACCAAATCCAAAAACCCACCTCTACCTACACTCATCCTCTCCTCTTTTCTTCATGTTGCACTGGGAGAGACATTCTCTTACTTGTGCCCTGGAAACTCCATCCCATCAGAAACCCTGGATGATTATCCACTCTGCCCCACAACTTAAACTCTCCCACTCTACTGGTTCCATCTCTTCAGCATTTCAGCCCTCACTCCTCACTACTGTAGGAGAAAAAGTCTTGCCTGACCCCATCACTCCTTTGACCTATGGCCCTCAGTCCTCTCCTATCAAGTCAACTTCGGAATGAAGTTTCTATTCATAGCCCAGTGTATTTGGGCTTCCATTTGTAACCACTCTGCTAGACGAACTCTTGCTAAAGACACCATGTGACAAAAGTCAAAGGGCACATTATGGCTCTCATCTTGATCTCTCAACAAATATGTTATATAGCTGACAACTCCTCTACTCCACTTGGCTTCTGTGAACACTACAAACTCTATTTTTCCTTTAATCTTTCAGATTGCTTCATAGTTTTCCTGATTCTTTTTCTTTTCCTTTTATAGGCTGGGTTCCTCATTCAGCATTCTCTCCCTGGTGATCTTAACTACTCCTGTCTTTATTTCCCATCTAAATTCTTATGCCTCTCAAATTTAAGTTTCCAACCAAATTTCTCTTTTCTGAGCTCCAGACCATGAAACTACCAATTATCTAAAACTGAATTAATTATATCCACTCTTCCCAACTTCTTCCTATTCCAGTGTTACCAATCTCAGGAAATTATATTTCTATGTTCAAGTCAGAACGTGGATTACATCCTTCTCTCTTTTCCTTATGGCCAATTAATCAACAGATTCTACTGATTCTTCCTCTTTTTTTCTTTTTTAAAGATTTTATTTATTTATTATTATTTTTTATTTATTTATTTTTTTAAAGATTTTATTTATTTGAGAGAGAGAGAGTGAGAGACAGGGAGCACGAGAGGGAAGAGGGCAGAGGGAGAAGCAGACCCCCTGCTGAGCAGGGAGCCCGATGCGGGACTCGATCCCGGGACTCCAGGATCATGACCTGAGCCGAAGGCAGTTGCTTAACCAACTGAGCCACCCAGGCGCCCAAGATTTTATTTATTTGAGAGAGAAAGAAAGTGAGAAACAGAGCACGAGTGGAGGGGGAGGGGCAGAGGGAGAGGGAGAAGCAGACTCCCTGCTAAGCAAGGAACTTGATCCCAGGACCGCGGGATCATGACCTGAGCTGAAGGCCGACACTTAACTGACTGAGCCACCCAGGTGTCCCCACTGATTCTTCCTCTTAAATATCACTCAATTCTATTTATTTTTCCCTATTCAAATTGCTGCCTATATAGAGCAAGTCATTATCACCTCCCTCCTAGAGCACCATAATTCTCAAAGTCTGGAGTTTAATACATCTAGAAAGCCTGCATGATCTCTCACCTGGCTAAGTGTCCAGTCTCATTCCATGCCCAGGCCCCACCCACCCCTTCTCTCTCAGCCCTAACCACACCAACTAAACAGCTTCTCAAATGTGTCACATTCCTTCCCATTTGGGGGCCTTTCATATATTTTTCCGTCTGCCTAAAAATAAGTGCTGTCTATTGCAATATTATGCTTTCTCCTGAACTAACTCCTATTTGTCCTGCAGATCACACCTTCAGTATCATTTTTTCAGGTAAATCTTTTCTGAATGCCTGGATTCTGACAGGCTCCCCTGTTATGTGTTTTCCTATAGCCTCTTCTAGCACTTATCTGTTTTTTGTGTTTTTTTATTAAAGATTTTATTTATTTATTTGACAGAGAGAGACACAGCGAGAGAGGGAACACAAGCAGGTGGAGAGGGAGAGGGAGAAGCAGACCTCCTGCTGAGCAGGGAGCCTGATGCGGGGCTCGATCCCAGGACCCTGAGATCATGACCTGAGCTGAAGGCAGACATTTAATGACGGAGCCACTCAGACGCCCCCACTTATCTTATTTGTAAATAATTATTATTGACCATGTTCCCTTGTAAACTATAAATTTCAGTATGGCAGAAGCTTCATCTTGTCTCATCTACAAATGTATTCCCAGGACTTTGCATGGTATGTGACATGTAGATGGCTCTCAATAAGTACTTACTAAGTGAACAAATTAATGACTATGATGATAGCCACAGACCCTCAGAAGTTATCAATCAAACTTCAGGACATAAAATTCTGAATGGGAAAGACTAAAAATATGATGCATTCTTAGCCAAGAAATAAACAGTTCATCAAAATATTTCTTAAAAGGTGAAAAAGGAAACCAGTAAATAAAAATGAACAGAATGCACAATCCAGAAAGCTTACACTTTTTGTTTTGATCTAGTTTAATCTTTTGGGAAACAAATTTGGGGCTCCCTGAGTAAATCAATGAAGGAAACAGTTTTATACTTACACACAGGCTCGGAACAAGACTAGAGAGATTGACATGTCGTGGTGCAAACATGTGTAGCTGCTGAAGGCAAGATATGGCAGCTGCCTGAACCAGAGAATCTGAATGGTCCTGGGTTATTGCACAACCCACCAAACAAGAAGAACGAATGGTGGAAACTGTTGCTCCATTCCCTGGTAGCAAAATCAAAGAAAATGCAAAATGCTATTATTAGTACTACCAAAAACAATCATCTTCTAAACAACCCCTTTCTGATCACTATTCAGATTGTTTTGAAGATAAGAAATCTGCAAAGTCCATAGAAATGACTTCAAAACATGACTGTATATGGATGACAATAGTATATCCCTCCTAGATTTAGCTAGGTTTATAGAAATCCCCTAGGAAACCATATTGTCCTTTAAACCCATCACTGTTTTACTTGAAAGAGCCAGAAGATTCCTCATTCTCTGTCCAACCAATATTATCACTATATTATTTAATAACTCCAAATCCTACTTTCCTAAGAATTAATGAAAACTTTTACAGAGATAGTCAGGAAAAATAATAATAGTATTATATACTGTGTAAAAACATCTTAATTGCCTATTATAAGTGCTTTAAAATTTTTGCCAGTGTAATTTATATACATATAATGCCAAACAAAGAAATCATGGTCATATAGAGTCGCATTCTAGTTTGAAATACATATTGCCTCATCATCACTGCATCAGAAAACACTTGGTAAACACCTATGTTTAATCAGGCACATATTTATCCTGTCCATATCCTTATGATAACATTGGAAGAAAAAATTACCAACTTTCTCAAAGAGGACACTGAGTGCAAGAAAAAGAATGTCTAAATCACGTATTTTCCAATTCCTAGCATTCTTCATTAAGATTTTTTCATTTTTGGATTCTTTCTTTTTTAAAAATATCTGTCCAGAGGGAGACAACACAGCATAGTGGTTAAGAATGCATGCAAAGGAAACTGATGTGGCCTTCATCTCTGGCTCCAACCTCTCACTAGCTATACAAAACCATGGAAAAGCTCTTAATCTCTCCCAGCCTCAGAGTTTCATCTGTCAAATGGAGAGATGCACCTATCTCAGGATGCTGTTAGAATTAAATGAGATAATGTGTATAAAAATCTTGACCCAGTGAAAGCATTTACTAAATGATAGGGGAAAAAGGGGAAAACTCTGAAAATGGATGATACATTCAGGATAAATTCACAATAATTTTCTGCCTTCTGTTTCATTCAACCTTTAGTAAAATTATGTCAGTGGAACTGTGTAGTTAGAATATGGGCCTCAGGATCATAAATCTGTCACTCAGTTAGGTAACTTTAGGCAAGTTACTAATCTTCTCTGAGCTTGGTTCCTCATAGAAAAATTACATAATATTATCTCCCTTATGGGAGTGGGTTTTCAAACTATGTTCCTGATCTTTAGAATTCAAAAAAACAGTGAAGCAGAAGTCCATGAAGACAAGTGGATGGTACTCCAGGACAAAGGAACTTCACTTTTCATCTTTGTCTTCATGGAGCTCCAGGTAAAATTTAATTTAGAAAGGCTTCCTCTGGGGGTGCCTGGTGGCTTAGTTGGTTAGGTCTCCAACTCTTGATTTCGGCTCAGGTCATGATCTCAGGATCATGAGATTGAGCCCTGTGTTGAGTGTGGAACCTGCTTAAGATCTTCTCTCTCCCTCTGCCCCTCCCAGCTCACACTTTCTCTCTCTCTCAAAAAAAAAGGAAAGGCTTTCTCTGCTCAAAACTTCAAATAATAGTCAGTCATAGGTATGTTGTAGGGATTAAATAAAATAGCATATATAAAAAGCAGAGTTGATGGGGCGCCTGGGTGGCTCAGTCGGATAGGCGTCTGCCTTCGGCTTGGGTTGTGATCCTGGGGTCCTGGGATCGAGCCCCACATCGGGCTCCCTGCTCAGCGGGGAGCCTGCTTCTCCCTCTGCCTCTGCCTGCCACTGCCCCTGCTTGTGCTCTCTCTCTCTCTGTCAAATAAATAAATAAAATCTTAAAAAAAAAAAAAAGCCGAGTTGAAGGGTGTCTGGGTGGCTCAGTCTGTCAAGCACCTGTCTTTGGCTCAGGTCATGATTGAGCCCCAAGTTGAGTCAGGCTCCTTGCTCAGCAGGGAGTCTGCCTCTCCCTCTGCCTCCCCCTCCCCCTGCTTGTGCTCTCTCTGTCTCTCTCTCTCTCAAATAAAAAAAATAAATCTTTAAAAAAAAAGCAGAGTTGTAGGCCTTTGGTAAATAAGAAGCATTCAGTACACAGTCATCAGTAATTATTACTATTACAAGTTTTCATCAAGCAACATGATAGCGACATTCAGGAAACTGAAAGATAGCAAATGTCTAGTTCCTTTATTTAAGATGAATTTACTCACCTTGTAGCTCAGGGCCAACAGTAGTTATTATGGCACCCAGGCATCTACCCAAACATTGATGAACTTCCGTATGTGAAGGTGGGACTGTCAACAGCAAGGTAAGAACTAGAGATAATGTTGGTTCCACATATCCACGATACATTGGGCCACTAGAATCCACTATAAGAGCAAGTGAATGAAGAGACCATGTCTGGAATGAAATATAATTTTATTTAGTGGTAAGGAATAATTCGAGTATACTGAACTGATTTTTTAACTTAAATGTTAATAAATATTAACACATTTTTTTTATGGATTCATCTGTTTAATATAGGGATATAACATTTTGTCAACACTAGGCACCATAAAACGTAAACACAATTACTGTCATAAACCTGGATATACCTTCAAGGATTCAAAGTGACTTTATGTTTAGATACCCTGTTTGGATATAGTGCAGAGAAAGGTCTTCATGTTATTAGCACTATATACATAAGAAGAGATCCAATTACAGGAGAGACAGATAAAATTTGAGTTCTTTAAACATTCATTAAACTAAGTTTTGTAGTAACATCCAGGTTTATCTTCCTTTCACTAACCATGTTCCCTGTTAAGCACATCATAACAACAGCACAGTGAAGTGAATGAAGAAATAGAAGAATTTTGATATACTAGAAAACAGTACTCAGTGATACATTTACATTCTATTTATATGATTAAACATTTGATCATACAGTACCTTCGTAAGGATTACTGGCTAATCTGGGGGTGCGGTTTAGACTGTTAGAGGTATTGCTAACATGATAACTACTTCCCTTATATGCAGATATTAGAGCTATAATTTTATTGAGAGTAAAACTGATACTGCAAGTTGACTGAGCAGCTTCTCAAATAATGTGGTTTATGAAATCATGGGAAATGAGCAAAGCTGCCCTTGACATAAAATGGTTTCTCAACCTGCTTTTCACATCAAATTTAATCAGTACAGACCAACACGGTCAGTCAGGTAATTCTTAATATGAACAAATGAGGAAAAAAAAAATATATGTACATGAATAAACAGGGGAACTAGATGCGTTTTAGCAAGGAGTGTCAGGTGGTAGTTCTGGATGAAACTTGCACTGCAGTTTTCACTTCCATAGCTGTGTGCTGAGAGTCTGACCCGATGAGCTTCTAGACCATCCTGCTGTTGTGTTGGGGGGCTGGCCAAAACCCACTGTTGGGTTCGTACTACTGATACTCATGCCAGCCATTTGCTGATTCATCTGTGAGAGGTTCCACTGGGGCTGTTGAGCTTGCGGCAGGCCAGACTTACTCTGCGGTGCACCCATCTGTCCCACCATTCCTCCTTGGGGGCCAACCACATTTGGAGGAAGTGGCATCACACTAGCTTGTGCATTTCCCATAAACCCCTTGGGCATGGGCATGCCCACCATCATGCTTGCACTCTGTCCCATCACATTTCCGTGAAGGCCAGGAGCTGCAGGTGTATATTTGTGGGTCCCATAAACACACCAGGAGTACTCTGCTGCTGAATGGTTCCGGTACCATATAAAGGTTCTTTGGAGAGTTGTTTCTTTGCCACCTCTTCTGACTTTGTAGCTTGCTCGGTGAACAGATCCAGATCTCCAGATATTACTGTAGACAAAGTGGCAGCTGCAGGTATAGAGGGCATCCCCTCAGCTGGGGGTATGACAGTTGCAGGTAAGGGGTTAGAGATCATTGGTCCAAAGATGTCTAGATCATTGTTCAGGGACGGCACCGTGGTTGTGTTCCCATTGGTCACTGGTGCCTCAGCAGGGCCATCAAGTCCTAAAAGATCAACAGTGGGCTCCGCAGCTTTTTTAGGGTTGGTACTTTTTTTGGGCTCCAACTGCTGATCTTTCTTCTGCAGCTTTTCAGTTGTAAGAGGTTTTGCAGGCTTTTCTGGCTCCTTTTCTTTTTCTCTTCTTTTTTTTTTTTCTTTTCTTTATTTGTAATAGCTATTGCATTTTTATCGTAGTATTTCTTCTCTTCATATTTATCTCTGATGAAAAATTCCACTGCTTGATCTGTCTGTGGTCTTTGAAAGTTCTCTGGAAGATTGGCTTCAGAGAGCAGTCTTGCTTTAGTATTTTCCATATCTTGCATGCACTGTATCTGTTGTGGTGTACATTGGTCTAGGTTGCCTGACTTGACCCTGGATATATGAACCCCAAGATTTCCATGGATTCCAGCACATCTGATGCAAATAAATACACCAATATTCCAGGAAGCCCATCGAGGACCTTTGGACTCACAGTCGGTGCAGTACTTTTTGTCCTCCTCCCTCAGCAGCTTGGGCAGGATGAGCTGGTGCTGCTCCTTCAGCTTCTGAGCCTTCTCCCAGCAGGAGCCCGTCACCATCTCGGCAGCGGGGGGGTGGGGGGGTGGGGGGGCGGGGGAGGGACCCCGGGGAAGCTATGGCGGTGGCGGACTCAGGCAGGAGCTGGGCAGCATGAACACACCTGGAGCCGCCGAGACCGCATGGAGACTCAGCCCAGGAAGCGGCGGCGGCAGCAGCTGGAACTGGAGGAGGAGCGGCGGCCTAACACCTTAATTTTTAATCAATGATCTAAAAATACTTTAACCAAAGCAACTGATGTACAAGTGTTATGTTTAAGTTTCTCTGCAGCATGGCTTTGAGTGTCAAATAAAATTTCGATGATGAATTCATTTTCTTCTATTATAATGTACATCTATCTCATACATTCAAAAGACCATGACTTATGTAATAAGCATTTGATTTAGTGGATGCTTATGGACATCAAATATATTTTTATTGCCTGTATTGTGGAGTTTTGCTAAATAATGAGCCTGAAATAGAACAATGACCATCACAATGTTCTGTACTTGGATACATTTCTATAGCAATGATATTCACATATCAGCTCTTCAAGTGCACTGAACCATTTCAAGCCCCTGTTTATGCCTACTAAGCACAAAGTAATCTTACTGGCTAATAGCATTTCCAAAACTAATCCCAGAGCAGCATATTGTAATCAGCACAGGCTTGAGAAAATTAAGTCCTTTAAACTGCCTACATCCAGCTGTAGAAGATCTTATCTTTTATTTCTGCTGCTGGCAGCTCAAAAGGAGAGCTATACTACTGGGCTGAGGACAGAGAGATCTCAACTTGCCAACAAAGGAAAAAAAAAAATCCACACCTCAACTTCTACTACCTATCAATCTGCTGTAATCCTAGAGAACTCAGCAACCTGACTTGGACAGATATGTACAGAAACCACATCTACTGACAAGAGCTAGCAAAAAATAATAGGGATATAGCAACGTGAGGGAGGAAGACTAGAGCAAACATTCTGGAGAAAATGATTAAATGTAAGAAATAGAGGTGCCTGGCTGGCTCAGTCAGTAGAGCATCAACACTTGATTTCAGGGTTGTGAGTTCAAGCTCCACATTGGGTGTAGAGATTACTTTAAAAAATAAGTAATAAAAAATAAATGTACAGAACAAAAAGCACTTTAATAAAACTGTAGTAAGAATTTTTTAGGCCATATAAATTAAAGCACAAAGGAGATTCTAGAAGTGTTTTTTTTTAAAACCCAGGATTTATATTAAAGATGCAATGGAAAACTAGAAAAACAATAGCTACTGCTAAAAACCAGAATCATGATTTTGAGGATCAAATGGAAGATTATCCTATAACATTGAGTGAAAATACCAAAAAATAAAAATAATGAGGAAAAAAGACAAGATCTAATATATGAACAATACTAGTTCCAAAAAGAGAAAAAGATAAACTTATATAGAATTTGATGAACTTCACAGGAAAAGTCTTACACACTGCCAAACAAAAATGTAAGGTTACAGACGTACATCTATATTTCAGGTAAGTTTCTTAGCAAAAGCAATGAAAAGATGGGGAATAAAGATTGCTGTGATGCCTGTAACTATCTATTAATTCGAAGTTTATCACATAAATCATTGTCTTTTGCAAGTGTGAAATGCATGCGTAGTATAAAGGAAAATGAATTCATCACTAAAGTCTCCTTTCTGGATATGCAAAGCCACACTGCAGAGAAACTTTAAACACAGTATTTGTACACCAGTGGCTTACATATTGTCTTTAATTTCCTAAAGAACATAACTGAAAGTTTTTAGAGATAAGTGATTAAAATTTGAGATGTTAATATTTACTGAAATTTAACTTTAAAAAAAGACTACCATTAGCCTCTTACGTGCAACACCAGAATACAGAAAATCCTGAAACATTTATGAATAATGAAAGAAAAGGATTATGTGCCAGAAATAGTATACTCAACTAAAATTCATTCAAATGTGAAGGCAAAATAAAGCCATATTTTAGATATGCAAGGATTAAAAAAGCATACCATCAAGCTAATGATTATTGGAGGAGTTTTTCCTATCCAGTGAAAATGTAAAAAAGAACAAAGATCTCAAGACAGGAGTTGAGGATACAAAGAAGAAAGTATTACTGAAAAATAAATCTCTGGTGATTACAGTTAAACAGATGTAGCCAATAATAGGACTGTAAAGTATAATTTTTGAGTTAGGATTCTTAAAACAGAAGACACATTAGGGAAAACTTAAGAAAATCTACTATACTCTTCTTGTGCAGATATACGGTAGCACTGAGGGAATGTAACTGATACAAATTTTAGTAAAATGCCCTGTCATATTAAAATAATTGTGCAGAGTGCTCACTTAGAGGAGTGTGATTTTAAGAAATTAAAAGCAAGAGAAGGCTGAGAAGAAGGTGAAGACAAAAGAAAGCAAACTATCACCATGCTCTTTGACATAAAAGAAGAAAGCAGAGGGGCACCTAGGTGGCTCAGTTGGTTAAGCGTCTGACTCTTGATTTCATGATTCAGGGTTGTGAGATCAAGCCCGTGTCGGGCTCCACACTGAGCGTGGAGCCTGCTTAAGATTCTCTCTCCCTCTCCCTCTGCCCTTACCCTGCCCCTGCTTGCATGCTCTCTCTCTCTAAAAAAGAGTAAATTAAATTAAAAAAATAAAATAAAGCAGCAAATTTTTAGGTAAAATGTTCTTCTAGTCCACTGTGAAAATAGAATTTTTTAAAAAGCAGTGTAGCACCTTATCCTGTAAGGGATAAGCTTACTTGATTTTTGTTTCTAACCTTTTTGGGAGTTTTGGGCTTTACACAGCTAGAAACTTTTACCAAGAAGTCAAAGACAAACTAAGCCTGTAGACTAGAATCCTCTGACGGATTTACTGTCTCTTATCTAACTGTGAAGGAACTTATTAATAAATTAATGATAGGCCCTAATGCCAAATCAATTTGTCTCTTTTCCCAATTTGCATTCCCAATACGAAGTTGGTAAAAATTAAATGTTACTGGATTCATATACTCTTAATATTTTTAGATGTATCAATGTGAGGTGGCAAATCAAGAGCACAGTATATCTTCACACAAGTGAACCTCTTGCCTTTCATTGCAGTTATATTTCGTTGTATATAAAATGTTTAAGGAGAAACAAACAAACAAAAAATTCCAGGAGGAGACTTGAAGATTCAACCAAAAACACTGGACCTGGGATGGTATATAAGTGGGAAGAGAGAGAGATGGTCATTAAAAGAAACTTGATCAATTTAGCAAATGTAAGGAAATGCAAAAAAAAAAAGAAAACAAGTACAAAAGACAGTTAAGTAATAAAAAGAAACTATGCTTCAAGAAATATATATGAATGGATTAAATTCCCAGAGTAAGACAGATTTAAGATGAGGTTAAAATACAAATTCCTGTTCTACATTTTTATAAGTAAGACTCATAAAATAAAATGACAGAGAAGGACTCTAATACATTTTCTGAACAAATTATCAGAATCATTACTATTTTACAACAACTAATAGTCCTAAAAATATTATTTAAAAATTTCATAATAGGGGCGCCTGGGTGGCTCAGTTGGTTAAGCGACTGCCTTCGGCTCAGGTCATGATCCTGGAGTCCCGGGATCGAGTCCCGCATCGGGCTCCCTGCTCGGCAGGGAGTCTGCTTCTCCCTCTGACCCTCCTCCCTCTCATGCTCTCTGTCTCTCATTCTCTCTCTCTCAAATAAATAAATAAAATCTTAAAAAAAAAAAAATTTCATAATAAAGAAAAAAATCAACATTATACCTGAACTTCAGAGGATGTTCCATCTTGTGCTAGAGCCAATAAAATGCTGACACTGGTTTTTAGATGTTGTCCTGAGCCGATACCACCAACATAGCGATGCAAGCAGCCCAGAGCCAATGAATGCCCAGTTCTGGATACAACATCGCGGGCTGATTTCAACCTGAAAAAAAGGTATGCTTCAGAAATTGGTTTTTCTATTTCCCTATGGAAATCAGAAAAGACTACAGTTATGATTACTTCTTTTTCCACTCCCTACCAAGAGTTAGAGATTAATGACAATGGTTCGTGAAAGTGACATATTTCATGGAATAAAGCCTATTTTTATTTTAAAGAAAATGTGAAAGAAGAATCACAACTTCTCAGTTTTAAACATTATTCCTTGAAAAGTCAAGAATCATTGGAAAAATATTTTTATTATTGGTGTTTTAAATAAAAGAATTGTTTTTATAACTGGTTTTATAAATATAAAAAACAGGGTAACTCTAGTCATAGAATTAAAGAAAATGTTAACTTTCACTTAAGAAAATTTCCATAATTATGATGTGAACCTCTTTAAAATGCATCAGTCCTTTTCTCTGTGAAATATATCTAATGAACTAAAAAATATAAAAAGGAGATATTGTATATTAATTTTTGAAAATAGGCTTTATTGAGATATATACAATAAAATTCACCAATTTTAATTCTTTTCAAGTAAACATAGAACATTTACCAAGACAGATAATTAATTCCAATAAATGGAAATAGAACATATCAGAATTTATGGGATGCAGCTAAAGTATGTTTTAAGGTGAATTTATAGTATTAAAATTCTAATATTAGGAAAGAAGAAGGGTTTTAAATCAATTATCTAAACTTCCACCTTCAGAACCTAGAAAGAGAAAGCAAACTGAACCAAAAAAAAGCATAATGAAGCAAGTTATAAGGGTAAAGCAGAAATCAGTGGAAGAGAAAACAGAAAAATGGAGAAACTCAATGAAACAAAAGCTGTTTTTTTTAAAAGAACCATAACACTGATAAACCCTTCAACTGACTAAATAAGAAAAAAAGGAAAGACAGAATGTATATTCTGCTGCTGTTGGGTAAAGTATTCTATAAATGTCAATTAGGCCAAGTTTGATGATTGTATTGGTAAAATCTATATTTTTAATAATTTGGGAGCATCTGTTCTATCAATTACTGAGAGAGGAATGCTGAATCTCCTATAATTATGGACTTTCACTTCTATTAGGTTTTGTTCCATGTATTTTATTTTTTTAAAGATTTTATTTATTTATTTGAGGGAGAACGAGCTGGCAAGGAGGGGCAGAGGGAGAGGGAGAAGCAGGCTCCCGCTGAGCACGGAGCCCGACGCAGGGCTTGATCCCAGGACCCTAAGATCATGACCTGAGCTGAAGGCAGACGCTTAACCGACCGAGCCACCCAGGTGCTCCTTGTTCCATGTATTTTAAAACTATATCATAAGATACATAAACATAGAGAATTGCTATGTATTCTTGGGGAATACATCCTTTTATCATTATGAAATCACTCATTTATTCTGATAATCTTTGTTACAAAATCTACTTTTTCTAATAATAACAGAGCCACTTCAGCTTCCTTTGGATTAGTGTTTTCATGCTATATTATTCCTATCCTTTTACTTTTAACCTCTCTCTGTCTTTTAGTTAAAGGGGTTTCTTGTAGACAGCATATAGTTAGATCTTGTTTGTTTTTTTATTTTATTTTTTATTTGAGAGAGAGCGAGAGAGCATGACTGGGGGCAAGGGGAGGTAGAGGGGCAGAAGGAGAAGGAGAAGCAAACTCCCCACTAACCAGGGAGCCTGACATGGGGCTCAATCCCAGGACTCTGAGATCATGACCTGAGCTGAAATCAAGAGTTGAACACTTAACGGAATGAGCCAACCAGAAGCCCCTAGATCTTTCTTTTATTTCTTTCTTGATTTTAAAGATTTTATTTATTTATTTGAGAGAGAGAGAGAGAGATGAGCAAGAGAGAGCACAAGCCGGGGAAGGGGCAGAGGGAGAGGGAGAGGCAGGAGCAGATTCCCTGCTGAGCAGGGAGCCTGATGTGGGACTCGATCCCAGGACCCTGGGTTCACGATCTGAGCTGAAGGCAGACACTTAACCGACTGAGCCACCCAGGTGCCTGATCTTGTTTTTATTTAATCTGTAAAACCCTAACTTTTACTTGTAACGTTTAGACCATTTACATTTAATGCTATTATCGGCATGGTTGGGTTTAAGCCTACCATATTGCTATTTGTGCTCTATTTGTCACATCAGTTTGTTCCCTTTTCCCTCTTTCTGTCTTCTTTTGGATTTAGTATTTTTTATGATTCCATTTTATCTCCACTATTGGTTTATTAATTATACATTATTATTTTTTAGTATAATCTCTGGAGTTTATAATATATGTATTTTTAAAAGATTTATTTGAGAGAGAGTGAGAGAGAGCACAAGCAGGGAGGAGGGGAAGAAGGAGAAGCAGGCTCCCCGCTGAGCAGGGAGCTCCACATGGGGCTCAATCCCAGGACCCTGGGATCATGACCTGAGCTGAAGGCAGACACTTAACTGAATAAGCCACCCAGGTGCCCCTATAATATACACTTCTAAGTCTTTATGATCTACCATCAAAGAATATCATATTCTTTCATGTATATTATACACAATCAGAGTATACTACCATTTCCTCTTCCCATTCTCTGTGCTGTTGTCAGGTATCTTACTTCTCTACATATTAAAATCCTACCGTATGTTATTATATTTGCATTAAAGAGTCAATTATCTTTCCAAGGCATTTGAGAATGAGAATAAAAATAGCTTGCAGACTCCGCTGCCCAGGAGCTGCCCATGCCACCCAGCCATGGTCAACCCTACCGTGTACAACATTGCCATGATTGGTGAGCCCTTGGGTCACATCTTTGAGCTGTTTTGCAGACAAAGTTTCAAAGACAAGAGAAAACTTTCATGCTCTGAGCACTGGAGAGAAAGGATTTGGTTATACAGCTTCCTGCTTTCACAGGATTATTCAGGGATTTATGTGCCAGGGTGGTAACTTCACAGGCCATAATGGCACTGGTGGCAAGTCCATCTGTGGGGAGAAATATGATGATGAAAATTTTATCCTGAAGCATATGGGTCCTGGCATCTTGCCCATGACAAATGCTGGACCCAACACAAACAGTTCCCCATTTTTTTCATCCGCACTGCTAAGAGTGAGTGGTTGGATGGCAAGGCTGTGGTCTCTGGCAAGTCTTCAGGGCATGAATATTGTGGAAGCCATAGAGTGCTTTGGGTCCAGGAATGGCAAGACCAGCAAAAAGATCACCATTGCTGACTGTGGACAAATCTAATAAATTTGACTTGTGTTTTATCTTAACTACCAGTCCATTACTTCTGTAGCTCAGGAGAGCACCCCTTCACCCCCATCTGTTCAAAATATCCTATAATCTTTGTGCTCTCACTGCAGTTCTATGAGATCCATATTTTCCTTATTCCCCTCCAAGTCTAGCTGGATTGCAGAGTTAAGTTTATGATTACGAAATAAAAACTAAATAACAATAAAAAAGAAATTAATGAGAAAAAAATAATAGGTCATTTAAAAATAGACTTATAAAAGAATAAGTCTTTATATTTATCCACATAGCTACTACTTTTGGCACTCTTCACTTCTATATTTACATCCAAATTTCCATCTCATATCATCTTTTTTGTGTGTGTGCAAAAAGCTTCTTTTAACATTTCTTATAGTATACCTTGTAAGCAATGAATTTCCCAACTTTTCAGTCTTAAAGTCTTTATTAAAACTTTGGTTTTGAAAAGCATTTTCACTGGGTATAAAGTTCTAGGTCATTCTACTGTTTTCTGCTTGCACAGTTTATGATCAGAAGCCTGCTAAAACTGTTACCTTTGTTCCTCTGCATAATGTCTTTTCCCCACTGGCTGCTTTTATGATGTTCTTTTTATCACTGGCTTTAAGGAATTTGATTATCATATGCTTTTTGATTTGTAAATTTATAGTTGTCATCAAAATTGAAAATTTCTGTCTACTATTTCTTCAAATAATTTTTGACCTACCCTTACTTCTAAGATTTCAATTATCTGAATGTAAGCTTGACATTGTTCTAGAAGTCACTGAGACTTCTGTTCATTTTTTCCCCAGTCTTTTTTTTCTGTGCTTCATTTGGAATAGTTTCTATTTCCATCTTCAACATCACTTTTTTTCCTACTGCAATGTCTAACCTTCTGTTAATCCCAATCAATGTATTTTTTTCATTTGAAATATTTTACATTTCTAGAAGTTTCCCCTGGGTTATTTTATGAATTTCAATTTTTTCATCACGCTTGCATTTTTCTTATACTTCCTTAAAAATATGGAGCATATTTTTCAGTATTCTTCATTGCTAATTCCATCATTCCTTCCATTTCTGGGCCTATTTCCAAAGACTGATATATTCCCCTGGTAACAGATCTTACTTTCCTGCTTCCTTACACATTTGATTAGTTTGGACTGGATAGTGGGTACTATACATTTTACAATATTAGGTGCTACACTAGTTGTGTTTCTTTAAATACTATCGGGCTTTGTTCTGGAATGTACTTATTAATTAGAATCCGTTTGATCCTTTCAAGGCTTGCTTTTAAATTGTTTTAGAGTGGGTCAATATTGCCTTCACTACTAAGGCAATATCCTTCTAAGATTCCATTTTAGGTCTTTCCAATCTGAACAGTAGGAACTACTTTCAATCCTGTGTGAGCCCTGGGGACTGTTTCATATTCTGTCCACCTATTCACCTATTCTTTTCTGTTTGTTTTTTTTTTTTCCTGGTCTTGGGCAGTTTCCTTCTGCACATAGCAGCACTCAGCCAAAGACTTGAGATGACTCCTCTGCTCATAGCTCTCTTACCATGCAGCTCTCTCCTCTCACATATTCTATTCCACACATTCTAGCTATGTTGACCTCCTCAAACTCCAACTTCTTTCTCCTTAACTCAGTTAGGTTTGGGTTTCCTATCCCTGCATTTCAGCCTGGAAACTCTTTTAGGCAGAAATCTGGAGCAATTATAGTGTTCCCCTTTCTCAGTGTTCCCATTTCTCAGGGATCACTGCTCTATGCTGGCTATTGCCCAATGTCTGAAAACCATCGCTTGATTTATTTTATCTGGTTTCCTAGTCGTTTAAGACAGCAGCAAAAAGCCAGCCCCTGTTCTTCCACCATGTCTGGAAGTGCAAGTCCTATATATATTTTTAATGTTTATTTGAAAGAATAGATTTCATTATTTTATTCATATGTAAGTAGCAATGTAGAGAGTTTAAAACAGAACTCTAAACCTCATTTTGGACAATGGAAAAGGTCAAATAGAAGAACATATGTAACAACACTTTTTAAGCTATAAAATACTACGACTCATAATGTCCCTCATAATCATGTACCAACATAGTCAGTTACTATTAGAAAACAGGATAAAAAAAAAAAAGAAAACAGGATAAAATACCACTAAGAATGGAGCACCTACAATAACAAAGATGTCTAGAGAGAAACTTTGGTTGAATTTTCAGAACTGTATTACAACTCTCAGTAAGCCACCCATAACCAAATTTCTGTTAAACCCATAAAAATAAAATAAAGGCAAGAGATGAAAATCCATCACCAAAACTCTGGTGAAGAAAGAAAAACCCCAAGTGCTGTCACAAAACAGATATGAAGAAATATAGTAATGAAGGAAGTAAACTAAGTCTATTCTTAGCAGTATTTCTAACATATTACATCCTTGGATAAATAACCTCTATCTCTCTATGACTCAGTTTCTCCATAGCAGTCATTTTGGGGAATGAAAGAAGTTAAGAATGAATGTAATCTTGTGAATTCTAAAGCATTACACAGATGACAAAACTGCCTTCATGTTGGTACTTTTCAAAAGGTAATATTTCAGTGAGATAAAAAGCTGAGCCAATTCTCTCAGTGATAATCATCTATTCAATAGAGTAAATAATCTAAGCTACAAGAATATATACTTCGCAGGGGTCTCAAAGTGATTTTCAGTTTGAATGGAAACAAATTCAACCAGTAATGATTTTTATTTCTTTCTGAACTAGGTCTTAAGCAGTTGAAGAAACTCCCTGTTAACTAGAATGGTTTAAGAGAATGATTCCTGTCTAAATGCTAAGATGGCATAAGATTTAGTGTGTAAATATAGCTGACAGATCTTTATGTGTAAATACTTTTGGCCTTTCATAGTCACATATTAAATCAACAAAAGACAGTGTAGATGAAAACATTCTACTATGAGACAGGAGGACATTGAAACTTTTTCAAGCTAATCTAAGATACCACAGATCTTTATTTTTACTTTTATTTATTTTAAAGATTTATTTATTCATTTTAGAGAGAGAGAGTGTGTGCACAAGCAGGGGGAGGGGCAAAGGGAGAGAAAGAAAGAGAGGGGGGGGGAAGCAGACTCCCCACTGAGCAGGGAGCCCAAGTAGAGGCTTGATCTCAAGACCTTGAGATTATGACCTGAGTTCAAACCAAGAGCTGGAGGCTTAACCAACTAAGCCACCCACGTGCCCCTACTTATTTTTTTAAGTAGTCTCCATGCCCAGTGTGGAGCCCAATGTGAGGCTTGAACTCATGACACTGAGATCAAGACCTGAGCTGAGATCAAGAGTTGGATGCTTAACCAACTGAGCCACCCAAGTGACCCTAAGATACCACAGATTTTTAAATGTACCATTACTTTATATAGTAGTATAAAAGAAAGAAAACATGTATATTGGCTAATTGAATTTAAATAAAAAAACCAAAAAACAAAAGCACTGCCAATTAATTATGTTTGTAGAGAATTTAAAACAAATTCTAGTATCAGATGAATTGTGAAAAATGGGTAACTTAAAACGCATGTAATAATTAACTTCAAATCATAATCAATTATTTGGAAAAGCTAATGAAACTAGGCACTGAAAATACTTGCAAACCATTAACCAGAAAGGTATGAATATGAATGAAGATCTTTGTGTTTCACCAGAATAACTAAAAAAAAAATACTCCTACAGGTATTGGAAATACTTGTAAATTAAAACTCCTTGAACTAAAAAACAAAATGACCACTCTGGAGTTTTCCAAACAAATACACTCTAGTTTTACCTATTATTAACAGAGCACAAACCATTAAAAGGTAAGATTGGTTGTGTATTTAAAAACATCTTTAACCAAAGTTGATTTCAGAATCAATGACATACTTGGAAAAGCAAAACTAATCTGTTGCTAGAAAATGGCAGAAGTCATCCCACAGAAGAGAAGTATCTGGGACTATTTTATCTTCTGCTTGCTCATACTACCCTTAGTGATTCAAACAATACACTGGGGGCATTATCCTATAACCAGACAAACTGCTGTTCATGTTTGAAGACAGCGAAAACCATTCTCAGATAACCAAGAATTCAGAAATACTTTTTCTTCAAAACTACTGCTTCGCCACCATTGCTCCCCCCCCCCCCCCACCTCTCTCACTAAAGATTACGGCCTAGTTTGGTATAATTAGTACTCAAAATATACAATTGTTAAAAACAGTTAATTTACATAACTCAAGTATCAGTTCTTGACCACACCTGATTTTCAACTTCTCTACTTAAGTACTTGATTAACAACCAAGAGTAATTAATAACTGCATCATCTTAATCATACTTATTTGGAACTCTGAAATCCTCTTTTTAATTAATATGCAAAGAAATCTTTAAAATCTAACACTAACTTTTCCCCTGTTTCAGGGATAATTTAAGAGATGATAAACTTGCTGGCAGTTAGGAAAAGAATGGCTTATTACAAAAAGTGACTAATTAACAAAAAAGTATAATGTGGGGGGGGGGCAGAGATAAGAGAAAGGGACTACCAGAGCACCTCTTCAGAGCAGAATACATATAACTGAGAGAAGTCCTATTAACAGTCCTCTTGATTCCATTTTGTAACATTCAAAGGCTGAAACCTCACCACACTGAAAGTATCTATAATATTATGACTTCTCTAGATCCTAGAGTTTAAACAATTACTGAACTAAAAAGATTATAAAAAAAATTAAGATTATTAAAAAACCCACAAATTTTGTCATATGCTATACCATGTGGAAAACATATTATCCAATTACTATAATTATTGATTACTTAAAAAGACATCTTTGCCTCTAAGAGAAACTTACTTGTCAGTAAAGAGACCCACTTACTTGTCAAAGCTATATTGGGCCATTCTAGCAATGAAGGTTGCTTCCCCAACCACCTGAGCCATTCTTCCAAGAGCTTCCCCTGCTGCACATCGTAAGATGGGGTTTGGGTTGTCCAGAGCACCCATAACCAGTGTCAGAGCAGATTTACGAACTTCCTCAGGTCCTAAAGTACTTTTGTTTTCAGCCAGGCCCTACGGTTATTTAAAAAAAAAAAAAGGCAATTCAAAATTCACATTAAATTTTTAAAAATGTGCTGCAATCTTTGTAAACATACCCACTTCACCCACTTTTTTTAACCAGCTTTTTATTTTTTAATTTTTAAAAGTTTTTATTTTATTTTTTGTTGTTGTTGATAATGAGCTCAAATTTTTTTTTTAAATTTTATTATATTATGTCAGTCACCCAGTGCTCATCATGACAAATGCACTCCTTAATCCCCATCATCTATTTCACCCATCCACCCACCCACCTCCCCTCTGATAACCAGTTTGCTCTCAATTGTTAGAGTTTGTTTCTTGATTTAGCTCTCTCTTTTTCCCCTTTGCTCATTTGTTTTGTTTCTTAAACTTCACATATCAGTGAAATCATATAGTATTTGTCTTTCTCTGACTTATTTCACTTAGCATTATACTCTAGCTCCATCCATGTCATTGCAAATGGCAAGATTTTATTCCTTTTTATGGATGAATAATATTCCATTGCATATATATATATATATATATATATATATATATATATATATATATATCACCTCTTCTTTATCCATTCATCTATCGATGGGCGTTTGGGCTGCTTCCATATCTTGCTATTATAAATAATGCTGCTATAAAATAGGGGCGCATATATCAACCATCCTTTTTTTAATTGAAGTATAGTTGACATACAACATTAATTTCAGGTGTACAACACAGTGATTGGACAATTTTATGCATTAAGCTATGCTCATCATAAGTGTAGTCACCATGTGTCACTGTACAATATTATTACACTATTATTAACTATATTCCCCATGCTGCATTCCTGTGACCTATTTACTTTATAACTGTAAGTTTGTATCTCTTAATCCACTTCACCTATTTTATCCATTCCCCACCCCTGCCTCTTCCTCAACCATCTTCCACCTGTATATACTACGCCTAGATCAATACCTGTTAAATCGACATTAATCACTTTCCTAAACATGATTCAGAACATGATATATAACATAGTTATAGTCAATCAGCCCTAAAATGAACAATCCCTGGAAGTGTCTCTATCCAAAAACAAATGCTCAAAAATTGTTTTTGTATGTAAAGGACACTGTACTATTAAATCAACTGTCATTCAACTGATTGACATTTATCATTAGAACTTTAAGTAAGGAAAAGGTCTGATTATAAAACTTTGATTTGTTTATATAAAAATTTCAGAGAAGATAATTATGTCATCAAGAGTACATTCAATATATAAAAAGATAAAATGGGTAAAAATATCAGTAACTAAATATTGATACAGTTTGTTCATCATATTAAATGTTAATATCTCTGTTCTAGGTACACTTACTGTCATGGAACTTAACTTACTTGAGACCAAAAATCCAACTCATGGTGCTGAGGGAAATGTTAACTACAACAGAGGCATTAGTGAGCGAATCTATGAAGAAAAGTGTACTTGGACCAATATTACAGCTGGTACACTAGCCTTCCAAACACTAAGAAAGACCATGATTACTTTTTTAAAAAATTCAGATGTTGGTATTAGCTGATGGTCTCTAAATAGGGCATATACTAACAGTTATATATAAACGATACAAACTTATATTTCTATAATCAATGCCTATGTCCCTTTTCCCTGATGTTTACAAAACATGATTTAATTCATGCCCATTTAAACACCTGTACTTACTGCCATTTTCTTTTACAAGTAAAACCTTATAATAAGCTTAGTGCTGAGCAATATAAAAAGTTTTCAAATACATCATGAGAGGCCACAGGCTGCACAGAACAGTGCATGAACTCTGAGAGATAGGCAAAATATTTGTTATTTCACTTCATACATGTAGAAACTGAGGTTCAAAAGGTTAAAGGAACTGCACAAGACATAAACCTAAATGAGAGCTAAACCAGAACACAGTCTCTAAATGCAGCCTTCTTTCAGCTATACAACATAGCCTCTCCTGATTTATGGTCTAAACCACAAAATGAACTTAAGTTTTATCTGGTTAACCTTCAGTAGAGTATCAGATGGCATTAGACATCTTTGAAAATTCTGAAAGAACTTTCCAGCACTTGTAAAATCTGAAAGGTCACATCGAAACATGAACTTGAACATTATTAAAATATAGAACACTATTTAATTACAATGAGCCTAATAAATCGTTTCTAATAATTTAATTAAACTAATATAAAAACATAGTTATCAAGGGATACACATATAATCATCAAAACGGTCTAGAAATACCTGCCTTAGTAAAGGCATTAATTAAAAATCTTAGTTGAGAATACTTATGTTTTAAAAGTAAATACCTTTAGTGCACTAAGAACAGCAGTAAAAATATTAAGCTGCACAGCCTGTTGGCGGACACCTTTGGCTTGTTTAACACATTCAGCAAAGTGATCCAACATTTGTAATCTATAATCATAGAATAAAGATAACATTAGCAATACTTTTCATTCAAATATGGCTCAGAAAACAAAAGTAAGAGCAATAGCTAAGTGTTTAACAAATAATGTCCCATGCTGTTTCATTTCTATTTCATTCCTGCAGCTGGTTCAAACCAGATCTCCTCCTCCTGAATTGATATAGGGACATGTGGTTTTTAACTGGAACAAAGCAAGCAACTAAATATTAAGTTTCAATTAACGAAATAAGGTCATAACTTCAAGGTCATAATGTTCTTTAACATTAACCTCAGCATCTAACAAAGTGACTGGCATATAGTAGGTGCTCAAGGTTTCTTGAATAGAATAACAGTCACTAACTATGCATCTTTTTTTAAGTTGAAAAATTTAAAATGTGGCATAATTTTTTTCTTCTTTCAAAATATTCTCACATGGAAGAAAATAGTACCTCATGTCCTATTCTCAAAAGCCAACTGGGAGATTTTGAAAAAAATTTAGCTTTGGTAATTTTTTTTAATGTAGAAAATCAAAAATGAATTTTTTTTATTATTTCAAATTATTTAAATGAGGCAGCAAAAAAAAAATCACAGCCATTTGAGACTACTCGGATAAAAGAGATTGAGATCATTTCAGATTCTGAAAATAAATGGGATGGGCAAGGAATGCTGGGAAGTTGGATTTAGTACTAAAGTAACTATGAACTAAAGTAGGAAACCAGTATCTCCCTTAAAGTCACTATAAGGATTTAAGCTCAGTGTATAATAGGCCATAGGTCTCAGGTCAAAGCATTCTTCAAAATCAGAGGAAGAAATCATCTAGTCTCCAGTAGGAACTCCAGTTAGTGTTACTGGGGGCTAAAACTGACTACTTTAACACTTGCTGTGACATAGATCCACATCTTCTATGGATGAGGAAGCAGCGCATTATTCACACTGCTTTCAAGCACACACATAAGAAGAGACACATGTCTCCAACACTACCGTTAAGCATCATTTGCCTATAACTGACCTCAAGTACATAACCTTTTAAAACGACTTATTTAAAAAATGTTTTTCTTTATTATAAAATAGTCATTTTATTTAATTTGGAGACTAGTAACAAAAAGTTACTAGCCAAAAATAACTACTCTTAACCTCAGGTATAATCATTTCCTTTCAGGTCTTTTCTTACGTATTCACATATACATATGTATTGGTATACACATGTACATTTTTATGTATTTTAAAATACTAAACTGGGATCACTTCTTGCTTTTTATTTTACTTTTCTTATTTAACATTTTATAAGGAGTGTTTTCTGATATCAAAACATTGTCTATGTAAAAAATATTCTAGTGGCTCCTGTGTGGCTCAATCGTTAAGCATCTGCCTTCGGGTCAGGCCATGGTCCCAGGGTCCTGGGATCAAGTCCCGCATCGGGCTCTCTGCTCAGCAGGAAGCCTGCTTCTCCCTCTCCCACTTTCCCTCTGCTTGTGTTCCCTCTCTCGCTGTGTCTCTCTCTGTCAAATAAATAAATAAAATCTTAAAAAAAAAAAAAAATTCTAGCCTGTCAACTTTCCATAATTGATTCATTCATTCCTCCATCACTGGATATTTAAGGTATTATTATATTTTTAATAGAATTTATTTATTCATAGTTCACCTTGTACAAAAGTGATTTAAAGTAGTTAAGATAATCCTGGATTCTAGTTACAGCTCTCATAACTAGCTATATAACTTTGGGCAAACCACAAACTCTTGGACCTGGATTTCCTTGGATTTAAAACAAGGACATTAAATTAGATGCTTTATGAGATTCTTCCACCTTTAATGTTCTTCAACATTTATGTGGCAACCAAATGTTCTTAAAGATATCTGGGTAAAGTAAAATTTCACACTGAAGTTTTTCTTCTCAAATTAAAAAGCAATTATCAAGTAACCTACACATTTTTAAAGATAACACTTGTTATCTTTTATATTTATGCTATCTTTTATATACAGATATAACAATGTTTTAAAAGCATGTTTTTTATTTTGCGGGGGGAGGCACCTGGCTGGCTCAGTCCGAAGAACATGTGACTCTTGATCTTGGGGTTGTGAGTTTGAGGATATAGAAATTCCTTGAAAACAAAATCTTTAAAAATAAAAAATAAATAAATAAATAAGCATATATATATATATATATATATATATATATAATTTTTAAGATTTTTTATTTTTAAGTAATTTCTACACCCAACGTGGGGCTTGATCTCACAACCCCAAGATCAAGAGTCACACACTCCACTGACTGAGCCAGCCAAGTGCCCCTAAAAGCATATTTTGTTAAACAAGTTACCTGAAAGTATCTTACACTAAGTCATTTTCACTTTTTCTTTTGAGAAAACCACCATAAATAGACAAAATGCCTACTAAAGTTAGGGAGAGTGTCTGTATACAAAGAATACAGCAAACCAAAATGCTCCTCTTAGAAAAACAACCAGTTATTTTAGTTTCCCAAGTTCAGACTCAAATCAAAAGACAAACGTTATTAGAGAGTAGACTTCTCACTCATTAACTTCTTCAGTAACAAAATCAAAAGACTTAAGCAAACTGATTTAATGATTCCTCGTTAAAGATATAGTGAAAGCCTACTTATAAGCTGTCAAATGAACTACTGAAATGAAAATCTTGCCGTTTAAGACATAGTCCACAATACAATACCAGACGCTAGTACACAGAGCCAAATCTTAAGAACAATTTCAAATTATGTGGAATTTTCATGTAATTTTTTCCCATCATGTATGTGTCACTTATGTTATTAAATTTATAAGCCTATGTTTAAGTAGTAATTCACCTTATTGTAGGTAACTGGGATGGGAACCTATTGTTTGAATATAATTTATATGTATATATTTTTTCCTGATAGATAACTTTATTTATGTTAAATACTTAAAATTTTAAAATTTATTTTATTTACTTATTTTTAAAGTTTTTATTTAAATTCCAGTTAGTTAACTTACAGTGTAATATTAGTTTCAGGTGTACAATGTAGTGATTCAACACTTCCATACAACACCCAGTGTTCCTCACAACAAGCGCACTCCTCAATCCTCACCACCTCCTTAACACATCCCAATAACCACCACTCCTCTGGTATAATTTATATTTAGCTAAAATTACCTGATTGACTTTATACTAACCGGTGTTTATAAGAAACATGAGGAAACACTACACCAAAAAGAGCCACAGAAGCATCAATGACTGAAACCCCAAGAGGAAGAGGACCAGGCACAGCTTCTCCAGCAGGGATTCGTAAATAAATGGAGGATGGATCATGCTCCAGAGCCCCACTTCCAGATGCACTGTTTGGCTGGAGCTACAAAAAGAATGACATAAAAATCATTCAAAATCTACTTGAATGAGTATTAGTCAAGAAGAACAGAATGAGAGGAAGGAAAAAAGGTACCAGTATCAACAAAAAAAACAAGAATGACTGAATCTGAAAATTTCCAACAAAAAAAACACAAGAATAATTGAATCACAAAATTTTTAAATAGATAAAAATATGATTTGGCCATGAAACAAAGCCATCAGTAACACCTTGTATAATTTTAAGAAAATGCTCATTCATTCTAAAACATTTTTATACTGCCCACCTTAAAATGTGCAAGCCAAACAATATCAGGAGGAACTTAAACCCACAAAAAATTCATTAAAAGAAGCTGTAGTAACTCTTTTTTAAAAGAACAGAAGAAATTTACCTTTTTTCACTATTTATCTACCATCAGGAAGCTATCTTTAAATGTCTAAGAAAGCCAAAATAAAATTAAACTTTAGTCTTCAACATTTTCTTTTTAAATGACAATGTATAATAACACCATTGCTTTTGATGAAGTTGTATTTAAATTCCCTGTATGGTTTGCTACCTGGTCTTCAATTGATTTATGATCAGTTTCTTGAAGCCAGGAACCTAGAAGAACACTGTCATCATAATGGCAGAGGGATCTGAGGAGGGAAGTAGTTGTGTTGGCTGAATTGTCCGTCAAAGTGAATTCTGCTACCAGTTCTCTAAGAAGTGCGTTGAAAGATCCTAAAAAACAGAACTTCAGATCAGACGTGAAAGAATAATTTTTAGGAAATTACAATCATTGCCCACAAAAAGAAGCAACATGTTCTAAAGGGATAAAATAATTAAGTCCCTGTTCTCTTTTTAAAAAAATCTATACTAAATATTTTAATGCTAGTTTTAACATACAATAACAGTACTTTCATTTTTATTATTGTATTACGCCTTTTAGCCCAAATTATTTAAAGTAACAAAAATACTCAGGAAATATTTATATTAAATATTCACATTTAAATTTAATGAATTTAAATATATTACATATATTTTAATGCTTTAAATACCTATTTAAATATATTAAATATGATACAATTATTAATTAATTACCCAGTGATGTGCAAACACTGAACCAGAGCACATCAGAATTCTTGGGCATGGCTGAACTGAAGACAAATCAATGGCTTATTTTAATATTAGCATTTTATATAATATTTGATATCTGCAAAGTACATTATTATTCTCTGTCAAGATTCCTAAATTATTGTCTATATTATAAGAATTATAGATTATATGAAGCAGTTTAGGGTAATAATTAAAAGCATAGAGGAGCGCCTGGGTAGCTCAGTTGGTTAAGCGTCTGCCTTCAGCTCAGGTCATGATCCCAGGGTTCTGGGATCCAGCCCCACATTGGGCTCCCTGCTCAGCGGGGAGTCTGCTTCTCCCTCTGCCTCTCCCCCACCTGTGCTCTCTCTCTCCCTCTCTAATAAGTAAGTAAAAATCTTTAAAAAGTAAATAAAAGCACAGACTTTAAAGCTGAACCAGCTGGGGTTGAATCCAAGCTCTGCCACTTACTAGATCTCAGACTTGGGCAAGTTACCTTACCTCTCTGTACCCGAGGCTCTTCATGTATAAAATACGGCTGAATTACCTCATAAAGTTGTGGTTAGAGTCAAAGGAGATAATACATGTAAAGAGATTAGAACAGACCCAGAACACAGTAAGTGCTCAGCAAGTGTTAGCTTCTCTATATGAAGAAAAGTAACATGGTTGTCTTCCTCTGCAAAGTCAGGGGAGAGCCTTGGTCAGAACTCTGTAATACGGTGAAGAACTGGAAAGGTAATATATTGAAGAATTTTTATTAGATACTGTGAACTTTATTTACCTTCATAAGTTTTTGGAGGTAACAAAGCCAAGATATCATAAAGTCTTAAACGGACCATTGCAGCACTGGCTTTCAGATGAGCTCCATGGGCTTTAATTACAGACGGAATGCTAAAATATCAAAAGTATAGTTGGTATCAGCTTACTCGCATAAGTGTTACTCAAAACATTTTCAGCAATGTATCAATGAACTGTCAAAATACATTGGTATTACATTTTCATTTTAGTTTATTCTGTGGCCTTTACTGGAACATTATAAAACACAATTTTATTTCAACCCATACCATACTATAATTTTATTTTATTTTACTATTATGTTATGTTAATCACCATATATTCCATCATTAGTTTTTGATGTAGTGTTCCATGATTCATTGTTTGCCCATAACACCCAGTGCTCCATGCAGAACGCACCCCCCTTAATACCCATCACCAGGCCAACCCATCCTCCCACCCCCTCCCCTCTAGAACCCTCAGTTTGTTTCTCAGAGTCCATCGTCTCTCATGGTTCGTCTCCCCCTCCAATTTCCCCCCCCTTCATTCTTCCCCTCCTGCTATCTTCTTCTTCTTCTTTTTTTTTTTTTTTAACATATAATGTATTATTTGTTTCAGAGGTACAGGGCCGTGATTCAACAGTCTTACACAATTCACAGCGCTCACCATAACACATTGCTATAATTTTTAAGGTCATTTTAAGACAGTAAAGTTTTATATGTTTCATATATGACATTAGAGGGAAATACAAAACATGACTTTGTAAATATGCAAAATTGGATGTTAACTTGTCATAACTGCTTACTTACTGTGACATCATAGTCATGGCACATTCAATAGGGGTCATCAATTTTCTAATCACATCTTCAGTTAGGAGCTCGGGGCAATGTGCAACAAAACTCCTCATTGCTAGATAAAATATTTAAAAGAACAGATTTAAGATAGCTTTTGTGAAAATAAAATTATAGAATTATATAAAGATACCTGTAATTCTCCATTATTATACAATATAAGGTTCTGAAATCAGGTCAAACCAAAAGAAGAACTAACTGCAACTATAGAGAAAAATCATTAGAAAAGTCTAGAAGAAAGGTAGAGGGAGGGAAGATATCTGTTAGGGAGATTTTTGTGAGTGGGAAATCAAAGGTCTTGTAACATCACTAAATTCAGACAACTACAAAGAAAGCAGTTTCAAGACAGAACCAAGAGTGCACAAAATAGCTCACATAGAAGGAACATCTTTGCTGCCCCTTTAGCTACAGAACTAAGACAAAAACAGCTCTTAGATGTGTGGGAACAAAACGGACCCCTTGCCCTGCCACCCTTATGCTTTAGTGTATATCTGTTTCCCACAATTTGGAAAAAGAAGCACTTTTCACTCTGAGATAAATCAAAAAAGAATAGAGTCACCCAGGGTAATTCTAGTTCCCAAAGGAAACCAAACTTGAGCCTTTCCTGTAAGTTGCCGACTTCTAAACAAAACCAACTTTATTCATGATTTTCATGACACTGATGTCTGGAAAAAATGCATCAACATTTGCAGATTTGATAATTTTGGCTGTCTGTCCATTATGAAAAGACGTACTGTCAACTCAGTGACTTTGGAGACCGTGAGTTTCTTCTTCCTTTGAATACCTACCGGGCTGTTTACGTGGTGGCCCGTGCCTCTCTGACAGGTGGACTACTGCTGTAACTGGGAATCAATAACTGGGCTCCGGCTCTCATCTTACCACTAATGCTAACCTCCTTTTGAGAGTCTCAGCTTCATTTCCATTGCAAAATTAGCAAACCGGCACAGGTTATTTATAAAGTTTCTCTCTAAATCTACAAGTCTATGAATTTATTATTACACATTAAAATAAAAATTTGAAGTAGTTATTTTCCTTCCCCTCACAAACATTTTAGTAATAAAATAATATTCTGAGAGTACAATCCTTTCAGTTCTTACCACATAAAGCTCCGGCACGACCTTCCAATGTCACCTGCCAGGTAAAAGAATCGCCTCGGGCCTTCTCAGCCTCCAATTCCTTTAGAGAACGGGGAAAAACATTTCGCCACAGTAACAACATCTTGGGCAGATGATAACGAACAACAGATGGTCCTATTGGAGAAAACGAGAATGCGAAACCATACACATAAACCATATATATAAACCATACATTACAAACAAAGTCAAAGAGCCCCACACAGGCTTTAACAATACCCATTGTTTCACTCTATCTTTATCTGTAATGTAAGATTTTCAACGTGCATCTTTTATTTTCCAGTTTGATTGAGAAATAATTGACATATATTGCTGAATAAGTTTAAGGCATACAGCATGATGGTTTGGGTTATAAATAATTGTAAAATGAGTACCATGACAGGTGCAGCCAACACTCATCATCTCATATAGACACAATAAAATGAAAAAAAAAATTTTTTTTAATTTTCTCCTTGTGACGAGAACTCTCAGGATTGACCCTCTTAACAGCCCTCCTGTCTGTCACACAGCAGTGTGATCTGCAGCCACCGTGCCACACGCCACACCGCTGTCTTTACTCAGCTCAGAACTGCAAGGCTATACCTTTTGACCACCGTCCTCCACCTCCTCCCCCCCCACCTCAAAATGTTTCTTAACATATCTATTAAAGCATAATAAAACTCACCTACAAAGTATCAACATTTTTAGCAGCCAAACGTAAATCCATAACAAGTACTTTAAAAGAAATTACCCAACCATATTCAGAATGGTGGCTTATGCATTATCAATAATGAAATACATCTGGGATACAGCTTATGACATCTTTTCTATAAATACACATGTATATAAACATAGACACCCAAGTCCCACACACATACGTCTATATATTCCTCTCTTTGGGGGGCAACTGATATGGCTAATTTTGTTTTATGGAGGAGCGGTATGTTTAGAACTAAGAATTTACATTCTAAGGAACTCCTTTAACATACCATGTAACGTATTTAACATAAATTTCTGGAAAAGTTAGCACTTTTTATTTTCTTTAGAAAACTAGGGCAAAGTATACCTTCCAAAAGGTAGACGCTCAAAGTGGTGAGTGATTCTGTAGAGCACACACACACATGAACTAAAAAGTAGACACATCTCATCGCCAGGACAACATGTCTTTCTGTTCTCTGTACAGTGCTAAACTTTGCCTGTATCTCAGATTTGTCACAGCACTTAGGAAAGTGAAATGCAGAATGGTAACCCCAGAAAAGCAGCACCAAAAAGACCACTTAAATGTGACCTTATTACCACCCTACCAAAATCATGTCACTCCCGTCACTCTGGGGATGGAATGTGCCCCCATACTCTTATCTCATTTGGTTAACACTAAGCCAATTAGTTAGACCAGGCCTATTCTGATAGTCAAGGTGAAACTTTGTTAACAAATTTCTCATTAAATGTACTTCAGCAGAAATTACCAAAAATAGGAATCCACGCCCAAATGAGAGGAAAAACACCTTCACCAATTTTCTCATGTCATTCACAGTCTAGAATGTGAAGTTTAATACTTTTAAATTAAACTTTCTTTATCGTCTACTGACAGTTATACAGTTAGACAAGATCCTACTCAAATATAACTATACCTAAAGTCATAAGTGCTCCAAGTAAAAGCCATCCAGCCTGGGTACGCTGTAAAGACAGCCTGCTATTTTGGGCAGCAGTTCGTAAGAGATCTTCAGCAATACTAACTACCATCTGCAAGAGAAGTTTAAAATTGGATTTTAACTGAAACAAGTTAAAGAAATCAAATAAGAAAATACATAGCTAGTGTGCTTAGTTAAAAAAAAAAAAAAGTTGTCCTTTTTTGTTGTTGCTGTTAACATGTCTTAAAAGAGGCAACATCAAGGGCTGCTCCATCCTGATTGCACGCCTGTCTCTGAGGAGACCCCACTAGCACAGTGGTTAAGAGAGAGCTCCAGAGCCAGACTGCCTGGGTTCATATCCCAGCTTTGTCATTTCCTGGCTTTCTGACCTGGGATTAACTTCCCTGCCTCAGTTCCCTCACTGGTAAAACAGGTATAACAGGAATGCCAACCTCACTCCAGGAAGCATTAAGTAAGTTAATACAGCAAAGCACTCAGAAGAGTGCTGGTCCATGCAACCACTTAATAAATGCTATTATTGGTAGTACTGTTATCCTATATTCGAAGATTTGTTGAACTCCCATTATGTTTCTGCCATTAAGCTAATCTTATGGCACCTACAGTCTTATTAGAGAATCTGTCACAGGGAAAATGGGAAGTAACAAGCAGCACATGATTAAATGACAAAAATAGTAAGACAGATGTAGTCGTGGTCTGCAAAGGGGAAGGTTATCCTAGATGGAGTAGCTCTGAGGAGATGGCATGAAAGAAATGACACTCTAATTGGGCCTTCAAACAAATGGATAAGTTTGGTACAGGTGACCAAGAAGGGGGATGAGATTCTAATGTACGAACAAAGGCATGAAGGCTGAAAAAGGCATGAGAAGAAAGCAAGATGACTAGTCTAAGTAGAGCAGTGGGAAATGAGAATGAATGGGTAGAAAGAAGGCAAACTGCGGAGGTGCCAGTTTACCAGACAGAGGGGATTATGTTTATTCTCTGAGCACTGGGTAGTCCCGAAGGGTCTCTGAGCTAATGTGAAACATGGAAGTGGTATGGGGAGATGGGAGAAAGACTGCAGGCAGGATAATCAGAGAGGAGGCAGTCAAACAACAAAAGGAGACGGAAGCTGAGATTCGAGCAGTAGCTACAGAACTCTTAAGAACGAATGGATCTGGGCCTAATGTCCCAGAAAGAATCTACATATGTAAGGTTGCAAATAATATTTACATAAACAATATTCTTGAGAAAAAACCATAATAGTATTAGCAGGTATAGTAGAAAGAAACTGACTCATAAAACCATTCAACTATTATTATTATCAAAACGCTAAATGCAATAACATATGCTCCTGTTATCTTTGAATACAGCAATATGAATTTTTATCTCTAAAAGCTGAAAGAAAAGCTCTGATTTCCACATAATTACTGTAAGGTTTTTTTTTTCTCTAAAATAAAATGATACTACACCCAGACAAAATCTACTATTCCTATGCAGAATTAAATATCAAATTGTAATTAGGGTCTGTCAACTCCATACTGGCAGAACACTGTTTTTTATATTACTATAGTAAAACTGTTGTTTGATCACCCAGCTCAACATTAAACACAGAAGGTGTTCCAATGAAGACTAAAGCCCACATGACAGCACTTACAATTCCACGGTCTCTGTCATACCTTTCCCTTGGCATGAGGAATGCCCAACGGACACTGATGAACTCCACCTAACAAAGCAGCCATTGCAAAGCTGTATCCGCTAACAGCTTCCGGTGAAGTTTTCAAGTTGTTGAGCCGTTCTGCGCACCTGTCTAGAAACGGTGTCAGCTGGAATGGTAAAGCCACGGCCACACAGCGCAAACACCAGGCGGCGGCAAGCCGGGCAGCCATACTTGGATGAAGAAGCACTGAAGTCACGGTTTCCAAAAGTCCTAAAGAGAAATACACCAAAAAATGCCTCTTTGATGAAGTCAAATGATTTCATGAACAAGAAGAATATGTGTAACATGATTAAAATCATAATCATTATGGTTTTACCCAAATACTTTCAGAACTTTGCCAAAACACAATACATTATCTCAGAAATAGTAGAGAATTTTAAAGGAACACTTTCTACAAAAAAAAAAAAAAAAAAAATGCATAATTACATCCCAAAAAAATATAAAGGTTGATGTAAAAATTAAATGTGTATTCAACAAATTTTAGCCAATTATTAGAAACAAACTACCGTGACTTTGTCTCCCCAACCTTTATTTCACCATTTATTCAACATTCACAAACCCAGTGAATCTTAACTTAAATAAAACTGAACTTTTAACAAATGATCTGAAAACTACTCATTATAATGGCAAGTAACTAATCAGGAGTTAAATATCAATCACACTTATGACTTTTTTTTTAAATGGTAAAAAGAATCCCAGCAAGTAAGTGAATTATCATACCTATAGATGCTTCCTGAATAAGAGGGGATGCAGTAGCATTCAGGCTCTGTACCAGGCTCCCGAGTTCTTGGAGGGCACAGACCATCACATGCTGGCTTGCTGCAATGTCTGCTGCTCCAGATTTGTTTTCACCACTAGTATCATTCACTACTGCTTCTGGAAACACAGAATCATGTGTTTGATGTGGGTGAATTAAGTTGTGACGAAACTTTTTTGATTTCTACAACTGACATTTTTATACCAGTATTTGCACCAGTTGATGCCTGGGTGTTAAAAGCTCTGTGTGTAACTACTTCTTAGCAGAACACCAGTGTAACTAAACACTGAAGTGACTGAGCACACTGTTTAGTGACATCAAGGCAGTACTGAAGTATGCGCGGAGGTATTCTGCCTGCGTCCGGGAATAGCCCTAACTTGAGCAAGCAGCAGCAAAGCACCGTGTACCAAAGCACAGGTTCCTCAGAAAGGCACGTGGCTTCCAATTGCAACTCTACCAGTCACATCCGCTACATGACACTGGGCAAGCCACTCCACTAACCCGAGTCTCCAGTTCTCCTTCTGCTGAGAGGGATAAGGGACTATCTCAAAGAGTACTGTGGTGATTAAAAAGTCAATTCACATAAAGAACAGAGCACAATGCTTCCCACAATACACATGCAGTCAGTGTCAGCGGCCATTATTGTTACTTCAATATTATTGTTGCTACCTCAAGTGCTGCAATATATGGATAGCAACATTGTCGAATTACTGAGCAGAAAGCAGATCCGTAAGGAAACTGGCTTTAGAATTCCTTACTGAGATGCTCCTCAAAGTTCCCGTTAGCTTTGCTGCCCTCTTCCCTGACCTTTCAATAGAACTGAAATGTATTTAACATGTATTTAATTCTGCTTTTAAGATTTTTAAAAAATCAAATGGTTAATCTATGACCTTAAGATTAATAACCTTTACATGACAGTAAAACTTCCTCACCTTTTTTGCATTCATTGTGTATTAATAGACTATAAGATGAAATCAGAGAGGGAGACAAATCATAAGAGACTCTTAACTATAGGGAACAAACTTAGGGTTGCTGGAGGGGAGGCAGGTGGGAGGATGGAGTAACTGGGTGATGGGCCTTAAGGAAGGCACTTGATGTAATGAGCAGTGGGTGCTATATGCAACTGATGAATCACTAAACTCTACTTCTGAAACTAATAATATACTATATGTTAATTAATTGAATTTAAATTTTAAAAATAGACTAAAATATATATAATATATAATAACAGAACAGATTAATACATTATAGACTGTAATTTTCTCTTTTTTTCGAGATTTTATTTAATTTATTTGCCAGAGAGAGAGGGAGAGAGAACGGCAAGGCAGAGGGAGAAGCAGGCTCCCTGCTGAGCAAGGAGCCCGATGTGGGGCTCAATCCCAGGACCCTGGGATCATGACCTGAGCCGAAGGCAGATGCCCAACCGACGGAGCCACCCAGGCATCCCCAGACTGTAATTTTCATTATGGACCTCGTTATTTTTAGCTATTTCTGGACTTCGAAATGCAGGAACTCTATTTTTTGATTGCTAAACCACAGCTCCTTGACCAGGTACTATCTATATCTGGTTCACTATTTTATTCCCACAATCTGGCACAGTGTTTCTAGCCCTTAAACATTTCTTCAACATATTATTGTACAAATATTTTTCAAGTTGTGAACCTAGGACAGATTACTGTTTTAATATAACTGAAGAAAAATACCTCATTAATTTAAACACCTTTAATTCACAATTCATAACTTTCAGTTAGCCCTATGCATTTAAAAATGCTTTGCTTGGGGTAGCTGGGTGGCTCAGTTGGCTAGGCACCCAACTCTTGATTTCAGCTCGGGTCATGATCTCAGGGTCATGGGATTGAGCCCCAAGATGGGCTCCGCGCTCACATCACAGAGTCTGCTTGTCTCTCTCCCTCTGGTCTTCCCCCTGGTTGTGCGTTCTCTCTCTCTCTCTCTCTCAAATAAATAAGTAAAAATCTTTAAAAATAAAAAAACAAAAATGGTTTGCTTGATGTGGATGGAGCTAGAGTGTATCATGCTAAGTGAAATAAGTCAGTCAGAGAAAGACAAATACCATATAATCTCACTCATATGTGGAATTAAAAAAAAAACAGATAAACATATAGGAAGGGGTAAAAAAGGAGAGAGGGAAACAAAGCGTAAAAGACTTTTAACAATACAGAACAAACTGAGGGGTGATGGAAGATGGTGGGTGGGGGATGGGCTAGAGGGGTGATGGGTATTAAGGAGAGCACTTGTCATGATGAGGGCACTTGTCGTGATGAGAATCACTGAATTCTACTCCTGAAACCACAATTGAACTGTATGTTAACTAAAATTTAAGTAAAAAATTTTTTTAAATAAAAAAATAAAAATGGTATGCTAAGTAAAAGCTATTATAAACAATGAAAACTATAACCATTTGTGAATTTACTTTTACTAATTTTATAAAATATTTAATATATATTCTTTAAATATAAATTACTGATTATTCTCTATTCATTAAATTGTTATTTTTTTAAAAGATTTATTTATTTATTTGAGAGAGCGAGAAAGAGAGACAGAAAGCAAATGGGAGAAAGGTAGAGGGACAGAATCTCAGACTCCCCACTGAATGTGGAGCCTGAATGTGGGGCTCGATCCCACAATCCTGAGATCATGACCTGAGTTGACATCAAGAGTAGGATGCTTAATCGACTGAGCCTCCCAGGTGCCCCCAAACAAAGCATTTTTAAATGCATAGGGCTAACTGAAAGTTATGAATTGTGAATTAAAGGGTGTTTAAATTAATGAGGTATTTTTCTTCAGTTATATTAAAACAGTAATCTGTCCTAGGTTCACAACTTGAAAAAAATTTTACAATAATGTGTTGAAGAAATGTTTAAGGGCTAGAAACACTGTGCCAGATTGTGGGAATAAAATAGTGAACCAGATATAGATAGTACCTGGTCAAGGATCTGTGGTTTAGCAATCAAAAGATAGATTTATTTATTTCTAAAGACCACTATTAGGCAATATAATTTGCCTGATTAAGGTTAAGAAAACTGAACTGTCCTACAGAATGTATATTTTACCTTTAGTTCCCTAATCGGATTAACAGCTCCATGAAGGCAGGAACTTTTACGTCACTCATTATTCAAACCCTGAATTACTGCTTTGCAATCTCAGATACTCAATAACTACTTCTTAAACTGAGAAATTTATAAAATGGACATTTCTTTTAATTATGAATAACTGAGGCTTCACAGTATATCCTACAGTGGGCTAATAACCACCTGTAATTGCTCCTAAGTCTTCCTATTACGCCTATTAACAAAAGGAAAACAAACAAACATGTGTTTATAAAACAAAAGGCCCAAGCAGAAAAATTACAATAGGTTGTTCCTCAAAGATAGCAAAGCACTATGCTGCTGAATACCAGGAGAGCTAGAACATCAGCACAGGCACTAGAAATGAAACAGAAAACCTAACCTTTCAAACATGCTACTCAAATCTTTAAAAATTCTATTTCACTGTAATTATGTTGTTTTAATAACAAATAAGAGTACTCAATAAAAGTGACTCTTAAAACACAGTCCAGAAAAGGACATGAACTAATCAGACCCATTAGTATTTACTAAGCATAATAACATAAAGCTAAATGACTACAGAAATCAACAACACACATCAAGATATCAATTCTTACCTACTGCTTTCATTTGTTTTCCAATAGCTTGGCATATCTCTTTGGCAGCTGCAATCTGGGCTTTTTCACCTAGCAAACTGCCCACAGTAGCTCTTAGGATAAAGGAGACACATCGTCTTGAGTACACAGCCTCTACATGTGTTTGTGTTGCCCGAGGATGGGAAACCAGATCAAGTACGTGGGACAAGAATGTAGCAAAGCTACGCTCCAACCACTGACCACCCAATGTAGTTACAAAAACAACATATGCCTATAAATAAAGATATGAGATTACAGATAAAGCAATACAGAAATAAATGATCACAGCACACAAAATAAATTATACCTGAGATTAAAGTTGAGAAAATTCAATACTTAAAACCTTTTTAGTACTTCTAGCATAGGAATTACTGGTGGAATTATCTTTGGCTAAAAACTGTTCTTAGTAGCTTCCTGAAGAATGTAAAATGACAGTGAGGAGGGAGGGAAGGAAAGCTGAATTCATCCTGATGATGAGGAAGGTAATAGGTTATAGGATTAAGAAAACTCTCACATCCTAAATAAACATTGACCTAGGACTAGAAAGCCCTGCTTGTGACCATAAGATAAAAATGGTTTACTTCTACTTTACACTTGTTTCAGGAACAATGTACAGTTGGAGTGATTTTGACTAAGATCACAAAGAAACATTTTATCTTTTTATGTATTAATTATTCTTAGATCATTAACCATAACACCTTATTTGCTTAATTATTATCTTGTAATTTTAACTACAAGTCAGGATTAGTTTCATAATTACATTGGTGATTACTCATTAATGATAAACCCAATCGAAGTATTAACCAATACGATTAGCTACAGAGTCATTGGAGAACATTAAACTCTAAATGCTTCAAGCTCTTTGAATACAATTTCAACTAAAACTGAATTATTTTACATCTGATTTTCTGCCAAGTAAAATTTGGGAAAATGTGGGATACTTACATAAATATAGCAGACAAAGGCTTATTTGCACATCATTAAGAATCTATCTTTCCATATAAGTGTGTAATTTGGAATTTGAATGGAATTCATTCATTTGGTAAAATAAACATTTTGGAAAAAAAAAAAAAGCAGACAATATAAAAAATCTGTGTGTACTGAGTCTTCCGTGAGATTTCACCAGCAATGTGAACGGAATTCTTTCATACGTATCCATTACAAACCTGTGTGACTCCAACTCTCACTTCACGATTAACAGACCCTCCGACTTTTAACATCTCTCCACCACTCTTTAAAAAACCTGACCCTCCACGTAGAAATCCTGTGGCCATGAGTTCTAAGACTTCATCAAATGTCGCTCGCTTCACGTTCTGGCGCATTACTTTCAGGAAGAAAAGTAAATTCATAAGCAATATATTTTGCTATTCATTGGATAATATTTTCTAATAAATTTAGCTTAAAAATTCAAGTAATTATTTTTAAGGATCCTTAAACCACTACAAAGAGGGTCCTTCCATTGTCTTATAGTCTTTAAATTTACAATGTACTTGCAAAAATAAATTCAATTTTGAAGCAAAAAATGCTAGGAAACATGGAAGGAGCTAGAGATTAAAAGAAATTTATTAAATCTACTCCAAACATAGTCTAATAATGTTAACCTTCATATATGTAACACAACAAGGACAAAGCACATCCATAGCAGATACTGCTAATTGATCACAGCCCTCATTCCCAACACAGTAGACTCAAAGAAACTTTGCCAAGTCCATGCTTTCTAGACAACAGTTAGCAATAGATTAAAATGTCACTGGACTGCAGCTGAATTGCCATTCCCTTGCACAGAGCTTCATATTTTATAAAGTCTTTCACATACAGCTGCAAACATAATCCTCACAAAAAGTCTGTAGGAGAGGTATAAAGCTCATGATTAAGTATGTAGACTTCGGAATTTGGCTGCCTGGGTTTGAATTTCAGCTCTGATGCTTAACAGAACACTTAAGAGAACACAAATTACACAATCTCTGTAAGCCTCAATTTCCTTGTTTATAAATTGGGAATAGTAACAGTACTTATAATTCATAGGGCTTTTGTGAGGATTCAATAAAACTCAGTTATATGCTGAATTCAGTGCCTGGCACATAGTACTTAATAAACGTTACCTGTCATCATCATCATCTAATTGCACAGACTGAAATTATTATCGTTAAAGATAAAGAGACTAAAGCTCAAAGGGTTTCACAGCTAATTAACAAAAGAGCTAGGACTTGAATCTGTAACATCTGATTCTCCTTCTACTACACAGAGCTGGAGTAGGGGTGGGGACAGTAGCAGGCGTGGCCGGGCTCCCTCAGGGTCCACTCACAACCCTCACTGAGGCACCTCTATGCAACTGTGAGGCACAGCAGAAGTCACAGGACAAATGTCTCTGACTCTGCTTACAGTAATGGCCAAAAAAAAAGAAAACAAAAGAAAAATAATACTGTACTATAAAGGGGATCTACTCATCAGAGATTGCAAGTAAGGAAGCATATTAAGTGCCAGAATCCAGTCCCCTGAAGATTATACAAAACCATTTCATAAATCTTACTTGCTTTTATATCCAGTATACTTGATAGATATTATCCTGTACATTATAATCACAAAAAATGTCTTGTCTATATCAAGGAAAATGCCATTTGGGTAGTTCTATTCCCTGAAAAAGTAGACAAAGACGCTTAACAATTTAAATCTTTCAAGTGACTTGCCTATAACAAGTAACTTATTTAGATAGATTTCATATACCTTCAAATATCTGTTACAGTCTACATCAGGGATTGGCAAATGATACCTGTTGCTTGTTTTGGCATCAACGCTGTAGCCATGACTGCTCCTAAGAGTTTAGACACTGCCACTCGAACCCCATAATTTGAGTTTTCCAAAGCCTTAAAGCAGTGAGTGGCAATATTTTCCAACTCAGCAGTCCACATGAACACAGCTTCATTCTGTAGTTCTAGTAAACACTGGAATTAAAAAAAAAAAAAAGTAAATTACATCCTAGAACTTCCACTTCCAGAGATATAGTAACAAGATTCAGATTTACTCTCTCTCCTGAAATAACCAAAAAATTAAAACATACGAAATAAGAGTTTTCATGACACTGGACATTAGGCAGTGAAGGAGAGCAATGCTTAGGAGATGGAAAACAAACTTAACACTGTAATTGTCCCAGCTTACGGCCTCGAGAGAGTTTTCAGTACTTAGGAGAAGACATTTAACACTAAACTCCTGTAGTCTAAAGAAGAAAGGTCTCAAATCAATAACCTCAGCTTCAACCTTAAGAAACTCATGACATAGAGCAAATTTAGCACAAAGTAAGCAGGGGAGAAAAGAGAATAATAAAGATAACAGAACTGAAATAGAAAACTGAAAAAGAATAGAAATAAAACCCAAAGCTGCTTCTTTGAGATGACCAATAAATTTGATAAATCTCTAGCCAGACAGATAAAGAAAAGACAAAAGACACCAATTACCAAAATTAGGAATGAGAGCGGTCACATAACTACAGACTGACTATATATTAAAAGAACAAAGAGAACATCATAAACAACTTTATGCCAGTAAATTTGACAACTTAATTGAAATAGACAACTCACTAAAGAAAAAAGATAACCTAAATAGCCCAGTATTGATTTTTAAAATTGAATTTGTAGGAGCACCTGGGTGGCTCAGGCGGTTAAGCCTCTGACTCTTGGTTTCGCCTCAGGTCATGATCCTGGGGAGGGGGGGCGTTGTGGGATGAAGCCCTGTGACCAGTTCCTCGCTTGGCAGGGAGTCTACCTGAGATTCTCTCCCTCTGCCCCTCCCCCATGTACTCACTCACACACGCGCACTCTCTCTCAAATAAATCATCTTAAAACTGAATTTGTGTACAAGTAAAACTGGGGAAAACTAAACAAGATCAATGGACTATGTCAATGTCAACACTATTATACTAGTTGTAATATTGTATTATACTTTGCAAGATATTACCATTGGGAGGAACTGGGTAATAAAGACATCTCTATATTATTTCTTATAATTGCATGTAAATCTACCATTAAATTAAAATAAGAACTCTACCTAGAAAAAGCAACAACAAAAACAACACAAGAAATCAAATATAAAACAAAAGGCACTTGACAAAATCCAACATCCATTCCTGATAAAACCTCTTAGCAAGCTAGGAATATAAGGGTGTTTCCTCAACTTGCTAAAAGTCATCAAGAAAAACCAACACTAAATGGCAAAAAACTGAATGTTTTCTCTATAAGGATCTGGAATAAGACAAGGATGTTTGCTCTCATTTTTTTTTTTTTTTTAAGATTTTTTTTTACAATAGCACCAAAAACCATAAGATACCTCGGAATAAACCTAACCAAAGAGGTAAAGGATCTATACTCTAGGAACTACAGAACACTCATGAAAGAAATTGAAGAAGACACAAAAAGATGGAAAAATATTCCATGCTCATGGATCGGAAGAATAAACATTGTTAAAATGTCTATGCTACCCAGAGCAATCGATACCTTCAACGCCATCCCGATCAAAATTCCAATGACATTTTTCAAAGTGCTGGAACAAACGATCCTAAAATTTGTATGGAATCAGAAAAGACCCCGAATCGCCAAGGAAATGTTGAAAAAGAAAAACAAAGCTGGGGGCATCACGTTGCCCGATTTCAAGCTATATTACAAAGTTGTGATCACCAAGACAGCATGGTACTGGCACAAAAACAGACATACAGACCAATGGAACAGAATAGAGAACCTAGATATGGAACTCTATGGTCAAATAATCTTTGACAAAGCAGGAAAAAACATGCAATGGAAAAAAGACAGCCTCTTCAATAAATGGTGCTGGGAAAATTGGACAGCCACATGCAGAAGAATGAAACTCAACCATTCTCTAACACTATTCACAAAGATAAACTCAAAGTGGACGAAAGACCTCAATGTGAGACAGGAATCCATCCAAATCCTAGGATTTGCCAAATAGGCAGTAACCTCTTGGACATCGCCCACAGCAACTTCTTTCAAGATACATCTCCAAAAGCTAGTGAAACAAAAGCAAAAATGAACTTTTGGGACTTCATCAAGATAAAAAGCTTCTGCACAGCAAAGGAAACAGTCAACAAAACAAAGAGGCAACCCACAGAATGGGAGAAGATATTTGCAAATGACACTACAGATAAAGGGCTGGTATCCAAGATCTATAAAGAACTTCTCAAACTCAACACCCAAAAAACAAATAATCAAGTCAAAAAGTGGGCAGAAGATATGAAAAGACACTTCTCTGAAGAAGACACACAAATGGCTAACAGACACATGAAAAAATGTTCATCATCATTAGCCATCAGGGAAATTCAAATCAAAACCACATTGAGATACCACCTTACACCAGTGAGAATGGCAAAAATGGACAGGGAAAGAAACCACAAATGTTGGAGAGGTTGTGGAGAAAGGGGAACCCTCTTACACTGTTGGTGGGAATGCAAGTTGGTACAGCCACTTTGGAAAACAGGGTGGAGGTGCCTCAAAAATTTAAAAATAGAGCTACCCTATGACCCAGCAATTGCACTTCTGGGTATTTACCCCAAAGACACAGATGTAGTGAAAAGAAGGGCCATATGCACCCCAATGTTCATAGCAGCAATGTCTGCAATAACCAAACTGTGGAAAGAGCCGAGATGCCCTTCCACAGATGAATGGATAAAGAAGATGTGGTCCCTATATACAATGGAATATTACTCAGCCATCAGAAAGGATGAATACCCAACTTTGACATCAACATGGATGGGACTGGAGGAGATTATGCTAAGTGAAATAAGTCAAGCAGAGAAAGTCAATTATCATATGGTTTCACTTATTTGTGGAACATAAGGAATAAGGAATAGCATGGAGGATATTAGGAGAAGGAAAGGGAAAATGGGGGGGGGGAATTAGAGGGAGAGATGAACCATGAGAGACTATGGACCTGAGAAACAAACAGGGTTTTAGAGGGGAGGGGGGAGGGGGGCTTGGTTAGCCCGGTGATGGGTATTAAGGAGGGCACATACTGCATGGAGCACTGGGTGTTATACGAAAACAATGGATCGTGGATCACTACATCAAAAACCGATGATGTATTGTATGGTGACTACCATAACATAATAAAATTAAAAAAAAAAAAGATTTTTTATTTATTTGAGAAAGAGTGAGAGAGCGCGTGCGCACGCAAGCACGGGGGGGAGGGGCAGAGGGAGCAGGAGAAGCAGACTTCCTGCTGAGCAAGGAGCCCAACACGGAACCTGATCCCAGGATTCTGGGATCATGACCTGAGCCAAAGGCAGATGCTTAAACAACTTGAGCCACCCAGGTGCCCCTGCTCTCATGTTTTTAATTCAACACTGTATTGAAGGATTTCTCCAGAGCAAAAGGTATCCTTATTGGAAAAGAAGTAAAACTGTCTTTATTCTTAGACAACGTGATTGTCTATGTAGAATATCTGACAGAATCTATTAAAAGAGATGATAGAACTTTTAAGTCATTTAACAACTTTGGCAGATACAAGAACAATATACAAAAATCAAGTGTATTTCTGTGTTATCAATGAACAATTAGAAATTAAAATTTTAAAAATCAATACCATTTAAAATAGCATTGAAAATATGAAATACTTAGGGATAAATCTGACAAAAAGATGTCCAAGACCTATAACTGGAAACCACAAAATGTTGCTAAGAGAAAACAAAGAAGACCTAAATAAGTTAGAAGATTTAATATTGTTAAGATGTCAACTTTTCCCAAATTGATCCACAGAGTCACTGTAAAATACCAGTATGAGTCAGCATCCCAGCATGGTATTTTTCTAGAAATTGATAAGTTAATTCTAAAATTCGTATGGAAATGCAAAGAGCCTAGAATACTATTTTGAAAAAGAACAAAGTTGGAAAGTTAACACTACCTGGTTTCAAGACTTATTATGAAGGTACAGTAATTAGGACAGTGTTATGGACATCAAGATAGATTAGTGGAACATTAAATAGAGTCCAAAATAGACCCATACACATATGGACAACCAACTTTCAACAAAGGTGCGAAGGCAATTTAAGTGAGGAAAAGATAGTGTTTTCAATGTGGTACTGGAACAAGTGAATATACACATGCAACAAAAAAAAAGAACTTTGATTCATATCTTGTACCATATTTAAAAATTAACTCAAAATGGATCATATATCTCAGTATAAAACTATGAAACTTCTAGAAGGAAACATAAGAGAAACCTTCAGTCAGGATAAGTTTTCTTAGATACAATACGAGCAGCACAGATATAAAAATTGGTAAATTGAAAAAAAAACTGGTAAATTGGACTTTGACAAAATTCAAAACTTCCCTTCTTTCCCTTAGAAAGGCACTATTTAGAGAATGAAAAGACAGGCCACAGCTGAGAAAAAGTATTTGCAAACCGTCTATCTGATAAAAAAATATATAAAAACTCTATATAGTACTATCAAAACTCAATAATAAGAAAACTACTCAAGGGCGCCTGGGTGGCTCAGATGGTTAAGCGTCTGCCTTCGGCTCAGGTCATGATCCCGGGGTCCTGGGATCGAGTCCCACATCGGGCTCCCTGCTCCTTGGGAGCTTGCTTCTCCCTCTGCCTCTCTCTCTGTCTCTCATGAATAAATAAATAAAATCTTAAAAAAAAAAAAAAAAAGAAAACTACTCAATAAAACAACAGGCAAAAGACTTGAATAGATTCTCCATCAAAGAAGATATGGATGGCAATAAAAGCACGTGAAATATGCTCATCTTTAGTCCTTAGGGAAATACAAACTAAAGCCACAATGAGATATGGGTACGCATCTGTTAGAATGGCCAAAATGACTGACAATACAAATGAGGATGTGGAGGAATTAGAAATCTCATACATTGCTGGTGGAAATGTAAAATGGTACGAGTACTTTGGAAAATAGTTTCGCAATTTTTTAAAAAAGTTAAACATTAATCTATCATACAATCCAGTTATTCCACTCCTAGGTACTTATCCAGGTAGAATAATGCATATGTCCACACAAAAACTTGTACACAGATTTTTATAGCTTTTTTTCTAATAGCCTAAACTGGAAGCAATTCAAATGTCCTTAACAGGTGAAGGAATAAACTAATTGTGGTACATCCACACAATGACATACTACTCAGCAATAACAATATAGATGAAGCTCAAGATAATTATGCTGAGTAAAAGAAGCCAGACCAAAGAAAGAGAGCACATACCCCATGATTGCATTTGTATATAATTCTACAAATTGAAACTAATCTATGAGAACAAAAAGTATGCTATCACATTTTAAAACTTTAAAAGAAAAAGTCACTGTTTAAGAGGAAGCAGGGAAAGGAATAGCATTATAAATCAGCAAGTACTAACCTTGGCAACTGCACATCGAACAGCCATCGACCTGTCAGTCAAGAGGGACCTGGCATTTTTGTAAATATCACGATGAGAGGAAGCCGCTGCACCTCCCAGTCCATTCAGAACTTTCTGTAGGCTCATTAAGATTTCACTTCGCCCTTGAGACTAGACGTGAACATAAATCAAAACTAAAAACTATGCTGTAAAACAAGTTCCATGGTGAAACAAGAACATAACAAAATACAAAAGTTTTCTGTAAGTAATGAAAAATAAAATAAAATTAAGTATCCTAGACAGTACCTGAAAGGTAAGAATAAGTATTACCTTCAATTAAATAATATCTTGCTGAGAAATCAGGTTACCACAAGAAAACATATTCTAATGTTTCCACAACATGAAGTTCAAGTTAATAGGAACATGAAAATAAAAATAGTTCCCAGAAGAGGAAATCTTCAGCCTTCCAAGACGAAGGAATTAGACTGTGAGAGTCCAGGGCTTGGTCTAGCTTTAGTGAATACCAAGTTGATAAGGAACTTTCAGAAGTAACACCAAATTGACATGACAAAATAGAATTATTTTTCCTCTCAAATCTTAAGCTCCATTACCTGTGAACATGACTTTTTTTGGAAATAAGAAATTAAAGAAAGACAAGGTCATACTCAATTCAGGTGGGCCCTAATCCAGTCACTGGTATCCTTATAAGATGAGAAGAATTTGGATGCAGAACACAGATGCACAGAAATAACACCGTGTAACAACAGAGGCAGAAATTAGAAGTGCATCTACAAATCAAGGAACACAAAGGAACGCCAAGGATTGCTAGCAACTACCAGAAGGGAAGAAAGCAGGGAAGGATTCTTCCCAAGGGTCTTTCTTCAGCAGCATGGCCCTGCCAACACCGATTTTGGATTTTTGCTTCCAGAACTGTGAGACAACAAACTTGTGTTGTTTTAAGTCACTGCGGTCATTTATTACCCAAGGCAACCCTAGGAGACTAATACATTTGCTATGGCACAAAAATAAAATGGCAGGGCAAAAATATCCATAGGGCTAAATAAAAAATAATAGGTAAACCTATTTTTTGCCAAGGAAAAGCATTCTTTCCCTTTCCGCTGAAACATAAGGTAATACACACTAAAGAAGGGACAAGAGTATTTTTTTGCAAGTAATAATCTTACGTTACCTTCTTGCTAAGCAGTATGAGTATCACAGTGACAGAAAAAAGGCAAACATATATTTTTACTGACATCTAACTCTTGCCACAAGCAAAACATTTAAATAATATTTGTTGTAAAACTTACCTCTGCACTTTTCAGAGATTTCAAAAGATTATTCACTGTCTCTGGAAATGCACTTCCTAACATTCTCCCCATTTTTTCATAAAATGCTCCAACACAAGCCACTGCAGCCCTATAAGAAGTGATGTTTTCACTGGTCATTGTTCAGGTTAATAATACAATTTCATGATACCTTTCTCATTTTCAGAAGTCAATTTGTATTTGTGTAGGACACTTCTCGCTACAAATCCTTAATTCTCAACTTTCAAAAACCCCTTGTTTATCTATTCTTTATAATCGCAACAAATACTATGGTTGATCAAATTGTATTCTTGTTAGGAATATAGGAGAATAAATATATATTTACATAATAAATCATACCCCTCCTTTGGAAAGAAATCCAAGTTTTCCTTTTATGAAGACTTCCCATATTATGTCAATCTACAATGATTCCTTTTCTTCTCTCATTATATATAACATTTAATGTTAACCACTCATTTTGATAAAAATTATGTTATTTATTGTGTTCTGACTTGACCATTTAAATGTGTATATCCTGGGGGGCTTGGCTGGCTCAGTCAGTAGAGCATGTGACTCATCTCCTCAGGGTCGTAGGTTCAAGCCCCACGTTGGGCATAGAGCCTACTTTAAAAATAAATATAAATAAATATAAATAAACATGTATATCTTATCCTGCCAATGGAAATGTAAAATCCGGAAACAGGGAATCTATCTTACACATTTTTTTTATTGCTCACAGTTCCTGCCTTTTAATATACAAATAATAGTAAACAATTACTTGTAAAATTTAATCTAAATGGCTTTCACGGAACATTTGGCTACACAGAAGAAGAAATGTAACAAAAGCCCATCTCTTCAGGACAAAGGAAACCACTCCATCGTCAGTTGTATGAATAGTAAATAAGTGAGTAGCTGTGAGTTTAGTTTAGAGGCAGGAGTACAGAAGAGGAGTGAAGAGTATAATCTTTGAAGTCTGGCAGATCCGTGACTAAATCCTGGACTCTGCCACCTAATAATAGCTATGTATCCTGAGCTATGTATCCTGAGGCAGACATGAAATACACTCGTGTCACTTTCACATATGTATTAAATAGTAGAATCAGGGAATCAACCTTCACCTGGTTGACTCTAAATCCCATGCTTTTCTCAATACTCTCCAGGCTGATAACAAAACTAAAAAGGACTGAGGTCACATGCCAGAATATTTAGGGAATTCCTAAACAAAACCCATGAATCCACTGGAAATACATATGAATAATAAGGAATATATGATAAATTCTACCTAAGCAGAACTAAAAAGTGATGTGTGGATTTGCTAAGTGGTGGAGAGCTAAACCATCAAAGTATTAACACAGCTTCAAATTCCAAAATAAATTGGAAAGCACTGGCGCTCTCTAATCTCTTCTAAAACTTTTGAGATCTACACTTATCCCAAACAATACAAAATCTAATCATAACTTACCTATGCAGTTGAAAACAGACCTAAAACTCAGTGTCTGGGTTCAGAATAATCTCCCTGTTTCCTCTGTAAGCTATTACACTGGCCCAGGCCCCTTGCATGGCGTTCTAGAGACGTATCCTTGGCCATCCTCTGTTCCCAAACAGAACTCTTCCTAGGTAACTTTAACTATACCAAAGGGTTCCTAATCTCCACTCTACTTGCCAAAACTACAATCTCAACTCAGAGCTCTGAAATTCGGACCACGACTTCAAACTACCTACTACACACTGTCCCCTGGATGTTCCCTCCTGTACTGCAAATCAGCGCACCCAGAATTGAACTTCTTGTCTTCCCCCTCAGGACTTGTTCCCTCCTCTATTTTGCATCTTTCTGAAAAGCACTGTAAATAAAGTATAAAGAACCTACTTTTGTTTCCAATGAGAAGTTTCCTTAGCCTAGAAAATAGGTTGGCAAACTACAGCTTGCAGGTTGAACCTGGCCCATCGTCCAGCCTACCACCGGTTTTTATAAATAAAATTTCATTGGAACACAGCTATTTTATTTATACATAGTCTGCGGCAGAGGTGAGTAGTTGTGACAGAGATGGGTAGTCCACAAAGCCAAAAAGAGTTACTCCCTGGCTCTTTTTCATAAAGTTTGCCAATCCTTGGCCTATCACATCCATCTTCCCATCTTTTTTTTTTTTTTTTTTTTTTTTAAAGATTTTATTTATTTATTTGAGACAGAGAGCCTGAGAGGGAGGAGGGTCAGAGGGAGAAGCAGACTCCCTGCCGAGCAGGGAGCCCGATGCGGGACTCGATCCAGGGACTCCAGGATCATGACCTGAGCCGAAGGCAGTCGCTTAACCAACTGAGCCACCCAGGCGCCCCCATCTTCCCATCTTAACCACTTATTTGACTAACCTCCATGTGTCCTTCCCTGTTGTTGATCTTTGGCCGATCCTTCCTTGAGAAGCCTTCCTTGACACTGCTCTCCCCTTATGCCACAGGTGAGTTATTTCCCCCTTGACAACACTCTTCACTGTACTGTAACTGTTGTGGTTTTCTTATTTGACCCTTTCATAGGATGCACCCCATAGCCATTAGCCTTAAGACTTGCTCTGAAAATGTCTGTCCTTGACCCAAACCAAAGGTCAGCAAACTTGCAGGCAAAATGGTCTCTGTCTCAGCTACTCAGTTCTGCCACTACAGCACAACAGCAGCTACCACCTAAATGAACGGGCATGTCTGTATTCCAATCAAACTTTACAAAATAGGCAGCAGGCTGGATTTGGCCTGTGGGCTAGTTTGCCCAGTCCTGCCTCAATCCCATCACCTAGACATTCTTCATTTTTCTCTATCCCAGCCAAGAATATTCTCTCCATCCAAATTTACCAAAAGACTTCTGTGCAAATTGCTGACACTATACCAATTCTCTGTCGTTTGCTTTTTCATCCCAGTGGCGATGAAACACGGACTGAAAAAGAACCCCTTCCCCACACCTACTTAGAGCTTTCATTGTCAAGCAGCATGTTGCAGGTTCCAATGACCTGGCGGTCTTTATGATCAGTAGTCCCTTATTAAGATAAGTTACTCTAAAAAAAACAAAATGTCAAAGTAAGTACTTACAGTTTTGTTGGTAAGTAGGCTGCAGTGTCATCTTTATTTCTGATAATGTCATTACATTTATCAAGTGTTTGAAAAACCGTAAAAGTATCCCCAATGCTATAAAGAGCTGCAAGATTTTTAGCTAACAGTTTTCGTGTAGGTGGTCCAGGTGAACTACTTATTAATCCAGTTAATTGTTCAACAAGTTTTTTCTGTTTTTCCTTTACATCAGTCTGTTATAAAAAAAAATAAAGAACATTATCAGTTTTTTCTTATATGTGATTGTGTTACCTTTTAATCAAAATTAAAAATACTCAGCAGTTAAAATCTAGATTACATTAGGCATAACACCATAAATGAAAATTTTCAAGATAAGGAAAAGTTCGGTAAGAAATGAACCATTCTTTCCTAGATTAAATATTATCCTTCATTCCCCCTCCAATGCCAAAAAGTTAGCTACCAATAAAAGTGACTACTCTAGATCCAAAAAGTTTCCACACTAACTTGCTAAGAAACCAATAGTCAACGGATATAAAATATTGGGCGTAGGGACAACTTATGTCTTAGAACCTAGCAAGGCTGCCCTATAAAAGCGAAGTCAGTAGTTCATCAGTTATAGGTCACTGAATGAAACTGAAAGAAACCTTAAGAGCCGCAGACAGCATAAAAAGAAAAATTCAGATATACTCATTATCAATGCCAAGAGTTCATTCATTCATTCATTCAAGAAATGCTGACTGTGCACTTATTATATGCCATGCACTATTCTAGGCACTGGGATGAAAGAGTGAACACAATAGACAAAGTCTCTGCCCTTATGAGTTTATATTCTAGTGGGGAAAGACAGAGTTCACCAAGTAAACAAATGAATAGTGTGAACTCTTACTGTTTTGTACAGATTAGTAAGAAAAGGCCTCTCTGAAAAGAAGTGAAGGTGTGAGCTATGCAGGCATCTGAGAGAAAAACATTCTAAGCAAAGGGAACAAGGGCAAAGGCCTTGAGGTGGAAGCTTGCTTAGTTGAGGACAGCAAGATGGCCAGTTTGGCTGAAGCAGAGTCCAAGACGAAGTAGTGTAAGATGAAGTCAGAAGGGCAGAAGGGACCAGATTGTATAGCACCTTACACACCACTCTAAGAATTTTCTATGTCATTCTAAGCAGGAATTTGAAGCGCAAGAGAAACGCAATCAGAACATTTTAAAAGGCACATTCTGAATACTGAGCAAAGAATACTCTACAAGGTACATGGTTGGAAGCATGGTGAGCACTTAGGAAATTATTGTAATAATCCAGATGAGAGATGAGGGTGGGAACAATGGCAATGATGACAAATAATTGAATTATGGACATATCTGGTGGATAGAACCAATAGGACTTGCTGATGAATATGATGTGAAGTTTGAGAAAGAAAGAAGTCAAGAATGACTCTAAGGTTTATGACCTGAGCAACCAGAAGGAAGAAATGGTCATTTCCTGAGAAGATGAGCACTAGGGAAAGGACAGGTTTGGGATGGGTAAATCAAGAATTTGGCTTTGAATATGTTAATTTTGAGATTCTGTTTAAGAGAGAAAGAGGTAGTTGGGTATGTGGGAGTCATTATTGTAAAAATCATGAGATTATGATATCCTTGAGGGAGTAAATACTTGTATATAGTCTTGTATTTTTCAATTTCACAACAAAATAAAAAACAAAGTTAAGTGTCTAAAAGGTAGAGGATCAATTATATCAAAAGCTGCTGATGGCCAACTAAGACAGAACACTGACCACTGGTTGGAAGAATCTGAGATCACTGATGACTAGACAAGAGCCGTTTCAGTGGAATGGAGACAAAAAATACTCACTTAGAAGGTGTTAAGAGAGAATAGAAACTTTGAGCTAAGGACTGTAAATGAATCCATTCATTAACTTTGTCTCTCCAAAATTACTACTAAAACTATACTAAAGGGCAACCAAAAAAACCCCACAAAAAACAAAAAACACAAATCTACAAGAGCAAAGAAAACAGGAAAACAATCAACAGAAAATATAGAAGCCAGGTATCCCCAATAGGGAAAGCTAAGAAGAGACTCAAATTACAACACAGAATCCCGTAAAGCTCATGTTTGTTTTGTTGTTGTTGTTTGAAGCTCTAGGTGCTTGGCGGAAGGAGTGAAGCTGTGCCTAGAGCTAGAGGACATAGTTGAGAGTCTAGAAGCTGTAAGATTCTCATACCTCTCTCCTCCATTCTGGACTTAGGGAACTCAAGAACAGCTGTGGGCTGGGAAAACTGCGCTGAAGACAGGGGGGTTAAATCAAAGTTTACATACTGGATGTTGAAGTCCCTAGCCTTCTCCCCCAGTTCCTAGAATCTAGGCAGCTGGTGATACATCCTAGGACACTAGAGTAGAAATGTCTCTTCCAGGGAATGAGTAGCTAAGAGAAAACTATGATACCAACGGTCAGGGGCTCCTCAAACAACAGGACTAGCCTACGCGAAGCACAGTTAATGACCTTCATCCTGCCCAGAGAACTTACTACTCATTCTTAAATTTGAACAGATGCCAAACATCATCAGATATTTGAGGAAAATATCTAATTTTAAAGAGAAAATAAAACATATACATAAGGAAAAGCAACTAGGATAAAATAGACTATGTAGGAAGAAGAAAACAGCAAAAAAAAAAAAAAAAAACCCTGTTATAACTCCTCAGGGAGATAAGTAAAGATATTGGGATTGCTAGACAGCACTGAGGGACCACTTGAAGTTGGAGATAAATGAATTTAAAATGTCGGCAGTCATATAATCATATTTTTCTCCAGGCACATTCAACTGTTCATGTAGAGACATGAAGTAGGCAAAGAACTAGGTTCAAAGGAGACTCAGGTTCTGTGACAAAACAGAAAAAGGACAGACTAAAATTCCTATTCCAGTGTAATATTCTCAATTCCATAAGTGACCCACAACCTTTCCAAAACATAATGCTTGTTTTTTTACAAATCATAAGCATATAATACTCTTCATTATGTAAACCCAGCTGGAAAAAAAAAAATACCATACCTTGTTGGCAGCAACCAAGACTTTATCAAGAAATCTCAACCATTCAAAGATAAAAACTGGTCTCTTTGCTTCAGTGATTTGAGCCAAAGCTTCTTCATTTAGCAATAAACTGTGGGCTAGCTCCATTACTGAAGTTTAAAAGTCACACCTTAACAAATTAAAAAATACTTGTAAGGATTTTTTTAATGTTAAAAGTCAAGCTTAATGAACGTAACCACCAAGAAGTTTAAAGTATGGCTTTACTTCTCATTTCATTTGGGGGAAACTTGCGTTAATTTCTTTGAGGTAAAACCCAAGAACCTAATTCTAAAGGACCAGCGTAAAACAAAAATGAACATAAATCAAAGTCACGCTTGGTGAGGAAGAATGAAAAAAGGGGTAAAAGGAAAATTAAAATAAATTTTGCAAATAGCAGGGCACCTGGCTGGCTCAGTCAGTAGAACCTGCGATTCTTGAACTTGGGAGTCGTGGGTTCAAGGCCTTCGTTGGGCGTAGAGACTACTTAAAATATATACGTAGCAAATAAGGCATTATTCCAGAAGAAAAATGCGTAGCAAAACACATGTCATTAACTCATTCCATAAACGCTAAAACTTAAGCACCCAGATCAAACACCGGCTGGGTCTGATAATCCATCCTCCCCTTTCCTCGCCCACTGCTCGGTGCACAGCACCCTTACCCTCCCCTGGCCCAGGAGGACGTCAAAACACCCAGCATAAAGATGTCACACTGGAAGTCTCCAAAGCCTTCCTACGGGGATGGGGTGAGGGAGCCACATACCCGTGGCAGAAGCTTCCGTGGCAACCCCGGGCGCTGGGGGAAATGCAGCCCGCAGACGCTGTGCGCGCTGCAGGTCTGGGTTAACCCGGCTACTCGGAGGACCACCGCAGCTCACTGCCCGGCCTAGGGAATGTGCAAGAGGCCGCCGCAGGCCTCGCCAGGGCCACTCGGACTGTCAACGACAGGTGCCGGTGGCCCGGAACCGAGCCCGGAGACTGAGAAAGGAACATGCTCATTACAAACTCGATTTTCCTCTCCAGCCCTCTGAAAACGTACGAGGGGACAGGGGCGTGCATGCGTGTCACCGTGCATGCTCTGGCGGCAGACGGGGGTGGCCTCACCTCCTAGTCTGGCAGGGGCCGCACAGCTGAGTCCCGGGGCCAGAAGCATCCGCCAAACGACCCGGATGCCCCGCCTCCCTCACCCCTGCCAGCAGGAAACGAAAGGAGAGCGCATGCGCAGAAGGCTGGTCTTGCGCAAGCGTACTGATTACATCCTCCTAGTCTCCCCTGCCACAGGTTTCCAATTGATTGCTCGCTAGGAAACTCAGGTGGGACCTGAGGCTCAGACGTCCCCTGCTGGTAGGTGGGCGCATGCGCCGCGCGCGCTCTCGCAAACTGGCCCGGGGCGAGTAGAGCTGCCAGGTAAGGGGGTGGGGACGCCAGATGGAATGGTAAAGGGCGGTGGGCTGTGCGCTTGTTGTGACTACCCCATCACACCATGACCTACATGCCCACCCGGGAGTCGTCGCGTCTGCGCGATGCTTGCGGCTGGGATGGACGCGAAAAGGGAGGAGTCCGCAGTCCCTCGGGGGGAGAGAGGAGGGCTCTGAGGTTTTTTGGCTAGGTTTCTACTGTTGTCCAGCTCCTTAGCCCTTCTCTCCCCTCGGGTGTGTAATGGGATTCTCCGTAGGCCTGAAGCAGCATTTTTGTTGCCGCCTTCTTGTCCGCTGTCTGCCAAAACAAAACAAAACTAACCTCACCCGAACCAGACCTACTACAGTCTCACCACTCTCAAAAAGTGGTAACTCCACTCTTCCAGCTCTTCAGACCAAAAGCCTTGGAGTAATCGTAGACTTCTCTCTTTGACACACCGCCTCCGATCTATCAGCCAGTCTCCTTAGATCTACCTTTAAAATATACCCAGAGTCCGACCACTTCTCACCACTTCCACTGCTGTTACTGTGGTCCAGGCCACCATCATCTGTGCCTGGATTGTCGCTTTAGGAAGTTTATCCTTATGCTTGATGCGACTAGATGATGCTAAAGAATATTGTACCCACAAAGGGGGAGTTAAAAAAAACAAACCTGGAACCCCCATTCGGATCTGCCTAACACCTTAGAGCTAAATGGGTCCCTTAAAAATAATCTAACCCTGTTTGCAGTAGCAAGAGCACTGAGACTGGATTTTTTTGTGGTGTTGAGCAAGTCATTTAGCCATACTGAGCCTTAGTTTGTCCAACTAAAAAGCTAACTATTCCTACCTTATATAGTTGTTAATGATTAAATGGGATAAAAGTGTCTGAGATACTGGGTAGGCGCTAAACCATTATGTGTAAGAATACTATTATTAGAAATGAAGAATTTGAAGTTTAGAGACAGTGGGTGAATTACCACAAATGCTATGTATAATCTTACATATTTTTAACTTATTATAATAAAAAGAAAAATGATAATGTTTAAGGATGCACACATGGCTGATGAAACTCTGAAGAAAAGTAAGAAATGATACAGTTGGTAGGGGACAAAGAGGGCTCCTGGGTAGCTGACAAGGGTTGTGATATGGGTGATGTGTTATATTATTTTTTACTGTATAATAAGTTACCCCAAAATTTAGCAGCTTGAAATAACTATAATCACTTATTATCTCACAGTTTCTATGGCTCAGGAATTTGTTACTAGTTTAGCTTAGCTCAGACTTTCTTAAGAAGATGTAGTGAAGATGCTAGCCCAGGCTGAATCATTTGAAGGTTTGACTGGGGCTCGAGGCTCTGTTTCTAAGATGTCTCAATCATGTGGCTCCCAAGTTTGTAATGGTTGTGGACAGGAGGCCTCAGGTCTTCCTGTGTGGACCTTTCCATAGAGCTGCTTAAGTGTCGTCAGTACATGACAGCTGACTTTCTTTAGAATGAGTAATCTAACCAGAGTTAGACTGATCTAAGAGCTGTAGTGTCTTTTATGACCAAGAAGTCACTCTCCATCATTTCCACAATACCTTATTGGTTACAGATCAGTCCTGGTCACTGTGGAAGGGGACTGCACAAGGATGTGGAAAACCAAGAGGCAAGAATCATTGGGGGCCATCTTGGAGGCTACCACTTGGTTACAAGAGTGTTTGCCTCATAAAAATTCATTATCTGTACATTTGTTTTAAGACATGATGACCTAGGGAGAAAAGTATTCTATTATTACAAAATCACAAAGTAAAGACCCTTCTTGTTCTTATCATGGCTAAACATTTAGAATTTATGGTGTTTGGACCACGGTGGTAGGGATATAGGGAACTTGTCTTTGGGGTTTACAGCCTGGTTAGGAAGATATACACTAAAAAATTATAAAGACAAACAAACAGAAACAGTACAGTAATAGTTTTCCCGTCCAGTGTAATTGTCCAAACTCTCAGTTGCAGTTGACAGAATCCCTATTCCAAGTTTAAGAAATGAGGAGATTTATTAGCCCATGTAACTGGGAAGAATGTTAGTCACAGCATCAAAGAAAGAGCTATAGGAATCTGGGTCTTAGGAACTAGAGGTAGAGACTCATTGCTTTTAGGACTACCTTTGTGCATTTTTTCTATCTGGTTTCATTCTGCAGAGTAGAATCCCTTCAAATGGCCAGGAAGGTGGCCGTTTGGAGCCCAGCTTCACATATTTCCAGTTCAGAAACCCCAGTGAAGAGATTTCTTTCCCCCCACAATCTGTATATTCATATCACGTAAGGAAAGAGATGCTTATGTGCCCTGGTTAGCCCATCACCTCCTCTGTTGCTGGGACATAGTGTACCAGAATTGGGAGTCCCCAGTACAGAGTACTGAGATTGCCACCTTCCACTAGAACTGCATGGAGGGCAGAGGGCTGGGTCCTCAAAGGAAAGGATGCAGGCAAAAACAGCATGTATGCACTGCAACAAATGAGTACCCTTTGTAACTAGCCACTGGACCAGCGGCATCGATGTCACCTGGGAGCCTAATAGAAATACAGAACTTCAGGCTCTAGTTCAGGATCAGACTCTGGATTTTAAGAAGATCCTGAGGCAATTCCTATACATAATAAAGTTTGAGGTGCACTTTTCTTGATAATTATTTTATACCTCTAAGGGAAAATAATTACATGATTTTAACTATTTTGGATGGAAACTCTCCTCAAAAATGTTTCCATATAAGTAAGATGTTAACTGTATCAAGTTTTAAATGAGCAGCTTGGACATGAAGTGCTGTAGAGCAAGGCCTGGAATGGTCAGGACAGACTTTGTGAAGGAGGGTCACCGAGGCCCAGGAGGAAGGAAATGTCTGTAGTATGTTCAGAGGGCAATGTGAAGCCCATATGACTTACATATTGAATCCTAAAGGAGCGTCAGAGGTCAGATTATGAAGGATCCCTCCTGCTATCATGTTAAAGTGACTGGTCCTCCAATGTCTACAGGGTAAAGCTTATTGAAGGATTTGAAACAGGTTAAATGACCTGACTTATGTTTTTTTTAAAAAAAAACACTCTGGGGCCACCTGGCTGGCTTAGTGGGAAGAGCACACGACTCTTTTTTTTTTTTAATTTTTTATTATTATGTTAATCACCATACATTACATCATTAGTTTTTGATGTAGTGTTCCATGATTCATTGTTTGTGCATAACACCCAGTGCTCCATGTAGAACGTGCCCTCTTTAATACCCATCACCAGGCTAACCCATCCTCCCACCCCCTTCCCCTCTAGAACCCTCAGTTTGTTTTTCAGAGTCTATCGTCTCTCGTGGTTCGTCTCCCCCTCCGATTCCCCCCCTGATGCTTGATCTCAGAGTTGTGAGTTTGAGCCCCACGTTTGTAGAGATTTAAAAAAATAAATAAGCTTAAAAAAAAAAAGTAGTCTTAAAAAAACAACACTCTGGAGAGCGTGTAGGAGACAGATTGGAAGAGGAGAGCCCAATTGCAATGAGACCAGTTAGGAAGTTGTTGTAATAGTTTAGGTGAGAAAGAAATGCCTTAACTATAGGAAAAATGAGGGGTATTGTAGAGGAAGGCTTGGCAGAGGTTTGTAAGAGGTCAGGAATGGTCAGATTGTAGTAACATTCATTTGAAAATAATAGGAGATGAAGGAGGCTTGGGGTAGAAGAGAATGAGTTGTTGGGGAGCTTCACACAGAAAGATGCTGGGAGGCACTTGAATGTGTGGGAGGGCTGCAGAGACAGATCTATTTCCATTATAAACTGAAATAATAGGTATTGTTACTTTATCCTATTTGATTTGTAGAAACTTTTGCCATATGAAGTTGAACATGGCAGAAGAAGAGGACTATATGTCAGATTCCTTCATTAATGTCCAGTAAGTAAATGTGTACATCTCATGTAATGGCATGTAGGAGACTCCTAAGCAATGACATTGATTTTAAATGCGGGTTGGAAGGTTAGTTTCATTGCTTTATGGAAACATCACCTACATTTTCATATTAAAGATACTAGGAGCCTTTATTTCCCTTTTAATACTAAACCTTGACTTCTGCCCTTGATTCTTGTTATTCTCCTCTTTCAAGGAAATTTCTCTTCTGCTTTATTTTCTTATTGTCTTTTCTAGCTAGTATTCAACTTTGCTCTTTATTATTTCCAACCTCCTAGAAAAATTAGTGTAAAATTACTTTCTTCAACTCTATACTTCTTTAGTTTCCTACAATCTGGCACCAGCCTTCATTATTTTTATTAGAGCAGCCATTCTCAGAGGTCACTGATTATGTTCTAATATCAATAATAACAAAGGTGATCATAGAGGTAGTGAACTTTTAAGCACTGTCAAATGAGTAAGTAGCAAAGTTATGAGAAACCTTCAGGTACTCATCCAAAATCACCTTTTCCCTTATTCTTCAGACAAGACATCAGACCAGGATTGCCAATGCTGAGGCAGATCCGAGAAGCCCGTCGAAAAGAAGAAAAGCAACAGGAAGCTAATTTGAAAAATAGACAGAAGAGTTTAAAAGAAGAAGAACAAGAAAGACGTGACATTGGGTTGAAGAATGCACTAGGCTGTGAAAACAAAGGGTTTGCTCTGCTCCAAAAGATGGGATATAAAAGTGGTCAGGCCCTTGGCAAGAGTGGTAAGTTCCGTCTGGACAGAAGCAGGTGTTCCTAACCACCAAATGGTGATCTCTTGATGAGTACCAGAGACAACTCTTTACCCATCTCCACTGAAATTAAGACAATTTAGCTAGTCTCTTATATGCTAACAAGCCATATAGGGAACTTCCATCTTCCTAGCCACTTTAGACAACCGTTTGCCATCAAGAGCTACTTATCAGCTCAGCTCAGCCTTGAAGGCGCTAACATCTGGGATAGACGAGACTTACAATGAAGGCGGCAGCTAAGAATGGTGACAAGAGAAGGGTTGAGGAGTGCAACGGCCCAAGGACAGTGAAATGACATTGAGGAGGATGGCAGCACTCTGCCCTGCTCGCTCTGTACCTGTGGCAGCTGCCTAAATGAGCATCTGGTTGGACAAGCTCAATTCTCGCTTCCCTTTTAGAAAGTGAGACTGTTTATTAAGATGGAGAGGCCATATGTTTGTAGTAAGCTGTCTTTCTCGTCTTCTCTTCTTTATTGTAATGGCTTTGATCCTCACCTAGCAAGGCTTTGCTTTCTCTGGAGGCTGCTGCCCTCTTGGACATAGAGTATCGGTGTTTTCACTTCAGGAAACCCTACCTTCAGAGGGCCCTGTGGGGCAGCCTTACTGAGGAGCAGGTATTTGATGGCAAGGGAGGTAGTTGATTATAGAGTATAGTCAGTTTTCAGTCTCAAGTGACACTGAAGCTGGAAGGGTATGTATAGAACATTATAACGTCACATACCATGCCCACCTATAGTTTGCAGAAGAATTTCTAAAGTAGTTTGTGTGTTTTGTCCTCTTTTCTTAGGAGATGGTATTGTTGAGCCAATTCCTCTCAACGTCAAAACAGGTATATAATTATTTTTGAGTATATTTACCAGTAATAAGAACTGATGTTTAGATCTAACACATATATTTGCTTACTAAATACTTTTCTTATGGTAGCACTATTACAGTTCTAATCACAGGAAACCCTCAGTAAGATATTTCTTTTTTTTTTTTTAAGATTTTATTTATTTATTTGACAGAGAGAGAGAGATCACAAGTAGGCAGACAGGCAGGCAGAGGGAGAAGCAGGCTCCCTGCTGAGCACAGAGCCTGATGTGGGGCTTGATCCCAGGATCCTGGGATCCTGACCTGAGCCGAAGGCAGATGCTTAACCATCTGAGCCACCCAGGCGTCCCAGTAAGATATTTCTTAAACTTCTAAATCTTTTAAACTAAAAATAAAAATTTCAGTGAGTATAAAATAAAATTTAAATCATAAAAATATGGGGAAAAAATGCTGTGACCATTAAAAATGCAGAGCTACTTTTGTCCTTTGAAATGTCCTAAAAGTCTTCTAAGACAGATTCATCCATTCAGTGTTTTTCTAAATACTTTGGATGAATTAAGGAGAAAAATATCTATTTTATTTGTTCATGATATTTATATGAAAGTATGACAGTTGATAATGTTTTCCCAATTTAAAAAATTTTATATAGTGTGACTATCATATGAGATCAGACTAATGATCTTGTAAAAATCAAATTGTGTGTTTGGGTTTAGAAAAAAAAAAAATCCCTACTGTTTTCTCTTGTCATTCATGTCAAATGATTTTGAGTGATTGTTCTCAGATTAGAATTGTGTGTCATATGCAAATATGTCAGTTGCCATGTTTTAAAAGTGTGAAGCCAGCAGGTCCCTCAGCAGAGTTTGCTGTTTGAACAGGGAAAAGCGGCCTTGGTCATGAGGCATTACTGAAACGGAAAGCAGAGGAAAAACTAGAAAGCTACAGGAGAAAGATTCACATGAAAAACCAAGCTGAAGAAACAGCCGCAGAGCAATTTCGGTAACACTTTGTGCTTGCGCTACGTTGGGTTTCATCTTGCCTTTCCTGTCGTATGTTTTCTGGGAGTTGGGCACATAAAATGGGTAAAGAGAGTACAGACTGTTAGTGGACTATGGTCTTCTTTCAATGAGACTGTGATCGATCGATCGATTGATTTTATTTTTTTTTAGACTGCGATTTAAACATAAGCATGATGAAGTAAAGCTGGAAGGGGACCTGAGGAGAAGCCAGCGAGCCTGCCAGCAGTTGGATACTCAGAAGGCAAGCCTTTGACCTGTATTCAGTTTGGAACACTTTTGGCACCCGGTGTGATTTTCCCTCTAATTAGAAAAAAAAAAGAAAGAAAAGAACTCCAAGCCCAGTGTATCTAGCCTGCTACCTGGTAAAGCTTTCATTTAACGCGCACTACTGATCTTTGATGATTGGTACTCACGATGACTTGTCCTCTGCAGGAACCGGAGTGGTCTGAATTACCCACTAAGCGTCAAATAATGTTTTTATATTTAATTGTTCTCTGCTTATTTGAGTATCAATGACTCAGAGCTGGTGCGTGTGGAAATTCTGTTCACCAGAATATTTGATTAACCAGAATAGCCTATTTTTAGTCCATATTCAGTACCTTTTGTGTCCCTAATTAGTAAAACCATGGTAGATTGCTATCTGTTTCAGATGTGAGTGGTTTTTAAAATCCTATTTTTTCTATTTTTATTTCACTTTGCTTTTATTTTTTATTTTGATGTTTCCACCAAAATAAAATGACTTCATTTTAAGTCTCAAAAACGTTTGTAAAATTTCCCTCATATGTAAATAGATCGCTGGAAGCCATCTCCCACTTTTCTGTATTTTCATAGCATTTTATTTTGTGTCTGTGTCATGACACTTAAGATTTCTACCTTATATGTATCATTTTATACCCATTAGGCTACGTATACCCATGTCTTTTCCTTCCTAGACCGGCAGCAGCTTGGGGACAGTATTCCAACTGGGTCTTCATCCCCATGGTTCATATAGCACAGTGCTTAACTCTTGAGGCAGTAAACACGGAATTGAAAGAATATGAATTCATGCTGACACGAACATACTTGTGTTTAACTGGGAATAATTCTCCCATTTTCAGAACATTCAGTTTCCCAGGGAAGCATGGTACTGGTTGGGGCTTGAAGAGGAGACTGAGGAAGAGGAAGAGGAAGAGGAAGAAAAAGAGCCAGATGAAGATGAATATAAGAGTGAAGACTTAAGTGTACGTTTTGGCACCAGTTCCTTGAGCAGGGCATCTCAGTGCTGGCACCACTAACGCTCTGAGCCCTTCTTGAGAACCACGACATTATAGCTTTACCAAAAGTATATAATTTCTTCCTTTGGCTTCAGTTTACACTCTCATCTCAGCTTTGGTTTGGATGACGGATGAGCTGCAAATGTAAATTATTTCAATTTCTACCTTGTTGCCTGTTAGATTTCCGGAGTGATTCTATAGGAGTACCTTTCTCCTCCACCCATAAACAAAGCCAGAAAACATAGTTCAAAGGAAATGGAGATTATTCAAGAAAGGAATCCTATTTCTATGGTTATTTGTACGTGAGCATTTTGTAGGAACCATTTACAATTTGAAAAACCAATGTTCCGCTTAACTGGGAGACCATTGTTGAGAACTTTAAGGACAAAGGAGGCAGTGTTCACTCTCATCCCACCAGGGAAGAAGATTCTTTGAAAGTAGAAGGGGTCTTTAAAGGATGGTGATTAAAATAGTGCCAGCCCAAACCTATTTTCTAAATGTTAACAAGTGGTCTCTTTGTGTCTGGCAGACTTGTGAAAATATCAGGGTGGCTGATAAACTGGAACATGTTCTAATATACTCTGCCCTTCATACTTCTCCTACCTGGTTAAGAGAGTAGCAGATTTATGGCTTTGGGCTAATTTGGCAGGATCCAAGAGATCAGAAAACCAAGATTCTGTTCAATTTGAACTATTAATGTGCCTATGTCCTACATCTAGGTACTGGAAAAATTACAAATATTGACTGGTTATTTAAGAGAAGAGCATCTGTATTGTATTTGGTGTGGAACAGCCTATGAAGGTAAGAGGATACTTGGCACTTTTTAAAAATATTGAATACAAATGTTCTTTGATTTTTAACTTTGATTTTTCTTGTGTGTGTGAAAGTCACATTTCCCATAGACAATGGTAATTTCTTACTCCATCCAAATGGTAATGTGGGACCAATGTCTTAAAGCAATAGTGAATATAGAAATAATTGAGGCCTTTTTTCAAAAATCTATTTGAGAGAGAGAGCACGAGTAGGGGTTGGGGGGATCGGTGCAGAGGGAGAGGGAGAAGCAAACTCCCACTGAGCAGGGAGCCCAACAAGGGGCTCTGTCCCAGGACCCTGAGATCATGACCTGAGCCGAAGGCAGCTGCTTAACCGACTGAGCCACCCAGGCTCCCCATTAATTGAGGCCTTATTAAAGGTGCTTTTAACTTTTCAGAAACTAAATGTGCAGAAGGGAATTTTTCGGTCTTCTATTTCAAAAAGGAAGAATTTTTGAGTTAATTGGGGATGATTTGTTTTCATGATTTATTTTTAAAGATTCTTTCTTCAGCTATAGTACTTGAAAAATATTTAAAATTTTTATAACTAGTTTTTATGTAGATATTATCCCTGAACTATAAAAATCAGAATGTTGAAATCCACTCCAAATGGGTTTAAAACTGGCCAGATGTCTTATAGAGTCAAGTACTTTCCCCTGTAATACATTCGCCCAAGTTGGCTTTGTTAACTTGAATTTAAGGACTTTATACTTGACAGTAAAGACTTGTTGGTTCTTGTATCTTTTCCTGGTTTAGCTGAGTAAGTAGCAAACACAGCTACGAAACACATGTTATGTTAACATAACTTTCTGGAATAGTTTACTGTACAAGTCATATTAATCTTTTATTTTCCTCACATAAATCACAGATAAAGAAGACCTCTCTTCAAATTGCCCAGGACCAACTTCGGCAGATCACGACTAAGATTATTTTCAATAAAGTAGAAACTTGGGAAATGTTTCCTAAAAATAGACAATTGAACAGTTAGAATTCCCACATTATGCCTAAAGAAAGAGGGCCTTTTATATGTTGTGTTCTTTTTGTAACTTTGGAAATACTTTGTACTTTATAGTTGTTCATAGACTTCAGAAAAATAACGGAATGCTATTTCAGAACACCAGTGTTACAGACACGGGCAATTACAATTCAAGACTCGATTGTGATGCTTCTGGGGCTTAAGGATACCTCTCTTATTCCCCTCTTCACTTTGGATCAAATTGAGAAGTAAGACATGGGAGTCAGAGAGAGCTCAAAGTGTCGGCTTTATTTATCATCAGTGAAGCTGGAGTAGAGAGCAAGGTTGACTTGTTCTCCTGTCAGGCGCCCTAAAATATCTCCCTGCCTAGACGCAACTACAGACCTCTGCCTCACCAGGGATAGAGCCCACCTTTGCATTCTGAGACCATTCAGCTTTCAAGGTGAGAGAACCCACCAGGGGCTGGGCCACACATGCTGACTTCCTCAATTGTATAATTGCGCTCCATTATACAATTGAACAATACTATTTAATATTTACTTTTTCACTTAAAAAACAATAAAATTGCATTAATAGCTAAAACAAGTTCATCTTTCCTTGGAATTACAGTCAGATACTTTCCTGTCCTTTTAGCCAATATTCTGATATTCATGCAGTCATTCCCAAAGCCACGTGGATTGACTTAGATGGAACAGAGTTAGGCACCAACTTCTTTTTTTCCTCCAGTTAATGACTGTGGAGAAAACCTCCCACCTGCCTAGTGGCCAAGAATATTTTTAATATGTTCACGCATAATTAGGCTGAGAACATACAAATAACTTTGATGGAGTCTGTGACTCTACCAGACTTGTGGTCTGCATTTCCAGGTCAAGGGCTAGAACTAGGCCTCCCTTGGAGAGTGGGAAACATCCCTCCATTCTTATCCATCGACATGAAAAATACAGGCTTTCAATGAGTAAAAATTTATTTTTATTAATGTAAGTCTTCATTGATTTCACAAGGACAATAATGAAAACCAACAGAAGCAAAACATTAAAAAGAATTTTTAAATTTGCTTTAGTGAATTTGAATTTGCTTCAGTGAAATTTATGTGAAATTTGAAACTTAAATTTTAACACATCATGTTATATACTTTTGTTTATACTGTGCTAAGTTTTCAAAGTCCTATCTATAATTTCTAAAGTGTTTCATTTTAATATAAATCCAAAATACCAGAGCTTCTATAATGCAAAATAAACAGACTTTAACACAGAAATTGGTTCGCCTTAAACACCTTTATTTTAAGTGTTATTTGCCATTTAATTGTTGAAATTTGAAAGTGAACATTCTTTAGTATTAGACACATTTTGTAGGATCAAGCATATGAAATTCTTAATACTTTTATTTCCCACCAATGCAAAAGTACTTATGGAGTTACTGCTTTATGCAAGGCAGTACATTCACCACCTTGGGGTGTAAGAAAACGAGAGAGCCTGTCCCTGCTTTCCAGAAATTCACAGAGAGCCGCATAGGAGTTACTGAGCTCCAAGGCAAATTGGTGAGCATAATACCGAGGTACTAAACAACAGCAGTACTAGGGAGAAGTTTCATTCTGAGTGGGGATGATGGAACACTATGAAGTCACTGAATTCGGTCCTGAACGTAACCTGGATACACAGTTACGGGGGTTACAATGTGACCCAGCCCTTCCACTCCCAGGTATTCACCCAAGAGAAACAAAAACACGTCCACATAAAACTTGTCCATGAATATTCATAGTAGCATTGTTCATAATATCAGGAAAGTGGAAACAACCCAAATGTCCATCAACTGATGAATAGATAAATAAAATGTGACATATGCATATAACTGATAATTAGTTGGCAATATAAAGGAATGAAGTACTGATCCATGCCACAACATGGATGAACCTTGAAAACACTATGCTAAGTGAAAAAGACCACATATTGTATGATTCCATTTAAATGAAATGTCCAGAGTGGGCGAATCTACAGAGATGGAAAGTAAATTAGTAGTAGATTAGTCTTTGGGGGAAGATGAGGAATGAGTGCTAATGGGTATGGGTTTTCTGCACAACTCTGAACATACTTGTCACCATTGAACTGTATAGTTTAAAGGGGTGAATTGTATGGTATGTGAGTTATATCTCAATAAACTTTTATTAAAAAAATTTGAAGGGAATTTTAGGTAGAAACCGTAGTAGAGAGCCACTGAGTGCAAAACCTTATTCAAGTAACACAGCCAACCTGTGTGGTGAGGGCTTATTCAAGTAACAGTGAACATGGGTCATGAAGCGGGAGCCTCCAGAGGAGCATGGCCCTGCCAACACCTCGACTTAAGCCCAGGGAAACTCATTTCAGACGTCTGGCCTCCAAAACTCTAAGAGGATAAATGTGTGTTGTGTTCAACCTCCAAGTTTGTGGTAATTTGTCGCAGCATAGAAAACTGATAACAGGTCTCAAATTAACCCCTGAAGAGCCACACATATTTGAGAGATATTTGCCTCACAGTTTTACCTATTATACAGTTTTTAGTCAGAGTTTAAACCAATAGTGAGGCCACCGTACATCGATCAACCATAGTCCCTCCATCTGAGGAAATGAAGGCTTGGGATAGGCCACAGTCACAGATAACAGAATCACAGAATCATAGACATTAAGGACTCGGTGGACATTTCAATATAAAGAGTAAATATCTAAATGGACTGTCTGCCATATTTTGTCCGTTAGCCTGCTTTCCTCTATATGATCTCCCTTGGCAATCCCCTAGATTCAAAGTTGAGCTGCACGGGTTGCTTCCAGATAACATACACATTATTCTGCGTACGATTCCATCCTTTCCATCGTGTCCCTATCGTGTTGTTTCCTACAGTCTGCTCTACATCTTCACCTGAATATTCTGGCTGCAACCCAAACACGGCGTCTCCACGTGAGAGCTCACGTTTTACCTCCCTTAAGTGTTCACCTCACCGTGAGGACAGACATGCAGTGGCCTCACTATTGGCTTAAATTCTAATGAAAAATTGTGTAATAGATAAAAGTGTGAGACAAAATAGCTCTCAAGTATGAGTGGCTCTTTGGGGGTTAATGTGATTGGGGCCTGTATTTCCTGTAATGGCATCCTAATCCAGCCACACGCCTTTAAACAAACCTGGAGGTAATGTCTGCTGCATACCTTCTCCTTAATCCTCACAATTAGTTACCAACTCCTCTTGGTTCTGACCCCACTATTTTTTCCAGGCCGGCACAGCCTCTCAGCATTCTGGTCTTTTAAATATAGTCTCCTCCCGCTCCAACCCATTCTAAGCACACTGTTTCAAAGAACTGGTTGGGTCACACCCACCCCTGCTCAAAAAACAAACACCTCATTTGTCACCTTTGGAGTTTGCCAGGGCACCAACTCATTTTAAAAATAACTATCCCATCTGTCCCATTTAAGTTCTTTATAGAAGAATCACAGATGACAAAGAGGTTTGATAGGATCTGAAAACCCCTATTTTGCAACCCTTAATGAAATAATGGATCCAAAAAAACAATCATCAATGGTTGCCAAAACTGTTAGGTGGAAGATGGGTAGGAAACCTGATAGGACATGACAGCCCCAGAGCCCACCGATCAATCTTCAGAGCATCGACAGTGGAAAAACCAAACATATTCCTCCCAAAGTGATGCCAAAGGAAGTATACAGCATCGCTGATGCATTATTCTTGGGGAAGAAAATCTGAACCAGAATCAAATCAAGTTTCTAGTTCTGACTAGACACCATGGGGATGTTACCAGTCAGATCCTGAATGAAGGAAATTCTACAGGATACGTGATCCAGTTCCTTCCTCAGATAAATGGCAAGAGGAAAAACTGAAAACAGGGGTAAATGTTAGAGTAAGAGACATCAGCTACATACAGTGTTGGATCCTGATTTAAACAACCAGTAAAAATATTTTTTTGTGAAGAAAACGGAATACAGACAAGATTATTGGATGACAATCAAGGAAATCTTATTAATTTTATTGAATGACAATGTTATCATGATTTTGTTAAAATTCAAAAGATCTTATTTTAGAGATACGTTTTTAAGTATTTACAAGTGAAATGATATAATGCCTGAGATTTGCTTTAGAATACTCCAGTAAAAGAAAATTTTAAAGAAGAAGGGGGTATATACAACAAGAAGGATGGAATACTGATCGTTGTTGAAACTGGGTGATGGGTACATAGAGTTTCACTATTCTTTTCTCTCTCTCTCTCTTTTTTTTTTTTTTTTTTAAGATTTTACTTATTTATTTGAGAGAGAGAGCAGGGATTGGGGCAGAGGGAGAGGGAGAGAAGCAGGCTCCCCGCTGAACGCAGAGCCCAACACGGGGCTCAATCCCACCACCATGAGATCACGACCTAAGCCAAAATCAAGATGTATTTAAGATAAAAAAGAATAACTAGGCAGTAAGCAGTAGTAAACTCAACAGCCAGTATAAGAAAAAAAGGTGAACTGTTATCTTTGCAGTTCACCCCCTGGGTCACACCCCTTCTGTCCCTCCTCAGAGAACCACTATGGGATTTAATATTTCTTTATTCCTTTCTTTCCTTTTATTGTTTGACCACATTTGTTTGCATTTCTAAACAAAATTCTTTCCTTTAGCATTCTCTCTGGAACTTTATGTAAAGAGAACCATTCTGTCTATATTTTCTGTAACCAGCTATATTCCCTTAACATTATGTTCCTACCAGATGTATCATGTTACTGCATTTAGCATGTCATTCATTCATTTTCACTGCTATGCAGTATTACAATGTATGAAAAAGAAACTATTTATCCATTCTTCTTGTGACGGACATTGTTTTTTGTTCTTTTGGCTATTATAAACAGAGTTTCTATGAACATTCTTGTAGGCATGCAAGTGGGAATGGAACTGATGGCTTTCAGGGTATATACACCTTCAACTTAACCAGATCAGACCAAATTGTTTTCCAAAATGATTGTATATCACTTATCTTTTTAGGGACACCATATTTCTCTAACAAGCTGGTTAGCTATTTAAGACAAGGAAAGATCTTACATTTTTTGGCCTAGAAAGAGTGAACACTTGATAAATATTATTAGTTGATTGATTCACTAATTGATATAAAAAATTTGAGAGATTCCCCCCCAATGTTTATAATAAGGAGATGAGCCAGGAAAATTAGGCAAATGTATGAATGTTTCTGAAGTTAAAAAAAAAAAAAAGATTCAAACCTTCCTAAAATGTAGTGAAAAATTAAGGGAAAAATTAAAATAGAAGGTAAATACCATCAGCAGTCCCTAGAAGATTTTAGACAGTTACAGAAAAATTGAATATCCAAAGTAGGACACTTTTTTAGAAGGGCTCTACCACGTGCTTCGTTCCTTTTTCACTGCAACATTCTTCCACTCCTTCAAAGTCTCCAGTATTTCAGATGCATTAGGTCGCTTTGTGGGATCCTGTGACAATAATTTCTGCAGAAGAAATTTCTGTAATGATAATGAGTCAATACTAAGAAATAGAACATTGAAATAAATGAAATTCTGATTATTTTCAAGTGCTTACTTCTCTGGCATCAAACATATCTGGGAACTTGTCAGCCCTTAGGTCTTTAAAAATCTGAAAATAAAACATATATATATATATATCATCACTAGGAAATTATTCACTTGGGAGGAAAACCAAACTTGTTTCTTAGCCAAGAAGCACATAGGACTCCCCTTCCCCACCTTGCCCCATCCTTAACATCATGATATGCTGAAGTGTTAAGAGCATCATATGCATTATCTCCCTTCATCCTTTTTGGAATCTTATGTGATAGGTATTTTCATTACCCCATTGTACAGAGAAGGCTGTTGGCTCCAGGCAAGTTCCCTTTATTGAGCTTCAGACCAAGCTGTCCTGTTGCCTAATGTCTTTAGCGGCAAAACCCACTGCCTCCATAAGAAAGTCCATCATCTTGCCTTCATCTAGCCCCAACATGTCTTTCCAGTGCCATCAACCATCGCTTCCTTGTCACATATACTCCAATAAAAATGCCACTGCCTGCTATTCCCACACTCTGCACATTGCTGTCTGAAGGCTGGATCTGCCTTCTTTCTATTTTGGACCATTAGAAGCGAACCAATCCTTCAAAGCTCAGCTTAAATACCCCCATGAAACCGAAATCCCTCTAGCTAGCAAGATCTCTGTCCTAGTCATTTCCACAAAACTTCATGTCTTCTCCCAAAACATGTATGGCATTCTCCTATTTTCCTTTCTAGAATATAAGCTCCTTGAGAACAAGGCTTATTCATTTTTATAACCCTGTAGCACTTAGCACAGTGTCTTATGCAAAGCAGGCAATCCATAAAAGTTTACTGACTGATTCAAGAAACAGCTGTAGTTTTATGAGCTGTACATACCTCTCAAAGAAGACCAAAGGTTTTGGTCTTAAACAAAAAGCTTTGGTTGCCCAAACATGGAAAAGATAAAATCTGTATTTCCTTTTCAGTCAACACGAATATATTCAAGAGATTATTTACCTGTATTGTTTCTGAAACAGTGGGACATATGTAAAGAAGTTCTGCGAGAATTAGCCCCAAAGCAAAGATATCCACTTCTTTTCCATATTCATCTGAAGAAATCTAAAGAGACCAAGATATGTTTACATTCGTTACTCACCCAATATAAATATCCATGTTCTTCTGAAGCCAAAAAAAGTTATTTGACCAAATATCTTCTATCATGTTACAAGACATGTTTGTTAGCAACATCTGTGGAGTCTGACTGCCCTGGTTCCAATCTGTCACTAAATAGCTGCATCACCCATGTAAATGAACCATCAAGGGTAGAATAATCTCAACCATAAAACGGGGATAACGAAAGTTCCAACCTCAGAGTTTGACTGTGGTGTTAAGTAAGATGCAGCAGGTAAAATAGCTAAAATATTTCTCACAAGTGACTTGCATGCAAATGTTCATAGAAGATGTATTTCTAATATTCTGACTGGAAGCAATCTGAATGTCCATCCGCAAGAGAATGAATAAGCACACTGTGGCCTATTCAGGCAATGGAATCGTACTCGGTAACGAAAAGGAATAGTCTGTTGGCATAAGCAACAACTAGAAGTTCTCCAATAGACATTACTTCGAGGGAAATAATCAAATACAAGAAAGTACATAAAGTATGATTCCAGTCATATGAAGCTCAAGACAGGGAAATCCAATCTGCGGTGATAGAAACCAGAGCACTAATTGCCTCTGGGAAGGAGGGATGGACTGGAAAGGGCCTGAGGGAATTCTCACAGGTGAGGATAATGTTCTACATTTTCATAAGCTTATGGGTTTCACAGGAATATGCCTTTGTCAAAAAAAAGTACATTTAAGGTATGTACATTTTATGGTGTATACATCATCCCCTAATAAAATGATTTTTAATTTAAAAACCACTACGAAAATGAAAAGCACAATGATGAATGAATTTTTAAAAAATATTTTTAGGGTGGCAATACAGGGTGCAGGAGATATTTAATAAAGTGGAGTTAAAGGGGGGCCATTAGCCACCTATTGTCTCCCACTTTCACATTCCACAAAAAACTTAAATTATGTCTTTGTGCCACACAGTCCCCAAAGGGAACAGGTGGATTTCCTCTCCATTCTAGACTCTCAAACATCAAAAAGATGAAAAATAGACAATAAACTGCCAACCAAAAAATATAAGCTACTAGAATAGTGAATCTATATATAAGACAAACATTCACAATCAATAGCTGTACAACCAGGTTCATAACAGCAATTTTCACAAGAGCCAAAAGGTAGAGCAACCCACGAATCCACTGATGGATGAATAGATGTGGTCTATCCATACAACGGAATATTGTTAAGCCTTAAAAAGGAAGGACATTCTGGGCGCCTGGGTGGCTCAGTCGTTAAGCGTCTGCCTTCGGCTCAGGTCATGATCCCAGGGTCCTGGGATCGAGCCCCGCATCGGGCTCCCTGCCCTGCGGGAAGCCTGCTTCTCCCTCTCCCACTCCCCCTGCTTGTGTTCCTGCTCTCACTATCTCTCTCTCTGTCAAATAAATAAATAAAATCTTTAAAAAAAAAAAAAAGGAAGGACATTCTGACACATGCTACAACATGGGTGATATTGAGGATATTATGCTGGGTGAAAAAAGCTAGTCACAAAAAGACAAATACTGTATGATTCTACTCACACAAGATATCTAGAGTGGAGAAATTCATAGAGACAGAAAGTAGGATGGTGGTTGCCAGGGCTGGGGGAGAGGGGAACGCAGAGCTATTCGATGGGTGCAGAGTTTCAGTTTTGCAAGATGAAAAGAGTTCTAGAGAGGGATGGTGGAGATGATTGCACAACAACGTAAAAGTACGTGATGCCGCTCAACTGTGCACTTAAAAATGGCTAACACGGGAAATTTTATGTTATGTGTATTTTACCACAATTAAAAATAAATATGTTTTAAAATCAATACACTTATTAATAACCAATTAGATACAAGGAGTCCCATTTTAACAGCAAAACACTATACATATTGAGGGAAATGCTTTAAAAATAGAAGTGGTCAAAAAAAATAAAAATATAAGTGGTCTTCATGAAGAAAAAAATATTTTAAAACTTCATTGAAGAATATAAAAATGGCCGTAAGGTAGGTTTATCATTGCCCCCGGCTGTGCTCTGGCCTCCCAGTAAGAGGACGACACCTGCCATCTCCACCCCTTGGGTTGGGCCATGCACTTCACGCAGGGCCATGATGGGTAGTGATGTGTGCCACTCCTGGGCAGAGCCCACACAAGTCATCACAAGGTTCTACCACCGCCGCCGGCTGTGAGGATAGCAATGACCCAGACAGGGTGCTTCCTTCAGTCTGGGTTCTGGAATGAAGGAGACAACGTGGAACAAAACCACAGCCAGATCGCAGCCAACACATCACGTGGGCAAGAAATAAATCTTTGGTGTTTTGTATGCCACAAAGAGATTGGGAGTCACCGGTTACAGTAAGACTGCCTGGCCAAGGCTGACTTGAGAGAGGACTTGAATAAGTGGGAGAAACCTGTCAATTTCCTGGAGCAGAAGTCTCAGATATATAAAAATGTCAATTCTCCTCAGCTGAATCCTTAAATTTAATGCAGTTGCTGTCAAAAATCTCAACACCAGTGATGGACCATGACAGGCTGATTCTATGGTTTATTCCAAATGGAATAGTGAATGTGAACACTAAGAACATTTTTAAAATGAAGAATGATGTGGGAGGTCCTGCTGTCCAAATACTAAAACTGGTATTATAATGCTATAATAACTGAGACAGTATGATATTAAAGAGAAAAAGATAAAAATAAGTCATTTGGACAGAAGAGCATCCAAAAACAGATGCATGAGTGTGTGGGAATTTCATGTATGATAAAATAGCATTTCTTTTAGGTTTTTATTTAAATTCCAGTTAGTTAACATACAGTGTAATATTAGCTTCAGGTGTACAATATAGTAACTCAACTCTTCCACACATCACCCAGGGCTCATCACAAGTACACTCCTTGATCCCCATCACCTATTTCACCCATCCCCCCACCAACCTCCTCTCTGGTGACCATCAGTTTGTTCTCTATAGTTAAGAGTCTGTTTCTTGGTTTGCCTCTCTGTTTTTTCCCCCTTTGCTCATTTGTTTTGCTTCTTAAATTCCACATATGAGTGAAATCACATGATATTTGTCTTTCTCTGACTGACTTATTCCACTTAGCATAATTCTCTCTGGCTCTATCCACATCATTGCAAATAGCAAGATTTCATTCTTTTTTATGGCTGAATAATATTCATGTGTGTGTGTGTGTGTGTGTCTCCCGCATCTTCTTTATCCACTCATCAGTCGATGGACACTGGGCTGTTACCATAATTTGTAAGATAATGCTGCTATAAACATCGGTCTGCACGTATCCCTTTGAATTAGTAGTTTTGTATTCTTTGGGTAAATACCTAGCGGTATGATTGCTGGATTACAGGGTAGTTCTATTTTTAACTTTTTGAGAAACTCCTATAGTGTTTTCCAGAGTTTACATTCCCACCAACAGTGCAAGAGGGTTCCCCTTTCTTCACATCCTCACCAACATTTGTTGTTTCTTGTGTTGATTTTAGCTATTCTGACAGGTGTGAGGTGAGATATCACTGTAGTTTTGATTTGCATTTCCCTGATGATAAGTGATGTTGAGCATCTTTTCAGGTCTCTGTTGCTCATCTGTATGTCTTCTTTGGAAAAATATCTATTCATATCTCCCGCCCATTTTTAAATTGGATTATTTGTTTTTTGGGTGTTGAGTGTTATAAGTTCTTTATATATTTTGGATACTAACCCTTTATGGGACATGTCATTTGCAAATATCTTCTCCCATTCTGTAGGCTGCCTTTTAGTTTTGTTGATTGTTTCCTTCACTGTGCAGAAGCTTTTTTTTTATTTTGATGTAGTCCCAAGAGTTTATTTTTGTTTTTGTTTCCCTTGCCTCAGGAGACACATCTAGATTGCTACGGCTGATGTCAAAGAGATTGCTGCCTATGTTCTCTTTTACGATTTTTATAGGTTCAAGTCTCACATTTAGGCCTTTAATCCATTTTGAATTTATTTTTGTGTATGGTGTAAGGGAGTGGTCCAGTTTCATTCTTCTGCATGTGGCTGTCCAATTTTCCCAACACCATTTGTTGAAGAAACTGTCTTTTCCCCATTGGATATTCTTTCTTGCTTTGTCAAAGATTAATTGACCATATAATTGTGGGTTCATATCTGGGTTTTCTATTCTGTTCCATTGATCTACATGTCTATTTTTGTGCCACCACCATACTGTTTTGATTACAAATACCATTTTTATTATGGTAAAATATACATAAAATTTATCATTTTAACTGTTTCATGTGTGCAATTCAGTGGCTTTAAGTACCTTCGCAATGTCACACAACCATTACCGGTATCTATTTCCAAAATTTTTTCATCATCCCAAACAGAACTGCACCATTAAACAATTTCCCATTCTTCCTCCCTCAGGCCCTAGTAACTTCTGTTCTACTTTTTGTTTCTATGAATTTTCCTTAAAATAAAAGCTTACATCATGAACTATCTGATACATGGTGATGGGCAACTGCATATCCACATGAGGAAGATCAAGGTATATCCCTTCCTCAGATGTATACAAAAACTGATTCAAGTTAAGTTCAACTAAAGTAAAAACACAAAATATTTTTGTAATGTTGTGGGAGAAATGGCCTCCAAAATAAAAATGAGAAACCCAGCAGCCATAAAGAAAATACTGATAAAACATGACAACTTAAAATTTAAGCTTCCATGATATATCATAAACAAAGAAATAAGGAACAATCAAGGAGAACAAATCTGCAATATGGTTAACAGATACAGAATCAGTAACTGAAATATTAAATATTCCCTACAAATAAATTAGGAACAGATAACCTAATTAAGAAAAATGAAGAAAGGACACAGAGAATCTGCACAAAAATCGTGAAGTAAATACATGTAAAGATGGTCTACCTTCCTAAAAATCTGAAAAATGCAAAGTGAACCAGCAAGATACTCCTCCTTCATCACAGTGGCCCAAACTGCAGTCTGCTAGCACCCTAGTCTGACTGGGAATGGGAAGGAGAAAGCAGCATTCTCCAACACTTTGGGAGGAAGGCATAGTAGAATCACTTTTTGGGGGATGACAATGTCACAGTATTGGCCAAGTTTGAAATGCACTTGTCATTCTATTCAATAATTTCACTTGAAGGAACCTATCATAGATGATCATGGAAATACTTGTTTTTAGAGTCAAAGATAAGGGGGGAAATGTAAAACTTGCTAACAGCCTAAATAAATACCCATCAATAAGAAACAGTTACATAAATGATGGTACAGGTCAGCATACAATACAGTTGCTAAAATGAATGTGTCAGATCCACAGGTGCTGATATAGAAGGATTAGGATACATTGTTGAGTGAAAAAAATTAAGTCACAAAATAACATGACAGTAACTTTGTAAAAGCATGTCCTTATATCTTCGTGCAAAAAGTCTCTATATACATATATATTTGTGTTTATATATGTTTATATATATATATATATATATAAACACAGAAAATTATCTAAAAGGATAAACAACAGACTCCATGAGAAGAGTAGAAAAGAACATTAAAGGCAATTTTCCCTTTTTGTTCTATATGCTTCTGTGTTGTTTTAATTTTATAAGAGGTGTCTATTATCTCTATAATTAGAAATACAAAAGAAGTGGAAAATACATAGAAAGGAAAGGGACCTCACCTGCTCTGGGCTCATGTACCGAAGAGTTCCTTTATTACTTGTCCGATTTGCATACTCTTTCAAGGATGTCACAAGTCCAAAGTCTCCAATCTTTACGTGTTTTGTATTTACTAAAAATATGTTACCTGGCTACAGAAAAAAAAAAAATCCAGTATTTATAAGTACCAATTCAACAGACTGTTATCACATATCCAAATCATATTTAACAAGGGCTATTTTTATATTTCCTTATAAGGCATCTACCCTTACATGGGTAGCCCAAAACAGGATACTCAGTCACAGATCTTTAAAGTACCAGCTGAGGAAGTAAGGACTTCTCTGTCAGCAGAGAAGGCTTCGGGCATAACTGCCTTCAAATATCTGAAGATATGCTTAGTGGAAGGTGGATTCACTCTGCACAGTACTAGAGAATAGAAACAACCAAAGGCTTGCTTTAATATATCCTAATATACTAATAGTGTGGTCCAAAGAATGGGAATTTGAGAGTTCCCATCTCAGGGAGTATTCAAGGCGGGGCTGGACACCGATTTGGTAGAAATGTTGCAAATATGAATCCAGGATCTGTTGGGGGTGGAAGTAGAAGCCCTTCAGATCTCTAAGTTTGAGATTCTCAGAATGAGTCTCTTCTCAATAAAGCTGTTAAGATATCATGTGAAGAATTTCTCCTGGGGACTTCCTTGATGTCAATTTCTCCAGACCCCTGACAACTTCTTAACAAACACACCCCCTCTGTCCTTGAAGGCAGGCCACATCAACTGGAAGCTGATAACTAGCACTTAAGTATTTCTGTTCATGTACATTAATTCTCTAAGCATATCGAAAAAGCGGCGGCGGCAGGGGGGACAAATGGGCACAGGCAGCGTGGGAGACAGAGGTGCTAGGGAAAAGAACGGCCAGGTAGCACCTGTCAGTTTCATGAATTCATCCAGAGGGGGGCCTGGGAGTTAATACCCAAACGTCTGCATTTATTTGCAGATTACTTTATAAGTAATTGTGCTTAAATTTTTTATTTAACTATATATATGGTTTATTCCAAAGTGAAGGTATAGCCATTCTAAATCTGTTCTTTTGAGCATAGTTCTTATAACATTCCAACTTTAAAATGCACCTTTAAGATATCGTTAAAGAAAGATGGAACCAGGGGCACCTGGGTGGCTCAGTCCGTTAAGCTCAGGTCATGATCCCGGCATCCTGGAATCAACTCCCACATTGGGCTCCCTGCTTGGCGGGGAGTCTGCTTCTCCCTCTCTCTCCCTCTCTCTCTCTGTCCCTGCCCCCTCCACCTCATGTTCTCTCTCTCAAATAAATAAAATCTTAAAAAGAAAAGAAAAGAAAGAAAGAAAGAAAGAACCAGGTGGATTCCAACACAAAGGCCTCAAGCCTCCAGCTCCTGGGGGCAGACCAAAGACACACTGTCTTTTATAGGCCAATTATTCCTATTAGGCCCAACAAATCTATACACGAGTGCTTCTTTTTCTCAAGAAACTCTTTCGCTTCATTCCTCATTCCTGGCTATTGTAGATGGGCGGGATAAGCAGACAGCCAAGATCCATATAGATTAGTTGCTTCTGCCAGATCCAGAGTGATCAGGAAAGGCTACGTAAAGAAATTGAGACCAAAGAAGACAAGCAGAAGAGTGTTCCGTGCAAGAAGAACATGAACAGTGTTAGGATTCCGCATGGCTAGTTTGTGATGGGAGTAGACAGATTATAGGGAAGAGAGACTGGGGGACACCGTGAAAAACTCTTCTGTCCCTTCTTTCATTTTGATGAGAAGGTAAAATGGGACAACAGCTCATCTGGACCCTGAAAGAAGCTAGGAAGCCAGCAGAAAATAAAAATACAAAGCTATGTGTTCCAAGTTTTGGATCAGTACAATTTTCCAATCATGGGGTAGAAATGTCTAACCAGATGCCAAGAAAATTCTAGACTCTGGATCCAGTAGCTGTGACTGCCCTCAAGAGTAATGACTTAAGAAATAAGGAGAACCATGTTCCCAAAGCCAGTCACGAGAGTCCCTTCTGCTTCTCAAACAAGCCTGAGTAGCAGCAGAAGCAGGGACAGAGCGGCCCGTTGGCTGTGCTAACCACGGTAATGATCTGCACAGAAATGTTCAGCTTACGAAAGTTGTTGGTGTTTGCAACTGGAGTATGACAAGCAGCCAGATAACACCAGAAGGGAATGAGCTCCTGCCTACAGGGCTCCTTCCGATTGTCTAGATACATTCATTTATCCTGGAGATCTTCTGAGTGGTGCTATGGAATGGTATTTGGGGCAAGTTCTAGATCCATTCTAACTTTAAAGGATCAGAGATATTATTTCCTCAGGACTGTCAATCAATTCTAAAACTAGAGAAGATAGATTTAAAATTACTAAATCACATCAAATCTGAAGAGTACATTTTCCATTTACCTTAAGGTCTCTGTGAATTAGCTGTTCACCATGTATATACTCCACACCTTCTGCTATTTGTTCATATAATTCCAGAGACAAAGGTTTGTCTGTCTTCTTGCCTCTTCTGTTGTCAATCCATGCCTCCAATGTCCCTTTATCACAGAATTCCATTTGGATGAGAAGGCACTTAATCTTTGGTCTGGATACAAAATGTGCAGTACGTTACACGTAGCAATAAAAATAAATTTATAAAAAATAACCTTTCTCTTTAAAATTACACTTTATCTCCTTAAGAACCCCCAAACATGTCTCAAAACAGAAATCTAATAAACTTGAATCAAAATACATCATTTTTAATTTAAATCATAAGTTCCCAAATATCCAGAGCGCTATTTGTTAACTATTTTATAAAGTTTGAGCCTGCCCATTCTTTAATGGTAAAGGATCCTTGATCCCCTTTGCTAATAGGAATAGGAACATTCATACAATGGCATTAAAGAGAACCAAAGTTCATTACTACATAAAATAATTCTGGAACGTTTTAATTTACTATCGACCTACTGAACATCTGTTTTGTGGAAAGCACAGAACAGGCACCTAGAGATGAAAAAATGAGTTAGATACCGTCCTTGCTGTCATGGGAGTTATGGTTTAATAAGAAAGAAATACGGGCAAAACAAATCAAAAACAACAGCGTAAGGATAGGTTCTCAAAGAGAAGTGCCAATAAATTGCTAAGAGATACCTGTGAGGACTGATTTTGCTAACCATGCTTTTATGTTGCTTTCTCAACTAGGTTGGCCTCAATATTAATTTATATTCTTTGAACTTATGTTGGCTAGAAAATAGGAAGAGAAAGCCAAGAATCTGTGGAAAGCTAAAGTCCTGCCTGTATGCTGATGGTCAGCAACCCCTGAAACCAATGATAAAGCTCTCAATTACATGGGGCAGAGCCGGGGCTGGAGTCAGGAGTCGATGAATGAACAGGCCTCAGTGTCCTCGGGATTTCCGTGAGGACGGTCCCCCCAAGAACACTGGCTGACTTTCAGAGGGAGATGTCAGGTCTTGAGAGCCCTCCGGTCCTTTGTCAGGGGCTTGAGACAAAACATAAGTGATACCAGGTGGGGTATCCACATCTCAGCTCATAGTCTTAAAATTATGTTCACTGCCCACCACGCCACTGTAACTGGTGTGGCTGTATTCAAGAGAGACTCCTTGGGGTGCCTGGCTGGCTCAGTCGGTAGAGCAGGTGACTCCTGATCTGAGGGTCGTGAGTTCAAGCCCCATGCTGGGCATGGAGTCTACTTTAAAAAAAATTTTTTTTTTAATTTTAAAAAGATGGGCGCCTGGGTGGCTCAGTCGGTTAAGCGTCTGCCTTCGGCTCAGGTCATGATCCCGGGGTCCTGGGATCGAGCCCCGTGTTGGGCTCCCTGCTCAGCGGGAAGCCTGCTTCTCTCTCTCCCATTCCCCCTGCTTGTGTTCGCTCTCTCACTGTGTCTCTGTCTGTAAAATAAATAAATAAAATTTAAAAAAAGAGAGAGAGAGAGAGACCCTCTTGACTGCACCCCACCAACCAAGGGCCTCTGAGAAGGCCAGAAAAGTGCTGGCAGCTGAGGAGGGGCTTCCAGCTGTAGCCTCTGTAACATGTTCAAACTTTCTCCACAAAGCTGCATTTACAGCCTGGTCTGAGGTTGGGGCATGTGAGTAAGCCTACACATTGATTGAGATTCTGAAAATAGCTGAGGACAAAAAAAAAAATTTTTTTTTATGCAAGTTTGGAGCAAGGAATAGGAGCCACAAAAAGATTATTCATTATTTCCTTACCTGGTGAATAGAGACATAACAGTGTCTCAAACAGTGTGGTTGTGATATTACTAATTAACGGCCTTATCCGGTGGCCCACACATAGTAAATGACAGTTTCCTCCATCCTATTAGGGCTATGAGAATTCTTTTTAGTTACCTTGAAGGATTTACGCTGTCCTCAGGATGGTAATCTTCCCCAGCCCAGCAACAATAGTAGTGAACAATATTTGGGTGATCAAGTGCTGCCAAAGCTTTTACTTCACGCTCTACCTTCTTGCTTTAAAGAAACAGGGAACATAAAAGTGTCATTATACATCCCTGTAAAAACTACAGGTTGAGTAACAGAAGACAGCTATGTATGCTCCCTTAGTCAACGGTCGCCACGGTTCCCACACTCTGAGTGTTTAAAAGGAAGCCAGGAGCACTCGAAAGGAAAGACTGAACACAGTCTGAAAAGAGAACACAGACTGAAAAAAAGCGGTGACTTCATTAATTCCAAATATCAGAAAATTTAAAAGTCATTTGTGGTGGTCTCCGAAATGCCAGTCATGCAAATTTTGGTAGCTAATTCACACATTGTATTTTGTTTAGACTTGTGTTAAAATCACTTTGGGTTTCACAAGCAAACCCTGTTTGGGCAGCAAGGGTAATCCAGGCAACTTGAAGAACATAAATCAGAATTTTCAATGCATAGCAAAAATACACAAAGGAGATCATCTATGCAGAGAAAGTGAGACTACACAGCACATGTAGGAGCTTTACAGGGATGTGGAGTCAAGAGCAAAGATAATTCTATGCTACATGGAATAAATAAATTTGAGATTTCAATGGTGAGAAGGGGTAAGCAAACATTTTATAATTCCATTTTTTAATTTGAAAAGTTCTATATCTACATGACCTAAAACTTATAAGAATAAAGGAAGAAAAAGTACTCATACATCAACAGTCCTAATATAATCAGTTACTTTGGATTGTTTCTTATTGTCTTTCTTCACACACATTTTTATATACTTGTAATTATAGTATATAATTTTTATCCTATTTTTCCACATAACAGGTTATCTTTACCATTTTCCTTGTTACACAACCTATATAACCATCATGTATAAACTTTCTCATGTAAGATTTCAAAAGTACAGAAAATTAGAACAAATAGTGTCATGACCGCTACCTAGCCATCATCCAGATGAAACCGTTATTAACTCCTGGCCAATCTTGTTTCATCTATGCTCTTATCCACTTCCTCATCTCCCCTGGATTATTCTGAAGCAAATTCCAGCATCATACCATTTCATGTGTAAGTATTTTCAGGATACAAGCCTCATTTTTTTAATGACTGCAAAATAGCCATTGAGCAGGGGAGAGAATAAAACATATTTAATCATTTCTTCATTGCTGGACATTTGGTTTGTTCTAATTTCTCACTGTTATAAATGACACTGTGATTGACATATTCTTATATAACTTTTTCCATCATTTGGATAATATTCTTAGAATAGGTTCCCAGACAGGAAACCCATGGGTCATGGTGTATAAATATTCCAAGTATATTCTTAACTGTGTTATACTAATTTATGAAGCCACTAAAAATGTCCAAGATACTGTACCCTTATCATTAAGTATTACCATTAAAAAAACAATGGAATTGAACAGAAGGAGTAATACTTCATTCCTGTCAAGCAAAACAATGTGGAAAGAGGGGCACCTGGGTGGCTCAGTCAGTTAAGCGTCTGACTCTTGGTTTCAGCTCAGGTCCTGGGATCCAGCCCTGTGTCAGGCTCCGTGCTCAGCATGGAGTCTGCTTGAGATTCTCCGTCCTTCTCCCTCTGCCCCTCCCCCTGTGTGCTCTTTCTCTCTCTCTCTCTCTCTAAAATAAATAAATAATTCTTAAAAAAAACAAAACAAAACACATAATGGGGCACCTGGGTGGCTCAGTCGTTAAGCCTTCAGCTCAGGTCATGATCTCCCAGTCCTGGGATGGGGCCCCACATCGGGCTCCTGGCTCCGCAGGGAGTCAGTTTCTCCCTCTCCCTCTGCCTCTCCCTCTCCCTCTGCCTCTCCCTCTGCCTCTCCTTCTGATTGTGCTCTCTCTGTCTCTCTCTCTCTCAAAACGAATAAAGAAAACCTTAAAAACACACACACACACACACACACACAAAACAATGTGGAAAGAGAAAGCCTTGTTTTGATGCCAGGTGGTTATGGAAGGATTTCAACTGCAAGGCATCTTCCATGGGACAGGAGGTAGGTTTGTTTGGCTGAGATGAGGAGTGGCTAGGACTCCATGCCTGCTTCTCCTTTGCTCACAGCGTTTTCCTTAGCCCGTGTGCCTTCCCCATCTCCTTCCCTAGACCTTGAGGGATAGGTCTGTAAGTTACACATAGTACAACTGTCAGAAAACAACAAGCAAGACTGGTGAATTGGTGAGCATGTGATTTAATACCACCTTACCATGTGCTCTCTTTTCTGAAGGAGTTCTGCTATCCAGTAAGTGGGGGGTGGGAGTCAGTAGGTGCAGATAATATATAAAACAACATGGGGAGCGATGGGTTATAGTGGGAACACAGTGGATTGGCATTCCAGAGAACAAGTTCTAAATCCCCACCTTGTGAACTCTACCTCTGAAACTAATAATATAATATGTTAAGTAACTGAATTTAAATAAAATAAAATTTACACATAAATAAATTTCCACCTTGTTATCATAGTAGGTAGTGTCCAAAGATGGTCATCAATTCTTTTCCTCCTCATATATGCAACCACTCCTCAGATTAAGAGGTAGAGTCTATTTGCTCTCCCCTTGAGTCTGAGCTGGCCTTAGTGATTTTGTTTAACCAATATAATGTGGAACTTCCAAGACTAGGTCAAAAATAGCTTTTGCTGTTCCCTTTTGGGATGAGTTGCTCTGGGGACAATAGCTCTTGGAACCCAGGCACTAAGTTGTGAGACGCCCAGGTGACATGAAGAAGCCAGGTGGAGGCGCTCTGATTAACAATCCCCGCTGAATTTCCAGCCCAGAGCCAGCTTGACTGCTAGCCATGGGTGACAGCCATCTCTGGCCAAGCTTTCTGATGACTTCTTTTTTTAAAAAAGATTTTATTTATTTATTTGTGAAAGAAAGGCGGTGGTGGGGGAGAGAGAGAGAGAGCACAAGTGGGGGGGGGGGTCAGAAGAAGAGGGAGAAGCAGGCTCCCCGGTGAGAGGGAGCCTGATACAGGGCTCAATCTCAGGACTCGGGGATCATGACCTGAGCCAAAGGCAGATGCTTAACCCCCAAGCTTTCTGATGACTTCTGACTACAAAAGCATAACAGATCCCAGATGAGGATGGCCCAATGAGCACAACCAATCACAGGACAGTGACAGATAATAATACCTTGTTCTTTTTCAGCCACTACATTTTGGAGTGGTGTATTATGCAATAACAGACAAATGGGATGGTTACCAACTAGGTATTACCTTTGACAAATCAGTTCGCCTCTTTGGGTCTCAGTCTCCTAATCCGTAAAATAAAGAGAGGAGACCAGAAAATCTCAAAGGTCACTGTAAGCTAGATGATTCTATAACTTCAGTTGTCATCAAGACAGGATCAAAAGAATGATCAATGGTCTATCCAATTTTTTTATTGAAATAACCACAATAAAGTGAAGTCATGTCAGAGGAAGCCAAGCTCCTGATGAGAGATTGACATTTTTAAGGAAGACTAGAAAAAAGTAAATAATCTGCTAATGAAGAAGAGAGAGACATAAAAAAAGAATCATGCACGTTCACACACCTTCTCATTCAAAGAAACAACATGTACTACTTACTCTTTATCATATTTAACACGTTTAATAACATAAGTCTTCCCATCAATTTTGTGCTTTGCTTTGAAAACCTGACCATATCCGCCTGAGGCAATCGGTGTTATTTCTGTAAAATCACAAGCAAACCTGAAAAGAGAAATGCCACTGTTATTCTGAGTTCAGTGGTCATAGCCCACCCCTGCCCCCCACCCAACACTTTCACTTCCCCTTAACATCACTGGCACAACGGACTGAATAACAAACACGGCTCTACCCTTCTATATAAGAAGAGTCCAGGGCGCCTGGGTGGCTCAGTCGGTTAAGCGACTGCCTTCGGCTCAGGTCATGATCCCAGGGTCCTGGGATCGAGTCCTGCATCAGGCTCCCTGCTCTGCGGGGAGCCTGCTTCTCCCTCTCCCACTCCCCCTGCTTGTGTTCCCTCTCTCGCTGTGTCTCCCTCTGTCAAATAAATAAATGAAATCTTTAAAAAAAAAAAAAAAAAAAAAGAAGAGTCCACTCCACAGAAACTCTTGAATCACAATAGTTTCTCTCGCTCCTGCTCCCGTTGTAACAAATCACCCTAGTAATGACATTCAACTTCTGGCTGCACAAAAGTCATAATAAAGATGCTTACTTAAGGTGTAAAACTTCAGAAGGAAGCACCATATTCGGTTCCCCAGCTACCACCAAGCTGTCATAAGAGAAATGAGCATGGTCTCTGAGCCCACCTACATGTGTAACTACCTGGTTTTCCCCTCTCTCTCCTGCCCCACATTCCATCATTAAGTCCTGCCAGTTCTACTCCCCAAACATATCACTGGTGTGTGCCCACTTTTCCCCATCTCCAACATCTTCACACCAGTCCAAGCTCCCGTCAGCCACCACAGAACCGTGCTAGCTCAGACACTCCACTTCCGAGTCTCCTTCCTTTGCTCCAATCCATGAACCACGCAGCAAGCAGGGGGAAAAACTCTGAGCCCGTCTCTCTGTTGCCTCAACTCTCCAATAGCCTCCTTTTGCTTTTAGCAAACCCCAGAAAGTCCTTAGATAGCCTAAAAGGGGTCTCGTGCTTCCCTCCCCAGCTTGTCCCATGGCACCACGCCCTTGCTCACGCACTCCAAGCACACAGCGTCTGCCCCCTGAACGCTCACATACCATTCCTACCTTCACTTTCCCACATGCTCTGCTTTTACGAAACCACAGACCCCACCTTCCTGTGCTAACTCACCCTCCAGGTGCCCCGACATGGCTGACCCCAGAGAAAGCCTTTGCCTCCTCCTCACACTAAACCCAACAGTCCTATTTCCATTTCTTACCAGGTCATTGCTTTCCCTTGAGACCTCTGACCATAGATTATAATTACAGATTTTTCACGTAATTATCATCCCCACAAAGCTCTGTGAGGGCGGAAGCTGTTTCTGTTTGATCCCACTATAAATCCAATGCCCAGCACAGTGCCAGGCATATATGAGGTTCTTATTAAATGTTTGTTGATTCTTTATCATTTTTTTTTCACACTTGTATTCAATCTCCTCCTGTTGCAAAGAAGCTTCACATTTGTTTTAGATATTTTGTTCAAACCCAAACACATAGTCTACCACAAGAGGAACCTTTTTTTCAATGTGAAATCTGGAATGGAGCTGGAAAATGGAAAACAGGTTCGAGTGGATCTATTTGGATTCCTTCAGGGGTCTTTAAAAAAAAATCACTGGTTTATAGAAATATTTACCTTCAATATTAAAAACTTCCATGGGTGTCAGAAAAACTCACATCAGTATCACACAGATCTACATTTACCACATTCCATCTGGATTCATCTAAACATTACCTCTCCAAGAGACGATGATTCTTTGGGGGTCTGACTGTACTAAAAAAAAATTAACTGTTCAGGGAGAAATAGAATTTAACCTGGCTGATGTACAACAGTCCCTTCAGAAGCTTTTGTCGAATGCGCAAACATATCTTTAAACAGATTCTTTTTTACAGGTTTCCCTCTTACCTGACTTCCACAGTGTACTTGTTTTCTTTGGTCACAGGAGAGTTAAAGGTAGGTGCCAAACTTCTAAAATTTAAGAGAAGAATATAAAACTCAAATAAAATAGAACTTTGTCATGCGCTAGTTTTTTTTATATTTTGAGTCAACTATTAGAATTACAAGGTAAAAAGTGATAACCTTTCTTTATGAAACAATATACTGACAGTTCTCCTCTATCCACTGATAATTTTTCACTCCTTTCCTGATTCCTTTTTTTTTGCCTTAACACATTCACTGTTGGTGTGCCACCAGCCTCTCCTTTGTTCCTTACAGACTCAAAACCAAAGGAAATAGATCTCCTTGCACCATCATTCTGGTCTTTGTACTTTACTCCTGGCTGGTGGTGAACCATGTGCTATTGGAAGTTCAAACCCCACTAATAACTAAACATATTCCAATTGCTATCTTCCCCCTAAGCCCTCAAGTCTTGAACTTCCTTAACCCCATCAGTGTCCATGATTCCTGTCTGTATCTCCTTCTCCTTTGCCTCTTCTTCACCCAGTTATTGGAACTCTATTCCCTCAAATCCTGTCCACTCTTCCCATACAGTTTGTCTTGCAAATTATCCTCATCCCTTGTCACTGCCATGATAACCATGGCTGACAGCTGGATCATCTTACACACACACACCTCTCTTCTCTCCACTCAAACACCCACATCAGGAATCATCCTTCCCTGACACATCTCCTACTGTTCAGAATATATTGGTGGCTCATAATGGCTCCCACTGCCATCTTGCCCTCATTGATGACTTATGGTTATGTCCTTGTTTTTCTCTTCCGTTTGAGAAACCAATCCACCATCATTTATATAACATTGGATCTTTTTCTCTTCTTACCCAAGTCATTATGCCATCTCTACCCTACCTGCCTGTCTGCAAAATAATGCAGTTCTCTGGAAAGTGCCCCTCCAAGTTCACTTCTGTCAACCTCTTCCAAAATAATGCCCTTAACCAATGACCCTAGTGATCCCCACAGGCCCTTTCATCTACGGTGCAGTGTGTACCTACATTTAAAGATTTCTCTACATATGTAAAATCATTTGTTTATAGATTTCAAACTTTTTGGGATCCTTAACCATGCTTTCTACCTCTGAAATTCCACTCAAAGAAGGGTATATAGTACTCTACAAGTACTGAAGACTTAGTAAATAAGGTTAATAACCTAAGTCTGAAACAAAACTTCATTTCCAAATATGTGCACTGCATAATGATACCCACCTTTTCACCTTCTTTTCACTACTTTTGACATTGCTCTGTAACAAAAGAAAATGAAAAACAATTGTAGATGATTAAATCAATTATCTTGCTTTATCTTGTTCTTTTTCCTCCTGTACTTCTGGATGGTTCTGTGACATTTTTTTTTTTTGGTCCGTTAGATGAACAGCCTCATTAAGTTGTGTACTCCCATCAAGCCCTGCTTCTCAGTTTACTTGGCTAGATCAATGTTCTCATCTATTCTAGCAACCAGACAGATAAGGCAGGGAGGACAAAAAAGCAATCGGGGCAAGTTCAGCAGAAGCACTGGGTCTCAACAAGAAGGCGTGCATCACAGTTCTCCACAGTGCTAAAGACACAGATGGAGCTCAGGGATCCAGTCTAAAATAATTCCCCAAGTGTTTCTTATCTGGTAACCGGCTAAAAATGGCAATGCTAAAAAAAAAAAGAAAGAGAAAAAATGGCAATACTAATAATTTCATTTTTAGCACAAATTAAATTTTAATATTTAGCAAAAAAAGAGGAATCTTCAATATATCTCAAAAATGCTATTCTTTATTCATATTCACTTTTATTCTGGTAGGTTTTGTAGTATTACCAATTTGAATACGTTGACACTGAGCAGGGAGCATCAAACTAAGAGTTTTTGAGCTCATACCACTTCCCACTGTATAATGACTATAGTATATTAATTTAGCCATTCTGTCAAATGACAATGTTTCTTAAGTCTCCTCCTGTTACAAATGAGGTTGCAAGAACACACTTACATATGTTTCTCTGTACATACATAGGAGTGCTTCTCTAGTAGACATCCCCAGGAATGGAACTGCTTGAAGGCATTGCGTGCACACCCTCCGCTTTGCTACATATTGCCAGACTGTCTCCACAATGGTTGTACCAACTTATACTTCCACCCGCAGCATGTAGTAGTAATAATTGGAATACAGCTGTGCCGATGCTTAGTATTGCCAGACTCAAATTTTGCCATGGTGATGGGTTTAAAAAAGGTACCTAACTGTTGTTTTGATTTGCATTTTCCCTACTACTATGCAGTAAAGCATCTTTTCGTATTTTTGTTGCCCATTTGGGTATCTCTTCTCTGAATTGTCTGTTCAGATCTTCTGCACATTTTTCTGAGTTGCTTTTCTTTTTCTTATCGATTTGTTTACAGTTCATTATAAATAGGGCACTTACGTAACACTAATTGTCACCACAAAAATTATCTGATTTTTAAGTTTAGTTCTGATTTTTTAAAACAGGAGCAGACTATATTAATGGACATTTTAAGTAGTGTCCAGCTGGTAGAAGATAAGCAAGATCACAGGAATATATGAAAACATGACGGTGAGTAGGGAGAGGAAGATGGGAGTGAAGAGTGGAAGAATTTTGCAAGTGAGGAACAGGGGTTAATAAAGAAAGGAGAAAGCCAAAATGCTGCCACATATTAATATGAAATAAGAATGCATGAGATAAAAGTAGAAAAATTATGGTTGAGTACTGAGGCAATTTTTAAATGAAGAAACACAATAGAGAAAAAGATCATCAGGAAGCTAGAGGCTAATACTATACCAGAGGAGTTGAAGAATTGTTTATACTGTTGCTGTTACAATTTCCTTCTGGTGCATTTGGTGAGAAATCATTTTCAAGTGGTGATTTAGAAGCACTAGAAGATAAGGGGATAATTATTAGTTTGTGAATTCTGCCTATTTTTTGTTGATCAGAATTTCTTTCTCTAAATTCTCCTTAAACATTAAACATTTTCATAAAAATGTGCTCTCAGGCAGCAATCTGAATTTGTTAAATTATCACAGTTGTTTGTCCACACTTACGATATGCTATTCACCGAAGTGTTGTTTCCCGAATTACTAGGTGAAGTAGTCCAAGAATCACTTGATAGTGAGTCATCTTTCTGAAAGAAAGAGTACCCCTTAGGAGTTTTAAGAGCAATTATATTACTTCTCCGTACTGGCTCAGTCTCTGTGTGCTAACTACCACATTTATTTCTGGATGCTTGATCTGGATTTAAAAAACAACCCTGGGGGCACCTGGGTGGCTCAGTTGGTTAAGTGTCTGCTTTCAGCTCAGGTCATGATTTCAAGGTCCTGGGATCGAGCCCCACCATCGGGCTCCCTCCTCAGCGGGGAGTCTGCTTCTTCCTCCCCCTCTCTTTCTGCCCCTTCCCCCAGCTCATACTCTCTCTCTCTCTCTCTCAAATAAATAAAATCTTAAAAAAAAACCAATCCTGAGTTGTGAACAGAATTTTACTCTCTGGGGCCTCATGGCCCCATGGCTCGTGGCTCATTGGTGAAACACAGAATGGAGGAATCCTTTTGCTATGTGATTGGTTGTCTTGGCATCATCTAAACACAGTCTTACCTCAAATCAACTTCAGAAAGCATCTTAAAATTTAAAAGTGAAATCCAAAGGCATTTCATACCATTAAGGTTTTCTCTGATTGTATCTGCTCATATGCAAATTTAGCAGCCATCTGTTTTGCCTCCTGTTTGGTAGCACCTCCACCAACAGCATATTCTTTCTGCCCAATTTTGCATCTATAGTAAAATCTAGGAGAAATGATAGAGAGTATTTACCCAAATACCAAAAAAACCCAGTAAATCTAACTTAGGATTTGGAAACAAACACAGATGAACAAAGACCTTAATATAACCCTAATTTAATGGGTACATTTAGTTTGTATCTTGTAGAATATAAATCTCTGATAAGATGACTGACCAATTTGCCAAAATAACCAGGATAGCTTGATGTCATCAGCTTGCATTTGTGTTAGGCAAGGAACCTCGGACAATTATATGAGAACTCTACTGAATATGGAAAAGCAATGTGTATCAGGGAGTTACTATGCATTAATTCAAAATTATTCCAGTGTTATTTGCCATGGAGGCAAATACACCCAACCAGGGTTGAGTCTTCCCTGCTGGGCCCTGAAGGCAGAATTAGATTGAGTGGCTGGGTGGTTTCTACAGCTCCTATTCTCCCGGGCACCCCTAAGTAGACTTCTCTCTTTTAGGTAACTTATGTTAGAGTGTTTAATCCCAAGGAACCAAACAGGTGAGCTACGAAAAAATAGCCTCCTATTTTATTGAGATTGACTCACACAATTCACTTTGGACTATTTCATGCCAATGAATACTCTTCCGTTTTCCTCTTCCTGGTTCTGGCCTAAAAGCCATCAGAGCTAAAAAGTCCATAACTGAGTCAATTCAGAGGACAGTATTCTGAAGGGGTCATTTGGACTATTTGCCATTTAGATTTTTCTCTCTCTCTCTCATTCACTGGGTAGGTTGTAGCCAAGAAACAATCTCCTTCAGGCTCATTTACTTTCTGCTTTTCCTAGTTCCTATCCATTCTTATCTCCACTTCCAAAATCTTGGCAACTCTGAAGCTCTACTCCATCCCACCCTTTATAATCCTTAAATCTGGGTCTCCTCACAGCCTGTGGCTAAAACCCATTTCTTTTAAGACCTGGTATTTGTCTAGAGAGTGACACCATTTAACTGAATGTGAAGGACAAACACCTAGACAAACGGCTCTCTAATCTGATGATGGTGAAGAGAGAGTCATTTTATCTACACATGTGGTCCAGTCATTGTCATACAGCAACTCCCACTGTGATCTGTGGGAGGGAAACATCTCCACACACACACACACCCCCAGCAGGGGCACCCCATTCTCTCTTCGGTCTCCTGCAGACTAAACCATCCAGATATACCTCAGAAATAAAGGATTCCCCAGATTTGATCCATTATGGTATATGGGTCCCAAGTCTTCAGCAATTAAGCATTTTCATATTTTAATTATAAAGGTGACCAGTTGTGTATAAGTCATATAAAACCTTCCATGCAAAAGGTCCCCAAAAGGAAGACAAATATTTCTAGAAAATTAGACATGAAAACAAGCCCGTTCTATTGCTTAGATACAATGAAATAGAAGGAAAAGCTGAACTACATCTCACCTTTCTGGCCCATATTCTTTCAATTCACATTGTTCATAATTTACAGATAGTTTTTCCTTCTGGGCAAGCCTATTCATACGGCCTATGAAATTCTCAAAGGATCCCACTCCTAATCCTTCTGAAGTATCTGTTGTCAGTGATAAAGAACTAACTGCCTACAAAGAAAAAAAAATCTTGTTTAATACAGATGAAAACAAAGATTTAACCATTTTATTTCCTCTAATAAAATTACTAAATGAATAATTTGAAAGACAACTTAGATTTTATGTATTGCCCTAGTCTACTACCTTGAGTAAAAGTCTAAGTATATATCTTTTTCTACCATAAAAAATCCACAAGAAAAAAGGTTAACAATAGGAAAGGAACCATCCTTTTATAGTTTTCTATGGAAAAACAAAATAGTGAACTTTCTTGTTTATCCATGCAAAATACTCTAACACTGTCTAGCTCACTCCACCCTTTGTAAATCTCAAAAAACAAGATAACCAATATTGAAGTAAAGCTATATCCTGGATCACATCTTATGGGGAAAGAGGAATATAACAGCACCATTCCTTCCATTCTTATCTGTACCTTTTTCCTAATCTGGCAAAAGCTTGTCCAAAGTTTTTCTACTTTATTAATCTTGTCAAAGAACTAACTTTTGGTTTTATCGACCTTCTTTATTGTTTCTTAGTTTTCTTTTACATCAATGTTGGGCCTTGTTATTATTTTCTGTCTTCTGCTTTTTTGGGAAAAGGTAGTCTATTGTTCTCCTAACTTCTTGACTTGATTTTCTGGCTCATTAACAATTCGTGAGTTTGCAATTTTGCCTGATTTACTTTCTCCAATTTGGGTTACAAGGGTGACATCATCGAGGAAGATTTTTCAGGAAAGTTATCTTGAAAGTCAATGTTTTCAAAATTTTCAATATCTGAGAAACAATCCTCTTTGGTCCCACATGTAAACGACTGCTTGTCTCATTTTACGGCCAGTTCTCTGCTATCCCATGGTTTAAAATGATGCTGTGGACAGCATGATTTTTTTTTCGTTTTTACATTTTGAATAATTTCCTTTTTCTGCCTCGATGCTTATAGGATTTTTTCATCATCCCTAGAGCCCAGGACTTTCCCAATGATCAATGTTCTTGGAGGCTCTGTGTTTTTCTCTATCTGTTAAGTTGCTTTCATCTGCATTGAGGTCTTCCTTTATTTCAGAAACACTTTCTTTCCTTTTTTTTTTTTAAAGATTTTATTTATTTATTTGAGAGAGAGAGAAAGCATGAGGTGGGGAGGGTCAGAGGGAGAAGCAGACTCCTCGCTGAGCAAGGAGCCCGATGCGGGACTCGATCCTGGGACTCCAGGATCATGACCTGAGCCGAAGGCAGTCGCTCAACCAACTGAGCCACCCAGGCGCCCCAGAAACACTTTCAACTGGAATCTCTTCAGATAGCTTTCTCTGTACTCTTTACTCTGTTCTCAGCCTCCAGGATACCAATTCCATGAATGCTGGTTTTCCATCACCTGTCCTGCTCATCCATCATCCTCCCCATGGTCCTTCCATCTCTTTGTCCTTTGTCCTTCCTCCCCACTGTCCTTCCATCCCTCAGTTGGGTGCAGGGACTCCTGCCAGAACTCGTCAGCTCATTTCTCGCTGTTTCCTTTCCCGTTCACTCAACTTCAGAGGTGGTCTCTACTGCTGGCACTCTAAATGGGTATTGGCAGGCTTTGCCCACTATTTCTTAGATGAACCTCTGACTCAGGGCTCTACAGAAATGGAGATGGAGGAAAAAGACTGTACTTCTGAATGGAAAGAACCTGTGAATGGCTTTACTCTGTGGGTGTTTTCTCACAGAGTAAAGTTAAAAAGGGCATTAACTCACCTTGTTTTCTTCATTAAGTTTTTCAATAGCTAATTTGGCTGCAGCATTTTTGGCTTCCTTCTTTGATTTACCTTCCGCTTCTGAATATTTTCTCTCATTTATGGTAACTTGAAATGTAAACCTGATTACAAAGACAATATTCACAAAATGTTATAAAACCCATGCATTGTCTAAGGCCAAGTGTTCCAGTCACACTGCCTCCTGTGTTAAAACCTGACTAGGTTTTAACCGGCTCAGTATAGAATTTAAGCAGTTACCCTCAAACAGCAAAACAGCACATCATCTTCACTCCAGAGCTAAATTATTGACTTCTAAATTGTGCCAGAGTTGCCATTCTTCTAGTTCATATTTTATAGAGATATACCTTTAAAAAAAAAACCAGCAATTTGGGGTGCCTGGCTGGCTCAGTTAGTACAGCATGCAATTCTTGATCTCAGGGTTGTAAGTTCGAGCCCCACATTAGGTGGAGAGATTACTTTAAAAAAATCTTTTAAAAAAATAGCAATTTACTTTAAGTTATGCGCAGGTCCTTCCTTAGACAGTTCATAATACCTAAGTACCAAGCTGTGCTTCTGACAGTATGTATTAAGTTCCTCTATAGAAAAACTTGGTGGACGCTCATTGGCCATTTCTTCTAGTAACCTAGAACAGAAGAGATGTTTGAAAAAAGTGAGACATAACATATTTAACCTGATTATCCCAATCCAGTGTAGGAGACAAAACAGGATAAGAAGAATCTTCTTTATAAGACTCATCTCAGCCCCACATAAATCCAGAGAAAGCTTTCTTACAAAATCTTTTTCTCTCATGATCTGCACACCAAGCTAATTTCTCCAAAACTTTCTATGTTCAAAACTCAGCTGGCCAAAAAAGGAAAAGGGTCTTTCTCTTCCACTCTGCTCTCTGCTTCCAGTGAGGGTCAGGGACAGGTTTATCCACCTGCTTGAACTACACAAGTAGAATCAGAACTCTTCATGTTGAGAAGAATAAGGTTGAGAGTACATACGTAAAGTGAAGTTTATGAAATCATTAAAGATTTCACTATACAGAAACAGATTCCCCTGTGAAATCCCAAAAATCTTCCCTTTAAAATTTGCATTAGTCAATTATAGATAAATTTACCTGGGTAAATTATGACCCCAGTTTATGGGTCTCATTAGACCAAGAGAGTAGCAATGATTTAAGCCATAATGAAAATCTAAAAAATATAGAATCTAAATATAGGAGCCAAAACTATAAAACTCTTAGAAGAAAACATAAGGGTAAATCTTCAGAATCTTGGATTTGGCAATGGAATCTTTGTGATGACAGCAAAAGAAAAAAGATAGATTGGGCTTTATCAAAAGTAAAAACAGGGGCACCTGTGTGGCTCAGGTGGTTAAGCATCTGCCTTCAGCTCAGGTCATGATCCCAGCATTCTGGGTTCTCTGCTCTCTCTCTCTCTCAAATAAATAAATAAATAAAATCTTTTTTAAAAAAAGTAAAAACATTTGTGTCACACAGGACGCTATGAAGAAAATGAAAATCTACAGAATGGGATATCTATAATTCATATATGATAAGAGTCCAATATCCAGAATATATAAAGAACTTTTACAACCCCACAACAAAAAGACAACCCAATTAAAAAATTGGCAAAGGACCTGAACAGACATTTCTTCTAAATATTCTAGTGCCCCAGGGCCCTGACCTTAGATCTCCTCTCTGCTCTACTAACACTCACTCCCCTCTAGATCGCCTCTAGACTTATGGCTTTAAATTCCACCTACACAATGATGGTTATCAAAAGAACACCTCTACCCCTGACTATTTCCTGACTCTAACTGCTTCTGTCCAATAGGCTGCCTCCCTGAAATGCTCTTGACTCTACCCCATCCACTGTCTTCACCTGATCAACTCTTATTTCCCATAGATTTCAGCTCAGATGTCACTTTCCAGACATCCTTGAAGAGGTCCTGGTTTGGTGCTCCACAACAGCTCTTGTCCCCTTTCCTGCAATTGCTTGTATAACTGACTGTCTTCCAAAAGAGACCATGAGCTACAAGAGGGACGGGGCCAGGCTGTTATAATAGGGGCTCCATAATCAATGAATGAATGCCAAAATATCTGCAGACCTCCCCCACCTGCATGACTTGTCACATGCTTTTCTCTTTGCTTTGAATGCCGTATCTGCACCCTCTGTCCACCAGGCAACTCCCACTCATCTGTGAGGCTCGCATGTTTTCTTTGATGTTGGAGGGGCAGCCAGTCCTCCTCCAAGGGCCCACCACTCCACCTTGCCCAGCTCCCATAACAGCCCAGTCATTGAGCAATCTGGGAAGCAGGTTCTATGTCTTACTCATTTTGTATCACCAATAGCCAGTGGCAAGTAGTAAATGCCAAACACTTGGATGGTGTATAGGAAAATGAAAGAATGACTCATTAAAATGAAATACTCTACTTGAAACCCCCCCGTCTTCTCCCTTTTCTTCATCTGCTGTTTTCCGTGCGTCCTTTCTTCATTTATTCAATAAATGCTTCGCAAGTACCAGGCACTATTCTGACAATGAGTATACAGATGTGGACAGGATAAATTCACACCCGACCTGCATTCCACTGAGGGAAGACAGAAAATGACCATGCACAGAAACAAATAACAGGAACGGACAATATGATGACCAGATGGCTGGAAGTGCTATAATGAAATTAAATAGGGTGCAGCATAGAAGGTGAGTTGGTAGATAGGGGCAGAGATAAGGGGGAGGCGGTTTTAGACATAGTGGTCACAAAAGACCTTTCTTAGGAGGCAATTTTAAATGAAGACTGAATGATGAGAAAGTCCATCATATCAAGATATGGCGGAAGAATATCTCAGGAACCAGCATGGCCTTTGAAGGGATAACAAAAAGATCAAGGGGACTGCTGCACAGTGAGTGAGGGGAAAAGAGTAGGAAATGAGTCAGAGATGTCAGCGCCATGCACATAGACTTTGTAGGTCATGGTCAGAACCAGTGGATGGTGTTCCAATCACAACAAGAAGTTACCAGACATTCTCTAAGTAGAGGGGGTATGTGACTGGATTTATGTTTTAAGTGATGACTCTGATACTATGTAAAGAACAGGGTCTGGGGGCAGGGACAGGTGTGGGCAGCGGAGCAGAGCACGAGCAGAAGCAAGGAGACCAAGCAAGGCTGCTGCCGTGGTTTGGGTGAGCAATGATGGCGGCTGGAAGCGCGTGGTGGGAGTATCGAGAGTGTGAGCAAAGGCAAAGCCGTCACGTTACTGCTTAGTGTCGTGGAGACAGTCAAGCTTTAGAGGCCACACTGCTCTGGGCTACACCCTCTCTGAACCTTTCATTTGTGACCTGAAGACAGGAATAAAAACACGTGATTCAGAGGTGGCTGTGGGGAATAAATCAGATGAAGAGCACCCAGCAGAGTCCCCCACACCATTAACCCTCAATAGATGGTGCTCCTGGTCTGCAATTCTGAAACCCAAAACGCACTAAAAACTGAGGTTCATTTTGTTTTCATTTGTTTTGTTTTTGATAGGTTTGTAGCCCCCTGTCTAGACCTGGGCTGACATGAGCTATTTATAGTCTTTATGATACTTTGTTGTCCACGTATACATTTCACTACAGAAATTGTTTTATTATAGAGGGCTGCCCCCAAATCCTGCTGAGAGCATTCTATAATAGACAGGATTTATGCTGCCTTACTTTTCTAAAATCCCAAACTCTTGGAATACCAGAACATGCCCAAGGGTGTTTGATAAGGATCTGTAGCTGTACCATTATTTTTAGGAACCAGTGTCATTTACTTCAGTTACAACCATGAGACCATACATCAGATTGGGAGGGGATCACAGATATCAGAAGAGCAGTTATGGAAGAGCCCTTAGCAATTAGAACCTGAAGTTCTATCAACTACTCTAAACCCTTGGCGCTTTTAATGTTAAGTAACTGCCGCTCATCAGAATGACAAGCCAGTTCGAATTTAAGTGAACTATATGTGCAAACTAAGAAAGTGCTGAATTAACATGTTTGAAAAAGTACTTCCAAGTCTGGAAAAAAGAAACGGCAGGCTTCTTTTCAACTACTGTCCATAAATCTTGTTTTGGGGCGCCTGGGTGGCTCAGTTGGTTAAGCGACTGCTTTTGGCTCAGGTCATGATCCTGGAGTCCCTGGATCGAGTCCCACATCGGGCTCCCTGCTCGACGGGGAGTCTGCTTCTCCCTCTGACCCTCCCCCCTCTCATGTGCTCTCTCTCTCATTCTCTCTGTCTCAAATAAATAAATAAAATCTTTAAAATAAATAAATAAATAAATAAATAAATCTTGTTTTGATTCTACGTTATCATTTTCCTAAAGGAAATCTCCAGCAAAAATCACTATCGGGGGTTATGTGTCCATCTTCCTCATCTTGTTCCTTCTGGCAGACTCTGAGCTCCCTGTGGACCCAGCCCCTTCCAGGTCCTGCACAATGCTTAGCTATTACTATTACTATTACTATTACTATTCATTAAACATATATTTAAAGAGGCCCTATTACTACTAGGTGCTGGGGTGGCACCAGAGCACAAAACCCTGCTCTTGTGAACTTACTAGCGGAGGAACACAGACAAATCCATAAAATAATGTCACAGGCTGATAACTACTATGTTGAAAACTGAAGCAGAGTAAGGGGGGGGGGGGACAGTCAGGGAAGGGCGGGGTTTCTTTTACATAGCTGGTTGTTCAGAGAAGGCTGCTCTGATGAGATGACATTGCAAGAAGTACAGGGTAAAGCAAAAGAATGACCCATGCAGGCATCTGGGGGAAGAGCTTTCCAGGAAGGGGAAACAGGTGTGCAAAGGCCCAGAGGCAGGCATGTGCTTGCCTGCCTCCCAAAACAGCAATGAGGCCTGTCTGGTCGCAGTGGAGAGAGCAAGGGGCCTTGTCTGCGCCATTTACTGAATTTTTTTTTTTTTAAGATTTATTTATATATTTGAGAGAGAGAGAGCGCGCGAGAGAGCTGGGGGGGGGGAGGGGCAGAGGGAGAGACAGAATCTCGAGCAGGTTCCCTGCTGAACACCGAGCCCTGCGTGGCGGGAGGCGGGGAGGCTCCAGATGGCTGGAGGCTGTGCTCCACCTCACGACCCCCAGATCAAGACCTGAGCAGAAATCAAGAGTCCGCGGCTTAACCGAGCCACCCAGGGGCCACCACTGACGGAATCCTCAGGAGATGGTGAGCTATTGGGGTGATCCGAGCAGAGGAGTGTCCTGTTCTGACTTAAAGGACCCCCTCGGCAGCTGCAGTGTTGAGAAAAGATATGGGGGACGGGGTGGTACGGAGTTGGGGCGGGGGTGAGGGGTGGGGTGGGGTGGGCTAAAAGGCCCGGCCATTGAGAAACAATTGCAACTGGGTAGGCAGGAGATGTTCAGCCAGGGCCTATTTAGCCAATCTATGGCAAATCCAGGCCTCCATATTTCCCATCTGTCATCTTTCCCAACTTAACTGTTTTCCGCTAGATCCCCCGCCACCCCGCCACTCCGGCCCGGGAAATTCGTTACTTGCTCTTAGAGAAACTCTTGGCGGGGGCGGGGGGGAACGGCTGTCAGTCCCCAGCGCGCTGCGCGATCGCTTCCCGGGCTCCGGGCCTCGGACAGCCCTCCCGCGCGGCCGGGTAGAGGTCGGGGGCCTCTCCCCAGCCTGCACGTCCCGAGCCGGGACTCGCCCTTCGCCGCGCCCGCGCCGCCCCCCACCTGCACGCCAGAGCCCCCCGCGCTCCCCGGACGCCCGGAGCCCCGCTCACCCCGCGCCGCCGCCGCCGCCGCCGCCGCCCGCAGGGTCCCGGCCGCTCACTCTCGCTTTCGTTTTCCCCGCGGGCTCCGCCTTCCCCGGCGGCCGCCCGGCCCTCTCCTGCTCGGGGAGCGCAGGAAGCTGGAGCCTCCGTCCGAGTCCGCGCCGGGCGCGCTGCCACCTACGTGCCGCCCCTTAGCCGCCAGGCGCGCGAGGACCCTGCGGGGGCACCCGCTTCCTCTGCGCCCTCCCCGCCAGCCCGGCTCCCGCGTGGGCTTCTGCCCTGCCCCGGTGCGCGGGAAGGGTCAGCAGGGGGGAAGGGAGCCCACCGAGGTCCCCCAGCACCGGCGGTCGACCAAGGTGGATATTATCCGCTCCATTTCATGATCAAAAAAACAGTAAATTAACCCGCCCAGAGTCCTGCTGCTAAGTGGCAGAGCCAGGATTCAACTCAAGGTCAGGCCCGTAAACACCAAAGTACTCCGTGCCCTTTTCACTCTGCTGCTTCCTCACCTTTGCGAGGCCGGGGGAGGTAGAGCCCTGGGGACCTAGCCTTCCTTCGGTCAGTTTCTACCCCATCCGTTCATTCAACAGGTCCTTGTCAGCGCCGCTGTAAGCACCCGCCAGTCCAGCAATGAGGAGAGCCACCTACCTGCTCCCTGTGGGACCTCGTGGAGTTTTCCTACCAAAGCCCCACTAAGTAGTCCTCTATTTATAAGAAACAGACACGGTGATTGAGGAGTGCTGAGGACTTAAAACGAATACTGACAAGTAGGTGCCATTACTATACCTATTTAACAGATGAGAAAACTGAGGTCTGGGCGCCTGGGTGGCTCAGTTGGTTGAGCGGCTGCCTTCGGCTCAGGTCATGATCCCAGGGTCCTGGGATCGAGTCCCGCATCGGGCTCCCTGCTCTGCGGGAAGCCTGCTTCTCCCTCTCCCACTCCCCCTGCTTGTGTTCCCTCTCTCGCTGTCTCTCTCTCTGTCAAATAAATAAATAAAGTCTTAAAAAAAAAAAAAAGAAGTGGACTGATGTTCTACAACAGCCCCTCTGGGAGTTGGCCCTGAAGGATAGTGGGAGAAAGGAAATCCTTCCCGTGGACACAACTTTGAGCAGTACCTTTAGTTGTCACGTGGAAAGAGAGAAAGCTAGTGGCTTGGATAGAACCAGTGTCTAGCAGGTTAGCTGGATAGTCAGAGATTTGGAAGGAACAAGATCAGAGGATTGGTGATAAGGTGGCCTGAGGAAAACGATGTGGGTGAACCAGTTAGACACAGAGTATGAGCATATTGTGAATGTTCATCAAAGGCATCCTCTTCCTGAGGAGGCTTTTGAGAAGCAGGTGGGCAGGAAGACTTCTGTAGATGTCAGTCAGTCTTTTCCCCAGCCACCCCGGGCGCTTGTTCAAGGAATGAGGAGACTATGGCGGTAGGAACATATGATATGTGTGAGTTCATCAACATGAAATTCTCATCAAGGCTGATCTGGCTGCTGAGCACCCAATATCTCACATCAGGGACCAACTCTGCGCCCCAGTGGAGAGGACCATACCCCAAGGGAGACCAGCCAGCCACTTTGTGGCAGACAGGTTAATGCCAGGACCTTGTGGGCAGGGATTTGCCCTCTGGGGGGTAAACCTTTATTGCAGATATGGATTTGCTTTTCCTTCCTGCAGTGCGTTTGCCAGCATCATCATTGTTGGACATTCTGAATACCTTGCTCACCATCATCATATCCCTCACTAAGAAACCCATTTTACAGAAAAAGAAGTGACTGCCATAGGATTCAATGACGTTATTCTGAACCTCATTACCCCAAGCAGCTGGCCATATTGGACAGTAGGGTGGAGTAAGGAAGACCCAGGTACAGCCCCAAGTAGGAGACAGCACTTAGCAAGCTGGGTGTGTTGCCCTTCATGGGCAGTTATGTTCTAAACCAAATTGCTGTTTTTTTTCCATGGCCAGGACACATGAACTCAGGAACAGTAAAAGTGAGAGGGTTGTGTCCCACACTTAAACCTAGTTAGGGGCACCTGGGTGGCTCAGTCGTTGGGCATCTGCCTTCGGCTCAGGTCATGATCTCAGGGTCCTGGGATCGAGCCCCGCATCGGGCTCCCTGCTCAGCGGGGAGCCTGCTTCTCTCTCTCCCTCTTCCCCCAGCTTGTGCACCTGCCCGCATGCTCTCTTTCTTTCAAATAAATAAATAAAATCTTTAAAAAAATAAAATAAAAAAATAAACCTAGTTATGCACTTGCAAAATAGTGCTTCCTGTTCCTATGACATTGGGCTGTGTTTCCACTAGGGGACACATAATTCTTTGAATAGGAATTTGAAACTCTATCTCGATATTGCCATCAGCCAGCAAGGAAATAAGGGGGTTACTGAACTGGCTGGGGGGATCGATAAGGGAAAACAGTGATGCAGCCACACAACAGGGTCAGGGACAAGCATGTCTTCGACCCAGGAGTTCCTCCAAAGTTGCTTCTAGTAATTCCCTGTTCAATGTTACATGTTAATGGAAATCTATAGCTGTTCAACAAGGAAGGACTGTTTGGGGCTCAAATCCTTCAAGATTGAAGGTTTGTGTCACCCTACTGGCTGGGAAGATTTCTGAGGGCAAAGAGAACAATGAATAAGGAAGTAATAAACACCATCTCTGGTCTCATTTCCTGTTGCAGAATAAAGGACTGTAGAAGCTACATATTTTTCTTCCTGGCTTTGTTTTTTGTAGGTATTAATGAACTTCTTTTAATTGCTTTACCTTTTCCTTTTATATGAGATTTGCTGCTGGTGGTGAATTTTATAAGATGGTCTTTAGGTTAGAGTGTCTTAAGGTGGAATTTGTGCCTAAAAGAGAAGAGGAAGGAACATCACATAGCAATGGGTGTAAAGATTCAGGGATAGGATAAGCATGTTTTCGTTTGAAGGAGGGAACAGCAGCATTAGGTGGGAACAGAGTTCTGTTGTTGGCTTGAAAGATTATTAGCGGAAGCTGTGGACTGCACTAGATATTGTTAATTTTTATTTAGCTTCCATTCTCACTCCCTTCTATGTCTCCCTATGCCCTGGGTTATAATGTATGGAAGGTTAAAATCACATTTTCCAGATTTCTATGGAGTTAAAATTCTGGACATAATTTGAGTTCTGCTGATGACTGATGAACAGTGGTGCAAGATCTGGAAGATGGAGGGGAGGAAAAAGCCATCCTTCTGTGACAGAACGAGCTGACAAGCAAGCACCTCTGCTCAGTGGAGCTGGACTCCAGGTGTCCTTGTCAGTGCTCCAAGGGCATGGGACATCTGTGGTGGCAGAACTCTGGATGGCAGATACAGTGGAAGTCTCCATTCTGCCATCCCTTCCAACACATACACGTTCATTTCCTACTAAATCATTACGCTCAACATTCTTAGTGGTTTCTGTTTCCGGTACTGCACCAGGAGAAACCTCCCTGGACATGGAGCCTACACTGAGAGAGTAGAGTTGAGAAGTGAAGATTAAGAATCAGGTCCTTGTCTGATCAAGCCTCACCTGAACCAGACACATCCTAGACCAGTCTGTTAAAAGAAGGGCAGTGTGGTCAGTTAAGTGGCTGACTCTTGGTTTTGGCTTGGGTCATACTCTCAGGGTCATGGGATTGAGCTCTGTGTCAGGCTTTGAGCTCAGCAGGGAGTCTATTTAGGATTCTCTCTCCCTCTCCTTCTGCCCCTGCCCCCACCCCCGTGCTCGCTCTCTTAAGTAAATAAATAAAATCTTTTTTAAAAAATGAGGGGGTGCCTGGGTGGCTCAGTCAGTTGGGCGTCTGACTCTTGGTCTCAGCTCAGGTCATGACCTCATGGGTCATGCAATCCAGTGGTGAGGGGCCACAGAGCTCAGCTCAGCGGGAAGTCTGCTTGATATTCTCTCTTTCCCCTCTCCCTTCGCCCCTCCCCGCCTCCAAAATAAATAAATTTTTTTTTAAAGAAACTAATTTCTATTTAAACACCTAAGGACACGGTATGGTTTTTGCCCAACATCACATTTCCAGTACAGCGCTGCACATAGTAGGTACTCAATAAAGATTTATTGAATAAATTAGTGAATGAAGTGACTTTTTTACTAAGAAGTGGTTTTTAGAATATTAGATCAGTTAGGATACTTTTGATGTAATAAACATAAAATCAAACACAAATTGGTTTACAGTAGAAAGCAGAGGAAGAGAGGATTCTTTTTTTTTTTTTTAAGATTTTATTTATTTATTTGACAGAGAGAGCACAAGCAGGGGGAGCGGCAGGCTGAGGGAGAGGGAGAAGCAGGCTCCCCGCTGAGGAGGGAGCTCGATCCCAGGACTCTGGGATCATGACCTGAGCCGAAGGCAGACCCTTAACCGACTGAGCCACCCAGCTGCCCTCATCAACTAAAAGAATTTTAAAGAATTTTTATCCAGTTTCTTGGTGTTGTGAAGGAAGGGTTTTTAGTTTATGTAATCCACAATATTACCAGAAATAGTAGCCCTGCAGTCTTTGTCAAAGCAATTTTATCTAACTTCTATGAACCATTCTATTCTTATCTGTAAAGAAGTAAAGATGTAAAGATTAAGGATTGTTAAGAGGTTTTTTCCAGAACATGCTTTACCTTCTCTTGTAAATTCCACATGACTACCTGGGCCTCTGTGGTAGAAAAGCCTTTATGCCACAATAACACAATCTCTAATATTTAGCTTTGAACTAAACGTTGTGTTAACTAGAAATATAAAGCCCCTTAAGAGAGGGGCCTCCATAGGGCCTCCTAAAGAGACATGTACAGAGTAGATGAGCAATGCATTTTCCTTGAATTATATGAGGACGGGATTTAGTCATCTGACTTCAGTGCTGAGTTGGAATTACATTTCCCCCCAATTCTAAGTTTGAGATAGCCACCACAAGTGCTTTGATCCTCAGTGAGAGAGGAATTATTCTGGGAGGACAAAAATTTGTGCATTATTGGGAGAGCTGTCTCATCTACACTCAAACACTGATTTACGCATGTTTCTGATAGTATCTGCTTATGCTCTTATGTGAACCCAGAGCATGAAAGAAGTGAAAAGCCCAGCATCCCCCATTAGCAAGACTATCCCCTTTGGACAGCTAAATGGCCTTTTCCCCAAAAGCGAGCAAACAAGTCTGAGTTCAGAAACTTCAAATGTTGTCAGTATTATTAAATTCACGTTATTTATATCTAAATGTTATTGAGTTATCATTATTTGGTTATTTGATTAACTTATTTCATTATTTAAATTTAATTATTATTCATCAAAATAAAATATCCACGCCTACAGCATTAACCAGAAATCAAGCTTGGCAATAGGATTCATACTTCAGCTTTGCTCCTAGGGAAGTGCCTTCTAAGCACTCTTTGAATTTTGCATCCATTTCCTGGTTCTGAGTTTCACTGAACAAATTTTTCCAATCGCCAACTTCACCTGCAACACACAAAAAACAACAGACCCGGACTCTGTTAGAATATTTCTTCCTATCTTCTTTTTTTTTGGGGAAATCAGAGGGGGAGACGAACCATGAGAGACGATGCACTCTGAAAAACAAACTGAGGGTTCTAGAGGGGAGGGGGGTGGGGGGATGGGTTAGCCTGGTGATGGGTATTAAAGAGGGCACGTTCTGCACAGAGCACTGGGTGTTATAGGCAAACAATGAATCATGAAACACTACATCAAAAACTAATGATGTAATGTATGGTGATTAACAGAACATAATAAAATGAAATTTAAAAAAAAGAATATTCCTTCCTGATTTTTTAGCTACTTTATTTTATTTTATTTTTTATTTTTATTTAGGTGTAGTTGACACACAGTGTTACATTGGTTTCAGGTTCAACAACTCTTTAAGTGATGCCGGGCTCACCACAAGTGTAGCTCCCTTCTGTCACCTGTATACAACACCTTACAACTCCACTGAGCTATATTCCTAACGCTGTGCCTTTTATTCCTGTGACATATTCATTCCATAACCAGAGATGTGTACCTCTCCACTCCCCTTCACCCCTTTTGCCCATACCCCCACCCCTATTTCTTCTCGATTTTACCATTTTTCAGTGCAGCATTTCACTTTGAAATGTGAAAATAGACACATGAAGAAAATGAGTCTTAAGAACGAATGTAAGTCTTGTAAAATTAACAGTATCACTGGGGCTTCCCCATCCGTGGCATGGGAAGTGATGTGCTCTTTACATCACTGAGGGGACAACAGGCTTCAGTGATCTATCCCACCCCTGTCTCAAGCCTTGAGACCTAAAATTCCACTTTTTGAGAGTCATTTTTTTTCTCTGTGAAGTCTTTTAAATACTTTTCCCCTTGAGAAGTTATCGTTTTACAGCAGGTTTTTGTGAAGACCTCAGATACTGAAAATTTTGCAGGAAGTTATTATTTTCCTGAGATTAGTATATGTTTTTCTTATTACTTTTAAAAGCAAAGGAAATTACTTCTTTCTTTAGAATCTTTTGGTGATTTGGGTTGAAGGTGCAAGTTCCTTGTTGAATAGCCATTTGAAATGTCTGTTTATCAAGAGGGTTTGATGACAGGAGGAAATGCTTAGATATATGAAGGGAATAACGTAAAACACAAAACTGTTTACAGATGTCATCTGCTGACATCACAGAGTAAGGCTGGAAGAAATATGCCAAAAAAGTTAAACATGCCTCTGGTGGGAGAAATGTGGATAATTTTTAATGCTTTTGCACATTTTCCCATGCTTTCTGAATTTTCTATGAGGAATATTGTAAAAATTTTAAATTATTACTTTATTTTCGAATTTTTCTGTTCTGAGTAGTGCTTGATTAACAATGAATAGAAAAGTTCTCTTTTTTCCCCTCCTTTAAAGTTCATCAAACAAGGCATAAAAATCAGGGATAAACTCAGGAATCAAACCAAAGCCAGATTTATATTCAATGTTCCATTCATGGTGGGGATTTTATTTTATTTATTTAATTTTTTTTTTAAAGATTTTATTTGTTTATTTGAGACAGAGAATGAGAGACAGAGAGCATGAGAGGGAGGAGGGTCAGAGGGAGAAGCAGACTCCCCGCCAAGCAGGGAGCCCGATGCGGGACTCGATCCCGGGACTCCAGGATCATGACCTGAGCCGAAGGCAGTCGCTTAACCAACTGAGCCACCCAGGCGCCCCATGGTGGGGATTTTAAATGGGTTTTCATTTGATAAAGTGTAGTAGAGTCAAGTAAACCGACGTTCAAATCCTGACTCCATCGATTATTAGCTTTGTGGCAATGGACAAATTAATATCCCTGAGCTTTGGTGCCCACATTAGTAAAATTAAGGAATTAATATCTTTTTTTTTTGCTATAAAATTTATGCCCAGCAAGAGGTCTAACACACTATAGATGCCTGATAAATGATAGTTGTCGTTGTGATGTGTGCTGGCTCTGAATCACATTATACTTTCATTATATATGCAGTTAAAAAGCCTGGTAATCCCTAAGCTATATTATCAAAAATTTCTGTAAGAAATTAGAATGCTTTAATGAAATTTAGGTAAAATCATCAAGTGACAGACATAGCTAGTTGCCTATTCGATACTCATTATCTCTTCCTTCCTTATTAACAAAACCCTGATTTTAATTTAGTAATAATGTTCCCACCTTAAAAAAAAATCACAGTTCCCAGCCAACAGGGCAGAGAGAGGTGGCCAATGAAGTGTACAAAGTTACTGATGAGGCTTCCCACAAAGTTCTTTAAAGGGACCCCACTCAGCTAACACACGTGATTCTGTCTCTTGCTAGTCCCTTATTTTAATAAAACAATCCTTTAATTTTAATGTAATGGTGGTGTTCTGGCTGCTATCTTGCCATCAAAAGTGCCAAGCAGAAAGGTAGTAGGAACTTAGATATTGCAGACCTGCCAGTCTAGTTCTGAACTGACTGTGTCAAACTTCTTGTTGAGGGAGAGAAAAAAGAAATCCTGTCTTAACTTAAGGTCTAGTTATTTGGATTGCCTATTACATGCAAATTGTGGGTGTCCCAGAAACCAGGGTGACTTTACCTTTGCGGAACAGAAACCGGCCAACAGCACCATGTGTTTCCTGGGACTTTGCTTGCATTGCGTGGAATGTACTCTGGGCTGAGATGGTTTGAATCTGCTCCCCAGTTAAAGAGAATCCAAAGAACTCAGCAATTTGTTTTATTCCAGCAGCCAGGTTCTGAAAACAAAATTTTCAAGGATAAACTTTTTTGTATGGGAATCATGCCATAGCAAAGACAGGCTTCTTAGCCAGAATGGATTTATTAAGCTTAGCTCTCTAACTATTTATCTCACTATCTTTAGACTTCCTTTGATACTTCTGTATCAATATTCAAGATGGCCCTACATGATATTCTGTATTGATTTTACTTTGTAGTTTCAATATGACTCTTCCTGAACTTTTCAGGATACAAATAATGATAGTAAGCGTTAAGTAGTAGGTAAGAATCTCATCTAAGGTGATACTTTATTAAAAAGCACCAGTCTAGATGAGATGAGGAAATTAATGTAATTGTACGTGCTCGTTCCAATTCTCTTTTCTTCTGAATTCTATGTTTAATTCCATCACGAAAGTCTAATTTTTGGAATCATAAAAACTAGAGGGAGTCTTGAAATTTATCTTGTCTAAATACCCTTGTAAATCATGAACCTCCTCAACAGTATCTCTGACCATGAAGATTCATAAATCTCCTAGAACAGTTTCTTAAACTGTATTCTACAGAACACTAATTTACTTTAAGGTGGTTATAGATGTTTTATGAAAAAAAAAAAAGGAGGGTGAAGGGTTGAGGTCAAATAAGGCTGGAATCCTTTCGGTTAAATAAAGATAACCTTTTTGTTAGTTTTTCCTACAGGATCTCTGAATCTTTACTATGCCAGCTACAGTGTGAACGTCCCAAAGGAGTAGCAGTCCCCAAATCAGTTTGAATAGGCAACCTCTAAGCAAGAATTATTAACATCCAAGCAACACTGACATTCCATAGAACACAAGTTTTAGAGACATTACTCTAGGCTAGAAGGAGAACAGATTAAATTGATATGTTCTTTCATGTTCCACAGATGCACTCTATCAAGGGAAGGGACGGGTTCAGTTATACTTTCCTTTGATAAGAATTTCAGGGGAGACTGGTGTTAAGAACGCACTTCCACTAGAAAGCATCTGCCATTCTCCCTTCTTTTTAACATACTTTCTTCACTGGAGTTCCAGGACCCTGGCTTCCTGTCTACCTCAATAGCCACTCCTCTGTCTCCTTTGCTGATTCCCCCTGTTTCCCAAACTCTCTCTATGGGGGACTCCAGGGCTCAGTCCTTGGTCTTCTTCTCTTCTCCGTCTGTATACTTACATACATGGGTATGTAATCTCATGTGCCAAATTTATATATACAGCCCAGAACTCTCTCTTCATTCGAGACTTTTATACCCAACTGCCTACTTGACCTCTCCATTTAGATGACTGATAAACATCTCACACTAAGCATATCCAAAACCAAACCCCTGATCTTTCCCACAATCCCGCTTTCACCTACTGGCATCTCCTACTCAAATGATGACAACTCAATCCTCTCAGTTGGTCAGGCCAATAACATTGGAGTCTTATCTGATTTCTCTTTTTCTCTCACCACTCTTTCTCCTGTTCAGTCCAGCAGCAAATCCTATTAGCTCTTCTTCAACATATATTCAGAATTCAACCACTTATCACTGCCACTGCCCCTTCTGGCCTGAGCCATCATCTTCCTTTGCCTGGACTATTGCAGTACTCTCTTCATGGGTTTCTTTACACTGTCTTTGCTTCTCCCTATTTCGTTCTCATACACCAACCAGAATGAACCTATTAAAAACACACCAATTCCTATCACTCTTCTTCTCCTACAATGGCTTTCCATTTCACTCAGAGTGAAAGCCAAAGGAATTTCAATGGCCTGTCACATGATTCCCATACTTCACTCTACCTCATTCCCTTGCCTCTGTTCTCATTGGTTAATCTCCCCAGGCTCAACCCTACTGACCCTGCCACATTCACCTCCTTCATGTCACTTAATGATGCCAGGAACACTCCAACCTTAGATCCTTTGCTCCAGTTGATTGTGTATGCCTGGAAAGCTCTTATTCCAATTACCTACTGGGCTCACTCCCTCTCTTCTTTAGATCTTTGCTCAAATCACTTACTTTCCATGAGATTTCTGCCAACTACCCTATTCTATACTGGGATATGTCCAGCATCCCAGTTCCCCACCCCTACCTAACATTTCCAATTTTCCTTAATCAGCTATGCCATTTTTGTCTTAAATATTATAAACATTAAAAAAATACTGTGTTTATTATTTATCATTCTCTCTCCCCGCCTTCTTTAGCTAGAAGGTAAGCTTCTCCAGGCCAGTGAACTTTGTCTGGTCTGTTCATTGATGTATCACAAGGGCCTAGAACAATGCTGAGCACTCACTCACTAAATGTTCATGGATAAACAATTTAAAAAATAACATCAGGGCGCCTGGGTGGCTCAGTTGGTTAAGCGACTGCCTTCGGCTCAGGTCATGATCCTGGAGTCCTGGGATCGAGTCCCGCATCGGGCTCCCTGCTTGGCAGGGAGTCTGCTTCTCCCTCTGACCCTCCTCCCTCTCATGCTCTCTGTCTCTCATTCTCTCTCTCTCAAATAAATAAATAAATAAATAAATAAATCTTAAAAAAAAATAATATCATATGGAAAAATCAATTCACAGCCAAATGCATGTTCATTTAAATCTCAACTGAAACCTACCTATTATTTTTGCCATTCTTAAATTGGACCATCTATCATAGCAGGAAAATAAAGCAGCCACTCTTAATCATAAATTGCTAAGCATTATTTTATTTCTGTTTAATCCTAAGCCCCTATGCATTGTATTTTTTTTCCTAACCTCTCCCACATATTTGGAATACTCCTTTTTTTAATTGAATACAATATTCACACAACCAGACATTAAAAGTAAGTGCTCTATGTTATATTTTATAAGAAATTTTGCTATAGAATGTCAATAATCATAATCTCACCTTTTGCAGGTCTTCATATAATAGGAACTTAACATTTTCATCATCAAGATGTTTGTTCCAATTAATGGCAAAATCAAAATAACTTCCCCAAGAAACTAAAAACACAGGGGGAAAAATTCTTAAGGAATTTTAAATAACTGAGGTTAAAATGATAGATGGTTAATTTATGCTCTAAAATATAAACTATACATATGTGTATATGCTCAAACAAGATTTTTTTTTAAAGATTTATTTATTTATTTTAGAGACCACACATGCCAGTCGGGGGAGGGGCAGAGGGAGAGAGAGAGAGAGAGAAGCAAACTCCTCGCCGAGGAGCCCACCAAAGGGCTCCACGAGAGGCTTGATTTCATGACCCTGAGATCATGACCTGAGCCAAAATCAAGAGTCTGACGTTTAACCGACTGAGCCACCTAGGCACCCCTCAAACAAGATGTTTATTTGTTATTACAAATCCCTGCTCCAAAAGAATTGGCATAAACCATTCCTATTGTCAGATTTCTATTCATTTAATTATTTTCATAAATAATAACACAACTAGGGGCGCCTGGGTGGCTCAGTTGGTTGAGCGACTGCCTTCGGCTCAGGTCATGATCCTGGAGTCCCGGGATCGAGTCCCGTATCGGGCTCCCTGCTCAGCGTGGAGTCTGCTTCTCCCTCTCCCGCTCCCCCCTCTTGTGCTCTTTCTCTCTCTCACTCTCTCTCTCAAATAAATAAAATCTTTAAAAAATAAAATAAAATAATAACACAACTAAGCTAGTTGCAAAAGTGGTTTGATAAAAACTATCAGACATTCATGAATATTTAGGTGAATAAAATAATTCAGAAATAGTGAATGATACATGAAAACTGACAGATAGTGCCAGAAAGAAAGAAATGATGAGACAGATATTATCTAGATCAGCATTGCCCAATAGAAATTTAATGCAAGCCACAACTGTAATTTTTATTTTATTTAAATTCTATTACAATCAAGCCCCACATTGGGCTCTCTGCTCAGTGGGGAGCCTGCTTCTCCCTCTCCCTCTACCACTCTGCCTACTTGTGCACTTTCTCTCTCTGTACGTCAAATAAATAAATAAAATCGTTTAAAAAAATACTTGATGTATTTTTCAACTTTTAAAACTTTGGTTGAAAAAGTAGATTCATACACTCAACTTGTACCAAACTTATTTAAAAGTCTCCAGTAACTGAACTATCTGTTTTTAAGTTTAAATTTAAGCTAATTCAAATTAAATAAAATTTAAAATTTAGCTCCTCGATTGCACTTGTCACATTTCAAGTGCTCAGTTGCCACATGTAGCTAGTGGCCCCCATCCTGGACAGTGCAGATCGAGACACTGATGGGCTGTGGTGCTTGCGGACTGTGTGACTTTGAGCAATTCGCTGAACCCCTTTGTACCTTAGGTTCCTCATCTGTAAAATGGGATTGTTAGGAGGTTTAAGTGAATTAACACATATCAAATGCTTAAAACGGCCCCTGATTTATAGTACCCACTCAACAAATTTTAGCCATTGTTGCTATATCATTAATAATAGTAATATTCTCATGATTATTATCATTATCATGAAGTCCTTGCTCCGAGCCAGGCTGTTTCTACATATTTTATTTGTTGTGGCAAACACTGTAAGTTTCACACCCAGTATCCGATACACTTCCATTTTTGTTGTTACCTAAACTGATTGATTGGGTCTAAGCCAATTGTGAGAATTTGGGTTCCTGTTTTTCAGCCTCCCTCAGAGCTGTGGTTGGCCAGCAAGACAAGCAGGAGTCTGCTGGAAGGTTTCTAGCAAACCTGTTGCTGTTTTGTTAAGCCTTCTTCGTGAACTGAAGGGGATGCTTGGAAGGACAGTAGCCAACTTGAGAGTATGTTGCAAAAGGCACAAAAGGGAGAGGCCAAGGGAATGTCAGAGGTGTTGGCCCGATATCACTGGGCAGCGGAAGCAGCTGCCTACCTTCAGCCTTCTTGTTTAGTAAGAAAAATAAAACCCAATCTGTTTAGGCCACTGTGGTCAGGTTTTCTAGGCTTCCAAATGCACTATTAATTGATACATTTTATCCTTCAGTCTTTAAAGCAATCCAATGTGATAGGTACAATTTTTAAACCGTTTTGTTGATGGGGAAATAGAAACCCAGAGAAGCTAAGTCACCACTTCAAGGTCACAGGGTTAGTAAGTTATGGGTGTGGTCATCTTTCGACATCTGTCTGACACAAAAGCTAAGGCTGCCAAACAAAATGCTATACTGTCCCACTTCCGGTAGGTCAGATACTCTTCTCCTTACCTTAGAAGTAAAGAAACCACAGTTCACAGCGATCAAATGTCTTGCTCAAAATCACCCAGGCATGAGTGATTTGAACATGGGTTTAAGTTCTAGCTCTGCTCACTGGGTTATATAGGACTGATGAATCACTGAACTCTGCCTCTGAAACTAATAATACACTGTATGTTAATTAATTGAATTTAAATTTAAAAATTAATTAATTAATCTAAAAATGTTCCAGCTCTGCTACTTAATGGCCACGTGACTTTCTTTTTTTTTTTTTTTAAAGATTTTATTTATTTATTTGAGACAGAGAGAATGAGAGAGAGAGAGCACATGAGAGGGGGGAGGGTCAGAGGCAGAAGCAGGCTCCCTGCCGAGCAGGGAGCCCGATGCGGGACTCGATCCAGGGACTCCAGGATCATGACCTGAGCCGAAGGCAGTCGCTTAACCAACTGAGCCACCCAGGCGCCCCCGCGTGACTTTCTTATGCCTCTATTTCCATCTTTATAAAACGGGGACAATAATAGTATTTATCCTCATAGGGTTCTTATGAGAAATGAAATTTAAAAACGTACGTGAGGGATAGCATATAGTACCTGGCATGTAGTAATTGTTCAGTAAGTGGTAACTATTTTATTCTCTCTAATATTAATTATAATATATAGTAGTAAGTGATGAAGCCCAATCCAGACCTCTCATTCCAAATCCTGTATGTTTCCCAGTACATTGAGTTTCCTCCCTAGGTTGAATTTAACAAGTTTGTAAGGCAGAAACTTTATTCAGGTTAAGCCCAGCACATTTTATCATTGTCAATCAAATAATTAGGCTGAAAGGGTGGCTAGAGCCACAAAGATTCCCTGCGATAGATTGTTCCAGTGATGACAGCTTCTCATCACTAAATGCCCTCTCATGTTATCAACGGGGGGCCGTTTCAGACTTGCCTTAACTGCCTCCTCCATCCAGTCTCAGTGAGTGGTTTCCAGACAAACTAAACTTTCTTCAAGGCCCTTCATAAGCACCTTCTGAGCACTATTTTTTCCTCTCCTACACCCCAATCCCCAGACTTCATCTTTGCTTTGGGGCCAGTACTGACTGCCCCCGTGTCCATGCATGTGGTTGCTGGGCTGGTCACCTTCAAAAGTGGTCCTCTTGGAGTGACCTGTCAATAGCTTCCTTTCTAGGGTCATCTGGCATTAATTCTGCCTTCTACTCCACATAAGACTCAAGAGAGCCATGAGTTAGAGAAGGCATCTTTAACCTCTGGCCACTATACCCATGGGATAGAGTCACTGGTACCTACAAGCAGTGGGACCCCTGGCAAGGGATTTAACTTTTTTGATTAGTTTCCTCATCTGTGCAAGGGGTGACTACTGCCTTATTCATAATTTGTTATGGTCCTAAGCGAAATCATGCACATACAACACCTACTTTAGTACCTGGAGCATCAGTAGGCACTTATAAAATTGCAGTTAGCAATAACCAGAGGTGAAACAACAACATGGTCTGGCAAAGCTGATTTCCTTTCTGGCAAATGAATATCTTAGGTGTAGGTTTTTAAGATTTTTAAATTTTATTTTATTATTATTTTTTAAGTTTTTATTATTATTATTATTTTTTTAGTAATCTCTATCCTTCAACATGGGGCTCGAACTCACAACCCTGAGCTCGAGAGTCACATGCTCTGCCTACTGAGACAGCCAGATGCCTCTGTCCCATGTCTGTTCGATGCCTACCCCCTACTCATAGTCAACATATGAATTACCCAAATCATTTTTAAAAACACTAATGTATTATTATTTGATGAACAGAACTAGTGGTGCTATAAAACTTCATTTAAAAGCAACTTTTTGGTTCCTGGATCCTCCTTAATCTTCTTTCTTTCTTTACTGTAAGACACATTTGATTTTTTTGTACTTAATGTGGTCATCTGTTGAAGAAAGAATTATTTAGCCAACAGCTGTACCTTGTCCTTTCATGAACTGTCTGAAGAATTCATCCCAAGAGCCATAGCTTGGAATATCGGGGACATCATTGTGGAAATGGAAAAAAGACACTGCCGTATCTTTAGAGTTTCGAAATATTACCAATATCTAGAGAGAGAAAATTAAGTTAATTTATTCAGGTCTATGTTTTGAACTTTGGAAAAGTGAAGGGGTGAGCAATATCATTGTGTAATCCTGTATATGACTTAATTTTGTTAACATATAGAGAAAGAAGGACAGTAAGAAATTGAAGAAGAGGGGGGTAGCAGATGGGGAAATTTGGGGAGAAGGGAGAAAAAAGAAGAAAAAGCAGATTGATGTACCAGAGAACTTCTGCTAATGAACTTAGTAAAAAGTTGTATGTAGAAGATATCGAAAAGGAAAAAAGAGCAAGCTCATTAGAATAGTCCTAAGGGCATGATCTGGAAAGTTAAAATGCAAAGTAAAAATTGCAAAATAATATTAAGGAAAATGAAAATAATGTTCAGAGTTTGGTGGGAGAAGATCAAACAGTGATAAGAGTAACCAACGCACCTATAGTTACGTACGCATGACATGAAGTTTGCTATTACATGTGAAATTCAGAAATAAAATTGTTTCAGACCTCAGGTAAATAATGCTCACCAGAAAGAACAACAACAACAACAACAAAACCCTTCTGCTTGTTTTCCTAGATTGTACTCTTTTGTTTTTTTTTTTTTAAAGATTTTATTTATTTATTTTTTAGAGAGCGAGCGAGAGAGAAACAGCATGAGAGGGGAGAGGGTCAGAGGGAGAAGCAGGCTCCCCGCTGAGCCGGAAGCCTGATGTGGGACTTGATCCCAGGACTCTGGGATCATGACCTGAGCCGAAGGCAGACGCTTAACCATCTGAGCCACCCAGGCGCCCCTGTACTCTTTTGTTAAACACTCTAAATATCTTAGTGGGATTCTGAAATCTATTCACTACAAAACAGATTTTAAAATATGTTCAATTCTAGGTATATGTTTTATATCTTAGTTGAAAATGCATTTGCTTTGCATGAAACTATAGCAAATATAATCTGAAGAAAGAAACAACAGAAGAAATACTAAATCTCACACTTCATTTATTAAAATTCTATAAGATGCAAACTTTATCACATAGGTCAGAAAGGCAATATCTAGACGTTAAAAACTTCAAATTGAAATACGAGTAAGAAGGGACACTCACCTTGGCTTTATTCTTGAAGATGGACCCAGGTAATTTGTCATAATGGAGGTGAGTTGCCAAAATCCTTGGCGATGGAAACTGTTTCATTCTCTTAAAAATATACACAATAAAGTGAAAGTGTGTGTGTGTGTCTTATGGTCAATCACTCTTAAGTATAGTATCTGAATGGTAGTTTCAAGCATCACTATTGTTGTGTTTTTTCCATTTCCTCCTCCAATTTTTGTTTTGTTTTGTTTTTTGTTTTAGAGCGAGAAAAGAAGAGTGCGCTTGCGCACAGGGGTGGGGGCAGGGCAGAGGGAGAGAGAGGATCTTAAGCAGGCTCCACCCCCAACAGGGAGCCCTGGACGGGGTTGCTGGGCTCTATCTCACAACCCTAAGATCATGACCTGAGCCAAAATCAGGAGTCAGATGCTTAACTGACTGAGCCACCCAGGTGCCCCTCCTCCAATTTTTAATTTTTTTCTGTTTTCTTGTTTTGTGGGGGTGAGGAATGGAGAAAATCATAAACAAATAATTTAAATCGTCCTTTTGGACTCCTTGTAGGAACTGGCTTATCTTTTTTTTTTTTGGTCATTTTTTGAAAAGTTTACCTTTTCTCGAAATCACATCAAATTCTTTTGTTTAAGACAGCTCATAATCTGCGGTCTACTCTTTGACTTAATTTGGCTCTCGTCTATAGTCAAGGTCTTTAACAGAAAGATTCAAGTTTTTCATAGCTCCTCCAAACCTATTTTTAATATCTAGCTTTTTTTTTACCAAAAAAATTCCAGGGGCATACGGGTGGCTCAGTCAGTTAAGCATTTGCCTTCAGCTCAGGTGATGATCCCCAGGTCCTGTGATCAAGACCCACCTTGGGCTCCCTCATCAGCAGGGAGCCTGCCTCTCCCTCCCCCCCCGCTCCACTCCACTCATGCCCTCTCTCTCTCTCGAATAAATAAATAAACAAATAAATAAATAAAATTTTAAATTTCCATTCAAATATCCCAACAGAACCTGAAAGGGCACAGTCACTTGAATATCTGAGAAATATTTTACTAGAGAAATTCTTGTCAGTGTGAGGACTCAGTCATTGATTCTTTGTGTGTGTGTATCCACTTCTACTGATAATTTAAAAAATGAAGTTAGCTGTTTAATCTGCCAGGGGTAAGGGTTTCATCTTAATATTAGGCCTTTAGTATGTTATACGGGCTAAAGCTTCAAGTTTATTTCCACACTTGTGGAGGTCACTCACTGCTTGGTCACATTATTTCCATGATAAATGATATTTAGATATTTATAGCCAATTGTTCTGTAAAAACTTAGTGGAGATCCCAACTCAAGCAAGGGCAAAAAATAAAATGAGGTTTTAAAAATAAAAAAAAAATGTAAGGGGTGCCTGGGTGGCTCAGTTGTTAAGTGTCTGCCTTTGGCTCAGGTCATGATCCCAGGGTCCTGGGATCGAGCCCCGCATCAGGCTCCCTGCTCAGCGGGAAGCCTGCTTCTCCCTCTCCCACTCCCCCTGCTTGTGTTCCCTCTCTTGCTGTGTGTGTCTCTCTCTGTCAAATAAATAAATACAATCTTTAAAAAAAAAAATTAAGTCAATGATATGGGCCCAACTGGTGATTAATAGTCATAATACTTGATTTATATCAAACTGTCCTAATTTTTAGTTTTGAATGTCACTTTTATATTCATTCACAGCAATCCTCTCAGGTGGGTATTATAACCCCCATTTTACAGATTAACAATAGGCTTTGGGGTTTTAAATGCTTTGTACAAAATCGCACAGGTGGTGATTTTCAGATTAAGTTATAGTATGCTGTTTCCACTACACCGAACAGCCAAAAATCACAAAAAGACATGATAAATGGTAAAGTTCCTAAAAGGATTAGAAAAATATCCAGGGAGAAAATGAGAAATAACTGTAACAAAACTGATATGCATATAATAAAATGTTGATGAAAATGTGATATGGCCAAAGTACATGCAACGTGAAGACTGTATGTTTATTTTCTTTTATTTCTTAAGTAATCTCTATGCCCAATGTGGGGCTCTAACCCACAACCCTGATATCAAGTTGCATGCTCCACCAACTGAGACAGCCAGGCACCCCAGGAAAATATATGTATTTTAGGAAAGTCTTCTGTAAAGTGAGTAACTGTTGAATAAAGCTCATCTTCTTACTGATTTCCATTTTAAAATAGGGGCGCCTGGCTGGCTCAGTCAGAGCATGCAACTCTTGATCTCCAGGTTGTGAGTTCGAGCCCCACTTTGGGTGTAGAGTTTATTTTTCAAAAAAGTGGAAAACTGGGGAAATGTTAGCATAAATTGTAAAGTTGATGCGAAACACCCTCTTTAGAAAAAATGTTACGCAATGGCCTGGACAGGAGAAACCAGTGGGGCTTTTCATTGGCCCATCGTTTCTTCCCTAGGAAAAAGCTGCTGAAGACTCCTGTCCATGCATCCCGAGCCAGTCCTGACCGCCCACGTCTGGGCCCCGATGTGGCTGCTGGCGCCGCGGATGCCTCCTGAGGTTGCAGCCAACCACATGCAGGATGCACACTTACCTCCCACTCCAGCCCACCCCCAAGTCCCTGTACATCTCATTTGCATGTAATTTTTTGTGACTTTAGTCCGATCCACGGAAATGGGCTTCCTTCCACCTAAGATCCAACTTTTCAGTTTATATTTGTCATCACGCCAGGTGTCTCTGTCATTTTCCAGAAACCACTTCCTAAGTCTCAATCCAATGACTTATTTCTTAGTAACTGAGCTCTTCTGTCTGCTTGTTGGGAGTCTTGGTAGTAAACACTTCTCAAAGTTTTGCTGAGACTGTGGTTCCCCCTTGAATACAGCTTTCCCTTCCCAAATGCATTTCTGGTGTATCTAGGTAGGGCCAGGGATGGTCCTCCTCTCACTTGTCCTACCCAAGCACTGAAGTCCTGAGGCAGATCCTTCCTCCCACCCTTTTCTTGCCTTCCCTGGCAGGGACCAGAGTGTCCTGTCTCACACCCAAGCCCCACTTAGTTATACTGATAAAGCGAGTAATAATATGTGGTAAGGTGAATTAGAACAGGTAGGATGACCTGTTAGAACCTTTACACACACCAGTGACTTACTCTCTCAGCTACTACTTGAGTCATCCCCAAGGCAGAGACATCAAAGGTAATGTCTTCCTAGGAAAAGTCTGGGGACTGCTGACATAAACTGAGGGCAGAATTATCTGGGCCTTAGAGGAACCCTCCTGTTGGCATCCCACCCAAGTCTCTGTCTTCAGAGACAAAGCTTTTTTGTTTTAATTTTTTTTAAGATTTTGCTTTTTATTTTTATTTATTTATTTAAGATTTTTTTTAAATAAAGATTTTACTTATTTGCGAAAGTTCAAGAGCATGTGCCAGGCGGTGGGGGGTGGGGGGAGCAGGTGTTGGGGTAGAGAGAGAGACAAGCAGACTTCACACTGAGTGCCAAGCCAGACTGGGCCTCAACCTCAAGACCCTGAGATCATGACCTGAACCAAAACCAAGAGTTGGCTGTTTAACTGACTGAGCCACCCAGGGGCCCCTAAGATTTTTTTTTAAAGATTTTATTTATTTATTTGACAAAGAGAGACACAGCGAGAGAGGGAACACAAGCAGGGGGAGCGGCAGAGGGAGCGGGAGAAGCAGGCTCCCTGCTGAGCAGGGAGCCCGATGCGGGGTTCGATCCCAGGACCCTGGGATCATGACCTGAGCCGAAGGCAGATGCTTAACTACTGAGCCACCCAGACGCCCCTAAGATTTTATTTTTTAAGTGATCTCTACATCCAAATGGGGCTCAAACTTACAACCCTGAGATCAAGAGTCACATGCTCTACTGAACGAGCCAGGCAGGCACCCCTGGTTTTAATTTTTCTTCAGGTTTCTCGGCTTGCTTTCCCTCCTATTTTTCTTTTGTAAGTAGGCTGTCTATATTGTGCAGAGGTTAAGAAGCTCCAATTGGAAAACTTGGGTTCAAATCTTGGCCCTGCCATTTATTAGCCCCTTGACGTTGGGTAAGTTTCTAATGGTTTATCTTTTGTAAAATTGTGATGAGGTTATTTCGCCATGAAATGAGATAATCCTTGAAAAGTGCTGGGATAATATGGTAAGCACAAAATAAGTTGCCATGATTTAAGTACTGTACTTTCTGAACGCAAAACTAAAAATATCTCCCAAACGGAAGAATTCTTTCTATGATAATTTACTGTAAGTTTAAAGGCTGTTTGGTACTAACCTGGTATTTTTCTGGGTCCCCACATTCAAGAATTGGGAATTCTGGATATTCATACGTTTTTTTAGATTCAGCAAATATCAATTCACTAATGATGTGGAGAATCCAATTTGAACCTATAAGAAAAATCAAAGAATCAAAGCTCATTAAGGAGTCTTGATATAGCAAAGGCATGTTACTTTCACATATATATCATAAAAATTAAAACCTACAGCCATCCTGTGGTATGTACAATGTACATTTGAAATAAACTGGGCTATAAAAGAAACAGTTTTGTGGAAACAGCACTTCTTACGTTGGTACAAAATTCAAGTTACCTTATTTTTCAGATTTTTCCTTTAACAAGTGGCAATATTTCTTGAATCTATCATATGTCCCTTACAGAACAATGTTATGTTATAGAAATGATTTTTTATTATATATCATGTGTTATTTTCCCTTACGTTAATGAATATTTTCTATAGGAGTATTATAATTTTGATTTTATTAAAACCCAGCATCAATTAACAGAAAAATATCAAATGAAGATGGCTTTAATAAACACTTAGAGATGAAATACCAGTTAAAAAAAATCAAAAGTAGATTGTGAGATTTTATGAAATAGGAAAATTTAGATTCTCAATGTCTCATCCTCCATTGATGAATGTAAACCATGTAAAACTGGTTTGCAAAACTAAAGGATTGATGATGTTTGATCCTGAAAAATAATCTATTATGTGGAAATCATCATATGCATTATAGACATGGGCATGCTTTTGTCTTTAGTCAAGAATCAAGATGAAAATCTTTACTGCTCTCAGTGCTTGATAGCAAATGGACTCTCCTGCATTCATCTTTCTGGTAGCCTGCCCCACCATGAATCTTTTCTGCATCCATCATCCAGCAGACCTCCTCCCTCAGACACCGAGGTTTCTAAATCTAGCAGTTCTAGTTATTGATTTCACAAGTTATGCTCTTAACCATCTTTTTCTTTTTTTAAGATTTTATTTATTTATTTGACAGAGAGAGACACAGCGAGAGAGGGAACACAAGCAGTAGGAGAGGGAGAAGCAGGCTCCCCGCTGAGCAAGGAGCCCGCCGATTCGGGGCTCAATCCCAGGACCCTGGGATCATGACCTGAGCCGAAGGCAGACACTTAACGACTGAGCCACCCAGGCACCCCTGCTCTTAACTGTCTTGATCATCCTCCCACTGCTTTCTTTTTTTAAAATTTTTAAAAATTTTTAAAAGATTTTATTTATTTATTTGACAGACAGAGACCCACAGCTAGATAGGGAACACAAGCAGGGGGAGTGGGAGAGGGAGAAGCAGGCTTCCCGCCGAGCAGGGAGCCCGATGTGGGGCTCGATTCCAGGACCCTGGGATCATGACCTGAGCCGAAAGCAGACGCTTAACGACTGAGCCACCCAGGCACCCCTCCCACTGCTTTCTGGCTGGCTTCATGCAGCAATGAACTGCCCTCCTCCCCGACCTTGGCTTTGCACCCTGCCCAACTACTCACGATGAAAAAGTGCCCCTGTAGAAAATGATTTGTCATTTACCACACTTTGGATAAGATGTGAGCACTATGTCATCACTTCTGGCTTCACAGGTGTCCAAGGCCTGGAAAGTTTCTGAGGTGCACATGGTGATTGGGTACGGAATCCCCTGATGAGTGAAAAACAAGCGAGAAAGCGCAGTGTCTTTTGCTTTTTCCAAAGCTTCGTCAATATAGTCAATAAATTTGGACTTACTGGCCATGCTGGCTCCCTGCTGATGAACCTGTTCTGTGGTCGTCCAGGGGTAGTGACGGCTTTTAATGGAGTTTCTCAGGAGGTGGAATAAAGGGCTCCCCCAGTTCACATGAGAAATAAATCATTGAATTCTCCCCGCCCCCACCTGCCTGTTTGCACACCCATCTCTGACAAAAGGCAAACTACAGGTGCAGAGCAGTGTGAGGATTAGGGAATATAACCCCAGGGGTTGATTATATTACCATTATAGACAATCTTCCCAAGGAAAGTAAGAATAGAGTCCATTACCAGAAGATAACAGATATTAACTTTCTAACAAACGAATTGTATGTCTGAATCAGACATACAATTTTCCATCACAGAATTGAGGAAATTTTGTATGTCAACAGAACATATCTTACTGAGGCAGGTGGTAGGTGTAGGAGAGCAACTTTTAATCTCCATTTTACAGCGGGGAAAGAAGAGACCAGAGAGGGTTCCTAGTTGGATAGGTTTCTGGGTTTCATTATATTTGTAATAATGTATTTTTAAAATGTTTGTCAAAGGGTAAAATTGGAATATCTGACTGTCTTACTATTTTTATATTTCCATAAACCACTTCCCTGTTGGAGATCTTATTACTTACATAACAATGGGATGCTATTCACTGTAGGTGGGAAGGTTGTGTATTTCAGAATCTCCCTCCCAAAAAAGAAAAGGAGTAAGACTGGACTCCTTGCCAAGCTGCTTAGTGGGATTGTCCCTTAGCATTATTGTCTTTGTTTTCCTGGGGAAGGTAGAATTTAAGGTATTAATTCAAATGTTGCTCTTGTCTTTTGTGTGCTTCTTAATGAGTAAAATGATAAGACAATATGCCTGGATCCTGTTTTGACACTCATGTCTGTAATTATAGGAGGATTTGGGGGGCTGTTTGGAATTGGTAATGTGAGCTCTGATTCTTCTTAGTCTCCCTAGGCTGAGGGTAGGCTGTCAGTCTTACAGTTCTACCTACTTGACTCTTATTTTTTTCTTAAGATTTTATTTTTTAAAGTATTCTCTACACCCAGTGTGGGGCTCCAACTCACAACCCTGAGATCAAGAGTCTCGTACTCCACCAACTGAGCCAGTCAGGTGCCCCCCCACTTGACTCTTAATTGTCTACATGCATGGTGGGGGTAAACAGCATGAATGATTGTGTAATAACCTAGATTATATGATACATTTGCATTGGTGTGCTTTTGAGTGCAGGTGGGCCTCCGGTTCTGTGCAGTCCCAGCTTCTGTTTAGCTCCTCGATGCACCCAGGCCTGAGATAAGTGGTGGGGGACCGCTTAGACGGCACCGCCCTGGCTTGACTCTCACTCCTGGTGGCTTCATCACAGGAGGTGTGTTTAAAGCTCCTTTCCTTGAGATTAAAGACATTGTTCTTTCTTAATTTTTTTTCTTTTCATTTTTTTTTCTAGGCTATGGACTTATACTGGGTGGGGGGGAGAAGAGAGAATTCTGGAAAGAGAGAGAGATTGAGAGGTTGAGAGAGAAAGAGGGAGAAAGAGAGAGAGAGGAAAAAAAAAACTTGGTGACCAAAAATGTCTAGGGTGATTGAACTCTAGTCTGATTAGTAAAGCAGGGAAGCAAGAATCAAGAAGCATATGGCTCTTGGGAACAAACTGAGGGTTCTTGGCGGGGAGGTGGGTGGGAAGACGGGGCAACTGGGTGATGGGCATCAAGGAGGGCACCTGATGGAATGAGCACTGGTGTTATATGCAACCAATGAATCACGGAAAAAAAAAAAAAAAAGCAGCAGCATATGGCCCTTGTGTGCCAATTGGCCCAAGGCTGATTTTTAGGGGCAGGTAAATCGGCGCCTCCTGTGCCATCCTCCTCTTTATGTAGTAGAGTGCCCCTTCAGGATTAAGTTGGGCTTTTTCCCTCTTCTTTACCAAGAGAAGTGCTACTTCCTAGTGTAGTATAGGATTGAAATTTACTTTGGAATCCCACATATAGGGAGAGGGTGTAACCTCTTGGTGTTTTGGGAGTTTATTAAAAACTGGCTCCCCTCTTCAGAAGTTGAACACCAGGGAGTCAGGGATGAAGTCTAGTTAGTGGATGGTGGAAACATTCGGGGTCCAGGGCAGTTTAACTGGTGACACTTTGGCATCCTAGACTGGGGGTGATGGAGAAGCACCCCACTCCAGCACGGGGATGCTGGCAAGCAGGAGTTCTGCCCCCACTTCCCCCGCCCCAGGGACAGCGCTGCCAGAGGCTGCAGGTACCACTGCTCTGTGTCCTGTGGCCATCTGAAGGGAAGGCTGGGTCATCACCAAGATCCTGGGCTTCTCTTCTCCAGTAGGTGCCTTTTGTCACTAGTAACAATGGGTCATCTGATCTCTGCAACCTCTTGTCAGCTGATTGAGAGAGCTTTATTTTGAGGATCCCACACAGGTTGCGCTGTCTCTTTCCGTGGGAAAATGGACAGCAAACTTCCCAGGTACTTACTAATGAAGAGATCCCTGCTGCCCCTCCTCTTATGACCACTTCAGAGGACTGGGACTTTGGCCAACTTCCGTGCTTTGGGCATGATGAAGCAAGGGAACTTCTTTCTGGTCACTTGCATCCCTCTGCTGGAGTTAGCAAATCAGGGTCACACTGGGGAATGTACAGACTCCCAAAGGAGCCTTTGGGAGGGGTGCTGGAGACTTAGAGGAGGATGAACAGGACTTTAATGAACTGGGGATTTGGGCATTTGCATTCCAGGGTTACCGTTGGGGCACGTTAGTTACGCCTGCCTACTGAAACAGGTCTGCATTTCTAACAAGCTCCCAGGTGATGACCATATTGCTGAAAATAATTGAGCACAGGTTTTTCGAGTCAGTGTCTTAAGTTCAAATCCAATTTTGTCTCTGGTTAGCTCTGTGATTGTAGGCAGGGTAAAACTCTTTCCTTCTCTGTAAAATGAGACACTCATAGCACCTATTAGGACATAGGGTTTTTGTGAGGATTAAGTAAATTAACGGACATAGCCCGCAGTCTGGACCTGCTCTCAGTAAGAACAGCACGATAAAAGGTAATTCGGTGTGGGGCGGGGCCAACGCCAGGAGGGGCGGGGCTGTGCAAACCCTGCGCACGCGCAGTCGTGCGTGTTAGCTCCTCAGGTAAGAGAGCAGGGCCTGTAGTTGGGCGTCCTGACTTGGGCTCTCCACAGAGCGGAGTGGGGCCGTTTTGTGGGGGCCTCGCTAAAGTTCTGGGATCATACGGAGGGAAGTTGGGTGTCACTATATCCATTCGGCGGGAGGGCGCGGGACAGGCCCGAGTGCTTCCGGGTCGCTCGGCGACCTTGTCGCCGCGGCCGGGCGGTGCGGCCTGCGTTGCCCGCGCGAGTTGGCCGCGGGCCGGGCGGGAGCGTCCGGGGAGCCCGGGCAGGCGGGAGGGCGCGGGGGGCCGCCGGGGTGCACCGGAGACCCGGGGGGTGGGGAGCCGCGACGGCCTGAGGATCGTGGGTAGCCCGCCTGAGGCAGCTCTCGGCAGCCTCGCTGGGGCCTTGGTTCTGGACCCCGGGAACCTGGAAAAAGCGCTTTAGCTAATTAAACCCAGGCATGCCGAGAAACCTTGCTCTCCATCTAAAGTGCTAGAGCCCTTGCTGTTTGTTCAATCATTTTGCCTGCGATGCTGAGCCGTGTCGATTTCCAGCTGTAGTGCACAGATGAGGCGTTTTCGGACGCAACATTGCACCTTTGTTTTAAGCTTGTGCACCCTGAACCAGCTTCTCAGCCCAGTGTGATGTGAACCCCATGACACACAGCGCTGCTTTTCTTCGAGCCCATTCGAGGACTGCTTTATTTTATTTTACTCATTTGTTTTAATTAGGATTCATGTCCAATGCGGGGCTTGACCTTAGGACCCTGAGATCAAGATTCCGTGGTTCCACCGACTGAGCCACCCAGGTGCTTCGAGCACTGCTTTATTTTAAATTTCACCTAAATTCCGTCCTTCTCCAAAATCTCGTCTAATCTTGTTCTTTCTCTGCCAGCTAGTAAGCCAGCTTTGTCGTGGACGGGTATGCGTTTGGTGGTCTTTATCAACTAGGCTTTAGTAGTCGTTATAAACACCTTGCCTGAAGCTGAGCGACTTGTAAAATGTGTATATATATATATTTTTAAAAGGTAAATGCTGTAGCAGTGTTATTTGTACTTTATTTTTTGAACTCTTAACCTCACCTTCTCCCAACAAAACAAAACCAAATTTTACTTGGATTCCTTTTACTGCGGATATTGCTGCAGGCAGGCTTTATTTTTAATTAAAAACATTTTTTCACCCATTGCACATTAAAAATTACCCCGAGAGGTCCCAGTACTGATCGTGACTTACTTACAGCATTGTAAACGGCAAAACAGTTCTCCATTCCCACCCACTCAACTGCCTGTTGGTTATACTTAGGTTCTTAACTTCCTCTGCTTCATTTTTTTTTTTTTAGATAATAATAAAGTTTTAATCTTTTAGTCCCCAGGGTGATCGCATTATCAAAACGAGGGAAGGGAATTTTGGAGGGAAGGGACGCCTGGTAAAGAGATTAATAGGATAATCCTACAAAAGTATTTAATTACCCCACTCTCAGGCATTGTGAAAAGGAGTCAAGAGGGAATGGCGGTGAGCAGAGAGCTGGGATTGTAGAGTATTATAGATCTTACCCTCTCTGCAAAGAGGCAGAGAACAGTACGACAAAGAGCATACATTGGACAGTATCAAAATCCTGAGATTAAGAAGGACTGGTTTCTCCTGTTGGGGTTATAGGGAGGCAGAGAAAAACTTGAATTTACATTTCATATATTCAGTAAGAGTCATATATACTATTTTTTTTTTTTTTAGCTTATTATATAGCCCTTTCCCTTGTTTAGCTTTTACGTTGGGAGAAAGAGAATGAAGACCCAAACCCTTTTTTTTTTTTTGATTAGCTTTTGTTTTAGTTAAAGGAAGAGAATTAAGATCTAAAGTCTAGTTTTCCACTTACTGGGTGATGGTGGTCAGTTTTTCTCCTAATGTGGTCCAGGGCCTCTCGTATAGAAGCCATTTGGAGTTGCTTGCAAATGTGCAGATTACTGGGATGCTAACCCTAGATATGCTGAATCAGAATCTAGGGGAACTACAGGACTAGGGAACTGCAGGTTGAGGTCCAGGAATGTGCATTTTTAACAAGTCTTTTGGGTGATGTAAGTAGTTTGAAACTACTGTTAGAATAGCAGCTCCTCAGGAACAAGTTGGTTTGTTGCTCAACTTTGTATAAAATGCTTGGGCTGTGGAACATAGTTCAATGTATGTTGTATAAATAAATGAAAACCTCCAGCTATGGAACATATACAACCACTTATAAAATAACCTTACCTTTGTAGGTACTTGCAAAGAGCTTTCACATATGGTGACTGTTAGATCATATCTTAATTCCTAGTTTGGCTAAAAAAAAAAATGATTTACCCTATCAATATTCTATATTCTTAGGCAATTAAAAAATCTCAATTCCATAAATTGTTCTTTTTTACAGGGCTTTTTTTCAGTTTCATCTCCATTTTGTGCTTTATCCAGTGGTGTCTTTAGTTCATTGTGTGGGGTAGAGATTGAAAACTAGGAATGTGGGACATATCAAATGCAAATAAGCATACAGTAACTTCAGGGTTTTATCCCTATATCATTCCGACTGTGAGAATGAATTGGGAGTTTTTTTTTGTGGAAGTGGTATTAAGTTTGTGTCTGCTCATTCAGGTTTACATGTGTTTGTTATTGTTGAACTTAGGATGGCCCGCACTATGGAACCAGTGGCAAAGAAGATCTTTAAAGGAGTTTTAGTAGTTGAACTCTTGGGCGTTTTTGGAGCTTATTTTTTGTTTAATAAGATGAACACAAGCCAAGGTAATCCTAATTCAGAAGTTAATGTTTTCTAGAGGGGTGTGCCGTTTGCTAATGCATTGAGTTACTAAACAGCATTTTTAGAGAAATTGCTTCTTCAATATATTAGGCATTTTGGGTTGCTGGAGGGGAGGGGAGTCGGGGATGGGGTGGCTGTGTGATGGACATTGGGGAGGGTATGTGTTGTGGTGAGCGCTGTGTATTGTGTAAGACTGATGAATCACAGACCTGTACGCCTGAAACAAATAATACATTATATGTTAATAATATATATATATCAGGCATTTTTATGGACACAAGAAGAAACTTGGTGTTAATTATTGTGGACTTAATGACTCTTCTCCCTAAATAATGTTATTTGTAGACTAGGGAAAATGTTTCACACTTCAGTGGATTTTACTCATCTGGGGCATAGAGCAAGTATCTGGTCTGGCTTAATTTGGGAACACAGGTAAAGAAATTCAGCCTGCTGCTTATACCTCATTGTTTGGTAGACTAAGTAGTGGTGGCAGAGTGAGTTGTCAAGTAACCAGTTTCAAAGGCTATCAGAGTTCCTCCTCTGTTATCAGTAACTGAGCACTTAAAACCTTTCCCATGCCCCTGTCACTGAGAGTGCTGTGACACATTCTGGAGGGAAATCTTATATTAGAGCCCTCAACTTTTAAAATGAGGAAGGGCTGTTTTCTCTTTCCCTGGAGCTGGTAATAGTAGTCCTGGGGGTGGTGGCCATCTCTGAGACTTGTCATTTATCCTCTTAAGGTTTTTCACTGGAACACTGTGCCCCAGGATGCTACTGGATGCTCACAAAGTCACTTCTGAAGTGTAAGGGTATAAAAGAAAACATCCAAACAGTATATAAAAGCAAATTCAAGTTTCTAATTCCGTAACAAGGTAAAATGGGATCTGTAAAACTTGTTTTTACGGATTCCATTTTACCTTGCTACGGAATTAGAAGTAAGACTCTACCTGGTTTTTGAAGTTGATCTCAAACTTCATAGTTACATAAGGGAGTTACCTATTAACACTGAAAACTTACTTTTCTCAATAAATTACATCATATATACAGGCCAAATTTTAAGAACTCCAAAGTAACTATGGGGGGCAACAGGCAAGGCAAGTGCAACTTACACACTGTGCAGGAGAGAGCTCCTGATTACCAGAAGGACCTTAACACACATTTCTCATCTGTAGGATTCCTAGCTCATAGACCCTAAAGCTAGCACTAAATTATGGCTCCATGTTTTAATACAATGAATGTCTAGTCATGTCTAATTTTAAGACTTCTTTTTTTCATCAGATTTCAGGCAAATAATGAGCAAGAAATTTCCCTTCATCTTGGAAGGTAGGTTTTTTTCCTTAAAAGTATAAAGTAAGTTTAAAATAAGTAATTTATGACCAATTAAGGGTTAAAGGACTTTTTACTTTGTGATGTCAATTTCCGAGAAAAATTACTGTTTATCCCTATTTTAGCTCTTTCTGAGAACACAGGGTGGCGAAAATTCTATTTTGGAGATGAGTAGTTACCAGTGGTTAAAAACTTTGGAATGAAACATCTGAGGTGGTGGTGACAAACCACAGCTTAAAACTTTGTGACCTCTGGTTTGCTAATCTCTTGGAGCGGTTTCTTTCTCTGTCCAGTAGCGGTAATAATGCTCCCCTTATGAGTTGTAATGATTAAAAAAGATGACATTATTAATCACTTAGTACAATAATCTGGTATAAAGTAATGCTTAATAGTGCTCATTACAATGATTAGTACAGATGCCAGAGAGCTTATACATGAAATATGTATCTATTATCTTTTTCATTTTACCATGTAGAAATAAGGAAAAGAGGTTTGATTTCTCTCAATATAGTTTAATTTTAACACTTTTACATGATTTTATAAATGACAGCTATATTTATTTATAGTTTATTACAAATCCATTGAACAGTCTGGAATGTATGGAGTCAGACAGCAAGATCAAGAAAAATGGTTGAATAGCAAAAATTAGGAGTAAGTACAATTTAATTTATAATTTATTTAGAAAACTCCTTTTCTTTGCTTTTTAATTTTTTGAGTGGTTTTTGGCCTCTTTTTGAAATTTTTCTTTTTCTTGATGATACTTTTCACATCTCTGTTGTGTAGCCAGTCATCACGTTCAGCCTCCCATCTAAGCTGTTTGAGACCTTTGTGGGGGAGAAGAAAGATGAGCACATCACACTGCAGACTCCTGGCCCCACAGAACAAAACAGGAACTTCTGGTCTGCCATGGCTCACAGTCATTTCCCATCCCCTGTGCAAATCCCCTGCTTTTGTTTGTTGCTTTCCTTTGGCATTTATTATTAAAGACTACTGTTTAACAAATAAAAGACTAGGAGAAGAAAGGAACAAATGCTCTGAAGATTTTATTTCCCCTGAACACTTTCACTGGCAAAAGAACAGAAGCCAGTAACTATCAATATCAGAATTAAAATGTCTATAAAGTACTTACAAACTCACATTATATAAAAACAGCCTGCCTCCCTAAAAAAACTAAAGTAACTGTTTAATATAAAGACTGCAGTCTTTATTGCTGTAGTCTAAATGCTTTTTAATCCTCTACATGCTCCCAAAACAGATGAAAAAGCCATTCCTTCCAGGTTATAAGGAACCATTTTATTCATCCTTACTAAAATGGTCCTCCAAAAAATATTTACATCTTCAGAAGTTCTAAGTTAAGGCCATTTAAAAACCTCTGAAAAATTCAAGTTACTTGGGGTGCCTGGGTGGCTCAGTCGGTTCTTTCTGACTCTTGATTTAAGTTCAGGTCATGACCCCAAGATTGTGGGATGGAGCCCTGCCCCTGGCTCTGTGCTCAGCAGGGAATCTGTTGGAGATTCTCTCTCCCTCTGTGCCACCCCCCCCAATAAATAAATAAATCTTAAAAAAAAATTCAAGTTACTTACTTGCATTATCTTTGTTAGCCATGGCGTTCGTGCCAATGTTATCAAACTTGGATCCCATATTTTCATCTAATAGGTGGCCAAACTTAAACAGAGATACATTTATTAGAAAACTCAAAATAATGTGGAATAAGTAACTTCTTAAAGCAGTTTTTTAGTCTTACCTCCTCAGCAGATACAAATAGGTTGGAGTCACTGAAATTTCCTTTCTTTTTTTTTCTCGGTCCTAAAAAGTATAAGCCTAGATTATTAAATTGTAATCATTTCCAATGATTTTGGAAAAATACACTTTTTTTTTAATCAGAGTATAGTTGACACACAATGTTAGTTTCAGGTGTACAACAGTAATTCAACAATCTTTCAACATGGTTTTGTTACAAAAAGGTTGCATTTGGGTTAAAATACAGAATTATAATTATCTTCTAGCACCATTAAGTAGCTGGCATTTAAAGACAAATAGAATTTATTTAAGAGTTAGTACCCTAATAAAATTGTCGAGATGACACCAGTGTCTTCCTAACTTTCAGATTTGGCCACTGATCAAGGTTTAACCGTTTTCCACAGTATCAGGCAAGACTGACTACAAAGTCGACCATGGTTGAATTTTGGAATCCTTAAGGCAATCTATATTCTATTTAAGTTAGAGGTTTTATTCTTTGGTCTAACTGTGAAGAAATTGATGGAAAGTATGTTTATTATGTTATAAATGAAATTTTGTTTTATACTTCTCAAAGTGGTTCTCCAGAACCTGTAATTCTGAACATATAAACATTTCAAAAGAAACTAAAACATCTATTTTTAGTATTTATTATATTTTAATTCACACATTTAAAATCACATTATCTAAAAATATATTAACTAAAAATACTACTTTTATCCATTTTCACTTTTCCTGGAACAGTGTTATTCAAATTCTTTGCATCTCCTAGGGCCATTTTTTAAAAACATCTTTAGTAGGGAGTAAAATTCATCATAAAATTCAGATGTTTTTAAGGGTATAATTCAGTATGTTTTAGTAAACTTAGTTGTTCAACTATCATCACATTGCAATTTTAGAACATTTCCATCAACTCCAAAAGACCCCTGGTGCCCATCTGTAGTCATGTGCCCTCGCCCCAAGAGGGCTTTGCCTTTTCTGGCTAGTTCATGTAAGCAGGATCATATGATATGTGGTCTTCTGTATCTGGCTTCTTTCACTTAGCATAACATTTCTGAAGCTCATCCATCTTACAGCATGTATCAGAATCTCATTCCATTTTATTGCTAAATAATATTCCATTATCCATCAGTGAACGTCTGATTTTTGGGCTGTTCCCACTTTTTGGCTATTAATAACTGCTGCTACGAACAATCATGTAAAGCCTTTGCATGGATACCAGAGCCACTTTTGATAAATAGTTTCTAGAGCCTTTCATTTTAAATTTTGTGTATATTATTCAGGAACTGCATATGATGCTATTATGGAATATTTTCTCTTAAGCTAAAATTCCCATTTGTATAGCACCTGGAAAAGTTTTTTTTCAGTTTTCATTCATCTTATAGGTATATAACTGTAACATTAACTAGTAAGCACGGTTACTGCCTTCTTAAAGTTGCCTTAAGGTTTATCCATAAGGCTATCCAACATTTGCAAATGTAGGGTGAACACTCTTCCCACCTCCAAAACTTATCAGTGTTCGAAATTCCGTGGCCTCCTTTTGTTTTAATCAGTTCTGTCAGGTATCCTTTAATCTGCATCCCAAACTACTGTCAGCTGAGACCTGACACCTTTCAGGCTACTGTCTTCTGAAACCGAAACAGCATCTTTTAATATGACAGGCTCAGGAGGACTTAAGAATAAAGCGACATTTCTTTTTGGGAAAACTATCTTATATTTGAGAATATGCTATTATTAAAGTGTGACCGTACATCACTCAGTGGAAGACAGAATCTGAAAGATAACGTGTTATAAGTTATGTATCAGGTAAATCATCTAAGAGGACTATCGTATTTGAAAGAGCTTGTAAGTTTTGCAGGTATAAACGAGAGACTTTCAAAGCATGAAAAAAAAGCAAGCCTGTGAATTTATCACAGGTTTCAGGAATAAAATACTATAATGCTTTCTATATTTTTATCAAAAAAGTTAAAAATATCACCTGATATAGTACCTTTTTCTTTTATTAGCATCTTACAAGTGTTAACATTAAAAGGATAATCTCTTACAATACTTTAAAGATGATCTAGAGATAGTTAAATGAGAGAAAGGAAGTTATGAGGAAAAAATAATGTGGGAAACAACTTTCACATATTAAAAATAGAAGAAACTGTTGTTATTCATTATAAAAGTAAAAATGAAATTATTCTAACCAATTTAGAAAATTTCCCAAAATGATAATTAGTAACTTTTACACAGCCACTGCTTAGGTTTAAAAGACATTTTCTTACCTTGAAATGATCCAGCAAAGTCAAAATCATTTGCGCCTTTTCTCTTGCTTCTCTTTGTCCCGATTTTAGAGCTGACTTCATCATCAAGTTCTATTTCCCCTGCCAAACAAAAACAAAAACATGCTATTAAGCAATTTAAAAACAACAGAACTGCTATAGGGCTAAGATAAATGATGAATATTTTGATTAACTTTGAGAAATAATTACTATTCTAACAACAACAAAAAAAGGGTAACTTAACAGTCAACAGGTATTGTGCAAAGAGCCCAACTGTTGATTAAAATAGAAGCTCAAAAATCAACCTCTTTCAGTTCCAAATAAGTGGGGGGAAAAGGTCCTATTTAAATTTCTAGCCAACCTGATTATTAATTTGAATATAAAGTAATACTTAAGAAATGCTTCAACAGGAAAACTAGCCTACACTGAGGAAAAAAGGAAAATACACTTTTTGCCTTGTATTTTAAAAATGCTTACTTGGAATGCCTTCCCTTTCATCATCCAACACGTCCATGAATGTTCCTCCATCTTCATCAATTTCAGTAAATTCTTCATTCATACTTCCTAAAGAAACTTCATCATCATCCAAGTTATCAAGGTCATCATCACTGCCTTCTGAATCTTCATCTTCTGGGTCTCCCTTAGCACCTTTTTTTTTCTTTTTCATGTTGCTGAAGAAAAACAACGTGTAGTAGAGAACATTGTTTTCTAAAGTGTTTTTTGGTGATTAGCCTAATACTAGGCTATTAACAAAGTTACAGACAGCCTAGAACCTCAATTTAATATACTAACATGTGTTATAAAGGTCTAAAATGAAAGTACTATATCCATTTCCCAAGCTTATTTCAATAAATTTCTACTACACATCAGAGTCCTGTATTCTGTTCTGAGGAAAACATTTTGGGAAATGCTGAGAAAATAGTTTTTTAAAAAACAAGACTGTTTCTTTACCCAGCAAAATCAAGGTCATCCTTTCCAGAGGTGAAACAATTATCATCTTCAAATGTGTCTGTCAGAGAATAATATACAAACTGTCAGATGTAGCAAGGAATAACAAAGTTGACAAGTCTTCTATCTGAACGAATTAACAGTCATTCTGCTGTTTATGATAAGTAAACACCAAAATGACATAATCGGACTACTGGTATGTTTTATTAATCTACATAAGCCTGTGAATATACTGACCTTAATTAAACCCCCAAACTAAAATGGATTCCAGTTAATTTGTTTCTTTCTACAATTCTTTGATGGAAAGAGGGTAAATATCAAAATGGTATTTAGCAATTGCAATCCTTTTAAGTGCTTATTTTTAGCATCCTTTAATCTGCCTTCTTAAAGTTGCCTTAAGGTTTATCCATAAGGTTATCCAACATTTGCAAATGTAGGGTGAACACTCTTCCCACCTCCAAAACTTACCAGTGTTGGAAATACTACAATGTGCAAAACAAGCAAAAAAACCCACTTTTCTAATTTCCCCTTTTTTGTTTCAGCCTAAATATAGATTAAAATTTTTGTAGCTCTGTGCATCACAGAGGAAACAGATGAAACAGCAGACTACTGCTACCAACAGTGCAAGGAAATTAGGAACAATAAAAATGGTTTCTGTAAGAGACTGGATGAGTATATTCCTTCAGAATGAATATACGCCACGTAAATACAAATTTATTTTTCCCACAAACTGCCCACGCATAATCCTAAATCTCTGGAGCAAGTGAGGGTGACCTACCACGTGCCACCAAAATATTTTTTAATCCTCCATTGTCATGTGCATGGTATTCTTAGCTAAATGATTTTCTAAAACTAAGATCACCCCTATCACTAATATTCCATGGTTCTATAAGTAAATAGAAAGATTATTTTACAAATTAAACAGTCAACAAAAACAAATTACCAATCATCTTTTCAAACTCCTCATCATCCACATCTTCTATACTTTCTTCATCTGCGTTCCGTTTTTGTTTCTCTTTAACAATTGCAACTTTTTTATAATACCTGAAAAAAATGCATGTTATGTATTTGATTATTTTAAGATTTTATTTATTTATCTGACAGAGACATAGCGAGAGCAGGAACACAAGCAGGGGGAGTGGGAGAGGGAGAAGCGGGATGTGGGACTCGATCCCAGGACCCTGGGATCATGACCTGAGCCGAAGGCAGACGCTTCTTAACAACTGAGCCACCCAGGCGCCCTATTTTTTAAGATTTTATTTCTTAAGAGAGACAGCATGCGTGCATGTGCGGGCATGAGGTGGGGGGGTAGAGGGAAAGAGAGAATCTCCAGCAGACTCCTTGCTGAGCATGGAACCTGACGCAGGGCTCAATCTTACAACCCGAAGATCATGACTTGAGCAGAAACCAAGAGTAAGACACTCAACTGACTGAGCCACCCAGGTGCCCCTACTTGATAATTGTATTAAAGGGCCCACTTTGCTATAATCAAAGCACCTATGACCAGTGACACAAGTGTAAAAAGTTGGATATAAATGACTAAAATTTGTATTTATTATAAACAAGAGTTTTGAATTAAAATAGCAACTTCTGAACATGAAGTAAAATAAATTTCAAAGATTCAGGATTTAGTTTTTCATAAAAACACCTCAACTCATCTTAATTAAATGACATAGTAAAAGGTTTAGTGTCAACACTAATGATGTGTTAGAAATAAGACAAAATGTGGCTCTAGATAACATCTAATCACAGTATTTTATCAGTTAGATCCATTCTAATACTAGGGTAGAGTGAAACTTAGCATTCTGCAGATGGGATCATACCCTCAAAATTCTTCACACAAAATATTTAAAAAAAAAAACAACCCAAATCAAACAATCAACCAATCAGATAACAATAAGAATACTAGTAAGTTTAGGACTTCTCTATGTAACAGCCCAGTGAATTTTGCTAATTCTGCCTAGAGTCGTATTTTGGACAAATTACTCATGAGTTGCTTATCATTATGTTAGACTGATAACAGATTTAAAGGCTGTAAGACAATTACTTTATTACAAAAAGTAAGAAATTAAAGATTAGGTTTTACAAAGTCAAGAGTCATAAAATTTAAGCTACATTATTAAAAATACCCACAAATTTACTTGTTTTAAGTTTCACTTAGATATATTAAGATTAGCAAACGGAATGATTTATAAATTCCTTTTGCAAAAAAATGAGAGGACACATTTTTTTTAAAGCTTTTATTTATTTATTTGAGAGAGAGCAAGTGAGCACAAGCGGGGTGGTGGCAGGGAGAGGGGGCAATGGGCAAAGGGAGGAGGAGAAGCAGACTCTCCAGTGAGCAGGGAGCCCAATGTGGGGCTCAATCCCAGGACCCTGAGATTATGACCTGAGCTGAAGGCAGCCCCTTAACCAACTGAGCCACCCAGGCACCCCAACTGACATATCTTTAGATCTTTTCAAGACAGACCTATGTTAATGAAGCATTTTATGGAATCTAAAAAATTTATAATCTTTTTTTCTAAAAATTTGAATTTTAATAGTTCTCCAAAAGAAACTGCATTAAGTGTATTACCTGTAGAAAAATAGTTCATCCACCGGTATTTGGCTTTCTTCTTTTGCAAGGAACTCCTTACTGTTCACTAAGAAAATAGATTAAGAAAATACTTTTATTAAAGTAATCCTTTTTATGTTATTCAAGCTCGTAAGACTACATACAGCATACCTATAATTCTAAAGTCTTAAAATGTAAGGAATGTGGACAGAAGGGATCTTCTAGTGCAAAGGACAATCTCTGGGAAAGTCTGAGTGCAGAAGACTAAACATTTGAAACTGTTCATTGGCTACAATGACATACGTAGCCATGAGTGCATGCATCACAGTGAAAGAACATGGTTTTCATTGTCCTCCAACTGTATCCAGGACCCCAATTTTAAGAGAAAGAGTTCTCTTAATAATCACTTTAAACTTTTCACCATCTTGGGAAAAAAGCAGTAACTCCTGCCATTCTGGAACAGGAAGTAAAGTTAAACAGAATTATCCACAATTTTACTTAATACTGATGAAAATTAAGGAACAAGACCAACGAACTACAAGAATATTAGTTTTCTCTCTTCACAATAAAAATTTCTAACTCATCTTGATTAAAACTGGATTTGGCTTCTAAGTTCTAACTCTTATTAACTTTGGGGGAGTCCATTTACATCTCTGGACCTCTGTGAAATAAATCAGTTGGAAATTAAATGATTAATAAAGTACAAATTAAGCCTAGTCTCTGAATGAAAAGGAGCTGTGATTTATTATATAAAGAAATGTTTGCTCTGAATATAGAAACAAGAGTCAGATATACAAGATGGGTACACAGTACCCATAAAAAGTTATCAACTAATTTAAAATGATGCTCTGTGACAAAAACTAGTTGTGGGTTTTCTGCTGAACCCATATTAGAGAGCTTAAGATGGTCTTTAACTATAGGGGTGTCTGGGTGGCTCAGTTGGTTGAGCATCTGACTGTTGGGTTTCGGCTCAGGTTGTGATCTCAGGATCGTGGGATCAAGCCCTTCATCAGGCTCCCTGCTCAGCAGGGAATCTGCTTGAGATTCTCTCCCTCTGCCCCTCCCCCTGCTCACACACTCTCCCTCTCAAAAAAAAAAAAAAAGATGGTCTTTAACTGTAAAAGATAGTAATATATATGGGGGGGTCACTAATAGAGCTATAGATGATACAAAAATGGCAAAATGTTGCTAATTGTTGAAGCTGGGTTATACTTACAGGGGAGTTGTTATACTATCTGTATATTTATTTTGGATATGTTTGAAATTTTCTGTAATACAGTTAAAAAAATAAAAGACCCAGTAAGACATAGTAAACTTAAGAATGCATACACATTTTTGGGAACAAAAGATGGATAATGTCTCTGGTGCTTAGGTTTATTCTGGTAAAATGGAGCAAAGAATAATATAATTTATGTTATTGACTTGTACTATTCTTGTCAGTTTCAACCGTCTAGGCTTTATACTTACCAGGAAGACTACGAATATCCTTCATAAAATGTTTTCTTTTTGGCTGCATCACAATGCTATCTGTGTTTTCTGAAATGTAAAAATCAAGATAGTGTAATATAAAACCTAGTTGTATGCTTATTAAATGTCAACAGTGAAAACCAAATACTTAAATAGAAGCATACCTTTGCCTTTATGTGGCTTTGGATTTCTGTATACAAATCGATCTAAGAATCTCATTAATGTGAAATCTTGGAGTGGGTCCCCTGAATACTGAATACAGTTTCCCTGAAAGGTGGAGGGGGTGGGAGGATTAAGAACTTAACGCAAATTATATATATGCATCCAGATAAGAAAACAAACAAAACATCATCTACTACAATGCATCAAAGGCACATATATGCCATAAATGACCCTTCAAATATCCATCTCATCCCTCTTTACTTGAAGATTTAAACAGTCATACACATAAATACATATTTTATGATACACTGTTGATTTTATGAATAGGTAAACAATACTAATACTGTAGGTCATCTATTAACCAGGAACCAAACACTGATGTGGCCAACACAGCAAATGGGAAAGGGGAGAGCAGTCTTTCTTCAGGAGAAAAACCAGAATGTAATAAATAACTGTTGCAGTTTTCTAATATCCTGTATTTCTATTCACCACACAGTGGGAAGAATTACTTGCTGTACTGTATTAAACAAGTCATTGGTCCTTTCCAACAGCAGAACATGTTTATGATTCTATGTTGTGGACAGAAAACACTGTTATGACCAATTACTCATTATCTAAAACTAGATTACTTTTTCTTATTTCTTGACTTTAGAATATTAGACTTACCTCAAGGATAGTCTTTGCAAAAAGGGCCACAGAGGGATGAAAATGCTCAGAAAGCTTAAAAAAAAAAAAGGTGAGGAAAGTCATCTCTTACTACAGTTGTAGATCCAAAGAATTGAAACTTAAGCCAATACATCAGAGAAGAGTGATTCTCAAAATTTTGGTCTCAGGACTGTTTTATACATTTAAAAGTCAAGGACTTCAAGAGCTTCCTTAGTTTAAGTGGGATATATCTATTGATATTTACCTTATTAGAAATTACAACAGAAATTTTAAGTTTTTATTTAAGTAATCTCTACACCTACCATGGGGCTTAAACTCATGACCGCATGGGCAAGAGTTGCATGCTCTTCCGACTGAGCCAGCCAGGCGCCCACAATAGGAAATTCTGAAACATTTATAGTCAATTTAAAATAACAATGAGCCTATTATATATTAATATAAATGTTTTATGAAAAGTAACTTTTTCAGAACAAATAAGCATTAGTGAAGAGTAGGATTATTTCAGTTTTGTAAATCTATTTAATGTCTGGCTTAATAGAAGACAGTGGATTCTCATATGTGCTTCTGTATTCCATGTCATTTTTTAGTTGGAAGTATATGAAGACAATCTTGCCTCACACAGATATATAGTTGGAAATAGGAGGGTTAACTGATAACCTTTCACATAATTGTGGATTATCTTTGATACTACACCCAAACTGAAGATTAGTTGCAATATGGAATTTGAAACCGTATCAATCAGCTTTTGGTACTTGCTACTTAAAATTAATCAGTCTACTTTGAATAGATCTTTTAACCATGACTTTGTAACACTGTGCATTTAGTCATTTGGAAAATACTGATTCAGTAAGTTATGTAGTTCTTCCATATGTTGGTTACATTATCACAAAAATCATTGTTAGTATCACCACTGATTTTATCAGAAAAGTTTTTACATATTGAGAAAGTGTCCAGTTCAAGGTAGTGTTTACAAGATTTCCAAGCTTTTAATTTGGTTAAAAACTTGAATTTTATCACTGACAGCAAATATTGTCAGCGGTTTTGCTTGAAATAACAGATTCACTTCATTCACTCAAGAAAATGTCTCCCAAATACCAAATCTGAATAACCAGTCTATCAACCAGTCTTTTATGAAAAAGGCAGCCGAGTTTACAACAAACTACACAGGTACTTTTCCCAAGACACGAGACAACCTCATACTTAGCTATGCAGCAGAAGTATGTTATGAATTCCTTCTGTATATGTACACAGACTATGAAAAAGACATGTACTTTAGGATCAAGATAATCACTGATTTTTCCTGTTTCATCATTTTTATGTGATACTGGCTTTTTTCCCTGAAGGTCCATGGCGGTGAAGAATATAATGGCTCCTACCCTTATCTGCGCTGAGGCGCTAGCAGTTTTAGCCAGCATTTCTTTAGTATCATCAGTGCCACTGTTAACAGAGTGACAAAGGCAAATAACGTGCCTTGGTAGCACTACGAAAGGAGCTGTGACCTTGTAGACTCACTGAAAAGGTGTCGAGGGGCCCACAGGAGTCTGTGAGGTAAGACACTTACTTGCTTTTCCAAAGATACCATAGAAAGTTTACTGGGAATATGGGTTCCTCTAATGCATTTAAAAAGTTATTTTATTTGCAAATAGTTCTATCATCACAAAACTTCTCAGGGAGATCTAATGCATAAAGCAAAATTTACCCATTTTACAGAGCCATTATATGCAGTAATTTACCTACAAAAAGCAAAATTTATTTATAGCCATGTATAACATCCTGATTTTGCATCCACATTTAAGATTTGCTACATGTGAATGTAGAAATGTATAAATGTGTAAATTTAATGTTTATCAGAGGCTACAGAAATACAGGTTATAAAGCATTATAGCTGGCTGGGTGACATGCTTCAAATTGCTCCCTTATGCCAATTAACTAATGTCTAAACTAAACTATATTGATCATTTACGAGCCAAATGGAAACTTCAAGCTGTTAAATCCATGAGGGCAAATATGAAGCACTAATAAAATTACTTTACCTTTTTGAGTTCCCAAAGACTTGTATTTTCAGCTCCACAGTACAAAGGGTTTCTACTGAATGGATCGTATGTGTTTAACTGTTTGCCACCTGAGAACAACAACAAAAAAACTAATTCTCAAATGCTTTATTCCTAGCCCAAGAGTTCACTAAAACCACCACCATTAATGTTGTCACCAATAACTGTAATATGTATGCATACGTAATAGAATTGTAATTTTCAACATTCTTAGTTAGCCAGGTATCCATCCTACCTAGATTAAACATCCCAAGCCCCAACAAGAATTAGATATGGTACCCAGGATAGCATTTGCTACTGAATAAACCAGGCAGCAAAAGGTGCCCAAATCTGGGTCGACTGGGTTAGAAGGGTTAAAATGGCAACTAGCCTGAAGATTAAATCGGTCTAAATTCTTTTGGAACTTTAAGTGCACTGAATATTTGTTATTAAATTATGTCCAGGAATAATTCTCACTTGGAACAAGTTTTATGTTATCTTCAAAGAACTTTCAGAACACATTACAACAAACTGTCTACTTCACAATGCATATGTTCATCGTCCTTCTAAAGGATTATTCTCAGTTTAGCCTTCAGGGAAATTGATGGATTCTTTTAAACACTTTCCTGGTTGCTTCCACACTTCTCTTTTATACTTCACAGGCAAACTGAAGTTTGGGGAGATGAAATAAGTTGACCAAGAGTTCCACGACAAGTTTGAAGAAATGGGTCTGGCACATTTCTTGATCCCCAAGGTTTAGTGTGTTTTTCTTTACAGCTCAAATGAAGAGGTTGCATTTCCAAAAGGTATCTGCTTTAATTTCTAAGATCAAAATTACTTTAAAATGTGTTACTATCTGTAGTATTATTAATAAGTAGACAAGTGCTTCACACTATTAAAAATTTACTTCTAAAAAAAAAAATTTACTTCTAAGTTCCTGAATATATCTGGTTATAAAAGCTCTACTTAACAAAAAAAGAATACAGAGGATTTCTAAAATGGTATAGTGTTAATTTCTATTAAGATCAAAGCAGGGGGCCCTGGCTGGCTCAGTCGGTAGAGCATGTAACTTTTGATCTTGGGGTTGTGAGTACAAGCCCCACATTGGGTGCATATTACTTAAAAAAAAAAAAACTAAATCTTTAAAAAAAAAAAAGATCAAAGGAGAATCCAATTCCTGTTTAAAAGTTCAAGAGAACAATGTAAAGATTTAAGAAACTCACCTTTCAAGTTATCAAAGTGCACCCAAGAAGCAGACTCTGATTTTTTTGTTTCCTTAGGACTGTCAGACACAGTTTCTTCTGTCTCAGCTTTTTTTACTGTATCTGTTTCTTTATCTGCATCAGTGAATTTTTCTATGTCTTCATCATCTCCTATGTCGATAAAATTCTCTTCATCAGACTCCTAAAACAATGGTTTAATAAATCTGCATTAATCAACTGGAAGTCTGTATTCAGTTATGTGAGGGAGTTTTGAAGATGATCCTCTTATTGCTATAACGGTAAAACATGAAAATTCCATCAATCAAATTTATGAGACACCATATTCTTTTTTCTAAATGTAAGAATTAAGTTGAGCCACAACTCCCTGAGACTTTGGGACTTTTTTACATGAAAACATTCAGCCCTCAAATTTCTGATGTGTTATAAATAACCCTATGAAGTAGGTGCTACTATGTCCATTTCACAACTGAGGAAACAGGTTTAAGAGATCCACTAGCTCTGTAACTGTAACTACCTCATACAATTACGGTTTAGTATAGTACAGTTTACAACGAGTAAAGGGATCAAGCAACATGCCCACCCAGGAAAACTGTACACCTGGGACTAAAATTCAGGTCTGTCCAACTCCAGGACTCACACATGTTCATGCTCCAGAGAACTAAGTAAGTTACTGTCATTGAAGCTAAGAAGAAAAATACCAATATATTTCAGAACCCACTCGATTTAAAAAGCAGTTATAAGATATACCGGATGATCGTCTAGTTGACTTCTTAAGCCTGGTTTTGCTTTAAGGATCTCAGACACAAGGTATAAAGCTCCACATATGAATGGTGGCATCTGTTCACAAGTAACTTGGAGTAACCTCTTCACAAAAGCCTTCACCCTGCGCAACACGATGTCAGCTTTCAAAGATTTGTAGATAAGATTAAGAAACATAGCTTGCTTAGAACACATCATCAATCCTGGATCCAACATCTTCCTATAAAACAAAACCAAGATCAAATGTTTATTCATAAAATATCTCTACAACCAGTAGTAGAGGCAACTGCTAACCTCATCTTAGGGATAACCTTCCTGTTTATTTTAGATCAAGAGACCTAAGACGTAAAATGGAAGTCAATGACCCAAACAGAAAGAATGATGATCTTGGGGGAGGGTAGGAATATCAACAGGAGAAAGACATTTTTTGTGTGTTTTCTCTTTTCTAAGGGGTTTTTCATTCTCTAGGATAACAGCATAATTTTTATACAGATACAGAACCTCACACAAAAGGCTAATCCAAAACCAGATAATGAAAGCTGACCTATGAAAGCAGTGGACTAGACCGGTGTTCTTATCCTTGTATCACTACCCCCTAGCTGGGGGACCAGAGGCCTCCACATGATTCTAATGAACACACGTAGAGTAGAAAATTGAACATAATAATTTTAAAATTTTCTCTTTATCCTAGCTGCTAAATCCTAGAGATGCTCCAACTGCTCTTGCCCTCCAGACATTAGAATATCCAGAATTAACACAATCCTGTGTATGCTCATGTGCAATATTACTTCTTATTCTAAGCATTTCTATTAACTTTTTTCCATTAATATTAGAAATGGAAATATCTGACCCTGTGAAGCATTTTCATATTGCTCTTTCCCTCATTTGTTACTTCCATAATTCTGGTGATATTGAGATATCCTATATTATACAATTTTTTTTTTTTTAAAGATTTTATTTATGGGTTAACATACACATGAACTCAGTAAAGTGCCAGTTTTCTCATTTTTTAGCTATGTAACCTTGGGAAGTTTTATAATTGTAATAACCTACAGGATAGGTGCACTCCTCTTCATTTTATAGACAAACTGGGCCACAGTAAAATGGGATTAATCGTGTTTACCAATAGGGCTTTAAAGAGGATTCAGTAATTTGTCCAAAGTTACACAGCAAACTAATGGCTGGGACTCAAATCCAGGCACTGTGGCTTAAGTTCAAGATATTAATCAGTACATTATATTTCTCACAAGATACATGTTATGTAAAATTATTAAAATGAATTAAAGGAATATATAGCTTGTTGGTATACTTAAACAGTTCCAAAGTGTTTACACACTGTTCAAAATATCATCCCTCAATAAGTATGTCAGGACAACAGCAAAATTCAATGAACAAAATCTTAATCCCAATTAAAAAAATTCCAAAAATGCAACCCTAACCCTCCCTAACAGACTTTCGTTTACCATCTGTTTTCCTCAATATGAGTGTAAGCAACTCTAGGGGTGGGAATTTTGTTCAGTGCTAAGCCAAAGCACCTGGAAATGTCCAGCATATAGATGGCACTCAAAAAATTGCTGTTGAATGAATTACTAAATGGCTGTGTGAAGGACAGGGGGAGGAAATATAGGACTGAGGAGGTGAGTGAGGGGGAAGGGACTGAAGGAAACTTCAATTATATCTGCAGTTCTAATTTTTTAATATTCGAAAGATTTAAAACATATAGCAGAATGTTAAGGTTGAAATATTAGGTGGTAGGATATGGATGTTTTGGGGGAGGGTATTTTTCTGTATTTTAGCAAGTTCTCAGAACAAAAAATAAAATAATGTATGCAAAATATTTAACATAGTTTTCCAAGAGGAAAACAAAGATTAGTGACTTACTCAAAGTTGGTGACTAGCAAGTTGCTGAGGGGGGCCTAAAATCCAGTTTTCTAAGTTTCTTGCCCCATAGAGGGGCACAGTAAGTGCTGTGTATTAAATCACATTATTAAATCATGTTATTCCTCATTCACCTATTGAAATGGAATGTACTTACCTATATAATGCTGCATAGTATCGATCTGATATCGTCTGCTGAGAATTCATTACTTGGAAAAGCAACATTAAAGCCTGTACGCTGGTATTAAAATTCACAGCATGCAACACTTTAAAGAGCGTGTCGACCTGCTCCCTCACTTTGTCATCACCAGTCTGGGCGTAAGGGTATGCCCTATTTACTCCTGTTAAAAGGGCACTAAGCATTTTTGATTCAATATCTTTTTTCTTGATACAAGTCCGGAAAAAACAAAAATAAAGAGTAATTAACTTATTAGCTAATTCACTTTCTTCATGGGAAAGGACCATTTGATTTAAAAAGCAAACTGCATAATATTGCGCTTTGGAGCTGATATTTGAGCGAAAGAGCAGCCTTTCTACTTCGCCACATACAACTCCTTTCATATTGGGATGTTTACAAAGCAATGTCTCTAACAGATGGGAGGCCTTGGTGGCTATTCTGTTCTGAGGATCTCCCAGTTTATTTACCACCTGCACAAGAAGAGCCTTTTCTTCCTCAGGTTTGTTACAAAGAAGCTCATGAGCTACAACAAGAGCTCGAGTTTTAGTGGCTACTAATGAATCATGACTTAAAGTGTCTAAGACCTGCACAAATTCAGCCACAAGGTGTTTCAGCTGGTGTTCAAAATACCATAATATCAGCCTTCTATCTCTCGAGTCCTTGTTGCCACTGGACAACTGTTCTAGTTTGTTGAAGGGATGCTGGCTGAAAATCCATAGCTTCCGACTGTCTGGCAAAAGGTCTGTAATGAGTAATTCTTTGAAAGTATCCAAAGCCATGAGGCACTGCTGTTTGCTACCCTTCTTTTTAACAAGGTTCACAAGAGTTTCTACAAACTGCAGTGTGTGAACAGCATCATCCTGAATAAGAAGAATCATGGCTGCCATCCTGTCACCTAGCGTCCCTGATGACACAATTGTCTTCATCCAGGTGGAAGAAGCTCCCTTTTGGTTACTTGTCTTATTTTTGAATAAGTTGATTTCATGCTCATACAATTTCTGAGCCAAGGTTTTGTACTTAGACACAACATCCTGAGGCTGGGGTTCCAAAGAATATTCATTGCTGTACTCCAGATCATACCATTTGCCTCCAGGCTTGAGTAACAATGTCTGTCTCTCAAAAAATTCAAAGATGTCCTGTTGTTTATCTTTCTTAACTTTTGGTGTGACACTGTTGTTCTCATCAGAATGTTGTTCTGGCTTCTTATTTTTCACCTTACCGAGTGATGTCCTTTCACTTTCTGCTGCATTTTGCTTTTTATTATCTACTTTAGATACTCTTGCTTCTTTTTTGCTGGCATTTTCTTTTTCAGCTGGTTCATCTTCTTCAACTAAGAAAGCTTTTGCATACTTGGCCAAACTAAGATTTTGAATAAATGCTTCCAATTCACCTTGTTGAAGGTCATCGATTGCTCCTTTTTTGCCTCCATCCACCACTTCCTCATTTTCATCCAAAGTAGCCAGCATAAGGTAATCTTGCTGCATTAAAACATAAGAAAGTTAAAAAATAAATTACAAATACAAAGTTTAGAAAAACTTCCAAAGTTAATTTGAAATTTAGTATGTTTAAAAATCAATTAAATTCAATTATCATGGTATTGTCTGGGCTTCCACCCTACAACCAAGTAAATACTTGATGAATCAAAGATTTACATGTGAAAAAAAAAGTTGTAAAGGAAGAATGCACACCATAATTAAAATAATTTCAGAGTAGAGAAAACCTTTCCAAATGACATTAAACGCAGGCCCCTAAAGGCAAAGATGGGTAAAACTGTCATTCTCTCAGACAAAAAACATACAAAAGTCAAAAGACAAATAAATTGGAAAAAAAAATACTGGCAACTGATATCAGAGTAATTGGGCTTAATATTTAATGTAAAAGTTCCTACACATCAGTTAAGGAAGTGATAAGTGAAAGATCTGCAAAGGATATAAACAAATGGTTCATAAGGGGAAAGTGGCTTTTAAAAATGTGAAAAGATGCTCAACTTCACTGACATTAAGAAAAATCCAAATTAAAACCACCATGATGCATCCATTTTCTAATCTGTCAGATGAGAAAGATAAAATTGTGACAGGTGGTGTTGGGGAGATGGTAGGAGGAAAAGGCACTTTCCTACATGACTGATGGAAATGTAAACTAGCACAACCTCTATGGAGGGCAACTTGCTACCTTCAAATCAAAATACAAGACACACATCCTTTGATCCAGCAGTTCCATTTCTATCAATTTAGATTACATATATGTTCACAAATGTGGGAAAAGATCTATTTTAAAGGTTATTTACTGAAGCATTATTTAAAATAGCAAAGACTGACAACCTAAACATCCACAATAAATGGCTGGTTAGATTAAAACAATGATTTATGCAGGCATTAAACCAATGACCCAACTTTATATAATGATATGGAAGAATCTATAGGACAGCAAGAAAAAATATATACACAATATTATACAGTGTATTACCTTTTGTGTAAAAAATAACGTGTGTGTTTGAAGATATAAAAGACACATAAAAATACTTGCTTTGGCTAGTAATCGCATGGTTAGAGATAAAAGTGGGAAAGAAGACTTTTCACCAAGTACTCCTCCTTTTTAAAATAACTTTTTGTAGCACGTGAAATACTACCTATTCAAAAATTAAATACAACACAAGTACAGAGCAAACTGTGAATCTGCCCCGTAAATTGAATTTCTCCTGCCCCTACCTCTCTCCCCACCGATAGTCACAAAACATGTGCTAAAAAAGTAAGCTGAATTCCATCACGTATTTGCTCCAAATCTTCTAAGGTTTTGCATCAAACTCAGAGAAAGGCCTATATTCTTACCTCTCTGAGCTCATTTCTTATTACTCTCCCCTTACCTCACTCTGCCTCAGCTACACTGACGTTTTTGCTGCTCACAGAACAGCGTGGCTCCTTTCTTTCCTAGTTTTCTTCTCAAACATCTCTATGATGAGTTCCCCGATCACCTCATTTAAAACTGCTACGCCCTTCCCACTGATTATCTTTTCTTCTTCTTCTCCGTGGCACTACTCAGCATCTGATATACAATATTCAAAAGTTTGGTTACTGATTCTTTCCCTTAATTAGGACGTAAATTCCGAGAGCAGAGGGCTTCTAGAGCGTAAACATGTGCGTATACTCCGTGAGAACAGAGGTTAACATTCCAACAGCACTGAAGTTCAGAACACTGATGCCACGACGTCAGGACCCCAAAAGGTCAGTCTTCACCGACCTGGTGGAGTGCCAGTTATAGATCAGTGAAATGAGAGGGTCCCCTACATCCTAAGAAAGGCCACAGGGCAAAAACGTTCAATTCCAAAGGACTCTTCTCTTGTAAAAAGCTGTGGAAAAGAAGGGCGGGAAGCGCACAGCGCACATTTCGAAGCTGGGATCTGGAAGCAGAACGCCCTCCCACGCTGCCGCCCGGGGGTGGCCGGGCCACTCGCGAGACCGCCCCTCGCGCCTCTGTTCCCTTGTCCGCGAGTCCGAGGCCATTACCTTGGTGCCTCCGAGCCGTAACACTTCCTCCAGAGAGAACCCATTCTCGCCTTCATCGTTATCCTCCTCGTTGTCCTCGTCCGGATCTTCTACCGCCTCCTCTCCGCGCCAGGGCCGCTTGGCATGGAACTCCAAAGGCTTCTTAGCGGCCGCCATGACCAGCAAAGCACGCGCAAACGGCCCACAGCCTCCTTCCGTTTGGCTGAGTGACGTACTTCTGGCAGGGGCGTGTCCTCTCCCGGAAATGGCTTCACTGCCCGCCGCAGGTTCGGCATGAGCGTCCTTGCGAGGGGCGGCTTGGGGCCGCTGTGTGCGGCGGCCCGCGCGGGTAGGTGTTCGCCACGCCGGAGCTCCGGTTGTGCGGGAAGCCGCCTGGGGCGCCTTCCTCAGTTGGGGGCCCCTGAGGCGCTCCGAGCTGCAGACGAGTCCGGCCTCAGAGCCGGAGTGGCTGTGGCCGTGGGCGCTGTGCGTGCCTGCCGGCGCCTTGTGGCCGTGACTGCGGTCAGGCCAGGAGTCCGCTGTCCGTGCTTCGGGCGCGCTTAAGAGTCAACGCAGCAGCTTCGAAAGCACTCAGGCTGCTTGCGCTTGCAAATACTAAGATGTTTTCATGGTCCCGTTTACTTGTTTTTCGTAGGCACTCCCTGTCTTTGGAGAGGGAAATACTTCAGCTCCGGGAGAGAGCCGGCAGAAACCCAGGTGACACCAATGCTGCGGCATCTTATATACAAAATCAAGGCAACTGGCCCCCTCACTGTGGCTGAGTACATGAAGGAGGTCTTGACCAACCCTGCCAAGGTACGGGTGGGGAGCCCGAGGACCGGGCCCGCTCCAGCGGCTTTGCGAGGTGTGAGCCGGGAGGGGGGTGCGCGCAGAAGCCCGAGGGTCCTCAGCTCAGGCAGTGGTGCTGCCTTCTCCAGGGGAAGAGCCATCCCCCCGAAGACCTGGAGATAGCTAAATTAATGTCAGGTGGTTGGTTAGGGACGGATCAGGTCATGGCAGTGCCATGAAGAACGGAGAATAAATCCAAAGCTGTTCAGGAGGCAGTGTAACCGACTGAATTTAGGAAATGAGGGTCAGGATGTCTTTCCTATCTAGGCTGATGGTAGATGATAGTATCATTTCTCCGGGAAAGGGAAATGCAGAAGGACGAGGAGCAGCAGCTGCTTTGAGAGGGACGGGGAGGACAGAGTTCAGTCCGAAATAGGAATCTGAAGTGCAGATGGGACTCAGACGGAAATCTCCAGTAGGCATCTGGAAATATGAATTTAGTGCCTGGAGAGTTGACTGTGTTGGGATCGCATCAGCAAGCAATGGAAGCATGTTCTGGGTTTTCTTCTTGGGAATGGCAGGTCCGGGTCTCTACTGTTTGAGGATCAAGCACTGCCCTTGTTCTGTATCCTGGATTTCCTTGTCTGCTTAGCAGAGCCACTTGGTAAAAGCCTGTGGTCCTTTTATTTTAGAATGTTTTACCTTTTGTTGGGTCGAAATATGGTATCTGGATTTCTGGGGTTTGGCTTGTTGCTGTTGATGGTGTCCAGAGGTTTAATAAAGATAGGGATCCTTTCATACCTACTTTATGACAAACATCTCTGATAGAGTGAAGGTCCACTTATCATTTATTCATTTATTGAGGCTTCAGAAGTGCCAGACACTATCTCAGGCAGTGGGAATACTGCAGTGGACAGTGAAACATGGCACTTATGTACTAGGGAGGAAATGAACTATAAACAAGGAAACAGGGGCACCTAGGTGGCTCAGTCCTTAAGCGTCTGCCTGCGGCTCAGGTCAGGATCCCAGAGTCCTGGAATCAAACCCCACATCTGGCTCCCTGCTTAGCGGGAAGCCTGCGTCTCCCTCTCCCACTCCCCCTGCTTGTGCTCTCTCTCTCTCTCTCTCGCAAATAAATAAAATCTTTAGGAAAAAAAAAGAAAACAAACAAGATAATTGTAGATTATCTGTAAGTGCTTCTGAAGGAAAGGAAAGAAAAAAAAAAGGTTGATGGGATTGAAAATAAGTAGTACAGTGGGAGTAGGGGTTGGAAAAGTTCTCTAGGTAGGTAGGTGGCCAGGAAAGGCCAGATGGTTGAGCCAAGGCTTGAAGGTTGGGGTTGGGCCAGCCTGGTAAAGAACTGGGAGTGAGTTTCCAGTAGAGGAAGGGGAAATAAAGCTCAAAAGTTTTTGAGCTGGGAAATGCCTTGGCACATACAGAGAAGAGAAGGGCACTTGTATGGCTGGAGGGTGGTGACTGGGGTGGCAGGTTAATGGTGAGGAAAGTAGTATGAGAAGTTTGGAGAGGAGCCAGTTCATTCAAGGCTTTCATGGAATTTAGATTTTTGTGTTAGTGCAAGGGGAAACCATCAGCAGGTGCATTTTATGCATCTTGGTGATGACATCCAGGTGGAGACAGTAAGTGAGCATTTGGCTGTAAGAGTCTGGAGTTCTTGGGACACCTGGGTGGCTCAGTCGGTCAAGCGTCTGCCTTCAGCTCAGGTCATGATCCCAGGGTCCTGGGATCAAGTTACACATTGGGCTCCCTGCTCCGTGGGGAGCCTGCTTCTCCCTCTGCCCCTCCCCCTGCTTGTGCTCTCTCTCTCTCTCTCTGACAAATAAATAAAATCTTAAAAAAAAGTCTGGAGTTCTTGAGAAACATTGGATATACATATATAAATTTGTTCATCATCTGTGTATAGATGGTGTTTAAATCCAAGGAATCGGGGAGAGTATATTTAGAGAACAGGAGGTTACCCAGGATTAAGCCTTGAATTTAGAGTAGAGGCTTTTTTCCTTTTTTTTAAAATTTTTTCTTCTTTTCTTTTTTAAATCAGCCTTAATTTCTATTTTATTTAAAAATTGGTTTAACCTTTTTTTTCCTTAAAGATTCCATTTATTTATTTGACAGAGAGAGAGAGTGAGCGCACAAGCAGGGGGAGTGGCAGAGGGAGAGGGAGAAGCAGGCTCCCACTGAGCAGGGAGCCCGACCCGGGGTTTGATCTTAGGACCCTGGGATCATGACCTGAGCCGCAGGCAGACACTTAACTGACTGAGCCACCCAGCTGTCCCTTTTTAAACTTTTTTTAAATTGAAGTACAGTTGATAGGTTGTCAGCTTAGTTTCAGGTGTACAACATAGTGATTTTTGACAACTATATCTTATGCTAAACTCACCACGAGTAGCTACCATTTGAGAGTAGAGCTTCTTAACCTAGGAATCTTTGAATAGAAACCGGGGGGTTCTGAAGTTAGATGGGAATAAAAATTACACCTCTATTTGCATTAACTTTTTTTCCCACCATTTTTATTGAGAAAGAATTGGCATACATCATTATGTAAGTTTAAGGCATATAGCATGATGGCTTGATTTGCATATAATGAAGTCTGAGGGTTTTTTAACATTTTTTTTTAAAAAAGTTTTTATTTATTCATTTGAGAGAGAGAGAGACAGAGCACAAGCAGGGGGAGGCAGAGGGAGAGGGAAAAACAGACTCCCTGCAGAGCCAGAAGCCCAATGAGGGGCTCGATCCCAGGACCTGGAGATCATGACCTGAGCCGAAGTCAGATGCTTAACCATCTGAGCCACCCAGGTGCCCTCCCCCCGTTTTTTTTTTTTTTTTTAAGATTTTATTTATTTGACAGAGCACGCACAAGCAGGGGGAGCTGCAGCGGGAGAGGGAGAAGTGGGCTCCCCACTGAGCAGGGAGAGCCTTACCTGAGCTGAAGGCAGACACTTAAACCACTAAGCCACCCAGGCGCCCCTTGATTTGCATATATTGTGAAATGATTACCTCAGTGGGTTCAGTTAACATCCATCTTTTCATATAGATACAATAAGAAGAAAAAAAGAGGGAAAAAGTTTTTCTTGTGGTAAGAACTCAGGATTAACTAACTTTTCTGCGTATCATACATCCATGTTAGCAGTAGTCATCGTGTTGTATATCCCATCCGTACTAGTTATTATATAACTGGAAGTTTGTACCTTTTGCCCAACTTACTCCAATTCTCCCTCCCCCTACCCTCCGCATCTGGTAATCAAAAGTCCAATATCTTTTTCTATGAGTTTTGGTTATTTTATTTTATTTTAAAGATTTTATTTATCCATCAGAGAGAGAGTGAGAATGAGCAGGCGGAGGGGCAGAGAGAGAAGCAGACTCTTCCCTGAGCAGGGAGTGCCTGCCAGGTGCCCCGAGTTTTTGTTCTGTTTTTTTTTTTAAGATTCCACATATGAGTGAATCCTACAGTACTTGTCTTTCTCTGATTTCACTTAGCATAATGCCTTAAAGGTTCATCCATGTTGTCACAAAAGGCAGATTTCATTTTTTTATGCCTGAATAACATTCCATTGTGTGTGTATATATACCACAAATTTTTTCTCATTAAAAATAGATTATTTAAGTATATACATATATACATATACATACAATGTTATATTAGTTTCACGTGTGCAACATAGTGATTTGACAATTCTGTATACTCACTGCTTACCACAATAAGTGGTAGTCACCATCTGACACCATACAATGTTACAATATTATTGAATATGTTTTGTATGCTGTTCTTTTCATCTCTGTGACTTATTTATTTTGTAACTGGAAGTTCTTAAAATCCCCTTCACCTTAATTGCCATCCACCCATCCATTCACTTCCCCTTTGGCAACTACAAGTTGTTCTCTGTATTTAAGAGTCTGGGGTTTTGTTTGTTTGTTTTGTTTTTTTCAGATTCCACATGTAAGTGAGATCATATGGTATTTGTTTTTTTCCATCTGACTTATTTCACTTAGCATAATACCCTTTAGGTCCATCCACGTTGTCATAAATGGTAAGATTTATGAGTAATATTCCATTGGGGTGTGTGTGTGTGTGTATATATATATATATACCACATTTTTTTTTTAATACTACATCTTTATCCATTCATATATTGATAGACACTTGGGTTGCTTCCATATCTTGGCTATTGTAAATAATACTGCAGTAAACATAGGGTTGCATTTATCTTTTTGAATCAGTTTTTTCATTTTCTTTGGGTTAATATCCAGTAGTGGAATTACTAGACCATATGGTAGTTCTATTTTTAAATTTTTGAGGAACTTCCATACTGTTTTTCATAGTGGCTGCATCATTTATAGTCCCATGAACAGTACATAAGGGTTCCTTTTTTTCCACATCCTTGTCAATGCTGGTTATTTATTATCTGTTTTTATATTAATCATTCTGACTGGTAGGAGGTGACACTGTGGTTTTGATGTGCATTTCCCTGATGATTAGTGATGTTCAGAATCTTTTCATGTGTCTGTTGGGCATCTGAATGTCTTCTTTGGAAAAGTCTCTATTCAGTTCCTCTTTTTTTTTTTTTTAAGAGAGAGCATGGGCATGTGCTTGCAGTGGGGGGAAGTAAGGCAGAGGAAGAGGGAGTATCTTAAGCAGGCTCCAGTGTAGAGCCCAACATGGGGCTCAACACATGACCCTGAGATCATGACCTGAGCTGAAATCAAGAGCTGGACACTTAACCAACTGAACCACTCAGGCGCCCCCCTCTGCCCATTTTTTATTAGATTTTGGGGGGATTTTTTTGGTGATAAGTTGTATAAATTCTTTATATATTTTAGATATTAATGCCTTATCAGATATAACATTTGCAGATATCTTCTTCCATTCAGTAAGCTGCCTTTTTTTGTTGATGGTTTCCTTTGCTGTGCAAAAGCTTTTTCTTTTGTTGTAGTCCCAGTAGAATTTTTGCTTTTGTTTTCCTTGCCTAAGGAGACATATTTGTAAATATGTTGCTCAGGCTGATGTCCAGAAGATTTCTGCCTATGTTTTTCTTTGAGGATTTTTATGGTTTCAGGTCTCACATTAGGTCTTTAATCCATTTTGAGTTTATTTTTGTGTATGGTGTAAGAAAAGGGTTCAGTTTCATTCTTTTGCATGTAGCTGTCCATTTGTTTTCCCAACACCATTTATTGGAAAGACTGTTTTTCCCCATTATATATTCTGGCCTCACTTGACATAGATTAATGAACCATGTAAGCTTGAGTTTATTTTCTGGGCTCTCCTGTTCCATTGATCTATGTGTCTGTTTTTGTGCATTACCATTTCTGTTTTGGTTAATACAGCTTTGTGGTATATCTTGAAATCTGGGATTGTGATATCTCCAGCATTGTTCTTTCTCAAGATTCCTTTTGCTATTCGAGGTCTTTTGTGGTTCCATACAAATTTTAGGATTATTTGTTCTAGTTGTGTGAAAAATGCTATTGGTATTTTGATAGGATTGCGTTGAATCTATAGATTGCTTTGGGTAGTATGGACATTTTAACAATATTCTTTCAATCCATCAGCATGGTTTATCTGTCCACTTATGTTGTCTTCAATTCTTTCATCAATGTCTTACAGTTTTCAGATTATAGGTCTCTCACCTCCTTGGTTAAATTTATTCCTAGGCATTTTATTCTCTTTGGTGCATTTGTAAATGGGATTGTTTTTTTAATTTCTCTTTCTGCTACTTTCTTATTAGCATATTAAAACACAACAGATATCTGTATACTAATTTTATATTCTGCAACTTTACTAAATTCATTTTTAGTTCTAATGGCTTTTTGGTAGAGTCTTTAGGATTTTCTACATAGAGTGTCATGTCATCTGCAAATAGTGACAGTTTTACTTCATTCTTACCAATTTGAATGGCTTTTATTTCTTGTCTGATTGCTGCAGCTAGGACTTCCAGTACTATGTTGAATATAAGTAGTGCAAGTGGACATCCTTGTCTTGTTTCTGGGAACTTAGAGGAAACGCTTTCAGTTTGCCACTCTTAAGTATAATGTTAGCTGTGGGTTTGTTATATATGGCCTTTAAAATGTTGAGGTCTGTACCCTCTAAACCCACTTTCTTGAGGGCGCTTGGTTGGCTCAGTCAATTAAGTGTCTGACTCTTGATTTTGACTCAAGTCATGATCTCGGGGTCGTGAGATCGAGCCCCACATTGGGCTCCATGGAGGGTGTGGAGCCTGCTTCAGAGTTTCTCTCTCCCTTTCCCTCTGTCCCTCACCCTGCTTGCATGCTCTCTCTCAAAAAAAAAAAAAAATAGATAAACCCACTTTGTTGAGAGTTTTTATCATGAGCAGGTGTATTTGCCAAATGCTTTTTCTGCATCTATTGAGATAATCATATGTTTTTTATTCTTCCTATTGTTAATGTATCACATTGATTAATTGGTGAATATTGAATCACCCATGTTCCTGGAATAAATCCCACTTGATCATGGTGAATGACCTTTTGATGTACAGTTGAATTCAGTTTGCTAATACGTTGTTGAAGATCTTTGCATGTATGTTCACAATGTCTTTGTCCAGTTTTGGTATCAGGATAATGTTCTGCTTGTATAATGAATTTGAAGGGTTTTTTTTGTTTTTTTTTTTTCCTCTTCTGTTTTTTGGAACGGTTTGAGAAGAATAGGTGTTAACTTGTCTTTAAATGTTTGGTAGAATTCAACTGTGAAGCCTCTGGTCCTGGACTTTTGTTTGTTGGGAGTTTTTTGATTGTCAGTTCAGTTTTGTTACTAGTAATCAGTCTGTTCAAATTTTCTATTTCTTCCTGATTGATATTTGGAAGATTTTGTATTTCTAGGAATTATCCATTTCTTCTAGGTTGCCCAGTTTGTTGGGCAATTTTTATAGTATTCTCTATTTAGAGAGCATAAGCGGGGGGTGGGCGGGAAACTGGATAAGGGAGAGAATCTAAAGCAGTTAAGCAGGCCTCATACCCAGAGCAGAGCCCAATGCAGGGCTCGATCTCATGACCCTGAGATCATGACCTGAGCTGAAATCCAGAGTTGGACACTTAACCAGCTGAGTCACCCAGGCTCCCCAGTATATTGTATTCTCTTATAATTCTTTATTTCTGTGGTGTTATTTTTCCTGTTCATTTCTGATTTTATTTATTTATTTTTTTTTCTTGATGAGTCTGGCTTAATGTCTATCATTTTTGTTGATCTTTTTAAAGAACCAGCTCTTGATTTCATTGACCTTTTATATTGCTTCTTTAGTCTCTGTTCCATTTATTTTTCCTCAAATACTTATTATTTCTTTCTCTTTCTATTAACTTTGTGCTTTGTTTTCTAGTTCCTTTAGGTGTAAGGTTAGATTGTTTTGAGATTTCTCTTGTTTCTTGAGGTAAGCCTATTACTATAAACTTTCCTCTTAGAACTACTTTTGCTGCATCCCAAAGATTTTGGACTGTTGTGTTTTCATTTTCATTTCTCTCCATGTATTTTTTGATTTTACTTTGATTTCTTCATTGACCTATTGGTTTTTTGGTTGCATATTTCTAGCCTCCATGTGTTTGTTTTTTTTCAGGTATTTCTTGTAATTGATTTCTAGTTTCATACTGTTACGGTTGGAAAAGATGTTTGATTTGATTCCAGTATTCTTAAATTTATTGAGACTTGTTTTTTGGTTTAATATGTGATCTGTCCTGGAGAATGTTCCGTGTGCACTTGAATGTGTATTCTGCTGGTTTGGGATGGTATGTTCTGTGTATATCTGTTAGGTCTATCTGGTCTAATGTGTCTTTTGAAGCCATTGTTTCCTTGTTAATTTTCCATCTGGTTCCTCTATCCATTGATGTAAGTGGGGTGTTAACATCTCTTACTGTTATTATATTACTGTTTCTCCTTTTATTTGCTTTATGTATTTAGGTGCTCCTATGTTGGGTGCATATATATTTACAGTTATATCCTCTTGTTGGATTGATCCCTTTTTCATTATGTAATGCCCTTTGTTTCTTCCTATGGTCTTTTTTTTTTTTTAATTCATTTGAAACAGATACAGAATGAGAGACAGAGCAGGAGCAGTGGGGAGAGGCAGAGGAAGAGGGAGAAGAAGACTCCCTGCTAAGCAGGGAGCCCGATATGGGGCTCAATTCCAGGACCTGGAGATCATGACCTGGGACTAAGGCAGATGCTTAACCATCTGAGCCACCCAGGTGCCTCCTATGGTCTTTGTTTTAAAGTCTGCCTTGTCTGATAAAAGGATTGCTCTTCTGGCTTTTTTTTTTGCTTCTGTTTGCATGGAATATCTTTGATTTCTTCACTTTCAGTCTGTGTCTTTAGGTCTGAAGTGAATCTTTTGTAGGTAGCATATAGAAAAGTCTTGTTTTTTTATCCATTTAGTCACCCTGTGTCTTTTGATTGGAACTCTCAGTCCACTTATACTTAAAGTAGTTACTGATAGATACATATACTTATTGCCATTTTATTCATCATTTTCTGTTTGTTTTTGTAGTTATTCTCTGTTCCTCTCTTTTGCTATCTTTCCTTGTGGGTTTTTGACTTTAAGTGTTATGCTTGGATTCTTTTCATTTTTTGTATATCTATTACGGGTTTTGATTTGTGGTCACTATTGTGTTCATATATAACATCCTATGTGTATAATAGTCTGTATTAAGTTGATGTGGCTAAAATTTGAGCATATTCTAAAAGCACTAAATTTTTACTCCTCCCTCCACATTTTATGTACATGAGGTCATATTTTACATCTTTTATTTTTTTTTAGCTGAGCACAATGTCCACTTTTTAAAAAAATTTTATTTTATTATGTTAGTCACCATACATTATATCATTAGTTTTTGATGTAGTGTTCCATGGTTCATTGTTTGCATCTAACACCCAGTGCTCCATGCAGAATGTGCCCTCTTTAATACCCATCACCAGGTTAACCCATCCCCCCACCCCCCTTCCCCTCTAAAACCCTCAGTTTGTTTTTCAGAGTCCATAGTCTCTCATGGTTGGTCTCCCCCTCTGATTTCCCCCCCTTCATTTTTCCCTTCCTACTATCTTCTTCTTTTTTACTGTTTTTTAACATATAGTGTATTATTTGTTTCAGAGGTACAGGTCTGTGATTCATCAGTCTTACACAATTCACAGCGCTCATCATAGCACATACCCTCCCCATTGTCCATCACCCAGCCACCCCATCCCTCCCACACCCCACCACTCCAGCAACCCTCAGTTTGTTTCCTGAGATTAAGAGTCCCTCTCTGGTTTCATCTTGTTTCATTTTTTCCTCCCTTCCCCTATGATCCTCTGTCTTGTTTCTCAAATTCCTGATATCAGTGAGATCATATGATACTTGTCTTTCTAATTGACTTATTTCGCTTAGCATAATACCCTCTAGTTCCATTCACGTCGTTGCAAATGGCAAGATTTCGTTTTTGTTCTTTTTTTTTTTTTAAAGATTTTATTTATTTATTTGAGAGAGAATGAGAGAGAGCACAGGAGAGGGGGGAGGGTCAGAGGGAGAAGCAGACTCCCTGCCGAGCAGGGAGCCTGATGCGGGACTCGATCCCGGGACTCCAGGATCATGACCTGAGCCGAAGGCAGTCGCTTAACCAACTGAGCCACCCAGATGCCCAAGATTTCATTTTTTTGATGGCTGCATTATATTCCATTGTGTGTGTATACACACACACACACACACACACCCCTCACATCTTCTTTATCCATTCATCTGTTGATGGACATCTTGGCTCTTTCCATAGTTTGGCTATTGTGGACATTGCTGCTGTAAACCTTGGGGTGCATGTACCCCTTTGGATCACTACATTTGTATCTTTGGGGTAAATACCCAGTAGTGCAATTGCTGGGTCGTAGGGCAGCTCTATTTTCAACTTTTTGAGGAACCTCCATACTGTTTTCCAGAGTGGCTGCACCAGCTTGCATTCCCACCAACAGTGTAGGAGGGTTCCCCCTTCTCTGCATCCTCGCCAACATCTGTCTTTTCCTGAGTTGTTAATTTTAGCCATTCTGACTGGTGTGAGGTGGTATCTCATTGAGGTTTTAATTTGGATTTCTCTGATGCCGAGCAATGTTGAGCACTTTTTCATGTGTCTGTTGGCCATTTGGATGTCTTCTTTGGAAAAATGTCTGTTCATGTCTTCTGCCCATTTATTGATTGGATTATTTGTTCTGTGGGTGTTGAATTTGATAAGTTCTTTATAGATTTTGGATACTAGCCCTTTATCTGATATGTCGTTTGTAAATATCTTCTCCCATTCTGTCAGTTGTCTTTTGGTTTTGTTGACTGTTTGCAAAAAGCTTTTTATCTTGATGAAGTCCCAATAGTTCATTTTTGCCCTTGCTTCCCTTGCCTTTGGTGATGTGTCTAGGAAGAAGTTGCTTCGGCTGAGGTCGAAGAGGTTGCTGCCTGTGTTCTTTAGGATGTTGATGGATTCCTGTCTCACATTTAGGTCTATCATCCATTTTGAGTCTATTTTTGTGTGTGTTGTAAGGAAATGGTCCAGTTTCATTCTTTTGCATGTGGCTGTCCAATTTTCCCAACACCATTTGTTGAAGAGACTGTCTTTTTTCCGTTGGACATTCTTTCCTGCTTTGTCGAAGATCAGTTGACCATAGAGTTGAGGGTCCATTTCTGGGCTCTCTATTCTGTTCCATTGATCTATGTGTCTGTTTTTGTGCTAGTCCCATACTGTCTTGATGATTACAGCTTTGTCATAGAGCTTGAAGTCTGGAATTGTGATGCCACCAGCTTTTCTTTTCTTTTTCAACATTCCTCTGGCTCTTCGGGGTCTTTTCTGGTTTCATACAAATTTTAGGATAATTTGTTCCATTCTTTGAAAAAAGTTGATGGTATTTTGATAGGGATTGCATTAAATGTATAGATTGCTCTAGGTAGCATAGACATTTTCACAATATTTGTTCTTCTAATCCGTGAGCATGGGACGTTTTTCCATTTCTTTGTGTCTTCCTCAATTTCTTTCATGAGTATTCTATAGTTTTCTGAGTACAGATTCTTTGCCTCTTTGGTTAGATTTATTCCTAGGTATCTTATGGTTTCGGGTGAAATTGTAAATGGGATCGACTCCTTAATTTCTCTTTCTTCTGTCTTGTTGGTGTATAGAAATGCCACTGATTTCTGTGCATTGATTTTATATCCTGCCACTTGACTGAATTCCTGTATGAGTTCTAGCAGTTTTGGGGTGGAGTCTTTTGGGTTTTCCACATAAAGTATCATATCATCTGCAAAGAGTGAGAATTTGACTTCTTTGCAGATTTGGATGCCTTTTGTTTCTTTTTGTTGTCTGGTTGCTGTGGCTAGGACTTCTAATACTATGTTGAATAGCAGTGGTGATAGTGGACCTCCCTGCCATGTTGCTGACCTTAGGGGGAAAGCTCTGTTTCTCCCCATTGAGAATGATATTCGCTGTGGGTTTTTCATAGATGGCTTTTATGATATTGAGGTATGTACCCTCTATCCCTACACTCTGAAGAATTTTAATCAAGAAAGGATGCTGCATTTTGTCAAATGCTTTCTTTGCATCTATTGAGAGGGTCTTATGGTTCTTGTTCTTTCTTTTATTAATGTATGACATTGATTTGCAGATGTTGAACCAACCTTGCAGCCCAGGAATAAATCCCACTTGCTCATGGTGAATAATCCTTTTAATGTACTGTTGGATCCTACTGGCTAGTATTTTGGTGAGAATTTTTGCATCCATGTTCATCAGGGATATCGGTCTGTAATTCTTCTTTTTGATGGGGTCTTTAGTTTTGGGATCAAGGTAATGGTGGCCTCATAAAATGAGTTTGAAAGTTTTCCTTCCATTTCTATTTTTTGGAACAGTTTCAGAAGAATAGGTATTAATTCCTCTTTAAATGTTTGGTAGAATTCCCCTGGGAAACCATCTGGCCCTGGGCTCCTGTTTGTTGGGAGAGTTTTGATTACTGCCTCAATTTCCGTACTGGTTATGAGTCTGTTCAGGTTTTCTATTTCTTCCTGGTTCAGTTTTTGTAGTTTATAGGTCTCTAGGAATGCATCCATTTCTTCCAGATTGTCTAATTTGCTGGCATGTAGTTGCCCATAATATGTTCTTATAATTGTTTGTATTTCTTTGGTGTTGGTTGTGATCTCTCCTTTTTCATTCGTGATTTTATTTATTTGGGTCATTTCTCTTTTCTTTTTGATAAGTCTGGCCAGGGGTTTATCAATCTTATTCTTTCAAAGAACCAGCTCCTAGTTTCATTGATCTGTTCTACTCTTCTTTTGGTTTCTATTTCATGGATTTCTGCTCTGATCTTTATTATTTCTCTTCTGCTGGGTTTAGGCTTTATTTGCTGTTCTTTCTCCACCTCGTTTAGGTGTATGGTTAGGTTGTGTATTTGAGACTGTTCTTGTTTCTTGAGAATGGCTTGTATTGCTATCTACTTTCCTCTTAGGACTGCCTTTGCTGTATCCCAAAGATTTTCAACAGTTGTGTTTTTATTTTCATTTGTTTCCATGAATTTTTTAAATTCTTGTAATTTCCTGGTTGACCCGTTCATTCTTTAGTAGGATGCTTTTTAGCCTCCATGTATTTGAGTTCTTTCTGACTTTCCTCTTGTGATTGTTCTAGTTTCAAAGCATTGTGGTCTAAAAATATGCAGGGAATGATCCCAGTCTTTTGATACCAGTGAGACCTGATTTGTGACCTAGGATATGATCTATTCTGGATAATGTTCCATGTGCACTAGAGAAGAATGTGTATTCCGTTGCTTTGGGATGGAATGTTCTGAATATATCTGTGAAGTCCATTTGGTCCAGTGTGTCATTTAAAGCCTTTATTTCCTTGTTGATCCTTTGCTTAGATAATCTGTCCATTTCAGTGACGGGGGTGTTAAAGTCCCCTACTGTTATTGTGTTGTCAATGTGTTTCTTTGATTTTGTTATTAATTGGCTTACATAATTGGCTGCTCCCATGTTAGGGGCATAGATATTTACAATTGTTAGATCTTCTTGTTGGATAGACCCTTTAAGTAGGATATAGTGTCCTTCCTCATCTCTTATTTTAGTCTTTGGTTTAAAATCTAATTTGTCTGATATAAGGATTGCCACCCCAGCTTTCTTTTGATGTCCATGAGCATGGTAAATGGTTTTCCACCTCCTCACTTTCAATCTGAAGGTGTCTTTGGGTCTAAAATGAGTCTCTTGCAGGCAGCATATCGATGGGTTTTGTTTTTTTTATCCAGTCTGATACCCTGTGTCTTTTGATTGGGGCATATAGCCTATTTACATTCAGGGTAACTATTGAAAGATATGAATTTAGTGCCATTTTATTGCCTGTAAGGGGACTGTTACTGTATATTGTCTCTGTTCCTTTCTGGTCTATGTTGCTTTTAGGCTCTTTCTTTGCTTATAGGACCCCTTTCAATATTGCTTGTAGGGCTAGTTTGGTGTTTGTAAATTCTTTTAGTATTTGTTTGTCCTGGAACTTTTTATCTCTCCTTCTATTTTCAGTGACAGCCTAGCTGGGTATAGTATTCTTGGCTGCATATTTTCTCGGTTAGTGCTCTGAATATATCATGCCAGTCCTTTCTGGCCTGCCAGGTCTCTGTGGATAGGTCTGTTGCCAATCTAATGTTTCTACCGTTGTAGGTTACAGACCTCTTGTCCCGAGCTGCTTTCAGGATCTTCTCTTTTTCTCTCAGACTTGTAAGTTTTACAATTAGATGTTAGGGTGTTGACCTATTTTTATTGATTTTGAGGGGGTTCTCTGTGCCTCTTGGAGTTTGATGCCTGTTTCCTTTCCCAAATTAGGGAAGTTCTCTGCTGTAATTTGCTCCAGTATGCCTTCTGCCCCTCTCTCTCTTTCTTCTTCTTCTGGGATCCCAATTATTCTAATGTTGTTTCGTCTTATGGTATCACTTATCTCTCGAATTCTGCCCTCGTGATCCAGTAGTTGTTTATCTCTCTTTTTCTCAGCTTCTTTATTTTCCATCATTTGGTCTTCTATATCACTGATTCTCTCTTCTGCCTCATTTATCCTAGCAGTTAGAGCCTCCATTTATGATTGCACCTCATTAATAGCCTTTTTGATTTCTACTTGGTTAGATTTTAGTTCTTTTATTTCACCAGAAAGGGATTCTCTAGTATCTTCCATGCTTTTTTCAAGCCCAGCTATTATCTTTATAATCATCATTCTGAACTCTAGTTCTGACATCTTACTAATGTCCGTATTGATTAGGTCCCTGGCAGTCGGTACTGCCTCTTGTTCTTTTTTTTGAGATGAGTTTTTCCATCTTGTCATTTTGTCTAGAGGAGAATAGATGAATGAGAGAACAAAATGCTAAAAGGGTAACAACGACCCCAGAAAAACATACACCAAACAAATCAGAAGAGACCTGAAACCAGGGGGAAAAGAAAGGGAAAGAAAAAAAAAGAATATGATCAGGTTGGTGAATAGGTCAGTGCCAAACACTAGATTTTGGGCATATTTTGGTCTGTTAGAAGAAACAGCTTCCCAAAATTTTAAAGAAAGAAAAACTTATATATGTATAAAAATAAGGGTAAATACAATGAAGGGATGAAATCTGACTGTAAAGATGAAAATTATAAAAGATTTTATAAAAGTAATTGATAAGTTGGTTGAAAAAAGAAAGAAAAATTTTTTTAAAAAGTGGGGGAGAGAATGTGATCAGGCAGGAGACTAGAACAAAGCCATACACTAGAGATTTAGGGTATATTTTGGTCTGTTAGAAGAAACTGTATCCCAAAATTTTAAAGAGAGAACAACTTATATATATATACAAAAAATAAGGTTAACTACAATGAAGGGATAGAATATGACTCTAAGAATGAAACTTCAAAATAGATTTTAGAAAAACGAATTGATAAGATGTTGGTTAAAAAAAGGAAAAAGAAAAATTAAAAAAAAAATAAAGAAAATTTGAAAAATTAACTTTGAAGGACTAAAGAATCATGGGGAAAAAAGCCATGAATTCTATGTGCTGTATTCCCCTAGTGCTAGAGTTCTGCAGTTCTCATTGATTGGTAAACTGGGTCTTGGCTGGATGTTCTTGCTGATCTTCTGGCCGGGGTTGGGGCTGTTGTCGTAATTCTCCAATGTTCTTTGCCAGTGGCGGAATTGCCCCACCCTTGCCAGGGGCCAGGCTAAGTAATCTCGGGTTTGCTCTTGGTAGCTTTTGTGCCCTGAAAGATTTCTGTACAGCTTTGGAGGACGAGAATGAAAATGGCGGCCTCCTAATCTTGGCTCTGGAGGAGCCAAGAACTTGGGGCCCCACTCCTTAGTGAGCCCCCAGAGAAAAGCAGTCAATCACTCCCGTCTCCAGCCGCACTCTGTGCCCACCTGGCCTGTGACCGAGTGTTTCTATCTCTGGCACCCGGCCCCGTGTGGAGTCTCCAAACCCAGCAGATCCCGGTGGTGCGCTTCCGCACCACTCCTCCCGGGGGAGGAAGGGGAGTTTCCCTGGATCTGCCACTTGTTGGGTCCCTGCTGGAGGAGCAATGGCCCGACTGTGCCATGGATCACAGTTTATGGCAACCCCAAGCTGAGAGCCCACTCCTCGGCTCCATCTCTGCAGCCGGCTTCTCTGCTCTGCTATGTGGGAGCTCTGCCTCATTCAGGCACCCCCAGTGTTTCTGTGACCCCGAGGATCCTGAGACCACACTGTCCCAGTGAGCGTTCCACCTCCCCCTTAGCCACTGGAGCGATGTTCCTCAGCAGAGCAGACTTCTAAAAGTTGCAGTTTTGTGCTCTGCTGCTCTATTACTTGCCAGTAGCCAGCGGACAGAGGCTCCCTCTCCCCGTGGTCTATCTTCCCAAATATCGTTGCAGATTCACTTCTCCACACGTCCTACCTTCCAGAAAGTGGTTGCTTTTCTGTTCAGAGAGTTGCTGCTATTCTTTTGTTCAATCTCCTGTTGAGTTTGTAGTTGTTCAGAATGGTTTGATACCTATGTAGCTGAATTCCTGGGACCAAACAAAATTTAGTTCTCCTACTCATCCGCCATCTTGCTCCTCTCTCATATTTTACATCTTTTAATTTTGTGTATCTGTCAACTAATTTTTGTACATATAATTGATTTTACTCCTTTTGTGTTTTAACCTTGATTGTATCTTTGTAATAAATGAATCTATTATCTTTGGTATATGTTTGCTTTGCCTATGAAATTTTTTGCTTTTGTAATTTCCTTTTAGTTATGGCCCCCCCCCTTTTTTTTTTTCCCCCCCATTCAGAGTATTCCCTTTAACATTTCTTGTCAGGCTAGTTTGGTGTTGATGAACTCCTTTAACTTGTTTGGTAAACTCTTTGTCTCCCCTTCTATTCTGAATGATAATCTTGCTTGGGTAGAGTATTCTTTCTTGAGGTTTTTTTCTTTCAATGCTTTTAATATCAGTGCCTTAAAATCATTCCTTTCTGGCCTTCAAAGTTTCTGCTGAAAAATCAGCTCATAGCCTTATGGGATTTCCCTTGTTTATAACTGTTTTCTCTTGCTCCTTTTAAGATTGTCTCTTTATCGTTATTTTTTTGCCATTTTAATTATTTTGTGTCTCGTGGACCTCCTTGGGTTCATCTTGTTAGGGGTTCTCTGTGCTTCCTAGATCTGGATGTCTGCTTTCTTCCCCATATTAGGGAAGTTTTCAGCTATTATTTTTTTAAATAAGTTTTTTTGCTTTCATCTCTCTCTCAGCCTTCTGGTACCCCTAATAATGTGAATGCTCTTAATGCTTGAAGATGTTGCTGAGTTCCTTCAACTTACTCTCATTTTTTAAATTCTTTTTTCTTTTTGCTGTTCAGCTTGTTTGCTTTTCTTTACCCTTTCAGATTGCTAATCTGTCCTGCATCCTCTAATCTGTTGATTCCCTCTAGTGTTTTTTCATTTTAGTTATTCTTCAACTCTGACTGGTTCTTTTGAATATTTACTAGCTCTTTGTGAAGTTCTTCCTGCATTCATTTGCTCTTTTCTCAAGTCTGATGAGTAGCTTTATCACCATTACTTTGAACTCTTTATCAGGCATATTGCTTATCTCAGTTTCATTTAGCTCTTTTTCTGTGATTTTTGTCTTATTCTTTCATTTGGGACATAGTCCTCTGTCCCCTCATTTTGTTTAACTCTCTGTGTTTTTATCTATGTATTAGGTAAATCAGCTACATCTTCTGGTCTTGAAAGTAGTGGCCTCGTGTATAAGAGGGTCTACACCAACATTTGTTGTTTCTTGTGTTTTTAATGGTGGTCTTTCTAATAGGCATGAGGGATATCTCATGGTTTTAATTTGCATTTCCTCATTAGCCTCTAACTGAAATTTAGCATTTCTCTTATTATGAACATAGGAAATAATCACTGGCATCAGTAATACCAATGATTTTAGCATCCATGGAAATCACTGATATTGTAGTAGTGATCATAGGTATCTGAAAATACATTGTGTTCTTCCATACTTTAAAACTTTGTTACTTATTAGACCTCAGGCTTAGCTTTATTAATGTATTTATAAGGATGCATATATGTTACTATATCACAAGTTTGTTTTTTAAATATTGGATGAATGTTTTTCAGTTTTTTGGAGGGAGGGGTAATCCTGTGTGTTTTAAGTCCTGCATTTAAAAACATTCTATGAAGGAATACATAGTCTTCATCTACCAGAGTGATTCATAATGTGCCACAAAAACACCACTGAAATGTTCACATATGAAGGGAAAGAGAAAAGCTAGAGAGGAGATGCTGTATGAAATGAAAACAGTTTTTTTTTTTTTTTTTTTAAATGGGAGTGACTCAAGTATATTTCTGCTGCTGAGAGAGGGAAGTTAAAGTGTTTAGAGAAGGGGGTGGTAACGAGATCCTGGCCCATGAGAGCTGTGTGAGGAGAGGCGATGATTCAGAGCACAGGTGGCGGGATTAGGTTTGGATAAGAGCAGAAGGTAAAGGCATTTTATCTTCAGTTCTGAGGAATGAATGGGAGCAGGTGGAGACCAGGTGGAGGCCAGGTGGGGTCAGGGTGCTGAGTAAATCCTATTTTATAACATTCTTTACTTCCTTTATGGGCAGGAGTCTAGGTCACCTACTGAGTAAAGTGGTGGAGGAAGGGGCTTGAGGAGCATAGGGAATTTTTTAAGAAAGAATTTTTGAGTATGTCTTGACGTTTAGACAGTATGCTAAAACTTGGGATAGGAGGGTAAATAAGATGGTCCTCTACACCAAGTACTATGCCTCTTGGTGAGGAGCACAGACATATAAATAAATTAACACATAAAAGGAAGCAGTGCAATTAGTATGAGGTTGGAGGGCTGGAGGAGGAGGTTAGGGAAGCTGGCATTTGAGCAGATTCAATTTTATTGAGTATAAGATTGCCAGGGAGAAATGAGAAGGGAGAAAGGAGAGCATTTGCAATGGCATGGATGTATGGACAAGCAGGGCTAATTAAAAAAAAAAAATTATGGAGATATAAATATTCATTTATAAAAATGCATAAATCACAGGCACATAGCTTCATGAATTTTCACAAAGTGAATACTCCCACATAACGAGCACATAGGTCAAGCAACATCATCACCAGGCGGGGCTAATTTGAAACAGTGAGCATTTGGGGGAGGAGGCTGGAGGGAGGGGCAGGCAAGGTCTTACTGTGTTGGGTTGGGGAGCAGGGTGGGATGGGAAGATGTGGGATGTGAAGATGGACATGGCATGGCTTTTGCCTTTATGGTCAAGGAGTGGTCATGTTTCTACCTGTTCCGCAACATGACTGGCACTTTGTAAAGTTTGGGTTAAGTTGCTGTGTTTATCTTGTTTATTTAGAAAAGAGAGAACTTTCTTACCAAAGGATTATGTTATTGTATACATCATATAAGATTTTGGAGGGGTGGTTTAAAAGGCTTATTTGAAAGTTAATTTGTTTTCTCTACTTTCTCTTTTTACTCAGGGATATTATGTGTACCGTGACATGCTAGGAGAAAAAGGAGATTTCATTACTTCACCGGAAATAAGTCAGATCTTTGGGGAGGTAATATTCAATGTAAACTGTAAATGAAAGCAGATCAAGTTGTTCTTCTATAATATAGCGTTTTACAGCTTGGTTTTTGTGATTCAAGTTTTCTTTTTTCTTTTTTTTAGTTTTCATTTTTAATCATGCTGAAGGAATAGAGAACAATGGAGGTCTAAAGAGAGAGATAAGTGAAGAAAGAGAGAAAAGATGCAAAACACTAAGGCATTAGTGGGGAGAGACACACTCTACAGCCCCTGCCCAAGATTGCACCATAGTTAGACAGAAGTCCCCTGTGAGAAATTCTGAATTCTTCTTAGGAATTCTAGTTCGTTGATTTCTGCATAAAAACCCCTTGATAAATTTAGATATAGGAAATAGTACAAAAAAGGAAATAGAATCTAGGTATTAAAAAATGTTAATTATGCCTAAAAAGCCACGTAATTATTGAAATCATATGAATATGAAGAAGTGGCATAATCCTATTCCATGTGTTTATTTGCTTTCAAAGACTAACACCTTCCTGTAAGTGATATCCTCTTACCTGTGTTATGAGACCTCTTATAGGGGGACTGCCTTTTAACTGTTTTCTCCTGTTATTAAGCTTTCTAAGTGGTGTCTTTTATAATGTAGTCTCTGTGAAGCTCCTGGGTGTGCATACATACATGTACATATTAAGTAACATACATACGTACATACATTGCAAACATTTTGCTTTCTGGCATAAAGTATGTATTTATGTTGAGTTTTATATTGTGGTATACTTTTATATTTTATAATACTTCAGTGTAGTTTTTTTCTTTGTCACAGCTGCTAGGTATATGGTTCATTAGCGAATGGATGGCTACTGGAAAAAATGCAGCTTTCCAACTGGTGGAACTGGGCCCAGGCAGGGGTACCCTCGCAGGAGATATTTTGAGGGTAGGTAATAAAAGAATGGCTTTAGATCCTCACGTACTCACTTGAATCTTTGTTCTTTTGACTTGTTTGCAAACTCCATTGATTTCCTTGGCTTTTGGTCCTACCTCCTTAACAATCTCTTTCTCAGCTGAAGTACAATGTCAGAATAATACAATGAATTGTAACTTGTTGTCTGTTTGTAATCTAAAAAATGAGGGTGGGAGAGAATGAAAAAGTTTAGAACATTTAGAAGACATTATGGGAGAGTATATTTGTCTTCTAAGTAGGAAAAGTTTTTGAATTATATGAAAAGCAGAAGCCATAAAGGAAAAGATGAATAGAAGGATAATTTCAACTACATTAAAGAATTTTTTTTTTAAGATTTTATTTATTTGTCAGAGAGAGAGAGAGAGCACAAGCAGGGGGCGCGGCAGGCAGAGGGAGAAGCAGGCTCTCTGCTGAGCGAGGAGCTCGATGTGGGGCTCGATCCCAGAACCCTGGGATCATGACCTGAGCTGAAGGCAGACGCTTAACTGACTGAGTCACCCAGCTGTCCCAAATTTTTTGTTCTTTAAAAAAATTAGGAACTTCTGTTCTTCAAAGACACTGTAAAGAGAGGAACAAGACAAGCCGCCACACAGTGGGAGGAGTTATTTGCAATACATATAACCAACAAAGAACTGGTAGTTAGAATACATAAAGGATTCCTTTCAGTTGTTAGGATGGTGACATATAACTCGATAGAAAAGTCAGGCTAAAGATGTGAACAGGTCCACCATGAAAGAGGAAATCTACATGGCCAGGAAAAACCAAAAAAATGCTCAGACTGGTTGGGAGTCAGGGAAATGAAAGTTAAAATCACAGTGAGATACTACTATACCCTCAAAATGAGAAGATTTGGCAGCACCAAGGGTTGGTGAGGATGGGGAGATGTGGCACACTGGGGACTCTCATACGCTGTTTGTAAGAGTGTAATTTGGCGTAAGCACTTCGAAGTGCTTATTGGGCATCATCTGCCAACGTCAAAGTTCTTATACTGTTTGACCCAGTGGTTTTACTGCTAGGTGTATGCCCTATGGGAATGAGTGCATATACGTACCAGGATACATGTACAAGAAGACAGCATTGTTTAGAATAGCCAAAAAACTGGAAACAACCCAGACGACTATCAGTGGGAAAATAAATCAATAAATTGTGGTACAGTCATACAATGGAATGCCAAGTGTTGTGCAAATGCATGAAGTCACAGCAGAATGCACGATATTCAGATGAAACTCAGCAAATGTTGAGTGAAAACAGCAATTTGTACAAGAATTCGCATCATATGATTGTATTATATGAAATCCCCAAATAGCATTAAACAATATGCGTTTGGTGATACAAACGTGTTCAGTAACATTTATAAAGAAAAAGGAAATTATAAACTCCAGATTGAGAACAATGGTGACCTTTGACAGTGAGGGAGGACATGGGGGCTCCAATGGGAAGGGTCAGGTCACTCTCCTTTAATCAGCTGATATTTTTCCATGTATTGTTCTTTCTTCCATTCTACCTAAGATTTTCTAAAAACATTAAAAAGGAATGTTTAAAGTACATAATAAGTACTTGTATTAAACTTTTGTTGTTATACTGTTTTGGAATCCAGTGGTCTTTTTTAGTTTATCTTAAGTGTATAAAATAAAACACATATTCAGTATACATTTAAATGCCTTGATGCTGTATGATTTTTGCTTGAAATTAGGAATCGAAGGCTTTTAATTTATAAATCTGACAACCTTGATTATATCATATTTGGAAGGTGAAAGAAACCAACCACTGATTTAGGTTTCCGGGGCTCTATTTTATATCTCTTTAAATTGGCAAAGTCATTTGAATATAAAATATTTGATAAGGTTCTCAAATAATACCATCTTGTTTCAAGTACTTTAAAAATCAAGCCCACAGCTCTTAAAATGTATAAAGGATGCTTCCCTAGATCCAGTCCTTAGAACCTTAAAAAGCCAAAGAATTTAAAGGAATGTTAAGAAAATAGACAAAGACATATTTGCAGACTTGTTTTCATTTCTTGATCATAATTTCTGAAGGATTTTTCTCTTGGGAAGTTTTTCTATTTGTAGTTTCATTTCAAAACAAAATTTGGAAAAATCATCTTGTCCTTATTATCAGCCTATACATGCATATTCAGATCTCCAAAGCAGGAGGCAAATCACCAATGAAAATTAAATTCAGATGAAAAATACTATTGATGTACTTTATGCTTTGGCATTGAATTTTTAGCATTAAAATATTGATAAAGTATTAGTATATTCCTTTTTTCCTCATGTTTACAACAGTTATAAAAATGTGTGTAGCTAAGAAAAAATTAAAAATGTGGAAGAATTACCAAGTTAAACTGTCAAGTTTTTAGAGCCACTCAAATTTTATTTCCTGAAGATACAGTTTAAACATCTCAAAGATGAGATTATTTCATAGACATAGCAACTTTATAAAATCAAGGGTATGTATACAATTTATTTTCTTGTTTTCTTTTTAGATCCCTTAATCTGCTTATTTATTGGATGTTAAATATTTAATTTTATTAGTCAATCTAATTTTTATCATTAGGAAACCAAATTGTGTACTGTTCATCTCTTATGTGGACAATGTATAATAATGGATAGGTTATGATTCTCATAGACTGCTGGAGAGTGGCTTGTGTGAAGAACAAATTCCTCCAAAACCAAATGTTATTCCTGTAACATGAGCAAATTGTTAAGGTAAATGGTTAGAAAAACCCCAAATCTGCTCAACACTTGCATTTTTCCCTTTTTTTGTCTTTAAGAGTCTCATGCTCTACCGACTGAGCTAGCCGGGCACATCCTTTTTTTGTTTTTAGGTGTTCAGTCAGCTTGGATCTGTGCTGAAAAACTGTGACATTTCAATACATCTGGTAGAGGTGAGCAGAAAACTGAGTGAGATTCAGGCATTAACACTGACTGAAGAGAAGATACCACTAGAGCGAAATGCTGGATCCCCTGTGTATATGAAAGGTGTTACAAAATCTGGGATTCCAATCTCATGGTACCGAGATCTGCATGATGTTCCAAAAGGTAATTCTTTTACACGACGTAATGAAATCATTTTGATCGCATCCCATCCCAGCAATGATAGGTGACCAGAGCCACAGAGGACACGCTAATAGAGTTAGTGCTGCCAGGTCCCTTCCTCATAGGGAAGAGCTAATCCTTTTCTCGAAAAGAGCATTGTATTAGAAAATAACATGGCTAACAATAGGAGCAATGAATTTCCTGTGGTTTTGCAGAAATGACAGTGTCGATCTCTGTTGTACCTTTTAGTTTTTCCTGACCCCTAAGAAAGTACTGATGCTGAAGCAGCCCCAGGCAGTGGGGCCTGACGGAAGCAGGGTTAGGCGGGTTTAGTTTAACTGTCTCATCTTTTGAACATTCTTGCTGGCCTTTCGGGGGGATGGAAAATCCCTGCACCGGACAAGCGTCCTGTGTTGATGAGTCCCTGCTCATACCTGCAGGGGTGCTCAGCTCTCGGGGAAGCCACTTCAGCCAGCCCCGGGCTCAGCTGTCTCAGAGATTTTAGCAAGTTCAAGGCCTCTTTGAGCTAACCAATTTGAGTTCTGATTTCTTTCATGCCTGGTGAGGGATAAAAGTTTAAACTGATAATTGCGATAGCCTAGCTGTCTGGTCCTGCTCTGTGGGAAATGAGAACAGTAATGTTCTTTTGTCTGTTCTGCAGAGTAGGTCAAGATGTGAATGAGGTGGATGATTCTCTGTAGAGATGGCTGTGCAAACACCATGGATTCCTACACGGAGAACCAGGCGTTTTCTTTTTGTTCGTGTTCAAATGAATGAATCAAGTATTGCCTTAAAAATGCTGAAACAGTTTTTTTCTTCTGTTTTTAAATAGGACACAGCTTTTATCTAGCACATGAATTTTTTGACGTCCTTCCTGTGCATAAGTTTCAGGTATTGATGGGCTAAAGTCATTAATTGAATAACAAAGGGCCTTATGTTGTAAGAAAAAACATTTATGGTTGTTGAAGTTATTGTTGAAGTTAACTACATTTGGAATTCTGATGAATAGAAATAATTGAAAAGCAAAAGTGAAGTATTAAGTAGAACCTTCATTCTCTTAGGATAACTAGTAAGAATGCTTAATTCTCCAGGGATAAAGATGTGCGCAGATAGAAGATGGTAAATGGCTAAAGTACAAGGAAGGGTTACATTTTAGCAAATAGCTTTAATATCCAAAGATTAAAATGTTTCCTCACTGAAGTTGAAGTGAGCACATTTAAGATTTGGTGGTAATGTATGCGCACCGTAGTGTCTGAGGCTAAGAGCATGTATTGATTTGTTAGCAAAAGCTTCCGATTCATCCTTCACAGTCTGTTCTCCATTATTGGGAGCACTTGCCATGCGCTCATTTTATCCCTATGGCTCTGCCTCTTATCCAGCCAACACCAGTAGTTTGCGCCTTCCAGTATTGCCTTGAAATAATTTTCAGTGGTAAAGTACTCTGTAAATGTTAGTCATCTGTCATATATGGTTATTTTTAGTTAGAGGCAATTCTGAGAAAAAAACTGGTAAAAATTTGTTTTTATGCATTATTTTGTGTTTAGAAAACCCCACAAGGATGGCGAGAAGTATTCATTGATATCGATCCACAGGTTTCTGATAAGCTGCGGTTTGTTTTGGCGCCTTGTGTCACACCAGCAGAAGTCTTCATACAAGTAGGAAGTTTTTCTTCTTAGTTTATTGCCAACCAAATCTTCATAGTCTTATTTTCTGAGTTCCTGTTTTAGCGTTCCTTGACAGGGGCAAGGGGAGAGTTGCTCATAACATGTGAGGTGCTTTTTATTAGTAGTAAAAAGTGCAGAGGATCTCGAATCAGGAGCCTGGTTCAGATTATCTCTGGACTGCGTGACCTGAATGTAATGTGAGAAGGAAGTTAGTAAGCGCTTGCTCAAGCAAGTCCCTTACCTTCTCCCTTTCCCTCAGTTCCCTGTGGCACGGTCAGAGTATCGTCTACCTGACCGGAAGAGCTTGAGGTCTGTGAAAACAATTATTTATTGAGTACTTTGTATGTATTACTCTGAATTTTCTCATTTAATTCTCAAAACAACTACTGTCAGAATGGTACATTTACTGCTGCTTTCTGTTGACCTCAAGGAATAATCATAAGAGCCTTTCTATCTTGGGGTCATGTTTAGGGGTTCAAAAAACCTTTTACTTGTCAGGAATGTTTGGGCTTTAGATTGCTTGTTTTATTTATTTTTATTTTTTAAAATCTTTTAAAGAATGGTGATAATTTTTAATAGTTTACAGCTATAGTATCAAGTCTTATATGTGTAAATATAGTTACAGACAATATCCAATTGGCAAAATATCTACCTCTAGACAAAAAATATCTTTGCAACTAAATTAACTAACAGCTTCAAGTAATCATGAAGAAAAACAGAAGCTGTGGTAATTTTTCATCTAAAGTGACTATGGCCTATATTAGGGGCTCTTGGGTGGCTCAGTCGGTTAAGCATCTTGCCTTTGGCTCAGGTCATGATCCAGGGACTTGGGATTGAGCCCCACAGCGGGAAGTCTGTTTCTCCCTCTCCCCTCCCCCTGCTCATGTTCTCTTCTCTCCCTCAAATAAATAAAATCTTAAAAAAAAAAGTGACAATAGCCTATATTAAAACATTCTTACTGTAAGCGTTCAAATAGTTATGAAAGCCTTGTCTCATAACCTAAAAATATAACTTTAATATACATTTTCAAAACTAACAAAAATATTTTAATTATAGAGAGGTAAAATAAATAAGATTATGCTTGCTGAAAATCAGTCATGACATTATGTATGTATTTGGGGACTTTGTTGGTAGCCTGGCCTTTTAACAATAAAAAAGTGAAATTCATGAAACCTTTCTAAGAATCTACATATTATTCTAATGCAAATTACATATAAGTATATGGGGTTTTCATTCTGGATGAGCAATCCATTCTCTTTTTTTAAAAAAGTATATCCCAACTATGTAAAACATGCTTAATTTACTCTTAAAAGATCACTTCTTATAAGATATACACTGACTAGTATGAGAAAGGGCATTTTACAGATTTTAGAAACTTCTTTAGATGGGGTGACTGGGCAGCTCAGTTGGTTAAGCATCTGACTTTTAATTTTGGCTCAGGTCATGATCTCAGGGTTGTGAGATTGAGCCCAGCATCAGGCTCATGCACTGGCGTGGAGTCTGCTTAAGATTCTGTCTCCCCGCCCCCCCCACCCCTCCCACCCTGCTCTCTCTTTAAAAAAAAGAAAGAAAAAAAAAAACATTCATTTTCTTATCAAGTTACTTTAGAGTATTTGTTTTACTAAGCTTTAATTACAGCAGTTAAAAGTCTAAATCAATCACATTTTTCCCATTATTTCTCATACAAAATCCCCATGCTCCTTAAGTTTTAACATTCTACCTGCAAGAATCTTACTGGACCTGAATAACCTCTGTATGACCTACAGGAACATAATTCAGTGAAGGCCATCTGAACAGAATAGATTGCCTGTTTTAAAAAGGTCTGCTTTCTGGACCATAACTAACAACTTCTTCCTCAGAAGTTACTCGCTTCAAAAGCACTGGAGCTTTTCTTTTTAAAGATTTTATTTATTTGTCGGAGAGCAAGATGCAGGCTCCCCACTGAGCAAGAAGCCTGTTTTGGAACTCGATCCCAGGACCCTGGGGATCATGCTCAGGTAGCCGCTTAACAGACTGAGCCACCGAGGCGTCCCGGCACAGGAGCTTTTAAACATGAACCTATCAATTAAGCTTTTTTTGCAGAGCATAAGTAAGTTAAAATATCAGTCTGAGTACTTGCGAACATTTCTATTTTTTCATATTCTGGCTACCCAACTTTACCTGAATGACGAGCAAATTCATAGCTACCAAGAGCTGACTCCTTGGCCCTGGGAGATGTGATTGTTTTTAGTTCTTGACTTTGGTAGTACTCACTTATGAAAGAGGGAGCGGTGATTTTTCCCTCTCATTTGGATGGGGCGAATGGTAACAGAATCTGCCGTGTTGAAGAGTGGTCTAGAATGTCAGCACTGTATGCTGGGGTATGTCAGCTTATGCCTGAAGTGGCTCACCTCATGTTTTTACAGTTCAACCACAGTGATTTATTTAATAGAACTGGGGGCTAAGTAGTTTATTGTTTGATTTAATCCTCCCAATAAGCCTAGTAGATACAGAATGAGGAAACATTCTGAGAATTTAACTTGTTTCTAGTTTTAAGTAGTAGGAAGAGCAGAGGCTCAAGAGCTAATTGTGTGTGACTCCATACCTCTTAGCTCTGTGCCATTTATAGGCAGGATCAGGGCAGGTTACTTCTTCTATTTTTTTTTTTTAATTATTAAAGATTTATTTATTTTAGAGAGTGCATGAGCCTGTACAAGTGGGGGAGAGGGGGAGAGGGAGAGAGGGAATCCTCAAGCCGACTCCCTGCTGAGCGGGGAGCCCAACGGAGGGCTCCATCCCAGGACCCTGAGATCATGACCTGAGCCGAAGGCAGACACTTAACTGACTGAGCCACCCAGGCACCCAGTACGTCATTTTTAATAGGGTGCTAGGAAGGAGCAAAAGGTACTGTATATTTTCATAATGAAGAAAAGTTTTACTGTATATTTTCATAATGAAGAAAAAAGTTTTTTCCCATTTTCTCAGGGATTAGGAAATTTCCTATGTACTGGTCAATTGACAAGTTACAATACTGTCATTTCACTTTTTAGATTAATAGGCACTTATTGAGGACCCTTTAGTAAATAGTTGAACATCTTGGGAAATTAGGGCCTCAGGTACATTGCAAGTTTATAAGCTGAGGTTTCTAAATAGAGGGTGTATCACTGGAATACCTTTTGCCCTAGCAGAAGGCATCATAATATACTTGCTTGCTAGGGTCTGTTATATCGGGTTTTGTATCATTTGCTCTTCCAGCACAAATTTTTGAGTGTTATTTGCCAGGCACTGTTCTAGGCAGACAAAAATTCCTTTCCCACGCATTTAACCCAGGGAAATATATTTATATGAATTATGAGAGTAATATCACTATAAATAAAATGATAATGTTGGTTATCTAGGAGTTTGGGAGAGCATATGCCTTTTTATAAAAAGGATTAAAATTAAAATGTCTGTAAACTTAGTAAACGGCATCAAAGCACTAGGGAGTTCTGTATAATAAAAAGGATATCCTGTGAAAGGTTGAATGTAGACAACATAATACACATTGAGAAGGAACTTACTTTTATTGTAACTAAGAAATGCTCATTGTAGAAGAACCCTAAGGAAACTGTTCTTTCCAGTGCTGCATTTTGATTCACCTGTTCCCTTATTAGCGTGATGAAATGAGGGACCACGTGGAAGTGTGTCCTGAGGCTGGCATTATCATTCAGGAGCTTTCTCAGCGCATTGCGCTAACCGGAGGGGCTGCACTGATTGCCGATTATGGTCATGACGGAACGAAGACAGATACCTTCAGAGTATGTATGACTCAGTAACATGACTTACCATAAGTTCACTGGTATCATCTACTAAGTTGTTAAGTTTGAAGCTCATTGAAGATCTTTACCTTTGGTTTCTACAATGCCTGGCCTTGTAATTTTACATTATTCGTAAAGAGTATTAATTCATATTATTATAATTGCCCTTAACCATAGGATCTCACTGTCCAGACTGGCCTTGGAGCAGGGTCTGAATCATCTACATTCTTCAGCTGCAGAACCTGGGTCTGCATAGATCCTACTTAGCATCCGAGTAATACATACGGGAAGATTTGTAGATTTGATCTAGCTACTATGATCAGACTTTTCCTATCATATTTTCAATCTTTTTTCCTTTCTAGAAGTATTCTTTAATTCTTCCTAAGCATCCTTTATGTTTTTTTAAAAATTTTTTTAAAGATTTTATTTATTTGACAGAGAGAGATAGCGAGAGCAGGAACACAAGTAGGGGGAGTGGGAGAGGGAGAAGCAGGCTTCCCGCGGAGCAGGGAGCCCGATGCGAGGCTCGATCCCAGGACCCTGGGATCATGACCTGAGCCGAAGGCAGACACTTAACGACTGAGCCACCCAGGCACCCCACATCCTTTATGTTCTTTATCAATTGTGTTCAATGTACTTTAATTGAAATACATTTAACTGGATACTACTATTAGTCATTTTCTAGATCTGTGGTTCTCAATTTCTGATTTTATTGTAACTAAAGAAAAAAACCCTGGAGTTTTTTTAAAAATCTGATTCCCTAGCCTTACCTCCAGCATTCTGATTCAGTAGGTCTGGGCAGAGCGCAGTAACATGGTCTCAGGTGATTCTGATGCATGTAGTTGATGGATACACCTTGTCAAACACCACCTAGAATCTGGTGAAAGTTTAGCTTGATTCTAGTGAAGAAACAAGTTAACTTACGTGGAGAACTGATGGGATCTCCGATGAGATCTCCATCACCACGAGCAGTAATGAAATGTGAAAGGCAGCCATTTGCAGGCACTCCAGTGTCGCCCTTTATATTGGATTTTCCACGTAGCATCTCATTTGAGGAAAGGGTGCTACTATATAGAGAGTTTGTAAACCACTGACTTAGGCTATGTTTTTCTTTCTAGGAGTTATGTAAAATGTACTAAAATGATAGCATTTCTTTAATCTTGATAATGATAATCACAAAGGGACAAAAACTCACCATTTTTAAAATTACAAATTATGTTCAAGGGGTTTTGTGGCCACAAGCTCCATGACGTCCTGACTGCCCCAGGAACAGCGGACCTCACAGCCGATGTGGACTTCAGTTATCTGCGCAGAATGGCAGAGGGAGAAGTAGCTTCTCTGGGGCCAATAAAACAACAGACATTTTTAAAAAATATGGGCATTGATGTCCGGCTGAAGGTAATGATTTATTTCATGATCATTAAGTATTTTAATTTTGTAGTATTTCACAAAAATGTTTCAAATAATACATCCCCCGCCCCGTGCTCTTCTCGGTCAGCAGGCCCTGGGTATTGTAGTCTTTCTGGTAGCATAGGGCCTGGTGCAGCCGTGCTGCCCGAGGTGGGGCCGCCGTGCACGCCCCTGCATCTCCACACAAGCCAGAATGAAGACTTTCGAATAGTGTTCATGTCCAGTAAGAAAACTTGACCATGTTTATGGGGATGAGTTTTAGAAGTGTCCTGAAAACCTCTTAACCCTTCAGTGTACATCAAACCACCTGGGAATGTTTGTTAAACATACAGATCCACAGGTTTGGGTCTTAACAACCTATGTTTTTAATAAGCGCCCCATGATTCTGAGGCAGGTGATGAGAAATCCCATCTGAAGCCCTGCTTTGCTCAGTAGCCAATGGTCATTAGCATTGCTGCATGTAACTAGGAATCCTTCTGGTTATTTTTACTTTCCTTTTCAGGTTCTTTTAGACAAATCAGATGAGCCAGCCAGGCAGCAGTTACTTCAGGGATATGATATGTTGATGAATCCTAAGAAGATGGGAGAAAGATTTAACTTTTTTGCCTTGCTACCTCATCAGAGACTTCATGGTAGAAGCCATCCGATGAATGCATGTCAGTCAAAACCCTCTGTGTCACCTGTAGCTGGGTTTGGTGAACTTGCCTGGCGGTGATCTCAGTGTGGACGTTTTACCCCTACGTCTGCCTAAGCAAGCAAAATAAAGGGAACACATTTCATATATCACAGGTAAAATAAGTATTACAATATTTTGTCTTTATAGCCAATAAAAATAGCCCATCTTACATACAGTACAACTAAATATTGATCTTTTAAGGTTGTGTCTGGCTTTTGGCACAATTGTGTGCTTTCAGCTTAATGAAACAAGTTACTGAGAAACTGAGTGTCCTTTAATAAGGCTAGTTGCTGTATTTTTATTTTAAAAAGTAAACATGAACACTGATTGGTTTAGCAAAAACCAGAAACGTAACTGGCCTTTCACAGGGAATGGATTAAATAGAACTATCCACATATTATTTTAAAAAAATGAGGTAGAGCAATATTTCTGACCCATCTCTAAGAATGTGGTAAGTGAAAAAAGTATAGTGGAGAGAATGTTTTATAGTTATGATTCCATTTTTCTTGGGGGAAAAGCTGCATTTAAAGAAATGCTTGTAACTAATTTCATAGAAATTAATATATTAGTGCAGACTGGTTGTTTTCTGTGATAGTTACTTGTTTACAAAAAGTTAAGGAAAGGATGCCCAGTAATCACTATTAAATATCCCAATGTGGAAGTGGGCTTAAAGGGTGGAAATCGTTCTCCTTTGTGGTAAATATTTTACCCTTTGCTTCTGTGAATTTTATAATTAAAAAAAATTAGGGGTGCCCCAGTGGCTCAGTCTGAGGAGTGTCTGACTCTTGCTTTCAACTCAGGTCATGGTCTTGGGGGTTGTGGGATCTCGAGTCCCACGTCAGGCTCCATACTCAGTGTGGAGTTTGCTTGGGATTCTCCCTCTCCCTCTCTCAAAATAAATAAAATCTTAAAAAAAAATTTAAGTCCCAGTAAAACTAGTAAAAACCTAACATGTACCTGAAATATGAGAGTAAACGTAGACTACGTAGCAGGAATGTTTTCTGATTTGAGCTAATTCTCCCTCATTTTCAGATAAATGTCAAGTTTTCGTTCTGTAAGTTCTCATTTTTTGGTTCACAGAACATTTATATTAATACCAGATACATACTTTCTGAGGAATTGTTACATTGGCAACAAAAATTTACAGTGAGATTAAAGGAAAAGAGTATTAGACGTATGTTTTGAACTTATAGCTTAACGATATTGGAAGTTCACTGGCAGAGTGATCAACTCTCCGTTTTCTATTGCTTGTTTGGCTTAACTCAGAACAGGACTAGCATTCTGTAAGTAAGTAGGAAGATAGAGGGCTTATTTTTCATATGCTCCCCTGCCTTGGGCCATTAGTAGTCACCCTTATTTTTTTCCATATTTTATTTTTTCAAAGACTTGGAGAGTTTTTGGAAGGTGAAAATGCCCAACACTGGCCCCTCTCAATTATTTAATAGTTTTTATAATTAACGGGAGGAATCAGGCAATGCCTTGTATCTTAAAACCTAGAAAATTTACTTTGAATGGCATTTGGCTTATTTAAGTCTTATAGCAGTTAAAATAGTTGAATAATTTATAGTTACAATTATTCTAAACTTTCATGCCAAGAAATGACCTCCAGATAATTACCTCAGATTTCATATAAAATTGAAATAATGAGTTGTTTTTTATTTTAGGTAGTTAAAAAAAAAAATCAGTGTTTTAAATATAGCATTAGTTCCATTTACAAATACTGTTTCCAAAATAATTCTTTTACGCCTGGAAAAATAACACAACCAAATAAAATTTTCTTTGGATACCTCTATTAGAGATAGGCTCAGGTTTTCACATGGAAAAGTATGGTGATATGGAAATACATTTTATTATCAAGCTTTTTTGAGGATATTTACAAAAAGTGGGATTAACAAAAAATATAAAAATGTACGGAACAGTGTCATTATAGACTACTTTGTACATTATCAAATGTTTCTAACAATTATTTCTTATACAAAAATGACTTCAAGACCAAAAAAAAGGTTATGCAGGTTATACAGTATCTGGAGTAAATGAGTCAACTCCAAATTATCTGACAGTGCCTTTACAAATTTTTTTAGAAAACTTCTTAGGCATTCAACAACACAAACAAAAAGAGTGCAATTAATTTCATGGCTTGTAAAGTTTGATTATGTAAGTATAGCAAACATCATTCCAGTTAATTTTCACCTTATGCAGTAAAACCACAATAGGGTGCCTCAGGACTCAGAATTACTCCATTTTAGCACACTGGTATAAACAGACTTACTTTGGACAAATGTGGGGAAGTCATCCCTAAAAGGTTCTGCAAAATTTGATGAAATTTTAAAAATTCCCACAGGAGAATGACCTACTGAGAGACACTGTGAGTGTTTCCTGGCGATGTGTACGGGTAGGAATGCAGCACAGTGGTTGGGGGGGGGCAGGGTGTCACCGGGGTTCACCTCCACATACTGTGACCTTCTGCAGCTGGCTACTTAATCTTCCTGATCTGTGAGATGGAGTCCATAATGAACTCACTCTGTGGCTGTTGTGAGGGTAAGTAAGTAAAAGAGCTCAGAACAGAGGAGACTGCATGATGGCTCCTTTCTCAACAGTACTTTTAGTCCTGAATAATGGAGTAGCTTCAGGGCTCTCTCAAGCCCTCTCTGGCTCGGACTGTTTGTATCCAGGGACATTCTTTTCTTTTGCTACCTCAGACTCAGTGGGGCAATGATAGTTCACACTTTAGGGAGTATGAGTATCTTCATACATAGCCCATCTTCACAATAGCGTTGTGAGGAAGGTAGAGGCAAAAATTATGGTCTTCATTTCATAGACTGAGGATCTTGAGGCTCAGACAGATTGGAGCCAAGACTTAAGACTGGATTTTCTGACTCCAAATCTTTTGCTCTTTTTTTGGGGAAAAAAAAAGTTTACAGTGATTACTGTGGAATGAAGAAACCAAAAAGCCACTAGTTTTTTTAAATAAGTGGGTGGTCCCAGAGCTTAAACTTTTTGGGGGGAGAAAACCATTAGTAACTTTTTAAAAGCTATGAAAAAGTCTAACCTCTTAAACATTATATCTGAGTAGAGAAACACTTCTTTAGCGGGCTGCTGGTGCTGAAATGTTAAAAAAAAAAAAAAAAATTATAAGGGTAGGGCTATGGTATCAACAGAGCAAATGAAAGAATAAAATAAATGTTTCATGCTCCACCCCACCCATCCCCAAACTGCTTAAAATAATTGATTTAAAAACATTCCAGATATCTGTAAAGCCTTCCACTAACCTAAGGGAAGAAAAAAAGGATACAGTCTTTGCTGTTCTTCTTTGTAGCATTAATTGATCTGTACTGGCCTTACTTTTAATAATTTTCTTCCTCAAATTAACTCTGTGTAATGAGAAGTTGTGTGATGCAAGTTCAGATCTGTACTGAGTGCTGGAAACCGGCTGGGGCATCACGGTGGCACTGTGTGTACACCGCAGGGGAGCTGAGCGAGGGGCGGACAGACCAGCAGGCCCTCCTCCCGGTTCTGTGGCACCAGTTGTCCCAAATTATCTTAGAGGCCGTTCCAACATACTCACAAAGGGGGACTAAATTTTTATGTTGTAGAGAGCATATTAAGAATGTAGCTCCAAAGGTTAGGGATCATGGCTTTGGACTCTTGACTGACCTAAAAAAAAAAAAAGGTAAACCAGCCTAGCACCTAGGAAACATTTCTAGGCTCCTAGGAAAAACCCCTCGTGCGTCTGTGGTTAAACAAATGTTTAGAGTCCTCACAGGAAGCCTCATGCTGGTGGCCCCTCCTCAGTAATCTCTTAAATGCACACCTGGTTAGAGCTCTTATAGGATTTAATCAAGCTTTGCAATGGCTGCACTCTAAGCTTTCCTTTTTCTCCTTTTTAAAAAATAATGGAACAGGAAAGGGAAGATAAATTAAATGCCACTATAGTACTAAAGTGAAGGATTAGGAAAAAATACAAAAACCAGTCATTGCTATGCTATGAAAAGCTTCATCTTGGTTCCACTGTCTATTTTTATTACTCAGTTTCCCCTCTTGTACCTACTCATTATGAACTACAGTACTGATGTCACGGATTCCTTATCATATTCCCCATATCTTTGCACCCTTGCAGATGACAACCTACAAACAACAGTTGTGCAGCAAAATAGCAGTCCATAAAATGAAATCCTTCCTTATTGAAGTTAGCTCATTGATAATTAAGGATCTTCTTCCATATCATCTGGATTGGGAGCCATAATGAAGTGCTTTGGGTACACAAGATTGTGGGTGTATGCATGTATTTCCCAGCGGGCGTCATCACTTTCATGTGTAATGTAACGTTCACCGATGCGAGTTTCAAATTCTCTAAGGTCAAGCCAAGTCTGATAGTCCTAGGAAAAACATGAAGTGATTATAAAGTATAAAAGAAACAAAATACTGTGAACTTTTTTTTTCTTAGCATCCCAGTCACAAAATTGACAACCCAAACTCCTCTAAGTACTTGCTACACAGTCAGTTCCATTTGTAACATTTAAATTCGTGATGTTAAATACTTTTTCAAATTTAGAATCTCTAGTGAAGTAACTAGTTTCTACAACTAAAAAGAAAAAATTACCTGAGGCTTCTGAGATAGCTAATAATAATCACTAAAACATTGTGTTCTATACTCTGACCTTATACCCACACCTTACTCCTCAAAATAGGGGAAAGTACTTAGAATCTACTACCAGGATAGTTTAATAATCATGGAGACTAACTATGATTGCATTTGTTTTGAAGTTAATGCTACCCCCTACTCCCTTTAAAATAGTTCTAAAGCTTCTCTTTACTCTGAAGTTTGGGGGTATCTTTTGACAAATCTACGCAATAGCTTTTGGGGGAATTCGGCCAAACATTTTAAATGGCATTTCTGATCTCATCAATACAAATATGAATCTTTTAGTGGATGTTTTTAAAGTAAAATATATTTGACAAAATAAGATGCTTATCTTACAAAAAGGTGAAATGAAACATAAGGTCCTATAAAAAGGCTAAATCACTGCTTTCAGTTCACGGGAGTTTAACTGCCTATCAGTTCTGCACTTCAGTGGTTTACTGCAAAACCTCCAGAGATGCAGCCACAGGACAAACTAATCACTGTAGACACAGTAGTCTAAGACAGGGAGAATCTGTTGATCTTAGAGTGGTTTCATTAGGTAAGACAAATTACAACGAACTGCTCAAATGAGTAGCACCAGAGAGAAAGGTTTTTTTTGTTTTTTTTTGTTTTTTTTTTACCTGCAGCCAGGGATGACTGAGCGATTTGTCCACACTGTAACGTTTTCTCATCTTCACTTGAAGTAGGTTGTTTATCAAATCAATTGCTAAGAGAAAAGACGAAATCAGACACGTGGATTTGGGCATATGGGGCAAACCAAACCTGTGAGTCTGCTAAGAAGGCAGTTCAGTCCACAGAAATACAGGGTTGAGGGTTTTCGCTTCTCAAGGCCACCTGAGGCCAGCTAACCTGTTAGTGATCCATAAATGTTTACTGAACTTAGAGTACCTATCTTAGGGGGTGTGCCTGTTTGGTTAAGGAGGCAGTGCAGAGTACACGTTCAGTGTGGGAGAGGGTCAGTTAGTACCCGCAGCCGTTTCTCCTCATCTGTAAATGAGGTGGTTGCAAAGATGAAATAATACATGTAAAGGGCTTAGAATCATGCTTAGCATGTAAGTGCTTCGTATTAGCTATTATTATTTCAAAATGAGTTAAAAAAAATTGACTACAGACAGACTTGCTGTGTCCCTCCAATGACACCATTCCCTAGTCCCTGGCTTGGTCTGCGAAGGAGCCAAAGCCACCGCCTTGCCTCTACACATGGGGCTAGACTGACGTGATAACTTATTACCACAAGTTCATACTCAACAGGTTTTACACAAATACGTTCATGGTGTTTGGTGTATATGGTGAGATGCTGGCATACTTATTTCATCCAGTTATTTGAAGGAATGGAGCAGTTGCAAAACCAAAACCCCCACAGTGCATACTGACTACAAGCGATGTGACAGTACATTTGAAATATTGATACAAAGGCCTGGACCCAGGGATGAGCCAAACGAAAGGTTTACATTGTACCTGTTCTGTTTCTCTTCTTCATACCACAGGTATTTTAATTATGAACATCTCTGGTTCCAAATACTTCAAACTTTTACCCGCTGTTCCTTAAGTGGTTGTCCACCAGTGCATCAGAATCATTTGGGGTATTTATTAAAATGCATTCCTGGTGTCGTGCCAACTGGTGAAGAGCCAGGGGTTTTCGTTTTATCAGTCACTCACCGACTGATTATTCCAATATAAGAGGTCTGCAGACCACACTGGCCCAGGAACTCTAAGAGAAACCCTCATACATACTTCGGTTAGCGGTTCATTACCAAGTAAGCCTGCCACTGTCTTTACATGTTGCTCCTCAAGCTCTCCCAGTTTAATGGGCTGTTAATCCCTATGATTAGGTCTGGTACTTTTGGAAAACAGAAAAGAGCTCTGTTCTAAAGGTTGGCTAAATCCAGATGGGGGTATTTCCCTCGTAGGCTTCTATTCAATATGCGACTATTAAGTAAGTTGTGTGCCCTTCCCGGCAGTATCAAAATTAAACTAAAGAGGGACAGCCAAGGCACTCTTGATGGGTACAGAACTCAGGCTCAAAAACTTCTACTGGGCGGGGAAAACAGATGGATCCTGCTTCCTAGGCTTGGTCCACCGGATGGCTGCAAATAAACTGGAGAATGTCTATAAAGTTCACTCTAGGTATAAAGAACTTGAAAGACAGGTCTCCATTCAAGCAGCTTATAATCTAGTCTGAAAATAAGTAATTATGAAAAGAAAGAATACTTAAGGAAAAATATCTCCTCCTAGTAGCCTAAGTTGATCTTACCAAGTTCAGAGGAGGGGCTCAGGGAAGACTTCACAGACGAGCCACAAGTCTTGAAGGACTGGAAGGATTTCAGTAGCAAGGAAGAGGGACTGTAGGCAGGGGAAAGGCCTAAGCAAAATGCAGAAAGTAGCTGGGAAGAATAAACAACTAGATTTTATGGAGGGGAGCATGGGAGGGTAGACAAGGGCTGTCTCAGGGAGACCCACAGCTGCAACCTACAGCTGCAACGTGGTTAAAGGGAGGCCAAGGTGTTTGGGGAAGATTCAGACGAAAGTAGTGTTTCCTAAAGACCGATATGGCCACAGTGGTGACTGGGAAAGAGTCTAATGGATAGGACTGGTGAGATATTTTAGTAGTTTCAAAAGGAGGAAACTGGGGCCTGGATTAGTGCTACGCCTGGGCACTATGAGGAAATTAAAGAAGAGACAATGCAGAAGGAAGAGTGCTCAAAAACTGGTTGAATTTGAAAGATGAATATAAGAAATTGAAAAGATGAGCCAGAAGAGATTTGGGAATCACAAAGATTTTTAGACTAAAAGGCATAGAGAGCTGAAACTTTTTTTTTTTTTACCTTCACCAGAAATTTCTCTCCAGGGATTTGGTGGATACATAAATGCAGCATTTTGGATTTGGTCATTTATATCTTCATCTTCATTGAAAGGAAATGTACCACTGAGGCTCACATAGACGATAACTCCCACTGACCACATATCTAGAGAACGGTTGTAACCTTTGCTCCTGAGAACTTCAGGGGCTAAGTATGCTGGAGTTCCTACCACAGATCTCCTGAATGACTTTTCACCAATGATGCGTGCAAAACCAAAGTCACACAGCTTCACCTGGAAATAAAAAGGTGATGTTAATTTTGCATTTTCATCCATCAATCAATCTATACACACCTGTCCCTAAGTACGATACTGAATCATTTCAACACACCTGCCAACTGTACTGATTATGAATGTCAAATGAATGCAGAGAGGGAAATTGTAAAATACCCTTTTCCCAAAAGAGAGAGACATTTTACTGTGATGTATTACTGACATAGTATGAAGAGGTTTTTCCTAGTGCTTATTTCAAAAACCACTTTTTAAGTTCTAGCTTCCAGAATGCCAAAAACCAGACTGGTGTGTAAGTGGTCAAAGTTTTTTTTGATGAAATGGGAGGGTGCTGATTTTTTAGCATTTGGCTTTTAAGGAGCTACTTTTCTATCATCTGTGAGCAGAAATTATGTGTCTCATTTTTGAATCCTCAGTGACCTTGTAGTGCCTGGACACATAAAGGTACTCAATAAATGCTGAATGAAAAGTAAGTTGGTATTTAAAAACTGACCCTTTATTTTGCTTAATCCTAGAATCTGTATTCCCAAGTATTACTATCAGTTGGCAAATAACTTGAGGTGTAGTAAAGAGAATTATTAATGTAGCTCATAAAAGAGCAATGCTAGAGATTGCTTGAAAGAACAAGAGCAAAAGTGTTTTCTAGGACTGAAACATGATGGCTAGTCAGATTTTGGATCTGAAAAAAGTTCTATCTGAAGGTAACCACAGTCACTACAATATCCTTTTGGGAAGTAATGACACATCCATGCTGAACAAGCAAATGCCAAGTACTTTCCAGAGGAAATGCCCTGACCCACAAAATGTCTTCACAAAAAGCATTATGATAAACTGAGAAAAAAGGGATTTGGCCTCTACAACCAATGGTGTAAACAGTGCCTGGAAAGCAGAGATGAAGGTGTATTCAAATGCTGCTTGCCATTACTAGGACATGGACCCTGGTGCATGTTTTTATGATAATTATTCTGTGTCATTATTGAATGTGGCTCCCTCTGATTGAGTCCTGGAACAACAGGATTATTGACCATGAAGACCTGTGAACTGTCTTTTTTGTTGTTGTTTAATGCCACATTTCCGGTAACATCTTGATAAAGAAAAGATGCCGTGGCAGTTTGGCAACTGAATAAGGACGTATGGCCATGGCTAGCACCTGAGCAACAAGGAATGTCAAGTAAATGATGTTATTTTCCCCTTGTTCATAACAGAAGTCAGAAGGATGGGAGTTTCAGCCTCACTGTGGGGTGTGCATCCATTGCCCAGACTATTCTGAAGATCAAATGAGATGATAATGTATGGAAACACTTTATTTAAACCAACTGTTAGGGAACCCTTTTGACCTCACATTGTTAGAGAATCCCTTTTAACTACACAGACATTATAAAAGAACAGGATTACTTCCTTATAAGAGTTGAATAACTTTTAAAAATAATCTTTTTCTTTGAAAGACAATTTGAGTTGTATTTAACTCAAGTGAAATAACTGTCCTTAGTCTAGCCATCTAATTGTGCAGTTTTCAAATGTATATAAATAATAGTTCGTCCACAGATATTCTAGCTGATTGGAGAATTCACCAATGACAAGCATGAAAGATATTTATGGGTACTGCCAACATATATTCCTCAGGAAGACTGTTTCAAACTTTGGGTTTATGAGGCGTTTTTTTAGGTTATGAAATAATTTTGGATCAAGATCAATACCCTTTATGAAATGAATTTAACCAAGTAAAAAAATCAGTGCAGTCCACACAGGACATGGACACATACACACACACACAGGGGATATACATGTGTGAGTGATGGCAGTAATGGGAAATGTAATTCTTACATAGGTTTTGGTGAAAATGTTTGAAATAAAGTACTCTAAAGAGGAAGAGGAGTTGGCTGCCAGGCTCAAAGTCTAGTGTGTCCCCCCACAAAAAAAATCTAGTGTCCCCCACTCAAGGTTTACCCATTTTATTTTATGGGGAATTTGTCCTGAGCACCAGGCACCAGCCAAGATTGATTCTCCTTGCATCATTCCCAAACCACAGGGAAAGTGAACTGCAGTCTACGTGCAAAAAGTTATTCCTTGCGGTCTGGTTAAGTCTAAAAAGTCTTAATGAAAATAAACAATATAATAAGATCTGAGTTCAAATTATTTCAAGTATTAATCCTCACTGGCAGGTACAGGCTAATTACTTCTGTTAAGGTGGTTATATATCTAAACCTAAAGCACTCCCTTTCATTACATGGGTGCTCTGTAATATTGTCAGATGGTTCTAGAGAGTATTTCACCTGAGGAAATGGCTCTGCGGATGCGAGCAGCACATTTTCTGGCTTTAAATCACAGTGCACAATATTCTTAAAATGTAGATTTCTCAAGGCAACAAGGATCTGTTATTGAAGAAAACAGAATTTTTTCAGTGCCTGGAAAAAAATCACAGCTAAACCCCCCACCTGAGCTCTTGAATGGTATGATAATTTGAAAAGTCCACTACAGTTCATCAAGTTTTAACTGAAGCGTTACTCTATTCTTCAAGGTTAAAAATTCCCGCAATATCCAATATGTAAAAGCACTGCTATTTAATTTTTTGTTTTCAAGTATTCTCATTTCAAAAAATAAAAGTTAAAATACCTGTGTGACCATGAATTTAGTAATTCGTTCTGGAAGTCGACTTTTCTCACTGGATAGAATCATTTCCAACATATCTCCATGCAGCTTTTCCATTACTACAAAAACGCGTTCTGGCGTTTCAAACATACATTCCAGGTTTACAATCCCAGGATGGTGCAAATTCTGAAGAGTTGCAGGATATTTATATGACCAATTTGAGAAATATTTTTACTATGCAAATATCTAACAATGTACTGCGATTGTCTGGACTACATGGCATAGAAAGAAAAACAGAACAATAAGCAGTAAAAGCAAACACATGGGGTCATGGATTCGGATTTTCCAAGATCTGTAGTACAGTGGATGCACCTAGGGGAAAGGATGTCTTCCCAACTGATTATATAAGCGCCCTTGTCCATTTCTACTACATTTTTCTTTCTCATTTTTTAGTCTTCTGACACTATGCTACTTGTATGCTGTCCACAAACAGGCACCACTTGCCGATCACACTTTAGCCAATTACACAGAACTTTGACTCTTTGGGGCGTATCAGTGGAGGTCTGTGCTCAAGAGATGGTTCTGTTTCTTTAAGTCTGGATTCTCAATCATACCTCCATTTGGTTTTCCCTCTTTCCGGCTCAAGATCTCTACCTCCTTCATCTCATGTTTCTTGAGCACCACTACATTACCAGGGTTGGAGAAATACAAAGTTGAATGTGATACCGTTTATGCTAATAAAAAAAAAATCTATCTTACTGGTTAAAAAAAACAAAAAAACCTTCCTCAAAAGCAAATTATCCTAAGTCAGCCACGCTCAGAAATATTCAATGGCTTTTTATTCCTGGACATAAATCTATTCCTCTGCTTGGACTTTCATACCTTCACTAATATGGCTTCATTCTCCCTCTTCAATTTTAAATATGCTCTATTGGCCCAGGTGATTAAACTTTTTATTAGAAATATATGTTTCTTATATGCTTTTATCCTTATTATAGGTACCTAATGATGCTAAGAGGACAAACTTCTTTTTGGCTTATGTGAGGTTGAGCACCATCTCTAAAATGTGTTTTGAATCTGCCCCCATCTCTCAACTCCCACTGTAGTGGCTTTACTTTCAGCTCCCATTACCTCTTTTGGGGACAACTGCAGTAGTTTTCACCTAACACTGTATATACATGTAGCAATACCTATCCCACGGTACTGTGTATGTTTATGCATCTTGCTCTGGGACCTAGTAAGTTCCCAGACAGCAGAGACTGTCTTAGTCATTTTAGCTCAATGTCTGAATCATGGTGTTTTAAAAAATGATCAGCAAGTGCAAAATATTGTTTATTAATCAATTTAAAACAATTTAATGAGATGGTATTCCAAGCAGCAAAATAAAAAAATGACAATTTTATATAGTAAACACAAGTGACATGGGTGTGATAATAGTAGTGAGCAGGGGAAGATTCAGAATATCACAACTCTGATCAGCTTAGAGCTCGAAGTGTGGTTGGCTGTCCCCATGCTGTAGTTGTTTTGTAAGTTTCTCCATGCCCCCCCCCGCCCCCGCGCCCTGTAAAGGGTACACACACACAAAAATAGAAGTATGCTATAACATTATTGTCTCTTAACTTCCTGTTTGTTTAAATGTCCTATTTCCTCTGGAGTCTTTTGATAAATTATACTTTCATAGAGAATCGTTTTCTCTAGGTTTTCAAATTTATTTGACAGAATTGGACAAAGCAGCATCTTAAAATGCCTTTAAATTTTTTTCAGTATTTGTGGTCATCTCCCCAAGATGTTCTTATTTCTCTTATTTTTGCTTTCCTTTATTGTTATTCTTTAACCTCTTGAGCTGCATTCTTAATTCACTTATTTTCATTCTTGTGTAAATATCTGAGTTATAATTTTCTGAGCAATAGTCTAATAGCTGATACAGTATTTTCATGATTATTATTTTTTTTAAGATTTTATTTATTCATTTGAGGCACAGAGATACGGAGAGAGAGAGAGAACATGAGCAGGGGGAAAGGCAGAGGGAGAGGGAGAAGCAGGCTCCCTCCTGAGCCAGGAGCCTGATGTGGGGCTCGATCCCAGGACTGCGGGATCATGACCTGAGCTGAAGGCAGACGATTAACCATCTGAGCCACCCAGGTGCCCCTCGCGATTATTTTCTAAATACTTTGAAATCTTGATTTTGCTCTTTAAGAATTACGATATTTAAAAAAATTTTCAGGATTGTGGGAGCTTTTTGTTTTTTGATTTTATAATTTATTTCTAGTTTTATTGCATTAGGATCAAAGTACTAATTACTGTGTTTTGAATGAATGAGGTATTCTTTGTTCTTTGTTTTTAGGGTACAGACTTCAGTATAAAGTGATTACATTACCTTACACTGTTTAGACCTACCATGTTGTTAGTTTGGGCTACTTCATCTGCAAGGACTACTGACGTGCCTGTCAGTTTCTCCCCGTCTCCTCTCTAATTTTCCTTTATAAAGGCCGCTACTGTTATTTGGTGTGATCTGCACTCTTCCACTATTAAAGTGCCCTTCTTCCCTTCACTTACTGTATTCTCACTTAAATATCAGATCATGACCCCGCTGGCTTTCTTCTATTTGAGGAAGCACCTAGAGAGGATATCACAATTGTAGATCTCAGAAAGAGCCAGCAAAAACAGCCCTTATTGTGGTGCCTCTTCTTACATGCACCCTGGCTCCATCTCCAGTGTTAAAAACTCCTCTACCTATTTTATAGGTCTGAACTTTCTTCTGTTTTTATTAGTTTTTTTTAAAATTTCTGTTTATCATTTTTCTTGTAGCTTTTAGGTGACTTCCAAAAAGAGAAGGGGAAAATGGTGAATTAATACTAGAACCAGAAATTTCTCTTAAGTTTCTGATGACATTTTCCCATTTACATAGGGTAGCCATGAGAGCGCCACATATTTTCTCCCATTACTACTCTCTAACCTACCCACTTCAGGTAAGAGCAAAGACATTTTATATTACCACATCCCTATGAAACAAAAGTAAAAAGCCTCCATTTCTTTCCTGCCCCACAACACAGTCCCCAGCAGATGTAGTCATGTTATTAGCAGTTTATGTAGGAATGGATCCTTTTCTTTACATAACTGTATGTACACATGTGCAAAGTATACTTACCTTAAGAAACTATACAAATGGAACCATTTCACGTTTCCATTTGAAAAATTTAATATGTTACAGGTAATCCCCCATATAAACGTATTTATTCAATAAATATTAAGTGAGTATTTGCTATGCACCTGGTCCTATGTAGGTGGCCTGGATTCATGAGCAAACAAAACTGACAAATCTCTCTCACCTCATGGAGCTTATTAATTCTAGCAAGGTGGGGGGTAAACAAGAGGTAACAAATTAGTAAATTACCCAGTATGAAGGTGGTAAATGCCATGGAGAGAAGAGGGTGAGGGTGGATGGGTACACAATGTTGAACAGAATGCAAGGGCCTCATGAGGAAATGACATTTGGGCAAAGTCTTGAAGGAGATAAGGGAATATGCCATGCAGATATTGGGGGTGACAGCATTCAAGGCAGAGGGAATAGCTAGAGCACAGTCCTTGAGACAGGACCATATTTGGCATATTTTAGGAACAGCAAGACAGTCAGTGTGGCCATCCTTCGGAAAAGAGACTCAATTTGTTGAGTGTAGTGTCTATAGTGGAACCTTTTTCAACAGATTCTGGCTCAGCCTAACAGAATATTTGCAAATGTCTGAAAATGTCATGTCTTCCTTTCTATTAAACTGATAGAAATACAGAGATTATCACCAAGCACACAAGAGAGAGGCTGGATGTTCTGGGTAAACTATAAGGTCACTCCTTAATCAATGATTCTAGAATTCCTCCTCCCTGCCATTGGAAAGGCCAAAACTATAGTCTCAGTCAGATGCTTAGTCTTTACCCCCTAACCTTTCTTTATAAAGGTGAGGACCTGGGGAAGAAAAACCAGGGATGTCAGTGGAGCTGCAGGAAACCGACAGTACCAGAATCAACTACCAGGCGGGGTTCAGCCAGCCTTTTAGGTTGTTTAATGAGGACTATGTACAAGAACCAGGGCCAAAGACTGGAAAGTAAGAATGACACAGCAGGGAAGGGACGTGCAGAACCAAAGGGTGGAGTGAGTGAGTAGAGGAGTGCAGGACGTTCCTTTCAACCCATGTCAAATGCTCATATGATTAAATCTTGTGTAATGAATTTCAGCAAATGAGGTAGTATTTGAAAAAAGTTTCCTTTAAAAAAGGTTTTTACCACATTCAGATTGTTCCAAGAGAATTGTAATTCAAATACAAAGTAGGCTAAAGTTGACCTTTATATATAGAAGAATTTGTTGAATTTCTACATTGCAAAGGAAATGAAGTCAGAATTTTACAAGTGTGCACACACACGCACACAGAGACACACAGAACAGGTCCAATGTGGTAGAGCAGAAAGAGCATGTGGTTTGCTCTTAGATTCAAACTCTAAACCTGTCCTCTTCCTGTTGGGTGATGTTAAGAAAAAGTACTTATTAAGTGTAGTTTCTGGCACAAAGTAAGCCATTCACTAAATATAGATTTGGATATAAAAATTTGAAAAGAATCTACAACAAAAAGTATGGTATTAAATTTAAGATGAAAATAGTATATTTGGAGAGATACTACAATCACTCATCTGTATTCCCTGTAGAGCAGTATCAATGAAAATAACCAGAAGGCTGTACTACCATTGTTGCATTGTGCATTACCCAGAAATCCCTAAATTTATTCAGTGTTTAGTTTAGAGATGTGTCTGTCATCAGAGTGACAAGGATGAATCAAGCCTTAAGAACATATCCTTAATATTTATTTTTTGTGGGGCGCCTGGGTGGCTCAGTCGTTAAGCGTCTGCCTTCAGCTCAGGTCATGATCCCAGGGTCCTGGGATCGAGCCCCGCATCGGGCTCCCTGCTCCGCGGGAAGCCTGCTTCTCCCACTCCCTCTCCCACTCCCCCTGCTTGTGTTCCCTCTCTCGCTGTGTCTCTCTCTGTCAAATAAATAAATAAAATTAAAAAAAAAAAAATTTATTTTTTGTGTATTAGTTGGACAATGAGCAAGATTCCAGAATTAGATATGAAAAAAGATCGCTAACAATTTTCATATCCTAATACAGTCTGAATGCTATTAATTTTCTATATGAAGGTAGTTGTATAGGAGGAAGTGACCCTGAAGGGACCACAGGTAGCTTGCAGACCACAATCTTTCAATTATCACTCCTCTGAAAAACACGGGAGGCAAATGTCACTGCTGGTAACCAATAACGTAATACATGTAAAATGAATCCCGTGTTTATAAAAGTTTCTTACCTGCTTCTTCAAGGAAGCCTAAGTTCAGTAGGCTGTGTCTTCTTGAACTTCACTCACAAGCAAATGGGGTTCTGACAGCATTAACTATTATATCACCATGATTTCTTAAATACTATGCAAAAGCTACACAGTGAATAGACATTTGCATATTATAATTTATATGATATTCATAAAAATAAAGATAAAGCTAAATTTTAGTCTTCCAGATGACCCCCAAAAGAGGTAAAAAATGTTAGATGAAAATAAGAACAGTAATTTATTTAATGGGAGTTAAGTCATTGCCAACATATCTTTAAAAATATACCTTAATGGACTAAAACATTATAAAATTAAATCTTCAGAGTTTTAAATGAATAAAATAACAAATGAAAAGGTACACAATTTTTAAGCAGACCTTATTTTTATAGCAATTGCTATAATAACCAAACACATCATCTGTGAGCACTGCATGGGTATAGTGCTGACCTCCTAGTCAAATGTGGGGACACAAGTATCCAAGTATTCTGAGCTTCTGGAGTGCTGACTTAAGAATAAATTTTTACTTTTGTTGTTGTTGTTAAGATTTCACTTATGAAAATATGTTTTAAACTACTATCATAATGGCAGTTCTTGTAACTCCTAGATTACTATAACTTAATTTTTCCTTTTTTAAAAAAAAGACTTAAGAATTTAACATAGATGCCCACCAGTCTCTCACTGAGCCCAAAGGCCATAAGATGAAAACAGAAGAAAAAATAAGCCTTATTCTTACCAGCACGCTAAACAGACTTGCATTTAAAAACTCAAAAATCAAAAATTAAAACCAATAAAAAGCAACTTGGGTTTCTTACCTGTAAAATAGCCACTTCATTACGGAGTTGACTTTCCTGTTTTGTGGGGAATCTCATCTTATCAATTACTTTAATAGCCACATCCCTTCCAGTCTTTCTATGTTTTCCTATTCAAAAAAAAAAAAAAAAAAAAAGTATAGAAAAGAAAGGAAAAGCAAATTGACAGCTCATATAAAATATAAAAGCTTTATCAGGAAGTTGAACAAAGACTGAAACAGATATGTATTTCCTCTTAGATTTCTTTTCTTTGGCTGATTTTTTCTTTCTCCTTCACTCATCTTTATTTTTAAGAAGTAAATTATATTTTCCCTTAATAATGGTTGCCCCTATTAAAGGTGGTTTCATTACTTGAAATGGAAGGAAATTTGAATGAACTTGTTTGCTGAAAAATAATCCACCTTATTAAATAAATGATAGTTAACTACTCTTAGTCTTCAAACACTGTCAAGATAGAAACATTTTATCAATGAATTAGTTTTATTCTAGGTTCACTGAGTCAGCACAGTTATTTAACCACATATCAGAGCAAGCCTTGAAGCAGAAAGGCCAACTAGGAGGCTACTTAAAGAGCGTCAGTGAGGGAGGAATAGGATTTAACATTTCTTTTATACTTTGGATCATAGCTTATAAAAAAAGTACTTTTATGTATATTAGGCTTAATTAACAACCCTGTGAGCTATGCAGGTCAAATTTTGTTAGCTCCATTAAACAGAGGAAGATACTAATGCACAGTGAGCTTAAATGACTCTGCCAATACCATGAGTCACAGTGAGATTTCAGGTCTTCACACCTGACACAACATTCATGCCAACAGTAGACGAATGGGGCCATTTGTGTTGGAAATCCAGGAGGGCATATCCTTGGATAAACGAGCCCACACAGCCCAACAAAAGCTTCAAGCCATTTATGTTTCCCTCACAAACATCTTTATAAGTGAGCTATAAGAAGAGATAAAGTAGGACTACTGTGAAACTGATTTCCTGATTCTGTTACTTTGTAAAGTGTGCAGTTGGAATTAAGGAATGAATACTCAGAGTGAAAAGGGTGGAGCTAAAAGAATGCAAATCAACCCTTCAGAAAAAAGCCACTCGACAAAATTGTGACAAGACACAAGAGCTAGCAGAGATCTTTAAATTTCACAAATTTCTGGAGTATGTACAATATGCACCAGGCTGCAGTTGCTTACCTCCATAGACGATACCAAACTGGCCTGAACCAAGCACCTCATCGGCAAAGATCTGGTAAACTGTGCTAATGTCCTATTTAGGAAAGAGGAAGCAGCATTATTTCCCTCTATTCAACACTGTCAACACCTCTGACTCTTTTCATTCTAATACTGAACACATTTTTGTTTTTATGAGAGAGGCAGCTAAGTTTCCTAACAAATATTTTATGAACACAGACTTTTCATTTCCTAGAAAAGCCCAATTTTAATACTATGACTCTTAATATACAAGTATAATGTATTCTGTAACAAGGCCTTTGGGGGGAAAAACGCTCTGAATAAAAGAAAATCTTGTATTTAGTAAGTAATGATCTATATAAAGTAAATAACATAAAAAATTAACATAATTTTACCTATTTCACTATTAAAGAGATTTGCTATCTTGATTTGAGAGAAAAACTCAGAAGGTTCATATTATTGAGATTAGGCTCATTTTGAAAGCCTGATAAAAAGTGTATGTGTGAGAAAGTCTGTAACTCGGATCCCTCCCCATTTTTCTTCCCTCCCTCCCCTCATTCTTGGTGCTGGCTGTTGCTGTGGGAATATTCTGGGGGCACTCTCCAGGCCCCCCTAGCGCTTCAGTCAGGGGCCCCCTTGTCTGGGTATGTGCCACAGTCTGCAGGAGTCTACAGGAGTCAACTCCATCTCCGTCGGTGTCACACTCCCCGCCAGCGCCTGTCTCATGGTGGTAACTCAATTAAGTAAATGGAATTGCACACACCTCAATTTCTCACTGGTAAAGGGGATATAATAACATCTATTTCACTGGATTTTTAAGTAAATTAAATGAAGATATATACCAAGTGTCAAGTCCAGGGCCTGGCATATAAAAATCATTTAAATTAGGTAATCTTAAATTGCTGACTTCCCTGGGACTTGGCTTTCTCATCTGGAAAAAAGTATCGGTCTACATCTCTAGGTCCCTCCTAATTTAAAAAATGCCCATGACTTTATGACTGTCATCAACATTTATTGAGCCCTAACTGTATAGAGGACTCTGTACAAGGTAGCTAATTTGTAAAACAGACCTAGTTAAGAGGTTTATGATGTATTAGGGAAACATAAAAATCTTTTAAGAAGATAAATAATTCAGGACATATCAGGGTCATGTAAGTACTACCTATTTAAAGAGGCTCTCCTAACACCTTTTCTTTACTAACTCACCAGAATAACCTGTACTTTCCATTCCCTCTGAAAAGAATATATTGACTGATGTCTGCAGTAACCTCATAAAATGGATGTGGTATCCCAATGAGTAACTCTTAAAACTGAATTTGTTCCCAAACCCATTATGCCAAATGTGCTTGTTATAGATCATATAATTTAATTACAAAAAATTAAATATGTATACTATATAAGTCAATGAAACATGAGAGATTTCTATGAAAACGAAGTAGTTTTAGAAACTCCATAAAAGGGACGCCTGGGTGGCTCAATCGGTTAAACATCTGCCTTCGGCTCAGGTCATGATCCTAGGGTCCCAGGATCGAGTCCTGCATCGGGCTCCCTGCTCAGCGGGGAGTCTCCTTCTCCCTCTGCCTGCCGCTCACCCTGCTTGGGCTCTCTCTCTCTGACATATAAATAAATAAAATCTTAAAAAAAAACCAAACAAACAACAAAACTCCATTAAGGGGGTGCCTGGGTGGTGCAGTCAGTTGAGCGTCTGACTCTTGGTTTCAGCTCAGGTTGTGATCTCAGGGTGGTGAGATCAAGATCGAGCCCCGCACTGGGCTCTGTGCTCAGTGTGGGGTCTGCTTGAGATTCTCTCTCCCTCTCCCTCTCCTGCTTGTGCTCTCTAAAATAAATCTCAAAAAAAGAAAAGAAAAGAAAAGAAAACTCCATAAAGATGAGACACCAAAACAACTGCTGTCAATTTATTTGTGAGCAAAACAAATACCAGACTGTGGGAGTGAGGATCTGTTCCCAGAATATTTCACAAGTATCCCTGGTTCTACTTTAAAGAAACAAAAAGTGGAAATTATAGAGAATGCATTATGGGTGTTGTTGTATAATAAGAATTTGAGTGGCCTTTGTCCCTGGTTCCTAAGAGAGAGACTCTAAATCCTTGGAATTTCCCAAGTCATAGGAGTATCTTAGGTTATGTTATTCATGAGCCCCTTGGATCACACCTGAATTATGCTAACAAGATGATTCAGGATGGGGGAGGGTCACCAGAAAGACCAACCACATGATTAGAGTGTTGAGGCTTTGAACCAGTCCAAACTCAGGGGGGACAAGGGGGGTAGGAGATTGAGTTCAATCATGTGGCCAATGATTCAGTCAATCATGCCTACTTAATGAAACTCCAACAAAAACTTTGGACACTAAAGCCCAGGTAACTTTCAGGCTGGTTACAGATCAATGTGCTGTAGGCTTGCATGTCCTGATTTCAGGGAGAGAATGCAGAAGCTCTACATTCAGAACTCTCCCGGACTGCACCCTATGTGTCTTTGGTTGGCTGGTCCTGATTTTTATCTGTTACAATAAAGCTATAATCATAAGTCCAGCATTTTCCTGGGTTCTGAGACATTCTAGTGAATTACTGAACCTCAGTGTGGATTTGTGGGAATCCTCTGACTCTGTAGCCAGTTGGTCAGAAGTATGGGTGAACTGGGGACTCCTGCATTTGTGGCTGTTGTCTCAAGTGAGGGCAGCCTTGTTAGGAACTGTGCCCTTAACCTGTGGAGTCTGCACAAAATCAGGGTGATTAGCATCAGAATTGCATTACTACATTACAGATGTGGTTGATGCAAGAAAGACATAGTGCAACTCTACTTAGCAGACCCATACTTAAAGTAAGTCGTCTCAGCCCTGTGACAAAAGCAAATCAATCAATGTGCATATATGCATGTTTTAAGGTATAATGAAAATTTTAAGGTTTATAAGAGTCATTTTTATATGCTTCCCAACTTTAATCAACTTTTTGTTTAACCAATGAAATTTTTGTTCTAATCAAATTAGATGAGGGAACATCCATTAGTCAAATAGTAACTGCTAGAAAAGGTCTTCACAAAGACCAGTTCTGAACCTTTTCCCTTCTCAGCTATGAATAGGCATGTCCCTCAAGTGCTCAGGGGATCCTTCAAAGTTAGTGATCTCATGTTTGTGTAATCCCTCTTTCCCTCCCCAAGAATCTACCTACCACTACGACAAGAGATACACAGATTACATCTCCTCAAAACCCTCTATTCCCTGGAACATTACTGGATATCCAGTCTTCACTGCAGTCTTAGAAAAGCCAACATCTATATACTACAGCTATTACAGCCGGATGCCCCAAGTGGAAGACGGTGAGATTTTTTTTTTTTATATAAAGATTTTATTTATTTATTTGAGAGAGAGAATGAGAGAGAGCACAGAGAGAGGGCCAGAGGGAGAAGCAGACTCCCTGCCGAGCAGGGAGGCCGATGCGGGACTCGATCCCGGGACTCCAGGATCATGACCTGAGCCGAAGGCAGTCGCTCAACCAACTGAGCCACCCAGGCACCCGACGGTGAGATTTTTATCAGAGAAATTTATATATAGCCAATGAACTATTTTAAGACTTCTTTTTCTAGCCTTTTTTCTTTCTAATCCAGGGTTGGCAAATCTAGCCTGTTGGCTCTTTTTGTACAGGCTCCTGATCTAAGAATAGACTTTACATTTAAATGGTTAAAAAAGGGGAAATAATAGTAGTATTTTTTGACATGTGAAAATGACATAAAATTCAATTCAAGTGTCCATAAATACAGTTATACTGGGACACAGTCATGCTCATTCCTTTATGTACTGCCTATAGATGCTTTCTCACTACCATGGCAGAGTGAAATTACTGGGTATGGTCCCCAAAGCCTAAAATATCTATTATCTATTCCTTTATAGAAAGTATGCTAATCCCTGTCATAATCCCCAATACGTGCGTACATATAGCAGCCAAACTTCTTCTATTCACTATGCCTTAAAAGTCTTGTATGTCTTGCTTCCCTCTATTTGCCCATCCCAGTCCCTGTACTTGCATGAACTATTGTTCCCTGCCCTCATCCTCTGCACTTCAACTGAAATTCCTTCCCAACCTTAGCGGCACAGCTCTGGGTTTCACTTCCTTGAGGAAGTTTTCCCTGCTGACCCAGCAAGAAGTAATCTCTCCCTTCTCTTTGAACTAGTCTATCACTATGTAATATTCTACTATCACTTGTGAAAAAGTTATCTTTATTTTCACAATTTAAAAAATCTGCCTTAGTTTCCTTCATAAAGCAGAACCCCTTAGAGTAGTTATCAGCCACAAAATCTAGCTTCTTTAGGCCAAGTACTCAATATTTTGGCCTATGAACTTTTTTTTTAATTCAAATATTAATTAACATACAGTGTGATATTAATTTCAGGTGTACAATATAGTCATTTACAATTCTAAATGTTTCTTAGTGCTTATCAAGATAAATGTATTCTTAATTCCCTTTATTTCACCCATCCCCCCACCCAACTCCCCTCTGTCAACCACCAGTTTGTTCTCTAATTCTAAAAGTTTGTTTTTTGTCTCTTGAACTTATTTCTCTAATAAGATTTTCACATCTTATTTTACCTATTTTAATTACCCAATTTGCATATTTTAGCTGTAATTTTTACTTACCACATTTTCCTGGATCTGACAATTAGATACAGAGATACTAGTAGACAAATCTTCTGTAAAACAGAAGGATGATGTATGAGAAAAGAACAAAATTGTTATATGACTTAATATTAACATTTGCTGACATGTGAATGCCCACAGTATATTAAATTTAAAAAACTGGCTAACATACAGTTAATATAATTATGTTCTTTAAAAAAATTTATCCACACACATAATACCAACCCATCAACAACAAACTGGTCAAATAAAATATGATACATCCATACAAAGAAATACTATCTAAACATTTAATGGTGTAGAGCTATCCATACTGTGTTAGAAAGCTATCCATGGCATATTAAGTTAGAAAGGCAAGTTGTAAGGCAGCAGCATTTGAATTAAAAACAAAGAAAATATGATACTTCTCGTGAATGAGAGTAAGGGTTGGGGAACAAAGACTTTAGTTTTTATATACTTCTATACTGCCTGCATTTTCTAAAACATAAAAAGCATGCATTACTTTAATAGTAAAAAATCAGATAAATTAGATAATCTATATACTGAGATTGAAATACATCTGATACACATTAATTAAATAGTGGCTAAAAGCAAGTTGCAAAAAGAACAGAGTATGACCACATTTTTTGTAAAAATAAAAATATAACAATACAGTATAGATAATATCAGCTTCCCTTCTCTCCAAACCAAGAAATATACAGCAAACTGTTAATAATGGTTTTCTGAGGGGGGTGATATAGGAGCAGGAATAAGGGGGTGTGTTACAAGTGTACAGGAAGGACGTTCTCATTTTATATTCCGTATTACTGTAAAATGTCTATATTACTTTGGTAAGCAAAGGAAGTAACTGACAAAAAAGAGAAAAGGGCCACATGGAAAATAAGAGACTAGGTCTCAAACATCTAGAATCTCGGAGAGAACTCAGAGAAACAAGATGTGATATTTCCTTTATGATCCCAAATATAAAAATTTAGAACAAGAAAATATAAGCATACTATACGTCAAAAATAAGTAACATGACCGTCAAAGACTGCATTTAAAAATATTAAGTCAATCTTAAAATATTTTAAATAACTCAAATATTAAATATTAATGAACAAAAAAGGCCCAGCATCGACGACATTAAGGTGTCTAAAGTTTTGTTTTTCAGTCGTTCCATTTTCCTGTGTAAGTCAATACTGATTGTGTTTCAAAGGCCTCCACTGTCTAGCTCCACCTAGTTTTATTCTCTATTGCTTCCCAGAACTCTACTCCAGAAGCAGCAGCAAGCAGCCAACAACCCAGTCATAGTATTACTCACGTGTCAGGAACTGGGCTAAGTGCATTATATGCGTTTATTATTATTCCCACTTTAGATTAGTGACCGCAGAGACCAAGATCACACAGCCAGTAAGCGGCGACTATGCTTTCATTGTCTAGCATCCTCACTCTTAACCCTTCCGCAATTCTGCTTTTAGAGACTCTTAATATTTAGAGGGAGGAGGTCCATGGATGGGCTGGAGAATGGAGAAGGTTCCTATGTCCAGTAATACATAAAATTTGTCTTTATGTCCCTGTATTATTTTCTGGGGGAAAAGGTCTATGGCTTTAATTAGGATATCAGAGTTCTGTCTAAAATCCCCCAAAACTTAAGAAGCACTGTAAATATCCATCTAATTCATCCTCTAAGAATCAATATTAAACACCAAACATGTTCACGGTCATTACCTTCATCCCTTTGATCACAGCCGTCTCCTTAACTAGAGTAACACTACCCCCCCCTCCACCCTTCCCTTTTAATTTTTCCTATCCTAACCTACTTGAGATCCAAGGTCAAGGTTCAAGTCAGATTTTTTCTATCATGAAGTCTCTGCTTACTCCTCCTATCCGTATCTGCATCCCCCAAGTAATGCATTACTCATTTCTGCATTCTACTGCCTTATGCTACCACTTAACACTTAACGTTTGTATGTCCTATCTCCCTTAATTTCTGTGTTTTTAGCTCAGAGCCTAGCGTTATGCCAAGAATAGGTGCATGAAATAATACAGCTGAACTGATATAAAGTACATTTAGGAACTGGTTGATACTTATTTTGATTTAAATATATTTGTCTAATGAATGATGTTTCCCTATAAATAACAACACCAATGGCATAAAAGTCACATCATGGCTTTCAATTGATCCTTTATCAAATTTAGGTTTTATTTTATAAATTTTGTTGGTGCAAAGAACATGTTTCAGTAATTTTTTAGTATTTCTGAATGTTTTAATTCAGTTAAAAGAAAAACAGCATTTCTGACTTCATAGATTTCACAAGTATGATGTGAACCATAATACTTTATCACCTGTTTATATCCCACCATGAAGCAAAATACTAGAAGTTTGCTTAATCCAATGAGAGTTCATGGATACCAAACACTGTTCTATCCCTTACTGGTTCTCTTTCTTTAATGCTGACAAGCCTATAAAGTAGGTACTATTACAGAGAGGTAAGGTTTTGCCTAAGATCATATAACAGGTTGGCAGAACCAGGATTTGAATGTAGGGAGACTGACTCTGGAACCTAGCTCTGGGGATTGTATGGATACATTATAACTAACATAACTATATAAAGGAATTAACTAACAATATTGGTTAGTACAGATGAAGCTTAAAGTGAGCATTAGAAATACATACAGAGGGGCGCCTTGGTGGCTCAGTCGGTTAAGCGTCTGCATTTGGCTGAGGTTATGATCCCGGAGTTCTGGGATCGGGATTGGGATTGAGATCGAGCAGGGAGTCTGCTCCTCCCTCTGCCCCTCCACCCTGCTCATGCTCTCTCTCTCTCTCTCTCAAATAAATAAAAACTTAAAAAAAAGAAAAAAAGAAATACATGCAGAAACACAACCACACCCACAAAATGCTTAAGAACCAGAGGGGGAAAAAAGCCATCAACAAGCTTATTGCTTACTGTGATCTTTCCCTTGCCCTGGAGAAGTGCAAACACTTGCTTGAGGGGTAACAGGCATGAGAGCTTGGCGAATTGCTTTTTCCCAGCTCTGTGCTACATCAACTCCAACTCCAGTGGCAGCAAGAACAGGATTGTGGGAGCTGTCCCCATTGTTCTCCCCAACAAAGTATACCATAGTATCAGTGATGATTTCAAAACAGTGTGGGTTGCTGCCTTGTGAAATGTTTGTGAAATCTTGTGGCGAAGATATGCGGAGAATTTCTGAAAGTGGAATTTCCTGAAGTAAAAAATTAAGCATTAAAAGATATGAATACATCTTTGTTTTTATTTTCAAATACACTAAACAGAGATATGCATTTCTAATGAATGCATTAAGATGAACACAAGTATGTGGTACATGGAACACATAGTCAAGTCTTAGGATAATATCTGCCTTGAATGATTTGCATGCCCAACAATGCTGAAGGCTGAGCATGAATATAATAACTAAGCCAGTGCTTCAGGCCTTCAGCAGGTCATTAGACTGCAAGGAAAGAGAGGATCGTGGAGGGTAACTGCCACTATATCCAACACTTGTCACTTTCTAATTGTCATTAAATCAACTCAGCAATTACTTCTCTACCAGCAGCTGTCTGCAAGATACAGCCCTCAGAGGAGAACAAAGGAAAACATAAGAGCCAAAGTAGAATGTTAGTATAGGTTGTTCAAGCATTCCGTCTGGTTCTGCCCATAAATGTAACAAGTATTTACTTGTACTTCACTTCCTAACACACACACAAAAAAGTACTTAACCCAACCAGATCAAAGCAAGTCATTAGTTTCTATTCTCTTTCTTAAGGATATAATTGCTACAGTCTACAATTTTGTTTGGTGTCCGTCTGGGACACAGCAAAGTGTGGAGCAAGCCAAGCAAAGAAGACTATACGAAGGTGAAGAAGAAGCTTTTGGAATCAGGGCCTAAGATAAAATGGATCAGTGGGGAACACCAAATACCATACTGGCATCTTCTGGACAGGCAATGATCATGGGACTTACTGAACTGCCCAATCTAAATCATAGTGTCCAAAAGGCAATCAGTACCAACCTGACAAGTAGGCCGAAACCAAAGGAACTCACAACAAAAAACAACCTTGGGTAGCAGGGCTATTGTGAGGGGTGAAATGGAGGGGTGTGGGACAATTATTTCAACAAGGAACTTAACCATGATTTCTATACATGATATTAGGCAGAGTCATAATAGATATATGCCAACATAATTAATATTATTTGAATATTTGGAAAATATACAATATTTCAATGTACATATTTTTCAAAATGTGGAATCTTTACCTTATAATACTTTGATCCAGATTCGTTTTGAAACAATGTTAGACACTTGCTGTCCAGTCTCCAGTAATGCCTCTTTCTCTATAAAATAAAGGGCATAAAACTCTGAGGTATAAAAATAATGATTCCTCCAAAGTACCTGTACCTTTCCTTTCCCTTTCATTTCTATTCATAAGTTTGTATTTCTGAGTAGGCTTAAAATTCATGAGGGTCAAAATTCTGCAAATATAAGAAGGATATATAGAGTGACAAGTATACTCCCACCACCACTCACATCCTACTCCCACCCTGCTCCAGGTAAGCAATGGTAGTAGGTTTCGGGGAATCCTTTTAGAGAATTTTATGCATGCACACTCAAATACATACGTGGTACACATGTGCAGATACGTAATTTACCTATAGGCTACATTTCTAATCTGGCTCTCTGGCTCAAAAGATATATACACATGTAATTTTGCTTGCCAGTGTCAATCACCCTTCATAAGACTTGACCCAATTTATAGTTTCATCAGCAACACGAGTACCTATTTACTCTCACTAAGGTAGTTATGTTACTAAACTTTTTGATCTTGGCTACACTGATAAATAAAACCTGGTAATTCAGTGAAATTTTAAATTGTACTTTTTTTTTTAAAAACGAGATCAAGCTCTTGTGTTTAAGAGTATTTGTATTTCCCTGACTGTGAACTCTGCTGATATTCTTTGCCCATTCTTTGTGTTGTGGTCTTTTTCTGATGAATTTGTTGTCATCCTTTACATATAATGAAATTAATCCTTGTCTAAATTATGACTTCAGAATACTTTTTCCAGTGTGTCATGTGTCTTTGCTTTTGTTTTCTGATGTTTTGTTTTTTTTTACATATCTCTTTATTTTTTAAAATGAAGACTTTAGCCATTTTCGGTCGCAGCGTAATTAAAGGGAAGGTACAGAGATTTCTCATATACTCCCTGCCCCCCGCACATACATAGCCTGCCCATTATCTACATCCTCATTCAGAGTGGTACACTTGTTACAACTGTTACACTTGTTACCTACACTGACACATCATAATCACAAAGTCCAGAGTTTACGTTATGGTTCACTCTGGTGTTGTACGTTCTATGGGTTTGGACAAATGTGTGATGACAGGTTTCCATCATTATATTTTACAGAGTATTTTATAGAGTGTTTCCCTTGCCTTAAAAATTCTGTGTTCTTTCTGTGTATTCATGCCTACCTGTCCCCTACCCTCGACCCCTGATCTTTTTTACTGTCTCCATAGTTTTGCTTTTTCCAGATATCATATAGTTGGAATCATACAGTATGTATGTAGTTTTTACACTGGCTTCTTTTACTTAGTAATATGCATTTAAGATCCCTTCCTGTCTTTTCATAGCTCATTGCTGTTTAGTACTGAATAATATTCCATTGTCTGGATGGATGTACTATGGTTTATTTGTCAATTCACTTACTGAAGGACATCCTGTCGCTTCCAAGTTTTGGCAATTATGAATAAAGCTATTGAAATCATACATATTCAGGTTTTTGTGTGGACATAAGTTTTCATATCCTTTGGGTAAAAACCAAGGAGTGCAACTGCTGGATCATATGGTGAGAGTATGTTTGGTTTTGTAAGAAGCCGTCAAACTGTCTTCCAAAGTGTCTATACCATTTTGCATTCCCGCCAGCAATGAAAGTATGTGTTGCTCTACATCCTTGCCAGCCTTTGGTGGTGTCCGTGTTCCAGGTTTTGGCCATTCCAATCAGTGTGTAGTGGTATTCCACTGCTATTTTAATTTGCATTTCCCTGATGACATATGATATGGAACATCTTTTCATATGCTTATCTGCCATCTGTGTATCTTCTTTGGTGAGGTATGTGTTAAGGTCTTTGACTCATTTTTTAATTGGGTTGTTTGTTTTCTTACTGTTGAGTTTTAAAAGTTCTTTGTATATTTTGGAGAACAGTCTTTCATCAGATGTCTCTTTTACAAATATTTTCTCCTAGTCTGTGTTTGTCTTATTCTCTTGACACTGTCTTTTGCAGAGCAGAAGATTTAACTGTAATGAAGTCCATCTTACCAATTATTTCTTTAACGGATTCTATATTTGGTGTTGTATCCCCAAATACTGTCTGAATCTCTACTGCTCTACTAATTTGTAAAAATATTTCAGTTTTGCCTTTTGAAAACTCTTTACAAGCGTAACTACAGTTCCAGTTTACTAAAATGTCTTAATATATATCTCATTATTTTGATTTTAAAAATGCATAAAGTAAAGCATATAACAAAGTTTCACTACCATATTACAATGTCTGTGGTTACTGACCAGGGTGTCCCTGCTGCTGTAATGGACCATCCACCCTTCCTTGACCATCGTGCTGCTCTTCCTCTTTGTGTGCTTGATGGACTGTACAACCCTCATTAGCGGAATATTACTGCTTGTTGATGGACTAAAAAACATTTAGAATTTATGATAAAATATTGATAATTTCAATTTTTAAAAAATCATATAAATACTGTAAACTCATTAGCCCTTAAGATAATTGAGCTAAAATTTTTCAAAATATCTTAGAGAAATAGCTTAAGAAAAAATCCCATTATGATGATACACAGTTGATTTATAAAAGACTAAGATAATACTGCAAGTCCTCATTATTTGTCATCAATATTTTTTGACGGGTCATAACACAAAACAATGCACAGAGCAGAAAGAATCCTCCCTAATTGGAAGATATGAAGCCTGGGGGAGGGTCTCATTTGGGACTGCTGGGATATCTACATGCTTGCCCTAGGCAGCATGGTTAATTAGTAAATTCATAACAAGGTAAAAAGTAAGTATACCTATACCCAATTTTAAATGGTTCAAATGTCAGATTCTATTATTCACGTTGTTAGCAAAAAGTCTTCCTAGCAGAAGACACTGAAAGGAAAATGATTTACAGATAACAATTAAGAAAATAAAAATAATAAATAATGCACCGAGTCAAATCAGGTAATACGGAAATATGGGTCAGGAACAGCGTAGCTAGAGGAAAAGAACAATTTGGGGGTATGTGTGAAAAACACATGGTTTTTCAATTTCAGTCTCAGTTAAATATATTCTCTTAAATTATGATGTATTAATGATTAGGAAGCCAGCTAAGTTCTCTTGATAGTCTCCAAACTGGGTAAACATTAAATTTTAGTTCAGAATGAGAATGATAGTAATAGCTGTAATTTAATGATAAGCCAAAATGAATGAATGACCACTCAGCCATGTGAGATTGATAAATGATCCATTTTCTCTAAATTCCTCCTGGTTGCCAATGAAAAACAAAACCTGCCAAAATATTAACATTTTATTACAAAGTAGTACATCCTATAAAGCTGTATATATAGAAAAACTGAATTTCTATAAACATAAGGGGATATTTAGAAGTTTTATAATCCAATAGCATTTTTACAAAGTGCTAATAGTCTAATTAACCGCTCACAAATTCATCACCATCATCTTTGTGCAACATTTGTAGGTATACATTCGTACTGGTGTTTCTAACGTCCAATAATCTGCTGGTATGAAGCAACTGGCTGCTTTAACTGATAGTTCAATTCTGACACCTTGTGGTGGCTGCTCCACAGGGAGATAACACATCCTGACTATATTTAAATAAAGTGTTTTTCTCTTCAAGAAAACAAGGATTCTCACACCTTCCCATGTTGAGTGGATGGCGTAAGTGATAATAATTTATTTCAGAAATCCTGTGGTGCATGTAAAAGAATTAGCAACAATTTAATTAGATTTTAAATTATATTTTAGGTTCCATTTAAAGAGATTCTTTCTCAAGGGAGTGCCTGGACTGACCCTGTATCCGTGGACATGTGCTACCTGATTGTCTTCACAGCCTCCTCATCTCTTTCCACATCAAGATCGGATGGATCCAAGAAGAACATTTTATCTTCTGGAGGAGATGGTTCTTCTATGTCATCCAAGCCCCGGCTACCATCACTGTTCATGTCACTGTTATCAATATCCATTGGTATATCTGTATCCGCTCCCAGACTGGAAGGTTCTGGCAAAGTTTAAAATGAATTCAGAGTTTTATATTAATGGGAGATCAATCCATCTAAATAGAAAGAGTATATGAAATGTGGGGAAAAAAGCTTTAAAACTCTTAATGAAAATCTAGGAAAGTATCTTTATGATTCAAGATAAAGTAGTATTTCAGGAAGATATAAAATTCACACACCACAAGGCAGAAAATTAATTTGATTAATTAGAATTTAAATCTCTATATGACAGAAGATATTAAAACAAAGTAAAAGATTAGCCACCACTATTGTTTGTTGAGTTAAGTGGTTTTCCACAAGGGTCCAAGGCAATTTGTTGGGGAAAGAATAAATAGTCTGTTCAAAAACTGGTGCTAGTACAACTGGATATCTACATGCACAAAGATGAAACTGGACCTCTTTTTTAAACCAAACAGAAAGCTTAAAGTGGATCACAGGTCTAAAGGTAAGAGCTAACTCTATAAAATTCTTAAAAGAAAACATAGTAGTGAATCTTTGTGACCGTGGGTTATGCAAAGCCTTCTAGATAGAACACCAAAAACCTAAGTGACAAAAGAAAAAATCAGACTTGATTTTGTGCTGCAAATGATAACTCAAGAAAGTAAAAAGACAGCCCAAAGAAGGGGAAAAATATTTACATATATCAAATAAGAGACCTGTATCCCAAATATTTAAAGAACTCTTACAACTCAATAAATAAATAACCAGTTAAATAGGGAAAGGACAGGAATAATAGATATTCCCCAAAGCAGATGTAAAAATGGCCAACAGATAGGTGAAAAGATGTGCGTATCAATTAGCCATCAGCAAAATGCAAATCAAAACCACAATGAGCAGGGTTTGAAACATGGCGGACGAAGTGGATCAGCAACAAACTACCAACACTGTAGAAGAGACCCTGGATCTTATCAGGCTCAGCCTGGATGAGCGAATTTATGTGAAAATGAGAAATGACAGAGAGCTTCGAGGCAGATTACATGCTTACGATCAGCATTTAAATATGATATTGGGAGATATGGAAGAAACTGTGACTACTATAGAAATTGATGAGGAAAAATACGAAGAGATATATAAATCAACAAAACGGGATATTCCAATGCTTTTTGTCCGGGGAGATGGTGTTGTACTAGTTGCCCCTCCATTAAGAGTTGGCTGAAACAAAGAATTTATCATGTATGGAATATAGGAGCTTTCGTATGATTGCCTCTTTAAATGTAGAAGACATTCAAAAGAGAAACCTGCGTAAATTTTGATATTAAGAAATGACCAAGGATTCTTCCACTCCTGAAATGAGGTGATTTGTGGATAACTAAAAAAGTCTTGAGCTAAAGGGCATTTTAATTTTTTTCCAATCCTTTCAATAAATGTGATCACCAAGATGCAGAACTCTTTTTTTCAGGAATTGATTTGTTCTGTTGTTTCCTCAATTTCTGATTTTTTTTCCTTTAAATTAAATTTGATGTTTCCTTTTTTGATAAAAAATAAAACAAAACAAAACAAAACCCACAATGAGCTATCACTTCACACTCACTAGGATGGCAAGAGCCAAAATGACGGACAATAACAAGTGGTGGCGAGCATGTGGAGCAATCAGAATCCTCACACACTGCTGGTGAGAATGTAAAATGTATAGATGCTCCGGAAAACAGCCTGGCAGTCCTCCTCCAAATGTTAAACATGGAGTTATCATATAACTCAACAATTCCACAACTAGATATCTGCCCAAGCGAAATGAAAACGTATGTCCACAGAAACTGTACTCAAATGTTCATAGCAGTATTCATCATAGCCCCAAAGTGGATACAACTCAAATGTCCATCAACTGATAAATAAAATGTGGTATATTCATGCAGAAGAATGTTATTCTCGACAAAGCAGAAGGTAGTATTGATACATGTTACAACATGGATGAACCCTGAAAACATTAAGCTATGTGAGACACTAGTCCCAAAAGACTACACATTATACGATTTCATTTATATGAAATGTCTAGAATAGACAGACCCACAGAGATAGAAAGTTGACGGCAGCTGCCAGGGGCTGGTGAGGAAGAGTGGGGAGTGACCAGGGTGATGAAAATGTCCCACCATTGGACTGTAATGATGGCTGCCTAACTTTGTGAATAAACTAAATGTGTAAAGTACAAAAACTATCTGAATAAAGCTACTTTAAAAAATGATAAGCCACAACACAGAAGGTATTTGTGTCCAGTATAACTGATAAAGAATTATTAGGTAGAATTATCAACAACTCCCTGCAAATCAGTAACAAACAGAAAAATGGACAAAACATGTGAACAGGTAATTTACAGGGGAAAAAACTGTAAGTAACCAGTCAACATATGAAAGATGTTCAAATTCATTAGTATACAAATGTACCGTAAAATCAATATAAATAGTATTTGATACCCATTTATCCAACAGTAGAAAAGTGCAAAAAGACATGAACCATAAATCTAGAGAAGACTTTGGTCTATAGAAAAACTACATTTATTCAGAGTAACCCAAATGAGAAAACCAATCACGCTATCAACGGTGTTAAACAGCAACTATAAAAAACATGCCATTAAAGAAAACATTAAAGTCTTAAGAAATTTAATTTCCGTTCCTTATGCTTTTCCTCCTATAGAACTACTTACATTCAGTTTTTACCAGTCATGTAAATGTTAAAGAAAAATTATGCTTAGAATCATTACTTCTTCCTTCCAAAAAGGTAATCACTTCAATTAATACAATCTTGAAATGAGAAAAAAAAAACAACAACACAACAGCACGCAAGGGAAAATGTCTAGGGAATGACTGATGGAGAAAGAGACAGGGAGTTCTAATGACTGTAGATTCAGGGACCAGAACACGTGGGCTCAAATCCCAATGCTGTAAGTTTCTGGCTACATTTCTTGGGCAAGTTACTTAATGTCTTTGTGCCCAAGTTTACTCATCTGTAAGTACTTAACCTTTTCAAAGGACTGTTCTTAGGTTAAATGTCAATATACGTAAAGAGTGTGGAACAGTGCCTGGCAGTCAGTAAGTACTAGAACTATGAAAACCTCTGCGATAACAGCAGGGTGTTAAAAGTCTTTTTTGTCTAAGATGGAAGAGAATATGCAGCACCACTGGCAATATGAGACTACAAAGTGGTAGGTGGGTTAAAGGAAAAATGGGAAGGCATAATGACTAATAAAAGTGTACCATAGCTGATGTCTGCTTTTTGTTTATTAAATAAAAAAAGTCAAAGTTAAGAAACAAAGTAAAATAAAATATGCAAATATAATCTTATGCAAAGATAATACACAAAAGAATTGTGACCTTCTCTGATCTTTTATGGAAATTAAGAAAAAGAATTTTACCTCCATTGAAAGTAACCTCTCCAAGGCAGTCTCTTGGTACTTTTGATGCACAGCGTTTATGGCAATTGAATTTACAATCTGAAATCAAGTATTTGGTTTATTAATTTATGTAATAAGTCAGGCAGTATCAGATATGGTTAGAGACTTTTAAAGTTTTCCTTTACTAAGAACTCAGGTCTGGGAATAAAGGTCTGGTTTCAAATTCTTATGACACCTCTTAATAGGTATTTAACTCCTCAGGACTGTTTTTTTTGTTGTTTTAATTTAAATTCCAGCTAGTTAACATTGTGTAATATGAGTTTCAAGTGTGCAATATAGTGATTCAACACTTCCATACAATGTCTGGTGCTCATCACAAGTGCCCTCCTTAATCCCCATCACCTAGTTCACCAGCCCCCACCCCGCGCCCCCGACCGCTCACCTCCTCCCTGGTAACCATCAGTTAGTTCTCTATAGTTAAGAGTCTGTTTCTTGGTTTGTCTTTTTTTTCCCTCTGCTCGTTTTTATTTCTTAAATTCCACATGAGTGAAATCATACGGTATTTGTCTTTTTCTGACTGTATTTCACTTAGCATAATTCTCTCTAGCTCCATCTAGCAAGCGGCAAGATTTCACTTTTTTATGGCTGATTAATATTCCACTGTGTGTGTGTGTAACATGCATACATACACTACATCTTCTTTATCCATTCACCAACTGATGGACACGGGCTGTTTCCATAATTTGGCTATTGTAAATAATGCTGCTATAAGGTGCATGTATCCCTTTGAATTAGTAGTTTTATATTCTTTGGATAAATACCTAGTAGTGGGATTGCTGGATCATATTGTTAACTTTTAACTCTTAAACTTTTTGAGGAACCTCCATACAGTTTTCCAGAGTGGCTGTATCAGTTTGCATTCCCACCCCCCACGGTACAAGAGGGTTCCCCTTTCACTACATTCTCAATACCTTTTGTTTCTTGTGTTGTTGATTTTAGCTATTCTGACAGGTGTGAGGTGGTATCTCTTTTGATTTACGTGTCTCTGATAAGTGACGTTGAGCATCTTCTCATGTGTCTGTTAGCCATCTGTATGTCTTCTTTGGAGAAATGTCTATTCATGTCTTCTGCCCATTTTTAGTTGGATTATTCATTTTTGAGGTGTTGAACTGTATAAATTCTTTATATACTTTGGGTACTAACCCCTTATGGGATATGTCATTTGTAAATATCTTCTCCCATTCCACAGGTTGCTGATTTTTAGTTTTATTGTTTTCTTTGCTGTGCAGAGCTTTTTATTTTGGTATAATCCTATAGTTTATTTTTGCTTTTGTTTCCTTTGCCTCAGGAGACACATCTAAAAAAAAGCTCCTATGGCTGATGTCAGAGACATTACTGCCTGTGCTTTCTTCAAGGATTTTTATGGTTTCAGGTCTCACATTTAGGTCTTTAATCCATTTTGAGTTTATTTTTGTATATGGTGAAAGAGAATGGTCCAATTTTCCAACACCATTTGTTAAAGAGACTGTCTTTTTCCCATTGGATATTCTTTCCTGTATTGTTGAAGATTAACTGACCATAGAGTTGTGGGTTCATTTCAGCATTTTCTATTCTGTTCCACTGATCTATCACCATTGATTGGCAGGGGAGAGAAATGGCGCCAGCCAGCTCCCATGTTCCCAGAGAGGTCTCTCATAAATGCTGCTTCTCAGGGGCAGGCTCTGAGAAGAGCCAATAATCCCCTCACTGTGTGCTCCAGGCACTCTCAGATCGCTGTTTCCACAGTGTGTGTCCCTGGGGTTGTGTGCCTGCTTCGCCAAGAGCAGCCCCGATGCCTCTAGATTCCCTGATGCCTCTGGATTCTCTCGGAGTCCAGTCCACTGACACAACTTCAGGCTTGAAGCCCCTCTGGCTGCAAGAACCCACGAAATTTAACCCCTCTTGCTTTCCAAGCCAATGGATGGGGAAGCATTCTCATTGTGCATTCCCCTGAGTGCTCTTCTCTTGCCCTTCTCTGTGGCTCCCCTCTCTTCTGCAGCAACCAGGATCCATTTCTCCTCTAAACTGTGTCCTGCACTTCCTACCTTCTTCATTGTGGCCTCTTCTCTACATTTAGTTGTGGAGTTTGTTCTACAGTCTTCAGGTAGATTTCTGGTGTATTTAGGATGCTTTGATAGTTATCATCTAGTTATATTCATGGGACAGGTGAACCTAGGTTCTTCCTACTCTGCCGTCATCTTCCCCACTTCTACCAGGGCTCAGTTTATCTCTTTAATGAAGCTAATACTATTCGTATGACACATTGCCAAAATGTTACTGGCAGCTCCATGTCTCCTTCCGTTACCTAACATTCGTCTTTCCTGAGAAAGGAAAGTTTCTCAGGCTGACTACTTTTCCAATATATGTCAAGCACTTACTTTGAGTTCCTAATTATTGGGGCCTGGTGCATATGCAAAAGAGAGACTGAGATTCTACAAGCTTTTGTTAGGAATTAGTAAGGGCTTTCCCATACAGCCTTACATGGAAGGACTGAGCTTCTCATGTACAAGATCTCCCACCTTTATGTATGGTTCTCTTTAGCCTGCAAGGACATCAGAGTTGATAGTACTGCAGATGAGTGTCAGGTATAAGCTGTTCAATACTACCGTGTAACTCAGTAAGTTCTCAAACTGGTTCCCAGACCAGCAGCATCCACATGAGTAAGAACTTGTTAGAAATGCAAATTCTTGTACCCCACCCCAAACCCATTACATTAGGAGCTCTGGGAGTGGGGCTGAGAAATGTGTTTTAATAAGTATTTTTAAGGTGACACCAAAATTGAGACCCACTGCTATAACTACGGTCTACTACCACCTTCTACCTTGGAAATACACCTACCAGCAAATTCTGGATAAAAATAACTTCAAGTCCTGACTCAGAATGATTTTGTAATCCTTGTGATTCAAGAAAATTCTGGGTATCATACCAATGGCATTAGGTAAAGGTCATTATAAGAAAAAGTCCCATGATTAATAATTTGGTGGGTGACAAAATTTGTATTAAATAACACGGTCTTTTTAAATGAAATGCCCTAGAAAAATTGATATATGATATTAATATATTCCATTTATCTTAAATAATTGATGTGCATTTTATCTCATGAGGTTTTACAAATTGTGACAATAACAAGATTTCCATTTTCACTTTGAAAATGTAGAGCCAAATTTGTGGCCTGCCTGAGCAAGTATGTACCTTCGAATGGCAGGCATTTTTATTTCTCTGTACTCCTACTCATGGTTTTGGATTTTTTTTTAGATTTTATTTAAATTCAAGTTAGTTAACATATAGTGTATTATCAATTTCAGGGGTAGAATTTAGTGATTCATCAGTTGCATGTAACACCCAGTGCTCCTTACATCAAGTGCCCTCCTGCCTACTCATGTTTTTATTAACTTATGTTTTCTTATATTTTATATATGCTTTCAAGCTGCCTTGAAGTTTTAATATAACAAAGTAGAAAATAAACAGGTGAATGAATGAATGAATGAATACTGCTCTTGGAACTGTATGTTTTCTCAAATTATTCAGAGTAACTGTTTTAATTATTTTTTTCTTTCTTAGCTTGACAAGGTGAATGAAAATGACTCTTTTACTTTTTTTTTTTTTAAGATTTTATTTATTTATTTGAGAGAGAGCACACGAGAGGTAGGGAGGGGCAGAGGGAGAGGGAGACTCCCAGCTGAGCAGGGACCCTGACCTGAGACAAAGGCAGACACTTAGCCAACTGAGCCACTGAGGTGCCCCTACTTTTTAAGTATCTTAATTCATATCACAAAAATATAGAAATCACTGAAATAAGTGATTGTTTTTGACTGATAATTAAAATAGCTGTATAAAAATATATATATTTCTGAACCAATATAAACACAAAACATTATTCTTTTAGAGTTTTAAGAAATTAAACCAATAACCCAGTGGCAGAGTTAACTGGTTTTATTTCAAAATTCATTAATCTACATATTTATTTTAGGTCCTCTATAAAATATCGTACTGCTCTGCATATGGTTTTAGGATGTTTCTGTTCTGTTCAACAGAGCAGCACTATTTACAACCTTTACTAAGATTATTTGTTGGCTAGAATTTGCACATCTGTTATTAATGTTCTTTCCCAAAACATTCCTTAGTGGCTGCTTGCCAATACACTTTAGTGTTGATATTTTAAAGTATTAATTTATATATTAACTCATATTCAAAAGTAAGTTGTTGAAATAGAATTTCAACATTTAATTATGCTTGTCTGCTAGTAATTAAATACCTGGCAACAAAGGCACAACCTGTTCTCTATTTGATGTTCTCCTATGTTGCCAAGACAAGTTTTCTTATATACTTAAGTTAAATTTATGTATAACTAACTTGATTCTGTATTATAAATAGGTTTATTACTGCAAAGACCTCAACTCTAATGTTTTATTTAGATAAAACTAGATAATTCAATTCCACAACTACATCTATTATATAAAAGGTATGATACCAAGAACTGTTAAAATAATCACATAAAAAATAAGTACATAGAATTATAGACAGGCTACTTATACTGCAAATTGGCTCAATAATTAATAAGACATTTTAAACTCTATTTTGGTTTTCACTATATTGTACAGCATTGTTGTGAAGAAGTTATGAGACAAAAAGATAAAATCATCTTTAAAAAGCATAAAAACATTCCACAACTATAGGAAAAAATATTCCAGTATTCTATTAAAAACCTGGTTCATTAAGAGATGTTTCTAGAATATTTTGATAGTGTTCTGGCTTTGTATCCAAATATGGATAATCCCTATCACAATTCCAGGGGCTTCTGCTATATTCTTCCTATTTCAGTGTGATTATAATCTGGAATAACAGTTTTGATACAGCTCTCCTAGCTACATAATTAAAAACAAAAACAATAAAACTCTTGTAATATGTTTGTTTGTGAGTATGAATATTTAAAGGAAAGAGGAAAGCATTATTTTTTATTTTGGGTAGTGTCTGACTCTGAAATCAGAAAGACTTTTTTTAAACTCAAATATCTGCTTACCTGCTTACTAACTGTCCCATATTGGCTCGTGTTAAGCAACCATACCTTATAGAACCAAATTCTACTTTTTTTGTTTAGATTCTAACTTTTCTGCAGCATAATTCCTGGTACATAGTACATATACTGCAGAGAGCAGTTGTTAATAAATAAATAATGTACGTGTGTGTATGCATGTATTGCCTTAATTTTTAAATTAACAACTAGGAAACCAATTTCTTTGCCTAACGCTTCTGAAATAAATATTGTGAATCAAATCTGCTAATGAAAACATTTGAATTGTACTTAAGAATAACAACCAATCCTACCTTTACACTGCATTCCTTGGCGAAAGAGGCCTTTCAGTAACCGCTTGCAGTACTGACATATTGTGGGACGGGTGTAAGAGTGAACAGCAAATGTGTGTGGAACTTTTACTCTGCACATTACCATCTTTTCCATCCAGATTGGGCGACCACTCCAAGAAGGAATTCTCTTACTTGGTTCTTGGTGAACATGTGACTAAAACATAAGTAATTTTCATAAGTATAAGTCAATATTAAAAACAAAGTATTAAGAACAGGAGTTGACCACAAAAGTCATTTATTTTGAACATTAAAGCCAAGAATCTAAAAATGTACATCTCAGCAGTTTCCTCTGGAAGCTTAACTTATCAATACTTGAATGTGAACAGTGCAAATGTTTTTGTTATTATTTATGCTAAAAAAAATTTTTTTTTTCATCTTCACATATGTATGTTCCCTGTGAACTATTATTTGCCAGGCACATACATTTTACAAAAACAAAAGCCTTAAAATGAATTTATGACATATTTAAATCCCTTGAAAAATGTTACCAAGAAATTAATCATAGGAAAATTAAATTCAGAAAGTGTTATTATTACTCATGTTGAATTACTGAACATGATGTCTGAAAATATTTTGAAACAAGTCTTGGTTTTTCAAATTATTTAATAAATACTAAAATATGTTTGTTAAAAACTTAAGTCTAATTAATGATGATGATACAAAAACTGGCAGATACAAATTAAACACCTTTAGCCCCAGTACTTATGCTTTAGGAGGTTCCTTGATATTTAAGTATTTGGGCCTTTTCCCCTAGATGAGCAAAAAGGAAAATTAAAGGTGTTGATTAAAAATTTTTGTGTAACCTGAGGGATAACTAGATATTTGTAGCTATGGTCCTTTCTATATATACAAAGGAAATAATAAAATGAAATTACAGGCCAGTTCAATACGGCCTATCCCATTCATTCAACCTTCATTGATTATTATATTATAGGCCAGGCCCCTACACTTTGTATCACAGAAGCAAAAATGAATGAAGTACAGTCCATTCTCTCAAGCACAAAATACCTAATGACCATTTAGATGTATTATACATTTTGCTGTAGCTGCTTGCACCTTTTTTTTTTTTTTTCTGCTTGCACCTTCACTGCTAGAACTGAGGTCCTGAGATCTTTCATATGCCTTCTGTAACTAGTAATGTTTGTAGCCCAGAGAAGTCGAATCATTCTGCATTGAAATGTTCAACCAATAAAAGCAGAAGAAACCAGAAGGAACCAAGAGACAGAAGTGTATGAAAGAAGTGAAGGGAGGAGTTTAAAAAAAAAAAAAAAAAGGGGCTTTTTGGAAGAAAGCAGGACAACAGAAAAGAAGAAAAAGAAAAGGACATACAAATGGAGGAGAACATTAAAAAACACAAATATAATCTCTGATGGTTTCACTAATGTCTTGCCACAAATGTTCTAAAGCAAATTATGAAGCAGTTTAATTTAAGAAAAGTACAAAAAGAAGGTTAAAACCCAAGCCAAACTTGCTTGCTTGCTTCAGCTCCCCAAGGTCTCCTGCTCTGGTCTGGCTTACCCTTCCGCCAGGCAGCCAGGTACAGAGCACCCTCAGCAAAAGCAGTGCCACAGTGATATTGCAAAGCTAATAAAGAAGCCAGCAAGAACCAGAAACAGATGTTGTAGGCTTTTGTTCATTTGTTCATCCCTGGCTCCCTATTCTCAACACCCTGCTTCTCTTGCTCCTGCTTCTACCACTTTTGGTTTGTCTCAAGTTTCAAACATGCAAGATGGAATAAGACTGATTTTGGCCAGTCATCATCAAATATATAGGATACCCCGGTAAGGAAGAACTTCCTAACAGACCCCTTCATATGCCAACAGCCAGCTGGTGACTGCCTGCCTTTTGTCAGGTCCTCCTGGGATTGGGTACTGGGGACATGGTACACAGCATGTGAGCAAAGAACTACACAGGGGACTGTGCTGGTAGCAGCCACCTGATTTTTCATGCCTAGTACAAGCAGTAATTTATTTTAAATATGAAAAAACAGGCTCAAATGGATTAATATTACTAATTGCCAGTATCAAAATCAAGACCTAGCCCTAGGTCTTCTACACAGAAGTCCAGTGATTCTTATTCTTTTCCCCATCTCAACATACCTGGGCATATGCTACAGTCTCACTAATGACTGTGGTTTACCACTCTGTGGAGTGAGGAAGGCAGGAAAGGTATGGAAGATGGAACCAGAATTTGGAGGAAGGAGGACACTGGTAAAATTACCTGGAGCATTTGGTGAAAATGGGACCACTGAGACTAAATAGAGTTGAGTGAAAGTTCTTCTCTTGCCTTGCTCTAATGGCCCCTCTTTACAAACTACTACTTAAATTCTTATTTCTTATTAATGTGTAGCCAGAAATTCTCTAAAAGCAATCCAATTATTTCCACAGTGTGAGTTTCAACTAATATTTGCTTAAGTGAACATATGCTCACAAAAACTTTATAACAATGTTGCCAACTCTCAATTAGACGCAATAATAAAGGCAATAAAAGCATTTAAAGGGGGCAATTCCCTAATTATATATATTTCACTTTGGAATATTATTCAGTGAAAAAAAAACCCTCCACTTTTATGCACACACTAAGCCCCATCATTTTCCTTCTACCTTGATTCTGTCCTGTCCTGGCCCCTTGGGCATTTGCCCCAATGTACTGCTAGGAATATTCCTCTTTCTCTCATCTCCAAAGAGCCATCATTCAATTCTGGTCTCTCCAACCTTAGTGGTCCTGTTGTAACCAAATTCAGTGAAAAGCCTATCTTCTTGTGCTCCTCCCTCTCCTTACTTGCTTCCCTTTAGACTGACTTCAGACGCTGTAACAGAAACTGCCTTCTTACATGTAAACAATGACACCTCAGAGTCAGATTCAGAAGTTTCTATTCCCAACTGGCCTTTTTCAAGCTTATCTCAGTAGTCACTGAAGGTTACTATCTTGACCACTCAGAAACTTTCCTTCCTCATTCCTTATCTACTAAATAAGGATAAGAGCTGCCTACCTTCCAGGACTGTGGTGAAAATTACATGACAAAAGACAAGTAAAGCATCCAGCATGAAGCCTGCCACACAGAACTCAGGAGGCTCTCACCTTGCAGCTATTTGGAGTTAGTTCTTCTCCAACATTGGTTCAGATTCAGGGTTGCACTCATTTCCTCATTGCTATCTCCTCTATTCCTTAGAGTGTCCTCGTTTCCCACTCTCCCTTCTCTAATTTTCCTCTGTGAGCTCTTTTCTTACTGTACCTTTTTCCTTTTTGAGACTGAATGCTTGGACTGATAAAAACAACCTTTTTGAGACACATTCCACTCTATGATTTCTACTTGTTCTGAAATACTCTCCACAATCTAACCAATACAAACATATCACTCTTATTTTCTTCCCCTTCCCTAAGGAATTTTCATCTTCAGGATAAAATATAAAATAATGAATTAAAACTTAACACCTTATTCATCTGCTCTGTCCTGCCATTTCCTAATCTAGTATTACTTATCTGGGGTAGATGGCATCTCAGCATCATTTGTGGGACTCTTAAAAAAATATCTCTCTATCCTACAGACCCCATTCCTAACTAAGTTTCCTGTGCAATTCATCTATAAAATGCACTAACTTTTCAATTACCAGTCTTTTCCCGAGTTCTTGCATATGTTTTTATAATAATTCTTTGCTCTCAGTTCCTTATACCATAGCACTCTTTTTTTCTAAGTTAAACATTTCTCATTAGGGCTAAACAACATGGAAACATGGGATTTTTGTGAAAGAACTTCAGAAGCTTTTATTCTGATGCCTCAGTACAGCAAAATCTTGTGACTAGGATATCAGGACAATAGCCCAAAGGCTTGATTTTGCCATTAATTTATGGAAGACCAAGGGGGTTACAGAAACAACTAAATAGCGTTGGTGCTATAGTGGTGAGCACAGCTGCTTTCCAGAAACAACTAAATGATAAGATTGCAATCTACAGATGGAGGTCATTTTAAATACTAGCAAATGAACAAGCAAGTTCTTTCTTTCTTCCTTGATCTACTGTTTCATTCTTCAGAGGTACAATATATTAGGAAAAAATCACTAGCCTAAAAATAATCAGATCTGGGTTTAATTCTAATGTTGCTTACCAATTTGCTCTGTGACTTGAGTCAAGTTACTACTTGACCATTATGAGTCTGAACTGTCTCATTATGTACAGATCTACTAAGACATCTCACTGGAATACTGTGAGGATCAATGGGTTCATTCATTCATCACTGAATACCTACTAATTACAAGGTATTGTGCTGGACATGGTAGGGCACACAAAGACACGAGCACTGTCTTCTCTAAACAGATCATAAATTCCTTGAGGACACTATGATATTAAGTTAGAATGCTATACACACCATTAGAGAGGTTTGAAAAGTGGTCTGGCATTCAGCAAATAAAGTAACTTCTAGGTAACGGAAGAATCCAGGAAAAGTAGCTGTTGAGCTAGATCTGGAAAAAGCATGTAGGAGGGACACCAATAAGAGCAAAGGTAGAGGGAATGATGGTGTGTTCAGGGAATGTTGAATAGAACAGATTGTTGGGGGGAAAAAAAACCAGATTATTGGAAACATAGAATATATAAAGAATTCCTAGTAGGGAGTGATATAATCAGAGTTGTGTATTAAGCTGTAGTGAAATGTAATGATCTGGCTCTAGTATGTAAGATGAAGTGAAGTATGGTAACCAGAAGCTGGATACTGGTTAGGTTAATGCAGTGGTCCAAGTGATAATGTGGTCCCAAAGTAGATAAAATGCAATTCATTACTACTAGTAAACTCTGTCTCCAGTAATACATTTTAAGTTTTTGAAGCGTAGGAATGTGAGTAGTCTTTAGTACATATTTATGTTCTAGGATGATGTCATATATCCTCTAGAAACATAAGGAATAAGTAGTAAAATGCCCTTTTATTGCCTTAAAATACACACCTCTTCTGTGGGAAGGGCCACATATTCAGTCTGTAGGAGTCTTGGAACTGAGAGGCCAGGTCCTGGCAGAGATACATTTGATAGACGTCTCTTTCTTACTCCACTACAATTATTTGGAATCTTGAAGGCACATCGTTTATGATAATTTAATCCACAGCCTAAATATATTTTAAAAGGTAAAAAAAATAGTAGATTAAAGAAACTTTAGGGGCACCTGGATGGCTCAGTCCATTAAGCATCTGCTTTCAGCTCAGGTTATGATCCCAGGGTCATGGGATTGAGTCCCCCATCAGGCTCCTTGCTCAGTGGGGAACATGCTTCTCCTTCTCCCACTCCCCCTGCTTGTGTTCCCTCTCTCTCTCTGACAAATAAATTAAAAAAATAAAGAAACTAATATATAAAGTATGTTACATAAAAAATACATGCTTCTTTATTTATTTTCTCTGGCAGCAATAGTTATCCTAATTAAGAACCTGGATAACAAGCTAAGTGGAAGCCAAAAAATTCAGTGTAAAATTACTGGCCTCCACCCCAGACTGACTGATTCAGGAATTCTGGGGATGGGTTCCAGCAAAGTATGTTTTAACAAGTCCTTGAGGTGATTCTGATACATGGCAAAGTTTGAGAACAATCAACTTAAACACTTCAGCAAACTGTGGACTGTATACTAAACCCCTCCCATGACATGTGAAAGTTACATGAAATCCAAATTTCAGTGTTCATAATTCATTTTATTGAAACACAGCATGCTCTTAATTTCTTTACATCTTGTTTACAGCTTTCATGGTACAGGAGCAGAGTTAAGTAGTTGTGGCAGAGACTATTAGCCAACAAAACTTAAAATATTTCGTTTCTGGCCCTTTACAGAAAAACTTTATTGATTCTCCACCTTCTCCACCTTAAGGACTTAGAGGACTCAGAAATGTGCACCTGACTCCTGCCCCCTGGCAATTCTAGTTCAGAAAAACAGATCTGTCCAATTCTAAACCCTGGTTACCACCTAGTCACCAACCAATGATCTTATTCTTTTTTTTTTTTTTTAAGATTTTATTTATCTGAGAGAGAGAGAGAGAGAGTGCACACACAAGCGGGGAGAGGGGCAGAGGGAGAGGGAGAAGCAGACTCCCTGTCAAACAGGGAGCTCGATGCAGGGCTCGATCCCAGGACCCTGAGATCATGACCTGAGCCAAAAGCAGACGCTTAACTAACTGAGCCACCCAGGCGCCCCTGGATCTTATTCTTTCATTAATTATTAGAAAATGCAAATACAAAATCCTATTTCAAATGTTACAAAAACTTAGAACACATACCTTCACATTTCAGTCCTTGACGTACCAATCCCCAGAGCATCTCACCACAATAATCACAAAAAGTGGGAGCTTTATAAGAATGTACGTAGAGAGTATGTGGACGAATCTGGAAGTCTTCTACTGTGGCCAAAGCTTTTTAAAAAGAAAAGTAGCAAAATAAACCCTATATCTGTAATGGCAATGAGATTAAGAACATTGACCATATTCACTTATGTCAAAGTACATGGAATCTTTTTTCTCTGAAAGTTTCATTTATCATAAAAAATAAATTATTTTCAGCATTTAATATTGTGGTTTTCAAACTATTTTAGGAAGTTCATCAACTCCAAATAATTTGAGCTCCAAAAGTAGGTTTGTAGGTAGGTATTTCAACCTCCAAAAACATATTTACATAGTGATAAGATCACAAATAGTTGGTACGTCTATTTTTATAATGAAAAACTGTTTAACTTATAACGCACTGGGAAATAGAACAGTAAAGTAAAAAAAAGGCAAAAAACCCCACAAAATGTGAAACTTGCAGAAACTGTGGAACTTAACCTCAATTGTAAACACTTTGAGTTCTAACTTATGATCTCAGCATAAGCTGTCTTCTTGATAGTCCTAGTAGTTAAGAAAAAGAGACTCCTCTCCTCTGTGCGCAACTGAACACTAGTAGACACATCCACCAGTAGCTAGCCTCTCACCTCCACCTTCAAGTCATTAGTGGATATCCCAAACAGTCCACAGTTTGCTGAAGTGTTTAAGTTGGTTGATATCATTAGTGGATATCCCTGTGGCCTGATGAAGGGTCTAGCGCAAAGAAGGAATGGATAGGAGTACAACCTCCAGGGACGACAAGAAGTGAAGCCCTTTTGGAGTGGAGAGGAAGAGAAGGACTGGGAAATGTACACATGATGGGGTGGTGGTGCAGATGCATGACTAATGTAGGGGCTAGATGAATGGAAAGATCAAGGACTAATAAGGAAAGGTGTTGATAGAGAGGATCTCAAGAACAGGCTGCAGAGATGAGTTTGAGAGTGGAAAAAATGGTGGCAGGAGTCTAGACTCTTGGCTGGCTTTCCTTCCCTTTCTCTCTCTTTTCTCTCTTCCTCTCTCCCTCCCTCCTTTCCTGTCAAACAAGAAGTTCTGTAGGCCTAAGTGCACTCTTTGTTCCTTTACATTCCTCGCTAGCAATCCTGCCCATCTGCTGCTGGATGAGATCAGAAATAAAAGGAGCTAAGGAACAACAAATAGCAAGAGTGGGTGAGGGGGAAACGAGGGAGGTAAGAAAATGCCCACTGAGAACACACAGGGAAGGAGCAATACTGAAATCATGGGGGACATTCAGTATTGCACTTTCCTCTTCCACATCTTCATTATTCCTCCTTTTCTCCTTTCTTTTTGAACCCCAATTCTCCTCTTCTATGCTCTTCACAGAAATGGGGAAAAAGAAATTGAACTTCAGTATAATTGTTTTATTTCGTTGACTCAAAGAGTATATTCCTCTTCCAGTTCCAATGATAATTCCCTTAGCTTAGTAACATTCACATAAACAATTCAGGGCTTATTTTCCTACTTTCTCATCTGTGATACAACCTTCCTGAAAGTAAAATTCACATGGTCACCATTATTATAGATGAAAGAAGTTAAGCAACTGTACCACGAAGACTAAGTATAACTGAACATAGCATTTAGTACAAAAAATAAGGCTCGTTGAAGAAAAAGACAACAAAATAAAAGGAGCTATTTACTTACCTGAAAGAACAACTTCTACTAGGTCTCCATCATGTATTTCATCTGCTGAGGTAATCAGCTGCAAAATATTTTCTGAGTTCATGTCATGGCGAAAGAGAAGAATTTTGTCATACATGCCAAAGAATCCACACTCTGGAAACTACATGAAAACAGTCCTATATCAGTATACCCACAGGTTTCTATTTTTATGAGTAAATGTCTCAATCTTCTGAAAGAACTTTACATGTAGTTTTTAGCTTAACACTGTTTGCTAACAATTCTATTAATATCTAAAAGATCAACCATGTACTCAAGCATCCTTGGTTCAAGTTCAAAAATAGAACAGTAAGCTTAAATATAATTATTGATTATCTTAAAGCACATGTCTCTTAGAAACATAGGATTCTCCTTATTCAGTTATTGATGGAGAATATAATCTTGAATTTAACTGCTACTCTATCTTACATTGCCTGAGATAAGCAGTCTTTCCTGTCCTCTAGAACTGAGCTTCCTCTATAGCTACTAGCCATGTTAAATGCAGTTAAATTTAAATTAAAATAAAATAAAATAAAAAGTTCAGCTCCTCAGTCACTCTAGCCACATTTCATGCATTTAATCACCACCCTAGCTACTGGCTTGCCTATCATTTTGGACTGTGCAGATATAGAACACTTTTATCACCATGGTAAACTCTACTGAATGGTGCTAGTATAAGATTAATAATTCCCAAACTACCAACACAAGAGTATCAATTCCAACATTTTTGACAAATGCACCTATGGTCTCTAGCATCTAATACTTTCTTTACTCACTGTTATTACAAACACATGATTCTTTATGGTAACTTTCTTTTTACTGTTTTTTTGTTTTTTTTTTTAATATTTATTTGAGAGAGAGGGAGGGAAGGAGAAGGGAGAGAGAGAATGCGCACAAGCGGGAGGGGCAGATGGAGAGGGAGAGAAAATCACTGAGCATGGAGCCCTACCCAGAGCTTGATCCCAGTACCCTGAAATCATGACCTGAGCCGAAATCAAGAGTTGGACACTTAACTGACTGCGCCACCCAGGCACCCTGGTAACTTGCTTTTTAAAAAACCTTTGACCAGAGCAGGAGACTTACAGATCTGTTCACATGCCCTATGTATATTATTCCAAGGCTTCTACACTTTGTGACTACAGAGCTGACACTTTGGGGATTGGCATACCAAGGACTAAAATATGAAGGTATGAGCTCTAGAAGTTTTTGTAGTTAATAATGTTATTTAAGAGAAAATTTTAAGTACTTGCCTTACAAAATAACTTTAATTTCTAAATCAAAACCAAGATCATCTAAAATACCAGTGGCTTGGGAAATGCTGCTCTAGGTATTTCAATTTTCTTTAGTTTATCTCAGAATTGAGATATTTTGGGCTTATTTTGGCTCCTCAGAGAATACCCTTTAATGTACTATACAGTATGTCACTGGCCTGCACTGAATGGCTTGATACATATGTCACAATAAACTGTAACCGCATTTATTGCAGGGATGCTGCTGATGATATGGTTCACCTACTTCATATGGTAGCCCTTCTTTTTGAGGCTCATAAAAGAAATTTCTCTGGATGGTTTTGTAATATGAACAATTTGATCATCCAACTAATCATGTTCTCTGTTTACTTCACTCACTGGAAAAAGTAAAGCTAAATTTGTGGCCCACTTCCAACATGAATCTAGGATATTACAGCGTGTGTTTTAGGTGGAGACGTCTTCTTATCTTCTGAACTTAATTTTCCCATTAAAAATCCATATATATATATATATATATATGTCTAAAAAGGTCTAAAATTTATTGGAAAAATATTAAATTAAAAAAATTGAAAACAATGACTTAATTAGAAATTTGAGTTGATTTGATTTTTTTATACCTGAGTAAATAATGAAAAAGTACAGAAATATTTAGATTTTTTATAATAGTCTACTTTCAACTGAGTTACCGACAAAACTTTATAATATGCTTTAAACATACATCTAACAGTATAACAATTTTCAACTGAAAAGATAGGGGGTAAAAATACAGAATCAAACATTTTTATTACATTTTAAAGCTTGAAATTAAAATGTTGTAAAATTTTATTGAGTATTTCAAATTAGAAAACATCTAATAGGAGTAAAACATCTCCATAAATTAGTTGCAACAGTTCTTAACTATTAATAAAAAAAAATTCCAGGGCGCCTGGGTGGCTCAGTCGGTCAAGTGGCTGCCTTCAGCCCAGGTCATGGGTTGGAGCCCATGGGCCCTGGGATGGAGCCCCACATAAGGCTTGGCGGGAGCCTGCTTCTCCCTCTCTCTCTGCTTGCCTCTCCCCTTGCTTGTTCTTCCCCTCAACCCCCCTGTCGAATGAATTAAAATCTTTAAAAAAAAAAAAAATTCCACACTCCATCCTTTTATAAAAATGACTAACAAGGGGCACCTGGGTGGCACAGTCTGTTTAGCATCTGCCTTCAGCTCAGGTCATGATCCCAGAGTCCTGGGATCAACCCTCTGCCTCTGTCCCTCTCCCTGCTCCTGTTTGCACTCTCTCTCAAATAAATAAAATCTTTAAAAAAACAAAAACAAAATTTTATATGAATAAAACTCATTTTAAAAGTTCCACATTTTTTGCATATCTTCTAAGTTCAAGGCATTGGTCCCATGGTTTGTAAAGGTAAGGCAGACATCCCCTCCCAGGAGTTTACAATCTAGTAGGAAGATGGAAATAAAACAAATGTATAACATAGTAAGGGAAATGCCAAAAATGAAAAATAAACAAAATTCTAGAAGAGGGGGAAAAAACTTTAACCAGGAATGTGGAATGTCACCTTAACAATGATAAAAAAGAGAAGCAAGGTTTCCATGGGCAGAAAGTGAAAGTGAAAGTATAAAGGTCGTAGCTGAGAAAACACATAAATGGGAGAAAGTTGAGTGGACCCCTATGACTGAAGAATGAAGGGAGAGCTGGGTAGAAAGAGGGCAAAAATGCACACAGGAGCCCCATGGGGACTATACTTAAGAAAGAAACTTGGGAGTCAACAGATTGGGGTTCAGGCTTTGCCAACTACTAACCATAGCACCTTAGATAAGCTGTTTAACCTCTCTATGCTGTTTCTTGTCTATAAATTTGGAATAACAGGAATACTGGCTTTATAGGGTTCTGGTCAAAATTTATTTAGTTGATGCTATAAAGTAGTACCATGATCAGTAAATACTAATGGTTCTTATTATCTTATATCTAAGGGGGGAGAGAGAAAGAATCCCAGAGCAAGGCTGTGACATGATCAAATCTATTATCTTAAAAAGATAATGCTGACATGTAGTAGGGACTGGAACAGGAAGAGACCAGAGCAAGCTCCTGAAGAAGGCTGAAGCTACTGGTCAGGAAAGAGGTAGCAGGGTCTGGATTATTCAGTGAGAAGATGGAAAGCAAAACAAGAAGGAACACTTCTCTCTCAAATCTATCTTTGGTAAATTACATGGATCATTAGTATTGTTTTGACCAAATCAGAAGTCCCAAAAACTAAAGAGCTAAATAAACACATTAATGAAAGAAGAAAAACATCCAAAAATGTGTAGCTTAGAAAAAAATACGTATAAAATAATCTTGATAAACACATGACCTAGAATTCACATTGGCATTATTAAGAAACTGAAGAGCAAATAAAAAGAATGACAGGGAATGTATTAAGAATATTTACTTAAAATAAGTATTTGTGTACCAGGATGGAAAGCCTTCAGTGATGATAAAGAATGAAGTAATTTTCCAGTCTAGCAAATGTTTACATAAACTATATTCATCTATATGGTTGAGAAATTACAGAGTTCCAAAAGGGGAAAAATGTATTAAATAGCTTGTAAAAAATAGATCTCTGCTATTCACAATTATGATTTGTAATTGTGACTTGGTAGGATATTTAGGAATCATCTGAAAAGTCAGCACAAAATGAAGTTACAGAAAATAGGGCCTGAAAAAAAAGCAAGAGAATATTAAACATTGCCACTGAACATCAGAGAAAAACTGTAGCCAAGTTTTGTTTTTTGTTTTTTTTTTAAAGATTTTATTTATTTGAGAGAGAGAATGAGATAGAGAGCATGAGACGGGGGAGGGTCAGAGGGAGAAACAGAGCCACCCAGGCGCCCCAAACTGTAGCCAAGTTTTAAAAACATTATGAAGTCTTGGGCGCCTGGGTGGCTCAGTTGGTTAAGCGACTGCCTTCGGCTCAGGTCATGATCCTGGAGTCCCGGGATCGAGTCCCGCATCGGGCTACCTGCTCAGCAGGGAGTCTGCTTCTCCCTCTGACCCTCCTCCCTCTCATGCTGTCTCTCATTCTCTCTTCTCAAATAAATAAATAAAATCTTTAAAAAAATAAAATAAAAAAAATAAAAACATTATGAAGTCTTGAGACATGGGCATATTAAAGATAAACATCTAAAAAGAAGAAACAAGGAAATAAACCATGAGTACACACTTTGAAAGATCTGAACAATTATACTAGGAAACCCTCCCCCCACAAAAAACAAGAAAAAAGCAAAACCTTGTTGATAATGATTTGAATATACAGGTATTGACACTTCATAATTTTTAAAAATTCAGAGAGGCACCTGGGTGGCTCAGTTAAGCATCTACCTTCAACTCAGGTCATGATCTCAGGGTCCTGGGATCGAGTCCTGTGTCAGGCTCCCTGCTCATTGGGGAGTCTTCTTCCTCTGCCCCTTCCCCACTCCCCCCACCTCTCGTGTTCTCTCTCTCAAATGAATAAAATCTTTAAAAAAAAAAAATTCAGGAATAAGATTTTCAAGCAGGAGTAAATTGTTAAGCCATGTCTCAACTTTGACCATACACTAGAATCACCTGTGGACCTTAAAAGATGCTAAGGCTCTCCTCCCAGGTTTATGGTTAAGGTCTGTGGAATAAGATATGGACACCTGAATTTCAAGTTTACTTTTATATTATTTAATATACTTATATATATACTCTTAAAAAAACAGACTTTAAAAAACTGTATTTTTAAGAACAATTTTAAAGTTACAGAAAAATTGAGACAATAGTACACAGAGATCCCATGTTACCCACACCTAGTTTCCCCTATCATGAACATCTTACATTAATATGGTACATTACAATTAATGAACTAATACTGATACATTAACTGAAGTCCATACTTCCTTCATTCAGATTTTCTTAGCTTTTATTCAATTTCCTTTTTCCATCCCAGGATCCCATAGAGGATACCACATTACCTTCAGCTATCATGTCTCCTTAGGCCTCTTTTGGCATGACAGTGTTTTCTCAAGACATTGCTGGGTTCTGAGGACCTTGACTAAACATCAGGTATTGTATAGGAGGTCCCACCATTAAAATTAATCTGATGTTTTTCTCATGATTAGACTGGAGTTACAGGTTTTGGGGAAGATCATAGAGGTCAAGTGTCATTGTCATCACATCATATCAAGCGTACCTACTACCAACATGATTTACTGCTATTGATGTAGACCTTGATTATCTGGCTAAGGTAGAATTTGTCAGGTTTCTTCACTGCAAAGCTATTCCCTCTGAACCCCTAATACCCGTACCCTTTGGAAGTCAGTCACTATGTACAGCCCACTCTTTTTTTTTTTTTTAAGATTTTATTTATTTGAGAGAGAGAGAGAACACATGTGTGCACATGAGCAGGGGGTTGGGGAGAAGAGAGCAGGGCAGAGGGAGGGAGAGAATCTCAAGCAGACTCCATGCTGAGCACAGAGCCTGACCCCATAATCCCAAGATCATGACCCTAGCCAAAACCAAGAGTCGTATGCTCAACCAACTGAGCCACCCAGGCACCCCCATGCAGCCCACTCTTAAGGAATGGTGAGTTGTGTTCCTTCTCCTTGAAGGCAGAGTATGTATATAAATTACTTGGAATTTTTCTGCATGTGAGATTTATCTACTTTCCCCATTTATTTATTCATCCAATCATTTATATACACATGTATACTCACAGATATTTATTAATACTTTGGGATATAATATATACTCTTTAAGAATATAATTTATTTTTGAATAGGTAATTTATTCCCATGGCTCAAAATTTTTAAAGTACAAAAGAGCATAGTGCAAAATCTATGCTGGAGTTGCCCAGTTATCCCTGCCACAGTCAACACTGTTGCCAGTTTTTCTTAGTATCCTTCTGAAGATATTTTGTACCTAAAATGTTGTTGTTGTTGTTGTTGTTGTTTTACACAATTGTATAGTTTTAGTTTACTAGTTCCCTACTGATGGGATAGGAGTCGAGGAATAAAAGTAATGCCAAACTGCTTTGAGTTCAAATCCTGATCCATTTCACTTACTGTGTAACTGTGGCTAACTTACTTAACCTCAGTTTCTCTATCTCCTACTTCATAAGGTGATCATGAGAATTAAATAAATGAGTACACATAAAAAGCTTAGAACTGATCCATTTTGGGCACTATATAAATCTTAGCTACTGTTTCAAATCTTTTGTCATTACAAACACCTGATGTATCATCTTATACACACATCTTTTTCCACTTTTTGAGTATATGAATAGGATTACTTCCTAGAAGTAGATTTGCTAGGTCAAAGAATATTTTGACATTTTAATTTATTTTATTTTTTTTTTAGAGGGAGCAATTGCATGGGGGTGGAGAGTGAGGGGGGCAGAAAAGAGGGAGAGGGAGAAGAAGAATTTTAAGCAGGCTCCACACCCAGCATGGAGTCCAACTAGAGGCTTGATCTCATGACTCTGAGATCATGACCTGAGCCAAAATCACGAGTCAGACACTTAACTGACTGAGCCACCCAGGCATCTCTTGACACTTTTAGATATTGCCAAAATGTTCTTTATAGAGACCATGCCAATTCATGTTTCCATAAGTAATATATTGAGTGCTTATTTTTTCCACATTCTATTTTACAGTGTTTTATTAGTCAGCTTAGGCTGCATTAACAAAATATCACAGATGGAGTAGCTTAAACAACACAAATTTAGTTTCTCAGATTTCTGGAGGCTAGACTCCTGATATCAGGGTACTAGCATGGTCGAGTTCTTGAGAGGCCTCTTGCTCACTTGCAGACAGCAACCTTCTCACTGAGTGCTCAAATGACCTCTCCTCCAAAAATGCACATGGCAGGAGAGAGACAGATCTCCTTCTTCCTCTTCTTATATAAAGCTACCAATCCTATCGGATTAGAACCCTATGACTTCATTTAACCTTAATTACTTCCTAAAAGTCCTATCTCCAAAGTCACACTGAGTGAGGGTTAAGGCTTCAACATATGAATGTGAGGGGTGGGGAGGAGAGACACAATTTAGTCCTAGCAAATTTGTTAATGTTAGGTAAAAAATGGTTATTTCAGTATAGTTTTAATCATAAGAAGTTGAACATCTTTTACATGCTTAAGGGACAACTGTATTTCCTCTGTATACACTAGTTATTCATATTCTTTGACCATTTTTAATGGATTAACAGATCTTTAAAACTCCAAATCCAAACATTCCTCAAAATGTTTCTCATTATACAGGAAACGCTTAATAAGTCCTGGACAACCTATCAAAAAACACAAATAAAAACCCTGTATATTGGGGCGCCTGGGTGGCTCAGTCAGTTAAGCGGCTGCCTTCGGCTCGGGTCATGATCCCAGGGTCCTGGGATCGAGCCCCACATTGGGCTCCCTGCTCGGTGGGAAGCTTGCTTCTCCCTCTCCCACTCCCCCTGCTTGTGTTCCCTCTCTCGCTGTATCTCTGTCAAATAAATAAATAAAATATTAAAAAAAAAAACCTGTATATTTAATAGCATATATGTTGAATTTCTCAAAATGATCTGATGCCAATAAAACATCCTATACAGGAAAAGAGAGCTTTACCAAAATAATAGCTGTTTACCTACACCAGACTCCAGTAGAAAAGAACAAAAGAGAACCTTTTTCCCTTTCAAAATTGTATAATTTTAAGAGAAAGAAATATTCTAGCAAACTAATGATAATCAATTCTTGATTACATTTATAAATCCACTATTTTCATTGGACTCCTTTCTCTTTACCATTCAGAATGCAAGTCTTAGCTAATAAAATGGTATAATGCTTTCTAAGCATTCTACTTCCATGGGGAAAAAAGCAATTTGTGATTGGGAACAAGATTAGAAGAGCAGCAGAGGTGGTAACATGTTTAGTAACTGTCAGTAATTGTCACTGGCCATTTATTTAGTATATTCCTAAACTAGAATTCTCAATCAGGGCAATTTTGTCCCATAGAAGGTAATGTCTTGAGACACTTTGGGGTTGTTACAATGTGAGGTACTGGTGTCTAGTGGATAGAGGCCAGGGATGCTGCTAAACATCCTATGATGCATAGGACACTGCACAAAACAATTATCCAGCCCAAAATGTTGACAGTGCTGAAGCTGAGAAACACTGCTCTGGGGAATAAAGGGGTCAAGAATATAGAGAGACTGGAAAATGTGGAAGGAAGTTGACCAAGTTCTGAAAATTACACATGCCCATATTTCCTTCCCTAGCCTACCTAAGCCTTGATTAAAAGAAGAAAATAGGAAATGAAAGAGACAGCAAAAGAACTAGCAGGGTAGAAGTAAAATAGGCCTTTAATTTGGCCTCATTCCAAATTCCCCCCAGGCTTTTCTGCACTTGCTTTCTATAGACTGTGCAAATGACTCCTCTTGACTGTGCAAAATGAAGTCTTTTCCCAGTCCATATGGGAGAGGAATGGAATTTCATTCTAAGTTATCAAATGCTCACCCCTTATGCACTGCTCTCTTTGCCCACTTAACATTCCATATGTCTTTACTTTTGCAGTAAAGATGGCTTCAATAATAAAAAACAGAGCATCTTATCTTTCTAGAACCATCTTACGGAAATAACTTTTGATGGTGTTGACACTTGTTTGTAATTAAAAGGTTCCAATACTTGCAAATAAAATTCCTTCAAGCAATACTATATTTTGAGAGCTATTTGATGTGAACACTTTAAATTCATATCATAAAATTCCTATCAGTAAAATGCTAGATGAGGTAGAAGTTTTCAAGTTTGTTTTTTTTTTTAAGATTTTATTTATTTATTTGAGAGAGAGAATGAGAGACAGAGAGCATGAGAGGCAGGAGGGTCAGAGGGAGAAGCAGACTCCCTGCCGAGCAGGGAGCCCGATGCGGGACTCGATCCTGGGACTCCAGGATCATGACCTGGGCCGAAGGCAGTCGCTTAACCAACTGAGCCACCCAGGCGCCCAGAAGTTTTCAAGTTTTTAATTCTCCTTGGTCAAATACAATTTTTATACATTAACACAACTTCAGAATTTAACACTATTTGAACAAAAATTTATTACTGTACACTTTTTTAAAGGAGTATGGTTTTTTCTAGGTGCAATGGGAACCACTGCAGAGTTTCAATGCACATCTAATTTTTTTTAAAGTTTACACTGAAATATGAGTAAAATGCAATAATCTGAATTAGAATAGATCACCACATACATGCACATGCATACACACCCATGTAACTACCTCCCAGATCAAGATACAGAACATTCTCAGCACCACAGGTTTCTTTACATTCACTTAATTTGAGAAGCTGAATACTAAAGTAATTTTAAATTTGATGTCAAGTAAATCATAGTAAGTCTAATAATAAACCAGATCATAGTAAATAAGCTCCACAAGGGGAAGGGCATTCTCTTTTCCTACTCCCTACTGAATGTACAGTACCTAGAACTTAGTATTTAATTTACTGAAAAAAGCTGTTGACTAGAGAGCAAAGGTAACTAATTTAACACTAATAAAATTCCCAGAAACAAATATCCTATTTAACATAATTTTTCAGGAAAGTATGTAGTTGAAGAGAAGAATTTCAATGACCATTTCTATATACAGATAGATGGCACTACAGTCTAGATGAGTCAATGAGAAAATTATTCAGTGGGGACTCTGAATTTATTCTGAACTTTCATCATTAATCTTCAACCTAGGATTTTCTGGATATGATACATTAGAGGAGCTGCCTCATTTAACACCATTTCTCTTTGACACAAACCAGAGTAATCTTTTTTCATTTCCTTTTTACTTGTTTTGCTATTAGTTCTGTTTATCTTTAATTCAAACTTTCTGGAACTTTCTATCCTAGCCAACACATTTACCTGAATATCTAGCAGAATTGGGAAAAAAAACCAAAAACCAAAAACCAAAAAACAAAAAACAATTTTCTTCCGGTTTGAGCCTCCAGATTAGTAATGGTTGCCTGGCATTATTTTGCCAAGACAAAAAATGTAGGTAAAGAGTAAGATGTCACCTAGCCACTGCAACACAGCTGTAGTAGAAATAGGGGAGAAAAAAAAAAAAAACGAACACAGAATGACAACTGGTTTCCAGAAAACAAAAGACACAGCTGGGGTTTTTGCTCTACTTCAGCAGGACCTGAAAATTATACCCAATCCAAGTCTGCAGAAACAATGTATTCACTTGACGAGTACATCAAAATCACTCCTAACTAGGATACACAGACAAAGATTTTTCATGTCTAGTGTCATGTAAATGGTCAAAACGAAAAACAAATGTTTTAAATCAGCTGAAAGCAGAGAGTTTTGCTTTAGTTAGGTTCAATTTCAGTAAATACCATTACAGCTTAAAATGAATTGCTGTTGGCCAATTTCCTTTCTTATTACTCCAATTACATTTACTATGTTCATTCAACAAATTAACACAATACAGCAGTAGCATCATAGTGCTATTTTCTAAGCTTCTTGGCAATTTGAAATCAAGAACACGAGGAACTAACATTCCCTGAGAATAGTTACTATGCACCAGGCACCATGTAAAGCACTTGGCATTGCTATCTCATTTATTTTCTCAAAACTCCTAAAACAAATAATCCCAGTCCTCTAATAAACACTTGATCTCAATTTTTTATAGTTTCTCATATGCTAAATACTAAAATCAAGACACGAGTAAAGCAATGTCACTGTACAGAAAAAATTCTATACATATTTTGGTATTTACTAAAATTTTAAGAACACTATAGGATCAATGATCTTTCCAGATAAGAGAGATTTTAAAACTATGAATATTACTATTTTGAGGGCACTAATTATGTGGCAGACACTGCATTAAGAGCTTTACATTTTATCACCATAATTTTTTAATGAAGGTAGGAATCATGATCCCAGCTTTCCAGATGAAGATCTGAAGTAAGTGACCTGAAAAGGGTCTCTAATTTCAAAACAAAGTTTAAGAATCAAAATCTCCACCCTGAGTCTGTCTCTTTGGCTTTAGAACACTGCTATCTCTTTCTTGGACTCTTTTTTTTTTTTTTTAAACATACGCCAATAACAAAAAATAATAGTACAGGTTTAAACACTAATGTAATTTTGACATTGGGAATCCATGCACAATCACTCACTCTAAGATTGGGCAAAGCTTTTGGCCTGTTCCCTGGGTTTTGATTTGCTCACTGTAATTTGATTCTTTGGCGGTGGCCTCCCAGCAGAGATCTTGTTTCCGTTTGGCTCAATCTCAATTCTACCTGCTGCTCAGATCTGTCTGCCTTCTCAGTTCTCCTGATAGCCAGTCTCACTAGTTCTTTGAGTTTCATCAGTTTAAGCGTTCTCTTCAGCATATAAACTCCTAGAAGGCAGAGATACCGTTTGTTGCTAAGTCTGCTTTATAAGCCAATATGTTGATAAAGGAATCTACTGTAGACATCTAAAAATATATTCATTCCTGAAACTAATATACACTGTATGTCAACTATACTTAAATAAAAATTAAAATTTACATTAACTATATCCATACTCACAACAGAAACAGTGTACTATATACTTAAAACAAACACATCCAAGCCAAACTAGCAATCCTATTTGAAAGCTCTCAAACTACAATTTTGAGTTAATACATACCCATACAAAATACATACCCTTTTACATCTAGAAGATTCACAACTGGCATTTTGGGCCAGATAATTCTTTGTTGTGGGGAGCTCCCCCGAGCATTGCAGTAACATCCCTGCTCTCTACCCACTAGATGCCAATAGCACGCCCTCTCTCCCCAGTAGTGACAACCAAACAAAAAAACTCCAGATACTGCTAAATGTTGCCAGGGATCAAAATCACTCTGGTTGAGAACCACTGGTTTAATTTAATCTTATACATTAAAATGAGATATTGGAGCTATAATATTTGCCAATTAAGTAGTGCTAATCTACATTCTTACAAGGAATAAGGAAAAAGTTTACTGGTGTTCTCAGAGTGAATAACTTTGAGAATTTCAAGTATTTCAAGAAGCTGGCCTTTTGCACAATCCTAGGAAGAAAGAGTTCTTTGAATTAAATATCTGAAAAATATAAACTAGTCGGAGCAGGTTTGGTACAACTAAGGTACCAATACATGAAACAGAATGGAAAAGAATACTGGTGCTTATCTGCTTATTTCTTTCTATAAATCATTTAATCAACAGAGGTTAACTATCACCACAGATTATTTGCAGTATTATTTTCAGCAGTAAAAGCAGGTAGAACATATCCTTTAACAAATGTCTACTGAAACTAAGGCATTTGGGGGGACAGAAAGATGAGTAAGACAGAACCAATTTCAGTGTAACATAAATGTTGAAGCATTTCAAATCTTCAAGAAAAGGAAGCTAAATTTTTGGCTTAAGTTAAAGACAACAACAACAAAAGAAACTCCACCCAATCCGCCCTCGGGACGTGTCATGAAATTGGACTGAATTCAAAGAGTGACCACTTTTGGTCATATCCAAGTTTTAAGCAAAGCTCAACTACAAATGATCTGTTAGATATTTTCCTGGAAACAAACAAACAAAAATCTCAATGTATATGTTTTGTATTATCTGTATTAGAATTCAATCCCAATTTTAACTAAATATAAGCCTGAAATCTTTCTATTTCTATGAAGTTTTATATATCCTCATTACTGGAAATACCAATTTCATTTTCCCCCTAATTGAACACCATGCCTAATCTGTATTTATTACTACTATTTTCAACATTTCCCCACATGCCTGTTTACTAATTTTTTCGTGAAATGTATTTTTATATCATTTGACTAAATATTTAGAGATCAATGTTTTTCTTACCAATACATGAGCTCTTTACAGAATAAAGATGTTAGATATTTAATACCTGTGTAGTATTTCCCCAATCTTATCTTTGTTTTTATTTTTATATATGTAAATATTTTAATTTTCAATACTCAAATCTGTAAACTGTTCTTTACCCTTGTGCTTCCTTTTCCTGATATCAAAGTGAGATATCCCCCTCTCTGTAAGTTTGATAAATATTCAATTCCATTTATTCTCTTTTTCCTTTGATCCAAATTCTCAATATTTAACCTTTACTTTAATTCCTCTGAAATTTATCCTGGTGTCAGATATTAAGTGGAGGTCTTTGTTAATGCTCCTCTCATTGCCTAACTTGTTTTCTAAACTCCATTTCCGAAAAATGATTCTCTTTTATTTCTCATGCCTCCTTAGCCATATACCTAAAATGTACGAATGATCTATTACTGTTCAAGTCATATACAGTTTCCATTATTGTAGCTGTTTTTCTCCCCCCTTTTTCTTATTTTTCAGACTTTTAACTTAATGCTTTTGGCTACTTTTTTAAACTTTAGAAAAATATTGTTAGGGTAAAAAGAATCCCAATAAAACCTTGAATGGAAAACATAATTTAATTTGGGAAGTAAAAATTATACACTGTTAGTCTTTTTTTTTTCAGAATATGATAATACATTTCACAAAGTCTTTTAAATACTTCATAAAAATTTAAAATTTTATTTATATCTGATTCATCCATTTCTTAAGACAGTTATCAAAAAATACTTTACTCATTCTTTTCCTAATGGAAATATTAATGTACTCTTGATTAGTTTTCATGTCCTTCTTTTGCTATCAAAAGATCTTATATAGTTTCAGTTAACTATCCCTAGGCCTTTGTAGTTGCTCTATAGGCTCCTTCTGGCCATTTAGTCCTTGGGAATGTGCATACAGTGCAGGAATACAGAAAAGCATGCTTACTCACTGCTCAATAATAGTAACTAATTAAATCAGCTGAGCTCAAAATTGTGATTCTGAAGTTACATCTGTAATCACCATTAATCTAAAGACTCATATAACTACCTCATCCCCTGAGGAATATAATATACTATTATATTATAAAATAATATACCAAGACAAAAATCACAGGTTTTCAGGAGCTAAAGAATGCACATGAAATAGACACATACGGCCCAAGAACAATTAGATAAGCCACAGAACTGATATACCATTAACCTCCAATTTTCTGCACCAATAAAAAGAACATTTGTAGAAGCTAATAGAAAACGTGAATAATTTACCTATACAGATTAAGGAACAACTGGGTTGTCTTCTACACAGCAGAAAATAGATTATGACACGTGTATATTCTATAAAGCACAAAAGCGAAACATAAGCTTAACTGGTAGTAGCTTTCACTCACTTCTGGATCACCACTAATTTCCAATAAACTCCCAACAGAAAAAGGTTCCCAAAGTATGTGCGACTTAAGTTTTGTTTTTTCAGTTTAGAAACCACTAAGGTCAGATTAATATTATTATTAAGAAACTAATACTGTGAGACTGCTATATGCTAGGTACTGGGCTAAGCAAAACAAATTTCCTATACACACACACACACACACACACAAATAATATACATATACACACACAACCATGAAATGAGCACTATTTTAACCTCATTTTTTAGATAAGAAACCAAGGTTACACAACTAGTAAGTGGTAGAGATAAGCCCAGATTTGACCCCAAATGTTTTTAATAACCATACTATACTGTTTCATATGAATTTTTAGAATTTATTCAACCAAAAAATATTTGTTGAACACCTACTGTGGACATGTCTGACCTCACAGAGCTTACAGTTTTAGGGTGGCTATACTCAAGTAAAAGAACAATCAATATAATGAAAGTTTAAACACAAGTTGTCCAGGAATGAAGAGCATAGCACATGGTAATTAAATGGATATATATAAAATGTTATGTTTTACTATTCTCACAATCTCCATAAAAGGCAACTATGGTTTAATGTACTGGAAGAAAAATGATGGTGGAGATGGTAAATGAAATTACCATGAACAGAACAGAAATCCCCACAAATTTCTAGCTCACATAAAATTTAGAACACTACTAGGAAGCAGAATCATACAGCTTTATTCACTTACCCATGGGGGGAAATGTCCATATGTGCATAAATACACAGGTTTCTGATTATTGAGGATGTTAAAGGCATCTTGCTTTATCCATGCTACAAGCTATCAAAGTAGTAGCAGGGCACTTTACTAGCCACTAAGGTTTATTTCCCCAGGTGAAGGGCCATAGTTGGTGACAATAAAAGCAAAAAGTTGGGTTTAAAGCAAGCTTTCATTACCTCCTGAATGAGATGGTAGTTATTCCTTTAGTCATTTACCATTTTGTACCTTTATTTCTGGTCTTACCATGATCTACCTTATATTACGGTAATTTTACATTCACTCATCTTCTTTTGCCAGAGCATAAATCATTGGGGCAGAAAATTTATCTTTCATCTTGGTAACTCTACAGTATCTAGCCTGGTGACTGAATAGAATAAGTGCACCACAAATATTTGTTCAATTGCATGAAGCCATACAGATAATGGCCCCTGGTAAAGGCTCATTGTACCACACTATTTAGCTCTCTGCAAACTGCCAAGTAAAAGAAATGAAATCACTAGCTCTTATTTTTCTAAAATTTTCAACTATCATAGTAACCTATAATCAGATGCAGACCTCACTGAATTTATGTATTTGTATACAAGATTTAAAATATACATATAATTATATTTTATACGATGGCAAGCTCATACAACAAAATATGCAATTTAAATATTTGGAAAAAATATCTTCAGTTTATTACTTATGTGGTCTCTTAAGCTTATTGATTTCCATTACATTTAGGTTCTCAATTCTGGCTACTCCTTAGAACCATAGGTAGAGCTCTTAAACAGACTCTCTACTCCCAGAAAGCCTGACTTAACTGGTCTGGGGAAAGGTCTGTTAAGCTTCCTGATTGTTCTAAGGGACAGCCAGGGTTGAAAATCATTGTTACAAACTAAGTTGCATGTAACCATGAAACCACATACGTGGAATCTGTAAACGTTTAAAAATCCTGATCCTTCACAACCTGTGGCCTATGATAAAGATTTTTGAAAATTGAGCTACTTTTGCATAAATATGACAAACCAAAATTTGAAGATTCTGCTCCTAATTAAAAAAAAAAAAAGCTGGTCTTTAGGAAATGCCACTGACATAGTTACCAAAAAATTTTGTGGGGTGTTTAAAAGTAGTTGGATAAGATTTTATAAGGAAAACAAATAGACACAAACACTGAAGTGTATTTGTCAAAGTATATATATTAGAGATTGTTCATTTGATTGTAATCAATTTACTATCTTATCAAAAATTACTGAATCATGGAAAACTTTAATAAGGAGCTTGGTCCACACTCCTTCAACCTATTTCCAACAGTAGGCTGGGACTGAAAAATATTTTACAATAATGCATTCACTCAGATGTGGTCATGGCACAACCTGGGGGCAATTCAAATACAGCTTTCCATTACATTATATATTTCAAGTGAAAGCCTAAATATTAGATAGAAAGACGAGGAGGAAAGCAAACAAACATGTGCAGGAAAATTTTGTAAGGGCAGTAAAAATGGCACACAGGAAAAGACTAAAGGAAGCTTTAATGAATACAAAAAGTCTCCCAAGTTGAGGAAACTATAACCTCAAGACCAAGTTCAACAAACCCCAGCAACAAAAACAGAAAAAAAAAACCACAATAAAGCAATCATATTTAAACTGCTGAAAACCAAGAAGACAAAAATTGTAAATGAAGCCAGAGAAAAGAACATATTGCATACAGTTTGGATCCAACACAAAGTAATGAAAAGTAATGAAAATGTTAAATATGGAAGTAAATATAAAAGGTAATTTTTCTCACTTTTAATTTCTTTAAAACATAATTTACTGTTAAAAGCAAGAAGAAAAACAATGTGTTGTGGGATTTGTAGCAACAGCTGATCCTCATCATTCACAGATTCTAGATCTGTGAACATGCCTACTCCCCAAAATTTATTTGTAACCAAAAATCAATACTTTCTGTGCTTTTACAGTCATTCACAGACATGCAAAGAAGACAAAAAATTTGAGTCACTCTTGTGCATGTTCCCATCTGAAGTCAAACAAGGTGATGCTCTTGTTTAAATTCTCACAGTGTAAAAACACATGTCCTTTTCACGGTCTATTTATTGTCATGTGTTCTGAATTTGGGGGCTTTTTTGATGGTGATTTTTCTGTTTAAAATGACCCCCCAAGCATCATACTGAAGTGCTGTCAAGTGTTCCTAAGATCAAGTAGTCTATAATATGCCTTATGGAGAGAATATGTGTGTTAGAGAAGCTTCATTCAGGCATAAGTTACAGTGCTGTTGGCTGTGAGATCAATGTTAATGAATCACCTGTATATACTAAATAAGGCATCTTTAAACAGAAACACATATAAAACAACATTATGTAGGGCGCTTGGGTGGCTCAGTTGGTTGAGCGACTGCCTTCGGCTCAGGTCATGATCCTGGAGTCCCGGGATCGAGTCCCGCATCGGGCTCCCTGCTCAGCGGGGAGTCTGCTTCTCCCTCTGACCCTCCCCACTCATGCTCTCTCAAATAAATAAATAAAATCTTTAAAAAAAGAAAAAAAAAAACGTTATGTATTTACTGGTTGACAAAAATGTTGTGACCAGATGCTCACAGGAACCCAACCCTGTATTTCCCCTAGGAGCAACTCTTCAATATTCACTAATTCACTAATGTTTGAGGTCACTTTACAGAATATAACTATCACAAATTATGAGAATCAACTGTTTACAGAAATAAAATGTACAATAGTACAAGTGACAAAAGAAAATAGAAATATACTATTCTAAGGTATACATTACATCATACTTAGAATAGTATGATACTGTTTGAAGACATCTCTGATGAAATAAAGATGTATATTATATAAACTAAAGGATGAAAAATTTTTTATAAAAGACCAGATACTAGTATTTTAGGCTTGGTGTACCATATGGTCCCTGTCACAGCTACTTAACTCTGCTGTTGTAGCATAAAAGCAGTCACAGGCAAGATATTACTGAATGAGCATGCTATGTCCCAATAAAACTCTATTCACAAAAAGAGATGGTGGGTGAGATTTGGCCCATAGATGTAGTCTACTGACCCTGGCACTAGAGAAATTGCTGAAAAAATTTTTTAAAAGAGAATAAATCAACAATGGAGATAAAATGGACTTACAGAATATACTCAATTCAAAAGAAGAGAAAATGACCCAAGACCAGAAGAGACAAACAAAAAACAATACATTTAAATGCATCTATATTAAACACTGTATTAAATATAAATGGTTTAAGCACTTAAAAAACAGAAGTTGTCAGACTGAATTTAAAAAGCATAACCCAAGCATATGTAATCTACAAAAAACCCCACTTCACATATGAAGACAGAAAGTATATAAGCAAAAACATATAAAAATATACCACAATGCAAACACTAATCTTTTGGGGAAAAAAATAAGACTGGTTATATCAATACCACATAAATGTGACTTCAGAACAAGGTACATTACCAGAGATAAGGAAAAAAACTTACACTGAAAAAGAAATCAATATATCAAAGGTTGTAAAAATCCTAAATGTGCCTGCAAATAATTTTTGCTTCATGTTTTTAAGCTCTATTAATTAAAACTGAGAGAACTAATAGACAAATCTAAAATTATATTCAGATTTCAATACTCCTTTCTCAATAAATGGTAAATGAGTAAAAAGAAATCCAGAAAGAAAACACTATCAACCAACTCTTCCTGACCTTCATAGAAAACTTCACTCAACAAGAGGAGAATATACATTTAAAAGAATTGCATATGTAACATTCAGAATGTAGTGTAAGATAGAATCCTACACTATTAAAAATAAAACCCTTCAAATTATACACATTGAAATTAAAGTATATTCTTGGGCCAAAATTAAAACTAGAAATCATTATAACATAAAAACATCTGAAAATTTTTCAAATGCTTCCAAATTAAACAATCCATGGATCGCAGATGAAATCACAAGAGAAATTAGGAATTAATTTAAACAAAATGTAAATGAAAATACAACATATCAAAGTTTGTGGCATGCAATTAAAGTAGTGATTAGAGGGAAACTTATAGCACTAGACACATATAAAAAAGACAAGATTCAAATCAATGACCCAAGCTTCCACCTTAAGAAACTGAAAAAATAAAGTTAAACTCAAAGAAGGTAGAAAAAAGAAAATTAAAAAATTGAAAACAGACAATAATAGAGAAATCACTTTAAAGGGTAATGAACATAAAACACAACTTTCACCAATGGATTTGCCAACTCAGATGAAATGAAAATCTTCCTTTAAAGACACAAATTATCAAAGTGCACTCACAAAAGAAATAGATAATCTGAATAGTTCTATGCCCATTAAAGAAATAGAAATTGAGTTAAAAACCTTCTCATAAAAAAAAATTCTAGGCACAGATGGCTTCATTGGTGAATTCTACCAAATATGTCAGGAAGAAATAATTACAGTTTTGTACACATTTATTCAGGAAACAGGAGGGAAATACATCCAAACTCATTTTGTGAAGCCAACTTTACCCTGATACCAAAACCACACAGAGATAATAGAAGAAAAAAAAGTTACAGGCCAATACATTATCTTAGACAGAAAAATATTAAGAAAATATAGGAAAGTATAAAAATGATAATATATGATGACCAGGAGGGTTTGTTGCAGGAATGCAAGGTTGGCTTAACATTCAAAGGTAAGCCAACATACCTCATCAATATTAACAGACTAAAGGATAAAAATACACAGATACAGAAAAAGTATTTAACAAATTTACAGTCATTCAAGATAAAAAGTCTAAGCCAACTAGGAATAGACAGGAATTGCCTTAACTTGATGAAGAACATCTAAAAAAATTTACAAGCAACTTAATGGTGGAAGACCAAATGCTGTTCCTTTTAAGAGTGGTAACAAGGCACAGATGTCCACTCTTACCACTTCTATGCAATATAGTCCTGGAGGTTTAGCCTCCAGTACAAAACAAGAAAATGAAATGAAATTTTGGAAGGCAAAACATAAAACTATCTTTATTTACAAAAGACAAGATCATCTATATAGAGAATCTTAAAGAATTTTTTAAAGTTACTAGAAGTAATAAATGAGTTTAGCAAGGTTGCAGGACACAATGTCAATGTACAAAAATCACAATATTTCTATATAATAAAATGAAAAATCAGACTGAGATTTTTTTTAAAGTCCCATTTATAATAGCACCAAAACCCCATTTATAATAGCACCAAAACCATCAGCAAAATGATGTACACAATTTCTATAGGGTTTTCTTTTTGTAGAAATTGTCAAGTTGATTTTAATGGAAATGCAAAGGACACAGACTGGTCAAAACAATTTTGGAAAAAAGAACAAAGTTGGAGGACTTAATGCACCTGACCTCATGTCTTTATAAAATTAAAGAATTCAAGACAATGTGAAATCAGTTTAGGGGTACACAGATATAGGCCAATAAAGCAAAACAATGTTCAGAAATAGATCAAAATGTATGGTTAACTGATTTACAATAAAGGTCCTAAAGTAATTCAGTGAGGGAAGAATAGTCTTTTCAACAAATGATCCTGAAAAAATTTGATGTCCAATGCAAAGAAATGAAGTTCAACCTTTATCTCACACCATATACAAAAATTATTATTTTTTTAAATAAATTCAGATGAATGGGTTGGAAGCGGTTTACGGTTTTGTTTTTTTTTTAAGATTTTATTTATTTATTTGACAGAGAGAGAGACACAGCGAGAGAGGGAACACAAGCAGGGGGAGTGGGAGAGGGAGAAGCAGGCTTCCCATGGAGCAGGGAGCCCAATGTGGGGCTTGATCCCATCATGACCTGAGCCGAAGGCAGACGCTTAACCACTGAGCCACCCCGGCACCCCCCAAAATATTTTTGAAATGGATTGTTACGAGTTGAGTTGTGTTCCTCCAAAAGATGTTAAAATCCTAACCCCCAGAACCTGTGAATGTGACCTTCGGAAATAGGGTTTCTGTAGATAGATGATCCAGTTAGAATGAAGTCATTAAGGAGGGCCCTAACCCAATAGGACTGTGACCTTATAAAAAGAGGAAATTTGTCAACACAGACAGACATTTATAGAGAGAAGTCAATATGAAAACATAGGAAGAATACCATCTATAAGCTAAGGAATGCCTGAGGCCATTAGAAGCTGGGAGAGAGGCATGAAACAGATTCTCACTCACAGCCCTCACAGAAGGAACAAACTCTACTGATATCTCAGTTACAGACAGCTAGCCTCAAAAACTGTCAGAAAAATTTCTATTGCTTAAGCCATGCAGCTGTGGTAGTCCCACAGAACTAACATATGGATTATAAAGATAAAAGCTGAAATTATGAAACTTCCAGGAGAAAACAGGGGACAAAATCTTTCTTATCTTCATTCAGGCAAATATTTTTTAGATATGAAACAAAAGCACTATCCATAAAGAAAAAAATTAATTGTATTTCATTAAAATTAGAAATTTTGGCTCTCCAAATGATACTGTTAAGAGAACAAAGAATATAGCATATTATAATGAAAAGTACATAAACTAACTTAGATCAGACAAAATAGACTTTTTTTTTTTAAAGATTTTATTTATTTATTTGACAAACAGCACAAGTAGGCAGAGAGGCAGGCAGAGGGAGAGGGAGAAGCAGACTCTCCACTGAGCAGGGAGCCTGATGCGGGGCTCAATCCCAGGACCCCGGGATCATGACCTGAGCTGAAGGCAGCCGCTTAACCGACTGAGCCACCCAGGCACCCCCAGACAAAATAGACTTTAAGCCAAAGACTGTAATAAGAGACAAAGAAGGTCATTATATAGTGATAAAGGAGTCAATCCAACAAGAGGATATAATCTTTGCAAATATTTATGCACCCAACATAGGGGCACCTAAATATATAAAGTATATAAAGCCAATATTAACGGACTTGAAAGAAGAAATAGACAACTACACAATAATAAAGGGATTTTAGTACTGCACTTTCAACAATGTCTAGATCACCCAGACAGAAAATCAAAAAAGGAACACTGGAGTTAAACTATACATTAGACCAGACACTTAACATTTACGGTAACATTCCATCCAAAAGCAGCAGAATACATATTCTTCTCAAGCAAACATGGAACATCCTCCAGGACAGATCACGTTAGGCCACAAAACAAATCTTAATAAATTTAAGAAGACTGAAATCATATAAAACATCTTTTCCTATGACAATGGTATGAAACTAGAAATCAATTACAAAAAAAAAAAAAACCCTGGAAAATTCACAACTATGTGGACATTAAATAACATGAATTGTACAACTAGTCAAGGTGAGATCAAAAGAGAATAAAAAAATACCTTGAGACAAATGAAAAATACATATACCAAAACTTACAGGATGCATAAGTTCCGAGAGCAAAGTTCATAGCAGTAAACACGTACATGAAGAAAAAGATCTCAAATAAACAACCTAACTTTACACCTCAAGGAACTAGAAAAGTAACAAACTAAGCCCAAAGTTAGCAGAAGGAAAGAAGTAACAAAGATCATAGTGAAATTAAATCAAATAGAGACTAAAAAGACAACAGAAAAGATCAATGAAACTAAGAGCTAGTTTTTTTGAAAAGATAAGCAAAACAAACCTTTAGCTTAAAGAAAAGAGAGGACTCAAATAAAATTACAAATGAAAGAGGTGACACTGATACCACTTAAATACAAAGGAACATAAAAGACTACTATAAATAATTATACACCAACAAATTGGACACTTGGAAAAAATGGATAAATTCCTAGAACAACCTACCAAGCCTGAATCATGAACGAGTAGAAAATATTAACAGACCAATTCTATAGTAAAAAGATTGAACTGGTAATCAAAATCCTCACAAAACAAACAAAAAAAAGCTAGATTACTTTACTGATAAATTCTACCAAACATTTAAAGAATTAATACCAGTTGTTCTCAAACTCTTCCAAACCATATAAGAGGAAGGAACATTTTTCCAAGCTCATGAGGCCAGCATTACCCTGATACTAAAGACAGACAATGACACTACAAGGAAAAAAAAAATTATAGCTCAACTTTCTTGATCAACACAGATGCAAATATTCTCAACAAATATAAGCAAACTGAATTCAACACCACATTAAAAGGATCATACACCATGATCAAGTGGGATTTATTCCAGGGATGCAAGAATAATTCAACATCTGGGAATCAATAAGTGTGATATACCATATTAACATAATAAAGGATAATAAGTCATCTCAATAGATGCAGAAAAAGCATTTGATAAAATTCAACATCAATTCATGACAAAAACTCTAAACGAAGTGAGGTATAGAGAAAACATACCTCAACATAACAGGGGCTGTATATGACAAGCCCACAGCTAACATCATACTCAGTGGAAAACCTAAGATCAGGAATAAGACAAGGATGTCCATTCTTGCCACTTTTATTCAACATAGTACTGGAAGTCCTAGCCAGAACAATTAGGCAAGAAAAAGAAATAAAAGACATCTAAATCAGAAAGGAAAAAGTAAAACTGTCTATGTTTGTAGGTGACATGAAACACTCCAACAAAAAATTTTGTTAGAATTAATCAACAAATTCAGTGAAGTTGCCAGATACAAAAATCATATACAATAATCAGTTGCCTTTCTATACACTAATAAGTTACTATCAGAAAGAGAAATTAAGAAAACAATCTCATGTATAATTGCATCAAAAATAAAATACCTATAAATAAATTAGTGATGTCCTCAACATCACTAATCATCATCAGATAAAAAACCTATAAAATAAGGTGAAAGATCTACACACTAAAAATTGTATCTATAAGACATTAATGAAAGAAACTGAAGACCCAAAAATTGTATCTATAAGACATTAATGAAAGAAACTGAAGACCCAAATAAATGGAAAAATATTATGTTCATGGACTGGAAGAATATTATTAAAATGTCCCTACTACCCAAAATAATCTACAGATTCAATGCAATCCCTATTTTCCAATGGCATTTTTCACAGAAATAGAAAAAACAATCTTAAAATTTATACAAAACCACAAAAGAACCTGAATAGCCAAAGCAATCTTGAGAAAGAAGAACAAAGCTGGAGGCATTTACATTTCTTGATTTCAAACTATACTTCAAAGCTATAGTAATCAAAACAGTATGGTATTGGCACAAGAATGGACATATAAATCAATGGAACAGAACAGAGAGCCTAGAAATAAACCTATGCATATATGGCCAATGAACTTATGACAAAGAAATCAAGAATATACAATGGAAAGGATAGTCTTTTCTATAAATGGTGCTGGGAGAACTGGGACAGCCAAATGCAAAAGAATGAAAGTGGACCCCTCTTTTACACCATACACAAAAATCAACTCAAAATGCACTTAAGACTTGAATGTAGGACCTGCAACCACAAAAATCTTAGAAGAAAACATAAGGGATAAATTCCTTGATATCATTCTTGGCAATGATTCTTTGGATTTGACACTAAAAGGAAAGGCAACAAAAGCAAAAATAAGCAAGGGGGACTACATCAAACTATAAAGCTTCTTCTCAGCCAAGGAAACCACTGACAAAAATCAAAACACAACCACAGAAGGTGGAAAACGTATTTGCCAATCATGTATCTGATAAGGGTTTAATACCCAAAATATATAAAGAACTATAACTCAGTGGCAAAAACAACAAACAATCCTATTTATTTATTTTTAAAGATTTTATTTATTTGACAGAGACACAGCGAGAGTAGGAACACAAGCAGGGGAAGTGGGAGAGGGAGAAGCAGGCCTCCTGCTGAGGAGGGAGCCCAACGCAGGGCTCAATCCCAGGACCCTGGGATCATGACCTGAGCCGAAGGCAGTCGCCCAACGACTGAGCCACCCAGGTGCCCCAACAATCCAATTTAAAAATGGGCAGAAGAACTGAATAGACATTCCCCCAAAGAAGACATACAAGTAGCCAACAGGCACATGAAAAGGTCCTCAATATCACTAATCATCAGGAAAATGCAAATTAAAACCACAAGGAGGTATCACCTCCTGGCTGTCAGAATGGCTAACATCAATAGGACAAGAGATAAGAAGTGTTGGTGAGAATGTGGAAGAAAGGGAACCCTTGTGCACTGGTGGGAATCTAAATTTGTGCAGCCACTATAGAAAACAGTACGGATGAGGAAAAAAAAAGAAAGAAAGAAAAGAGTATGGACGTTCCTCAAAAAATTAAAAAGAGAACTACCATATGATCAAGCAATGCCATTTCTGGGTATATATCTGAAGAAAATGAAATCACTACCTCTAATAGATACCTGTACTCCATGTCAATGCATCATTATTTACAATAGCCAAGACACGGAAACAACCAAATGTCCATCCAAGGATGAATGAATAAAGATATTGTGGTATACATACCACATATAGAATATTATTCAGCCACAAAGAGAAGGAAATCCTACCATTTGCGACAGCATGGATGGACCTTGAAAGCACTATTAAGTGAAGTAAGTCAAGCAGAGCAATACAACTACTGTATGATCTCACTTGCATGTGGAATCTCATATAACTTTAACTCACAGAGACAGAGAACAGATTGATGGTTACCAGAGGCAGAGGGCAGGAATGGGGAAAATGAGTGAAGGTAGTCAAAGGGTACAAACTTCCAGTTATAAGATAAATAAGTTCTGGCAATGTAATGTACAGCATGGTGTGTATAGTTAACAATTCTTTACTGTATATTTGACAGCTGCTAAGAGAGTAGACCTTGGAAGTTCTCATCACAAGAAAAAAATTAACTGTGGGAGGTGATATTATGTTAACTACATTTATTGTAATTATTCTGCTAAATATACACATATCAAATCATTATTTTGTATACCTTAAACTAATACAAATTTATATATCAATTATATCTCCATAAAACTGGAAAAAAATTAGAAGCAACATAAAAGACCAAAATAAACTGGTTGTAAACTTTATGCTTCAAGATGACTGAATGCAGTAGCCTTTAAAATGACGATTATTTAGACTATTATTTAGATTAAAAAGAGAGAGGATGAAAAGAAACCACAGACTGGAAGAAAATATCTGCATTTTATATTTGATAAGAACTTGTATCTAAGATGTTTAAGAACTTTTATACCTCAATCTGTACAGAACTTAAAGAAAATATGTGAATAGCAATTAAGCCCATGGACAGATAACCAATCTCATTAGTCATTAGGAAAATGCAAATTAAAACCACAAGGAGATATTACTACACACCAACCAGAACAGTTAAATTAAAAAGATTAGAAATACCAAGTGTTGGCAAGGATATGGCCATCTTCCTCCTAAATATTTATCCCAAGGGAATGAAAACATGTATCTACAATCAAGATGTGAATGAGAATGTTCATAGCAACTCTATTCATAATGCCCCCAAATTAGAAAAAACTCTAATATCAATCAACTGATGACTGAATAAACAAAGTATAGTGTATCCATACAATGGAACAGTACTCAGCAACAAAAAGGAACTACTGACATACCTAACAGCATGGATGAATTAAAAACAAAAACACAAAACACTGAGGTATGTGAAAGATGGCAGGACAAAAGACTACATACTATGACTTCGTTAATATGAAAATCTAAAAAAAGTGTAACCATAGTAACAGAATGCAGAGCAGTGGTGGCGCAGGACCAGGATGAGGAAAGAAGACTGCAAAAGTACAAGAGGGAACTTATGGGCTGATGGAAATGCTCTAGATCTTGAATGGGTGATAGTTGCACAACCACATAAAATTGCTAAAACTCATCAAACTTATGATCTCAACAGGGATGGATTTTATTATAGATAAACTATATCTTATCCGATTTTTTAAAAACAAACGCCTAATAAAAATAGCTCTTAAGGAAAAAAAATAACTGCATATATTATATGGCACATTTCTATTTAATGTCTGAAAGGTGCTAGAAAAACTATAAAATCCAATCTTACCCAGTAAAATAATTTAAAAATGTAATAGTTATTCTTTTAGATCACTGCATTTTCTAAAAAATATTTAAATATTATTTCTGAATATGGAATACACGCATAAGGCACAAAATTCAAAAGGCACACAAGGGTATACAATGAAATGTAAATCTCCCTTTCACTCTTATTCCCCAGTCACTAGTTCCCTTCCTGGAAGAAACCTATCTCTCCTTCCAAAGTCATCTAGAAACAATCAAGAGGGGCGCCTGTGTGGCTCAGTCGTTAAGCATCTGCCTTCGGCTCAGGTTATGATCCTAGGGTCCTAGGATCGAGCCCCGCACTGTGTTTCTGTCAAATAGATAAATAAAATCTTTAAAATAAATAAATAAAATAAAAAAATAAAAGCAATCAAGAAATTAAATGTCTGCGTATATATGTATGTTTAAGTGTGTGTAATACAAAATGATAGCATAGTATGCCCTGTTCTGCACTTACGTTATCTATATATCCTATATATCTTGCAGATCTCCCTCTCCCCCATCCATGTACACACAAAATGTTTCCTTTTTTAATAGCTGCAAAAACTTTTAAAGAATCCCACAAACTACACCTTGGATCACTACAGTGGTACTTTAAAAAGCCTTACAAATCTGTAAATTTGTAAACTCTATTCTTGAATCTGGGGTCAAATTCCCATTCCTTATGTCTGTGGTCAATTATTACTAATACACTGTTAGCTTTGGATGGCAAAAAATGTAAAACAGACGGAATATACCTTTGGTATTATGACTAGATTAAAAATAGATTTTAAAATATCTAAAATATTATTAAAATGAAATTGTAAGTCAGGTAACCCTCCTCGCTTAATTTAAAACTTGGGTTGCCCTCTGGGTTTATTTCACTAACTTTTAGAGACCTTTCTTCTGGTCCCCTAAACTAAGCTCTTTTCATCACTTTTCAGCCTTGTTAGTTTCTCTATAAAAAGAGAGATGGGGAGGCGCCTGGATGGCTCAGTCGTTAAGCGTCTGCCTTCGGCTCAGGTCATGATCCCAGGGTCGTGGGATCAAGCCCCGCATCGGGCTCCCTGCTCAGCGGGGAGCCTGCTTCTCCCTCTCCCACTTCCCCTGCTTGTGTTCCTTCTCTCGCTGTCTCTCTCTCTCCGTCAAATAAATAAATAAAATCTTAAAAAAAAAAAGAGAGATGGGAAGGTTCTTCTGGAGGATAATGATTCCATTTCAAGAGTCATAGCAGAACACTAGGGCCATAATCTTCAAAAATTTCTGGAACACAGGAACTCTGTCTTATTAAAGTTTGATAAAAATCAGTCCCATTATCTCCCCCAGAAAAACGCTACTTTTCTTCCTGAATTTTCTATCTTGGTTACCAGCATCACCACCCATCTAGTCACCCACGCTGCCCTTCCATCCTTTGCTCTTCCTCTATGTCCAACAGGCTATTAAGTTTTACCAACACTACTTTCCCAATACCTTTCAAATATATCATCATCACTTTCCAACCATCTCAGTTCAGATCTTCATTACAATGGCTTCTTAGCTGATCTCCTTACTTTATGTCATACTTGGTTACACATTTAAGCTTTCCAAAACACAAATCTGATCATGTTGGGTTGCTGCACATAGACCTTTGTTAAATCTACACTCTTACAGGAATCAAGTGTGAAACTTTTTTTGGCATGAGGCAGGTAGTGTGGGGCAGTGAAAAGAGGATACAGATTTATAAGTTAAAAAAGACTTGTGTTTGGGGGCACCTGGGTGGCTCAGTCAATTAAGCGTCTGCCTTTGGCCCAGGTCATGGTCCTGGGGTCCTAGGATCCAGCCCCACGTGTGGTTCCCTGCAGGGAGCCTGCTTCTCCCTCCTCCTCTGCTCCTCCCCTCCACTCACGTGCGACCTCTGTTCACTCTCTCTTGCTGTCTAATAAATAAAATCTCAAAAAAAAAAAAAAAAAGATCTGTGTTTGAAGTCTGACTTTCAGCAAGTAATTAAATGTCTCTGAAATTTAGTTTCTTCCTTTATTCAGCAGCAATTATATCACCTATACCCATTCCACTCAGTGAGGTCCTTGGAGAAGGAACATCAATACCACCTAAGAGTATATTACAAATGCAGAGCCACCCCAAACCTACTCATTCAAAATCTGTATCTTAATACAATCACTAGATGATTGGCATACACATTACAGTTTGAGATGCACCACAAACTTGTGAGATTAGTTAGAAAGTGCATGTAAAGCTCCTGACATAGAGTAGGCACTCAATAAATGTTGCCTATTATAATCTTCCTCTTTTCCTTTTCTGTATCTTTGCTCCTCCTGATTCTTTTGCCTGGAATGTATTCCTCACCTCCTATATTATTGAAATCTTGCTCATTAAGTATCAAATGAAATGTTACTTTCTGTTCCAAGTCTTCTACATCCTTTATCAAAGTGAGAAGGGCACTCTGTAACTTCACTTTCTACTTTTTATGTTTTACTCTGGTGAATAGGTTTCCTTCAGTAGACTTTAAGCTTTTTGAGGGAAGGGACAGCTGATTGATCTATTTCCTAAAATTTAACCAGTACCCTATCTTTTAGAAGGTTCAGGTAGATGCAGTTACTAAGAATAGATAAAAGAAAAGCAGGTGTGTCCATGACAGTCCTGGCAGTAAACCTGGAGCTGTACATGTGTAAAATGGATGACTGATGAGCAAGTGCCCAAGACAAGAGGAAAGGTAAAAACGAGAAAGAACTTCTGACAGGTTTTTCCATCCTCCAGATGAGTTAGGGATCCATGAAACATCTCTAGAAAATCTTAGGATCTGAGCTGGTTCCCTTAAGATTTTTCTCTGATTTAGCCTGAAACAGGTCATCCCTTGAAACTCCTTTCTCTTTTATCTGTCTCTAGCAGTGAAGACCCAAATTTAGATTAAATGATTCAGAATCTCACTGCTGGAATTACACACCAGAAATCATCCCAACTCAATCATTTGATAGATTTGGAAACTATAATCCAGAGAAGTCAAATCACTTGTGCAAAGTTATACAGTAAATAAATACAGCTGACCTAGTTTCAAGCTCAAAACTCTTACACTACACTTAAACAACAGTTAGGATCCCAGCAAATGTCAAAAGGAATGTGTAATATGCTTATGCCTATATATACTATATATTTTTGCCAAATACATCCCCATTTCACTATAATATTGATTCAAATTCAGTTTACTATGATATTCATTTTATGCTATCTCTATAATCAATAATTCTATTTTATATCTATATAAAGTTTACCCTGAGTTATTTTTCCAGCTCTATCCTATTTCCTTGGCATCACTGTATTTTTTCATGGATTATGATGTTTAATCTAGTTTCCTAAGAGTTAACCCATCTGACCCACATCTCACATCTGTATTAAAGATGAAGTAACATGAATTCTAAAATAATCCTGTAGAAAATCAGTATGCCTCTGTATGAATATAAGAATGAAATGAAATTTGTTAAGATTGAAAACAATAATACAGATTCTACCAAAATATTAGTTATAAATTTCTATAGGCTCAAATAAAAAGGAAACATTCAAGTTACAAATTGTAGTTATTTAGATAAATTCTTATCTTTAAATTAAAAACCTAGTTGCCAAGATATTTGTGAAAAACTCCTATAACATTTAATGAAAGGGAAAATAAAAGCAAAAATACTTAAAAGACACGCAGATGATTCTACAGATCTACAAAAGGAAAGTGAATCTTTAGGCTACATTTCAATAGACAAGTTACTGTTACCACACAGGAGGCATAGGCTATTTCTACAAACCGCATAACATTTTTTTAAGACTGTTAATTACTTCTACATCAGAAGATAGTAACAAATCATATAAAGCATAAGAAATTAAAACAAAAACAGTAAAATGAGGAGCCTAAATACAAATATATTATTCTCACCTGATACGATTTTTCCAATAAAAAATACACTAATTTGTTTGAAACATATCTGAAACATGCTCAGTCCATTAAAAATAAAATGTAACCAATTCTTACTACTTAAACATATAGGTCTATGACAAAATAGAGAACATACCTACTTATCCATCAAATCAAGATTATTAAAGACATTTAGTTAAGGTTCCTTAAAAAATGGTATAGTATAGGGCATGAGGTAGGCAAAGGGAAACAAAATAAAACCACCCTCAATTTCAAATTTTTTCTATATTGTCATATATGCAAAACTCATTTACCAATTTTTTTAAGCAAGAGAGAATGGTCTTCTCATATTAAATGGCAGTATAGGCGAAATCAAGACCTAAAGGGAAGAAGGTACAAAAAAGAGTGCAGAATATGAGGCACCTAGGAAAAACAGGTGTGGACCTGGGACTCAGCCACAGCTGTGTCCCATCCTTTTGGTAAGCCACCTGGATGCCTTGTATTCTCTGCCTCCTGTTTTCTCTAAAAACAAATGAGATTTCTCAAGTCCTCTTGATTTTATATGGATTTTCCTGCTCTTAAAAGAAAAAATAAATAGGCAGTATTTTAAAGTTAGGATAAAGGCTCCAGTTGCTGAAATCTGAAATTTCAGACTTTAGGCTTCTAATCTATTAGCACTCTACCAAAATGATCCAAATTAGGATATAAACAATTGATCCATATATGTTAACTCACTGTTGCATGTATAACTTATAGGAAGGCATTAGATACAATATTAATTAGAAAAACTATTGACATAAATAGCATGCACGGTACCTTTTGATAAACAATGGAGCACACAAGATCCTTGACAGCAGATAAAGATAGTTCCTGGGCTTCGATGGTAACGCTCTCCCGTGTAAGGCCAATTTGCAGCAGAAATGAAATTGTATGCTCTGAGCCTCTGGAGTTGGTGAGTGATGGCGCACTGAAACTTCCATTAGAGAGTCGGGCAGAGAGTCCTGTTTTAGGACTTGAACACGGAGAAGGAGCTGGAAGCACAGCAGGAAGAGTTGCAGGTAATACAGACTTCTGGGCTGATGGAGGGGAATTGTTTGCAGACATCTGCCTTTCTTTAATATTTTAAAATAGTTGTCAATTTTTTTTCAGTGGTTATGAAGAGGCTTTTAAAATCACAGCAGTAAAAAAATGACTGTACTTTTGGATTTAATTGAAAACTTCTTTATTTCCTCTTTTAAGCCACTCATGCCAATGATTGCAACTTCTACAACTGTGAGTTGAATACACAAAAGGTCCTACTTCCCTTAGTATCAGTCCCATCAAAAAGGAGTCTTGTCTTTAGGACCACAACCAGAGATTTGGAAAGGATTTAACATCACTGTATTTTCCTCATCAGAAAAGAGTTGACATTGCTTCTTTACTAACCATCTTCATTTATTTTCTTTTAAGTCTACTCTTGTCTCTCTCTTTTAATTTCAGAGAATACATAGTGAATAAAAGTTGTTTTTCTATTAAGATGAAATCCTCCTGGTTTAAAAAATAAGTGTTTAGGATTAATCTATTTAACCCTTATCTTGAGGTTTACTGATTTGATGGGACACTTTTTCAAATGTCCATACCTTAAATCACCTTTTCAAATGTCTTTACTTTCATTTTTGGGGGGGCAAATTTTTCCATGATGAAGCACAAAACTTTTTAAAACAGTACAGGCATATTTCACTTGATGAATGGGTCCACTGAGAAAAGTTGATGCTTTCTGAAATGCAGTCAGCCTGGAAGGAATTTTAAAAACACTCTTAATATTTTATACTCATTTGACATTATTTTAAAAAACCAATAATCCCTGTATTTTTTTTAAATGATAAGTTTTGGTTGTATGTTTGTAATTCACCAAGAATCCTAATGGGTAGCCATTTTGCAGGGGGGGGGTCTAGTTAACAGAGACATTATTTTCTTAGAGGTATAACTTTAGGGAGAGCCTCCTGCTCACCACCACCACCACCACCAAGTCCCTGGCACTCCTCACTAATACCTGAAACCTGAAGATCAAACACTTTTATTCCACAAATATACAACTGAGTTAGGAGAGAAACAACGAAATATAGAAGGGACTAAAAGAAGGTTAAAATGGACACTGTCATAGAACTAAAGTACAAACCACTCAGCCATACAAAAGATGTATAATACTGTCCTAATAAAGACACGTCAAAAGTATTCTTTTTTTATATCAAAAAATCTAATTCTGCCAAAATATGATTGTTGACTTGCTTTGTTGACAGACTTCTTTCAGAAAGCTAAGGAAGCAGAAGGGAACATACTATGCACAGTTATAATGTGAACGATGTATTGATGACAGGATCACAGGAGAAAGTGATCTTATTATAAAGGGTTTCTAAAAGTAAAAAAAGATAGAGCACTAGGCTCAGTTACAAATGTATCACAGTTTATAATAGACAGTTCAAAAACAAAAGGTATGACCCTGATGGCCTAAGTGAAATGGCTCACAAGGGATCTTTCTAAATTTTACATATATACCTGTAAACAATTCCAATGATGAAAAAGAGTGAAGCATCCAATGTGGCTGCAGAATGACTCTCTGGACAGTAGGTAATGGGGCTAGATAAATTAGGATGAACATAACAGAAGAGCAAAAACATACAGATATGGTAACAGGAATTTGAAAGCTCAGGAAAAACTAAGGCTTAGAAAAAACTGCTTAAAGATAACAAAAACTTTTATAACTATATTCAAAAAAATATTATTCCACCTTATATGGTACAGCACTTAACATCTTATAAATGTTTTACATACTTTACCTCATGCATATCTCTTTGGAGACAAATATGATTTCTGCAGATGAAAAAACAGAAGCACAAGCAGATAAAGCAATGTGCCCAGCATCACATGGGTATTAAGAGGAGTGGTGGGGGGGAGGGGCACCTGGGTGGCTCAGTTGGTTAAGCATCTGCCTTCAGCTCAGGGCATGATCCCAGGTCCTGGGATTGAGTCCCATATCGGGCTCCCTGCTCAGCGGGGAGCCTGCTTCTCACTCTGCCCCTTCCCTCCACTGGTCTCTCTCTCTCTAGCAAAAATAAATAAAATCTTAAAAAAAAAAAAAAAAAGAGGCAGAGTGGGAATTAGTACCTAAGTCTCTATACCTTCTTACCAAGTGCTGTCTCCACAATAACACATTGTCAAAGAGAACAAGGAACTGAGAGAATCACTGCTCAGAGAGGATGTTGTTAAGGTTGAGAGAGCACGCAGAGAAGGCAGAATTGCTCAACTTTTATTTTGCTTATCTTCTCTCAGTTTTTAAACTAGTTGTAGAAGAGCAATGAGAACCGAAACCCAAGCCTGGTGAATGAGAGACTAAAACAACTTTATATGAGTGCAAGTCTTTGGTTCCAGATGCAATTCATTCTATGCTGCTAAAGCAATTAGCAAGTATAATCACAAAGCTGACTCCTATAACCTTGGAGAAAGAGCTCAGAAAGAACCAATCAGGGCCTGGAGATGGGTCAGAGGTGCTTCAAATTTTATGAGCTGGAGGAGTGGGGAAGTGGATTCCAGAAAGCACAGACATATAAACTTAATATTAACCTTTAGTCAAATCTGAGAATAGATTGTGAAAACAAGTGGTTCCTGAATACTTAAAAAAGAATATAATAATCACTAGATGACAGCATGAATTCAAACAAATAATGCCAAATCCAATACATTTACATCTTGAAAGAGACTGATTACTACACTTCTTAGATGCAGGAAAGAAGAATAATAACTTGTGGTCACTGAGCTCCAACTATGTGTCAGACACTGTTCGAAACGCCTCATATGTGTTACTTCATCTAATCCTCTGCAACAACCTATTTTATAGTTGAAAAAACAGTCTTAGAAATTAAAGTACTTGCCCAAGATCACACAATTAGCAAAGCCAGGGGAAAAAAGTGTATTCTGGCCAAAACAGTATTCAAGATGGTTTTTTACGCTGTTTTTGCAAATAAGTTGAGTGTGAGTTGGGTATTAGTGTAGCTGGGTAAGTTTACTGGTCTATATCAACCTAGATGAAAAAGTCTTTAGGGGATGTGCCCTGGACCTCTGTCCTTGGCCCTACATTGATTTTGATTACTTATAAGTTAAAGACACAGAAGACATGCTTATAAAATCCCCAGAGTGTACAATCCAGGAGAAACAAACTAAAATTAAAGTGAGATGTAACAAGGGTGAGTGTAAAGCTTTACATTTAGTTTCAAAAGTAAAATGTGCAATGGAGAAGAAATGAAGTGCTCACTTAGAAGCTCTTCATAAGTGGAGTTAGCCACCTAAGAGTTTAACAAGGGCTGCTAATCGGTGACTAAAAGAACCAGTGCAAATCTAACTCCCTCGGACCCTGAGAACATATCAACGTCAATCTGTAAACTCTGTTGCTAGTCAGCCTACATGACCATTGCATTCATTTCTACACTCCACATTTTTAAGAGCTATACTGATTAAAAATAATAAAAGCATGTATCCAGATAAGGGTTAAGACAATGTCGTGTGACAAATATATGCTTAACAAAGCTAAATAGAATAATGGTCTTCAAATATTTGAAAAGGTGTTAAGAGAATAATCGGCTTTACTCAGTATCACCACAGAGAAGTAAAATGAAGATAACAACAGTACTTGTTTACCTCACAGGACGTTATGAGGATAGAGCTATTGCATGTAAAGTACCTTCAACAGGACCTGGTTTACAATGAAGTGCTCAGTAACTTCCAACAATTTTCATAGTAATTACATGAAAGAATTAATAATTAAAATAATTTATGCTAAACGCTGCAACTGAGATATGATACATCATTACACCCTTACAACAACCCGAGGGGATTTGTTTGACTCTGTTTTACAGAAAAGGAACCAGAGTTTCAGAGAAGTTGCTTGTTCACATCTAATATGAGATGGAACTCGGATTCAAACAAAAGTTTCCCTGACTCCAAAGCCCACGTTCTTTCTTCTATTTCATTCCACCTCCAACAGCCTAACAACAGAACAGGTTTCCTCCTGAGATGAGCTACTTAACATATACAACTCGCGTAGTTTCAAAAGCTGAACAACTATCATAAAAAAGGTAATAAAATATCTATGAATAATACTGTATTCAGGTTAAATACTTCAAAATACAAGATGCTGCTGTGTTCAGTAATAATTTATTTTCAATGGATGTCTTCCCACTAAATTTTCATTTTATTATACCTGTTAATGTTAGCCAAATAACAGTAACTAATAATACAATCAGCCAATCTGTCAGAACTATTGATAACTATTAATAAACTATGTTACACTTTGTATAAAAAGTATTTTTTAAAGTTTCAGCATGAAAACAAATAGAAGAAACTAAATGAGCTGTCATATTACCTTCTGCCCACTCATCCCATCTGTCTTCTCTCTCCTTTTATTTTATGGAACCCTGATTTGCTCTGTAAGATGCAACAAGATGTAGGATGAAAAATATTAAGATTAATATCAAAAAATCTAATAACTATAATTTATTTTGCCTTTATGTTTCAATTAGGAAAACTGAGACAAGACAATTACTAATTTATAAACTGTATATTAATTAGATATGTTTGTTTCTAGCAGCCATGAGTCGGCAAGCATTTCTAGTATGTTTATTTGGAACATTTAAAATATTCTTTTGGGGAGTTATGTGTCACATATCCAACTCAAATGAGCTTATATATCCATCACCACTGTTGAATGGAATCAAAAGATGAAATATTAAAGGAATCTTGAGCCCACCCTGCTCTATTACTACAGACAAGGTAAAACAGGTCCATTAATTTATGGTAACAACACAAGTTGATCTACCTTTCTCTCTCACTCCCTTACCTCCCCCCTGCATGTACATATCTCATAATTTAGCAAAGCCTCGAATTAGAAGCTCAAATAGCAGCATTTCATTCAACATTTACTGAGTGCCTATTATCTGCCAGACTGTTACTAGAGACACTGTGGTTATATGGCAGTAACCAAAACAGACATGGCTACTGCTCTCTCTAGATATGCAGTGTGATGTGGGACACACATATTAAACAAATACCATTCACATAAATAGCAAGTTAACTACAAAATAAAAAAAGCGATATGACAAAGTATACTTAAAGGACCTAATTTAAACTGGGGTCTCACGCAAGGTGACCTTAAGGAAGTGGTGCTTAAGCTAAGACCTAAAGGATAAGTAGGAGTCAGGGAAGGAGAGAGAGGAGGGAAGAGGATTCCAGGAAGACAAAACAAATCCAGTTCTTAAATACTTCAAAAGGAAGCTCATTATTTAGTATAGCCAGTGTCCTTTCCGTAATCAGTAAAGCCTAAAGAGGTAAAATGCTTTTCCTATCCCGAATAGCATAATATTTACCATGACTTCCTACCAGTAATGGGTTGTCCTGGTTCAACTGAGTTTTGTGTGCTAGGAATGCTAATGAATGGAGGGTCTTTTTTTTTTTTTTCCCTCCTGTTGATATGTACACGTATTCCTTTAGCACATAAAAAAACATGTGGCCTTTTTCAGTGCAATCCTGATTACTGTCCTGTAGTCAATGTCTATGTTTTGCCTTGATACAGGCTTGACCTGGCTTAATAATCCTAGTGTTGTTTTTATATTGTATACTGTATTAACAATTCAAATAACTTTGTTGGTTTTTTTAAATCGTAGTCTGTAGCAATCCCGACATCTATTTATATATTTTCAAAAATACCTTAGGTTAATATAATACTTTTCCTAAGAGCTCAGCATTCAACTAAATTGTTTGTTGCTAAAATTCTGCTCATCTGGACCAGTGATATTTGAACCTCGGTCCTTCCACTCTCAGAGAGAGTACAGAGAGCACACCATGTCTGCTCTCTGCTCAGGCACTGAAAAGTTTATCCCATAATAAGATTACAGTCTGCCAACCTGGCCAATGCTGTATCAATCTATGCTGGGCTTGATGGACCTTCATCGCCTCTCTTTGCCCCAGTGGTACCTGAGAAATCTGACTGGCTAACAGCCAATGAGCAATTTCTCACACAATGTCACTGTAAACTAACCACACAAGTGGAGAAAACCTTTTTTCTGCACTAAAATTAAAATTAAAACATCTCCTAAGTATATCATCTCAAATTTTTCCACTGCTCCAAAGAGGCACACATACAAGTTCAATTTAAATTACATAATCGGAGACTCAAAAGTAGTACCAGCACAGAAGGCTGTGAACCATAAGATTATTACTAAACCAAATAAAAATCTGTACTAGCAAATAATTTCCCCATACAGCCAGTTCTGTAAAAGCAGTTTCTTTTAAAAACGAGCAATTAATTTCAATATGGTAATATTTTCATCAGTTTTAGAAAGTCTTTTTAAAAGACGAGAAAATGTCCCTTAAAAGTGCATTTAAATGAGGTTTTTTTCAATTCTAATGTAATTTTAAATTTTTAATGTCCAAAAGCTTGATTTATTAAAGCCTTTTTTGCATATGCCAGTGTTAAAATCAACCCACTGAGAGAAATTTCGATTTTAAAGAGGTCATCTGTTGAAACTGAAAGCTTATAAAATTTGGGTATCTAAAAGACTCACTACTATCTGAGATGCTTAAAAACATTAGTCTCAAGCTATGAAACAGTCAACATCTTGAATGTGAGTCATCCTAAAAAGTGAAATGCTATCCACCAAATTATAGAACTTAGTATGGAAACTGGCTTGTCAAATACTCCAAGCGTATCTGATCAGGTCTACCACACCTATATTACCCGCTGAAGCAAAACCTAACATGAAGGCTTCTGTGACATGTTTAAAATACTTTTCCTAAAACTTGGAACTTCTTTCTGGCTGAATTTTCATGCTTACTCTCAATTCAGATCCTAACAGGGGAGGAAGAAAAAGTTCTTTGATAAAATAAAACTCAGAAGTCCAGAGCTAGGTCAGGGAACTTGATGGATGTCCTCAGCAGCAGATCCAGAGGTATTCCCCGACCTCGACGCATTATAAGTTGGTAAGTAAACTTGATCTAAGCGAAATCACCGTCGCTAAAAATGTAGGAAAGAACTGCAACATTAAGTACAAAGCAGAAGCTGTGTCAGAGTAATACAAGACAGCATTTTCTAGGGTACAGATTAAGGCATCTAAAAAGTTTTTGTTTCATTTGCGGCTACAGCTCATTAAAGCTGTGTAGTACAAACTAGTAGTTCAGGGTGTAATTTATCCTTCCTTATCAAAGATGACACCGATATCTTACTTCCTGTGGGGATGGGTGTGGTTGAAGAGACAGTTAGGTCCAAGCCATCAATCTCTGTATGGAAAAGTCTGCAGGTCTCACACACGCTTGTCGCTTGATTTATATTCGTGCCTGCAGTCGGCAAGGCCTATGCTGCGATGACTTCAAATAAAATACCCAACTGGCAATCGAGTAGTATGCGGTTATTGTTACCGCTCAAAGGAACAGTCGCACTCCTCAGCGTTTCATCTCAAGAAAAACCTCCCGGGGGTAAGAACAACTCAGAGCAAGGCTGCAACTTGCAAAACTCTAAGCACAGTCAGGAAACTGGGGTGGGGGCTCCCACGTTTTCTAAGCACCATTTACTCACTCCTTTGAGACGGCTACAAGGCGAAGTGGTGAAATGAAAAGAAAAAAAGGCTCATCCCGGATCCGGCAGCTTGACTGTGGCCGGTCTGGCGTCGGGAGCCAGCGGGAGGCACCCCGAAAGAGCCGGCTCCCGAGGCGGTCGCGGGCGGTGGTCGCCCGCGGAGCGCGGACCCAAGTTGGCCTCCGCGCCCACGCCGGAACTTGGCCCCGTCAGGCGGCCGCGCGGGCGCCCCCGCTCGCCGCGGCGCCCCCCGCCAGCTCCTCCAGCCGCGCGCTCCGCCAACTTCCCGCCCAGCCCCGGCGGTCGCCGCCCAGCCCCGCGCGGGGCCCGAGTCCCGAGTCCCGAGTCCCGCCGCCGCCGCCGCCGCGTGCGGGAGGGTGGGGGAAGGGCCGCCGCCGCCTCACCCGACGGGCCGCGAGAACAAAGCAGCGGCCGCGGCGGCGCTAACTTTTTCGGTGTCTGATCCGCGCTCCCTGAGGCGACTACTTACAGAGGCGAGCTCCGCCGGTCGTGAGAAACTCCGCAGCCGCCAGCGTCTGGGTCCCAGACGAGGCGCCAGCGAGGCTTCACGCGCCTCGCAGGATCCCGCCCGCCGCCGGCGCCCCTTCCTCCCTCCCTCCTCCCCGTCCCGTCCTGAGGCCCGGGGGAGGGGAGGCCGGGGCGTGCGGGGCGGGGGCGCGCGGCCGGCGCGGGGCCTGCCGGGAGCTGTAGTTTCCGGGCGGGCCCGAGCGGGTGGTAGCCGCGCGGGGATGTCACTGTGCCTTTGCACCGTGCAGGGGCAGCGGGAGCTCTGCGCCCTCGGACGTCCCTGTGTCTCCGTGGGCGCGGGGGAGCGGGGAGCGACCGTGCATTTAAACCAGTTACACATGGTACTTGAGCCCCATCATTGCCTTTTTCTCTTTTATCGTCCGCTCTCACAGACGCCACGGTGGCAAGGAACCAAGAGGTGACAACTTGAACGGGGGACTTGGAAGGGGTCCACAGCAGAGAGCAGTTTCCACCCTGAGCGCCCTTCTCCCTGCTCGCCACGTTTTCCTCCCTCGGGCCTGCCCGCCAGGTGGCCGCCTGGCGCCGCAGCCCCGGGCATTCTGCACCCGAGGCAGAGACATCCAGAGCCCTTCATCTAAGCAGAGTAAACTGAAGTGGTTACTTTCAGTGTGTTTTGTGTTTCCTATTTGTCTATCATTCAACTCGCGGGTGTCGCCTACCATCAAAGTGAAGTGCAGTCAAGAATCACGAACCTACGCTTCCACGTCCAGGGAAACGAGCGTAACAATGCCCGGGGAAGGGGAAGGGGTGGGTGTCAGGATGGAGGATCTGGAGGGAAAATACACTATGTGGTAAATTATAACGTTTATGTAAGAGGAAAACCTGACCAGCTGACAGTTATTGTCCCAGAAAGGACCTCGTTCTCCTTCTGTCAATATTTTATCTCAAAAATACTTAAGTGAAATATATTGAAACAAGCTGGATGAGCTGCTGTCAACAATCCATCCATCCCCACGCAGTGGTCTAAGGCAGCTTTTGAGAACAGAAAGAAAAGAAAGTTAAGTGGGTCCCTCTGTTTTATACTAAGTCATCAATTTGACGGATGTTCTTATATTTAAACTTAAATGGGAATTTTTAAATAATTTATATTAAAGATGGGGCAAGTAAAATTGTGTATAACTGATCTACTCTGAAGCTATTGTTTAGAAAAGACATTTCTGAAATATTCTCAGGAATTGGAAGCTGCGAAATGTCCCATATCCCGTAGTATGCATCTAATTTGATCTAATATTTTATATTTAGTCTTATTCTGCTATTGTTTTATTTTAAAATTGAAAGTAAATCCACTCAAGTTTACATTCTTTTTAAGGAACGCTCTTACTTAACTTTGCCTTTTTCTTCCTTCCACTTCCCAACAGACGTTTTAGTCCAGCCCCAAATATTCTCTTCTCAGCAAGATTCCCAGGACCTCATTGGAGCAGTTTACAGCCAGTCCCATCTCACTAGTGACTTCCATTTTCTCTCGTGGTCCTTAAAGAGACAGAAGTTACTCTTCCTAGAAGTAACTTTTCTAAGCGAATCAAGCTCATTATATAGAGATTTAAGGATTTGTGTGAGAGAAAAAAATATGTATATATCCACTGTTCTGCTTCTTATTTTAAAAATAAAATTCTCTCCTCCACTTCAGATGAATCTTTCAACAATATATTTTAGCGTAAGATTATCTTTGTACCTGTACTTTTTTGCTTGACATGAACTATAATTTTGTCAAGGTGTTTTATTCCTATTCCAAAAGCATTGCAGTGATTAAGATTTGGTTTAATAAGTAAATGTATTCCCATGTGAGATTTTTTTAGCCTTGAGAGAGTGACCATGATGGAAAAGATTTTATTTCTTGGTGGTGGCCTATGAAAATTGGAAGCTTACAATCTTCCTCTTCTGGGACTACAGTTGCAAGTCTGGTCCCACATTCACTGGCCTCCCTTGTACTCAGTGCCATGTGACACAATCATTCAGATGTGTACCTGATACAAGCGAAGAGGGTCAACACTTGTGACTTAAGAGAGCAGAGTTACCTAATTCAGAATCCTAAAAGGAGAAAAAGATGATTTGCTAAGGCCCCTACTAGAGGAAATGCTCATTATTTTAAAACTTCAGCTGGGTTTAATTTATGGAATGTGATTACTGAAAAAATTATTTTGTTTTTTTGTTTTTTTTTCATGATGTTGAAACATAGGTGAAAAATGCAGAAAGCATTTGGGTGTCACTACAGAGTAAAATAGTTGTGGGAGAAAATGCATTAGTATCTATTTTTTTAATCAGCAGAGACACACTTTATATAGCCTTCAAAATGACCTTCCTCAGTTTCCACTGCCACTACCCTAACCCAGAACCCCTCCCCCCCAACAACTCACACATCTGGCTTACTGCAAGAGACTTCAGTCTCCTAGACTAGCTCAAACTGTTACATCCTTGGAACTGTCTTCTCCGATTTGCAGGCTCTCGGTAATTGTTATGTGTTCTTACAGCCCTTGGTAGATCATTCTCATGTCATTTATCAGGTTTTATTATGGACTGAGTGTACATCAGATCCACCTGGATTCTCTCTACAAGTTCCCCCTACTGAACTTGTAGAAGAGCATGGTCTTCTGCTTGGATATAAAAGCTAGTAGTATTTATCATTTATTGAACATCAGCTCTGAACCAGACACATTCATCTATTTTTATATAGCTTTCTCTGTTTATTACACATAACCTCTCCCTTTTCTTTATATGCACTTATATTTAGCTTTATGTAACTTACCATTTGATGTTAAAAATATATTTGTAGATATTCACGTTTATAGCTACCAATATAACATAGTATATAATCAATTGTGGTAAGGAGGGCTCAACTAAAAGGAGTTTAAAAATCTGGTAATTAAAGGGAGAGGCTACTGTATAAACTATACCTCAGGTTTCATACAGTTTCCTTAAAATTTAATATTCGGGTAATCTGTAATAAAAAAACGATTGCTTTGCTCATCCCCAGTAATTCCTGTTTACCTTTATGGTTGCAAAATATGTTTCTCCAGGAAGGACAAAATAATGCATAAATGTGCTTTTGGATTTCATTTTAATTTAATATTAATTAAAAACTTATTTTTTGAGAGAGAGAGAGAGTGAGCACTCGTGTGCATGGGGGAGGGGCAGAGGAAGAGGGAGAAAGAGAATCTTCAGGAGGCTACATGCTCAGCGGCACTGAGCCTGTCCTGGGGCTCAACTTGGAGGCTCGATCTCACGACCCTGAGATCATGACCTGAGCCGAAATTAAGAGTCAGATGCTTAACCAACTGAGACACTTAGGCACCCCAAAAACCTCTCTTTTGAAATACTGTAGACTGGTTATAATGTATTTTAAAAGCCAACTGAGAAGGAGAACAAAGGTGCTATGGACCTGGATAGGGAGCCAGTATTAAAATTAGTTCTCATGCCAACACTGGCCAGAGCAAAGGAGTTAGGCAAGCGGGCTCTCTCCCTCGCAGTCTGGAAACTGCAGCAGCCTGGAGGAGCCAGTTAGAAGGAAAGGGTTGGAATGGGACTCGGAAGACAGAATCCAACCTAGTCTCTGCCATGTCGCAGGGGCACGCTGCTCAATCTCAACTAAGAATTGATGTTCTTACCTGTGAAACGAGGAAAGATGATTACGTACCCCACAGGGTTGTCGTGAGAAGGAAGAGATGCCTCGAGTGCACCACACATGCAGTGGGCATTGAAGATAGTCCACCCAGGTACACATCGTGGTTCTGCCACTGAACAGCCGTGTGGCCACGCGCACAGCAACCTCAGTCAGCTTCCACCTCAGCATCAGTTACATCCAAGGTAACCGGCATCATCCTTGGATGATAGCACTCCTGACCCCGAGAGCTGTGCAAGAACTAAATGACATAACGTGTGGAAGACACTTTGAAAAATGCACAAGTGAATGCTCAGTAAATGTTAGCTATTATTCACGCTAAAGGGTTAGAGCTTTTTAGGGTGCCACATCTCCCGGCAGGGTGCCACATCTCCTGACAGCACAGAGAAAGAAAAGTTAATAAGCTTGAGTCTGTGAAGGGAAATTTAAGATAATAGCGAAGAGTTTAAATGACACAGAAATCCCTATGGCCATAGAGTGAATTCTTTTTTACTTCGTCAAAGGAAGATCCTACTGCACAGGTACCTGGATGACCAGAAGCCATCACTGTGCCACTTTCTATGCTGATAGCTTCAGGTGTTCCCACGCAGGATGAAATCACTAAGTGGTTTTATGTTTGTTGGTGTTGTTTTTAGTAAAGTTAACCAGACTATACTGAGCTGAACATTTTACTGTAATTGGTACTCTGATCATACATCTCAAATGTCCAAATCTCAAGTATCTCCAGAAAGAATTCTGACTAACCCTAGACTTTAAACTGTCTTTAAATGATGATGGAGTGTGCAGCTGGAAGCTGAGGTGAATTTGGCTGGCTTGCCTTTTTTCCTAGATTCCCCTTAAGACTTTACAGTCCTTGGTGTACTGATTCCATAAACATTTTTGAGAGGCTACTATGTCAAGGCATTTATTTGATAGGATCTATAGGTGAGACAATTGCTGTTCTTGGGGACTACTGTTTATTAAATAAGGTATGTTAAGATCTGTCACATGGAGAAAAGAGTAAAAAAGTAAGTAGGAAGCAAAATAAAAGGATAGAAGATGGCAAAGAAGTACAAGACATACCCTTAACCTGGAGAAGGCTGAATACATGGACAAAGAGGATTTTAGTTAGGCTTTTAAGAACGAGTAGGAGTTGGAAATATGGGAGAGGGGAATGGGGAATAAAGGAAAAGTCCAGGTGGAAACAACAGTGAGAAGAAGCACATATGTATAAAAACATGGGGACCAAATAGTTCAGTTAGGCTGAGCCATAGGTTTTCTTCCCTCACACAATTTTTAACAATTGAGATGTAATTCACAAACCATAAAATTCACCTTTTTAAAGTGCACAGTTTACTGGTTTTGAGTATATTCACAAATTATGCAACATTACCACTGTCTAATTTCAGAATATTTTCATTGCCCCCAGAAGAAACTCCGTATCCATAAGCAGTCACTCCCTGTGACCCCCAGAGGTGGCCAGCCCACCAAGAGGGCTCCCAATGGAGTTCCAGTTACTTGCAGTTGGAAGGCCTTGGGTGGGCACGTGGGGGGAATGGTGAGTGTGGAGGGGCTACTGGCAGGACACATGCTGTATTTGCTACACGTGGCTTTAACCACCGACTTAACAAATCTCTACCTCTAGCTTTGATCCCTTTCTTTTTTTTTTTTTTTAAAGATTTTATTTATTTATTTGACAGAGAGAGACACAGTGAGAGAGGGAACACAAGCAGAGGGAGTGGGAGAGGGAGAAGCAGGCTTCCCGCCGAGCATGGAGCCCGATGCGGGGCTCGATCCCGAGGACCCTGGGATCATGACCTGAGCCTAAGGCAGACGCTTAACGACTGAGCCACCCACACGCGCCCCAGCTTTGATACCTTTCTATAACCACTTGAATGTTCCACAGAAAGATCACAAATTCAAAGTGTCCCTAACTGAACTCATCTTTGCCTTGAAACCTTTTCTTCTTCCTATATTTCCAATCTTAGTGTGTAGTGTTACCATCAGTCTAGTCATCTAAGACAGAAACTCTTGGTCAGCCTACACTCCTTTTCCCTCATTCTCAAATCCAATTAGTGACCAAGTCCCATCAATTTCATACCATCCTAGTTCTTGCGTTGTATGCCTCTTCTTCTTTTTCCCTATGACTGTCTTAGGTCAGGCCTCTGTTAGCTCTTACCTGATCTACTGAAATGACCATCTCAGAGATTTCTAAGACATTTCCCTGCTTGATTGAATCTTCTCTTTGGTTCATTCTCTACCCTGCCACCAGAGTGATAGTTCTAAAATGCAGAATATGATTCCTTGTGGCTGAAATCCTTCAGTAGCTAACCGATGCCCTCACTGTGCAAACTTTTTAGCGTGGTGCACAATGTGCCCCCTCCTGCCTTCTTCTATTGTTATCTCCAATTCCTCACATACCTAACACCTCAAGCAGTGGGGAACTGCTGACAGTTTCCCACTGTATTTTTGCTGATATGACACCTTTCTCCCCCTTTTCCACCTGGTGACCAAGACTCCATCAGTCCAGGCTCTCTCTAGGAGGCCTTTCCTGTCTCCTTCAGGCAGACTGGGAATAACCACACCTTTGCTTGTGCTCGAGACAGGTTGCTTTCTTAGCACCTGTGACGCTTTATCACACAACTCTCTCTCTTCCTAAACTGAAAGCTCCTGAAAAGCAGGGGCCATATATAACTCATCCCTATCTTCTTTGCAGAGTGCTTTACCCAGTCTTAGTGCTCCACTGAGATTTGGGAGTCATTGCCTAGGGCGGAGAATGAAACTATGTGAAGGGATGAAATTACCTGCAGGAAGACCAGGAGTGGAAATTACATTTATTGAGGTCTTACTCTTGAAAAAAAGGGAAGTCTAACACAGGCTACCACATGGATGAACCTTGAGGACATCATGCTCAGTGAAATAAGCCAGTCACAAAAATACAAATACTAGTGATTCCACTTATGTGAGGTCTTCAGAGTAGTCAAATTTCATAGAGACAGAAAGTAGAATGGTGGTTGTCAAGGGTTGGAAGGAGGAGGGAATGGAGAGTTATTATTTAACAGATTCAGAGTTTCAGTTCTGCCAGATGACAAGAGTGCTGGAGAGAGATGGTGGGGATGGTTGCACAACAGCGTGAATGTAGTTAATGTCACTGAACTGTACGCTTAAAATTGGCTAAGATGGCGAATTTTATGTTCCGTAGATTTTCCCACAACTAAAAAACACAACAACAATAGGGCAACACTAACTCAGGAACTTACACCAGCTAGTACATTAATTAAAAAATATGTAACATCAAACATGAAGGAGGAATATAAAAATAAATATTAAATACAATTGCCTTGTTGACAAAACAGATTTTTCTTAATTTTCTCATTTTGTCACAGACTAAATAAGGATAGTCATGGACAAGTGTTAATAGGGAACTAGCATTTGGGAACTAATGGTGTTAATTACGTTAAAAATAGAAGCTGAGGGGCGCCTGGGTGGCTCAGTCGTTGGGCATCTGCCTTCGGCTCAGGTCATGATCTCAGGGTCCTGGGATCGAGCCCCGCATGGGGCTCCCTGCTCAGCGGGAAGGCTGCTTCACCCCCTCCCACTCCCCCTGCTTGTGTTCCTGCTCTCACTGTCTCTCTCTCTGTGTCAAATAAATAAATAAGATCTTTAAAAAAAAAAAAAATAGAAGCTGAGGGAAGAAGGGCAATAATTAAAGAAGGTAGCGTGCCAAAGCAAGATCATTGTCTGCCTGTTGTTATTGGGAGGCTGTGCTATTATATGCACTATGACAAGTCAAGTATTTCCTCGTATTTTTGGCAGGTCCTACTCTGAATAATCATAAGATATTTGTTTTCAGACATTCAATATTTTATTGAGAATTTCGTATGCTTCCAGGTCCCTGCTCTTGTAAGGATTATATTATCCAAACGTTTTGCACATGTAAAGTATATGCTAAAGATGCGTGTGTACTATAAAATAATAGTACTATGTAACTAGCTGCAGAATATAATAAACATGTGAAATACTAGCACACAGAGATGTGTGTAAGAAGGGTATTAGGTAGCCAGCATACCAAGTTTCCTTCATATTTTCAGTCTCTAAAAACCCTGAATAATAATTTTTCCTGTATCCTATGTATAGGGCATGGTCCTGAATGTCACGTATTTCCTGTCTGAGCCATTAGCTTGTTTTCTGATCGGTGTTTATTTTCTCTAATCTAAGAGTAGAGTTGAAAGAAAGGGGACCACTTGCCTCAGACTGCAATGAAGATGCACAATTCTTCTTTGGTCACTTCCTTTGCTTGCAAAATTTCCTCCCCGTCTGCTTCCTAAAATTGCAACTTTGTTTCTTCCTAATTTGTAATACAGGTTTAACCCTAGACTGTTGGAAAGATTTTCTTGGAAGACTAGATAAACATCATGAAAGACAATTATTCGATCTCTTTCACTTTCTTATGGATCTCTAAATTCAAACTTTAGTGTTGCCCATAATAGGCATGTGACTTAACGCAGTGAGAATCAGAAAAAAATCAAGGTTTGGCCAGGGACAGAAGGGGATTAGTCTTACTAAAATTGTATGCTGGGTAATTTAAGCTTCTTTTAAAGGGAAATTCAGGTATATTCTCGGCCTGGTGTTAATGACAACTCTGTTGAAATGCTTTTTCAAACATTAAAATTGAAGGTGGATTAGCTCATCTAATTTATTACGGTCTGAACAACGTTGTATATATAAACCGTAGGGTTGGAAAGGATTTTTTGTGACCTCAATCTGGGCTGTTTTAGAATTACTGAAACACTTGAAATACTTTGCTAATGTTTTCAGATATATAAATAAAACAAACATCATAAATTCATCCTAACTTTAAACCTAAATTTAAGCAAAACTAAAGATATATATAGGAGCATATGTGGTTTAAGGCAGAATTTAGGTTATGGTATCATGTTGCAGCTTTCTATCATTATTATTAATAGCTATGGTGGCATAGTCAATGTGTTGTTTTTTTTTTAAATGAGTGTTGCTATTTTCTGTATATTTGTGTCATATTTATTTGCTTTCTTAACATTTTATTTTGGAATCCTGCGGCAAGAGATTTTAGAGCCTTCCTTCTTCTTTCATTTGAGACTCCTGGGCCTAACCTGAATCTTAAAACAAGTTTTTGTTTGTTTGTTTCTTTGTTTATGACTTGAAAATGACTCTTGGAATTATTGTCCTTTCATGAAAAGTCAGAAAGGGCCTAATTAACAACCACAGTTAATACTGCTTTAGGATCACAAAACTGAGAGAAAGGGTGCTTTTACAGTTAACTCTGATTACAGACTGTGTAGCGTGATCAGTAGAAAATCCTCACAATTTCATACCATTAGAACAAAGATAAATAGAATAGAATACCTTAGAAAATCTGTAAGCGACCCCAAAGCAAAAGACAACCAAGTGCCTTAGCCTTGACTTCGGATTGTATTAGTTTATGTTGTGGTATTTCATTTTTTTTGAAAAAAGAGTCACGTTTCCCCTTCTAATAGGTATGGTGTTAGACATCTGATGAAGAGAGACAGCAACACAAAATGAGTATTCTGCTTAACACTTGTAAATAAAATAATTTCAAAGGTGTCTGGTTTTACCTTCAGGAAAAGCCTACCTTAATATATTAAAAATTTTATAACTACTTAAATTTTCTCCTTGGAAACTGGCAAAGCCTGTAGGTTACAGTGAACATACACTGCCTGCTGTTGAGTCGGCTTTGTGTGTGTCCAGGCAGGTTACTCGACCTCCCTGTGCTTTTATTTTCTTATCACTAACAAACAATGAGGATAATAGTAATATCTTTCATCATACTAATATATAGAATCAGAGGATCTTAAGAAACATATCATTGACATACCTACTATCTTTGATCATATTTTTACCTTGATCAAAATATTTAGTTAGTAACTTTGAATGGAAACAAGTTCTTACGCTAATAGCTTTTTGTCTTTCACATATTATCATTGACATTTTCCAGAAATTGGTGCCTTGTCACCTACTTAATCCTTAAAATGCAAAAAAAAAAAAAAAAAAAAGGAGACAGAATCTTTTAAGTAAAAAATCAAAATGAATCTACAAATACACAAACATACACTATTATGGATACATATTCTTCATAACAATTGGTTTATTGAAACTATATAGTCAATTTTGGTATCATACAGATCAGAGCTATCTATTCTGTGAGCAGTAAAGAGATGAACTTTTTGGGAGGGGGTTCTTCATCTTTTGATTCTCTCTACCCTCATCTCCTTGAGTAGATTAAAATTCCTTTTTAAGTGTATATGTGTATTTTTTTGGATCTTGAAAGCTTTTGGTTTTTAGAGCCTGCAGAGAAAAATTGATTCAAAAGCAGGATAAAATTAGTGAAGGAGTAAGAGGAATTTTGTTTGGAGGCAAGATGAGTGTCAGTGAAAGGAATCAGGGTTTTTGGGGAATGTTGCCCTCCTTTTCTTTGAGAGGAGAGTGAACTGTTATTCTAAAGGGCTGGGAAGGGAGAGGGCCACAAAACCAGAGGAAAGGAGATTTTTTTTCCCCTAACTTTTATTGCCACCTTTACTTGACCTCTGATAAGGTGAAAGGAGCTGGGAAGATTTACAGGAAATCTGGATTCCTGAGATTTCTGAGGAACAGCAAAGGTCTGACTCTGTACAGCGGAAGCAAACATTTTAGTTTTTCATTCCATTATTGAAAGCTGCAGTGGACAGATTTGGGCTGGGATATAAAGTGGGCGTCTTTATAGTCTCTGTGGCTACTCAAGGTACAAAGGGCAAGGTGTTTTGGCATGAGGCTTGTACACTGACAAAAAGTGAGGGGAGGGGCGCCTGGGTGGCTCAGTCAGTTGGGCGTCTGCCTTCGGCTCAGGTCATGATCCCACGGTCCTGGGATCGAGCCCTGGATCAGGCTCCCTGCTTGGCGGGAAGCCTGCTTCTCCCTTTCCCGCTCCGCCTGCTTGTGTTCCCTCTCTTGCTGTCTCTCTGTCAAATAAGTAAATAAAATCCTAAAAATAAATAAATAAATAAATAAAATGCAAATTTCCTTTAAAAAAAAAAGTGAGGGGGAAAGCAGAGAGTTTTGGATCTAATCTTGTCTACTTCATAATTTGTCTGGGACAGGCCCACTTTACCAATCTTTTTTTTTTTTTTTTTTTTTTACCATTGTCCTCAGGGCTTTCACAAAATGATTATTAATGTTATCATTAATCTGATTATATGGTTTTTACTCATGTGTTTCTCAGAGTGTGGGATTAATGCAATGGTTCTTAGCCCTGCTAGAATCACCTGGCAAGTTTTAAAGACATTGGATGTCCAGGCCACACACCGGACTAATCATATCAAAACCTGCAGGGGTGGCACTCAGGCATCATTATTTAAAAAAAAAAAAAGGGCTTTCTACATGATTTCACTATGTAAAGTTAAAACCATTGGCTTAATGTATTATCTTTCCCAGGTAAAATAATGTTAACACAGTGGTTCTCAAATGCTTTGGTCTCAGAACTCCTTTATTTCACTAACAATTATTGAGGAACACAAATAGCTTTTGTTCGTGTGAATTATGTCTATCAATGTCGCCTGTATTGAAAATTAAAATGGGCATTTTATAAATGTTTAATCATGACTAATTTAAAAATAACAGAAGCATTGCATGTTAAATGACACATTTTTATGGAAAATTTCTGTGTTTCTAAAAACAAAAATAATTTTGTGAAAAGACTGACATTTTTGAATATTTGAAAATTTTCTTTAAGGTCTGACTTATTAGAAAATAACTGGATTTGTTTATACAATCAGTCTGCTGAGATATGTTAATTTGGTTGAAGTATATGAAGAAAATTTGGCCTCACGCTGACATGTAGTAGGAAAAGAAAGAAGTATTTTAATAGCCTCTTCAGATAATTGTGGAAAATCTTCTTTGTTATTCAATCAAAGCATGATAGATGGTAATGTCATAAAAGTTAGCTACAATGCAGAATCTAAGACCATATGAATAAAATTTTTTACTTCATTATATTAAAATCCATTGGTCTCTCTCACACTTTGAATGGATCTTTTCTCTGTGATTTGGGCACTGAGCATGTGGAAAATATTGGTTCTTTGAGTTACACAGATACTCTAAATGTTGAACATTTTATTATGTTATTAAAAAATTACATTTGTTAAAATAACTGACTTTGTCAGAAAAGTTGTTACAGGTAAGGAAACTGTCAGGCTTGTAGTAGCTTATACCAGTTTTTCAAAATTCCAGTTTTTACCTGAAAGATCTAGTTTTATCATTGGTGATAAATACTGCCAGTTAGTTTCCTTGAAGGCATAGGCACACTTTATTTTTTAACAAATGTCTGCCAAATATCCAACTCTGAATAATCATATGTGATCAGTCACTTATTATTCTATCAGTAAAAGTAGAATCTTAGGAAAAAAGAAGATAGTTCACTACACATCTCAAACAGTAGTACGAGTACTTCTCCGTGAGACAGTTGTCCTTCAGTATGCAGGATGAGTACTTTATTTGTACTTCCCATTTTTTAAAAAGACTTTATTTATTTATTTGAGAGAGAGCAAGAGTGAGAGAGAGAGCACACGAGCAGAGCAGGGGGGAGGAGAGAGGGAGAGGAGAAGCAGACTCCCCCCCTGAGCAGGGAGCCCGATGTGGGACTCTATCCCAGGACCCTGGGATCGTGACCTGAGCTCAAGGCAGACGCCCATCTGCCCAACCCACTGAGTCACCCAGGCACCCATGTACCTCCTATTTTGTCATGCAGAATATAAAAAGATTCATACTCTCAACTTCTGCTTCTAGTCAAGATGGAGTAACAGAGACTAGATTTATCATCCCATCTTGAAAAAAAAATCAAACAACAATGTTCAAATATTGGGAAACAAGTATCACAAAAGATGGATGGCAGAAGGGAAGTAAGTGACATGAGCTAGATGCTTTCCCCATTTGCCATCTTGAGGAGTTTCCAGGATGCAGTGTGGATAGGAGGAATCCCAACAGAGGCAGGTGGTCTCTGTGAGATGAAAGAACAGAGTTGAGAACATGGGAAGGTGGCTAGAATTTGCAGGACAGAGTGGAGGAGAGAGAGATCATTTAAGGTTTCTCCATAAGTCTTCATCTGAGTATGGATCAACATGTGCAGGTGAGGAAATTCACCAAGGTGGAGGAAAGAGCTAACAAAAAGGAGCAGGCATAACAAGCTCCAGGGCACAGATAGGGTCAGGTATCTTTTGTGTTTCTACTAGTCAAAGTGGAGGGGCACCGGAGTGGCTCAGTCGGTTAAGTGTCAGCCTTCGGCTCAGGTCATGATCCCAGGATCCTGGGATAGAGTCCCGCATTGGGCTCCATTCTCAGCGCGGGGCCTTCTTCTCCCTCTCATTCTCCCTCTGTGCTCACTCTCTCTGTCTCTCTCTCTCAAATAAATAAATAAAATCTAAAAAAAAAAAAGGAAAAAGGAAAAAAAAAGTGGAAAAATCTCAACATACAAGAGGCAAGGGACAGGGGTGCCTGGGTGGTGCGGTCGGTTAAGCGTCTGCCTTCGGCTCAGGTCATGATCCCACGGTCCTGGGATCAAGCCCCATGTCAGGCTCCCTGCTCAGCGGAGAGTCTGCTTCTCCCTCTCCCTCTGCCTGCCGCTTCTCCTGCTTGTGCGCTCTCTCTCTCTCTCTCTCTCTCTCTGTGTCAAATAAATAAATAAAAATCTTAAAAAAAAAAAAGGCAAGGGGCAAAGTAAATGCCCAGAGAGTATTGCTTCAGCTAGGGGTCAAATTATACCTGGAATATAAATTGCTCTGCTTCAGCCTAACAAAATTAAAAGCAAGCCTCCAAAGGATCAAACTATTTTCACATCAACTGTGTTTCAAAGATTAAAAATCTTTAAAGGAAAACAAATATGCCCAGCACCCAAAAAAGTAAAATTCACAACATCTGATATCTAATAAAAAATTACCAGGCATGCAAAGAAGTGGCAATATACAGCCATAATGAAGGGGAAAAAAATCGATCAATAGAAATGACACAGATGATAAATTAGCAGATAAGGATATTAGAAACAGTTGTCATAACTATATTCCATATGTTCAAGAAGGTAAAGGAAAGGTTGAACATATTAAGGATGGGTGTAAAGAAAATCTAAATTAAACCTCTAGAGAAGGAAAACAACAATGTCTGGGATGAAAAGTAACCGGATGGAATCAATAACAGATTAGGTACCATAAAAAAATTAGTGAACTTGCAGACATAGAAATAGAAACTATAGATACAAGTGAAATAGACAAAGGAAAAAAAAACAGAAAAAAATATCAGAGCCCTGGTGAACTGTGGGAAAACCTGAAACAACTTAATATGTGTATAAGTGGGGCTCCAATGGAGGAGGGCAGATAAAAATACTTGAAGAAGTAATAGCTAAATATTTTCCAAATTTAACGAAAACTTAAAGCCCACTGATCCAAGAAACTCTGTGAACCCCAAGCATGAGAACATAAAATTCCACCAAGGCACATCATAATCAAATTGCTTAAGAATTGTGATAAAGAGAAAATATTTTTTTGTTTGTTTGTAAAGATTCTATTTATTTATTTGACAGAGAGAGACACAGCGAGAGAGGGAACGCAAGCAGGGGGAGTGGGAGAGGGAGAAAGCGGGCAGGGGGAGTGGGAGAGGGAGAAGCGGGCAGGGGGAGTGGGAGAGGGAGAAGCGGGCAGGGGGAGTGGGAGAGGGAGAAGCGGGCTTCCCGCCGAGCAGGGAGCCAGCCTGATGCGGGGCTCGATCCCAGGACCCTGGGATCATGACCTGAGCAGAAGGCAGATACCCAACGACTGAGCCACCCAGGCGCCCCTGTGATAAAGAGAAAATCTTAAGACAGACTGAATTGCATTACGTGCAGAGGAACAAAGATTAGGATGACAGTCAATTTCTCGGAAACCAAGCAAGAAGGCATTGGAGAACTATCTTTAAAGTACTGAAAGAGGGGCACTCCCTGTAGAGCAGGGAGCCAGACTTAGGGCCTGCTTCACCCTCTCCTTTTGCCCCTACCCCTGCTCACGTTCGCTCATGCACTCTCTCTCTCTCTCAAATAAGATAAATAAATAAAATCTTTATTAAAAGAAGTACTGAAAGAAAAAAGCTGTCACCATAGAATTCTGTACTCAGTGAAAATGTCTTTCAAAAATGAAGGGAAAATAAATTTTTTTCAGCATACAAAAATTGCTACTATACCTGTGCTACAAGAAATGTTAAAGGATGTCCTTTAGGCAGAAAGAAAATGATACCAGATGGACCTATGTATCTATACAAAGGAAGGAAGCGTATCAGAAATGGTAAATATCTGGGTAAATGAAAAAGACTTTTAAAGACCTTATTTTAACAATTTCTTTGAAAAGTAATTGTTTAATGCAAAGATAATCAAGTAAAATATATATAAAATATGTAAGTAAAATAGCACAAAGACTAAGAAGGGAAATAGAAGTATGCTACTGTAAGATTCTTTTTTTTTAAAATTTATATGGGGGGGAGGGGCAGGGAGGGAGGGAGAGAAGCAAACCCTGCTGAGTGGGAAGCCCAGCATGGGGCTCAGTCCCACAACTCTGAGATCATGACCTGAACTGAAATCAAGAGTCAGATGCTTAACTGACTGACCCACCCAGGCGCCCCATAAGATTCATGTAATATACATTGATATAATAAATTCTTGATGGTAGACAGTAATACATTAAAGATATATATTATAAATCCTAAAACAGCTACTAAAAACAGAGGTATAGCTGACAGCCTAACAAAGGAGATAAAATGAAATAATAAAAGTAATAAATTAATCCAAGATAAATCAGAAAAAGTGGTAAAAATGACCAAAGAACAGATGGAACAAATAGAAAAAAAACAATAGAGCGGTACATTTAAATTTGACCATGTCAATAATCACATCAGATATAAATAATCTAAGTACTCCATTTAAAAACCAGAGATTGTCCAATTGGATAAAAAGAGCAGGACCTCACTATACGCTGCCTACAAGAAACCTACTTTATATGTAAATAAGAAAATAGTTCAAAAGTAAAAAGAATGGGAAAGATATACCATTTTAACACTAATCAAAAGGAAGTTGGAGTGGCTACATTAATATTAGAAAAAAAGTAAATTTCAGAGCAAAGAATATTACCAAGTATAAAGAAGGTTGTTTTGTAATGATAAGGGTGTCAATTTGTCAAAAGGACATTGCAATTCTAAATATTTATGTACTCAATAAGAAAGCTTAGAAATACATGATATAAAAATTAATAGAACTATAAGAAGTAGGAAAATCCACAATTAGTCAGAGATTTCAGCCTCACTCCCTCAGTAATCAATAGACTGTACAGATGGAAAACCAGTTATTAACTGGAAGATTTGGAGAACATTATCAATGACCTTACCTAGTTGATGTTTATAGAACATTCTACCCAATAACAGCAAAATACATATTTTTTTAATGTCAAGAAGGAAAAATTTGCTAAGATAGATCAGATTCTGGGCTATAAAACAATTCTCAAAAATTTTTAAAGGATTCATCCATATCAAGTCTCTTCCCTGACCATGGACGGAATTAAATTTGAAATCAATAACAAAAAGATATCAGAGAAATCCTCAACTATTTGGAAACTAAATAACAGAATTTAAATAACCCGGGGTAAAAGCTGGACATTTTCATTTTCTTGATGGTGGCGATCATTTCAGAGGTGTAAACATATGTCAAAACTCATCCAATTATATACTTTAAATTTGTATGGTTTAATGTATTTTAATTATATCTCAGTAAAGCTGTTAAAAACCAGACATGTACTCAATCAAGGGTTGAGATTTGATAATAACCACAATTTTTATTGCTTCATTGTGATATTCTTAAGTGAGATTGGCTCTTTTGTTTTCTTTTGTCTGTTCTTTTCCTTTCCTTTTTTTTTTACTGTGCATATCAGTGAATAATACAATGACTTCTAAGTAAACAGTTTTTTTAATAGTACAGTTTTGTGTCCTGTCCTAGTAAGTGCTAAGGTACCAGCAGTTTTGCATCATCCGTGTAAAGTTAACACAGTAAAATAAGCTAATTTTGCTTTAGTATCATTATAAATATTGATTCAACCTTGCAGACATTCCAAAGGGTCTTGGAGAATCCCTAGGGATCCATGGGTCACATTTTGAGAACTACTGTCTTTTTTTTTTTTTTTTAAGATTTTATTTATTTATTTGAGAGAGAGACAGAAAGAGAGAGAGCACGAGCAGGGGAGAGGGGCAGAAGGAGAGGGAGAAGCAGGCTCCCCACTGAGCAGGGAGCCCAACGCAGGGCTCTAATCCAGGACCCTGGGATCATGACCTGAGCCGAAGGCAGACACTTAACTGACTGAGCCACCCAGGTGCCCTGAGAATTACTGTTTTAACAAACTTTCTGGTTATGACTGCATTAGTCTAATGGTGGGACTAGCTGTGGGAAAATCCTGCCATGGCAACTGCACGGGGATGATCTTTTATAGCAGTTGGGTCCTTAATATGTATCACAGTATAGAATCTATTCTCTAATAAAGATGATAACCACTCCACTCGTGATTAGTGTTGTCACTGCATACACAACTGATTTTTTTCCAGGATGAGAAATGGGGCCTGAAATTCTTTAATTGGATATAATAGTCATGGGAAGAGTGTGAAGAAGGGACAAGTTGCAGCAGGGGAAAAAAAAATAGCAGATCTAAGGGATTTCTGACAATTTCCAGAACGAAAGAGGGGAGAAAAGTAGAATGAGTAAAGCAAAAGGGAAGAAGGATATTTATTTAGTGTATCAGGCACAAGAAAAGATACTAATAAAGAAGGTAGTAGGGACACATAGAGGCCTGTGTCGGATTTGTAGTTTTATGGAGAGTTGTCAGAAGACCTCGCGTGTAAAAAACAGTTTACTAACTAAACTAAATTTACTTACTTACTAAAATCAGCGTCACTTATTTGCACGAGATGCACCCTGTGGATGCATTTGTGGTGGATGCGGAGAGGCACCACTCAGATGGCCCTTCAGGGAAGGACTCCTCTCCAGCTGGTGGAGTGCTTTTGGCAGACAGCCTCTAGCTGTCAGCTCCTTTGGCAGCAGAGCGCTGCTTGCAGGAAGTCAGTCCACTGTGGTGGGGGTAGAAAGCCCTAGACATTTTGGCTCACCCGTGTGACAGCTCCGATAGGGCTTTCAGCTCAAGGGCGCCCCACAGGATTAGGTGCGGCTGTGGAGGGGGACCCACTTCCCTGTTAGCCTTTCCCTCTGCCCAGTCCCTTTCCTCCCTCTACCCTCCTCAGGGGTTTGTCCCAAGGGCACTCCCTGAGACACACCCTGAATGCTAAACTCTGTCTCAGAGTTGGCTTCCTGTAGCTCCCAAACTACAGGAGCATCTATTGACTAAAATTGGAGAACGCTAGGCGATGGAAAATCATCATGAAATTCTGTGTTAACACTTTAACTCAAGTGTTTCCTTATTTCTCATTTCGATCTGCTTATACTTAGCGTGATACTACCTTTAACATTTTGTTTCATATCAGTTTGCTCTTCCTACCTTCCCTTTCTTTTTTCTTTTTTTTTTTTTTTAAGATTTTTAAATTTATTTATTTGACAGAGAGAGAGATAGCGAGAGCAGGAGCACAAGCAAGGGGAGTGGGAGAGGGAGAAGCAGGCTTCCCGCTGAGCAGGGATTCTGAGATCATGACCTGAGCCGAAGGCAGGCTCAGCCTAATGACTGAGCCACCCAGGCGCCCCCCTACCTTTCCTTTCTTACAGGAATCCTATTGTGGAAAGATAAAAAGGTAACAGGGTAAGAAAAACAATTAGGTGGTTTCTTCCCCAGCCACTCAGGAAATCCACTATTTCAAGGTTGGCTTAAGCAGCAAGAGAGGAAACATACTGGGAGATGTGGCAGTGGTTTTGTTCTCAATATTATACTAACAGAAAGTTCTGAAGTGGTCTGATTATTAGAAGAACTGCCCCTGAAGGTAATAAAGAATTTATTTTTAAGCCTGAAGATTTTAATTGTCACTCAGAATTCTGAGACATGAATAGGATTAGTGATTTTGAACATAAACAGGAAAGTAGGTACTCCATCCTGTCTTCCCCTGTAGCTCCAGAGGAGGGCAGAACAGTGGATTCCCAGGCCTGCCCTGTCTTTGAAACTCACTCTTAAGAGTTTAGGAGACAGAGTGGGTGAGTCTTTTGGCCAACTCCATTACCTTCAGACCTTCCATCTCTGGGAAATAAGTCTGTTTCAGTTTCCTTGCTTTGATTTTTCTAGGATCTAATATGTTACTAGGAGATGACTCAGGCAGACCATACCCTGATCCTCACTGTCTGGAAGAAAAAGAGGATGGTGAGGTAATTGAGGTATGTGACCACATACCTACAGACAAAATTGAGATATTGTTGTATTTTTTTCTAGGATTATCTTGAGAAAACTGATCTTCGATGTTACAAAGTAAATACAATTGTGCTTAGGTTTTCTTTTGGGAGGTATGCACTGGAGAAGAGGACTATCTAAAGAGCCACTGCGAACATTTTCAGATAATCACTTCGACCATCCCTCGCGGTTGGGGAGTATGATGTGCATACGGCAGGCAAGGCAATTATTTGTGAGAAAAAGAAAAGATATGCTGGGCTGTTATAAAGGAAATACTTTGAGGGTTTCTAGTTCAGGCTTCGTGCAGGGGGAGTCTCAGTTTGCTTGTCTGTGAAGTGGGGTTAATACGTACCCCACGTGGTTATGAAGATTACAGAAGGGACATCAGAAGAGCCAGGCACCTAGGACAGGGCCTGGTACAGAAGTATTCAGTAAACGTCGATTCCCTATGGGAAAACACTTCATAACCACACAGGGTCTGATGAACCCTCTCTCTCCCCTTTCAATTAATTCCCAGTTACACGGCCCTGGGGATCATAAAAAATGCCTCTTCCCTGTCTCTCCTCTCCAGGACAAGGCAGTGGCCCGCTCCCGTCCCTCCGTTCCGAAGCTTCTGCCTCCCAGGACAGCCCAGCCCCCCGGGGTGCGAAGGTCGAGGGTGGGCGGAGGAGAGCTGCGTCCTCGGCCTGCGCAGCGCAGTGGGGAGGGGACCCGGAGGCGATGGGGAGGCGGGCGCAGTCGTCCCAAGGGTGGAGAGGGGGGACGGCGAAGGACGCGCGTTCCCGGGCTCGTGACCGCCGGGGCCAGAGGAGCCGGCGCGCAGACAGTCTCGGAGATGGCAGGCGGCGGGGACCGGCGCGTCATGGACACCCTCCACCTGCTGCTGCTGGTGGCCGCCCTGCCCCTGGCGGCCCGGGGGCTCAGACACCGAGGCTCGTTGGACTGGATCCAGGAGAAGGTGAGCGGCTGCCGCTGCGTGACCGTACCTGCGCGGCTGGTGCGGCGTGCGGGCACGCGGGGCCGGGAGACCCCACCTTGGCAGGGTGGGAGGCGCGCAGAGCCGCGCTCGCCGGCCCAGGCAGCCGTGCCCGCAAAGGGCACCCGGAGGAATCGGGGCCCTGAGTCCTCGTCGGGCTGCCCCACTGGCCCCGGGGCTGCTTTGGAGACGCCACGGGAGCAGAGTGATGTCACCAGCCTCCCCTCGGCTGCGGTCTGATGCGGGCGGCGATAGGCACAGGAAGTGTGTCTAGCCGGCGGCGGCCGAGCGCGGAGGTGGGGGCGCTTCGCCGCGCCGCCGCCCACTCGGGACCCCGGAGGCCGGCGGCCGCGGGGGTGCCGGGCGCGCCTGGGGTGTGCTCAGCGCCCCCCCACCGCGGCATCCGCGGACGCCCTTGGGACGTTGGAGTTTCCGTGCAGTCTCCGGACAGATGTGTGTTACCGTTTGTTTTAGGTATTTAAGCGCAGCTGCTCTAACTGGAGACCAGCTTCACTTTAAAAAATATATATATATACACATATATATTTTTTTCTTAAAAGAGAATAAATGCAGTTGTCAGAGCGATGGATCTAGTTGTGGGTGAAAATTCATATAAATAACTTAGGTTGTAAGTTTCCTCTGTGTGAAGTAAATAGGTTCAAAGTTACTTCCTTTTTCTCACAGTTTTGAAATCAGGACATTGCTAGGGAATTATGCATACGTTAATGGTATTGGAGTAAAATGGTTTGCTTTTAAAAATACTAAGAAAAGGGGCGCCTGGGTGGCTCAGTCCTTAAGCGTCTGCCTTCGGCTCAGGTCATGATCCCGGGGTCCTGGGATCAAGCCCCGCATCGGGCTCCCTGCTCCGCGGGAAGCCTGCTTCTCCCTCTCCCATTCCCCCTGCTTGTGTTCCTGCTTTCGCTGTGTCTCTCCCTGTCAAATAAATAAAATCTGGGCGCCTGGGTGGCTCAGATGGTTAAGCCTCTGCCTTCGGCTCAGGTCATGATCCCAGAGTCCTGGGATCGAGTCCCACATCGGGCTCCCGGCTCAGCGGGGATCCTGCTTCTCCCTCTGACCCTCTCCCCTCTCATGCTGTTTCTCTCTCGCTCGCTCTCTAAAAAATAAATAAAATCTTTAAAATAAATAAATAAATAAATAAAATCTTTAAAAAAAATACTAAGAAAAGCAGTAAAGGGTTGTACACTTTGACAGTGTTGTGGAACAGATCTTTTAAATGCTTACGGTATGCTTGTATTTCCTGACACGGTGGGAAAACAGGGCACACTGGTGAATGCACCGGCCCTGTCTGGGTCACATGCAGACTTGCACGCAACCACCCGCATGTGTATATGAATAGCCCACTTCAGTTCTCTGTGTTGTTTCCTTTGCTTCACCGTTTAGACGGCACAGCGTGCCCCCGCTTACACATGGAGACCACCAGCCACAGGGACCCTGGAGAGGATGTGGGAAGGCAACTCAAGAATAACTGCATTAGAAGAAAAACTTTCCATGGGCGTTCAGTGGGAGTAACGTCCTTTAAGGGACATTGAGTCCCATACTTAAATCCTTTTCTTCTCCACTTCACCCTGAGTACCTTCCTGGTCAGAAATTGGGAAGGGGGCACTAATAACCAGAATATGGAGCCACACCAAATGTGTCTTTCTGATTCATCTAAATGGGTGAATAAGTAAGATGGGAACTGTTTGAATGAGCTGTTCTTTAGGAATCATTTGGAGGCAAGATGCATTTGTAGGTGGGAGAAGGTGTTGGATTCTGGACACGTTTTGAACTAATGAGAATTTAACTTTGGAGAAAAGTCTTTTAAAGCATGAATCCCTTTTATATTTATTTTAAGAAGCTTCTAATCACTGTTCTACTAGAAAGCTGGATGCTTTCAAACGGCATAAGCAAATGAAGCGAATGGCAAAATCAGCCATGACAATTCCCAATTTCTGGTCCCCTCCTCCTGTTTTCTGTAGGCCTACATAAAGTCCTGCAGGTGGCTGGTACAGTTTCAGCCTGGGAAATGAATTGGTCCATACTAAAATACACGCCTTCCTGCTATATATGGCATTTAATTATTTTAGTCATTGAGGTACACTGGTCTGCCAAAAGGTGAGGTTTAGTAAAGAAAACATTGATTCTGAAATCGTTTTCTTTGCTTTGAACTAAAGGTGTGTCTCTTTCAGTGGCATCTAGAATGTAAAAACTACTTGATGGTTGAGTTCAGAGGACTATGATTTGGTTATTTGAAATCTGCAGACATTTTCCCATTTTAATTTAATTTTAAGCCTGAAGATTTTAATTGTCACTCAGAATTCTGACACATGAATAGGATTAGTAATTTTGAACATAAACTGTTCAGTTAGTGAAGGAGAGTGGGACTGGTGGAAGGGTTGGGGGGCCAGAGGAAGAGCTTATTTCCCTTTTTCTGGGTTATAGTGGACCCTAAATAGAATTCCAAAATAGATAGTTTGTTTCTGGAAACTTCTCTCCTATTTCCCCCCTTTCCTGATCTCCCTCCTGGAGCTTAAAGGTTATTATTCTGGGGGTTGACCATATTCCCAAACTACTTCTCCGGAATCCTGTCCCAACTTTGATCCTCAACCCTGTTTCTTTGGTACAGATCCATTCTTTTGGTACAACCTTGTCAACTGGCTATTAAAAGGAATCTCATTAAATCAGTCCTCTCTTAGGTGTGAAAGACTGATGACTGTTAGGAAGTTTGCATATTTTTTTTAAAGGAAGCTATTAGTTAAAAAGTATGGCTTCTATTGAAATCTCCCAATTATAAAGTTAGCATGCTTATTTTAGAAAATTAGGAAAATAATAATAATCACCCATAATCCCACATTCAGAGATAATTGCTGTTAACCATTTTGGTATTTTTATTCCTAGTCTCTTTCTCTTTCTCTCTCTCTCTCCCCCCTTCCCTCTTTCTTTCTATACATATATATATATATATATATATATATATATCATATTCATATGAACACACATACACATGTGTATATATGATGTGTATTTTTATTTATAGAAATGGATAACAATTATACCAATCTTGTAGGTTTTTATGAGAATAGAGCTATCCATGTAAAGCATTTAGCACCTTGCTGCCCTATAGTAAATGCTCAATAAAGACTAATTGTTTATTTTTAAAATAACACACACAAATAATTCTTTCATACCAGAGATTATGCTGCATATATGGTTTTATATTTTATTAAGTCACTTAAAATTATGAGTATCTCCTTGAGCCAGTAAAATTCACTGAAATAATCACCTGATGATTGCAAAATCATCCATATTCTATAATTTATCCTCTTATTGTTGGATATTTAGGTTGTTTCCAAACTTGCTCTGTCATAAAGTTGGGAACCAATGTATTTTAATTGGTAGAATCTTCCTTTATTATAACAAAGGTGAACATCTCAAGTAATATTGGATGTGGAGGGACAGATTTTTTGAACAGAGGAACCGTATATGGGAGGGTTGGCCTCCCCTGGGGGTCCCTCTCTGGGATCATCTCTGCACACTGTTACTGCTGTCTTCAGCACTTCCCATTGTTCTGCTTCTGGAGTTACACATATTCTGAAAGTTTTTAGGGTTCCCCTCTTCCATGGTTTTAAAGTCCTTAACCATTCACTGTTTTACCTGCCATGATTCCTAGGGAAACAGCAATGGAGACTCCAAGGCAGGCACGAGGAGGGCAGTGGTAGGCGGGACATTGGTGGGGGGAGAAAGACAAAATGTGCCATTTTTGAGCTTCTACCACCTGGCGAGTAAGTACTATGACGTCCTTACAGATCATTAAGCCTTTCCTAGTCACAGCCAGTAAGTCAGGGACCTGGGATTTGACTCTGAATTGTCAGTTCAAAGCCTACAGGTGCTTTTCTTTTAGGTAGAGGACTCCTTGCATTGAAAGAAGACAGAACTTTATCTTACTCGGTTCTCAACTTTTCCACAACTGCATTTGTCATGTCAGAGGAATCGGACACACTGGAAGGATTTCTGTAAATGCTGGCTGGGTTGAATCTACCGGTACACACAGGAGTGAATCTGAGTGCTGTCTGGGAGACACTCATATGGGATGAGAACTGGAATTGAAATTGCTGGACTTCTATAATGATCTCCCTTTAATTCAATGGCATGGGACCTCAAATCCCCTTGCAAGTGGGGCCAACTCTACAAATTATGTAATTAAACCCCTCTTTGGCCTGGCACCATGTGATTAGTCTAGAGGAGATGTTTCAGGATATCTGGTTCACACTTCTCTAGCTAAAAGATTCTTGTCACCCAAAGCAGACTTACTGTCCTTTCTGCCTGGCTGAAAAGACAAGGCAGGGGCTGTAATAGAGACTTGTTCCTCTGAGAATGCCTATACCAAAGAAACTTGTCTATGTGCCTTTTAAGTGAAATAAGCCTAGACTAACTTGGGATTTGCATTTAACACTGGGCTTAACACTGTTTTTGCCTCATTTACTTTCCTCATGTCCAGCCCACACTTTCTTTCCAGGTTTCTCCTCTCACTCCTTCCTCTTATCTCCACATAGATTGTTATATTTCCTGGGTTCTGAGAGTGAGGCTCCATGAAAGCTGAATGGGCACCATTTTGGTCGGAAGAGTCCAGTCTTTATAACTGCTTGTACATTTAACTGATTTGATATTTTTAATGCTCATTTTACTTTATTATTATGTAGACACAGGCTTAGTGAAGACAATTTCAGAGAGACCTTTCATCTGTCAATTCCTTATTTGATGACCACACCCAGTATTGACTGAGTACTCAGTACGCCCCGGGGTGCCATGTGGCTGCAGGAGGGACTAGGATATAAAGACAGTCCTTGCCCTCGAAATCAGATGTTAAACAAGTCAACACACAGGAAAGTGGTCTCCAAGTCATAACCTGAGTAAGCAGGAGAGTCAGGTGAAGAGGGAGGAAAAAGCCTGCAAGCTGGAAGTCACCGCAGGTGCAAATGCTGTGACAGGGCAGAGTCTCCCACTGTTTTGGGACCGGGAAGGAGGCCAGGGCGACTGAAGCATGGTGAGCTGGGGTGAGTGGCCCTGCCTGGGGGCGGCGAGGCAGTAGGAAAGACCAGACAGGTTCCTGTCGGCCTGCTTAAGTAGTAATTAACCATAGATGTCATCCCACTTCTTGCCTCCAGTTCCTTCTTTGTCCTTTTCACATTTCTGTTGTTTTGTCTGTTAGAGTCAGCTTTCTTCCCAAAGTGCTGTTTGAGAGCTAACTTAAGGACTGCGATCCTGAATGTAGCAAGGAATTTAAAGGCTGCTGCGACAAATTTATGCAAGAAATATATTTAAAAATATATTATCAGTAAACAAAGACAAACCTTAAGAGGTTCAGCACAGCATCCATATTTGGGATTACCTCCAGGGTAATAAGGCAGAGAGGCAGGGAGGCAGGGAGGCAGAGCAGAAGGGCACGGGACTGGGAATCCACGAAATCCAGATATTTTCATTGACTTACCTGGAGCTCTCCTACCACCTTGGGAAAATCATCTGGTCTCTATGAACCTCAGTTTCCACTGACATAAATCCAGGAGGTTGGACTAGATCATCTCTAAGTCGTCTTTTCAGCTCTAAATTCTATACCTCTTTTGTATTTGATAGAAGGTAACAGAATGACAACTTGTTGAATGTTTACTATGACAGCTTACATCTATTAGCTCACTTAATTATAATTACTCTAGGAAGTAGGTGATATTGCCTCCATGATGATGAGAAGCATGTATGTAATTTTAGGTTTTCTAGTAGCTACATTAAAAAAGTAAAAAGCAATAGGTGAAATTAATTTTAATAATATGTTTTATGTAACTCAATATATGAAATTTCAATATGTAATCACCATAAAACTTATCAATGGGATATTTTTTCTTTTTTTTATTATTCAAAGTCTTTGAAATCTAATGTGAATATTACAGTTCAACTAGCTACATTTCAAAAGCTTAGTGGTCATATGTGGCTAGTGGCAACCATACTGGACAGTGAAGATGTAGCTCAAATTCCTTTATTAGTTTTTTTGAAGGGAATGAGAAGTTAAGGGACCTACCCAAAGTCATACAACCTATAAATGACAGCCAGACACTCCAAGACAGTGCTTCTTCTAGAATGCCACATTGCCTTTTATAAAGCCATTGTGCTAACAAAGTATAATTGTTCTGTTGGCTGCAGTTTTGTAAATGTTGGGTTTTCTTAAGAATAGGAGATCAATAATTGATATTTTAAATCTTAGTTTTACAAAGCACTTGTACTAAAATGATTAAAAGTTACACAGAAAGTGCCAAATACTAATTCTCAGGTTCAACGCATTACGTTCATTTTGTTTTTAAAATAAGCTGCCCAAACAGTGTAACTCTCTAGATCTGAGGGGCCAGTTTTAGAGTTGAGTAGTTTAATTTGCTTTATGACATAAGAGCTATCTTTTCAGTCTGACGTTCAAAGGAAATAGTTCTCTATTGCAAATGTCTCAGGGTTAAATCTTGACCATTTTATGAAATGACAGCCAGTTAAATGATGTTATTCAATCCTCAGTATTATCACCAACCAGCCATTTTGAACTCATCGTCTCTTCGACAAGTTGCAGAAGGCACCAATATTTCTGAAATGTGGGAAAACGACTTACAGCCATTGCTGATAGAGCGCTATCCCGGATCCCCTGGAAGCTATGCTGCTCGCCAGGTAAGGATGCAGCGCTCGAACGTGAAGGTTGTTGAACACTTTGCTTTCTTTTCTTTTCTTTTTTTTAAGATTTTATTTATTTATTTGAGAGAGAGAGAATGAGAGACAGAGAGCACATGAGAGGGAGGAGGGTCAGAGGGAGAAGCAGACTGCCCGCCGGGCAGGGAGCCCGATGTGGGACTCGATCCATGGACTCCAGGATCACGACTTGAGCCGAAGGCAGTCGCTTAACCGACTGAGCCACCCAGGCGCCCGAACACTTTGCTTTCACATGAGAGATATGACACATGTCCCAAGTTCTGAGTTGTCTGATACTCAGATCTGTCATCTCATCTTATTATTCACCAAAATGAGCAACCCAGACAACCAAACAACTGAGAGTGAATGCCTGTTCTGAGTGCTACCTGTTAATCTAAATCAATTTATGTGTGCAATCTCTGTCGGGGTACAGTAGGAGATAACGTACTAAGTATTCAACTCTTGGTCGTTTCTACAACACACCCCTAGGCACCCAACCACGTTTTCTTGGACCCTAACCTCCCCCTAAACAGCCCTAGGAGGTTCTTGCCTGAAAATTCTGTGCCAAGGGTGAGTTACTGTCCTATCAGGGCCTTCATTCCTCGTGGGACATTGTATTCTCCCTGGAGGGAAAGTTGAGATCAGTGATAAGCTATTTGTACCAGTGTAGTGATTCTGAAACTTCGGGCTCTAACCCTTGTTAAAAAAAAATAGTAAAAAATTTTTTAAAAATTACATTTTATACACACAAACATAAAAATGATTTAAATGACACAAAAGTCCCATGAAAAAAAAATCGGCACTCTTCCTACCTGCGTTACCTGTGATTGACTCTGATATTGTTAATTCTACTTTACTAGCTGTTTGGTTTTATTTTGTTTTTTAATGCTGGTCACGACCCAGTAAACTGATTTCAAGATCCACTGATTTTTACCATTGCAGTTTGAAAGACACTGCTATAGAGAGTAAATAAAACCATAGCTGGGCTAGACCTTGAATGTCTCTGCCTCCTTAGCGCCAGTCTGAAGTGATCTGATATCCTACCTCTGAATGTTTTTTTCAAAATAGCCCCATTTCAAGGGGCAGCTCGAGAAAGAATGGGGAGTGACTGGCCCCTCAAATCCTCCTCTGAGAGTACTCCACCTGCCTAATTCTCCAGGCAAAAGACCTTGGCACCCCACTTCTGTGCTAGAGCGATACCTGCAAGATCCAGCAACACAGCTGCTGGGCTCATCCTTTTGTGCCCAGTATATGGCTCCTGCCTTTTGTGTCTAGCCTACATAGCCATTGTCATTGCTCCATTAGGCTCCTGCCTTCCAAACGGCACCTGTTTCTCCTAAGGAATTAGACGGTGGAGACCCAAAGAGCACCTTAGTTCTTTCTAACCTTTAGGCAGAGCAAGGAATAATAATGATGATGGCTGACTTTCATGGAGCACTGTTTTTTTTTTTTTATCAAGCACTTTATGGAGTTCTTTGCATGGATTTTCTCATTCGGTCCTCACACAACAATGCTGTCATGTGGGTACTATTATTATCATAGTGCTACAGATTGAAAAGGCATGAGATTTAGGTAGATGAGTTAACTTTTTCAGAGTTATACACATAGTAGTGATGAGACCAGAATCTGGATCCAAGTCTGCTTGACTTCACTATCACTAAAGAGCAGGGGCTAGGAGGAACGAGCTCTGGAGTGTGTGTTCACAGTCTCCAGCTTTGGATCTTCTCTTGCCTGAGTTGGAGAATGAGACACATACCATTCATTTCAGTGATATTCCCTGGGCCTTAGCTCCCGAGCATTTTCTTAATGGAAGCCCAAGACGCTTATGGGGGCTTTCCAAAATCCTCAGTTCCTCATTAGAAAAAAAAAAAATTAGGTCTATAGATTCACTCATTCAATTCAACTTTTTTCATTTCCCCATACCATTTGATCAGAAGACTCTATATACCCAGAAACATTTATGAATACTTCAGACCTGAGGGTCCTTGCCTGTAGGCTTTAGAAATCCATAAACTCAACAAATATTGCTATTTGGATATGTATTTAGCTTTCGACAGAATATATAGCATAAATAATACACATAGACACTGTTGTGATTTAAAAATACATTAAATTGACTGAACCCATGACACTTTCCATGCCGTATGGGGTGGAGGCAAATGAGAAGTTTATTGACAGTATTTTGGAATGTGCTGGGACCTGTTTGCTGGGCTGCTTATGCATTTTCTAGCTCATGTGGCAGTAATCTGAACAGGATGGTTATGGTAGAAATGTCACTTGAGAGATTCAATTTTGTAATTTTTTGAGAAGAAAATCACCATGAATTTTTAGAGAGCTGTCCCCTAAGCTGTGAAAGATAAAATGTGTCCGCTTTAGAAGATGAGGTACATGATATTTAGGTTATGATGAGGGAATTATGCTAATGGATTCAATTTGACCAGGATCAGTACCTGTCACTCAGAACTAAGTTCAAACACGAATGGTGGAAAATCTACTTTTTTTCCTGAGACTTTTTTGAGCACCTGATCAGATGTTTTATCATTTATAGAGTTTCGGGTTTATAACTAGAGAAGACTCTCAAATCTAAAGATACGTGGACTTGGTATAAAGTTGATTATTGTGTTGACCTTTGCAGTTATCAATAAAGATATGCTTTGCTATAGATTCTTTTTCAGAGAATAATATGGGAACAATGTCCCGTAGTCTTCATTTTTTTAAGGGGGCGGGGGCAAAGGGAGAGGAAAAAGAGAGAATCCCAAGTAGACTCCACACTGAGTGCAGAGCCCAATGCGGGGGCTCAATCTCACAACCCTGAGCCGAAATCAAGAGTCGGATACTTAACCAACTGAGCCACCCAGGCGCCCTCCATAGTCTCCATTTTTATTGCCCCTGATCAATGAGCCTAAAGATACCTATTGGATTTTTAGAATATATATTTTTAGGAGAGATTTTATTTGTAAAATAAATAGTGAAATTTTGGGGTATTTCAGTGACTTCTCTCTGAGCTGGGAATAAAAAATGGTTTAAAAATCAGGATGATAAAATCTCACTAAGGAGCAAGCCAGAAACTTTGCCTAAAAGAGGCAAGCTAGAAACCTCAGGGCTAAACCCCCCCTATAGATGAACAGTACATCTGAGAAGCTGAAGCTGGGCTTCTTTAGCTGAAAGTATGGATATCCCTGGGTTAAGGATCTTGGGCGGAGAGTGTTCAGCGCGGAGCCGGAGAGACTTATATGTGTACCGTCCAAGAAGGAATAGGTACCCTGAAGTCCCCGGTGGCAGAATTCAGCATCCTGACAATGATCTGTTTGTAGACTTTGTGCAAATACTGTAGAATCTGCTTCCTCCAAACAAACAAACCTGGTCTACTACTATCATTGTTTCTTGGAACCTGGAAATGAGAATTTAAATGAAATTAAATTAGACCCAGAACCATTCACTAATGTTAACCTAAAATTCCCAGGCCTGCCCCCCATGCTGAAAGTAGAGTGTCCTATTTATGTCTTTCTCTCTTTTCCTCTCTCACTCTCTGTCTCTCTCCTTGTCTCTACCTTTATCTTTGTATCCTTTTTGGCTCTATGCAATGTTTGTCTATCTCTGTCTGCATCTCTCTCTGTCTGTATCTATCCATCTCTATCTCTCTTCATCTTTCTTTTTCTCCTTTCTCCACTCCAAAAAATAAATCAGTAATAATCCAAAATACAATCTGTGTCCTAAACTACATTTTGCACTCCTGGTGGGCCTGAGTTCTTGCTACCTGGCTTCAGGAAGCACTCCCTGCTTAGGGCATTCTAGAGAGCAGAACAGTAATTTTGGGAGCCTACTCTAGAGAATTGCAGTGGGAACTTGCAGATTAAGGCTGAAAGCCAAAAGCACAGCAAGGGATATTGGTGACCTAATTAGAGTATGGAGCCAATTCGATTGTTTATAAAGAAATTCGTTGCTAAGATAATTAAATATTTTTACTGCATAAAAAAGTTTGCTTCAGGGAGAACTCTTCCAGGGGCATTTGCTGATGCTTTTGTGGATTTTAGTGTCAACATAAGGTATCAGAAATTATGTCCACAACCTGTTTAGGAGTTGAGAAATGAGTTTGTGTGTGAGACCTTAGCTGAACAAAGCTAACAGATATATATATTTTTTAAATCTCAATTCATTTTTGTAAGCATACAGGCTGCTATTGGTTTTGGAGTAGTTCAGCATCTGGATACCAGATGTTTTGGAGTATAATGCCTTTTTTTTTTTAAGATGACCCTTTTTATGGAAAAAAATTTCTTTTCCTTGAAGTCTAGGAATAACTATTTTCATATTCTGTGGAAAGCTTATCTGAGGTGCACAGTGATTTCTCTCTATTCAAACTACCAATGTTTAATATCATCTACTTTTATGTATTCCCACTGAGACTAACTTATTAGTTATAATCAGCCCATATGTAGTGATAGCTTACTGTGAGCAAAGCCCCGTATTAAGAATCGTGGATGAAAAAACAAAGTGAATGAGATGTGAACGATGATTTCAAAAAGGTTAGAAACATTTCATTTTTATTACTTAAAAAAAGAACTTGTAAACTTGAAATCAAAAAGGTAAGGGACTCCACCAAAGTCCACCACACTAAAGAAAGCAGGGAGTGAGAATCAGGGGACTGTTTGCTTATTTGGCTTTTGCAGCGTTGAGTGGAGAATCACTGTTCTCTCTCTGGTTTGGTTATTTTCCTGGAAGCTTTCCTGCCACAGTTTTTCCAAAGCCTTTGCTTTTGTGTCATGTCACATTGGTTACGACAGGCCACACAAGAGTTGGCTGCGCTGGAAAATCTTGTTAATTCCTTGGGGGGGGGAGCCCCCCAAAAAACAAACAAAAAAAAGACAAAACCCTTCCATTCTTTTCCAGTTATTATGAGTTATTTATCACCTCAAAGTCCATCCCTACTGGATGTTAATTGTGGAACAAATTGCCAGTTCTGGAGATGGTTAGTTTTTCATTTGATGTTTTAAACCAATCCTTTCAGGCAAACTTACAAAGATGTATGCAATATTTCAACATAAAATAAAATAAATGAAACCTACTGAGAAAAATGAGGTGAAGGGAAAATGGAGGTGGGAAGGGACAAGGGAACAGCAGTGAGCTCACCATAGCTCCTCACACCACACATTCTAGACTCTTCAGGAAGACACTGCCAGACTCAGAAGCAGTGTTTCTTTTCCATCTGCAACCTATCAGCTACCATTTGCTGTTCTTGCCCTCAAAGAGCTGAGGGTAGGAGTTGAGACCTATAGGATCTTAGTATATCTGACTTCTCAAAATGCCTTCTTAGCCTCCTGAAATATTGCAAGTGGACTTTAATACGTACTGAATTCTACTGACATGTAGAAATGACGCTGCTTTATTGTTAAATGAGAATAGCGAGGGGCAGAATAATGTGTAATGTAGGTTCTATTCCTATAAAAGCATGTACCCCTTCGCCAATTACGTGTTTGTGTGCTAGTATATGTTCACATAAACAATAAGAATAGTGTGGAAAGATATACATCAGACTAATGGGGCGCCTGGGTGGCTCAGTTGGTTAAGCGTCTGCCTTCAGCTCAGGTCATGGTCTCATGGTCTCAGGGTCCTGGGATTGAGCCCCGATGTCAGGCTCCCTGCTCAGCGGGGAGCCTGCTTCTCCCTCTCCCTCTGCCCCTCCTCACTCTCTTTCTCTCTCTCTCAAATAAACAAATAAAGTCTTAAAAAAAGAGAAAGATACACATCAGACTATTAACATTGGTTAATACTAACAATTGATTGGGATTGCTTTGCAGGGTGACGATTAGGGGAAAGGGAGAGGGATAACTTTTCCTTTAATCATCCTTGCTATTAATTCTGTAACTATGTATTGTGCTTTTAACTTGAAAGGCATCACATAAAATTAAAAAAAATATATATTTATATAGTTAACCAATGGAAACTGTCCAGATCTGAAATTTTGGTTTTTCTTTTGATCAGCACATCATGGAGAGAATTCAGAGACTTCAAGCTGACTGGGTCTTGGAAGTAGACACCTTCTTGAGCCAGACACCCTATGGGTACCGGTCTTTCTCAAATATCATCAGCACCCTCAATCCCAGTGCTAAGCGACACCTGGTCCTCGCCTGTCACTACGACTCCAAGTATTTTCACCCTTGGGACAACCAGGTGTTTGTGGGAGCCACTGATTCAGCCGTGCCATGCGCAATGATGCTGGAACTTGCACGTGCCTTAGACAAGCAACTCCTTTCCTTGGAGGTATTTGTTTCCTCCTCGTAGATTCTTGGATAAAACACATTAGAAGAACTCAGAGTGAATTCTAGAATCCTTGGGGGGCAGTAAGAAGGCCATTTAGAAATGTAGACTTTCAGGACATTTTGTACTAATTTGTTGCAAAACGATGTGAGGTTGAATGAATATTAATTGGAAGATTACACTATGACACACGAAAGTGAATTTATTCACTGGCACTTGATTGCTTAATTTGGCATACATATTAAATGAAATGCCACATTTCTTTGCCATAAATGAAGCAGGTGGACGTTTGGTACAGGCGTATATATGAGAAGTATGTTTTTTTCTTCTTGTTTCTGTAGCCGTGAAACATCACAACCTTCTAATCTGAGAGATGTGGCTCTTGAGTTGGGGGAGGGGGCCGCTGTAAAGTGGTGCTGAGAGTGGGTAATTCAGACATATCAAGATGAAAAGCATGGAGCAGAAATGCATTATTGTTATTATCTGTGAATCTCGGCTCAATTTTATGTAGCATAGTAGAGCTTTTGTTATGTTCTCAGTTCAAAATACTTCTGGGACTCTCAGATGTTATTTCAGTCCCTGTTCTTAAGGGTATATTGGAAAAAAGTGCTAAGCTAGATGAAGACATTTTGTTCAGATATCACCCATAACCAAGTAAATACAACAAAGCAAAAACAAAAATCTTGGTTCGCAGGCAACAAATACCTCTTTTTCTCCCTCAGAGCTTTATGAAGGGGCCAGCCTTTGCTACAATGGGGGTAAAGAAGTAAAAGGTTTATCTTGTAATGGAAGTAATAGAGATATTGGATCTATTTTTGCTGGATATGCTGAACTTGAAGAAAGCAAGAATTGTTTGTAACCTCTCCGCATCCTTTTCACCATTTTTTGTTTTGTTTTGTTTTGTTTTGTTTTGTTTCTTGAACCTTCTATAATGTCTTTGTCTCATTCTCTGCTCTGCTTTCAACTAGTACCTTTCCCCAGCAATTGGGTGAGAGAGTTCAGAAGCTGATATAAAAGTTTAATTTTTCATGTTTGCATTCTAGGGTAAGGACTTTAAGTGAAAGGCATAGTCTGTATAGTGGGTGCGTTTTCTCTGGGTGAGCTCCTTTGCCTTTTTCTATGTAGTTCATACCTGCTTTTCGTGACTTGAAACAGAAAGGGCTGAGTGAGTTGTTGGTTGGACATCCCCATTTTAAAAAATACACATGCATTCTCTTAATTATCCTTTCTCATAGAAGTAGCAGTGATGTGGACAATTAAAAAAAAAAGGACTAGTTTTAATTGAAATGTGAAGAGTACCAGATTCATTTTTCCAGTCGTATTTTAACTAAACTTGTATTAAGGAGTTGTTTTAGTTCTTCAGCTGTCATGGATTGGGTAGGTGGTAGTGGAATGTGACGTGGGAGAGGACAGGAGAATAGACTGGATTATGGCTCCAACTCTGTGCAACCCTCCAGTGGTAAGATTACAGTTAGACATTCCCATCTTTTGCCTTCCCAGTGTAGCAGGTTCTAGGTTCTCATTCCTTGACTCTGGACTTGGTTGTTTGATTGTCTTGGCCAATGGGATGCTAGTAGATGTGACAAAAACAAGAGACTGGAGATGAGCTTGTGTAATGGGGCTTGATCTCTCGTGTCTTTGCCATAAGGGCATGCCCTGGTTGGCCTGCTGATCCTCTGGGGAGGATAAGACATGTGGAGCAGAGCCAACCTTAATGATGGCATGGTGAGGCAGAGCTCCTCCAACTAAACCCAGCCTAGATCAGTTGTCCCCCAGCTGATCTACAGACCCAGGAGGACACATGAGTGTTGCTTTAAGCCCCTGAGTTTGGGGTGGGTTTTTATACCTTATTATTGCGGCATTAGCCTTGGATGGGGAAAGACCACGATAATTCACCTACTTGTTGACCCTGGCAACTAGACATTTATCACAGTACCATGAAGGACTGAAGGACCTTCACAAATCAGGCTACACAGATTTTCCCAGCTCCAAGACTGTGTTACCAGAAATCGAGGGCCACAGTTATTTTCCTGCTAATCCTGAACAAAACAAAAAGAGCAGGGTGCCTCATAGGACTCAGGATCATTGTCTACACAGTCTACTCTTGTCTTAATGATTGGAACAGAAAGTAAACCATTGTACTGACCACTGGAGTCACTCAGCTGTTGAAATTTCAGTGAGGCACCTGAACATTTAAGCCTACAAAGTATGAAAGCTACCTGCTTTTGCTTCTGCCCTGGGCATAGCGGAATGTCTCTGGTCCCAGGCAATTTATTCTGCTCTGGTATTTCATTATTATGCTCTCTGGTTTGGAGCTAGAACTTTGGAACCAGTCAAGGCCCTTTAAACAACTGGAAACTTAGCATGTCTCCATTGAAGTATGTACCTTACACCTTTTGCCGATGAGAAAATCTGTTTAATTACTTAGTAGTTATTAAAACCTGAATACGTATGTATTGTACAGACAAATACATCCTGTGCTTAATGCTGTCAGGAGTTATGGAGAGACTCAGAGTGTAGTAAATTATCCTTTTCTTGTCGTCTAATTAAGGAGCAATATTAAAACAATTGCAATGATTAACATACAAAGATAACTTAGTTTTCGGATGATAAAGACATTTTTTTCCATCTTAGGAAATCACCCTAAAACAATCAGGAAAATTCCATCTTTGAAGAAACTAGGGAACATGTGTTAATGGGAACCACAATATGAAGACAGAAGGTAAATGGAGAAATGGCAAATGACATATTTGAGTAGAGAGAAGTCATTCCCCAGAGTGAGGAGGAAATGGAGAAGTCAGTGGTCCCCTGACAAAATCCTGGAGTGGCTCAGGAATTAGTGGAGAAAGTGAGGGAAGTAGAAGTAAGGCTGGGGCGGGGGGCAGCATTTATAAGTCCGCACAAAGAGCACTGGGATATGTAGAAAAATACCAACTGGGCACCCGATTGCCCTGCAGTGAAGCCAACCAATCTGTGTCTCTAATCAGTGTTTTAGTACATTATTCTTTACTTTTTTAAAGATTTATTTATTTATTTTTAGAGAGTGGTGGGGAGAGGGGCAGAGGGAGAAAATCTCAAGCAGACTCCCCGCTGAGCACAGAGCCCAACATGGGGCTCAATCCCATGACCTTGAGATCATGACCTGAGCTGAAATCAAGAGTTGGATGCTCAACCAACTGAACCACCCAGGCGCCCCTAGTACGTTACTCTTTAATATGAATGAACACAGAGGACGACCAGACATTGGAGGAGAGTCTCCAGCATGAAAGAAAGGGAGTAAAACAGTATGAATTGAAAAATGAATTCAAAGGAAATAAAGCACAAGGAGCAGGAGATAACTTAAGGGACACTGTTTTAAATATCCTTAGAAATTAAAAAAAAAATTAAAAAATAAATATCCTTAGATAAGACGAGACATGATATCCATAACAGATTAGGGAGATCTCAGATTCCGTTCAGTCTGATGGGAGCATATCCCCAGTACTGTGCTGAGGTGGAGAGAGTGAATGGTTGTATATTTTTCTCCAGGCAGGTCTGCTGCATGCAGGCATAAAGTAGGCAGAAAGTTGGTCTAAAGGTTATATTTTTGCCATGTGAGCTTGACCAAGGCAGAGAGATGCCAGGGAGTTGAGGATGTATGCAAAGGAGTGGTTAGAATGATTGTGGAACTTAAGCTGAATATGGAGTGAAGGACTTCATGGGGTTGAAGGACTGTGAACAGGTGAAGGATTCAATAGATCAGGGATTCCAGTGGGGCTGGAGGACTGTGGAGGGTAGGGTACCAGAAGGACTCATGTGAAAGGAGAGGAGACAGTGAAAAGTATAAAATCAAATGGGAATCCTAGTAGCCCTTCGAAGTTCTGCTCAAATATTGACTCATAATGTCTTCCTTGACACCCCAAGGATTTGACCTCTCATTCTTTTTTTTTTAATTTAGCTTTGCACAGTGGCAGTATCGTAGCCAATGAGGTTTATCTGAGGTGCAATTATTGCTAATTGAAAATTTTTTTTTAATTTTATTTTTTATTTTAGTCATCATACATTACATCATTAGTTTTTGATGTAGTGTTCCATGATTCATTGTTTGCATATAACACCCCGTGCTCCATGCAATACATGCCCTCCTTAATACCCATCACCAGGCTAACCCATCCCCCTCCCCCCCTCCCCTGTAGAACCCTCAGTTTGTTTCTCAGGGTCCATAGTCTCTCATGGTTCATCTCCCCCTCCAATTTCCCCCCCTTCATTTTTCCCTTCCTACTATCTTCTTCTTCTTTTTTTTTTTTTAACATATAATGTATTATTTGTTTCAGATTGACCTCTCATTCTATCCAATTCCCAGAAAAGTTTTATGTTGCATCTGTGACCCTTGGCACACTTTGTCCTGTTCACATATTTGTTTTATCTTTCCTGACCCAATTGACGTGTAGACTCCTTCAAAGGAGAGGCTGTAATTATTATTCTTTGAGTCCCTGTTGCATTCCTAAGGCAGATCCTTGAACCTAGATTCAGTGAAAAAATTACAGACTCAAATAAAGTGGGAAGCAAGGAAGATTTGCAGTTGTTTCAGGTTGTGTTCCCTGGGACGCACACTGACGTGGAGTTTAGCATTTAGGTCCTTTCTGAGGGAGTAGCCCTGGTTTAACAGCTGCAGCAAGGAGGGGAGAGAAGTGGGATTAGGCAGAGGGAGAAGTCAATCCTCCATGCAGGTTCAACAATAGGCTCAGCCAACCCTGGGGAGCTCTGGAGGTGGAATGGTCCTATAGAACCTGTAGGACCTGCTTAGATCAGTCATTGGATATAGGACACCCCCAGGGCTGAGGCAGTCCCTAAAAGGACTAACAGCTGAAGACCTGAAGACAGTTCTTCTGGTGGCAGGGGCAACACACCCTTCTGGAAGGAAACTGGGTGTGTATCACCTTGTCCACAATGACAGTTTCACAGTTTCAAATTTCTGTAAGGAATTAGAAAACATATAAAACTTCTGTATTCAGAGAGAGTGGGGAAAAGTGAAATTTACATGGGTGAAGACTGTGGGAAATGGGATGATTTTTGGAGGTGAAGTGGTACAAAATCCATTTTGGCAATCTTCACCTGCTTTGGTATCTTCCTTTTCTTCGTGGCCTATTTGTCTTTTTGCCGGGTTAATAGGAAACCATGCTGTTTTTTTAAATCCTCACAGTGTTTTTGCTGTCTTTTTACGATTCTTTTTTACCAGAATATTCCAGACTCCAAGCCAGATCTCTCATTGCAGCTAATTTTCTTTGATGGGGAAGAGGCTTTACTTCATTGGTCTCTTCGTGATTCTCTGTATGGGTCTCGGCACTTAGCTCCCAAGATGGCATCGACCCCGCACCCACCTGGAGCGAAAGACACCAACCAACTGCACGGCATGGTGAGTCTGGGGAATTCTCATGATGCTGCAGCTGCAGGCTCTGCCTCAAAGGAAACCAAAGCTAGCGCCAATTAAAGACCTAAAAATGCCACAGCATTCTTGGAGCAGAGTGTTTATTATAGAACATTCCTTGGCAAGCATTGGGCTTTTGAGGAATCCCAGAACTAAAAGGAATGAATGTGGGTTAGAAGTTATGTTTGACTGAGCATAATTAAAATGATGTAAAAAAATCAGATTAAGAAAACATCAGATTCAGTTCGGTCCAATGGGAGCACATTCCCTAGTTCTGTATAGAGATGGTGAGAGCAAATCCCTTCTTCGAGGCCTCTGTAAAGCCTGAGGAGGCTGGGGTCTTGGGAACTGGAGTGTGAGTGAGACATGGTATAGGGCATGGGAGTGAACTTCCTTGGTGTCCTCAAAGTGTTACAATGACTCCGAGTGTGTATGTGACATTGTGTCGGATGTGTTTTGGTCTAATATTGTTGCCATAGGGATGGAAATATTTTTGATGTTGCCTTAAAATCCTGCTCTTATTATCAAGTACTGGGTGCAACACATGGTTGCATTTTAATTCGCATTTCTGGGCCCACACTCCATCCCTAGTCCCTCACCTCACCTTTGAATTCTCTCCCTGCTCTGTTTCTTTTCCCATATTTGACCTCACGCAGTCTTACATTCTCACTAACCCCAGCTTGGAACCTCATGCTACCCTTGAGACTTCATTCATCCCTGTGCCTTCATCCATCCCTACCCTCACCCTACCTGTGAACTGAAAGCCTATTCCTAACTCCCTCCACGCATCCCTTTCCTTTGCCAGATCACTGACCTTTACCCTGTGAGTCCAGATGGCCACACTATATGTCCTCTGTGGCCCTAACACATCATGCCGGCATTCTCTCCACCTTGTTGTCTTTTGGCAGCTCATAATGGGGCCAAGGAGTATGGTTGGCTCCTCATTCAGTCCTTTGGACCAAGTGGCTAAAAAGCATTCAGAGGAGGAGGAGAGACCAGGTTGATCAGGAGGAGGAACAAAGTTATTTATCCGTCCAAATATATGAATCCATAGTTATGGTTAAGACCTTTTTTATTCCCAGAAAAAAACTCTTAGTAGCTTATCCAACCTTGTAAATATAGTCTTATTTCAAACAAACTTATTTTCCCTCAATGAATACATTTAATCATCATTCATGAGCTAATAGGTATTATGTCTTTAGAACCATAGACTCTGCAGATATTTATCTACTGTGTGTCAGGATCTGTGCTACATATCTACCCACATGTAATCTCATTTATATAAATCAGGAGTTCTTAATGTGGGGGTTAGTCTTCAGGGAGTCCTCAAACCTGCTGATGTTTTATGGCTCAAACCAGAAACATTGGAGTAATTATGGAGACTTATCATCAGAAGGGGCCTTTAAAAACCAGCAAGTTTGAGCCTCTGTTTGATGGAAAAGGAAATGGAGATCCAGAGACAGTAGGTCACAGAGCCCATAGTCAAGAAATGTTTCCTTTATGCTGCTTTGAGGAATAAATGATTACTACCCAAGTGCTTTCCTGTAGGGACCTGTAACATTTATAGACTATGGAGAAAAGGACTAATTAGAATGGAATAGAGAGGATTGGAATCCCATCTGAAAATAAAAAGTAAATGTATTCTTTTTTGATCTATAAAATATTATCTAAATGTCCTCTTTCTAATTTATCCTTAGTGATACCCTTTTGGGGTTACACATACAAAAAATCTATACTTTGCCATTTGTCCACATTGCATAAGCAAGATTTTTTAAAGTTCTTCAAAATATCTCCCTCTTCTACTCCGCCTGCTTGTGTTCCCTCTCTCACTGTGTCTCTCTCTGTCAAATAAATAAATAAAGTCTTTAAAAAAAGGGGGGGGGCACCTGGATGGTTCAGTCATTAGGCGACCTAATGACTCAGGTCATGATCCCAGGGTCCTGGGATCGAGCCCTGCATCAGGCTCCCTGCTCAGTGGGAAGCCTGCTTCTCCCTCTCCCACTCCCCCTTCTTGTGTTCCCTCTCTCACTGTGTCTTTCTCTGTCAAATAAATAAATAAAATCTTTAAAAAAAAAGTTCTTCAAAATAATCAGCTTACAATGTTATTAAACCTTTTGTTCATTTATAGAGCTCCCTGGATTATTCTTAATTGTTAAAATGTGGTTAGTTTTGACTGTTTTTTTCCATTGATGAATATGAAATGTATTTTGGTGATAGGGATTAAACAATTTTTTTTCTCTCTTAGGATTTATTGGTCTTATTGGATTTAATTGGAGCTCCCAACCCAACATTTCTCAATTTTTTCCCCAAATCTGCCAGATGGTTTGATAGACTTGAAGCAATTGGTAAGCACCACTGTCACTCCAGAGTCAACTTAGTTCCTTCCTATGGACACACACTACATTTTAAAATTTAAAATTTATAACAAAAAAAAAAAAAAAGAAAAAAAGAAAATTCAAAATCTATGACTTAAATATATGATTTGAAAATATACTTTGCTGGCTTTTTTTCTTGCTTTACTGATTAGTTTATTGTTCCTATTTATCTTTTTCAGTAGGCCCACTTTATTTCCCTGCATGAGACTGCATTTGGAACTGGAAACATACAAGGCTACATTTAATATTTGCATGTCCCTAGCAATGGTTTGAAAATATTTTCTCAGAGTCCTGTGTGCAGTGTATGGAATGCATGTCTAGGGAAAACTCCACTCAGAAAAGCATGCTGGCTATTGATGACTGTTATGATCCTTATGATACCAAAAGGCATTCTTTAATTTTTCATTCTTTTTTTTATCCCTGTCTTTGTCATCTTCTATTTCCTACCTTTTTCAGACATGATTTTCCTTTAAATCTATAACCATCTCAATTTTCTAAGGAAGTAAGAGATCGGAATGTAAGAGAAAGCCAGGATCCTTCAAAAGTCATTTAAGGGACAGTGTCGTGTTAGTTAAATGACAGTAGACTAGTCTGGACCAGGTCAAGCCAGGCCAGGCAAAGAAACAAAATATCTATGGCTCAAGAGAGAGAGATGTGGTGTTTGAAGAAGGAAAGGGGAAACAGCTTCTTTCCTTCATACTTGCACTACTCCTTCCTACCTCGTAACACACACACACACACACACAAACACACAGAGCCCATTGGCATCAGGGGGAGATGAAAATGAGATAGATCTTTAATGATAAATGATGAAATCCAGGCCAGAAGATCTGCTTTTGGGGCAAGAAACTTCAGGTTAGAATTCCTTAGTAGTTACATATACTTCCTGGAGTGGGATAGAATTGTATTTTTTCTAAGCAGCGGGGAAGAACACTACCCTCTCAATTCATACTTTTGCCATGAGTTTAGAATTTGCCAATATCCAAATCTAGAATATTATAAGAGAAACTTTTACCTGAGTCTCAGGCAAACCTGTGTCCCTCCCCCCCCCCTTTTCCTGTGGTTTCCTCATTCTCCATCTCTCCATTGTCCTACCCACTATCTACCTCTAAGGAGGTGCTTATGTGTAAAGCTAGAGCCCATGTGTGGTTTTTCTCTCCATGTATGTACCCAAGTTCAGCCCAGATGCTTATTGTCAGGGGTGTAGTTGGGCTCATGGCTGCATATTGTTTAAAAAGTGATGGCCACATGTGCTGAGAGTTCAAATTCCTTCTGCATTCTGAGCATTGTTCAGGTAAGAATTGATAATCATCTACTGTCTAATTGTCATCTGCAGAACACGAACTCCACAGATTAGGTTTGCTCAAGGATCACTCTTCGGAGAGGTGGTATTTCCAGAATTATGGTTATGGAGGTGTGATTCAGGATGACCATATTCCATTTTTAAGAAGAGGTAATGTGTGTGTATGTGCGGGCACATAGGCATTTTTTACTTACTGTATTTTGTGTATTTGCAACAATCTAGAAGAGTGAGGAGCCATTACATTTAATTACTCGATAGATTAAATCATCCACTAATCATCTCATGACTTCTATTTTTTCATGAAAGTCATTCCAAATCCTTAAGCCCCCACCCCCATTCCAGAATATTCATAAAATCTCATATTCTACTGACCTTGCTTTCTTATTCATAGAGTAAGATTATAGTCTTACATTTTATGTAACTCTGGTGTTTTTTGATTAATAGGGAAGCAATACCCTTGATGTCAATGGTGGAAGTCTAAATCAACTCAAGGGCTCTTGTAGTAGCCTCCCAATTGGTCTCTAGCTTTTGCTGTTGCTTCCCTATTCTTTACATAGAAGCTAGAGTTATCTTTTAAAAATGTAAATCAAATTATGTTTCTTCTGGAGGCCTGGGTGGCTCAGTCCATTAAGCATCTGCCTTTGGCTCAGGTCATGATCCCAAGGTCCTGGGATTGAGTCCCGCATCGGACTCCCTGCTCAGTGGGAATCCTGCTTTTTCCTCTGCCTGCCTCTCCCCCTGCTGTGCTTTCTCTCTCTCTTTCCCTTCCTCCCTCTCTGACAAATAAAGAAATAAAATCTTTTAAAAAATAATGTTTCTTCCCTGTTTTAAAGCTCTGGTGGCTTGCCATCATGTTGAATAAGACCCAAAGTCTTTACCATGACCTACAAATGCCTCCTTTTTCTGACTCTGTTCCTCGCCAACATCTCCTCCTGTCTTTCTCTCTAATTACTGCTCTGATCCAGCTACATTGTCCTCCTGCTGTTCCTCAAGCAGGCCAAACATACTCCTACCCCAGGACCTTTGCACTTACTAATCCTGCTGCCTGGAATGCTCATCCCCAGATCTTTGCCCAGCCTGCTTTCTCCTTTGTTGCATGTCTCTAACTAAATGTGAGATTCTCAAAGAGGACTTCCCTGACTTTAAATACATCTTTCTTGGCCCAGCTGTCTGCCCCTCATTCTCTATTCCCCTGCCTTGTTTTATTATTCTTTAGAATGCTTATCATTCTCTAGAATTACTTTTATATTTGTTTACTTGTTTCTTTCTTTACTGGAATGTAAGCTCTGTATGAGTAGGGCTTTGCCTTTTCACTGGTGAAATCTCAACATCTCGAATAGTGACCGTTACGTAGTAGGCACTTTAAAATTATTTACTGAATTAATAGACATTTGTTTAATGAATGAGTGGCTTTGGAGTAAAAGGGTAAAATACAAGGAAGTACATAGAAAATGCTGAATTATCAGCTGTCTTTATATGGTACCAAGCTCCCACTCAGACTTGTGCTTGAAGAACGATACTTTCTACTTTACTCTGTGGAAACACGCATTTAATTACCAGTTGGTTCTTTCTTATTAGGTGTTCCAGTTTTGCATCTGATCCCATTTCCTTTCCCTGAAGTCTGGCACACCATGGATGACAACGAAGAAAATTTGGATGAAACAGCCATTAACAATCTAAACAAAATCCTACAAGTCTTTGTGTTAGAGTACCTTCATTTGTAATATTCTGTCTTAGTTTATGGTAATTGTATCTAGTTTCACATTCAGATGTCAAGGCACAACTTAAAATAATCTCACTCCAGACAAATGTCATGTGGAACTTCCATCCTATAGATTCATTCTGTAGGTGTCTTTGAATATGTGATCAATAAATCCCTAGATTTACATCATGTCCTAAATTGCTCATTAATTTTCATCTAGAGATGAGGAAAGAAAAATGTTTAGGAAAGCAGAAAATAAGTATCTTTAGATAAGAAACTATGAAACTAAATCAGATTCATAGATACAGTATCATGGTCTTCCAAATAGTACTTAGATATGATGGCGATGTGCAATATGTAGCCTTGGTTTTATGGGTTTTTTTTTTTTTTTTTTTTTTTTACTTGAGAATCTCTCACTTATAATACAAAACAGAGATGTAGTTTGAGGACCTTCAAATTTCTTTGAGAAATCTTTGTAGGGTTTATTTCATAAAAATTAAATCAGAATTAAATGCCATGCCAACTTTTTTTACACATAAATGAAAAATTGTATAATTTATAGTTCTTTTGTAAAGATTTTATTTTGAGGGTGCCTGGGTGACTCAGTCGGTTGGCTCAGGTCATGATCTCAGGGTCCTGGGATCGAGCCCTGTGTCGAGCTCCTTGATCAGCAGGGAGTCTGATTTTCTCTCTCACTCTTGCTCTCGCTCTCACTCTCTCTCAGTAAATAAATAAAATCTTTAAAAAAAAAGAATAAAAGATTTTATTTTTAAGTAATCTCTACACCCAACATGGGGCTCAAACTTACAACCCCAAGATCAAGAGTTGCATGCTCTACTGACTGAGCCAGCCAGGCACCCTTTTAGTTCGATTTTGATAGAGTTTTATAAATTTAACATCTTTTTCTTAATTTTTTTTTAAAGATTTTATTTATTTATCTGAGAGAGAGAATGGGAGACAGAGAGCATGAGAGGGGGAGGATCAGAGGGAGAAGCAGACTCCCCGCTGAGCAGGGAGCCCGATGCGGGACTCGATCCCGGGACTCCAGGATCATGACCTGAGCCGAAGGCAGTCGCTTAACCAACTGAGCCACCCAGGCGCCCAAATTTAACATCTTTATTGTAAAAATAATATAGTCAGTAAGAAAAAACTGAAAATGGAGAAAATTATAAACTCATTATACTAACAGGATCGCCATTCAATCTTTAGCTTTTCCTCACATATTTTCAATGTAGGTTAAAAAAAACCCAGCATTATAATCAAACTGTATTTATAATATTCCAGCCTTTTTTTCCTGTTAAATTATATAATTACCAGACATTTATCTGCCATTCTGATCTTGGGTTGAAATGAATACGAGTGTGGCCTCCAGGGTTAATATTAAGGCAACCGTGGTAGTACAGTAATTTATGACAATTTTTGTGTAGTTAAGTTATATGATATTCACATTTGATTAATTATAGTATATTTCTTTCCAGAGATTCATGGAAGCAAAATTGTTTGGCTGGAAACATAGGAATTCATAGATTTTTTTCTTTAGCTATAGGAAACAATTATCTAGAAAACAAACTTGATCAGTTGAACATTTAGGAAATTGATCCTGCCATGTAGATGCAGTTAGTTGGGGATGCCGTTCCTCATGGGCTCCCTCTTCTGAGCAGACATTTACTGCATACTCACTGAACGAACGCGCTGGGGCCAGGTCTGCCAGGTCGGAGGTGAGACAGACCGGCCGAGTGGGGGAGCAATGACAGCTTTAGTTCAGCGACAAAGGAAGTCATAGGGAAAGGAATTGACTTTTTAAAGCCTTTTTTTCCATGTAAAAAAAAAAAGGATAAATATTTTTATCTATTGACTATATAAAATTATAGCCAGAATTTAATTAAATCATATATATCACATGTCTGTAATTTCATGTTGGTAAATTTCAAAGAATTGGATTTTTCTAGGATTTCTTTTTATTTTACAAATCTGCTTCTAAAGCTATATAAAGGGAAGTTGTGCCTTGTGAGTTGAATAATATGATGAGTTAACACTTACTAGGTACTATGTGTCGGATGGTGTCGTAAGTGCTTTATGTGTTTTTACCAGCCTGAATCTTCACAACAATCCTAAGGGGCAGGTGATATTATTAACCCTATTTTATGATGCTCAAGGTGGCTAAGTGTCTTTTTCAAGATCACACAGCTAGTAAGTGGCAACAATGGGATTTGAACCTAAGCAGTCTGGCTCTAAAGCTCATGCTGTGAACCACTGTAGGGTACTGCCTCTTCACATGAAAAGAATATTGTAGAATATTCTAAATGCCAAATGCGAAGCAACAATTGTATCTTGGAATTTTTATAGGTCGTTCGCTCAGTCCAGAGAAGCATTCTTACATCACCCTTGCCATAATTCACCTGACAGTGCTATAGGCTTCAGAGGCATGCCATCTGCATGCAGAATGATTTCTCTGCCATAGCAAAGGTTTTTACATCAGCATAGATATAACAGAAATCAACACAAATGCTTCTAGGGCTAAAGAATCTAAGCCACAAAGCAGGATTAAAGGAGGCTCTTTTCTGGATTAACTTTTGGATGAGATAAAACTTTTGAAAGGGGCTTAGGGAAAACACACACACACACATATATATGTTTTAACACCAGAAAAGAAATGATTTCACTGATTATATTAACACTGAATGAAAAGAAGTTTTAATAAGGAACCTAAACATTAGTTGACAGTACTATACATATGACTATAAGCCTCAGTAATAACTTCCTTTTGAGGCAGAATGAAATTAAGAGATCTGCTATAATCTGTTATGTTGGCATTAGTTGAATTATTCTTAGAGGAGGAAGTTGGAGGACATGTTGAAATGAGATAAAAGGAAAAATAAAACATAAGCAGCTTAATCCAATGAAGGTTTCCTTCCTTCCAAATGGCACATCCTAAAATACTATTCACTAACCGTTTGCCGTGATACGGGAAAAAGCAAGCATGATGCTGTGAAGGGAGACATTTTAAGGTATTAATCTTGATATTAATCTCTGAAATATGTTCTATATAATACATGCCAGTCAGAAATATTACTTTTTTAAAAATTATGGCTGCAAAGGCGGTGCTCCCTAAACATTATGTTGTATTTGGAATTTTTCTATGTGCATCTCGGAGTATTTTACTGCCCCTAAGAGAACAATTTGTGTGTTTTGTCTATTACCATCAGCCCTGCAATACATAGGGCTATTTTTCTTCCTCGAGAAAAATGAGTTCAAAGGAAAATGTTCATAAAAGAGTATTCATAACCTTGGCATCAAAAAAAATCATGAGTCTGTTGTTGTAGCTTGAGGGTTGTGGCTGGAAGAGAAAAGACAGAGCCTTCAACAGGGGAGGATGTTTTAGATGGTGAAGCAGTTGTCCGAAGAACAAAGCAGCCCATGTTTCAGCTCCAGCTCCAAATCCTTGAACTGTTTATTTCATGGACCTTCTTTATCTCATCAAAGAGGTGCATTCATTATGGTGCTGCAGCAAAATCATGTGAAAATTGAATATTTGTTCAATCAACTTGGCCCAGCTGGAGGTAATTACTTCTTGTAAAGGAGGGATGGACAAGACACAAGACACTTCCATTTCTCTAATGTACAGAGGGCCCTGCATGAGGCTTGCTCACGGTATGTTCTGCTGAAAATGAAATCTCAGTTTCCTTGCAAGCCCCAAATGTGAGGAATGAAGGGCAGAGAGGGAAAGTGAGGGACGGCAGTATTTACAGCAGCCATAGTAATCTAAAGCAATACTGCTGTAGGAAATTTGGGGAAATTGCTTAAATTTGCTGTTCATGAAGGGATGGGGTTGTGTTTTCATAGCCAGCCTTCCCACCAGCTTTTGGCTTCGAAGATGAATATGCAAAAGATTGAGGTTTCATTCTGAGTTTCAGGGCCACTTTCAATGCAGTCTGAAAGTCAAAGAGTAGTTTTGAAGTGGTTTAACTGCCTCCCCTTACTTCTCCTTCTCTCTCACTTCTCTGACTTCTATGAGACATCTCTCTTAGCCTTCAGATAGCTAAACTCTTGCTTTGTCTCAAGGGGCAGGGACCATTGTGTCAAGTCGCCGCCATGTTTCATGGAAGGGCTGAGGTGGAGAGGAGAGGTCGTTAGCTAGTTGAGCCAGCAGGGGTGGTATAGGATACCCCTCAAATCCTCCTAAACTTGAAAATTGGCCCCAGGATCCTGGCAGTACTTTCAGCAGCAATAATTTCTGGCAGTTTTGAAGAGAGCTGAGATGAAAGCGCTGTCTGTCGTGGCTGTAACCCTCAGCCTGGATTTGGTTGGCTGTGGTCACGCAATGTGAGGTCATCTTACTGTGCTCAGATTTCAAAGGCAGCCCATGGAACGAAGCCCACTCTCCCGACATATCCAAATTTGCCCTTGGAGAGTTTAGACCATTTGTTTGAGGATAAATATTAAGAGCGCAAAATTGCCAAGAAGAGAAAAAAGAAAAGATTACAAAGGTACCATAAAAAAATCAATTTACAAACCGAAGACTTATAGAAGGCACTGAAAACTTTATTCTCTTGTATTTACAGAGCACTATGGGGTACAAGAAGTCCTTGGCATTCAAGGATTTAATGTTTGTGGTTTGCAGTAACAAAGAATGACATGCAGTAAATTATCTGAGCTAAGAGATGGGTGCGGAGAAGTGAGTGAGTTTTGTTGACTGACAGCCATCAACTTCGTGGTGTTCTATAGTGATCCTTGGAGTAACACTCAAGAAGTAATGAAACCCATTTGTTTATTAGAAATGACCCCTCCCCACCTCCTAAGCCAATCTCTCTTGCTAGAGATGCAATTAAAGAGGTCTAGGAAAATGAGGGTGACACAGGGTAGCTGTGATTTTAACTCTTTACTGATAGATGAATTAGGAGTATGAAAAGATCACTGTAAAATTTCAGGGTCTAAAAAATTATCTTTTTATGGGACAAATTATAAGCTACAATGGTGTTCAAAAGTATTTAGACCCCTTGGTATTTACCCAAAGCAGTTAAATGCTTATGTCCACATGAAAACCTGCGCACAGATCTTTTTTTAAAGATTTTATTTATTTATTTATTTGAGAGAGAGAGAGAGAGAGAGCGCGCGCACAAGCAGGGGGGAGGGGGAGAGGGAGAGGGAGAAGTATGCTCCTGGCTAAGCAGGGAACTGGATGCGGGATTCGATCCCAGGACCCCGGGATCATGACCTGAGCTGAAGGCAGCCACTTAACCGACTGAGCCACCCAGGTGCCCCCCTGCACACAGATCTTATAGCAGCTTTACTCATAATTGCCAAAACTTGGAAGCAACCGGAGTGTCCTTCAGTAAGTGAATGGATAAATAAAGTGTGGTGCATAAAGACTTGGGAAAAAAGAAGTGTTTGGGTTATTTCCCTTGGGTATGATATGGATCCATTTAGGTTATGCTAGGATTACTTCATTTGAGTAATTTATCACAATGATCCTTTGATAGGTTACTCATATAGCTGTATATTAGTATTCTCATTTTTAAAATAAGCGAACACAGAAACTAAGTTATTTTCAGTTGGTGCTAAGACTAGACTCTAGTGAACTTGATTTCTGGTACATGATATGGCTAATTTCAGTTGAGGGGGGCCTTAGAGATGTTCTAGTTTATTTGTTCTCAACTTGGGAAACACTTGCCCATAGGGGCCATTTGGAAATGTGTGTATGTGTTTCTAGTGGGCTAGATGGTGGGTTTTTGGTTGTCGTAATAACTGAAGGGTGCTTCTGGCATTTTGTGGGCAGTGGCAAAAATGAATGTTCAGAATAGTTTGCACGATAAAGAATTGTCCCACCAAATGCAATTAGTGCCTCCACTAAGAAATACTGACTAGTTTTAAGCATTCTCATTCTAAAGGCTCAGGTATCAAGATCTGGAGAAGATGGATAATTTATGATTCTTTTGTTTACAAGTGACAGAAAATCCATTTCAAACTTACCTAACCCAAAACAAAATTTATTTCATGCCTCTGTTCAGACACAGCTGAATCCAGAATCCTCTATCTTCTTATCCCCTTGCTCTGCCCTCCTCTGAATAGGCTCCAAACTTAAGTTAGCTTTCCATCCTGGGGTAAGATAGATGCTGGTCGCCCCAGGCTCATATCCCCTTAACTTTACTTTTTATAGTGGAAGTCTCCATATGCTTTCTCATTTTGCTTTTTTTAAAGAGATGTACTCATTTGTTTATTTTTAAAAAGATTTTTTACATTATTTCTAAGTAATCTCTACACCCAATGTGGGGCTCGAACTCACAACCCCAAGATCAAGAGTTGCATACTCCACCAACTAAGCCAGCCAGGTACCCACCCCTTAACTTGACTTTTAATGGGAGAAGAGTATTCATCTCCTTATCTAACACTACCACGAAGTCATAGGCTTGACTGCCATTTCCCCAAGTTGGGTTCTGGGTCCATTCCTGACTTAGTCTCTGGGTTGGGGAATGGAATGCACTGATTGAATCTGGCCTGTGGCTCAATCCCCCTCCTATAGATAGAAGAAGAAGTTAGCCTAAACAAACCACAGGGATGAAGGTGAGGCAGGGGTGGTTCCCCAAAGGAAAGTCTAGAGGAAAGATGCTGTATGGACAAGACCAAAAAATGTTCACCACAGTAAGTGATGTGGGAAACAAGGGCAGAGAAAAATTATTGAATTTCCTTAATACCTACAGCCCATTGACAAGTTCTTGAAACAGTCATCTAGGAACTCAGCTGCCTCAATATTTATACATTGCTAAGGACAAAAGCCAATCTTAGCCCAACCCCAGGATCCTGTAAGTCTACTTTAACATATAACAATTCCTTTGGAAACTTTCATTATCTCTACCTCCCAAGATATATGTTGGCAATCATCCCCCAAGCATATGGACCACCGATATACATCTGAAGGGTCTCATGACTCAGGTTTTATTAGACAGTAATAAATGATCTTTTCCAAACAATAGCTAGCCCCCTCAAGGTCCTGGAAACTTTGTTTCTAAAATTCTTTAGAGACTTATGTTATCCCTAACCCCCTCCCAACTTGAAAGTATATAATGGGGTACTCTCGTGACTCCAGTGCAGCTCTTTCTGCCCATGGGTCCTGTCCCTGTGCTTTAATAAAACCACCTTTTTGCACCAAAGATGTCTCAGGAATTCTTTCTTGGCTGCTGGCTCCGGACCTCACCTACATTCAAAACTACATCAATAAGTAAGTGAGTTAGGTGGCTTACTCGCAATCCTAAGGCATGGTACCATGCTGTCATTATTCATATCTTGCACAGGATGTGGCATTACATAATCTCTTAGGATGCAGACACACTTGATCCTCCATCAAAGTTCTTAAAATATAGGGTCAAAATCTTGGAAGAGGGGGCACCTAGGTGGCTCAGTCCATTAAGCATCCGACTCTTGATTTCAGCTCAGGTCATGATCTCAGGATCATGAAATGGAGCCCCATGTCCGGCTCCGAGCTTGGAGGGGAATCTTCTGGAGATTCTCTCTCTCCTTCTGCCCCTCCCCCCACTCACGTGCACAAGCGCTTTCTCTCTCTCAACTAAATAAATTAATTAAAACAAATCTTGGAAGAGAAGCACAAGAGTTATAAGAGTAGATTATGCCAGGGTGCCTGGGTGGCTCAGTCGGTTAAGCGTCTGCCTTCGGCTCAGGTCATGATCTCAGTCAGGGTCCTGGGATTGAGTCCCGCGTTGGGCTCCCTGCTCAACTGAGAGCCTGCTTCTCCCTCTCTCTCTGCTGCTCCCCCAGCTTGTGCTCTCTCTCTGTCAAATAAATAAATAAATAAATAAATAAATAAATAAATAAATAAAATCTTAAAAAAAAAAAAAAAGAGTAGATTATGCCTCAGGCTTTAAGTCTGGATGAGAAGTTTCCTAAATTCAGCTGCTCATGCTTCATTTCCTTGTAGTTGGATCCTGGTGTTGGAAATGAAAGTCTGTCCAAGGAAAGCCAAGTTGTTTCCCCTAAGCTTAGATTTTCTTCAGGATTGTTTCATTTCTTCCCTAGATCTATATTGCAAGTTGACAGAGTTAGAAAATTACATCTAAAGGTGTAATGGGTACCTGAACTTGTTAGCATTTCATTTTGGCAGAAGACAGAGAGGCTACAGTATCTGAGAAACCAAGAAAAATAGATAATACTTAAAAATTGACCAGGAAAGGTATAATACTTTTAATACTTAAAAATTGACCAGCCAGTCTCCTCTGTTCTAGGAGGCTGGCAGTCATGGGTGAGACCTTGTCCAGACACTGCCTGATTCCAGACAGACTGTGAGGTTGATTCAGATCAGGGAGGCAGGTGGAGGCAGGGTGTTTAGTCCAGCAGTTCTCCTGAAGATCAGAGTTCAAAGCAGCACTTGGATCAAATAGATGTTTCTTATACCGTTCCTCAAAGGCCCCCAAGTGTTATCAAGCCCATGTAGGAGGGCCAGCCAGGTCCTATGTCTTCATCAAGGTCATTATCAGACCAGAGCATGGGTGGAGTCAAGTGAGATTGTTGTCCAGGGGCTGGAACCAAGAGAGGGGAACTCACGTGTTTTAGAACTGAAAAAGGCCTTAGAAGTCATCAGCTCTATGGTATTCACCCTCAGTTTTAGATTTTTCCCTGGGGGTGGCACTACAGAGTAAGTCCCTCTCCACATTCTTGCCCCTTTCCCAATGGTAGAAGGTGCTCCAATGGTTTCCAAAGCTTTGTGTTTTAAAGAGCTTTCTTCAGAAGAAATCTCACATGGAACCCCAAAACCAACAGAGGAGCAGACATGGTTGAAATAGGGAAAAAGGCCTGGAACCCTGTTGGCTAAGACCCCACAGGGGCTCCTTGAAACCCAGGGCTGCAGAGTATCTCTGGGGACTCTGATTTCCTTCTCAGCCATTTCTTTACTCAGTTCTCAAGAAAATGACTTGTCTGATCATTCTCTCACTTCTGACTTCTGGGTCACCACTTCCTCTTGATTCTCCCACCTCATCAATCTCTTTGTTCCGTCTCCTTTGTTGCGTGGTCTTTGTTTTCCTGACTCTTAAATATTGGAATATTCTGGAGCTTAGTTTTTGGACCTCTTCTCCCGCTGTATTCACTCTCCAGGAGATCTCATCCAGCCCCCACCAGCTCTAATGTCATGTGCAGATGACTCTCAAATTTATATCTCCAGTCCCAATCTCTTCACTAACTCCAGACATCTCCACTGGGATGGGCCAAGAGCACCTCAAATGAAGATATGTGAAACTCAACTCATGGTTCCATGCAATTCCTCAAATCTTTTCCTTCCCATCTCAGTTAATGGAAATTTTTGGCCCAGTCGCTGACTCCTCTCTCTCAGTTCAGAACACTAGCAAATCCTGTTTGCTTTTGTACTATGTCCTGAATCTGACCACTTCTGAGCACTGCTTCCATTCTGGGTCAAGACACACCATTATCTCTCACCTGACTCCCCTGCTCCATCCTTGCTTCCTTAGATTCCTATCTACACAGGAACCAGAGCCATCCTTTTACATTATAATCTTGTCATATTACTGCTCAATCAAAACCCTCCAATAGCCCCTCATTTCACTTGAAATAGAATCTAGTGCCTCCACCATGGCTGGCCAGGCCCCATGTGATCTGGCCTCTGGACCTCTCTGATCTCACCTCCCCCCACTCTTTTTCTCATTCACTTCACCCTGGTCACACTGACCTCCTGGCTTTTCCAAAATAAGTTGAGCATGTTCCTGAGTCACCCAGGGAGCAGATGTAGCAATAAACCACAACTCATGAGCTAGGAACCTGATGGCAGGCTCTGGGCTCAAGGTTGACACCTGGCCGTCAGTTTCCAGCAGGTTCTGAGACCACTGCCCTCAGAGAAGTGGCTGATTTGGAACCAGAACAGCAACAAGCTTCAATGGGTCCAGAGAACTCTGTATCCCTCTTGCCTCCTCTCACCTTTCTCCTTCTAAAGAAGGATGTTTGAGGAGAGCTCAGGGAAGGGAGATGAGAAATATGGGATATGAAATAAAGTGGAATGAAGAATCACAGTATTGGGTATTTTTCAGCACAGGGTAGAGTTCTAGGGTGAGATATAGATTCAGGTGGGGGGCAAAAGGCCAGAAGAAGTTGACAGAGGCAGGAGGACAGCAGCGAGAGCTGAGGTTCCTTAGGCTTTGAGCGAGAAGACTGCCCACAACCCCTCAGAATAGTCACACGCGATCTCCTGTGCGCTAGCAAGGCCTTTGGGTTTAGGGTGTTTACTCCGTGGTAGCACAGAAGGCCTGAGAAGATTTGCATAGGCAGCTCTAAAGCATCAACTAAAGAGTTTCTGACTCATCCCAGTGACTCCCTCCCACATCTTTCAACAGGGGAAATGCCAGATGGTGAGGTTCCTCCATTTTCTGCCCCCCTGTTCTGGACTATCTTCCTTTCTGGGAGGTGGTAGAAGTGGTGGTGGCCGGGGGTGGGGTGGGGGGTAGGGGAGGGCACTTTTGGGGGGTGTTCTCCATCCTCCTGGTCCCCTGCTCCCTTCCTTCTTCCTGTTCCTCTCTATTAAACTCTATGTTTCCATTTTGAGCTGAAAGTGATAGATAGCAGGGTTTATGAAAAACATTTTTTAATCAAGAGATTCAACTCTGATAATGGTGGGATTTCAAACATGGGGCTGTATAAATCAGACTGTAGAGTTAAAGCTTTGAAGATATTTCTGTGTTCTCAGAAATGCAGATATTAATTCCTGGACATTGTTTCCTCCTAGGGCCACTATAGCACGTTGTCCTCAAGGTCTTAGGGCAAGAGCCTTGCAGGGGCAATTGGCTTCGAACCCCAAGTTGTAGGATGCTCCAGGTCCCTGAGTCTGTTCTTTTACCCTGGGTTCAGTGCATCATCTACATGCTGCTGAGCTCCCACAAGCTGCACAATATACCTTGACAGTTTTCCCAGACAGTTGGCTTGAGATTTCTCTTGTTCTGTGTTTTGATAGTGTTGGGTAGGGCACAATCTGTAGGATCTGTTTGGATTGGCAGTTCTCCCTCTGGATGTGGAGCATATCAAAGCAGCACACAGGCTGCCTGACTGAGCCATTTTCCTGACATCAGTGCTACTGCTCTGGCGGCTACCAGCCCTACACAGTAATCATGGGGAGAGGGCTGGGAATGGTTGGGCATCAAGTACAAAGTAGAAAAGCACTCGGAGGTTTAGAATTTTTTCACACTGATTCAGGGAACCAAATAAAATTATTGGAGAATAGAATATTCCTGGCTTGTGTGCCCATTGAAATTAGAATCTGTTTTATTGCACTTTCCTGTTCTCTTCCAGTTCACTGGTGGCTCTTTCTCAGGCTTTCTTGCTGATTTCTCTGTCTCTAGACTGGCTAACGTTGAAGGCATGGCTCAGTCCTTGGTCTCTCTCATCTTCTCTATCTCACTTAATCCATTGTGGACCTCATCTAGCTTCAAGTCTTTAAGCACCTCAAGTTTGTTGATGACTCCCAGAGCTCTCAACTGCCCTCCAGTCTCATGTATCCAACTGCCTACTGAACAGCTCCACTGGGAGGTCACACTCAACATCCCTCCGCTGACTCCCGATCTTCTCCTCACACAGCTGCTCCACTCGATCTTCTCCTTCTCAGTGGACGGTAGCTTCATTCTTCCTGTAACTCAGCCACAAACACTGGAGCCATTCCTGACTTCACACTTTTTTTTGCATCCCATATCCCATATCCAATTAGTCAGGAAATAGCTAGACCAGGTCTATTCTGTTCAAACTGCATCCAAAGTCCAATTGCGTTTTACCACCTCCATTGCTACCACGATGGTCCAAGTCATCGTTACCCTGCCTTGAAGAGTGTAAGACCTCCTTATCCTCTTACCAGGTCTTACCAAGTCTTCCTGCTTTTACCTTAGCTCTTCAGTCTATTCTTAATACAGCAGCAAGAATAATCCTTTAAGAAAGTAGGTCAGTTTGTGTACCTCTTCTGCTCAAACCCTTACCTACACTAGTTTCTTATTTCACTCAGAATAAATACCAACATCTTTACAGTGGCCTGTTTGACCCCCTGTGATCTTTCTCCTAATACCACTCTGACTTCATCTCTGACCAGGCTCCCCCTTTGCTCACTCTGCTTTAGCAACATTAGCCTCTTTGCTGCTTCTGGAACGTGTCAGACTTGATCTTACTTCTGGACTTTCACACAGATTGTTCCCTCTGCCTGGAGTACTTTCCCCCAAACTAAATTTGTGAGTCAACGGGGTTCAAATCCAAATATTAAATGTGGATATTTGTAGTGATTTTGTGGGAGTACACTTTCCCCAGAAGTTCAAAGCTTCACTCAGTTTAGAATATGTTATTTGGCCACTGAATAATAGGGTGGACCCAAGAGTTTCTGGTTTCCAGCAATAGAGAAGTGGAGCTGAGACGAGAAACCCCAGCCCACTCCCTGGGCTTGAGTAACTAGAAACCACATTGGATGGCAGATTATGCAGAAGCTCATAGTGTTCTGTGAAGTGAAATTTGTAGCATTTCTTGTTGGTTGTATGGGCAGGTCATGTCCCTTCTCTGGATCTTGGTGTCCTCATCCTCAAACTACAGAGATCCAACTTAATGACTTGTTGGGTCCCTTTGAGCACTAAGATTATATGCGGTCATAAAGCATAATATTCAAGAACCTGGCCTTTGGAGATCAAACTGAGTTCAAATCCTGGCTCTGCAATGGCAAAATATTCAACTCTGAGCCGGTTTTCTCATTTCTACTCACTCACAGGCTTTTTATGATGATAAAATGAAATAATATGTAAGAAAACACCTTGTGTCTGGCATGTAATCATTCAATGAAGGATATTGGCTTCTATGACCTTGCATATGATTCCCATGGCATTGTTTTCAAAACACATTATCTCGTGCAAAACTCACAACTGTGGGAGGTCAGCTGGGGAGCTGTTATCACCATTATTTTACCAATGAGAAGAGGGAAGCTCAGAGAAGTCGGGTGATTCACAGAGCTGGTGTGTGATAGAGCAGCAGCCTTGCCAGATACGGTGGGGGGAGCAAGAGGTGCATCAGTCAGACATTCAGTGAGGAGATTTACATGTACTCACTTGCCCAGCAGGGCAGAACTTGACTCACAGTCGTTATGGGAGAAAACTCTCTAGAGATAATACAAAAGGAAAGCCAGTTGCAAGAGGGATGATTTGGCTGGGGAAGACAAAATGCTTTCTCTTTCTTAGTCGGTGAAGTGGCTTCAGCCTTTTGTTCTGTTGTTCTGTGGTCCTGTGGCATTGTAGTTTCAGATGCTGTTAATGTCACCACGGGATTCTCACTATCCCATCAATACCTGTTTTGGGTCTCCTGTTCTCCCTCAGGATGCTATTTTCTTTTTTAAGAAATATATATTTTTAAAGATTTTATTTATTTATTTGACAGAGAGAGATACAGCGAGAGAGGGAACATAAGCAGGGGGAGTGGGGGAGGGAGAAGCAGGCTTCCCGCCAAGCAGGGAGCCCGATGTGGGACTCGATCCCAGGATCCTGGGATCATGACCTGAGCCTAAGGCAGATGCTTAATGACTGAGCCACCCAGGCGCCCAAGAAATAATTTTTTAACAGAGTATATCTTAAATGTTCTTAACACACACACACACACACACACATTTTATTATGTGAGGTGATGGAAGTGTTAGCTAACCTTACTGTGGTAATCATGTAACTATATATATATGTATCTAACCCTCAGGTTGTATACCTTAAATTTGTGTGCCAATTATATCTCAATGAAGCTGGAAAACAGTTAAAAAATATAAAAAAAATTTATTCCTGTGCTTTCTATTCGATAAGGTAATACCTGCTTATTGCAGAAATGTTGCAAAATACAGAACTGTACAAAGAAGAAAACGTTAATCTCAGAAATGATCACTATTAACATTTTCTACATTTCATTCCAGATTCCTTTCTAGGGGCATATACAGACATCAATTTTATTTAATCATTATCCTAAAATGTTTTGTTTTAAAGCCCTCATTTTGCACTTAAAAATCTTTTAAGGGGCGCCTGGGTGGCTCAGTGGGTTAAGCGTCTGCCTTTGGCTCAGGTCATGATCCTGGAGGCCCCAGGATCGAGTCCCAAGTCAGGTTCCCTGCTCACCGAGGAGTCTACTTCTCCCTCTGCCCTTCCCCCTGCTCCTTCTCTCTCTCTTGCTCACTCTCTCAAATAAATAAACAAATAAAATCTTTAAAAGATTGTTATATGAGCATTTCTTTGTGTTATTAAAATGGTTTGAAAACATAGCTTCACATGGATGATCGATAGTTCATTATACACAAGTACCAAAATTTATTTAACCCATGTCGCAGGGTTGGACACTAAGTCTTTCCAATATTTCACCTCCATAAGTGATACTTGATGAAAACTTTCACATGTAAACCTTTGTCCATATCTCTGATTATTTCCTTGACACAATGTTTCCTGTGTCAGAAGGTAGCAAGGATTAATCCATGTTGGAAGCCGCCGAGCAACAGAAATGCCCTTTGCAGGGGCCTGATGCTGCCAGTAGGTGTCAGCTTTGCCTCGTGTTTTCTCCTCTTACCGGTTTTCCGCAGGAGTGTTTTTGAAGGCTAGGGATAGAATAAATTTGTGAGTCAATGGAGTTCAAATTTAGATATTAAAATCTCCCACAAGAGACACAAATCAACAGTGCCTGAGGGCTGCAGGCCTGGCTATATTGCTTCCTCTCTCAGGCTGATTTCATCCAACCCGGCAGCGTCTTTGTTGCTGACCCGATTCTGAGAGTGTTCAATCTGGATTGCTGGCAAAAGTCCATCCTTTCCGACTCTCTAGGAAAAAAAAACACAAATAAATGTTCAAAAAAACCTACTGTTTATTGAGTGCTTTCTTAAAGCATAGAGTAATGAAAAATTCACAACAATTTTAGGAGATAAGTATTATTAACATCCTTATCTAGGTAAGGAAACTGAGGCTCAGAGATGCTAAGTTGGCCAAGGTGCCACACTAGTTAATGGCTTACAGCAGCATCCAACTCAGATGCATTAATCTCTGAAGCCTGTAATTTTGACAATTTTCCTATGCTTGTTAAGAATATAGCTTCTGAGGCCCCACCCTAAGTCTATTGGACCAGAACATCTGGGCACAGGGCCCTAGAATTTGCATTTAAACAACCTTCTTGGAAGATTTAAATGTGCATTCAAGAGACACCCATTTTACCTGTTCTATGACCAACTGAACCAACTGGAGATCATGACTAGAGAGTCTGGACTGACCTTGGTGGTCTGAGTCGGCAGTCACTTGTCCGATTCCCACTTTATGCCAGCAGCAAAGGTCTTGAAATACTCTAGGGTTCACTTGGCCCAGAACATACAATATGTTTTGAAATTGAGAGCTTTGTTGCTTCGGCAACCACTTTCTTTCTTTTGCCAAAAAAAGATTCTCTGAAACTCTTTTCATTCCTTCGCAGAGGGGCAGTGTGGCTTGTGGACTCTGGGCCTGTGCTTCCAAGCCAGATAGGCCTGGATTTGCATCAGCTCTGCTACTCACAATTTTGATCTTGGCCAGATGACCTAAGCTCAAAGTCTCAGTATCTTCCTCGCAAAAATGGGCATAGTCCATCTACATCAAAGAGTTGACATGAATATTAAATAAGTTATTAACGGTAAAAGTGAGATATTCAGCACTTGTCTCATAATAGGTGATTAGGAAATGATAGGAAAAAAACCCACTTGATTAAATAACAGGGAGAGAAAAAAAGTTATTTTAAACATAGAAAACTGTCTTTTTTCTAGCTACTTACAGCTTTATTGAGATATATTTACATACATATCATAAAGTTCATCCAAACTATAAGTGTACAGTTTGATGATTTTTAGTCAGTTTATGGAGTAGAACACCATTGACACAATCCAGTTTTAGAATACTCCCATCACCCCCAAAGGGTTCCTCCTGCCTGTTTGCATTTATTTATCATTTACCCCCAGACCCAGGCAACCATTGATCTGCTTTCTGTCTCCTTAGATTTTCCATGTCTGGATATTTCATATAAATGGGATCCTACAATATGTGGAACTATCTCAGTGCCTTGCACACTGTTGGTGGGAATGTAAATTTGGCCAGCCATTATAGAAAAGGGTATGGAGGTTCCTTAAAATATTAAAAATAGAGCTACCATGTGATCCAGTTATTTCACTTCTGGGCATGTATCAGAAGAAAATGAAATCACTATCTCAAAAAGATATCTTCCCCACCCCCTCATATTAATTTTGCGGCATTATTAACAATAGCCAAGACATGGAAACAACGTAAGTGTCTATCTGTGGATGAGTGGATAAAGAAAATGTGATATACAATTGTTCCTTGAACAACATGGGATTGAACGTGGATTTTTTCATATGGTACTATAAATGTATTCTCTCTTCCTTATGATTTTCTTAATAACATTTTTTTTTCTCTAGATTACTTAATTATAAGAATACAGTGTATGGTACATCTAACATATGAAATATGTGTTAATCAACTGTTTCCATTGTTTGTAAGGCTTCTGGTCAACATTAAGCTATCAGCAGTTAAGTTTTTGGGGAGCCAAAAGTTACATGCTGATTTTTGACTATGCAGGGACTGGTGCCCTTAACCCCCACCCATGTTGTTCAAGAGTCAACTGTATAACCATCATTCTATTCTCTGCTTCTATGAGTTTGGCTTTTTTAGATTCCACATATAAGTGAAATAATAGAATATTTGGCTTTCTCTTCTGACTTATTTCACTTAGTATAATGCTCTCAAAGTCCACCCATGTTGTTGCAAATGGCAATATTTCCCTCTTTTTTATGGCTGAATAATATTCATATATATATATCCCACACCTTCTTTAACCATTCATCAGTCAGTGGACACTTAGGTTGTTTCCATGTCTTGGCTGTTGTGAATAATGCTGCAATGAACTTGGGAGTGCAGATATCTTTTTGATATCCTGTTTTCATTTTCATTTCCTTGGCTAGATATCCAGCAGCGAGATTGCTGGGTCATATAGTAATTCTATGTTAATTTTTTAAGGACTCTCCATACCATTTTCCATAGTGTTAGTATACTGATTTACATTCCCACCAACAAGAAAAGGGTTCCTTTTTCTCTGCATACTTGCCCACGTTAGTTATCTCTTGTCTTTTAGATAATAGTCATTTTATTTTCAAGCCTGCTTAAACTTTTTTTCCTTTATCATAACTTCAGAATTGTTCATTAAACATATTTAACATAATTTATATTTGATATTTGATAATTCTAATACCTGCATTAATTGTGGATATGAATCAGTGTTTTTTTTTCTATCAACTCTCAATCATATTGGCTTGTTTTCCTATTTTTTTAATTTTTATATTTTTTGGTGATTTTTAAGTATGAGCTCATGTCCCTGAGAACTTTTTGTTGTACAAATTCTTTAGGGATGAGATTATGCTGCATTCCTTCAGGGAGGATTTATACCTGGTTCTTCTGTGTGACTGGTGGCACTACCAGTTTGGGATGACTTTAAATTTGCAACTTGGATGTTTTTTGGCAACATGCATACTATAAATTCCAGTCCAAGCCCAACTGGGGGTCAGTTCATGGATATAAATTCTCAGAGAATATACTTTTTCCCCTTTAGATCCATAACTAAGAGTCAAGGTTCTTTATGGTCTATCTCTATGAGTTACTGCTTTTCTTTCTCAGAGGATATCATATTATAGGGGCCCATCCTTTATCAGGACTCCTTCATCTGGCATCTCATTTTTGCTCAGGACATAAGCTGAGGTCTCACTGAAACTCAAGTTCTAGGTTACCAGAGATCAGTAGATCCCAGGGGGCAGCTGTTGGCTTTAATGTCTAGTTATTTTGCTGGATTTGTAATTTTTTTAAAAAGCAACTTTGACCATGAAGGGTTTCCATCACTTTCTTGCCAGCGTAGCTGCTAGGCATTTAAGGAAATGCTTTGTATATTTTTTCAGCATTATTAAGTGCCTTTTATTGGGGGAAGTTTTCATGATAACTGGTCCTATATTGCCAGAAAGAGAGATTTTGGAGGGTGTGACTTTTCAATATATAGAAGAAAGTGAATTTGATTTTAGACTTGAATCCTTTTGGAATTTTCTTTTTTTAAGACTTAAATTTATAAAGGGACTTAATTTGAGGATTTTAATTTCTCTCTAGAAACCTTATAGTAAGCAGGCTTAAATTTATACATAGGGCATTTAGCATATAACCATTGGAGTGTTATTATGATGTTATTTTTATTTTTTGCAGAACTGCTGATAAGATATTTTTGGACAGTGTGGATGGACTAATTTGAAATGGAAAATAGAATAGGGAGTGAATGTTAAACCTAGGATGAAGAGTGGCATTGGGATCAATTTAATTGATGGAACTTCTAGGGCCTGTTTTAGAGCCTTCTGGGACAAAGCTGTCACTGTTGAACACAGTCTCTATTAATAATAGAGGTGCTAATATGCTCTCCATCTGCTTTACTCCTTTGTCACTCTCCATAAATTCAAAACTCTGGCAGAAGAGAAAGTGGGTTACTGGGGCTTTCAAACCCCAATAATTTTTTCATAAGTGTATTGCCCAACAATATAATAACATTGGATAAAAATAAGTCCCCTTTTATTATTCAGTTGGTACCCAATGCCCAGGATGTTGGAAATGACTTCCTCTTCACCTCACACCCCCATTTCCCAACCTCAGGTTTAAATCATTAAACTGAGAGAAAATCTTTAGCACTCCAAATCAATGGCTCATTCCTTCCAGAAACTGTCTAATAGTATCTTTCTAATAAAATAAAATAAGATCAACATATAATCAGTTTGGAGAGTGATGTCAGCAATAACCAGGTCAGTCTTGAACTTATAGCAAAGGAATTCAAGGATGTCTCTTTTGATAGCACTTAAGATTCTGGATGCCCCTCTTCTCATAAACTCCTCTTAAATACTCCTTCCAGCAAGCGCGTCCTTATCTGAGGCTCATAAGGATAAAAACAAGAATGGGTAACACATTGCTTAATGATATTTTGCCCTATCTGACTTGCCGAGAAGGAAAGAAGATTTAATGGAGTAATTAGCCTTGCTGAGAAGACAGTTTGATGTCTTTTCTGTGATCAAGTGGAATGAAGCAGTCTTTCTTCCTGAGAGTATAAGAGTGGTGAAGCCCATTGGCATTCACCTGCCCTGGCCTGGAATCCTGTCCTTGGGACCTAATTGCTGTATGAAAATGCTGGAGGAGTTACTTGTGCAGATGGTTATTACTGTTTGTAGATGAGAAAACAGACCCTAAGAAGTTGGGTGGGATAAAACCTGAAAGGTACTTATCAATCACTCAATAAATCAGAGCTGCTATAAAAACTTTTTACTTCAGTAAGTAACCTCTCATCAAGTGAGCCCATTACCAATAGTCTTATTGGTATCTGGAAAAGATCCATACCAAATCCAGAAAGAGGTACAGAAAGACATTTACATAGGGTTTTGTGTGTCCTGTTCCAAGTCATATGAATTCACTGTTTGTGGGTGTATTAAGAAATTAAAATTAAGAAATGACTTAGCATTCTTGACTCATCTCCTCTCCACCTGGTCTGTCTAACACCAGAACCTTAAATATTATATATTGCCTCCCAATTGATGGCTATTTTACTATTATTTCATTTGGTGTACATCCATTTGATTCTGAAACTTAAGGTTTGCTCTTGTTCAATTTATCATTGGCTGCAAATATGTATTATCTGTTGGCGAAGCATCTGTTCTGACCATTTCTGTGCTTTGCTAACCCGCTAACTTGTGCTGTGAAGGGTTGGGAAGGGTTTTGTGGAAGTGAGAGAAGAGTAATAGGGCCTGAAAAGGATTCCCCATAGCCCAGGGCTGTGATACTTCTCGAATACCTCCAGGCATCCTTACATTACTGCTGATTTCATAGTTTACTGATATCATATACACACTACTATGTAAGCTAGTGGTGTTCAAAGTGAGGGTCTCAAGATGGTCTATGTGAAAACAAAATAAAAACCCCTATTATTTATATTTAGTTGTTAATTTTAACTTTTAAAAATTCAAAGTTTAGTATGTTTTAATGTACAGTATACATGTTTATATCTTATAAGTAATATACATATACAGTGAGGGCCTACAAAAGTTTTTTTTTTCCCCTAAACTGATGGGAGAGTAATTAAAACAATTTGGAGACCATTGTATTGATTATATTTGCAAATTTAATATTTATCAACTCTAGTATACTGTTGATAAAGGCAAAACTAACCTTTAGTAATAAGGTTCTCAGAGTTTATATATCATCTATAGCCACTAATACCTGAACTTCTACTACTTAAATTTGTAAATTTTGTTTTTTTGTAAAATCATGTCCAGAACATGTCTAAATTATTTGGTGGGAATACTGAGTGACACATAAGTAGAAATGAGCTAGGATGAGATCTCTCCAGAAATATATATTTTTTTTAAGATTTTTTTTTTTTTTTATTCATGAGAGACAGAGCGAGAGAGAAAGGCAGAGGGAGAAGCAGGCTCCCAAGGAGCAGGGAGCCCGATGCGGGACTCGATCCCAGGACCCTGAGATCATGACCTGAGCCGAAGGCAGACGCTTAACCATCTGAGCCACCCAGGCGCCCTCTCCAGAAATATTAGTTAGCTAAGTTTCTAGGGCAGAAGTACATTTGGCTTGTTCCCTCAAATAAAGCACCCCAGGCTGGGATGAAATGTGCTTCTAAGAAGTTCACAAAAAGCTTTCAAATTTGTCACCTCCTAATTCAAAAATAGACTTTCATATTAACATCTACCTTGGTTTTTAATATGCAAAAGGAGGAATCCCCCAGACAGCTTTTGGGTGAGAAGGGGAGGCCCCAAGGGAGACTGAAGAAAGTGATTTCCTTTGGAGAGAAAAATTCATAGGATTTGGGGGAAGAAGCCAGCCACAAAAAGGAAGCAGAAGAACCGAGGTGTGACATTTTAAAGGGCTCTGCAAGCAGTGTGACCTGTGTGAGAGAATTCAAGACGGTTGCTCGAGAGGTGTCCAGGGCTGCTATAGCAAGAACCACAGCTGAGTAACTTACCCCAACAGAGATTCGTTCTCTCAAAGTCCTGGAGGCTTGCAAGTCTGAAACCAAAGTGCTGGCAGAGTCACGATCCCTCTGAAGCTTCCAGGGAGAGATCCTTTGTTGCTTCTTTTATTTTTAAAAATATTTCATTTATTTATTTGTTTGTCTGTTTGTTTGTTTATGGTGGGGGGAGGGGCAGAGGGAGAAGGAGAGAGAGAATCTCAAGCAGACTCCCCGCTAAGTGCGGAGGCAGATGCGGGGCTTGATTTCAGGACCCTGAGATCACGACCTGAGCTGAAGCCAAGTGTCGACTGCTTAACTGACTGAGCCCCCCCAGATGCCCCCTTTGATGCTTCTTGAAGCTTCTGGTAGCTCCAAGTGTTCCTTGGTTTATGGCAGCGTCACTACAATCTCTGTCTCTGTCACCATCTTCCGCCAGTGTCTCTGTTCAAATTTCGCTGTTCTTATAAAGACAGCAGTCATGGTGGATTAGGGGCCCACTCTGCTCCACTATGACTTCATTTTAGTTAGTTATATCTACAATGACCCTATTTCCAAGGAAGGTCATTCTGAGGTACAGGGGATTAAGACTTCAACGTATCTTTTGCGGGGATGGGGGGCAAGAGTCAACACATAAAAGCTGTTGAAGGTCCTGCAGTTTCTTAGGAGGAGAAGGGGAGAAGTCACCTGTGATTCCTGATTTCCAGGCTGTGGGTGGGAGGTGGACTATAAAGCATGAGAATGGAGTGGGTATTAGATATTCCAAGTCAGGTTATAAACTTGAAGACCTGGAAAATTAGACCTGTGAGCAATTAGGGAAGAGACAATGGGCCCACATCTGATAGTAACTATCACATTGGTATTAAATTGAGGATTTTTGTTAATTAAACTTGTAGAGTCCTAGAAGTTTTGTTGGCAAGTGGGTGAGTGGGTGTTGCTGGTTAGGGGTGCTAACCCCCAGAGCCACACTGGCTCTCCATGGCTGCTGTCCAGTCTGGTGTGAGCTCCGTTCTGATGGAGGCCATTTCAGTTGTTAAATCTTTTAAACACCACCCCCTAAGAATCTCTACTTAAATATACCATCACTCTAAGCAGTGAGGAAGAGTCAGCATAGACAAATTTTTGAAAAAATTGGTGGTAAAGGAAGGTTACAATAGCTTGATGGGAGAACAAGGTTAATTTAATTAATTTTATTTGTAAAGTTTATTAACTTTTTAGTTTAATTTTTAAATGATGTCATTTGAATGTATTGTGCATCCGGAGGGCTTGAGGCACTGCTCTTAGAAGGAGAGTTTGGGATCAGGCACACCCATGCTGGGTTAACACCAAAAGGGAGCTAAGTATTTCTGTTCAGAAAATCATTTTACCCCAGGACTGACCTTTCCCAGAGTGTCCTCCAGGCTCTGAGTCATGGTAGCTGGGATGAGTACCCTAGTTTATGGATGCTCTCTGAGTTTGGAATCCATTCTGGCCATCTGGCAGGCAAGGATATGGCTGTTTTCTCCTCATGGGGGCTATGGCACGTGGGCAAGCACACATATCCCGTTGCCAGAGGCAAGCAACTTGGGAGAGGCCAGGGCCATTCTTAATTTCCTTCCTTTTCTTCTATCCTTTAATGGCCAACTGACCCAGTTTCCAATGGGAATAACGATCCACTGACTTGTTTTAATAATATTTTTACCAGTGTATCTTCATCTAAGAGCTTTATGCTTCTGGGTTAATGAAACTTATTTTAAAATTACACCTATTACACCTTTTACTAACTTTGGGCTTAGTTTCTTCTTTCTCTGGTTCTTTGAGATGTAAAGTTTGGTTGTTTATTTGAGACCTTTCTTTTTTTCTTAATGTAGGCATTTATTGCTATAAAATTCCCTCTTAGAAATGCTTTCGCTGCATCTTGTAAGTTTTGGCATGCTGTGCTTTCATTTTCATTTGAATCAAGATGTATATATATATATATATATATATATATATATATATATATATTTTTTTTTTTTTTTTTTTTTTTTTTTTTAAGCTCCATGCCTAGCATGGAGCCCAAGGTGGAGCTTGAACTCATGACCCCGAGATTAAGACCTGAGCTGAGATCAAGAGTCAGATGCTGGGCGCCTGGGTGGCTCAGTTGGTTGGGCGACTGCCTTCGGCTCAGGTCATGATCCTGGAGTCCCGGGATCGAGTCCCGCATCGGGCTCCCTGCTCAGCGGGGGGTCTGCTTCCCCCTCTGCCCTCTTCCCTCTCGTGCTCTCTGTCTCTCATTCTCTCTCAAATAAATAAATAAAATGTAAAAAAAAAAAAAAGAGTCAGATGCTTAACTGACTGAGCCACCCAGGCGCCCTGGAATCAAGATATTTTTTGATATCCCTGTTAATTTCTTTTTTTGACCTACTGATTGTTCAGGAACATGTTGTCTAGTCTCTACATATTTGTGAATTTTCCAGTTTTCTTCTTAGAATTAATTTCTGGTTTCACACTATTGCTATTTTCCGGACTTCTCTTAGGGGGAATATGTCTGTGGGAGGAAGGAAGTTCAGCAGTCATTTTGGTTCCTGTTAACTTCTGAATCTATCTTATTATTTTTTTATTGTGAAATGAATGCATTGCAATTAGAAAAAAATTTGAAGATTAAAAAGTAGAAAATAATTACTCCAAGTATTACTACCCAGAGAAAACTTTGATACACAGTTTGGTGTATTTCTTGCCAGACTCCTCTCTTTGCATTGTTAACATAGTTGTGATTATACTGCATACACAAATGTTCTTCCTGCCTCACAAACTTTGTTATAATATAAACACTTTCCATGTTATAGCAAGTTCTTTATAAACACTTAAATAGCTGCATAATATTCCATCATGTGAGTGCATGGAGGTTTACGTATTTTTGCCATCAGACAAAGTTGGGAACTCTGCCAAGGACATCTTTGTGCAGTGGGGATGAGATAGAGAACTTGACAGCAATATATACATCTGTGTTGAGAGGCAATATTCTCTAAGGGATATACCAATTTGGGGTTGGAGCCCACATGTTGAAGGCCAGTTTCTTAGCTCCTTTTGAGTTAATGTCTCATAGGGCTCTGATCATGCCTGGGAAAGGATCTGGGGATGAATTAAAGTGGGAGACAGCAAAGGGGCACTAAAGACTGCTAGCTAGTTTTCTTTGGGGCCACACAAACACTGTGTCTTGTGGCTCCTGCACCCACAAACCTGGAGGTGAGATTTCACTAGCCTTCGATTTCCTTGACGCCTTTTTATAGAGAAGCTTGACTTACTATTTGGCCCCTTAGCAGTGAAGTGTCTTGGATTGATGAAAGAAATTGAAGAAGACACAAATAAATGGAAAGGTACTCCATATTTATGGATCAAGTTAATATTGTTAAGATATCCATACTTCCCAGTGCCATCTACAGATTCCATGCAATCCCTATCAAAATTCCAAGGGCATTTTTCATAGAAATAGAAAAAAAAAATGTCCTAAAGTTTGTATGGAACTAGAAAAGACCTAGAGTTGCTAAACCAAACTTGAGAAAGAAGTACAAAGCTAGAGGCATCACACTTCCTGATTTCAAACTATATTACAAAGCTACAGTAATCAGAAAAGTATGGTACTGGTGTAAAGACAGACACACAGGCCAGTGGAACATAACAGAGAGCCCAGAAATAAACCCGTGCATATATGGTTAACTAATATTTGACAGAGGAGCCAAGAATACTCAACGAGGAAAGCATAGTGTTCAATAAATGGTGCTGGGAAAACTGGATAGTCTCATACAAAAGGATGAAACTGGACTGCTACATTATACCATACACAAAAAATCAACTCAGAATGGATTAAAGACTTGATATAAGACCTGAAACCATAAAACTCCTGGAACGAAACATAAGGAAGAAGCTCCTTGACATTGCAGTGTTATTTACAATAGCCAGGATATGGAAGCAACCTAAGTGCTCACTGATAAATGATAAAGAAGATATATATATATATATATAATGGAATATTATTCAGCCATCAAAAGAAGGAAATCTTGACATTTGTGACAACATCATGGACCTTGAAGGCATTATGTTAAGTGAAATAAGCCAGGCAGAAAAAGCAAATAATGTACCATCTCATTTACATATGGAGTCTAAAAGCATTGGGCTCACAAAAACAGAGAGTAGAATGGTGGTTTCATGGTGCAGAGGGGTGGGGTAAATGGGGAGATGTTGGTCAGGGTGTACAAACTTTCAGTTATGAGATGAATAAGTTCTAGGGATCTAATGTACAACGTGGTGACTGTAGTTAATGACACTGTATTATATACTTGAAAGCTGCTATGAGCGTAGAGCTTTAATGTCACCATAACAACCACCACAAAACAATGGTAACTATGTGAGATGAAGGATGTGTTAACTAACCTGATTGTGGTCAATATTTTGCAATACATAGGTGCATCAAATCATTACATTGTACACCTTAAACTTACACAATGTTATATGTCAATTATATCTCAATAAAGCTGGAAAAAAACCCCAACCAACCTGTGAAATGTCCGGTGTGTTGCCCAGACAACCCTAGAAGCCTGAGTTAACTCCTGTCGTTTCTTTACTCCAACTGAAGGATGAGCTTGCAGGGTTATTCTAAGAGATCACCACTAGGAGATGCACAAGATTCAAAGAAATTAGAAAGCCGAGCTCTGTGGTTTTTGTTCCACATTCATCAGAGCTTTGCAGGTTTCTTTTGTTCTAAATCCATTGAGAATTGGGGGCAAAATGTTCGTTTCTCAGATCCCATTAGCTCACCAAAGAGAAAAGAGGGCGGTTTTCCCCTAAAACAGACTGACGGAGCTGGCCATTGAAACCCCCTCTGGTAAGTTAACAATAATCCGTGTAGCCTTTTGTTCCTTTCAGGGAGACCTGAAACTACCTTCACCATCCTCTTTCCCTAAAGGAGGTGATGAGGGCATTGCGAATGGTTAGCATTTATTGTGTTTTTACTTAGCACCATGCTAACAACTTTATACTCTTTATCAAATGGAATTCTCACGTACCTTTTTTCAGCTCATTAACACAACAGTGTGATGATCCCAGTTGTGCCAATGATGAAGCTGAAGCACAGAGAGGTCAAGGGACTTCTCCGAGGTTGACCTGCCTAGCAAGTGGCTGAGCTGAGACTCAGACTCAAAGCCTGCAACACCAGAGCTGCATGTCCAACCCCTTTCACTATAAATGGGTTAAACTGTAAACTATGCTCTCTGGTTGTTACCCCAACTTGACAGATAAGGATCCTTCTGGAAGAGGTCAGCCCAGTTAAAGGGACTCGTCCGGGTCCTAGCTGGCTCAGGAAGAAGTCTAGACTAGGTGTTCCTTCTCCTGGTCCAGAGTGTCTCCTTTCTTTATCTGGCAGCTTGAGCATCTGTAAAAGGCCCTGAGGAAGAAAGAGGAAGAGCACTTACTGGAAACTAGCAGAGGGGATCTTAACACAGGAAACAGTAGAAGGCTGCTGGGTGGCAGACTCTCTTTTACCCCCAGGCCCTTGTAGGCTGTGGCCACCTTGACGGTGGCTTGGGTCATGGGGGTGACTAGAGATTGCCTGTGTTCCGGGTGCTGGGTAGAACAAGCTGGGATGGATGGGGCAGATGCCACCCTCTCTGAGTCCCCTGGCTTTGGAACTGCTTGGTCAGCTCTGTCAACAGTGGGAGGCAGCATTCCCTCCCTGGCAGGAACAGGTACTTTGGGCTCCTTTCTGCCACTCTTGCGTCGTTTTGTCCAGAGCAGTGTTGAAATACAAAGCTATAGGATCTTACAATCATATTTCTGTGCTTGTATGGCTTTGTTTTTTGCTCTGTTCAAGTTTTTATGCCTTAGCCACTTGTATTCAAGGGAGAGGTTCAGAGCTATTGCTCAGGCAACCTTTCCACTCTTCCACACCCGGCCCATCCTTGTCATTATCAGCAGCTGTCTTTGCATGGATCCAGGACTTCCGAACTTGGCAGGGCAGTGGAGGCCTCCTCCTGCTGTGGGTTTAAGTCACTGTCCCCAGGAGTCTCTTTCTGCAATACACGGCGCCAAACCACAAGGAGACACTGCACAGTTACCTACCCAGGAGGGGCCGAGGGGCCGGACCAGCTAGTTGACATCCTCGGAAACTGGGGATGAATGGGTACTCTCCGACAGATAGGAGTGCGTTCTCAGGGGACAAGGGGGGAACCCCCAGGACTTCTATCCCAAAGACACGCTATAAATGATAAATGAGAAATCCAGGCTCTAAATCTTCTCCTTTCTTTCCTTTTTATTTTTTTCACTTAAGAACCCCATAGTTATACAGATAGGTAAGGCAGTTGAGTCAGTGGTTTTGTGGTCCCTTTCAGTAACCTAGGCTAAAAGAATATTGGACTGTGAGTTGGTAGTAAAGCTAGACTTAGAATAGAGCTGGCTTGACTAGTGTATGAACACTTCTGGTCATCAGTGTCCTTTTCTGACAAGAGAGGACAAGAGAAGCTTTTGGAAGTTTTACGACTCTCATTAATTCTAATATTTTCTATTTGGGGGAAAAAAAAGTTGGAATTTCAAATGGACACTTGGAGTAAGACAATGATAACAGTGGTTTTTTTTAAGATGATTTATTTTAGAGAGAGTGAGAGAGCATGTGCACGAGTTGGGGGAGGGGCAAAGGGAGAGAATCTTCAAGCAGACTTCCCATGAGTGTGGAGCCAGAAATGGGACATGGGGCCCGATCTCATGCCTCTGAGATCAAGACCTGAGCTGAAACCAAAAACGGATGCTCAACTGACTGAGCCACCCAGGTGTTCCAATGATAACAATCTTTAAAAACACAACGTGAAGGAAGGTGTTGGGTGGGTCCTTAATCTCCTGGGTTGTCATGGATGCAAATAGTGAGACTCTTGTCAAGGCCACCTATGTGGTGTGACCCACTGTAGGGTTTTTAAACTGAATCCACATAGAATATTCTTCAGACTTGTGTGGTAATTGCACAAAGCTGACCATTTATAACCTGCTGGGGCTTGCTTGTGTGTCTTAAACACTCTCAAGACAAATAAATTGTCCCAGTGGTCTATATTAGGTGCCCCCCTTTTTTTTCATCCCTGTGTACAGAGCTGAACTGAACTGGCTGCTGGCTTTTGGTGCAAACATAATGGTCTAATTGTCCCCTCATGCCAGGGGCGGGCTATGGAGCACACCCAGAGCCCTGTGGGAACCCACAGAATGGAGGTGGCTATTTCGACATTTAGTCTGTAGTGGAGACAAGTTAACGACCCTGCCTGGGGCATTCCAGAGTTTATTTAATGATAAAACTGGCCCTGAATTCTCCACCGGGGCTTGTAAGTTCTGTGCAGTGCACGATGGGGTGAGAATGTAGTTAAACACACATCCTAAAGGCATCTGAGCTTGTGAGGAAATGGCAAATCCCCTCTGTGATTTGAAAATACCATTTACAAAATTGTGCCAAAAGAGTTTTTTCCTAACCCAGCTTCTATAAAACAGAAAAACAAAATGGTAGCTTCATCTATGACTATACTTGTCAAAACAACTGATTAGAGAGTGACAAATTCATCGCTGGTGTCATGTGGATAAAGAAAATGCAGTTACCCAATCGAATTATACACACACACATTTTACTGAATTCAGTCAAACTGATTCATTAGTGACGTAGCCTAAATGTTCCATTGGCTTGAAACTCAAATTGGATGTGAAAGTCTTTCATAAAGCAATATGCAGTCCTCAAATACCAACTTCCTAACATTATGACTCCAGCAGCTATTGAGTTTCTAGTTTTGTTGGAGTTGGTGAAAAACCCAAGTCAAAGTGTTGCCAAGGGGATGGGGCTATTGCTAGGAGGACATCTCTAAGCCTGAGGACAGACTCCTGGGGTGTTAATAAGCACAGATGACAGGGAAATTGAGAAGAATGGGGATGTCACCTTTTGGTGACAGCACCACCACTAACATCTTATATTGATGGGCTTTTCCTTTCAAGCCTAGGGCGTTTTGCAGATGTTCTCTCATTAACTAATTAGTTAAGTTAATTAAGGGGCTTTGGGAAGGAAGGAAGGTGGGGGCCAGAGGCTGTTGGTATTCATTTCATTTTCTGTTCCTTTTGGTTTGATATGGACAGGAGAGATGATGAGTGTGGCCAGAGAGAGCACGTATCAGAGTGGGAAAGGCTGTGTCTTTTACCCTCCCTTGAGGATTTTTCCCTTGGTCAGACTCGTACAAAAAGCAAGTGTGGGTGGGCTGACTCTGAAAACCCAGGGTGGGCTCTGCAGAGGAAAGATTCACTCTGAGAGGTGATGAGAGTATTGGCTGGGATAAGGAAGTCTTGTGTGAAACGGGTATGTGAGGACCCAGCTATTTTGAAATGTGGAAAGACACTGCATTGAGAACATAGGTTGGTTTATGAAGCTAGCAGGGATTGGGCAAAGGCATTAGGGACTCGGAGGTAGTTCGGGCAAATGATGGAGCAGGGCAGGGCCTGCAGAGAAAAGGGAAACTAGGACAAGAAGTAGAAAGATCACAGAAAGGGTGGGGGGAGAAAAGGTGAGAGAAGAATGTATACACCAAGAGTGAACCCCATTGTAAACCATGGGCTTTGGTTAATAATAATGTATCAATATTGGCTTATCAGTTGTGACAAATGTGCCACATTAATGCAACATGTCCGTAACCGGAAATGGGGGAGACGGGTGTATGGGAACTCTCTGTACTTTCCTTCATTTTTCTGTAAACCTAAGACTTCCCCCCCAAAATAAAGTCTATTAATTAAAAAAAAGAGAGAGAGAGAGAAGAGAGGAGAGAAGAATGTCATGGGAAAGCTGAGCAAAGGGACCCAGTGCTGGAGCTAGTAAGTTAAGTCTCTAGTTGAGGCAAAGGTAGAAAGAGGGAGAGAAGTTTCAGAATGCACTGAAAAGCTCAGGGAGTAACTTGTCTAGGGTTACACACCTCACAAGTGTCAGGGCCAGGATTTGGAAGCAAGATGGCTAATGCTACAGGCTGGCTTTTAACCACTGGGCTTTATTTCCTGAGAGTGGCTCTCTGAATAGTTTCCTGCTTCAGAAGCAGTACTTTAAAACTCCTTATTAAGGGGCGCCTGGGTGGCTCAGTCGTTAGGCGTCTGCCTTCGGCTCAGGTCATGATCCCAGGGTCCTGGGATCGAGCCCCGCATTGGGCTCCCTGCTCAGTGGGGAGCCTGCTTCTCCTTCTGACCCTCTCCCTTCTCATGCTGTTTCTCTCTCTCTCTCAAATAAATAAATAAATAAAATCTTAAACAAAATACAAAATCCATCTCTGTTGTAACTAATTTAGAAATGATAAGCACAAAGAATATATGCATGGTTATTATTTCTGACTTCAAAGGGACGATAGGAATCCTTCCAGAAGTATGGGCAGTTGAGTGTAGTGCAACAGATATCCTGAGCCATGCCATGTGCCAGGCGTAGGTGCAGGTGCCGAGGAAGGAAAGATAAACCAGACCCAGTCCCTGTTTTAAAGAAGGTCATGACTGGGGTGCCTGGGTGGTGCAGTCAGTTAAGTGTCCAACTCTTGGTTTCGGCTCAGGTCGTGATCTCAGAATTGTGAGATCGAGCCCTGCATTGGACTCAGCAGGGAGTCTGCTTGAGATTCTCTCTCCCTCTCCCTCTGCCCCTCCTGCTTGTGTTATTTCTCTCTCAAATAAATAAAAAAAAAGTAAAGGAGGTCATGATCATGGCAGCTATGTGAAATCAAAGAGCTCTACTGTGTGTGAGAAATAAACTTGAAACTGTTTAATACCCATAACCATCCAGTTCATACCACCTCTGGCTCCAAAGACCTCATAGGGCTGGACGCACTACCTCTTCTAGAAGACATTGTAATACTGAATCTCAGCTGCTGAGTCTTCATCCTGAGCCAATATCCTGTTGGTGTTTACACTGTGTGAAAATGGCCCAGATGAGGAAATCAAAGCTGCGTGCAAAACCAAACCAACACACACTCTCAGAATCACGCAAGGCTCGCACCACATTCTTGGCTGCCTCCAGCCTTGGAGAGACATAGGGAAAGAAGCTACTTAAGCACTGATGGATTCAACCTCAAATAACTCTGGATCCAGAGTCCCTGTTCTGTGCCAGATATGATGATGACAGGCTGGGGCCTTGGGGAGCCAGCAGGGCTTGGCTCACCCAGCTATGGTGTTCCTAGATGAGCTGGGCTCAGCTTATCTCCACGCTTTCCATCGAGGCCCAAATGAATGGTCATGCACCTATGGTGACTCAAGGAGTAGCATCCTTCAAAAACTTAGTGACGTGAATGTCATCTTTCCTTCAGAGTTCACAGGGATCACTGACTGGACAGATCTGCTAGGCGCGAGCGGCAGCCGCTCACCCAGCTGTCAGTCACAGGGGTGTGCAAACAAGACGACTTGTAAGTACACACTGCACAGGTATAGTGTTATCAGAGACGGGTGGTTGCTAACTTCTCCCAAGTCTTTACCTGCAGTTGAAAAGTATGATGCACATCTCAAGTAATCCATTTAGCAAATGTTATGCACCTACTATGTGTCAGACCCAGTTCTAGGTACTAGCGATACAGCAATGCACAGAACTGTAAGCCATTGCATATGTCAATCATATTTTGGTAAAGCGATTTCTTTTTTAAATGTAAGTCATTGTGGAGCTTACATTTGTGTGTGTGAGAGACTGAGAGAGCGGAGTGAGATGGAGAAAATTAAAGAAAGGCAAGAGGGGAATAGGATTGCTGTGGGTAGGTAGGGATGAGGTTGCAATTTTCAACAGGGAGGCACGGATAGAGGGGATGGAGTCAGTCATGTGATTCCTTGGGGAGGCGCATAATGGGCCGAGGGCAGAGTAAAGTGCAAAGGCTCGGAGGCAGGGCACTTTTAGCAAAGCCAAGAAATATCCAGGAGGACATTGCATGCGGGTAGAACAAGGAAGGGGCAGATGGAGGGAGATGAGCTCAGAGAGGTCCCACAAAGCCAATGCAATGGGAGAAGGGAACCAATGGCAAGGTTTGGGCAGAGGGAACAACAGAGTCTGACTTTCATTTTAGGAGGATGATTCTGGATGCTCTGCTGAGAAGAGACTCTAGGTGGCCAAGGGTAGAAGTAAGGAGATTAGTTAGAGGCTATTTCAACCACCCAAATGCAGATGATGGTGGTTTGGATGAAGGCAGTGGTAGTGGAGGTGGTAAAAAATAGTTGGATTCTGGATAAATTTTGTAAGTTGTGTCAACATGATTTCACAAGAGAGCAAATGTAGGACATTAGCGAAAGGAGTCAAGCATGTGTGCTCCAGGAAGGGTGAAATTGCCATGGACTGAGATGGGCAAGATCGGGGAAGAGCACATTCCAGAAGCTTCATTCAGGACATGTGCATTTGAGCTGTTTTTTAAACATGCAAGGGGAGATGGTTATTTTATACAGGTCTGGAGTTCAGGGGACAGGTCTGGGCTAGAACTAAGTTGTCTTTTTTCAGAGACAGGGGGTATTTACAGCCTCAAGCCTGGGTGAGCTCACCACGGTGGTGAGTGTAAATAGAGAGAAGACAGAGTGGCGTTCTGGGGCTCGCTCCTCACTCCAGCCGGTGGGGGCAGGGGGAGGGGGGTAGGGCTGTCACACAGCTGTGGAGTTGTTCCGCAGGAATGAGAACATTCAGCTTTTATCATCTTGAAAAAATGGTTATTTCAGCCCAGAATGTCAGAATCAGCTGGGGCATTAGAGATCATTTCAAGTGGAACTACTTTATTTTAGATATGAAGAAACTGAGCCCTAGAGCAGAGAAGTGAAATTCTTCCCGTAGATAAGGTCTTCTGTGGTTCCTAGCTGTAGAGGTGATGCGTGTATGCATGCATGCGTGTGTGCATGTGTGTGTGTGTGTGTCATGGTAAGGATGGAGGTGTTCCTCATGTGTTGGGTGCCTTCTCCCATTTGCTGAGCCAGTAAGTGAGCCCGCCTTTCCTCAGATGTGGACCCCTCCAAGAGCCATGGGATCTGAGAAATGGAGGTGAGGTTATGGAGAAGCTAAGATGGGATAACGCCCCCTTCTTTACTTTTTCTTTCTGTGTATGTATGTATGTGTGTGTTTAAACTTAAACCTAAATAGGCAGGTTCTGAGAAGTCATGCATGAGCAGCATCACCCTTTTTCAGAGACCAGAGGGCCAGGCTGGTGGCAGATAGAAGAGGAAGTTACCCTTGTGTCCTGGGACCACAGTGCTGGGGGGTGGGGAGGAGGGTGGTGCTGGAGGGCAGGCAGGGACGACAGGGCAGACAGGTCACCAGCTTGCTTTCATCCCTTCCTCTCTTTGGAAGAACTTGTGCTCTTAGATCTTATAACAAGTTCCCTTTAGAAGATGATTAGGTCTCCTATCTTAAATACTTGTGTGGGATTATTATATTCCTGTGTTGGTTCTTCCAGAAGCATGTGCACTTGCGGCCTTGTATCTTCCACAGCAGAATGAAAGTCTTTGTAATGGTGAGGGTGTGGTGGAAGGGGGTGGTTGGTAGGGTTAGATACCATGGAGATTAATAAGAGCACGGGCTACCGACACAAAACAGTTAGTTTTAGATTTTGGCTCTGCCCTTTATTAGCTGTGAGATCTTGGGCAAGTCATGTACCCTTGAGCCTGGATTTCCTGTGAAGGGCTGCTGGGAAGATGAAATGAGATAATGTATGTTTCAGACATAGCATGGTGCCTGGTGCATTACACATAATGAATTAATGATGGAAATAACGAAGTTTCTGGCTGCCTAGGTGCTGGGGTTGTAGCCTGATCTTTAGCTAGCGTGCACACTGGTTATTGATTGCTGGCCCCCGTATGGACTGGTTGTTGCTCATGGTCTGGAGGATTCAGGAAAAACATGAATCTTAACTAGGGCCTTCAAAGATGGGTAGAATGAATTTTTTTCAACCAGAATCAGAAACCCACCAAAACAATCCGAAGTCATTAATTTTTTTTAGCCACCAATTCATTTTGAAAAATGCATATTAGCAAGAAATTAGACGTTTCTTGTTTGAACTGGTTAGCTATCTATTTTGAAGACTCTTTAAATAGAAAATATTTGGATCACATTTTTAACAGAAGCCCTAAAAGTATAAGCCATTAATTTAGTTCTGACTTTCACTGCCTGAGAGATTCAGGAAAAGAGAAGAAGATTTATTGTTTTGAATATTTTAGTCAGGACAAAAAAAAACGGGCTTTTGATATTTTTAGTGGTCTCTTTAGAATTTCTGGTGCAGAAGATTTTCAAGAGGAATTTATTTCCCCAATTTTATCAATCGGTTGTAAAACAAAAATCCTTAAAATAGTGAAAGGGTTCCTGAACTCCGTAAACCCATCAGCTGCTAGAGCAGTGACAATGACATTGGAGTTAAATATATCAAAACCATTGCAACACAAAGTGAATTTTGTCCCCTGGGGAGCTCGCAGCTGGTTTGTTTCAAGTTTACTGAGGTTTGAAACATTCTGTTGAAGTCAGTTTAAATCGCCCTTGTTCGTTTTCCTAAGCATACGTGTTTGCACGTTTGTCTTTGTGGTTGCTGTTAGAGCTAAGATTCATAGCTGATCCCTCTGCCAGTGTCAGGGGAGGCCTCAGCTCTGTGTCTGTGAGGTAACCATAATAGCTGAGTTTGCATCTGTGATGTTAATGGACTAACCATCCCAATGAAGAGGTAGGAATTGCGGAATGGATCAAAGGGCAAGACCCAACTCCATGACTAGGAGAGATGAACTTGAAATGTTACGGTGCAGATAACTTGAAAAGAAATGATGGAACAAGATGTGCCTTAACATCAGCATGTGAAGGGTGAGGCGGCTGTATTAATAGCAGATAGAATAGACTTAAAAAAACAAAGAGTATTGCCAGAGATAAAAAGGAATAATAAGGAAAACAGAACAAACATAAGAGTGCATGTGCCTAAAAACAGACCCTCAAAATACAAGAAGCAAACATTGACATAATTATAGAGAGATAATTCCAGAAGTTTAGTGGGAGACTCCTGTCTCTCAGGAATTGATAAGGACAACTAGCCAAAAATCAGTAAAGATATAGAGGGTCTGAACACATTATCAACTGTCTTAACCTAATTACCAATTATGAGACCCCTTCACTCAACAACTGCAAAATAAACATTCATTTTAGACTACAGTACACATTTGTTTTATTGTATATGGTATATTCACCACTGTATACCATATTGGGGCCATACAAGAAGCCTTAATAAATTTACGAGGATCAAAATAGTACAGATATTCTCTGACCCCAATGAAATTAATTAGAAATCAATAACATTAAGATATCCGGGTGAATCCCAAATGTTTTGTAATTAAAAACACATCTTAATGTTGGGTCAAAGAAGAAGTCATAAAATAAATTAGAATATATTTTTAACTCACTGATAATGAAAGGACAATATATTAAAATTTGTGGGATGCAACTAAAGAACATCCAAGGAAATTTGTGATTTAAATGCTTATAGTAGAAAAGGAAAAAGAACAGTGATCTAAGGTACCGCCTCAAGATGCTAGAAAAAGAAGAGCAAAGTAAATCCAAAATAGATGAAAGAAAGAAAATAATTATGGCAAGGACAAATATCCATGAAACAGAGACAAATGATCCCAAAGTAGGTTCTCCGAAAAGATCAACAAAATGAATAAACTCTTGGTTAAACTGATGAAGGAAAAACCGTAAATCACCAGTATCGAGAGTACAAGAAGAGTTATCACTGTAGATCTTACAGATATTAAAAGGATAATACGAGAAGATTGTGAACAAATGTATGCCAAAAATGAGAAGATTTGGGTGAAATAGACAAAGTCCTTGAAAAATACAACTAAAATTGATATATGAAACAGAAAAATCTGGATAGCCTCTTTATCTAATGAAATTGAATTAATTATCAAAAACCTCCATAGAATGAAAACTATAGGCTCAGATGGTTTTAGTGGTAAATTCTGTAGAATATTCAAAGGGAAAATAGAGGAGAAGAGAACATTTTTCCAGCTCAGTTTTTGAGGCTGACATAACCCTGACACCAAAAGAATTAAAAATAAAATTCAGACCATTATCCCTCATAAGTCTAGTTGCAAGAACCTTTAGAAAGATTTAGTAAATTAAATCCAACACTATATAAAAAGAATAAGACAACATTTTTTTTTGTAGAAATTGAAATGCTGATTCTAAAACGTAGGTAGAAATGCAAATGACTTAAAAAAGCCAAAGGAATTAAAAAAAAAAGAACCAAGTTCAAAGACTTATACTACCTAATTTTAAGACTTACTACAAAGGTAGAGTAATTAACACAAAGGTATTTGTGAAAAAATAGTCATAAAGATCAATAGAAGCAAAATAGATCGATAAGAGAAGAGTCCAGAAATAGTCCCCCATATGTATGCTCAATTGATTTTTGACAAATGGTGCTGGAGTAACCGATTTCCACATGAAAAGAGAAAACATCAGCCCCTATCTTTCTCCATACACAGAATTAATTCAAAACTAATCAAAGAACTGCCTGTAAAGGCTAATACTATAAAAATTTTAAAAGAAAATGTGGGGAGAAAATTTTTTTGACTTTGGATAGGCAAGAATTTCTTAGATATAACACATGAAGCACAAGCCACAAAAGAAAAAAATAGATAAATTGGATTTCATTAAAATGGAAAACTTCTGCTCATCCAGAGACACCATTAAGAACATAAAAATGCAGGCGATGGAATGGGAGAAAATATTTGCAATGTATATACCTGACAAATGACTCAATTCCAGAATATATACAGAATTCTTCTTACCACTGAATAAGGAGACATACAATTCAGTTTTAAAAATGAGCAAAAGATCTGCACATGTAAATATAAAATGGTTCAATTATTTTGGAAGAGTATAACCGTTTTTTAAAAAGTTAAACATGCACTTACTATACAAATCAGCATACCTCTCTCCCCTAGGCATTTATCCAAGAGAAATAAAAACTGACATGCACAGAAAGATTTGTACACAAATGTTCATAGCATCATTATTCATGATAGTCCAAAGCTGAAAACAACCCAAATGCCCCTCAATATTTGCTGATTGGACAAACAAAATGTGATATGTCAAGGTGATGGAAAATTACTCAGTAATTAAAAAGAATGAACTACTGATAGATGTAGTAACATTGAAGAATTTCAAGTCATTATGCTGAGGCAAAGAAGCGAAACACAGGAGTGCATACTATATGATTCCATATATATAAAATTCCAGAAAATGTAAACAAATCTACAGTGATGAAAAGCATACCAGTGGAGGCTGGGGTGGAGAGAAGGAAGAATCTTTTGAGGGTGATGGAAATGTTTTGTATTTCGATTGTAGTGGTGGTTTCATGTGTGTATATAAGTGTCAAAAGTCATCCATTCTCAACTTTAAATAGATGCAGTTTATAGTATTTTAATTATAGTTCCATAGATTGATCTTAAAAAAGAAATCCTTTAATAATATTTGAACAATCCTTTAAATAATATTTCATTTTCTACCATTGACACTATAGAGTTCCATGTTAGAACAAGGCTGATGAATTAGACTAATGAATCATCATCTCTGCAGCATTATAATGGAAACCCCAGCATTAATTTAAAAACTCCAGAGTCTAAAAAAGAGAAAATATGTTAGTGATTAAAACCAATTGGCTTTTCATATCCTAAGAATAAAGGTTAAATACCCTGCAATGGATTATTTGAAGAGAAATGTTTCTAAATAATATTTGAAAATCTTTTCTCTCTTATGTCTTTAAAAGAAATAAAATCATAAAAATAAATTCTTTAATGTCTTTAAACATAAAATGTAAGAATTTTAAACATTGGGTCGCAATAACAGTTTTTGCTTGTTTTTGATGCTAGAACACAGAGTTTAGTCTATAGTTTCATAAATATGTAGGCTCACATTCAAACATGATTTAAGTCATTTTAAAATCTATTTGTTGAGAAACTATATTTTATGTTATGTAATTAAACTAAGCACTTATGTTACTTGTTAAATGGTGAAAAGATGGATGTTTTCCTTGATTTATTATAAATGTTAAATATAGTAATAAAATCGATTTAATACAACTTTAGTAATACACTGATCTAAATGAAATATGTATAATAAAGAATTTGGCTGGTTTTTGTCCCCTTTCTGGGGAAGTAACCTCTAAACCCTTGGAATTTCTGGATTGATAGGAGTGTCTTTGTCATTCATGGTGGGACCCTCAGACAACCCCCAGTAGTTTATGATAATGAGATGACCCATAATGGGGGCTGGTCACCCAGAAATGTCACCTGCCTGATTAAAGGGTTGGGCTTTGAGCTACGTGTTATCAGCCCAACCTCTATATCAGTCCAAGCTCTGGAGAGAGGAAGGCGGCTGGAGAATGAATCACATGGCCAATGATTCATTTGCTCATAATAATAAAATAAATAAAATAAAAACTTTGGACACTAAAGTTCAGGTGAGCTTCCCTGGTTGGCAATATCCTTTGAGTATTATCACACTTCAATGCCAGGAGGACAATATATCCACAGGGATGATGTAGGCTTCACTTTTGGAACCCTCCCAAACTTATCCTTATGTATCTGCCTTTGGCTGGTTCTAATTTCTATCCTTTTGCTATAATAAAACCAGAAGTAAAGTGTTTTCCTGAGTTCTATGAGTCATCCTAATGGATTACCGACCCTGAGGGAGTCTGTGGGGACCCCCAAATTTGTAACCAGCTGGTCTGAAATGAGAGTGGCCTTGGGGACCCCCAAACTTACAGCTGGTGTCTTAACTGGGGGCTGTCTTCTGGAGAACTGTGTTCTCAGATTTTGTAGCTCAGAAAGTTCATTGCAAATATTTTAACTTAAAAGCTTTCATATAAAATGCAAAAATCATATGATGATTTTTGAGAAGTCCTAGGAGAGGGCCTTGAGATATCATACTCATTATTATATGAAAAGTGTTTGGAAGCGACAGTTTATGCAATCAGCACGTGTAACGACTGCTCGAGGAAGAGCAGATTCTCACTCTGTGACCCAAATGTGCTGCTACTTCCGCTTGGATGGCTTTTTTGGGGGGTAGATATTCATGTTATTTTATGACCATGGTGGTCATGTGCTATTTTAGCTTATTACCCACTTCTTTTTTAGACTCTGAATGCTGTTTAGAGTTCATTCCTCTCCATCTTCCCAGCCCCCCATCCATCCATACCTTTGTTTTTGGGACAGATGACCACAATCAACTACAGACCCAGGGTGTGCCATTTTGGTTTAAACCAAATCAGCACATTCCTTTTCCCTGATCACAGTAATCACTCATGTGACCCATTTTGGCCCAATGAGCTGTGGAGAGACATTCTTTAGGGGCCTCTGGGAAAGAAATTTTCTTGAAATTTCAAAAAGTCTATCTGACAAGATACTCTTTTCCTGCTGGATGTTAATGGGAAAGTAAGCAGCTCTGAAAGCTTTTGGCATCCATCTTCCAGCCAGAGAATGAAACCTTAGGTTGAGGAAGACACTAAAGAAGGCAGCTTGGTAGCAATATTGAACTGCTAGATCAAACCTCACCTGAAGTTCATATGACCTCTGAAATTTTTAGCTACGTGGGTCAGTGCATTCCCTTTACTTTTCCAGTCAATGTGGATGAGCGTTTTCTGATACTTATATGATTTTTCTGATACATCATATAATTCTTACAACAGAGAAAAGGGATGGGCGTATTGGATCTATGTGGCTGTTTAAGCACACTTGACCACCTCTGCCCCACCTTCTAAATCCCTTGAAGTGGGTTAAGCGACTGCCTTCGGCTCAGGTCATGATCCCGGAGTCCTGGGATTGAGTCCCACATCGGGCTCCCGGGCTCAGTGGGGAGCCTGCTTCTCCCTCTGACCCTCTCCCCTCTCATGCTGTTTCTCTCTCTCTCTCAAATAAATAAACAAATAAATAAATAAAATCTTTAAAAAAAATCTGTAAGTCCCTTGAAGTGAGAGAAAAAATATATCAACTAAAGGCTAGACCCACTACTGTCCAGGAAAACAAGAAAGGGCAACATGTACATATCAGAAATTGTGAAGAATTTCCTGGAAGATGAAAAGTAATAGTATTGAACTGATAAGAGTTGAGAAAACCCCCACCTTAAAACACACAGAGAAAATGGTTAGGGAGAGAGCAGTTCCTGAGAAATTTCAAGAGGACCAAGAACATTTGAGGAGCTATGTGGCAGTAGGTGGGTCATTTTATTACTGAACAGGGACCACAGGTCACAGGGGTGGGGGTGGGGGAGTGGGGCATACTCTCCAGCTCAAAATACTGAGCTCTGCACACAGGGGTATGAACTGCTGTCTGGGAGGGTTCCTAGTTAGGCTCTGGAAACCTTGTAGAAGGCATAAAGTCAACCCTCCCATTCAGGGGGTGGGGTGGGGAAAGCCGTCTACAACTGCAGAGCTATGGAAATAAATCTTCCCAAGCCTTCCTTCATTAAGATGAGTAGGGAAATTCAGGAGTACCAGATATATGGAGAAAGTCAACAGCAAGAAGAGGGGTTCAAGATGAATGAACAAATCTGTAGACGCTGGATGAAATAGAAAATTCAGAGAACAAAAAAAGAATTCTATTCTTAAAAGAATTCCATTTTCTATCTTTGGAAAAAAAATACCCAATGTATATTGCATTCAGAAAGAAAGGAATAGGCAGCTATAAGAAAGTAACTATCAGAGATGGGAAGGTTTTTGAAAATTGAAAATAGGGTTGCCAAAACAAAACAAAACAAAATTCAACAGAAGACATGAGGACTCAAACGAATTTGACTCAAGACTGAAATAGTGATCTAGGGATGAGAATGGGGTTAGGTGGGAAGAAAGGGGGTTTCTTTTTAAATATTTCTGTGTATTGAGTCTCTTTTTATTTTTATTTATTTTTTTATAATTTTATTTTATTATGTTAGTCACCATACATTACATCATTAGTTTTTGATGTAGTGTTCCATGATTCATTGTTTGCATCAAGTCTCTTTTTTTAAAAAGAAAATATTAGTTGAGTAAAAGAAAAAAGAAAAGAATTTAAAAATTGACCCAATAATTCTACTTTGGGTAGTTACTTTCAAAAATTAGTTTTAATGAGATCACTCCAGATGCAGATAAAAATTTGCATACAAAAGGATTTAATAATCTTTGTATTTGTAATAGCAAAATATTGGAAGCCACCTAAATATTGAACAATAGCAAAATGGTTTAATAAATTGGTAGGCATCCATATGATAATATGTTATGCTATTATTAAGAAATCATGTTTTTATAGAATATACATGTGGGGAGAACATGCAAGGTATGTTGATAAAAATAGAATAAAAATGAAGTGTTTTCAAACTACAATCAAATGTTCATTGTGATTATGTCTGGATGATATTGGTTTTTACTTCTGTATTCTCTACACTTTTTGTATTTCAAATCTATCACTAATTTACTTAGAAAATGCTCTTATAAAAGAAAAGGGAAAAATGTGGTAGCAAGGAGAATATGGATGGAGTCTACATAGTCGCTCTGTCTTGTTCCCCGAGGTGGATATTTCATTGAATCTCTGCGCTGGGCTAGGTAGAAGCCCTAGATGGAAGAAGATTCTCTTGCTTTCTTCAACAGAAGGTATGTCTGCTTTTTGTAGAGTTTTTTTGTTTGTTTGGGTTTGTTTTGGTCTCATTCAGAACAACATTGCCATGCCTCCACTCAAATAAATCATCTTTATCTCGACCAACTCATTTAGTAGGAAAAAAATTTTAATGCACTCATGTATCGGGTCACACACACACACACACACACACACACACACAATCTATTCTTGTGTTTTCCAGCTAACCAGTGTTGAAAAGTGTTAAGTTTTTCTCCTTTAGTTTAGCCCACATCTGGCAGTTTGAAAGAATGCATGCACCAAATCATTTTGTAAAAATATGATAATTTGTTTTTGATCTGGATTTTGTTAAATTTTAACTAATTGGTGCTTTCTCACATTGTAGTTGTTTTTACAGATGAAAGATTATTTATCCATTGAATTAAAAAGTATTTTCTTTTTCTTTTTTATGAGTTGCTATTTGATGTTTGCAGTGTCCTTGTAACACATAGGCACGGCACTCATTTTTCCCCAAAGTTACTCGATTAGAATAATAATATCATTATTCCTCATAGTAGCTCCCTTCTTTCTTCCATGTAATCAATGAAGAGATCACAGTAATTTTGAGAAGCCCATTGAAACAGGATATTGGTTTATTCGAAACTGGTTTTTAATGTGAGAATTCAGGGCCACTCAACACGCATATGGAGCTTTATTTTCTTTGCAAATCCATTTGATAAATCACCACTTTATGTTTAATTATAGAACCTTTCATCCCCTCTGCCTCCCTGGTTTTCACGAGCTCAGTTTAGTGTAGTAGAACAAACATGGCTTTGGGGGTAGACTGGCGTCGGTTGGAATTCTGGCTCCATTATGTCCACACTGTAGAATTCTGGAAAAGTTACTTCTCTGAGCCTCTATATATCTGTAAAAAGAGGATAATATTAAGGACTAAGGAGAAACAAAAATATAAGCTAGTGTAGAACCTGGATCTGAGTTGATTAACTGTTTCTAATTATGTATACTTTGCTATGACTATTGTTTTTCAATATTAGGGGGCTTGATATTCCATTTCACTGAATTGGAAGTTGGGAGGCCTTCGATCTCGTCTGTTCTAACACTGGCTGATTGCAGTGGCTCTGGGCCTGTTTTCCCTTCTGTAACATGGGGAGGTTGGGGGGAGATAATTAAAGCTCCTCCCAGCCCAGAGTAGGAATTTTGAATAAAAATCTTTTACTTTGCAGTGTCACCTATGTGCCAGGCATTATAGGCCATGTCAGAAGCAAGACTGGGTCAGGCTGGCCTGTGGAATTAGCAATATGTTCTACTTGCAATAAGTATCTTTGTGGTTGGGAGTCTGATTCATCTTCTAACCATCTTTGGAAGTTGGGGGGCACGTCTTAACGTCTCAACTATCATGGACTATTGAGGGAATGAGATTTAACCATAACTCTGGGGTTGCTTGGAACCCAAGAGTCTTGTGGGGAAAACATGTCAACTCTCCATTTTCGGAGTTTTGATATGTACTGAACTTAAAAGGTACTTAAAGGGTCTGTAGGAAGCCAGAATGCAGAGGGCAACAAAACCCTGATTAAAAAAACCACTGTGTGTGAGGAGGAGTTTTGGCAGGTTGGACCAAGCTGGGCAGCAGGGCCTAAGGATTAGAGTTTAGAGATGATGTGCGTATCAGCCCAGACATGGCCTTTCCTCCCCAAATACACCCGTACCACCACCCTACAGAGATTGGGGCTGTGTTGCCAAGGAGAGAACCAGAGGGACTCAGCAGCTCTGTGTGGGAATCCCCTCTGCAGAAGATCTTGTGAGAAGCAGATGTCCCCCAAGTGGGTGGAGAGGGAGAAGAAGAGCCCAGCTTGGTGGTTTAGAGACCAGTTGGCCTTGAGTGGGTAGTGGCCTGTGAGTGATGGAGTGACAGTGGTCAGCAGGGCTAGACAGAAGAGGGCAGGCAGAAACCATGATCACAGATGTGACACCTTACCCTGTTCTTTGTGACTACTAAGGGAATCGGTCCAAGGATCCACCAACTGGTGGCCATTTGGGTGACAGTCCTGTGAATTCTTGGGGCTGGTTGGGGAAAGTACTTCCCCCTAAAAGTTGGACTTCTGCATGTGTATATGAGGCAGTGGTAGTGGTGGTGATGCTTTGAGACTGAGTATTGAGATTTGGATCTTATTTGTAAGCATCTGGTGCTCATTGGTTGGTGTAGCTTGGGATGTACTGGTTGCCCCTGGGTTTAGAATCATGACTTCCTGTGGTTACTTTCTAGTTTATCTTTTCTTTGGCAAGGACACGTTGCCTGCTATATGCAAAAGCTGGCAATGAATGCTGTGGAAGTTATGGTCCTGCCTTTGGCTACTCCGCATTGTCCTCACTGCCTGGTCTCATGATCCTTCCTCCCCACGAGAGACACTGCTTCTAAGGATGAACTTAGATATTTCTCCACAGACAACATGAGTGGTAGATTAGAGCAGTTCTACAATGTTATTGTTAAAAATATCATTTTTCTTTGAGAAAAATTAGAGCAAATAGATAAGTAAAGAAAAAAAAAGAGGAAATAAGAAAATTCTTCCATGTAGTGCTAACTATTGTCAATTGGGTATAAAGTCTTATAGTCTTCTTTTTAGGCATATTTATTCTTTCAACAAACATCGAGTGTACTGCATTTGTAAAGATGAATCACTCTGTACACGCCATTTTTTAATTTGCTTTTTCACTTAACAATACACTGTGAACAACTTTTCATGGATAAACTTCAAATCGCTCCTCAGTTGGGTCCTGCAAATCGCCTGACACTTTTTCTTGGGGACACGCTCTTTAATTAAAACTCAAGTTCCAGGGGGCGCCTGGGTGACTCAGTCAGGTAAGAGTCTGACTCTTGATCTCAGCTCAGGTCTTGATCTCAGGGTCATGAGTTCAAGCTCCGCGTTGGACTCAACGCTGGGCATGGAGCCTACTTAAACACACACACACAACCCCTCACGTTCCATGCACACATCTTTCCCCTCCATCTCTAAATTTGCTTATTCCAAGAAGCCCATTTGTTAAAAATTATGACCAGAAGGATTGAAAAGAAGAGAAATCTTTCTTTCCATTTAAGAACCACATAAAAATGCTCTGAATGTATATTTGACATTATCATCTGCTTCACAGATTTCTTTGGCTGGTCTCCATTTTAATTGTTGTGCTCTCTGCCACATGGACTCGAAGAAACTCTCATCTTGCCTTCACCGGGGAGGTGAAGCACAAGAGAGCTGGCAGGTAGTGGAAGCAGGAGTGGGGGCAAGGAGGAGAGTGGACAGCAACAACCACTTGTTCCCGGTCCGGGGGCGGGGGTTCATGTGAACGTCAGCATTGCTCTAGCGAAGAATCTTACACTAAGAAGGTTGACCTTGGAGGCAAATTTGCCTTTTTCTTCAGACCAAACAATCTAAATGGACTGCATGGAGGCTCTCTTTTAGGGGGGACAGTGTTTTCTGCAGAATGTTTATAGGTTTCACACATAACCAAAATGGGTTCTGTCCTCAAGCAAACTTGGGAAATACTATATTTTAGTTAAGCACATTGCTTCTTTGCAGTACTTTCCAGAGCATTCGGCATGCTAATAGGCACGGTGACTCTCCAAGAGAGGGAAGTAGTCAAGTTTTCTTAAGCTCACAGACTCTTTTTCGACATTGGATGTACACATATGAACAACTTTGGAAAATGCTAGCCTTAGAAGTACAGTTCTCTACTGATGTGGAAGTCAGGAAAACACAAAAAAGGAGTTTTGTTGTTCTCCTCTGGATGGAGATGTTCTCCTATAATTTGCCTTTCTAGGTCAAAAGCTACCTTCTAATTGGGAGGTGGGGGTGTGTGTGTGACAGAAGTCATTCTTGGGGATTTTAAGCGAGAAACTCTAAGCCGAGATGCTTTCTTTCTTTCTTTCTTTTTTTTTAAAGATTTATTTATTGACAGAGAGAGACACAGCGAGAGAGGGAACACAAGCAGAGGGAGTCGGAGAGGGAGAAGCAGGCTTCCTGCTGAGCAGGGAGGCCGATGTGGGGCTCGATCCCAGAACCCTGGGATCATGACCTGAGCCGAAGGCAGATGCTTAACGACTGAGCCACCCAGGTGCCCCCCGAGATGCTTTCTTGAGCAATCTCTGAGTCAAGTCAGTTCTCTCCTTACATCGCTTGCTTGCAAACTTTGCAAAGTAACAGGTGCTAGCTGAGAAATGAAAAATGTTTTTATAGGTCTTGGTTCCTTCCCTCTTCTAACCTTCAAACTTTTCTCCTTTATGGGGTCTGTCATCCTGGAATGAGACCCATGCAGCCTTCCTTCCTAAAGCTAGCTGAAGGGCTCTCTAGTCGTGCTCCCACCCAACCCTCTCTTCCCAGAGCCAGTGATTTATTACCGGAGGCTGAGCTGGGGAAAGTCCTAACGAGCCCTGGGCTGTGCTTGGAGCTGCCTTTAACCACAACTATTCTTATCAAAAAAACTTACTAGAGAACCAAGACCCCAGAAGAGGACCTCTCCTGGAGGAGTGGCGGGTGTTTAAAAAAGGAGGCGGGGCGGCATTCCTGGTCATCTATAAATTAAAACAAACAAAGGAAAAAAATCACATCCAACTGTAGCCGTTTGCTCCTGTAAGAGAAGGAGTGTAATTCAAAGAGGTTTATGTATTTTGGCGGAGGCTGGGGTGTGTGTGGGAGTTTAAAAGCATAGAATAACAGGACCAGGAATCAGCTCCAGCCGCTGGCCAGCCCCGAGCCAATTGTTTTTCCTTCCATCTTTATCCCCATTTGATCTCTCCCGTGTCTGAGACACCAGGGGGTGTTGAAAGAAGGACCGCATGTGTCCATGATAACATCTTACATTTCATAATTAGGAACCATTTCAAAGCGCAGTTGTGTGTTATATTCTGTCTTGTTCTTCCACCAAGACTGTGAGCGAGCATAGGATTTATCCCCATTGTATAGATGAGGAATTTAAACAGAGAGAGAAGCCTGAAATCATAATGCGGGGGGTTCACGGAAGAGCCAGGAGGGGACTGTGCGTTCCCAGAGGCGGGGGTGGGGGGGTGTCCAGGCTTTTCTGGTCTTGGGCCCTCTGGGTTCCCACACTGGACTCTGGGCCTTGACATCTCAAGTGAAAAAGAACTAACCTTTGGTCCTAATCACCCCTTACTTTAGGTTGGATCAAGATCATGAAGAGTGTTTATTAGAAAACGTTTTCTGGGGGCGCCTGGGTGGCTCAGTTGGTTGAGCGACTGCCTTTGGCTCAGGTCATGATCCTGGAGTCCCAGGATCGAGTCCCGCATCGGGCTCCCTGCTCAGCAGGGAGTCTGCTTCTCCCTCTGACTCTCCCGACCCTCCCCCCTCTCATGCTCTCTCTCTCTCTCAAATAAATAAATAAATAAAATCTTTAAAAAGGAAAAAAAAAAAGAAAACGTTTTCTGAGTCGCCTCTCAGGGGGCGGAGCTGAGATAGCTCGGTTGGGAGAGCGCTAGACTCAAGATCTGAGTCACCTCTCAGCACCAGGGCTGGAGCTGAGATTGTGAAAAATAAATGAAGACGAGCCAAATGAGACCAGGCAAAGGCCGTTTATCCAGAGCTTGCTATCACAAGGGACTCAGTCACCATTCTGTGTGTTTGGCAGAGACTCAAAGGCAGGCAGAGGTGGGGAGGAGCTTTGCAGTGGAAAAAAGGGAATGCTTTAGGAATGTCCTGTTGGAGGCTGTGGGCATGGGGAAGCTTAGGTGGGCTAACATCCTGTGCGATTAGTGAGGGGTCCATATTTGACTTTTCTCTGGTTGGTCCTACGTTGGAAGTGAAAGCAAGAGAAACTGTCGGTCATTAATCAAGTCATGGCCATTTGGACTGATGGCCACGGGGGTTATGTTTTGGCTTCCTGAGCTGGTTATTGTAGATGGTAGGTTGTTTTTCTGGGCAGGTTGCTGCAGGTTGTGGGTCACAGGTCTGTTTTTATATATAGTCTGGCCATCGTCTGTTTACATATTCAGTTTCTCAAGATGGAGTGAGTGAAGGAACAGGGAGGGGATCTGGGAAGGGCAGGGAGGCGAGGGCTCTGGCACCACCTGGGACTTATTAAGTTTGTAAATAATTGTAATGCAGGGGAATGCTGCTTACTGTTTCCCAGGTAGGGAACTTTTAGGTGTTATTAACAAGTATAGACCTGAATCTCTGCCACCTGGTCCTGGATACTTTGGGTATTTCTTGGTTCCATTCTGGTTCCATTTTCACTGGAGGAAATAGGGACGATTTCTAATAGGAGGCGAATAAGGAAGAAACTTTGAAGAGTGGATAGATTTTTGTTTTGAGTAAGTTAAAAGTGTACTTGAAAGTGGAATGTATAGGGTAAAATAGATTGTGTTCACAGAATGGCAAATGACTTGTTATAAGAGTAAGATCGTATGGGGTAAGATTGGAGGGACTTTGAATGTCAGTCTCAGGAGCTTGGATTTTATTGGTCTGGGAAGTCTTAATGTTTTTGAATAGGATTTGAAATGAATTGTGTACTTAGGAAGAATACTCTGGCAGAAAGATATTGGTTAACTTTGAAAAACAAGGCAAGGTTGAACGTGGAGAAACTAGTCTTTTAAGTTTTCAACAATGTAGAAAGAAGTTTGAACAGAAGTCATTGTATCTTTTGGAAGGCAACTGTCATTACACTCCAAATTAAATGTTTCTGGACATCCAACTTTCATATGTGCATGAATCATGAAACTGTTCTAGATCTTACGTTAGGTTTCTGAAGCTATTCCTCAGGCTTAGCTGTGAGCCCTGGTGGAGCCATCAACAGCTAATCCTAAAATGCAGCTGGTAACAACAGGCAAGATGGAGAGGAGGAGCTATAGGGACTGAAGGCAGGAAGAACCAATTTAAGGAGCAAGGAAAGACAGCTTAGTTTATTTAGCAAAGAGCCGCAGGGCATAGGGTGGCTTGGTATACAGCAAAATGAGGGGAGAAACAAAATTATTATTATTTTTAAAGATTTCATTTGTTATTTATTTATTTGGGAGAGAGAGAGAGAGAAAGATACCGAGAGAGAGAGGGAACACAAGCAGTAGGAGAGGGAGAAGCAGGCTCCCCGCTGAGCAGGGAGCCCGATGCGGGGCTTGATCCCAGGACCCTGGGACCATGACCTGAGCTGAAGGCAGACGCCTAACCTACTGGGCAACCCAAGCACCCCACAAAATTATTTTATCATAATATGTCCTTAAGGATCTTGGGTTATTAGTTTAAAAATATTTAAAATTATGCAAAGATTTGACTGTATTTGTGTTGATCTAAAATCCTGGGTTCAGGGGTAAACATCTAATATTAGGTTATTTACTTGTAAATGTTCTAAAAGCCTTCAAATAAATGCATAATCTCTGATCTGATTCACAAATTAATCTTACTGAAATAATCAGATGAATTTTCAAAGCTGTGTGCATGAGGATTTTTTCACACTTATAATAGTGAAAATAGACACGAGGAAATAATTAAATACATGAAGATATATTTAAGCTATGATATATTATGCAGCCTTAAAAATGATACGACTATATGTTGACTTGGAAAGACAATCATGGAAAGGTGTAGAAGTTTTAAAGAAAGGAAGTATCCAAACTATGCATATATTATGTTTCCATTTTAGTGAGAATATATTCAGCTTTATATATATATTTCTTTTTCAGATGTTTTTACATAAGAGCATTGTATATATATGTGAAACCTATATATACAATGTTCTGTGTATAAACATCATATAATTACTATATACATATATACAATGTGTGTGTATGTATATATATATATTCTTATGTATAGTATTAAACATCTGGAAACCACTAGCTGTGGTTTTATTTAGGTGTTTGATATGCCTTCTTCACTTTCTTCTTTAACTATTTTTGCATTTTCTGAGAATATTTTTGCCACAAGAAAATAGAAATTTAAAAAGTTTATTTCTGTAAAAAGAAATGAGACAATTTGACCCTACTGGAACTTCTTTGGCATAAAAATAAATGGTATTTACTTTCTTTCATATATATATATATGTATATAGTTGCAAATACACAAATATTTATAAATTATAATTTATATATAACATGTGTTTAAATATATATTGTGTGTTTGGATTCCAGTAAATATACACATCTATTTATGAAAAGACTATACATGGATATCTTAGGAAACCTAGAACATATATTTTTCTGATGGGGTTAAATTTCCTTTTGTAAGAAGAAATGCATAATGGTGTGTTTTTCCTTAGAAATTACAGTTGTTTCCAGGTGGGAAAAATCACTGCCTTAGCTCTGGATCTTTCAACGTGAGCTTTGGAGGGTGGTTGCATAGCAACTGCCTTGGTGTAAATAACTAGTCTTGGTTCTCTGGGGGATGATATTGATTTATACAATAAAACGGTACATTCAGATCCTTTGCTGGTCATAATAGGATAAAGGAGCTGCATGAGCTGGGACCTTTTAGGAGCCCTTTGAAAAAGGACTCAGTGAGATGAAGGGCAAAGTTTGTTTAATTGGAGATGGTGAACTGAATTCGGGGCAGTTGTGAACAATGAAATTCAAGCATGCAAATTCCTCAAGAAATGAATCATTTCCCTCCTTTCCATCAACTTTTCCTGAATTCCTACTTGGTACCCAACATTGTACTAGTCATTAGGGATGCAGTAATGATAATACATGATTTCTACCATCTGGACACCTATACGTCAGTGGGGGAGAAAAACACAAAATTAGTAACTTTGATGCTTGATACTAAGTGATGGAAGTATGTCTGGAAGCATTATGGGACACACAGAAAGGGTATCTAATGCCACCTGGGGATTGTTGCATAATCATTTCTTGAGCAGTGACTGTGTGCCTTGGTGTTGGAGATACAAAGATGAATGGCTCCTGGCCCTAAGGATTTCACAGTCTGACAGAAGAGACAGAAAAAAACCCAATCTCATACAATGGGGTAAATGTTCAGCTAGCGTGAGGATTAATGTATGAGTGCACAGGTAGAGATGGGTGAATGAGTAATGCCTGTTTAATACTCTACTGTTTGCAGAACCCTCAAAACATACATGACCTCATTTGATGTTTATGAACTGGTAGAGTTTATCTCTCTTTTATTGATGGGGAAACTGAGGCTTGGGGAAGTGATGACTTGTCTATGGTTAGTGTATTAGTAACAACATACCATAGACTGGGTGGCTCAAACCACAGGCATCTATTTTCTCACAGTTTTGGAGACTAGATGTCCCGGATTGAAGTCTGCTAGGTCAGTTCCTTGTGAGAACCCTCTTCCTGGCTTGTCAATGGCAGTCTTCTCACTGAAGAACAAGCAAGCTCCTTGGTGTTCCTTAAAATGACACTAATCTTATCGGACCAGAGCCCACCCTTTTGACCTCATTTAACTTTAATTACTTCCTTAGAGAACCCATCTCCAAATGTAGCCACATTGGGGATTAGGGCTTTTTTTTTTTTTTAAGATTTTATTTATTTATTTAACAGAGAGGGAGAGAGCACAAGTAGGCAGAGCAGCAGGCAGAGGGAGAGGGAGAAGCAGGTTCCCCGCCGAGCGGGGAGCCTGACGTGGGGCTCGATCCCAGGACCCTGGGATCATGACCTGAGCCAAAGGCAGATGCTTAACCGACTGAGCCACCCAGGTGCCCCGGGTTAGGGCTTTAACATATGAATTTTGGGGGGACATAAACATTTAGTTTATAAACACTTGGGCTGTGATCTTAGGACTTCAGCTTCCAAATCGCACGCGCATGCGTGTGTGCACGCACATGTGTGTGCATGTGTATTTCCTACACCACACTAGACGTCAGAGGCATTTTTTTTTCAGTGTGATGAATCAGTGTCTCCCTTATAACATGGAGGACATATGGAGCTCTGACATTTTGGATCTCTGGTTATGCTCCCTTCTCCAGCTTGCCTTTAGGACTTCCTGAGATTTGGTTCTTTCTACTGTCCATCAATACTCATTTGGGGCTTGTCACTTGGAACCTCCAGTTTTAAGGAGGGGTTAGGTATGGGAGTGGAGATGGAATAGGGCTTGTGAGGACTGAGGCTGGGATGGATAGAGATCAGGACCCAGAGGTTAGTTCTGTTTTAAAAGAGGAAGATGTCTAGGGCAGGTTCCCATTGCCTGGTCTAAGATGGGACCTCAGCCTGCTCCAGAGCCATTTGGAGTAGGGTGGTAGAGGTCAGTCGAGGGCAGCAGTGAGGGCTACAAGGCTGGGAAAGGGCATTTTTGCCAACATAGTTGTGCTGCTCTATATTTGCATGTCCCATCCTCTTACCTTCCCCTTCTGGAGAGCAAGATGCTTATTCTTGTTTGTGTGGGACTGATGTTCCTCCTTCCTGGCCTCCTCCAGCTTTGTGATCTTTAATCTTGACTTCAGATTACCAGGGGGGCATTTAAATAATGTTAGTGCTCATGCCCCATCCTCAGACATGCTGATTAAATGGAGTAGGACTTAGGGCTTCTATTTTTTGAAAGCTTCTCAAATGATTTTAACATGTGGCCAAGGATGGAAACCGGACACATTCCTTTTGCTCTGCTTTTGAAGGTGTGGGGCATACACCGTGACTCTCGAGTTTCTGACAGCCTGGTCTATTTTGGTGCTCTCAAGACCTGTGGGGTAGACAGGTAGCATGACTTTAAAGATGTAAACCTGGGACTACATTTGGCCTGTGAGTTGGAAGGCTTCAGCTGGCCAGCAGGAGGCACAGGTAGAAAGAAAAGCCTCCTCCTATGAGGAAATCAGGAAGGAATGATTTTCAGTTCCCTTACTGGTTTGGGCAGACGCATTTCATTCATTTATTCATTGAACAAATATTTGCTGAACATCCACTCTGCACCAGGTGCTGTTGGCATGTGTCAGGGGCTGATGAGGGAAGCACAGGCAGAGGGTTACCCCCTTCAAGGGCCCAGCCTTGGGCAGTGGCTCTTTGGAGAAGTGTGCATTGTCAGAACATTGAAGAACTTAGAAAAGGTGCTGCCAGGCACCGTCTTCTTTGCCCACATGATTCATACACTGAAAGAATGAAACTAATTTGTTTTTCCATTTAAAATTAAGCCTAGCCAGAATCTGTAATCCTATTGGGATGAAGGTTTACAAACTATTTAAAAGGGTAACCATGGCAGATTTAAACTATAGCTTGGTGACCAGGAAGAGAGAAACACAGCTTTTGACTCACGTATTCCACTCTGGCAAAATGGACCACTCCAATGCCCACAGATGTCCATCCATCTCTGCGCAGAGATATTCCATGAAAGAAAGCCAGTTGATAGCTTGCATTCTGAGGATTTTTTGAATAGCATTACTAGCATTTTCCATTGTTTTGTTTTAATTCAAGTGGGTTTTTATTTAAGATGTAGAGGTCATAAGTTTTATATCTTTAGGCTTGATTTAAAACCTAGCCATGATGGAGAGTAAACAGTGGTCTCATTTTCTTGTAACAGTAGTTCATGACATTGTGGTAAGAAACTAAACTTGGCAGCTGAACATAACCAAGTGTACGGTCTTTAGAGCTGAACAGACCCAACTATGAATCCTGATTCTGTCATTTATGTCATCGGGATCTAAGACAAGTTACTCAGCCATTTTGTGCCTCTGTTTCTTCATCTTTAAAATGGGGATAACAACGTGATAAAGTAAATACAGGCTCAAACAGCGTCTAATATGGAACTGGTTTTTGATAAATATTCCTCTCTCTTTTGTAATGACAGGACATTTCCATCCACAACCTCAGGGCCCAGGTTCAAGGAGCACACAAAAGATCTTGGTTGAAATTCCACCTTGGAAAAGGAGACCACATAGTTTCTACCATGAATTATAAATATATATGGAAGACAAATGGCATGTTTCTTATGTATGCAAATTACATTTGATTTTTTTGTGAATAATAGAATGGTAGGCAGACACATGGCTTTATGTTGAAATAACAAGGAAAACGATAATACCTTAACTCTGTGCCAGGCTCTTTACATATGTCATTTTATCCTCACAACTTTCAAAGAGAGGTGTTACGTTCTCTATTATAAATAAGGAAACAAAAAAATAGACAGGTTAATTGTCTTTCCTGAAGACCCACAGCCGGGGCAGAGTTGGGATTCCAAGTCGAGGGTGTCAATATATCATTGAAAATGGCAGCTGTTATATCAAGAATATTATTTTTTGACTAAACTCAATCATGAGGTTAGCATTCCAGCACCAATATGCTGGAACTTGCTGAACGAATGACTAAGTGGAATTAGGTCTTGCAAGTCAGGAGTGCTTAGCTGTCCAAGAGGATTATTTCCTGACTGGGGCTTAAGCTGAGTGAATGGAGCAATGTCCCTTAAAGAACCCAGGGTTCTTGGGGACAGTGGCATCTATAAGGAATGACTGATTAAACACTAATAATTTTAATGTTGGCCTTATGTTCATTGAGTGGATCGACAATTATTTCCTTAATTATTTTGCCTTTGTTGGACATTTTGGTTGAGTATGATTTTTTCATATTATCAAAAGGACTCTTTTGAATACTTTTCATTTTGGTTCTTTAATAGTCTTTGCAAGGGTATCTTCTGGGTGCCATGTACAGTGTTTTGATATTTATGTTCTGATGACATAAGACTTCTAGTAAGGCTAGAATTCACCCAGTGAATACATTGAGCAACAACAGAATATGTATTTTGTAATGATAAAAAGTCTTAATAATTTTTCTGTAGTTGGCCTAATGATTTCAACTGATCTTTAATATACATAAGCTTAATTCCTATTAAGAGCAGAAAGCTTGGATTCCTTTCAGGTTTCCCTTCATACTTATCTCCAATAATTTAATCTTTGTTTGAATATCAGTCTGTAGTTGGTATGTTTTCTCCATTTATATGCATTTACCCGGGTCAAAATGTGGTTAAAGTGATGACATACAAAGGAAATTCAGGACTCTTGACCCAGAGCCAGAGGCCTGAATAAACATTCCTGTGTCTGAGATTTTGGGGTTGGAGAAGGTCTTTGGACCTGTCCCCTCAAAATGTCAGGAGCTTATTGCATTTCCAAAAAAGGAGGATACCGAGAAATATAACCTTTGGTGATAAAAAATACATAGTGATCATTACATGGATATTTAAGATATCTGGCTTTTAAAAAATTAGGCAGATGATGGTAAAAAGTTGTGGTGTTGATGAAGAAGAGTGGTTGGTGAGTAAGAGCTAAACAATAGTCCTTTGTGTAAGCAAACAAAATCTAAGAAACATTATTGGGGCAGATACTATTAAAAGCACAGCAGCATGCTATTCACAGGGCTCTACAAAAATACAGCCCAAACCAGACTCCAGCCCCCTGGCTTACATAATTCCAGAAAAGACCCAGTAAGGGGATTAATTGGCTGCAGAAGGTGTCCATGACCAAGAGGAACTGACAGGGTCAAACCTCCAGGAGTCCTCAGATTTCTGGTTTCCCATTAGATTGTATCTCCTGTTGCAAACAGTAGGATCTGGCAAGATGGACACAAGAGACTCTGTGATTCAACTTTCAGAAGAGCTGGAGAAAAAGCAAGGCCTCTCTGTTAATAATCATCTGTGTTTTAGACCACAGTGTGAGAATTTGGAAGTATGAGGGCAGGAGGAGGCTGCATCAGGAATCTCGGCCTGAGATCAGTTTTAGGGAGTTTTACATAAAAGTATTTACTTTTGGAAGATAATATTAGCTCACTTATTTCCTATGGAAACTGGAAAATAAACACCTACTTAAAAATAAACACATGTACATACTTAAGTTCTACTTGTACTCTTTCCTTGACTAGTGAGTGAGAAAGGTGTGTGTGTGTGCACGCGCGCTTCTTTGTGGCTGTTTCAACTTATTTCATGCCGACCGACAAGCAGACATGGATGGATGGATTTTGATCAGGGTAAAGGCAGTCTGCCCACTATCTGCCATGGTGGGACTTGAGCCTACCAGTGGGTAGGCCTCCCTGAAGTTCAGCAATGTCTGTCAACATTCCGACGAAGCAAGATTGATGTGTTTCGAGGTGGGATTATTTTTCAAAGTCAGTTGGGGCTAGCTCCTGGTCTAGTGCCATGTCTTACATAATAATGTATATCATGAACCTTCACGGAGAAAGAAACAATAGGCCCATGTTTCTGAAGTGCCCTTCAGCTTAGGGCAATCCTGATCACCCATGCACTATTGGCAAGACTCTTTTTCCAGTAGCCTTAGAGTGAGTCCAGGGTGCAGAAAAGAGGACTGTGTTGTGCTTGTGGGTTTAGCAGTTTGTCTGTCATCACTCCTGTGTGAGAGCCAGGCTGTCTCGCTGGTGATTAATTCAATGTCCCTCTTGTAGGGCAACAGGGAGTCACTTACTGCTTGTGGCTAGTCAGTCTCTGAAGTAAAAGGTGTGCTGATTTCTACATAGGAGCAGTGAGCCCTGGCCTCCCCCAAAAGGGAAGAGTTCTAGGCTTATTAAAAAGAATGATGGTATCACAGCTCCTCCTTCCATTGACTTTGTTTAGACAGTTTTAGGTTTATAGAAAATTGAGCATATAGTACCGAGAGTTCCCATCTTCCTCTCTACCTCCACTGATTTTGAGCACTGTATCAAGAGTGGTATTGCTGGGGGGGTTGTACTGGTACTTGTACAGTGTATCAAGTCACTCCTCAGTTTCTGTGGATCAGAAATTTGGGAAGGGCAATGATAGGTAGTTCTGGCCTGGGTCTCACAAGTGACCATGGTCAGGCAGTGGCTGGAGTTGGGACAGCAGACATGTAGGAGCTAGAGTCTGGCTGAGCATCTCTCTCTCTCTCTTGCTCTCCACGGAGTCTCAGGGTTTCTCCATGTGGTCTCTCCACCTGGGATAATTTGGGCTTCCTCACAGCCCAGTGGCCTCGGGGAGTTGGACTTCTCAGGGTTCCAATGTTAGTGCTCCAGTGAGCCAGGGGGAAGTTGCCTCACCCTTTCAAACTGAGCTTTGGAAGTCATGCGGCGTCCCTTCTGCTACATTTCTGTTGGTTCCAAGTAGGTCACGAGTGAATTCAGAAATAAGGGTAGGGAACACAGACCCCACTTTTTCATGGGAGGAGTATCAGGGTCATTTTGTAGTATAGTGTGTGGGATGCTGCCATGTTTGGAAAATATAATTAGTCATCGGTACAGCACTGCTCAAGATAAAAGGATCACAAAAAGGACAGTCCCAACTGGCAATTGGTCACTTAGGAAGCTCTAGGATCTCAAAATCTTATAAATCAGTATGAATGGTAGAATATCCATTGGTCATTCTGTGACATCTAATTTTTTAAATGTTTAGAATAAATTTTATTGAGGCATAATTTACATTCAATAAAATGCACACATTTTAAGGATATAGTTCAATAAATTTTGGTAAATGTATACAACTGTGTGACAGCCAACCTACTCAAGAAACAGAGTATTTCTACAGCCCCCCAAAATTTCTTGTTCTTTTGCAGGGAATCCCTGCCGTCCTTGGCCCCAGGCAACCACTGATCTGGCTTTCTGTTACTCTCCATTAGTTTTGCCTATTCTAGATTTTCATGAAATCTTATATAATCTTTTGTCAGCATCATATTTTTAAGATTCATCCATTTTGTTGTATCAACATCATTGCTGCGTATCACTCCATTGTATGTATATACTACAATTTGTTTATCCATTTTCTAGTTGGTAGACATTTGGGTTGTTCACAGTTTTGGGCTATTATGAATAAAGCTGCTACGAACATTCATGTACAAATTTTTGAGTGGGCATACATTTTTATTTCTCTTGGGTAAATACCTAGGAGTGAAACTGCTGGGTCATATGGGAAGTTTATTAAAAGTTGAACTTTATAAAAACCGCCATTCTCTTTTCCAAAGTGGTTGTTCCATTCTCTCCAAAAATTTATGAGAGTCCCGGTGGCTTCAGATCCTTACCAAACTTGATGCTGTCCATCTTTAATTTTAGATAATTTAGTGGTGTACAGAGTTTTCGTTTTTGTTTTGTTTCTTTTTTTTGGTGTGCCAGGGTCAATATTTATTTTTTTATTTTTATTTATTTCTTTTTATTAACATATAATGTATTATTTATTTCAGGGGTACAGGTCTGTGATTCATCAGTCTTACACAATTCACAGTGCTCACCATAGCTCATATCCTCCCCAATGTCCATCACCCAGCCACTCCATCCCTCCCCACCCCCCACTCCAGCAACCCTTAGTTTGTTTCCTGAGATTAAGAGTCTTTTATGGTTTGTCTCCCCCTCTGATTTCGTCTTGTTTTATTTTTCCCTCCCTTCCCCTATCATTCTCTGCCTTGTTTCTCAAATTCCACATATCAGTGAGATCAGATGATAATTGTCTTTCTCTGATTGACTTATTTCGCTTTGCATAATACCCTCTAGTTCCATCCACGTCATTGCAAATGGCAAGATTTCAATTTTTTGATAGCTGCATAATATTCCATTGTATATATATGCCACATCTTCTTTATCCATTCATCTGTTGATGGACATCTAGGCTCTTTCCATAGTTTGGCTATTGTGGACATGGTGTGCAGAGGTTTAAATATGCATTTTCCTGATGACCAAAGATGTTGAGCATCATTTGATGCATTTATTGGACATTTGTATATTTTCTTTTGTGAACTGTTTGTCCATTAAAAAAAATCATTTTGGTCTTCTTCCTGTCTAATTGTAGGAGTTTTAAAAATATTCTTGATACAAGACTTCAGGAGGTATGTTTATTATGAATATTTTCTCCCAGTCTGGATTGTCTTTTTATTCTTGAATGGTATTCTTGGACTAGAAGAAGTCTTTAATTTTGATAAAGTTTAATTTATAATTTTTTATTTTTTGTGCTTTTTATCTGCTCTATCTAAAAAGTTTTTACCTAGCCATGAGAAAATCATAAGGATTTTCTCTATATGTCTTTTTCTGTAAGTTTTATATTTTAGCTTCTATTTCTATGATCAATTTTGAGTTAATTTTTATGTATTGTGTGAGTTTCCATCTGTTATCATTTTCCTTCAGCCTGAAGAATTTCTTTTTACATTTATTTAGTGTAGGTCTGTTGTTCTTAAATTCTCTCAGCCTGTGTTTATCTCAAAAGTGCTTCATTTGGCTTTTAGTTTTGAATATTACTTTTGATAGATGTAGAATTATAGATTTAATTTTTTCTTCCTTTCCGTACTTTTAAGAATGTCATTCAACTGTCTTTTTGGCTTACTTTATTTCTGATATGAAGTCAGTCACTTTCTTATCTTCATCTTTCTGTATCAAATGCGTCTTTTTTTCCTTCTGGCTCCTTTTAGTATTCTCTCTATATATCCAATTTTCAGTAATTGTAATATGAGGTACCTTAATATATTTTTATTTTTCTTTGTGTTTATACTGTGTGAGCTGTGTTGATATTCTTGGATATGTAGATTTATATTTTTCATCAAATTTGGAAAACTTTTGGCCATTATTTCATATAGTTTCTATTTGTATGTCTTCACATTCACTGATCTTTTCTAGTGTGTAACCTACTGTTAACCACATTCAGAACAATTTCCATTTCAGATCATGTATTTCTCACCTCTAGAAGTTGCATTTGGTTCTCTTTTATATGTTCAATTTCTCTATTTTTTTGTTTATATTTTTCTTTAAATCTTTGAACATATGTAAATATCACTTTAAAAAGTCTGTTGAATTCTGTCATCTCTGTAATTTCTGTGTATGTTTCTATTGAGTGATTTTTTTTTTTTTCTGGCTACAGGTCCCATTTTCTTGCTTCTTAACAGGGCTAGTAATTTTTGATAAGCTACTAGACATCGTGAATATCACATTGTTAAGTGGATTTTGGTATCTTCTTTTAAAGATTGTTGGGCTTTATTTTGGCAGACAGTTAATTTACCTACAGATCAGCTTGATCCTTTTGAGGTTAGTGCAGGTCTACAGTGGCCTCACTCAAGTAGAGTTTAGCCCTACTGCCTCTGGAGTCTCTTCTAAATGCCCTGCTTGTTCAGTGAGATTTCTCTACCACAGCTGGTTAGAAATTGGATGACTCCCAGCCTTGTATGAGTTCTGGGAATTGTTCAGTTTACAGCTCCTTGTTAGTTGTTCTTTCACTGGTAGTTATTCTTTGCCTGGTTTCATGGTGTCTTACCACACATATGCAGAACTGGATATTCTGCCAAAGACTCAAAGGGCCACCTATGCAGATTTCTGGAGCTCTTTCTCTGTGTAACTCTCTCCTTTCTGGTACTGTGCTTTGCAAATTCAAGTTGCCCTAGCTTCTCCAAACTCTGATATTATTTCTTTGATTCAGCGAGGTCCTGTGATTTCCTTGGGTTTTCCTTTTATTCATTCTAGTCTCTAGGTAGAAAGCTGGGGCATTTTTAGGGCTAATCTTATTTGCTTCCTTTCTTTCAGGGATAAAGTCCTGTACAGTCTGCAGTTCATGTTTGAAAAGAGTTATTTTATATATTTTGCCCTTTAAAAAAGGTAGTTTACAGTGAAAAGGCAAGTATAGTTCCAGTTACCCTATGATATACTGGAAGTAGAAGTTAAGAAACTGGATTTTGAGACAAAATGGAATAATCTTTTTTTTCCATTACTTTTTGTAGGCATACATAACTTTATCTGATGACTGGTTAACTGAAAAAAAATCCTCTTAGCTCAATTTTTAGAAAATAAAAATTTCCTATAGGAGAATTAGACTCTTAGAATTGAATTAATTTGATGAATCCTTTGTCTACTGGACAGGAGTCCAAAATGCTTTGATAGGAAACTTGGCTTCAGTCTCTCTTAACAAATATCAAAATATTCTTCATTTTCTCAGTCACTATGTTCTTGTCTATAGAAAATGAATTGAAAAGAGCTGGAAGAGAGGCACATTAAGTCAGAAGGGATCGTGCTTCTCTGGACTGCCAGTTACAGTACACAAAAGCACATTGCATACCTTTTCAGAGAGCCGCTAGTGTGGGATACGAGAAAGGTCTCTCACTGCTATCTTGGCTAGCATTGTGGTTTTATGTTCCCAGAGTTTGGAAGCTATGACTTGGGAAAAGCCATAGTACCTGGCTGACAAACCGACTGACATAAATGTGCTAACCATATACTGGCAGGTGGCCTGGTCTACTAGCTGGCTTCTGGGAACTGATAAACACAGACGCCTCACAGACAGATCACCACTATCTCCAGCCTCTGAATGTTCTGGAATCAGAATCTGGAGCAAGTTCATTGCTCTCTATTTTTACTGGAAAGGGACCAAAGAAACTGCCAAAAGCTCTTTCTGTGTCTAATACCCATCACACAATGCAACATTGTTTGTCAAGCTGTTGGGTTCTTTATCTGGGTGGGCCTTAGAAGTTAAATATGCATACATACACGATCTATCTATCTGAATATATGTATGCTATAGGTATATATATTAACTTTATAGTATGTATAATGCTTTAATATATAGATGAAACTAGTGGAAGATAAGCTTCCTATAATATGGAGATAATATTAATTCCTACTGCAAAGCGTAGAATGATACAATGGATTAATGCATGTAAATAACTTAGTACCAGTATATAGCTCAATATGCTTTTTCTACTGTTATTATATATTATAGATACAAACTAATGCTCTTAGTTACCCTAACACTCATTTTATAGAGCTTAGCGCCTCTCTGGCCTTACTTTAGCTTTTTTTTGTGGTATTTATCTGTAAACTCTATTTAGCATATATTTTAGGAAACACATTTTGATGGTTGAGGTAACGATCTACCTGAGTGTTCAGATCTATCTGCCAACACCAAGAAGAGAACTGAGGTAAGAAAGTTCAGGTTAAATTGTGGTCATTTATGGGAGTTGCAGGGAGAAGCAGACTTTTCACTTTGTAGGTGTAATTCTCTTGTCTGAGACTGGGATCCATGTGTGAGAGGTAAGAACAGAATTGTAAAATGTTGAGTGAGAAAGGCATAAAAACCGAAAGGCATCATAGAAGACAAGAGGTCTATTTTAAACAGATGGTACTGAGAAACATACCACCATCTGTGCCAATCATTTGCCTATTGAGTCTGAGCCCCAAAACCACAAGTCTATACTGTGCTCTGTGCTGCTGAGGTTAGAGCAAGCTCTGCCAAATAGCCACCCCAGACTCTGTGGCCAGTTAACTTCTATTGGATTCTGTTAATATCTTTCTCCAGAGGGAGACTGGAAGGTATGAGTTGGGGAATAAAGACCTTCTTATTTTGATTTGGTCTTGTCAGTGTTGTCTTTGACTCTGAGCTTTGTCAGAACTAGCGATATCTTACCTGCTCAGAGATATCACTGGTGGCCAGGTGTTTCCCTTTTCCCGGTGCCAAGGACTCCTCTGATCTTTGAGATTCTATCAGCAGCTGAGAAGTACTACTCAGAGGACTAAGCCCCAGTTTAATGAGTACCCCTCTTCTGAGCTTACAGGTTTTAATAATCCCAACCTCCTCCTTTTTCTTCACCTGGTCTGTAAGTGTTGTAGATTCTTCCTCTAGTTACCACATCTAGGTTCTCTAGCTTCTTAGTTCTTGCTTTTGTTCTTTCATTTCTCCAACATCTGTGAAATCAATTCTGTATATTAAACCCTCTCTGTTCAAATATTTCATGTAATTCTTTCTTTCCTTCCTTCCTTCTTTCCTTCCATGGATAGACTGTTTCTAAAAGGAGTCCTATTAAACAAACTATAAATGATGGAATTCTTGGATTGGTTTGGTTTTGACCTTGGTCTTGAATGTAGCACTGACCTCTTTTCCAAAGAAAAATGGGATACTCTTAATTCATGGCATGTGGTGACAAAATCCTTAAATTATCAGTTGTGGTCACTTGGGATAAAGTTCCCATTAAAGTTCCTTGGGGAAGAAAGGGACTGCTGCATTTGACGGTCACATTATAGCAATAATGGCTACAAGGACTGTGGCATGAGATGGCTTTTTCAGTCTACACTGGAGGAATAACAAAAAGAAAGTGACAAGCTCAGGGTTTAAAAATCTCAGTCTAAGTCTCAGTCAGAGAACCAGAAAATTTCTATGGTTGTCCTATAAAAGACCATTATATTTATTATAGTTATGGAGCAAATATTGTTCAAAACCAAATCCCAAATTTAATTGCGTGGATTGCAGAATTACAATGTCAATTAAAATCAGACTCACGAAATTTCTTATGTGAAAGTTAGGTATGTGGTTGGGAAGGAGTGGGGGCTCTGAGATTTGGGATGAAGATGTTCTGGGTGGACTCAGAAAAGGCTGAAGTTTTTGAATCCCTCCCAAGTGTCCTTGAGTCTTCCTTGCTAGCAGAATGAGCTCCTCCTCCCAAGTTTGAATTGATCTCTCCTTTGCTTAAAAACTCGGCTTATCTCACCCAACCCTGTTGTTTTGTGAGAGGCAACCCATTCAAGACCCACTTTTCATTGCTTCTAGACTTGCAGCTAGAGTCAGAGCCCATCATGTACAGGAGTACAAGTGTGAATCTGACCTGGGAAGATATAGCATTACTCCAGAGTGCATGATCTGGTTAATTTAGGTTAGCTAGAACCTGGGAAGTATGGTGTATGTGTGGGAATAAATTCTTGGTGTATTAAACCAAGGAGAACAGAATATAATAGGCAGTCAGGCTGAATTTACTGAAATGGGTGAATTTACCAGAGATTCGGGGTTCAGTGTATTCACTAACTGGACAGTGTGCTTAATCGACTGACTGAAACTTGGACTAAACAGACATTCTATGAGGCTGAGATATCAAAACTTCTGTGGCATAATGTAGGGCAGGGGTCAACGAATTATGGTCCATAGTCAAATCTGTGAGCTAAGAATGGGTTTTACATTTTGAAGGGTTATGAATAGAAGAAGGAGGGTTATAAATAGAAGGGTTACAAACAGAGGAGGAGAGGGTCAGGAGAATGGAGGCGGGGGGAGCAGGAGAGAGACCATATACAGCTTGCAAAGCCTAAACCATGTGCTGTTTGGACTTCTACAGAAAAAGTTGAGGACAGCTGACATGGAGAAAGGAATCAAAGGTTTAAGGTGGAAGGAATAATGGCATAGTTTTATTGTGTGAAAACTCATTTCAACATCATCCAGGTGTGTCGACAGTCATGACATATGTGGGCTCAGGCCAAACATAACTGGGGAAAAGTTGGTTCCCTTTACTCTTCAGTGTGTGTGTAGAAGGGAGCAGAATGATATACAAAGACTCCTCCTTGCCTGTACCCCCATCCGCTGGTACCCCTTGGAAGATGGGAGACATGGGATGTCAAAAATCTGTGAGCCTTTGGATAAGGACTGGTTATCTGTTGGGTCTTTTCTTCCTTTAGTAGACATGGCTTCCTGGGGGGCTGGGAGAAGAGGAGATTCAGACATTACCAGGACCCATACTTCAAAACATCTTGTACGGACTGAACTAAAGTTTCCTAAGATAAAGGCATTATGCATGCTTCCATACACCTCCTTAATCAATAGTGGGGCTGATAAAGTGATTGCTGATTGGGTGCCTGGTTTTCCATGGTTACCACAAATTCTTTTTGAGAGAAATTCTATTTCTTTTCCAACTCACACACTGTTAAAAAAGCAATGTTTGTAGTTCCTGCCACTCTAATGTCAACAAGAGAATTTATTTTATAATGTGTATGAACTGGCAGCTTCTTGGAAAAAAAAAGCATTGCTGTCAGAATGAAGTCATCTGTTTGGTGAGCAAAACCTCAAGTATCATTCAAGGGGCGGGAACCCAGTGCCCTCTGAATGCTCAGCCCTTTGGCATATAGAGCCGTCTCAAAACCTGTCTCCAAAGCAACTGAATTCTCTTCTGAAATCACTTGGCAGTTCTTTGCCCTAAGGCTCTGGAGTTACTCCTTTCAAGGGCTTTATTTTAAGGCAGCTTGTCCCTAATGGAAACCAAGATCACTGCCAGCTAAAGAATTTAGCAATACCCTAAAGTGGGCTCACCTAATAAATTTTTATAGTCTACAGGCTAAGGTGTGGGTTTGTGGTTGGACTCTATTTGATGTCCCTATCATCTCAGAAACACGTAGATGGTCAAAACAGTATCTGGCCTTTGGGTTATTTTCAGAATAATATTGTATCTGGGTATAAAATGCTGAGAAGATAGCTTTTGAGGGTAGTCCCCCCATGCATTTACCCAAACTGAATATGGGGTAAAGAGCAATTCAGTGCATACTCTGTATTCTGACTGTAGCACAGTGGGGTCTAGGGAAAGAGAAATCTAGGCCCTCTCTTGACTTTTTAAGTCTTTACTTTTTGAAAAAGTCTTAAAAAAAAAAAACCCACAATAAAAGCTTAATTTAAAAATGGATGCCTAGGCTGAATCGCTGGGTCAAAACTAACAAAAGTGGAATTTAATATAAGTGTAAAAATCCTGTGATTAGGTTAAAAAATCAGTTTCCTAAATAACTACCAGGTGGAGAAGCTCTCTGTTTTATAGTCATAGGGAATCTTTTTCTATTAAAGAGAACCGACTTGTATCCCCTTCTTCTACCAACCCTCCCCCTATCCCCCCCCCCCCCAAAGCCTCTCTTGGGCCATGTGCAAAGAATAATTTAAATCTCATTAAAGAAAAAAAAGATTAAACAGAATCCTTGATTGTTGAATGGTATCCATTAATTAAGAGCAAAAGAGTAAGAGCATTTTAATCATACAGCTGAACTAACAAAATTTGATATTTAGGCTATTAAAACCTAAAATCCAGGTCAGTCATTGAAAATAAAATCGGACATATACAGAAAGTAAAACACCACGGAGAAAAGGCAACTGGCTATCCTGAGAAAAGAAGGCACTGGGGTCCCACGGACAATCCTCTATGAGCTGAGTATGTTGGATAAACCTAGGTCTCCTGATTAAACCCAGGCTGGTTCGGGCATTTGTGGAGGCTCCATTAGGGTGACGGGACAAGGGCTGCAGCCAATCAAAAGTAAGACCCATCAGAGAGGCGGAGCCAGGCAGATCTAGTAGGAGCCTCCCGCGCGCTGTGGTACATGCCGGTTTCAAAGAACCTTCACCTGCATTGTCTCTCTGGCCCCTCCTGTTGTACACGTGTGGTCCCTGAAGGACTGAGCGAAGAAATTGCTTAAGTCCCAGAGCCAGTGAGCAGCCGGGCGAGGGCTGCTCTCCTAGGCCCCTGCTTTTTCGTATCAATGTTCTCCCCTACAAGACTGCATCCTTCAAGAGATGATTATTTTATCTGGAAACGTTAGCCCTAACATTAACATTTTATGTGCCATCATTCTACCTTGAAGTAAAGTTGGCTGCGGGTCTAAAAGGGAGTTCAGCGCCTGCCTCTATAGTCTCTGTTCTTCCCGGGGTTGCTCTGTGAGCTGCCCGTTTGGTCATCCGGGTCCCTGATTCTTTGTTTCTTTGCAGTTCCTCTTGTTTCCAGGTAGGCTGGGAGTTGGCAGCGTGGGCTGGTGCTTTGGGATTGCTGAGGCTTTGTTGCCCCTTGTTGAACCAATGGAGCCTGGGATACTCTTTCTGGAAAGCAAGGGGACCCACAGAAGCTGTCCCTTCTCAGCAAAAGGCCCTAGTCTTTCCATACAGCAGAAATTCTGGTGGGTACTGAGCTGGGGGGACCTCTGCCTTTTTAACTCCTCTTCCTTTCTTCTCATAATTACCGCTCTTTCCCTGTCATTGCTCACAAGTCTGACTAATGCAGAATATTCTCTCATCTTTGTATACCTGGCAGCACTGGCTTATTAATGAACACTCGTACCCAGCTTTTTAGGTGGGTTTGGGGTTCTCAGCCATATAACCTCACCACTGGTCTTGATATGGATTCCCATGATGTCATCTCTGGCCCCTGTTGGGGCAAATCTCAGCCTGTCAAACCAGTCCTGCTGGGTCACAGTATCTTTTACTTAATTACTCACTTCAACCCTGAGCTTTGCTCCCACCTCTCCCCACTTTGGCCATCTATCGTTCCAGATCTCTGTGCTAGAGAAACTTAACCGCAAGACTGAAAATTGCATGGATTCAGTTTACTCCATCATATAATAATACTAAAATGTATTCGTTAAGTGCCTCCGTGAGCACAGCAATACATAAAAGGGACTGATTTAATGATGTGAAAATGATAATAATTCCTTACGTTTTATGACAGTTAATGCTATCCTACCCATTATCTCTTTTAACACATCCACTCCAGCCATTTATGTCTCAGAAGATGTGCAAGACTTGGCAGACCCAGAACCCGCCTGCAAGGGGGCACTTAAGTCTTCTGGGCAAAGGAACTATGCAGAGGACCTCAAGGACCAATTTAAAGCCTTTGGACATTTTCTTTGCCTCTGATTTTGAGTTAAAACACCATTGTAGGGAAATGGGGGTTGGGGGACGAGGGCAATAGTCATCCCCTCCCCCAGTTTAGGACCATGAAAAGGTAACTTGGAGGAAGAGGAAAAGAGTATGGCATTGTTCAAAGCGTTGTTTAATGTTCCAGGGTTGGTCCTATGTCAAATAGCCGAAGAGTTGAATAGACTCTTGCTATGCTCAAAAAAGATTTCACTCATTACAACTCATTAGTGAGATGTTAATAAGGATGACACAACAAAGAGACATCCATGGTCGAAAGAAATTAGGAAATGAGATATCCTTAACACACATTAGCATATCGAAAGCTCTGAGAAGACCTGCAAAGGAAACGTTTTGAACCTTGTTTGAACCAGGGTTTCCCAAAAGTATTGGATCTTGGAACCCCTTTGGGGAGGAGCACCTGTGAATATCTGTGTACCTCTAGTAGAGTTCTCTCAAACTCATCTTGAGAAGTGCTGAATTTGACTAAGTTTTGTAACAGAGGGAAATGTAATAATGAAAGAAACAGTCTTAGGGATGAGGAGGAAACAGGACAGTGCCTGTGAGGAGAGTCGGGACTGGATTGGACAAGGTAGTCATGGCCTTGCTGTTGTTGGCCGTGGAGAGGACCTCACTGTCCTTGTTGTCTCATTGTGAGTATTCTTTTGGGAAGGGTGGATTGTTTTTTCCTCCTGTCAAAGCACCTTCATTTTAGGGAGAAAGTCAGAAGATTCTGAGGTTGTTTCCTGGTAGAGTTTGAATCTAGGGTCTCTGGATTCAAACCTGTACTCTTAATTTCTTTGCTACACGAGTGGCCAGGAAACAGATACTCGTTACAAATTACATTGTTGACCCTTCGTCTACTTTTAGGAATCCTTTTCCAGTTTTTGCATGATTTTCCCTGGAGGAGGTTTGGGATCAGACTGCTGCCAACCTACCCGTGACATGTACCCAAAGCTGCTATTTCTGGAATTTCTCGACCATATAAAAATATCTCAAATGTTTTTTTCCTTGTCAAAATATAAGACCTGGTCTTGGTGAGATTTTAATCTTCAACTGATTTTGCTTGGAAAGGCCCCAGTATTTGCTCTGTTTTTTAGGACAGACTTTTAAGGTTCAGCTCTGGGGCTTTAGCACATGTTCTTCAACAAATAACTTGATGTATTTGAATGGTGCTCCTAAATTTCTGAAACAGCACTAAAGGATGTTATTTTTTGGTGTGGCTGGGAATGAAAATACCCTGTTAAACTTTTGAACCATCCATCCCTGTGCCTAACTAGCTGGGCAGATTGGGAGAGAGAACACTGTTGTCATCGTCGTCTTCTTCTCCTTCTCTTTTTTTTTTGAAGGGGATGGTACCAAGTGAAGTGTTTTCTCAACAGAGCTTTGCTTTATTTGAAGAAGTTTATTAGGCAAGACTACTCTTTAGGCAGTAATAAAGATTCTTTAAGGATCAAATATTTACACTTTGAAATAGCTGTAGAAATATTTACTGATTTCTGTGACTTTAGCTTAGACCCTCTTGCTCATTGTATTCAAGTCATGCTTTTTTATGCTCATAGGAATGAAGTTTGAAGTAACATATGAAATATATAAATAACTAGTGTGATGGGAGATATTTTAAAATTGTGGGATTGTTTTTCCATTAAGAAAGGAATAACTTAAAAGAAGTCCAAGGCCGGTTTTAAGCTTTAGACTAAATTTTTGAGGTAAGAAAGACACTTTAAAAAATATGTTTTCATTGAATTATCTCTGTGACTCTTTAGATAAAGGTTAGGACTTCGAGGAAGGGGTCCAGAACATTTAACAGCTGAGGTCTATTTTCATTATCTTTGATTTGAATTCGTGCTTTGAGTTTGCCAGTTTTTTGCTGTTATTTTTACATGGGTAAATGAAGGGTATTCTAGCTCTCAGTGTTTTGATGTTTTTATTAGATAAATTTGAAAATCACTTATTCATGCCAATCCCATATCCTCTGGAACTTCGAGTGAAAGTCTGCAATATCCCATTCACACAACACTTCAAGAAGGACTTATATTTATATAAAGAAGGAAGTTTCATTTGGTGTATGTTTGGATGACATATTGCAGTTCTGAAAACTTGTACGGACAAGCATTTTGAAAAGATTACTCCACCAATTTAAAAGTGATTATATAACATCTGTGAACTCAGTGTACATTTCAGGAAAAATGCTGTTGGCTTTGTCCTCATGCTCAAGTCACATGTTAAGCAATGAAACCCAGAGATGTCCTCCTGAGCTGTCATTATTGATTCTTCAACTGTCCCGTCTCTCTTTTATGTTTCAGGGTAATGATGGCATATAAATGAAATTAGAATTTCATGTAATATAGGTGTTAATGAAAAAAAATATAGTAACATTCTTCCAATCTCTCTCTTTTTGTCCAAGGATCAATTTCTTTGGTTGGGTTCCTTTAAAACCAGAATTCCCAAATCTTCAGTACAATTATACATTAAAAACCAAAGGGGACATGGGTGGTGCAGTTGGTTAAGCATCTGACTCTTGACTTCAGCTCAGGTCATGATCTCAGGGTCATGAGATCAAGCCCCACGTTGGAGGGGCCCTCGGTGCTCAGCAGGGAGTCTGAGATTCTCTATCTCTCCCTCTGCCCCCCCATTCACGTGTACTCTCTCTCTCTAAAATAAATAAATCTTTAAAAAACCAAAACCAAAACAAAACAAAAAGCAAGCTGATCGCAGAGTCTTTCAGATTCATCCTGAGAATGGGCCTACTTTGGACAATTTTGTGAACTGTCTCAGTCTGTGTTATTTTATGGAGTGATTTTCTGATATAGCAGTAATTTGGTAGAATTTCAGGGTTTATAGACAACTGTTGATTTATGTCAGTAAAACAACAACAACAAAACAGGTTACTCTGTAGGTAATTAGAAAAATTCCTAGTTAGCATGTAGGGTGATCCAGTGTGGGAGCAGAAGCATAGTTCTTGTCCCCCTTTGTGTTGAAAGAACAAATGAACAGGTAGGAAGCAAATCAAAAACTTCCCTCTGACAGAGCCAAGCTGTGGAGACACTTACTTAAACTCTACAAATGTAAATTTGTGGAGAACTGGTACTGTTATTTTGTCGTATATAATCCATTGCTGTGTCTCAATGTCCTATTTCTTCCGCCCTCCCCTAATCCAGATCCTCATCACCTTGTACCAAAGCCACAATTACAACTTCCTAGCAGGGCTCCTGCCTCTAGTCCCATTTATGTCCCGGTCCAGTGGGTCTGGCTGGCTAAGAAATCTTCCTAAAATGTCAAGTTCATCCTGTTAATCCTTTTGCAAGGACCTGCAGTGGCTCCCCACTGTTGACTTCATCAAGCTGAAACACCTTATTGTATACAGCAGCATGGGGCTCTGCTGTAGCCCAGCCGAGCATGGCCCCATACTTATTCTCATGCTCTCCCCCACCCTTTGTTTTGGTTAAACATTTTTTTAAGATTTTATTTATTTATTTGATAGAGTGAGCGCATGCCCGCAGGAGAGCATGAATTGGGGGTGAGGGGTGGGGAAGGCAGAGAGAGAGAGGAAGAAGCAGACTCCCTGCTAAGCAAGGAGCCCAACGTGGGACTCGATCCCAGGATCCTGAGATCATGACCTGAGCCGAAGGCAGACCCTTAACCAACTGAGTCACCCAGGCGTCCCTGTTTTGGTTAAATTTTAACCCACCAAGCAATTTGACAATACGTACTGAGTCTTAACATTTTTTCCACTCTTGAGGAAATAATTCTTTACCTAGAAAAAGGTTCAGTTGTACAAAGATGGCCATTATAGTTATTTATATAATTACCAGTTAGAACCTAAATGTTCAGTAAAGGAGGAATAAGTGTGGCACATTTATAAAATGTAGACAATAGCAATGATGTGTACAGATTTGTTAACATAAGAAAATACTTATTGGGGCACCTGGGTGGTGCAGTGGGTTAAGCGTCCAACTCTTGATTTCATCTCGGGACATGATCTCAGGGTCCTGGGCTCGAGCCCTGCGATGGGCTCTGTGCTGAGTGTGGAACCTGCTTAAGATTGTTTCTCTCCCTCTGTCCCTCCCATCCTCCCTTCAGTGTGCATCTATGCACGTACTCACTCTCTCTCTCTCTCTCAAAAAACAAAAAGAAAAAAAGAAATTACTTATGTTTCAATAAAAGAGAGGAAAAAAACCCCAAACTCTATGTACAGTATGAACTCAACTATTTAAAAAAAAAATTTTTTTTTAAAAAGCTCCCTAGAAATCCATATTCCAAAACTGTCAAGAGAGGTTATGAATGGTGGGATTGGGGGCTACTTTTAGTTTTTAGGGTTTTTTTTTTAACTTTTTTTAGTGTTGTCAATATTTTAATCAGAAAAAATTCACTTATTTAGAAATTTTTGTATCTTCGTTGATTTTTCTGATAATGTAGGTATAAACCATACCCATTGTTAAAATTTCAGACAATACAGAAGTATATCCATTTCTTAAAAAGTGAAAAGCACCTGTAGTTTCAGTGAGAAAAAACTCACCTCACCATAACTACTGTATTTCTCAGGTTTGCTCCGGTGACAAATGACACCCAATTGCGGTGGTTTACACAGCAAACATTTATTTTCCCCGCATGTCACAGGAGAGCTGCGGCTCGGCTGTTATGTGCCCCCAGGTTCTGGGATGTGCTCCACGTGTCATCTTATTCTGGATTTCCAGCTAAAGAAGCAGCCCTGCTCTGGGACGTTCCTGTCCTCACAGCAGAGGGGAAGAGCGAGAGGCTGAGCCAAAACCACACCGTCACATTTAAAGCATTAGCTTGGACAGATGGCGCAACTGCTCATATTTCGTTGCTCAGCACAAGTCCCTTGGCCAAGCCCAACATTACTGTGGCAGGGCTGTGTACCCCACCCAGGGCAGGAGCAGTGCCTTATCTACCATAACCTCCAGCAACATTTTGGTGTATACAACCTTTCTGACTTTTCAATAGGCAAGGGCCTGTGCATGCACGTATATATTTTCTAAAAATGGGATGATTCATGCTCTAAAACTACTTGCCTAAATTCTTTTCTTGATGGACAGCTTTCTAAGTCAATATATGTGTTCTTACATCTGCATTTTGATTGGCTACATAATATTCCACTTTATGGCTATGCATGGACATCCGTGTTCATATCTCTTTGAACATATCATTAAGATCCTTTACTAAAGTAGCCTCACTGGGCCATTCAGATCTCACATTCTCAAGGCTTTTGGTGAATGTTGCAATTTACACTCCTGCTAAAAGCGACAATCTTTACTTAAAATAAAAATGTATTGACTCTTCAAGACCAAGCTTAATTTCAACTTTTCATAACTTGTTTTCCTAATAACTCCAGCTAGAATTAAAGTAATGTCTTGAATTTCGTTTTTAATATGCACAGTTGTGTGTGTGTTTGTGTGTCTGTGTGTGTGTGTTTTGTCATCTCAATTACAGTGTAAGTTTTGGAAGGGCAAGGACTAGACCTTGGACTATTTTATTTCCTCAAAAGAAGCTGCTTTTTTTTTTTTTTCTGTCCTACCTCAGCCCTCTGGGTTCTGGTCCCTCTGCCTCTCCATCCCGTGTTCAGGCAGGTAGGGTAATTCACATTCTCTCAGACCAGGTACAGGGGAGGGGATGGGGATGGTAATGCACAGGCAGAAACAGAGGACAAGCCTTTCTCGGTTTTGTTCTTAAAATGTTAAAGCCTAGAGATGAGAGAGAATTCGCAGGCATAGAAGCAGCAAAGGAGAGAGTGGGATTTATTTCCCAGCTTAGGAAATGATTCCTTGGACCCGGGAGGGCAGTGCAGGGAGCCCTCCAAGGGTTGCACCGTGCCTCCAGAAAGCAGTGCCTGGAGGGAGCACCCAGGACGGGCCTCACTCTGGCAGCCGTAGGCAGGAATGGCCCTCAGACAGCTTCTGTTTCCTCTATGCTTTTACATTTTTATTTATTTATTTTATTTTAAAGAAGTCACGGGCATTTAGAGCCCAGCAGATGTACTGGGTGACATTCCTACATGGAAACTCTCCACAGGGGTGGAACGGTCTCATTCCCTTTGGAGGGGGCCCACGTGCTCCTGCCCTCCACGCAGTCGCCTTCGCTCTGGAATGTCCTCTGCCACCTGACTTTGCCATTAGGCCTGGTCTACGAGGCATCTCAGAAACCTGCTGTGCCCCAAGTGTGGGTTAGAAACAGCAGAGCTCCCCGGGGCAGCTCAGAGTCGTGTGTACGGACAGTTCCTGTAACGATCAGGAAGCCTCTCCCAAAGCCTAAAGGTGCGGAATCCTTCAGCACTTGACGTACCCCTGGGGAGGAGCCGGGACCTGAGATGGTGGGGGCTGTTTCCTGTCATCTCTTTGAAGCTGTTTATAGAAAGAAGAGCTCTGCCATTTCATGCACAGTTGAACTTGTACATCAAGCTTCATACCTTGTTCACACGTTAAAAAATTCATTAAATGTTTAGTGAGTGCTTACTATGAACAGACCCTGTTAACAGGTACTTTCAATACAGCTGAGAGTAAGACAGACTCCTCTCTTTATGGAGCTTCTGTCCCACCAGAAAGACAGTCCTCATCTCACTTATCAAAAGCATTTGATGCAGTTAATGGTTCCCTCTTTCTTTCTTTTTTTTAAAATTTATTTATTTTAGAGAGAGGGAGAGAGAGCATGAGCGGGTGGGGGGGAGGGGCAGAGGTAGAGAGAGGGGAAGCTGACTCCCCGCTAAGCAGGGCTCGATCTGAGGACCCTGAGATCATGACCGGAGCTGAAACCAAGAGTCGGTCGCTTAACCAACTGAGCCACCCCGGTTTCCCATTGGTTCCCTCTTAGAACGCTTTCTTTATTTGGCTTCCAGCACATGCACACTCCTGGTTTTCTTCCTCACCAGCTGCTCCTTCTTGTCTTCTTTGCTGGCTTCACCTAGTCTTCCTGACCTCTTACCTTTGGAGAACCCAGGACTCAGTCCTCCATGCCTCTCTCCTCTTATTACACTTACTTTCTTCCGGTTATTATTTAATGTTTTAAATAACATCTGTATGTTAATGACTTTCAAATTTGTTTATTTTATTTTATTTTATTATGTTAGTCACCATACAGTACATCATTAGTTTTTGATGTACTGTTCCATGATTCATTGTTTGCATATAACACCCAGTGCTCCATGCAATACGTGCCTTAATATCCATCACCAGGCTAATCCATCCCCCCACACCCCTCCCCTCTAAAGCCCTCGGTTTGTTTCTTGGAGTCCGTGGTCTCTCATAGTTCATCTCCCCCTCCGATTTCCCCCCTTCATTTTTCCCCTCCTTCTCCTAATGTATCTTCCACCCAGATTACTCCACTGAAGTCAGGATTCCACTTGTCTACTCAGCCTCATCATCTGGATGTCTAATGGGCATTTCCAGCTTGCTGTGACCCTGATCTTCTCTAGGAGACTGGCTTGCTCTGAAGACTTGCTCATCTCAACTAGTGGCACTCCATCTACTTGGTTGCTCAGGCCAAATAACTTGGAGTCATTCTTGAAGATCTTCTTACAAATACCATGTCCAACCTGTCTGCAAATGTTTAGACTCTACTTTCAAGATATACCCAGAATCCAACCACATCTCAACACACCCTCTGCTACCACTTTGGTCCAAGCCACTGTTCACTTTCACCTGGACTCTTGCAGTAGCCTCCTGCTCTTCCTGCTTTTGTCCTTGTCCCTCTACACTCTGTTCTCCATACAGCCCTCAGAGTGATACTGTAAACACGTAACTTATGTCTGAAACTCTAAGACACTCAATGGCTTCCCATTTACCTCAGAGTAATTGTTGAGGGATGACCCTTACAGCCTGGTATTTCTGTCCCCAAGTTACCTCTGGTCTCATGGCTGGTCCTTCACCCCTTCCCTCAACTGCTCTCGCCATACAGGCTCCTTGCTCTTCTGCAGGACCTTACATTTGTTGTCCCTTCGCCTGAAATCCTCTTCCCTCAGATATGGTACCTTCTCAGGGAGGCTTCCCCTGACTACTATATTTATAATTGGGATAACCCACTCCACAAAGCCACCCATTTCCCCTCCTTGACTGGTGTTTCCCACAGCACTTAACAATACCTAAATACTGTGCATTTTACTTTTTTATTAATTATCTGACTCCCTCTACTAAAATGTGATCTCCCTGAGGCAGAATTGTTATTATTGTTTCTTCTGCATCCCCAGTGCCCGAGTTGTGCTCAATAAATGTTTGTTGAATGAATAAATAAGTGGATGAATCTCAGAGGATGTTGTACCTGAATTGAGAAGTCTGTGATAGGGATGAGGTGTTTTAGTTTAGTTCACTCTCATTTATTGAGATTCTGCTATCCATGGGGCACTGTGGTCGTTCCTGGGGAAATACGAAAAAATAAGACTGTCCTCTCTTCGTTCCAAATCCATGTGGGGCCAAGGCCCTGCTTATTCAGAATCAGATCGAGAGGTCAAAGCTGGTTTATCTAGGCAACATTGCTAATGGTGGACAAGTTTCTCTGTTTTTTCCCCTTGAAAATCTAAGGAACTGTGTGTCAAAGGTTTTTGGAAGCTGTTTTCCGAAACTAGATTTCATGGAAACTTTCCATCTACCTAAGGGAGCTAGAGAAGATCAAAAATGAGAAAGAGACAAACGTTTAATAAACCAGTTTTACTCTCCAAATGTTACATAACTGCTTTGGTGGCTAGACTGAAGAATGAAGTTTGGGGATTACTTTTTGACATAAATATATCCTTATGAGCTCATTTCTCTGTCTCTGGGATAATAGAGATGTGGCTAAATTGTGTTTTTTTTTAAAGATTTTATTTATTCACTTGACAGAGAGAGACACAGCGAGAGGGGGAACACAAGCAGGGGGAGTGGGAGAGGGAGAAGCAGGCTTCCCGCTGAACAGGGAGACCGATGTGGGGCTCCATCTTAGGACTCTGGGATCATGACCTGAGCTGAAGGCAGATGCTTAATGACTGAGCCACCCAGGTGCCCCCAAATTGCATTTTTTGGTAAGGGGCAGGCCAGGTGTATTGAAATTTGAAATGTAAAAGGAACTTCCTACTATCTTAACAGCTCTAAGTCAAATGCAGCATTGGGTAGCCGTAAAATGGTTGACTAAGAATTATTGTAGGTTCAAATATGTTTCTCAATATTGTTTTAAAGGAATCTGGGAAAAGCCAGAAACTTGACAGGGGAAATAAAGCACTCATCCACATTCACGAGGGACTTCATGGTTGGTGAGATCAAGGTACTTGGCAGACAAAAATTGTGAACTGGGAGGCCCATAATCTTTATAAAAGTGACATAGCGTCCTAAACACTTTTCTAGAATGTTGAAAGGGTCATGTCATAAACTGCAGGGTGCCGAGAGCATTGCGTGACAGCAGGAGTAGCCATGGAGAAATGTATTCTGCTAGAGAAAGAGACAGCTATTGCGGGAGGAGCAACAACGTTCTTACGTACACCTCCTATGCTAAGAAACTCGATTTTGCATAAACATAAACAAATCAGAGACAAACAGAAAAGAAACACAGTTGTCCTTCTCTCCATTCCTCCCTCCCTCTTTCTCTTTTTGGGGTAAACCACTGGCACTCGCCTTTTTCATAATTGTATACCAAAGTTTCTCTGGCATTTAACAGGAAAATAGAAAGCTTCAGAAGACCCAGGTAGAGTTTTGGTGAAAAAGACTAACAAAGGCTTTAATCTTAGACCCTGGGAGGTGTCTCGCCTCTGTAAGTAGAAGCAGATTTGATATGATTCCTTTAATTAAAACCATCTGATGCACAAAACCCCTTCTCAGTTGCCCTGAATAACTTATTTTCCAACTTTGTCTTCAAACAGTTTGTCTTCCAATAAAGCATGTTATCGTTTGTTCAGAAGACTGATAACCCAAGAGTCGTGAATAATGGAAAAATGACAAAACTTGCTATATACACAGTCAGTTAGCAAAGGAAAGAGAAAGAACAGCTGTCCCACTGTGGTAACATATATTTTAAAACTGATTTGTAAGTCAGGATGGATGCCAAGTCACAGATTTTCTTCAATAATCTCAAGATGGCTCAAGGCCATGCAGATAAGAGCTTGTTGGTGGCTTTCTTCTGCCCCACAGCCTTTGACTTTGGAAAGATACTGGGCAGGGGAAAAGATGATTCCAGAACCACAGTTGCTGAGGGTCCCAGACCCTCCAATGTAAATGCCACTGGAACCAGACAGTGACGTTATTATAGACACATTTTTGTCAGCTATACAGGGTCAACCTCTGATTTCAGGTAGGCACTGATTTATGGGGGGGGGGGGGGAATCAATGTTATCTTAAAAAGTTGATTTGTCAATCAAATTTTGGTAAATCAGAATAAATATTCAATGTAGTAATAGAACTTAATCTTTACAGGACTCTGGATAATCATTTTGCAAGATAAGGAATTTTTGGAAGAGCTTCTTGGTGCACGTGACTGAAGTTGGAGTCCCAGCTCTTCTCCTTTCTGGCTCTGTGAGGGTTGGTAAGGGGTTTAAACTTGAGGAACCTGTATTCTCATCTATAAAATGAACACCATACAGTCTTATTTGGGAGGGTCTATCAAAATGAGATCATGGATATATAAGTGATTTGTTGATTTTGTTTATTAATTTTTAAAAGTTATGAAATTGAAAAATACAGAGACTAACGTGAGGGCTGGATCCCAGGACCCCAGGATCATGACCTGAGCCAAAGGCAGACACTTAACTGACTGAGCCACCCAGGTGCCCCTCTACTTGCATTTCCTTCATAGTTACTGAGACTGAGAAATTTTTGGTGTTTTCATTTTCTCTCTGTGACTTGCCTGTTCATATCCTTTACACATTTTATTATTGTATTCTTGGTATTTTTTTAGTTATACCTATTTTTTAATTGATGTATGATAAATAGGTTTTCCCAAGTATATGGTTTGTGTTTTACCTTCGTTTGTGGTATCTTATATCATGAAAATCTATATTTCCAATATAATCAAATGCAATATAATATTAAAAAAAGAAAATCAATCTTTTTCCTTACAATTTGTGTCCTGGGCATTTTCTTTAAGAAACACATTCATTTCCCTATGTTCACAAAAATATATGTTCTCTACCTATTTTTCTCTTTCAAAGTTATAATATTCATATTTGGGTTTTTAATCTGTTTATGAAGTGAGGTTAGAAGAGTTGTACTTTGTTTTTTGTATATAGACAACTTAACTGCAGCCGCATGCATTCTATGGTTGGTCCTTTTCCACTGACTTGTAATGACCCCTCATATACACGTGCTTTTTCTTGCCTGGGCTTTCTCTTCCATTTCATTGGCCTATTTTCTCTTTTTTTGGACAAATACCACATTTTCTTCAAGTTAATATAACTTTGTTTTCATACTTGCACATCTTCTTAGTCGTTAAGAAGTTCTTGGCTCTTTTCTTCTCCATACGACTCTCATTAATTTGTCAAATTCTGCAAAACAGCATGTGGCAATTTTATAGGGATTGCATTAAAATTTATAGATAAATATGAGAAAAATGATATCTTAATGATACTGAGTTCCCTTTCCATTACCATTATATATTTCTCTATATTTCGCCATTTACTCAGTTTTTTAAATGTCACTTGATAATGTTAAAATTTTCTCTAAAATCTTGAACATCTTTTGTATATATTACTGATCACTTAATTTTTTTTGTTGCTTCTGTGAGTGGGAGTTTTTTAAAAAATCAAAATTTTCTCCTTAGTTGTTGCCTGTAAATAAGATTGTTATTAATTTTTACATATTTTTTTTATCAAGCCACTTGGCCGAACTTGCTTAAGTTCCAATTATTTGCTTTGTATTTCTGTTTAAATTGTTGGAAAACAGTGACAATTTTTTTCTTCCTAACCCTTCATTTTTTGTTTATTTTTGTTATTGCACTGGCTGGAACCACCAGTATTATGATGAGCCGAAAGGGTAATAACAGATATCCTCATCTTGTTCCCAATCTTAAATAAATTGCTTCTGATATTTCACAATTAAGTATGATGTCTGCTATAATGAAACACTGTGTACTAGATTAAGGTTAATTCTTTTTACTTTTAGATTGCTAAGAGTATGTTTTGCTTCTTAATCATGAACCAATTTAAAAACTTATTGGATGTCTTCTTTTTGGCATGTATGGGATGAATTTATGGTTTTTCTTCTTTAAAAGGTGAGTTAAATCAATAGATTATCAATAATTGAATTATCCTTGCATATCTGGGATAAACCCTATTTGGTCATAATTTAACACATACAAACACAATTGGATTTATTTTGCTAGCATTTTATTTAGGATTTTATATTTATATCATGAGGGAAACTAGTCATTTTTTTCATACAGTAGTTAGCTAATTTTAGCATTAAGGTTATATTAGCTTTGTAAAATGAGTAGTGGACCTTTCCCTCTTTTTAAAACTCTGAATCATTTGTACGGAATATGAATTACCTACTATATGAAGATGAAGGTTGCTTGAAAGCCTTTTGAGGCTTTTTTCATGTGTATGGTTAGATCTTTACTGATCACTTTGAAACTTTATATAGGATTATGCTGATTTCCTATTTTTTTTAATCAGTCAATGCTGATAATTTCTATTTTTCTAGAATTTTCATTCAAGTTTTACATTTATTGGCATAAAGTTTTACAAAATATTCTCATAAGCTTAAAGAAAAACTCCATCCTATCTAGTCATATACCCTCTTTCTTACCAATATTTATTCCTATTCCTTTTCCTTTGTTGCCTCTGTTCAGTCTTCCAGAGACTTGTCTTTCCTTTATGTGTTCTGTTCCCCAAAGAAGCAGGGTTTTTTTGTTGTTGTTGTTTTGCTGATCAATTATAAAATGTCTTTGTTTTCTCTTCTATTAAGTTCTGCTTTTATCTTTGATCCTTCCTTTAGGCCAACTCCTTTGCTTTTCTCATTTCTAGAGCTGCCGGGCCTAACTCTTTTTTCTTTCCTACCATGTGCATTGAAAGGTGTATACATTTCCTTTGAAAGAATACTTAGACTACTTCTACCGATTTTATGTTTTCATTGCTATTTATTTCCAAGAATTAAGAATGTCTTCACTGATTATGAATGATTTGGAAGCATGTGTTTAAATGTCCAAATGCATATTTTCACCTATCTTTCAGTTGTTGGTTTCTAAGTTTATGGCATTTTACAGTCATTTTAATACTGTTATTTTATGTCTGTTTCAGATTGTTCTCTCTTCTGTTCCCTAGCCCTAGGGTTCCTTACTGACCCTGCTTGTCATGCCTGTTGGTTTTCCCTCCCTGCAAATCATTTTCAAGCATTGGTTGAGTTTTTCACTGTGAACTCATCTTCAGTGGGGATGGCTTCACATCAGCTTCCTGTGCCTTTGGCTGTGAACATTTCTCTACAGGGCATTTTGTACTTGTTTTGATTGGAAGCCTCAGGATTTCAATGGTCCAGGACCTGTTTTTAGGTGAATTTCTCAGCTTGCTATTTCTTTATCACACAGCTAGTATAAATTTTGCCTCCACATCCACTTATGTCACAAGTTTGGGATTTTACCTTTTTCTCACATAAACTTCCTCCTCTCCCTATAAGCCCTGTAGGTGAGAAGCCATTACTGCCCTGGACTGGTGAGAAGCTACCCTTCCAGACTTCTTGTTTTGTAGGAGATTCTGTTCTAGCCTCTGTCCTATCATGGGATCAAGAATATGCCTTATGGGTGGACTCTCACTCCGGTCCCAGCCAGGAGGCCTTCTGGACCACTGAAGCCCTCAGCTTGCATGCTTACTGGTCTAGTGTGGAGTAACTTCATTTTGGTAATTCCCTTTTGAGATCAGCTATGTATTTAAAAGTTTAGGTTATATTTTAGAATTTCTTATTTCCTAAGAGTAGGAGGGGATGCACGGTCAGATCAGACAAACTTGTTACAACCTATGTAGAATTTTCCAAATGTAAACTAGAGATACCTCCTATCTTGAACTGCAAACTACCATTCTTGAAGTAGATTATTCTTGTAAATAATTTTTTTTTATGTATTAGCTTTGCCTAAAGCAAGGTACCCATAATTACTTTCAGTTAACTTCACTTTGAGAGAGGAAATCTCAGTATGAATTACAGTTCTGTTCTAAGGTTGTCGTAGAGCTTTAGAAAAAAAAAAAAAGACAAGCCTGGCTGCAGGGAGAAAAACGTAATTCCGTTTACTGCTGATTTATAGGAATATTTACATTTACATCACTGTTAATTCTCTGGACCAGGATCACTCGGACCCTGCTGGGCAGTGGAAAGCCAAGAAGCTCAAAGTGATGTGTGCAGTTTTATATGTCTAAAATGTTGGATTTTGGCATTTTGATAGATTGACAAGATTTGCACTTGTCTGCTTTTTTCACTGAGTTCTAAACATAGAAATGGGCTTTTTTCCCCACATGGAGAATACTAAGAATTTATTTCCCAAAGAACAATTTTTTCCCATTCTGGGTCTGATTCTCTCTGACTGGATGAAGTTTTGTCAGCAATAGATACTTCTGGTGGTTGGCCAGAGTGACAAGAGTCCTGAAACATTAACTAATTCAAGTTAATATGGGTCCTCCCTCCTTTTTTAAAATGTTTACTAATGCTAGATTTTTGCTTTGCATTGTTACAGAAACTCATTTCAAAAAGCAGAGGAACAACCAGTCAACTCAGATAATTTCAGAACTGTTTATTGTTTTGTTTTAAAAAGAATTGGACAGCTTAGGAAAAATCAGTAATCTGATTATATGATCTGATCCTGTAGGTGTTACCTACAGTATTGAATTTAGGGACCCACTATGACAATAATCTCGTAACAAGTTTGAAAATTCCTATGTGTTAGTGTATTTAAAAGATAGAGCTCCTTTAAATAATTGGAAAAAGAAATATAAACAGGATCCTAAACTAATAAATATCTAATTGTTCTTCCCAGCTTTTGACATTGGCAAATATTTTATTGTTGAAAAAAGAGTGACCATTGGGGGTTCCCGGGTGGCTCAGTGGGTTAAGCCTCGGACTCTTGATTTTGGCTCAGGTCAGGATCTCAGGGTTGTGGGATCAAGCCCAGCATTAGGCTCCATGCTCAGTGGGGAGTCTGCTTCTCTCCCTATTCCTCTGCCCCTCCCCCAGCTTTCACAAGTGCTTGTACTCTCTCTCTCAAATAAATAAATAAATAAATAAATAAATAAATAAATAAATAAATAAATAAAATTTATAAATAAATTTTTTAAAGAAAGAGTGACCATTGGCTTTACCTTCTGTTAAAAGTGTTGTTTGATTGAACCAAAGGACTTTAGAGGAGATTGGGCTGAAGGTGGAGAGAAGGCTAATGGACGTTTGCGGTGACCAGGATGCGCTCACATTTCTGGAAGTGGTCTACCTGAGGGCAGCCCTACACCGTCATCAGAGAATCTTCAACTTTGGGATATGTGGGCATTGATTTCATTCAAGAGATGAACAATCTAACAATTGGTTGTATTGAGTCTTCTTGACTCTACTTATTTCAACTTCAGTTGTCCTTATTTGTGACCTCTTACTTTGTCTGAGGCTCTTCCTCCCACCCTCTATACCGAATTCACAGTGCACAAATAGTCAAAAGAATTTTTGATACTTTACTTGCCAGTTAGTGTAGGTAATTTCTATTCCTGAAATAATACTATCCTTAGCATTATATAGAAGCTATTTGAAACACTCCCTCAAAGACACCTATTGCAGTGGTCAAGATGAGAATGAGACCGTCTGGGTTCAAATCCCAGCTCTGCCCCAATCCAGTGGTTACCATCAACAAAGCTGCATCAGTGTCTCATTTTGTAAAATGCAGGCAATAGGAGTACCCCTCTCTGGGTAGTTGGGAGGATTAGAATATACATAGAAAGCCCATGTGCCCCATATAATAAGAATTCATTGTCAGCCTTTGTAATTAAATATGCATATATTCTGCATGGAAACACACTCAAAGTGGCTGAAGGATAGCTCTTACCAACATACTAATGATGGAAACCTATTTGCCATTCTTTTGGGAAATAAAATTTGATTTTTCTCCTGAGAAAGCAAGTGATCTGTCTAGACTGATGATTCTGTGGGGAAAAAAAAAAAAATAATGCCTGTCCTTTCGGGTATTTCAACCTCTTTAGGAGTGAACCCTCTACAACTAAATTCAAATTTTAGCTCTAGCTGTGCTTTGCTGATTACTCATCTTTCTAATCTAAATTTAATGAAAGAAATCTGATTTTCACATCTGGGCAAAGCGAGCTTAATATCGATTGTTTTTATTCATGCTGCCTTGTCCAATTCCTTTAATTGTCTTTGTCATGTCATTTTAGTGCCTCCCTCCCTTTCTCTTGCTGTTCAGAACCGAGGCTTTTCCAATCGAAACTGTCCACTGTGACTTGAAATGCTGGCTTTCCAGCTGGGAATGGAGCATGTGTAAATTGCGGAAAGCCTGCGTTTGTGAATTTCTGGTTTGCATTAGACCATCATGGTTTATTGTTCTGAAGGCTCATTCTGGGAGGAGGGTCCCCACGCGCGGTGCCATGCAACCTCTCCAGGGTGAGCTGTGGCTTCAAAACGGCTGTTCGCTCGACATTCCAGCGTTTAGAAATCGCTTGGGTAAATCTTTAGATACAGTTCATCACCATCATGCATCAAATGAGGATAATCTGAATCCCTTGAAAGCATGCATAAAATATGTAATTGCCCTTGAAAATAAGCACAAATAATGTACTGGTAAATATTTGTTTTACCAGACCACATCCCACTTCCCCAGGCTGCGATCTGTACTCCACAAATGCTAGTAAAACCCACATTTTTTTTTTTTTTTTGGTTCACTGTGGTTCTAAGCCAGTGGCGACTTCTAAAGCTTTTTTTTTTTCCTGAGTCAAAAAATAATAAGAGACAGAGTAAAGGATGGTTTGTTGATTCCACTGTTGACTTCCGTGACAGCGGTTTCCATTACTCCCTGGGCTGATTTGCGCTTGCTCATTAGACCTCATCTAAACCATTGGCATTCAAGACCTTCTACATCTGAATTTTTTCTATTACCTTTCTGAGCGTCCTAACAATTTTTTTCCCTCTGCAGGTCCAATTCTCATGTCAGTTGTCCTTTTTTGTGACCTCTTACTTTGTCGGAGGCTCGTCTTCTCCCCCTCTAGTTCTGCACTCTCATCTCTAGCTCTCCCCTGACCTCCTGGTTGAAAAATTCCTTGGACTTAACTGGTCATCATGCCTGCATCCCCACTGAGAAGTTGTCATGTCCACTTTCACTGACCTAGACATTCTGGAGTTTGGAAATCAATCGGTGTGTTGCAATGAAGAATGTTCTCATATATTGCTTTGGATTTCCAGCATTCCCAGTGTGATCACTGGTACCCTCATCCCTGACAAAGATGCTTTTTATTTCTTTGGCATCTTATGTTGGAAAAATACTTGATCATCCATGTCTGTACATATATTTGGTTCACTGCCTCATCTGTGTCTGGTGTATCTATGTTTTCAAATGAGTGTTATGGTGCACGTTAAGCACTTTATTATTGAAGGCAATGTCCAGAATAAATTTTCAGTTGTACTCTCTTTCAAATATAGCATAAAAGCAATATGCTGTCTAGACTTATTATCTTGCCTGCTCATGATCTAAAAATCTAGAGGAAAAGTTGGGCAAAGACAGCGGGAGAAAATGGAGAAGCTGGAAAATCTTTGTCAGAGAAAGTCAAGGATGGGCTGCATGGATATGTGGAAGACGCCAAAAGGAATAAAGGTTTTCCACCCATATGATGTGTCCACGTTTGCTTGTTCATTTCTCTTTCATAGTGTTGTCTCATCAAACTAAATCCTTATGAGAAAAGGAAAGCTGGTGAGATTTTGCTTAGGACAGCACCTTATTAAAAGTTTTTTTGATTTATATTTGTGGAAATATCAGCTCCGTCTTCCTGAGATCAGAGTTCTGAAAAGGGTTAATGAAATAATTTGACTGCAGTGCACCTGCTTAGCCTGCTAATGTATAGTAATTTATGAATATTGCGATTATTCATAGCTATTTAAGAACGGAGAATATCCCAAGCATGCTTAACAAATCCATTATCCGTGAAAAACTGTATGTGCCTGGGGTAATAGCATTCTCCATTCCACATGTTTGAAGATGTTTTCTTGAGAGTTTCAATCTGTCACAGAATCTGCCTACAGACCCCAGTCAGGTCTGCTCACCACTGGAAGGAGGTTCTTTGTACCCAGAATGCTCTTCTTAACTTTACTATCCTTGGAACTGGAAGAAAAGGAAAGAGGAAGCTAGGCCACTTTTACTTGTCAAGATGGGCATGGTCTCATGAGCACTTTGTACTAAATGTCTGAAAAAACATTTAATATGATGCTCCTTGTAGAGAGTTGGGATAAAGCTAGGGAGTGGGCAAAGGCTTCGCTGATGTCTGCAGTTGTGTGAGCTCTTGAAAGTCTATAAATGTGCCGTGATCACAAACCTCAATAGAATTAAAAAAAAAAATGCCTCCATTAATTCATTCAATATAGAAGTACCGAGTGCCTCTGATGGGCAGGCCCTGTTGCTCGGTGCTAGGGGCAGGGTGATGAGGAGCATAGTCTGACCTTGTGGGGCTTACATTTCAGTGGGGGAGACTAATGGTAGTAAACAAAGATGTAGATGCATATGTATCTCCTTTTGGTTCTGTTTGTCTGGAGAACCCTGACTAACATAGGAGGTGAAGAAGACTCTAGCGGAAGGAATTGCGTGTGCCAAGGCTCCGAGGTGGGAGCTGGTGTTTGAGGGACTATGAAATGGATGGTCTCGCTGAAGCATGGAGAGCCAGTGGCTGGGGGGTGGGGGGAGAAGCCAGGCCAGACTTCCGTGTTGTGAAGCCCTTTATGCAGAGCTGGCACTTTAAACACAGCCATGAATATTAATTCCTTGGATTTGCAGGAGATTCTATTCTTTTAACTCCACTCGGTCTTCCAAATTTTAAACGATGAAGTATTTACATATTAGGCATTCTTCGACTTTTCTTACTACCATGTACGATTTCTAGAAATCACTTATATGTACTAGCAGTTTCATTCTTCTTCCTCTTCTCATTTCTCCCTTTTCCTTTCTAGATAGTGTGTTGCCTCCCTGGGCATTTCCTCTTTTGTCCTGTCAAGTGACTTGTGCACTTGAGCATTTCTGCTGAGTGTTTGGGTCCAACTTCGTACTTTGGATCCACAGTTTATCCACTCGATCAGTTTTGCTCCTCATGTCCTTCACAGTGACATTTAGCTCTGGGACCCCGGGTTTCTTCTGAGAAATGATCCTTCTCTCAGTCTGAACTGTCTCAGAGTCTTGGAGGTCTGTGGTCAAGGTGCCTTGCCTTTCTTAAGCTGAACTGTGGGATGTGGGCATTTGAATCTTGGGTAGGATAGGAGGTGGCTGGGCTGATCCAGCCTCGTGGTGTCTCCCCAAAGAGATGGCCCTGCTGTTCTAGGTCCTCAGCTCTGCTTCAGCTTCTTATCCTTTCCGAAACCTGGCTTTTCAGTTTTGCCTTTGATGCTGTAAGCAATCCCATATACCCCTAGTAAACTCCTCCCTCAAGTGAGCCAGAAACAGTTTCTGTGGCGTGCAGCCTGAAAACCCTACGGTAGCTCCAGCATGAAAGGGAGAAGAGTGGAGAGTTTGGTGTGGCTAGAAACCATGGTATGTGTAGGCGTAGCTGGAGATGAGGCAATTTGGGACCAGGGTTTACAGGGTGACAGGAAAAGACCCCAAAGAACTTGGAAATAAAGCTATCCTTGGAGAGGACACATTGGAATGAGAGTGAAGCAGGAACCTGTTGGGCCCATCAGTGAGTTTGTTATTGAAGAGTTCCAGAATTTCTCCCAGAATTCCCAGGGAGATGCAGTCTCAGGGAAATGGTGTGAATTCTGTGTGGAATGTGGGAACCTAATCTGCTGTTTTGGGACAGCAGAAAATGGTTGGTCAGCCTGGATTGTGGAAAATAGAAGCCCAAGGAAGCGGTGTTATGGGAAACAGCTCCCTGTGTCAACTACAGTATCTGCAGGAACAAGGGCCGGCCTGGTGGTCACAGCCAAAGCCATCATTCCCTTAAGGCCCCAAACGGCCAAATAATTTGCTCTCCTGAGGGAACTCCATGGCCATAAAGAACCCTATTATAAAATCACCATTCTTGTGACTCTGCTTCTGGGGGAGGAATATGTAGAACCAGGCCAAAATGAGTATTAAGGCTTGTCTAGCAGATAGGCTTCAGTGAAAATTAATATGCTGACAATTTCGGTTCCTACATGAGTCTGGTGGGATGAGTTAATGTGAGTCCATGCTGAGATCCTGATTGAATTTCTGAGCTTGTGAATTTGAGGATAAAGCCGTAGACTGTGGTGAATTCATTCATTCAGGTAACATTATGAAGCCAGAACTTCTATCCGTTTCCATAAAGCCACATTTTTTTTTTCTCTATTTTATCTTAGGCAACATTTGCTCACCCAAGAAGGCTTTTCAGGAGGGGAGTGACACAATCGAATTAGAAGGAATCTTAGCTGCAGGGCAGAGAGACTTTGGCAAAAGAAAGACCAGGTAGGAGATTACTGTAATGCTCCCGAGAAAGAATAAGAGGTCTGAGCTAAGGCAACTGCGCGGGGAGAGGATGGAAAGCCAGCTGCTGGACTGAATTAGGGTCATTAGATCTTGACGCCCTATTGACATAAGGGACGAGGGATTGGCTGGAATCAGGGATAGCTAAAGAATGTCTTATTTGTCATTTTTCTTTCATTAAATAACCTTATCTGAATTCCCACAAACAATGCTGTACTAGTGAAATCGTGATAGTATGAAACACAGAATCTGAATTAAATTAGTGCTATGTCAGCCCATCACACTGAGCCACGAATTCCCTAAGAGGTTTAGCAACATATTGGATAAAGTGAAATTAATCCTTTAGAGCCACAAGTTGACATATGCATATGCTATGAATCCATAAGCTATACTGTGAGCATTAGAAAAGGAAGCTAAAAAATGCAAGCGAACACATCTGTATTCTGTCCTGCAAACGAAGCCAAGTTCACAATGTCATTTTTCTTTTGTAGCGACGAACCAGGAGGAGGCTCTGAAACGCTCGAATTGTTGACCTTCACAGTCCGATGTGTTGTGGATTGCACCCCCGCACAAACTTGATGAAGATTTGCAGTCAGGTCACTATTTAATATGATTCACTACCCTAAATTTAGAAAAGGCTGCGATTCTAACAGCAAGTGACAAAAACCAGAGAATTTCGAGTTCTTGTCGGCTGCTCTGGGTTACATTCCCCTCTAGGTGAAGTCAGAGCTGCCCGCCGCATTAATGAAAATAACCAGCCTGGGAGGAGAGTAACTAGAAGGGGCTGCAGATAAGAAGTGGCAGAGGATTAAAACTCTCCGAAACTTTTGGCTTCAGAGTTAAAATATTTCCTTTGTTTTAAATGTCTTCACAAGCAAGACCTGGAAGGGAATTTTGTGACTTTTCCCCAGGCTTGCCCAAAATAAAGGGTTGTGTGGCCGGGTGATGAATTTGGGATCGTGACTGTGGCCGATCCTGCCATCTGAGAGCAGGTTTTCGGCTTCAGTCTGGGCGAGACAGTCGCAGATTTGCTAGGAAGTCATAGAATACAGAAGTTCTTATGGGACTCTGGAGCCCCAGCCGCAGACGTTCTGAAAATCAGACCCCACTGATGCCCGAAAAGACCAGAAACCTGTCTCCTCTGATTCCTTTGGGCTTATCAATACTTCACTTTTAAGGGTACAAAGAAGACTTTGTGCTGCTAAGATGATGGGCTCTGCTGAAGGGAATGTGGATGGTAGGGAATGTGCCAACAAAGGGAAAGAGAAAAGAAACTAAAAAGACAGCGTAGACGCTGACAAAATGAAGTGCCATGTTTTTATTCACTCCATGGGGCCACATCTTTATCGAAATGCCGGCTTTGCTGCTTAAGTTAATGCCTCCCTTCTTCTTTATATTCTCTTCTGATTACCAACCCTATGTTTAACATGCTTCAAGTGCCAGGATGCTGAATTTATTGGGAAATAGCACACGTGTTTGATTTGTGATGTAAAAATTTTATCTCCTCTTCTGTTTGAACTTACGGGTGCAGAGAGAGCTCACAGGGGTGGGTGGTGGGGTGATTTCCTGGGATCTGACCTTCAGCTGCGGGGTCTCAACTTTTTTGCATTCCATGCTGACTTTCGAATCCCAGAAATCTTGATGGCCGATCTCCAAACATGAAACTGGATGTAACGACTCCGACTGCAAAACCAGTCTTTGCAGAGTCTCTAAAACCACCCGCAGTTATTGCAATGGTCACCATCCCCCCTCGGCATGGTGTTGCTATGTCAGCAGACTGACTGTCCTGCCCACCTTCTCTTCCATACTCACAGGGAGAGTGCACTACATTTCCAGTAAACACACTATCTTTCTTTGAATACTCTGCTTCTTAACATTTGTTCTAAACTTGTGACTCCCTGCTCCGCACCCACTCTGCAAACCCACAAATCTTAACATTCCATCTGGCATGCATTGCTGGAATGGTGAGTTTTACTCTGTTGTAGCAAAAATAAATTATATACAGAGATGAAAACTTGGCAGCCTATTTATGTGGATCTTGAGCACGCCTTGGCACACTGCCTTCACACAATATTGGCATCTCCGATAAGCTCGAGCAAGTCGCAGAAGTGTTGTGCCTCAATGTCTCCTTCTGAAAATCTGAGTAAATGTGGTTGTTTTTTTTTTTTTTTAAAGATTTATTTATTTATTTATTTATTTGAGAGAGAGAATGAGAGACAGAGAGCATGAGAGGGAAGAGGGCAGAGGGAAAAGCAGAACCCCTGCCGAGCAGGGAGCCCGATGTGGGACTCGATCCCGGGACTCCAGGATCATGACCTGAGCCGAAGGCAGTCGCTTAACCAACTGAGCCACCCAGGCGCCCTAAATGTGGTTTTGTAAAGAAGAAAAGCATCGTGAGTCCTCTAAAGGTAACCTTGCTACAGGATGGATTCTCCAGGAAACAAACTCTGAGATGGAGATCAGCACACATGGAGGGTACCAGGGAGTGTTCTTGGGATCAACAAGTGTGGAAGGAATGGAGCCAGGAGGACACGACAGAGGGAGAGACTGGATGTAGTTCCCTCTAATAAGGGCTCAGCCAACCCCGTAGGAAGCTCTGAGGTGAGCATGGGCCTTCAGAGTTGGGCCAGGTTGGAGTGAAGGAGCAAACTCTTTCTCTAGGTTGACCTGTCCTTGAAGAGAGCCCTAGAAGGTGGCTGTGACTTTGGGAGCAATGGCTCTCTTGTGTCGAGGCCATTTCCGGAGAGCAGAGAGCTGTCCTCTGATAATATTCCTAGCAGGTGGGAAACAAATGCTTCATTCCTGATGTGGGGATCTAGGCTGCATAGCACAGTACACGTGACAAAAAGCAAGCCGGAAGCAGCATTATGTGAACAACTTTGCTTTCCTTTATGGTGGTCAGAGGCTTCCAGTGGAGACAGAATTATGGCATGCACGATTAGAGTGATAATTCTCTTTACCTCCAGCACCATCACACAAAGGTCCAATACACCCTGATGCTGTCGATCTGGCTCAGGGATGCTGGCAGGGAAATTGCCGAAGGATTGTTCCTTGGATTGGGTTGATCTCCTTGCTTTCAACAAGCCTTATCATCTTTGTGCACTCAGTACTCTGTAATCTGGCTATATATCCTCGCTAATATTCAAAGTGGAATATTTATAACACTATGTCTCTTAAGCCTTGGTTTGTCTATGCAAATGTGATCAGTGGTTTAAAAGAGAGCATTGCATTTAGCTGATATATTTCTTAAGTCTTATAAGGTAGGATAGTCCTCCTAATCTCTCCCTTTTTATGACCTTAACATTTTGAAGAGGACAGGCCAGTGATCTTGTAGACTGACCCTCATTCTGGATGTGCCTAATTGGTTTCTCATAATGTTATTTCACTTGTTCCTCTTCAGGGTAGGAAATCAGGTAAATCTAAAGACTTGATAAGATTTGGTTTCAGGGGACGCCTTGGCAGCTCAGTCGGTTAAGGCTCTGCCTTCAGCTCAGGTCATGATCCCAGGGTCTTGGGATCGAGCCCCGCATCGGGCTCTCTGCTCAGCGGGGAAGCCTGCTTCTCCCTCTGCCACTCCCCCTGCTTGTGCTCGCTCTCTCTCTTTCTGACAAATAAAATAAAAATAAAATCTTGAATGTGCTTGTTTAAAAAAAAATTCAGTTTCAGCATTTGAGTAAGAATACTTGACTCTGTTTTGGAAAAAGAAGAGTTATAAAACACGTTTTGGAGCTTCAAATACATGAAGTAAAAATTGACGGAAGTAAGGGGAAATAGATGATTCCACAATCATAGTTGGAGATTAACAACTCCTCCTTCAGTAACTGATAGGAAAACAAGGCCAAAAAAAAAAAAAAAATCAATAAAGGTATAGGAGATGTAAACAAGACTATCAACCACTTGACTTAATTGATATTTGCAAAACCTTATACCCCCATATTGAAAAATAATCATTCTTTTCAGGTATACAATGGTATGCTCAAGATAGACCATATGTTGAACCATAAAACAAGCCTCAATAATTCAAAAAAGATTGAAATTATACAGAGTAGATTCTCTGATCATAATGGTATTAAATTAAAAATCAATAACAATCAAATAGGAAACCCCTAACAATTTAGAAATTAAACAAAAACACTTCTAAATAACTTATGGGTGAAATAAATCACAAGAGATATTAGAAAATATTTTAAACTAAAAGAAAACAGAAGCATGGCATGTCTAAATTTGTGGGAAGCAGTTATAGAAATGCTTGTAGAGAAATATATGGCTTTAAATACTTATATTTGGGGGCACCTGGGTGGCTCAGTCATTAAGCGTCTGGCTTCAGCTCAGGTCATGATCTCAGGGTCCTGGGATCAAGCCCCACATCGGGCTCCCTGCTCTGCAGGGAGTCTGCTTCTCCCTCTCCCACTCCCCCTGCTTGTGTTCCCTCTCTCGCTGTGTCTCTCTCTGTCAAATAAATAAATAAAATCTTTAAAAATAAATAAATACTTATATTTGAATAGAAGGGTCAAAAATCAATAATTGAGATCTACTTTACAAGGCATAGAAAAAGAAGAATGAAATAAACCCAAAATAAGTAGAGGAAGGAATTAGATAAGAGCAGAAATGAAAAAAGGAAAACATAGCAATTGGAAATCTTATGCACTCCGGAAGAAGGTCTGGAAGTTTCTCATAAAATTAAACAAATTCAACCCTAGGAGCCAACAATTCTTCTTCTAGGTATTTATCCAAGAGAAATGAAAAGATACGTTCACAAACAACATCTACAAGAATTTTCATAGATGTTTTATCTATAATAGCCAAAGCCTAGAAACAATCCAGGTGGAATATTTCTCAGTAATAAAAAGGAATGTTGATACAGGCAACAACACAGATGATTCTCAAAAACATTATCAGTTTGAGTGGCAGAAGCTAACTCCAAAAAAGTATATACTGTATAATTCTATTTATGTGAAGCTCTATAATGGGCAAAACTAATGTATGGTGAAAACCATCATGCCAGCCTTTGTGTCAGAATGGGGACTGGGGGAAGGGATTGTTTGGGCAAAGGTCAAATGTAATTTAATATTTGTGCATTTCATCGTATGTAAACTTTCTGCAGAAGAAAACATAAACAAATATTGAACTCTACTTAATGCTTTGCACACAGAATATTTAAGGGTAAACTATATTGATACATTTTACTTTGAAATATGTCAAAAAATAAAGTGGATTTATGGATAAAGAATGCATATGGATAGATGTAAAGGAGTGTGGTAAAATAAGTATAATACAAAATTAATGGTACCATCTGAGTGGTGGATGTATAAGTTCTTTCAACTTGGTTTTATGGAAATCGTCAAAATAAAGTGCGGGGTTAAAGACATTTGGGAGACAGTTGAGAGAAGTTCAATAAGGACTGGATATTAGGTGATATTAGGGAATTATTTTTGCCAGTTTTCTTTGGCATTTTAATGATATTGTGGTTATGCATGAGCACTTGCTCTCAGGATAAGTGAACTAAAATGTTTAATAGTGAAGTGTCATGATGTCTGCACTTCAGTTGGCAATGGTTCAACAAAAACTTAAATAGGGCAAATGGGGCACAATGTTAACAGTGGTTGAATCTAGACCAGGATGACTGGGATGTTTATTGCCCTTTTCTTTCATTATAAAATACTGAAAACGTAAACAGTAGAAGTAATGAGACAGTACATCAAAGGGCAGAGAATAAAAAGAACGGGAAGTCTATACCTGAGACATCGGCAATTTCCAGTATTGCTTCCAAGGACCAACCTTAGGTCAGTAGCCATAGGGACGGATTGCTGGGCCTAGTTGAGAAGGCCAGGTCCTTAGCACTCTCTTTTTGCTTTCCATCTTATTTTACTTCTCTGCACTGCTCTTATTTCAGAGTTTGAATGTGAACATCTGTGTACTCGACCTTGACATCTTGTCCTGATTCTGAACTACATTGTGTATGCATTTGATCCTGCATCTTTCCCACCATAAATTAAGGTCTGGGTTTTTAGATTCCGTCTGGTCCTTGAACCTTAATAACAGGACTTTGCTTTGCTAGAGATCCACTACTTAACAACACATTTACTGCCGAAAAGAAATGTAGGAGGAAGAGTGGGTATAATACAGCAAGGTGTGTGTAATTGCTTAGGCTTAGCTTCTGTCGTGTGACAGGAACCTTCTATGCCATAGAAGCATAGTCTGTGCACACATCTCTGGGCCTGGGGATGAGGTTAGGGGGCAGATAGGCTCACAAAGACCATGGTCACCATGGTCACCATATTGGGAAGCTGCATTTGGCTGTTTTCTTGGTCTGATTTTATCTTTGTGCCTGTGTGTCTGGGTACAGTTATGGCTGTGTAGGTTTGCTCCAGGAGCCAAAAGGTCTTCTATGGAGAAATTATGCTTTGCTTCATTTCACTGAAAATTCCTCAGCTAACATAATTTCCTATTATGGAATCTAGCTCTCAAAGGATTTCGTGGCTGAAAATAGATAAATTTCTAGATAAAAATGTAAATATAGCGAATCTCAGAGTATCTCGAGCTGCCTCCATTTTAACCCTCTCTGTGATTTCTGATGAAAACTTGGGTGCTCTTTACTTTGAATACTCTAGATTAGTGAGACCCAAAACTAGCTGTCCCTGACAATTTCATGGAGAGCTAATTTAAAATATAGATTCCTAGGTCTACCCCAAAATCCCCAGAATCAGAATCTCTGAGTGATGGGCCCTTGGAATCTTTTTTCTTTCAAGTTACCCAAATCACTCAGATAGGGAGTAGGAAGTTTGTAGACCTGTAGACCAGTGCTCCTCAAATTTAATGTGTACGTGAATCACCAGACTATCTTATGAAAATGCAGATTCTGATTCAGTAGGCCTGAGGTGGAGCCCAAGATTCTCTGTCTTTTTAACAGAGCTCCCTGCTGCTGCTGGTCTGCAGGCCACACTAGTGAGAAACTAGGTCACGTCTCAAAAACTCTTCCCTGAACTTAGAGTCTCGTCTTCCTCTCCAGAAAGCCTATTTGACCAGCATTTAGCATGTGACAAACTTTCTTCTCACTTTCTTGCTTGCTATCTCTTTGCTTTGAAATACTGCTTGAACAGTTGATAACTCAGGTTAGGGTGACCATCCACCTCAATTTGCCCACCAGAGTCCTGGTTTACACCTACTGTCCTGGCGTAATTAGTAAAAGACGCTTTGCCACATTCACTCTTAGAAGTGTCTCCATTTGGAAGATAAACTATAGAGTGACTCTTTCTAAACTTCAAACATTGAGAAGGATATGGCCTAATGTACAGAATGTAGGTTGTGTACCCCAAATCCTTGTGGGTTCAAATCCTTCTTCATTATTCCACACTACATCCAGAGCCTTAAGCAAGTCAGACCTCAGTCATCTCATGTGTAGGACAGAAGTGGTTTATTTTTTTCAAAGATTTATTATTTATTTGAGAGAGAGAGAGGGACAGAGAGGGAGAGAATGCAATCAGGGGGGAAAAGGAGAGAATCCTCAAGCAGACCCTTGCTGAGCATGGAGTCTGAGGTGGGGCTCGATCCCAGGACCCTGAGATCATGACCTGAGCCGAACTCAAGAGCCAGACCCTCAACCCAGAAGTGGTTTATTCTGAGGATTTATAGAAATGACATAGGATGCTTCTAGCACAGTGACTAGCATATAGTAGACACCCATTTGCTCAGGCCCCTCTCTCCCTATAGTCCATGAAATGAACATCTACTCTACTTTGGAATGATAAAAATAGAGTACTACTATCAAGTCAGGATCAGAAGCAGCTGTAGTATTAAAACAGTGCATTTGCTATACTTGTATGTCAGTGTGACCCTCATGAGCCTCCTGCAGAATCTGTCTCTGAACTCCATAGTCCCATGTGAGTTGTATGTTATCACGTACACTTCAGGGTTTGTTGATAAACCTGAATCCTGAACTAGAGAAATAAAGGTGTTAACATTTATTGTGTTCCAACTATGTACCAGATGGAGGGAGTTCCAAACTGGGACAGATCCCTAGCAAGGACAAGGAACAGAAAAGTTTGGTCCATCTATAAACAGAAAGAGGTAACAGATTTCCAGGGTGAACCTCTATATCCCATATTTTAGACCTAAAAATCTCACAAAAAGACTTTGATATAACTTCAAAAACAGGAAGAGTAGGTGGATCAGAACAGAGAAAACTTGGTGCCTTGTACCCTTACTGAAGTAAAATCCCTATGAAAACACACCCAGCAAGTAAGAACATTTGAACAAGATATGATCAATAATTGGCTCCTCAGACTCCCACCTGTGAGCTATGCAGGCTCACCTAAGTAATTTCATTACCCTTGCAGATAACACGACCGAGTATTTCAAAGAATTAGAAATTTTGGGAAACCATTGATTGTGATGGCAGAGTTTTCATGTATCAGGAACCAGGCATGTGCTGTACATGCGTTCTCTTACTGAACATCCAAAATAACTTCATGGGATAAATGGTAGGATTCTCTCCTTTCACAGGGGAGGAAACGGAGATATAGGAAATTAAGTTTCATGCGAGGTCACATGGTGAGTGAGAAATCGAAGTTTGAGTGAGATTCAAACGTGGGTATGTCTAACTCTGAGGTCCTTACTCTTAACCACCACAGATGGTTTCTGTGTGTTAGTTAATGCTTCCAATCTTTCCACATTTCAAAATAACATCTTACTACTCTACAGTCTAGTGTGACCAACTTGGGAACTGGGGTCAGGAACAGGGACCGTGTGAGATACATCTAAATATGGAACAAAGACAGCAGCAATCCACTGCACTGGCTTGGAGTTGGGCAGTTAGACAAAGTGCATCAATATATTTTATAACTTTATGGAGGTATCGTTGAAGTACAATGAACTGCACATACTTGGAGTGTACAATTTTATCAGTTTTGACAAATGTATACATCCACGAAACCATCACTATAATCAAGTTAACAACTATTTCTCTCTTCTTAAACTTCCCTCCAGCTCCATTGTAATCCATCCCTCCCTCTGCCAAGATCCACAGGCAACCACTGATCTGCTTTCTGTCACAATGGATTAGTTTACATTTTTTAGAATTTCACGTAAATAGAATCATACAGTGTACACTCCTTATTGCCATGCTTTTTTCACTCAGCATGAGGATTTTGAGCTGCATCTGAAATTTCAATTTGTTGAGCATACCAATAGTTTGTTTATTTTTCTTGCTGAGTAGTTTTGCATTATATGGACATACCGCAAGTTGTTTATCCAGTTACCTGTTTGTTGATGGACATTTGGGTTGTCTTTGTTTATCACAAGTAAGGTTGTTATGAACATTTGTGTACAAATCTTAGTGTGGATATATTTTCATGTCTCTTGGGTAAAAACCTGGGAGAAAACTAGCAAAGTAGCATGGTAGGCATACACTGAACTTTTAAAGGAACTGCCAAACTGGTTTCCAAAATGGTTGTCCAATTTTATATTTTCAACAGCAGTTCTCCACACCCTCACCCACACTTGCTATTGTCAGTTTAAAAAAATATATTAGTCACTGTATTAGATGTAGAGTGGTATCTCATGATTTTAATTTGCATTTTCTCAATGACTACTAATTTGACTATCCTTTCCGTAAGTGTTTTAAGGTAAAGTGCCTATTTAAAGTTTTTGCTTATTTTAAAAATTAGATTATCTTCTTGCTATTGAGTGATAAGAATTCTTTATGTATTCTGGATACAAGTACTTGTCTGATATATACTTGGCAAATATTTTCTCCAGGTCTGTGGCTTGCTGCTTTATTGTCTTAGCAATAGTAAACATTTTAATTTTGTCAAAGATCAACTTATCATTTTTCGCCCTCTTATGGCTTGTGCTTCTTATGTTTTACCTAAGAAACATCTGTCTACTTCAAGGTCATAATTCTCCTCTGTTTCTTGTAGAAAATTTTAGAGTTTTGGTTTCAAATTCAGGCTTATGATTCATTTTGAGTTAATTTTTTTGTGTGGTGTGAGATAAGGGTCAATGGTAAATTTTTTTTTTTTTTCTGTATAGTGTATCCAGCATCATTTATTGAAAAGACTTTGCTTTCTCCATTGAATTGCCTTGGTATTTTTGTAAAAAATCAACAGATCAAATGTGTGTGGGTTTATTTCTGGATTCTCTATTCTCTTCCATAGATGTATATGACTATTTTTTTTTTACCAGTACCCACACTATTTTGATTCCTGTAGCTTTATAAAAGTTTTGGAAACCAGGTAGGGTAAGTCTTCCAACTTTTTTTTTTTCTTTTTAAAAAAGTGCTTTTGGGGGCGCCTGGGTGGCTCAGTCATTGGGCGTCTGCCTTCGGCTCAGGTCATGAGCCAGGGTCCTGGGATGGAGCCCCACATCAGGCTCCCTGCTTGGCGGGGAGCCTGCTTCTCTCTCTCCCACGCCCCCTGCTTGTGTTCCCTCTCTTGCTGTCTCTCTCTGTGTCAAAAAAATAAATAAAATCTTCAAAAAAAAATTAAAAAGTGCTTTGGCTTTGGCTAGTCTAGGTCTTTTGCATTTCCATATACATTTTAGAGTTAGTTTGTTGATTTCTACCAAAATGTCTGCTGGAATTTTGGTTGGTATAGTATGAAACTATAAATCAATTTTAGGGAAAATTGTTATCTTAATGACATTGAGTCTTTCAATCTATGAATATGGTATGTTTTCCCATTTATTTAGGTTTACTTTCTTTCAGCAGTGTTCTGTAGTTTTCAGTGTAGACATCTTTGATCAGGTTTTTCTTTTTAGTATTACTATAAATGGAATTCTAAAAATTTCATTTTCAAATTGCTTGCTGATTGTATGTTGGAATATAGCAGTTTAAAAAATATCAGCCATGTGTCTTGCTAAATTTGTTAGTTCTAGTTATTTTTTAGATTCTCTGGGATTTTCTACATAAACAATTCTATCATCTGAGAATATAATTTTACCTCTTTATTGCTTACTCATTATTATTCCTTTTATTTCTTTTTTCCTTTTTTCTCCCCCTACCTTTTGTTTATTACTGCAGTGGCTTAGATCCCCAGTATAATATTAAATAGAAGCAGTAAAAGTGGGTACCCTTGCTTTGTTACCAACCTCGGGTAATAACAGTTCAGTCTTTCACCATTAGTATGATGTTAGCTGTTTTTTTGCATAGATGCCATTGTGAGTTTGAGAAAGCACTCTGATATCCCTATTTTTCTGAGAGTTATTTTTAAAACCTTTAAGTGTTGAATTTCGTAAAATGCCTTTTCTCCATCTCCTGAAGCCATCATATAGATTTTCTCCTTTATTCTATTAATGTGGTGAATTATATTTGATTGGTTTTCAAATGTTAGACTAACATTGCTTTCCTGGGATAAACCCTACATGGTCATGATGCATTATTATCTGTTTATGTATTGTTGGACTCAATGTGCTAATATCTTGTTAAGAATTTTTTGAATCTATATTCTATATTTTCAGAGTCTTTTGGTAGTTATTTAAAAGTTTTCTCAAGAATTTATGATGCTATATGGAACATGTAGAGCCAGGAATACGTAATTTTTAAAAAATTAAAATATTTTCAAATGGTTCTCACAAAATGAGAGAATGTGGGCTAATGATTGGCCAAAGTTTCCAGCTAATCGTCTCAAATATTGGTAAAGAATAAACTCCCCTTAAAAAAGGTGATATGAAATTTTTGCTGTATATATCTTAGCAGGGTGCAAACAGGATCATCCTTTATTGGTGTTTAAAATAAAAGACTTGTGCAATCAGACTGCAATATGCTTAGGAAACGAGAATTTTTTGTTGTTGTTCATTCATGTTTTATGACTAATGAATGTTGAGATCTATAAACTATTTGACTTCTCAATTCTGGGCTTTCTTTTTATAAGAGCTCAATTCCAGATTAGCAGAGGAGCTCGATCTGGCAATGAGAGCTTGCTAAGCAAGAAGCAGCTCATTGGGCACCAGTGTGCTCACGGCATTAGGAACAGCAGACTGTGCCGCTGGAGATGGGGGACGTTGTCTTCTCTGGAGATTTTACACAAGGTTGAAACTCTTTTTTGGGGGAGGGAGGCTCTTACACAATTATTCTGTTCAGGGATAAAGATATCAGCTAGAGAACTTTGCATGCCTACTTTAGAAGTAGTAGTAGTAGTAGTCTGATGAAAGAGAAGTCTGAAGCGATGTGACCTTTTCAGCTAAGGTGCCAAAGACGACTTCGGTAGGAATTCAGAAGGTGTGGGAGTAAATGCATGGATTTTGAATCAGGTGACTATGGATAGGATTATTGGCTTTATCACTTACAGGGCATGTTTTTGTTCTGGATACTTCCACTTCTGGAGCCACAATGTCCTTTGTATCTACCTATAAAGATTCTTGTAGGAGCGTCTGGGTGGCTCAGTCACTAAGCATCTGCCTTCGGCTCAGGTCATGATCCCAGAGTCCTGGGATCGAGCCCCACATCGGGTGCCCTGCTCCGCGGGAAGCCTGCTTCTCCCTCTCCCACTCCCCCTGCTTGTGTTCCCTCTCTCGCTTTGTCTCTCTCTGTCAAATAAATAAATAAAATCTTAAAAAAAAGATTCCTGTAAAAAATAAATGAACAATATATATAAAGTCCTTGACATACACTAACAAACAAATGTTAATTCCCTTATTTTTTATAGGTCAGTATTCAAAACATTGAAACAGTATGTTCACTATTTTTTGAGAATTATTTTAAAAAGTCCAGACTTCTTTGACAATTTTTCTTCTATTTGTGTGGTTGTGTTTTTAGTCTCCCTCCTTCCCTCTCTCTCTCTCTCGTCAGCTCTATGAAGACAACAAACTTGTCTACATGGCCCATGGTTGTAGTCCCAGATATTAGCATAGAAATTGGTACATAGTAAGCAATAATATTTATTTCTTAAATAAGCAAATACATGCTGCTTGCAAGTCATTCCTATACAACTTCTGGTCTTTGGAAACTTCTTAATTGCCTGGTTCCCCCCCAGAGAGGCCAAGATACCAGAACGCATTCCAATCAGCAAAGGCTACGAAAGTGAAGAAATATATACAGATGGCCAGAGGCGGTTTAACTCATTCTTCTTCAGCCCAGAAAATAACTCCCAAAACAGAATACTTCTTTTTGATAGGGATATTTTGTCTTGTGGGATAGCTAATAGTTAAGCCAAAGAAGTCTTGGTTATGAATGTTGTGACTATCAGCTTTTATGAGTTTATTTTGAATGGGCAGTGAATTCCTTTTTCTGCTGAAAATTTCTTCAGGTTTAATGTCTGTTTAACTTTGTAAATCACCTGATGTATAATCCAACCAACGCTAAAGCCCTATCTGCAATGTTGAGAGCTATTGAGACTCTGGCTATTTAAAACGTTCAAAGGAGGCTTTGAATGACCACACACAAATCTGATCACTACAGGAGGGACACAAGAATAAAGGATTTCTTGCGTACAGTGATTAGAACCCAGAAGAGTCCTTCTGAGAGGCACACAGCGCTGGTGACAGGAGATTAATGTGGCTAGCTGGTTTCTTGGCTGGCATGTTAAGCCAATTAATGATAAGGTACATCTACCTGGCAGCTGAATTCTTTCCCTCCCATTTCTTTTTTCAAGAGATGTATATTTAAGAAAAAAAGCAATGCAAAAAAAAAAAAAAAAAAAGGCAGCTTGGTTTTTTTTTTTTTTTTTGCCATTTGTTCTTAAAATTTCCTTTCTAGAAATAAATGCAAGAATGTTTTTGGAACCATCTGAAAAAAATGTGTTTCTATTTCCAGGAGGACTTGAACCAGATTTGAGATCATATTAAGTTTAATTGACAGCTCTTCAGCAGAAAGGCTAACAATTCAAATCCTCAGTCCTCTCTACAAGTGGAGTTTTTCTTCAAGATTGTCAAATAAATATGTTTTGGGAAGATGGTAATTAAGTGTGAACAGATGGCCATTTTTAGCTGAGATATTAAGTGTAGATATTTAATGGAATCATTTGCCTGTTGGGGTCAGTGGGTGTGATGTAGTATACTGGTTGGCAAGACATCAGGTTTGTCAAAGCTAATTGGGAAGGGGTGATAAAGATTAGCTTCCTCATATGGTGGTAAGGACGGGGGAAGTCTAAGACTTGGGAGGAGGATTACGCCACCGTGCTATACTATGCCAAAACCTTACACTGCAGCTCTGTAGACTCAAGAATGCCAAAACAGAAATAATACGATTTCCAACCAACAACATTGTGGTAGAGGGAAAGGGGCCCCGGATATTTGGTTCGACTTACTGCTGTGCTCCTCACTGACCTTGTGACCTGGGGCATGTGCCTGAATTCCTCTGTGCCCCCAGAGTCCTCATTTTTCAAGTGGAGAAAGGTTGGAGTTAAAATTCAATTCGGTTATTTTCCAAAGCATTGTCTGGCCAGCAAGTTCTTACAAGATCAAAGGACACTTCTATGCCTTTGTGTATTGTGGGTACTTTTCTGTCTTCTCCTTAGTTAAGTACAAAATACTACCCAAAGCTTGCAAATGCCAGAGTTTCAGGACGTAGCCTTCTCCTTCATACACCTTACATTGCAAGGATTTGCAAAGCTCAGGATACGTGAGCTGCAGATTTCAGGAGAATCCAGGATCTGAACTCATAGCTAAGAATATGTCATTATGTTCATTATTATCTCCAATATCTTAGACTCATCATTGTGAAGCACATGTTCCTGTGATCATTGTCAGGAATGATGTCTGTTTTTAAACTAATGGACACTCATGAACTTAGAGGCAGAGGACAGCTTCTCTGAGAGGGAGCAAGAGACTTGGGAGGTGACATCCTGACACATAGCCCCCCATTTCGGTAGAGGGACGTCAGGGCTGTTAGGGCAATAATCCTACATAGTTGTGGCTGAATCAGGCTGGGCCCTGGACCACCTCTTCCAGAATATTTGGATGCTTCTCTGTAACCTGAACAATTGGCCAGATGGATTACAGGTCTTTTTTACGGTTTTAATTAGACCTTAATTGATCCAATGCATGGCAAATGCCCAGAATCAGGAAAGGACAAGATGCCTTTCCAACAAGCATTTTATTCCCTCATAATCAATGTCAAAACACTTCTTGCTTTGTATACAATCCATCTGACTAATGAGTGAGTCTTAAATTGAGAAGTTCCTTGCAATTTACTTTAGAACAAGATTTCCCCATTCTATAATCTCGTAGCATCTCCATGGAGCTACTCAGTAGCTTAGGTCATGGGATGGATTACAAAGGGTGTCTAGAAGATGATAATTGCTGTTTGGAAATTCGAAATGATTGGAAAAACAAATGGAAATACCAAGCTTTCAGAATTTAGTGTCTACCCAACGATCATCTACATAAATTTTTCACTGGGACTATGTGTCAGATGTATCGAGAACAACCAGGTATGGAATGTAAACAGAATTGAGAATCTTACCAATTAAAAAAAAAATTACAGATAGATGATAGATAGGTGTGCTTTGGTAGTGAGCTTATATTCAACAATCACATATTTTTTTTTAAAGATTTTATTTATTTATTTGACAGAGAGATAGACAGAAGAGCACAAGCAGAGGGAGTGGCAGAGGGAGAGGGAGAAGCAGGCTCTGCACTGAGCAGGGAACCCGATGCGGGACTCGATCCCAGGACCCTGAGATCATGACCTGAGCCGAAGGCAGACGCTTAACCATCTGAGCCATCCAGGCGCCCCAACAATCACATATTTTAACAATAAAACTAAACATGAATTAAAACTTTAGCATGAAATATACACGTGTTCATTGTCATCTTAACTCATGGTTGCTGATTTTAACTCCCATGTATGTTACATGGCTGCCACCTCCTTGTCTTTCAGGTCTTATATCTTCCCTGACTACTTTAGCTAAAAAACTTCCCACCTAAAAAAGCCCCCATCTGCCTAGCATAGGGTGCAATAGGACAATTATGCAGAGACCACAACTTATGCCTTTTAATCCTTTATTATTAAAATAATAGAACTGAGTTTTGGCCAGGCATCTGGCTGCCCAAGTAGACACTACCTTTCCCAGATGTCCTTGTAAGTAGTTGTGGCCCCGTGACTAAGTGTGGGTCAATAGGAAATGAGAGGAATGAAAACATATCACACGTGGGTCATCTCCATAATGATGAGATGCCCTGGATATTCTCTATTTCTTTCACACAGGCTGAAATGCGGACACGGGCTGGTGAGGTGCTCCAACCTTGTGCGTGAGGACACCACCCTGGGGCATGGACAGGGAGATCGAAGCAATCTGGGGTCTTGGAAGCCCTTACAGATGGAGCCACCTTGTAATCCTGGACAGGTCATCTCTGGGAGCAAGAAATATATATATTTTCTTTGAGCATCTGATTTCTGATCTCTTTGTTATTAAAATTCACCTATAGCTTAAACCAGACACTCTCTACCCCATCTCTCTATTTCATTTTCTTCATAGCAGTTACCACCAACTTTATCTATCTTATTTATCTGTTTGTTTACTTGTTTATTGTCTGTCTTCCCTCACTGGAATGTAATTTCCATGAAAGCAGAAATCTTATGTTAACTTCTGCATCCCCAATGGCTAGAACAGTGCCTGGCGCATAGTAGTACTCAATATGTATTTGTGAATGAATGAATGAATGAATGAATGAATGAATGAATGGGTCATAATTAGGAAAGCAGTATTAGTTATAAGAGTACATTTGAGTGGATTGTTATAAGGCTACTACATATCTCTAAGAATGTGGCTTTGGTTTGAGTCACCATCATCATCCTTCACTGGTAAGTCAAATTGTTTCTACCTTGAGTCACACACATCCCAGCTTCCCTGGTAAGAGGGAAGGCCTAGGGCCAGTCTGCAAGTGGCAACTATTGAGCTCTTCTATGGTTTCAAATGGGATAGTTTGGTGGGATAAGATGAGATGAGAAGAAAGAGGCAAGAGGGTGAGCCAAGTAGTAGTAGTTTTTTTTTGATTGAAGTTTTTTGACTGAAGTATAGTGACATACAATGTTTAATTAAATTATAGGTGACACACAACTAATACGTTAGTTCCAGGTGTACAACATAGCCATTCAACAAGTCTAGATGTCATGCTGTGCTCACCACAAGGGTAGCTGCCATCTGCAAAAATAGTATTCTTATTCCATCTAAAACTTGGGGGTCATGAGTCGGGTGACGATATAATTCGATGGCCAAACTGCACACTTTGAGAGAGCTATGAATAATTATGTCAGGGCAATAAGTGCAAACAGGGACTGTTTCAGACAAACCTTAGCCATTGCCTCGTTAAGTATCCATTCACACAGAAAACCTGCCTGTCTTCTTTGAAAGATGGACACCACATTTGAGAAATGGCTCTCTCAAGAATTTAATGAGTGACAAGCTCCTCAGGAAATACAGAAGGGGTCCTGTGTTTTCTCCTGTGGCTGGATGTTTTGCTGAAATATGAGTGATTCAATGTATCAGCTTCCAGAATATTTCACCTCCAGATTCATTCCACTGTAATTCATTTAAGAATATAAAGTAAAAGCTGACCAGCAGGCTGCAATACAAAAGAAGCAATTATTAAGGTTTCAAGATCAGGAAGGGCTTTAGCACAACAGAATTGTTAGAAGATTTGCTTTTAGCCATAGCAAAAAAGAACATATTTTAGGACTTCTATAAGCTGAGAGAAGCAGTTGCCCGTTCTTGGGAGACATAAACATTTGAAACAGAGGGTTATGGAAATGTGCAAAATATGTAAACAAAAAAGAGATGTGCTAGAGAGGAAGATATGGAAACAACTTGCAAAAGGAGAGATGTCATACACGATGAGAAATTTAGTAAGACATCAAAACCGCAGGGCTCTGTTATGGGTTATGGTAGAGCCCATGGGATTTTTGGAGTAGATCCTCCGCAGGCTTAGGCTGTAAGTGTGAGGTAACAGAACAGTGGGATTCATTTGGTCATTGACACATATTTATTGAGGGCTTGCTAGGCACCTGTGATGAACTGGTGGAGGGAGGGGGTTTTCCCTTTATCCTTGGGTCAGGATTAACATTAGTACATTAATCTCAAAGACTGGTCACATATATTCACACTTGGTAGATCATAAAAGAGTCATACAAATGAGGAACTTAACCAAGAGTGATGTTTACAACTAAATCTTTAATAAGGGGAAGTCACAGAGGAGCACGATGCCATGGCAACCCTTATTTACCCATCATGCCTGTTCTGGGAGCTTTTTATATTTAAAGGAGAGATGAATTCTCTCTCATGATGAATCAGGACACAATCTGACCCCTATAGGGCCATATTCTAGTCATAAAATTGTGACATATTTTATATCTGGACTTTACTGACCAGTGAAAGTAAGATATTTATCCTGAGTTTCACTATAATTGGGAGTCAGAATAATAAAGCAGATGAGAGTTTACTTGACCTGGAATAAAGATGTATTGTTGGGAGAAAATTGGGAAAGGTAGTCTGAGGTTTCTGGTTGAGTAAATCCTGCTTGGTTCCAGGGAAAATGATTCATTTTAGAGTAGTCTTCAGGTTACAGTGGTTCTCAGACTTTACCATGAACAAGAATATGCTTAAAATGCAGATCTCTGGGCCCATCCCCAGAGATTGCGATTCAGCGAGTCCAGGATTAGGTGTAGAAAACCGCATTTTTAGTAAGCTTTCCAGGTGATTTTTTTAAGCAAGCCATTCTCGGACCATACCTTGAGAAACACTGTCCTGGAAAAACCACCCCGATTACCTGGAATCCTCTGATGGAGCTACAGAGACCCGAGACAGGTTTTTTGGAACCTGGTGCAGACTCCCAGAGGACAAGCTGCTGCTTTAGTTTTCCTCCCCTAATTAATAGAATCTGGAGCCCACAGTAGCTGGCACGCGATTTAGAGGTATTTTAAACAAGACAAAACAAATGATGTGCAGCTGGAAACTGCTACCTTGAAATATAAATTCAGCTGTGATTTGTATTCAATTTCTTACAGACGTGGCGCAGTGACATGATCGCACTTTCTAAGTCCAGTACGCTGGAGTGGTGACCAACAAGCATCGGACAAGGGCAGCCTGCTCTGGGGCACATGTGACCTTTATTATTTCTTAGAGTTATGACCATGTAAATATGCAACATGACCAGAGCTGAAATGCCTGAGCATTTCGTTTCAATAGAGCGCTTCTAGTCCTCTGACTGTAGCACAAAATCATCCATGAATATACTATCTGTGTGATCTTATTTTTCTTTATGGACAATGGTATAGCTGCCATGTTGCATTAAAATGACATCACAGCAACCTTAACTTTCTTATGCTTGTTTGCTATTTAGTCAAACATGCTCGTGGAGAAAGTTGCAGAGAATGACCGTGGCTTTGGGATTTGTAATTCTCTTGGGGCTTCCTCTTTGCCTTTGACTCAGCAAGCAGAGCTACTGAATCTCTCCGTAGACGCGTTTATGGAGTGTATTCTCAAACTTTATATCACAATTCCTTGGGTGGTGCTTGTTTAAAATTCAGCTTCCTCGGGCGCCTGGGTGGCTCAGTTGGTTAAGCAACTGCCTTCCGCTCAGGTCATGATCCTGGACTCCCTGGATCGAGTCCCGCATCGGGCTCCCTGCTCAGCGGGGGGTCTGCTTCTCCCTCTGACCCTCCCTCCTCTCATGTGCTCTCTCTCATTCTCTCTCAAATAAATAAATAAAATCTTAAAAAAAAATAAAATAAAATTCAGCTTCCTCGGCCTCATAGGCAGATATGCTGATTCAGGCCTGGAGTGGAGTTGAAGAATGAGTTTTTTTTTTTTTTTTTTAAACAAGACCTCTTGATAATTCTGAGGCAGGTGGTCCACAGATTCCACGTTGAGTAGAACTTTAGATGAGCACAACAGGCAGATGATAAGTGGAAATTATGGTCTCTGCAACTGATGCACATAAATACAAGAGAGAACGCAAAGACGTTCAAGTTCAAGGAAGACATGATAATGGCCAACATTTATTGAGTCCTCGCTACCATCCAGTCACATGTATTAACTCTCTTAATTCTCAGAGCCAGGTTCTGTTATTATCTTTATTTACAATTAAGAAATTGAAGCAGAGAGATTTTAATGATCTTGTCTAGAATCACAAAGCTATTAAGTAACAAGGTGGATTTGAGCTGGCAGGTCTGCCCCCAAAGCACTTATTCTAACTGCAACCTTGTACAGCCTTCTGCTGGTGAGCTTTGCTTTCAGAATCCAAATTGCCAGGTATAGAGATTGGTGTTTGCTTAGTGTGTGTGTGTGTGTGTGTGTGTGTGTGTGTGAACATTTATATGACAAATTCTCATTTTTTAATCAAAAGAATTAATTTATGATTGCATTTGTATTAAAATATTAAACATACACTGTAAGAAATTCTAGCCAGGCATGAAACTCAACACTGGGAATATAGAAATAAAGACCTTTAGGGGAGCTTACTGCGTAATGAGAAAAAGAGAGCTGGTCACAGGCCAGAACAATGTACTGAGCAACTACAACTTGGTATTGGTGGTTGATACAATGGAGAGCAGCATAAGGTTTTGTGGAAGCACTGGGCAGTAGGGGTGGGAATGTCATGCTGTCCAACCATTGATTGGATCTAGGTTAGACTGATTTAAGAGACTTCATGGAAGAAGTAAGACCTAAGTGGCATCTGAAGAATGTACCATAGAGGCCACAAAACTCTAAGTGCCCACCATGTGCTCCATCCTCCTTTGAGGAAGCTCTTTCCATGTAGATTTGCCATGAGTTAGGTCATGTTACTCTGTAACCCTGGTCATAACTGCCTAGATCGGGGACTGGTGCCCAACTCAAAGACAATTGTTTAGAAAGAAGGTAACAATCCATTTGGTTGGGGAATAGAAGTATAAATGAACCTAGGAAGCAATGGACAACTGTGTTTGAGGCAATGATAAGAGGTCCCGAACACTGTTACTTAAAGCATGATCCATGAATGTATGCTAATCCATGAAAAGTCTGTTCCAAGTATGCGAAGAGGCAAGTCCTGAAATTGAGAGGAAGAGTAGAAACTTCCATAGTGGGGGCGCCTGGGTGGCTCAGATAGTTACGTGTCTGCCTTCGGCTCAGGTCATGACCCCAGGGTCTTGGGATTGAGCCCCACATCGGGCTCCTGACTCAGCGGGGAGTCTGCTTCTTCTTCTCCCTCTGCTTCTCCCACTGCTCATGCTCTCTCTCTCTGTATCTCTGTGTCTCAAATGAATAAATAAAAACCTTTAAAAAAAAAAAAAAAAGAAACTTCCATAGTGATTGAGCATTGCTGGAGCATCCAAGGACGTGCCTAGTGGCTGTATTAGTTATCTCTTAGTGCAAAAAAAATTATCCCCATACTTAGTGGCTTTGAACAGCAATAAACATGTATTTTATCACATCATTTCTGTAGTTGAGAAAGTGAGGATCTGCTTAGTTGGGTGTTACTGACTTGGAATCTCTCATGAGGCTGCAGTTGTCTGAAGGGTAGATTTTTAAGTTTAAAAATAAAAAAAATATAATTTCTGACATATTACAAACATTGATATTTCAAAGAAAATTATTACATTTCTCTTTTAACTGTATTCAATGGACTCTAATGGACACAATTATTGGATAATCACCATGTCCAGTTAAAAACACATGAACAAGAATTTTTTAACACTTAGATTTTTAAAAAGATATAAAATTCCCATCTATCTATCATCTATCATCTCTTTATGTATATCTCCTTTAAGTCACTTTTCCATTTCATTTCACCCAGCAAAATTATTAGAAAGCTAATCTTTATTGAAAACCTTTTACCAATCACCTATCATAATTCTCTGCTAGAAAAATATGTACATAAATTGAAATTTTAAAATCATTTTGTGTGACTTAAGGATCCATGTGTTAAAACTTTCTGGTCAGAATTGAGTTACCATGGCAAATATTATTGGTATACAATTGATCAAAATGTAATGAATATATGATAGATATTGATAAATAACCAATAAAGCAAAATTTTCTTGGAATTGCTTCTCTAAATGAGATAGAGCAGTTACTTTTTTAGTTTGTGATTCCATTGGATAAAATGACTTATTTCCAAAATTAGAGGGAGTTCAGCATTAATTTTATACCTGGTTTTCATTTTTATAGGTGTCTGTGTAAAATCTTGTTCTTATACACAGATAGGTGTGAATAGACTAAGTTTGTTATAGTAATGTCACTCATTTCTTTTGACTATTTTTGGCTTCTGTATCAAAAATCACATGAGAGGTACCATAAAAATTTTTTTGATGATCTCGTAGCTGATAATTAGGTTCTAATTCAATTTTGTTTAAAGCAAAGAATTCAAAACATCTTTGCACTTCAGAGGGATATAATATATAGTCATTAGAGTCATTCATTTTTCTGTTTCTGGGAAAATACCAAAAAACTTCACCCATATCCTTGAAAAGTCTTCACCAAGTCCTGAGAAATGGCTATTAATTTTACCGGTACTCTTACACTCAGTGTCACCCCTAGAACCTAACATGTTTAGAAAGGGTTAGGAATTAAAAATATTATTAATTTCAACACAATTTTACCAATAAAGTATTTTCTTTCAAATGCTTTTAACTTCTCACATCCTTTAGAAATTTATAATAAAAACTGTTCACTCATTCAGTTTATAAAAAATATCCACCCTCTGACCTTATTGTCAAAACCAGTCCCCTTTGTCAAAGGAATTAGACAAAGCAGAAATACTTTGTTAGAAAAAGTCTAATTTCATTTTTTAAAAATAATTTTATTTTTATTAAGTCAATATAGTGACATATTTTATTTAATGTAATTTTATAAAATCTACTAAAAATAAATTATAGAGGAAAATAATGCCTATATTAAAATGTTATAGGTCATATAACTAATTTTTATGTTATGTTATAAAAAACGAATCTATATTCTGTTTCATATTACTTTGTTATAAAGCAATATAAAATTTAATTAAATTTATTACATTCTTAAGGAGACAATGAGTATTATAAAAGGCATGCCATTCCTTCAATGTATGATCTAGCAGCTGATAATTAGGTTCTATTTCAATTTTGTTTAAAGCAAAGATTCAAAATAGCTCTGTCTTCCTTCCTTCTATGTATTTTGAAGCTTATTTTTTATCATACTTTTAATCCTTTTATTTTAAAAATATGAAACAGTTATTTTATATTCTGTATAATTCCACTATCTAATAAATTTGCATATCTCATCCTATTGTTTTATTTTCCTCTGACTCTCACTTATGTTATATTGCTTCCATTTCTGTTCTGTGATTTTTTTTAAAGATTTTATTTATTTATTTGACAGAGAGAGGCACAGCAAGAGAGGGGACACAAACAGAGGGAGTGGGAGAGGGAGAAGCAGGCTTCCCGCTGAGCAGGGAGCCTGATCCAGGGCTTGATCCCAGGACCCTGAGATCATGACCTGAGCTGAAGGCAGACGCTTAACGACTGAGCCACCCAGGCATCCCTGTTCTGTGATTTTTTTTTTTTATTGTGAACTCATATTGGTTGTAATTCCATCAGTGGGATATTGTTGAGGCTGAATCTGAGCATACATTCTCCTAGGGAAGATTTTTGTTGCTTCTACAAGGCACCTATGGGCATTAAATCTGAGTCCACGTTAAATTAGTCATTAAAGTACAGTCCCTCTTAAATTATGTCTCTATTTATAGTTTCTAGAAGCATGTAAGCAGTACAGATCCAGTTCCAAACTGTACATGAAGGCTAGCCTGTGCTCATTTATTCTCAGGGAATCTTTAAAAAAAATTCCTCCATGCCCCCAGGTCCCCGGCAATATTCTTTATTGTTGGCTCATGCAGATGAAGCGCTTTCCCACCTTTTTCACCCTTTCCTGAAGGTATATTCCTTCTTGGGTACCATCTTTTGCGTAGGGTCATCTTAACCTCTGGCGTATTTCTCTGCCCTATTCCAAGGCTGTTTCTTCAGCGCCCTCTACAGGCCAATGCCCTAAGCCACCAGGATTCATACAGGCACCAGGGTCTAGCAACTCAGAATCACAGCCCGTGATTACTCATGCTACTTCACTCAGTTGTTCTCCCTTTCCATGTTTGTTAGGTGTTTTTATCCACAAATAGGAAGTATTTAAAAAAGCATTGAGCAGTAGTGATGTGCTTTGATCTTGTAGATGGTAGAGTTACAAAAAAGAGGCAAAACACTGTTTCTGTTTCTGTGGAACTCATTGTCTAAACAGAGAGATGTAAGGGCGGGTTAACTGAAAACATAGAGGCATTGGAAACGGCCTGTGGAAACGACTAACCAGATGTGAGACGGGGGCAGGGATACCAGGAAGATCTCACCTGATACAGTCTTGAAAGAAGACTAGGAAAGACACACACAGAGGCCAGGGCAAAGGCTTCTCAGGCAGACAGAACAGATGGGGACAAAGGCCTGGAGGTGTAAAATGGCATGGTATAAAAAAGTCAGCATTGGTGGAGTGTGGAATATTGAGAATTTAGATTAAACAAGCAGAACTTTTTTTTTTCTTTTTTTTTTATTCTTATGTTAATCCCCATACATTACATCATTAGTTTTAGATGAAGTGTTCCATGATTCATTGTTTGTGCACAACACCCAGTGCTCCATGCAGAATGTGCCCTCCTCAATACCCACCACCAGGCTAACCCATCCTCCCACCCCCCTCCCCTCTAGAACCCTCAGTTTGTTTTTCAGAGTCCATCGTCTCTCATGGTTCGTCTACCCCTCCGATTCCCCCCCTTCATTCTTCCCCTCCTGCTATCTCCTTCTTCTTTTTTTTTCTTAACATATATTGCATTACTTGTTTCAGAGGTACAGATCTGAGATTCAACAGTCTTGCACAATTCACAGCGTAAACAAGCAGAACTTTTGACATTAAACAATTGCTACGAGGAGAACCCGAAGTTGCTTTTGAAACGTACGAGGAGTTCTCTGCATTCTGCTTCATGTTGATTAAAGGGAGTGTTTTTGGCAGCAGAGCAACTATGCAGAATTGGCTGAAGGAACTTTACAGATGCCATTTCAAACTGTAGGTATTCAGGGCCTTGTTTAATGGTATCTTGGAACATAATAGAAGTCTAGTTAATTTCAAGCATTTGGAACTGGGTCCTAATCAGCCTTAGTATTTCCCTATACTGACCTCAAAATTATCAAAGGGAAATAGGAAGACATAGTTTTATAACTGGTTTATTGAGAAATTGCCCCTCAGTGGGTATAAAGAATAGTTTCACTTTGTTTCATCATTCATCCATGCTCTGCTGAATTGCCTTCCCCATCACCTGATGATATCTTGGGCAGACTCTACAATTTTCCAGTCATCTTTTGCAATTAAAAGCCGTTTTCAGTTCTGTCTACATCTCCCCTTCTCACCTCCCTCCAATGGAAGTTTTACCTCTGGCTCCAAGGGCAGTCGAGAGAGTGGGGCATGATCTGCTCATTCACCTCTCCAGACTCTCCAGCCCTGGATTGGAGCATGAGGGGGGACACACCCTCTCTTTCCCTCGTCTAGGCTACAACAGCTCAGCTATTAGGCAAAGGGAGAAGAATAGAAAAACAGGGGGAAAATTTTTCTCTCCTGGCTAGGAAGGATGCCATCTCGTGTCTATTGGTTTTGCTAGGTGTAAGTGGAAGGTGTGAACATGCTGGTTTTCTGTGGGGGTCGTGTAGATTCCTCAGAGGGGACTGTGGAAAGCCTCACAACCATAATTTCTTAATGAGGGAGATCCAGCCCTTGCCTGAGCTTTTAACTCTTCCCAGTCCATCTGATTGTTCCCCTACGGTCTCTTCGATGGGTCTTTGTCTCTCCAGAGTCCCTGAGAAGAAAGGGTGAGGAAGGCTTGGGGTCAAATTTATTTTTGGTAACTCTAGAATGTGGGGCACTTGAAGGGCCTTGTTTTCAAATCTGAGTTCTAGTCCACAAACTTCAGTCCAACAACCACCAAAAGTCCAATTGAACATTTTTTTAAAAGATTTACTCATTGATTTTAGATTTATTTAGATTTTTTTTTTAAGATTTACTTATTTATTTTGGAGAGAGAGAGAGAGGGAGAGAGAGCATGAGCAGAAGGGGCAGGGGCAGCGGCAGAGGGAGAGAGAGCCTCAAGTAGACTTCATGCAGAGTGAGAAGGCCCACGCAGGGCTTGATCTCATCGGCCTGAGATCACAACCTGAGCGGAAACCGAGAGTCCAGTGCCTAATGACTGCACCACCCAAGGTGCCCCTCAACATCTTTTCACAGTTATATTTTAGCAAGTATTTTCTTTGGGTTAAGTAGAAGGACCTCTCCAATTCAGTTGGGTTCTGTGGTTAGTGCTGGTGTTGGATTTTAAGAGAGATTCTGAAAATCAAATCCCTCTCTCTCCCCATCTCCCTGTCCCATTAAAATTAGAGAAACTAGTTAGGGTTGCCAGATAAACTAATGGTAAGATTAGAAGTCTCTTCATTGATGAGATATTCCATAGAATACGGTTAGCCTGGAGAATAAAAGATTCAGGGATTATATAATTGTCTTTAAATATATGATGGATTTTCAGGTATCATAGGCATTAGGTCTTCTGTACCTGGGAAGTTACACTTAATTTCATTCTATGCAGGAATTTCTCAAAATCAAATGTTTGTAAAGGTGAAATTGACTATCTGAGGAGGCAGTGAACTCCCTGTTATTGAAGCATATTATTAAAGCATAATTTGGCCACCACCTGGTAGGGATTTTGTCAAGGGGCCTTAACGATAGTTGTAAATCATGAGTTGACTTGCAATATTCCTTTCAATTTTTTGGTTCTTTTCCTCAAGAGCTGACAGAATAGCTAATCACATTAGTCAATACTTAGGAACATTCAGAATATTGGTGACATCAATACTGATCTAGGTTCTGATTCTTAGCCTTTTAGCTTTTCAGTTTAAAAACCATAGTATTTGCAATTTTTTGGTTATCTTGTAAAATGACAATATACTGATGTGTTAGAATATTTATGTACTTATTTTAATATAAAATACATGTTTTTAGGAAGAACATTTATGTCTACTTTTTAGGACACTATTTTACCAACATCAAGGCATTTACAAAACTAATTCATAATCAGAAGTTTCCATTCAGCAAACACTCAAATCAAGGTAGTTTGATGGTTTCAGGAAAAGCATTGAGAATTTTTGCTCTTCTAATATATGCTATTCCTGGAGTATTGGTACTTCAATGTTGACTCTTATGAAGCAGATTACAATGAAAATTCCATTGTGATTTTTTTTGAACCTGAAAAAATTATTTCAAAGCTTCATTAGAAGAAACTGAAGAGACAAAATTTTTGAAAATGAAGAGCTTATAGCCCTACCTATACATTTTATTAAAATGTTATAATTAATTAAAACAGTGTAATGTAATACTAATATAAAATGGGTTGATAGATCGATGGAAAAGACTAGGAAGCCCCCAGGTAGACTCTATTGTGTAAGATAATTTAATATATCTTTAAGGAAGCATCATAAATCAGAAAGGTGAGAAAGATTTATTTAGTAAATTTTAGTTGCACATACCTACTTGGCAATAGAAGATAGTGGAAAAAAAAAGATTCAGATCCACATTTTGTACAATATTTCAAAATATATCCTATGTTAATTAGTGAAGTATTATTGATAAAACCATAATAAACCCTAGATTAAAACAGAAAAATATTTTAACTCAGAGGGTTAGAAAGGCATTTATTTATTTACTTATTTTTAAAGATTTTATTTATTTATTTGAGAGAGAGAGAGCAGAGCAGGAAAAGTGGCAGAGAGAGAAGCAAGCTCCCCGCTGACCCTGGGATCATGACTTTACCCTTAGCTGAAGGCAGCCGCTTAACCCACTGAGCCACCCAGGCGTCCCAAGAAAGGCTTTTAAATTAAAAAGTGATAGAAGAAATAACAGAGGGAAAGAAAAATGTTTGTATTATGTAGAAATGTAAAACATTAAGAAACAACTTATGTAATCAAAAAGAAAAAAACTGGTAAAAATAATTGGCAATCTATACAACAAAGAAATGCTTAATTTCTTTACCAGAGAGAGCTCATTCAAATTCACAAGAAAAATGACTTAAACTAATGGGACAGGAGGCATGAACACACAATTCACAAAGAGAAAAATCAAATGGCAAATAAACATATGGAAAAATGTTCAGCCTCATTAAGAAATGTGAATTAAAATGAGGTGTAATTTCACCTTCTAAATTATCCACGATTTAATTGTTTTGAAGAGTAATCACACTGATGAGAGAGCAGAGAAAAGCAATTTAGTAATATGTGTCAAGAGCTCTAAAATGTCAATATTCCATGGCCTTATAATTCCATTTCCAGAATCTGTCCTGAGGAAATAATACAAGTAGAGCAGAAATTTTTCATCCCTGCAGAATATTGAAAATCATGAAACATTTTTAAGAACTAAGTAATAAGGAAATAGTCAAATAAATCATGGCATCTGCATATTCAGGAATCTTGTGATGCTATTAAGATTGTGTTTATGAGCAGTTTCTAATTATGTGGGGAAATGCTTGCCTTGTAATGCTAGGCAAAAAGAGAAAAATATGCAATTCCTTACAAAATGCTTTACAAAAAAGGCTAGAGGGAGGGTCATCAAAATATTAATAAAAAATTGTCATCAGCGTCAGGGATAATATCACGGTATTTTGGACCATGTTGGATAAACCCAGCCAAAATCTTACTCTTTGACTCGGTTTTCTCTTGAAGCCTATGGCTAGCCATCCTTCTGGTAACTTGAGGTTTCCTTAGTCAGATGCTAATCAATTTAATTTGCTTACTTCTTTCTTTTCATTAGTGATATCAGCAGGTAACCTTGATTATGCTTGAGACATTTGGCCTCTTCACCAGGTTTGGGAATCTCTAAGTTTTTGAGAAACTCACTTACAAACAGATTTGGATGAAGTTCCAAAGATGACTCCTGTCACTTATTTTTAAGGTGATTCTACTGGCTTTGGTTTTACAGAATTATCACCCTCTCAGTTGGTCTAAAATTCTGGGACTGTATTTATTGAGTCTGTAGCCTTATTTTTTTAATTAATTAATTTATTTTTAATTTTTATTATGTTATGTTAGTCACCATACAGTACATCATTAGTTTTTGATGTAGTGTTCCATGATTCATTGCGTATAACACCAGTGCTCCATGCAATACATGCCCTCCTTAATACCCATCACCGGGCTAACCCATCCCCCCCACCGCCCTCCCCTCTAAAACTCTCAGTTTGTTTCTCAGAGTCCATAGTCTCTCATGGTTCGTCTCCCCTTCCGATTTCCCCCCCTTTCATTTTCCCTTCCTTCTCCTAATGTCCTCCATGCTATTCGCAGTCTTATTTGTGTTGAGCACATCATCTATCATCTTTTAGCCCTCTGCTCCCCCACCTAGGTTGATTTTTCCTTTTGTTGGCTACAAAGGTCAGGCTGGGCTATTTGGAGGGCTGCGTGTGTGGGAGGAAATTTTCAAGCAATCTGAACCAGTTTAGAAATCTTGGTCTTCCAACAGGAATGCAGGTGGGATATCTTGCTGTTTGCTCATGGCATGCCATAGAACACATGATTTTTCTTTTCTGAGCCATTTCCTGTCCTGTCAAAGAGACAGAGCGGGCTCCCTGCTCAGCAGGGAGTCTGCTTCTCCCTCTGACCCTCCCCCCTCTCATGCTCTCTATCTCATTCTCTCTCAAATAAATAAATAAAATCTTTAAAAAAAAAAAAAGAGACAGAGATGGGAATCATGGATGCAAAAGACCTACTACCTGTTTCACTGATCGTAACAAGAATGAGGTTAGCTTGCCATGTGTTTTTCTTTGCAAACTCGTGCTGACTTCTGGTAATCACTGTATACTTTCCAAGAGCTCATTTACTTCTGTTTACTAATCCCTCCTAACATTTTGGTAGGGATACATGCAATAACACTTTTTTTCATTTTTAAAATCAGGAAATCTGCTCATGTCCAGTATTATTTTTCATGTTTTGCTCTTCATGATTTCTCAAAAGTTATTGTAATTGTACCTACAGGTTATTTTAGTCTGCCGAAACCTCATTAATTTGGGTGTAGAGACCTAAATTCATTTAGCATGATTAGATGCTTTCTTTCAAATTTACCTTACATCAACATCTTTGATTCCCTACCAATGATGTTTGTTCTGTCCTTTTCAAATAGAAGGTCATTCTTGATGGAAAAGATAAAGCCACACTAGAATGAATTGTTTTTCTGTGTTAATCTGTCTACATTCAACCATCTTCTCCAACAGATTCAAGACCTATTCTATTGTGTTCTTACTCTACGCATGGTTGACCTAAACATTTTTATAAATCTCAGCTACATAGGGCGCCTGGGTGGCTCAGTTGGTTAAGCGACTGCCTTCAGCTCAGGTCATGATCCCACTGTCCTAGGATCGAGTCCCGCATCGGGCTCCCTGCTCTGCGGGGAGCCTGCTTCTCCCTCTCCCACTCCCCCTGCTTGTGTTCCCTCTCTCGCTGTGTCTCTCTCTGTCAAATAAATAGGTAAAATCTTTAAAAAAATAAAATTAAATTAAATAAAAAAAAAATCTCAGCTACATAATGCTTCTTGGAGATTTGTGTCTTTTGTATGACCTTAGGCAAATTTTTTTTTAAAGCTTTATTTTAGAGAGAGAAAGCGCACGTGATCATGGGGGAGGGGCAGACAGGGAGAGAGAATCTCAAACAGATTCTGAGAAGAGCATGGAGCCAGACTTGGGGCTCAATCTCATGACCCTGAGATCATGACCTGAGCCGAAATCAAGAGTCATGCCCTTGGGGTGTGTGGGTGGCTCAGTTGGTTAAGCGTCTGCCTTCTGCTCAGATCCTGGAATCGAGTCCCGCATCGGGACTCTGCCGCTCCCCTTGCATATGCTCTAATAAATAAATAAAATCTTAAAAAAAAAAAAGAGTCGGGTGCTTAACTGAGCCACCCAGGTGCCCCCCATAGGCAAATTTTTTAACCTTGGTTTTCTCATTTGTAAAAAGAGCATAATAATAGTATATCATCTGGTTGTAATGAAAGTTGAATGAGTCAGTATCTGTGAAGGGCCTACAGAGTCAGCACTACCTTTAAGTTAAATAAATGTTCTTAAAAAAAAAACTGTGCTCCCTAGAGAACCCTTCCCTCCGCTTTGCATATACCATCTGTTTCATTCGGTCATTGGGATTATCATAAGTGAACGGTTAGAATTTGTTTCTTCACCAATGGATGCTATAGAGTAGCCTCAGCTACTTACGAAGCACATGATGTGTATTTGATCACTTGGTGCATTACTGAGTCATAAACTCTTTAAATCACTTAGTCATTTTTATTGTAGCTCACTAAACTTTTCATAGTGTTTATGAATGATAACTTTTGAAAATGCTTTTATGACCTCTATGTATTCTGGCTTTTGAATACTTTTTCTTTTTCACTTTTTTTTTTTAAAAAAAACAAATAGCTGATACCATTTGTCATTTTTTAAAAAATTATTTTATTTATTTATTTTATTTTATTTCATTTTATTTTGGGGGGCAGCAAAGCAAAGTTTATTGAGCAATAGTAAAGTTTATTGAATGATAGAGTACAAAGCTCCTGAAGAGGGAGGGGACCCAAGAGGGTTGTCCTCCTTTTTTTTTTTTTTTTTAAGATTTTATTTATTTGAGAGAGAAAGAGCACACACAAGTGGGGGAGGACAGAGGGAGAGGGAGAAGCAGGCTCCCCACTGAGCAGGGAGCCCTACACAGGGCTCGATCCCAGGACCCTGAGATCATGGCCTGAGCTGAAGACAGATGCTTAACCGACTGAGCCACCCAGGTACCCCCCCCATTTGTCATTCTTAAAGAGAATAATAATAGTTTGGTACAAGGCTGATTTTTCTTCTCCCCTAATAGGTGTTTGAATGATGACAAAGTGATTTAAATTTCACCCACTAAGTTATATATGATTTCTAGCCCTTATTTACAAAGTGATTAACAAATTTATATACTAGAAAGTTCTGATGTTTTTCTGATTATTTAATATTAATCAATTTCTTCAACTTTTATGTGGAACATATTCCTTGTCCAATTTTGAAAACCTGCGTGTTTAGGTAGATTGCCCCATCCCAAACTTCCATGGCTTCTACCTTGATTTTCCAACTTTGATTAAATAACTATTTTTAACTAGCTTTGGTTGCCTTTTTTATCAGCTTAGGAAAAGAAGCCGAAATGTGTATATTTAACACATATATTGATGATGCAACCCTTACATGCCTAAACGCGAAAGTATGTATTTTGTCTCCTTTTCCTTTGGAGGATGTGTAAAACTCAATGTTTGTTGGAGTCTCTCAAGTTCTCCCTCCCCCCCCCCTTTTGAGCAGTAGAGAAGGTCTGTAGAAAAATGTATAGAATTTTTAGTGATTTAGAAAATGTGTGGTTCCCTGAAATCCTTTGGGCAGGATTTGGCTAATTGAAGAACAGAGTATCGTGTGAGGACTCGGGAAGTGAATCACCCAGCTCTATAAATGTGGGTGAGGTATCTCCAGCTTCCGGTCAGGACGACAGCACGGGCAGAGTTTGCCTGCTCTCTGCTGGCATTTACAGTCCATCCAAATGAACATCGAAGGGAGTTACGAGCGCTTCATGCTTGATGCCTACCATACACTCATTACCTCTGTGGAGGATTTGCAAAAAAGTGACTAAGACAGACAGTTGAGCTCTCTTTTCTTGCTCTACCCTGCTTTGCCAGCCTTGTAGTCTGAGACCTCCCTGCGGGGGTCTGACATCCTGGCTAAACTGAAATATTCGCTTCTTCCTAAATCTATCCAGCCTTCTGCTTCCTATAGTTTAATCAACAACTGGAGCTTTACTACACATTATACTGGGTATCAAAAAACTTTTGTTAGTCAGTGGAACTAGTGACTTGTTAATTAGCATGATAAATGTTGGAAAAGAGAGCCCTTTGGTGAAATTAAAAGCATTCAATTCATGCAGGTTGGCTGAGATCCGTGAAAGACACTGTCTCCATCTTCACATGAATGGAGTTTCAGAATCTGGCAAGGTTTGTACCCCATCCCCTTAAAGATGGTGCCAGAGACTTGGTCCCTAAGTGCTTCTGTGTCCAGCCATTGGCTTGGGACAGGGTTCTCAACCTCAGCACTACTGACATTTTGGGATGGGTAACTCCTTGCTGGGAGGGGCTGCGCATTGTAGGATGTTAACAGCACCCCCGACCTCTTCATACGAGATGTCAGTAGTAGATGCCCCTCCATGTGACAAGGAAAAATGTTGCCAGACGTTGCCAATGTCCCCTAGGGGGCAAAGTCGCCTAGTTGAGAACCACTTGTTGAGATTTCTGGGGGCATGATTCTGATTAGAAGGAAGGGGATCCTGCCTGAGGCATGTGGCGGTGCCTGAGGGGATGTGGCTCACAGAAATGGAGAATCTAAGGGACGGCTGTGACTCCCCCGAGTCATGGAGTAGATCAGATGACTAGTTTGTGCCCACTATGTTCCTGGATGGTTGTCCAATACTCCTCCGTCTGGCGTAACTGGGTCTGAGCATCTCTCGTATGCCCTAGAGGAGTCGTTTTGCCCTTCCAAGTTCAATGTTCTCTTTAGAAAGTAAGGTATTAGCACCTCTCTGTGCTCAGTTTGAGGCTTAAGTTCCGGATTCTAAAACGGCGGTTACATGTATTCAATGTTATAGAAATGTCAGAGTGAAAGCTAAAATTCCCCTTTCTCACGCACCCCCCAATGTTAACCCCCTCCACTTCATTTTTTTTTTTTCTGGAAAGTTTTGAAGGAACTAAAAAAATGTGGAGAATAATATAGCAAGCACCTGTGTATGAACCCACTACTCAAAATTGCCAAAAGTAGCATATTTTCACATTTTTTCCTGATATTTAAAGGAATAAAACATTATAAAGTTGAAATCTCTTTGTCCACTCTCAGTCACACCAGATGTCTTTTTCCAGAGGCAATTCCTATCATGACATGGGTGCGTATCCTTCACATTTTAACAATACGTTGATGAATCAGCAAACAGTATAATTTATTCACATAAATTATAGACTGTATTATTATGCAAATTAGCTTTGTTTTTACATGATTTACCTTTTCTTTTTATTATGCTTTTGAGATCTTTATTATGGAAAAGTATTTAATCACTATAACTTTCGTGTAGTAATCTATTGAATTAATATACTGTGTTTTGTTTAACCATCCCTATTAATGGACATTTCAGTTATTTGCAATTGTTATTTTTGTAAGCAAAGCAACAGTGAGCATATTTATCTATATGTCTTTGTGCATACGTGCGAGATTTCTCTAGGGCAAATAGTCCTAGTATAGTCATATAGTAAAACTGTTAGGTAGTATTTTCAGTCATTGTCCGTGGCCACATTGCTTTCTAAATTTAAGTGTGCAAGTTCACCTCGAGTAGAAGTTTATGTGTGTGTGTTGCATTTCCCAGATCTTACTTCTCCCCATTGGGTGATGTGAGAGCCTCCAGCGACCCACCTGGTCTCCAGTTGTAAATCAGATCTCCTCTGAGTGACTTGAGGTTGTCCAGCAGCATCTTAGCTCAGTTCATGGTAGTCTGACTGTTCATGCTTCCTCTTTCCACCCCTACACAGCTGGGCGCTGGGGGAGTCCATTGCAAGGGCTGCGGCTCTGTTTTGCTCTCCATTCACCACTAGGGGAGTCCTTCTCAATTCCCATCTCGCACAGTGACCCTGGTCCCTTTCCCAAGACCCATTACCCTGCCTGACTTGAATTCCTGCAGCCCCTGTGATTTCCTGTTGGAAGCTCAGTAAGTCTGAGTCTTCTCACCTCTGTGTTCTTCTGCTCCTTTTCTGGACCACAGGAATGCTTATCATGTTTCTGAGGACAGCTATGTATTTTCAGTGCATTAAAGATATTTATTAATGCTATGTGGATTTTGGAGGGGGGGTGGAGGCACAGTTGATAAGTTACAGAATCATTTTGGCCAAAAATGGAACATATCAATTTTTAAGATTTTGGAGTTTTTTTAGACCTTTGTCTAGAATTTTTATGCACACATACACACACACACACACCCCAAGACACATACACATACGTGTGTGTGTGTTGTGTGAATGTGTGTGTGTATATATATATATCTTAACATAAATGGAATCATGTTGTTATATAATTGTTACAATATTGTTATACATACTGTAATCATTCAATGTATCTTCCTTTCTTCCTTCTCTTTCTTTCCTTATTTCTTACATATTATTCCTTGATATTCACATAACAACTTGTTTAACCATTGCTTTATTAGGGGACATTAGGTTGTTTCTAATGGCTCACAACTAGAAACTATGCTATAATGAACATACATTTATATACACACATATATTTTTTCTGAACATTTGTAAACATTTCTGCAGTGTAGATTCTCCAAAGTGGAACTTATGAAAGAAAGCTCATGACTAATTTTAAGAGACTCTACTAAATTATCTTTCAAGAGGGCTGCACCAAGTGTGTTTTGTTTCCCTAAATCCTAGACCAGTCCTATCTAGGCTTTATCACAAGGTAACATTCATATGAAGTGACAATATTTGCACCACATCCCTGAGTAGCCAGAAAACGCTTCTGTACTGGGAAGCAAGTGGCTGGGAGCTCTGGCATCTCCCTATCACCTTGATAGTGAAAAGAGAACTATCTCAGCACCTGCCACCCATATCCAGCATAGCCATGGGTGAGTTCTGACTCGGACATCATCATAATATCAACCTTGAACCTTTGTCCATCTGATGAGTGAGAATATGTCACTATTATTTTAATTTGCATTCCCCTCATTTCCAGGGAGATTGGTTGTCTTTTTTTTTTTTTTTAAGATTTTATTTATTTATTTGACAGAGAGAGACACAGCGAGAGAGGGAACACAAGCAGGGGGAGCAGGAGAGGGAGAAGCAAGCTTCCCGCCGAACAGGGAGCCCGATGCGGGACTCGATCCCGGGACCCTGGGATCATGACCTGAGCCGAAGGCAGACACTTAATGACTGAGCCACCCAGGCACCCCGATTGGTTGTCTTTTTATATCTTTTTTGGCCATTTGTATTTTTTCCTCCATGAATATCCTATTTGCCTATCTCATATTTCTTATTGATGTGTAGGAACTCTTTTTCATACTCTGTATATAAATCTTTATCTAAAATATGGATATAGATCTATGGTCTCTTTTAACTTTCACATAGTATATTGTGCCATAAAGAAATTTAGAATTTCTGAATCATCAAATATTTTAATCTTTTCACTTTTGGTTTTGTTTGGGGATTTAGAAACTTATTTACTTATTTATATTTATTTATCATTTTTATTTATCATAGTTGACATACAATGTTATATTAGTTTCAGTTATACAAATAGTGATTGGACGATTCTATACATTGTAGAAATTTTTTTTTAACCATCAAATTATTTGAAATAATAATTCTTTCAAAATTTTTATAGTATTAGAACTCCATATGAAATTTCTTCTAGGGTCCAATTTGAAATAGAAATTTAAGTTAGCCTCTTTTGAAGTGTCCATCCCAAGGTCATTTATCTTCTGATTTGAATCATACCTTTATTATTCAAAATCCCCATAATACAGAAGTGTTTTTTGGACCCCCCCCCATTCTCTTCCACAATCCACCACCTATCCCCTTAATGATGTATCCCTTTTATAATGTATTTTGAAATTTGCTGGACCCTAAGGCTTGTCTTTCTTTCCTTCAAACCACAGTATACTTTCCCTTTAACATATTGCAAAGCTGAGCTGCAGGAAATAATCACTTGGTGGAGTGAAATGCACAGGAGAGGCTTGGCGCCTGGTGGCAATGCTGAGATTGTGATTGGTCAGGAGGGAGCACTGATCATTGAGGACCAAAGTATAGAAACTCTTTTTTGGGATTCCTGTCATGTGGCACATGCCCACTGATATGGTGGAATTGAGGACAAAATGTTAAAAAACACAAACGCTTCCCAGCACCAGCAGTTCCTGGGACCTAAAGAGTATTTAAGTTACAGTTGAATTGACTTCAAGTTTGAACTGACTTGGGCTCTGAAGTTTTCTGGACTTCTAATCATCAGGTATGCCCAGGCCTGCCTTCGTCTAAAATTGTCTAGTCCTACCCCTGCACAGAGAAGATGAGCCAAAATATTCTAGAAAAATCATCATAATTATAAGATCTAGTATAGTAATGTAGGGTATGGGCTAGGCTGGTGACTTGACCAATATTTCTCTCTTGTATAACAAGGCAGGTAGGAATCTCTGCCCCATGGGGTCATTCAGTTACTTGGTTCCTTCACTTTTGTTTTTCCACCAACTTAGAGGTTGGCTCCATTCACATGATTGAACCTGATTTCCCAGCACCATGTCCTTCTTCTGACTTATAGGAAAGGGCAAAGAAAACTTTATGGCCAGTGCATGCAGTGCATGCTGGGAAATGTATATTTAGCTGGGTAGTCACTGCCTTGCTAAAATTCAGGGGGTGTGTGTGTGTGTTCTTTTATTAAAATGAAGAAGGGGAAATGTATCCTGGGGAGTATTTGACAATCTCTGCCTCATCTAGATATCAATTTTGATACCCCCAAAAGTTAAGAAAAAATACATTTGCATGATACAAAATCAAAACACGCACATATATACATATATCTAGATATATCTAGATCTACCTACATTTCATCATTTCTGTTACCTTACAGCAGCTCTGAAACTGAAATGTCTTAACAATTCATGATGTCTTACAGCCTCTGTCAGCTGGAAACAGTGATGATATGGTTTAGCTGTACATTCATAAACTTGGCCATTTAAACAGTAAACTCTCCCCAGGGGAAAAATATATATTTAAGGACCATTTGAAGAAGGAATATGAGTGTTTGTTTTGCTTTATAATCTTTATAATCTTCTCAACAGAAGATTATAACACCCGGAAAAGTCAAGAATGCTTCAGCATCAAGATTGCAGAATGGTACAGATAACAATATGGTACTGTATACTTAAAAATCTGTGAAGAGGATAGATCTCATGTGAAGTGTTCTTACCACAATAAAAATTTTTAAAAAAGAAAACAAAATTGCAGAATGGATGTCAGCTTCTCAGAAGATTTCAGGGAAAAGAGTGGAATGCTCCAAAGGAATGCTGCCCCATGCTCTTGATGGTGGGGGAATCAGTAATGGGTGGAAAAAGACCAACTTTGCTGAGCCTGACTGGGAAAATGAATTATAAGAGCTTGACCTTGAATGTGAATGCAGACACTTCTCTGGTTTATTGAAGCAACATATTCATTTTGATGTATGCACAAGACTGATATGATAAGGGCGCCTGGGTGGCTCAGTTGGTTAAGCGACTGCCTTCGGCTCAGGTCATGATCCTGGAGTCCCTGGATCGAGTCCCGCATCAGGCTCCCTGCTCGGCAGGGAGTCTGCTTCTCCCTCTGAGCCTCCCGACCCTCCCCCCTCTCATGCTCTCTCTCTCTCAGTCTCTCCCTCAAATAAATAAATAAAATCTTAAAAAAAAAAAAAAAAAAGAGGGACTGGGTGGCTCAGTCGGTTAAGCGTCTGCCTTCAGCTCAGGTCATGATCCCAGGGTCCTGGGATCGAGTCCCGCATCGGGCTCCTTGCTCCACGGGGAGTCTGCTTCTCCCTCTCCCTCTGCTGCTCCCCCTGCTTGTGCTCTCTATCTCTCTCTGTCGAATAAATAAATAAATAAAATCTTTAAAAAAAATTAAACTCTATTCTAAATGAGTCCAGGAGAGTTCTAAATGATACGAAAGCATTGAGACTGTTAAAAAGCACTGTGAATTGTGTAAGACTGATGAATCACAGACCTGTACCCCTGAAACAAATAATACATTATATGTTTTAAAAAAAAAAAGTATTATCCCAAACTTGGAAATAGACAAAAGCGATTACTAAATTTCTTCCAGTGCAGTGCTAGGTTTCATTTTCTATTTACTTGGCTGTTTTACAACTCTGTAGGGGCAGAGGTTACTTTGTAGATTTATGTCCAGTAGAAATGCAAATAATTTCCATTCAGTGGAACAGATAAGCCCAACGATTATGGCGATAGCCTTGTCTGACATTAACTAGTTTTTTTTTTTTTTTTTTGTAAAGCCTACCCCAGCAACTTATTAAATCGCCTCTATATACCTAGCTTTTCAAATTCTCTTTGGACTGATTTTAACATCTTACTGGTTCCCTCAATAACTAATGAGTTAAATAAAATCTTTGACATGTATTTATTTTAAATTTGCATGACACTGTTGTCCTTTAAGCTTTTGCAAACTATCCTTTAACAAATCATAGGTGACTGGGCAGCATTTCATCAGTGCTACATAAAATCATAGCATGACCCACTATTTTTTTAAAGATTTTATTTATTTATATTAGAGAGAGCGAAAGAGAAAGAGAAAAAGCAAGCAAGCGAGAGCGAGCACGAGTGGTGGGGAGGGGCAGAGGGAGAAGGAGAAGACTCCCTGCTGAGCAGAGAGCCTGAGCGGGGCTCAATCCCAGGACTCTGGGATCATGACCAGAGGCGAAGGCAGATGCAATCAACTGAGCCACCCGGGCGCCCTAGCATGACCCACTGTTGATGGCATGTTAGAGATGATGAATTATGGATCCCTGCATCCATGAGCCAGTTAAAGGAAACTAACAAGACCAAATCACAAGTGTCGTGGGCACGTCCATCTCAAATATCTTGATGAAGTTTTAATCTGGAAATACTTTGCAGTTGGCATTTGTCATTACTTTGCCTCCCCAGCATCTGAAACCTGATTCTTATGCTTGGGAATTTCCTATCTATGATATCTTATGGAACACTGAGCTGCTTTCCCACAGCAGCAGCCAACCATGGCAGCTACTTGTTTCCCCAGTGTCCTGGTATGTGACCCACTGCTGTACATTTTAAATTCGAGACCGGCGCTTCAAGGAAGCAAGATTTGCAGGAATCCTGTCTGGTGGTGGCAGTAGCTGTTGTAAGATGGTAAGTAAGTAAGATGGTAAGTCCTCATGGCCGAGGCAAGAGCACTGAGGGGGTGTCTTCCCCCACACAAAAATTGTAAAGCAAAAGGGATATTGCACCCATGGGGAAAATGTATAAATTTACTTGGTTCTCCAGCCTTCCTGACAATTCTTAAGCTGCCCTGTATCCTTAAAAAAAATTGTTCTGCTTAAATCAGCTGGAGCCAGCTCCATTCAAAGTGCCCTGATACAACCATATCTGACCACCTTCCCAGTGAATTCTATAATGAAAATTAAAAATGAGAAACCAGAAGCTACCGTCTTGGCAGTTGGTGTAGTTATCAAAGGTAAGTCGTTGCATTTTGAACAGAGGAAGCTAGCTCCTGTGATAGAAGAGCTGTGAGCCTCTGTAGTCACTCTGCAGCTTACCACCTAGCTGAGAGGCCGGGGTTAGACACCATGAGCATGTGTGACTGATTGAAACAGTGTGCGTACACCCATTTATTGGACTACAGGCAGAAGTCCTGAGGTTTGGTCAAAATCAGAATTCTGCATTATTATGGAACAGGGATCTGGGGAAACAGAAATAAACCCCACATCTCCAGGATAACTCTCCTACAAACAAAGGACTGAGTTCCGTGTTGCCATTCCTGGAAAAATAATAACTGGCTTCTAATAGGAAAATAGTTCTAGGAAGAATAGGCATTTAGAAAATACAATTTGCAAAGAGAACAGCAAGCATACATTTAAGAGACCATAAAACCCTCTGTATAATAAATGCACTTTAATAAAAAAAGGGGCAAAATTAAATTATGCTAAAGGAATTAAGATGGTCTCTTGCTGCTACAATGACAGAAGCCATACTTACAGAGATGCTGTTTGTCTTTGTTTATATAATATTAGTTTATTTATTCCTGGACAACAGCAAAAAAAAAATTATAAACTACAGAGTTGTCTTTTTTAAAATAAGAATCACCAGAAACTATAGATGTTTTTCATATTCAAGCATTTGTGCATCCAACAATTTTTTCAGAAACTCTCTTTTTTGGGCACAGAAAAAGCAGAGAAGGGCTGGCACATGAACAAAACATGGTACATTTGAGCACCTGAAAACAGTTGTTGGGGCACAGAGAGCATTAAAGGGGCTGCAGACAAGCAACAACCAGATGAGACGGTGCTCTTAGATTGTATTAGAGAAATTAGACATTATACAATGTGCAAGGTGGAGACACTGCAATGCTTTAAGGGAGACATGAACACAATCAGATTTGTGTTTTAGAAAGATCACAGCTGCCTGTGGTGAAGGGATTAGAGAAGCCAAATGTGGGTACATCAGCTTCAAGTAGGAGGTGGTCCAGGAGCTCAGGGGAGGGAATGGAGGCAATAGTGGGAAGGATTCAAGAGAAATTTAAGCAGTGAAATTAACAGGAATGGGTTAGTTATGTGTGGGTACGGAGAACCCAGATTCTGATCTGATCAGAAGGTGGTTGGTTGGTGATACCAATCTCACTTATAAATTACACAAGAAGAACAGGATTGGCGGTGGTGTCAATGATGAGTTCAGCACTAAATATGTTGGATTCCAAGTGTCTGCCAGACATGTGAGTAAGGATGTTCAAAAGGCTGTTGAATACATGAATCACAGAGCAAAGATCTAGGCTGAAGACACAGGCTCTGAAATCATCAACTTCATCCCAGAAGTGGCTGAAGCCAAGGGTTACTGCATAAGAGAACCTTGAGGAACTAGCGTCGGGCTCTGGACTTAACAAAGAAGACTGAGAATTAGGAAACAAGTCAGGACTGGAGATGCTATAGAGGTGGAGGCAAGAGAGATTCAGGAAGGGGCATCACTTAGGCCATGGACTGAGAAGTAGCCAACAAACTGACCAGTCAGGCTCTTTTCTGTGAGTTGTTGCTAGGGAAAAGAGTCATACTATCTGTTGTAACAAGGCAATTCTCCTCCTCCTTTTCTTCCTCCTCCCCACTTCTTTCAGATCTCCTCCATCTTTTTCTCTCTTCCTGTTCATTTCCTTCCTCCTCCTCATTCTCCCTCACATTCTATGACCATGACCAGCGGGGTATTTAAAAATTCAACTATGTTCTTTACATCCCCTCCTTTTATTGTAGCAGCATTTTCTTAAACATCTCTAGGGCAGACTTTCCTATCCAAGGATTGGGGTTGTTTGTTCACAGGCTGGCAGAGGACAGAGGCAGAGGGAGCTTCTGAATCACAGAAGAATTTGTAGGGAAAGGAAGAGGTCTATTGCAAGTTTTTAAACGTAGGAGTGGATGGGAGGGCTTCAAACATTAGGTCTTTAGGGAGAAAGGATATTTGAGTATTGGTCAGAGAGAGGACAGATGAAGGGAATGGGGGGGGGGGGGAATAGGTCAGATTAAGAGCCAGGCAACTGAATATGTGCAAAAGGGAGGTAAATGTTCAAGAATTCTAATTTTGAGAGCCAGGGAGAAAGTTAAGTTCTGGCATTGCTAAGCAGAAAAGCTTGAGCAGTAGATGTGAGGCTGGTAGCCATGGTTACCCCACCAAAGATCCAGGAACTTTCTCTCCCTGAGGGCACCAAATAAAACTCTCCTCTCACCTGCTGGGGTGCCTGGGTGGCTCAATCAGTTACACGTCCCACCCTTTGGCTCAGGTCATGCTCTCATGGGTCACGATCTCATGGGTTGTGAGATCTAGTTCCATATCAGGCTCCACGGAGAGTCTGCTTAAAGAGTCTCTTTCTCCCCACAGTCACCCACACATGCTCTTTCTCTAAAATAATTTTTTAAAAATCTTAAAAAAAAACCTCTCCTCTCACTTACTTTCTCAATTAGGGTGATCTTCTACCTCATTTTCTATTTATTTATTCACTCATTTATTCAGCAAATAGTTGTTGAAAATTTACAATGCATTAAGTAGTAGAGCGCAGATGGAAAGACAATGTCCTTGGCTTCACGCTGTTTAATAGACCTACTGACTCACTGTGATGATGTCGTAGGGGAGGAGGGTACAAGTTCTGCTGAGGTCCATGCTGTTAGGAAAGACTTCAGAGAGGAACAAACTTCTGTGGATCCTTCTTCACAGTTTCAGGTGGCCTCTGGGATGACTCTATCCTCTCTGTTGCCCTCTCACTGTGTCTTCAGGGATAATGTGCCTTGGAATTTTTATGTTAGTCTTTTTGACTCCTCATTCAAAACCTCTCCATTTGGTATTTTGTTCTAGTTCTCTGTTAGCAGGTTGCAAGTTCTGGTCTAGGAGCTCTCCTCTTTCTACCCCTTCTTGGACTTTTTCATCTCATGAACTCATTGACTTAGAGTCACAGAGCGAACATTGCATTCTTTCTATCACTTTTCTTACTTATGGGGGAAAAAAGGGGGGGGATTCCTAATCTCCTTGCCCTGGCCAAACCTGAGGACACTGATGATAAAGCCCTTGGGAATAATTAAATATTAAATAAATAGATTGCCATTTTATGAACCAGAATAACATCCTGCTAGGAATGTCTTCCTGCAGATAACAGAAAGTGAGAATAGGGCTCTGAGACCTCTAAAAGTAAACATCCAAGTCTGCTGATAATGGGCATTTTAAGTTAGTGGAAATCATACTCAGGGAAACGAACCAGTGCAGTTAGAAAGCCAAATGAGTTTATTAAGGGTCTTGGACGGGTGTATAAAAGGCATTATTGTACATGAGCTCATTCAAAAACCTGGCAGATGGGGAGTATATGCCACTGCATACTATCCCTTTGTTTTTCTACAGGAAGATTGCGTTATAGATTCCATCTAATGAGCAAATCAGCACAAGAAAAGATAATGTCTTTATCTCAGAGTAGAGCTTAAAAATTATATGAAAGCATTAAAAGATATACTTGTGCATTTTTAATGAATTATTTGCAATCAGTTTATAGCTATGATCATATTGTAAAGACTGATTTCTGGTATTAAGACAGTGGACTTTCCCCAGGAAAGTAAAAACAGATGATAATAATGATAAGTACTATAAAATTACTGAGAGTCTTCTGGACCATCAAGGATATTATTTTAAATGAGTAGAGGATGCTAAAATGGGTCTCTTCCTTCTTTAATCTAAACGGAGGCAACAAGATGATAGACATTAGTCCTCAAAATGTGTGTGAAACACATTGTCACGTGCAGACTTTACAAAAACAATGCCCAAGAAGCAATTCCACAATTCTTGAAACTCTTGAGCATCCTAATTTACTTTGGGAAATAAAAGGGTGGATAAAGAAGACATAGAGGAGGGAAGGTTTTATCAGATTTTCTGGGAGGGCATTGTTGCTTTTTGTGAGTTCCCACCCATCTTCCTCACAGGGGAAAAAGAGGTTGGAGGAAACATCTCCTAATCCCAGGTCTCAGGAGGGGAAGCATCAAAGGGTCACGTGGAGAGTTTGTTGTACGTTCCTTGAGGGGAACTGCAGTTGGCCTAATGAACCAATGCCTCGCTCAAACGAAGGAAAGCTAAGGATCCCAGTGGCAGGTGCGTAGAGGTGGTGGCTCTAGCCCAGCATTTGTCAGGGTGGAGCATGCATGAGTATTTCCATAAGTAGGTCAGGCAGAGAGATGAGCTGAAACTGTTTTAAGTCTGTGATAGGCAGCATTCAAAAATGGCCCTCAAAGTTCTCCACTCCCTGATATTCATGCCCTTATGTAATCTCCTCCCCTTGAGTGTGGTCTAGACCTCGTGACTTCCTTCTAATGAATAGAATATGGCAAAAGTGATTGGATATCTCTTCTGGGATTAGGTGACAGACGGTGACTTCTGTCTTGCTGGACTCCCTCTGTTGCACTCTCAGGTTGAGTGCTTTAATGAAGCAAGCTGCCATGTTGAACAGGCCCACATGGCAAAACTCTGAGGGCAACCTCTAGCCAAAAGCCAGTGACGCACTAAGGCCATCTGAGGGAAACGGTCCAAGGAGTAGGTAGAAAGAGGAGAGTGTCTAGACCAGAATTTGCAACCTGCTAATAGAGAACTGGAACAAAATACCAAATGGAGAGGTTCTGAATGGGGGGCCCAGAGAGAGCAAAGCCATCATCAAGGAAGACATGTCCCTTGGTCTTCTTTTCCTTCCTCCATCTCTCACATCAGACCCAGAGGGCTGAGACCTAGTTACCAAGCTAAGACAAAAAACAGGAACTGAGGGAGTAGCAACCACACCCACCTGCCCCTCGGCAGTTGGAAGCAGGTTCTAGATGGGGAAGGGGGAAAGACTGTTCTAACTTGACTTCAGAAATGAATAATATTTGGGCTGGACAGTTTCAATTGGTGAGTTGAGCCTGGGTTTTATGATATAAAGTGGTGGGAAAAATCAGTGTTTTCTTCCAAGGACTGAGGAAGATCACCCCCACCAAGTACATATTTAAAATAAAGTTATGTTTTGATACATTGTTAGCTGTGTTTGTTTGACACACTGGTTAAAATTATGTCTTAAGGCTTTGAAAACTGATAGATTAGTAATGGTGTCTATAGCCGTAGTCCTATGTCATCCCATTTCCCAATAATTTGTTATTATTTTTTGTTCTGTTTATGTGCCAGGAACATATTAAATTTTTTAAAGTTCAGGATATAATCTCTTGAGATTTCTGATTATAATGTTTAAAAATTAAAATAATGAGTAGGCAGAGGAGAGAGAGGATTTTTTGGGCAGTGAAAATACTCTGTATGATATTACACATTTGTTGAGACCCATAGAATGTACACCACCAAGAGTGAACCCTATTGTAAAGCATGGACTCTGTGTGATTATGATGTATCAGCGTAGGTTCTTTGATTCTCTGGCACAGGGTTTTGATGGTTGGGGAGGCTGGGCATATGTAGAGCCAGGGGGATATGGGAAGTCTCTGTACCTTCTCAATTGTATTGTGAACCTAAAACTGTTGTAAAAATAAAGCCTATTTTTTAAAAAAGATTTTATTTATTTGTTTGAGAGAGAGAGAGCAGAGGGAGAGGGAGAAGCAGACTCCCCGCTGAGCAGGGAGCGAGCCCAAGGCAGGCCGATCCCAGGACCCTGAGATCATGACCTGAGCTGAAGGCAGACCCTTAACTGACTGAGCCACCCAGGTGCCCTAAGCCTATTTTTTAAAAAATTAAAAATTAAATAAAAATCTCTCCCTTCCTGGCCGTATATGTGATGAGTTAGTAAACATGTAATAAGTTTGTAATATCCCCGGATAACAGACAGAAGCACTTGCTTATTTATATTTTGTGAATTGGCTTCTATTATTGAGCTCTTTTGGATTCAACAGAGTAAAGAAAATTGGAGTCTCTTGAGAGAGAGAATTCTCAGAAGGTAAACAGAACAGAACTAGTCTGGCCAAATAGAAAAGAGAAAACGTTTGCATATAGGTACAGACAGCATCATTTAATTAGGTGAGCTGGTGAGTTGGCCAAATCCATTCTCTGCCCTGCTCTGTGCTCTAAGAGCCTGGCCTCAGTGAACTGTAGGTCCCAGGGTCCCTTGGCCTCTGGGTGGCAGTGGGGTTTGGCCACTGGGGGACCGTGTGTGGAGGCTGGAGATGAGAGGACAGGAAGAGACACGTTGAGGCATGTTCTTCTTGCTACTCCCTCTCTGCCTTGGCATCGTTCTGACGGTGGCCACATCCTCCTGTGATCACAGCCCTCTTGCGCTGCCTCCTTCTCTGGCTACAGCTCTCGCCAAGCTCTGATAACATTAGACAACCCCCCCAACCCTCACCCCAGGCATAGGGATGGTAATGGCTTCCTGCTATTGCTCATCACTGGGGTCTCCAACATGCATCGTGGTTCCCGAAGAATTCCATCACCAAAACGGTCTTTCAAAATCTCAGCAGAATGTGCTGTTTGTTTCCTGCCAGGATCCTGACACAGGTAGGAGCCAATTACCTGCCTGAGAGGTCCAGAAACTCCAGTGACAGCATGCGAACTTCCATCTGGTTCATTGTTCTTTTGCTTTTCTACATCTTAGAATTGTAAATTCTAATTGTAAAAATCTAAGATGATCTGCTTCATTTTGCTATCGAATCATTTAACAAGGTAGGTGTCCACACAACCTTCTTTCACACTTTGTGATTAGAGGAGCTTGTTTTCAGGCTTGGTCACCAGAGTAGATTCAGAGCCCTTCTCTCCTTGCTGGTCCCTTCTTGAGCGGACACTTGCTGGTCCCTTCTTGAGCGGACACTTACTACGCACAATACAGCAAGACCTTGAACCTGGCCTCTGACCTCCTGGGAATCATTGGCAATGGCTCCCTTTATTCTGTATACACCTAACTCTGTGGGTCCAGGGACTTTTATGCTTGAAGTCTGGATTCAGCAACTCTAAGCTGGTTGTAGAAAATTAATAATAAGAAAAGAAAGTTGAAACCACAAAATCACCACTAGCCCAAATTTGCTAATGAAATTTCCTCAAAACACCAGTGTTAATTCAATCCTCACATGAATGCCAGGGTGACAAATGAATCCTCTGTGTTGTGGAGTTGACAGGTTCAGACCTCATGGAAAAAGGAACTAGAGCCAGTCTCAAACCTGAGCCTTTTCCAAAAAGAAAGCTGTGTCTCCTGGCACAACACCAAATTACCCAACCAGGATTTTGTCTTATTCATTTCTATGGCATTTTGCCTAAGGCGAAGGGCACACACACACACACAAAACTATATTTGTTTGAAATTTCAGATGAACAAAGTTTTTAATAGAACAAAATCTATACTTATTCTAGTCTGATAAAGATGTAGATGGTTGGGGTACGTGGGTGGCTCTGTCAGTTGGGAGTCCATCTTTTGATTTTGGCTCAGGTCATGATCTCAAGGTCCTGAGAGTGAGCCTGTGTCAGGCTCCCCACTCAGCAGGGAGTCTGCTTGTCCCTCTCCCTCTGCCCTTCCCCCAGCTCATGCTCGCTTGCTCGCTCTCTCTCAAATAAATAAAATCTTAAAAAGAGAATAAATTTTGTTCTTTTAAGATTTTATTTATTTATTTGAGAGAGAGAGAGAATGAGAGAGAGCACATGAGAGGGAGGAGGGTCAGAGGGAGAAGCAGACTCCCTGCCGAGCAGGGAGCCCGATGTGGGACTCGATCCTGGGACTCCAGGATCATGACCTGAGCCGAAGGCAGTCGCTTAACCAACTGAGCCACCCAGGCACCCAGAATAAATCTTGTTTTTAAAAAAACAAGAAGACCCTACATTCCAAAACAACGTTTGGTAGCTACTGGATTTAGTCATCAATATTTTCTCTCTTCTTTAGAATGGCACTTCCTGTCCCCTAAGATTAGGCATTGCCACATGGCTTGCTTTGTCCAGTGAAATGTGAAGGAAAGTAGCATGGGTCACTCTTGGGTGGAAACTCTGTGTATATGGGTCACACTTTATTTTCTTCTGCCATGACACCCAGCAAAGTTCTGATAATGGCTACTCCACCAGCCCCAGCCCAAAGTGAGGGGGAGGGGGAGCAGAGCCCCCACCAGCCCAAGGTATGAGTGAGTCATGCAACTTTGTTGTTTTAAGCCACTAACTTTATGGAGTTTTTGTCTACCATCTCACTGACCCCACCCTGACTGATACGGAAGTAGCAAGTTCCTGAAAACTCCACTCCAAAGCATAAAAAACACAGTCCCACAGAAATATTAGGAGACTAGTATAATTGGAAGTTTCATTTCTAATCAAGAATTAAGCAGCAAATAAACAGTAATGCATATAACTTGTAGATGTAGATATAAGAAATTTTACATGAGACATAGATGTAGTTATACAAATAAAAATGCAATAATTATAAGATTTCATTATAATTTAGTAGTTTTAAGCAACACGCACTGATTCTGTAAGATACCCACACTCTTCTGTCATTGATTTTACCTACCAGAAAGGACTTCATTTTAGAAGCTTGCGTTTGGTGATGTTTTGCTTGCTTTCTTAAGCTTTGAATTGCTCTTTTGGAGATCAGGGGATGGTGGTGGCAGGGAATGGAAAGGATTCAGATGGTCCGCATCTTTTTAAAAAGTTGACAACTTCTTTATTTGATGGTAAATCTTACTGTTGGATTCTAAAATTGTTCAACCTTGGAAGTAAGCTCAAAATTGCATTTGTTCCAAAAAAGAAAAAAGCAATCCTAGTATCCAAATAGCTGCAGGCCTCCTGGAGCACTTAGTTCTTTATGCATTTAGGGCAGGGATTCTTGACATGAATTTGTCTGGCCCACTTGCTCATCAGGCTTGCTTTCCTCTTTCCTTGTTCCCATTCATGTAAATGTGTTATATTTAAGGTGAATAAATTTGGCCAAGGAGTGTGGAAGCAGGGAGACTGACTGTTGTACCTCTTAGCTTGGAGGGTAGATGTGGACATTTGTTTACTGATAAATATTTCTGGTTTTTTTAACTGGTTTTTTTTTGGGGGGGGGTTTAGAGCAGTTTTAGGTTCACAACAGAATTGAGAGGAACGGACAGAGATTTCCCACATACCTCTGTCGCCATGTGCAGCCTTCCAGCCATCAAAACCCTGCTTGGAAGGGCACATTTGTCACAGCTGATGAACCTGCATTGACACATCATAATCGCCCAGAGCCCATAGTTTACATCAAGGCTCTCTCCTGATGTTGTACATTCTGTGGTTTGGGACAAATGTGTAAGGACACGTATCCATCACTACAGTATCACCCGGAGTGTTTTCATAGCCAGAAAAATCCTCTGTGCCCCACCTATTTCATTCCCCCAGAAACTCTTGGCAACCACTGATCTTTTTATAGTCTCTATGGTTTTGCCTTTTAAATACTAGCTGATAGAGGCTTTGTTCCTACAGCTTTTCTGAGCCCCTTCCTAGTTCCAGCACCAGAGAAGGGTCAGAAAGTTACTAGTAACTTCAAAGTAGCCAAAAGGGAACCCTGCGTATTTTTCCGTGAAGTACTGGGTTTAATTTTCTATGGGTTGCCTATTTTAAACCTCTATGGGGATAAAGGTTAACTTCGGATCTTTTCCAAAAGAGATGCAAAAAAAAAAAAAAAAAAAAAAAAAAATCCCATCCTAATGGAAAAGACAACCCAAAAGGTTTCTAGCTCCATAAAATATCAACCAGTTTTGTTTGTTTGTTTGTTTTTACATATAGCTAGCTTCTCAAATGTTTTTTGAACCGGTTCTAATGTCTTACTGTTTACTTCATTAATTAATGAGTTAATGAAAATATTTGACAAGTGTTCTTTTTATATTTGCCTGAGTCACAATTTTACCTTTTTGAAAATGATATTTTAACAGATCCTAGTTCTGTTACAGGCACTGGGAAGGAAAGTACTGATGGACAGGTAGCTGACCACACACACTCAGCTCTTACTCAGACCCTATTCTTCCGACAGGACCATGGATTGTTGTATTATGAAAGCAGACAGCTCTCTCGAATGTCGGCAGCTTTAATGGAAAAAGGCAGGCTTTGGAAAGACACTGATCAATGGATATTAATTTTATAATCAGAGAAGCATTACTGTCAGCAACGTGCTTGGCCCCAGCTCTAGTGGCCGTATTAGATGGTGGGAACTCTGTTAAGTGACCGAGCCCAGGGAAAACACGGGGACCAAGGCTCTGCATGTCTGCTCCGTGGTCCTCCCTCCCTGTACCAGACACGTAGACAGGTTACGTATGTTACCAACAGTTATGTGTGCTATATGTCCAAAGCTACTTGATCAAGTTTCCTTGCTCTACCTGGAGGGAGCAATGGCTTTAAAGCCTTTGCTTTAGGAGATTAATGTGTAGGAAGAAAGAAGTCAGAAGACACACGTAAAAATTCTAGAAAACCGGTAGGTGCCGAAGGCCTGCAGTTTAGAGTCCGAAGTCAGTAGGGGCTGGAGACCACCAGGCTCTGAGCCTCTGCAGGGGCTGGAGACATATTTCTCTGCCCCTGCCTAGCACAGCGTTTGGTACTTAGGAACGCAACCGTTCCTTTTAAACAATGATGGCTCAGCTGCCATCATTGTGAAAGAGAAGGCTCTAAATGAGAACGAGCAGAGGTTTTAGAAGGAAAAATGATAGGAACACTGTGGCTGAGGAAGGCTTTGGAGGCTGATCAGGGGACAGGGGAATGCTGGAAGGGAACGGTGCTTGGGAGGACCTGTCTCCAGACCCAAGCTCACCTCGGGGCCCTGTTCGCAGGCGCTGAGCAGGTGCGCAGTCTGCACTCTGCCACCACCTACGATAGGAAAGGAATCTCCACCGATAACCAGCGATACCACTCCGCTGACAGGAAAGAAATCTCGGAGCTTCTCCCCAGATGACAGCCGGAAATAACTCGACCTGCTCCAACTCCATCACTGGGAGGTTGACACCTGCAGGCAATCTGGTGAAGGTGCCCCGTCAATTCCAAGCAGCGCTCGGGTCTAAGTATTTGTACGCTCAGGGGTGCAGAGATGTGAAGCCCACATCCCAGGGTCTCTCCGGGCTGGGAGCAGTTCTCCCGGGATCCAACACAGTCAGTAACAGGAACACTAAGCTCCTTGAGAGCAGTTTGGGGGTCCCCGGACGGACGGCGGCCGCCCCCCTGCGTTTCTGACTACTGGGGATAAAGAGAGGGGTTTGTGAAGGGCACGTGGGCAGGGCTCTCCCCTCCCCCCAGGGGCCGTGTCCACCCGCTGGGATCTGTTTTATTTGGACGGAGTTTGCTGATACTTTGTGACAACCAGTTCCGGATGGTTTATAAACAATTAGCCTGACAGTTTGACGGATGAAGGTAACGTTTGGGTATCATCTGCACAGCAATGAAAGACAGATGATTATTTCTGACAGGAGGGAAAAAAAAAAAAAAAAAAAAAAAAAAGCCCTGGTGATGTGGAGATGGAGAAGCCAGAGCGCCGAGGTTCGCACTGCCTTAAGATACGGGGCCAGAGCAAAACCCCACGGGAGATGAGGCCCGACAGCCTGGGTGACTGTCCTGGTCTGGACACTGGGCGGAGCCTCAGGGCACACAGCATGTTTTAGAAAAGCCTGGGTTTGCAGCTCCTCATCTGAGAGAAACCAGGAGAAAGGAAGGCAGGGTCAGTTGCGGCAATGGTAAAAGCCACAGGCCGGCCTGGGACCTGGGATTCACTTTGACTCACACTTTTTTTTTTTTCCCCTCAAGTTTTATGTCCTATTTAATTCTGTAGGCATTCTTTTATATATATATTTAGTCTCAGAGGTAGAATTTAGTGATTCATCAGTTGCATATAGCACCCAATGCTGATTACATCACCTGCCCTCCTTAATGCCCATCACCCAGTTACCCCATGCCCCACCCGCCTCCCCTCCAGCAACCTGCAGTTTGTTTCTTGGAGATCAGCATCTCTTCTGGTTTGCCTGCCTCTCAACTTCCATCTTATTTTATTTTTCCTTCCCCTCCCCTCTGTTCATCTGTTTTGGGTCTTAAATTCCACATATGATTGAGATCATATGGTATTTGTCTTTCTCTGACTGACTTATTTCACTTAGCATAACACCCTCTAGTTCCATCCACGTCGTTGCAAATGGCAGGGTTTCATTCTTTTTGCTGGCTGAGTGATATTCCATTGTGTCTATAATTCCGTAGTCAATTTTAAAATTTATATATAATTCACATCCCATAAACTCCATCCCTTAAAAATGTACAGTTCAGTGGTTTTTAGTATATTCACAGACTGGTGCAACCATCACTGCCATCAAGCTCTGGAATACCTTCTTCACCCCAAAAGGAAACCCCATACTCAGTAATGACCACTCCCTATCCCCCCCTTCTGCCCCAGCTTCTGGTAGCCATGAATCTGTTGCCTCTATGGATTTGCCTATTCTGGACATTTCACATAAACAGAATCACGTAATATGTGGTCTTTTGTGTCTGGATCATTTCCCTTAGCATAATATTTTTGAGGTTCACCCATGTTGTAGAATGTATCACTACTTCATTGTTTTTAGGGCCAAATAATATTTCATTATATGGATATACTACATTTTGTTTATCCAGTCATCCGTTAATGGACATTTGGGTTGTTTCTACTCTTTGACTATTAATGAATAACACCGCCGTGAATATCCATGTGCAGTTTTTTTTGTGTAGACCTATGTGTTCAGTTCTCTGAGGTATATACCTGGGACACAATTGTTGTATATGTGGTGATTCTATGTGTAACTTTGGAGGGAATCATAGCTTAGATTTTTAAATGAACCGTATGAATGTCAGTGTGTCTCCTCATCTCTGTCAACGCTGTGAATTCTTCGGGAAGAGGGTGGTGCTAGGAGAGAAACATGTAGGCCTGGTGGTGTGAAGAATGGTGGGAGTGGGAGCCACCCATTCAGAGGTCTGAGTCTCTGAAGGCAACAGAAATGCTGGTTTCTCTTTAAAAGGAAAGCCTATCCATGCTGTGATTGAGGAGCAGGCAGCCCTGCTATGAGCCAGGGCAGATGGCCAGTGGGGATGGAGCTGATGGTTTGACAGCTGGAGTGACCGGTTTCCCTATTTTCTTGTTCACATCAGGCCGTCCAGGGAAATAAGTTCACACCTACTGTGCACCCAGCACACCGTGGGTTTGCTTGGAAGGGCACACATGGCCTTGGCTTGATAGGACTTGATCGGATAAACCAAGGACCATGTCAAGCAAAAGCTTTTGAACAACTACCATATTGTGTGGTACAGATTATAACTTACCAGGGAACAGAGCATTCAGTGCGGGCTGTGAATATATGTGGGAGCCCCCCGCATTCAGAGGCTCCCCAGGAAGAGTGACGTGAGATGAATTTGGCTCCAGTCATACATATGTAATTCATCTTGGGGTGGAGAAGGCACCTACTTTGCTTCCTTTTCCTTCCCTAGACATCGTCTGGCACAGAAGTTGTTAAGACCATGAACTCTGCTGTGGTAGTGATAGGATTTGCTTTGGTCACATGATAATCCTGAGCAAAAGGGCCTGGAAGACATATGGGCCTTGTTCTGATGTTCTATGAAGAGCAATGAGTCACCTGGGCAAGTCACCCAACTTTCTAGATTCTGGCCATAGTGAAGAGTGGGTGTTTCTGGATACCAGATGTGATTTGATTTCTTTCTGGTATATGACTCAAGTGGAATGATTTTTAAAATTGCTGTGGACTGAACAGTCTTTCTGTTCTTGTCTGCAGCTAAATCTGGGTACATGGAGCTGAAGCTGAATCAGTATATTTTCCACACTTAATTCAATTCAGCACAGCAGGATCTGGATGAGGCAAGAAATCAGGAAGCAAAGGGACCCAGGGTGAATGTGAGAAAGAAAAGTTCTGGCTCAGTTTAAAGTTAAGCAATGCCAGCAGTAGACAAGGCAGTATGCTAATCAACATTTTGTTCGGGAATCAGAAGCATAGACATTTGGAGTAACAGCAATAGGGGGCATTTGAGCTGCTTAGGGGGAGTTTTGTTCCAAGGGTCAAATTTGAATTTCTTAGAAATCACTGTTCCTATCATTTCCCTAAAGAACACAAAGAGTGAGGGCTTGGCCTTCTAGTCACCACTGATCAGTTTAATACTAGGTTAACAGGAGTGCAGCAGTTTTGTAAGAGATGAAGACAAAATACCAGAGTTTTTCAGATTTAGTAACACAGTAATTTAGAGCAGATATAGTCGATACCAGTGTTCAAGGGCAGATACATATGGTATAGAAAATATTTTTTAGGCCAAATCCCACACATTTGAAAATAAGTGAATTTGGCATACATCTTCGAGAGGGGCAGAGTCATAGGGATGGGTCCCCAGCCATACTGGAGATTGCACATGGGGCAGCCGCCAAATCTCTAGAATTTGAGGTGCCTGTAGAATAAACCCATAGGTTTAGAAAGGCCTTTTTTTTTTTTTAAGATTGTTTATTTATTTGGCAGAGAAAGAGAGAGAGCACAAGCAGGGGGAGCGGTGGGCAGAGAGAGGGAGAAGCAGACTCTCTGCTGAGCAGGGAGCCCGATGCTGGGCGCGATCCCAAGACCCTGAGATCATGACCTGAGCTGAAGGCAGATGCTTAACTGACTGAGCCACCCAGGTGCCCTTAGAAAGGCCTTTAAAAATCAAACGTAAGAACTAATATTTTATGAGAGCATATTATGTGTGCCAGGCACTATTTTGAGTATTTCACATGAATGAATTTCTTTAATCCTCAGAACAATCCTGTGGGCATGATGGCGGCAAGTTACCCTCAGATACCTCAGAAAGAAAATAATGCATAGGATAAGAAAGAGAATGACAGAGCAAATGGGGAAATCCTACAAGCGGGTAATCTGAATAAAGAGTAATAGGGGGGTGCGTGGGTAGCTCAGTCCATTAAGCCTCCAACTCTTGGTTTCCACTCTGGTCATGATGTCAGGGTCGTGAGACTGAGCCCTGTGTCAGGCTCCGTGCTGATGTCTCAGGCTCTGTGCTCAGCTTGGAGTCTGCTTGAGATTCTTTTCCTCCTTCTCCCTCCTCTCTCTCCCTCTCTCTCTCAAATAAATAAATAAATAAAATCTGAAAAAAAAAAAGAGTAATAGGATTTCTTTGTTTGATTCCAGCAACTTTTCTGTAGGCTTGAAATGATCACAAAATAAACGTTCAGCAAACACACCCCTCTGAAGAAAAGATCTTATTATTTTTTTAAAACCTTTTATTTATTTGTCAGAGAGAGAGAGAGAGAACACGCACAAGCAGGGGGAATGGCAGGCAGAGGGAGAAGCAGGCTCCCCGCTGAGCAGGGAGCCTTATTCGGGGCTCCATCCCAGGACCCTGGGATCATGACCTGCGCTGAAGGCAGACGCTTAACAGACTGAGCCACCCAGGCATCCCCGAAAAGATCTTATTGTTAGGAGATGAGAAAATGGAGAAGTACAGAGGTTAAGTAACTGCTCCTGGTCACCTGATACTAAATAGCGGAAGAGTCATGATTCCAGACTTTTAGGGAGCGTGACAAGGCGACGGACATATAGAGATGGAAACACTGTTAGTTGTGTTGTTGCTGCTGCAGGAGCACAATGTTGACCTTGCCACCAATCTCGGCATTGGGTGCTGGGGCCACCCAAGCAGAGGTACAAGGCAGGAGCTGGGAGGGAACGCTGATATTGTCAAGTCTAGTGCCCCTCAAGGGAAGGAGGAGCCACCGGTCCGAGCACTGTCACCCGCTCAAAAGGAGGTAACTATGGCAAGTGAGGGTAGGCATTGAGAAACAAACATTATTATTTTTCTGGAAATTCTTTGGTTTTTTACTCATTAATTCAAACATTTATTAAGTGCCTACTGCATGCTCAATGTTGGATGAGACTTGGGTTCGTTAAAGAGCAACTTAGAGCAACAAGGACATAATGTCCCGTGTCAAATATGATAGCAATTTCAAATATATCAAGGTTTTTCTTTTTTAAATTTTCTGACGTGTTTTTTTTCACTGAGATATGCTTGACAGATAACATTACATTAGGATCAGATGTACAGCATATTGATTCCATATATGAATATATTGCAAAGTGATAGTTAACATCCATCACCATAAATAGTTAGTTTTTTTTTTTTTCTTGTGATGAGAACTTTTCAGATCTACCCTCGTTATCGGTCTTTGCTAAATTCAGGCTCCGGGTTTAGGGAGAGAGGAGATCTCTCTGGAAGCATTGCTGCGAAACCTCCTTGTTTCCTGCCTCCTCCGCTCACTTGCTTGTTGTAGCTTAGAACAGACTGATCACTGGCGAGAGTAAATAGGAATCCAAGTTATTGTTTCCCAAGGATATAGCACCTTTTTAATCCCAAAGTAGGTCGTAAATTGTCCAGCTGTGCCTGAGGCACGTGGTTGGAAAAGGTGGGAGCCAACTGGCATTCTAAGTGGAACAAATGGAAAATTTTGGCTGTGGAAGCCAAAGGGAATTCTTCACTTTAATTAAGGAAAAAAAAACAACAACAAAACTCTGCAATATTGAAAGTCTAGGTAGAGAAGGCAAGACCTGGCTTCTGACTTCATTAAAATGAACCCTGCTTAATTAGAACCTAGCTAACGCAAATTGGAAAGAATCAAGGCTAAAGCCCATTGAAGTTGATCCAGTTCAGGAATTAAAACCCCACAGTTCCACAGTTCCAGCCCTTGAAAACAGTCCTCCACCTTCTTAGGTTATAGGTAACAAGCCTGAGCCCCTTCCTAAGGGGACAAGAGTCAGTGACCTGCTTTCCTCGGGGAATGAACTCTGGCACCTTTGAAATATTATGTTTAAAGGACAGTTTTTATGGCAAGTTCTCTAATTCAATAAATGAGGAGCTTCGCATCAACCAAGAGCTTATTGAGAATCATTTTTGCTGTCTGGCTGTTTGCAAAAGTCAAATCAGTAAACTATGCGGGACAAAATGTTATTCAGGTTGGGTAACTTCATATTAATGTAATGTAAATAAATCCAGAGAAAGGGAAATTTTAGAAATGCAAATAAACATCCTTCATGCAACTTGTCTTCCCAGTTTCTCAGATTTTCTTTCCTCTGTGGTCATGTCTCAAGTGCCTTTTAGTGATAACCCTGGACGCTCCACATTTCAGCACGATACAGATATCTCTCTCTTGTGTTCTTGTTTGCTATTTCTGTCAAAAACATGAAAGCCACATCAGCTAGTTGGAAATCCTAGAGGGATTTAGGAAGAAAAGATCAATTGTTTGACAATAAACATGGCAAATCCCATGTGATTAAATAAATGCTTGTAAACGGAAAGCAAGAAGATTGCACTTTGGGTTGTTAACCGTGAAGTGAGGACCAGAAACGACTGGGTAGGCGATCTGTTGGTGGTGGGGACTCGTATTTCAACACAAAATCCGAAAAATCTGGACAAAGCAGAGATCAAGAGACGTGTGAGAGCTGACTTGTTCTATTATCGAAGTTGTTTTGTTCTTGGCTTAAGAAAATAGATCTGGGATAATCTAGTTTTTATAAACTCCCGCAAATGAAGTGGCTTTGGTTGTGTTGCCATTGTTGAAAGGGAGTGACCCTTCTGTGGAACCCTGATGTGCAGTGCGAATTTAGGAAATGGATCTTAGGTTCGTCTTCAGTGCTGACAGGCTGGAGGTGCCACTAGCCAGGCCCATGTGTCTGTCAGAAAAATCAGTTCTCTCTTGGTAGAGCCCTCTCTGCCTCAGGATCATGTGAGATTCACCACAAAATTCTCAGAAAACATGAGATCATCTTTACACAGTGGGAGAAGGAGAGCTGGGACCTGATTTCATAGGTTTTCCCACAGATTTTGCTTTCCACTCTTGTCAGTCATGTCTGAGAGGCTGACAGTTAACAGGGGCTGAGGCCGGGCAGGATGGAGAATGTGTCATTGCTGCCTGTGCTAGGACTAGTCATAGCATCATGTCTGCCTCGGGGGGGATCCAACGTGGACAAACAAACAGAAAAATGTGTCAGAGGGTATGCAACTGAAGTAGACCAAAGGCGAATGCTGGGGCCATCCATCAGAAACTTCCAATGACTGATAAGAGAGTATTCACCCTGCCATTTTACTTTTCAGTAAGTTATCCAGTTGGCCAAGAAAATAATCGATGGTGGCTTATCGCTAGTTGGCCATTTCTCACAATGTCTAGGATGGAGAAGAATCCTCATTTCTCATAACCTCGGCCAGTGCTGAATTACATGGATCAACAAGTGTATCAAGAGCCAAGAACAGTGTGCTAGAAGCACCAAATACAAATAAAACATGTTTCTTATTCACAAGAGCATCTCAGAGCCAGTGGGAAAGATATGTAAGCATGTTTTTCCGGTGCAGTAAGACGAGAGCTCTAGTAAGAGGAGAAGGTGCTCCCGGAACACAGAGAGAGGGCCAAATTGATTCTGCTTGGGAAAGTCTGAGGGAGGATCAAAACAGAAGAGAATTTAGTTTCCTGGAAGGAGGAATAGAATTTACCAAAGAAGAAGGATCTATCTAAGTAAAGAAATATATGAAGTGCAAAGCAGGAAGTCAAGGGTGTGCTGGGCATTTTCAGTGCATAAGTGCAGAGCAGTTTCATTGTTAGGATTCTGTGTGTCAAGAGGTCTAATTCTCCCAATAAATCCAAGTTTCAAGGCCATTGTCTCACTTTGTATTAAAAAAATCGAATTTGAAATGCAATGACCTTTTTGTCCTAATTGTCTCAGACTGCCCATTAGGAATGATGAACGCCTTGTCCCACTGTGTTCAGCCTTGAACAGGAGCAGAGAGAAGCAACTGCTCCAGGGTAGCATCGCATACAGGGAAAGATGGAGAGTGGTGGGGTTCTTGGTGAGCCAGGCCCAGGTCAACCCAGGGAGGTGGGGTCTTGCCAACTGGAGGCGGAAGCCGGATCCATGGTCATCAGCGTTGGGGGCTGGCACACAAGACTGGTATGGACTTCATTCCAATAGATACCAGAGCAGGAGTCCCTCTGTGGGCCTCAGATTCCTCTTTCTGTAAAATGAACTAGATTGACTAAATCAGTCGTTGGCAAACTTTGTTTCTTAGAGCCCTAGGATTCCATAAAGGTACCTCAGTGGCTGGAGATGAGAAAGAGCAAGGCCAAGTTGGAAAGGCTAACCCTCCACACCCTTACTTCAACAGGAGTAGTTTGATTCCATTTGTTTTCATATTGGCAATCCAAATGAGGTATAATTTGAAAGGAGTATATTTTACTGTGCAAAAATATACTCAATATCTTGGACTAGAGAATCAAGTTCTGACTCTCTATTTCTAAGCCTCCCTTATTTCCTCTGCAATCCCATAAAACTTGATTTATGTCCCTCTATAGCACTTACCCAATTTTATTTTGTGTTATTCTTTATGTTCCAAAGAGGTGCATTTCTTTTTCTTATGATTTTTTTTGCTCCATAAAAGCAAGTTCAGGCCTGCTAGACTCTCCCTAGCCATACTGACCTCCTTCCTGTACCTCAAACTCACCCAGCTCATACCTTAGGGCCTTCGCACTTCCGGTTTCTTCTGTCTGGAGTGGTTTCCCCCAGATCTCCCTAAAACTTGCTCCTTAGGTTCCTTCAGGTCCCTACTCAAATGTGACCTTATCTGATGGCCTTTCCCGAACACCTAATATGTAAAATAGAACCATATTCTCCCTACACATACACACACACACATATACTCCAGGGGCTTTTTGTTCAGTTTCATTTTTCTGCATAGCACTTATCATCACTTGCATATTTTGTATTTCATTAGCTATTTCCATTCTGTCTCATCCCACTAGAATGTAAATTCCAGGGGGCAGGGACTTTTTTCTGTTTTGGTCATTGCTCTGTCCCTGGAAGAGAGCCTGGCATGGAGTAACCACCCACTCACCACCGGCATTTGACACTCAGCTCCTGTGCAGCCAAGACCTCCTGTTTTATAAAGATAAGATCCCACCTGTAGGGACTTACAGCTCAGCTGGGTTTTCTTTTTGCCTGTAACATCCAAACCAATGACCTCACAAGACCCACCTAACAATAACTGAACAGAGTGGTAAAAAAAAAAAAAAAAGAGCATGGGGTTTGGAGTTGAGAGTTTGGATTTGGGTCTGAACCGTGACACATGCTAGTGGGTTGCTTTTAGGTAAGGTAACCTCTCAGAAGTTCAGGTTCTCTATTTGTAAAAGGAGGTCGTAATTTACCTGCCACGCAAGGTTGCTAGGAGGATTACATCGAGTCCCATGTGTGAACAGCGCTTTGTAATCTGTAAAGGACCGTGGTAGGTATGGCTTCAGAGGAAGAGCAGGTAGATGACCTGAGCCCTACGTGCTCCTGGAGACAATACGAACGCGGTGACTGCTACCGCTCACCTCCTTTCCCTGGAAACAGACAGAAGGCTACCTCTATCTGTTCGAAGGTAGGAAAGTGAATCAGATTAGCTCTTTGGAACACCTTTTGACTTTCTCATCCACCCTACGATTTTGGTGAAATTAATAATATTCAGCAAAGAAAGCGTTTTTATTGACACTACAAGGTTTTCAAATTAAGAGTTTCTGTAAACAGTCCCTTTTAGCCCTGCTGGATTGTCTGTTACTTTTTGGAAAGACCCCTTTATTTTGGAATGTATGCTAATTTCTGCCTCCCCACATTTACACCATGTGCCTCAGCCTCCCAGATTCAAAGGAAAAAAAAAAAAAAGAATTCCACGTATTTGTGGAATGCTTCTGACACTTAGCTTGAATTGCCTCCCCCAAGAAAGTGCTTTATATTTATTGCCATTGATACAAAATGCTTGAACCCAAGGGAGGCAGCGTGTTAGGAGGTTTGGGACACTGACTGACGAGAGAGTTAAGAACTTGAGATCTTGTCTGCTTCTATCACTGACTAGTTAAGTGGCCTTGGGCAAGGTTGCCATTTCTGTGGGCCTCAGTCTCTGTGCGTGTGTGTGTGCGTGTGTGTGTGCGTGTGTGTGTGTGTAACAGGGCTGGGGAAATCATATGAGCCAACTACAGACTCTCAGGGAGCGAGCGGGCCCTGCTTAGGAGCACACCTTCCATGGGTGTGTTGGGTTATTGAGAAGGAGACGCCCTGGGCACAGCTTCGTGGGACTAGGACTGCAACACAAAGGATTCCGCTTCTCCATGTTACAGAAGAAGACATTAGTGAGGTGACCTGGAAGACAGAGACACTGGAAGAAGGGCCATGAGCAGGAGGAGGAGGAGGGAGCAGAAGGCCCAGCAGTGGCCACAGAAGGGGACTGAAGGGGAGAAACACCACTGAGAGGCTCTGAGTGATGGGAGAGACTGACAGAGTCTTAGAGCGGAGACACCGGGTGCCCAGTGAGGAGACATTTTCCGGAAGGATGGGGAGCAGATCTACTGGATTACAGACACATGGGTCCTGGGAGCAATCCTCTTTACACACGCACAGCCTCCCTTTTCTTGACCCTGTCTCTGCTGGGTCTCTTTCCTTCGCATTCCCATGGCCAAGCTTGGGGCACCAAGTCCCTGGCCCTTGGCTTACCACGGCCTTTTTATGAACACCTTTCAGGGGGAGGAGAGGACGATATTGGTGCTCCTGCCCAGATCCCCCCAGCTTCCTTTTGGGATTTCTTGACCATTTTTGCGCACACTCCCTCGTTCCTCTGTTGTGCATTTGATTCTAATTGACAGCATTTGAAGCTCTTTGGAAATCCACCGTTTGTTCCACCAGAGCCAACGCAGAGAGCCCTCAGCCCGAAGTGCCTGGGAATTTATTCTCCAAGCTCTGCCCATGGCCCTTGAGCAAGCCCAGCTCTCTTGCCTCAGTTGGTCCCACTCAGAAGTGTAACTTACACCCCAGAGGTTTCCTGTGGGCTCGAAGCCCCCCTCTGCAGGGCTTTGCCTGAGACTACAGTCTTGCTTGGCCTTCTCCCTCTCCTCTCTGCATCCCCACTTTCTTGCCAGTCTCCCCTAGAAGCACTTTATTAAGATTTATTAAGATTTATTAAGATTTGCTCACAAATCTTGAATCCTCATCTCAGAGAGCCTAGCCTAAAAACACCACTTATCTCCTAAAGCTTAGGTTTCTTTAAGAATTGGATGAAAGTTCTGGGCACTTTTCCTAAAAGAAAGTGTACATATGCATGTAATTGGCTTACCTTTGCTCTGTGATCTTGGAAGTGTAAGAAATGTCTCATCCTTCATTTTTCTAAATCCTATCTGACTCAGCCTTCCACCCACCAGGTGGTGGGAGGGCATTTCTCATTCTTCCTCCCTATTCACTTGAGACCCTATAGGAAACCTGGACCAAAATACTGGGGGGAGCCTCAGGATTGCAGTCCAGTACTCTTGGGGATTTTGTCCTTCACTCAGAGGTACAGGTGATAATGTCTGGTTCTGCTCAGGGAACTGTGCTGAGCTCCCCGTCTGCAGCACTCGTGACCAGACTTTCTAGGTGCTTCTGCAGGAAATACACTTCCAACCATTCTCATGTGAGACCCTAATGCCTCTGGACTGCTCTGCGTGAGCCTTGTTGTCAGAAGAGCTTATATTGACAGCCCCTCTCCCCTCACTCCTTTCCCCCACTTCTATTCCCAGGAACTATCCCACCCCCACCCACTTACCCCACCCTACTCTCCTTGCCTTTCCTCTTCCAGGCAATTTCCAGCTCTGTCCTCTGCCCGCAGCAAAAAAGTGGATGGAGGTGATCTTTAGGGCAGAACTAGGTCCTAGAAACACTGAAAAAGGAAACACGTCTATCTCTCCAGGAGAGGCAAGGGAGAAATGATCCTTTTATTCATTTCTATCAGACCAAAACTGATTAAGGCAGACTTTAATGACTCCGTAAAATACCCCCACTCACATGGAATATTGCATACAACTTTAGGAAGTTCATAGTTCCCAGGACTCAAGGTTATAAACACCTGACCTAAAGGAAGTTTGTATGATAGCAAGCTGTCACACATCTGACCTCTACCTGTCAGTGATGAGGATACTCTTGAATGAAACTCTTTCTCTTTGATCTAGAATCTCTATCTTATGCCTGGCTTCTTGCTCATCAAATACCAAAGCTGCTTTAGCTGAAAGATAAAGTGAGGCAAGAATACCAGTAAATAGAACCTTCGGTTTTACCAAAGGACCCTATTAATAAGCAAGCACAGGAACCTTGAAATCAGTGTAGATGCTGGATTGGGGAGGTTTGAGGGTCAATGCTCCCCCAAATCACTGGGCTCGGTGCCTAGAACATGATGTTGGTGCCATATTTTTACCATAGTTGACGTCATATTGTTATTATGACAATACTTGTCAAATCTGTGTCAAAATGATTGTCATTCAGAGTTTTGGCTCATGAGACAGTGACAAGGCTTGGGCAAAATATTTTGGCCAAGTGATGCCAATGGTGAATGTTCCCAGTGGTCAGATAGAGTTTTGGGGACCATTACCTTCTCATGGATGGGGATCATATATTATTCATCTTTATACACCTAACAAATAGCGTAAGTGGCACTTACATTATTAATAAATGTTCAGTTGATTTAATTCTTCTTTTATAGACTCTGTTCATTGGCTAGCATGAAGGATTATATTGATAAATTCTATATACATCTCCCTTTTGAGTGGGGGTATGTCTTTACATTTGCACCTGATGTGTAATTTACCATCTTGAGGAAAATATATAAGGTCACATCTTAAATATTCAAATTAAAATGACTTGAGTGCTTGTCCCATTATTATGCAAATGTTTTTCATTACTAGAGTCCCTCCTGTATGAGAATTCCTCAGCTTACTTAATCCAACCACAGGGTGCCTGCTCCCATCTTGTGCGGCTACTGGAGTGGGACTCAGAAATGAATGTCTCTTTGAGGCTAGAGGACTCCATCTGGGGGACCAGATACTCCAGAGAGAGCCACTCTGTGGTTGTTGCTACTCCCAGTTTTGGAGGCCCGTTATGTTGGAGGCTGAAATGGGCAGTGTGTGGGAATGCCTCCAACCCCCTGCTGCAGAAGGTCATGGGAGCACATCCCTCCCATGCCTTCGGTCCATCCAGAGTGTTACTCTTACTGTCTTAACTCCTTCCCTGGGTAAGAACATAGATGCACCCCTTGGGGCTGGACGACTTCATAACCACTGCTTGACCTTTAAAATAAAACAGCCAAGGCATTAGAGGAGGAAGGGAAGTATGTGTCTATCTGGGAGTATGTATTTATGACGCCTTCCATAATGTGAAAACAGCCCATACCAGGCTGGTGAACCAAGCTTGCACGCGGTCTTTGTTGCCCTTCTTCTTTTGTGAGGCTGAGGTTTTATTAGAAGCCACTCATCCACAAGTGGGAGCAAAACCTACTACAGAGCAACTTTTATTCATTCAATCACCAGAAAGGAAGAATGGCATATTAATATTCCAGTAGAAACCCTTACAACATATTAAAATAGCAGTGATTGCTACAAAAAGAGGTCCTGTTAGTCTTGGCATCAGGTTAACAGTTATGGGGGATTCTTTAGGGCCTTATTTGAACTGAAGTCTATTTTTAAAATCTGATTCCAATTTTGATAAAAGAGAAATTTGTTGGCCGCTCATGCTCTTCATATATCTGGGGCATGTCAAGAAATGATTGCAATCTAGTCAAGGCGTTGGTCATTGGCTAATATAATGCCAAAGGTCAAGCCTGAGTTCCTCCACCACAGGGTGGGTGCTTTGTAAATAACCATGTTGTACAAAACGTCTCCATTTAATTGTGATGTAACCTCACTTCAATAGGCACAGTGGTTGGGAAACTTTTAATATCATGCAAGTGAAATGTTACTTTAAAAGAGAATTCCAAACATGTTACATTTTGTTTGCTAGTGTCATTTCTCTTGAAAGATTTACTTGTTTATATGCCAAAATGGATCAAGTGGTTCAAACAATAAAAAACAACAAACCATTAAGAAAGACACAGAAAATCAAACCCATGTAAGGGAATCAGTGGCAAATTTGCCAACCAAGAGGGCTACGCCAATTATTGTGATTAAACATTAAATTCTGACCCAAGGTTTCTGGTACCCAGGGCAAAAAAGGTGGCATGATAAGTGATATTTTTATCTGCTTGGATCATTGTGTGCCAGTTCATGAAAGAGAACCCTTTTCTAGTAATACATTTAAAACGAATCTACAGTATGGAGGAAACTCAGGCTGAAATTAGCTCTCTTAACAAAATTTAAAAATATTTTTTCAAGGAAATTAAATACATGTTAGAGTCCGTATCTTCTGTATCTCACTCTGGTAACAAACCTTCCAATCTCAGTGGCTTAACCCATGAACTTATTTCTTGCTCACACTGTACTGCAATGCTGCTAATTTAGGTTTCTTGGGTCATTCTCCTTTAGACAGAAACTCCAGGATTAGACAGAAACTCCTTCTATCTTGTAACTCCACCAACTAGCAGTCCTTCCTTTCCAGTGTAGAGACAAGAGAGATAGAGGAGGAGGAGAGGGTGGGAAAGTGCAAGAGAAATTTTAGAGACAAGACCTAAAAGAGATACATCTTATTTTCACTCATAGTCCATTGACAAGGACTCAGTCACATGCTCCTAACTTATTTGCAAGGGCAGCTAGAATATGTGCTACTCCTCTGTTCCCAGGAGGAGGGAATGGGGTGGATGAGCATCTGGCCAATATCTGCCAAATTCATCTTAGAGGCTTTTCTGCCTCTCATCTCTAAGTGTTTTGAAACACTTTAGTCCCTAGGGTTCCCAGGGACAAGGAAGTCTACCAATTACACAAATGTAAAGCAAGATTTTTTGTTAATATAATTTATAATGAAAAATACATTTATCTGTATCAATCAACCAAATACTAAACATTGGGACAATTTTTAAACCACCATTCCTATAAATGATGAGGTTTTTATACACGTAAAATAAAGATAAACTTGACCCTTGAACAACATGGGTTTGAACTGTAAGGGTGCATTATACATGAATTTTTTTCAATAAATTCAGTAAGTACTATAAATGTATTTTCTCTTCCTTATGATGTTCTGAATAACATTCAGTAAGTACTATAAATGTATTTTCTCTTCCTTATGATGTTCTGAATAACATTTTTTCTCTAGCTCACTTTATTGTAAGAATACAGTATATAGTACGTATAACATACAAAATAAGGTTAATAGACTGTTTATGTTGTTGGTAAGCGTTCTAGTCAACAGAAGTTTTGGGGAGTCAAAAGCTATATGCAAATTTTCAGCTGCATAGGGTGGGGAAAGTAGATACTTCCACCCCCTGTGCTGTTTGAGTGCCAACTATATACATAATACAGTCATTAAATAAGGTGGCTCTGTGTCCTCTCCTCCTCTTCATCCAGAGTAGCTCTGATTTTAATTGATTATGTATTGGGGTCCAGATAGGATTCTTTCATACAAGGATTTCCCTTCTGAAAAAGAGGTCTGAGAAGTACTAAATTTGGACAGGTTACTCCGGTGGCTCAGACCACTTAAGGATCAGAAACTTATTCCACCAAGGTACTAGGATACAGGAGCCAGAAAGGATCTTCTCACAAATGCAAAGAAGGGGTGACCAGACACCATTAGATACAAGAGTTTTTAATCATGTCCATATAATTCTTGCTCTGAGCCTGGAGTCAACAGCAGTTTGAGCTGCAGTGGATCTGAAACAACTTGCTCAATGGAGTTTTGGAAAATTAATCAGCTTCCATTCGTGAACACTTGCTTTTCCAGCCTTCCACTTTATGAAGTTTCACACCCAGACATTTGGCTTTGAGGTTTTCTTCATTCAGATCCATATTGGAAAGGGCTGACTTCCTATCACTGCCAGGATTTTCTTTAGTTCCAGGGATTTGTTTGGTTCTGTGCCATTTTATCCCAAGTTTTATTCCTTCCATCTGATTCAAATGTTTCATTACCAACTCAGTTGTTCTTAACAAGAAGAAAAAAAGAAAGAAAGAAAGAAAGAAGCAGCAAAAAATGGCACCTCTCTTAAAACAGGAAAACATTCTGGTTTGAATTTCCTGTCAGATTTTGGGCAGGTTAGTTGGCAAGTGATGTTTGGACATATTTCAGATTTCAGAGTAAATTTCACAGAGCTTTATTGTCTCCCTCTGGACCCCTGTTTGAGAACAATAAGAGGTTAGGTTTAGCTTGCTAACCCCACTTTCATTAGTCAGCGGCTCTTCTGGTGCACAAGGAACGTGCATTACCTTCCTCATCTTATGGCTCTGTACTTGGACCACAAGGTGGGGAAGGGACCTTGAATCCGCAGCAGCCTTTTACGGTGGGTGGGGGGCGGGTAGGGCTTAGGAAGGAAGAGCCTGATGTCGCAGCAGCCTGGGAGCCACTGCTTTTCTGTTGTCAGTGTTGTCTTCAGAAGCTTTTATTTTATTTTAATTTTTTTAAAGATTTAATTTGACAGAGAGAGACACAACAAGAGAGGGAACATAAGTAGGGGGAGCGGCAGAGGGAGAGGGAGAAGCAGACTCCCCGCCGAGCAGGGAACCCGATGCGGGACTCGATCCCAGGACCCTGGGATCGTGACCTGAGCTGAAGGCAGACGCTTAATGACTGAGCCACCCAGACGCCCCACAAGCTTTTTATTTTAGAAGAGTTGCAAAGGGAGCGCAGAGATTCCTCTATGTTCCCCCCTGCCCAGTTTCCCCCAGTGTTAGCAGCTTACATTATCATGGTACATTTTTCACCCTAATGACCCAATAACTGATAAAATATGAACTTCAGATAATAATGTATTTGAAATTCTTTCACTGTGACCTAATGTCCTTTTTCTCTTCTAGGATATTTCTTTTTGAATCCCATGTTTCGTTGTCATGTCTTCTCTCTTCAGGATCGTCTTCGGGTGTGTGTGTGTGTGTGTGTGTGTGTGTAATAGGCTGTGATGTAATATATAGGTCATGGTCCCCCAAATTAAAAGTCACTGGTGTAGAGCAAACTCTAGTTAGTGACTCCTTTAAGCTCTTAACTGAAAGGACAATGTTAAAAAAGATGCCAAATATTAGAAGTATTTCTGATGCTAGTCTGTTACGGTTAAAACAAAAAAAGGGACAGGAGATAGTTATATTTATAGAAAATCGAATAGTAAATAGAAGGTATCCTAGAGATGGAGAGAATTCAGGCCTAAATACTGTTCAGGTCTGTAGGGACCTATAGAGTTTTCAAAGCAAAGCATTAATACGTTTCTGCTAGTGATGTTCATTCCTTTCAGGAATGCTGTTTTTCCTTAGTGACTCATAGCAGACACATTTACAGATTTTTTTTTGAAGTGTCAGATGTGGTGAGTTGCATGGGTCTAGAAAGAGCTTGGTACATAGGTTTGGGCTTCATGGGCTGTTTCCCATGGGAAAGCGGGTGGATTAAAGATGAACACGGTCCCGGTCAGCTGTTCCAGGCCATACACAGATGAAAGGAAGCCGGGGAGGCCGGGTGTGTATATTTGTTGTAATACTGAGTCTAGATTATTTAATATGGATTTCCCACCTTATTGTCGGTGGAGGGCAGGGAGTGGGAAGGTCGAAGGTGATGAGAAATCTTAAAGTATCTGTTAGCGCTGATCGTGTAATCCCAACAAATTACTGCACTGAGGGTGTCCTTATAGGCCTTGGAAAGGTGGCCAAAGAGAGAGACCAGACAGAGAAGGGATGGATTCAGTGTTTCGGGTTACCTGAGAATGAAATCTCTATGGGGAAAAGAAATAGGATTTGACCGGGTAACTTGTCTTATGTTTCAAGGCAAAGTGAACAGGATCCATACACTCCCTTATTGGTTGCAAATAAATAGGATTTAAGTGAGGGTTTTAGTTTTTAAAAACTAATTTCCTGCCCTTAGAGTCCATTGTTGGAAGGAATTTTCAGAGACTTTTAATCTTTTTTTTAAATTATTTATTTATTTAGAGAGAGTGAGTGGGGGGAAGGGGCAGAAGGAGAAAGAGAGACTCTCAAGCAGGCTCCCTGCTGAGCTCAGAGCCCCACACCGGGCTCGATCTCATGACCCTGAAATCATGACCTGAGCCAAAATCAAGAGTCAGAGGCTTAACCAGCTGAGCCACCCAAGTGCCCCAATCTTTCTTTTTACCTCCAGGTAGGTAACTCGGTCACAACCACCTGCAGTGAGAAGGGAGTTTTACTTTGATCTCCTAGGTCTTTTTCATTTTACTAATTAGAATGAAGTTGGATAGATTACTTGGGAAAATTAAAACAGGGTAATGATCACTTCAAATTGTAGCGATTGCTTGATTAAATACTGATTGAAGAGTTTATGGCTTCTTCAACTCGTTTGTATTTATTTTTCCTGGCTTTCTCTCCACCCCATTCCCATCTTTGGACTACTTCAATGAGTTATGAAAATTGAGGGAAATACGATAAAATAGAAGGGAATCCATTCTACTACTTGCCAAGCGATCTGGTAGTTTTGGGGGTAAGCAAGAGAGTTGAAAAGGTGAAGGAATGCATCTATATTCATTTGTTGTCTCTTGCTAAAATCAGGAGGAGAAAGTTGCGTCTGAGTTTAGGGTATTTATCGCCTCCTCCTCCTCTGGCAAGTCAGAACGAACACACACACTCAAATCTCCAGTTGGGGCAGCTTTTGTCCTAACGTCTCAGCATCTTAGCACCTCCTTGGCTTTGCATATTTTCCATTCATTAGTGATATTTTGCTGGTTCCAATCTGCTAAGGCTTGGTGTTTCTGTTGGGAAAGTAAATGGTAAAAGAGCACATGACTGCCACGGGCAAACACTGAAGGCCACAGCTGCTGCTTGTGGTGGGAAGCAAGGGCCGGCTGGAAAGACAAGGCAGGGTGTGGAGGAGAGGTTAGAGATGGGGGAAGGGAGAAAAAGCTCTGCTCTTTCCCCATTGCCTCCATTTAGGTCCTCCAGGAAGCAGACGCCAAGACAGGTTTAGAAATGCAATTTGTTTCTCGGGGGAAAATGCTTGCAAAGGAGAAAGGGGCCAGGGAGCGGGAGTCAGTGGGGAGAGCAAGATCATGATGCAAGTCTGACATCCGTGAAGGGGGAGGAGGAAGGAGGAATAATTGAGGAGGTAGGGCAGCTCTGAGAAAGTCTTAGGAAGCCCCAAAGCAGCAATTCCTACTACAGAACTCCCTCCACTGGGCAGGAATGCCTGCCTCTAGTCGCCTGCCACCCCTGCCCCACCCCATGCTCAGTCATTGGCTAGGAGCTGCTCTGGAAGAGCATGGCTTTGGTGTGAATGCTGCAGTGGGTCCCTCCCAGAGCTTCAGAAGCTGCAGGTGGGCAGATAAGCACACTTGTCACTGAGGGGTCTCTCTTAAAGGGAGATCTGAGCAGCGTCTTTCCATGCCTGCCACCCCGTGGATCATATCAGTACCGGAGCTCAAAACAGGCAAGAATGGGTGAATTCCATCTCAGATATCTTGTCACCCTGCTATGGGGCTGGAGAGCGGGTTTGCTCCCAACCATAGATGATTACAAGAACCATAAAATTGAGTTATTGTGCCAAGAATTTTCCTTTATCTGCTAAAATCCTAAGGCACCTTTCAAAAGTGAGCTCGACCCAGTTCAGTTCCTTTCAGCTATCAGATGTGGTCCAAAAACCACCTCGAACAATTTGCAGCCTGCTGACTCAACTTGTCAAAGCTGGAAGCCTCTTGGCAGAAATGAGAACTATCTCACCTCTCAGATCTGTACGGAAAGGGAAATTGATTCACGGATGTTTTCATTTTTTTTCTCTTTGTGGTGTTGCTTCTAAGTGCTGGAGGGTGTTGGCTTTTCTGTGACTCAGAAGCCTAAAAGCTTTCCTCGGTGAAGGATTGATTTTCAGAGTGAAAGAAAGTTAGTCTCTTTTTGCTTTACACTTTGAGAATTGATTACATGGAAGGAGTTGATCCAAAATATTACCATGGGGGAAAAGGACAGGAGCATAACCGAGTGATAAGCCAGAAGGCAGTTCTGAACACCACTCTGTAGGTAAATTCAGCTTTGCAAGGAGCTTTTCGAAATCATTAGGCCACTGAAGTTCAGTGGAACCGATCACGCAAATCATCTGCTCATTCAGTTTGACCAACATGTTCACAGCTCCTCTTCATGCTCTGCATCCCTGAGTCTGGGGAATCAAATTATCTTCATGTGAGAGATACATTGGAGGCCGACAAGTCAAAGGCTCTAGGGGACATGAAATACCACCTTCGGATTAACATATGGTCTCTCTGAGTTTTGACTTTTCCAGATGCAAATTCCAGAGATATTCCGCAGGGGACCTCTCAGGCTGTAGCACATGGAGGCACCCAAGGAATGTTCGCGATGGGAGGAAGGTGGCCAAGCTTAAGTGGAGAAGGGATGGTGCATGTGGATGTTGGTGAAGGCTAGAAAGTTCTGCGGAGAATCTATTCTATATGTTAGGCCTCCTGGTACCCCTCTACACTGAGCTTCCTGGGGAAATCATACCCAGCAGAAAAGAAAGGAGAGCCAGGATTTGCTTGATTTATTTCAAACCCACTGCTTGACTTTTCATAAGCTGTTCTTATTTCTTTAGGATCAAGGTATATGGTCCTGTCCTTTGCTTGCTCCTGATTTCGATTTTAATGACAGTATGGTGGAATTCAATGGTTTGCAATGGTTTTCCAAGTTATTTTTAGTAGTGGTGCTCTTGCTTCAAAAGAAATAGAAAATAAAAATCAGGATCAAACCTGGAGAGCTCTGAGATAGCCCAGCTTCTCCTTTAGACACTTCCCCAAACCCCAAAACTCTTTGGGAATGTAGTTTGAAAAGTCATTGTTAAAGTGGAAAGAGGGGCACCTGGGCAGCTCAGTCAGTTAAGCGTCTGCCTTAGGCTCAGGTCATGATCCCAGGATCCTGGGATAGAGTCCTGCGCTTGGCTCCCTGCTCAGCAGGGAGCCTGCTTCTCCCTCTCCCTCTGCCCCTCCCCCCGCTTGTACTCTCCACGCGCTCTCTTTTTTGCTCACTCTCTCTCTCAAATGAATAAATAAAATCTTTAAAAGAATAAAGTGGAAAGAGATTTTGAGTACGTTTTAGGTCTGGAGTAGAGAAGATGATGACTAATAATTGTAAAGATCATTAATAGGGCATGCTCCATGTGCCACCACTGAGCTAACATGCATTATTTCCTTTCAATACAACAATCCTGGGTGCCTGGGTGGCTCAGTTGGTTAAGCGACTGCCTTTGGCTCAGGTCATGATCCTGGAGTCCTGGGATCGAGTCCCACATTGGGGTCCCGGCTCAGCGGGGAGCCTGCTTCTCTCTCTGACCCTCTCCCCTCTCATGCTGTTTCTCACTCTCTCTCTCTCTCTCTCAAATGAATAAATAAAATCTAAAAAAAATACAACAAACCTGAGGTTTGGGTAAAACTACTAGGAATATAGAAGTTGTTTGCCCAAAGCTAGATAGCAAGTGATGGGCAGAGAGGGGCCACAAACCCAGGTATGTTTGACTTCAGAAGCAGGGCTCCAAGCCCCAGATATGTGCAGCTTCACAGACTCAGGGTTCTAATCCATAAAATATAGAGATTAGATTAAGTGATCATGAAGAGTTAAGAACAAACAAACCAATAACCCCACAAAACTGTTATCTCCATGACAACTGTGAACTGAGCTTTAAAAACAGAATTGTAGGGGTGTCTCAGTGGCTCAGTCATTAAGTGTCTGCCTTCGGCTCAGGTCATGATCCCAGGGTCTTGGGATCAAGCCCCACATCAGGCTCCCTGCTCTGCAGGAAGCCCACTTCTCCCTCTCCCACTCCCCCTGCTTCTCCCTCTCCTACTCTCCCTGCTTGTGTTCCCTCTCTGTGTCTCTGTCAAATAAATAAATAAAATCTTTAAAAAATAAAAAACAGAATTGTAACCTCTACCTATTATTATAAAAATCTACTAGACCCTACCTCACTCCTTATCCTTCTTTGTAGGATGATGGCATGCCTCACCCTCTGTTATAAAGCCCCCTGGCATGAAACCCACTACAGTTCTCCCCAGTTTACAAATTTTAACTGCCATCTCCAGGGACTTGACTCTCTCATCAACACTCCTCTGTGTTTCCTTATCTGCTTTGGCAGAGAATTTGGCATTTTCAGGACCTAAGTGAAAGGCATTAGGTCATTATCCACATAATGTTAGCTCAATGCAAAGGGTCTGTGGCATTGTGGTTATTTTCCCAGCTTTGTCAGCTGGAAGTCTCTAGAACTCATGGCATCCCTCTAGCAATGAATGAAGCCCAGAGCTAGATCTTGGTTTCTAAATACCATTCTCCACCAAAATGAGTACACGGAGGCATTTATGACTCTGACATGTGCTGTCCTCTCCTGAGTGTGTGGGAAAGGCATTGTGACTAGTGGACAGAGGGCACTGGGCATGGAGTTTAGCAGACTGATTTCGTGTCTCACTAGCTCAGGGAACTTTATGGGTGGGTGGGTGTCAGTATTTTTTATTGTGAAATGGTAGGGTTGAACTTGCTTCTTGCAATCCATTCTCCAGTCTGTAGCCAGAGTGATCTTACTGGGAAATGAACCATAGCACTCCTTTGCTTCCACCTGTTCACTGGCTCCCCAGTGTTGCCAGGATAAAGCCCGCCCTCTGGAACGCGATATAAAATGATCCCTGTCCACCTTTATTAGAGCTGCGTTTCCTCTGTACTTGCACTGCCTCGGCTCTCTGCCCTTTCCGTCTCTCTCACGATACAAACTTCCTGACCATGCTGACATTCCTCCACGTGTTGTGCTCTCACACCTCCGCCCTTCTGCTCCTGCTGGTCCTTATCTGTACTGTTCATCCCCCTTCGCTTCTTTTTGCCTGTAGATCTCTTCCTCATCTGAGCTGGATGTCATTTCCTCCAGATGCTTTCCTTGAGCCCCCAAACTGAATTAAATGCTTCCTCTCTCTGTCTCTGTAGCCTGCGATCTGTGCTGTAATCACCCGACCTGCCCTGGGCTGCCCCCCTGGTCCCCAAGCACCTAGAAACGACGCCTTAGTCGTTGCCATATGCGTAGGGCCCAACGCAAGCCCAGCGCCTAGTACTAGACTCCTGTATTTGCTCTCTGCTCCGAACCCCACAGAGCTCGCAGGTGGCAGCGAGGACCGCCCGAGGCAGCGGACGAGGAAGCCTTCTGCCAGCAGGAATCGCTACCTCGCGTGGGATGTATGGGAAGATCTGCCTTCTCTCGGGGCGGGGGCTAGTTTCCTCTACACCGAGCTTGGTCAACTGACCCACAGGCCAAGCCAGCCCACCTCCCGTTTTTTGTGTCACCTGGGAGTGAAGAATGGCTTTTAAATTTTTAAGTGATCAGATAAAATCAAAGGATATTAGTCACCACATGTGGAAATTGTAGGAAATGCAAATTTCAAGGGTCCATGAAGAGTTTTATTGAGACACGGCCATGCTCATTTGCTGTGTCCTGGGGCCAAGAAGCCGTGAGAGGTCCTGTGGCCCACAAAGCCTAAAAGGTTTACCTTCCAGACTTTAATAGAAGACGTTTACCAATCTCTACTCTGAGCCTCAAACTTCTGTCCCCTCATTGCCCCACCCCTGCATTCTGCTTTGAGGTCTTACCCTCAGACACATGTGAGATTTCCTCATGGAGGTAGAGAGAAAGTTATTTATTTATCCCCAAATAACTGTATGAGCACATACACACAGCATGGCAGGGCATTTCCCCAAAGATATTTCATATTTGGGCATGTATACTGTGGTGAATTTAGGAACAAAAATCACCGGGTCCCCCCTGCAAACTCTCTCATTCCTCAGGTTATTTGTTGAAGGAAGGGCTCCTTTCTGTTCTACTCAGATGAGGATCGGAGTTTGGAATTTGTTCAGATGTGTAGGATTTTTTTTTTCCTCTGCACAGGGCTTGCTTTTTATTTCGTTTTTTAAAAGAAATTAATGGACAGAAAATATAAGCCAAAAATATAAGCCATTCCCACTTTAAAATTAGATTCAGTTACATGGTTGGAAGTGAAAGGAGAGACAGAGAAAAGAGCTAAGAAGTGCAATGGTTCTCTAATGAGAAGTCAGGCAAGCTAGAAATCCTGTTTGGGAAGCTGGGAGCCAGGGAGACGAAAGGAGAATACCTCAGGAGTCAGCCCGGCTCTGTGAGGACATTTTTGTGGTAGTTAAATTGCTTCCTGCAGAATCTCCGAAACCGTTTGGCATCTGAGTCTCTCCTGTTCTGTCTCCCGTCCGTGTGGTATACGTGGTTGTACGTGAAAGAGAAAACTTAAAACAGCCCGTTACTCAGAGGAACGTGGTGTACCACCTTCCAGAAAAGAGTCCAGTGACTGCCTGGATCCCAAGCTGCATTCCTGAGCTCCTCCGAGGATGTAGTAAACAAGTGGCTGGGATCCAAAGATTCAGGACAAGCAGCTTCAACATTGTGAAATACTTCTGACATCTTGGTTGCTCCATTTGGTACCACACCATGCTTTGTGAGGAAACAAGTATTTTGACAACGTTGGGCACTGGTTTAACCACTAAACCCACCACCTCCTCCCCTCTCTGTGTTCTAAAATTGCTCCAGCAAAAGAAAAAACCTCCCCCTAACACAAGATTCTCGGATGATGGAAAACCAACTACGAGGGGTTAGAGGGGATGATATAAAGTTCCTATGCAAGCTTTCAGGGTGAGCAAGTTCATAACACATGCTGTGTGCCTAAATTCACAGTTTGAACCTATGAACTGGACATAGGTAATTTCCCAAAACCAACTCAGAATGTCCTAACTTACATGAGCCAATGTCTGCTACCAACTATTTTTTAACTCTTCAATTTGAGGGTTTTTACTTAATTTTGAGGATTAGTTTAATTTGCCTTGGATAATTCTATTATTCCTCCATTTTTTGGGTAATGCTTTTGAAGAAAAGTTTAAGTTATATCAATAAGAAACATGTGCTTCGTTTTGATCTGGGATGGGTATTTCTCTTTACACAGACATGGCAACGTTTTGGTGCCTATAAACATTTTCCTTTTAGGGGAAGGGACTGGATTTATGGTGCAGAATCCCATTAACCTCTTTTGGGACAAAGTATCTGGGAGATGCTTATTACATAGCGTACCTATTCACTGGAAGGATTTCTTTATGTTTACGAGCTCAATTACAATGTAGTTTAATAAAATGGTCTTCCTGACATCAACTTTTCAGAACCTACTTTTTTTCTTCCTGTAATTGTAAGCAAAGCAGCATGTACTTGGCTGATTATTGGCAATTTGTAGATATTGCTTCTTTTTCCTCCTAAGCTAGGGAAGAGCCACAAGTTTTGTTTTGTTTTGTTTTTATCAAGAACCACAAACCATGGAGGAAATATCAAATAAGACCTCAAAAAGTAATAATGAAAAAAGAAAACTAGAAAGTAGTTTATCAATGAAACTCTAATTAAAAAAAATATAAAAATATACAAAAAATATCATCTGTATTTTCATTTCCTTGTGATAAATATTTATCTTGTGTATTTGAATGTTTTTAAAACTTGTTATTTTTATTTAAAAAGAAATTCATTATAAAGAATTCAACATTTGAGAAAAGTATAACGATGAAGATGAAAAAATTCACCCCAAATCTTACCAGCCCCGCAAAACCATTAACATTGGACAAACGTTATTTTAGAGTCTATTTTTTATGCATATATCGAGACAGACCAACTAGAAATGCTTATTATGATGAAATCTTATTATAGGAGACACTTTAATGAGAAAAGTATATTACTTGAATTTAGCAGAAGAAAAACTGAAGGGATAGTTGAATTTCAAATAATTGTTTCTTTAGACAAAACACATTATTCCCCAAAAGTTCCCTCTCAGATTAAAAAGAGAAATTTAATGAAATAATCAGAATAATGTTAAAGCATTGTGTTTCAATTTTAGCATTCTCAAACTTCCTCCCATTGTTTCCAAACGTTGTTAGTATTTTTATGTTGTCTAGATATACAACATTTACATTTTTTCTGTAACTGTAGTTCTTTTAGTTAAATTAGTTCCATATTTAGCTGAATATTTAAGTGGATTTAATGCCTATCAGATTCTTAAAAATATGGACTTTTTATTTCTATGCTCTTTGATTTGTATGTGAATATTCCTCCCCCACCCCCCCAGGAAGTGCTTATGAATGTTGTATTCCCTGGATTCTGTCATGTTTGAGGAAGTGTCCCACTGTTCTTCAGTCAAATGGGGTCTGGGCTGGGTACTATGCTTTTGGATCACACCTTTTCTTCAAAACATTGTGAATATTACCCCATTGTCTTTGGCATATACTGCTGTTATGAAGAAGTCTGATTTTTTTCCCAGTGTACATGATTTACTTTCCTGGCTGGCCACTTAAAGGATTATTTCTTTATCTTTTAAATTTAATGATGTAATTGGGCTATGTTCAGTGTAGAGTGTTCTGTATCAGGTTTTTCTGGAAAATAGAGGACCCTCTCAAGCTACAGATTTAGGTTTTTTCCCTCTTGGATTCAAGGAAGTTCTCTTGCATCATATATTTGAATTCATTTTCTGTTTATTTGTTGGTTTTGCTACTCCAAGGACACCAGTTATCCTTATGTTGGTTCATATTTGTCTGTCTTCCATACATATTAATTTCTGAATGTTTTGATCTTTTTTGAACTTTATTCATCATGAGTAGCTCATCTTTCTTCTGTGTCAGTATTTGATCTATAGCTCGAATTACTGTGTTTCTTCTTGTTTCTAAATTATTTGTTAATTCCTTAATGCTGTGGTTGGAAGCCTCAAGTTATTTCTTTGGGTCTGTGGTCCCTGTTTTCATCTTGGTAGGGTTATTGTTATTATCAAGCCTATGAATCCCTCTTTTATCCAGACCACATACTTACAAGTTATTCTACAGTGGGAGACAATTTTCCTTCTGATCCTTGGTATTTTATTATTTGTCTTTCCTTTGCTTTCTTTCTTCCTTACAATATAATATTGAAATAACTGCCATGCCATTTATTTTTACCATGTTCATGTTTGGGTGGTTCTGTCCAGACATTCCATTTGTTCTAATGCACTGAAGGTTACTTCTTTTTTCCATATCATTTATAACTAATTTGTTTGCTCTTCCCAGCTATCCCTTGATGGCTGAATTTTCTTGTGTTCTACATACTCTTTTATAACTCAAGAGAATGACAACAGGAGAGAGTCTAGCTAGGGTATTTACAGTCTTTGTTGGATAATGTAGGTCCTGCTCATTGTGTTGGGATTTTGTTAATGGTCCTGTGTCAAGGTCTACTTGATGGGTGTGCTCCTGTCCAGTGGGAATGTAGCCTTGGCCCTTAGACTGTACACCATGGAATTTTTTTTCTGTACAGCCAGTACCTATCCACTTCTTTTTCCCCTAACAGCCTCCCCGTGCCCAGTACTCAGATTGAAAAGGGAAACGATAATGACTGAGTTGGTTTCTTTCCATGTTTGATTTGATCAACTCAGCAGTACAACTTGGGGGAGTTTGGGCCAGGGTAAAAGCTGTGCTGCCTCTCTTTCACTTCATGATCATCTGTTATCTTTCCTTATTTACCAGTGTTTAAAGTTAATAGCATCAATTTACCTCCCCACTACTTTCCTTGCTTTGTGGCTGTTAGTAATTTTCCCCATAGCTTTTAATTTTTTGTTTGTTTCTTTCTCTCATTTTGTTAGATACTGGGAAGGGAAATACCACGATTCAATTGTAATCTATACTCTTAAAGCTAAAATAGGATATAGAAAAATATTCTAGAAATAGAACAGATGATTTAATGTAAATTCCTTATCATGAGCAGTTAAAATGGAGGAAGTTGGGAAGAGATATGTGATGAGAATTTAGAACTATACCAGATGGAACCCAAGAGAATAAAAGAACAATAGAAAAGTGAGGTGGTGAAATAAAAGGGAAATTTAGTTGGTTCTGATGACAGTAAAGCAGTGATACACTGTGTTGGTGGGCAATATTGTCTTCTTGGACTGAGGGCATTGGGAAGGCATTACTACTGTGCTTTGAAATTTTGGTAGGCTTTTCAACTTCTGAAAAACGGTCCTTTCTGTTCTGGGAAATAGCTTTGCTGTTTTTATTTCCGAACTCTAAAGTTTATGTTTGAAATAGTCTTATTTTCCTAAGTAACTTTGAAATCTTAACAGATGTTTGAAGCAGTGACTGGGGTTTTAAAATTTATTTTGTAACCTGACAACTGTTGACCAATGTGCCAACCATCCTGAGAGTCCCTGTCATCTTGCATCACAGACTGTAGCATTAGAGGGTACTAAGAAAGCAGCGAAATCTGAACACTGGGATGGAGAAAAGGGTTATGGTGATAATGGACTCAGAATCAGGACAGAAGAGAACTGGGCCCAGACACTGGGTGAAGCCGGGGGTGGGGTCAGAGACATGAAGTCCTCACAAATATCTACTAAGGGATGTTGTAGAAACTGTATAAAGCGGGACGTCAAGTGTCCAGGTAAAAGCCAGCAACCAGGAGAGCCACAGAGAGCAGGAGCAAAGTGGACAGGAAATCAGGGCCCATTAATAAGGAGTGGAAACTGAGGCAATTGTTTCTCAGCACCTTTATTCAGTCTTGACTGTGGGAGGAGCCCATTGTGGACTGAAAACCTGCAATGATGGAAGTGATCATTCTGACAGAGAGAGAGAGAGAATATGCATATTTTATCCCTTTGACATCACCAAACTGTCTAGTTGACATATTTCTCTTCTGACGTTGTAGGTCTGCCTCAAGATTGCATTTATTTTGAGTTAACATTTGCCACTATTTGATTTTTTAATTTTTCTTTTTTCAAATTCAACTTTGGAATTGATTTCAAAACTTGACTGAGGTAAAGTCAACATACAATAAGTGATTCTTTTTACAATATGCAATTGGATGCATCTCGACAGATGTATACCTAGGAAACTGCCAGCACGATCAAGATACTGAACTTTGCCATCAAGAGAAGCAGTATTTCCACTCCCTTGGCAATCCTTCCCTCACATCCTTCTTAACTCATTTTATCCAGCTTTACTGAGGTAAAATTGACAAATAACATTTGAAGATATTTAAATTGTGCAACATGATGATTTATGTATGCCTTGTGGAAGGATTCCCACCAATGAATTAACACTTCCATCACCCCACATATTTATCACTTTTCTTCAATTTTTTCATTAGTGGACACTTAGGTTATCTCCATACCTTAGCTATTGTGAATAGTGTTGCATGAATGTAGAAATACAGATACCTCTTTGATACCTCATTTTTTGAGAGAAAAGCTGGCTTGAGGGGGAGCAAAAAGAAGGAAAAAAAAAAAGGATAAGCACTCCAGCCTTAGATCTTCAGAGAAGGTGCAGAGCTAGGGTTGCCAGATAAAATACATGCAATATTTGGGATATACTTATGCTAAAATGTTGTTAATTGCTTACCCAAAATTAAATAACTGGATATCCTGTATTTTATGTGCCCAATCGGTCAGCCTGATGCTAGGTTGAGGGGATTAAGGAACTAGAGTATGGGATGTGTAAAGACAGAGTTTCTTTATAGATTTAGATGCAGTTTAAATATGGATATAGATAGGGAAGAGTTTGTTATGCAGGAACTGCATTTATAGACCAACTTGGTACATAGATAAGACCAAAACTGGGTCTTTGGTGGCTATCTTGTAATTTTGAAATTTATATGGGCACCTTGCCATCCCTTTTTTATGAAGTTATGTTGTCATCTGTTAAATTTTCCCCCAAGTCATCTGCAGCAGGTTTATGCTAGAAAAGACCATCAGTGTGAGTTCAGAAAACACGCTAGTGGACCGATCTCTGCTGGCATAAACTGATGAGTACAAATCATTTTATTGGCTCAAGACCCTTTCATGAAGACTAACGAATGAGTAACTCGGACTAGATGTTCCCCAGCAAAATCAACTGTCACCTGAGTTGTTCTTGAATTGTGCCCATGTCTGTTTTGGTAACAGAAGGTTGGGCAAACAGCTCCGGGATTTCTGACGCTCTTCTCACTCACCACAGCTGGTTGCACAGAAGTAACCAAGGAGCTCTGAGGGGATTTCTGAGCAGAACTTACAGTGAGAGCAAACTCATGTTCTGAAAGGTGCTTCTGCCTAAATGAGGAGCTGTGGAAGCCATCACCCCTGCAAAGGTCCAGATCTTAATTTAGGAGTTACTGCCAACCAGATATCATTTTTAAGTGCACTTGTGAGAAAACTTTCCAGGAATTCTTTTGTGAAACAGAGAATCCTTTTGGAAGGCACACCACTCCAAATCTGGGAGAATACAAAGAGGGAGAATTTCAATGGGCTGCCAAAATCAAGTTGGTGTCCGAATCGGGAATAAATAGTGTAATTGGCCCGTTAGTGAGGGAACCAACTTGGTTATGGAAAAAAAAAAATCGGTGCCCTGAGTAGAAACATTTACTAGAAGGCAGTTTCTGGTGTCAGTAGCTTATCTCTGGCCTGGGCTAACTTTATCATCGTGTTTCAGTGAGGACCAGTGAAGAGCCTTGAGGACCCAGACAATTGAGCATCAGCAAATTGATGGCTTGCTTAAGTGACAAGAATTTAGAGCAGTGATTTTCAAACTGTTACTGCCCATTGGAATCACTTGTAGAGTCTTTAAAAACTTGATGCTCGATGCCCAGGGGCTTTTTTAAAAAAATTTGTTTATTGGAGAGAGCGAGCGAGCATGCCCATGCAAGTGAGTGGGGGAGGGGCAGAGGGAGAGAGAGTCTCAAGCAGACTCTGCACTGAGTGCGGAGCCCTACTCGGAACTTGATCTCACAACCCATGAGATCAGGACCTGAGATGAAACCAAGAGTCGGACGTTTAACCAACCGCACCCCCCAGATGCCCTCTCCACCCAGGGGCTTTAAAGGCTGTGCCCATTAATTCAGAATATCTGAGGCTGGCTTCTCACACTTCTAAGCATTGGTAGTTCTAAGCATCCCCAGGTGACTTGAGCGCCCAGCGCTGTGCAGGTCAACAAGCCCTCAGAGGATTCTGTCACATGCTAAGGTTTGAGAAGCACCAGTGCAGTAGATAAGAACCGGTCCCTGGAATAGCCTGCCTGGGTCCCAATCTTGCCTCTGTCACACAGTAACGTGGGCGAGTTACCTTTTCTGCACCTCGATCTCCTCTTTTGCCAAATGGGGAAAACAATCATACTCCCCTCAAAGTGTTGTTATACAGGGTGAGTTGCTTTCGAACAGCACCTGGCACATGGTTAACACTGCCTAGTGCTTGTTAAATAAGCATATTTCTGTGCTGTTCCATAGAGATGCGAGTCTCTGATAATATTCAGGAGGTATTCTCTGTTACTGCAGCAGAACTTGGAAGTAGGCTCCCTCCTGTGATTTCCTTGCTGGTGTCTGAAGTCCCCTTCAGCCATTGGACTGCAACTCACAGACAGGGGTTTCTACCAGAAACACCAGCCTCCCTGCAGGCTAATTTCTGGGAAGATGCTCTTTCAGGGGGAAAATATTAAATACTTAGGTAGGTAATTTCACAGATCATAGGGCATGTTTCCTTTTTATGTGATTTTTTTAAAAAAGATTTTATTTATTTGACAGAGAGAGGAGAGAGCTCAAGCAGGGGGAGCGGCAAGCAGAAGGAGAGGGAGAAACAGGCTCCCCACTGAGTAGGGAGCCCGATTCAGGGCTCAATCCCAGGACCCGAGCAGAAGGCAGACGCTTAACTGACTGAATCACCCAGGCGCCCCCTCTTTATAAGTGATTTTTAAATGAGAACTCAGGGTGGGGATGGGAAGGTCCTAATTCAGGGCACAGGTAGAAGCAGATCAGCTTTTGCTGACTTTGAGAAGGTAGAGGGAGCGGCTCTTGTCAGCCACAGCTGGATCTCATGGAATTAGACCAGCCGCTTCTCATGCAAGTGCGTTCTCAAGGATTCCCTGGAAAAATGTAAGAGACCAGTCGACTCACATTGGATTGTGTCGTGTCCTGGGGGGAATGTAAAATCTAGCAGCTATTCTGGAATTGAAGCTTCTAAAGAAAGAGTGCATTTGGCTGTGATGTTACCTTTGTACTCCTAAGGAACACTCCTTGAAGACAAATCGACCCTGCATATTCAACTGTCTTCCAGAAAGCTCCTGAGAACAGAGACTCTTCCTGGAGGCAATCCACTAATCTGTTGAAAGGACTCATCATAATCCCTCCCTTCACAAACGGGATTTTCCCCAAAGCCTGTTTGAAAGTTTTTAAAAAAATTTTTAAGAGATTTTTTTAAATTTGAGAGAGAGAGAGCACGCATGAGCGAGGCGGGGGAGGGAAGGGCAGAGGGAGAGAGAGAAGCAGACTCCCCGCTGAGCAAGGAGCCCAAAGCGGGGCTCTATCCCAGGACCCTGAGATCAGGACCCAAGCCAAAGGCAGACACTTAACGGACTGAGCCCCCCAGGTGCCTCTGTTTGAAATGCACGTGGAACCGATATAGTGAACACATGGAGTTTGAGCTGGTGTGATCACAAAGGGGTAGGTTTTCATGACTGCTCCAGCAAACCTGTTAGGTCCTTTCTCCTGACTCCCACCTTTGGGTGAAATCTCACAGAGATGCCGTCATCTTTTTGGTTATTCTTAGATAGTAATGAAAACCTGCCAAACACATCTTATTTGTAATACGAATGTGTCCAGGACCTAGAATAGTCACAGCTAGGGCAGAGGCTCTCCCATCCTCTGCACAGGTGGGCTTTAGCTTGGAAACATGCACGAGGTGGGGAGGGGCAGCATACCTGCCTCCTTCTGCGTTTCCTGCAGAGCACGTCCACAATCCCCCCCACCCAAGTCACTGGGCTGCCCTGGATGGTAGGGAAGAGGAGAAATGGGGAAAGTTCTTGCTTGGTGGCCCTCGTATGACCTGGCACTGGTCTCTTGCACTCTCCTCCGGCCAGCGCTCCTCAGGAGATTCTCCTGTGGGGTCCCTCTAACTACAGCTTCTAGCCTTCTCCACGGTGGTCACCCTGCCCCTTCCTGAAAGCACGCCTGGGTCAGATTCTTTAAGTGATCTCAACTGACATTCCCACCATGAGTTCCACATCGGGGAATCCTACCCCTGCAGCCCAGCATTTTAATCTGAGGGAGCTTCAGCTAACCTTCTTTCAGGTGGAAGCAGAGGCTGGGTGGCTCCGGTGTGGGGGCAGGGTGTGGGGCTGGCAGGGATTTTGCTGCCAGGGCCTGGGGGGGGGGGGGGTGCGGAGTAGCAACCTTGCCTCCTTCAGCCCGCAGCAGCCTCTCCTTCCTGTCCCTGTTGCCTTGCCATCAGCTCGTCGCTCTTCCTTTGCTTCTCTTAGGCCTTTGCCCTGTCCTTGTTGGGTCACATCATCTCTTCCCTTTTCATAGAATCCTGGCTTCTTGGTGGCACCAGCCGCCTTTCTGGCTTTGTTTTTCTGGTCCAACTCTCCCTCCCACCTTTCACCTGCTATGCTGAAAGCGCCGGGGCAACCTTGTAGAATGAATGAAGCAGAGGTTCTCCAGGCAAACTCTGCACCTAGGGAAGTTGACTGGGGCTTCAGGAGGTTCGCCCAAGCTGATCTGCAGACACAAGAAGGGGTCTGCCTGGAGGAGGGAGCAAGGCCAGGAGGATAGATGCCACCAGGACTAGAGGGGGCTGGGAGGAGCTGCCCCCGAGAAAGGGCCGATTGCCTCCAGGTGAGACAGTTACACAGAGGGAGGACTCGGCCACCAGTAAGTTCTAAAGCATGAAAAGCTTCTAGGCAAGACACCAGCACTGTGGCTATCAGCTCCATAGTCCCTCCCTGTCCTGGGACCGGTTTCCCCCAACCGAAAAGTTTCTCAATTTCTCAGAAAATAGTACCCCGCCTGAAACACAGTCCATCCTTCCTTATCAGTAGGCCCGCGCTGCCAGCCAAGGTAACACTGTGTTTTCCTCTAAAATTGCACAGGGGTTTTTGGGGTGGCACAGATGTTTGAGGTTCACGGCTGCCCCTGGTCAAGCCTGATTTCTCTTAAAATAACATCTTTTAGGTGCCTTCTAACATGCACTGGTTGCATTTGCTAGAGGCCTCTCTCCTTTAACATAGACTCAACACCCTTCCTGTTGGCTAGGTGGTTCCAGGAACACTTGGAGTTTTGTACAGCTTTGGTTGGGGCTGGAACTAGGCCGGCTGCACTCGTGGGGCTCGGGGGGGAGTGAAACCCCCCTGAGCCTGCTGTTGATGTGCTTACTCTGGTGAACGCCTCATTTCTGGTAAAACGGCAATGCCTGTGCTTTCCCTCAGGTGGGTTGGATTCCTGGGGCCAAATCAGGTTTGCTGGGCTGAGTGTTACGGCTTCTTCCCCACGTAAAAGGAAAACAAGGACAGGTGGTTGCATCCAGGCCCCGGTGAGTAAATCTAAAGCACCTGTGAAAACTCAACGTTGATATTTTGATATTTTCTTTAAAGGAGAAGAGGGTACAGAGGTGCAGGTCCTCTGGCCCAGTGGCCCTAGCAGAGACGCCCCGGACGGCAACGGCCACAAAGTGGGGCAGCGCCCTTTGCCAGCTCTTTAGTAACAGGACGTCTCCGTATTTCAAACAAAATCGCTAGGTTTCTATTTCCACCTCCAGGAAAACGACGATGATACCGCTAACGCGTTTCTAAATGCTAGCTGTGCACCGAACTAAATATTTTACACAGATTATTTTGTTTGATCCTCGCAACAGCCCTGTGAAAGAACCGCTATCATTTTCATGCAGAGAGAAGGAAACAGGCTTAGAGAGAATTTGCCCCCAGTCACATAGTTCGTCATTGATTCAACCTCTGGCTGTTCGGACACTTAAGTCCATTCCATGCCGTCCTCATCAGTGGAGGAAAACTCAGCTCCTAAATTTGTTTTCTTTTCCTTTCCCGGGTGTTTCAGTTATCAATAGTGATTTTTTTTTTTTTTTAAGATTTGAGAGAGAGAGCGAGCGAGCATGAGTAGGGGGAGGAGCAGAGGGACAGCCGACTCCCTGCTGAGCCTGGGGGACCCTGAGACCATGACCCGAGCCAAAGACAGACACTCAACCGGCTGAGCCACCCCGGCGCCCCAGTATTGATTTATTCTTTCTCACAATTCTATGGGCAGTTCTGCTCTCCGTGGCACTGGCCACATTCAGCGGGTGCTCAGCTGGGGGCACTTCTGTTCTGCTCCATATGGTCTCTCCCTACATGTGGCCTCTCTCCAGTGGGACAGCCTAGACTTTTCATGACCTGGCCGCTAGGATCCCAGGGAGCTTTCCAAGAAAACAAACCTCAGCCCCTAAGTGCTTATTAAGCCTCCGCTCTTTCACACGTGTTAAGGCCTCATTGGCCAAATCAAGTCACATGATCAAGTTAAGCTTTTTATGTAGGAGGGGACTTTATAAGGGGGGATGAATACCACCAGGTGTCCCTTATTGGGGACGCCTCTTGTGACATTCCACCACACCTGTGAGAATAACAATAGTAGCACTCAGTTTACCGAGCACTTACCATGTGCCAGTCAATGTGATTTCTCTTTCATCATCATAGTAACACAACCTATGGGCTTGGTGCGTTTATCGTCAGGCAACAGGAAAGGAAACTGAGGCTTGGAGACGCTAAGTGACCTGACAGATGATAAGAGTGAATTTAAACACTGGTCATTCTATTTATAAGGTCGAGCACAAGAGAGAGATGGGTGGTCTGTAGAAAATGGAAAAAAAAGGAAAAAAGAAAAAGTGGGGGGCATATTGAACGTAACAATAGGCCTTGGAATTTGGAAGGAAAAAAGAAAAGTACCAGTCAGTGGTCTTCCATGCAGGGTGCTCTCCTGTGGATGGGGCCTCCTGTCCCCCCAGACGGCCATTGTACCATTGGCAATCATTCTTCCTCATTCTGGCATTTGGAATGGAGAACACGGTCAGTAAGCAAGAGTGGGTATAATTAGGCTAATCAAAATGTGAAAGAATATAATGCAACTTTGCTTTTCATTAGCCTCTTGTTTTAATCCCTGGCATGAAAGAGTCCGCCTTTCCTCTGGCTGCATTTTCCAAAACTTCTCCCCCGAACAATTTGGGAAGCAGAGAGCTGGAGAAAGACTGGGGAGTGGAGGGAGTTATACCCTGTAATAATGCAGATTTCAGACCTAGCTCTGATTTTTGGAAAATCCCTTCATGAGCATGAAAAGCGCAACGACTCATGTTCAGTTGCTTCTGCCAACTGAAAACCATCATGACACTTGAGTGTGGTTGTAAATGTTCTCTCCTTCCCCACCAGCACCCAGGGCGGTGTTCCAGGCCATGAACACAGTGTTTGGCCTGTCTCCGGGCCGAGAGCGTATGAAGTGTGGGCATTGTTGGGTGAGCCTGGTTGGAAAGGCGTTACTTAAAAGCAAGGGAATCATGTGGAAAGATGAATGGAAACTTATATTAAAATATGATACCTCCAAAAATAATTTCTTGCAAGCAGTAAGAATTAATACATTGTGAAACAAACAGAACTTTCACTATTAACCTCAAGGAAGAAAAAAAAGGGGGGGTGGCTGGCTCGGTGGAAAATATCGCCTGTGATTTTTTTTTTTTTTTTTTTTTGCCTTTTCCATGCTAGATGGCACTAATTGATTGAAGGGCTTGGTTGTTTGGTGGGAGGTGGGGTGCCCTGAGGGGAAGGGATAAAATTAGACCGTGTGATTTTTGATATATTGTTGGGAGGGGGTGTCTTTATTTTATTTTCAACCCGAAGTCTCATTACTTAGCTATTGTTTTGGTCTTAGAGGTAATTTTTAATTTTAAGTAGATTGCTTGGTTTTTCTGCATGTTGGCACTTGGAGGAAAAGCTGACTAAGGGTCTGCCAAATCCCCTGGGGTGGGTGTTGACAGATCTGACATTTGCATGGCATTTCCTTATGTCCTCTCGCCCCACCCTGCGCCCTAGTGGCCGTACTTTACTGGTACAAAAATCCTGGAAAATGGCATTTCCTCACCAATTTCTTTCAAAGGGGAGACTGTAGAGAAAGGACTCATTTTATCTGAGCAAATAACAAATTCTTACAGAAGCTTGTAATCGCTATCAACTCTCCCCCTCCAGTCCCCAAAAATAGACTTTGTGGTGTGCCATGAGGACAGCAAATGATTTTGTAATTCATTTTAGAAATAAAGCTGAGCCCCGTAAAGTACAGTCCAGGAAAAATAGGAAGAATGAATAGCCTTAAGGACGCATCAGATACTTGGGCCAAAATAAAAATATTTGGTATAACTGAAAATAGGTCTATATTTATTTTTTGAAACATAATGTGCAATTAAAGTTTCCTCTGTTGAATAACTGCCTAAAAATAGTTTTGCAGCATTGATGTAATGACTTCCAATTTATGTAAGGGCTGGATGATCTGATCACATCAGTGGTTCTGTGAAGAAAGTTTTTCATGTAATGTTGTTGACAGATGACAAAACAGAGGCTGAGAGATTTTGTCACTCTCCTCAGGTCACATGGGTTGTAAGTGATAGAGCCAGGTCTTGGATATTATAGTTGTAAAGCTCATTCTCTTCCCATTAAATTGCTCTGAATCTTGCTCTCCAGGGCTTTGTAGGAACAGTAACCATGGGCCCGCTCAACCGGCTATCTGGGTGATGGAAAGAGTTTTGGACCCAGAATTAAGAGCTAGATTAGAGTCTCACCAGATAGGACTTAGGCTGAGTGACTTGAAGCATATCACAAAAACTCTCCCAAGCCTCAGTTTGATCATCTGTAAACTGGGGGGAGATCTCTATCTACAGAGTTGTTGTGAGAACAAGGATCATGAATGTAAAAGTTCTTGGAAGATGGTGAAGTGCTCTATAAAGGTACACCACTGTTATCTATTAAGCACAGACTCTATATCTGGTAATGGGCCAGGAACTATGAGAAATTCAGAAGACTTTTTTAGTCTGTCCCGACATCCACTTCTTGCTTACCTCTTTCCCATCCATTCTAGAAGCTCCATGCCCTAGTCACATTGAACTTTTTAGTTTTTCACATATAACTTGCTCTATCTATGCTTTTACATGTTTTAATCGTCCTGCCTACAACACCTTTCCTCTAGGAACTCTTATGCATCCTGCACAGGCCCTTTCCAACTCTCCTGGGTAGAGTTAAATTTTCCTCTTCTGGGTTCCCACACACTGTGTTCACATCTCTATTATAGCACTTCCTGCAGCATATTGTAATCCATCTGTTTACATATCTGCTTCTGCCCCTTCCTAAGCCACGAGCTCATCAAGGGCAGGTGCTGCCTGGCGCATAGGAGATGCTCAAAGGCTTGCTTGCTGGATGAATGGTTAGAGGTGTAAGAATTACTGCCCTAACCTGCAGATACATTCCAGCCTAATTGAGGGACAAGACAAATACACAAGAAACATGAGGAAAGCATGCTGGACAATGGATTATATGATATGGTACATAAAGCCCTTAGCAATGTGTAAATTCAAATGAACAGTAGATTATTGAAAGCTCAGGTAACCAGGGAAAGTTTCAGTAATGTTCGGAATTAGTTAATGATATGAAATGAACGGAGCAACATTAAATCCACCAGAATTCCTGTAGGGAGCCAAGCCCATGGTGGACGCTAAATACTTCTGGGGACTCAAGGGATCTGCTTGGGGGCAGGATTGTTCTGTAAGAGGAAAGGCGTGTACCTGAAACTCCAGCTAGATTAGGGATGACAAAGGGGAGGATGGAGGTGAACTGAGGACAACAGCTTAAGACCACATGCCAACAGATCTCAGTGAGGTTGCCTAAATCCTCAAGAGCTTGAACTGAATAGATGCTTCTGTTTTCATGGAATCGATGGGTGGATTCGAACCAGAGACATTTCATGTGAATACTGGAACAGGGAGGCAAAGAGAAAAGCAAGGCACGGGCACTACTAGAAGCCTATCCGGCTTCCCCCCAACTCTTCTATAACACCTTCAGTAGAGGTGACAATGCTCCTTATGGTTTTGTGTTAGTGGCTTTCTTTGGAGAAGTCAAAAAAAGGGTGAAGTTCTGAATCCAAGTTGATTCAACATGACAAGGACTTCTGAGGATCCAAAGATGTAGATTTGGGGTTTAGGCCAGATATTTAACCAAATATCTAAGGAATAGAGCAGGGGCAGGGGGAAGGGTGGTGCAGGGAGAGGAGAAAGCTGATGTCCTGATGACAATATCAAAATAAATTGTTCCTCCAAAGCAAAGAATTGGCCGGGAAGTGTTGTAAGGAATCATGCATGTTAAGGCAAAATGATACTTCAATCCTCTTTATAGACATTGTTGTAGCCACTGACCCTTAGACCTGTTGTCCATAAATGTCAGTCCTCAAACCATGCTGATGATAGAGGAAAAGTTTTCACCTGTCTGTCTCTAAGTGAGGAAAAATGGCAATGGCAGTCATTTATAATACTAAATTCATTTAATTTCAAGAACCTTGTTTGAAAATCCTGTACTTGTATATATATTTTTTGTTACAAATGTCCTTTTTTAAATAAATTAGTGGTTATTTTTAGATGTCCTAACATGGCAAAATTAAAATGTGTCAACTTTATGTCCATCTCCTACATTTCTTGGAAAATTCACTGGTGTAGAAAATCCAAAAGTGTAGGAACCACCTCTCTTAGTGTGACTGACTCTTAGTATAATTTTAATTAGCTAGTGTGTCCTGAATGAAATGGTAGGAAGGAGATTGATTTTCATCTCCTAAATCCACTCTTCCTGGTCTTGGTTGGTGCTGTTTAAGACAATGCCTTTTGAGTCACAACATCCAGAGACTCTTCAAAGTAAAATGTGTGAGTGGAGGAATTGTTGTGAGGCTCCTCTGAAAACTCTCTGCATATGAACAGGGTTTGGTTCTCTAATTAATATGCCATTCAACAAAGTAAATCCTGTGCCTAGTAAAAACAATACCTGGCATTGTATTATTACAAAGCAGTGTTTATGTAATGACTACATATTTTTACTTACATAATTATAAAATGCACAACTGTTTTTATGCTGCACAGTAATTGACCACAAACGGTACACATTTCTTGTATATGGCTGTAATTCCTGTGACTTTCGTAACAGGTCCAGAGTCATGGGTATGCAGCTTATGCAGTCCCACAGGACCACTCCTGAGCACGGGGCCTGTGCTTGATTTAATGATCTGAGGGCACTGTCTCAAAATTGCTAATAATTTCTGAACAAGGGGCCCCACATTTTCTCTTTACACTGACTCTGCAAATTATGGAGACCTCCAGCACTGGCCTCTGCCTTATTCTTGATGCCAAGCCCAGCTGGCTTTAAGTCTTATTGAGGCTATACCTAGTAGAGGGATGGGCACAACAATCTGATTTGTTGCGGAGAGATTATCATTGCAGAAAGATATTATGCCCTAAATATCTCCCTATGGTCTAAAATCCTGTATGATGGAGACCATTGATGTCAATGCAGACCAATCCCCTTGGAAGGGTTAAGGGTTAAGGATAGGGAAGCCTTCTTCTGTGTCTACTCTGGTGTAACCCTTGTGCTGGAGGTGGGCTCCACTGGGAGAGGAACAGAGAGGGTAATTCTCAGTGATCAAATGGCCAAGGAAGGGCGTTTGGCAGAACAAAAAGTTTTAGTGGGGTCAATTGTTGCTGTGAGATATGTAACCTATCCAGCTTCCCCCCAACTCTTCTATAACACCTTCAGTAGAGGTGACATTGCTCCTTATGGTTTTGTGTTAGGGGATTTCTTTGGAAAACTCAAAAAAAGGGTGAAGTTCTGAATCCAAGATGATTCAACATGAAAATAAAGATTGTTCATGTGGGCTCAGGAACCAGAAGACAGACAGTGGGCAAATAGCTTCTGGGTGGGTGGCCTCAGTGAGAATTCCAGTTCTGCCATGATCTTCCCGGTGAGGTCATGAGAGTGAGGATATATGGCCTTGAATTTGGGGGGTAGGGGAAAAGAGGGTGTTCTCTGCACTTATGAGCACTTATGAGGTGAATCTGTCAGCTTTGGGGATTAATTGTCTTTGCCCAGGCTCTTTAGAAGATTTTTGTGTTTAAAGGTAAAATGTTTTGCATAACTTATATAGTAGATGTCAGACATCATTAGAAATAGTATGTTTGTCATTCATTATGTTGCTATTTTAATTATTTTTCAAGTTTCTTTCTTTTATTCTCTCCCTGTATTCCTCCATACTACACAAAAGTACACTGACAGCTTTACTATTGCTATGAGGTTAACTTAAGACAGAGGATACGTTGCCAGCCACAGGCCAGAACACTGGGAAGGCATGTGGAAAAGAAATTTTTGGCAGCAACAGAGCTTGGGAAGCCAATATTTTTTACCATAACTTACAGTAAATATTTACAAATTCAGGCTCATGTGGGTGTTCAGAATTTTAGTGAAAAGCAATCTTATGCACTGATATTTACTTTGAATGTGTTCTCCTCTTTTCAGTAACCATGACTAATTCCCCTTTTCACAGAGTAGAGAGTTAGTTGGCTCTCATTCCAACAAAACACACACACATACTCCAAACAATTTATTATGCACATTCTGGTAGCTGGCATATAGAATGCAGGAGTGAGAAAACAAAGGCAACCCCTAATATCATAGTACCAATCAGTAAAGGAACTGAGGAAGTACTGTTGCCACAGGGGCTGAATCACTGTTCCACTGATTTTTTACTTGGCTTTCAGTAGGAAAGCAAAGAATCTGTAAACTCTGAGAGTGATGCAGCCAATGAACTAAGTCCCGTAAAGATACTTACTGCGTATGTGATGTGAGGGTAATAGGACAAGATCCTTGCCTTCAAGGAAATTATATTTGTCAAGAAAACACACCAACAATGCAAAGTTAGGTGACCAAAAGACATCAATGACACTTGAAGATAACAACACAAGACAGGCAGGGATGATTACTTTATTAATGGAATGTATGAGTTGTCTCGGAGGGGCAAGAGATTATTTGGGGTTGGCAGGAAAGGAAAGCCTCTCTGGAGGAGGTAGATTTGAGCTGAGTATTGAAAAGGGACATTCCAGGCTATAGAAGGCGTGAGCAGAATCACAGAGGCGGCAAAAGATCTGGGTCCAGGAGAGCAGGACAAATATGTCAATCTGACTGAAATGGAGTTTCAGATGGTGACTAATTAGAGCACTGGAAGTAGTCCATGTGTTGGACTATAGAGGGCCTTGACCTTTGGGGTAGGAGACTCATGATGCACCATGAAAGCCTTGCTCTGAAATGGTAACCATCTCTTGAATCCACATCTCCTTCAGGCCATCAGGGCCTTCTTTCCCTTTATGCTTTTACCTTGAAGAGTCTAGTCCCATGGGCTAGGCCTGCCCCTCCTGACTCCATTGGTCCGAGTCTGACTTAAGTCTAGGCATGGCAGGTGAGTGTGCAAGGCCATGTGAGAGCACCTTAAAACTCATTACTATTCCAACTTGGACAGGCCCGGTATAGAAAATGGAGTGAGTATTGTTGGAGCCTCAGCATGTCTGGAAACTTCTGTGTGCACATTAGACACAGAGAAGGCTTCTACTCACTGTCCCTAGTACCCACTCAGCTGGCCCCCAACCGAAGACCTGAGAAGTAGGTGTAAAGTTAGGAATTTGCTCAAAGGACAAGTATTGCATCAAGATTCAGCACAATCCCTGAGCAAGGCTTATACACACAGACCTGATAATGCATTATCATAAGACAGTGAAAAACATAGACTTTGTGGAGATGTCTTCAGAGCTAAGTAATTCTGGCAAGTAATTATGAAGCAGGAGAATGATTGTACAAACTGCAGACTAAACATTTAAGCCCTGTGTGTGGGGCCAGCTGACAAGCGGAGGTAATTAATAGGCAGTTACAATGTGGAACATTCCAGAAAATAGAGTTTTGTCGTTTGAAATTCACAGTCTCTGACAGAAGAATTTTAGTAAGACGGATGTAGTTGGATCAAGTAATCTTGAGAGGAAGGGCATTCTCCAATCACTTTTGGAAAGAATCCCTGGTGGTGTTGGATTTCCTCTGTCCCTTTGTGAAAGTGTTCTCCTTGAGTGTTAGGGTTGGCAAGCGTGCAGCTAAAGGAGATGTCACAAGCAACGGGTACAGCTGTACAAGCAAGCCACTGGGAGGATTAGACACTTGTTAGTTCTTATGAAGTTAGGTGTCTGGTCTCTGTTTCTTGGCCTTCCAGAGGCACTTCCTGGCAGAGAGTTACAATGGTGCCTCACAGAAAAGCGGAGGCCGGCCACATCTGCTCTGGAGCTCGGCAGACTACAGCCGGCCCTGAGCATGACTTGCTTATTTTCTGGATCAGGAGCCGCGGTGGTGACGACGGGCCTCAGCCAAACGGGACCCCCCAACCTCTGCTCCCTTTCTCCTGCCCCAGATGCACTGATTATTAGAAGGTGTGACAGGGATTCCTGCCTGCATGTGTGTCACAGGGGAAAGGAAAGGAGCATAATGGGCTTTTGGAGAGCCAGGAGCAGAGTCTTCAGAGCTGATTTGTAGAAAACCATGAAGCTGACTACTTCTTTTTCTCCTGTATCCTTTTGGGACCCTTTCCTCCCGACCAACCTGTCTTCACTGCTGACAGATAATTTGCCCTATTCCCTAAATGTCCAATTTAATCTTCTTTTGCAACACCATCAAAGTCTTTTCTTTTACTGTATGTACCCCCTTCCAAAATGATCCCCAGCTTCATCTCTTCAAAATGTCTGTTTTCTCGGGGCTAATCCCAGAAGAAGCAAACAGATTGATTAATTCACACTAAGATGTGAATGACTGATGTCCCGGAGCGGGGGAGGGTGGAATTAAGGTGCACATTCACGATAGAAGATCTTTTAGAGCCAAGTGGTTAAGAATATTTCATATCTATCCTTTCACATATATTATCCTGTTCATCCACGTAAAGCAGATAATCTTACTACCTCAATTTTACAGAAGGAGAAACTGAGGCTCAAAAAACTCCAATAACCTAATTAAACATATAGTCTAGGCAAGGCTTGAACCCAGATCTCTGGCTCGAAGAGGCCTGCTCGTTCCCTCACTGCTGCTTGAACAACAGATGAAAATATATTTTGATAGTTAATTCTTCTTAACTTTTAGGATGACCAAGAGGTTAATCTCTAAAAATCAGCAATCTAAGGGGGCACAATGGGTTGAATTGTATCTCCCTCAGATTCATATGTTAAAGCCCCAACCTCCAACGTGTTGGTACTTAGAGGTGGGACCTTTGGGAGATAGCCAGTTGTGGATGAGGCCGTGAGGGTGGGGTGCTTATGACAGGATCAGTGCCCTTTTAGGAAGAGCCATCAGAGAGCTTGCTCTCCTTCTCTCTCCTGGCCATGTGAGGGCACAGTGAGAAGGCTAGCCAGGAGAGAGTCTCATCAGAACCCAATGCTGCTGGCACCCTGATCTCAAACTTCTAGCCTCCAGAACTATGAAAAAATAAATTTCTGTTCTTCAAGTCACCCAGTCAATGGTATTTTGATAAGGCCGCCCACAATGACCCTGGAACCACTATGCCAACATGGAGCCATGTACCCATATCTGCTATTTGTTTAGCAAATGTCCATGTGATGAACCCAAGAAACCAGGGAAGAACTAGGAAGAAGACAAAAAGCGAAAAACTAAAAAAGCCTGAAAATTCTCCTCTTTTACTAGGTTTTCCTAAAATTGTGTTTTGCTACAAAACCCTGAGTACAGGCCACTTGCTATAAAATAATCCATAATTTCTCTTAGCCCAGTGATATCAGCTTGGAGTTTTCCTTTAGAAAAGTTTTCCCTAGGGGCACCTGCGTAGCTCAGTCCTTAAGCGTCTGCCTTCGGCTCAGGTCATGATCTCAGGGTCCTGGGATCGAGCCCCACCTCGGGCTCCCTGCTCGGCGGGAGGCCTGCTTCTCCCTCCCCCACTCCCCCTGCTTGTGTTCCCTCTCTCGCTGTGCCTCTCTCTCTGTCAAATAAATAGGTAAAATCTTTAAAAAAAAAAAAAAAAAAGAAAAGAAAAGTTTTCCCTAATTGGGCACAGTGTTCCCAGTTGTATTAGTTATAAAAAATAAATGCAAAAACCATGCCCAGTCATTTAAAGTAATTCTCTTCTTGACCTAGTTGGTTCCATCTGGTCCTCCAGATGAAAGAAGTTCCCTCAAATGAGCTTTATGCTTTGGAAGTTACTTTCAATGATGCCAAAGCCACACAGCTGGCGAATGGCAGATGGGAAAGTTTCCCTTGGGATAAGCCAAATGGGGATGATTCACATCACCCAAGGGTGATGTCATCACAGCCCAAGATCAGCTGAAACTTGCTTAGGCAAAGGGGGAATTCGTTGTCTCTCATAAACAAATCAGGAGAGGACAGGGTTGTGGCTAGGCTTTGGGGGTGATTGGGTGAAGACTCAATCATAGTAAGCCTCTGTCCTTCCAACCCTGGCCCCTGCTATTCGCTACTCAGTGATTCCATTCTTTCGGACAAATGTCCTCCTGGCAGCTGGAAATAAGACCAGCAGAAGCAGCTCACTGCTTGGATCTAGAGCTCACCTCCAAAACCAGAGGGCATTGATGGTAGCTCTTGTAAACCACATGAATAGAATGGAGGAAGGGATCAGCTCCCAAAGTTAAGAAATGCTGTTCATAAAAGAAGTGCAGAAAGGGGCTGTATAGATTCCAAATAGATGATCCTATAAATGACCATGGAAATCACAAATAAATAATGATAAAGCTGATTATGCATTTATTACATGCTTGCCTTCCTTCCTTCCTTCCTTCCTTCCTTCCTTCCTTCCTTCCTTCCTTCCTTCCTTCCTTCCTTCCTTCCTTCCTTCCTTCTTCTCATTGACCATTAATGATTGAACTGAATCTCCTCTCCAGCCGCTGTCCTCTCCCTGGAAGTCTGGGTAGGACTGAAAGTTGCAAACCTCTAATCACCTGGTTATTTCTCCTGACTACCCTCCTCCATCCTTAGGTGTGGTCCCAAAGTCACTTTATTAACATAAAAAAGACACCTTTATTGAATTGAAATTCTGAGAGGTTTAGGAGCTGGGAGCCAGGAACCATGGACAAAGATCAAATATATAAGAAATATATTTCTTCTTATAATTATTTGAGACTAATTGACAGTGTTACATTAGTTTCAGGTGTACAACATAGTGATTCAACAAGTTTATTCAGTATGCTGTGTTCACCATCTGTCACCATATAATGCTACTACATTATCATTGACCATATCCCCTATGCTGTGTCTTTTATTCCTGCAACTTATTCATTAATTAGAAGCCTGTGTCTCCAACTCCCCTTCACCCATTTTGCCCCACCCCCACCCCTCGCATCTGGCAACCATCAGTTTGTTCTCTGTATTTATAGGTCTGATTGTGTTTTCTGTTTGTTTATTCATTTGTTGTTTTAGATTCCACTTATAAGTGAAATCATATGATATTTGTCTTTCTCTGACTTGTTTTACTTAGCATAATAGACTCTAGGTCTATCCATGTTGTCTCAAATACATGATCTCATCCTTTTTTATGGTTGCATAATATTCCATTGTGTCTATATACCACATTTCCCTTATCCATATGTCTATCAGTGGAAACCTGGTTTTCTTCCATATCTTGGCTATTGTAAATAATGCTGCAATGAAAATAGGGGTGCCTATATCTTTTTGAATTAGTGGGGGTTTTTTTGTTTTTGTTTTTGTTTTTTTTTTAGTAAATACACAATAATGGGATAACTGAATCATACGGTATTTCTATTTTAATTTCTTGAGAAGCCTCCATACTGTTTTCCACAGTGGCTGTACCAATTTACCTTCCCACTGGTGCACAGGAGTTCCTTTTTCTCCATATCCTCACCAACACTTGTTATTTCTTACCTTTTTGGGTTTAGCCATTCTAACAGGCATAATGTGATGTCTCATTGTGGTTTTGGTTTGCATCCTAATGGTTATTGATGCTGAGCATCTTTTCATATGTCTGTTGGCCAACTGTAGGTCTTCTTTGAAAAAATGTCCACTCAGTTCCTCCGCCTATTTTTTAATTGGATTATTTATTTATTTCTTTGGTGTTATAGAAGTTCTTTATATATTTTGGATATTAACCCCTCATCAGATATATCATTTGCAAACATCTCCCATTCAGTAGGTTGTCTTTTTGTTTTGTTGATGCAAAACATCTGTTTGTAAATTGTAGGTTTCAAGGAAAACCTTCATTTGTAGCATTTAAAATTCCCGCTATTTTGTTACTGAAATAGAAATATGAATGGATGAAAAAATTTTATTTTAATTACATAATAAAACTACACTTAAGAGATACCAGGTCATTTTTTATAATTATTGCTGTATAGTTAGGCTATAATGTTATATTAGTTTCAGGTGTGCAACAGAGTGATTTGACTATATCGACTATAGTGATTCGACTGTATCGACAACTATATACATTAGTCAGTGCTCACATAAGTATTGTCACCATCTGTTACCATACAGTGTTATTACAATATTATTTTATCTATCATCTATTATCTATCTATCTATCTATCTATCTATCTATCTATCTATCTATCTGAGAGAGAGAGAGAACAAATAGGGGGAGCGGCAGGCAGAGGGAGAGGGAGAAGCAAGCTCCCTGCTGAGCAGAGAGCCTGATGTGGGGCTCAATCCGAGGACCATGGGATCATGACTTGAGCCGAAGGCAGAAGCCCAACCAACTGAGCGACCCAGGTGCCCCTACAATATTATTGACTATATTCCCTGTGCTGTACTTTTCATCTCTGTGACTTATTTATTTTATAACTGGAAATCTGTGCCTCTTAATCTCCACCTATTTCACCCTACCCCCCACTCACCTCTCCTTGGGCAACCACCAGTTTGTTCTCTGTATTTAAGAGTTTGTGGGGTTTTTTTGTTTTGTTTTTTAAATTCCATATATAAGTGAAATCATATGGCACCAGCTCATTTTGACTCACACATTTCAAAGACAATGATAGTTTTCAGATGGCAAATAACTCTAAAAAGTTTTTTAAAATAATAGTAATGAGGAAGTATTTAAAAAATTAAATATATACTCACCTATTATTTTCCCCCAAGTATATACAATATAACTGTAAAATAATGAGACAAAAAAAATGGCAGGCATACTAGAATCTTACATAACAAGTTTAGAATGCAGTCATTTTGTTGTTATAATAATAACAGTTAATATTTATTGAATGTTTACTAAGTGTGGGTAACTTTTATGAAACTTTTATTGGCATTACCTCAGTTAATACTTAGAGCAAGTAGTTGGCAAAGTAAGTCCTGTGTGGGCCAAATTCAGCCCACCTTCTGTGTTTGTATAGAGTCTTATTGAGACACAGCAGTGTCCATTCACCTACGCATTGTCTATGGCTACTTTCATGCTAGAGAACAACCAGTTTCAATAGAGACTATATGGACTGCCTAAGGAATTTATAACCTGATCCTTCATAGAACAAATTAGCTGATCCTTGCAAAACAATCCTGTGAAGTAAATACTATTATCCCTATTAGTCCCCAAGGTCCCATATCGGTATTGCCAGGGTGGGGAGTCAAACCCAAGTCTGTCTGAATATTAAGTCTATAGTCTTTTTTAGATATTTCTACAGCAAAGAACACAGGTCCTAGAGCCAGACTGTTTGGGTTCAAATGAGACTCTACCACTCAGAAGCTGCATATTGGACATTTTGTTTAACTGCCCTGTGTCTTAGATTTCTCCACAACTCTTCAGGTTGTTAATAGATGTCACTGGTCCTCATTGACATCAGCACAGCCCTTAGATCCCAGTGGGCTTGTCCCGGGACCTGTACCCTCAGGGCCTCTCATGCTTTGGTTCCTCAACATTTTCAAAGTTCCGCTCAGGTACCTGGGAATAACTGGGGTGACTGGGTTATCTGGGCAAGATCCTAGGATCAATATCCTTGTGAATTCTGGTTCCCATTTTTCCCTTTCGGAGTGTTCTTTGATCTTTACTCCTGATACACCATGTGGAATCAACCAGATGCCCCAAAGAGCTCCAGGACTCCTATCTGTGGGATCATTCTGTGGCCTTTGGCCTGGACCTGATTCCAGGAGGGTGGCCTGACAAGAAATTGCTACCATGATAGCCCAGTTTTTCTTTGTTGAGACTTCCCGAGATTGAGCCACCATACAAGTGCAGACACACAGAGTTTGATGACTCTCAGGAGACACAAGGTCAGGGCTCTGGGGTACCCATGGCACACTGCCAACCCTTGAGTGGCCACATGTTGGGTCCATGTGTCAGCTCATTCTTCCATGTTCCTATATATAGCAGCCCCTGATCTATAGCACCCCAGGACAGTGGATGTGGCAGCTTACATCCTTTATCCTGCTCACCTCTCCCCACAGGCACCAGGATGGTCAAACCTCCTCCCTGAGTGGTCCTCCAGAGGTGCTATGTCTTTCTCTTCTGACGGCTTTCAAGCCGTTGCTCTGCAGACAGCTGACCCTTCTGACTGATGCGCTCTCTGGGTGCCAATCAATGTGTTGACAGTGAAATCCCGTTTAAGCCATTTTGGTGAGGCACAGACATTCTTTGCACCAAGGGGACCACTCTTGTTTGTCTGCTCACAGCCCCTTCCCTCCCTGCCTCCCATGGGTGGTGGAAGGCAGAGGTGCTGTCAGCATTGAAAGAAATCACATTCTAGGAATTCAGTGATTACCCGAAGGAGTTCAAGAGAAGATAAGGTTAGAAAAATGTGTGCTGTTCTATGTTTATTCTATACAGTTTCAAACAGTGAAAGTCACCTGATGAGAAAGTAAATTAACATTCACATTTCCCTTCAACTCCAGCTGAGACCGCCAGAGCATAGCCATCATCCGCAATGCCAGAAAGAACTGTTGAGAGTCGCTGGAAACTGGGATTCATGGGTGGCAGGATGGATGGGGCATCCTGAGTGATGGTAAATCAGCATTAAATAAAGGGTATTAGGGAAATGCAGAAGCAAGAAGATCTAGGTTGTTTCAATACAAACATATTCTGAAGAACCATGGCGTGAGTGATAACAGTGTCGTTACCCCCTCCTCCCAGTGGGAAAGGTGAGATTAGCACATCTAATGATAAAGAACACAAACAGATGGTTCTAGTACCTGCACAGGAAGCACTGCTGCTGAGGCACTGTGAATAATCTTCACATATGCTGACTGGACAAGAAACAAATAAGAATAATAATCTACCCATTAACCTAAATCTCCACCGATAAATCCTTATGCCTCACATAGGTCCGCCAGTTTGTTAACATTTTAAAAATCAAATTGTTTGCATAGACAGGAGCCCCACAAAAAAAAATTTGCCCAGGGGCACACAGTCTAGGGACAGTCCTGCTTGGGGTCACCTTATTTTCTTTCCAATGAAGTCACTCTTGATTTCATTTATAGTTTCTCCTACATCTTTTCAGGTTTGTGCTTTCCTGTATGTTTTCCACTCATTTGGGTTGTTCTTTCTTGTCTCCCTTGCAAAAATCGACTTAGGTTTTGTAATATTGTGCATCCCTTGCCTTCTTTTCAAGCAGATAGTTTGCCGCCCTTTCTCTCTGTCTCTTTGATCATCGGCCTTAGCCTGTCAGCCATCCTCTCTCTCTCTCCCCCTGTCACACACACACACACACACACACACACACACACACTCTACCCATACACACCACATCATGCAGGCACGCAGATGACTAATGAACATAATACTTTGATGTGTAGGCAGCATGTTTCTGTGGGATTTGTTCTTGCTTTAGGAACTATGAGACTCATGAAATAAAGGGCTTCTATCTGATACAGGAAAGAGAGTCCAGGGTTACTTACCCTCCTTCTCCAACCTAGCATCGGGACAATGAGGTCATACACAGCATGCTAAGAATGCCAAGATGTCAGGATGGCACAAGTGGGAATTCTTTTAGATGCCCTGTTGTGTGCTCCAGTCTGTGGTTAGAACTTGGCTTTGTAAATCTTTACTTGCCTGTGGATCAAGTGTCCTGTGCCTCATGACAGCTGCAGTGTTGGGGGAGATAAGGGATGCTATGTGTAATTCGCGGCTATGTGTCTACATTTTCACTGTAGAAAGCTATTGAACTAAAATCACATTTTAGGGCGTTTAAAAATATTTGGATAGCTAAGATCCAATTTTTGCTTTCTACCAGGAACAATACAATCAAATTTTACACGTTGTTTCTCTTTGTTCCTATGTGTAATTTATATGTCTTTATTCTTGGCACTATCTGGCTGTCCTAGAAACAGCCGATGCCACCAATTAGGACATAAAATCAGTTGCTGCTGACTCCCTGTCCTATTATGTGTTCATGCATCAGCAGGGAAGGGCACTTGAAATGCATTTGCTTCAGCACATTTAGAGAATGTGTGCTAAAGGTGACAGCTTTTTTTTTTCTTTTTTGCCAACTTGCACATTAGTGTCTCTTAAGTGGCAGATTAAAAATTTCATAAAGCACTAATGCTGATTAAAAATGTTTGTTTAGGCTTGTTCAGGACTGTAAGTGCCCACAGGCTCCAAATCACATTCTTATTCTTCTTTAAACCAACACCATTTTAAAAGCTTGCTATAATGGTTCTGTCTTATTGTAGCAAACAATAATAAATTTCTATAGGGCTATATTCTTTTATAAGGTAGATAACAAAATGTGTAAACATGGAAAAACAATCCAGATCCATGGAAACATTTGCAAGTATATATATATATATATTTTTAAAGATTATATTTATTTATTTGAGAGAGAGAATGAGATAGAGAGCGCATGAGAGGGGGGAGGGTCAGAAGGAGAAGCAGACTCCCTGCTGAGCAGGGAGCCCGATGCGGGACTCGATCCCGGGACTCCAGGATCACGACCTGAGCCGAAGGCAGTCGCCCAACGAACTGAGCCACCCAGGTGCCCTATATATATATTTTTTAAAAGTCTCAGTCCTGTTAGTCTCCTTTTAATACATTAGAGACATGCATCATACCTTGTTTTCTTTTTCTCAAAAATTCTTTTTCAGAATTTATGACATGGCTCTCATCTAGCTAAGGCTCCTGAAAAGTCTTAACTTCTTGTGGACTTTATATCTTGTGGACTAATAAAAAAAATTCTTCGACGAGCATTAACTTTAGTTGTCTACTTCTTACCCATTTACTCATTCTTTCATCTTCGCCTTCATGGAACAACAGCCCCTGAGCCTGGCTGGGGGTCCGGTGTGAGGACGGTGTCATCTCTTCACAAGGATGAGCTCAGCTAGAATACTGTGGAAGACCTGCCGAGAGAGGCCTGCACAAAGCGTGATGGGACACAAAGGAGAGAGCAGCTGACCGGCAGGGTTTCTCATGCAGGCATCACAGAGAAGGTGTCAGTGGGTTTGGAAGAGGGGAGGAGCTCCTGCCAAGATACAGAGGCTGAAAAGTTGGGCATTTGGGGAAGTCAGCCATAGTTGATATGATGGAAGCCAGGGGTGTAAATGAGGTTGGTTAGTGACATCTACAAAGAGAAGATAAGTGGGTTCATATAACCTCAAATCCTGTGCTAATCCTTGTTATCAGTCCCCAGGAAAGGGACATGCTGTTACCAGCCAGAGCTTTAGCTCTCACACCTATGCGGGTGCCCATTCTGGCCCCCACACCCATGGGATAAGCCTTGGGTGACATGTAAGGACCCCCTGCCTCCTCTAATCTCAAGACCAGAAGCAGGTGAGGGGACATCCCTGGCTCCTTTCTCCTGGACTTGATCTGGTTCCTGCTTGACTTTCTAAGAGTAGGAAGAAAGATGATGCTTCTCTACAATCATAAGGAGACCCCAAACCCATTTATCCCACCAGCAGCTAGGAAGGAGAGACAAGTGATCTAAATTTTAAGAAAGTTGAAGTTTAAAGATTTTTATTTATTTATTTATTTGAGAGAGAAAGAGAGAGTACATGAGCAGGGGGTAGGGGCAGAGGGGTAGGGAGAGGGAAAGAATCACAAGCAGACTCCTCGATGAGCGCAGAGCAGGATGACGGGCTCTATCTCATGACTCTGAGATCATGACTTGAGCCAAAACCAAAAGTTGGATGCTTAACTGACTGAACTACCCAGGTGCCACGAGAAAGTTGAACTTTAAAGGAAGAAGTTCTGAATGAAGAACCCACTCAGAAGTAAGGATGTTTATCTTCTAAACTTAACCCTTAGCAGCATAGATCCAATTTTTACCTCCTTGGATATTTAGATTAGGGTGTTGCGAAGGCGGGGGGTGGGGGGGGTGGGGGGGGTTAAGCATTAGATTTGATCTGTGAAATTTGTTCACAAATTTATGTTTTTTTATGTTCAGCTTCTACCACTAACACAGTAAGTTCATGGAGGGCCTTGCATGCCTGCCTAGGAGTTTGGGCTTTATATGGTAAGAGGGAGTCTCTGAAGGTTGTTAACTTGGAACTTTATGGGTTTAGATATTCATTTGCACAAGTCTAGAAGATTTTTTTTAATATTAAAAAGTATTTTGAAAACTCACCACCAGCAAAATAACAAAAAAACATTGGCATGGGTCAATATGAAGACAGGGAAATAGTCCGGAGATGTTGCTATAACATAAGCAAGGGATGATGAGGAACTGAACAAAATTAGTGGCCATAGTAATGGAGAAAAGAGGTTGGATGTGAGAAATATTAAGGGGGTGGAAGGAGAGGGTTGTAGGAAGGAGTCAGTTCCCATGTTTTTGTCTTGAGCAGCTGGATGGCTTGTGGTGTCATTCACTAGGATGGGAGAAGGGGAGGGAAGCATGTTGTTGGTGATGGTGAGCTCCGTTTGGAATACAGTAAATTCAGGGTTCTTGCAGGACAAACAAGTGGAGGTGTGCAGTGCTCCATTGGGTATGTAGGTATGAGGCTCAAGAGTTGAGTCTGGGCAGGAGATACAGATCTGGGAGTTATCAGTAAGTAGCTGGGAGTTGAGGCTATGCCACAAACAGAGAGAGGGACAAAGAGAAGGACAAGGATGACCCTGGGGGGAAGAGTAGTGACAGTGTTACTGATCAATCTATCACAGCCACTAACTTAGGAAAGGAACAGTGAGCCCTGGCCCTGCTGGGGCCACCCACTCCTCCTGGGGAATCCCAAAGGGGCTGGACAAATCGGAAGCATAGCTCCTGGCTGGATTCACCAATGCCATTGCCAAACAAACTCAGATAAACTCGTTGCAAGAGAAGCCATAACTCAAGGGATGAGGGTTTGGAAAAGAGAAAGGGAGAAATTTCTTTCAGGTGCCAGCAGCCCTGGGAGATGGTAGGCACAAGGTTTAACCACTAACCTCTCCACCCACAAGATGGACACTAGAGTTTTATAGAAGAGGTTCAGGGGGGTAATGGTAATAGAGGCTGAAGGTGCTCTGGGGGGCAGTAGGTGTTCAACTCATGATCTTGAGCAGACAAAGGGACGTGTGGCGTGTGGGCTTCTAGGTATTCTGTTGCTATCAGGGCTTTTCTGGTCCGGCAGTTGGAAAGTTCTGGTCATTGCAAAATGTCAATGACTCAAGAAAGTGCAATAAGAAATAAGCACACTGGGTTTTAGAGCACAGTTAAGCAGTCTTCTCTATTTCTGATTTCGACTGTTGAAATCTATAGTGGAGTGAGAGGGCTTGCTGACAATGGGGCAGGTTGATGAAGAGGAACAAGAAAGGATCTAGACTGGAGTGGAGGGAGAAGGGGAGAGAACAAGCAGGGGATCAGTTGAGTCAAATGCTGCAGAGAAGGAAGGAAGGAGGGTTAGGAAATGGCCGTGACTTTAGGAACAGAGTTCATTGGTGACGGGGTTGAGGCAGCTTAGGTGGAGTGGAGTGTAGAAAGCCAGAGGACAGTGGCTTCAGTGAACGTGAGATGAGGAATGGGGTCAAGGGTGCAAACTACCCTCTCGAGGCTCTGTAAGAGCCTGTGAGGGGTTTGGTTTTCAGAGTGGGAACTGAGCATGTTCTCCATCTCACATTCTCCAGTGGTCGATGACATGGATGAGCTATTTCAGCCCTGGGTGGTCCCCGGCAGACTCAGTGCTGCTTCTCCCATCATCGGATGGAAGGATTTTTGCTCTTTAGCTCTTCTCTTCCACTCCCTGGGCTCAACTCCTGGGCCCCCTGTCCTGGCTTGGTTCCCCGTCCCCTGTTAGAGGTGAAGGGTTTGAAGTGTTTGTCACCACATGGCACTCAGGCGCCATGTTCGGTATCCCTCTAGGGTCACTTTACTCTTTCATCTGCTTGGGCCACACATGGGTCCCAAGTCTTGGAGTCCAATGAAGAGCTCAGGGTGGTCCCATAGTCAGAGGGGCCAGTGGGATGACAAGTTCTCTGGGGTGGGACTTCCCACAGTGCTGCTGTTGGGTGTCCAGGCGTTACCAGGGTGCTGAGTCATTAAACCCACAGCATCTGTGGTGATAGGTATGGCCTGCCTCAGCTGTAACAGTCCTTTCATTCCCCAGGGTGTCCTTCAAATGCCTCCTTTTCCTTTGTGTGCCATGTTGTGGGAAGCACTGACCAAGGAGCTCCACCTTTAGCACTCTGGCTGGCTCTTTGCCAGTCAGCTTCCCAGAGGATATTTACAATCCCCTCAGAGCACCCCTGGGTTTCCGTGAGCTCTCTGGCCTCTTCCTAGATTTGCTCTCTGTAGACTGGGAAGGCCAATTTACATTTGCCTGCATTTGTGTGGGAAGGAACACGTCTTAGGCAAAGAGCTACTGAAGGATATGTCCCTATCAACAACCGAGCGCCCCTCTGAGGTTTTCGTTGCTTCCCTTTTGTTGTTATCTGGATGACAGGGATAATCTGGCCCACATCAAATACTGTCTGGCGCTGGAAACAAGCCTCAAAACATGTTTTAAATCCTTTATTTCTCTCCATCTCCCCCAAATCTGCCCACCGAGCACACACTTGATTAACCTCACACAGCAACAATCAATTGGGAGTGACAGTGACCCTCCTGAAGGTAGCCGCCATGGCCCCCATAGGCTAAGGCATCATACCTGGGTCTGATTAGACACTTTGTTACCCATCTACATAGTGTGGCACATGAAAGCAGCTTTCTCTTGTGCACTTGTAGGGGAATGCTTTCTGGAAATGGTAACGCAGGACTAGACTTTGCTCCTGCTGATCTCCTGCCTGTAATGTTCTCCCCTTGCTCACCACCAGCCGGCCACCACAGAATCAGTGTAAAATCCTCATCTTATGGTGGAGACTGAGGTCCAGGGAGGTGGGGTCATGCTTGGCCTTATCCTCTTAAAGAAGCACTCTTAAAGGGAGTCTTCTTTGTTAACTCTCTATTGGTCTGCTTGGGCCACCATAACAAATGCCACATATGGGCAGCTTACATAATAGGAATTAATTTTCTCACTTTTCTGGAGACTCTAAGATCAGGGTGCCTGAGGGGCTCTTTTCTCCAGAGGTCTCTCTCCTTGCCTTGCAGATGGCACCTTCTTGTTGGGTCTTCACATGGCCTTTGCCCTGTGTATGTGGGTGGAGAGATGTGGGGAGATTGGGGGTGGAGATCTTTTTCTCATCCCCTTCTTGTAAATCCACCAATCCTAGCAGGCTGGTCCACCCTTATGGTCTCATTTAACCTAAGTATCTCTTAAAGGCTCTATTTTCCAAAAACAGTCACATGGGGATTAAAGCTTCAGCATATGAATTTAAGGGGAAACACAATTCAGTCCATAGTATGCTCTGTCTTTAACATGCTCCATTGTTCTGCCTTCTGCCCAGTGCTGGTGGATTTCCTATGCTGCTTTAACAAATTACTTCATATTCATTTATTATATGAATTATATATTCATTTCCTATGCTGCTTTAACAAATTACTACCAACTTGGTGACTTAAACAACGGAAATTTATTCTCTCACAGTTCTAGAAGCCAGAAGGCTGAAACCAGTATCCCTGGGCCGAAATCAAGCTGTCGACAGGCTCACAACCCCTCTGGAAGCTCGAAGCTCTAAGGGAGAATCTAATCTGCTCCTTGCCTCTTGCAGCTCTCACTGCCTACCAGCATTCCTTGACTTGTAGCCACATCACCCCAATCTCTGCCTCTGTTGTCACATTGTTTCCTCCTCTTGTGTGTGTCACATTTTCATCTCTTTCTTGTAAGGACAATTGTGATTGCATTTAGGGCCCACCTGGATAATCCAGGGTAACTCCCCATCTCAAGATCCTTAACTTAATCATATGGGTAAAGATCCCTTCTCCAAATAAGGTAACATTTTCAGGTTCTAGGAATTAGGACCTGATATCTTCGCGGGCCATTATTCAGCCTACCCCAGGTATACTGTTCATATACTATCATTTGGTGTTTTCAGAGGGGAGTCAGTCTATGAGAGGAGCCCTCACTGGAAGGGTAAGAGACACACACATATCTTTCTTGGGCATGTCTAGGCGAGCTCACATCCTGCAAAGCATCCTCCAGACAGCTTGGCTCTGTCCTCTCCCATGGCCTTCTCAGAAGATCTGAAGGGAGGGCTGGGGACTGGGGGCTGGGGAGGGGGTCTCCCTGGAGAGGAAACGCTCAGATGATCAGGGGTAGGAAGGAAGGAGAGTGTCTTCTTTGCAACCCCATTTCACGGTTGCTAAGAAGGATGGGCTGTTTCACTTGTAGTACTTTGTTTACTTCTGATTCAAGCCATCTCTGAGAGTGGGGTCTCCACTAGGAAGACCCTGATTCCCCTCCTCTCTGTTCTCCTATCAGGACACAATTTCCCCTTTCAATTACCTAAAATGCCTGATCAATTTTCAATGTGCTTATGAAGTCTGGAGAGCCAACTGTGTTGAAAATTGGCAATTTTAATAACAGTGAAGCTACCACTTTTTTTTTTTTTTTGGTAAAGAAGGGGGGTTAGTGTGTAGTGAATCTTCACAAACAGTGCTTTATTTGGTCACAGGACCCATGGTCTGCTATGAGGGTGGGAGAACTTTATTGGATGCTAATCTAATAGCTAGGCTTGTGTTTGTCTGATCTTCCTTCTGGCCATTTATGGTAAAAAAATCCGAGGCCAGAACACTGTAAATGTTTTTCTTCTTGTATCTAGTCCCATCCCAATTTCATTTTCATGCCATCAGAGTAGGGATTAGAAGATAATGAGCAATTTTCTTATCCCGCCTTTGACAACACCTCTGCTTACTTTACAAAGAGATGTTTGAACGTTCCTGCTTACTCTGAAAAATTCAACATGTAATTTTAATGTTGTTTCGGGCTTTTCAAAGTTTCATGTGCTTCTGGAGCATTGCTAATGGTTTACCTCAGAATGCAGAAAAATTATTGTAAAGAAGACTGTAGGAGAAAATCACAATCTCCTTAAAGAAGCCATATCACTAAGATGGCATTGTTTAGTGGCAAGAGGGGAAAGGCAGAGGGAAGATGAGTGATTCAGAAAGATCAACACTTGGCATCAAGGCATTCATGCCTGTAGCCTGTAGGGTGAGTGGAACCATGTCAATCACTGAGAGCTTTACTTTAATCTCTTCCTGTACTATCTAATTTGTGTCGATTCAAAATTAGATTTAATTGCAGCGGTTTAATTTACTCCTCTGGCACCAGGGAGACCGGCCAACTATAACTTTTATTATCTCTTCTGGTGAAGGCCACATTTGGTGATAGGTAAATATCTTGGAAAAGCCTGTCTCCCCACCTCCTCTTTTATTGGGTTCCAGGCAAAACTCTGCATTAAGTGAACTCACTCTTTGTGCTTTTCCCGGTGTCTCTTAACTCTGTGTGTCCCTTGGCCCAGGCCATTTGCTAGAAGCTTGTGTACCTAGAGTGGATGTCTGATAAACAAGTTCATATCCCATTGTTAAAGGCTTTAAAATGCTGATACTCCAGGGAGTATTCTATGAGGACTAGTTTCCTGGGCGCCTGGGTGGCTCAGTTGGTTAAGCGACTGCCTTCGGCTCAGGTCATGATCCTGGAGTCCCGGGATCGAGTCCCACATCGGGCTCCCTGCTTGGCGGGGAGCCTGCTTCTCCCTCTGACCCTCCCCCCTCTCATGTGCTCTCTCATTCTCTCTCTCTCAAATAAATAAATAAAATCTTAAAAAAAAAAAAGAGGACTCCTTTCCTAGCATAATGCCTCATCCAAAAGAACCCATCTCCAATGATGGATTTTCTGGCCCTGGGGTAGCTACATAAAGAAGTTGTTTTGAGTGGGATTGTCTTTCTGGGGTCACTCAAGTTTTCTGCCTATTTCACTTTCAAACAACTCTGGTCATGGGTATGGGGACAACACATCCTTTGGGGGTTTGAATCCGCATTTCTTGTGACTCAAATTAAAGACGGAATTTTCCATGGAAACATTACCTCAAGGGCGTCTTTGTTCAAGACCCAAATGTAATAGAAAGGTCTTCCCCCTTCTCACTGGTGGTTATTTGTAAATGTTGGGGACTTCGTGCTATGCTGAGATGACCATTTTCCTGATGTACCTTGTAGGGTAAGGGCTGATCCCATGGTGAATGTGGTCTTCCCTGAGGGGTGGGCAGACCAGAAGTCACCGCTCGGAAGAGGCAGGGACTGACAGGAATCCTGAGTCCTGAGTCTGGATGTCCAGGGCTTCTGCCTCTTTCTTGGCCTCAGTTCTGTGAGTGTGGACTTCAAGGAATTTGCGAGAATGTCAGGGGCTGTTTGCTTCTACTCCGATGAGCTGGTTTTCCTCTCAGCTGAGACTCTTCAATGACATTTAAACTTTTCTATTTCCTGAGAAGCTTTATCCTTTGATCTTGGGGATGTTCAACCAGAAATTGCAACCCAGCTGGGAAAAGATGGTTGAGAAGGGGGCTGGGAGAAGCAACCTGGAGGTTCTGTTGGTGGGGCAGCTGCCCAAGTTGGTTCAGTCCAGGTACTGTAATAAGAACTTGTTTCATCTGGTGCTGTTTCAGGAGATACTTTGCCCCTCTTGCTTCTTCCATCATCATGAATGAATTTCCCTGAACACTCATTGGCCTCACAGTCAAAGTGTCCCCAGGCTGGCCTTTGGGTCATAGTGTAGGCACCGTTCACTGGACGTGAGCTTTTACAAGATGGTGGCTTACTGTATATCAATTTCTAAACTTGGAAGCCACCTGTTCAGCAATCTCTGATTCCAGAGTCGTCTTACTCCACTGGGAGACCTCCTCAGGCACGGGCCCAATTCTTTCATTTTCTACTTCGATCCCTGTTCCTGGACTGTTTTTAGTAAAAAGCCTTCCAGGATGCAGTGTATTCTTTTGTTTGCCCAGAATCTTCTTCCTCCTGAGTATTTTCCCTCTCCTGAAAAACAAATCTCACTATTTGGGCCCTCCTCTTCCATGAAGCCACCCAGGTCTTTCCCTCCCCAGAACTCAAAGGTCTTTTTTCCCGATGATCTTTTGGCAATGAATCACACACGTCTCATGACTTATTCCAGTAATTGTTTTATGGCAAGCATAATATCCACTTTACCTATTCAGCCTCCCTAATTTTGATGTATGGCAGGCATCTTGGTCTGCACAAGGAGACTCTGGAATGTGAACTGTATTCGGCGAAGTGGCTTTGATTTGGGCAGATGTTTTTATGTATCTATCACCAGTGCTGATCTGCTTTCCATGAAGGAAATTTGGCTGACCTTCAAAGTATAAAGATTATTGACCTCCCTTGGGAGCCAGTGGAAGTGAATTCACTATAGAATTTTTTTTTAAGTACAAATGGAGGACAATTAAATGCAGTATATTACGGTTTCCCCCCTTATCCACAGGGGATATGTTTCAAGACCCCCAGAGGATGCCTAAAACCACAGATAGTACCAAACCCTAGGTATACTGTCTTCCTATACATCCATAAAGTTTAGTTTCTAAATTAAGCACAGTAAGATTAACAATAATAATAAAACAGAACAATTATAACAATATACTGTAATAAATTTATGTGAATGTGGTCTCTCTCAAAATATCTTATTGTACTGTAGTCACCCTTTTTGTGATGTTTGATGATAAAATGCCTACCGAATGAGATGCCATCAGGTGAGTAGGCATCGTGACAGAGTGTTAGGCTACTGTCGGCCTTCTGGCGATTAGTCAGGAGGATCATCTGCTTCTAGGCCGGACGGCACGGGTAACCGAAACCGCAGATATCGGGTACTGTAGTGACCCAGCCTTCCCTGTGTTACACATCTCTTTGCAGAATAAGCGTGGTTCCCTTTCTTCCACATGACTTCCTCTGCAGCATTTTACCACAGAATGACAACTCCCTTACAACTCAAGAAATGTTTAGGCCTACTTCTGAATAATCACTTGCTCTAAGAATAAGGAGAATTCAACATTCTCAGATGGAAGACCGGCTGGATGAAATCATGTGCCATCTATCCCAACCAAGCATGCAACTCTCCAGGTATCATCAGATGAAACAAACATGTCAATCAAGCAACCAACCAGGGAGATCTTCTTTGGAAAATAATTGTATTGCTTAGCAACACGTTAAGTTAATGTGTGAGTATCGTTTTGGGTATTGTGACATTCTCAAGCCCCATACAGCCAAATAAACCAGAAGGCGACCCATCTGAGTCAATGCTAGCTTATCATTTAACATCTGGAAACTTCTCTTATATTGCTGGATCTGGCCGGAAAGTATGGGTGGAGACACAGGGAGGCAGCCAATAACCTAATTATGTATGTGGTTTATTGACTTGCCAAAGAAAAAAAGTCAGTCATTCATATTAGTTTGGTAGACTAACTCTAAAGTCTGAGGACTTCTATTAGAACTGCTAAATTAGGGACTAGGTTGGCAACGGTTTCCAAAGGAGAAACTCTTATTGGAGAGAAACCATCATGCCAACTTGTTTTATCGTTTGTATGTTTCACTGTAAAATGATTCATATTAGGAGGTGCAAAGCCATCACGGAATATATGCTTTTGTCTGTGTAAAAACATTTATCACGTTAATGGATTCATGACTTCCTCCATTCCACAACTTCAAGTATTTTGCGCGGAGACTTGAAAACCTGTAACTGAATAATAGAAGATCGTGATTCTGGAGACCTGGGTTTCTGTTTGACTGATTTAGTCGCCCGTATTTGTTGACAGTGATCTGAATCACTGAAATGTGCTAAGTAATGACTTTGTATTTGTGAAGAGCTAAATACCCTGATGTTCTGATTTTTTTAAGCAAATAAGCTGAGGCAGAAATAATATATGGTGTCCTCTGTTAGGTCTCATCGCCCAGGGAAAAGATCACCTCCAAGAACCTCGCCTACAACACAAAAGAGTCTCTACTTACACAAACTGCATGGTCTTCTTTTCTGGTTGTTGGGTCACAGGTGGCTCAGCATTCTGAGTTTGCAAATAAAGTGCATCTTGATAAATTAGGTTAAAAGTGGGAGAATGTTCACAGACTGGGAACGTCAATTCAGCTCTCAGCAGGTGCAAGATGAAAGTGCCTTTTTGCAGAAAGCCACCACAGCTCTGCACCTGCTCCTTGGAGAAGGAACCAGGTATTAGAAGGGCTGCCACGGGAGAAATGACTTCACAAAATCGTAAGCAGGATGGGGCTCTGTTTCCCCTCTAAGAGGGGCATGTTTGTGCCCTCTCAATTATACCTACCTAACCTAATGGGAGGCTCTATGTGAGAGTGGCCAAAGTGTGATCGTTAAATACCTGTGAGGATGCATTATTACTCAGATTCTATCAAATAAACCCAAGCAGAAGAAATGTGCAAACATTACTGTTTCAGCTAGTAGTTTAATCTTTTCCTTGAGGCCATGCTGAAGATGAAGAGTAAAATGAGAATAAACGTGACCGCTAATGAAGATGGGGAAAGTGTTGAAAGGGTCTCGTTGACAGAAAAAGAACACTAGAAAATCATGGGCTAGAAATGCAGCTGGGAAGTTAAGGCTGGTACTTGGTGCTCTAGGGAAACTGGTTTCCTCTTCTACTTGGTGAGTTGTCTTGTGTCCTCCCCCCCCCGCCCCACAGCCCCCACCAACCAGGTGGGACAATCATTGACGTATTTGGGAAGAGGAAGTCATTTCAGGGATATAGTTCTAGGAGAAATGAAAGTTATTATGTGCAGCTGTTTGACTTTGAAGGGGGGAAGGGTGGGTGACAGGACAGGAACTGCTGTATACATTTCCTCTTCCTGTTTCCTTAACTGATGTCCTCAGGCATCTCTCCGTGGCAGCGGCGGGCGGGGGTGGGGTGGGGTGGGGTGGTATTTTCTACTGCCTTCTTTTTAGCCTCCTTCATCTTGTTTATATGGCACCTGTAGCCAGGAAACATCTGTCTAACAGGGACGGGATTGGGGTTACAAGAGTTTGCTACAGAGTGTGTTAGAGTGAGGTTAGGAGATTCACAGAAATGAGTTTTGAGAGGCTGGCTTCAGTGTTGACTTAAAAATTCTGATCTCACATGTTCATTTTTCCTAAAACTGAAGGGTCCCGTTTCTGGAATCTCAAACCTTTGGGCAAAAATCAAAATTGCAGAGTGGATGGAAATCACCTCTTATTTTAAAGGCTCACGTACACTTTAGAGAAGCAATTTTTCTAGCCCTGGACTTAAGGAAAATATTATTATTCTCTTACGCTTCTGTTTATTACTATAAACAAGCAACTTCATTTTAACATTTACTCTTTATTGTGTCGCATGAAGTACCTATGTAATGCAAGTATGTACTGTACTAAAATACCTAGATTTCCAAATAACATTATATGGTGTAGCCCACAGTCTCTGCAGAAGCATCATGAGTAACCTGTGCCTTTATATTTAACAATCCATTGTTGGGTGCTGTGAAAAGTATGCTAACAGATGAAGAAAAAGAAATAAAGCTAAGTATGAATACACTTTTCCAAACATATACATACACAGCTTACAATGGAACTCCAATGGAAACAAGTCAAATGACAACATTTGATGTAGTATCTATAAAATGTAGACTCTGCAATAAAAAGCCAAAGGCACATAAAAATATATTTTAACTTTAAAAATAACTTAGTTACAGTAATACTTTGCTTGTGTCTTACCAACATGTAGCTGACGGTCAAAATTGCGTGATATAGATATAATGTATAGGGATATATAAGAGCTACGAGAAAATCCCCCGAACCCATAGAGTTGTTCAAATGTGAAAACAGAGAACAGTTTTAATACTGAAGAATTTGCTATGGTGAGCCCAAATAATGTAATATAGAAAAGAGTCTAGAAAAAGAGGCTTAGGTGTTAAATAAATTTTGACTTCTTGCTCAGAAAATGCTGGAGTATCGTCAAGTTCTTTAATGTGACTTGAGCAGCCCTTCGTAGCTAGTGCCAATCCTGGCCAAGCCAAAGTTCTTACGTTTCTGGAAACAAAAAAATGTGAGCTGAACATCAGCAATACCCGCCGAAAATGGGTTCTGAATGACTCACTTCCTTTCTGCCAGGACGTTTTTTGTGTTTTTTTTTTTTGCCTTTCTGTTTTTGCAAACAGGGCATTACAGGTACAAAAAATATTTCGTAGGAACATTATCTTAGAAAACACACAACTGCACACATAGCCAGTGAAGCTCTTCTCTTCGACTGTGGTTTAGTTTAGTTTTTATTTTTTGATACCTTTTCCCCCAAAGGCCGAGAGTCGGCGGTGTCTGTTACTTATTTTTATCCATGACATTCAGCACCTCATCCAAAAAGGAGGGCCCCAGATCGAGCTGCAGGGAGAGGAGGGAACCCGTGAGGTCGGAGAGGGACTCCTCCGACTTCGTCTTCTCCTTGACGAGCTGGTCAAACATGTCCTCGGCCGGCCAGTCGGGGTACTGTTCGGAGAGGCTGGAGGAGTGGCTGTCCCTGCCCTGGCTAGACTGCGATGCTGAGCCGCTGGAGCCCCACGAGACGTCTCCCTGGTGGCCCGTCCCGTTCCCCAGCAGACTGCTCTTCTCCGGGGCCTTTTCCTCCACGACCGGCTCACAGCTAAGTCGGGGCAGCTTGGCCGGCCCAAAGGACTCCTGTTTGGAATGAAACGTCACTGGTGACAGCAAGGGCAACATGAGCGCCTGGGACCCTCCGATGGTCGGGAGGGAGATGGCGTTTTTGAGCACCGGGGAGGGTGTGTCCGTGAACATGGAGTCGGAGGTGCTGTTGGCCCGCAGGAACTCGCTGTGCCCTGGGAATGGGCCCAAGCGCGCTCTCTCCTGGTTTCCCGGGAGCAGTTCGTAGTTCCCTTGCAGGAACGAGATGTCACCGAAGACGTCATGCTGGCCTTCTTTGCCGATGTGAATGGTGTGGCGGAAGTCTCCGAGGGGAGGGCTGATCATATCAGGGGACAAAATGTCCCTCAGTTTAAATTTCTTGCCTTTCTTGTTATTGGCAGCTTTTAGGTAAATTGGGGTCTTGGCTGGCATTTTGGAATTGGAGAATGTCTACTTTGAGAAAGGGAAAAGGGCCACTTTCTTCGAAGGTGTTAGGTTTCCAAAAATCCTTTCTGATAGGATCTGTCACATCATCCTTTTTCTCAAGTAGCTTCCAGAAGTGGCTGGGAGAAGAGCTGGGGTTTAAGAGGCCTTCCTGCAGTTACAGCCAAGGAGGGGCGTCCTGGAGAGCCAGGGACATCATCCAACCCCTTCCAGGATGAGGAGAAACCTGAAAGGGAAACCAGAGCAGGTTATAGTTAGCTGGTCCTTCGGGGTTCACTGGGGCCTGCCTTTTTCACAAGAGCCTGTGAATAATGGCAGGCCCGGTTCCATCTAGAGCCAAGCTTGATTTTGTCTTCTCCCTCTATCAAGGAGGATAAAAACTTTAATCTTCGGATAAAAATTTAATCTTTGGGTCTTTTACTAAGGGTCCACTAATCTTAGTCTTATTTCAGGGGGAGAAAAGGAAAAAAAAAAAAAAGGAAAGAGATTGAAAAACCTCATGACATCAGCACTTTTTAAATGGATACAATTTTCTGCACATGTCTAAGATTTTAGATTTTTCCTCTATCATAAGAATGGCTGTCAGCATATGACCAGAGTGATTTCAGCTCCTTAAATACAAGTGGATTTGCTTTACAATGTGTTTTCTCCTTTGTCTGGTGTTCACACTAGCAAGACTGACAGTATTTTGTTGTTGAGTCCCGTGTCTAAATAAAATTAATGCAATACAGTGATTAGTCTTATAAACAAAGGGACTGGAAATATTTATTAAGTGACAGTAGCTATTTATGCAGCAAACTGCATTCTTACACATGAGAAAACAGGGATTTGGGGGTCAAAAAATAAATCACCCTTTCTCAATCACCTACAGCCAGGAAATAGAAGAGCTGCAGCTGGAATCAGGTTGTGGCACGAAGAACTGGGCTGTCAAGGGTTTCAGGACTTGAGTCCTTCTGAGATGGAAGCAAAAGAACAAAACTGCTTCTTTTCACAGAAAAAAACCAGCGTGATCATCTATAACAGGCTGGGTCTTCACTTGGGAATACTTTTGGAACATTTACTGGTAAAGCACATATCCTATCCCTGGGGTGGGCGGAACCCCAAGGAAACCTCCGTGATACGGCTCCTGGTGTCAATGCCTTTGTGGGCACAACCTGGGACTTGCTTCTAACCTACAGAATATGGCAAAGGGGATGGGATGTCCCCCTTGGTAGGTTATATTATGAAACAGTCCATCTTAGCAGACTGAGAAAGACTGCTTTCACTGGCCTTGGGAAAGTAAGCTGCCGTGCTGAGGGAGGACCGACGGAGATAAATTCTGCCAACGACCTGTGGGAACTGGAAGTGGATTTTCCCCCCAGTTGAGCCTCTGATGAGACCGCAGCCCTGACAACTGGCTCACTGCCTGATGAGACCCTGGAGCAAAGCCCTGCTTGGACTCCCAACCCACAGAAACTGTGGGGCAATCTCTAAGGGGCGGTGTAAGCCACCGAGCTTGCGGTCATGTGTTATCAGCATGGAAAACTCACACACCCTCCTCACACATGCTACTTAACACAATCAGAAGTGCTAAGCTAGGAGGTGTGGGGCTCCAGGTTCTCATCCTACAGAGGAGAAACTCTTCGTCTCTTAAAAATAATCCTCTAGGGGCTCCTGGGTGGCTCAGTTGGTTAAGTGACTGCCTTCGGTCATGATCCTGGGGTCCTGGGATCGAGTCCCACATCAGGCTTCCTTTGCTCTGCGGGGAGCCTGCTTCTCTCTCTGCCTCTGCCTGCCACTCCCCCTGCTTGTGCTTTCTCTCTCTGTCAAATAAAGAAATAAAATCTTTAAAAAAAAAAAAAATCCTCTAACTCTTCAGTCACACCGGCTGACATGGGGAAGTTAAAACCTTTCCCACAGTGGGAATTCCTGAAATGGCTCAGCTAAGACCTCTCTCATCGGGCTCTCCTCCCATTGGCAGCAGAGCAAATAGATAAATGTATCAATCAATACTCAAAGGGCTGAGTCGGGTGGTGGCTTGAAGGGAGAGCCAGCCACATTCGCTTTGCAGCAGTTGGAGGCCATCCGTGTCTGCTGCGTACTTCTTTCTTTTCGGCGAGAATTTTAAATCCATTTCCCCGTGGCAGGTGGAAAGAACGGTGCCCTGGCACCCTCTGGCAAGGTACCAATTAGCTGTTTGGGAACTGGCTTGCACCCAGGCTCGAAAAGGTGGAGAACGAGGAGCTGGAGAGGCCCACCATGCCCTGGCTTTGTGTGTGGGGAGGAGGCCCAGGCAGTGTGCGAGGGGGACTGTATCCGGAGTTCGCTAACCTAGCTGTCACCTGGGACCACACACCTGCCATCTTTCTTTTCTATTTAGTCCCGATCCTGGCTCCAAAAGCTCCCCAAGGTGTTGCTGCTGTAGCCACACAAAGGTGCCCCGAGCTTCTGCTTCCCACTTGAGGTTAGGATCCCAAGGAAACACTGTGTTACTAATAGAGGTGCCTGATACCAAAGGGGACATGCATATGTAAGAAGCCAGTCTGGTGGGTCCAGATGCTCTCTCAATTTTCACTCGAATTTGAGTCTGGTGGCAGTCACAAATGTTACAAATCCAAAGCCTTGGATTCCAACATCAGAACCTCCTGGTAAGTGTCTAACAGCCCGGGGCCCCTGCCACCCGGGGTAGCTGGCCTTGCCTTCCTGCGCCTATGGGCACAGCGTGGTGGGTGACAGCCTGCAGGGGCCGCCAGGGAGCCCAAAGAAGGTGGGAGGCAGCCCGAGGGACAGGTGCCCACCAGAGTGGTGTCCTCAGCACACACGGCCAGGACGACAGCTGCCAGGGAAAGATACAGCGTGTCCACCACAACTCAGGGGCAAGTGAGGGCTGCCCGTGCTCTGCTGGTGGAGTCAGGGTTATGCGAGGCCAGAACCCGAGGCAGAGCACCTCAAACTATGCAGAAAAATATCACGTAGATGCAGCCAGCGAACGGTTCCCTGCCCTGCTGATGGCATCCCACACCATCGCCCTGCACTTGAACAAGGCCTGGGTGAGCTGGGGAGAAGGGAGAGGAAACACTTGTGCCCGGAAGGCTCGGGGCGGGGGGAACGCCCAGCCCTCCTTCCCTCCCTGCCCGGCCACAGCCATGACCATGACCACGGCCACTACCATGGACACTGCAAGCCGTTCCCCAGAGGCTGGCTTGGCCTGGTCGGAGCTGGGTTTTATGTCAGCGGCATGAGCACGAAGGTGGGAAGGAAGTGACAAAAAGTAAGGAAAGGCTTGGTGAGTGAAAGCCACAAGGGCTACAGGCAATGAGACTGGAGTGGGAGAAGCGAGAAGATCCTGTAAAAGGCATTTTTCTTCCTAGAAACATTTACGTAGTGTTTACTGCCTGATAGGGATGTAGGCTTCTAGGACTTTGCAAACAATTTGTATTGAATTTCTTTTTTTTTTTTTTTAAAGATTTTATTTATTTGAGAGAGAGAGAGAATGAGAGACAGCATGAGAGAGAGGAGGGTCAGAGGGAGAAGCAGACTCCCTGTCGAGCAGGGAGCCCGATGCGGGACTCGATCCCGGGACTCCAGGATCATGACCTGAGCCGAAGGCAGTCGCTTAACCAACTGAGCCACCCAGGCGCCCCATTGTATTGAATTTCTACTATATGCCCATGCTATGAGCTCCCAAATATACTGGGGGAAAAAAAAAATTTTTTTTTTTTAAGAATTTTGGACAAAAATGTCAGTTTTACAACTTCAGATGAGTTGCTATTTGCGATGCGATGCTGGGGAAATGGAACTCCGACGCCATCCCTCTCTCTTATCTGTCCTTCTCCAGCTCAGGGGCAACCATGCTTGATCCCACATATCACAATCTAATAAGGAGGATGTCTTACACTGGCTGCTTCCTCCCCTCCTTTTTGGATATTCTGGGCTCCCGGGCTTATCAGCCGATGGACATCAATGCCCCCCTTTACTGGCCTGACTATTCTTTCCACATCTTCTCTGCCATTGCTAGTATAGAAACCTAACGCACAGTTTCTTCAGCGGAAACAAAGTGGCTGGTCCTGGGGGGGGCGGGGGGGCGGGTATGCGCATGCTCCTGGGAACCACCAGCACTGAATATTACTGAGAGCCTCTCTGTGTTCTGGGCACTGTTCCAACCTCCTAGCTCATGCACAAGAACCCACGAGGCTGCTACTGTTAATAGCCCCATTTTACAAATGACGCACTGAGGTACAGACCACGAGTCTTGAGTCCCTTTGCCAAAGCTACGTGGCTACAAGGCTCTAAGCCAAGTGGCCAGGCTCCAGAGAAGAAGGTCCCGACACTGAACAAACACACTTGCCGGGAGTTCATAGTCAACTCCCCAGTTAGGAAAGGGGTGCATCCCAAAGCCTGTTCAAGATACAAATGTGTGCTAATACACTGGGCTGATGAGGGGAGGGGGGGTCAGGCCTTGCATACACCCATGGTGGGAACCCCAAGAGACCCCACCTGGGTGGCAGGTGGTTTGGCAGGATCTATCAAAACTGCAAATCCCATGCCTTCGACACCAGAATTCTACTTACAGAGATTTATCCACTTACATAATACATGTACAAGATTATCAGTCCAGGAATTTACAACCGTCTGAAGTTGGAGACAACCTAATTGTCCACTGACAGAGGAGAGGACTGGTTAGATTGAATTAAGGTGCATCCAGTACAAATGAATATTATACAGGTCTTAAAGAGGATGAAGCAGCTCTTTGTGCACTGATATAGAAAGAGCTCAAAGATATCTATCTTTGAAGGAAGAACAGGTGCCGAAGCATATAGACACACTTGTCTCGGCTTGCACCTCTGTAAAATCTCTCTGGAAGCATACACAGGAAACTAATAATGGTGCTGCCCACAGGGAAGGCATGGACGGAATACGACAGACGAGGGCGGGCGAGAAACTTCTCACTGTACATCCTTTTATGATTTGGGGTTTTTGAACCATGTGAATGAATTAGAAATTAGCTATTAAAAAAAAAAAATGTGCTGCTTAGGGCTCAGGCTGCACCTTGGACAGAATTTTATATATAGGTCCCGAAAAGCCTACTGAATCTGACGTACTGGATCATAATGCAAACACTTCTGTGGCAATTGCATTCAAAAGCCCAAATCTAGGGTGGCAGCGTGTGTGGGGGTGAGACCTCACGAGAGGGCTGACCTTGTCTCGCTGCAGCGTGGCCAAGGGACAGATCACCCCTTCCTGCAGGGAACAGGCATTCACGCGTAAGAGGGAGCACCAGGGTTATTTGGCAGAATGGAAAAGCCCTCACAAGAGAAGGGTTTTTAGTCAGAAGGCAAGGAGAAAAGGCAAGAGGCCTAAGGATGCAGCAAGTGTCCACATGGAAGGAAGCATGGGCGGGAAGAGGCGCTGGGGCTGGGCGTAGAGCTCCTGTCCAGATGGCGGCTAGTGACATAGACAACGCTCTACGATGGGATGGTCCTAAATGCCCAACACGAAATCCCGTCCCTGCTCACTGGTTTCAGAAAAGGAGACCTGGGCTCCGCAGCTGACCGACGCGGCAGTAGGCAGAGCAAGGATGAATCCCAGTGGGAGAGCTTGGGTCAGGCTGACACCTGAGAGGCTTTGCCCTCTGCCCACAAGGAGGTGGGCTCACTTGCTGTAGGATGGGGTGGGAGAGAGGAAGGAGGGGCTTACGGGCCAGATGTGAACTACTCCACCAGAATTGGTGAGCAGGCCCTCCGGGTGTTCCACAGGCCAAACGAAGAGAACCGCTAGCCTTTTCCTATCAGGCAAGACTCCACCAACCATCACAACCACTTGGTAGGGATGCTGCCCGCCCACACTTGGGGGCTCTCCGGGCTCTCCAGCTTTCTTGTATTGCCCTCATTCCTGTACTCCCACTGTCTTTCTCAAACCCAAAGACAGAAAGTCAGAGAGAAGGCAGGAAGGCACGAAAGAAACAGAGGAAAACAGAAAGAAATCTTCCTATGTGTAGCCTTTTCTCAAAAACCCTCCCCTTAACCCTGAAATCTGAACTCTCCATGATTGCTAATCCCTTTCTCTGCATTCTTGGATCACTATTTGCTCCTCTTTCCCCCCTTCGATGACACTTGAGATAATATTCATCTCGTAAATTAGATCCCTTAGAAAACAAAGGTCCCAGTCCCTGGGCACTGGAAGAGGACAGATTTGCCAACAAAAGGGGTCAACTCCCTGGGCAGTGGCTTGTCCCCCTCTCTCAAGGTGACAGACAACGTCCGGCAGATGTGGAGGCATGGAGTCCAGCTGCAAATGCAGAGGCCCCCGCTTACAGGAATTTATGAGACATCCAAGGGTTCCAGGATACAAAAGGACTCGAGGGAAGTTTAAAGTCACGGTTTTGATAAGAATGGCAGTGTCGGGGTGTCCTTCTGGCCTTAGGCTAGCCGTTCCATTTTCTGGTGACTGAATAAAGTGTAAGTGACAGTGTTAATAAGAGAAATCATCACAGCAGGGATAATTCAATGAAAAAAAGAAAGAAAACCCCGAAGCGGCCCTTTGATTCATTGCCTTACTTTTGGTAAACAGAATGATGCCAAAAAGACCAAAGCAGGGCAGTGGCCAGGAGGTGGGGGGAAACAGGGTTCATTAAGAAGTGACACATGAAAAAATCAGTTCCTGAATCACTTAAGAGTTGACTGGACTGGCAACTCATCTGAAAAGAACAAAGAGGTTTAGATTTTAAAAATCACATTTATTTTAAGAAAGGAATGTTTGGTTGGTCCACTAATTATTTTTAGAGTAATTCTTAGTGGAGAGAGAGAGGATAAAGAAGTTCTTGCAGCCTACAAAATAGGTTGCAATGTTAATCTGAAACACACATGTATAAAAACAGGGACAGGTGGGGGGTGGGAAAACCATCCCGAGGGACCTTTGGGCTTTTTCCTTTCTTCTACTTTCGGGAAGTGACTATGTGTGTACTTCCCCTTGCTTGCTTCATTGTCACATCCTTCAAGGACATCCTAGCTTCTGACCACTCTTCACTTTGCCTCCCTTCTTCCCGGCATCAAGACCCAGGACTGCCGCACTACCTGGACCCCAGGCAGAAATATAAAACGGGTCCTCCTTCAAGTCTGAACCATCAGTCCCAGCGACGGATGATGACCCAGTTAAGAACCTCTCCACCCCCAAACATCTTCGGGGTATTTCTCTCTGCCACCAACAAGAAGATGCTACTGTGATAAGCCCCAGGAAACTGTATTTGACCCTGGACTCCACAATTTATTGATTTTTAAAATTATCTATTTATTTTAGAGAAAGAGTGAGAGAGAGCAGGGGGGAGGCCCAAAGGGAGAGGGAGAGAGGGTCCCAAGCAGGCTCTGAGCTAAGTGCGGAGCCCAGCGCGGGGCTGGATCTCATGACCCTGAGATCACGACCTGAGCTGAAACCAAGAGTTGGACGCTCAGCAGACTGAGCCACCCACGTGCCCCTGGACTCCACACTTGAGAAAGGATAAAGGATACCTGAAACATGTTCCTATATGTTCTGAGGAGTCCAACAGGGAGACAAAGAACTTGGTCATGACATGCGAGAAGCTGAAGGAGGGGAGCAGCTGAAAGAAAACTCAGACGGAGGGGAAAACAAATCTTTAGGAATCTGAAGGATTCATTCAACCGTAATAGAAAAGGGACTAACTTGTTCTCTGAGGCCCTAGGATTATTGGGCAGAAGATACAAGGACCTAGATTTTGGCTTCTCCAAAGGAGAAGCCAGGTTTCTCACAGATGGAGTGGGTGGCTGTGGGATGTGTGATCAAGGTCTGGGGACATCACAGGAAGCAGCCCTGATCCCAGGCCTCCTCGGTGGTGTGTGGCGGGTGCCTGCTCATTCTCTACTATCACTGCCAACTTCCTCATGGCCTCCTGTCACATTTGCCTGTCAAAGCGCTCACAGACTTTACCTAGAAGACTGTCCATTTGAAGATGGCTGTGTTTTTACTAATATAGGGAAGACAAGCCAACCTCCTGGATCAGAAACACTGAAACATTACCACAGTGTGGGCACTCACGCCAGTCCTTTTGCAAACCTCTGCAGGAAGGCTTCTCTGAATCAAAGAATTTGAAAGTCATGGAAAAAAAAATCCGTGTCAGAAGCTTCACCATTGAACTTCAATCAAAATCTAAGACAGAAAAAAAAAAAATGTAACCAGAGGAACACCCAATAAACAGCATCCTGAAGGGATGCTTTTCATATTTTTAGTCTATTTACTCCACCCATGAGAAGATAAGAAGATGCCATTTCTATTTTTAGATTCTTATCCTCTTGTGTATCATCCAAGCTGAGGACGACACAGCTACATGCAGGAGACTGTGAAACTCCCCGAGCTCCACCCCCAGCGGCTCAGCTTTCATGCAAATGAACTTAGAGCCAGACTGAGCAGACTCTATTTTATGGACCCACTCAGAAAGTCTGATACATCTCACCTTCGCTTATTTATAAACGGACTTCTCGTTTATGATTCAGCAACAGCTTGTATTTATTTTTCTTTTACGACCTGCTTTATAGAAACCCACAAAATACCACATGGGAGACTCACTGCTAATTCAGGTACACACCTCACATTTATGGGATCTAATTGTAGTAGTTGAGAGATTTTTTAGAAGCAAAAGTGGAAGACGGCACCTCCACCTCGGAAGTCTGCACTTTTGAAGACGGGCCATTACACACCCTTCCTCCCTATTAAAATCAGTTATTGGGGAGGACTCAATATGGACATTGATCCCTGGGTGTTGTAGTATAAGGTGGGAGGAGAACAGGTTCTCTCAAAATGCCTGACTCACTTGTCACAACTACTTTCGTATGGGGCACAGTCTCAGGGCTGGAAGGACCAGGGCAGTTTGGCAGATGTGAATCAAATGATGCCATTACTGTGAACTGCTCGCATGCTTCCATAACTAATGGATCCCACCTCATCTGCAAAGCTGCAATGACATTATCAATATGGAAAGAGAATTTGGCCCCAAAGTTTAGGCCCCTTGATTACTCTATTTCTCTAACAGGGTGAAAGGACAGATAATGGGATTTTCCACGTTATTCTCCCAACCTACTCCAGCCCTTGATAATCATTCATTCTCAGTGGATGGGCTGAAACATGGCTTCTCCACCTCATACCAGCACTGGGTATATTTGGAAGCCAGCAGTGGCCATTCCATTCTCCACCCACTTTCAAGGCAGACTCCCCTGTGTTATTTGTACAGAAATACCTGTACACAAATGTTTGTTCAATAAATGAACGAATGTCCCCTCAGACCAGGTTGAGAGCTCATCTCTGGACACAAACTGGATCTTCTCTTTCTGCCTCCCGCTACACAAAGCACGCAGTGAACATCAAGTCAAGAAGTTTTTAAATCCATAACCCCTGCTACCCCTTCCATCGTGAGGGATGAGTTGGTTTGCTCCCGAGGGCCATCCCCCAGTCCAAGTCTATAGGGGCTCCTCAAGGAAGTGGCAAATTTGAAATTCCTGTTTCTCTAAGGAATTTACACTTGTGAATATGAATGGCTATCATGTGAGTGTTTGCTATGGGCCAGGTGGGTATTAGAACACACCTCTGAGGAAGCAATCTTAGATTATGCCCATATCTCAGGTCAATCAGCCAAAGTCGTGGAGGAGCTGAGATTTCAGCCACCGCTGGACTCCACAGTCTGCGCTCTTAATTGTCGCTGGTGGGCAAACGTGACAACTCGCATGCAAGTGAGTTTAGAATGGAATGGCCACTGCAGGTTGCCTGCCTCGAGGTCTGACGGGACAAAGAAGAAATGATACACTATGATCTCAACATCAATGAGAGGCAGAGACAGTAACTGCACCTTGTCAGGGACCAAGAATGAATAAAATGGTCCTAGACAGCAGCCAAAAGAATTTTGTCAAAAAGAATCTCAAAAGGAACTTGACTTAATGTAAAAGAAAAGCCAAAAGATTAAAATTTTGCAGTAATGAAAGCCCCCTGAGGCTCGAGGAGAAAAACAAACATCCTGTTCTAGAAAACAGTGTTCAGCGCTGTTAATTCTTTTCCCAGAGGAAGCACGTGCACCGGGCCTCGCACAACCAGCACACGGCTTTCACTGGGGACAATGGCTCCCTTCCCTCACTGGGGACACTTCATTTCCCCCGCAACTTTCTGGAACTAAGAACCCTGTGTTCCTTATGTGGAATGTCCTCCCACCTTCTTACCATCAACCCTACTCATAACATCCCCCAAGATCCGCTTTAGTCACTTCCTTCCCAGAGAAAATTCTCTAACTCACCTCACGTAATCCAGGCTCAGTACCGCGCTGGCGGAGGCTTTCTGAGGACTCCTACCGAGCCTATTATTTATTTTTGTTTTCTGGTTTTGTGATTTTATGTCCGGTATCTCCAGGTAGGTGCTAAGCTCAATAAGAATGAGGTAGGCAAAGGTGTTATGAGTAAGAGCTACTGTTTTGATAAAAATCTCCTCTTTATGATGGATTCCCAACAGAGCCTCCTTCTGGGCAATGGACACCCAAGGCCCTCAAATGTTATGGAATAAACCCTTTTAGTTTTCCCTCTGTCCATCCCTTAGGCCTGCATCTGCAAATTACAGTCAGTGGGCCAAACCCAGACCTTGGCCTGTTTGTGTAAATGAACTTTTATTAGAACACATGTATGCCCATTCATTTATATGGCAATGTCCAGAGATATTCATGGGTGGGGCCAGGGGAGATGCTCGACATTCTACAGCGCACAGGACAGCCCCCCACAACAAAGAATTATCTGGCTCCAATTCTCAGTAGTGCTGGGGTTGGGAAACCCTGTTAGAGATGCTTTCACAAGACAAGGTCCGAGTTGGGTAGTTATGGACAGGCTATGGTGGCCCTTTAGGTCTGAAATATGAACTGATTCTTTACAGAAAAAGTCTGAGCCCCCGCCTTAGATGCGGCATTTCCACAGGGTTGGATGGGTGTTGTCCATCCCCCAACCCTTAACAGTCCCCCTACAATCACAACCCTGCCCGGGGCTTCAACTATCCCCTCTAATGATAACGTCCAAATCAGTGTGTCTTTAGCCCACACTTACGTAACTTTAGTCTCGAGTTAACTACTCAGGGTAGCTCTGTAGGCAATGGCCAGGCGATGACAAGATGAGTAAAGAAATCAAAAGTGAGCTACTAGAAACTCTTTTGACATTGCTGTAACCATCAAGGACAGGACCGGTGGATTTTCTCCTTGGATAGGCTACTGGCCAGTTTGGGAGCTGGGTGGCATCTGGCTGGCATGGGAGCTGGGTGTGGGCCCAAGGGACTCGTGGTGCACACAGCATCAGTACGCAGTGGATTGGAAATTATAAAACAAACACGAAGAAAACACTGCTCCTTCACAGAGAGCATTGGACTTTTCTCCCCCCCGGTCTTTTTAGACTTCACCTGGCTCCCCGCTGGGCACTGCCTAGTCAACTGTGCCATCTTTCCTCCTGCCTCCCTAGCACAAGCCTCCTGTACTTTCCTCTTGGTAAACGGTAGGAAGTCACCCAAATCCCAAACCCGGCTGTCATCCCCAACTTCTTCCCCTGCCTCATTCTCCACCTGCCTCCCTAGCACAAGCCTCCTGTACTTTCCTCTTGGTAAACGGTAGGAAGTCACCCAAATCCCAAACCCGGCTGTCATCCCCAACTTCTTCCCCTGCCTCATTCTCCACATCAAGGCCCAATGCTGTCTCCCCTCGTCAACCCCAAGGCCTCAGCCTTTTCTAGGCCTCAAGATCGCTCTCCTGCATAAGGGCATCTGCCACCCCACCTGTCTCCCTGCCTCCAACCTCGTCTCCTTGCGTGAGCCAGCTACAATGCCCAAGTGACCCTGTCACTCTCGGGCTTCGGTGGCTGGCCCACCCTTACAGCCTGGACATAAAACAACTCGTGTGAGGCCCACTTTAGCAGTCAGGGTCCTGCCCACCCCCGCGGCTAGTATTTCCAGCCGGCTCCCCCAGGGCCTCTTACACGGAGCTGCTACTCTGTCTTGTTAATACCTCAAACCCACCAGCTATGACACTTCGCTGTAATCATTACTGGGTCTCCCACTAGGCTGCCTTCTTCTGGGGAGAGACAACTAGATTTAATTCATAGTTGGCACTGGACAAATGTTTGTTAAATGAACAGATGAGAAAGTTTGAAAGAGACTGCCTTGACTTTCTTCCCTGCCCATCCTGTTGAAAATGCAAGATGGAGTCTTTCTAGGCCTCCTACAGGAAAAAAAAAAAATAAAATCATTTAACAACGGAGCTGTGGCCTCTTGTGGCAAAGGCTTTCTTTCCTTTTTCCGTCTGTAGGACATTTTAACCTTTCTCTATCCATGCAGAGTAAGAATCTTACAGCCTATCAGTGCAAACCCCAGTAATTCTCTAGGCTCTTACAGATCTTTGGGATTAAGGCAGAGAATATTTGTCATCGTGCTGTTTGAAAGGGAAAGGGCTTCTATCCTTGACTGCAATGTGCAAATAGCGTCTCAGAGAGACAGGCAAGACTCAAGAATAAATTGACAATACATTCCCCTGAATGCAGACTCGCTAGTTGTATTTAAGTCAGTCTTAAAGAATGAGGCCCTGGAGAAACAATGAGCTCGCCCTCCTGACCTTTCCTTTCAAAAGGAAACAGGTTAAGGGGAAATTTGGATTATTTGGCCCAAGAGGTACAAAGAAACCTCAAGAAACTCTAATGGACATTCTCCAGAAAAGGGTTGCTTTGAATAGCAATGTGGGACTAGCACAGAGCAAATACTTGCGAAAAACACCTACCGAATGAATGAACATACTGGCAAACACAACAACAGGAGACCAAGCTGTGGTTCTAGGCCTTAGCGGAGAAGACACCTGGGCTAAAACTTGGAGCCAGACTTGCAAGCTCCTTGTAGAACTCCAGACACACGTGGGTGCCAGTTGCCTTCTGCCTAAATGGAGATTATAACCCCAAACCTGCTTCTCTTAAAGGGGCTTATAAGAACTGAATGCTGTGCAGACACCAAGCATCATCTTTACACCAAATGAAAAACTAGAACATCTACTAGATTCAACATGAAGGAGGGGAGGCATTCTATTAATAAAATAACAACTTTCATTTTCTCTTTAAATGTTGTCTGTAGCAGTCATCAATAAAATGGTTTATGGCCACCCTGTGGACAATCTCCACAACTGGAAGGAATTCCCACCTCCAGCTTGCTCAGAGGGTAATTCCTTCCTCTGACACGGGGCTAACTTCCCCTTGGAATGTACAAGCATCCTTTCTCTCCAGGGCCAAATCTCTCAGCCTTGAGAACGAATGGGACTTCTTGGAGGTGGGCAAATTACTATCAACCGCTATTGGTCAGATAAAGAAATATGTAAGGGCTTCCAGTTATTTTCTTTAAATATCTGATAAGCTGTCAGGTGGGAGGGAATCTGTATGGTCCCAAGGACAGAACTAGGCATGTGATGAAAGTTCATGGGGAGGCCAGGTGGGGCCGTGTCTGAGGAAGAAGTCTAAAACAACTTGAGTTAATCAGCTTGAAGAAAGGGAGAGGCTTTCCCCGCTGAGTCTGAGTTCCCAAGTCAGGATTCCAGAGGGGAGGCAGAGACAAGCATTCCTGCCTGGGGAAGTTAGGGGAGATTTCCTCTAGGCCATGCTCCTAACTTAAAGGAGCAGTCCCTGGCAAGTGCATGCAAGCTACAGACACGCAGAGAGGATATAATCATAGATTTGTGTGGAAGATTTATCTATCCTTAGTATTACAAAGTATTTTACGATGGTGGTTCTTCACACCGCGTTCCCTGGAACGCTCGGAGCTCAAGGCAGGCACCTCTGGGTCACTGGTGGAGGGAAGGGAGACTGAGAAAAGTAGGGCCAACTTCCCTACCTGTTCCTTCCTCCTCTTTCACTAAAAAAATTTTAAAATCTGGTAATAGACTGGCTTTATAGTAAGATTTTCTTTCTTTGCTTTGGCTAGAAAGAAAAAAAAAAAAAAAAGCTTGAAAGAGAACAGGGCCAAGGAGGACTTGTTTTCTGTCACTCAACTCTTAGGGCCTTAGTGTTATCTTGTCACAATGAGAGAGGAGGGCCGAAATAAGGACCCTTCCATCTGTGAAATGTTAGGGTCTGTGATTCTACGTCTGCAGAAACATCTAGTTTCCAGGGAATTTTAAGGAAAAAATAGAATATTTTTTAATGAAGTTAAGTATCCTCAGAATCCTTATCTAAGTATCCTTAGAATCAAAATACTGGCCACCAGCTTATAAAATGTTCATCATCTTTTCCCATCCTTCCCGGTACCAAATTAAGGGTACAAAGCAATGCCAGTAATTTTCTCTGGGAGCCTCAGTTTGCTCATCTGCAGAGTGGGGATACTAACAATGTCTTCTTAGGAGGAGAAAACACACATCAAGTGCTTGACAAAGTTCTGTTAGGCCATGAGCTGACAAATCAGTGGGAAGAGAGTTTACTATTACTAATTATTCCAAGAAACCAGAGCTGCAAAAGGAACAAGAAAGGCCAGAAGTTCATTGTTGGGATTCTTCTCCAACCTTATTTCTTTTGGACCTTGGGATCTGGCCACGTGCATAAACGGATTGTTTTAAATTGTGTGAAAACCCCCAACATGTTCTGGTTCCAAGCATAATTCCTCATTCTAAGAAAAAACTGGAATTGGGAAGAAGTCACCGTTTCCCCCCCACACTGTCCCGGGGACATGTCGGCAGCTGTCCACCCCACCTGTACCACAGGGGAGCCCACAGCTGGTGAGAACAAAACCCACCCATCAACAGAAACTTATACTAAACTTACATGAAGCCAAAAAAATCAACATTATCGTGGAAGACATTTCACTCTGAAGCCATCTGAGGGCAGGAAAAACTGTGATAGGCATACAGTGGGCCCTGTGTCTTGAGCTGATGGACTCAGTGAGGTCACCTGCCTTCATCCAGCCCCTGGCTAGTGACTCACATCCACCAACAGCTACCCAGCCGAGAAGTAAGCTCTGGGGCTGGCTTGTTCCTCGGAGCACCTTGCATGATCCTTACCACCAGAACCAAAGGACAAGAGGTGCCTCCCTTTGAACGTGCGGGTTCTGTCGCCTGGGAAAGAGTAACGTTACTAGGGCGGTATTTGAGTAAGCTGGAAGTGAACATGACTTCTGGCCCGACAACACTGAGAAGACCGTGCCAGAGGCAGAATCACATCACAGGCTAGGGCTAGATTGTTTTTCCATTAGGTTCTGTTGTAAAAAAAAAAAAAAAAAAAGATGAAAGCGGATATAAACTAGGTTCAGCCCCTACTTCCAAGGAGCCGGCAGTCTAGCTAGGTAGCCACGAGGGTCAATAAATGATCATTTAAATGCAGTAAGTGTGGGGCGCCTGGGTGGCTCAGTCGTTAGGCATCTGCCTTCGGCTCAGGTCATGATCCCAGGGTCCTGGGATCGAGTCCCGCATCGGGCTCCTGCTCCGTGGGAAGCCTGCTTCTCCCTCTCTCACTCCCCCTGCTTGTGTTCCCTCTCTCACTGTGTCTCTCTGTCAAATAAATAAATAAAATCTTTAAAAAATAAATAAATAAATGCAGTAAGTGTTACAACACAAAGTATTAGACACTGTGGAAATGCCTCAGATACAAGGGGGAGAAAGAGTCATAGAATGACACCAGTCTAGAGCCAGAAAAGAGCCTGGAAAGTGTCTATCTGCTTCCTCTGTGCCCCCATCCCTCCCCTTCCATGGCTTCACAGATGAGGGGGCAGAGCCTACCCACAGAAGGGCCAGCATTTGCCTTGGGACACAGAGGGCCAGTCGAGCCTCGTCTCCTGCTGTGTTAAAATCAATGTTATATGTCTGAACTGACCCTTGGGGGAAAAAAAAAAGGTTAAAAAAACTTAAAAAAATAAATAAAAAGGGAAAGAAATCAAATACATTCTGAAATGGCAAAGCCACATTAAACCAAAAATGCCTTGTTTAAAAAATGTGTGTAGCCTAAATGATTATAATGAATTTGAACAGGTCTTTTTCAACTAAACACATGGTTATTTATCATTGGCATGATGTGTCCACAAATATGACCTTCGAGTTGTCACCAGAACATGACAGATTCCCGAGCGTGTAAGCTGTCTAAACAGAGGCCTGGCTTTGAAGTCCTCTGGCTTGCACGCGGGCTCAGGCAGTCTCGCTGCAGATCCGGGTTTTCTATTATTAGTAGTAAGAGAGCTATGCTGATAAGTGTCACTGCTCCGGGCTCACTGGACTCTACAGCTAGAGGTGATCTAGCACCAAACGCCTCACTGAAGAGATGAGAAAAAAGGCCCTGAGGTCCGTCACACCTGGATCAGAGCTAAGACCAGACGCTGTTGTCTCACGTCCGGTACCTCTGTGATTGTTTCCATCAGTCTTGCATTAATTTGATCAAATAGCAGAATGACAGGTGTGCTCACACCTTCTGGTGTGTCCTTGTGGCTGGTTCTCTAGAAAGTCCTTGGCTTTCTTCAGCTCCGCAGGGCAGACTGCAGTGTGTGGCTTCTGCCTCTGGCTCACTGGCTCCCAGAGTGTGTTTCCGGCCAGACTAGCCCTGTCAGCTGCTCTGTGGGCTAATGATTTGAGACCCTGGACGCTGTCTCCTTGTGGCGATTCACTGAACACAGTGACGTATTAAATGCTCTGACAAGTCCTGCAGAAAGGGACCTTAAGCAAGCTAGTTTTCCAAAGAGTCCTTGCCTGATGCTATTCGGAGCTCAGGGTCCCAGTGAGGTGGTGCTGTCCTAGCTAACTGCAGACGTGTTATCACTGCGACACGGTTTAACAAAGAACCAAAGACTAGAAAGTAGGTAATGGCTTTTTCAAATACACAAACAAAACCCGAATCACTGAAAATCAGGCTCTTTTAATTTCACATTTGAGACTCGAGGATTCTACTATTAATCCATGGCTTGGGCGAGCAACAAGGAGTCAACAAATACTAATTTGGAACTCACCAGCTTCCAAATTCATCAGTTTGCTTGGCTCTTCAGAAACAAGAGAACTTTCAATAAAATATCAATATCATGATTCATATTATAAAACTGTGGTCTCATTTTAAAAATGGCTTTTCCACCAGATGGGCGAACGCAGCCCATCATCATGAGATACTGGTGAACTTGGCATTGAAGAAATGTATCAAGGCCAAGGAAGGCATTTTTTTTTTTTTAAAGGAAAGAAACATACCCAACCATTGCTGTAAAACTACTTGGCTACTTATATTATTTATCCTGGTTTGTGGGGTGCTGTTTCCTTTGTAACCTTTAGAAGGGTGGGGCAGGAGAAGGGCAGATTCCAAATGGAGGCTGACAGCTGGAAGACTACTGCTCCTGGTTTTGAGGCAACCTGAGTTATTTCGAGCCATTCTTTCTAGAACCCTTCCTTAGGTCTGAGCAGCCTCCCCCAGCTAATCGCAATCCCACAAATCCAAGGCACAGAGGCCAGGCCAGCCCCCCGCAGGTTATCCAGGGCACCTCTGGTAGGTTTCCCAGGACCCCTCCCCTCTATCTGTCGCACCAGACACTTATCTGGCAGGGCCCGGGGCATATGTAGAACTTGAAACTGTTAATGAGGCCGACTTCCGCCAAGGACAGAACCTTCCTGCCCAGCTTACTGGTGGCTCCTGACTCTTGCTTAGCTCCTCCTGAAGCAGCGTCGTTAGGAAACATGTATTAAATGTCCACTGGATGCCAGGGAATTGAAGGGCCAGGCACTGTGGGTGTGGGCGCTGGCCTGAAGGAGGTGACCATCCAGACTAGTTATGGGACACTGTAACCCCTGGCTTCTCAGAACTTCAACACAAGGATGAGGTCCACCCTAAGCTCCACTTCATCCTGAGCTCGTTCCTGGATGTTTCGGGCTTTTTTTTGTCCCCCCTCTTCTTTTCCGAGTTCTACATTTTCACGTAGCACATCTCTTCATTTCTGGTATAAACTAAATGCTCAGGTTAACTCTAGCAGTTTGATGCTGGATCCACTGCAGGAGAAGACTGTTGCCATACCTGTGAGACTAAACTATCTTCAAAAATGAAATCACTCACATGGTATTCCCCAAGGCTGGCAGTTACTGCCATCTTCCTTTGAATAGAGTACTACGAAAGGAGCTCTCTGCCAGAAGCCAAAAACCCTCAGAAGAGTCAGATTTAATAGCCTCCCTGCCCCTCCTCTTCCCTCCCCCAGGGGTGGGGGTGTGGTATTTAGTACAAGGTCAACTAGACCTGAATTCCAAACCTGATTCTGTTACTCAGCTGTGTGACCTTGGCCAAGTTATTAAACCTTTCTGAGGCTGTGTTCTCATCCGGAAAATAAGAACAATACTATCTACCTCAAAGAGTAGTTATGGATATTAAACAAGAGAGCCAGTATTAAGCACCTAGGAAAAAAAATAAAAGCAACAATGAAAGCATCAACCTTTTCTTGTGCTTACTCAGGACTGGGCACTGTTCTGAGTGCATTACTTTTTTTTTTTTTAACTCATTTCATTCTCAGAGTTCATATTATTATCCCTATTTTATAATTGCTAAGCTGAGGTATGCAGGCTAAGTAATTTGCTCAAAGTCACACAGGTATTAAGTGCCAGAGTTAGGTTATGAGCCCAGGGCAGCCTGACTCCAGAGAGGCTTCTTAACCTTAGGGTTTTTTCCCCATCTCCCTACCCTCAAGAGGTGCTGACATTCATTCAGGATTAGCCACTCCTGCGTGCCAATTAAATTACATACGCATATTTAGATTTGTTCCTTTTAGTGTAATTTTGGGCAAGTATAGTGTAATTTTGGGCAAGTATAGAACAGATCTGTCCTCAGCTTCCACATCTGTAAAATGGGGATAGTAACAGTTTTTCCTTCACAGCATGATTGCTAGAAATAAATGAGTTAAATCGAGGTAAAGGGCTGAGAAGATTGCTTGGCATTCAGGACAGGCTCCATGTAGGATACATTTATCATCCAAAGTCCTGAACAGCGTGATGCATTAGCGGAATTCTTGGGCTTCAGTCCTTGGTAAAGGAGATTTTGTACCTGGCTGAATCTACTAGTTTCAAATGACTACCCTTATTCTCTGGCAAACATACTGCATTTAAAAATAGACTGAAGTTCTTATTCAATCAGTGAATAATCGGGTCCACAGGATTTCTGGTTAGAAAGAATGAGGCCAGGCCAAAACGAAATTAGACCCCAAATAAGAATTTTAATAGTTACAAAGAAAACATCAGAGCAGTCTTTTTGGAGGGTCTCTTCAGGTTATGACTTGTACTTTACCCACTGGATAAATGTAATGGCTACTGACTAGGCAGAGAGCTTGGGAAAAATTTATGGCCTGGTAAAAATTTTGGGGTGATACAGGCAGGTTAAAGCAACTTTATCCCCACTGCTGTTGAATACCATGAATTCTAGAAGCAAAAAAGGGCAGCTTTTGTGAGCATGTTGGACATAAAACACCACACTAAAGGGAAAGCTGGACAGCAGATAGACAAACCAGCTCAACGTGAGCACATCTGTGATAATTTTTAGGGCTTTGTATTTACTCTTCTTGCACATTTACATTTACAATGAAAAGCAAAAAAAAAAAAAAAAAAAAAAAAGAGTTGCAACACTCATTCCTTTAGCTGTCTTTCCATGTTACATTCAGATAGAAAACAGAATTTCCCCGCTCAGATCTGGAGGGAAGGGGGAGCTCATCTGATTTCATGTCTGTAGCTGCTCCCATAGCCACAACACCATGTTCCAATCATGGAATTCATAATGTAAATCTCTTGCAGATGATACCACTGGAAAACAGAAACTGCCATGGATCCAGAAACACTTCCAAATTTCTGCAAAGTTCTTATCTGCGAGCCCAGAAGCTGGTACTCAAGGGTTGTGTTCAGTGAGTGAGGCCCATTGGGAAATCGACATTCTTTGGGGGACTTAATGGAGAACTTTCCACCATTCCTGGACTATACAAATATGCGCAATCCCTGATTCCACATGTGCCAATGCTGAACATGTCACAACTGCCCCAACTTACCTCCTGAGCGTTTAAATCTATTCTGAAAAGGGTTTATGCCACGCACATAGGGTCTAGCTGACTCTTTAACTGCCAATCGATACATACAAATCACAGGTGGTGTCAAAGAGAAGACCTCTAGAACCGTCCAGAAAAAAAGAGAAGCTGCGTTTCTTGGTTGTTAGATGCAAGATCTTTTCTAAGTTAGAACATTATAGGAGTCTTTTAAATCGCCTTCGAGATACCCCTGCGGCATGATCACAGCTTCATGTGGAGCCTTTTGTCTCCCTGTGATGTGAAGGGAAGTCTCCAAGACTGGCTTTGCTATTCAAATACGGACATCTGCTGCACTCCTAATTTCTTGTTCTTTCTAAAAGGCAGCACCCCCAAGAAACTCTTTAATATTGTGAGGCCTAAAAGTTGGGGGTGGGGAGGAAATCTTTGTCTCCCTAACACATTCATCCATTCCCTCCCCCTTCCCAGACACATAAGCAGCGACTCCCCCAAATATACCAGGTCTGGAAAGATTCATGTTGCAATACCCTCCTGACATTCCTATTCCCGCCCTCATTTTAATTCACTCACTTTTTTTTTTTTTTTTTTTTAAACAAAATGTAATTACTTGACTGTCAGCCTGGGCTGCACTCTGGGGCTTTTACTCTTTTCAACACAGCTGTGCTCTGGGCTTTGATGCTGCTGTCCACGCAGCTTGTCCCAGCCACAGCCTGGCTCTCGGTAATTCAACATTCAAGTGCATATTTATTTTTAAACTGACCTCTCCTAGACTGTACAGTATAAAGGAGGTCCTGCCAAAAAATATGCTACTTTCTATTTATAAGATGAAACACATGCCTCCCGAAGTCGAGAGGGGGATGGAGTACAATAATTCATAACAAAAAAACGACTGGCCAGATCCATTCGTCCTCACATGTCTGATACTCGTCTGTGTCAAGGCAGTTTTAAAGAGAAAAAAAATCTTGAAAACGCTTCAGCTGTTCAGAAACCACCGTCCAAAAAAAAAAAAAAAAATCAAAAAATCCAATTATAAACTGCCAGATCTGCAGGTTGGAGCTCCTGCCACAATGCCCCCTGTCAAGGGAGGGGAGGGCACCCGGCGGACACTGCCACCGCAGATGTGCACGGTACACCCAGGTGCGGTCCTGGTGCCAACCCACGACGGGAGGGGAGCGGTAGCCATGTGCGGTTTGTTCTCAGATGGAAAAATGCAATACGCGCCCAGAATGGCTGTCAATAACTCAGAGGGTGCAGCGTAGCCGTGCAGCCCCACCCTGAAAAGTGGTGGGCACAAATGGTGGAGCTCTGCGTCCCGCTCATGCCACCCGAACACCTCCTGGTTTGCTTTATGGTCCCCTTTGGTCCTTTGGACACCAGCTGGGAAGGCGATGCTCTCGGTATCCCCGCTCCCTGAGCGTTTCTAAGCCTAGTACCCCGCGCACGCCGGAAGCGGCCACGACCGCGGATCGGACAGACTCACAGGCAAAGAGGAAGGAGCCCTGGGCAGGCAGCAACTCACCAGCCACCCCGACGCTCCCAGCCGCTGCCCCAGGGCGGGACGCCCCGCACGGATGCCTCCCGAGGGCACACGCAGTCCCGGCCCGTTACCCGCAGATCCAGCCGGCTCGGCCCGCGCGGCACCTCACAGCACTATCCACTCCGAGTCGGCGTGAAGGTGCCCGAGGCCACGGGTCTCCAGGCGCGGCCCGCTCTCCAGCCCCGCCGCTGGGCTCCCAACCCGCTCTGGCCACCGCCGGCAGGGAAGGTGCGCGCCCGACTGAGCGCGCGGCGACGGGACGCAGAGCCTGAACCTGTGAAGGGCGGGGCTGCTCGGGGCGGGGCCGGCGGCGCAGGGGGCGGGCCGGGGCGGGCCGGAGGGCGCGCGCAGCCCCGCAGACCCACCCCGGCGCGGTACCTGCGCCCCGGCCCCGCAGAGCGGGCGGGGGTCAGCCGCTACAGCGCCTGCGGGCCCCCGGAGTACAATGGGCACCCGTTGTTACCGCCCTGCCGCCACCCTTAGGGATGCGGCTTTGCTCCGAGCAGTAGCGTTCAGCTCTCTCCGCACAGGGAGGTTGCGGGAGACGCTCGGTTCAAAGAGGGACCCCGGGGTGCTAGCGCCTGGGTGCGCGAGGACAAAGGGACTCCACCCGCACCCTGGACACCTGCACTAAAAATCGCGCCCACCTCTCCTGGTCTCCACAAGCCGATCTAGCCCGGCGAGGCTCGGGCGCCTTGGGCGGGTGACTCTCGAGGAAGCGGGGCCACCTGACCGCGCCGACCCTGCCCGGCCCCGGGTCCCCCGGCCACTCTCCGCCTCGGCTCGGGGGAAAGGTCGTGTTTTGTCAGTTTCCAGCTCGCTCCCTTTGGAGCTGCTGCCAAAACCCGGAGAGTGGATTTGGCGCACTGGAGACGCCTGGGGCTGGGGGCTGAGCGAGTGGGCGCGCCAACAGCCGACGCTGCAGGTTTTTCCAGCCCAGGGGGAGGTGTTTCCTCTCCCGCGGGGTCCCTACAGAGACTTGCCTGAAGCTGGGGCAGGCGGGTGGCGGCAGTCCACGACGCGCGACGAGGCGCAAGTGGCGCAGCTGCCGGCCCGGGAGCCTAAAATTCCGCCCTTGGAGGCACCTGCGCCCGCCGGTCATTCCGGCGACCGCCGCGGCACGCCCCGCCCCTCCGCCCGAAGGCCCAGCTTCGACCTGGTTAATTAATTTTCTTAATCCGTCTCAGTCTCTTCCTTCTCGAGTCCTTCTCCTGGGTTAATGAGTAGGCGACAGGAAAGGGCGGCGTTTTCCGGCTGCGAGGTCCCAGGCCGCACGGTCGGCCTGGGGAGGCGGCTGGAACCCAGTCGGGGGGGAGTCGGGCGCTCCGGGCCTGGCCCGGACCCTGGGACTCTCGGGTTGGACGGAAATCCTGGCACAAAGCAGATACCCTGCAGAGGACCTTGACTTTCCGAGCGCCGTCAGCTTCAGGTCCTCATCGCAACGCCCCCCGGGTCTGAAACCTTAGAGGATGCACAATAAGCCGGGGTTGTAAGCCACGGCTGACGTTAAGGTGAAGTGAAAAGGAAAAAGGAAACGCACACAACCGCTCTGGAGAGCAGAAGACTTGGGTGGAGTGGTAAAACCCTCAAAGAAAATAATAGTTGGCAGGTCAAATGGCCGTCAGGCTGGAAGTCAAATACAAAACTCAGCTGAAGAGATGTTAGAAATCTGACCAGCAAAACAGTCCAGCAAGATAAGAGACCCAGCATTGTTTCTTTTCTTCAAATGACAACGGCTCCGAAGTTTCCTTTGGCAGATACCTGGATTTTACTCCAGATTCCTCAGTTTTACTTGGGGTTCATATTTCAAAATATATGTTCCATTTGGCACGAATGTATATATTTTATGTATGGATTTATTGAAAAATATTAAATGTTACTGGCCTACTTAGATAAAGGGATTTTTATAAATATTTATGCATAGCTTTCATTGCATGTGGTATTTTTATAAGTACAAATAATATGTGTATATATTTATTAAATACCACATGAAAAATTCCTTTTGCACACAGACATTCTTTACACATATGTCTTACGTGTAAATTTTTTTTCATTTGCTCTATAGTTAGCTGCTGTTAAAAACACTTTTTTTTTTCCACATTAAGTAACTTTTACAGCTTGCGCAAATATAGAGTGGCAGGTTGTTTGGAGTAGCTATTTCATTCCAAAACCCCATTTTCACTTTTCTACCCCATTCCTCACCTTCTAGAAACTTTCCGTCTCTGCCCTTTGTAAGACTTCACTTCTGGGCTCAAGACAGTTTATCCCAAACCTGCCCGTTCTAGGGCTGGTGGTGCTGATTTGATGTATCCGGGTCTCTTTGATGTTCCACATTATCTGTTTGTACTGGCCATCTTTTTGCTACTGAACATCCTCAGTGAGGGTGAGCGCCCTCATGGAGACAGTGAATTATCCTTCCAAATGAGTACATTTCATGTACTAACTCTGAAGGCTTTTAGGCTTGGTGGATTTTTATTTCATTTATGGGGAGAGAAAAGACTTGCCTGAGGAAGAGTTTAGGGGTTCTGAGATTCAGCTCTGAATTACGGAAAAGTTTAGCCTTGAACACTTGGGGGTAACCTTAGAAGCCTAAGTGAGACTAAAAAAGTGGGCATAGAGGAGATGTTCTAATCAGGCTCAGTTAATGCACTCATGTCTGTAGAGTTAGGCATCTGGCAGGCCCGATGGTGGGTCTTTTTCTATTAGTCCCAATTGTGGGACAAGAGCCAAGAAGTGTGAGTGGTCCTCTTGCTGTCCAGAAACCTGCAGTCTGCTTACGGGGCAGAGCAACATGCCAGTGTATGCAAGCAAGTGCTGGCTAGAATTATTCTAGCTTTTTGCCACCCAGTGTGGCCGTGGGACCGTGGGACCAGCAGCACCAAGCCTCACGCCAGGGCTACTGAATGGCAGCCTTCATCTTAATGAAACGTCGATGGTTCATGTGCACATCTGATGTTTGAGAAGCACTGGGCAAGAGTGGTGGTTCTCCATCTTTTTAAATCAGAGATTCATTTAAAATCTCATGGGACTTAGGAATACCCTTGTCAGAGAAACACACACAGAGAACTACCCACCAACGCTTATGCCTTCAACTTCTGAGCTGCCCTGAACGCCAGTCTATGGGTGGTGAGGAAGTCCCCAGTAAAAGTCTCCAGTTGCAGAACCAGAAAAACCACTCTCACTGTCAGCCCCAGCATCCCCAGGAAGGGGCGCATCCTTCCAGGAGGCAGAGCTTAAATTATGCTTTGGAATAGGGGAGAAATTAAATAGGGAGAGGAGTCAAGAAGGGCATTTCAGGCAGGAGAAATGCAGAGATAAGTGGGCCCAGGAGATAAAACACCCAACATCCATTTTTACATTCAGTAAGGTGAAACTTAATGAGGAGATTGCAGTTTGGTAGCGGGCTCGCCTTGTAATTGATTATCATCATTTGAAGCTCCAGAATATGAAACTGGGCTCGGTGGCCCTTTCACTTCGGGGACACCAGGAACCCTAGGACATATGGTTTTCTCTAAGACCTCATTTCCGATTACAAGCCATCCCTCTCATTCACTCCACATGGCCTTCAGGCTTTTCCAGGAAGTCCAGTGGTGCCTGGGGCACTCCATCTGCTCTGGACACTTCTTCCCCAGATAACCAAACGAACCATTAATGTCTTTATTCAAATGAGACTTCAGGGGAGAGGCTTTTTCTCTAAAATAATGGCCCCACCCACATTCCCGTCCTGGGCTTAAAGCAAGAATTATTTCTTCATTACCTGATATTACATTATATTTACTTATAGATTCATTTATGGCCTGTTTCCTCTGATGTGTGGACTTGGTTCTTGTATCTTTCACACCTAAAATGGGACCTGGCACGCAGTAGGTACTCAGTGAATATGTATTGAATAAACGACCTCTTGGCTACAACCAGTAATGGATGTAAAAGCCGTGTTCACAAACCCCATAGCTCCAGAAATAATAATACATTAAACATTCCTGAAATATGCCACACATATGCGGAGACAGAATTTTTGACCACTTTTCTTTAGCGTAGCTGAACAAGAAATACTAAACACATGGAACATTTTAAGTTCTAAAAATCAAACATTGAAAAGTCAGGCTTACATAAAACGTCTTTATAGTCCATGTATAATGCATAACTATTTCTCTTCTAGCAAAGCTGAAACATACTCTTGTGTACTCAGCTGGGGTTTGCCTCCAAAATGCCACATTCAGACTGAATCTGTGTGTGTATGTTCTCGATTATCCCCCTAAGTTAGATTTAAGGTAAATCGTAAGAGAAGCTGGAAGGTTAGAACATTTTGAACGAGAATGTCCTTGTAGCTGGAGGATTCCTCTCCTTGCTCCCCAATTAGAATGTCACCAGTCCTGGAAATAAAGCTAACCAATGCTAATGAATTTGGGTGAACAATTGGCGAAAGCTAAGGCATTTGCCAGCCAGTGATTTCATTTCCTTGTAGATAAAGAACTTCAGGTCACATCTCTTTCGCCTAATCAAATGCAGCAGGAAATGGCAAACGGGGAGACTACATCAGCATGCAGACAGCAGGCCTAGCGTGTAGCTCTGGGCAGGTTAGACAGTCATTCACAGACTCTGCCAAATCCTAGGACTCTCTTGGCATTTGAATTAGTTTTTTAACTCAGACAACACCAATTTTCTTTGTGGATAGGCCTTCAAATATAGATGCATATTCGCTTGCTGCCTGGAAACCAGTGGCTAATAAATAGCCTTACCTTACATTTCTATAGCCTTCTTTGCTTTACGAAACCCTTTACATTCATCTGCTTTCTTCCTCCTCTCAGGTGGTTTTGGTAAGGCCCTTGTTGTTGTTTGACACTTTGCCTGGTCCCAGAAGGGACTTGAGGCAATTTAAAAGGCTTGTGTGTTTAATAAGCCATTCCTATTGTACTCTTTGGGATGTTCTCTTTCTCCAGATACATGTATGCCTCCCTCCTTAGCTTTTTTCAGGTGTCCACATAAATGGTAGCTCCCCAGAGGCCTTCCCAGACATTCTGTATCAAATGTCACCCATGGTCCTTTTTATCTCTTTACCGCCTTTATTCTTCATGGCACTTATCACTCAACATACTGTATATTTCTTTGTGGGTTATCTCCTCCACCCCACACCCAACATACTGTATATTTCTTTGTTGATTATCTCCTCCACCCTGCACCACTCCATTGTCAGCTCCATGAGGGCAGAAAGTTTGCCTATTTTATTCACTGCTGCATCCCAACAACCCAATGAGTGCTTGGCACAGAGTAGAGACTTACTCCATATTTGTTGAATGAAAGAATGATTCCTCAGTACTTAGTGTAGATACATGACACACAGTGAATATTTGTTGGATAAAACAATATTTGCCTGAATGAATTAGAGGAAGGTCTGTGATTCATTCAAGGTCATGCAGATAGTGATAACTTGATGTATAAAGATTTCAATCCCTACTAATTCTTTCTCTGCAGTGTCCTCATTTGTATACCTGCCAGCGAGTCCCGACTATTGTATTGGCAGAGTTTCTTTGTTCATCCAATTTCTACCTGCCCAAATGCACATTACAGACCTATTTCAGTGATTATGAGCAGGAAATGCGATTGATCATTTCAGTTAATGTTCTGGGTTAGTGAGAAACAAGATGAAAGCATACAGGGAAGAGAGAAGTCCACAATGATACTCCCCCATTTCTCCTACTCCCCAAGTGATTCATACACATACATGGCACCACATGTACCCATGTACCCCTCCCCAACCCATGAACAAAACATACTCCTGCCTGACAGGTACACAATGTCCTCACTGTCTCTGCCTGTCTTGCATTACCCAGTGTTAGAAGTCCCTGCGCACAACGGACAGACCATCTTCTGAGGGGTTTACTATAGGTCCCCGAATCTGGACTCTCACAAAGCAAACCAGGAAATGTGCAGTGGGGGAAGAACACCTGGGACTGTCCTTCCATTTACTTCCCAGAGAATGTTCCACAGGGCTGTTCGAAAACCAAATCTGACAATAGTCTTCCACTCTGAGGTCCCTGAGGTCACGTGGGCTCTGGGCCAAGGCCTTGTGGTACAGCCCACCCTGCTGAGGGGTGTACCAGACTCCCCAGGATACCTCTCCCTCCTCCTCAGGGGATGCTCTCCTTAGTCTGTGTCATCAACTCTCTAGAAACAATGGTTGAGGTATTTGGTATTTTCCTCAAGAAAGATAAGAGATAGGCAGGCGTTGGCCTTGGCAGTGCTTTGAGTTGCCTGACTCCTGACTGAACAGGTTGGAGCAGGAGGGGAGGGGGGCCATTTCACACATTCAACTCATATTTATTAGGCACCACTCCGTGCCAAGGAATCGGGCCAATCATGCTGGCACTCCTCTCAGGCTGACCTATATTTCTCTCATCTTTCCAAACCTGCTTGACTAATGTGGAAACTGTATTCCAAAGGCATTCATCATAGTCCTCCGGGGACATCTAGGTGGCCCTGACTGTGGTCAGGTCACTTTTCTCAGCAGAAGGCCACGTTAGGCAAATTAGGCACGCACGTAAGAGTTAACTCTTGGTGACACCATGCTTTGCATCTTAGCCCAGAAACAGTGAGATTTACACAAACGAATACCCCAAAGGCAGGGGTCTCCTTTGTGGCACAGTATTAACATCTGTTCCTACAGTGGCCTAAGACTTCCTTTTGGGTTTGTAAAATTCTATCTCCAAGTTGCTTCTGACTGTGTGTTTGTCTAAAAGGCAAAGATAAGAATTTAGCACATTCATTCCATAAATCTGCTTGCTAGTGAATATGATCTGATATTCTTATTGTCATTCAGCTTATATTTGTTGAACACCAGAGCGTAAGGCACTGGGACAGGTACTCTAAAGGATGCAAAGATGAATACACTTTCTACACGTAAGCAGTTTAAAATTTATAGAGAGGATAAAACAAGTGTACACGTAACTATAATACAGACAAGATATGAGAAATGTCATCAACTCCATGTTATTTTCCAAGTGCCAAATGAGGACACGTACTCTGATATGTTATCTGACAATAGGCCAATGTGTATCTCAACTGAGACCTCTGGGTTATTGGGGATGGATGGCCGAGTAATATTGATATTTCATTATACATTTGTGGTTACAAAGTTTTTCCTTTTTTAAACGGAATTGTAAGCAGGACCCCGACGTTTCTGACAGGTGAAAGTACAGCTGTTCTGGAACCCTTCTTCTCTGGGCCTTCTCTGCTCTCATCAAGGAGTTTCTTGAAATTCCTTCCTGACTCTTGTGGGCTCCAGGAAACACAGTTGAAACCATGGCAAGATGATCAGTAAGTGCAGAGATTGCTTCCGGTTAGGGTGATGAGGATGACCTGATGGAGGAGGCAGCATTTGAAACAGGCATTAGGACAGGGTGGTCATTGGACTTTCCCTTGTGTTGGGCTGGGGCATGTGGCCCGGGTGCCCCTGTACGGCAGAGATCTTTACGATCCCAGAAATGGCCTCCACAGAGGATGGCAGTGAGGATCCAACACTTGATTTGTGAGTTTCATGGTGGGGAAGGATCTGAGGTTTATCTTGGGCCTCCTCTGATTTTCTCTTCCTCATTCCTTATCATCCTTCTTTCTAACCCACTATAAGGGGCTTTCTGTTGTCTCTTTGTCAGCTTAGAGCCACAGCTCTTCTGGATATTTGTTCTTTACCAGCGGTAGCACTGACAGTGAGTGGATTCTAACGTTTTTTTCTTTTAGCAATACACCCCAGAAGTACATGCCCAGGTCACTGTAACAATGACCTGCCATCCTTAGAGGGTGCTGTGCTTTCTTCCAAGGAGGGCAGGCTTGGGAGGGAGGATCCTTTCAAGAGCCATAGAACCAATGAACTAGAATCCTAATCCTTTAGCACAGCATTCTGGCTGATCAAAGTTTTATACCACCTTGGAGTATAGTTAACATTGCTTGGAAGGTAAGCTGCCTACTCCGAGCTTCATGCTGTCCTGAAATACCTAAAGATTAGGATTAACATGCAGGAATGACCAAGTCAGAGACACCATTCTCTTCCTTAATTGCTTTATTATTCCTTGTCAGGCGAATGACCTAGTTCGTTGTAAAAGAAAGCAGAGTTTATGGAAAACCCAAAGATGGAACTCAAACTCAGATTTACAAATTGTAAGGGTTGCGCAGAAGATTCAATTCAATTAAAACATGTATCTGGGCGCCTGGGTGGCTCAGTTGGTTAAGCAGTTGCCTTCCACTCAGGTCATGATCCTGGAGTCCCAGGATCGAGTCCCGCATCGGGCTCCCTGCTCGGCAGGGAGCCTGCTTCTCCCTCTGACCCTCCCCCCCTCTCATGTGCTCTCTGTCTCTCTCATTCTCTGTCTCAAATAAATAAATAAAATCTTAAAAAAAAAAAACAAAAAACACGTATCCGTTATTTCCTTTATTTTCTAGAGAAGCCTCAGCGGCGCGGCAAAACTGAGCAAAAGTACGGAGTTTCCATCTACTCTGCCTCCACACACATACAGCCCTCATCAGAGTGTGCTCCATTTGTCACAAACGAGCCTGCACTGTCTCATCATTACCACCCAAAGCTCATAGTTTATATTAGGGTTCATCCTGGTGCCGCACATTCTCTGGGTGTGGACAAATGCGTTGCCTTGCTTCTGTTTTACCCCTGATGTGAGCACACTGGTTTCAATACACTGAGTCTGTAACACTGAAAGACACGTTTTGACAGAAACGCCACCTAAGAAGATTTTGAGGTATTTCCTGTCACAGGTGAGCAGGAAAGGCTCTGCTTCTCCCAATTGTCTCCACCTCCAAGCAAACGGTTCTCCAAAAGGGTGCTGCAGATGTGTCTGGTTGGTTAAAAGAACATCAGAGCTTAATGGGACCTTAACCCGTCCTGCCCTGCCATTGTACAGCAGAGGAAACGGAAGCCGAGAAAAAGTTAGTGATTTTCTCAAGGTCATCCAGTCAGTGGCGGAGCCTCCTAGTCTAGAAAGGATTTTGTTTCTTTGTTTGCTTGCTTGCTTGTTTCTAAATAACCTTGCTTCTTTTTGGGGGGAAAAAAAAAGACACTCATCCCTGCACGGGTTAGAATGGGAAAGTGCTCTGAATTATGTCTCTGGGAGGGCATCAAGGCGAAAAGCGTGTGCTCTGGAGTCAGACTCCTGGGTGCAGACCCCAGCTGTCCCTTAGCTAGCCGTGGGACCTCGGGGCCAAGGCTAATGCTCTCGAAGCCTTCGTTCTTTATCTGTAAGAATGGTGGGTGGGTGGGGAGGTTATCCTAGAACACATCTTGAGAGTGGGTATGAAGATTAAGTGAAATAGTTCTTATGAATGTGACTAGCACATTCTTAGATCTCAAACAATATATTCAGATCTGTAGTTCCTACCAGGTAAGACGATTGTCTCTGTGTCCCCGGGACCTGGCACAATCCTTGTCACAGAGTCTGTGTGCAACAAGTGTGTGTTGAGTGAGTGAAGCATCAGGAGTGGCTGAGGAGAAACACTAGCACAAAAAGCTGGGAAAGAAGAACGAACATAGAAGAGAATAGATGGATAAGGGAAATCTGTTTAGATTCTCAGGCAAGTGGAAAGATTTGAGAAATGTTAAATGGCAGTGAGAGGGAGAGAGGAAACCCCCACCTCCAGGGTCCACTGGAACCACACAACAGGTGCACTTGACATGCCTTGCAAAACATGAAGTACAAAGCAGGTGTGCACGGGTCGTCAATGCCAGAAACAACCTCATCTTACTAGGACCTGAAGAGGGAAAGTTTGCCCCAAGCATCCGGAGAGGCTTATACTGCTCAGCCCTCAGAAACCAGGGAGGTCAGCGGGGAGGGAGTCTCAGGCAGCGCCAGTGAAAATAGACCCAACAATAAAGACTCTGCAAGATGGGGTGTATTAAGCATGCCTTTTTATTCTTGTCAACACTTTTCAGCACACAGGGTGAAACTTAATTATGCAAATTTAAAAATCCTTTAGGAGGTTATAGGATCCCAGGATGAAATGCAAAATATGACAAAAGAATGTAACTGTGTTATAAATGCCTAAACCATCACTGAAGAGCGGGTGGGGGAAAGTGCTGACCGAAGTCACTTTGGAAATAAATGGAGTTTGTAAAAAAAAGGCAAAAGGAATTGTACATAAGCACTCTAGTTTATAAAATTATGTTCTACTGAGGTTATGGGTTAACAATGATGTAAATACAATACACTGGGACTGAGCAATTAGTCCATGGATAGCTGATGGTGGGAGCCAGATTTCTTGTTGTAAAGGAGAGGATGCAGACGAGCAAGGGAAGAAGGTTAGAATGATCCATGTGGTACTGGGTTACAGTGGGAGACATCAGTATGACCCATATTTAGCTTAATAGAGATACAGAGAAATATTCATGGGTATATGTGTATATACATGTGTTACACACACACACACACACACACATTCTTTCTGCAGCCAGGAGGACCTAAAAGCAATGACCCCACAGCAGCATCCAGCACACCCAGATCATAATCTCTAACACCATTCTCCAATAAAAGAACCAGGGCTCCTTGGAGACATGCCTGATTCTAGGACAGGAGCAGGAAATATGCAAGATAAGCCCAGAGCGTCTAGTAGTTCCAGGAAGGAAATAGGCAAAAGATCACAGGGACCCAGGAACCAACTGAAAGAGCTCTCAATGGCCAAAGCTGGAACACTTTGAGCAACAAAATAAAGTAGTATTGGGTTTTAACCCAAAGGGTAAAAAAAAAATATATCCATAAATCCATTCTGGTATAAATAAATGATTGAATAAATAAATAAATGGTGTACAATAGACTGATCTCCCCTGCAGAATTCCAAATAATTTATATAAATATTTTTCTGTCAATGAGGTAGAGCACAACTCTTCACTCCTTAATTGTGGACTGCACATAGTGACTTCCTTTCAAAGAATACAATATACAAGGGTTGGGGGAAAGTAGCTTTACAATGGAGAAACCCGACAAACACCACCTCAGCCAGGAGATCAAGGTCAAAATCAACAGTCATGGACTCCTGTTGATAGTATGCAGCCTTGATATGACATGATGAAAACAGTACTTTACCTCTGTGGTCTTCCTCCCCAAAACCCATAGCCAGAGTCAAATAATGAGAAAAACATCAGACAACTGCTGATTGAGGGATATTCTACAAAATACATGACCAGTATTTCTCAAAAATGGCAAGGTCAAATCCAAGGAAAGACTTAGAAACTGTAAAAAGAGCCTAAGGAGACGTGACATCTACATGCAATGTGTTGTGCTGGATGGCATCCTAGAATAGAAAAAGGATGTTAGGTAAAAAGTGAAGAAATCTGAATAAGGTATTTTATTCAGACTTGAGTTAAAAATAATGTACCAGTATTGGTTCATTAACTGTCACAAATGTCCCATATTCATGTAAGACATTAACAGGGAAATGGTGTATGGGAACTCTGTATGATCTTTGCAATTTCTTTGTAAGTCTAGAACTATTTTAAAATTAAAAGATTTATTTTTAAAAAAGTTCTAGGAAGAGGATCTGGGCTTAATCATTTTGCTTAAAGTTGGTTTCCACCTTTAACTCATTGTTCTTTAATTTAGAGCTTAGAAATTTAGTAATAAAATGAATAAATATTAACTCATTATAAGGAGCTGAAAATACTTCTTTTAGAAAATTGGAAGGAAACAAATAAACCAGCAAAAACAGGAGTTTATATGTGTAAAAAAAGTATAAAACTCTGTATTTTTTTGGTATTGTTGAGAAGTTGATCATTGCACTATTGATCTGCATTTCTGAAATTAAAATATAAAAGTAAACTTTACATTCATCTAGACTCTATATCACTATATACCTTCAGTATACAAAATACTGCTGGCTTTGGAACACGGCTTAGAAATGGATGTCTTGAGAGAATCCTGGCGACCATAATCCTTAGGTATCAGTAAATAGGTGAGTGGGTATCTTGAAATTTTGACAAGAAACTCCTGCTCACTTTTGCCTTGCACTGGCAAGGGTATGTCTGCCAGTCCTTGGAATCTTCTAGAAATTATATAGACTCTAGTGCCCATCATGTCTAAGAAGATGGGCAGCAGGGACCCTCTGAAGTCTTTGAAGGTCTCTGGTGGCCATAAGGGTCTGTCTGAAAAAAGGGCAGAATGGCAGGGAAATTAATCTCTCCGCACAGCAAGTAGTTGAAGGATTTTCTCTTGTTTAAGTACTAACCCTGCACCATCTCTCTCCCCCGCCGTTACCAGACACAAATTCTGGGTTTTCTGTTCATTCAACACATATTTAGAGAACAATATGTGTGAGGTCAGTACCAGAAAGTGTGAATAGCACAAAGTCGAATTAGACATGAATCTCTCTGATCTTCCCTCAAGGGACAGATAATCCAATAGAGGAGATAACACTTGCATAAATAATGAAACAAGGTAGACAGTGAGCACTGGAAAATATTATTACCGAAAAGATAGAATTATTCCATTTTTTTCCTCCTGCCTACTAAAACCTGTGGGATCACCTAAGACTATTTGTTTCTCAGTTATACTTCTGGGTGAAGCCCTCATCATGTCTCACTTGGAGCTTTCATCCGTACCCTCTCTCCAGATCCAGTTAGTCACCAGGTCAGATAGATTGGACCACCTCATGAGGCTTCTCAGAGCCATAAGGATAAAATACAAAATGGCTAAATACTTAGATGGCTAAAAAAAACCTTGTGTCATGCCCTGGTCCTTGCCTTCTTCTCCAACCCCGTCTTCTAAACCATTCCCGGGTTCCAAACATAATGACTGACTGGTATTCAGAACTGCTGTGTTCCTTCCCTTCTCTGGGCAGGGCGGTTTCTTCTGTCTGGAATGCCCTCACCTCTGCCCTCCATCTGACTATCACTTCCAGCATCTTCAAGGCTCACTTCCTCTGTCAAATGCTCTCGAGTCCTGTTGTCTGGACTGTTGTCCCTCCTCTGGGTTACTATAGCACCTTGCCCATGGCTCTGTCTCATTTCTTACCTCCTGAAATATTCCTCCCCTGCCCATATACTCGTACTCATTCTTCGAAACTCCTCTTTTGGAGGTAGCCTTCCCCCCTTTAGTTAGAATTAATACTGACTACTTAATGCAGCCCTCCCCTGCTCCAGTGACTCATTCAGGTTTTATCCCTCCCTTATAGTACTGAGATGCCTCTGACGAGCATCACAGCAGGCATCCCCTTATCAGTGGGGTATACGTTCCAAGACCCCCAGTGGATACTGTTTTTTCCTAACCATACATGCCTATGATAAAACTTAATTTACAAATTAGGCGCAGTAAGAGATTAACAACAATAACTCAAAATAGAACAGTTACAACAATATACTATAATAAAATTTGTGCGAACATGGTCTCTCTCAAAATATCTTATTATACTATAGTCACCTTCTTCTTGTGATGACGTGAGGTGATAAAATGCCCACGTGATGGGATGAAGTGCGGGGACTGGCGTAGGGGTCTGTGACGGAGCTTTAGGCTACTACTGACCTTCGGACCATATGTCAGAAGGAGGGTCATCTGCATCCAACGTGCGGTTAACCGAGGGTATCTAAAACCAGAAAGAGAAACCACAGATTAGGGGGGACGACTGCAGTTACCAGCATGTTTGTTTTGGTGTGGCTTCTCTACTTGATTGCTCTAACCATTTCAGAATAGGCAGTTTATTTTCATCTTTTATTTAGCACAATGCCTGGCACAACACCTATGGATTAAGTTAATTACCCTTTCTGTGGTTCCTGGCGCCTCTAGGCAACCAAGCATCGCAGGGCTGAGGCAGAGGCGGCCCTAGCTGGCCCCATTTCTGGCCATTCTGAAAGGCAGGCTCTGCCAGTCTTTATAGGACTTAATGAGCCTCCAACAACCTGGAAATGGAACTTACAGCCTGTTTATGTGTCTTCTCTAGATACCTGTTCCGCAATTGTGACCAAACAGAGGAATAAATCCAAACCAGAATCTGAAATGTAAAAAGGCTATTTGTCAACGATAGCATTGTCTTCTGCTGGAGCTAGCAGAGCAGGCTCGGGGGCACATTCCTGGGACATGAATAATATCAGTTGTGATTACACTTCAGTATCTCATCCATCACCAGCCTCTGAACGCTGAATATAACCTAATTAGGAAATGCAAAGGTCCCTTTGCTGGGGAAGCACAGGTCCCCATGCCTCTCCCCAAGATGGGGCTCCTGCAGGCTCCCGCACAGGTTTTGATCCTGCGGGGCTCAAGGGCCGACCTCACCCAGACATCCACATTCCTCACATAATCGCCAGGAAGCTGAGATCGGGACACCTTGGATTCCATCCTCTGTTACACTCCTCCTCAAATGTTGCAAAGGACATATCAGGACTGATAAATCAGTCACCTTCAAATGGATATTAAGGTATTAACTAAGTGATTAATTCTCTCTGCCTAACAAAAAATTTTTTTTTATTTATTACTTTTGACTGGCCTCGAATAGGAACCTTGAATTTGTTGACAATTGACTTCTCATTTTTTATTGAATTCTTTGAAGTGTCTGTCTTCTTCTACACAGCTTTTAAAATGCAGACAGAGGGCTGCCTTCTCTTTTCCAAAGTTCCAAGAGCAGAGGACTAAGGATGACTGCAGGCTTAATCACGAAGGATGAGACACCGTCCTTAAAATTCCTTTGCATGAGAGGAAAGTACAGGGTCTTCTGTGCACAAAAAGCTGCGGCATCTGAGGCCCCACTTGTCATGCGTGGACTTTTAACTTGTATTTAGGATTCAATCCTCTGTCCATGCACTCATCTGACTTGTTGAGCATCTGCTGTGGTGCCAATCTGCCCCCCCCCCCGCCCCCGCCCCGCCATGGTGCTCTGGCACTCAGCATTTACAGGGTAACTGCCAGGAGCAAAGGAGGCCTGTGGCCACAAGGCAGTGAGATGGATTCACCTGCTCTGGGACCGAGTGCCCAGCCGAGCACACAGAACCTCAACTGACTCAGCTACCTGACACATCAACCTTAATTCTACTGGAAGACGTTTTTTCCTCTGCCAACTCAATGTACATTCTTATAATCTATACCTTGCCCGGATAATGTGTGAGCTTCACTGCCAAGGTTCTTTGGTTGCTGGGCAAGGGGTCTCTGAGATGACCCCTAGAATTCTCTATTTGTCTTGAATCATGGTTAAGCCACTCTAGAGTGTCCTGATATTTGCCACCTGTTTCCGAGTGTCCCCTGCCCCCCTGATTTCATAGAACTGGGCTTCCCTTGGATTCCCATTCTGGGTTTCTAGTCTATCGTCCTATAATTTTGAATGCTGGGCTCTCTTCCCAAGAGATTTAACCTGGCTTTTTGGTAAAGACCTCCATGAAATACTGGGATGGTGAATACCACACACTCAGTTTTGCTCACCAGGCTTTGACCGTGACAGAGGACATCCTACTACTTCCTCCTTCTAACCTGATCTTTGCCTGCATCATGTCTGGACACTGCTTAATTCCCTTCATTGCCATGTCCTACCCGCTTGTTTGAATTTCTGTAGCCACCCTCGTTCCCACCTGTCCCAGCAGCTCCAGCCCTGCTCACACCTTGTCCTGCTGCCCTGCCTGCAGAGGAATCCTGAAATTTGATAAACAGGTTATTGCTGTTGTTACTACTCTTGCTTTACTGTTAGGGAAACTGAGGCTTACACAGATTATGAGACTTGGCCAAGTAGATGTCTAATACATCGTAAAGCCAGACCTTAACCTAGGTCTCCTGTCTCTAAATAATTTGCTCTTTGCCCAAATCCATGCTATTTGCTCTGAAAATCTTAGGATGTGATAAAAAGGTGAAAATACACAGAAATACATATTTTATTGTTATTCTCATCAGCAAGTGAGCTTCCTCCAGTTGCCACAATGCATTTTTGGGGGGTCTATCTAGGTCTTTAAAACAGAAAAGGTGCTGCTTCCTGGATGAGATGATCCAGTGCAAGCGGAAGGAAAATGACTACAATATTTTCAGAGGCCAGGTGTGAGCCAGTCACATTCCAAAAATTCATTTGTGGTTTATCTAGAATGGAGGACTCCTTTTCCCACACAGATAACATTATAAATGGTGGTTAGGATCTTGGGTTATCCCACAAAGGCTGTTCCATTCATAGTGCAGCTGGGGTCCATTTCTAGTTCATAAGGTAGCTGAAGGAGCATCTATATGATGCCATTGCAACATGATTGACAAGCCCTGATTAACCAAGTCATGTTTATTTATTTATTTATTTTTAAGATTTTATTTATTTGACAGAGAGAGAGAGATACAGTGAGAGAGGGAACACAAGCAGGGGGAGCGGGAGAGGGAGAAGCAGACTTCCCGCTGAGTAGGGAGCCCGATGTGGGGCTCGATCCCAGGACCCTGGGATCATGACCTGAGCCGAAGGCAGGCGCATAACGACTGAGCCACCCAGGCGCCCCCCAAGTCATGTTTATTTTGATCCCTGTAAAACTGTCTACTGACAGCAGTGGTGATTCTGTCACCATTGGCTCTGGAGGGGTTAGGAAATCTCCCAAATTTTGATAGCTGAGAGAGCTGGTGTGTCAGGTGAGACGTGAAAAGGTGTTCTAGAGGTCAGGTGGCTTGGAAAGAAAAAAGTGCAGCTGTGGAAGAGATAAAAGGAAAAGAGGAATTCTAGGAACAAAAAGAGATGTGAGCAGAGTAGTTGGAAGAAATCAGAGTTATGTGAGGATGGGAAGTAAAATCTGACACAGAAATGGGAACTAATAAAAGGACTCAGAATGTGAATTTAGGAGGTGAGGGATTTATAATGTGAGAAACGGGATGCTTGGGCAGAGGATGGTTCTGGATGGCTTTGGATAGCGCCAGCTCATTTTTAGAGAAATGTTTTAAAGGAGAAGCTATTGTGAACAACTTGTGTAACTCGACTCTAATGAGGCGTCACTAGGGGGCTGCCAGATTAGCCATGGATCGTCACTGACAGGGGACAGGGTACAGCCCAGGAAGGACAGGAGATCGGAAGACTGATGGGAAAGAGCCTGACAGAGAAGCTAAATGTTAGCCCATACCAATAAAATAGGAAAAAGCAATCCTGTAGAGAAAAAGCAGATGGCTTTGGTGGACTGTGCGTCTCTATGTTAGTCTTTCCCCTATTTCCAATACTAGCATGGAGGAAATCTTGAGTAGAATAGGATTTGGTCCAAGGTAAAGAAAAGCTATGGTGTAGCTGTGAAGTTGATGGCTCTATTATTCTCAAAGTTGCCATAATGGGCTTCTTGGTTGGTTGGTTGGTTGGTTGGTTGGTTGGCTGGTTAGTTGGTTTACAAAAGGAAAAGCCTGGAAAAGGTCTGGACACAGGAGAATAGGAACAGGGGATTGATATGTCTTTGTCAATAATGTAAAAATGCCATCTCCTTTGTGACCCAGGGAAAGCTGTTCAGATCATGTTGCCTTTAGGGAAATGTTTCTCTCTTTTAAAATGGGTTTTGACATTTGCCCTGCCAGAGACATGTGTGTACATTGTTTGGCTGGAGATACAAAGTGTTGTTTCACATTGAACAACTCGACCTTTGGGGGCAGATACTGCTGTGACTATGATATCTCATGGATTGCCCTTATTGGAGCAGAGGAGGAGACCGACCTTCTAAAGTAGAGGGATAAATTTTCATAGAGGAAAGTAGAGGTTTGCAACATGATGGATTTAAGAATATTCTTTCTCTGTTTCTGGGGAAGGAGAGGGGACCAAGGCTAGGAATCAGGGAACCCAAGGAGAGGATCTGTGTGAAGGTTTTAACTTGATTTTTAATTTTTTTTTCGTAGACCCTGGGAACAGTGATGTTTATGGTCATTTTTATTTTTATTTATTTTTTAAAGATTTTATTTATCTGATAAAGAGAGAGAGAGAAAGAACACAGGCAGGAGGAGTGGGAGGGGTAGAAGCAGGGTCCCCACTGAGCAGAGGGAGCCTGATGCAGGGTCAATGCCAGGACCCAGAGATCATGACCTGAGCTGAAGGCAGATGCTCAACTGACTGAGCCACCCAGGCACCCCAATGGTCATTTTAATATAAAAATTATAATTGGGCGCCTGGGTGGCTCAGTTGGTTAAGCGACTGCCTTCGGCTCGGGTCATGATCCTGGAGTCCCGGGATCGAGTCCCACATCGGGCTCCCTGCTCAGCGGGGAGTCTGCTTCTCCCTCTGACCCTCCCCCCTCTCATGCTCTCTCTATCTCATTCTCTCTCTCAAATTAAAAAAAAAAAAATTATAATTATCTCCACCTCCAAACTGTTGATCAAGTCCAACAGCCTTGTGTTGTTAATGGAATGGTGTGAATTACGGAATGTGATTGTAGAGGAAAATGTAACCTTCTGCTGAGGTCAGTGTGATGGCATCAGAGTTCGAGGGAGAGGACCTTGTCCTAGAGATCTAAGTGGTGAACTAGCAGTGAGTATCCAGAGGCTCAGGGTGTGGCTGGCCGAGCAGCCATGATGCTGGACTGCTTCAAGACCAGGTGAGAATTGGAGTGATCTTTAATAGGGACAGTGTCCCCTGGGGTACACAAATCAAAGAGGGGAGGCTTTTCCATCTTCCCTTCCATTAAGATGTTGATAGAGCAGATTCCTCAGGATCTCAGATAGCTGAGCGCATATGCAGCTGAGGATTGCCCAGAAATACTGTATGTGTATTCTGGAAGGGTTGAAGATGAATGGAGAAACTGGGATCCAGGAGGGGACCCATCAGAGGAACCCTAACGGAGGCCAGTGGGGAAGCGAAGTCAGGAAATCATTCCACCTCATTGGTCACTGTAGTGAGGTAGAAAAATGCATCCATAAAGATGTAGGATTTTGGTAGGACTAGCAATTGCCATTCCTATTTGCTATTTAGGGATACTATTTATTGTGTTGCTTCCTAATTAAACTTGTATTAAAATAATCTTGTGGTGACAGTGTTGGAAAGAAATACCTGTTCTTTATTTCATTACGAGGCAAATTGGGGCTGTTGGCAGAATTTTCCAGCAAAAGCAGTATCCTATGAAGCTATCTGGAGAACCTGTGGGAGAATTTCTGTGGTGGGTGTTATACTGAGATGAGGAAATTTTCAGGCGTGTGGAGGTCCCAAAGGATTTATTTTTGAGATAGGATAGCTGAAGAAGTTTGGGGTGTGGGAAGAGCCTGAGCTACTGTTGTCCCTGCAAAATGAGAACGAGGTTCTGGCAATGCTTCCAACCATATCCTATCATCAGGCAGGAGACTTGGGGGAGGGGAAAGGCTGGGAATTTTGGCTCCATTGTATCACATTTGAAACGTTGATTTCAATTTCTGTTTGGAGTTTGCTCCATTTATTCCTCCAGCCTTTGAAAATGCAGTAATTTATCTGCACCCAGGAGTTCAGCCCCATCAAGATCTCCCCTTCTTGTTGGGTAGGGGGACTGGACCTTAATCCAGACCCAGATGCCATAGCTGAGATGCTGATTCATTGCTTTGGGGGGCTTTTCCTCACCTCTAGCACCCACGAATGCCACTGTTTAAATGGCTCTTATTTCATGCCGCTTTTAGAATCCCACATCTCTATTTGTCTGCAGGATAATGTCATTTAAAGTCTTTATATAATGTATTTAATTTATTAAATGAACTCATATAGTTTTCTTCTAGTACTCACCTTTCATAGTTTGTCTTCATTACTATCAAGAGAACCACTTGGCTTTTCCTGGTTCCCTAAATAAAAACTTGGGAGATTTTTGACGTCTAACATCCAATCCCTTATCAATTTTGCTAATTCCTTTTTACATAAAGTCCTACAGATTTACCCCTTTAATTAGACTTTAACAAAGCCTGAGATACTGTGTATGTTTTCTGTCTCAACCTCATGTATTACATTTTACAATCAGCAGCTAGCTGCACCTTGAAACTCCATGTTCCAGTTTCCAGTTTCTAGATACCTCTGGCTTCAGTTCATTCATCCGTTCCATTTCCCCCCCCCTCCCCAATATTGTTGACTTACTTATGCCAGCCTGGTCACTTGGAAATAAAGAAATAGTATCTCTTGTAACAACATGTGTCTGTAATGCAGATCATCTTATATATGACTGATAAGTGGAAGAATAAGATCAGAATAATGCAGAAGTCATGTTGGTTTATAAGTTTTCCATAGAGTAACATTTGGCCATTCTTTCATTCATTGTCTTTACATAAAAGAGAAATCTCACCTTCTGCAGCCAGCTCTCATTAAATTCACCCACTTCTGACTTTTCTTCTTCTTTCCAAATTCTCTAGACATGTAGGTATTCAGTTTGTGTCTTATGAATTTTCATTTGCTGAAAGGTTTTCTACAAACGATGTATTGCCAAATATTGCAGATGTGTCTCGTCATATCAGATTGTAAACTCACGAGGACCTGGGCTTAGTCTTGCCTCTTCCCAGATCACCTAGATCAATTATTTTGCATAAGCCAGGGTGCTCACATGAGAGAGTGATTCTACGTGAAAGTGAATTTGAGGCATTTCAAGAAGTTGTAGCATATCTAAACAGCAGAGGTCAAGAATGCTAGATAAATAGGATATAAATATTTAGTAGGTATTTTATTGCTGAATGAGTAAGTGAATGCCTACATGCATGAAGGCCACTGGGACTTGGCAAATTCTTTTTCAGTGGAAATTATTTGGGTGCATCAAATATTTATTAAGCACCTAATACTTTCCTGTCACTTTGCTAGACCTACAGATGGAAATGTAAAAATAAAATGTATTAAAAAATGTAAAAAATGCAGAGCCTTTGACCTCCAAGAAAATAGATACAGGGGAAAGATGCATACACACTCACATGGCTAATACAAACCAGGCAGAAGATGCTGGGAGAGTATGGGGAGGGTTACTGAGCCTGGCATGATCTCTCAGGAAATGGTTCCTTTGCAAGATGAAACCAATCAAAGCTTAGTGTGTAAGAGACAACAAGGCAAAGTATGGGGTAGAGTGAGGAAGGGCATTTGAAGCAAGGGGGACCACACGAAGAAAAGTTCAGGATTATTTTAGCATGATGAGTGCAACAAAGTACTGGTCATTTAGAGCACAAAGCAGGAGACAGCAGTTTGGGGGAGATAAGAATGAAATGGTAGGTAGGGACAGATCAAGGAGGGCCTGTTTTCCCTGAAAGAGAGCTCAGCCAGGCTTGGGAGAGTCACTGAACCAGTAGAGGCAAAGGAACGAAATGGCCAGCTCTGTGTTAGAGATCCCTCTGGCAGCTGGGTGGAGGATGGTCTAGGGTGAAGTGAAAGCAGGAAAGGAGTATGACCATGTAGGCAGCAGATGAGGCCTTGAACTAGACTTTACTAATAAAAACACAAGAGAAGGAATGGGTTAGAGAACTACTTAGCAGGAAAAATGGTCAGGGCTTGGTGAGTGACAGAATGTGAAAGATAAAAGAGAAAGGTGAGGGGCGCCTGGGTGGCTCAGTCGGTTGAGCGACTGCCTTCGGCTCAGGTCATGATCCTGGAGTCCTGGGATCGAGCCCCACATCGGGCTCCCGGCTTGCTTCTCCCTCTGACCCTCCCCCCTCTCATGCTGTTTCTCTCTCGCTCGCTCTCTAATAAATAAATAAATAAATAAATAAATAAATAAGAGAGAAAGGTGAGTCTGGGTGGATCCCCAGATGCCTGGCTCGGGTGGCTGGGTAACTTCTCTGTCATTGTGTCATGGAGGCGTGGGGAAGAGAATGGATAATATAGGAAAGATGGCAGGTTCAATTTTGTCCTTGTTGAGTTTGAGGTACCCATTGGGATAGTCAAGGGGACATAGGGGCTCCTTCAACTGGAGCAAGCTACTTGGGAGAGCCATGTCCTCAAGGGAGAGCCCATTTTTGGTTAAGGTCAGGAAGTGGAGGAGCATCTGTGAAGAGTCTGAAGACACAGGGTGGCTGGGTTAGGAAGTGGAATTCCAGAGGGCACAGTTGAAAGCTATGGGGCAGGAGGAAGAGAGGAGTGGTTGGACAGACACAGGAGGCTTAGAGTCCTGTGAGATGAGTGCATGAGAGGGTCAAGGGAACATCCATGGCATTTTGTTTGGTGACTAAGGATGGCATAACGTTTAGGCTTGTTAGAGTCAGCTGGCCTTGAGAATCTTCCATGGAATTTGGGATTTAAGGCAGGGCAGTGTTTGGGTTTGGCCTTGGGCAGCCCCAGTCAGGGGTGATGAATACTGGTGGTGATTTTAGCTTCATGGGACTGTCGTGCCAATGGAGTCCTGTGACGGTGGCCTCCAGGGTACGGCCTTCATGAACTTCACCAGCCCTGTGGTGAGTGGAAGCCAGACTGACAAAAAATGGCTCCAACATATCTATATAAGCGATTGTATCTAAAAGTTTACATCAACCAGGAATTTAGCCAGAAGATACTCATTTAATAGTCAGAATATTTCAAATTTTCTTCTACATCAGTAATGGAGACAAAGTGGGGAAAAACAAAGAGATTAAAAAACCTATAAATGCTAAGAACCACATAAGTTAAACTGTCTCGACTCCCGCTTTGTTACTCAGAAATGTTTTCGGTCATTTGCAAGAGCAAAATGAGTTTCTAGAAGAGATGCCTTTTCCTCATCCATTCCAACTTCTAATGACCTCTCAGGCCTTCTGATTTTTGCCTGTGTGTTTCTAATATGGATATTGCAGGTGGGTATTTGACCAATTAAAAGGTACAGCAACAGATAAATGCTCCAAAATAGAAAGGCATTTTAGCACCAGAGTACCGTGTTCGGGGCATTCACAGCATCGGGAATTTAAGAGGTGAATCTTCTGGAATGTTTCATGGCTTTGTCCCACGTGTAACCTCACACAATGACCTCCCATAGTCCCCTGTATCAAAGTCTTAGCATTTCTTCCAGTCTTTCGGAGCCTGCAATAATCTGGTTTTAATCTCAGCCACCAAGCGGGAATAATAACAGCTACCCTATTTATCCTACAGGTTTTTAGTCCAAACAAAGGAAACAATACATGTGAAAGTGATTTGAAAGATGTAAAAGCTGTACGTGTTTAAAAGGTAGTTCCTTTATGACTTTGCTTTTGCTGGATCCTCCTTCCTTTAGTACTAGGATTTTCTGTCCCTAAACTGCAGGCTCCCTAATACCTGGTGGCAAGATTTCTCTAACCCTCGACCATGCGCAACCTCAACTGATGACCAGCACCACCTCCGTTCGAATATTCACCTTTGATCTTAGGCTTCAAAACAATGGTTCTTCATGAAATGAAGAGAAACAGCTCTTGAGAGCTGGACTGTGGAGACTGGGTTCAGAAGACCTGGTAGGCCAGGGTCAGGAACAGAGGGTGGGCCACCACCTGGGACAGGCATTGCTGGCCGACTGGCTTTGACAGGATTTTCAGTGTGGTACTTGGGTATGGTACTGGCTGCGTGGAGAAGGCCAGGGCTGGGGCCCACATCCTGGCCTGACAATCAGTCTCCCCTATTCAAAAACAGCTTCATTCACGTCCACTGTCTATGGAGAAAGTCCAAACTCCTTAACCCGGTGTGCCTGTTGTGTTCAGGTCTCACTAGCTTGGGGACTGAAACGTTCCCATTTCCTTTAATGACTGATCATGACATGATGCTGGATGGCGGGCGGTGGTGCTGGCCCCCCAGCCCCCCAGGAGCCAAGCGCCTCCTTCTCAACCTCAGCCCTACTCCTTAAATCCTCCTTTTCTGTCTCTCGTCTTCTCAGAGGGAATCATGGGGAAATGGCCTCAAAAGATACAGTCGTGTCTTCCCCCGGATTCAGTTTCATTCCAGGGATGCTTGACATTACAATTTAGCTTCGATTTGGCCGTGGAGATTAACACTTTATGGCCATAGTTTCTGCCTCTCTCATAGCCATTTCTTTAAACCCACTCATAATCATAGACTCTCAGACTGGAAAGCACCTTACAGATGGTTGAGTCAGACTTCCTGGTGTTTTTAAATAAAGAGAAAAGTTAAGTGACTCTCTTAAATGACACTTACTTAGGAATAGTTAGCATTTGTGTTCAAGTTTCCTGATTTCCAGCTCAAAATGCCTTCCCTCTGCCACCCAGTGTCTTATTAATTAAGTAACAGGTAATTGAAAAGATTTTATCGGTAAATGCAAGATCCAGTTTTATGAAGTAAATAATTGTCCCTTCATGTGTCTGCCTTGTAAGATTTAGTTTTCATGTATTAGGTTCCTAATGACAAGATACCCTCATATCTGATAGAGATAATGATCTCAAACACTCTTTACTGCCTACCTGTGTGAGTCTCAAGACTGAGAAAAAGTGGACTTTTAGAGTTACCCCATAGTAGAATTGTGGGATTACAGGCTGGGAGGCGACAGTTACGAGTGAGAAGGTTAATTTCCTGCATGTGCCCCCTCCACTGATCTAAGGGTCCCATGAAGCAGGGACTCTGTCCTGGTCTTCCCCACGTTGCCCAAGGTGCACACAGTGCCCAGCTCAGAGCAACGACTTGAGAAGTGCATGCTGGACAAAGAGCAATGATTGAAAGAATGTTCCTTTTTCCTCCACCAATGATGGTTCAGAAAATGAGCAGAAGAGACGGTCAGGCATAACTGATTGGTGAGGGGGGAGACAGGGAGTGAAGGAAGGGGATAGTTCATGTTTTAGTTCTCTATTACTGGGTAACAAACTACCATAAAACTTAGTAGCTTCAAACAACAATAATGTATTATTTCTCATTATGCTGTGGGTTGATTGGGCTCAGCTGGGTGGTCCTTCTGCTCCATAAGTCGCCGGCTGGGGTCACTCACAAGGCTGCACTCAGCGGGGAGTTCCTCTTATCCTCCAGGGCCTCTCTTGTTGGGGCCTCATATCATTCAATACTCTTGTCTGAGTCTCTTAAATAGTGGCTGGAACCAGGAGGGCCAGGGGAGAACTGCCCGTTCTTGAGGCCCGAGCCTGGAAATGGCAAGATGTCACTTCCATTACGTCTTATGAATCAAAGCAGGTCACAAGGTCAGCCCAGCTCAATAGGAGGGAAAATAGAGTCCGTGTCTTAATCGAGGTGGTGGCGTGCATGTAACAGGAATGGAATTGTTGTAGCAAATTGCAATGGGAAAGGAGGAAAGGCTGTCTAGACTTAGTGCCTTGGCTGGCTAAGGTGCCAGGAGAGGTGTGGAAGGCAGACACCCAGGCAAGTGCCTATGTTGAAGGCAAATGTCGCTGTCCAAGGCTATGAGGAGGCAGCAGATAAAATGAAGTATGATTTGCTCAGATTACCAATCAGACCGCTATGTCTGTTTTATCACCTGAAGTCTCTGATTCAAGAAATGCCTTACCCTGAACACTACTGTCTGCACCCAATGGGGTTTTTTCAAGACGTGAGCTCTGAGGGCAAGAGTCTAATAAAGATATTCAGCTACTGCAACTTTTCTTCAGAGTGTGCTAGGGCTTTAAATGAAAGCAGTAAATTTTCTTCTTCGGCAATGATGAGAAAGCCTCAAACCATTTATGTAGCATAATTCAGAAGTTATAGGACAGTTTACAGCGAAGCATTTTTATGAGCAATCAAACCCAACCGTAAGAGATTTTTTCCTTATTCCTGCTTTAAAATGCTAAGACTTACAGCCACGCTGTGAACCAAGGACAAAAGGAAATGGAGCACACGGGAAGGGAATCAGGAGGCCCAGGTTCCTTTGCAAACTCTGTTCTTCACTAGCTTAGGGCCAGGGTCGCTCACCCACCTGCTCTCTGCCTCTGTTTCTGGATTTGTCAAGTGGGGATGATAAAGTGGGGTTTGCCTTGCCTGGTCCCGCCTGCGTGGGCCACAGCAGTGCAATAATAGATGTGAACAGTCTGAAAACTGCCAAGTGCTCTGAATGTTGTTATTCGGTCTCAGGGAAAGACTGGGTATAGTATCTGTCAATAGCTAAGGTGAATATCATTGGGTTTTATGTAGAGGCTTTATTACTATTACTATCTTTAAATTATAAAAGTCATACCTGAACGTGGGCTAATTGCAAGAAGCTCAGACACATACAAGGCAAAACCAAACCAAACCAAACCTCAAAACACTTTGTTTTAAGTCCCAGCTCTCACCCTACCCCTCTGTCTCCTCTGAGCTAACCACAGTCCTACTTGATGTGTATCTTCTACATCATTTTCATACTTAAGAAAATCCATAAACAGACACACGCAGTTTTTACATAAATAGTATCAATTATTATGGACTTCCATACCATTTGCAGGCAGCTTCTTCAGAAGTCAATGAAATATTTTCCGTATTTCCAAATAAAAGCGTTGGCTAAAGGCTTCCCACCTTACTACAGACTCTTTGTAAATCTCATGCATATCTACTGTTTTTCTCACTTTCATTACTTCCTGGAACGCATTTTCTTTTACTGTATCCTATGCATCTTTGTAAGAGTTCTTGAAAGCCTTTAGGAACAAGATTTGAAATACAGAAAGAGCTTGTCAAATGTTGGTTCCTTCTGCTTCTTCCTCCCTTTCCCTGACCGCTTTGATTTTCTAAACAAACCCTCAAGCTGATGCGAACAAGACACTTCCCTCTCTCCCTGCCTCCAGTGTTTCCCTGGGTCATTCCAAGTTCAGGGAGTGACTTTTACCTCAGATAACCCCTTTCTCAAACACAGATCCACATCTACCTTTGCATTCCTCCAGCATTCTTTCAGAGTTACCTCAGGAAAATCTCTACTCTCGGCCCCTCCCGGATTCACTCGCTGGGCTGAAAAACATGGCCTGCCTTCGGCCTGTGCTGGTGATCACTCTACAGGGATGAAAACACGTGTTCGCCAATTTACTCGTGTTAAAATACTCCTCCTGTGACTACACTGTGCCAGATACCACGGACCACCGGATTGTGCGAACACGTGTCCGGGGAGCCTGGCCCAGTTTAGGGGATCATAGGTGGCTTCTCTGAGGAAGCACAGGCCTGAACTGGGGTCTGAGAGAGGAGGAGGAGGGGGGGGAGGTAACTAGGGAGGTAATTAGGTGAAGGGGATGGGAGTGTGGGGGTGTACATTTGCGTTTTGAAACGATGCCTCTGACTTAGGTAGGGAAAACAAGTCAGGGACATGCAAATAAGTTGCATGGACAACAGTTTCAAAAGATTCAGGTAAAAATAGATGGTGTTTTGCGAGGATTAATAGGTTCTGATAATCTTGAAATGACACAGATGTTCCCTTTAAAATCTTAAAAAATGTTCCTTTATCACCTAATCCTCTGATGATTACATCCATTTCAAGCATATAAGAGTTATTTAAGATAAAAAGTCGAAGAACCTACTTCTCAATTATGATGAATCAATCATATGACACCCAGAAGACTTCTACTGTTTGGGGTATAAACCCTGCAGTGGTCCTTACTCTGGAAGGTTCAGGGAAAGAAGGCGCACGTGAGGCCAGGCGAGGAGGCCTTGGTGTATGTACCTTCGGGAGGCACTCATCGAGGCTCACCTTGGTGTATGTACCTGGGCCAGGATGTAGTCTAGGTCTTCAAGTCCCCAAACTTCATTCATTACCTTCCTGCCCCTACAGCTCTAGTTTCTCCCCATTTTGTTTGAAATAATTTATTCATGATCCAGATTTTAATATGGTCATACTTATCAATAAACTCCCAGAAACCATTTGTTGAAGAGGCAGTAATAAAAATATATCGATGCAGTATGAGCCAGAATCCCTAAAGCACATGCTTTGGGACAATGTCAGCAGCATATAAAAATCAGGAACATATTTCATTCTTGTCCCCAACAAAAGGCTCGACAGAGCAATATTAACTATAATGGAGACAAACAGAGACGCTCACAAACATAGATCAGCTCTTGCCATTTAAGGATTGTCTCTGAGGACGGGATTCTGCCTTCTAAAAATTTCATGATTCTGATTTAATCCACACATTAAAATATTTAAAAATAAACCCATCGAGAATACTGAGAATGGGTGCTGTCCAGGTGACATCATTAAAATAAATCTTCACTCGCCTTTGTTTCATGGGATACTGATTTCTATTTTAGTCTAGTTTTAAACCATGGCTTCATGTATTTCTACACTTTTTTTTTTTACTTTGCTGTGGTATTTCTGGGCTTCACTTTCCAGGATGCTTGAATAATTTGTGAGAGAAGGTGATGAGGTGACTGAAGCCAACGGACAGAGAGAGATTTGAGGATGCTAGCTTCGACGATGGAGAAAGGGGGCCATGAGCCAAAAGCTATTTTTAAAAAAATTTTTTATTGTTATGTTAATCACCATACATTACATCATTAGTTTTTGATGTAGTGTTCCATGATTCATTGTTTGTGCATAACACCCAGTGCTCCATGCAGAACGTGCCCTCTTTAATACCCACCACCAGGTAGCCCATCCTCCCACCCCCTCCCCTCTAGAACCCTCAGTTTTTCAGAGTCCATAGTCTCTCATGGTTCGTCTCCCCCTCTGATTTCCCCCCCTTCATTCTTCCCCTCCTGCTATCTTCTTCTTCTTTTTTTTCTTAACATATATTGCATTATTTGTTTCAGAGGTACAGATCTGTGATTCAACAGCCTTGCACAATTCACAGCACTCACCATAGCACATACCCTCCCCAATGTCTATCACCCAGCCACCCCATCTCTCCCACCCCACCCCCACTCCAGCAACCCTCAGTTTGTTTCCTGAGATTAAGAATTCCTCATATCAGTGAGGTCATATGATACATGTCTTTCTCTGATTGACTTATTTTGCTCAGCATAACACCCTCCAGTTCCATCCACGTCATTGCAAATGGCAAGATCTCATTCCTTTTCATGGCTGCATAATATTCCATTGCATATATATATATCACATCTTCTTTATCCATTCATCTGTCGATGGACATCTTGGCTCTTTCCACAGTTTGGCTATTGTGGACATTGCTGCTATAAGCATCAGGGTGCACATACCCTTTCGGATCCCTACATTTGTATCTTTGGGGTAAATACCCAGTAGCGCAATTGCTGGATCATATAGTAGCTCTATTTTCAACTTTCTGAGGAACCTCCATACTGTTTTCCAGAGTGGCTGCACCAGCTTACATCCCACCAACAGTGTAGGAGGGTTCCCCTTTCTCCGCATCCCCGCCAACATCTGTCATTTCCTGACTTGTTAATTTTAGCCATTCTGACTGGTGTGAGGTGGTATCTCACTGAGGTTTTGATTTGGATTTCCCTGATGCTGAGTGACATTGAGCACTTTTTCATGTGTCTGTTGGCCATTTGGATGTCTTCTTTGGAAAAATGTCTGTTCATGTCTTCTGCCCATTTCTTGACTGGATTTGTAGGCTGCCTTTGGAAACTGGAAAGGGCAAGGAAACAGATTCTCTCCCAGAGCCTTCAGAAGGAACGCAGCCCTGTGCACCCATTTTAGACTTGTGACCTCCAGAACTGTAAGATAATACGTGTTGTTTTAAGCCACTAAGTTTGTGATAATTTGTTATGTCCGCAATAGAAAACGAATGCAGTTGTGGTTAGAAAGGACCTATTGGAGCTTCCCCCTCAGTCACCTCCCGGTGGGCGGCCTATCTGTGGTGAGTCACTGCCCCAATCCTACAGGAGCTGGAGCTTTGAGGGCACACCTGAAGGCAATCAGAGGCAGGCTCTGCAATGCTGTCCTCAGAGACTTTCAGACAGTGCCTTGTCCTCTGCATCACCTGCAAGCAAACTATACCTGGCCCTGAACCCCCTTTGCAGCAGACCTGGGCTTTGGTAGGAGCTCAGGGGAGCCAAAGAAGAGAGGGGGAAGCAGGAGCCCGCCCACACACATTGCAAGTGGTGAATGGCTGGCTGTGGTTTTCCTGCAAGGCTCTTAAATGGCTTTCAGAGAATTCTTTGTTGTGCCCCTACATTCTTTGGCAGGGCTGTCATGACCCACGGGGTGTGGCCAGCAAGCCACATTCCCTTGGGTGTTTTGTGGGCTGCTTTGCTGCGCGGCATAGGGACCCTGGCTTGACAGACCTGCTTCCCCCTAAACTTATTACTCAGGAAATGTTTGGCCCTTTTCTGTTTATCCTTGAGATGAGCAAGTCTCTCCAATTTTCCACTATGAAAAGGAGTTTGTCCTTAAGTTTTAGGAATTGTTATTTTGAGTCTTTACACCTGCTAAATATCACCCCAAGTCCCAAAGACCAAAAGTAAAAGGCAACATCACTTTCCCTCCTGTGATGCTAAAGCAATGATTTAGCCACCGGGGTCAGACAAGAGGCCATTACCCTGTTCTGTAATGTCTTGCTCACCCCTATACATAGCTTTAGTCAGTTGCCATATTAAAGCACTTTTTCCAACATTCTGGAATCATTTGATTCCCCTTTTCCAAATCCATGTGTTCTTCAGTGTCGGGATCATGCCTAATAGTACTTGGTATTCCTAGAGATTAGCTGGTGCTTGGCACATAATAAGTTATTGATAATGTTTGCTGGATGAATGAACTTTACCCTCTGTAGTTATTTATGTACTTGATACCCACCAGATGTAGTTACATTTTTTAAAAAAATTGAGGCATAGTTTTTATATATAATCCTCCAAAATGTATTAAATACTCTGTTCAATGATTTTGACAATTGAATACATCACGATGATTGAATTCACCAAACAAAAGATAATTACTGTTTATGTATTTTTTTTTTCACCATGGACGCATTTTGCTTATTTGGGACTTCATATAAATGGAATCATACGGTATATGCCTTTTTGGTTAGCTTCTTTTGCTTAACATAACTGGAAGTCTTAAGATCCATCAATGTGTTGTATCATCAGTGTTTGTTGTTGTTTTATTTCTGAAATACAATTCCAATTTATGAAAATATCACATTATGTCTATCCATTTTCCTATTGATGAACATTTGGTCTATTTCTACTTTAGGGCTATTGTGAATAAAGTTTCTCTGAATATCCTTGTTCCTTGTACATATCTCTTTGTGGACATATGTTTTCATTTCCTTTGAGTAATATTGAGTATAGAATTTCTGAATCATAGTATAGATGTAGAAGGTAATTTTTTTGTTTGTTTATCTAAATTTATCATAGTTAATTTTATAGGAACCTAACAAGCTCTTTTCCTAAGTTGTACCATTCTCCATTCCTACTAGCAATGTTTGAGGGTTCCAGTTTCTCCCATCAACTTTTGGTATTGTCATACTTTGTATTTTATCCATTTTAATAATTGTAAAATGATAGCTCATTGTGGTTTTAATTTGCATATTAGTGATGATTAACGATGTTGAAAACCTTTCATGTGCTTATTGGTCATACTTCTATCTTCTTTTGTGAAATGGCTGCTCAAATCTTTTGCCCATATTAAATAACTACAATTGTCTTGTTACTGAACTGGAGGAGTTCTTCATATACACTGAATATAAACCTTTTGTCAGGTATATGGACTGGCCTTCCTATTCATTTTCTTAGTGGTGTTTTGATATTCAAAAATTTTTATCTTGATGAAAGCCAATTCTCATTTTTATTACTTAATGCTTTTTGTGTACTTTCTAAGTATTCTTTGCCTAGACCAACATTGCAAATATATTATTTTATGGTTTTTTAAATATTTATTTATTTATTAGAGAGCGAGCGAGCACAAGTGCATTGTGAGCAGGGGGAGGGGCAGGGAGAGGGAGAGAGAATCTCAAGCAGTCTCCCCTCTGAGTGGGGAGCCTGATGCAGGACTTGATCTCACGACCCTGAGATCATTACCAGAGGTGAAATCAAGAGTCCAGTGCTTAACCAACTGAGCCACCCAGACGCCCCTATTTTGTGTTTTCTACTAGAAACTTTATTGCTGTAGGTTATATTTTGTTCTATGATTCATTTCAAACTAATCTCATTGCATAGGGTGACATTGAAGTTTATTTTTGTTTTTCATATGGTTATCCAGTTTCCAGCACCATTTGTTAACAAGTCTTCCTTTCTTTATTGAATTATCTAGTCATTTTTACTCAAAAATCAATTGACTCTATATGTGTGGTTTATTTCTGGATTCTGTTCTATTGGTATTTGCCTATCCTCATGTCTATACCACAATGTCTTGATTCATATAGCATTTTGTTCAGTATTGAAGCCAGGTATTAAAAGTCTTTCAACTTTATTCTATTTCAAAATTATTTTGGGATTTCCATAACAGTTTTAGACCCAACTTGTCAATTTCTCTAAAAAAAACCTGTTGTAATTTTGATAAAGATTGTATTAAATCCATAAATAAATCTTGGAGAATCAATGTCTTAACAACATTAAGTCTTCCAATTCATAAACATATTATAGCTCTCCATTTTTTTCTAATCTTCTTTAATTTCTTAACAACAATGTTTTATAGTTTCTATTGTAGAGGAATTGTATATCTTTTATGTATTTTTTCTAAGTATTCCATATTTTTGATACTATTGCAAATGGTATTTTTTATTTCATTTAAATTTTGTTAAATTTATTTTTTTAAATTGTTTATTGTTGGTATGTTGAAATAGATTTGCATTTTGTATATTGACCTTGCTAAATTCACTCATTGGTTTTCATAGTTATTTTGTATATTCCATAGAATTTTCTACATATATATTCATATCATCTTCAAAGAATGACAGTTTTACCTTTTTATTTATGCCTTTTATCTGTACACCTTTTATTTCTTTTTCTTGCCTTATTGCATTGGCTGGAACCTTCAGTAAAATATTGAATAGAAACGGTAAAGTGGATATCCTTAACTTGTTCCTGGTCTAGGAGGAAATATCAGCAAGTATAATGTCAGCTATAGATTTTTAGAGATGCCTTTTTAGCAGTTTGAGGAGGTTTCTTCTATTTCTAATTTTCTCAGCATTATGATGAATAGGTGTTGATTTTTGTCAAAAATTTTTTATTCATCTACTGAGATGATCATAAACTTTCCCCCTTCATTCTTTAATTTCGTTGACTAATTTTCTAATGTCAAACCAACCTTGCATTCCTTGAAAACCTTATTCGGTCATAATGTATTTTCCTTTTAAATGTATAGCTGGATTATTTTTCTAATATTTTGTTAGGAATTTTTAATCTATGTTCATAAGGAATATTGTCTGTAGTATTATGTCTTTGTCAGTATTTGGTATTGGGATTATGTTAGCTTCATAAAATGAGTTGGGAATAATTCCCTCCTCTATTTTTGAAAAAGCCTGTGTTGAACATTATTTCTTCCTTAAATAATGGTAGATTTTCATCAGTAAAATCACTAGATCTCAAGTTTTTTTTTAACAAAGATTGTTTTTACACTTGATCTTAGCCAAAAGGCTGAGAAGCGATACAGATTTAAAAAAAAAATGAATTCAGTTACTTCAATCAACATAAAAATATTTATTTATTTATTCTGATATCTATTTTGGTAAATTATGTTACTCAAATTAATCTTCTATTTTAACTAATATTGACTTAAAGTTGTTTATAATGGTATCTTACTTTCTTTTGCATAATTGTAAGATCTGTAGACATGCCCCCTTTTTTTCATTCCTAATGCTGAGAATAATATTTTATCTGTTTTATTTGATCAATCTTGCCTGGAGTTTTACTAATCTTCTGAAAAAAAAATTCATTGACTTTATTATTTGTTAATTTTCTGTTTCATTGATTGCCATTCTCCTCTTCAATATTTTTTTTCTACTTTGGGTTTTATTTGTTCTTCTTTTCCAGTTTCTTAATATGGAGGCTTAGATCATTTATTCCATATCCTCCTTTTTTCTGAGAAATTTAAAAGCATAATTTCCCTCTAAACATTTCTTTAGCTATATTGCATGAATTTTGATATGTTGTGTGTTCATTATCATTCAGTTCAAAATATTTTTTAATTTTCTCTGTGATTTCTCCTTTGACCATAGGTTATTTAAACATGTATTATTTAACTTCCAAATATTTGAAATTTTTTCAAATATCTTATTGTTATTGATTTTTATATTAATACCCCTATTGTCGTAGAATGTACTCTGTGTGATTTCAATCCTTTTCATTTTAATGAACCTTGTTTTATGGCTCAGCATATTTTTTCTGTCTTTCTCAATGGCTCATGTACAGTTCAAAAGAATGTATATTCTGCTGTTGTTGGGAGTAGTGTTTTATAAATGTCAATTAGGTCGAGTTGGCTGATAGTGTTGTTCAAATCTTTAAAAACTTCACTGTCTTTTTTTCCTACTTTTTCAATCCATTACTGAGAAAGTGATGCTAAAATATTTAACCATGATTTTAGACTTGTCTTTTCCTCCCATTTCCCCCATCTTCTATCTGGTTTTTCTTCATATATTTTGAAGCTATTTTTTTTCTCTCTGTCCCATCTTTTTTCTTTCTTTTTTTCCGCCATCTTTTGGGTGATTTTACTTATTTTTAAATATTCCACTTAAACTTCTGTATTGACCTTTAAATTCTGTCTCTTTGTAATACCTTAGTGATCTTTTTAAAGTTATTTTAGATACTACAATATACATCTTTAAATTATCATAGTCTATCCTCAATAATATCTTCATAATCAGTGTAAGAAACTTTCAGCTGCATAATTTCACTTAGACTCCTCCTATCCTCTGTGATATTGTTTTCTTATATTTTACAACTACTTATGTGATCAACTTCATAATCTATTGTTAGTCTTGCTTAGGTCAATAATCTTTTAAAGGTCAATAATCTTTTTAAATTATATATATATAATCCTTTAAAAGCATAATTTTATGATATATATATCATTTATGATATATATATATCAACTCCATCAAATAGCTATATAAATATCTATCACTTAGAAAAGGAAAAGTTTTTTTTGTGTGTATGTTTACCTGGGTATTTACCCTGTCTATTGTTCTTTCTTCTTTCTTCTTCTTCTTTTTTTTTTTTTTTTTTAAGATTTTATTTATTTATTTGACAGAGAGAGACACAGCGAGAGAGGGAACACAAGCAGGGGGAGCAGGAGAGGGAGAAACAGGCTTCCCGCCAAGCAGGGAGCCCGTTGCAGGGCTTGATCCCAGGATCCTGGGATCACGACCTGAGCCAAAGGCAGACGCTTAACGACTGAGCCATCCAGGCACCCCTCTTTCTTCTTCTTCTTAATCATTTCTTGTAGTGTGGGTCTGCTAGAGATGAATCCTCTCAGCTTATGCCTTTCTGAAAATGTCTTTTTTTTTTAAGATTTTATTTATTTGACAGAGAGACACAGCAAGAGAGGGAACACAAGAAGGGGGAGTGGGAAAGGGAAAAGCAGGCTTCCCGCAGAGCAGGGAGCCTGATGCGGGGCTCAATCCCAGGACCCTGGGATCATGACCTGAGCCGAAGGCAGATGCTTAACGACTGAGCCACCCAGGCGCCCCTCTGAAAATATCTTTTATCTTACTTTAATTTGTGAAAGATATTTTTATAGAATTCAAGACTTACAGTTTTCTCCTTTCAAAGCTAAAATGCCATTCCATGCTCCCTGAGGTCCAAGTCAGCCTTCATTTATATTGTTTTCCCCCTACATGTCTACGTGTCTTTCTTTCTCTGGCTGCTTTTAGAATTTACTTTTCAGCAATTTGACTATGATATGCCTAGCTTTGGTTCAGTGTTCCCACCACTGTCCGGCAAACAGCATTTCCTGGCGATGGCAAACCTCGCCCACTCTTGCAGGACGGCAGTGGAAAAACTCTCTGGGCCTGTGACCTTGGGGTACTTGTTCAACTGGGATATTTTCAATTTCATATGGTCCTTGGCCATTATTGCTTTGGATTTGTTTTATTGTTAGCATGGGAAAAGAGAGAAGGTCAGAAGTACTGGCATTGGTTTATGACTGTTCTACCAATAAATCATGATATGTCTCATCCTTCATCTTTTATTGCAAGTAAGAAACTCTAGCTTTTTAAAATATTTTTTTAATTTAATAAATATTTATTGAGTGCTATTCAGAAACTTTTCTAGAGCTAGGGCTACAGTGTTGACCAAAACCAGATATAAACTCTGACCTTGTGGAACTTTTACTCCAGAGAGGGAGACTGGCCTTAGCAGTCACCAAAAATGAATTTGAAAATGTCTTCTTTCATTTCTTGATGTCCTGGCCACACTGAACTAATCTGATATTCTGTGGATCCCATATGAAGCCCTAAAGATGATTTACTCTGTTGCCATTATAAAAATTAAGGGCCACAATCGAATGCATGTGTTCTCTAAAATTAGTATTGGTCTAAATTTTTAAACATTTCATTGCTATGCTTTATAACGTGAATTCAAATCTGTAACAGGAAACTTACCATATTTCATTTAATCTAAAATACTGTCAATTGCAAAACCATTATTTTATATATTACTATGAAAGTAAAACTTTGTCAATTAAACTGGCATGTCAACAAATTTAAGGCATAACCTGCTATCAGAGATACTGAAATGTGAACAAGATAGTTCAGTCCTCCCTAAAAAGCGGTCTCTGGATAAAAGTCACCAGCATCACCTGGGAAATTAGGAATTTAGGAATTCAAATTATTAGGAATGCAAATTATTCAGCTTTACCTCAGATCTGGGATGCATACAATCTGGGTTTAACCAACCCTCGAAGTTATTCTGATGCATGAGTAAGTTTCAGAATCATCAGAATAGTGCATCTTAGCATCTCTGCAATACGATATTTCAAAAAGCTTTTGTAGATTCATTCATTCAGCAAACACTTCCTGAAAACCTATTACATGCAAGGCATCAGTCTGGATATACGAACGGATACAGATTTGAACAGGACTATTGACAACCAGAGTTTATAGTCTCAAAGCAGGCCAAATATTGGTGAGGCTTTTAGGATGGAGGTGGCTTTGAAACTGGGCCTTGAAGGAGGTGCAGGATTTTATATTTCAGAATGGAAGTAAATGAGAAGTAATGTTCCACAGAAGGTTTTTTTTCTTCCCAATACCCTACCTCTTATGCATATTCTTGAAAAAGTCACAAATTAATTAGAAGGGCATATGATGAAGAAATATGTGTGATGATGATCATGCCAATCCTCTCTGGACTCTCTGGAGACATGTTCACCACCAGCGCCCTGGTGCCAACAGAAATTTCAGTGAGTGCCAGCGGAAAAGGCAAGCCTGAGCACTTCCTTTTACCAGCCTGTAATACCCATGATAGAAATGATGTCAATAAGTGACAAGGCCCCAGAGCAAATAGTTTTTATAGAAGCACAAAGTGAGAGAACCAAGAAACCAGGAAACGAAACAGTGGTAACAAGATTTCATTGTCATGGAGGGTCTTGAGCTAAGCTCACTTACGTTGCACCAATTTTCTGGACATATAAACTTTAGAAGTACAAAATGTTTGTGCTGAAGAGACAAGTTTAAAGTAACAAGGATAACAGGAAACTAATTTTTTTTTAACCCCAGCAGCAGGGCGATGGCCAACTTGGGCTATTGTGCATCCCATAAATTAATTTAATGCCTTCCACTGTTTTCAGCCGCAGAGTGCTATGTATCACTTTTGCACTACTCACACCTTTATGTGGGAGAGGGACAGGCTTCGCACTCATTAGGGATGGCAAATAGCCCTAAACCACACAAATTCTCACCCAAGAAGTGTTTTAGCCACTTCTCTTCAACAGAAAGAGGGTTGTTAGTGTGAGGACTGCAAAAGACAGCCGGAGATAGAGCTGCTCCCAGGGGTTCCAAGAAAAGTCCCACACACGGACCTGTTTCCAGCTCCTGAGTTTTTGAGACAAAAGGAATGCTTCCTTGGGCCACAAGCACTTCCTGTTTTCCATTTCAGTTGAACACTAGCCTCTGATTCTCCATCTCTCATTTCTTTTACCAGTGCAATAGACATATGTGATGTATTCTTTCCCCAACAGGCAGAAGATTCAAAATGGTAGGCTCCCAGGGATGCTGGAGGCTTTTGGAAGAACAGTCGCCATCATGTGTCTCTCGGCAAATCCTCCTGACACACCAGTGGGATAGGGCCAACCTCTCCTACTCACTATTCCAACATGGGGGGAACTCTAAGGAATCCTTATGTTAGATAACAGAGTCACCAGGGACCCGAAGAGGTATGGGGGCGAACCGAACACAAGGCTTCTTGTCTGAAACTAAATCATGCTTTGAAAAGTCACAGATTCTATGTTTCTCTGCTTGTGGTGTCATTCTCAACTCACTAAGAATAACTGTCTGAAGGCCAGTTGATGTTTTTGAGCTATAGGCACCATACCACACAGAGATTACAGTCAGATGCCCTCACATTGCTTGCTTCTGCCCTGCTAAAATGCAGTGGGTAAGACACCATAAGATTTCAACTTGGGCATACTATTGTTACCTTGGGGGAAACAGAGGCAAACAGGGGTCTGCCATCTTAGTTTTGGATATTCATGGAAAAGTATATGTTCATAAAATATCCCAGGCAAATTGAGTGCATTGCTTTTTTTTTTTTTTATCACTGCGGCAATGATATTTCACGATGAAGAAATCAAATGTCTTATAAGGAAGGCATTATTAACAAGTATTACTTTGATTTGAAATTGGACTGGGGGCCTTACTTACAAGGCTTCTCTAGGTTTCTTTGGGGATAGTAGAAGAGACTTGCCATAATTGGTTAAAAGCCTGGAATTTGCATTCAGATAGGCCTGGGCTTGAATCCCAGCTCTTCTGTTTATTTGGGACTTGGAAAAGTTGCTTCTCTTCATCTGTAGAATGGCAATGATAATGTCTAGCTTGAAGTGTTGTTAGATTTGTTCCCAAGGAGTGAGTATGTTAATGTTTGTAAGCATAGTACCTGGCACGTAGTATGTTCTCAAGGAAGAATATTTTAAAAATTCCCCACACCTGCAACATGGGCTCCCTCAGAGACAGAAGACCTCTGTTCCTAGTCAACAGGTAACAAGCTATAGAATCATCCTCCATGTAGAGCTTACAGTGAGGAAGGAGTGGGAGAAGTAGGGTAGAGAGTTGGAAACAGAGTAGATAACACAGGGAATTCTCTGGGTGTCTGTCAGAGGAAGTCATTCTCCATAATGTTGATGCAGGAAGTCAGGGCAAAGTTGGCCATCAGTGGGACCACAGAGGGGCAGGTGCGTGACCACCACTGACAAGCTCCCAGTCACAAATCCCTGTTTGCCATGGAAGTGTCACTGAGTGGATGCTCTGTGAAGAAACTCTGAAGTCACTCTGAAAGCAAAAAGCAAGTAGATCAGCTGGTCACCGTGACGGGGAGGTAAGGGGGTAAGGCCATGTGCTCACAAAGTAAGAATGAACACAAACTTTCCAAACCACTCATCTGTTTTGGATTTATAAAACTGGCATCTGAGCACATCATTTGGCACAACATTGCATGGCATTAACGTTTTCATATGGACCTTGAAAGTACATTCAAAAACTAATTTCAACATGGGAAACCACTATTGGCTTTGGCTAGCTGACCATTAATTCTTCGTTACAAGAGCGACAGCTGACAATGGCACCTACTTTGCCCTTGTTTTCCACTCTCTAAGAGAGGACCATCACCATGCATTTCTCTGCCCAGAGAAGCATTATTCTGATCAGATGTATATTTCAGAATCACAAAATTTGGCATGCCCTTGAGCCATCTTATTCTTTTAGGCCCACAACTGTGTCACCAAGATCTCTGGGCCAATACTTTTTTTTTTTTTTTCAGGTGAGAGTCCAGAATTGAGGATACAAGCATAATACACAGAAATAAACCAACCATGTGCCTCTTTTGGGCATCTGATTTGGCCTATTAAGAGTAGACTCAAAAATAACTAGATGCTTAATTACACATCTAAATTTAGTCCATGAATTTGCATGTGCAAGTAATCAGGGAAATGTTTGCTTAGAAGTGTATTCCATTTCCTCTGTTCACTCTAAATCAAATTACTGAACAGCAGATCCAATTTTGAAATATTTTTAAAAAATGTGTTCTAGAGCCCCACCACTTTAGGCTGCAATCCTGAAGGACCTCATAACTCAACTGGGTTAGACATAATGAGAACTCATTTTAAGGAGGCTGCCAATGGCATTCAAGGACATGGGCCAAACTAGGTCAAGTGACTTAGGATGCAAGTCCTTTTTCTCCTCACTGTCTACCTCAACAGGAACCAGATCTCATCTATACTGATTTTGCTTTCCTTTTGGCGACCATGGTAAGGACATTCGGTAGGCACACAGGAGGAGCATGACGAAGGACCAGGGACAGAGCCTGCTATGGTACTACCTATCTCTACTTATTCATTCTAGAAGGAGGCTTCATACACATGACAATATGCTGTGATAGATGCTCTTAATATAGGTGGGGCAGATTGAATTGTTGTTTCCAATTTCTCACTTTCTTGTAGCATTAGTATTATACATTCACCCTTTCTGGTGCTTCATAGGTGGAGTGTACTTTCCTGGGCCTTGGTTCTGGGCTTAGCCATGCACCTTGCTTTGGCCAAGGGGACACAGGCAGGAGCTTGAAGTGGGCTTGCTCAGTGGGGCTTGAGTTTTTGAGTTTATGCATCGCCATGAGAGACACATGCTCTGGTGGATCACAGCCCCTCAGAATGAGACATGGAGCAAGGGCTCTGGCAGCCATCCTGCAGATGGGGGAGGGGGAAATAAATCCTTTTTGTTGTATTCCACTGACATTTTGTGACTGGTTATGTCCATAGCAAAAGTTGACCGATACACCAGGTCTAGTGGAGGCAAATCTACAAGAGGCTCCAAATGCAGCCTTGAAGATCCTGAGGAGGCTCCTGAGAGTTGGTGATGACCCAGCTGAGACCTGGGGGATACATTGTGTGGGAGGAGGAAGGTGAAGAGGATTGATGGTGGGAGGTAGAAAGAAGGGTGGACAGAGGAATGGAGGTATAAGAGAACATGGCTGGTTCTCTGGGTTACAGGTGGGTTATCTTGGCCAGGGTGGGTGAAAGAGTCCATAACCCTGCCTAAGGTTCTCCTAATGGGAGAAGAGCCCGAATTCAGCAGCCTACTTGCAGGTGCTTCCATGGGACACTGACAACTGTGCCATCACTGAGGATTTCTTTGCCACGAGTTTCCCGTAGAGAAAAGCTACTCAAAGGAAAGTTTCTTGTCATTTGAAGCTGTATCCATTTCCTATTATCCATTTTGAAGGTAAGGGTCAAGTTGATGAGGAATCTGATTGAAGACTCAAGTTCAGTGTGTGCTGTGTAGAATCCTGGTATATGGTGAACGTGCCTTCTATGTCATGTATAGTATTCTGACTGGATTTTTTGGATAACACCTTCTATTTATCAGACGGCTTTTCTTGAAGACCTTGAAGAATCATTTTTGTTTTCAGGCTATATTCCAGAATCATAGAATTTTAGAATTGGTAAACACTTTAGGTTTTCTAATGTAACTTTCCTGGAGGTACCAGAGAGGGGAAGTGAGCAGCTAGAGATCACACAGCAAATTTTTGGCAGGGCTGGATCAGGCAAGGGTTTTCACTTTAGTCTGTTGTCCACTCTCTCCTTCCTCCCTCCCTTCCTTCCTTTTCCACAACAGTGGGCCTTATCTGGAATATTTTTCTTTTGTTTCTCTTCATGCTAGAAACCCATTTTTTTTTTTTCTACTGGATCAGAGCCATGACCAGGTCAGCCCAAGTCCCTATCTCTTATGGGAAGACATCATATACACACTTAGGCACAGCTTAACACACACACACACACACACCAGAGCAGTAACTCTCTTCTCTCTATATATTATACTGAACCTAGTATTCTAAACACTATTGAATATTTTGTCTTATTTTCCATTGATAAAAAGACCCTTCATTACAATAGCCCATGCTGATTTGAAAGAAAGGGGATTATAACTGGGTTCAAATGACCTAATCTATTTTTTTTAAAGAAGAATAATGCATTTTTCTGCCCAGGATTTGGCATTTTCTCTGAATAAGAGAAACATTATTGACTTAACAGGGTTAGATCACCTTACATATGTGTTTCTATACTCTGTCTGAAACCGGTATCATAGTAAATGGTGATAATAAGAGCCATTTCCACCCATCACTCATACTGAAAATTGACTTGGTCATGACCACAAGCACACCATTAACACGTAGTTAAGTATATATGCTTTTTCCTTCTTTCTTGGGTGGGGTGTGCGGCGGGGTAAGGGCTCTCGAACAATTTTAATTTCATGCGGCATACACTTTTCTAAAATTTGACTGACTTAGTTACATAGTCCTTTAATGAGATCTATAAACTCAAAATTCAGAAGGTTCTTTTTATTCTAGTGAGTACAAAATTGTAAAGATGATCTTAAAAGCCCAATGACTTAACTATATACTCTTGAGTCAGTAATTAAACAGAGAAACCATTCAGTGCTTTGCCAAGGAATTTTCCCCTGAAAGTGTCCCAGAGTTAGAAGCTCTCCAGATCATATAACTGGGAAGTTAAAATTAACAAGCAGAAAAATGACTGGCTTTGCTTTTAGCATTTCTTTTGGATGAAATTTGGCTTTGGGGCAGCTTGTAATCTGGGTTCTAGTTCCTGCTCTGCCGCAATTAAACATGTGACCTTGGGCAAATCACATAAGCCTCTGTGGTCTCAGGCTCCTCATTTGTCAAATTAGAGGCTTGAATCAAGTTAGCTCGAAATTTCTGCCTATTTCTATGTCTAGCACTTAAAGTTATTATTCCAAGAGGTTGGTTGTCATTTATTCTCCAAATCCACTTAGATGAGAACCATAAGAAGGAGGCCAAAATTGCAGTAAAGTAACACACAGGTTGAATTTAAAGAACTTTACATAGAAAGAAATACTAACTGTGAGGTGGGATTATATAGTTAATGTGGCCGCTATTAGAGGTCCTTAAGAATGAATCGCTAACAGAAAGCCTGATTTGGTTTACATATGGCTCTCCCTGAGCCTACTAGCATCAGTTACAAAGGTGGGGGGGGGGGCAACTCTAGAAATAAGGGCCAAATTTATCATAAGTGATTATATTATTTAGTACCTTTGTTAAGATTCTTAGGTTATCAGTAACCACCACCAACTTAAGTAACTTTTGGTAACACTTTTCATTTTAAAGATGTAGAGATCTCATGGAACCCAAGATCAGAAAAGCAGTAGGACCTCAGAAGAGATCTGCAGCCAGGACCAGAAGGTGTCAGGTGCCTCAGTAGGGCCTCCATCCCTTGCAGCTACTTCTCTCCAATTATCACCTACATTCTTTTCCTTTTCCAGAATATGTAACCTCAGGTAGGAGATTCCCCGCTTCCCAGCCAGCACCTGACACATGTACACAATCTGTTCTGGAAGACTAAAGTATACTTTGTCCTTTCATAGGAGAACAACCTAGATTATCTGGAAGTTTCTCAACCCAACTTCCAAATTCTTAAAAGAGGGCATCTGATTGCTCTGATTGGCTCAGCATGGTCACACATTCATCCCTGGTCCAGTCAAGTGCAGCTGAGGGGGCGGGGTCAGAGGTTACAGATGGACATCCCTGTATAGCAGGGATTCTGCCTTGTAGGACTCCAGGGGCACTTCTCACATTGTGTTGCATGTCTGTGCTGCCGGCTGGAGTGGAGCAAAGGGAGATCCTACCGTTGCCTGGAGATAGTTCTCCAAGAAGGAGACAGTTGTCGCCATCACCAAAAGGCATTTACTGTTAAGCAAATAAGTTCAGTTGTTAGAAAGTCAACCTCCTTCCCAGTACGACTCCCTCCCACCTACCTGACCTCAAAAAGTTTCCTCGGCTCAGGGCCAGAAATCCCACCAATCTGCCCAACCTCTGATACAGGTCTCTTCTTTGCAGTTCTGTACTCTTGCACCTGAGACGATCATCTGGTGGTCAATGAAGCAGTGGGTCTCCTGGGAAAGCCACTGAAAACCACTCTAATGTCGCAATGGCTCTCAAGACATCGATGAGACCGGTTGCCTCCTCCACCTCCTTGGAGGCAAGGATTCCAAGTGGGTAATCTCTTGAGGTGTTGCCTCCTAGAATTCCAGGGTTTTCTTGGCTCTACTTCCATAATCAGCTCCACACTCAGCCTGCACTGAGAAGAGACAGTCCTCACAGCAACACCAAGCCACGTGTTTCTCCTCTGAAACATGCAGATCCACTGGGTGTGAGCCAGTATTACACATTTGTAATTTATTTTCTTTGATTCAGAACTCCTTCATGCAGATTTATGAACACTAGACGTGGAGATCAATTTAGCCCTACTTCTGCCTTATTTAACTTGGCCATTCTGGAATGAGCTTTTACTCAAGTGGCTATAGTTACGATATCAAATCTTTGAAAAGTTGAGCTGCTTTGTTTGGTGCTTGGCATTTGGTGCATGTGCAATGGCTTGGAGCCGATATTTCCTTTCCTCTAAGTAAGAACACATCTCTTGAAAAGGTTTGGTGCAGTCTTGCCAAAGAAGGAAGCAGAAAACTCAAGCCAGCCTGGAGTTCCGTGAGCCATGGAAAACCGGCTAAATTCACCATGAAAATAATTTGGAAACATGAAATAAGTACAGAGCAGCTTCGTCCGAGCCCAGTTCTTCGTTCCAGCCTTGGGAATACTATGTGTTAATGCATATTTGCTGAAGAATGACAATCCTGTTGAAATCTCTTTAATTCATATGAACCGAGTTCAGAATTGTGGTCATCCCAACGAGTGTCATGAAGTTTCCCTTGGATCTATCTTTGAAAAAGAATGTTTGTAACGGAGTCTATGATCCAAACAAATGGCAGGCTAAACTTTTCTTAAGTGATTAACAATTTGATTTGCATATGATGAACGTATACATTTTAAATGCTCTGGTACTTTTTATTAAACTAAGTGTAAAGTGTGAAAAAAAGTAATTACATTAAAAACTTTTTTTTTTGGCAGGTAAAAATCCTGCAAAACAGGATTTCATTAGTTCAAACAGTTGTCCCACTCCTTAGCCTGAATTAGTGGGATTCTACTGTATATAAAATAAAGAGGAAAATGTCAGTCTTGTCCTCCAAAACCAGCTTACTTGGGTGCTTACAACCTCCTGGGAGTTTCCAAAGGTGCACAAATTACAGATCTTTGCCAAACTCCAAACTGGTTGTGTAGATTTGGTTAATCAGCTGTGCTTCTGTTTTGTTCAGTCACTCCCACATTTTTCCCCTCTTCAAAGGTTCTTTTCTATTCTGAGTATATTGTTAGTGTATTTTTTGCTTATTTGATCATCTGTTCTTAGGGCTTGAATTTAGAAGCTCTCATATACAGGCATTAGTGAAAATGATGGGGGAAAGAGTTGGGCTTACACAACACGAGGGCGTTCATGAACTTGAGAATGCCTCCCATGTGCCAAGAAAGCTGTGTTCTGTGCCAGTGGGTCGAAGATCAATGAGCCGGGGTTCCAGGAAGAAAGACAAATGAGGCGCCCATGCAGGGGAGAAGGTCACAATGATAAAGGGCTATCATGCTGTGGGAGCGGGAGGATGGGGCTAGTTAGGAAAAGAGAGGGAAGACGGAGCAGCTCAGTGAGGAAGTAATGAATGGGCCAAGGAGCTCTTCAGCTGGGTGGGTGAAGTCAGAAAGGTAGTTCCAACAAGGGATGCGAGGGCCCGGATGCGTCCGAGGTTGTGCCCCTGATGAGGGCTTGGAGCTGCTGTGAATGGGAGAAATGGCAGGAGATGAGGCTCCTGGACAGGGTGGGGATGTCTGTGGAGGGCCTCCGATGCCATGATAAGGAAATTAGGTTTTATTCTGTGGCCAAAGGTTTGTAGGTGTTTCTGTTTGGTTGGTTTAAGGAACATGCTTCCTTTTCAATGAAATCTTTCATCTGAGCTCCAAAAATCAAGAGATAGATGAGGGGCAGCTTATTTGAAGTGGAGGGAGGGAGCTTGGGGGCTCACTCTGCTCAGTGCCTAGGGCTCCCTACTAACAGCCACCTAGAAACCAAGCTGCAGGACAAAGGGGGAGACACCAACACACAGAAGTGACCCAGTGCTGTTCGCGTGTCTGAATGGAGACAGGAGGCCGGTGGGGCCTACATTCAGACCCGTGATGCCAGGGCCAGAAGAACAGCTCTCGGTAGGAATGGCCAGAGCCATTTCTAAGGATTTCTAAGGTCAGATTATTGGCTGTTGGATGTGGGAGGAAGGGAGGGCACCTTGAGAGTGATCTTGAAGTTTCCTTCCAGGCGCTGTGAGTCAGGCAGTAACAGTGGAACTTCCGGATCCGTGTGATAAGAGTTTCTTTTAGATTCTGGAAAGAATGGTTTCATCCTTAAAGAGGGCTCTGGGGTCAAGTTTGAAGTGTGCTGGCTTCTCCTGAAGAAAGGAAATGCCTTAATGAGAGGATTCATCTTTACGATCTTTTCTCGTTTTTGGATTTGGGAAGATCCTGAATCGGAACTAATAGTTGTTTAAACGACGCCCCTCCCCCGCCCTCTCTTTTCCCCTCGAGTCTAATCAGTATGAAATGAGCAGCAAAACTTGGACCCTGCCAGCAGAGTGTGAACTGCCTCCTTCTGCTACAAATGTTCCTTGAGGAGGACATAGAAGATAGAGTTACCATTCTTTAAAGAAAAAAAAAATCTGGGAGACTTAAAATATGGCGTATTATGTGGAAGACTTGGCAGTTTGAATTTGAAAGCCTCCAAAATAAAGTTCTTTGATGGAAAACATTTAATTTTCACCAGTGAACTCCTGGAACTCGCACTGACGAGGAAGTAAGACCATTTTATTTCCAGAAGCGAATGCTCGTCTCCCATTTCCTGTGAGAGGCGCCCTTGTTGTCAAGCTAAGGAAAAAGGTAGCATCAAGCTTTGAAAGAAACAGCTTTGTCTCTTGCTTTGAGGAAGCAATTTTGTAACTCTGCAGAGGATACGCTAGCGCAAAGGAATCAACCAGTTTCTGTTCGCCCTCTGCTAGTTGGCCAGGATGCTTGCCAACATTGGAGTATCCTAGCGTGAACAAGAATGCTATTTTGGTCTGTTGTAAAGAACTGTGGAATGCAGATTTTGGACAGTTTCATCACATTCGTCAGCAACCACAAAACAAATGTTATTTCAGAATAAGGACTATGGATGCAGAAATACGAAAAATTAAATAAAATGAAGATTATAGAGACATTTTTACAGTTTATTTAGTAGGCTCACTACTCAAGCTTTGCTTTTTTTTTCTTTTTTCTTTTTTAAACCAAAGCTTCCACACAGCGTTGGGTGTTTGCTGTGTTTGATGAGGGCCAGGTGTAGAGGAGGAATTGAAGAATTCCCCTGCTTCTGCCTCCAAACCATGTGGGAGGGACAAAACAGCCCATGTTGAGTAATTCCAAACACTCGTTCTTAAAATAAATAAAGACTCTGTCTACCCAGAAGACGTTACCTATAGAATTCAATCATTTCGCAATAATTAGATTCCTCCCTTGAGAGCTTCTCTGGAGAATATGGCCATTTTCAAAGAAACAATTATAAGGACTTTTTACGGTAGTAACGCAGTCCCCAGAGAGGTGAGGGGTTTCACAAAGGGACCGAAGTGGGCAGCTGATGCTACTCTCTGAGCCAGGCTATCCTGCATATGTATATGTACACTTCATCTTTGCGGCTTCTTCTGGACTTTCAGTAGAACATTTTTATCAAGAATCTCTAGGGTTCTTTCCATCCATGGAACTAAACGCTTGTAAGATTCTATGATTTCTAGCAGGCATTAAATGTTACCTCCATTTCACAGAACTATTAGTTTTAATGAATTAACAACTTTGCTTTCCTTAAATAAACAAATAGAAACATTAAATGGTAAAGAGTATTGGACTCAACTCCCCTGGTGCTGGCATATCCATCTAGTACCCACTGCCTGAAATTTCATGACTAGAGATTCATTCCTTTAGCTTAAATATCGTCCTCCCTCCTTTAAATTTTAGATCTCTTTGTGAGGAGAATCGCATTAAATCCCTATGTGAACTAGTTGAATCCTTAAAAGCAATTAGAAAGTCTGAAAAGACCAAGAGTTTGTGAGAACATAGAATAACAGCAACTCCTACACAATGTGGTTATGAGTGTGGATTGCTAGAACTACTTTCTAAAACACTCTGGGAATTTAATTCTGGCAAGATGGAGCAATCAGGACTGAAATTACTGGCCTGCCTAAAAAAAAAAAAAAAAAAAAAGCCCCTAAAGTATATCTGATAAGTTCAAAGAAAGAATGTTTTTCAAGATGCTGAGCATCAGACAGTGAAGGGCAGTGACCCGTAAGAGATGGAAAACAAAGAAGGTGAGCCTTACACTCGACACTATGATCACCTTGAGGGCATTTCTGGGCCATATCCCAGGGAGGGGACCCCGGAAGGAGCCCAATGCTGAGTAGAGGGGACAGAGTTGAGAGGCTGGGAGACTCAAGGTCACAGGGTGGAGAGAAGAAAGCTGCCTACAAAGAGAACCATAGATAACCACAGAGGGTCCCTCTCAACTAAGCAGGGTATGGTTTAGTATGTGTGGTGGAGATAGTACCCAAAGCTGGGGAAAGAACCATCTGAAATATTAGAAGGAACCGTACACACACTCACAAGGGCCAGAAGTAGTGCCCATTTCTAACAGCCAGGTTGAGAAACTTAATAATTCATAGGGTATTGGATAGAGTACTCAGAAGGGTCCTACCTCAATAGTGGGGAATAATTATCTCTATACCAAATGTTGCTCTGGTCTTGCCTAAAACATTTTCAAAGCAAGAAATGAAAGGATCAAAGTGTTTTCAGACAACTCAACCATCCCAGAACAAAGTCCAAGAATACTTAGAGGAATACAAAAATATCCAGCGCCCAATGAGATAAGCTCACAATGTCTGGCATCCAAGCAAAATTTACCAGCGATGCAGAGAAGCAGGAACATAAAAGAGTGGGGACATAGACACCACCTCTTAAGGTATTTAAAGACAACTACAGTCAGGCCCCTATTCTCAGGAGTTCACCATCCTTCTCTCCAACCACAGCAGGTTCCCAGTTGTTTTAAAATGTACCTGGGACTTAAGTTTATTCAGGTATAGTGAGGCAACAGATCAGAAGATGATTGCCATTAAAAAGGTATTTTGTTTACCAACATTTTCCACAGTTAGAACAAACCATCCTAAAATTTGTATGGAACCAAAAAAGACCTCGAATAACCAAAGCAACCTTGAAAAAGAAAAACAAAGCTGGAGGCATCCTATTCCAGACTTCAAGTTTTATTACAAAGCTGCAGTAACCAAAACAGTATGGCGCTGGCACAAAACTAGACACATAGATCAATAGAACAGAATAGAAAACCCAGAAATGAACCCACAATTATAAGGTCATTAATCTTTGACAAAGCAGGAAAGAATATCCAATGGGAAAAAGACAGTCTCTTCAACAAATGGTGTTGGGAAAAATTGGGCAGCCACATGCAGAAGAATGAAGCTGGACCACTTTCTTGTGCCATACACAAAAATAAAATAAGAATGGATTAAAGACCTGAAACCGTAAAAATCCCAGAAGAGAACACAGGCAGTAACTTCTTTGACACCGGCTGTAGCAACTTCTTTCTAGATGTGTCTCCTGAGGCAAGGGAAACAAAAGCAAAAATAAACTTTTGGGACTTCATCAAAATAAATAGCTCCTGCACAGAGAAGGAAATAATTAACAAAACTAAAGGGTAGCCGATGAAATGGGAGAAGATATTTACAAATGGCATATCTGATAAAAGGTTAGTATCCAAAATCTATAAAGAACTTACAAAATTCAACACCCCCAAAATAAATAATCCAATTTAAAAATGGGCAGAAGACATGAGCAGACATTTTTCCAAAGAAGACATATAGATGGCCAATAGGCACATGAAAAGATGCTCAACCTCACTCATCATCAGGAAAATGCAAATCACAACTACAGTGAGATATAACCTCACACCTGTCAGAATGGCTAAAATCAACAACACAAGAAACAACAGGTGTTGATGAGGATGTGGAGAAAGGGGAACCCTCTTACGCTTTTGGTTGGGAATGTAAACTGGTGCAGTCATTCTGGAAAACAGCATGGAGGTTCCTCAGAAAGTTAAAAATAGAACTACCCTATGATCCAGCAATTGCACTACTCGGTATTTACCCACAGAGTACAAAAATAATTCAAAGGGATACATGCACCTGAATGTTTATAGCAGAATTATATGCAAGAGCCAAATTATGGAAACAGCCCAAGTGTCCATGAATGGATGGTTCTGGGATGATTAAGGTATAGGAATGGGGGTATTGAATGGACGAATGGATAAAGAATTTATGTGAATGGGAGTATAGGAATATGGCCCCCTGAAGTGTAAGAGGCAGAGGAAGGGGGCAGCTGAGAATATGGACTCAGGATTGGTTGGTTTGCATGTCAAAGGCATGCTCCCAGGCAAATTTTTTACTATCTCTAGGAATTAGCTAATCCTGAGGGGGCAGTGTCTCCCTGGTCAGTAAAGCCCTACACATCAGTGCATGAATACAGAAAATAAAAGAATATACTTAAATATAGCTAATACACCAATGTGAGCCTCGGTGGGATGATGTGTGAACTGGGGCCTGCATGGGCACATCAGGTGGGTTGGAGGTGACAGCGTCCCAGGGCTGAGAAGAAAAAGGTGTAAAGGTCATAGAGCTGTGGTGTCCCAGTTTGGTTCAAGAACAGTAGGGGTGGGCGCCTGGGTGGCTCAGATGGTTAAGCGTCTGCCTCCGGCTCAGGTCATGATCCCAGGGTCCTGGGATCGAGCCCCACATCAGGCTCCTGGCTCAGCGGGGAGTCTGCTTCTCCCTCTTCCTCTGCTTCTCCCACTGCTCGTGCTCTCTCTCTATATATATCTCTGTGTCTCAAATGAATAAATAAAATCTTTAAAAAAAATAAATAAAGAACAGTAGGGGTATATAAGAAGGGAGCAGTGATTTGAAATAAAGCTTTAACCCAACGTGGCCTCCAGCCTGAGCCCTGGAGTGACCAGGAACTGTGGTTCCTGTATGAACTTCCATGGGGTATAGAGAAGCAAAAGCGTCAGCACCTACAGTAACAGCAACTGCACGTCCTTCACGTCCCACCATCTTGGTGCCCTTGGTTCTGCCACCTGCACTCTGGCTCTGAGTTTGGCACTGACATTGCAGTGATGACAGACAAGGACAGTGAGACCCTTGCTGAGCAGAAGCAGCTGGGATGGTGGCCTTATTGGGCATCAAGGGATAGAACTGATGCTTTTCTTCTTCAGCAATGACCAGAGGTGGTGTCGCAGCGAAGGGGGGGGGGGGGATGGCTGACCCCACATGGTGACTGTGAGAACCAGTCTTCAGAGCTCATGAGAGACATCCAGGAACACCCAGAATTATTTTTAAGGAATTTGAGGGGGGTTAGAATTCTCCCAGTGGCCGGGCTGCTGCTGTTCCCTGCTGGTTATCACTGTCCTGTTCTTACATCCATGCTGGAGCAGCCCAGGAAGCAGAAGCACCCTGCTGGTTCTCAGACTAGAGTCCGTGGATGTATTCCTGAGGATTTCTGTGTTCTGCCCAGGCTTTTATCCTGGGGGGTTATCATTTTGATGATAATCTTTAAAAAAAAAATTAAATCTCTACTTAATCATCTGGACACCACTGTCTTAGTCCGCCTGGGCTACCATACCCAAATACCGTAGACTGGGTGTCCTAAACAGCAGGATTTACTTCTCACAGTTCTGGAGGCTGGGAAGTCCAAGGTCAAGGTGTTAGCCAATTCACTTACTGGTGAGGGCTCTCCTTCTGGCTTGCAGACGGCCACTTCTCGCCGTGTCTTCATTTGGAGAGCGAACAAGCGAGCAAGCTACAGCCTCTCCTCTTCTTGTAAGGACACTAATCCTATCATGGAGGCCTCATTTTCATGACCTCATCTAAACCTAATTAGCCCCCAAAGTCCTCACCTGTCAATACCGTCACACTGGAGGTTAGAGGTTAAAGTTATGAATCTGGGGGAGGACACAAACATTTAGTCCATAACCATCACATAATAATGAAATACCAGTACATTCAGTGCTCACATTGGGGATTTTTGTTTTCTGTTTGTATTTGCATCACACAGAGGACAATAACATGCTGTTTGATGAAGTTTTGCAACGGGAAAAAAGGGGATGGGGTGGGGGGATTGCACGGGCACATGCCCATGGGGTTAGAGACATGCTGAACCAGAGCTGATCCAAGAGCAGCGCATTCACATAGGTAGTGAGCAGATCTATCACCAGCCAGCCTTTGTTCATACCAGCTTGTAGTCAGGGAGGAGGAAAAGCACAATGGAAAATGTTCTGTTTCTGATTCACACCATAGTTGTATTACATTCCCATGAAACGCGGGTTTCAAAAATGCCACAATTGTAGCCTCATCTTGAGCATATAAGGCAGTTTTACATGGCTATCAAGTGGTAGGTCATCGAAATTGGCATTTGAGGACTGCACACAAGCAGAATTTTTTGATTATTAAATTTGATTCTACTTACCCTGAACTAGAAAATAAAGCTTTGGATTTTTTTTTTTTTTTTTTTTTATAGTTTACTTACCCTAATAAGTACTCTCTCTGCATTAGTTTGCTACAGACAAAATGTGAGTCGAACCAAAGCCCCTTCTTTCTACTCTTAAGCCATTTTGGTCAGTTTCACCCAAACAATCATCAGTTACATTAACTTTCTATTGTTAATAAAAGTGTGCTTTTGTAGCTTTGTTTGTATTAACTTTGAGATTTGTTTTGGTCTTATGGTTGACTAGAACTATGAGGATGGGGACTTTTCACCTAGTTTTATATTTTTTATCTTTAAGTAATATTATAAAAAAAAGTAGCACTGAGAATCCACAAGAATTTTGTTTCTTTATAAATGGGTTTCTTAAGTTTCACAAACACTTGATTAGCCAAATGAAGCATCACATCTTCTACTGTGTATCAAGCTGGTTTCCCTGCAAATGTTCAGAGTGCAAACTGTTTCAATAAAACCTGAATTTAATCTCAGACTTCTTTCAGCTATGATTAAATGTCCTATAATATCCAAACTCCCAAAGCCCAAGGCTCTTTCTCTCTCAAAGGGGTTATCCTTTCTCCTCTCGGGTGCCTCTCCTGCTGTAAGTTCTGGAACTCCAGGCAGCCTGCTGACATGTCCATGCATTGCCCCCAAGCCCTCCCCACTCAGCCATGTGATTTTCCAGAGCACTGGCGCCAAATCTGGCTCCTATTGTGAGCGTTGGTCTGTTTTTCAAATGCCCAAAGCACAGTGAAGACCAGGCCCCGGAGTTGAACTGAAAGCCCAGGGATAATCCAAGAATAACAGAGTAGCATCGTGAATACCACCAAGCATTGCACAGAGGGCTCATAGGCCAGTCCCCAACTCCCGACCTCCCACTTTCCCAACTCCCTGCCTTGTCCCCAGCAGCTCAGACCCCACCAAGCATCTCCAGGCCTTTCCCCTGGTCTCCAGCTCCCTTCTTAGCCCTGAATGACTGACTGTGAAAACATCCATTTCCTTCAGAGGAAAATCCTACCACTGCCCAGAGATTGAGCACTGCCTTCCAAATTCTGGGTTATCCAGTCTTTAACAACACTGTGTGGGTTGGTCCGACCATGCAGTGCCTGTCCATATTAAGAAACCAAACAAATTTCTCTAAGTCTGTAAGGATACAGTCGTCCTAAAAATACATTCCATTTATATTACAAAACGGAACTTAATAGGATGGGCTGTAGCATCTATATCCGGGTTTATGCTAACTTCACTTTTCTCCAAGAACAATATGAGCACGTGTTTTATATCTGTGTAACCAGAGAGCCCTTTCTGGTTATTTTGCTCCAAATATAGAGAGTTTGTTCCAAAGGTGGAATGACATCATATCTACAATTGCTAAAATAATGATAATAATAATAATAATAAAGTCTTAGCTCTACTGGGTATTACATACAATAAAGAACATTTTTTAAAAACTTCTGCAAAAATAGAATCAGCTATCAAAATCGACTTGTATTTTGTGAAAGAAAGGAGAATGTAGCAGTGGAACCTGTGAACTCCTGAGTCAGACTTCCTGGGATTTGGGGTCCTGGCTGCCCTACATTCCAGCTGGGCCGATGACCTAAACTCAGTGTGTACCTCTCCTCATCTGTAAAACAGGGATGACAGTATCTCCCATATCAACTTGTTATGAGGATTTAAATGTACAAGATCTTAAAATATTGCATAGCACATAGTAAGTATTCAGCAAATGTGAACTATGCTGATGATAGTGATGGTGGTGGTGATGGTGGTGATGGTGGTGGAGGTGATGATAATGATGATGATGGTGGTGATGATGGTGATGGAGGTGATGATGGTGATGGTGGTGGTGGTGGTGATGATGGTGATGGTGATGATGGTGGTGAGGCGATGATGATGGTGGTGATGGTGGTGGGGTGATGATGATGGTGGTGATGGTGGTGGGTGATGATGATGGTGATTGTGGTGATGGTGGTGGTGGTGATGGTGGTGATGGTGGTGGGGTGATGATGATGGTGGTGATGGTGGTGGGGTGATGATGATGGTGATTGTGGTGATGGTGGTGGTGGTGATGGTGGTGATGGTGGTGAGGCGATGGTGATGGTGGTGGGGTGATGATGATGGTGGTGATGGTGGTGGGGTGATGATGATGGTGATTGTGGTGATGGTGGTGGTGGTGATGGTGGTGATGGTGGTGAGGCGATGATGATGGTGGTGATGGTGGTGGGGTGATGATGATGGTGATTGTGGTGATGGTGGTGGTGGTGATGGTGGTGATGGTGGTGAGGCGATGATGATGTGGTGATGGTGGTGGGGTGATGATGATGGTGATTGTGGTGATGGTGGTGGTGGTGATGGTGGTGATGGTGGTGGAGGTGATGATGATGATGATGGTGGTGGTGGTGATGATGGTGATGGAGGTGATGATGGTGATGGTGGTGGTGGTGGTGGTGATGGTCAGCATTTGGGTACTCTGCAAGAATTAAAAATCAGAAGGGGTCCCAATTTGTGCTCCTCCTCATCATCATCATTGATAACGAACACTGAAAAGTAGACACTGTGTCCTCCTTCTTCTCATTCCCCTCCATTCCAAATGTGGCCATGCCTTGTAGAACACTACAAGGGACTCAGAAGAAGCTGTTGTTGAGCCAGTCAACTCTTCCTGACCCTCATCCTTCTCTGTAGCTACTGTCATGGGTTACCAGGAGCCTGGATGGGCATGATTCTTTGTGCAGGATTAGCAGGGTGAAGTTTTAGGCTCAAGGTGAGAGAGGCATTATAGGGGCCCCTGGAAGAGCAACCTTGAATAATTCTACAGTATGTCACTGCATCAATTTATAATTATGAAACAAAGTATTATGGTCAAAAATGCTTTGGAGTCTTGAAGTAAAAAATGCTATCTGAAAAACACCTGCAAATGGGCCCTTCATGTAAAAGAAAGATGAATTAAATATAACTGGTAGTTTTATGACTGTAGAGCAAATAGACATATTTTGAGTCTGATGGCCCAAATTTATAATTATTATTGATTCAAATTTTGTATACCAGATGGCTTTAAAAAAATATATATTTTTATTTATTTATTTGAGAGAGAGAGAGAAAATGAGCATGAGGGGGGTGGAAGGGAAGGGGCAAAAGCAGAGAGAGAAGCAGACTCTGCTGAGCAGGGAGCCTGATGCAGGGCTTGATCCCAAGACCCTGAGATCATGACCTGAGCCTAAGGCAGATGCTTAACCGACTGAGCCACCTCAGTGCCCCTCAACTGGCTTATTTTTTAAACAAATTATTTAGTGTAAATCTATTAGACAGATTTATCTACTATATTTACTGTTTTCTTTATCAATAGGTAGAGCATCTTGAATTTGTTGACGTTACTCTCAAACCACTTTTTGAGGTCATTGTTGTCAGACAAGAGTTGACATGATTAACTTCTCAGCCCCCATCTACGTGAAGCATCAAGAAATAGAAAACGTCATTTCCTTCCACCCTTCATCCCTGGATGCTGCCATGGTGCCCCCTCCCTCCTCTCCAGGGCTGCTCATGGGGTGGAGGCATCGCTCTACCCTGGCCAATCTTTGGTGTTTTCCCCAGGCTTGGCAGATCCCAATTCATCTCCTGGATACCCTCACTCATATATTTTATTAAAAAGAAAGGAGGATGTGGGATTGGCCTCACCATCGGCTTTCTTTTTCCTCTCCCTGCCCTACCTTCTGGGTGGTGGCAGCCCTAATTGGATTAAAGCTTTGCGCAATTCTGAAGCTATATTCATAAGAAAAATATTGAACTCCTGCAGAAATAATCTAAGAAAAACAGGAAGCTGCTTATAGACATTCTTTTCTTTCTCTACTTTCTGGAACCAGGGGCTGATTGTTTTGAGATGCATAATGTAGTAGGAGCCACTTGATGAAGGAGCCAGTTTTTATTTTAGGAAGCTGCCTTCAAGCTCAAGTAGAAATCATGAGACACAGTTTGAAACTCCCATTTGCACATAACATAATATAAAAAAATTGTCTGTTTTTTTAAAACTAACTCATGCAAGGTTATTAAATCTATTCAGCTTGGGTTTTTTTTTTTTTTCCTCTCTCTCTCATTTCAAACCAAAGGTGTTTTAATTCCCATAGAAAAGAACTAAAATAATGACAACTACGTTCATATGACTAGCATTTTACATGTGACAAGAGGTTTTCATGTAACGTTTCCTCGTTTGGTCCTGCACCCGTTCTTTGAAGTCGCTCCCATCCTCATCTGATACTCAAAGAAACTGACCTTCAGAGGGGAAGTACACTGGCCAACGTCATGTGGCTTTTAAGCAGTGGATCTGGGTTGGAGCTCATCTTCTGACCGTGAAGAATTACGCTTAATTTGTGAAGTCATTATTTGCAGTAATGACAGCCTGGCTTCACATACAAAGTTAGTCAAGTCGCAGCAATCTAAACAAAGAGGTGGGAACCCACCTTCTGGAAGTGGGTGGAAATAGCTCAGACCTCCGAAAATAAGGCATAGTTCACAAACGCAGATGGACAATGCTCCCTTCACTGATAGTCTTTTCTCTCCTGCTCCCGAGGGTATGCATTGGGAAATGGCTGACTCAGCCTCATTCCTATACTTTTCTTATCTATGTGTGACAATCTCAGGGAGCAAAAGGTGCTTCAGGCCGAAGGCTGGGCTGGGCTCTTTGCCAGGCAAACAATAACGACAAATAACTTACATCCTGGCTCTGCTACTATTTGCAGTGTGATCTTGGGCAACTCAGTTTGCTTTGCCAATCCTCAGTTTCCTCACCTGTAAAATGGGTATATGAATTCCCACTCTATTGAATTTTAGGGACTACTAAACGAGATTTTAATGCTAATTAATACGATACACAGATGCTTTATCAAGGCAAATGCCTCTGCCTGCATTTTGCACATTTGCCTCTTGAATTTCTCTGTCTGCCTCAGATTTGACAATAAAACCAGGATGATTTGAGCTACAAAAGCTGATTATGTAGTTGTTACCTCCTGGAATGTTGAGGCCCGTTGTGTTTTGACTACCTGAGCTGAGGGACAGGCTGACTCACCAGCAGTGGCGTCCGTACCCAAGGCCATCGCCTCCTCCGCCGGGGCGCATGCATCAGGCCATTAGCAGGCCTTCAGAGATGGGGATTTTGTACCTGAACGGGTTGACCTCAGTGTTAATTCACATCCCAGGACCCTCTCAAGAGGGCTCTGTAAGATAGCATGGTTTTACTTCATCATCTCGCTAATCCCACTAGGGCAAACATGAAGACTACCTATGTCATAGTCTAATAATCACATTAAAGATGCCCCATTCCCCACGCATTCTCAGTCACAGGTTCAGAGGCCCCTTTATGTGGCAGCACAGGAACAATGTCACCGTGAGGCTTGGGGAAATGCTAAAGAAGGAAGATGAGTCAAGAAGGTTGTCGTCTTTAAACTCTAAAGTATTGCTTCTCAGAGGCAGGAAAGAATGGCCCTGCTAAGACACAAGGATGGCCACAGTTCCTTCCATGGCTTCCTTACTACCTACCCCGATTTTTCAAGGGTGCTGCAATGCTTGGTACTGTCAAAGCTATGTCATTTTTCGTTCAATTACTCATTGAATGGTGGTGATGACGGTGATGATGATTGTGATGGTGATGATGATGATGGATGATGGTGGTGGTGGTGGTGGTGGTGGTGCTGATGGTCAGCAGTTGGGTACTCTGCAAGAATGAAATATACAGAAGAAGTCCCAGTTTGTGCTCCTCACCATCATCACTGATGATGAACACTGAAGAGTGGACACTGTCTCCTCCTTCTCCTCACTCCCCTCCAGTCCGAATGTGGCCATACCATGTAGAACACTACAAGGGACTCAGAAGAAGCTGTTGTTCTTTCGACAAGTAATTACAGAGCACCTTTTATGTACCAGGGACTGTGCTGTGCTGCGTATACAGTGCCCAACACTTAAAGAAAAGCACTTCAAGGTCTTTCAATCCAACTGGTGTCTATATTTGAAAATCTTTATTAATACATTTTTCAGTCTCCAAAACTTATTGGAGGACCATTATGAACCTCTGATGAAGACCCATCTCTTCTGTTGAAGACAAGGCAGCTCTTTCTTCTCCTGGCTGCTCTGAATGAGAAGGTCTTTCTTGTATTGAGCCCGCCTATGTCTCTGGTCCTAGTTGCACCCCTCTGGGGCCATAGAAAATAAGTGTAATCCCTCTCCATATGCAATCTATTCAAAACTGTGAAGTCAGCTATCACATCTCCTGAGGATTTGAGAAACGTTTCTCAAATCCTGCAGCACCACACGTAACATGGTCCCCTCTCCATCCTTGTCACAGTCTCCCGATCCCTGACAATGGTGGACAAAGAGAAAAGAATGGGTGCCTGCTCTGAAAAGCAGGCATGAAGACAATGTTCTGAAATTTCTGTCAACCACATGAAGGGGAATGGGTGCAGGGAGAGTCTGAAGATATCTAACATGTATCCGATGCAGAACTTGGAGCAAATGAGTTAGCCGGATGTTAACTGCAAGGAGATGGAATAAAAATAGGACCATGTAGATAGATCCTCAGGAAAATTTCCCAACCATGAGCCTGGACTGTGCCAAACCCCAAACATTTGGAAAATAGCTTGAGATGTTCAGCACATCCCCAACTTGAGCATTTGGGGATGGTTTTTCCTGCCTTAATTGTCCTTGTTTTCACTAGAGTAAGTTGACAAGACACTCACTTGCTGAATTTCCTCCAGAGAAAGAGTGGTTTCTGATTCAATACAATGAGAGCCTCTCCCTGTTTTTGTTTTTTGTTTTCTGTGTTTTTTTTTTTTTTTTTGGTCTCTTCCTTCTCTTTCTCTTCATTGTTGGCCAAAGTTCTTCCCCAGAGACGATGATTCCTCTCACTGAAGACTCTTTTCAGTATCAGGAATGATGGGCATATTGAGATGACTGATTTATATTCAGTTTGAAGTTTCTCTTTAAGAAAAAAAATGACCATCCCTCCTCTTAAGTAGCTGGCACGCGTGCTGCAAATGTATTAAACGCTTCCAGATTAGATTCCAGCAGAGTACAGTCTATGCTTGTGCTGAGCTAATGGGCTACAGCCTCTAGACAGGCCTCTTGCTTTCTGCCAGGGAATTCTCTTCTCAGTTCAGGTGGAGGGGCCCTACAGTGCACAGAGAATAAAGGCTTCCGCATCCCAGAGACACATGCTGGGGACAACTGGCTCACACACCTGGGTCACCTAGACTGCTCTGGGGACTCTGACGAGGAGACTGTCCCACAGCTAAATCTGGTATTGCTTACCTTCAAGAATCCCAAGGCAGTTTGTAAGATAAAAGAGCCAACATTCAATTTGGCTCAGTCATCCTCTCAGGACATTTGGTGTGAGCATACTGGTGGCAGAAAAGTCTGGTGGCAAAGCTTCTGTGTGACACAGTTGCTTGAAAAGAGAAAAGTTCTGGGACTGAGGGATGCTCTTGGGAGGGGGCTGAAAGGTTGGTTTTTCCTTTTCACAAATGCAAGATTCAGAAATAGGACAGCCCCACCTTCACCAGCACTCATATGCATTTTGCTCACTCATGAAGAATGGAGAGCCAAGTAAATTAAAAAATATTTGTCCTTCAGCCTACTCAGATTTATAGGCTAACTCAAACAGAGGATGGCCTATCAGATGCTGTTGGTCATCTACCCATTATCTATTCTTGCTGTCGCCCTAATCAGAGAACCCTGATTTTGTTAGGGGCTCGACCAACTCCATGGTAAAGCTACATTTACCAGCATCCCTTGCAACAAGGGCTGGCTTTGGGACAGAATTTTGGCCAGGGAGGTCTAAGTAAAGGCTATGGGGATTTCAAGTTTTCTTTTTTCAGATAAGGGTCACTACTTTCTTCCATGTTGCTTCCTTTTTCACCTTCCTGTCTTAAACATAGATATGGGACTGGAAGTATAGCAACCATCTGGGGACCATGAGAATGCAAGCCAAGCACTAGATGGCAAAGCAGGAAGATGGAAGGAGCTGAGATGTGATGACATCCTGGATCTGCAGCACAAGACTGTACTGCATCCTTCTGTAACTCTCCCTCCTCACCAATGCACGCGCACACACACACACAGACACACACATACTTCCTCATCTCAGGAAAAGGAACCACCGTTCTCCCAAAAGCTTTAGGAGTCATCCTTGACTCTTCCTGTTCCCTTACAGCCCCCTCCACCCTTCCAGATCCAATTTATGATCATGTCTGTTGATCCTACCATCAGAGCACATCTCAAATTCATCTACTTTTCATTGACGCTGACACATCTGTAGTGAACTCATTGCCACCTGGAATATTACAAGAGTTTCTTAATGCTCTGCTTCTTGTAATCCAGCTCCACACAGCGGAAGTACTTTCTGAAAAGAGATCAGGTCACCCCATTCATCACGCTCCCACTTAAAGCCCTTCATGGCTCCCCACTGCATGGAGCATGAAATCAGAACTACTCACATTACCTCTGAGGCCCCACATGGGCCGGACATACACCCCACTCCACCCTCACCTCTCACCATTCTTCCCACCTCCTCCAGTTGCTCAAAATCACTCCTTTCCCATCTCAGATGCTCTTGACTTTAATGCAGCTCTATCTCTTCCTTCAGGGCTTAGCTTACATGTCAGGAAGATTTTCCTATCTACCACATCTAGAGAAAATTCTCCTGCTGTTGCTCTCCATCCCAGGTTAGCACTTCCACAATGTATAGCGATTGAATTGGTTGGTATACTTGGATTTATTTGTTTTGAGACCCATAAGCTCCACAAGGACAGGACCCATGTCTTTCTTATTATCTTTTATCCCCCCTAGGTTGGTCTACTGCCTGGAACATGGTTAGAGCTCAGTAAATATTTGTGGAAGAAATGAATGAAGGAGCTCATTTTATATGATTTTTAGAATTTATAATATGGAACACTATATTTTAAGAGAGGAAACCTAATATAGTGATACAGCTCATGGACTCTAGAGCCATGAGGTGTACTTACCAATGGCATGATCTTGGGCAAAGAACTTCATCTTGGTTATTTCACCCATAAAATGGGGATAAAAATTTACCTATCTCCTTGGGTTGCTGTGAGGATTAATTGAGTTAATTCATATGAAATTCATAGAACATCCTTTTTTCTTCCTCTTTTTCTTCCTCCAGTAAGACAGAGATTGTGTTTTATTTATATGTTTGCTTCTCTAGTTCCAGCACAAAGTATTGTACAGAGTGGACTTACTACAGCATTTATTGGAAGAATGAAAGGAAGCACGAATGAACAAATTAACAAACAGATCAATTCCAGACCTAAGTTGATATTTAATTGATTTACAATGACATAAGTCTAAAAATATTCAATAACACAGCCCTCCAGCAATATCCAGGTAATTTGTGCTCTATCAACAGAAGATGCACTGTAACTAAGTGAACTACAAGGTCACCTGAATGTCTGTTGGGACTCTTGGCTGGCCTTGCAGAAAGAATTGTGAACCCTTGGTTAGCAGTCCACCATTTCTGTTCAGCACCAGTATCATCCTCTAAAGCTTCCACACTCCTCATATGAAATAAGCAGGTGGAGTTGTTTTATTAATGTTAAAAACAAAATGACTAGAAATAGCATAAAGCAATACAGATGCTCCTAAAATGAAATCAGTGACATATATACAGCCATCTGCAAGCCATTTGAGAATCCAGAACCCAGGAAGAATCTAGCTTCAGGAAGGAAAAGAAACAAAAAGATACAGCAGGCAGCACAAGGAAATAACCTTCAGAAATGTTACAGTTTACAGAGGTCAGAAAACCCAACAGGGACAGAATACAGTTATAGGGACTTTTTTCAGGAGCTGGCAAATTTACCGCATCTTCTGGTGATTGATTTTGTCTGAAGTGCAATGCTATGGATTCATTCAGGGTAGGGGCTGTGTCTTAGTCTTCTCTACCTGTGCTTTTAAACTATGCACATGGATCCCCCTGAGGACCTTGACATGCAGAAGAATGACTGGCATAGTAGGTGTTCAAGAAGTATCTGTTGAGAAAATGGATGAGTGATTAATTCACCAGAATAATATAGAGCCCTCTCCTTGCTCCGCCTGAGGTTTAGAGATGAAGAAGTTTTGGGAATTGTGACTGGTAAATGGATATAAGCAGGATAACTTGTAGATTTGAGAGGCAGTGCTCTAGGACAATTGTATATCTTCTTTGGAGAAACACCAATTCAAATCCTTTGCCTATTTTTATATTGGGTTGTCTTTGCATTATTGAGTTGTAAATGTTCTTTATATATTCTAGGTATAAGTCCTTTGTCAGATATGTGGGACATTTACACTTGCAAATATTTTCTCCCATTCCATCGGTTGTCTTCCATTTTCTTGGTGGTGTCCTTTGGAGCACCCTGAGATCAAGATTCAGACGCATAACTGACGGAGCCACCCCGGTGCCCCTACAGTCAGTTGATTTTAAGTTGACAAGATATTACCTTTAATAATGTGGGTGGGACTCATCCAATCAATTGAAGACCTTAAGAGAAAAAAAAAAAAAAAACAACTCCAGGGAGTTTCCCGGAGAAGAAAGAATTCTGCCTCAAGACTAGAACACAGAAATCTTGCCTACGTTTTCAGCCTTCTGGCCTGCCCTACAGATTTCAGACTTGCCAACTCCCATGTTGCATAAGCCAATTCCTCAAAAATAAATCTCTTAAATCACATGTACATATATCCTATTGGTTCTGTTTTTCTGAAGATATCTGACAGATACACTTGTCGAAATCCAACTGACCATAAATGTAAGGATTTATTTCTGGGATCTCTGTTCTATTCCACTGATCTATATATATACCCTTATGCCAACACTGCACTGTCTTGGTTACTGTCATTATATAAAGTAATTTTGAAAGCAAGAAGTGTTATTCCACCAACTTTATTCGCCTTTCGTCAAGATTGTTTTGTTTATTCTGGGTCCTCTGCATTTCTACATGTATATTAGGAGCAGTTTATCAATTTCTGCAGAAAGAAAAAAAGGCAGCTGAGATTTTGATAGGGATTGAAGACCCTATGTAGACCAATTTTGGAATTATTTCTGTTTTAACAATATTAAATCTTCCAATTCATGAACATGGAATGTCTCTCCATTCATTTAGGTCTTCTTTAATTTCTTTTGGCAATATTTTGCAGTTTTCAGTGTACTAGTCTTGCACTATTTTTATTAAATGCATGCCTAAGTATTTTATTCTTTTTATGCTATTTTAAATGGAATGTTTGTTAATTTAATTTATGAATTATTCATTGCTAGTATAGAGAAATACAATTGACTTTTGTTATTGATTTTGTATCCTGAAGTTTTGCTAAACTCGTTTATTACTCCTACTAGGTTTTTTGTGTGTATGGATGCCTTAGGACTGTCCATATACAAGATCATGCTATCTGTGAATAGAGAGAATTTTACTTCATCTTTTCCAATTTGAATGCCATTTATTTATTTATTTAGTTAGTTAGTTATTGCCTAATTGCCCTGGCTAGAACTTCCAACACAAGATTGAATATTAGTGGCAAGAGTAGACATACTTGTCTTGTGTTTGATCTTAGGGGAAAGCTTTTGATCTTTCACCATTACTGTGATATGAGCTATGGGTGTGTTTGTTGGTTGGTTGGTTTGTTTGTAGATTCCCTTTATCAATTTGAGGAATTTCCATTCTATTCCTAATTTGTTTAGTTTTTTTTTTTTAAATCATGAAAGGATATTAGATTTTGTCAAATACATTTTCTGCATCTGTTGAGATAAACATGTGGTTTTTGTCCTTTATTATATTGATACAGCATATAACATAAAATAATTTTTGTATGCTGAATCACCCTCATATTCCTGGGATAGATTCCATTTGGTCATGGTATATAATCCTTTCTCTATATTGCTGCACACACACACACACACACAGACATACTCAATCTAAAAACCACTATATTAAAAGTATTCAATGAGAAAGCAAAATAAAATAAATAGAACAACCAACCAAACCAAAAAGAAAGCAAAAATAAAATCCCACCAGACAACTTTGTAAGTTGAAGGTACCTTTGTAACTTTAAGGGATTATTATCTCTGGAACATCATCCAGTATAAGGCCTTGGAGTTGACCAAAACCTGAAACAGTTTATTTGCGTGACTCAAACCTCATTAGAAAAGCAGAATTCAATATGGTCCATAGGACACTTCTGGATTCCTGCCACATTTCCCAAGTATCACATACTTTTCTTCCTCCTTATCTGCACTTCCCTTTGCTGCTTCCAGAGCCCCATGGAGTGGGGGTGATAGGTGATGGTGCAGGCTCGGGAGGCAAGGCAGACCCTTGGAATTACCCTCACAAATGCAGCATGTTAGGGACGGCACCAGGCCAGCAAGTAGAGACAGGAATGACCCAGGCATTGTATGTGTCTGGTTCATTAGCCTGTGAGCGTGGGCTTGCAGCTTGCAGGATCAGAGACCCTCCAATCGTTCAGTTGCTCGACCCTGAGCCGTGTTACGGTGACGCGGGACTAGAAGCTCATTTTCACTTTGGATTAATAGTTGCTGATTCGTTTTCACATTGTCTCAGGTGTGCATTTGCATTCTTAGAGCTATTTTGTGAGTGGGATAGCTAAATGTGCTGAGAAACGGGGGATTATGAAATCTCCGTCAAGGGCAAAGGACATCAAGGTGCGTGTAAAATTCATAGAATCTGTGCCCTCTAAATGTATGGCAGAGGAAACAGGTTCATATAGTCTTGCCTCTCCTCATTTTCCCCTTAATGTTATTATAGGTCCCACTGCCAGGAAGAGAGTCTTCCTTACCTCTGACCAGCCTTTCCTCTCGTTCTGTCATCGCTGGAGATGGAGAACAGCTGCTCTATTTTATGGTCTCACAGTTAATTTAATTTATATCTGCTGTAAACATGATTTCTTAAACCTTAATAGAACATTTCAGTTTGGCATGTAGAAAGAGCCCTCTGCCTTGCCCCAGTCATTCCCAATAGATGTGTTTTATTGCATTAATTTATGCTTTTGTCTCTGTTGTTGTTGCTTGTTGTTTTTTCCCCCAATAGTGTGATTTTATTTTTATGACCATATTCTTCCTAGGAATTTTCTGGGCATGTGACATCCCCAAATCTTACCAATTTAATGATTCATCCCACTGGCAGGTAGATGATGTCAATAAGACAATGAAATGAGAGTTTAAAGACTGTTGCGTGGTTTCCAGGTGAACAAAGACCCAAATGTTGTTATTTTAGTTCCTCAAAGATGGTATGAATTGAACTTGTGGCCAAAGGGTGTGTAGCCCACTTCATTTGTGTATCTAGCATCCCTGCTGAGATTTTACACAAGTGAGAAATATCTGGGGGAAAACTTGGAATGAAATGAAGTGTCCTTTCCCTTTTGACATCTTTCTTCCTTGGCCAAAGGATGGAGAAGTCTTTTCTAAGGACTGCCTGGTAACTTCCACCCACTGGTGGCTGACCTGTAGCCCAGATGCCAAGCCTGAGGAGTTTAGAAATAGGCATATGATTGCTCCAGAGAAAGTTGCATAAAGTTTAAGCCATGGGGCTAGAGTTTGTCCAGCCCTGTAGACTAGGGCTTCACATGTGGATGAGACAATGCAACAGCAGATTCAGCATCTGACTGAAGTCATGGTGGTTCCTCACCAAAGCTCCTTTAGGTTCTCTTCAAAGTAAGTCAGTAGGTAGGGGCAGCTATTTGTGAGAACAGAATGCATCATTTGGTTCAGTTGTGAGGAAAATAGGTGGTCTGTGTGACCAGTTTAACAACTAGTGGACTAGGTTGCATTTGGTCAGTTGGAAATGAGGAAGACAAGAGACCATCCATACATATAGAAGGCACCCTAGGAACATTTATTGAGTGTATTCATTGTATCTTTATTGAGCATCATCTAAATGCTAAACTCTATATATGAGGCACTGTGGACACAGTGGTAAAAAAAAAAAATCTGTCCTCCTGAAGCTTATATCCTATTAGAGAAGTTTGACTAAAAATTACATTTGTAATATTCTCTCTGGTAGTACTATCTGCCATTCTTCAGAAAAATCAAGCAAGGTAAGGAGCTAGAGATGGATTGTGGGTGAGGGTACCTGATAGGAAGTAGAGGAAAACATCTCTGAGGAAGTGATTTGGGTAGAATTCTAAAGGATAAGAAAGATCTGGCAATACACAGATGTGGGAAAAAACATTCCTCTGAAATATCCTGAGCAGAAAAAACTGGGCATGTTTGTTAAATAGCAAGAAGGCCCTCCATATTTCGAGTGTCCTTAAGGGAGTTGTTTGCTTTCTCTGAGCCTCATTTTTTCTTATGGACATAAAACCCAGATGTCATAAAATCCTGTAGCCTCTCTTTTAAGACAGAGGAAAAACTGGCCTGATGCATCCTCCTACCTCTACCACCGCAACCACCACAATCCTGTGGCTAAAAAAAAAAAAGTCTAAACACTCCTGCTCAAAGATTTTCCTTTTCCTGAGGGGTTCTGTCCTCATGTACCTTCTGCATGCCAGCCCCTGATCCAGTATGTGTAGTTTTGACCCTTGAGGCATTGACCAAGGAGGCCTTCCTGGAAGAGCTGTAGAAAAACCATCTGGTCCTAGCAATTGTGTGCACAGCAGATGGATGGAAGATTTGCAGATGGGGAGAGACCCAAGAGGAGCAGAGCCAACTTGTATAGGGGTGGCATTCTAACACCTCAAAGGGAATAGTCCCGGGAGTTTACTGGCTTTTCTCAGGGCTGGCCTCTAACTTCCTGGCTCTCTCCCCTCTCCTTTCTTTTCTTTCCTCTTTTCCTTCAACCTCTGCCCGCAGCTCCTCTTCTGACATCATAAGAGCTCAACCACCCCAAGAGTATCTTTCAAAGTATTTTCTTGAACAAACACAGTGGCATCTCTGAGTATAATTCTGGAGCCAGGTTTAGGGAAAAAAATCCTGTTCATATCCTTATGTTTAAATTACAGGTTATCGGGGAGGCTGGGTGGCTCAGTTGGTTAAGCGACTGCCTTCGGCTCAGGTCACAATCCTGGAGTCCCGGAATCGAGTCCCACATCGGGCTCCCTGCTCAGCAAGGAGTCTTGCTTCTCTCTCTGACCCTCCTCTCTCTCATGCTCTCTGTCTCTCATTCTCTCTCTCTCACATAAATAAAAATCTTAAAGAAAAAAAGAGTGAGTGACACACAACAGTCACCCATTAATTAAGTAAATTACAGGTTATCATATTAACTTTGTGGGGTTATTGGAAGGATTACCTGGGATAATCCATGCACCAGCTGTGGCCACATTACTGGCATAAAGTAAATGCAGGTAAGCAGAGACAGTAATTAGTGGGGGTGGTGGTTGTTATCAACTCACGACTTGTTTGAGGTCAGGCAGCTCTGGGGCTCACATTAGAGAAAGTAGGAAGATGAAGGACTGGGAAAGCTCTTGCTACAAATATGACAAAGAAAATCACCATCAAAAGAGGGAAAGAGAATATTGAGCTGTACCAGGAAGCAAAAACAAAAAACAAACAAACAAAAAAACACCAAAAACCTCTAGAGATTTGGAGGTACAGAAAAGCAAAACAAAAAGAATGGAGAAGAAAGGTGATGGGAGCAAAGTTATGTCATGAAAATTTAGATAAACTTGGTGAGAATTCCAATTTCAGTCCTAAGCCTGGTAGGTGAATGGCACTTACAGCCTCTCCTGGACTAGGTCACGTAAATTTACTGAATGCAATTGAAAGAGTACAAAATGAGTGTTGGTTAAAGATTGTGGTGTACAGACATATAAATCTCCCCCTCTCCTTCCCCCCAAATCTCAAAAAGAACAGAAAATGGAGATACAGTTTAGTTGCCAATAAAATGAGGCTATGACTACATTCTTGAACTGCAAACGATGTAGCAAACCTGCCAAATGCTGTGAAATCTGGACCAAAATGAGGAAGAACACTGAGAATTAACAACATATCCTCAGACCTTGGGCAAGATGGACATCTCCCCCAAAGCGAGTGAGGTTACCCTGAAATGCTATGCAAGGACTCTCTAAGTGATGTAAGCTCCAAGGGCACAGAGGGCCACTATAGGAGAAGCCTCTCCCCGTAGAGGCTCCGTTTGACACCACGGTGTATGGCAGATGAGAATGAAGGAGAAACCAAGGCAACACGCAATTTTTATCCACAGACAACCAGAGGTGAGGTGAGATGAAGAAATTGCAGGAAGACAGCATTTTTCAAATTACTGACCCTTTAAATGCTGAAAATTGAGCGATGATATATATTCACGGGTTAAGAAAAAGAGTAGATTTGGTGAGAGGCTATAGGACGCAATATACTGGTTGAGCTTCCCAGCACTCGTTCCCTTCCCCTACAGATTACCTTTCAGCAAGTATATGAGATGAACAATGATCAGAAAGAATCCCCCACATGGACCTGCTTTGACATGAGAGAGAATATAAGAAGAAAAGAGTGTAAGACAGGGGGCACCTGGCTGGCTCAGTCTGTGGAGCAGGCGACTCTTGATCTCAGGGTCATGAGTTTGAGCCCCATGTGTTGGGCGTAGCACTTACTTGGGGAAAAAAAAAAAAAGGAAGATGAAGAGAAATTTTCCAAGGAAATAGAGAAAGAGTTCAGACAAAGAGTTGTCTATATTCTCAAGGAAATTACAGGAGATAAATGTAAATGAAAATAATACAGAGAAGAAAGTTGCACTATAAGCAACCAAAATTAGAATGAACTTACCTTAAAACAGACAGGACTTTCTTTCATTCGTTCAACAAGTAATTACTGAATACCCCATGCATGCCAGGAGGGCTGCCAAATGCTGGGGTTTTAGCACGGTTTAAGATGGGAAGCATCTCTACCTTCATGGAGCTTATAATCTCGGAGGGCAGGGAGGGGGGAGTAGAGAAAATAAAATACATAGAATAAATGTATGTAGTCCTATTAAAAAAGTAAAAGAGGGGTGTCTGGGTGGCTCAGTCAGTTAAGTGTCCAACTCTTGATCTCAGCTCAGGTCTTGATCTCAGAGTCCTGAGTTCAAGCCCACATTTGACGTGGAACCTACTTAAAAAAATTAAAATTGAAATTAAAAAAAAAAGTAAAACAGAACTATATGACAGAAGATGAAAAGGTAGGGTTTTTTTTTTTTCTTTTCTTTTTTGAGAGGGTAAGATCTTTAGTTTGGGTGACCAGGAAGAAGAGGTCTCTCTAACCATGTGACATTTTATCTGAAACCTGGATTAATAACATGACTGATTCAAGTCTGCAAATATCTGGGGGGATATTCTAGGTGCATATAATAATAGTAAAAAAAGATGATAAGGAACAGGACAGATATGAGTGGCAATTAAAGAGTATCCAAAAATACATAATTGGTGTTTGCAAAGAAGAAATGAACAAATAAAACAGAAAATATGTTCAAAAAATATAATCGGAAAAACAATCCCAAAATAAATGTTTAAATCTGCCAAAGGCTTAAATCTGAAAGAATAATGCTGTTATGAATGCTTGATATTTGAATGATCAACATCAGTATGTAAGAGTAATATGGATAAACAGCCCTGAATCTGGGCTGGTCCTATGACTTGCTTTGACCAATAACATATTGTATCTGCTCTGACCTGTTCCAAGAAGCCTTATGTACTTCTAGTTTCTCTTGCAACTCTGCTACCATTATGTGAACAGGCCAGGGCTATTGTGCTGGAGGATGAGAGATCACACAACCAGGCCACCCCCTTGGCCCCTGCTGAGAGATGACCAAGTCTCACCACACATGTGATGAAGTGATTCCAGGGCAACCAGGCTTCAGACCCATGTCCTGACCATAGATGTGTAGGTAATTCACCCAAGATCAGCCAACCCAGAGCAGCAGAACTGCCCCCACAGACCAGGACCCATAGACCTGTGTGCTATGATGAGTGGTGTTTGTTTTCAGCCATAAAGCTTTAGAGAGTTTCATTAGGCAACAAAACTTAACTGATAAATATCTAAATGTTTTTCATAATCTTTTTCTTGCCTTTGGAAAGATAATTTAGGACATATCTTTTATAAGGAAATGTTTGCCTGAAATTCAGCATATGTAATTCTATTTTGGTTTCTTCTTCTTCTGTTAAATTCAAGTGGAATTATATTTAATGCTTTTTATTAAAAATAGCTTTAGTAGTTGTTATTAATATGTCTATTAAAAATAATTCATTCTATCAAAATTCTGTCAATTTATCTATCTATCCTTTTAACCATATCTATGCAGAAAGAGATGTCAGGAATGGTGCTTACCAAATGTTCATAGTTGTTCTTTCTGGTCATGTGCTTCTGTAATAAAATTTTCTACAATTTTTACATTGTTTTTGGTAGTTTTCTGTATTGTTTGAGTCTGTTGTGATTCATGAATATCAACTTTATAAAAACCAGTTGACCCATTCTTTTAAAAAGAGCTTGGCAGGTAATAAGGAAGTGCTCACAAAAGGACAGGGACATGTTGGAAGGCTGTAAGGGCAATGTGGGATCCTGGATTGGCTCCTAGATCAGAAAATGGACATTAGTGGGAACACTGCTTAAGTGTGAGCAAGGTTTATAGAGTAGTTATTCGTGTTGTATCAATGTTAATCCTTTGGTGGGTTCATTGTGCCATGGTTGTGTAAGATACTACAATAAGGGAAGTTGGGTGAAGGGTCAAGGGAACTTTCTGTACTATTTCTGCACTGAAGTCTAAAATTATTTCAAAATGTAGCCAGAAAGGAGCACAAAGATCTATTAAATCATGTCAAGAGGAAGTTGCATTTTGATCTTACTTTTGAAATGTAAAACTTTTCCTCTGTGAAATAAATGGGGGAACAGTTAAAAATGACTAATAACTAATGCATCTAGTAAATAAAACTTGCTATTAGGTGTATGCTCTTCCTAATTCATAGTTTTAGATCTCCAAGAAATTCACAGAAAGAAATCTGTTGTTGTAAATGTTTATTGTCTGCAACCTATTATCTCAGTTGTTATTAATATATTGATAATATTTGGTTTGTCTGGGATCAAATCAGTTCTACATTCTGTACAAGCAGGCGTTTGTATATTTATTATACTTCTACAGCAATTATTAATATACTTCCAGCTTAATTTTAAAGATGACATTGACTTTAATCAGAAGAAGAATAAAAGAAATCAAACACAAGTTTACATCTTTGAGGTAGTGAAACATGGCAAATACAAAAGAGATACCAGAAAGGATGCTGCCTGCTATTTGTGATGCATCAAGGGAACACCATTTGGTCCAGGTTGAAACAGTACTTTCTTTAGAGGAGGAGAATTGTATGTATACATATATACACACACATATACATATATACTTATACATATATATTATATATACATATGCATAGAAGTATGTTTGTATATGTGTAGATAGTAGATATTTATACTACTCTTTACATCCATTTTGGTGCCATGACAAAGTGATATCCATATCACACACCATGTGCCCAAACACTCTTCAAATGTATAAATAAGCAACTCCAATATGCTCCAATTGTTTCCCAAAGACAGCTATTTTTAAAAAGAGCTGAATGATTCCATACCAGGTTCATTGCAGAGGAATTCCCTGGTGGGTTCTGAAGCAAATAGGAAATAACAGGAATCTTAGAAACTTGTAACCGACCAATTAAACTGTATTTTGGGGGCACCTGGGTGGCTCAGTTGGTTAAGCGACTGCCTTCGGCTCAGGTCATGATCCTGGAGTCCCGGGATCGAGTCCCACATCGGGCTCCCTGCTCGGCAGGGAGCCTGCTTCTCCCTCTGACCCTCCCCCCCTCTCATGTACTCTCTCTCATTCTCCCTCTCAAGTAAATAAATAAAATCTAAAAAAAAAAAAAAAAAAAAAACTATTTTGGAAACAGTACTGACTCGGCAATAACTCACACCAAGAAGATTATACGTGCTTGCAAAGTTGTGTGTTTGGCCTCTCTAATGCTACTGTCAAGTCAGATGTCAAGAACATTGATTAATGAAAGGAAGGGGAGGCAGTGAGTGAAGTCTGTCGACAGAGCCCTTGCTGTGACTTGAGTCCCATGGTAGCTACACGGAGCATTCTTTGAACGCAGGAGACAATATGTGATAAAGCATGTAAAGAACACAGGAAAAGTTGTTCAAAAGCTGTTTACCAAACACAGGTACTCTTATTGTAAATGACCAAAAACCGGTTCCAGGTTGTTCAGCTCACCAGCGTGTGGGTATTGGCTCTCTTGAGTTTTATTTCAGCTCTTTGTGCTGTGTTCGTTCCTTATTTGATTGGCGCATGCTGTCTGTCAGAAGGTCTCTCCAAAGTAGATTACAGAATTCAGAGATATCTTTAAAGTCCATTGATAATTTTCCAATTCTGGATATTCTAACTAGTTAGCCCTCAGCCAATAGCCCAGGTGTAAAACAGGGAAGAAAGAGATTCCCACATTAAAACCAACATGTTTCCGGGGCACCTGAGTGGCTCAGTTGTTAAGTGTCTGCCTTCGGCTCAGGTCACGATCCCAGAGTTCTGGGATCGAGCCCTGCATCGGGCTCCCTGCTCAGCCGGAAGCCTGCTTCTCCCTCTCCCCCTGCTTGTGTTCCCTCTCTCACTGTGTCTCTCTCTGTCAAATAAATAAATAAAATCTTTAAAAAAAAAAAAAAAAAAAACCAGCCTGTTTCCTTTTCTCAATGCTCCTGTGTCCTACCCTATTGAGGTATCATGGGGCATGCAAATGGCTGTGGATTGGTGTAACAATTCATTTTTTGTTAAACTTCTTTTAGCTCTAGAATCTAATCAAAGGCATTTCTTTTGTGCAACATCACTCTGAAGACAACCAAGTGGGACCTGGCAGGCGAGTGTTGGTAACAGACCCTGCATCTGTCTCTTGTCCGTCAGTGTCATGGCTAGCTCAGAAGCTGGCAAAGCATTTTACAGCTTTATAAGTTGCTTCTCAATCCATTTAAAATTAACCCCGGTTCAAATAAAAAATTACACAGACTGAACAGGTTTTTTTGAATATTAATTTCATAAACACACTGTCGGAATTATAAGTGAGCTTTGTCTAAGGAGGAAACTGAAACATAACAAAATGCTTTATTTTTTGGAAAAATGTCCACAAATGACTACATATGTTACTATGAATTTTTGTTCACCCTCTAATGTATTCAAAATAATTAAGAGAGGACAAAAACCTCCCCCCCCCCCGCCCGCCGCACGGATACAATTATTCACATATTCATTAAGCAAATAGTCATGCCTCAAGCCCAGAGTCTGGCATGTAACCACAAGTCAGTCCCTTCTCTGCAACTTTCCGCCTTGTCTCCAGACTTTCTCCCACCACCTAAAGATTCATATTGGATACCAAGTGGTCCCAGTAGCTCACCCAGGCAAGCAATAATGTCCAGGACAAAGTCCCTAATGTATTTTAGGCATCTGCTGATAAAGATGTATTGGGTGTTGTTTTGTTTTGTGTTTTTTGCTCTCCACATGGGCATGTTCCACCTATCCTGGCAAAGAAGGAAAACGGGGCTGAGGGGGCCCTGCTGCAGCCAACAACATCGCCGTCCACTCTGCAGATATTGGTGGAGTCTTGAGGAGCATGAGGACTCGAGACAGGGAAGAGACCCAGCGGTCTCCTTTACCTTCTAATCTAAAGCCAAGTGTCTTATTTTCAAGTCCGGGGTTTTAAACAATCTCATTGACGTTGTGTAGCCAGCAGCTGGGTGCAAAGCTCAGGACTTGCCCCGAGGGACAAGTCTCTTGCCTCTGAGACCACTGTGCCACCTGTGTGTTCAGATGTCACGCCTTCTCTCTGGAGAGCCAGGCCAACTGCCAGACCAGCTGCAGAACTCATTATTTGTATGCAATACTTGACATGGACATAAGACATGGTACCTTCGGTGACAGGCAGGATGTCCATATAATTTAGCATCTGAACTAGACACTTTGGAGAGAGGGCACTATTAATAATCTCACCAGGTCATGAATGGAGGCTGTCCCAGGCAAATGGGGACACATGGCTATGCTAGCCAAAGGAGCCCTATATTCAGGATGCCTGAATTTTCTCGTTAGTAGGTTTGCACTGAAGACATTTATAGCTTCCTCGAGGCTCCACCTCCAGAGTTATATTGCCTGGAAGTAATTTTGAGAATGTATTTTGGGGCAAAACAGATTTGTTGAAGAAAATGTCTTCATAAATGTGTAGCAATGACTACAGAAGTCCTTTTCCCACTTTGCCTTCCCACTGTGGTTGGAGGAGATTCTAGAATTAGAAACAAAACCAAAAAATGAAAGACCTGATCTGAGGGCTTAATTTTGCCCTTCAGGAAACAAACATACAGAGTGGCCAGTGGGTTCTGTAAAAATGTTCCCCATCTATCTTCCATCTTGTGCTCATTTGGTCTGCATTTGAATGACTCTCATTTCATGTTTTGAGAAAAGTTATTGTATCTACAGCCTAGAAACTTTGAAACACTTTGTCACTATCAAGGAAGTGGCTCACGTGTGGAGGGCTCATGATCCCTGCCAGACCACAGCGCGCGGTCCAGTGGGCATCATTTTATGAAAGCGTAAAAGCTTTTGTCTTTCTTTATTTGAAATACGTTTGGGGTACCATCTCCCCGACAAAAACTGCAGTCGTTCAACAAGGAGAGAGACAGAGGACCGGGAGCTGGCCAGGAAGAGGACCAGGTCTGGGGCCGCGGAGCGGGGAGGAGTGTAAATAAAGTAAAGGCCTGAGCAGAGCTGCAAGAAATATTTGGCATTCCTGGCTTCCCACAAAGGGTAGGTCAAGGGGAGGGAACAAGCAGTTGGGATGGAGTGTACACCACAACTATGCTTTCTCAGGCCAAATCCAGTCCACCGTATCACAGAAACGTCCCCGGTGGGAAGACCCCGAGTTTACTCCACAGTGTGGCAAATGCTCCTGGTAATTACACGCGATGCCTGTCTATCTGCAGCACAGGGTCAACGTCTGTGGCCAAGACAGCTGCTGGCTTGGAGGCTGTAAGTTAAATCCACTTTGACGAACAACCGTCCGTGCTTTTAAGGGACGGAGCACTGGACGTGCCCTTCCGCAGGCCCTGGTCAGCACAGAGTCCACTTTCTCGGGCTGTGCCTACAGGCGGGCTGTATCAGAGCCCTGCTATCAGCTTCTTGGATGGGGATTTTGGAAGGGGAGCCACACTCGCTGTTTCCTGGGTAGTGAATTAAAGACGTGCCTCTCTTTTCTCTGAAACTTGGGGGAAGAAAAAAAAAACCCATCATCAATAACAACATAACTGCACGTACATCAAGACAAAAACAGCCGTTGAGTTGAAAAGAGATTTGGTCATCAACAGGCTTTCTTTCTGCCCACCTCTCTGGTCAGGGGGCTTTGGTCCTGCAGCCAGATCTATAGAATGCTGGATTGAGACGACTTCACTAGGTCCCCAGTAGCGGGAATTTCCAGCTACTGGAAATACCCAAGGCCAGTGTAAGCTCATTTGTTTTTCTTAGTTTGAGTCTCAAGTTATAGACTACATAACAGGTGCCTAATGTCCTCAAGTGCTTCTGAGACAAACATCACAGGACAGGATAGGGATGGAAGTATGCATGGGAAATGGGACACTGCGACCCAGGGTCAGCATGTGGACAGACTGCATGTAACCCTTCTCCTGGGAGTCATAGAAACGAAGTGTCCAGGTGACAAATCTGAGAAGGTGCCTCCCATCGTGGCCTTCTTGTCTCCTCGTATGCCAGGGCAGGAGGATGGCCTTCTTGTCTCCTCGTATGCTCTGTCTCATGGCCCAAAGTGAAGTGGTGACTTGGAAATCACATTAAGACCTTGATATGTGGCATGAGTTGTTTTGGAGCATTTTTCTTTTTGTTCCATTCTCATGAACAAGGAGTCCTCATACAGTGGCCTCATGTCTTGCATTTCCCGAGACCGTCCTAATTTCTGCTGTTTTTGTATGCTCATCCTATATAAGTATGCTAGAATCACCTTCCCTCAATTTCAGGTTCAGAAAACATGGTTGCAGAAATCCTGGAGCATCTGTGCATTTTACAGGAAGAGCAGAGGAGGAGAGAAGGGAGGGGCAGATGTGGAGCACCAAGTTCATGACAGGTGACGCACCAGGAATCTGCACAGTTGGGATGTTTAGCTCCCAGAGGGCTGGGCCTTATTGCTCTGATTTTATTTTTTATTTTTTTTTTAAAGATCTTATTTATTTATTCATGAGAGAGAGAGAGAGAGAGAAGCAGGCTCCCAAGGAGCAGGGAGCCCGATGCGGGACTCGATCCCAGGACCCCAGGATCATGACCTGAGCCGAAGGCAGATGCTTAACCATCTGAGCCACCCAGGCACCCATATTACTCTGATTTTAGAAGTGAGGAAACGAGCTCAGAGAAGTACAGCAGCCCACCCGAGGTGCTTGGCTATGAAACCAAGCTTTGAATCCAGATCTGTCAGACTCTAACACCCGTGGCTTTTCTACCACTGTGCAAGTCACTTATTCTGTTATCAGGAAACTTAGGCATTCTTAAGGAGCTAAGATTTATAAACATGAAAACTCTAGATAACAAAGAAGGAAAATAATGTGTTACATTATGACAAATGGTCAGTCCTATTGATCAGATAAGTTACCCATCTGTTGCAAAATGTGATCCATGTATGCACCCAGGTTCTATTCTCAGTGGAATAAATTTCCATTTTTTCATAATTTCTCGAGGAAGATTCCAAATTCAAGGGAGACTGGAGTGTCTTTCAACCCCATGTGGGGTCTGGAACTCAAAAGAATCCAGACCCTCCAGTCAAGATGCTGGCTCTGCTCAGGAAGCACCCCCCCACCCCCGCCCCCGCTCTGTCAATGTCACGCCACATGCTTGATGATGGCACAGTGCTGCAGAAATGGAGGCAGGTCCAAGGGTAGCCCGTCAGCAGGTAGCAAGGGCCGTGATGCTTTGGAAGCACTGTCAGCAAGGAAAATACTTTCCATTCCATAAACGTTCAATGGGTCCCTGCTACATAGAAAGCACAATGTTGAAACATGCTAGGGCTAGGGGCTTACAGTAGAGGGAGATAGAAAACTCAACTGTGTAAGAAAAATGCCATCTGATTGGTACAAACAATACACTCTGCCAGTTCCAGAAGGGAGTGATATCACTGCATCTTCTGGAGACATCAGGGGAGGAGGCATTGGACATAGGCCTTGAAGAATGTGTGGGAGTCCAACAGACAGGGGTGGGGAAGGAAAAATAGAAGCTAAGGCTCAAGGAGGAGAATACAATCTATATAAACAGCAGTGAGTCATCCAGCGTGTCTGGATTGTAGAACATATGTGAGGGAGTAGTAATAAGACTTATTTTCTGGGCTTGCTCTTCACCTTGAACTTCAGTCTATGAAAGAGTCATCACTTCTGGCTTGTCCTCCTGAGGATACCAGACTCTCTCAGTCAGCAGGCGGCACTTGCCCCACGGGCAGGAGGCTGAGCTGCTCTCCTGTGTGTGTGCATATGAGGACCAGGGATACACGAGCAGCAGTGTTTCCTCACTGAGGAACTCGGCCTGGCCTGGAAGAACTAGCCTCGCTGGCCTCGGAAGCTGCTCTGGCCCTGTTCCTGACCTCCTGCTTTCTCTGTCCTAAACTCTGAGCCCCTGGACAGAAGGCTGGGTCTTGTAGCCAGGGGACACTGAGAAGGCCATGTCTCACAGGGGCTCTTCTCCTCTCAGGTCCCCAAAATTCCTGGGGTGGGCAGCCAACACCCCCCTTTCCCTCTGGCTCCAGGCAATGGCTACCTACCAGTTAAGCCAGAAGATGTTTGCCCATAAGATAGAGTCTGAGTGTCAGTCTGAGGTTTAAAACAAAACAAAACAAATTCTGCCTCACTGCATCTGAGACTGTTGACTTCGGGTGAAGTATCTTCTCACAACAACGCCAACACCATTAGCCTTCCTGTGAAGAGAAGTGAGCAATTTAAAAACTTGCTTTAGCTCTTCCCTCATTTCCTTGCCCTGCGAAAGCATCTGGCTCTAAACTGGGCCCCCAAATGCTCAGTGTGATGTCTGCTACCCATCACAGCTGACTGGGGAGTTGTTGGAAATGCAGATGCTGGGCTCACCCCAGACCTGATGAATCACAACCCGGGGGCTGAGAGAGAGAGAGGTCTGCGGGTTTTATTTTTCACGTATCTTCCCCAAGTGATTATTGCGCACAGCCAGGGTAGAAACCACTGCCTCCGGCAAATGTCTTGTAACTTTTGGTATTCACATTACCTAATCGTTGCATCCTAGAATTTCCAGCTGGGAAGAGTTCTGGATGTCAGCGAGCACAGCTCTTTCTAAATTCATGGGAGCGGATGCGAGTCTTGGAACTGGGGACATAGCGGGCAGTGTCTCCTCAGTGGGTCTGACTGGAGAGCAACTTCTCTTGGAGCTCAGATTGGCATCTCTTGGAGCCCAGAATGCTGGTCTAGCTCAACCTTCTCTTCATGCATTTGAAGAAAGAGTGCTAACGCGCCCAATGGCACAGAGCTCTTAGACCTGTAGGCTCACGTCCCCTGCCCATGCTGCTGCGGGCTGACCCCCTCCGTCCCCTGGCTCGGGGTGAGGATGATAGGTGCGAACAGATGAGGCACTTGTGGGAAAACCATGTCCTAGAAGTGTGTGAGGTGATGCACTCTGTTTTGACTTGGGCTTTTTCTGAGCCTTGCTTCGAGACTACAGCAACCACTGAAATCACAGAGCGTCTTAGAATCATTGAGGAAAGGAGACCTTTTTGTCTCCTGAGTCCCCAAATCTGAATTCCAGATTTGGGTACTCAGTAAGCAAAAATTCCCTACATGCACCCCACCTTGAGCGCAGCTTCCGTGGTGGACTCTGAGTGCCTGGAGCACAGGAGTCAACCTCCATCCCCAGTAGCTATCTAGGCTGCCGTGGTCACCAGGGGTGGAAGGTGTAGAAGAGAGGAGGATGAACAGCGGGAGCACGGGAGGCCACAGTGGGAGGCAAGAGGAAGCTGGGGGGGGGGGGGCGGAGAACAGAATGAGGCTGTTCTGATCCCTCACCGGCTCAGATAGCTGGCTGCACGTGCTCACCTGGCACCTGACACTCTGCCCGCTGCCAGTAAAGCGGATCCTTCATCGGATGATGCAAGGACCATGAACTTATGAAGTTATCTGCTTTACACCAGTAGGAAGTCTAAGCATGGTGCCTTGTTCCTACAAATTGTTCAGTGAATATATAAATAATGATGGGATAGTGATGTACCAAGAGTGACACAGCAGGGAACCTTTCCATCTTCAGAGGAAGACTGCTCTTACACACACTCTCCCAGGGAAACTGCCCTCTCTTCCAGAAGGCAAGCCTCTCTGGATATTTGGGGCTGCCTGTTGACCCTCATTCCTCTTCAGCCGATTAGTCAGAGACAGAGCTGTTCCTGGATAACACCCTTACACACACATGCACACTTAATCTGTTTACTTTCGAATCTTTGCCCAGAAGCCTCCAGAAACCCAGACCAGGTCCTGGGTTCCCAGGTCCAAAATTTTTGTACCAAGAAAAACCATTTTAATCTGAAACTTTTAATAGCATATAAATAAAGTGATCCAGGCTCCAAATGGCCCAGGCAAGGCCACCCTATACAGGGCTGTGACTATCACAATAGGTGATTGTTTTTAAAGTGTTTTAATGAGTCTCAAAACATCCTACATAATATCGGCCTCCACTTCAGTCCTCCTGACAGGCTCCAGTAAATAACATGAGTTGACAGGAATAAAACAGCTTGCTCAGGAGTAATTGAGTGGAATTAGAATGAGCAGACAAGAAAGAAAAATTGGTGCTTGGGTCACAAGGAACTTTTTGTTAGGAGCGCCCTGGGGGATTTGGTGGGATGTGGTCCCGCTGACTAATCACCAGTATAGAAAGTTTACAGTCTCTCCACCATGCCAACGTCTTTAATAACTTGAGAAGCACAAGAGGTGGCTGTTAATTTCAAAGACAGTTATATGAAGCTTTTATTGAGTGTGGCTCAGAGTATATAGTTAGCAGCCTGTAAGATAATGAACCCTTTAAATAGGATTTTCAAAAAAAAAACACCCCAAAACGCTGTTTTATTTTTGCTTGAGCCAAAAGAACAGCAATTTTCTCCTCTTATTTGAAAGTAGAAAAATGTATATAAAGTAGGATCTCTCCACTGCGCATGAGAAAGGCAGCTTTTTTCACTGAGGGCATCCGCCGCGCCATAGGGCCATGAGCACGTAGAGGGACGAAGCGGACGTTGTCCTGACACGCCTCTGCCAAGAAGAGTGCAGCTCGGGAAGGGAGGGGTCACATGTGTTGGATACCACCCTCGTTGCCCTGTGAACATTGGCTCCCGGACCCTCTCTCCCCACCCTTGACTGGCAAGACTGAGAAGAAGTGGGGCCCTCTCATGCCCCCAGATGTCACGAAGTGGGCAAACCAGAGACCAAACCAGTGGCTTCTTGAGTTTAAAGAGAAAAAGAACTAACCCAGGAAAGAAGCAGGATTTCACATTGCTTCCCCAGGGGCATGCTGGGGGCCAGAGCCCATGGGTGAGGAGCAAGGTGGGCAGACATTGCCTTTCCAGCCTAGAAGTGGATAAAGTGAAGTGAGCAGCTGATGGGCTTGGCATCTCCAAGCCATGGTGACGGGGCCCTCCCTTTACCCCCTGGCAACATCTATGATTTGAGCTTTTCTCAGTGTCTCTCCTGCCCCCCATCTCCTCCTCTTCTCCCTCTCTCAGTCGCCTTCCCTCCCTCGTCCCCCCACCCCACTGCACTGTATGTATAAGTGCGTGAAGAGACTGAGATAGAGAAGTGTGCCCAGCCCCCTTTGGCAATCATCTGTTGTTTCCTCACCCTATCGTTCTTGTAGTCAATATTCATTAACCCCTTGCCAAGAACAGGGTGTACAAATGTGACAAGGGCAGACAGGGCTCCTCCTTTCCCTCCCTCCACCCCCAACCCCCAGGTCAGTCCTACGGGCTCCAGCTGGCAGTGGGCAGGGACAGTGTTGGTGAAAGGGCAGGTGCTATCCCAACTGCAGGACCAGGCCTGCGGCTGGCCTTGCTGTCTTCCTCCCTCATTCCTGGTGCCTGTGTTGTACCAGCAATGGCTTTCACCAGAGGGCTCCCTGGGCGGAGGAGCAATGGGACCAAATCCTACTGACCGAGGACTAAAAAACAAAGCAAAACAAAACAAAGAAACAGGCCTTCTGTGAGCCGGTCCTGTGGCGCAAACGAAATAATGTAAACAGAAGATTAGTTAAAGGAAAATGAATTATTTCCTGCCTCAGCACTGGCAACAAGCAGAATCCAAGAACTTAATTCAGTCTTGTTGTTAGCAACATACGCTCTGGCTTCACTCTGATTTGTTCTTTTTTTTTTTTTAAGACACACGTCTGTCCCTCACATGATCTGGAGAATTTAGCCACTTCCAGCAGTTTATTCTGCAATCTGCATCAAGTCTGACCTCTTCCTGAGCCATCAGTGCTTGCTAGCCCAGGAAAACCCCTTCTAGAAGCTTCTGGGATCCGGTGAGCCCTGAAGGAAAACTCCTCACTCATTTCCAGTGGTTTGGGAACGTGCTGGGAGCTGCATCCGTGGGAGTGTGGAATGCTTAGGAAGGCGGTTTGTTGGCCACATTGCATTGGAGCCCCGTACAGATTCCGGCTGGTCCAGGGCGTATAAAGAAGCCAGGGAACAGCCTTGTTTTAGGAAAAGAGAGAACTGCTTCTTCTAAAGCTGTCAGGGAGCAAAACAGTCTCGGGGTGGGGGTCAAATTGACTTTTCCACGGGTCCTAACAGAGGCAGGGATGTTTGAACACACTTTTAAAGTTGTTATGCTCTAACTGTTAGTGATTCCCAGCCCTAGCGTCCTAGAAGCACCTGAGATTGAGCCTGAATACGAGTTGCTGTTCCCCTTGCCCCACCGCCACCACAGGAAACGCCTTGGGTGGGGCCTAGGAATCTGGATTTGTAACAAACTCCCTTGGTGACCTTCATGCAACCAGTACGGTGCCCCCACCCGTGAAGCGACGGTGAGTGCTGTCACCCAGGGGCTGCCCACATGGCAGGGACGGCAAAAGGAGCTCAGGCTGAGCTGTTCTGGCGAAGCCCCTTCTTAGGAAAGGTGGATCTTGGAGTTTGGATAAGGCGACGGGGAGGGAATGCTGAGCCCCGGGCGCTCGCGAACACCTCCTCCTTAAGGATGCCAGCTTGCCGACTCGCCGTCCCGCGTCGCTCCGCGGGCGCCCGGCGGCCCCCCGAGATGCGGTCGGGGGCGGAGGCGTGCCGGAAATGCCCGCGTGGGACAAACAGCCCCGCTGGAGGACACTGGTGAGATGCCCTGAAGCTGCCCTGTGGGTCACGCCCAGTACTAGGCTGGGGTCGAGGTGCGGGTTTCTGGCGAGCCCGAGCCTCCACAAAGTCGTCCCCTTTTGCCTCCCCTTCGGACCCCCCTCACCTGTCATGGCGGCCTGTGCCCGGCGCGCATGCGCCGACTGCCCAGGGCCCCTCGGGCTGCTCAGGGGGCCGACCGGGCTGCCCGGAGCCGTCCCTCCCGATCGCAGTGAAGCCCCGAGGGAGGCCGGAGGCGTTTCTGACCATGGGAGTAGTATCATCTCCCCCAGAAGCATTTGACTACGAATCTTCTGGGCAAAGAAGGAGCTTGCTTCCTGATGCAGAGCCCATTTTTCCACAGGGAAGGAAGTACCTTCTGAGCTCTTATCCAGAGTTTGCTCTTTTTAATGGTAAAACACAGGTAAGTGACCATTCAGAGCTTCTCTTCCGGCCAGTGTGGGGTATGGATGTCTGAAGCGGAGAGGCCACCTGTGCCTCACGCCCGGGGTGGGTCAGAGCCGTGGCTGGGATCCGCCTCGGCCTCTGGGAAGAAGGTTCTGCACCACTAGGCGCCCGGGAAGCTGGGGACAATGCAGTCCCAGTCCATCAACAACTATTTACTGAGCCCCTGCCATTGTCAGACATTCTTCTGGACTGTCGGTCTTATGAATTAACTTTTAGAAAAGTCAGGGACACACGGGCTGTATTGGAAGATTTTTCTTTAAGATTTATTTATTTTAGAGAGAGAGAGAGCTAGTGGGGGAGGGGCAGAGGGAGAGGGAGCGAGAAAAAGAGAGAGAGGGAGAGAGACAGAGAAGCAGACTCCCTCCTGAGCGAGGAGCATGCCGACACCGGGTTGATCCCACAACCCTGAGATCATGAGCTGAGCCGAAACCAAGAGATGGACGCCTTACCGACTGAGCCACCCTGGCGCCCCTGTATTGTAGTTTCGTAACTGACCGTAACACCACCCAACCAACCCCCCTTTCCATCTCTGGCACTTACCAGACTCCGCATGGTGAGTCTGGCTATCATATTTTCTGGAGGATTCAGAAGACACCTGGTTTAACACATCCCCCTCCACACCCAGCTTCCAAGAAGTTCTGTCTTTAAGGCGAACTGAGCAGGCTTACTGTCAGGAGGCTGGAGCACTAGTAACCTTATTTTGTGATGTCATGAGTGCAACAGGTTAGTGCCCTGGATGGAGTCTGGGTGTGTGGAAACTCCTCTTCTTCAGAACCGAGTGACAGTTGTAGGGATCATGTAGTCAGGGGCATCATCCCAGCACAGACAACCAATGAGGGAGCTCTGAGAGTCAGGGAAACACTCATCACTTGTGTTCTTTGTGTCCTTGACACTATCCAGGCTCCAAAAGGAGAAATGCTGAGATTGTCTGCACTTAGCCAGGGCTTGAGAGAAGACGCCTCTTCCTCCCGCATCCTGACAAGAGAGGAATGCCCTGACCCTATGGCAGCAGCACTGGGGAAAGCATCCCGAGCAAGGAGCCTCCTCTTGCTCCCTTGGTTCTAAGTCTCTCTTCCCAGTCTTCAGACTGGAGTGGGTGGTGGGCAGCTCAAACCACTCCCCTCACCCTCCCAGTCTGACTTGGGAGGAAGTGGAGCCGGAATTCTACCACTCACTTACTCATCCATCCCTCTATCCACCCAATATTTATTGAGCTGCTACTAGGGGCCTCTGGAACCCACCTGGTGACCTGCTGGTCCAAGTGCCACGTACACACTATGGGGAAGGTACTAGCGAGAGGAGACCAGGCAGGCCAGGTCAGGCCCTGGGAGATCATGTGGCAGAGCAAGGGTGAGGCAGGCAGTGCCTGGCACCAGAGTTTGGGTAGTATCCAGGAAGCCCTCAGGCAAGTGGTAGTGTATGGAGAGAAAGCTGATACCGTGGGGCTCCTAGGGGGCTATGGTCATAGTGTCCAGAAAAGCTGGTCTGCAACCCTCCTCTGAGGAGCTTCTGCCTCCCCCCTCCCCACCCCCTCCACCCCCCCAACCCCACCCCCAGCTCAGCCCTGCCCTTGTGCCCAGTTCACCTGAACATGAAGGGCAGGTACAGGTGCAAAATAGACATTTCTCCCCCACGGGGGCAGCATAGAAAGATCCAAATGCTTCGACAGTGGTTGTAGTTCATTCTCAGGATATCAGCCGGGAGATCACGGGAGCCCTGATATTTGGGCCTTGCCCTACAGGTTCCTCTGTCTGGGGGCATCCCATGGGTGCCCTTCTCACAGCTAGGAGGGTGAGGCCAGGGACAGGGGCGCATGGCCCAGGGACACCTCTCCTGAGAGCTGGTGCCAAAGGATCCCAGTCATTCCCACTGTGCAGGGCTGCATTTCACCCGGCGGGCCCAGCGCTTCCTCCTCACCATGTGCTTGTCTATCCCCGGGACTAGATGGGGGCCTTTTGGATTTCCCAAGTATCCCCTCCTTCCATTTCATAGATTCACATGGAGAAGGCTTTTTTTTTTTTTTTTAATCACAAGGTTGTTTGCAAGGCAGATTAAGCCTAGACTCAAACCGTGAAATCATAGAATACACCACAGGCTGGTACCAAATAGCTGAAGTGAAGAGTCCCTGAGCTGATCATGACATTCAGGTGCTATAGCCTTCTGATCAGGACAGGATGCAGGAAAAGCCGCCGAAAGCCTGTCTCCACGGCCTCGCGGCTTTGATCTCTGGTGAAGTGGCGATTAGTGCAGACAGCGAGCCATAGGTCTTGATTCGTCCATTCAAGCTGGTGACTGCAATTTCCCCGGAGACAGAAGCACAGAAAAGTCAGTAAGTGTTGGGCTGAGCTTTAACCAGCTGTCTCCTCAGAGAAAACCCAGCTGTAGGGGAAGATTGCTGGACCGGCCTCAAGGCAAACGTCTACACACCCTGTGCTCTTCAATCCAGGGGGAGGGCTTGTCAAGGTGTCAGCGGGCAACCGATGACTCTGGTCTTAAGAGCCCTTCAATGGGCCGCAGCCTCTCAGTACAAATGAGGATAACCACGCCCTGGTCTGAGAGGAGTTCCTTCTTCGGCCCCCAAAAATGCCATCAGCCGGGCTGCAGACAGCTCGCTCCTAAACTGGGGCCGCCGGCTTCCGTGGTGGTTGAGTCCATGTGGTGGAAATTCAAACCTCTACACCAATCCGCCCTTCATATCCCTGGGTAATTGTCTTATATTTCTAGGCAGACAGTTGAAATTTGGTCATGGTGTTATTTTGCCGCTTTGGGCCAGCAAATGTAAATGCAGTACCAGGAAAACACTGAGTCCGCAGAGTTGGGGGGCGGGTAGCGGGCACAGCTGCCTTGCGATGGGGAGCAAGAGCGGCCACAGTTCCCAACGACAGTCCCAGTTCCCCTGAGACAGTCCTGGGCCACGCCGACTGTCCCATCCAGTTTACATTCGCTTCTCTCCAACCTCCCCTGGTTTGGCGATGAATTACAGAGCCACTGGAGGGGAGGTCACTTCCCCAGTCCCAGGCTTTATTTGAAGGAATTGATGTGCACGGGCCCTTGGCTTTGGGTGAAGGAAGCGTCTGGGCTCAGGTGGGTGGGGTTAAGTCAGGACACAGGCAGAGTCAGGGGCCTAGTCTTGGGTCTTCTCTCCCCTCAGGCACCACAGGCTGAGCCCAAGACTGGGTGAGTCAGGCTGAGGGGCTCCACTGCTGAGGCATCTTGTGAAATCTGGGGGAGCAGGGCAATCTTCACACTTCCGTGCTGAAACAGAGGCAGCATCTGACAGGACCTGGGAGGTCCCACAGCCCAGGGGTGGGCTTGTCTCACCAGAGCTGAACTGAGCACAAGGTATTACGAGGACTGCATGGATCATACAAGTTCAGATGATATAAAGATGTCTGAGAGTTGTACATTTTAGCTATGTCTTAGGACAAAGATAACACAGAAGGAGAACTCAGAGGTAGGGAAGCTCATGGTGGTAGAGAAAAATGTATCCATGAGGATACTGGCCCATATGTTCTGGAGCCCGCAGAAGGTTCCTCCCGGGCTTCAGGTCTCTCTGTTCAAATCCTGTCCCTCTACTCATTAGCTGTCTGACCTTGGCAAAGTTCCTTAACCTCTCTTAGTTTCCCTGTCCATCACATGGAGAAGATAAGAGACCTGCCTCCCTGAGCTGTCATGAGGTTTAAGATAGATAGTATAAGTATGGTGGTATTTGTGCAGCTCACTAAAAAGTCTTACCTTCCTCCTTTTAGGCACATGGTGAGACTGCATTTCCCTAGCCCCTTAAAGTTGGACTTACCCATGTGACTTGCTTTGGCCGATGAAATGAGAGTAGAAGGTTGTGTCACAGGGCTCCAGCTCCCTCCCTCCCCGGGGATGAGCACAGGGCTCCTAGGCGAGTGCCCAGGGGAGGCTCTGACAGCAGTGCAGGGTCCGGTAGGCATGCAGGCAAGGGCCAAGAGGTGCTGCAATGTAGGTGTTCATGTTAACATGCCTCACTGATAACATCAAACTGGGGATGCCTGAGAACACTGGCTCACCCGTGAAATGGGTACTTTGTTAAGACCTGACGCAAAGGCTGTGGTCTTCTTCCACCCCAGAGCCCCTCTCACTTCTGGACAGCTAGTACTTTGTGATAGGCCCTCCCTTTCTAGAACCTCCCTTGGGGGTCCTTCTCTCCCCTCCCAGACGGCAAGCTCTCCCAGGGCAGGAGATTCATCTTTGCCTCCCTCACAGAACCTAACCATACTCGTGTTTCGGGGGTGCTCAAGCAATACTGGTTGGACCAGCGAATGAAAGGCCATGAAATGCATGCACCTAATTCTCCAGCTTGACAGCAACTAGCGAAACTTGAAGCCTGAACTTACCAAGGAAATTCATAAAACGAATTCATGAAACACCCTGGCCCTTTACGGGTCCAGGGAATGCTGGCGATCTTTATGTGCTCTTTATGTGCATTGTGAATTGACCGGTTTCTTAAAAATCCCCTCCTAACCACGATTTTTCTGAGGTAGAACCACTTTATTTTATTTTATTTTATTTTATTTTTAAGATTTTATTTATTTATTTGACAGGGAGAGAGAGCACAAGCAGGGGGAGCTGCAGGCAGAGGGAGAGGGAGAAGCAGGCTCCCCGCCGAGCGGGGGGATCCCAATGTGGGGCTCGGTCCCAGGCCCCTGGAATCACAACCCAAGCCAAGGGCAGACGCTTGACCGAATGAGCCACCCAGGTGCCCCTAGAGTCACTTTATTATGTAATGAAGGTGTGAGAAGGTAAGAGGCCCAAGGGAGTTTTTACATTACTGGAAAAGCTTTAGACTCATGTTGAAAGATTGGTTTAGAGCCCCAAGTCGACATGCTCCTTCTGGGGACCCACTGGGCCACAGAGCAAGGAGCGCCGGTCCTCAGCTGCCATGTTGGGTCTGCATGGCTTCCAGGGGAGTTGGATACTTTTTAATGAGACATATTTCCCCTATTTAACCACACATTCCCTACACAGATGGTATTTATGCTCAGGAGATGACTCACACTCTTTGTCAGCATACCTTTCTATATTAAATACCCCATCAAGTTCATGCTCACTGGGCTTCAGAGTGGGCTGGGCGGTATTAAAAGATCCTCTTCTTTCTCTCTAGGAGGTGTGTGGCTTTTGGAATTTACCCCCAAGTGCCCCTTTCTGTAGACTGTGACTTCGTGGGACTTCTCTGTTTCACATCTGGGCTTAGAGCCTAACTCTACCACTTAACTAGCTATGTGGTCTTGAGATTCTTACTGTCTCTGTGCCTCAATTTAATTACTTATAAAATGAGAACAGTATTACTGATCCCCTAATGTTGCTGGGAAAATCAAATGGGGTTGTGGCACGGGAAAAAGATTGAAGCAAATATTTTTTGAATGAATAAGTGACTAAAGCAATAATAGAACTATAAAAAATTATCAACCAACCCATCGTGTATGACTACCGTTTACGTATCCGAGAAACAGTTCTAGGTTCTTGAGCACACACTATCTTAGGGTAAGTGAAGGGACGGGGATGTGAACCTACATCTCATGGGCATCCAAGGTCATGCTTTTAACTCCTGCCTGCATTGCCTCTTCCACACTTGTAATAAACTCTTTTGTCACTAGAGACTCCCTGGGATAGAATGACGAGCTTCTTTAACTGTGGCTTCCTTTACTCTAATGTAACTGAGATTCTCATACTTTTATAATTTACTGAGTTTAAGAGGAAAATATTTCTATGACATGTATTGGCATGAACAAAGATCTTGGTGTCTACATTAAGTAATCAATGCCAAATATTGGAATCAAGTACCTAGCATCTGTTACCTGTTACTCTGAGCAAAGAGTACATTAGGCTTATGCCCCAGAAATAACTTTCCTGAGAGTGGGGACAGGAACTAGTCATTCACTACTTACTTTCTGGTTGGTGAAACTGAAGTACATCACGACAACTCTACACTTTGGGCAGATAGTGGTCTTCCCTTTCCAGTTGCCAGAAAGAGTTTCATTTTTCCTTGACACCGTGCTTTCCTGGGTTCTGGTAACTTTCAATGACTTTGAATTCCTCCAGCGGCACTATAAAAGAGTGTACAAATGTTTGCTCAGAACAATGCTGGATTCTGTGTGGTTGCTTCAAACAATAGTGGTCCTGACCTTCGTCATAGAATCAACATAGGAACTATCATTTACTATTAGATTCCTATGTTCTAGGGGCTATGCGAGTCACTTCATGTATATTATTAAAGTCAGGGTAGGCCAGTTTATGCTGTAATAACAAAGACCACCAAAGTCTTAGTAGCTAATAATAAGTTTACTTCTTGATCTCATTAAATGTCTACTGCAGGTTGGCGAGGGGGCTCCGTTCCACATTTCTTCACATGTCAACCTGGAATAAAAGAACTTCTACCTACTCCATCTATTGCCTTGCTCGTTGCCATGGCAGGGGGCTCACGACAGTGTCTTATACTGGCTATTAAATGCTTCTGCACAGAGCAACACAGAGTCCTTCTACTCTCATTTCACCAGCCAAAGCAAGTCACACGGGTAAGTCCAACTTCAAGGGGCTAGGGAAATGCAGTCTCACCATGTGCCTAAAAGGAGGAAGGTAAGACTTTTTAGTGAGCTGCACAAATACCACCATACTTATACTATCTATCTTAAACCTCATGACAGCTCAGGGAGGCAGGTCTCTTATCTTCTCCATGTGATGGACAGGGAAACTAAGAGAGGTTAAGGAACTTTGCCAAGGTCAGACAGCTAATGAGTAGAGGGACAGGATTTGAACAGAGAGACCTGAAGCCCGGGAGGAACCTTCTGCGGGCTCCAGAACATATGGGCCAGTATCCTCATGGATACATTTTTCTCTACCACCATGAGCTTCCCTACCTCTGAGTTCTCCTTCTGTGTTATCTTTGTCCTAAGACATAGCTAAAATGTACTACGACTCTCAGACATCTTTTTTTTTTTAAAGATTTATTTATTTATTTATTTATTTGAGAGAGAGAGTGAGAGAGAGAAAGAGCACAAGAGGGGGGAGCGGGAGAGGGAGAAGCAGACTCCCTGCTGAGCAGGGAGCCTCTCAGACATCTTTATATCATCCGAACTTGTATGATCCATGCAGGCCTCGTAATACCTTGTGCTCAGTTCAGCTCTGGTGAGACAAGCCCGTGAGTAGAGTCCAAGAGAAATGGTTCCTTGTGCCAAAGGTAACCTTAGCAGGTCATCTCCAGATACCTCACGTTATAGATAAGAAGGGTCTTGCCTTTTATCCAAAGCCCATGACCCGACTTATAATTCAGACTGCTTTGATTGGTGGGACTTGGCCCAGCTATGTCTATGCATGATGTCATATTTTAAAAAGAAGAAAAAGGCATGGAGTGTAGCCCTGGTGGGCAGGCTATGATGTGCTTGAACTTGATTGCAGCTGTAACTGGGGATTAGGCCAGAGTGGAGGGTTTAGTATCCTCAGAGTCTGAAATCTCGCAGAATCCCACCTCTAGAATTCTTGCACACATTATCAGAAAATCTCCCTGCACTTTCTTAACTTTGCCATCCTGAGATCTTAAAGAAAACACTAATTGTATGTTTGGAAATCCAGAAAAGGAAAGGGGGTGAAGGACACTGAGACCAGCCACTCTAGCCCTGGCTAAGCCTCTCTTGGCGTAGGCCCCAGGGATGAGCTTGCCTCTGTGGATTCCCAGCCGGGAAGTACCACCCTGGTTTATTTTCAGAGGTGGAAACTCAAGCAACAATTATCTCCTGTCACAGCAAATTAAAAGCCCAGGCTCAGCCATCCCAGGAACAGGGAGAGCAGAGCCCGCGGCCAGCAAAGGGCCATAATGACAGGCCAAGGCTGGTGCATTTCCTTTAAAGGCATGAGCCACTCAAGAAACACACAAAATAAACAGAGACATAAAAGTCCATAGCAAAGGCCCACAAGTGAGAGCAAGAGTCTGTGCCAAGATCAGAGAGTGTATTTTGATTCCGTGGGGGATCAAGGATTGTGGCAGCAAGAAGGGCTCAGTGGAGGATGAGTTTTGGTTTGTGTTTGAGATAATGGGGAAAGCTATTGCGCATAACACTGCAGAGGGTAGGGATGAGTGGCCCTGCCTGTCACACACACACCCACACACAGGAATGCATGTTCTCACATATGCATGCTCACACGCTCACACGCTCACACACACACGCACACATACTCATCACTATGGCCTCAAGCATGCTGCCACTCACTTCTGTTAGAATCTCCGTCCCTGCCTGGACTCCTGCCTACCTTGCCCTGGACAGGGCAGCCTGGTGGCCAACGTTTCTGCTTGGAATCCTTCTTATCTCTTATGTTCGGTGCCCTGCCTTATTGCCAGGAACCTAAGCAAAACTCCCCTCTTTGAAGTCACCTCCAGGACTGGGGCTTCTGACCTCCATCACCCTCCCCTTGCAACTCCTTTCTGGAACTGCGTCTGCTGCTTTATGTCAGTGAGGACTTGTTATGTCAGGTTGTTGGAAGTGAGTTTGGGCTTTGTTATGGTATAAGATCCACAGAAGTAGAGATTTCTTCTTTTTCCTTATATTTGTGCCTCGTATGTTTATCTTTCAAAAAGTGTTTTCACATCCATCATCTAATTTTGTCATCAGTATTGCCTGGTGAGGTAAGTGGGTGGGGAAAATCATTCCAAGCACCAATGGGAACGTATATGGCGAGGTGGCTAAGAACTTGGGCTTTGGCTGGGCACGTTGCTGATCTCTGTAAGCCCCAACTCTCTCATCTCTAAAACAGGGATAAAAATAGTTTCTGCCCATAGGTTATTTTTAAGGATTAAATGAGCTAACATGGGTAACATGCTTACCTCACGCAGAGAAAATGCCCGGTAAAATTGTCATTATTTCAATAGTGATGGAGGTTGGGCTCAGAGAAGTTAATATCCAAGGAGTGGCAGAGTGGTGGGAGAAGCAGAGGGGTTGGAGGCACTGGATTCTGGTTCCATTTGCCATGTGTCCTTGGGCAAATGGCTTTGCTTCTCTGATCCTCAGCTTCTCCATCTCTTAAATAGGAATAATACATCGTATATCACACATGTCACATCATTAATCAAAAGTACTTTTGAAAGCATATTGTAAAGTGTGCCCAAAAAGTTCATTTACTAATCCACGTAAATTCAGGCAGCAGGTCAGCACTGGAGCCACATTTCCTCATCCCTAGTGTCCTTTCGAGCGGTCTGTGCTTTCCTCCAGAGCCCCCTCGGGGCCTCCATAAATGCTATTGACCACCTGTGGGCTGGACAAGCGGGCTGCATACCACAGCTCTGGGCACCCAGCATTAAGCAGCAGAGGTCCCCAGCCTGCCACCCCTGCCTGTCTCCTGCCTGCTCTCCACGGACATTGGGAGTGTGCAGAGAAAGCAGAGCTCAGAAACCAAACTCATTTCAGCTGTTCCTGACTCCTCTGCCTTACTGCTGCTGTTGGCCAAGAGAACAAGAAGGAGTATGAGAGAGATGGAGGGAAATAGATCCAAGTACATTAGGGACAGGGCCACCAGGACTCAGCTTAAGAAAGGGGAGGGAGGGACCTTAGAATCTACACAGCCACCTGCCCAGGTTGCAAAGTAGACCTCGCAGGTGGCTTGTGACTCACATTATCCATCTCACTTTACTTAAAGATGAGCTGATGAGCTGATGAGCAGGTGAATGTTTTACTAGCATTGTTCCCATTGGCCCGCAGATTAATTTCTCTGAAGCCAGCCTCTTTTTTGGCTTGCAGGGAGAATGTGGTCTGCTCTCCGCTGCATGAAGTCACTTCAGTCTTCCCACTTGTTCTTGGGCAAATTCAGGCCAGGAGCTGCCACATGACCTGAAAAGAACACCATGGCTCTTGCTCAGAGAACAGCTTGCTTTGGATGTTTCGCGTTAGTTGTGAAGTTGTTCTGGAATCATCTCAAACCCTTCAGAACAAAGTTCCTTTGAAACGTTCAAGTTGATCCAGGCAGGGTCAGGGCTGGAGTCCTCAGTTAAGCCTATCCTGAAATACCTTGTTTTCATCCTCCCTGTGTCTGCATGCCCTTTTCTAAGCAATATTTGCTCCAGAACAATTAAGAGGTTTCTGAGATGCTGATTGGATGATGAAGAGGCAAGCATGCTCTCACCATGTGGCCAAACGGACTGGAGGGGGTCAAGATGCATAGTTTTGGTCCCAAGCTTTACTGCAGACTCCCAACTTGACATTGGGAATATTCCCAAGACCCTCTATTAGGCATATATGGTTTGGTCCTTGATTGGTTAGAAAGATGAGGTGGGAACCAGTGAGACTCTGAGCCTGAGCCCCAGATATAAGATCATACCATGTCCATTTATTTAAAGAATTACATGTACCAGAAGAGTAGGTCTTCGTGAATTCATCAGGTTCATAGTTCCAACTTTAGTCAAAAGGACTACAAAATGGTGGAGGATCAAAAGTAATTTAAATGAGAAAGATGATGTTAAGAGTACCTTTTGTACCTGACTTCAGTATCTATGCAATTTTATAGACACTTTCCTAGTGTCTTATTTAAGGACTCAGTTATCTATTTCTGCACAACAATCTATCTCCAAATTTAGTAGCTTAAAACAAAAATCATATATTTGTTTAGAAGTCTGTAATTGGGGCACCTGGGTGGCTCAGTTGGTTAAGTGTTTGCCTTCGGCCCAGATCGTGATCCCAGGGTCCTGGGATCAAGCCCTGCATCGGGCTCCCTGCTCAGCAGGAAGCCTGCTTCTCCCTCTCCCATTCCCCCTGCTTGTGTTCCCTCTCTCGCTGTGTCTCTCTCTGTCAAATAAATAAATAAAATCTTTAAAATAAAAAAAAGTCTGTAATTGGGCCAGGCTTAATCAGGCAGTTCTTCTGCTGGTCTCACTGGGGTCATGTGTGCTGTAGTGAGCTGCAAGTGAGGGGTTGGGGAGCAAAGAAATGACAACTCAGGGGCTGCCTGGTCCAGCTGTCCAGTCCCACATCTGGTGCTTCTGTGGTGATGGCTTGAGTCACCGGAATGATTGGAGTTCTCTCTCCATGTGGTTGCTCATCTTCAAGGAGACCAGCCTGGGCTTCCTTACATGGGAATCACAGAGCACCAAGAAGGGGAGAACAGGCACTCAAGGTCTAAGGTCACTTCTGCCACATACTGTTGATCAAAACAAGTCACACAGCCAGCCCAGCTTCAAGGGGGAGGGCAAATAGGGTCCACCTTTTATTGGAAGGGAGAAGTTCACATTGCAAAGAAGCATGCACCTAGGGATGGAGGCCATCCTTAGAATCTACCACAGTCACTAAAGCTGTCTTTATAAATGATTCCTCTCACCCTTTAGGAATGGCCTGCCCCTTAGTGGCAAGGACAGATGGGGACCCCAGCTCTGCCTTTCTCTGGCTGAGTGAACTGAGGTAAATCATTTAAGTGGGAATATAGAATGATCATTTATGGGATCCCGGCTCTGTATGAGCCCTGTACATACGTCATCCTATCTAACACTCAAAACAACTTTTGCATAAGTTTTATTCACATTTTATTACTAAGAAAGCTGGGGTTCAGAGAGAGTTAATGACTTACTCAGTGTCACTTGGTTATAAGGGAGGGAGCTGGACGTTCCTTCATCTGTACAATGGGAATCATGAAACTTACCACCAGCACATTTGGGAGGATAAAATGAGACCCCATATGTGGAGGTGCCTGTGAAATCCCAAAGCACTGCACACATGTCAGTTGTAGTTTTCATCGAGCTGGGCAGACTTCTTCAGAGGAAGGGGGGTGGTCTAGGAAGGCGCCAGAGCCATCTGAGCCAGACACCAACTGTTGTGTGTCTCTCAGCTGCTATTTGCTTTGGCTTCAGACCAAATGCTCTATCCAGTGCCTTTGGTAGTGATGGACAAGAAAGAACCCTGTGGGCCAGGTGGCAAGCCTGGGCATGCCACAGGTGAGGACACAGGCTTCCCCCACAGTCTACGCTTCCACTGGAAGAAGGGAGAGACAGTAGCAAGGCTCGGGCTGCCTTGGTGTTGTCTTCAACTGCCTGGGGCCAGGGGTGGAGGAATTGCATGTTTTTTCATTGACTCAAGATCACACATACACCCTGGAATTGTCCTGAGCTTACTTTTCCCCAACTCTGCCTTTCACCAACTCTCTTCTCAATTCTTTTTCACTTCACCTTATTTGAACCTTATTCCCTTATACTGAACTCTTCCCCATCTTCAGCCTATATACCCACTGTTTCCTCCACATCTGTGTCTTATCTGACACATGAATTTTTTATGACCTAATGCTGAGGCCAGGAGGCAGGGGCAGCTTCTCCACCCATAGGCAAGAGCTCCTCCTTTGAGCTTCCTGCCACTCAGATGCACCACGACCTCTCTGCCCTCCTCACTGCTGGGATCTGCCCACCTCTCATCAGTTACTACCGTCTTTCTTGGAGGATTCTGGGAGCTCACTCACACCTCCCGGCCATGACCAAGGACAACTTCAGCACTCCTCTTATCTTCAGAGTTCCTTAACTTTTACAGCCCCATTGCCCTTCACCTATACCCCATGACAGCTGAATACACATAGTGAAAGGCCTCCCATGGGGAAGGAAAACCAAAGCCACTATGTAGCCAAAGGTGGCAGAACCAGGATCCATGGGAAGATGTTAAAGAGACAGGTTTCAGCTGTTAATCAGGAGGAACTTCTTACCATAGCTGTCCCCTGCTGAGAGAGGGTGCTTTGCCTGTTGACTACAGAAAGTGTTTGCCAAAAAAGCCTGATGTAGGTGATAAAAGAAGAGTCAGATTCGGACCAGGAAATCTGGTTTTGAGTCTGTCTCAGCTCCTTACCAACTATGGAGCCTGGATAAGACTCAACCTTTCTTAACCTGGATAAGAAAACCTTTCAGTTTTCTCATACTTAAAAATGAGGACGAATAGCTACCGTACTAGGTCATAGTGAAAACCAAGTAAGTTCGAGAGTGAGAAAAATAACTGTCAACTAGAGGATACTCAACAAATATCACTATAATCCCTGGGGAGACAAAGCATATGAGCCTATAACTTAAACAAATCCAATTTTTTGTTGTTGTGGCTAACCAAAAATGAGAGAAGACAATAGTGGATTCCAATTGATTAAGATGATCAGTTGAATCCATACATCTATTTTCACTACCTCTCAAAATCTTAAAAATTTTTTAAAGGCATAAGCCAACAAGAGTAGAAAAATAGGAAAATAGACCATGGTAGCAACATGGTGAAAGGAATGACGGTAAGCCTGAGCAAGCTGAATCCTCGGACAGCTGTGAGAAAGTGGAAAGGGAGCCCAATTTATCCCACCAAATCTCAAGCAATCAGCTGCCAGGACACTGGCAGCCAGATCTTCACTCTCCAGGCGAAAGAATAGACATGTTTAATCTGAAAAACCTGACCAATTCAAGAGGAAGCACCCCAAGAAACTGACATTGGGGTTCCAGCCAGATCACCCTATGAGGAAGTTAACATTCAATCAAGGCCACTCATGTTTTAAAGCTTCCAACCAGCTTTTTAGAGCCTTAAACATGTAAAGATAACCAAGGACCATCACATAGATGAGGAAAGCCTCACATGAAAGAGAAAGCAAAACAAGTTTAAAAAAATGAAGCAATTTCGAGGAAGTGGAGACTTTGTAAAGAAGAGAATGGGTGTGTGTGTGTGTGTGTGTGTGTGTATCTCCTAACTCTGTCTTTATATCTTTAGGGAGATAAGACATTTCAATCCTGAAACAGATTAAAAAGAAACATTATTAAAATGAAACATTCACAGAGGAAAAAAGGAGCTCTTAGAAGTTACAAATATGAGAGCAAAAATGAAGAACTCAGCAGAGGTGTTAAAAGATAAAGTTGAAGAATCTTCCAACCAATAGAGCAAAAAAATAGGAAATAGGAGAGAAGATTTAAGAAAAGTAGAAAATGACTCGAAGAAGTCCAATATGCAAATTGTAAGAGTCCCAGAAAAAAAGAAGAGAAGAAGAGACAAAATGAGGGGAGGAAATCAAGAAAAAAAAATATTTTTTTCCAGAACTGAAAGACAGACAAATACATAACCACATATATACAAACTTTCCAGAACTGAAAGATGTGAGTGTCCATATTGAAAGGACACAACAAGTGCCCTGCCCAATGAATAAAAATAGACCCATATCAATGCAAATCATTGTGAAATTTCAGAGCACATGGGACAAAGTTAAGATCCCACAGGCTTTCAGAGAGAAAACACAGAAAGAAACAGTTATCAGAATGACATCATCCTTTTCAGTGGCCATGTTGAAAGTTAGAACTGTGAAGCCACTCCTTCATAATTCTGAAAGCAGATTTGCAACCAGAAAATTCTACAGGCAGACAAACCATCAATAAAGGTGAGGATAGAAGGAGGACATTTTCAGACATCTAAGATTTAAAAAAATGAATTTCCTCCTCACCCTTTCTCAGAGAGTTTTTGTAGGATGTATTCTACCCCAATGGGGGACTGAGACAAAGAAGAGGAAGACATGGGGTACAGGAAAGAGGAGATCCAACTCAAGAAAGAGGCCATGATATTCCCAGGATGATGTGGAAGCATGACCCAGGACAACTGCTGTGATTCAGTTATGAAGGGTAACCAGACCCCATAAACGAGTTAGAGGGCTCCAGGATATTTCTCAAAGCTAACACTGACCATGTGATGTGTTTGAGCAGACTGGCAGGAGATTTGGACAACTGGTAGAGAATTTGAAGTTGCATTAGCATAAGTGCATAGAAAACCAAGCAAACAAAAGGCAAATATATATATATATATATATATACACATATTTATTTATATTTATATATATTTATAGATATATCTATCTATATACACACACACAAACACACACATATATATGATAATTATTAGCTCCATGGAAAATAAAAAGTTGTTCATGAAAGGAAACTAAGTTTACCAAATAGCTCAGCTGTGAATATTATTTACATAGTCATAAAAATGTAAACACTGAATATTGATCTCACCAAAACTATAATAGGACTGCAGTGGGAGAATGGGGGAACTGGAAGGATATGTGTTGGGGGATAAGGGGATGAAAGAGAACTAAATTCTCTATCTTCTATGGCAGAAAGTCAACCAGTAAGGCCTAAAAAATGAAAAACCAAGAAGTAGCAATGCAAGTGGAGAGCCAGTCATTCAAGTGGAAAATCATTGCCTCCAGGGAAGGGAAAGTGAAGGTGGGGTACTGATAATTTTTTTAACCAGTCTGGTAGAATAGTTTGATTTGATAAAATACTACACTTGATAAAAATAAAAATTAAAAATTAAGTAGTATAGATGATTCTCTCTGCCATTCCATGTATAAGGTTGTTGTGCCTTGGGATAAGAGTGAGACCAGAGACATGGGTCTACCTATTGCCCCACATCCCAAATGCCTGTCATATGAGAACTTCCAAAGGCGATATTAACAATACTCCTTTCACCCTCCATGCTGACTTTGGAACCTAATGCCTGCTTAGAATATGTCTACTCTTTATGAGAACTTCTCCAGTTCTTTTCAACTCCTAGACAGGGCATACAAATATATAAAACCAACTAAAGTTACACAGGGACTAAGGGTTGGTGAACAACTGAAGGGGCTGGAGGCAAGGAGAGGTCAGGGAAGGCTCCCTGGAGGAGGCATTCTGCTCCTTGAAACGGTACACCAGCCTACCTTATTGATGCATTAAATTAAAGCATGTCTGAATGGATGCATTTTAATGTTTTCCTTTTTTCCATGTAATTAAGCACCCAAAGTCACAGCTGAAGGAATTGATATTTTCAGTGCCCAGCATTAAGGCATTATATAATGGGAGAAGTATGTGTCTACTGTCTAGCTGGTATACCCCATGATAAGGAGAGGGGTTCCAATAGAGTCAGCAAGAATGCCAGATTGCAAGCAGCAAGTGCATAAATAATAGGATGCAGATCCTTTGATTTTCTTGACTATATCTTTCACTCAACTTCCACCTGTCTCTGTTGGCTACCACTGGGGCTACCAGAAGCCACATGAGAGCAATCTCCCTGGCAAGGCAGAAGCAAATAGGAGATGAGGGAACATAGGACTTGAAGCAATAGTTGGTTCTTTGGCAAAACAAATAGCTTGTGAGATCCCAAGCTTTAACATATCTTGTGCCAAAAATGCAAAATGCCAAGTGGAAGAAAAGCACTAGACTTCTCAAGGGTCCCATCGGAAAGCCCTCATAAACCTCACTCAAACATGATTGCTCTCATTATCACCTCCCCACATGTTCGGAACCCTTCCCCACCCTCAGAGGAGCACTCAGGTTTCCTCTGGGCTATGACCCAAGCTTGGGAAGGCTTGCAGAACAGCTAGTGTGGGGGGCACTGACTTAGAATGCCCCATTCTCTCCTTGAGCCACCCCCATGAGATGACATTTTTGCATGAACATGAGGCCCGAAAACACAATCTGGAATAGGCTTTGTTGTCATGATAAGCGGTTTTCTTTGGGACGCATTTCCACAAGGCTGCAGTTGTGGTGGGGAGACACTAAACATTCAAGTTAATAAAATCTCCCCATCATATTTAAGGACGAAAACAAATCTGATGAGGTATTGTGTAGGGGGGTCAGTTTAGATCCTCCGGGAAGCGGACTCCGAGCTAAGAGATGGCAGGTAAGGCGTTTACTGGGAGATAAGCCTGTGAAAGGTAAAGGGGGCATTGGGCAGGGAAGGTCTTCAGCTGGTGATTATCTGAAATGAAAGGGGGGGCGGAGTAAAATTGGGTAAGGAAAACCTCAGGCAAACTCAATAGAAACGCTAGAACAAAGATTGTCCATTAGAGGAGTCCCACATTGGACAGAAATGGCCATGCCGTAGTGCCCCTCCCCCAAAGGCTCACTCATGGCCCCAGGGGCTGCAGCAGAGCATGAAATCAGCTCTAACGCTGTGGGTTGAATCCAAAGGCACTGGGATGGAGGCTGCCTGCTAACTGCACTTCACACAGCTGAATGTCAACTTCTTTCTCGAAGGAAGTTGTCAGGAGCTTGGCTGTCACAGTAGGGATGACCATAAAATAATAAAATGCCAAGACATTCTGAATTTACGCATTAGGCCAAGATTTAACAAATGTGGAAAGAGTATTGCAAAACCCTGTTTATCTAGAAGAGTATATACTGAGCTGATTGAAATTGGAATGATCTGGCTTTCTATCCAAGGTCATATGATAATCTCATTGATTTATTATTTTTTGATTCATCATCAGCAACTGTTTATGGATATCCTATTATGTACCAAGCACTACACTTTGCTTGTATCCACCAAGAGTTGACATGAATAGAATCAAATAATTAAAACAACTCATGATAAGAACTGATGGAAATGCATGTAAATTATTGAAGAAGCTTGGGGAAAAGAAGGGCAAAACTGCACAATAATTAAAGCATTTTTTTTTTTTTTACCCTCAGATAGGGATCCTGCCATTCTACTCTATATCACGTGTGCTGGCTTAGATGTGCTTCCAAAATGGATTGGAATAGATTAGGCAAGTGTTAACCATCTCTAGAGCAGAAAGTTCTATCTTGAAAAAGAGGTCAAGGTCAAGGTCTATCTTGAAAAAGAGGTCAGTTACTAAATTTAGACCATACCAGTCCAGTTTTAGAAACTGGAGCACCTACCCCATCCCAACCAGACTTGACCTTAACCCAGGTGGAGAAAGCTATGCTGATTTCAGCCATGGAAATAGAAAGGTCATGGGCTTGGGGACAATTTTGCCACCTGAAAAGGCCATGAGACCACTTTTTCTCATTGGGATTTCTTTTCCTTTTGGCCACATAGGGGTATAAATATTGACCAAAGAGTTCACATGTTCAATCAACCCTTGATGTGCATTTTTCCAGAGTGAGGCTCTATAGTAGATATTGGGGGAATGGAATGGGGTATAACACATGGCTTCTGCTCTTAAGGGACACATAGTACCAGGTCCTAAAAAACCCACCAATTCCTATGGAGCTTTTCTCATTTCCTGTAGGACCCTTTCTGAGATTCTCTGCTAGCTCTGATCACATGACCTTGGACTATCTGAGTCTATCTCTTTCCTGGGCTGAGGCTACTACCCTGAGCTTCACAGCCTCCAAACTGATCAACCTTTCAGTCTGTAGTTTTTCTATTGCTATTTTGCACTGACTTCACACTGTGGGGGCCTTAATACCGCCTGAAGCCATTACACCTACCTGGCCGGTGTACTGGACCTCCCATTATCCTGATGGGCACAGATTGTGATCAAAGCTAGTCCTTGTGCAATCCATATTAGTGTGCAGTTATCTGCAGTGACTCAGCAATCGGTGGCATTCTCTGAAGACCTGTCACGCATTTCTTGAGATGTTGTTGTAACAACAGGGAAAAATAGATCCACCCTACGAGCACTGATACAAAACCAACTTGCGAGTGCAGAGTAACTTGCATCTTAATGCAGAAAAAATATACAAAAATGTATCATATTCTATTCCTAAAGCTTATCCTTTATTTCCTTGTTCTGGAGGGGAATAACAGGAATTCTGTTGTGTTTTCTTTATTCTTTTCCTTTTTAGCCCATGGCCTTCATATTTTAGCCACAACTCACCCCGTCGGTAATAGAGGCTCTATTATGAGCCACATGCTTCGTCAAAAGTAAACCTCACATTCTTCTTCTAATTGTTGCCCCCTGACAGGTCGAGGAAAATAGTGTTGTTTTCATAGTGAAGTCACAGTCATAAATCTCCCAGGATTAAGACTCTCGAAGCCATCCAGCATGCTCATATCATCATGAGGACTCCTTCAGGGTCACTCGCTGGGAAAGAGAGAGAGGGACTGAGAGAGAAATTCTTTTTAGAAAACGTGAATTCTGGAGGAGAGCGGCACATTCACCAGCCTCCGCTCCATGTGGACTAGTCTCGTGGGATCATGAATGGGAGGTCCAGATCTAATTTTTCATCTAAACAAGATGAACCTCTGAGATCTCTTTTTTTACTCCCCTTAGAATCCCCCATCCTGGTGTTTCCTCCCCCTCCTCCCTAGCTCCTCTGTGCAGTTTGTTCATTTTTAACCTCCAGCCCACAGTAATGGGGGGGTTGGAGCACTGGGCTTGAATGAGAGAGAAGCAGGCTCAAATCCTTCCTTCTCTGCTTTCTGGCTGGTGACCCGCGGTGCTCTCAGCCTGTGGCTGCAGCTGTAACTGAGAAATAATAACTTCATGGGGTTATTGGGGGAACCAAATGGCATAACATATATAAAAACGTCTGGCACAGAGGCCCTTAATACCATCCATCAGTCTCCACTCCCCTGACGGAATGTTCTTCTGAAACACATTCACTCAAGGGGTTCGCCTCCCCCAAGGTGGGATAGCTGACTTGTGAACCAAAGTCAGCTGCCATGAGCAGCTAATAAGGTCCAAGCTTAGGATGGAAACCACTCAGCTCGACGGCAGTAATGGCTGCCATCTACCTCCCCATGGAGCCAATGCTAAAGGTTTCCACAGAAGTAAGAGAACTCATTTGCCCTCCCCTTTTCACTTTTCCTGCATTTAGAGGGCCTGACATTGTCCCAGGGGAATCAAAATAGATAAACTTGCTTACGAGAGTGAGTAAATTTGTCAAGATATTTTTCTTTAGCCTTAGAAATATTGTCTACCGAACACCACACTCTCTCAACTACCTCTTTCCTCTTCTCTCTCCCTCCACACCTATGTCTCCTTACTTCCTGCCAACTTCATTGTTGCCAAAAACAGTCACTTGAAAAATGACCTAAAGGATTGTTAAATGAGATGAATAAGTTGTGTCACTTAAACTAAGACTAGAACACTCAAGAACTCCCTCTCATGATGAATCATGGGGAAAGTCCTCAGTCTGAATTTTAATGGCTTCCCCATTTGGCCCTGTCTGGCTACCCTCAGCTCTTGCTGGGTCCCAGTATGGACCTGTCAGTTTTCTCCACTCTCCATCTGTGTCCTTCCTCCTCTGGCCCAGCCCCAGTTGGGAAGAGAGAGAGGGGAGGATTTCTGATCCTCTCCCTGGAGAAAAGGTAAGGGGGCTTCCACTCTGTACTAAGACGACTCCCCCCAGATTTCTGAAATCAAACACATCTCACTGTGGGCATTCATTTCTCTGCAGAGACTCTCAACTGGGCTCCATTGCAGGCCTTTTAGTAACTTAACATGACTCTTATGTATGAGAACCTAGAGCTCTGGCCTTATCTGCCATTATAAAGTTTTCTTATATTAGGTAAATATAGAGGTTCCATTTTAAAATTGCTTCTCCCTAAGCATTGGGTTTTTTTTTTTTCTTTGTTTATTGAGGGTTTTTTTTTTTCCCCCATAACTGAAAAACCAGGGAAAGGGGGCAAGGGAAAAAAAAAGCCTCAGTTTACCCTGCTATGCTTACAACCTTCACAAACCTAACTACTACATCATACATCAACAATTGGAAATTAAGCTTTAGAACTGCCAGAAAAGAACATGGAAGTAAATTCATATAAACCAGAATTTCTCATTATGGGAGAGGAAAGAATACTGCTAATATAATATTCTCTGATTTTATTTATTTAACAAAGAAGACATTATTACATTGGGCTGTTGAATGTAATGCTGTCCTGTCACTAATGGTTCTCTCTCTATATATATTTTCCTTTTACTCCTAGGTGACAGAGTCCTTATGGGCAGGGACTGTGTTTTACTTTTTTGTTGTTGTTTCTTGCAAAAGTTTTTTAGTGATACTCCTCTAATCCTTGTGAATCCTCTCCTTCTACTTTCTAGAATTAGAGGTTCCAGTCATGACAAGTTATCCACACTTCCATCTATTCATCTGCCCATCCATCCTCCCATCCATCCAGGCTTTGAATCTCTACGTACTAAGTAATATAGGCTCTGCTTCTGATTTTTGGTTGGGAACATACACACACATACACACACACACACGCAAGCTTTATTTTGCAATGAATAAGTAAATGCCTGATCATGAAAATCAACCTTCTCTGTAAGTGCCAATAAAGTATTTTTATACCAGAGAAACATTTAATGATAAGGACATCACCACCTCCGCTAAGCATCTTACTTATAAATATCCTTACTTCTTAATTAACCTCCCTATCCTCCAGTAAATAAAGCCTCCCTTCCTAACAGAACCACCCACAGCAAATTTTTGTTTGTTTATTTGTTTGGAATAATTTGTAATCACTATCTAGCTATTCTCTCTAAAATCGCTCCCCTAAATCTAGGTGATAAATGCCATACAGTCTTCCTTTAATACACACCAGCTGTAAGTCAGATAACAGTCCTTCACTCAAGGTCAGGAACCCCACATCAGGGTGTTTCTTTGCTGCTCCTCCTTCCTTCCCCAGCCATCTTTGGCTATCAATCCCTGCTTCCCTAGGTTCTTTATTTACATTTATTTTTTATTCACATATTCTTGATATATCTACATTTTTTTTCACAGAGAGCACCTCCCTCCATCGGGCATGTATAGGGAAGTGTTTAGATTAGAAAATGGACTGAGAGGGGCGCCTGCGTGGCTCGGTCTTTGAAGCGGCTGCCTTTGGCTCAGGTCATGATCCCAGGGTCCTGGGATCAAGCCCCACATCGGGCTCCCTGCTCAGCGGGCAAGCTGCTTTTCTCTCTGCCTCTGCTGCTCCCCCCATTCATGCTCTCTCTCTCTGTCAAATAAATAAATAAAATCTTAAAAAAAGAAAAAGAAAATGGACTGAGAAATTCCTTTGCAATTTTGGGCTGAATTGAGAGGATTTGGCCACCCAGTCACTCCTCCATGTTCCTTCTCCTCAGTTCAGCTGAGCGCATCAAGTGAGAATGGCCATTAGTGGCCAGCTGACAAGAAGGCCCGTCAACTCATCTTTCATAGTTTGGATTAAGGGAAGTTCAATGAACAGAACATAGTCTGTTTTTAAGCAGCTTTATTTTTCTTTTTAAAGATGGAGAAGATTCTTTCTCAGGCTTAAGTGCATGGAAGATGCAGAATAATTAGCCCGAGTCCATAATTCTTCACTAAAGCTTCAAATAAATTCATAGGGAGAAAAAAGTAAATGCCACGAGCCACAGTTAGCAAGTGACTAGAGTCTGAGTGAGGTTACAGTGATGAAGAGTGAAAAGATCTGTAATGCAAGAGGGTCCAATAAGGATCAAGGGATAATGTTATAAAAAGTCAAAATACCTAACCAGAGCAGGCTCCGTTGAATCTTACAGAGACAGTTTTCTAAGTTCAACACGTTCTATTCATTCATTCATTCATTCATTCATTCATTCATTCATTCATTCATCATGATAAGTGTACTCTTTAATCCCCATCCCCTATTTCCACCATCCTACCCCCTCCCCTCTGGTGACCATCAGCTTGTTCTCTATAGTTAAGAGTCTGTTTCTTCGTTTCTCCCTCTCTCTTTTTTTCCCTTTGCTCATTTGTTTTGTTTCTTAAATTCCACACGAGTGAGATCATATGATATTTGTCTTTGACTTATTTCGCTTAGCATTATACTCTCTAGCTCCATCCATGTTGTTGCAAATGGCAAGATTTCATTCTTTTTATGCCTGAATAGTATTCCATTGTGTATATATACCACCTCTTCTTTATCCATTCATCTATGGATAGACACTTGGGCTGCTTTCATAGTTTGGTTATTGTAAATAATGATGCTATAAACATAGGGGCGCATGTATCCCTCTGAATGAGTGTTCTTCTACTTTGGGGTAAATATCCAGTATTGTGATCATAGGGTAGTTCTATTTTTAACTTTTTGAGGAAACTCCATACTGTTTCCTAGAGTGGCTGCGCCAGTTTGCATTCCCATCAATTGTGCACGAGGGTTCCCCTTTCTCCACATCCTCGCCACCACCTGTTATTTCCTGTGTTGTTGATTTTAGCTATTCTGACAGGTGTGAGGTGATATCTCACTGTAGTTTTGATTTGCCTTTCTCTGATGATGAGTGATGATGAGCATCTTTTCATGTGTCTGTTGGTCATCTGGATATCTTCTTTGGAGAAATGTCTGTTCATATCTTCTGCCCATTTTTTAATTGGATCATTTGGGGGTTTTGTTGTATCAGTTCTTTGTATATTTTGGATAATAACCCTTTATCAGAAATATCATTTACAATATTACAAGTATCTTCTCCATTCCGTAGGTTGCCTTTTAGTTTTGTTGATTGTTTCCTTTGCTGTGTAGGAACTTTTTGTTTTGATGTAGTCCCAATAGCTTGTTTTTGCATTTATTTCCTTTGCCTTAGGAGACATATCTGGAAAAATGTTGCTGTGGCCAATGTCAGAGAAATTACTGCTTGTGCTTTCTTCAAGGATTTTCATGATTTCAGGTCTCACATTAGGTCTTTAACCCATTTTGAGTTTATTTTTGTGTATGGTGAAGAAAGTGGTCCTGTTTCATTCTTTTGCAAGTGGCTGTCCAGTTTTCCCAACACCATTTGTCGAAGAGACTGTCTTTTTCCCATTGGATATTCATTCCTCCTTTGTCAAAGATTAATTGACCATATACTTGTGGGGCTAAGTTAAACACTTTTGAAAAACTCTCAGCTAGGAAATAAAAATATTCCAGGTTGAAAAAACTGTATCCCTGAGATGATTATCCTCCTTTACAATATATAGATTCTCAGGGAAGTGCTCGGAGCTTTGGCCAAGGAGAGGGGCACTCCCCAGGGCAGCCACATTTATCCGAGATGCCAGAGGGATAACAGTGATAGGTCACTCTTGTTCCCAAAGACTCCAGAAGGACACTGGCCTCATGGAAAAAGAGCGGCAATGCCAGTGCTCTTATCGGGCATGTCAAGTCGATTGAGACTGAGGCTGAGGAGAGAGAACACTTCAGCCTAATCCTTGGAGACCATGAATTGTTATTATTGGCTTGTTCTTCAATTTCTCAGCTGAGGGTAGCATTAAGATGCTGTAATAGACGTTCTTCATTTGTGGCCACCTAATATCTTTTTTTTTTCTTATTTTATAACAGGGTTATTGAGATCTAATTCACAAATCATAAAATTCACTCATTCAAAGTGTACAATTCTATGGCTTTTAGTATCTTCACGGAGTTTTGCAACCATTACCACAATCAATTTGAGAACATTTTCATCATCCCCAAAAGAAACCTTGCACCCCTCCGAGTCATCATCCCCCAATATCTCCCACCACCCTTCAGCCCCAAGAAGCCATTAATCTATTCATTTCCTGTCTCGATCATAAATTTGCCTATTATGGACTGTCATGGTTCCCCCAAATTCATATGTTAAAATCTGAACTCCCAGTACCTCAGAATGTGAATGTAGTTGGACATAGTCTTTTAAAAGGTAATTCAGTTAAAATGAGGTCACCAGGGTGGTTTTTATTCCAATATGACTGATGTCTTCAAAAGATTAGGACAAAGGCACAAAGGGAAGATCACATGAATTCAGATGGAGAAGATGGCCATCTTCTCCAAAGAGGGAGGCCTCAGGATGAAACCAACCCTGCTGACACCTTGATCTTGGACTTCTAGCTTCCAGAACTGTGAGCAAAATTAAATTTCTGCTGGTGAAGCCACCAATATTTTATGGCAGCCCTAGCAAACTAGCTCAGAGACATTTCATATAAATGGAATCAGACAATTTATGGTCCCTGTGCCTGGATTCCTTCACCTAGCACAATGCTGTCGAGGTTCATCCATGTTGTAGCATGTATCACTACCTCGTTCCTTTTTATGGCCAAAAAATAGCCATTGAAATACCACACTTCTTAATCCATTCATTAACTGATGGGCATTTGGATTGTTTCTACTCTTTGGCTATTTTGAAAGATGCTGCCATGAACATCCATATAAAGGGTTTTGTGTGGACTTATGTTTTCAATTCTCTTGAGTGTATACCTACAAGTAAAATTCCTGAGCCATGTGGTAACTCTATGCTTCGCTTTTTGCAGAACTGCCAGACTGTTTTCCAAGGTGGGTGCAACGTGTTACATTTTCAACAGCGATGTGTGAAGGTTCATTTTTCTCCACATCCTCAACAACACTTGCTATCATCTGAATTTTTATTATAGTTATCCTAGTGGGTGCATGGTACTATCTCTTTGTGGTTTTGATTTTCATTTCCTTGATGGCTAATGATGCTGAGGATATAGCATTTGCATATGGGCCATTCATCTACCCTCTTTGGAGAAATGTCTATCCTGATCCTTTTCCAACTTTTATCTGATAGATGATTTGCAAAACTTTGCTTCCATTCTGCAGGTCGTCTTTTCATTTTTACGGTGGGGTTTCTGAAAGACAAAAGGTTTTCATTTTGATGATGCCCTCTTTACCTTTGGTAATATCTGACATTATAAGTTGCATCTTCCCAAAATAGAATCTAGAAATCTTGTGTACCCAGCTTCCCTTGTAGCTAGGGTAACCTGGATTTCATAGGTCAGCTCCACCCACGAGAGCCTTGGATTTGGAGGGCTTGGCTGAATGGAGAGAGATTGGCATGATGATTCAGGATCAGCACTGGATTCAGGATCAGCACTGGATTCAGGATCAGCCCTGGCAGTGCTTCTCGTATCCATCCCAGTTTTGTCACTGGGCAAAGCAATGACGCCAAAGGCAACTTTGTTCCACAAAGTCCCACACTGTGGCCAGACATTTCTCTCGAAGCTCTCAGAGCCTACTCTCTGACTCCCCTGGGGTTCCTGTGATATTCTGGAATAAACCCCTTTCCTGCTGAAGCTAACCGGAGTGGATTCTGTTGTTGGCAGCTCAGAACCCTGACCAATAAACACCAGTCTAATCAGAGTAAGGGGATTTTGGGGTTTCAGGAACTGAAGACCTTGCAACTTCAGCAAAAGTAAACTGCTTTTTGTCTTTTAAAAAATGACCTAACTCGGAGAGGTTATTAGATAGGTCCGTTTTTTCACAATTCTTAATACAAACTCGAAATAGCCTGGTAAAGACTTTCAAACAGCCTGATTTCCCCTGATGGTAGGTTTACAGAAGTGGAATGAATTTGTTCAATTTACCCACACGCTTAGCTCACCTCTCATGATCAGGGTCTGAGTTTGCAGGGTGTTGCAAGATGAGCCCAGGAGCTGGGACAGGACACAGGTGTTGGCCACATGGAGATCGGCCATGAACACTGGTGTTACTGGTTTTATGCTTCAAATGCTGCACGATAATCAGGAAATTAGACCTCCCTTAGTTCTAAAGAAGGGTAAACAATTGATTGAGGAAAAAAGAAAGATTACAGTGGTTCAAGAAATTGCTGGACTAATATCAACGAGAATTAAGGATGTGAGTCTCTCCCTGCTTCAGGGCCCCATCTAGATTCCCAAGCTGGGGTTCCAGGAGTAACGATAAGCAGAGGTCTGAGAGTCATATATGGGGGATTCATGACTTCTCAAAAGCTTATTTCAGCCTAGCTATACTTTTTTAAAATTCATCGGATAATTGCCCAACACTGTTTTGAATTGATTAATTGGATCTTACATAAGGGAAGCCACATTACTGAGCAATGACAAGTTCAAAAAGAGGAAGACATTAAGGAAATTAAGAAGGGTTTCTTTTTTTTTTTTTCAAACTCAAGGCCACCAAAGCTTATTCCAAACTTTAAATCTATAAAGATCAAAAGTCCTGCTAGAGGATAAAGCATACCAAAGCCATAGAGAAACGTTAGTTTTGGCAAGATGAGCAAAGAGAAGTGGGAAGAAAGGAAGCAAACAAAATACAGAGAGGAAATTCTACCTTGACTCTCCTCACAGAAGTTTCACTAAAAAACAACAAACAATCAGCCAGCAGTCTTTTTATATCATTGAAAAAATAATTAAAAGAAAAATATTTAAAATGAGCGACCTCTGCAGGCTCTGCTCTTTTCAACATGCAAGATTCTGAGGTTAACAAGTTTTATGGAATTTAATCTCTTTGGAAATTAATCTGAAGGTCCAAGTGCTTACAGCCTCACTGGTTGGCATGGCTGGTTCCCTATTTCTAGGTGAGAAATACACTCACTCTGCATAAATATGGAGGCACCACCAGGTGAAGCCCCACCCCCAAAACAGAATGATTCACCACCGTGAGCACGAATTAGGGTCCCAAATCTAATACTCCAACAAGAGAGTTAAGAATTCATTCAGTTGTGTTGACCTAACAGAAACAGCAGAAATGCAGCTCAAATCCCTCCTAAAAGTTGCTGATGTCCATTGATTTTGGAACATGAAACCATATCAAATACACAGTAATGCCACCTGCAAAGTTGAATAAGGACATTTCTCTTTTCCCTTACACAGATATGCCCAGTGATGTTAAGCACACAGAGGTAGAGTAGAAAACCACTCCCTTCCCACATTTCCTCCCACCTCCAAGTTACCTAGCCTCAAGGGAATATCCCAGGTAAGCTGGGTTGTACGCATTCTGCAGCAGTAGCTCCTTTTGTTAGTAGAACTCATGCGAGTAGGACGAATGATAGAAATTATGTTTCCTAGCATAAGCTCCAAGAATCTGCCCAGTTCAAGCCCAGCTACAGCACTTGGCCTGCACTCAAAGAAAGAACTAAATCTAACTGTAGCCTCTACTTGGGTACACCTGAATTTATGGCTCATTTCTCTGCTTGCTCCATGCTCCATGGGACAAATCTGAGTATGTTTCATTTCACTGAGAGCAACCCAACTCCAGGCCACAAAGATCAATAGGAGCCCTGTGCTCAGTTTGGCTGCAAAGCTAGAAAACAAGGTGAGAAATTGTCCCTAAGTTAATAAAAGGAAACAGAGTACATGTACACAAGCTCACCCATAGACAGGAGAATGAATTCACTTCCAGATGGGCTGCTGGAGGAAGCTTATTGTAAACCAAGCTGGCAGAGCGCAGGGAGGGACTAGCTGGCACAGCATGGTAAAAATGAACACTTCCCCCCCAAAAGATGGTGAAGACCAACAAAATTAATATGAATGAGATCTGAGTGTTTCATTGAAGGCAGCACTTTCCATTTATGGCTGAGATTTGAGTGACTTGGTAAGTCATTAAAAAATGGAGTCCCAGGTATATCTTATAGCACTTTGGGGAGAGGGTAAGGAGAACGCATACAAAAGTGAACTTGTATTAAGTGAAGGGAGCATTCCTGCCCTGAAGTCTCAGATCTGGGTCTTTTCTCTAGAGGATATCTCAATTATTGTATAGCAGGTTGAGGTGGTGTGTATGTGCTTGTGTGTATGTGTGTGTGGAACGGGGTATACGGATGTCTAGTATTAATATCTCGGGGAGTTATTGCTGCCATGGAGGAATGTTTTGCTCTCAGAAGCAGAGTACAAAGAGTACAAATGCAAACTCTTTTATATACAACTGGCCTTGTAGATTCTCCATGTTAATAGAGTAATTTCCGTTCACATGGGCAAAGAAAGACCTTGCTCTGGATACAGTATGAACATCCTTATAAAGAAAATTTCTAGAAGCCAGACTAACGATGCTTCGTGTCTGCACCCGTAGATTCCGGCAAACAATCTTTATCCACACACACGAATATCTCATTGGTGCAGTCCTGACTTCCAGATGCTCTCCTCCTCTGGAAAAACTCTAGGGACCCACAGAGGAGACTCATTTCAACCCTCTGTGTGCCCCTGAACATTGCTGGGAGGACCATCAGAGTAAGAGTCAGCCCCATTGCAGCACAACGGACACATATTCAACCCTATGTACATCATCCCATTAAAGCCTCACAATAAAGCCTCAGAGAACTAGTTATTTTCCCTATTTTATTGATGAGAACACTGAGACACAAAGATGACACTGACTTGCCCAAAGCCGTGCAGCCCAGGATGAGCCCCTGTTCCTAAGAACAAAGTTCTCTGCATTGGGGAAGGTTTCCACGGCCAACCTGGTTCTTGGCAGCTCTTGAACTCGGTAACCGAAGTCCCTAGGAAAGACCAATTCCACGTAGCACACACCCCAGCAAGAAGCAGGACGTAACTTGCTTAGAAGAGCAGAGGCCCTTCCTTCCATGACATATATACCTTCTTTCATATGTCCTTCTGACATATATGTTCCCAACAAACATGTTCCTCACAGTATGTTCCTGACACATACAGTGTAGACACATATATTCTTCTTTTTTTATTATGTTAATCATCATACATTACATCATTAGTTTTTGATGTAGTGTTCCATGATTCATTGTTTGCATATAAGACCCAGTGCTCCATGCAGAACGTGCCCTCTTTAATACCCATCACCAGGCTAACCCATCCTCCCACCCCCCTCCCCTCTAGAACTCTCAGTTTGTTTTTCAGAGTCCATCGTCTCTCATGGTTCGTCTCCCCCTCCGATTTCCCCCCCTTCATTCTTCCCCTCCTGCTATCTTCTTCTTCTTTTTTTTTTTTTAACATATAACGTATTATTTGTTTCAGAGGTACAGGTCTGTGATTCAACAGTCTTACACAATTCACAGTGCTCACCATAGCACATATATTCTTCTACTGTCATCCTCTCCTTAACTGGGTTTTCTTTCGATTGCCAGTTTCTGTTACCCGTGGTCAAGTGTGGCCTGAGGCAGGTGATCCTCCTACTGACTTATCATCAGAAGGTCAGGTGTAGCCCTTTAAGGCTAGGTCACATTGCCTATGTAATGCACCTCACTTCATCTCATCACGTAGGTGTTTTATCATCTTACACCATCACAAGAAGAGGAAAGGTGAATATAGTATAATAAGATGTTTTGAGAGAGAGAGAGACCACATTCACATAATTATTTATTATGGTATAGTTATAATAAGTAAACTTATAGTATAGTTATAATTTTTCAAGTTTATCCTTTGTTATTGTTGTTAACCTCTTACTGCCTAATCTATAAATTAAAATTTATTATAGGTGTGTAAGTATAGGAAAAAACATAGTATATGTAGGGTTCCATTCTATCCTGTTTCATTTACTGGAAGTCTTAGAACATATTCCCTAGTCACTTGTAAGTATTTGGAAGTATAGTAGTTCCTATGCTTCTGACTAGCAGAACTATCTCTCCTGCTTGGCTGACTACTTGATACTCAAGGGTCATTTATAGAGCAATTTATTCCTACCCCTGCTATGTGGGGATAAGAACACAGATTTTTAAGCCAGTTATAGGCTGCTGGCATAATTTCCTTGAGTTCAAGATATAATAGGACCCTAGCCCAGCACTGAGACACAGTGGGGGGAAGGTATGGTTCTGGGTCTTGACAAGGCAATGAGTTCTCATGCAGAGCTAGTTCACCCTGAGGTGTGACTATGTGATAAACTGAAAACCACAAGCTGATCATTGTGGCTCAGGTGATTGAGGTTACAAAATCACCCAAGCTGAGTATGTGGAAGGTCACCTTCCCTTGAATCTGTACCACAAGCACCCACGGGAGCTGCCAGAGAAGAAACCTCTGCCAGCAGTGGTCCCCAAATCGAGCTTTGCCTTTTGTGGCCTTCACCTCCCACAGGCATTATTCCTCTGTTGCTCATGCCTATAAGGGGACTGACTTCAGAACCTTTTCTATTTCCACCTCCCTGAGGCAGCCTAATACCATGGGCTGGGGGCTGAATGGGGGAATCAGAAGAGCTTTAATGAGAAGGAACCTAGCCAGCCAGACGGGGAGCCACCTTCACTGAATGCATGGAGGTCAATAAGGCTGGTCCTAAAGAATTCCAAATGCTGAATCAAGATGGTGCCCTCATGCCTAGGTTGCTGGGGAAGCAGGGAACTGGAGCTCTGCCCCACTTCAGGGCCCTGGACCGGCCTGCCATGGGTACTGTTAACTCAGCTGTCAGCAACCCTTTGTTGTGAGGAGTACTCTGAGATAGGATTGAACTGGATACTTTTAAGTATTTGGAAACCTGTACTCTATTTTTTTTTAAGTATTTGAGAGGTCAGGGGAGCATCAGAGGAAGAGGGAGAGAGAGAATCTCCAGCAGACTCCCCGTGAAGTGCAAAGCCTGACATGGGGCTTGATCTCAGATCCTAGACCTGAGCCAAAATCAAGAGTCAGGCCCTTAACCAACTGAGCCATTGGGCGCCCCTAGATCCCTGGACTCTTAATGGAAAGAGATTGATCTCTTCAAGGAAGTTAGACTAAACTTTTGGACTTTTGGCTATTACCAAAAGTGATTTTCTGACTCTCCACTTTAGGAACTGATGGAAACAAGTGACCTCAGTTATAATCCTTGCCTCACACCGTGCTCTAAAACTAGAAATGATCCACATGTTTGTCAGTAGGTGACTGGATAAACAAATTAAGGTGAAGCCATATAAATGGAATACAACTCAGCAGTAGAAAATGAACTATATTATTAAGTATAATAGAATGGATGAATCTCAAAATAATTATGCTGAGTAAAGAAGTCAGACAAATAAAAGGCCATACTGAATGATTCCAATTATATAAAATTCTAGAAAATACAAACTAATCTATAGGGACAGAAGTGAATGAGTAGTTGGTTATCTGAGCATGGGGCTATGGGGCAGGCAGGGGCAGAAGCAAAAGATTAAAAAGGGGCATCAGGAAACTTTGGGGATGATTGGGGTGTTCATTATTGATTGTGGTGATAGTTTCCTGGCTGTATACATAGGTCAAAACTTAGCAAATTGTACACATTGAATATGTGTAGCCTATTGTACACTGATACATATAAATAAAGCCATTTTTAAAAAATGAAATAATATATGCAGGGAGCGTAGCACTGTGCCTGGCATACAGTCTATGCTTGGTAAATAGAGGCTTTTTTTTTTTTTTAATCATTTTCACACTGAGCCTTGCACTCACCTACATTAGTGATACAGGAGCAAAGGACAGGAAGATCCTATTTCGGTGGAGTGTTTCAAGTGGACCCTACCCAAAGGCTGAGGGAGCCCCCGGTGTGTAGCAGAACTAGAGACAGCATAGAAAGAAATTCAGAAATTGGTTTGGGACCCCTTTCCAGTGAAGTGACACTTCCTAGAAAATAGAGTCTCATTGACGGGGAGAAAAGCTTGTTGAAATATATTTCTGATAATTCCTGTCATTCTAACGGCACATTTTTGTCTGTTTCCTTGCCTTGTACTGAAGGATCATTCCAGATCCGATCAGTCATTTCTGCTCCTCTCAACAAAACCAGCCCCTTGATATTTCAGTGCCACTACACGGTTATAGACGGCCCACCCCACAGCGTTGGAGTCCTTTGGCTGGATTCCTACAGTCCTTCCCATCCTTGAACCGCCCAGCCTCTGGTTCCACATTAAGAGCAAATACCCCACCACATTTCTGTTCTTTAAAGACAGTATCCAGGGGCGCCTGGGTGGCTCAGTCGGTTAAGCATCTGCCTTTGGCTCAGGTCATGATCCCAGGGTCCTGGGATCAAGCCCCATGTGGGGCTCCCTGCTCAGTGGAGAGTCGGCTTTTCCTCTCCCTCTGCCCCTGCTTCTGCTCTCTCTCTCTCTCAAATAAATAAACAAAATATTTCAAAAAAAAATACAGACAGTATCCATGCTCCCCCAAATCCCTGTTCCCTCACACCCTCATTCCTTCAGTACCTTAAAAACACCTATTTACTGGGGAAACAAAATCTATTCTCTAATCACTCACAGATTCTGTGTTGCCTTTAAAAAAAAAGTTTGCTTTTAAACGAGGGTACCAGGACAACAGCGACTTACCAGAGAGTCATATCTGATGGCAGAATTTCTGCCACAGGGACAGAATGATAAAAAAACATATTCGTAATAGTGACATTACTTTAATATCCCTTCTATGCCTATAACCTCACTGAATTTCGTAACAATCATATGAAGTAGTTAATGATGCATAGATAAGAATATGAAATTCAGAAAGTGCCAGTGTTTTCCACAAGGTCACAGAGCCAGGAAATAACAAAAGTGAAACCTGGAAGCAGTTTCTCTGACTCCAGAGCAGGGGTCTTTCCATCGGACTACAAGTGCTTCCCTTGGCAATTCCTTCATGCAGGTCGTCAGGCCATCAGCTGGCTTGAATTAGGGATGGAGAGGGGCTCCATTGGGACAGCAATATTTATGTGACTTTCCATAACTCAAACAGGTACCCTGGGAATTACTTTTCATTTTCCTAGGTGATCTGCCAAAAGTATTTCCCCTTCTATTTTGCTCTGAAGCTAATTTAAACTCCCTTCTAAAATTTTGAGGTGTTCAGGAGGAAGGAAATAGTGGCTTATGGAATGATGCCAACATCCCCAAAGTCCCTGGGCACTGCTTATGAACGGGCCTGTCCTTCTCCCGGCCCCCCCCCGCCCCCCCCATGAACTGAGGGATCAGTCTTAGCTGTTAAGAACGTCTCCTAGTGGTCCAGCAGCATGGGAAAAAGATCGCCTGTCTGGTGGCCTTGGCCCAGCCCTGACCATAAAAAGGGATTTCTTATTATTAGTGACTTCCCTTTCACAGTTCGTTAGCATGAGATGTCTTGGCAGTTGCAATGACAATGGGGACTCCTTCCTCACCAGTGATTTCACAGGGAGAGATGGAAAATACCCCATCCTAAGAGCAGCCATGGCGCAGCTGTACTTGCCGCTTTAATGTGTGGCTCTGGCCCAAGAGCAAGTTGAGATGCTGGAAGATGCTGTCGCAGTGATCAGCCGGCAAACAGATGGCAAGCTGAAATTAACTTTAGATGGCAGGTCTAGTGGCTCAACCAGTTGTGTCTGCATGCCTAGCTTTGTCCACGTTACTAGAAGGCTCTGCTACCAAGGCTGACCTGGAGAGAGTGGGGTAAACCGAGGTGCCCCAGATGGTCCCAATGAAGTATGTGTGTGTGTGTGAGGGGGTGTATGTATGCATATATAGGTATAAAATATAAACAAACATATTTATTTTTACTCAATAGTTGCTATCTTCCAAAAAGGTTGGAAGATATGGTTATATTAGCCCCTGAGAAAGTTGCATTTGAGGTCAGGACATGAAGTTCCAGTCCTATGTTTTCTAGGAATATTGAGTATTGTTGCGCAAGTTAGAACCAAAAAGGATAGGAGTTGAAAATAATAATTCCCAAGGTCATTTGAAATGTACACTCCTTTAAAAGACAAAAACAAGGGGCGCCTGGGTGGCTCAGTTGGTTAAGCGACTGCCTTCGGCTCAGGTCATGATCCTGGAGTCCCTGGATCGAGTCCCGCATTGGGCTCCCTGCTCGGCGGGGAGTCTGCTTCTCCCTCTGACCCTCCCCCCCTCATGTGCTCTCTCTCTCATTCTCTCTCTCTCAAATAAATAAAAAAAATAATAAAAATAAAATAAATAAAAGACAAAAACAGAGTGCATGACCCTGTTCACTAACGGAGTCTCTCCATTGATACCTCAGGTGACATCCATAGCTCATGCTGTATGTGTGAAAATTCAGGCATTGGCCTACACTAAACTCAAAGGTTTGTTCTCTTTCTGCTTTGGGCCCACTGGTTGAATTGCCATCACTAGGCAGAGTTCACTTCAGCCCCACCTCTGCCTACCTACCAAGTAGACATTGAAGGATAAAAGTGAAGGTGGCTGGTACAGAATTTTAACTCTGCTGTTTGCCTAGGAGCAATGTGGCAAGTAGCCTCCAAGATGGCCCCCAGCAACTCTTACATCGTGGTATTCATATTCTTGGGTCATTCCCTCCCCTTGATTGTGTGCTGAACTTGCTGCCTTATATCTAACAAACACAGAACAGCAATGGGATGTCACTTCTGAGAGTAGATCATAAAAAGACTGGGGCTTCTGGCTTGGATACACACTCCCTCTCTCTCATTCTCTCTCTCTCCCACTCTCTTGATCTTACTCTCTCTGATCATTCTTTCTGTGGAGTCAGCCACTGTGTTGTAAGTTAGGCTGTCAGAGAAGGACAGAGACCTGCCGGTAACCACATAAGTGGGCGTGGAAACAGACTCCCTCCTCCTTTTGTCCTTTCTCTGGCATTCAGATGAGACCACAGGCCTGGTCAACAGCTTTCCTGCAGCCTCAGAGAGCCCTTGACCCAGAGTCACTCAGTTAAGCCGTGCCCAGATTCCTGATCGAGAGAAACTATGAGATAATAAATGTTTTTGTTTGAAGACACTAAGTTTTGGGTGTCACTTGCTAAGTGACAATAGATAAACAGTACAGGAAGCAAGGGGAGACAAGGTGACTCTCCACTGACAATTCAGTGATGAGCCAGGTGGTTACAGGACTCAGCAGCCAGTATACTCAAGTTCTAAGTGAATCCTCATTTTGAGGAAGATTTGTTTTCAAAACTTAAGTAGTGGAATCACCACCTGTGACTCACTGTGCATACAGGGGCCTCTTCAGACACATTTCTGCCACTGGCTACAATGGTCTAAAGATGCCAGAATGGTTTAAAGACTCCTGTCCAGAGTGCTTTTAAAAATACAGAGGCCAAGGCTCCGCCTCAGACTTAGAAAAATAGAATCTCTAGGGTGGGACCTGGATCTGTATTTTTAGAAAATCGTCCTGGTAATTTTGCTGTTTAGTCCAGTTTGGAAGTGGCTGGAATAAATAAGCTTTCCAGGTCATCTTCTATGTCAGACTTCTATGGCTGTCTGTGTTAAGGGAATTTCACATCTAGTGCAGGGAATACATTTTGGAAACTGGGTCCCAGCAATGAGTTTAACATACTTGAGTATTTTGAATGTGGATGTCAGCAACTTGCAAGACTTGGAAAGTTGAGCAAGGCCACAAAGCTTGCCTGTATTCCTGAGCCTAATCAAAGTAGTTAATGGACTCTAGCATAATTCCATGAATAGTGTGTGTTCTAATGACTCAAACATCAATGATGTGTTGCTCAAGCTGTGTTCAGGAACACCATGGTATGGGTAAGGAGATGTTGGGATTAGAGTCAGAAGAGCTGAATTCAGGTGCCAAGCAGCTGTGTGAACTTGGGCAAGTCAACTAATCTCTCTGAGCATATTTCTTTTACATTTTAATTTATTTTTAAGATCTTTTGCTGTGGTTATCTTCTGACTATAAAAATAATACGGCCTCCTTCTAAAAATATGGAACACGCAGAAAAGTATTTTTAAAATCCAAAATTACACATAACCCAGAAACCTGAGATAACTACAGTTCTATTTCTTCCAGTCCAGTTTGAATAGATTTACATGCATGTTTTCATAAACTGTGATTGTGTTTTATTATGTCTTTTATCTTGCTCTTTCACTTAAGACTATATTCTAAACATTTTCTCATGTCATTAAAGTTCTTCCAGTCATCACTTTTAGGGGCTCCCTAGCAGTCCATTATGTAGGTGTATCAGAACTATTTCTCTATGGTTAAATATTCAGGTCATTTTCAAGTTTTTGCCTTTATAAAGAATATTGTGAAAAATATTTTTGTAGACAAAATTTGTTCACATTCCCTATTACTTCCTTAGAAGGAAATCCCAGAAATTAAACTACTGCATCCAAAGGTATGAATACTTGTAAAGGTTCTGATGCATGTTGCAAACTGCTCTTCAGAAAAGCTTAGCCAATGTGTACTTCCCCCAGTAGAAAGAGAATTTCCATCCCAGTGCAATGTTGCCAGCATAAGACAATTAAAAATATATATATATTGCTGATTTGATGGTCTGCATATCTCTGTTAGTTTGATAGTAAAATAAGCTGTCTTGTTTTAATGCACACTTCTTATATTGCTAGCAAGATCAAGCCCTTTTCCTACATTTAGTACTGAGATTCTCTCCTCATTGGTAAACTGAGAATAATAATGCTTATGCACATCACAGCATTACTGAGAAGATTTATGAAATGATGATTGTGAATTCTTTTTACCAATGCAGTGATAGGGTACCTTTATATAATTCCTATGGTCTCAGTTGACTTGATAGCTACTTTGTATGTAGACAAGTCAATCTATCATAAGGCTGTAGGATTGAGAGTAGATCCTCCCCTCCCAGTCTTCCTTCATCCCACACATTTCCATGTCATGTAATCTGAATTCAGTAGCATTAAGAGCTGTAATGAAGGAATACTCATAGATGGCAAATGGACCTGTGCAGCCTGCATGGCTATCTCCATGTTATCACTCTTGCTGATGGCAGGTATTAGGGGAGATATGACTTGGTTGGATGGATGTTTGTTTGTGGCCCCCAACTATTTAACAATAGCTCTTGATAGCCACTGCCTCTTCTTTCTCCAGCCATGTCCCAGGGTCACTGCTCACATGTGGGTCTCAGCAGCAGTGAGCTCTCCTACAGCAAGGACTAACACACTGCCCCTTTTGACATGGCCTAGGACTGGTCTGTCTGGATGTAGAAACTGCTTGATTTCAACATTCATAATGATGGCAAGCACCAAGAGAAAGCTACAATTCTCAGAATTTCTGTATTAAGTGGATGACATATATTATTGTTTATTCAACTTGATTCTCTCACTTAATTGAAAAGGAAAATTAAGAAATGAAAACTATTATAATAAAGTCTTAAAAGTTCTGGGAGAATTTTTCTACAAATTCAACAGGAAGCATTCAAGATGTTGAATAATATGTGGATTTCAAAGGAAAAATGTAATGGATTTAAAATGTAATTAATGTTCAGTTAGACTATAACTTCATGGTCAGAGACCTGGAATTCAGCCTTCCTTTCTTCCAAGAACTCTGTCCTTTGTGCCTGGAGGCTGTAAGCACTGGAGTGGAAGTTGTGAGGGTAGAATCTGTTCTTTCTTATTTATAATTAAAAAAAATTAAAAAGGGTGTTTGGGGACCACTTGTACTAGTGTCTATAAATCCACAGTAAGGAATTTTGCTTTAGTAGCTCTAAACAGACTATTCCTTTTCCCTAAATTTATGGAAGAATTTTAAAGGCATTTTGTGTACATAGTTATGCAGTCTGTGCTTTAATTCAATGGGACTCTTGGCTGAGTATGAACTGCAATTTAGACATTTGGGGTTCAATTTTCTTTGATATATCTTTCCCAGATATGACTTCATTTTACTTATACAATTTCATGGTGTCTCTATAAACTTGCTACATTTTCTGAAATCTCATGCAATAAATAGCAAAGGGACAAAAAAAATCAGTCTCCTAACATCTTTCAGTGAGAGAGCCGCCATTTTGTCCAGAAGGGTGGCTCCGTTAGTAGAGCCTTCATTCTGGTGGCCAGAGTGGTGTCTGCAGCCCCCTTGAGGTGGAGTGTCTCCACAATGCCCAGCAAGCATTTGCCAGGGAAGCCTGCATCAACTGTCCCACTTCCCACTAGGGTTTGTAGCACTGGAGAAGCTTGGATCAGGGTGGCACTGGGTTTGCCATAGAGCAATGGTCCCCCAGCTCCTGACTGCTTTGGAATGACCTTGGTGACTAAAAACTGAGGGCACAGCCATATGAACAGCAATGGAGAAAAAGTCCCTAAGGGATTCCCCAGTTTGGAAATGTCCATTCCTGATCTTCATGTCCCACATATGACAACACTGAATTCTTTGGAGTGGGATAAACTCAAGGAAAGACCTGTTTGACTACCTAGCATCCTTCTTGCCACAAATTCTCTGGCAAGTGCAAAGCTTGCTCCCACTTTATTTATTTATTTTTTTAATTCTTTTTTTTTTTAAGATTTTTTATTTATTTATTTGAGAGAGAGAATGAGAGAGAGAACACATGAGAGGGGGGAGGGCCACAGGGAGAAGCAGACCCCCCGCCGAGCAGGGAGCCCGATGCGGGACTCGATCCCGGGACTCCAGGATCATGACCTGAGCCGAAGGCAGTCGCCTAACCAACTGAGCCACCCAGGCGCCCTTGCTCCCACTTTAATATCAGAAATACTATCACTATATTAGATAACAATGATAACTAATATGTACGGGAGTTTACTAAGTGGCAGACCTTCACAATGCCTCAGTGAGGTAGGTGCTCCCATTATCCTACTTAGTAAGCTAGGAGCTGAGGGGTTAGCTAACTTGTCCATGCACTTGCTTAGGAATTGGCTCAGTCGGAATCCAAATAGGTAGACAGGTCCCGGAGTCACTCTCCTCCCAACTAGGAGGGTTTCAAGTAGTGCAAACAGTGCTCTGGGCACAGACATTAAATGGTCACAAGAGTGCATTCAGTAGCCCTGACTTCCCATCACAGCCTAAAGTACAAAGGCACCCATCCTGTAGAAAACGTCCTATAGGTAGCAAGGTCAGCACTTCTTTGTGTCTAATCTTTCAGAGCATCAGCAGGCAAGTAAACTCTCCCTTTCTAATGCTGTGACTGGGATGGAAGGCAGAACAGAAAGAAAGAAAAAATACAGTATTTCTTTCCCTACTTGTCACAAAGGAAAAGTTCCATGCAAAGTTGAGAAACAGATGGTCTGAGGCAAGAATCAACAAGCTTGATGTCCAGGATTAAAGACCAGATGCCACTAACAATCTTTAGAAGTCTCTAGAGGGACTTCAAAGAAATCGCCCAAAGCCCCACATCTCTCCCCCTGAGGGGAGTAGACTTAGTCATCCGTGCCCCTTTGCAGCCAGGTTGTCCCTGGCCAGGCTGTTCCCCAGGATCAAGCTAAGCAGATGAAAGTAACTTTTAGGTTACTGGGAACAGAGAATTCTAACATCTTATAGCTTCAGTCAATTTAGTTGTTTCACTGAGTTGACTGATCAACCACGGTTCTTTCAGGTACCAGTTCCTCTCCTGACTTTCATAGCTTGTAGTTCAGTCCACTTCTTCTTCTGGAGATTTCTCTCCCACACATATGCAGCACGAGTTTCCTCTTACCTCTTCTTGAAGTCAGCTCTCAATTTCAGCATCTCTCTCCCTTCATCATCTCTTCTTACTCCATTTGTAAGCCTAAAAGGGATGCTAGTGATTCATAATGCCAAACCACCTGAGTGGTGCTGGAGACAGCCTGGGGCACGGAAGAGGAAAGACGTCGATGAGGAAGTACAGTTTGAATAGTATGAAATGGAGACTGTCAACCTCTGGAGTTCTAGAACCTTCCATCGAGCCCCTTCAGAGTCTGCCTTTACAAAGAACCTAGGATCACATCAGAGAGTCTCCAGTTTAGGGAAGATCATAGAGATAATCTGACCTGTCAGTCAGAGGCCATTTGCATGCCCTCGTTCACATATTCACTTAAAAACAAGGTCAAGCTATTATTGAGCCCCAGCACTGGGTTAGGTGATGGAAATTTGGGACAAATAAGACCCAGACACTGTCCTTAAAAAGCTTAGTGCCGTAAGGGGTCTAGGGAGTGCCATGCAGAGGGAGGTTAGACTAGGCTTGGTGGGGGAGGGGGTCAGAAAAATTTTTATAGAACTGGAGCTACTTGGGCTGGTTCTAGGAGGAAGAGGAAGATTTTCCTGATTGCATGCAGCAGAAATACCCCTTAGGCCAAACGAGTTATATTAGAAGGATATAGGTTCTCTCACATTACTTGGTAAGAGCAAGGATACAATGAAGCCCCATGGCTTCAGATGTTCTTAGGGCCCTCCCCATGTGCTCACTCTGTTTTTTCCTGCATATCAATCTCTTTCTTTCCTACTGCAGACTGGGCTGGAAACTTGGCAGCTGGAGACTCCCCACCTCAAATTGCACAGCTGTGCCACCAGAAATGGACTGATCCTATTTCCTCAGATCCAGGACTGGGGACAGGGTTGGGGCCCACCACAGAGTAGGTCAGCAACAACCAGGGGATAGGGCCATGTTATACAGACATGGCCTCTGGATCTCCAGCACTGTGCATTGAGCCCATTCCCAATAAAGAGGAAACCCTGGGGACCACACAGCCATTCCACTTAGGGTCTTCCACAGATGTGTCCCTCCAGAGCACTAGTCTCACCTTAAATGATTCACCAGCATCAGGATAGAAGCTCCGTAAGAAAACTCCTGAAAACCTAGCTTCCAGCTCAGTATTGTTCTAAGTAAACAGACTTTGCACACTGCTTTCCATAAATGCATCAGTAATGCATTTCAGTAAGCATTAGCTGTTAAACAAATACAAGGGCAGACCACGGCGGGGGGAGAGGTTCAGTCATTTGATGATGATGATAGTGATGAATAACAGCTGAATACACTGGAGGCTTCTAAATATGCATCTCATTTGAGTCTCACCACCATCCTGTGGGGTAAGTAAAATATAGTAAACACTTAACTGAGCACATACTATGTGCCAAGCACCCTTTTAAGAAGTTTACATGTATTCATTCAATCCTTGCAATTCCATATGCCACATATTATTGTTACCTTGCTTTTTTTTCTTTATAGATGAAGAAACTGAGGCACAGGGAAATCAAATAATATAGCTAAAGTTACATAGCTTATAAGGACACAACTGGGATTTGAACCCAGGCAGTCTGGTTCCTGAGTTCATGCTCGTAACTTCTATTCCGGTAGACCATTTTTATGACATTCACTTTATAGTGCCGAGTTCCATCAAAGCAAAGCCATAGTGAGTAGAAATAAAAATAACAATAGCTAATGTTTACCTCCCACTCACTATATATCAGGCGCTGTCCTAGGCATGGGTCCTCTACTTTCCCCCAATGATCCTGAACGGGAAGTTGTGTTGTGTTGCTTTTAGAAAACATGCTCAGAGATACAAAGCCCAGGGCTGAATTTCACATGCCTACTTCCACAGATGCAGGCTGTGTTCTGGAGACTGTAGAGGGTCAGGGAGATACTGGAAGAGCTGAGAGTTGGCCCACTTTGTAACAGAACCAAACGTGGGTTTGGGCAATGCTCAGAATAAGCCGTAGGGCTAGCGGAAATAAATATCCAAGTCCTAATGTTTGCTCTGGTCCCTCACAGCTTTCCCACCCAGGTCTACTTACTAGAACAAACATCCCTAGAGCAGGGGGTCTGACATAGAGCTGGCTTCTGCCACCAGAGTCTGTGTCCACTGGGGTCAGCTCCTGCTGAGAGTTGCTCTCCTCATCTGTAAAACGGGAATGTTGCTTGAAATGATCTAAACGTGATGAACATCCGAGCAATGACCTCCTGAGCTCTAAAACCTCCTGAGTCTCCCCTGATATGGGGTTTTATATCTAGGATTTCTTCTTAGAAGACACTCTCATTTTAGACTCATGCCTTCCTGGGTGCTATGGTCTGAATGGCTGTTTCCCCCAGATTCGTGTGTTGAAATCCTACCCCCCAAGGTGATGGTATTAGGAGGTGAGGCCTGTGGAAGGTGATTAGGCCTGGGGTGGAGCCCTCACGATTGGGATTAGTGCCCTTATTAAAGAGGCCTGGAGAGCTCGTTCAGCCCTTCCTTCCACCAGGTGAGGTTAGAGTGAAAAGGCAACCCCCTGGGAAAGGGACGCTTACCAGACACCAAATCTGCCAGTGCCCCGATCTTGGACTTCCCACCCTCCAGAACCGTGAGAAGTAAATTTCTGTTGTTTGTGATATTTGTTATAGTAGCCCGAACGGACTAAGACACCAGGATTCATAGCAAAATAGAACTGTGATCCTGGGAACAGGAAGGGGAATGTGAGACAGGAAGTGCCTCCTAGGCCCCAGTCCACCCCTTAGGGCCCTCACAAATCCCCACCGGGGTTCCTGGCTCCAGGCAAAGGGGCAGCAGCTGTCCCTTGCCCCCGGGCTGGAGTCCTTACAGCCACCAAGGCAGGAGGCTCAAACCTTATGGAGAGCAGGAGACTGGAGGAATCATACACACAGTCTGTAACAGGCGTACTTGTAAAATCTTAGCACACAACCTTCCAGAAGTCCTCCTTCTCCCAAACCGCTCAGGTTCAGAGGCATTTAAATCATGGCTCTTGCAGGGAATCCTGCTCCTTTTTCATATTCTTTGGGAGCTATTGCGGAGGCACTGAGATCAGCAGAAGCTGCTGCTTCTGGAAGTTTTCTATTTCTCCAATGGTGATTCTTTCAACCAGCACTTACTGGATCTTTTTTGTTTGTTTGGTTTGGTTTTTAAAGATTTTATTTATTTATTTGAGAGAGAGACAGAGCACACAAGCAGGGGGAGAGGCAGAGGGAGAAGCAGGCTCCCCGCTGAACCAGCCAGGACCCCCATGTGGGGCTTGATCCCAGGACCTGGAGATCATGACCTGAGCCGAAGGCAGACGCCCAACCATCTGAGCCACCCAGGCGCCCCCAGCACTTACTGAATCTTACTGAACAGAAATACCACTCGTCTAGAGCAGGCTAGGTACGGCACTGTTCTAAGGCAGTCACCTAAGTGAAAGCAGTTTTTCCTTACAGCAGACCTGGGACGAGAGCTTTCCTTTGAAGGAACTGATTTATGGAGGTCAAATAACTTGTCCAAGGTCACCCAGCTGATAAGGGTTGTGTGTGCATTTCCTGGGGCTGCTGTAACAAATGACTGCAAACTGAGTGGCTTCAGACAACAGAAATTTATTCTCTCACGGTTCTGGGGTCAGAAGTCCAAAGTGACGCTATCACCAGAGTCACACTTCCCCAAAAAGCTCTAACAGAGACTCTTGGCTTGCCTCTTCCAGCGTCTGATGCTCCAGGGGTTCCTTGGCTTGTGACTGCCTTATTCCAATGTCCACCCGAGTCTTTACGGGGCCTTCTCCCCCTCGGAGTCTGTTTTCTGTTCTGTCTCTTATGAGGATACTTGTCATTGGATGAAGGACCCCCCCCCCCCATCCCCTGTAATCCAGGATGCTCTCACCTCAGAGATCCTTCTTGTTTTACATCTGCAAAACCCCTTTCCCAAATAAGGTCACATTCACAGGCTCCAGGGGGTTAGGAGGTCCACAGATCTGTCAGGGCCAGCGTTCAATCCACTACAGCTAAGCAGCTGGGACTCACAGGCGGTCTTGCTCCAGAGGGTGGCCTCATCACCGTTCCGCTGCACCCCTCGCACACGCTGACTTTCCACAGGTGTCAGGAAAATGCCTGCTAAATTAATCTGAGCTTTTCACAAATCATCACAAGGCTGAAGGGATAATTTTTCCATGCTGATATTCTGTCCATGTTCCAGAAGGGTAGTGCATCAACTCTACTCACGCCATCCCACACATGCCCAGACGGAGGGGGAGGAATAACAGCAAATTAGGTTACTTTTTGAAGAGAACTGAATTAAACTTTGCCCATGTTAAAAGCTTGTATATTTTTAAAACTTCAAGCACAAGCATAAAACCCCATTGCCTCAAAACCACAGTTGACAAAACCACCATTGACAAAGAATTACTCCACAGACAGTGAAAATCTGACATAACGCAGCGATAGGCCAAAACACCGTGTTAGGTCATTACCCGGACGCCGGCAGAGTGAGGAGCTCCATCATAGCTCCTTTTGATGAGGGGAAACAGATTTTTAAGTGAAGCCTGCAGCTTGAGTGTAGAAAACTTAAAGCTGCAGACAATCAGCATTGTCATTTAAAAGGGTGAACTCTATTTCTTCCTAGATAAAGCGATGAGCCCAGGCAAAGCACTCACTCCATCAGATATGATTTGAAACAGCTGAAAAATAAACTTCTGACAATAAGATTTTAGGACAGAAACACTGCCAGAGCTCTAAGTGCTCTTCAGAATAATAAAAAGAAAGTAAACAATGCCAGAAGAACAAAAGGAAAATTCTCAGCTTCATTTGTTCTCATCAAAGACCATAGAAAAATAATCCCTGCTCAGGCCCTTCTTCCGGGGTCCAAATTCCTGCCTTGTGCTCATCTTTCTGTTTAAGTTCAGTGCTCTTCAAGCTGTCATTAAATCGCTTGCCCTGGTGGACGGGGCCAAGATGGTTTCCAATCTAAAGCCAGTGAGAGCCTCCAGGCAGATTCTGAAGGCCTTTTACCACCTGAGCTTGGCCATCTGAGCTCTTCCTTTCACTGTGGTGACATTGACTTGGGTGTCTTGAGCCCTGTGGGAGAGCCGAGCCCATTGGCAGGATCCTCGTGCCTTCAGCAACCTCAGTCAGCCAAGAGCCTGGCATGAAGCACAAGGACAGGTAACAAAAAGCAACAGATCATGAGAAAATCCTCTGGATTAGGCATTTTGAGGAAAAGGCTCGTTTTGTCAGACACTCAGAAGTGCCCTGTGGACAGGCTAGAAGCTAGCTGGCCAACAAAGGAATGAGGGATAGATGAGTGACAGGCTGGGCTGTTGTTTCTCGAGGTGACTGAGGCTCAACTGTATGAACAGGCATGTAGTGATTAACTGACTAGCACCAGAATTTTACCAGCTACCCTGAAGCTTGCCGATTAACACTGTCCCTGGGGTCCGTGTTATAATGAGGTCCTTCTGATAACCTACTCCTTTGGAAGGAGTCCAAGAGGGACACGTGCCCTGTGGAATTCCTCATTGTAACTGGGCATGCTTCAGAGAGATTCCAGAGCGGTGATGATTTTACTTATTTAGGCTGGAGGTTATCTGCTCGTCCTCCTCCAGATCCCTTTAAGCCAAGGGAAGGGCACCTCATTAGTGTCAGATGACAGGGGTCTGGTTCCCTTTACTAGAATGAGCTCTTCATGTCATACATGCTCTGGAAGATCTGAAAAGCCTTTTCTCCTGGCCTCTAGTTAGGAAAGAAGGCATCATAACCGGACACGACAGCGGGAAGCACGGAAGCTTGCCATTACTACTCATCTTGGTGCTATTCATGGAGGCTCTCGGGGGAAATGTCCAAAAGCTTCTTTATAGCTCTCGCCATTAATCCTCAAGTTCTGGTTACCAGTCCTGTAGAAACATATGGATTACAAATGGTCTGGTAATTACTGTTTCAATAAAAAGTGAATGCATTATAATGAGGGTAGTAGTAGAACATTGGGATAATATGGGTAGGGAGTGAATTGGTAGTGTTTTCTTGTTTCTTTTGCTTTATACAGTCCCAGTAGGGGAAAATGCCATTTTTAAAGAGAACTGATGGGATTTTTTTAAAGATTTTATTTATTTATTTATTTGGGATAGAGCGAGAGTGAGAGCAAGTGAGCAAGCAAGAGAGAGAACACAAGTGGGGGGAGAAGCAGAAGGAGAAGGAGAAGCAAGTTCTCCACTGAGCAGGGAGCCTGATGCAGGGCTCGATTCCAGGACCCTGAGATCACGACCTGAGCCAAAGGCAGATGCTTAACTGACTGAGCCACCCAGGCGCTCCTAAAGAGACATGGTGGGATTTATTTAAGAAATTAATATATACCTCTTTCCCCCCACCCAAGTTCTGAACTATTTGAGAGATAGGCAAGAAATAAGGCAAAAGATGGTCAAAATATCATCTTGGTTAATTAGAACAGCTAGGATGTGTGCCCTGGGGTTAGGAAGCATTGCCACATACATGGGCAGTCTCAGAAAATATAAGCCTCTCCACCGAGGGATGCCCATGGCTTATTAAATTCTTAATACAGTAGTCTCCCCTTATCTGTGGGCAGATGTTCCCAGATCCCCAGTGGATGCCTGAAACCACAGATAGTACCAAATATTACATATTCTGTTTTCCTCTACATGCATACCTATGATAAAGTTTAATTTATAAATTAGACATAGTAAGAGATTAGCAACAATAATGAAATAGAACAATTTTTACAATATACTTAATAAAAGTTACGTGAATATGATCTCTCTCTCTCAAATATCTTACTCTACTGTATTTACTCTTCCCCTTCTTGTGAGGATGTGAGATGATAAAGTGCCTACGTGATGAGATGAAGCGAGGTGGATGGTGTAGGCATTGTGATGTCACGTTAGGCTACTGCTGACCTACAGACCGTACATGGAAAGGAGGACCCATCTGCTTCCAGACCACATGGTTGGCCATGGGTAGCTGGAACTACAGAAAGCAAAACCGTGGATAAGCTGGGGGGGGGGGGGGGTACTGTATTAATGTTATTAACTCATATTATGAACTAGTAGAATTTTTAGACTCTCACATGCTTAATTGTTGGTCTGTGTCACAGTTTTCTAGCCTATAAGGACCATGTCTTGCTCTTATCTCCAGAAAATCACACACTAATTACTTAGTAAATAGTTCTTGATTAGCGGAATAATTATGGTCTTGGAAGAATTCTCTTTATATAACCAAGAACTCTTAGGTCTTAGTCTTACAGCTGAAAGGGACCTTAGAGACCCAGGTCTGGGAGCTGAAAGGCAACTTGCTTAGGGCCCCCCAGGCTCAGAGACGAGAGCCAAATCTGAGTTTTCTTGATCCAAGCCTGTTTTTCTTTTTACTTTATCACATTGCCTCTCTACACAACTCTCTAACTGGTGGCTCTCTCTTCTCTAAATCCATCTCATTCCATTTTTTTTCTCTCTTTGGCAAATGCCCTAAATTCACGAAGAGGGAAAATGGAGGAAAGGTTGGAACAGGGATTTCTGGCTTCTGTGTTTGGATTACTTGCTAGGGGGGATTAGTCTTCTTGCTCTGCAGCTTCTCTCTTCCATCAGCTTAAGGGGCAAAAGAAACCCTAAACATTTGGATCAGCAACAGGTTGGTCCTCTGCCATCCTTCCCCCAGCCAGGCAGTGCTCACTGCAGCCCACAGACAGTGGTTCTACCCCCTTCCTTCCTGCAAAGGAGCCAGATGAAGCGAGCAGACCTTCAGGGGCTGACCCCTCAGCCCAAGAAAGCCAAGGCAATACCTGGCACGGCTGTCATTGGCTTAGAGCCCAATGTCCCTCACTGCCTGCCTTGATGGCTTTGGCTGTGAACACTCTCCTTACAAAGGAACCTCTCACGGGCTCCAGCTACTGGAGCCCTACAGCCAGGGTTTCAGGAAACTGGGGTGAAATGGGCAGAACAAGAGTTTGTCCAAAGACCGAACAGGACAGGAGGTTCCCACTGCTTGGAAATCTGTGTGTTCCCGAGACTTGCAGAACAAAGACCTACACATGGTTATTTTGGCAAGAACAGGAAGGTTTCGATTCTCCTTTTCCACCCCCTGGAAGTGGCCACCTAAGCTGTGCGTGCGGAAGGAGCATCTGTGTTCGCACTAACAGAGCCTCGGGGAGGCCTCCCGGCGCTCTTCCAGGCAGCTCCAGCGACGGGAGGGCGGCGGTGGTCGCTGCACACGGAGTGAAGGGCTCGGGCTCTCCCTTTGCGCTCCGCGTTTCCAAAATGACAGCGGCCAGCGAGGGTGCTCTGATGGCCTCCGCTCCCTGCAGCTCTCCCCAGGGGCGCTGAAATATCCTCTGAGGCCACATCTTGCCTCCTTGAGGTGTTATTTTTGGAGAGGGCATTTGGGAAATGACAACATAAAAATATGCAGGGGGAGCCTTGCGCATCTCTCCTGCGCGGGGTCCCTGAAGTGCGGGGACTGGATCTGGCAGCGCGCCGTGTGCGGGACGGCTCTCCCCATCTGGAGCCCAGGTGTGCGCCTCGCCCCCGGGTCCAAGACGCAGATGCCGGCGACTCGTGAGAGCAGGGCAGACCCGCCTCACCTACCTCTGTTCCACAGAAACGCTTTTACTCTTGGATGTACGATGTCCAGATCCACTTTGATTTGTAGATCAAGTGTAGCTGCCATCAAGCAGACGAACGCACGAAGAAAGAAGCGATTTTGTTAACTGGTTGTTGAGAGTCAGTGTGGATAATGGCTAAGAGTTTACAGTCTGGGTCAGAGACCTGAGCTCAAATGCCAATTCCGTTCCCGGTTCTCTCTACGACCTTAGAAAAGTAAAGCTATTTGTCCAAGCTTCATTTCTTCCATTATAAAAGAAAGATCATTGTAGTTCCTGCCTGGGAGTATTGTAGTGATGAGTAAGAAGGAGAACACTTGTGAAAAAGTCACATGCCACAAGGCCAGTCACATCATCAAAGCGCAGTTCACCGATTGCTGCCATTACTATCAAGCTTAGAAGCAAGGGCTCCCCTCTGCAAGACCCCTTTCCAAATACTTCCATCCAGAGCTGCCATTCTGTCTTCTCCCGCTGTTAGAATGTCTTCATCCTAAACCAAAGTCTCACTCCCCTTGTCTTCTGGTCTTGGCATTTTCAGCTACCTTTCTGGAGCCACGTATTAAAAACTCGCATCCTTTTTGTGATGGCCGTGACCCAGCCACCACATGGCATGGCTCTGAGGGACTCCCCTGACGTTGTAATCTGTGTAAATGGCACCCCCTGGTGCTAGCCCTCTAAGGAGAGGTGACTAGCAAGGATGGAAGGGAAGAAAGGTTGGAGAGAGATTGGCCATATTCTTTTCCACAAAAACCCCTAGCGAAGTAAAAGATCACGCTGATGCCCTACCTTCTCAGGCAAGCAGCTACAATTCTATCAACGCTTCCTCAGTGAACAAGAATTCACCTCAGAGTCCATTCATTACCCTTGGACCACGCTCCTCTGAAAGCGAGATACCCAGAACTAAGTCAACATTCCAGATGAGACGTGACCAGAGCCAAATAGAGTGGAAGTTGACCTTTTTGTTTTTCTGGATACTGTATTCAGGATGCCACTGTGATCCAAGGTAGTTTTAGCACTGAGTACGTATAGCGGTTATTTCCTGGACAATGGCTTTGGCTTTTAATCACATGTTGTCCTACAATAGCTCTTCATTTATCTTGAATTGTTAGGTTCTTTTTATTGTTATTATACTTCGCAGCACCAGGAATGATGAGCTTCTTTTTCAAACTGTCTGTGTTGGGAGTTGCCTGAGATACATCTGTGTTTGAACATTTTAATGACTCCTGTTAAGTCTACCACAGTTTCTGGGTCAATGAAAATGTGCCTTATTTGCATATTTAAGCAGAACCAAATCAAAGGGGCAGTATTTACTAAAATTTAAAATGGCCACCGTGGCAATGCAATACATCTATTCTGTGTATGTGGCTTTCCTGGGATAAAGTACCCTTGCAAAAATGGCAGTAAGTTCCTATTTGGTTAATGAACCACAATTCCCCAAAATAAAACCATGACGCTTATGGGAACCCTTAGTAATAAGTCTTCACGTGTGGTTTTCTCGCTCACATTCTTTATATATGGAGTGATTTCCAAATTAGGCTCTGTGGAGCCCATGGGGTTCAGAAGGGATGTCCCAGGGATATGGGAAGGGCAGAAAGAGTGAGAACAGAGGGTGGGGCTCCTGTCAGCCCTTTATTTCACCCAGAGTTGTTGGCTGTTTGCTGTTGTATGTATTGAACTTCCCTGTAATATTTCCTTTGGGGGAAAAAAAAGTTTAAACACCATTAAGCCATTCTCTGCTCACTTCAGAGTGGTAGGGAGTACAATCACTTCCATGTTTCCTCTTATGAAATGGATTTCTGGGTGAAGTGGATTGAAGATGAGCTAATATTAGATTTTTAATTGCTGAATTTGGCACTAATATGTTTAAAACTCTCAACAACCTTGGTCTGAAGGAAGAGTAACCGCACCATCACCACCACAATCCCTGTCAAGCCTTGGACATAGCTGGAGATGGAGCTCAGATCTGGAGGAACGCTGGGGATTTGAAGGACACCTTCTAAGCAGCGTTGCAGGTTTGTGATTTGCTTCAGGCTTTGGGGAAGTTCCTTGAGAACTTCAATCCTCACCTTCTGTTGTGATGATGGGAAGGGGGGTATAGCTCTTCTGCTTCTTGAAAAAGACCCCTTCTGTGGTTTTCTTTCTCAGAGATGAAATCCTGATATCTAAAAATGGGTCAGTGACTGGCCTTCATTGGTGATCTTCTTTGGGGAAATTTCTGAAGGAGAAAGTGCAGGTTGGGCAGACATATTTCCTGTCTCCACCATACCTCAGCCTGATTCCTAGAGCTCCAAGACAGGAGAAGCCAGGGTAGGGCACGCTGACATCTACCTTCGCCTCCCAGATTATAGTTTTGGCTGTCAGGCCTCCTTTAAGAATCAGATTTTCACAAGATTTGGGGGATCATACCAAACTTCTCATCATTTTATGTACCATAAATATTTAGGAATATCTTAAGTCTGTTGTTTCATTGTTTCCTTATCTGCAAGAGGGAGATAATACTATCTTTCACAGAAGACACTTGGACTAATTAAGTGAAGAGGGATGACAAAACAATAGGAAGAACAATAATAGGAAGAAGTCTAGAATGAATGTGGAAAGAGACAGTAGCAAAAATTACAGGCGTTTGGCTGAGGTGGATGATCCCAAATCTCGAGCGCTAGGAAGGAGAGAGGTGAGGAATACCACATGGTGAAAATCTCATTGCACTGGAAAGGGGACATTACTATGATGTCTTCACCCCCTTCACACTTATGGAGCAAGAGAAAAAAATCTGAACTATGTTCAATATAAAAACTAAACTAACCGAGGGGCTTCTGGGTGGCTCAGTTGGTCAAGCATCTGACTCTTGATCATAAGATAAAGCCCTGCATCCACACCCAGTACAGAGCCCACTTAAGATTCTCTTAGTCTGCCCCTCACCACCCCCTCAGAAAAATAATAAAATAAAATAAAATAATGTTAGGAAATATTTCCATTTTTCTTTTCTTTCCGTGTTACAGTAAATTAAATCATCTTTTGACCAACAAAAATGTACAAACTTTCTCCCTAATGTGTATTAGGTGCATTTAGCACCAGGAATGATGAGCTTCTTTGAAAGTAACTTTAGTTAAGACATGTATCTTTTCAGTTTGTGGGATTCCACCCAATTTGATACTCTCGTTATATTTAACTTACATGCATTGAGTGTCTCCTGTGATGCTATTAAATTCAGAGAAAGGTTTAAATATATAGTGTAGAAGTCTATTAGGCCTGTTTATTTCTCTGTAACTAATCTCTGCGACAAATCTGCATGAGTCCCCATCCTACTGGGCCCAGGGGTGGGAGGGACCAACAGGGGACAGAAAATTTTCCATTTTCAGGAATCTTTGGGTTCAAAACAGTGTCTTAAATCTTAAAGAGATTCTTCAAGGTGCATGCCCATCTTTGGGAAAATGTTTTACCACCGAGGTTTCCTGCCTCCCTCAACCAAAATGGCATCTGGCTGAAGAGGGATGCCCAATGTCCTCAAGGTGATGAGGAAGACGGTGTACCAGCTGGGTCTCTGACCCAGTGTGGTTGGCCAGGGCTGTTCCCTGGGTGCTTGTGTGATGTCTGTGACTAAAGTTCATGGCTGATGAAACTCATGGTCTGTTGATTACTGGCTCCAGCTCGGGGCCCCTCAATTGGTCTGGTTTTGGGTGTTGGGCATCTAACTGCTGGCTCTATCATGTAGCATGTTCACTTGTTTTTGAACAACTAGCTACATGTCTACTACATAGCTTCCTGGCACTACAGAGGCATGACCTTCTCTCTCCCCCACACCTAGACTGAGTCTACTCCATAGCCATTGTGTGGGGTTCTTTTTCCCAATGGGACAGCTTCACGTAGGGCACATACAATCTTCTCAAAGCCCTAGGAAATCTTGGAGTTCACACATGTTAGCCTCATTTCTGGAGAAAATCTATGCCTTACCCCAGATCATTACGCTAGCACTTTACCTTTTCCAATCCATCACTTGAGAGATGTCGTGTTTGTTACAGGAATTCTTTAAAGAGCTTTAGCATTTCCTTAGTCTTGGGAAACCTCTTTTCACTAGGATTGCCTTCAAATTATTTTATTTCTTAGGCTCCTTTCGAGAGTTTCAATTCCCCTTCCTCTCTGACAGGGATTCTCCCATAATATGCCCTTCTCCTTCCTGAAGCGGCATCCACTCTCTTCCTTCCCCAGAGTCATAATGAGGCAAGAAATCTGTCAAAGGGAAACAAAGCAGGAAGTATTTTTATTATTATTATTCTCTTTACCGATACTTTATTTATTTTTTTTTAAAGATTTTATTTATTTATTTGAGAGAGAGAATGAGAGACAGAGGGCACGAGAGGGAAGAGGGTCAGAGGGAGAAGCAGACCCCCTGCTGAGCAGGGAGCCTGATGCGGGACTCGATCCCAGGACTCCGGGATCATGACCTGAGCCGAAGGCAGTTGCTTAACCAACTGAGCCACCCAGGCGCCCCCCGATACTTTATTTTATCTAATCCTTGCAATAGCCCTGAGGAGTACTTGTTATTACCCTCATTTGCCAATGAGGCGTTCAGCCTGGGTACGTCACTTTCCCAAGCGATTGAACCAGGATTAACGACAAATCCTGTGCCTTTCCAGCATGCCAGCCCGCCTCCCCAAGGACCTGCAGGAGGGAGACACTCCCGAGTTGTTTTCCACTATCAAGGACCTGCTCTTCCATATCCCCAGCACTTCAATGTGATTAGTCTTTCAGATTTGCCCCCCAACCCCAGTGCGATGCAGGAGAGGAGAAATGCACAGCCTTTTAAGGTGCCTGGTCAAAAAGGCACTTAATACAGAATTAATACATCATCGCTGCAATTGCAATTTGTTTCTCTGTGAAAACCAGGGAGATGCTTACTTATTTGTGACCTCTTCCTTCAGAAAGAGCCAGCAACTATGGTGAAGTAGCGAGTTTACAATAAACAATAAAAGGTGAGCGCAGAGGCTTTTTATAGCAAGTCCAAACGTTTGGCAGGAGCCCAGAAGACATTACTCTTTCTCCATTAGGATTCTCTCCTACACAGTTTTCCAGAGGAGGATGAAATTCCTTGGGTCATGTTATAAACATTCATCTTCTAAATCATGCCCCTAATAGAAAGAACAGAAGACAAAGCATGTGCTGTAAGTCATTCGCCCGCAGAATGTTCTCCGCACACGGTAATATAACATGTGGGGTCAGCCCCTGCGTCAAAGACCAAATACACAAGTGTAAAGAGATGGGAGGAAAAAGACAGACTCCACATGGCCAGCCTGGGGGAGGGCAGGGCGTCACTCTGGGGAGGGGAGGCTTGGAAAAGCCTTGCAGGGGAGGAGCAGAGGGAAACGTGGAATCACTGGGCTTTGCAGCCATCAGGGACAGAGATGGGAATAAATTCAAGGGTGTGGGGGCAATGCACATCGGAGCAAGGAGGAGGGCATGGTTGGGGGAAGTGGGGCAACTTCTTGGCCAGTATACAATGAGGTATATTCTAGAAGCAGGCCAGAGCTAAGGAAGGCGCCTTTCCTTTCCTCCAGGCTCCAATCCCTTCCAGACTCCCCAGATCTTCCTTTCTTAACATGTCCTCCTTTCACTCTGCACCCAAAGGGAAAAAGGTTTGCACCCTGGCAGAGCAGACAGCTCAAGGGATAGTTTCTGTCTCAATCTCATCAATCCTTTCCTCTCCAGCTAAATAAATCCTTTAGCTTTTTCAGTCCTGTCGAGGAGCCAAGCAATATATACAATTCACTTGAGTCGTGCATTCCCCAGCACCCAATACAGGAACCCTCCCTAGATGCCCTGTCCTGAGTAGCTGATGAACTGTCATTGCCTCATTTGTTAATCTCATAGACCCCTCCTCCGAGTTCACAACCTCTCTCTTACCCCTGCCTAGTTCAAGCGTCACAACCTAGGAAAGCAACTCTAATAGAGCACTGTGCAAGGAGTCTGAAGACTGGTTATGCTTCTAATTGCTGAATGGCCAAGAGTAGTTAGAATAAGGAGGAGGATATCTACCACTGACTGAGCATCTAGAAGGTCAGGCCCTATGCTAAGCCCTTGGGGTAATTATCCTAGGAAAATGATTACCATTATTTTAAAATTTTCTATTAACTGGAAGCTTTGGTATCTCATTAACTTGCCTTATTTTTCTCCATAGTTATTAAATTTGAAAACAAAACTGAAAGGGTTTCCTGATTCTCAGAGTAAGAAGAGAAAGGGACTGTGTGTGTGTCAAGGTTCTGTGGCATTTTCCTCATCAGACTTCAAGTGGGAAAACAGGTAGTAGGAGTAGAAAAGGCAAGTAGGCAAATCTCTGAGACATTTAAGGGACAGGAAAGCAGGAAATAGGATGCTGCCCTAGGAGACATGTGTCCATGCGGTGGACAATGACTGCGCACCTTAGCTTTGCTCAATAATCGGAGGCCTGCTCTCAAGTCTTGACCCTGGTGCTCATTGCCTAGGTGATCCTGGGAAGTTACCTCATCTTGATGAGCTTCAGGTTCTAGTTTGTAAGATTAGCAATGGCCAGTTACCAAACTCAGGGGCTACAACTCTAGTTCAGGCACCTTCTCCCCCAACAGACTAGCTGTGTGTGACCTTGGGTGAGTCACTGAACCTTGTCTGAGGTCATTTTCTCATCTAAAATGGAAATACTGACGCCTATGCTACCCTCCAGATCAATGTGATAATGCTGGACCAGTGCTGTTTATGAAGCGAAGGGGTCAACAGGTGGTGATGCAGGTCCCTTTTAGCTAACACCTATTCAGAGGCAGTGACCTCATTTCCTGGAGACGGGCCTTGCAAAGCCTCCAGCAGCCTGGCCCTCTCCACATGGCTACTCCTTGTTTCCCACAGCTATAGATGAGGGAAGGCTCCTCGGGGGTGCTTACTCAACAGGCATTATTATCTTATTTCTCTGCTGATCAGAGTCTGGCCAAAAAATCAAAGGATTTCTCTTTCAATCTGGCAGTCATTTTCTTCTTCACTCTAAAGTCACTAAGCAAGGTCAAGGTCAAGGAACTGAATTCCTTAGAAAAGTGGTCCCTGATTGTCTGGGGGAAATTTGTTCATAGTTAGGATGGGTGTGTCAAGACCCCTGTGGCTTTCTTTCTCATGGTTTTTGTAAATTAAACCAAAGGTGGATTGTGTTGACCCAGGCATTAACTATGACTTTTTTATGGGCTGTTTCAGGTATCTTTTGTGAATTTTACGATCCTCTCTTCTGGGATGGGTGGAGTGGTGGTTGCCTTGTTTTTCAGTTATTGATTTAAATTAATCATAGCTCATCCTGTCCAACACTGGACTGTGTACACAGGTGACAGGCTATTCATCTTTAGGCATTTAAATCCTGCCTGCTCTTATGTATTAGTAGAGATAGACTATCAAGCTGCAAAAATATAAGGATCTTCTCCCAAAGAGACCTCTCATACAGCTTCTTAAATGTTATCAAAATAGAAAAGAAGCATTCAGCTTTGGAATCTATATTCTGATATTTTTAAGTGGCTAAATTGAGGAACAAACTGAATTCTGTCTTTGGAACTAACAAACTTATTGACTTCTTTGGAAAGCCCCAACCTTACTCCTTGTTAACTGTGTGTTCTTGAATAAATTACTTTACTTCTCTGAGCATCAGTTCAGTTTCTTCATCTAAAGATGAGGGTATGGGAGTGTCTGGGTGGCTCAGTTGGTTAAGCGCCCAACTCCTAGTTTTGGCTCAGGTCATGATCTCAGGGTCATGGGCTCGAACTCCATGTTGGACTCCGTGCTCAGCTGGGAGTCTGCTTAAAGATTCTCTCTCTGTCTTCCTCTGCCCCTTCCCCCCTCCCCACTCACACGCTCTCTCTCTCAAATAAATAAATAAATCTTAAAAAAAAAAAATGAAGATAGGGGCGCCTGGGTGGCTCAGTCATTAAGCGCCTGCCTTCGGCTCAGGTCATGATCCCAGCGTCCTGGGATGGAGCCCCGCATCGGGCTCCCTGCTCAGCGGGAAGCCTGCTTCTCCCTCTTCCACTCCCCCTGCTTTTGTTCCTCTCTCACTGTGTCTCTCTCTGTCAAATAAATAAATAAAATCTTAAAAAAAAAATGAAGATAGGGCCCCAAACCCTACTACATCATTTTTTAACAATATATTTACTTCATTTCTAATATGCAAGGTCTTTGGTTCCTTATGAGTTATGATGTAAGGGTAAGGGTACCTTTATTTCTCATTGTCATTAACATAATGCCTTGGACAGGGTAGATGTTTGACATATATTTATGGGATGGGATGGAACCGAGTTAATTGTAAATGGTGCTTACTCAGAGCATCAGGTTGATTTCCCAGGGGCAGCACGACTGTACATCCTCAGTTTACAGAGGAAGGAACTGGGAGGGAAGAGGTCAGTGGACCAGAGAGGTCAGCCAACAGGCCCATGAGCACACAGTCTTGGGTGGTGGACCTCAGACTAGAATCTGGACCACCTAAATCTCAGTCCAATTGCCCTTCCACCACACACAACAGCCTCTCACATCTTGTTTGCACTTATTTAGAGGAAAAAATATAAAAAAGAAGTGATGCAAAGATATAAAATTTTAACTCCACCCAAAATTATCAGAGTCCCAAATCAATGAAGCCTAAAATGTTTTTAAGTTTTTAATTAATTGAGAGTAAGGGCTATCCTGAAATTCAAAGAAAATTTTGTACCCTCAAGACATTCCAGTATAGCAAGATAAGTGATAGAGAATGACAGGGAGTGGATGCCATTTACATAGGATGGTCTGCAAAGGCCTCTTGGGTGGGGGTGACATTTAAGTAGAGACTTGAAGGAAGAGAGGGGATATCTATGCAAGTATCTGAGAAAGAGTATTCAGGCAGAGAGAACGCTGAAGGTAAAGGCAAAGCTGGGGTCGTGCTCAGGCCATCCTGGCTGCCATGGAGCAAGAGAAAGGAAGAGAGGGAGGAGATGAGGTCAGAGTCGGAACATCCTCTTACATAGGAGGAGAAGCAGGACCTTGGTAAGGATTGAATATTTTACCTAGATGAGCTAAAAGTCATGTAGGGTTTCAAGCAAAAGAGGAAAGTGGTCTGATTTACATTTTAGAAAAATGACTGATGGCTCTATGAAGTATAATCTGCAGGGGAGCAAGTGTACAGAGGGGACCAGTTAGAAGTCAAGGGGTGATGGTAATTCTGACTAGGGTAGTAGTACTGGAGGTGATAAGAAGTTATCAGACTCAGGATATATTTAGACGGTAAAACCAATGGAATTTGCCACAAACTGGAAGTGGGTTGAGAGGTGGGAAGGAGTCAAAGAGACTTCAAGACTTTTGACCAAAGCAACAAGAAGAAAGGAGCCACTGCTAAATGAAGTGGGGAGAACTGAGGGAGAAGCAGATTGGCGGTAGGGGTGGGAATAAAAAGCTGGTTTTTGGAAATGTAGTTCGACATTCATATTGGATATTTATGTGGAGATGTCAAGTGGGAAACTAGATGAAATCTGGAGTTCAAGAGGAAGGTCAGGTTGGATTTATAAATTTGGAAAGAATCAATGGAGAGATGGTATTTATAGCCATGGGACTATATAAGATAATCTTGGAGGGATCATTCTTACAGGAGAGTTCCCAGGACTGAGTCCTGGACATTCCAGCAGCTAGAGATCAGGAATATGAAGAACCTTATAAAGCAAAGGACACTGAGAAAGTGCATCCACTGAGATAGGAAGAAGAACCAAGAGAAGTGGTGAACTAGAAGCTAAGTGAAAAAAACTGTTTCAAAAAGAAAAGAGTGATCAACTGTGTCAAATGATGAGGGCTGAGATTTGACCATTGGACTTGGCAGCATGAAAGTCGTCAGTGGATCTGGCAAGAGCTGTCTTGGTAGAGCTGTGAAGATGAAAGTCTGGTCGAAAGTTTTCAAGGAAGAATGGGAGAAGAGGAAGTGGCAACTATACATACAGACAATTCTTTGTAGAAGATGATGATGATGATGTTGATGATTATAGAAGAGCAGAGAAATTGGAACTGGAAGTATGCATGAATCAATGGAGATACTTGACTGTGTTGGAAACAGTCCCTGTACAGAAAATGTAGGAAGAGAGGACAGTGGCTAGACCCATGTCCTTGAGTTGAAGAGAGGAGAAGGAATCCAGTGATCCTATGGAGGGTTTGGCTCCATATAGGAGCCGAGACAGTTAATTCACTGTAACCAGAAAGTAGGCTGAGCATGGTCGTGTAGATACAGTCAGCAGAAATGGTGAAAGTTCTCTTCTGCTAACTCCCGCTTTCTCAATGAGATGAGGAGAAAGGCCATTAGCTTTGGGAGAACAGGATAGATAAAGTATTGGAAGATAGAAGAGTGAGAAGAGTTGTGAAATGATAGCTAACGAGAATGATGGCCCAGAGAAATGAAGTAGAACGGCTGGACAACTTGCACACTGCCTGGCCCAGAGTCAGACTTAATAAATCTTCGGGATGAAAGATGACCCAAGAACCTAAGGAAGGCGCCAACTTGAGATCCAAGTCCCAATATAGTGCACAACTCAGCCCATCAGATTTGAATCCATATTCAATCATGCATATTTGGCTATTTTCCTGAAGTTCCATTGAAGGAAACTATAAAAATCATGATTTAAACATCTTTCCTGGCAACCCAAAAGAGGGCTCCAACTTGCCAAATGATAGAATTACAGACTCTCCTTGGAAAGCTCCTTTCCCGAATAGAGATTTTTATTGCCACATTTCATCTCCCAGTATGGTACTGTTCTCTTTATTGGTACCTTTATATCCCTTACAGGTTTTTAAACATCAGTTTCCCAGCATCCATCATTTTTACAGACCCTCTTCCCATTTTCCACACACAAAAATGTTCTCTTACACTTTCCTTAGGAATGTTCCATGAATTTCATATGTTTACAAACTTTTACTGTCCCAGAAAGTCACTTCCCTCTACCCCCCCGAGAAGTATCTAGTCAGAGAAATGAAATATGTGAACCAAAGGCTTAGCCTTCTTTTCAACTCATTCATCTGAGTTAGCAAGGTCTCCTGAGCCTTTGGCTGCCTTCTAAATGAGTGATTCACCTGCTTGTGGACAATTTCAGTAATTTTTTGGTAATAGTCTTTGGTTTTCAGCCGGAGGTTGCCTCGGGAATCATATCTTTCAAAAGTTTTGAGACTCACAAACTTTGACCAGAGTAATTCTCAAGGGATTGATTCCTAGGTTCTGCTTTTCCTCTTTCTTTCCTTTTTCTTAAAAAAAGAACATGTCTCAGTGAAGTAATTAATCTTCAGAATTAACCAAAAGTCTAGGACCTAATTTTTTGAAGATCTATGAAGGCAGCAGCCAGAAGCTATATTGCCATAGTTAGATAGAGATACATAAGTAGATAAAGAATTTTTATTTCATTTTGGAAACATAACCAAAAGATCCCAAAACTAATAAAATCGACACCATTGCTTCTTTTACACGTTACCTTCCTTCTGGAGCCTATCCTTTAGTAGTACTTTCAGCAATACTTACAAACAGTGAATTCTTCCCGTTTTTGTCTGAAAACGTCAAAATTTTACCTTCCCTCTTGCATGCAGTTTAGCTAGCTGTAGAATTCTAGTAAGGTTTTTGTTTCTGCTCAGTACATTGGTGTATTACTCCACTGTCATCTAGTCTCTACTGTGGCTGGTAATATGTCTCTTATAAGTCTAAATATTCCTTTTTTTTTTTTATAAATTGTCTCTTATATTGAGTTTCTTTCAAGAGCCTCTCTTTTTTATTGATGTTCCACATTTCCACCCCGAGGCATCTAGGTGTGAATCTGACTTTATTTATCCTCTTTGGGACTCCCTGTACTTCTTATGCCATGTCATCAATTAGGGAAATTCCCACTCATTAGGGTATTTTTAGTATTAACTAAAATGTCCTTTTCCTCTTCTTAAACTCCTATTAGGTACAGGTTAGACATCTTATTTTCTCCCCCAGGCTTTTCATGTCTATTTCATAGTTTGGGTTTCTTTATTTTTCTATGTTAATTCTCCTCAAATAGATCTTTTCATTTGTTGATTTCTCTTCAGCCATATCTAATCTACTGTTTCATTTGTTCACTGAGTTTTTAATATTAATGACTTTTTTACTTTCAGAAATTCTATTTTCATTGTTTAGTTCTTTTCTCATGCTTCTGATTTTTTCTTTTATGCCCTTAATCATTTAAATTCCCTTATTTTAAAGTCTCTAGACAACTGTTCTATTATCTGAAGTATTTGAGCCTACAATCTTCTTATTAGGTGGGTCTTCTTATTCTCACTCATGTTGGATTTTTTTAACCTCCTGTGTTTTATAACTTTCCACTGTGAGTTCATCCTCAGTGGGAATGGTTTTCTGTGAGAATCCCCTTCAGCCTTGATTATGGGAGCAATCCTCCAGGGAGATGTGAAGAGGAATAGGAGTAATTTGTTTTTCTTTTGCTTCTGTAGGTGCCTCATAGGCATCACTGGCTCTGGCTTTGGGGCATCTGTACCATGGTGTTTGCATATTTTGAACTACTAATTTGCCAGGAGCTCAGTCCAGGGATTTCCATTTTCCAGAGTGCTTTTCCTCACTCAGAACCTCAGCAGAGCTAGATGAGCATCCCTGTGATCTCCCTGGCCCACAGGGCAGAATGTTTTCTAGTCCAAACTTTCACTGATGTCTTTTAAGAGTTTGGGTTTTAAGCGGACATGCCAGTTTCTGTGGCAGCCCATAATCTTGTCTCTGTCCCTGCACGGCTATTAAAATCCAACCCGAGGCAGAACCTGACCGACTCCCATGACCTCCCCACACTAGCTGCGGTATTAACATACAAGTTTGTTTTCTTAGGCTTACATTTTCCCTTTATTTTTGGCACCCAGGTAATTCTCATTCCTTCTTGAAAATGAAATCAGACATAAGAGAACTTCCACAAACTTCCATTCCACATCTACTTGCCTACCAGCAACTCCCCTCCACCTTTCCTCCTGTTACTATGGATAAACCATCTGTGTCTGCAGGTCAGTCCCTCCACTTTGTCACCAGCTCCCATTCCCTTTCAGTTATTCAATGACATCACTCCAGTAATTCTCTCTCTCTCCTGCATTAACCGAACTCTCTTTTCTGGACTACTCCTATCGGTATAAATATAGTTATTTCTCCTATCTTAAAAAAGCCTCAATTCCTCTTCCTATTCATCTACTGCTTCACTTTTCTGTTTTCTTTACAGAAAACTTCTGAAAGTTTCTGCCTCCCAGTTCCCTTTTCCATTTCTTTCTTATGCACAGTCCAATCAAGCCTTTGCCCTCACCATTCTTCCAAAACCACTCTTTTCAAGGTCACCAATGACCTCCACATTGCTAACCAACTCTCAGTCAGCATCTTGGTATTTTAGCAGATTGGGGTGTAGTAGATCATTCCCTTCTCCAGGAAGGGAATCCTTGTCATTCAGGACTCCACATTTTCCTTGTTTTTCTTCTTTCTCATCAGCCATTTCTCACTCTCCTTTGCTCATTCTTCCTTTTCTCCCCAAACTCTAGAGTACCCCAGGGCTCAGTCCTTGGGTGTCTTCCCTTTCTAACCACATGCAGTCCACTGATGATTTCATCTAGTTTCAAGACTTTAAATGCCATTTATGAGCTGACAATTCCCAAATGTATGCCTCTAGCTTGTAACTCTCTCCTCTGTTCTAAATTCATGTCAAACTGCCCTCTCAACATCTCCAATAGGTTGTCTAATAGACATTCCAAACATATCTTGTCCAAAATTGACCTCTTGATCTTTCCTACCAATCATGCTCTATCCTTAGTTTTCCCTATCTCAGTTAATGGTAACTCTGCCCTTATGATTATTCAGGCAAAACCTGGGAGTCACTCTTGACTTCCTCTCTTCTCTGGATCTGAAGGTAAAGCCCTGGAATCAGGGCGTTTGTTCCACTCAATGAATAAATTTGTATGAGCACAGAAAAAAGGGAGTATATATCCTGTTAGGGAGAGGTAAGAAAAGCAATAAGTATAATACAAAACTGAACATGCCAAATGAGAGATGCAGAAAGTAGGGAATGATCATACCAAGAGACAGAGAAGCTTTGGGGTATATAGAAAGACAGAGGCTTTTGAGATGATCCTGAAGGATAGCAATGATTGGAGTGCTTAGGGGGAGTGGGGGGGAATTTTAGGTGAAGGAAGCAGCTGAGCAAGACACCCATCTTCTGGGTTAGTGTCCCCTTCCCCTTGAGTAGAATTCTTTTTGCCTACCTTGGCACTATATCCTGTGGGAGCCTTTGATAATCCCTTGACTTATCCTCATCCTATCCCAGCCCCAACATATTTCAAATCAAAGTTGCTATATGTTGCCGACATTAATTTCCAAAATGCCTTTCACAGGTTACAGGCTTCCCTCTCTCAATTCATGTTACTGCTATCCCAGTTCACCCTTCTTTGTCCATGTTGTGTCTTGTTGGTCTCTTTGCCTTTGGGCTGCTTCGTCCTCTGTTCATTCTATTCACTGTAGCCACTCAGCCAACACATAAGAGCCTATTTTGCACCAGGCACTGCTCTCAAGGAGGCTTATAACTAAGCAAAGGGGCATACCTGGAAACATACAAAAACTACAGATGTTTCTACAAACTGTACAGGGTACAGTGGCACAAGGGAAGAAAATGCAAATTCTACCAGAAGCAATCATAGAAATCACTCAAAATCCATGGCTACTCTATACACCTATAGAAGGAAGATCTTCCACACCCCAGCTACCTTTTCTGCCTCGTTACCCCTATTCCCCTTCACATATGCTACATTCTAGCCACACTGCTCTGTTTGTACATGTGTCCTGAGCCTTCTCTTCTCCATGCCTTTGTTCATGTGGGTCCTTCTGCCTGGAATGCTGTTGCCCTACCTTACAAGTTTAAATCCTACTCAGCATGTAAAACACTTAGCACAGTGTCCTGCACATAACAAACACTAAATAGTGTCAGTAGTCTTCATCATTATCATCATCATTATTACCCCATAAAGATTAGCTAAATTCTCACAACTCTTAATTTTTTCTTAAGTCACTGTCATCTTGTGTTACATATATACAATATTCTCTGCCCCATTGTCCTTCCCTTTGGCAATAGGAAATCACCTAGCTACACACTGTCATCACTAAATAGTCATACAGAATAAGCAGAAAATGGATAGAAGTAGAACACATAAAATATTTCGAAAGGCCTCTTAACTAATTGAGTGAAGTGGCCATAGATTTAAAGACCCAATCTGATTAAAATGGGATGGGGTTGGCCTCTGCACTTCCTGGTAATGTACAGCCAGATTGCCTTAACATATGACCCCAGTGAGTCAACCTCAGCTCATACCCTGACTCAACATATCTTTACTCAGATCACATAACTTACTCTCATCAGTTGACTGGCTTCGTCAGAGGAAACCACTCAGCCTCTAAGAAGAATTTGTAAAAAATCTGAGCCTATCAGTCAGATGTATCGGATAATAGGGAACTGGGTGTCCCGGATGGGGCAATATTTAATGACAAGGATGAGAAGAAGAATCTAATGGATCCCTGAGTGGAAAGAGGATGGTGCTCTCACTTCTGCCAGTGGCAGCTCCTCTACCTTGTCACTGTCTCCTTCCCCCATCACTAACACCACTCTGCCCCATATCTGCTCTCCGAATCAAAACCTCATCCTTGGTTCTCCTGTATAACCAGTGTGGTGGTTTGAGATCTGAGCCTTGAATGCTATCAGTTCAACATGGCTTCGAGTTCTCGCAGCGACATTCCTCCTGCAGTCTTGCACAGAGGTCTGCCCTCTCCCTGCAATCTCACACTTTATAGGCATGCTATAAAGACATATTGGAAAGAAAACACACACTGGAGCCGTCTATCATAAGTGGAAGTAAGATCTAGATCTAGGGTCTAGAGTTTTTATTCCACTTACTTGTGGTCAGCACAAGGCCCCTGGGCAAAACACCTAGTATTAGTATCAACAATTCAACTATTTTAACTTTAGCTCCTTCAAATTCACCCCATTTGTTTTCTTCTACCTAGATTTTGTGCAAGGACTTAAAAAATATGAACCCACCTCCACTCCTTATCCCACAACACACGTACTTCTGTTCTTTTTCTTGGTTTGGGAATTTTTTTTCAAAGCATATTCCAACTCTAAAATATGGTACACAGTGGAGGTAGCATCATGTAGAGAAAAGAACATGGGTTTCAGAGCCACATAAGCCTGGATTTGAATTCTGGCTTTTCCGTGTGCATTGGGCACCCCGCCCCCAACGCAACCCAGTGCAAGGCTGGACAGAGAGCTCACTGCTAAGAAGGGAAAGGTCTATATCCCACTATAGGGTTTCTAAGAGGAAGCAAACCAACAAAACCTTTATGATAACTTTCCACTCATCTTCATTAAGAAGGCAAGCAAAAAGAATAGAGAGTTCACTCTGGGGGGCTTCTTCTTCTCTTTCTATGCAATCAAGGGCTTCTAACATGTCCCCGCTCATCTTCCCTCCTCCTCCCCACTGTTCTGGCAGATGTGCCTGGTGGTGCCAGGGTATGGGAGAAGGTGAAATGGAAAGAGAACAACATGGGAAGAGCGGGGGTTAGGGAGGCAGGGGAGGGATGGAGAGAGACAGCCTGATTTTCTACCACTCAGTTCAGAAACAAAGATAGTAACTTCCCTAGTATGGTTCAGTCAGGTGGTGTAGAAAATAGCTGGGACTTAGGCCATCCTGATACAGCCTCTTCTAAGTCCTCACTTCAAGGATAAGAGACCAGGGTGGCAAAAGGCTGAGGAGTGGACCCACACTGTGCAGTGAGAAACGGTGGTTCAGACTCATCCTCGCCCTACCACCAGCCAAAGAACCAATCCAGGAACCCAGAGGAGAGCCCAACTCTGGAACCAGTAGGCAGCACATCTTCCATGGGTCAACCAACAGAGGACCGAGAGGAATAGAGAAGTGGAGGGGACCGATACCACAACTTTAATACCCAGATCAGACTACAGATGGCTGAGTCAAATGCATGCATTTGGATGCACTTAACTTTCTCTACAACTGTTTTACATTTTTCCACAGTGTGTGTAAAGTGGGCGCTGGTCAAAAAAAAGTTGACATCAGTTATTCAGAAAACTTGAAGTGGTCAATGTGTGTATTTTTCTGACTTGGGACTCTTCAACCAAGGCTGTTACACTCTGTAAAGCCCTGGCCAAGTTTCTTAACCTCTGAAATGGTTTGCTGCTTCTGAAGGTGGGGACCCACCCCATCTCAAAGGGCTTGGGCAAGCTCCTGCACAGAGCCTTGCAGTGTCATTCCCAAGCACGGAGAAGAAGGGAACTTGGCCTGGCCAGGGAAGTGGCAAGTTATCTATTCCATCCTTTTCGTTAACATTAACTCAATCGCCAGAGAAAGAGAACACATCCTTGTTTCTTCTCATTCCACAGATCTCAGCTTCAATGTTCGTTCTCAGGATTGTCCGTCTTAGCCACCCCATCCAAAGTAGGTGGTGCCCTCTGTTGTTCTTCGGTACATTTCCTGTTATTTTTTACAGTCCTAATCAGGAGGTGAAGTTATTTAATTAACTTATTTGTCGAATTGTTCCTTATCTGTGTCCTGCCCCCCACAATACTCCCTCAGGTCAGAGCCCACTCTGCTTTTTCCCTCTTGTGTGTCTAGTGTCCTTAAACCTGTGCTGCTTAAATTTGTTAAATCTTGTTTCTTGAGGTTCTGCACCATGAATCTGAAAGCTCTTTTCCCTTGTTTAAAGTTCCTCAAGTAGATTATCTTCTTAGTTTGGTCTTCCCACTGCTGTTTGCTTGCTTTGGCAGAAGGAAAATGAAGTACACTTTTTTTTTTTTTTTTAGCTTACAGAAGCTATTAATATAAAGCACAGAAATGGTGAATTTCAGTACCTGAAACTCTGTGAATAATTACTGGGTGGAGTTATCTTCACAAGGCAATTTTCTACTTTCCCCATGAAATAAAAGCCCAAAAATGTGTTACTATGGCAGCCTGTTTCTTGATTGAAACAAAATCAGAAGCAACCTATGCATTAACATCAACCCTACCCCTGCATTGTGAGTCTTCCCTGAGATGAACCTCAATGTGTTTGGAGATACACCAACTGCTAGACTAGTAAGTAACATGTTTCCCACCTACACGTGTGGGGAAAACGTGCACATACACAAGCTATAATTTAGCAGTAGCAGCAACTGTGTATTGAAAAAAAGAAAAACAAAAAAAAATTGCATTTAAACATAGCGGAGGGTGGTCACATCAACAGCACTGGGAAGGAGCTGTGCACTAATTTGGGAACATTTCTTCATTTTCCTACAGATTTTGGCCAAGCAAAATGAGTGGGTTCCGCTGGGATGCTCTCTGGTCCCAATCCTGCCATCTTAAGGCATATTCAGCGGTCAGCTCATGGTCCAGTCCCTGTCATTAGTCAGGATCCACATGAACAAGTATGGTTGTCCAGAACTAAGTACTTCTTACAGACAGAGAGTCATCGCTACCTCTCCGGACAGTCAGAGTCGAGGCAGTGGCATCTACCACCATTGTAGGAACTAGAGAAAGGGCTCGGGAAGCCCCCTACTCACTCCAGGTTGGACACACAAGAGGCGCTGTCTGGTGCCAGAAAGTTACTCAGAAGTATTGACAACAGAAAGTCATTCATTAAATGTCATTTCTTAGACACCAGACGAGGAAACCAGGCAGCATTTTGGGCCCTCTGCAAGAGCCAGGGGCAAGATTAGCAAAGACCCTTTCTCGACTGTCAAGCCCTGTAATGATTTGTAACCCCTCCAGTGAATGCAAATCATTCTTCAGCTGTGGATAGACCCATCGGCTTAGGATCCACATCTTGCAGGCAGCCAAAAAATATTGGTATTTTAATATTTGTAAGAATTTACAGGGTGCTCACTATGTGCGAGGAACTATGGTAAACACCATACCTGCATTTACACATTGAATTCCCACAGCAATCCATAAGGTAGATACCAGATGGTAACTGATGTTATCATTCTCATCTCAGATGAAAAACCTGAAGTTTAGCAAGCTTAAAGAAATTGCCCAAATTCTATGTATGAGGTGATGCCAGGATTCAAGGCTAAGTCAGCTTGACACCCAAGCCAATACTTTTAGCCACAATGCTATACTATCACTGGATGGAATCTTTCTGATACATGCCACAACCTAACCCAACATTTCAGCAGAGAGGAGAGTAAGTGGGGAGACTGACTTCAGGAGACCAAAGTAGAAATTGTTTCTGAAGAGTAGACCTTTGCTACTCACAGTGGCCTAGGATCAACAGCATCACATCCTGATGCAGGACTCAGGCCCCCCGACCTGCTGACTCAGAGTCATCATGGGTCTGCATTGCAACATGTCAACATGTTGACAAGATCCTGGGAGATTCACAAGCATATCAAAGGGTAAGAAGCACTCACTGATATCAGAGAAGCTCTAAATAAACTTTGTAGGAAAATAAGTCTATAACTGTAACAGAGAGGGGGAAATGTGAGAGCATGGCAGATAAGATGGTGCCTTATTCATTTCTTAACCACCAGTGTCTATAGAAAAGGAAGCATATGACCTATTTATTGAATAAATGAGTGGATAAAACAAGAGATTAAGGCACTTCGTTGTAGACATATCACATGACATGCAATAGTAGGTCTAGGTTTGAGTCCTGGCCCTACCTCTTCCAATATTGGGCAGGTCACCATTGTTCTATGCTCAGGTTCTCCAATTAGGGGCAAGATATAACAAAAGCAAAATAAAACAATAGATCGGTGCAGGAAGACCTGGCCATGTTGGCACAACATGGGATAATCTGAAGGCCATTCTTGCTCCAGAGCCTGTGTGGCCTGCTGAGGTCATCATGGGTCTGCATTGCAATATGACTTCCCCCTCTGGCCACTCCTGCTTTCGTCCCCTCCCTTCAACAGGTGTTTGTTCCAAAAACAAACTCCCAAATAAATATCTGGCATGTTAAATTTCATCGCAGAGTCTGCTTCACTGGGAGCCCAAACCATGACAGCCATTAAAGGAAAGCCAGTCATCATCCAAGCATCCAAGGTGGTTTTGCATGAATTTATGGAGCACCTGCTGGTTTGGGGAAGATCAGAAGCTAATATTCTCCAGCATCTATGATATAGCTCAGAACTGTGCACCATAAGTTGATTATGCTGTAGCATTATAATAAGCTTATACATTCTCCCATATTATGATACTGTTAGTACTTAGTAGCTAGTTGTGGTGGTATTTTTTAAATTTTGCTATTTGGGGTTTTTTGGTTGTTGTTGTGTTTTAACTCCAGTTAGTGAAACCGAGGCACAAGACAGTGATGATTTGTTCAAGATTGGAAAAGGTAGAGCCAGAACTCGAGTGCAGGCCTCCTAATCATCCTGTGTCAAGTGACTGGTGATTCAAAAGAGGCAAAAGAATTGCATTTTGCCGTAGACTTAAAACTCTCCAAGCACAGACCCTGAGAGGCCCAGCCCTCCTGACCCCAAGAGGCCCATGACATTCCTGCCATGTCACCTACCCCTTCCCATGCCTCTTCTGATCATGGCAGCCTGTGTCATGCGGTTCAGGACTGGATTACAGAGCACCTTATCCTGCTTACGTCAGCATGCAAGTCCTATGGCCAGGGGACCGCAAGCCCCAGGAATCCAGTTGGCTTGCCGTGGATTACAGAGCTCTTGTCCATCCCGTGCCTCCTGCCCGGGAGGTGGGAGCAGCCGGGGGCTGCCCTCCAGGATCTCAGCCATCTTTCCTTGGCAGGATCCATACCTCTTGTTGGAGCTGCTGGGCTGCTCAGGCACAGGACCCAGGGAGGGAGCTCCCAAGGCTCACATTCGACGTTACACACAAGGTCACGGGGGCTCTGAGAGTCAAGCCCCAACTTGGACCCCAAGGCTGCATTTTCACCTGAACCTTCATTATACAAACAAGGTACCTTCTAGTCAAGTCTTGTGGGCCAACAACCTGTAAAAGGAAGGGAAAGAAATACTGGCTGAAGCTAATGTAGCGGAGCAGAGGGCCAGGAATGGTGTTTCCGCTCCAGCCGGCGTCGTCCAACGCATGCCGCTCCTGGGACATCTCCAGGACACACGGCAGGGTAGGATGGCAGGCAGCCTATCTGAGGGTGGGAGGCACAGAGAGGAAAACAGTCACCTTGGGTCGGGGGAAGGTAGATGGCAGGGCCAGGGGAGCAAATGTGTTTCTTCCTCCAGAGTCTGAAACATGAAAATAAACCTGTTGGACAAAAAAACCTCCATGTTTTCTACACTCTGTTGTCAGGTGCTTCCAACCACCAGAGCGATGTTGGAAGGTGGGTCAGGTGCTGCCGCTGGAAGGTCAGGATGGCCAGTCAGCAAAGCCTTCCTTCCCCTGAGCCCGCGCTGCCACCACGGCCCCCGCTCAGCCCTCCTCGCCTTGCTCCTCCCTCCCTGTTGGCAGATCTTCACGTCCCTGGCCCTGAGGCCACTGCTCTGCATGGACTCCATGGAGAGAATTTATAGACACGTGTTTACTCTCCTCGGAGCAGGGAGAGGTCCAGGTAAGTTCAGTGACTTGGCCAAGTGCTGTGGTTGGGGAGTGCAAGTCTGCCAGGAGACCCCAACAGCCACCTTAGCCTTCAGGAGGCTTTCAGACGCAGCCAAGTCTGCTCTGCCATCTTGGGCCCCGAGGGTCTAGGAAAGTTCAAACCCATTTCCTGAAATAAGAATAACATTTAGTAAGGCAGTCTGGGAATGGAAAACAAGTGGCAAGAGCCTCCTCCCCACTTGCCACAGGGCGTCTGCCAAAGCCTGGCGACCGACAGAGAGTAGGCCAAGAACACAGCCCACAGGAAAACTGCTCTGCTCATCTCTCCACATAGCCCTGTTCTTCCCCTCCTCTGCTCTAAGCCCCCAGCCCAGCCAGGCTCAGAGGAGGTCACAGAACATTTCTGACCATGATCCCGGCAGTGGGAGTGATGGCCGGTCCGGGCCGCACCTGGGAGACCAGCTGCACGCAAGCAGAGGGGGCCGGAGTGAGCACCACGGCAGCTTCCCCCTGCCGTGCTGTCTTCTAGGATTGCTGCACGTTCCTCCTATCGGGTCTGCCAGTCACCACTCCCACTGCCTCCAACCCCATCTCCACACCAGCCAGAAGGAGCTTTTCCAGGTGCAAATCCAACATTGCCACTCAGTTGAAACCCATGATGGTTTCCCAGAGTCCTCTGACTCAGCCTGAACCCCAACCTGACTTTGAAATCCTCATGCTCAATCCCTAGCTCTCTCAGTTGTTCCTTCCCACTGCTGCCCCTCACGCCCCAGGCTCCAGGCTCACCCAGCTCACTCCAGCTGCATTACACGGGGCAGAGGGCTGGTGGGTGGGTTTGCAGCAGTTCAATCAAGGGACAAAGTATGTGCTGGAAAACAGCCTGACAGGTCATCCAGTGTGGTGGGCTGGGGCCGGGGAAGGTTTCCCCAAATTCTTCCGAGAGGTTGTGCTTCTTACCTTCAGGGAAACAATTAACCATTTCTCAGGGACCCAAGGAGACAGAGAGCAGAAATTATGCCCTACACGAACACCCTTGCAGAGCTTGGGGGCCAAGGCAGGAGGCTCACCCTGGACACATAGCAAGACAGGAAGATGGCAGAAGAGATGAGACATTTGCCTGGGGGCCTTCAACCCAACAAATTGCGTCTCTTGCCATCTGGCTTCAGGACAGGTGGAGTGTTGGCCTGCTTCCTGCTCCCCACCCCTCCTAACCTACTGATCACCATGAAACAAACCAAGACACTAGCACCTGTTTGTCTCTGAGCCACCATGTAAAAATATGTATATTGTCTCTTTTAAGACCAAACAGCCAATAATCGATTCATGAATTGAAATTCCACTTTAAATTCTACCACAGATGATAATCATTGGCCAGTATTGCCTGAGCCTGGATCCCTGACACCAGATGAAGGTCAAACCCATCTTAATTTGCTTGTTGGCACCAATAACTTAAAAGAGACTCGTCTTCTATCATAAACTATGAGATAGAATTAGAATTCATGAAGCTACACATGTACTTTCCCGATGCTTTTAATAAAGATAAACACCCTCATTGTCAGAAGTTAAACAAAATGAGTTTTAGGGGATACAAGTCCCCTCTGCCTTTGGGGGAGGGGGTGACCAGAGTGCTGGGCAGAGAGAGAACTCGTGGCCCTTCCTCTCTAGGCTATGGGGCAGATCAGTTCAGCCCCTCCTTGGGCCATGCCTCTTTCTCCTCCTGCATTCCCGGGTTTCCAGGCTAGTGGGGCTTCCTAATTTGGAAATCGCTACAGAGCAAACCCTGACAGGACTCAGATGTCCTGCTGTGAACTCCCTGAGAGGCAGTGGCCCTGGTTACATAACATGCACCTTAGTTAACCCCTCCAAAAGCCTCCCAAGGCTCCCAAGCTGAGGGGGAGACAAGGCTCCGGGCCCCCATTCACTGACACTAGGACATCTACACACTGCCTTCCTGCTGCATAGACATTCCCTCCTAGGCCTGCCCTCTGATGCCCTTTCCACCTTCCCCATGCTCTCACCCAGAGGTCATGGCTGGAATCTCACTTCTGGCCAGCCCTGGAAGGCAGGGACTTCGTTGCCTTTGCGTCGACCCTGGTACCCAACACACGGCTGGGCTCATCAAAGGTAGACAAGCAGCCACTGAGTGAAGACAAGAGAGTGAGCAAAGGAGAGACAGGGAGGTGGAGGAGAGTGGAAGAAAGAATCTTTGTAACTCATCTTGTGTTCATTTGGAACCTTTCTGGGGGCTCTTGCAGCCCAGTCCAGGCAGAGAAGTGTCCACGGAGGGGGGACGAGTAATGCTCCCAGCTTCTGACTGGAAGTCTGACCTCATCCATCAGACATCTCCACCGGAAATAGCAGGCGAGTGGCGGGGTTGCTGGTCACAGCAGACATGATCCAAAATTTGTTTTTGTATTTACTTAAAAATATTGTTTTAACATTAACGTGAATTTTAAGTAAGAATATAAATCATTCCTGATCCCCAAAACACAACAGATTTTACTCTTGCCTAGTCCTTCTGATTGGCTTTAAGTGTTTTATTTTGGGATTGGACTGACGGCAGCAAATTCCTAGCCAAATCAACCGAGATTCTTGTGGCCAGGATGTGCTCATGTGTTATAATTTTCTACGCCTTCCAGCTGGAGAGCTCCTTGGGGGTGGGATTAACTTTCACTTTGGTATCTCAGCATTTTGCCCAGCACACTGTACTTAGTAGGTGCTCACTAAACATTTGTTAAATGAGTGGGCACATTGCCTCAATACCAGGACCTTGCCAGAAGTGTACATTCAAATCAGGAGGGGAGCAACTTATTAGGATTTTAATCTTGAATAAATTCAATATTCTCTGAAAATAGAAAGCAGGGCCAGAGTAGAGCATCAGAATGTCACCCAGAAGCACCAAGGTCAAAGTTAGAAGGGAACACAGTGTATTGAGTCTTATGGGAGAAAGGACAGAAATGGGAAAATGAAACTGAGAACCTGAACACTCGAAAGCAGGACAGGGAGAGGGGTGTTAATGGGCTGGGCAGTTGGCTGACAACTAGGTCAGTGAACTGATGGGGTCTGCCAGGAGCATCACAGCTCTGGCGCCCCGCCTCCATGTGGGGGATAAGTGTGGAGGCTTCTAGGAAGCTCACCGGGCTGAGTAGTACCTGCTGCTCACACATCTCAAGCTGCTTAAGTAGAAATTCTGCTTTTGAGGGTATAGTCATAGAGACTGGTGGGGAAATTACTCTCTAGGTAAGAGTAGCAATGACCATGGGATCATGGCATTGTTACTTACGAATTGCACAGAAGAAAATCTTTCATCGAAGGTAATGGAATTTCTGTCTCTTTCCACAAATTGGATAAAATTATGCCTCTTTCTCATTATCACTTATATCATATATTTTCCAGGATATCCTTACATTTATACACCCAGTATGGTCTGTTTATTTCACACTTGAAATCTAAATGCCTTGGCTGGAGCTTTGGAAATTTTAAGAAGGGCGTTATTGACCACCAGATTAGGCACAGAATAACCAGGATTATGGTCTTCTTTTCTGGAGACATGACCTTCCTCCATAATGCAGGGACCCCTTGCGTGGCACTGGAGTGATCCCTGGAGGATGAGCCTGGGCTTTGAGCTGTCACGTGGCTTGAGCAAGCCTGGGGATCAGTGCTCTCTGTCTTCCGGCTGGACAAACTGAGCTCATGCTTACCTCCCAGTCCTGAGCTTCTCTAGTAATCCTTGACCAAGTCTGGATTTGGGAGTTCTGGGATTCTGTTAAGTCTTTTTTTTTTTAAAAAAAGTAAAATAAATAACTACATGTTATCATGATATAAAAACTTCTTTATAGGGTCAGGTAATCTATCTGTGAAGACGTATAGAGTAAGAGTCAACCCCACATGATGGATAAAGTGGATGTGAATTTCCAGATTGTAAATGAGTTAGGTAATGACACTTGAGAAGTCATAAATATCGGTGGATTCATAACAAAGTGCACATTTTGGAAGTGCTTCCAACAAATCAACCTTGCTTGAATCACATCCATCTCTTAGAACTCTCCTATGCCATCAGCCTAATCCTATGGAATACTTCTTCCTGATATCTCTCACCCCCTTCGCTTTCTTGGCGCTCTGCCATTATTCTAGCTCAAGTCCTCATCACCACACCACTGGATTATTACAGCGACCTCCTTGTCGCTCTTCTTGTCCCCAGCTTCTCCCTGCATCTGATCCATTCTCCACACTGCCACCAGGCTCAGGGCTCGACTTTTCCTCACATAACCACTTTCGACATGCTGTCGCTCTACTCAGAAATTTCTGACTATTTCCCTATTGCCTTCTGAGTGAAGGCTAGAGATCCATAGTCTGGTAGTCAAGGTCCTACAGGTTCCAGCTGACCTGTCTGAAGTTCTCTCTCCCTATTGCTGAAAGCACCAGCCAGGGGGAGTGCTCCCTGTCTCTTCACAGCAAGCTTGTGCCTCTCTGTACTTTGGTCCTTGTGGGCACCCTCCACCCAGATTGTTCCTAGAAGGCCTTCTCCCTTCCTCTCTGCCTGTTCAAACCCAAAATTTCTACGATACAATATAAAGGAGAAACCCAAACTTTCTACAGACTCAAACTCCCTAAAGTTTTTCTCAACTTCTCCAGTCCGTCTGAGTCTAATTGAGTGGCTTTGTTTTATTACTTACTCTATTTAAGTATAAGCTTCCTGGAGATGCAGAGTAACTTGAATCAAAGGGCAGAGGGGAGAGGAATTTCAGGTACCAAGACCTATGGTAGTGGAGCTACTTTGGGTCAGAGGGCTGTGTAGATGACCACACACTCACCCCTTGCTCTGTGTCCACATGGCCTCTATCTCAGAAAGGGGGCAAGGAAGCTTGTGCGGGCTCTTGCAATTAACCCAAGGCCAGGATGCCCCTCCCTGCCCTACTCTGTGCAGACGGCGTCCACACTTGCACTCTCCTTTACTGTGCTCCCCTGGATAATTTTAAAACTACATATTCTTCCTCACTTGTTTCGAGGCAAAGGAAGAAAAAAAGAGATGGGAGCAGGTCAAAAGGGAGTTATTTGTTGTTATTCATTTCTATACCAATGTATCTGTGAAAGTCACTTGGGAAGACAGAAACCTCTCTAGATATTTCAACCAGGAAACTGGTTCACAGGTTGTAGAGATGCTCACAGCTGCTGTAACCCATGACCCCGGCTAGAACTGGAAGATCAGCAGGAGAGGGGGCATAACCAGGCCAGAAACCAGGGCCACCGGGCTGGGGCTGCTCGGTGGGAGCCGGGACCATGGAGGGTTAGGGTTAGGGCTTCCCTGTAGGGCCAAGGAGCCGGAGAGGAAACACCACCACCGCCAGTGATGCCATAAGGAGGGGGAAAAGTGAGAAGTGGCCTGAGTCTCCCCTTCCTCCACACCCGGTGCCACTGCTGGTGGAGACCGCCTGCAAGCTGGAGGGCTGGGGAGCGTGGGGAAAGTGGTAGTGGACCTGAGCACCCCGGCAGCTGGGCAGCACCCCTCCGCACGGCCTCAGGCCTCCACAGCTCCTGGATCTCACCCCTCCCCAGCCTCCACGCCACCCTCCTTACACCTGTCAGACCCTCCGCCCTTCCCTGCTTCAGGGCCCTCACTCCCAGATGATCGTCAGATGTCTCTGTGATGCCCTCGTGCCCTTGAGCTCTGCTGCCCCAGCCCTGACCTTTCCCCCCGGGGCCTGTCTGCCCTCCCTCCAGATATGCTCAGCACTGACCAAAGACAGCCACAGAGCGGAGCCCACTGGAGCCACCAGGCAGGGACCGTGGAAGCTCCGTGTGGGCCTCATGGCTGCCGGAGGATCCTTTGAACACCTTGCTTGGGTTGATTTCTGGCCTCTCTGATCCCGGCTTGCCCAAACCTTTCCCCAAGCCCCCAACCAAACCTATCTCCTTCAGGCTTTTTTCCCACGTTCCTGAGATACCTGAAGCCATGAGGCAGGACCTTTCTCTATGTTTCTTCCCTTGACTGTCATCCATCCGCCTTTCCCGTTGGACCCACGCCAGTCTCTGAGGAAGGAGCACCAGTCTCCACCCATGCTCTTGACCCTGCTTCCTCCTGTCTTCTCTGCACTTGGCTCCAGTCATCGTCCCTTCTATTTTTCTGCTTTAAAGCTTCCTTCTCTCTCCCTATAGGTCAGCAAAGGTGCTTCCTTACAACACAGCAACAACCACAGAGAGTCCTTTGACCCCTTTCATCCCTTCAAGCGAATTTTCTAACTTTCTCTTTACCTTCAAATTTATTGAAAGAGCCAAGTTAATCCATGATCTCATTTTCATGACTTCCCGATTGTCCATTCCCGTGGCTTTTATCCATCTTCCTCCTCGAAGTGCCCCAGCAGCCTTGGGCCCCATTGGCAATCTTCCCTGTACCTTCCCCTGCTTTCTCTGAAGCTGCCTACCCTTTGCTCTCCTCTCTCACTCTCTCTGACAAGCTTCTCTCGTTCCTCCTGTACAAACATGTGGGTGCTTCCCTGGTCTCCGCCCTCAGGTCCCATCGTGCTCCTACCTTCTGCCCTCGGGTCATCTCCCCCCAGCTTCATTGCTATCTTCACATGGTCTCCAAATCAGTCTCTTGGGTCCAAATCTCTGGAACATAAGCTTGTCCCAATTATTCAACCATCTCTGGAAATCTGAATATCTTCAGCTGCCATAAACTCACTAGGTCCCAAACTACTCTTATTTCTTCCTATAATCCCTCAGTCATCTACCACTGACTTTACACTTTTCTCAACATTCTACCTCAACACTCTAATAAGGTCTTTGACTTCCCCCTCCCCACATCCAGTCAGTCACCAAGCCAAGGAAATCCTATGCCCCTTTCATGTCTCCATTGGCCTCATCTTTGAACAGGCCCTTATATCTTAAAATATATATATTTTGAAACATTTCATACACATGAGCATATAGGATGATATATTGTGTGCTGAGGCATCTGGAAGACCACAGTGAAATCACAGGAGATCCACTGGGTATTTTAAATGCTTAAGAGACATCATATAATCCATTACTTTGAAGTTATTTGGACCTAACTACTTAAAAACAAAACTATTAGGGATTTGGTTTTGTCTCAGGATACTGAAAAATCTACTGAGACACTAAGAGCACTCTGAGCTGAGAGTTGTGAACTCTAGTACATAGGGTTTCAAAGAAGAATGTATTGACCACCCATGTGCCTGTAAAACAGCACAAGACATAGAGCATTTAACTACTGTTTGAATGAAGCAAGGAGAGGATCAAGATGGTGACATAGAAGGTTCCGGAGCAGTCTCCTCCCCCAGATACACCAAATGTACAGCTACGTCCAGAGCAATTCTCTCTGAGAGAAATCCAGAAACTAGCTGAATGACTCCTACACACCATGTGACAGAAAATGCCCACATCAAAATGGGTGGGAGAGACTGGGACACACACTCACCATAAACCCCAACCCTGGCACATTGCCATACAATCAGGGGGATCCTCAACTCCTACCTTCTCCCCGAGGGAGGAAAGGACTTGGACCCCACATCTGGTGCCACAACTTTCAAGGTTCCCACCAGAGAGATGGGCCCCCAGATACCAATGAAAAGTCAATGGTGCTTGCATTCATGACACCCATAGGATTCTAGAAAACAAAGAAGCAGTTCTTCATAGGCACGTGAGCACTCGCTGAGGTTGTCAGCTCAGAGCCCAGCCCAGAGAGAGCAGGCAGAAAAGCCCATTTCCCAGTCTTTCCTTGCAAGGGGATTGATTGCCTACTGTACAACAGACTATCTGAGGGTCCAGTTTCTAATCTGCACGCATCTCTCACATCTCTCAGGGCCAGCTGCAACCCTCCCTGGAACCCAGGGAGACCAGTGGGCACTTCCTCCACCTTCTCCCTCCACTCAACCCAACTGTAGCAACCAGATCGCCAACATCTCTCTAGGATGAGATTGTACACATGCCTGGTGCCCTGCCTTTGTGGCTGCCATTCAGGGATACTGTGTTGTACCATTATAATTTGCTAAGAGAGTTGAACTGAAGGGTTCTCACCAAAAAAGAAAAACAAAAAGGGAATATGTGAGATGCCTGATTTGCTAACTCATCTGTTGGTGGGAATCCTCTTGCAATGTGTGTGTATAGCAAATATCAGATTGTATTTTTTTTTTTTTGGATTTAGGATTTTATTTTTTTTTATTATGTTATGTTAGTCACCATACAGTACATCATTAGTTTTTGATGTAGTGTTCCGTGATTCATTGCGTATAACACCCAGTGCTCCATGCAAAACGTGCCCTCCTTAATACCCATCACTGGGCTAACCCCCCAACCCCCCACCCCCATCCCCTCTAAAACCCTCAGTTTGTTTCTCGGAGTCCATAGTCTCTCATGGTTCATCTCCCCCTCCAATTTCCACTCCCCTTCATTTCTCCCTTCCTTCTCCTAATGTCCTCCACGCTATTCCTTATGTTCCACAAATGAGTGAAACCATATGATAATTGACTTTCTCTGCTTGACTTATTTCACTTAGCAGATTGTATATATTTTTTTTAAAGATTGCAGGTCTGTTTATTAATTATACCTCAATAAAGTTAAAAAAATAAAATAAATAAAATAAAAACAAATACAATTTAAGCCTACTGAAACCTCAACTCTAATTATGTCCTCCTCCCCTTTTTCTGTTCATGTTCCCCGGAAGTATCTACTGGCCTGAATTTTTGGATTTGTAATTACCTGGCTTTTCTTTGTAGTTTTTATTGTGGATGATTGTGTTCTTAAAACATATATGCATGTTGTTTAGATTTGCAAGTCAACCTTTAGCATGTTTTCCACCAAATCCTAACTGATCTCCTGGCTGACTTTTCCACCTTTTCATTTATCCTATTGCCATTCTACATACTTCTTCTTTTTTTTTTTTTTAAGATCTATTTATTTGAGAGAAAGAGAGCGTATGTGCAAGGGGCAAAGGGAGAGGGAGAGAGATAACCCTCAAACAGAAACCCCCCATGGTGGGGCTCAATCCAAGGACCCTGAGATCATGACAGCTGAAATCAAGAGCTGGACACTTACGACTGAGCCATCCAGGCACCCCGATTCTATGTACTTCTTTTCTTTAGTCTGTGATCAGGTCACATCAGTGCTTAACAACCTTCAAGGACTGCCCCCTTCACCTCTGAATCAATTCCCTTCCCAACCTTGATATGCCGAGCTTTGCCAAGTCACGTAATTTCTCTAAGCCTCAGTTTCTTAATCTATAAAACAGGAATGAAAATAAAATTGCAGAGTTGTTCCAAAGACCCAATGAGCCAATTATGTAAAGTGCAGCCCGGGGGCCTGTAGCCTGTAGGGGTGTGATACACTGGAATTAATCTTTTTATTTTTATTACACCTCCCTGAGCTATTCTTTTTTTTAATGATTATTACTCCTCTCTGAACTTTACCCCAAGCCATTGTACAGAGCCCTGCACATAGTGAACACTCAGGAAATGATTGTTGAATGTGAAATAGACCAGTCTCAGGCAACTCACACACAAGCTGATCATGCCCAGGGTGGGGACACCTCTATTTATGGGTCAAGCCCCAACGGGAGGTTGGTTTTGCCTACTCCAAAAAGAAGGAGAACGTTGACAGTTGCTGTTGCTAAGCAGCATCAATAAGATGTTATGAATCTTTAAAACACTTTCAGTAGCAGCGTGTGGGTATGAGGTTGGGCTGGGCTGCTCCCCAAGCTGGCTTTTGTCAAGCCTTAGTTGGCTGCCCTCAGAGCAGAGCTGCCGTGTTGGGGAAGACCGCAAGATTAGCTTCTGCCCCAGCCCAAGGGAGGGAACCCATTCCTCTGATGTGCACAGTTGCCTCGGGGCCTGGAATCCATTCTTTGCTCAGTTGCCAAAGGACTATTTTAGATCCTGTCGAGTTGGCCGGAGTCCCTGGTACGCCCATGTCTCTGTGTGTGAACTGCTGTCACTTGCCTCTTCCCCTCGGGATTTTCAAAGAGGATGGAAGAAATTAATGGCTATAAATGACGGAGGCCCTCTAGTTATGATTTTATTTATGCATAATTTTGACAGGTCCTCTCCTTATTGAGAAATGGCATGTCTTCTATCGTTTGAGGGAAAATTGTTCTCATTAATCTGAGAAGTGGTACTATTCATGTTGCTGGAGTAGAGGACATGTAAATCAGTCTTAGCAAAAATACACCCCAAGAGCGGCGCCTGGGTGGCTCAGTTGGTTAAGCGACTGCCTTCGGCTCAGGTCATGATCCTGGAGTCCCGGGATCTAGTCCCGCATCGGGCTCCCTGCTCGGCGGGGGGTCTGCTTCTCCCTCTGACCCTCTCTCTTTCTCAAATAAATAAATAAAATCTTAAAAAAAAAAAAAATACACCCCAAGAGGCCTGCAGTCCCTACAGAACCACTCGTCTTTAATTTGGTTTGTTTCCCCAGTAAGTCCTCAGCCCGGCCTCTCCATTTGTCCTCTCCAGAGAAAGGACAAATGTAGAGTGCTGGGTTGCACTGCCCTATCTTCAGACTTGCAAGGGAAGGTCACCGATTGCTCTCGAAGGAGGGCCATGTTTTAAAAAACTATGCACATAGTGGAAAACAGAAAAACTTGCATACACGTGCAATTATTTGAACTTAACTGTGTACGAATGTATTTCTATACATCCTAGCAACAAAACAGAATCGTGTTCTGTGAGGAAAAAAAAAAAAGAATAGTGTTCTGTGATAAGAAATGTATATTAACTACTCAAAAAATGATTAAAGTTTATCTGTCTTCTATCTTGAGTAGCACAGAATAACTTACCAAATGCCAATGGTTATGCTAACATTTACTTTAGCAAAGAGATAATTACAAAGGTTGAAAGGCCTACTGAACCCATCAGATTGTCCACACATCAGCCGGTTTTCATCCGAACCAGTTTATAATCTGAAACAGGGAAGTCTTTACTTTAGGCGTAACCAAGGTCATGACCTTTTGTTTTTTTGTTCTTAGGAAGGTTCTGTGGCCTGAGTGACCCCAACCAAGTTTCACTTGTCTCTGAACTTTTGAATGCGGCTCTGCTGCTAATGTCAGCAGGGTGAAGGGAAGAGCAGACCGATGGTTCTAGTTGCAGTTGATACCGGTGGAAAATGTCTCTGTGGAGACAAACAGGGCCCCTTGTGGGTTGGAGCCCAGAGGAGTTGTAAACTACATGTGTATGGCCAACTCCTAGGGTCCTGAAGGAATAGTCTCCATTTTTGTGTACTTTGTTGGAAAGTCCAAGTGACTCACAAAATAAACCCTTTTCTCAGAAATCTTACTTTGTGATTTGACATTGAAAATACAGATACATTGGATGGCTTGAAACTTCTTGATGACTTCTGTGAAAAAGTGATCAAATATCACTCAGATGCACCTCAGCGTACACAAGCATGTAAATAGTTGCGTGCCCAGCAATATCTTTCTCCCACTGGCGCTCAGCTCTGAGGTGCTTTGTCTTAATTTCAGCTAGAACCTCACTGGGCAGTGGCCTCTACCCCTGAAGCTTTGCCCTGCCCACACTTGGAATTATTAAGTAAATAATTGCCTATAGCAACTGGACGACTTCCTCTCTAAAAAAACATGGTTTTAAAACAATTCTTTTGTGTGCCTAAAAATCCTGTGTAAAATAATAACTCAGACTCACCCATTCCATAATCTTCAACCTCCTTGAAGCCTATCTAGAACACCTACATAGGTTTGCTATGCAAACACGGGAAGTTTCAGGTTTGAACTCCCATGCTTTCGGCCAAATCTTACTTTCCAGACGGGCAGGTGGTGGTTCCAACCTTCTCCTTTTCATCATTGCTCCATTCATCTGTTCACCTGACATTTATCAAGAGGCTCCTGTTTGCTGGATGCCACACTGGGCTTTATCAACCTCAAAATGGAAAAGACTCTCGATGGAGAAAGTGAAAGCAAGTCATTGCCACAGAATCACATCAGGCGCTCGGAGTAGGGACTGACCACCTTGCCTGAAGGATCAAAGAACGTTTCACAAGGAGGTAATATCTGAGCTCGATCCTGCAATAGTTTGCCAAGCAAAAGAGAAGGAAGGAAAAACTTTGAAGTTAAAAAAAAATATATCAGCATGAAAATGCAGGGGTAATATGGGGAGTATTTGGTGGTACAAGATGGGAAGTGACACAGACACACACACACATGTATAATCCAATGCCCACTATATGCCAAGCACTGAGCCAAGTACATTTGTATGCATTATCTCTTTAATTACACGACAACGCAATGAGCTAGGAATTCTTAAATCCCCATTTTACCAATGTTATTGTGGTTACCTTACAGATGAGGCCCCACTTACCCAAGGTCCTAGAGCTCATCAGGCATCACTAACACCATAGCTTTTGCTCTTAGTGACAGTACAAGCAGGTTCAGGCAAGGTGATAAGGGTCCTTCCAAGCCATATAAGGACTTTGGTCTTTATCCCGTTGGCAACCGGACACCACTGATGCGTTTTCAATAGGGCAACGAAGTCCTGTGGCTAAGTTTCAGAAAGATAATGACACAGCAGGAATGTGGAGGAAGTGGAGGAGTGGGAAGAGGCCAGAGACAGGGAAAGCAGTTAGGAAGGCATGCCAATGGTCTAGGTAAGGACTAGTGGAAACTTGAACGAAGGCAGGAGTGAGAGAGCAGCAAAGGTGGAGCTGAGAGATCATCCAGAAATAAAAGAGAAAGGACAAATGTAGAGTGCTGGGTTGCCAGGGCTACCAGATTCCTTGTTGCAAGCCCCAGATCCTATGTATTCGATCTGGTTTAAGAAGAAGATGAATTCGCCAAATGATAGGAGAGAGCTGATAGAGTCTTTGGGAGGGCCAGAGAATCAGATTTGCAAGTTTTGCAGTAAGAGAGGCACCCGAATTGCATCAGCCCCTCTCACGGAGACTCTGCTTTCCTGCCACCACTGGCCTTAAGGACTTAGGCATCTAGGTATTGGATTCCTGTTGCTGCCCTAACAAATTGCCATACATGTAGTAGTCCAAGATGACACAGATTTATTCTCTTACAGTTCTGGAAGTCAGAAGTCCAAAGTGGATCTCACTGGGCTTAAATCAAGGTGCCTGCAGCCCTTGGCTTATGGCACCATCCTCTATCTTCAAAGCCAGCAGAAGAATACCCTCAAATCTGTCTCTCTGATTTCTGCTTCTATCACTGCATCTCCTTCCCTCACTCAGCTTTTGTCATCACATGGCTTTCTCTGATTCTGACTCTCCTGCCTCCCCCTTACAAGGACTCTACAGAGTACATCAGGTCCACCCAGATGACCCAGGATAACTCCCCATCTCAAGGTCCTGAGCTCTATTGCATGGGCCACATGGGTCCCATATTCATATTCAGGCTCCAAAGACGCAGACATGGACATCCTTGGAAGGCCATTATCCTGCCTACCATAGTAGTTCATCTTTCGATTTCTGGGCTCTACCAAAGGACTTCATAAGCCCTGTCTGTGAAATGCTGGAAGTCACTGCATCTACCCTTACCAGAATGCCTCATTGCAGTCCTTCTTCCCATCTGTAGCTGGAGAATCATGGTCTCATGTGGTTGTACGTGATCAGAGGGGTCTGGATCACATGCCCAAACCTTAGCTGCAGGGGAGGCTTACAAAGTAAGCCTCTGACTTCCTCCTTAGGTATAACCAGTCTCCTAAGAGCGGGTGTTCCAAAGTTGCTGGGTGGTAAAAACATGGCAGATATCGACTAAGCCCAGGCAGGCCTCAGGCTGGCTCTGGTTGCCAGTATCCCACGGAAGAGGAGCATTTGCAAACTGGAACCAGGACAGCAGGGTTGGTGAGGGAGCCTGACACCATGACTCAGGAGTATTTGTAGACTTGGGGTCCTGAAAGGCATGTGTGACTGGGGTTTCCTAATGGTGAAGGAAGGGCTTACAGGGAAAAGAGATTGGACTTGTGTGTCTCCAAAAGGCTAGGACTATGGAGTGATACAGTTGCAGCCTGTCCTGCCTCTCGACCAGCACGCTCCAGAGACAGATAGGTTACCCCAACAGGCAATGGGTTTGCTGCCACTTAAAGTTTTGAGGCAGAAACAAGATGACAAGATATTGGGGCACAAAGAGGGGATTCAAATATCAGATGAGAATTGCGCCAGATGACTTCTAAGTTTTCACCATTTTGTTCTTACCCAATAACCCAGTTATTGGTGGGTAACTAAGGGTCAAACCACAATTTTACATGGAAGTAGTGTTTTTAAGAAGAAAATGTTTCATTTGTAAACTCTTGCCCTTATATTTAATTTTCTGATTCCCGATTCCTCACTTTTTTTTTTTTTTTAACAGTAAGTAACATTTTAAAACAGTATAGCCTGTTCCCACTCTGACTCCAAAGTCTGGTTTTTATCTCAGGCCTGCTGCCGTGTTGGAGGACTTGACGTGCCTTTTGTGTTCTGTAATGTCTTCATCTGAACAACAGGCCTGGAAAGGTTGATCCCCCAGCATTGATGCCAAACTTTGACTGGATAGAAGTTGATGAATGTACATAGGAACTAAGTGGTTCCAATCAGCTTTCTTTTTCTATGTATGCAATTCCCTGCCTGCATTCCAAGCTTGGTAGAGAAGCCCTGGTCAGCTGCCCCGGTTTATCGCCTCCATGGAGAGATGGTGGTGGCAGGCATTGCTGAGAGCGAGGGCCATGCTTCTTTCCAAGTGGCTCATGGGGCCACACATGGACACCCACCCACAAAATGTGTTTTGGAAAGTTACTTCACAAAACTGAATCTAAAGTCAGGAACTGCACACGTTTCTAAGCTACAAGTCAAGATGTTTTTGCTTGGATTTAATTTAACCTTCTCTTGTCCTAATCCAAACCCCACATTGCTTAATATGCCACAGATTTCCTGAGGGACCATTAGTAGGAGGCCCTTTTTTTTAAATGGTAAAAGCAACTTTGTCCATCTGCAAAACACCATAATGGATAAGTTTGTAGATTACATGCTCCAGTTTCTGAATCTGTCATGGACCTAGTGTGCAAAGAGTGGTATGTGTGTGTGTGTGTGTGTGTGGTGATGAGAATAGAGAATGGGGATATAGGAAGCAGCAAAAATTAAAAAAAAAAAAAATTCTCAGTGCTTTGTTGATCTTCTTCTACCAACCATCACCCCAAGTAACAAAAATTATGTGGTATATCTATAGGAATGTTTTTCCCTTTATTCTTAGAAAGCATTCCTTCCGGGTTGCTTTGTTTCAGTCCTGAGCAGGCGGCTACGCTTCCCCAGAACAGAGGGAATCTTCATGAGCAGGTGTTGCAATCAAATAAAATTTACAACAAAAGACACTCTGGCGGATAGTCACAATATAGATAATACTTGCCTGCACAGTGATTAGCTAGAAATGCTAAGCGGCGATTCTCATAAATGACTGTAATTAGTAATCCTTTAACACAGCTAAACCAGCTCGAACTGTCTCTTCTTAGCAGGTCTCTAGAATCTATAAATAGAATATAGGAAGCGTTCCTTCGACATTATGTGCAGCCTGATTCTCCCTCAGAGAGCTCCCTTCCTTTCCTCTTTCTCACCCACCCCCACCCCGCAACTCCCTTTCTCCCTCCTCCCTCAACCCATCCCTCTCCTGCGGACAGTCCAGCCCAGAAACGACTTTCACTATCATTTTCTCTCTTTCTCTTTAAAAGAGAAAACATTTGCATCTCACCCTCCTCCCCACCACCAAATGCTGGAGTTCCATATGTCTCCGGTGTCCTTTGTCAGGGAAAAAGCTGTTTTCCTCCTTCTGTGTAGGGGGAAAAACCCAGTTCTACCTACTAATGTTTCTTCCTTGTGTGTCTCCTTGACTTTAACACAGAGAACATTTCTGGTCACCAAATGTGTGAAGGTTTTTCCCCCACACCAAACAATTTGTGACATCAGCTGGGTGTCGTCCTACAATGTAACTCAGTTCTGATACTCTCTACCTACAAATGTGGTTTCTAGCCATATCAGGCTAGACTGGCTTGCTTTTGCTTTTGGAGCTAGGGGAGGAGGAACAGGCCAGAAGAGGGGGCCAGGAGCATCTCCCACCAAAAGGAGGAATGATAACAACTAGACTGTTTAATCGTTAGGATTGCCAACACTTTCAATATAGTATCTGATACTCAGTTAACGCATGTTAATGGAAGGCCACCTCTCTGCAGTCACTGTTCCGGACTCGGGGGCTGTAGAGAGGAAAGGGCAAAGTCCCTGACCTAGTGAGGCTTCTATTCTAGCAGAAGAGATAGGCAATAGACAAATAAACATAGAGTAGAAAGCCAACTAATGCAAGAGATATCTGTCATCCTTTTTTGGCCACCTAGAATCTGAAACTCCATCTTATATCGGGACATTCTGTACTTTGTGGAATCCTGGGATGCAGAGCCCATGGCCCACTACATAGAAAGAGAAATCTCCAGATGGTAGTTTGACCAGCCTCCCTTGTAGAATGAGCCAAGACCCATGGTCAAGGCTTGGCCAATCAGACATACCAGCCCATACCTTGGGTCAGGAGCCAGGGATTCAAGGACACAGGGCCTGCAGAAAATCCTTGCGGCTGGTGGCCAGCGTCTGCAGTAGGAGGAAGGTTGTAGTGGGTACAGCAGAGCTGGGGTCTGGGACAGTGGCCTTGGTGACATGCCCTTTGGCAGCAGGGCAATAGGGTTCTCACCAAGCGGTGTGATTTACGCATTGCTCTTGGCTATGAACCACTCAGCCTTCCTATCCGTTCCTTGATCTCCTGTCTGTTAACAAATGCCTCTTCTCCTTCAACTAGCTTTCACCTAAGGACAGGTAACTCCTAACGCAGGGAGTCATAAGTACAGTGACAAAAAACAAAGGCAGATGAGGGCCTGGAGAGTGATGGGAAGCTATTTTACTTAGGGGTCAAATGAGCCTCTCTCTGCACTTTTTTTTGAAAGATTTTATTTATTTATTTATTTATTTGACAGAGACACAGCAAGAGAGGGAACACAAGCAGGGAGAGTGGGAGAGGGAGAAGCAGGCCTCCTGCCGAGCAGGGAGCCCGATGCATGTGGGGCAGGGAGCCCAATGCATGCGGCGCAGGGACCCCGATGCAGGGCTCGATCCCAGGACCCTGGGATCGTGACCTGAGCCGAAGGCAGACGCTTAACGACTGAGCCACCCAGGCACCCCACCTCTCTCTGCACTTTTAAGACAAAGCCATGCGAAGAACTGGGGAAAGAGAACCCCAGACAGAGAACAACAGTGCAAAGTTTAGGCAGTAACAAGGCTGTGAGTCTGAGGAATACCAAGAAGGTCAGCGTGGCTAGAACAGAGATATGAGCTGAAGTCAGAAGGCCACACGGGGGCCAGAGCTGGTGAAGCTGGCTACGCCATGCACGGAGTTTGAATTTTATTCCATGTGTGAGGGAAGCCCCTGATAGTTGCGAGCAAGGGGTGACATGTTCTGGTGGTTAAAAAGATCAGTCTGTCTGCCCTACAGAGAATTGTCTATAGGAGGACAAGAATGGAAGCAGAAAGACAGAGACTGTTGAGGTGGTCCAGGAGCGAGGTGGTGTGGCTCGGTCTCCTTCAAGCCTAGGGTGTTCGAGGGTGGTGGGACAAGGTCAGAAAAGGGAGACATTTTGAAGGTGGAGGTGACAGGCCTGTGGATTAGATACAGACTATGAAGGAAAGAGAGGAGTCAAGGATGACTGCAAGGTTTTGGGACTGAGCCACTTACTGAGGTGGGGAAGATTATGAGAAAGGCCAGCTGGAGCACAGGGAGGGTGGGAACAAGAGTTCAGCTTTGTGTTCTGTAATGTCATGTGTAATGCTGCGTGGTCTCTTTAATTCTGGATGAACTATAGTTCCATTTCACGAGTCCCCTGTTGTTCATCATTTGGGTTGTTTCCAGAATTTTCCCCATATCAAAATTCGGTTCTAGCAAAGCTTTTTATAATGAGTATGATTATACTTCTAGAAGTGAAATTTCTGGGTCAAAGGATGGCTTAAGGTTTTTGATACATACTATCAAGTTGTCCTCAGGAAAATCACAGCTAGTTACATTCTACCAGCCACATATAAGTATGCCCGTTCCTTCACATCTTATCAATGCTGACAATATTTTAGAAAAAGGTTATAATTTGACAAGGCATAAATCACATTTTACTGTTTTAATTTGTACTTCTTTGATGGCTAATGAGGCCAAACATTTTTAATAGACTTATTGATTACCTCTTCTTTTTTTTTTTTTAAGATTTTATTTATTTATTTGAGACAGAGAATGAGAGAGACAGAGAGCACATGAGAGGGGGGAGGGTTAGAGGGAGAAGCAGGCTCTTCGCCGAGCAGGGAGCCCGATGCGGGACTCGATCCCGGGACTCCAGGATCATGACCTGAGCCGAAGGCAGTCGCTTAACCAACTGAGCCACCCAGGCGCCCCTGATTACCTCTTCTTTTATGAATCATTTGCCCTTTGCCATCTTTAATTGGAATTCTACTTTTTTTCTTTTTTTGTAAGAGCTGTTTATATATTAGAGATAGGAAAATTTGATATGTCATTTACTTGGAAACTGTTTTCCTGATTTGTCATTTGCTTTTAAATGTAGTTTATGTTTAATTTTCAAAATGTACATGTCACATCTCTTTGAGAAGTTGATTCTGAGGTATTTTATATTTGAAATGAATTATGCCATATATGGCATCTTTGTCATTATATTTTGAATTTTTAAAACTAGTGCAAGGTATTAATATATGCATATTTATTTTCTGACTGCCTCTTACCTGATAGCTCTTTCATATTATTTTCTTTTAGATTCTCTTTGGTTTGCAGTATTGACAATCATATCACCTACAAATAATAATTTTCATCCTCTTTCCTTCTAGCCTCTCCCCTCATTTTATTTAATTGGCTAGAACCTCCTCATCATTGTCAAAATAGCATCAAGATGGCTGCCTCCTTCCATTCTTTCCGACCTTTAACACGAAGGCCCCTGTTTTTTCACTATTGTACATGGTGTCAACTATTGGGTCTACATTAAGGTTCTGTTTCTCATTACAGGTAGTCTTCTAAAAAAGAGAGGGCTCAGCTTTAGATCCAGTTAGTGCGGAACACCTAGTAGGCACCCTGGTGGGACGCAGAGTCAGCAGTTAGCTGTAAGACTCTGGATTCCTCAGGACACAGAAAGAACTGATGGCCAGGAAACTCAGTGTGCTCATCCCAAGGTGAGTGCGGCTGTCGCCCTCAGGACAGGTCTGGGGGACCCGCAGGGAAGAGATGACAAAGAGGAAGTGGGTCCAGCAAGGGGACTTCGAGAAAACAGGAAGAAAACCCAGACTGCGGGATCCCAGAAGCCGAGAAAAGAAAAAGATTCACAACGACGCTAGGGGATTTCGGGGGATGCTCGTAACCAGCCCATAAAGGGGCCGAGGCTCAGAGAGCCTGGGCCACTCTGTTTCGGGGCTCGTTTCAGAGGCCCTGACTCCGGAACATGCTTCCGTCTGCACGGGGCAGGCAGCAGGGCGGCCACACACCATGCCCGCCCCCTTTCTCTCTGAAAAGAGCCTTTGTAACTTCTTTAAGAAGGAAACACCTCCGTCAGGGGAGGAACATTATTTGCTTCCTGTTAGAGCAGACTCTTACATAGGATCAAGTTCCATGCCAGCCCCATGCCCACAGGGAGCAATGAAGGAAAGAGGGGGAAGGGGCCCTCTGGGGGGTGGGTGGTTTAGCAGGAAAGGTTCTGGAGAGATCAGAGCATGGGGGGCTGGAGGCCCCCAAACCCAGCCTCTCTCAACCAGAAATTCTCCCCTTTCCCCCCACCAGTCCGAACTCTTGAAAAGCCTGAGAAGTGTCATAAACGCTTAGTGGGCGCTTAGTGGGTGGGTTCGTTTGACCCTTAGATGCCTGCCAGCCCTTTCCAGGGAAGTCAAAGCCGATCAGTCTTTCACACCTTCGGCAGCTCTTCACTGAGCACCTACTTTGTGCTGGGCCCTGTGCCAGGCATGAGGACACAGCAGGACAAAAGACAGACTCATGTCACATCCCCCAGGGACCTTCGGGTCTAGTGGGAGGAAATAACCACAGAAACAGCTCTCTAATCACAAATTCTGGAAGGCTCTAGGGAATATTCCCTGGGGTGGGGAGTAAGATGGAGACCAGGCAGGGAGTCCTGTCTGAGGAAGTGATAGAATCTGTAAGAGCAAGAAGAATCTGCCCCCTGTGCTTTTAGAAGCCAGCCAGACACTGTTTGGCCTTGGCCAGGACGCTTTATGTCCCCAAAGCCCAGATCAAATAGTGGGGGACAGAGATGGGGCACTTGCTCCTGACAGGAATTGAGAAGCTGAATCTAGCTGCCTGGAGTCCCTGGTGTGGAGGATGTTTCTTTCTAGGGAAAGCAACTTGAGGCCCAGGAACCAGTGCCAGGAGACACGCAGGGCTCCTGAAGCAGAAATGATAATACCTACCATCATCCACAGATATTTGTGAACCTTTTGTTAAAAGAAGAACAGAGGGGGAGCACCTGGGTGGCTCAGTCGGTTAAGCATCTGACTCTTGATTTCGGCTCAGGTTGTGATCTCAGCGTCACTGAGATGGAGGCCCCCATCATGCTCTCTTGTGCGCTCTCTCAAATAAAAAAATCTTAAAAAAAAAAAAAAAGGAACAAAGGGTACTATGGTAATTTTATTTTTAATGTTTTGAGGAACCTCCATACTATTTTCCATAACGGCTGCACTAATTTACATCCCTCCCAGCTGTGCACATGGGGTCTCTTTTCTCCACATCCTTGCCAACACTTGCTATCTTTTCTCTTTTTGATAATAGCTACCCTGACAGGTGTGACGTGATATCTTCTTGTGGTTTTTATTTGCATTTCTCTGATGATTAAAGATGCCGAGAACCTGTTAGCAATTTGAATTTCTTCTTTCGAGAAGTGTCTATTTTTTTTATATGTCAAAGATGTTTCAATAAGCTATTAAAAAAAAAAAGGAGAAGAGCAGAGGGAATGTCTACACCTCTTGTGAAAGTCAAGGGAGAAATCCCACATAGGCTTCTGTAGGGCTATGATCTTTTCTGCAGCTGAAGTAGACCCCGGCTTAGCCTGTATCCCACAAACGTGCATCCCAGGGACACACACACACCTGCAGATGGGAAAGACAGTGAAAATGGGGAGGAAAGTAGGCTACACCAATGAACTGATATCCTTTGGATTCAGGGTTCTTTTATTTAATTTTCTGGATAGCTGAATATTAACCTAAACATTCCATTTACGGTTGACAATACCTTAGTCCCTCATCTTCCATGAATCTAATACACTGAAGGTTACTAAATTGTTCATGGACCAATAAGGAAATTGAAGACTCAAGTCTTATTCTGAATTTCGGTGTCACTGTGTGAAGGTTGTGCCTGTAGGAGGTTGGGTTGAATGCATGGAAAATATCAATGAAGGCTTATTTGGAAATTGGACATGATCATTCTTAAGGCGTTTACTGGCTTCTATCCAGGCAACTGTCCTGTGAATGAAGTAAGAAATATTTCAGTTTTCAAGATGAGGAAATTTATGTCCCAAAACGTTAACGTGCCTGAGGGTCATATAATTAAATTGTCTTGTTTTGTTTTTCATCTTGACCACTGTATTTCTCTGTACTGTCTTCAGCACTCTGGAAGTCATATAAATATATATACATTTATATATATATATTTTTTAACTGCATTCATAGTTATCTTAATATTCATGTCTCCCTAAAATTATGGTACAGAAAATAAAATCTGACAAGTAACTCTAAGTTTATTGTTTGTCTGGATAATTAAATTTTACTATATTCTGTTTTAATCCTGTTAATGAAATTTTGCAAGTAGCCGAGGAGATTTCCCCTAGAGTTCCAAATTAAACACACATGGATCACATATACATCTAGCTCAGTTACATGGCAGTTCCAAATTCTTAATTTCAACCTTTCGTTGGAATGAAAATCTTCCTTTTTTTTTTATATATGTCTTTCAGGTTTTGTTTGTTGTTTGTTTTGTTTTAATGGCTAAGGGGGTTGGTGTATGGCCACTTCTTGGTCTCGTTTGACAATCATCAGCGCCATCTACTGTCAAGAAATAAAATCACAAAGCATTGCAACAACTTGTCCACAAAAATTAGGGGTTCCGTAGTACGGGAAAGACAATTTTGTACCCCTGGCGACTTAACTAATATAAATTCTGGTACACACATTTTTATTTCAGATCATGAATTCCTTAAGCAACTTACAGAAAGAACCAGATGAAATTGAAATATAATTACTTGTGTAATGCTTAAGAGGACTAACTTTGGAAGAGGAAAAAATGGGCTCTCAGCTAAACCACTTAGTAGATATATGGCTACCTTTACCCTCAGATTTTCTTTTTCTTTTCTTTTTTTTATTTTATTTTTTTAATTTATTTGTTTGAGAGAGAGAGAATGAGAGAGAGCACATGAGAGGGGAGAGGGTCAGAGGCAGAAGCAGGCTCCCTGCCGAGCAGGGAGCCCGATGCGGGACTCGATCCAGGGACTCCAGGATCATGACCTGAGCCGAAAGCAGTCGCTTAACCAACTGAGCCACCCAGGAGGCCCAACCCTCAGATTTTCATCTATAAAATATGAATAATTATAAGGCCCTTCTGTTGATTAAATGATGTATGTAAAACTTACCCCAGAGCTAGCGGAAGAAGGTAGCTTTGTTCTGACATTTACTGAACACACGCTAAGTATCAGATTGTGCGAGGAATTCTCAGCAATTCCATGAGAGGGAGAGCTTCTGAGATAGCAGACACCATACCCAGGATTATACAGCTAAGTGAGAACCAGGTTTAAACCCAATTTTTCATCTGGTTCCGAAGCTGTTCTCATACATGTCAACTCACAAAACATGGCTCTGAATTCCCTTCTGATATATTTCTGTGGAGGTTCACTCTAGGGGCCATCATGTATTGATACGGGCCCCATGCTTTGGGGTCTGACACATGTATCTCGTCGCATAGATGTGCCAAGTTCACCTGACCGTGCTATACATACGTATATTTAAGAAAGTAATTTCAGGGGGTGCCTGGGTGGCTCAGATGGTTAATCAACGGCCTTAGGCTCAGGGTCATGATCCCGGGGTCCTCGGATCGAGCCCCACATCCGGTTCCCTGCTCAGTGGGGAGTCTGCTTCTCCCTCTCCCTCGGCCTCTCCCCTTGCTTGTGCTCTCTTTGCCTCTCTCTCTCTCTCTCTCTCTCTCTCAAATGAATAAATAAAATCTTTTTAAAAAGAAAGAAATTTCAGGAAGACTCTTAGAGAGTCTGACACGTAACCCTGACCATAACGAAGGATGAAAAGGATGATAAGCATGCAGGTGTACGTGTCCTTGTAGCATTTTACACAGACCTCTCTGTTACTATTATCTTACTGTGTCATCAAAGTTTTTTTTTACAGAACTTCCTTCTTCCTGGGATAAAATTCCTCAAGGGCAGAACTCACACGGATAGAATTCCTCAAGGGCAGAACTCACGCTCGTTAAATGAATGAATGGATGGATGAAAAATGGTAACATATTATTTCTCCCAGGACAAAGAGATGATGCCTCCACAAGGTCTTTGAGGACAAAGCCCTTACGTTCTACCCCCTCCAGCAACAGCGATCGTTCAGTTTATCGGCTTGAACTGAGTTGTCCTTACTGACAAACCCCAGTAAAGTGCCATTCCCCCTTTTTGATAACGAAGTCCAGAGAGACTTTCTTTTCATTCAAATGTCTTCTGTAGGGAAAGTGAGAGGATTTTACTGAAATTCAAACATACCAACAATTAGAAACTGATAAAATGCATATATGAATCACAAAACGGTGTTGCTAAAGTTGTTTTTAAACCTAAGGGTGTTCTGCCACTCGTGTGTTAAAAAAGAAGTAACCTACCACCCGGAACCGCTTTGAGGACTGAATGAGCTGACACGCACAGAGCACCTGGGACAGTGCTTACTCGCTTGGTCCTTTCACCTACAACAAGTACATTTCCTGAGCTCCTCCTATGTGCCTGATAGACAGCCGTTTTGGGCACTGCTGGTAGAAAGTAAACAAAACAGATAAAGCCCTCCCCTCATGAAGCTGACATGTGAGTTGGGGAGAAGGGGGCAGGGGGCAGGGAGGATGGCAAGCAGGGATTCTGACTAATAAGCAAATGAATAGCGCTATGGAACAAAGCCAAGGGGACAGGAAAGCGGCGTGCTGGGAAGGTTTGGTTCAGGTAGAAGAGCCACTGAGGGCCTCTCGGGAGCTGTGACACTTGAGCCAAGAGCTGATGAAGTGAGAGAGCGCAGCACGACGATATCTGGGGAAAAGCATTTCAGAGAGGACAGGAAGATGAAGGCTCCCCTGGGATGGCAGTATGCCAGGCTCAGTAAACGCCAGGAGGCGTTCCTTCACACCTTTGCTTCCACACCTGAGCCCTTTGGTTTTCCTGATGTGGCTCCCGTGATCCCATTGATTTAAGGTGCGTAAGTATTGGCCATGTCTGTGTAGGGACACCATCGACACAGACCTGGCCCTCGTGGTGTAGCCTCCAAGGCTATAGAGAAAAGTGGCCAAGGTGAAGTTCTCTGTGGCAAGACCCTTCCTGCTTCGTGATTATGTGATGTTGTAAAGGATGACTGGGCTTCCAGGCTAGACCTCAGGACCCTACTTAACGTCTAAGGTGGGTGAAATGTGGGGCGTTTGTAATAGAATCCAGTGGAAAACAACTCTGTTAGCAGTGCATAACACAAGGTTCTAAATTCCATTTCAGCTCTGATGGTCTATAATTCTATGATATATAAAAGGAGCAAAGGGAAAATTCATTACCTGTACTGAGGGTTGGGTGAGTCTTTGTGGGTTGACCTGGAGACCCACAAACACTTACAACATTCTCTCTACAGAAAAAGGAGTTCTGGGTTTCAAATGCTAGGCTCACAGACATTCCACACACAGACCATTCATGAATCGGAGACTCCCCCCGGGGTGGGTGAGAGCGTCCCTGGTGGCAATGGGCAGGAAGAGGTTCAAGAACAAAGCCCAGAACCACGGCAACTGCAGCATTAGGGGGAAACACTCCTTACGACAGAGACCCCAGATATAAAGTCCTCGGAAGGCAGCCAGCCACAGCGTGACGTGGTCACTGGTGTCACCACGAAAGGCCAGCAAAACGGGGTCTGCAGAGTACACGGCAAAAACTCTGGCCAACTGACGGGGCTCTGTACAGAAGTCTGAAAATGATGCTGTGCTTCTCTCTCTACGTTTTGGGGGTACGTGTCCTTTTTCCCTGGACAGCCTGAGGTAGCATCTGTCTCTAGGATTAAGATTGTTACAGCAGAAACACAAAGTGGGGAAAAATCTGATATTTTGAATAATAGCTTTTGTTACTCAAAATAGGATTTTATAGCAACACACTAAGCTTAAAACCCAGGCTTAATTCAGAGAGAGAGAGAAAGTTGTTCCACATTCTTTTATCTCCTTCTTTGACATGTGAAAACCCGTATAGACCATAAAAGTCCACATAGGAAATAAAAAAGAGGTGAAAGTCTTTGCCTGTAGACCCAGGCACCGGTAGGAAAGGGAAAGAAGCTGATCGATTAGGTTAGACAAGCTTCTTCATACTCGCTTGGTACCAAGAAGCTTGCACCAGTGACGGTGAATCAGTTCACTGCTTTATTCATCAGGATAATCTTCAAAATCCTTAAAAATTTGGCTGAACTACGCAACGTGCTTACTGATACAGTAAAAACGGAATGACATTGAGGCCAGTATGTTCAGTCCAAATCATTCTCTTTCTTATGTGTTTATATGGAGGCTGGTCCATACCAAAAACAACTGTTTCTTGATGAGGTATGATGGTGGTCGAGGGGAAAAACTCTATCGACTCCGGAATGTTTGAAATGTGACAGGAGCTCATAATGTTTCTGCAAGGTAAGAAACCACATTAGTTAGTCCCAGCTTTTGTAGATGTGAACTGGACAGCCAACTTGCTTATTTGTTTGACGTCCTCAGTATTTTTAACAATCGTAGCACTTCCATGCAAAGAAGGAAGACAGCAAGTTCTTCAATGTTAGATAAGATCGAAGGGCACATGCACAAGTTAGGAGCTTTGGATCACAGTTTCTTCGTACTGTGGTGACAATAATTATAAGTGAGGTAGATGATGATCCTGATATGGCCCGCCAAAGAAAAGCTAACACACTTTATGTGTTCGGTAGAATGTTTTGAATTTTTCCACCGAGAAGAGGTTCATACATAGGAAATCCATGGATATGGACTCCATTTCTGTCATCAAAGAGCTTTTAATTATTCCACAGTTATGAAGAAAGAAAATACTAGAATTTTTTCATTTTTAATTAAATGTATTCTTATTTAATATTCAAAATATCAGTTGAAGGTACATATAATTCATAAATAAATATACATATACTGGGGATATGCGCTCCAACAGTTTTTGCTGATTGGGCTGTACATTCCATAACGTTTGGAGTCCACTGGATTACAAGATAAAAATATCAGGATATTTTAGCTTGATGCAATTAAAGATTTGATTTCTTTACTTCCCCCTTGTACTGATTCCTTGTGGTTATATCCTGCCACAGATGTGTATCTATATAGAAAGAGAATGCTGAAGATACAGACCAAATATTTCTAGACCAGTGAGTGACCATGATTTCTTACACTGAGGTAGTAAAGTGCTTTCTGATTATGATTTAGTTTGCCATGTAGCTTAACGACAGGGACAATAGGTAAAGAGTCCAGTCCATTGAAAACCCAGTTGCTGACATTTTGCTGTTTACTCCAGTCTCCTGACGCCAGTCTCCAACCTGTGTTAATCTCTCAGAGCTGGAGGAATCAAGCCTTCCTTGCGGGGATCCTGGAATGAGGTGACCTGTCCATGAGCGATGCATGATCTGCCAGCCCCTAAAGGCCTTCTTTTAAATGAGTGGTTTCCAAACTGTGCTCCCACGGCCCTGCCCTCCCCCGATATTCTCCATCCTACCCCCCCACACACACACACAGACAGTTCTGCCTTAATCTATTGCATATTTTCAGCTTTGGCATAAGGTTTGCTCCTAAGAAAAGTTGGAAAACTACTGCCTTACCCACCTGCTATCATTTGTATCTGCTCTCAGTGCTGAGTTCCCTGGTTTCACCTAATTCCACCTGTGAATCTACAGACACATCTTTTCTTCAAGGAGCATGTCTTTGCCAGGCTCCATTTGTTTGTCTTCATTTCAGACTGGGGCTCCCTGCTGTGGGTGCTCCTGACCGAATGCTCCTCCCCTCTCCAGGCTCAGCTCCTTAGGAATTCCTGGGCGCCCTCAGACAACACCACTGTCTACTCCCACCTGTAGCCTCCCTAAAGCCAGAGGCTCTCTGGTCCTCCGAAGCTCCTGTAGAATCTAGCCCACTCTACCCAGTAGCTGCTTCCCGAAGTTGTGTTGATGTGAATTACTGATGAAGGAACAAGAGGAAGTGTCAGGAAATCAAATCAAAGGCACCAGTAACAAGACTTTAATTGATTAAAGGGTTGTCCCAGCATAGCATCTGTTTTCTGGTTGCCACAGAAACCTGGCGCTCTGCAGTCCTCCATGTTTTGAAGTCCAGAAGATTGAGGACAATTGGCTGGAGAGAATGTAGCAAAAAGACCATTGCTGGGAAAGTGACCTGGCCTAGTTACTCAATTTGCTCATGGGTGAAGCCAAGGGGACGGACTAGATGATATCTCAATCCCTGGACTGGTATTCAGCCTGTGTGTCCCTGCAAGAGTATTCCAGGCCTTAACTGAAATACTTTCCTACTGGTGGGTAGATGGCTGCTCGCATACTTCCCTGAAGGGCTCCCCTGCCACCTCACTGTCCAGACCCTTCTGTCCTTTCTCATTCCTCCTGGATCTCCCAGATATGGCAACAAAGGGGACTGACTCAGCAGGGGACTGCCAGACCCAACCCAGCCCTGTAGACTTGGTAAGTCCCTGCCATGCCCACCCTGCTCAGGCCCCTGCCGTAATCAGCAATCCAACCTCCTTGAGTCCACAGTGGAATATGGAGGTGACCCTCCTCGGAGGGTTTGGCTGGTTGCGAAGATAAAGACTTGCTGAGGCCTGAAATTTCCCAGCTGGCTGCCCAGACTGTGTCTCCATCTCTGCACCGGTATGCTGCTCAGGCAAGGCCTGGGAAAGCAGGAAAAGGCACGAGCCACAGGGACAGGCTTGCAGTCTGCAGCCGAGGAGAGGCGAACACATCTGAGCTGGACAATCCATGGCTCAGTGGGGTGTTCCTCTCTGAGGGCTGAGTTTAAGCTGCTTGCTCACAGTTGACCCAGGCCGTGGCCAATGCATTGCAAACTCAAGGCTACGACTGGAGATAAAGGAAAGGTTTGTATCAAAATTCAAGCTGCAGGAAGGGATTTGAAGCTCAAGTCCACAGAAATGTACCTGAAGACTCAGAGAATTAACTGGATCCACTTTTCCTTCCTTTTACATCCTCTTTGGTACTTGTACTGATGGCTGAACCCTGGCTTGATATCTTAGTGTTGTACAGTGCTTAGCAGTCTGCACGGGACTCTCAGGGGCACAACTGTATTCACTTCTCACAACAACCACACACTGGGCAGTAATGATTATTACTCACTTTACAAACAAGGAAACCAAAGAATCTCAGAGAGTTGCAATTACCTGCCCGCACTCCCTCTGAAGTCAGACCCTCAGACTTTAAATCCAATGTTTCCTATTATATTATGTTGTTTCTTAAAGTCCTTTGAACAAAGACAGGGCCCTCTTTTGTTTGACTTAGTGGGAAGCAGCCCTGTGAAGCTTAGTGATGTCTGTTCATTTCTTTCTTTTTTTTTAAGATTTTTATTTATTTATTTGTCAGAGAGAGAGAGAACAAGCACAAGCAGGGGAAGTAGCCAGCAGAGGGAGAAGCAGACTCCCTGCTGAGCAGGGAGCCTGGTGTGGGACTCGAACCCAGGACCCTAGGATCATGACCTAAGCCGAGAGCAGATGCTTAATGCACTGGGCCACCCAGGCGTCCCTGTCTGTTCCTTTCTGAGACAGCTAGATGAGGTGGAGTTTGCAAGGAAATGTAAGACAGAGTCTCAGGCGCTTGCTGTCTTGTCAGTAAAATGATACATAGACGCGTGAAACGCCTAATAAAACATACAGGAACCCATCCTTCTTTTGTTGTAAGAACTTACTGATTTCTCAACGGGTAAGTACAGTTCATTGCAATGTTGCCTTTTCAACAGCAAGTGAAATAAACACAAAACCCAGCAGTAGAAAATTCACTCGTTGGATGTATACCCATAAGCAAGGAGAAAGAATAGGATGACAGATTTAGTTCACGGGGAAGATTTCCCAGGAGTTGGAAAGAATGCAGAAGAACAGCGCACTCTGATGGAAGCCCGCTGGGAGAGGCGACAAATTCGGGCGATGCAAGTTTGCTCAGCCTGCTAAGGGAAGGAATTAGGAAAAGCCTTCAGGCATTCTCACATTTGTCCTCACTTGTCTGGGTTTTCTGTGTGGATTTTCCTCTGTGGAAGAAGAGACTGAGTAACTTTTCATGTAGTTTCCTGGTTTTATGACTGCTTTGCCTGCCATATGTGTCAGGAGGTGAAGACATTTCTGTTCTTTCCGCGGCTGGCAGGTGAATTCCTCTTCTCGGGAGGCCCATCCTCGTTGGGGAAATACTCAATGGGGCCACTCAGAGCAGATCAGTCTGGGGCGGGTTTGGGGGGGGACTGGTGCTGAGGCCACGAGGCCACTGGGGATGGGCGGGCAGTGCAAGGAGAAGGGGTTGTCTGCTCCCCATGGAGGGAGGGAGGTAGAGTTAGGAAGTGGGGGTGGAGGAGGAGAAGAGAAGATATAGGAGATGTCAGGGTGTGGGGTGTGGCATCCGATGACCCCTTTGACTCCTCCCAGACACTATTAACTTCTAGAGATAATTGAATAGAAGGACTAGTTACAGAAGTCTCCAAGGGTCTGAGTTTCCACGTTGAGGGGGAGACAAAACAGAGCACCATTTGTGAATGTAGGAGCTCAGCCTAAATCCCCAAGGCACAGCTGGTCCTAGCTGACAGCTGGGTTCCATAGTTCATCCCTTTAAGACATTTTTTTTTTAAATATCTAAACCAGTACCCATTGTGTGCCTTGCTTGTGTTCAAATTTGGGCTGAGCCAGTACCAGGTATCTTTTTGGTTCTCCTCAACTCAAGGCACCATGATTCTTTTTATGCTCTAAATTGTAGTTTCTGAAACTCTGGTCTTTGAAGGCCCTCCAGGTGGTCTGTGGTTGCCCAAATGCAATGAGTAGGTTTTGCTCGAAGAGTATTTTCTGCTAGAGATTTGGACTCTCCATAAAAAGGGTACAGAAATAGTTATTTGATGATTATAACCACAAAGACGGTCACATGCTAAGCAGACACTTCAAATGGCGTGGTTGTGGTGGGGGTGGTGTGTGTGTGTGTGTGTGTGTGTGTGTGTGTGTGTGTGTTCCGTGGTTGCAAGCAGAAGTTTCGAGGTGGGTGGTCCAAGGGATTCTTACAATGTGGTTCATAGTCTAAAATCTCACTTGGGATGAAGTGAAGCCAGACACTTATAAGACACCAAGAAATCAAACCACTTTGTTTGAGAATCTTTAAAATCGGTATTTGAAACTGATACTTCAATTGAAAAAATATCTTGACCCTAGACCTTTGTGATTTCATTTCTGACCATAATGGAGGGATCTCTTGGCCACATAACCCTCATATCCAATTTTATTTCTAGTAGTATAAGTAGCTATTCAGCTCTGAAGTTTAGTGCTGAGCCGTATTTTAGGGGATGGTTTGGGAAGATAGTGGCTAGAAATCCATCCTTAGAAAAGGTCTTTTCAAAACCTTCATTAATCTTTATCATCATACCTATCTTCTAACTTCATTAAAAAAAAATAGTATTCTACCCAGGGGTTCAAAACCATGGCACGAATGCAGACCATTCCGAGAGCAAGAATTGGTGGCAGTAGAATTTTATTTAATCCCCAGATCATAAAAAGCAGACGTAGCTACAAGGATGACGAAAGAAAAAATGTGGAGGACACCTTCAACAAAACGAGGTGAAAAGGAAGTCCCAGGATTCCATACATTCAGGATATGGCTGGGTGTGCCAAAATGTGAGACAGCAGCAGGGCTTGAGAGAGGAAAGAAACATGGGACAGATCTATGAGCCAGAGGATCTATAAATTACCAGACTAACACAGCCCAGAAAGAAGACAGCCATGCTAGGAGAACCTCGGTGAGCAAATTGAAAATCATCCAGTAAAAAAGGCTCCAGTCGGTAAGATGGCGGCCGGGCTGTGCGGCCGTGGTGGTCTGGATCACAACCCCGCAGACACACCCATGTTCTAGTTCCTGGAACCTGCGAATGTGTTTCCTTACATGGCGAGAGGGACTTAGTAAATGTAATTAAGCTAAGGGTCTTGAGATGGGGAGGTTATCCCAGGGTATCCAGGTGGGCACAATATAATCACAAGGGTCCTTATAGGAGGAAGGCAGGAGGATCACAGAAAGGAGATAGGGCAACAGAAACAGAGGTTGGAGTGACACATTTTGAAGATGGAGGAAGGGACCACAAGCCAAGAATGCAGGTCACTTCTGGAGGCTAGAAAAGGTAAGGAAGTAGACTCTCCCTTAGAGTCTCCAGAGGGAGTGGGGCACCACCAATACCTTGATTTTAACCATGTGGAACATATTTTGGATTTCTGACCTCAAGAATTGCAAGCTACTAAGTTTGCATTGTTAGCCACCAAGTTTAGCAGTAATAGAAAACTAATACAGTAGAAACCACATCTCCCAGAATCCCCTTTCCTGTGTGTCCTGGTTAGAGCTGGCCAAAAGACAAACTTGGACAAGATGTGGGAAGTGGGAGTAAGCAAAGCAAGAGCCATTTCTCTCTGACAGTCTTTTTGATAAGGTGCCCTGTAGCGTCCATCCAGGTAGGCTTCTCTCCCCTGCGCTAGGTGTCTAGCTCTTCCAGACGACAGGAAGAGCCATCGCAGCCCCAGGCCCCCCATCATATGCTCGGCTGCGAACCCACAGAGGCCATAGCTACATGGAGGCGAGAGCTTCCTAGAGATCCCCCCTACGAGTTTCCCTTCATGGCCCTACTTCAGCATGTACATCTGGCTTTTCAGATTCCATTGCATTCTCCTACCTATCCCGTAAGGCCAGAGCCTTGAGAGGACTAGTTCAATAATGCTGGTGTTTCTCTAAGTGATTCTACCACTTCTTCTGCAATGAATGGGTTTTTCTATTGTCCCACAACCTCAACAACACTTAATACAGGCTGATTCATTTTGAACAATCCATAAGCTATGTGCTGATATCTCCTTGTGGCTTTACTTTGCATTTCTCTGATAACTAATGAGGTTGGGCATCTTTCCGTATTTTTAGCGGCCTTCTGGATCCCCTTGTTTCTGAAGCACGTCTGACTTTTGCCCATTTTTCTACCAGGTTGTCTCCCCTTTCCTTACTGATTCATGATTCTTTGTATACTCTGGATATTAGCTTTATCAGTACTCTGTATTACAAACATCTTATCCCAGGATGTGGCTTGCCTTTTCACTATCTTTAAAGATTTATCAGTCTTTTTTTATTTTTTATGGTTAGTGCTTATTATGCATACTAAAACCCAGCAATTCTACTTCTGGATGTATGCCCTAGAAAAACTCTTGCACAATTCTCCAGGTACAGGAATATTCACAGAAATGTAGAGGGAGAAACGTAGAAGCTCTGTAAGTGTCCATCGAGAGAGGAGTTGGGGGGTGCCTGGCTGGCTGTCAGTAGAGCATGTGACTCTTGATCTGGGGGTCGTGAGTTTGAGCCCCACACTAGGGGTAGGGTTTACTTGAACAAAAACAAGAAACAGAGAGGCAATGAATCCAGGTGGGCATGTCCCTACACAGCAATGAACTACAAACCCATGTGTCCATATGGATTTGTCTCAAAAAACTACAGTTAACTGAAAAAAAAAAAATGATTTTATTAAAAATTCAAAATCAGCCCATTATTATTTGGGGATTAAAAAGAATACCAGAAACCCAGAGGTGTCAAGCTCTAAAGAGAAGGAAGGGGACGATTCCTACAAACCTCAGGATCATGGTTACCTCTGGAGGGAGGGGATGCGAGGTGAGACCTGCACGCAGGGGCTTCTAAGGGGCTGGCGACACTCTACGTTTCAACCTAGCAGGTGTGGGCACAGCTCTTCCCTTTATTCTTCTTCGTTGAAATGAACATATGTTTTAGATAGTCATTGTTACGTGATCTATTTTCTCAATAAAACATTTGAACAGGTACGATGCTCCGACAATCATATTTGTCGTCCTGGGTTAAGGTCGCTGAAGATGAGAAGATTCAGAATAGTTGTGGAGCTGTCTCATCAGCTGTGGAGCTGTCTCATCAGAGTCAGGCGGGCCGGGGGTTAAAACTACAGTCTGCCAGCCTACCCCCCACCTCCCTACCCCCCTGCTACTGAATCAGAATGTCCCGCGGAGGTTTGGGAGCACCCAGTCCCCCGCCTTACTCAACCTCAGGAGTGGCTCCCTACTGCCCTCTCGTGGCCAGTTTTCCCAACCAAACTGAGCAGAGTAAACCAGCCCAGATGGGCAAGAGTGCAGACTTGTCTTGGGATCAGTGGTCTGTCCAGGCTTGGTGGCAGCTCTAAGGACTTGTACAATTGAACTAGATGCCAAAACACAGTATCTAGGGCCCACCAGATTGTCTAGTATTTCTATCTGAAGTCCTAGTGCTCTAGCCCGGCTTACTTGCCTATAACGTAATCCATGCTCCTCCTGACAGAGATGATCTCATGGACCCAAAGACCCCACCTACCTGCTCCAGACCCTCTTGCAGCTTGGTTCTCCCTGCCCGTGGAGATGCCCGACTCTGTATCCTGCCTCCCCACCTGGTCTCACCATCTGCACACACCTGCCCAAATTACTGGGTCTCCTTTTCTGCCTGAACAAACATCTGGTCTAACTAGACCCCTCCCTGATCCTGGGCTCTCCTGCACCATTCTCTCCTGCCCTTTGGCTTCCACAAGGCCAGAGCTATTAAGAGGGTAAGAATCAAAAGCTGCAGAGAAATGCAGCCCTGAGGCAGATGAATGCTCTGAGGCTGCTTGAACACCCTCAGTGTCTTGCTACTTCGCCTTCCCCCATCCTTCTCTTCCTCAGTCGGTCGGAGTTTCTGATTCCTGATGTAAAGCTTGGAACAGGCAAGTTCATTCAGAAACATCATAGAATTGGTGTCACTCAAAGGAAGAGCCTGGACCAGACCCCAGGGGCAGAATCCAAGTATGTAGGGTCCCCGCTCACTTTGCCCCATCTCTGTCCCCAGATTAGACCCCGTTAGGATCCTGAGTTTGCTGTACATGGTCATCGACCCCTCTTGAGTGAATAAGTTCTTGCTTCACCCCCAGGAGCCAATAGCCTGCCCAATGGAAGGTGGTATAATATAATAATTAAAAACGAATTTAGAATAGGAATTGGATTATAATCTCTGCCTGCTTATATGCTTGGTAGTCTTAGGACATTGTTTTAACATTTCTAAACCTCAATTTCCTCCCCTGTTTAATGAGGACTATATTTAACTCGAGTTTGTTGTGATTATCGAATGAGAGCATGAAAAAAATGCTTATCACGTTTCATACACATGGAAGTACGTAAAAAATATATTTGTTATTATTTATTATGAAGTCCAGGGCCTGTTAGGACTCAATGGGCTGTATCTTAGGGGCAGAGTCGTTTGGAGTCCTCGGAAGCATCCATTGCCCAAAGACTCCTCTTGCAACGGCCTGGAAAAGGGTCCAGTGTGACTCCATCCTTCCTGTTTTCTCCAAACCCCGTCAGGGCCCTGGCCCAGCAGCTGGATTCGAACCCTCAGCCCAGGGATCACCCACCCTTCCTGTCTGTCAGTCAGGTAGGCCACAGACCTGCTCCATCAGGAGAGGGAGCCCTCCTTCTGTGTGCTCTCCCTCTGGCCTGCTCCCTCCCCTTCTGGCCTTTGCCTCACCAACACTTTGACCAGATACAGTTTTCCCCACATTCATCTGTTGTCACTCAGAGTCTGGGGACTGAGGCTTCCCGATCTAGAGAACACTGTGCTTCCTAATCCGGTGTCGCATCGTTACAAGCTTCAGATGCAACAGTTGACTCCCTCAAAGCAGCTCTTCAAAGCACCCCAGGGGAACAAAACAGACAAAGAAGCAAAAAACATGTGATGTGCTTGATAACGCTCAGCTGTGAAGCCCTCTGCGTGCGCCCACGTCTGCACGCCCAGCCGACCTCCGCTCCGACCCTCCACCCCGCCTTGCTCACTCAGTGCTCTCTTCCTCCTGCCCTCCCAGCCAAATCTCTGGGGTGAGGAGCACGGAGCCTCCTTGGGCTGCTCCTACTTGAAGGTGGCAGTCCAGGCCTGTGAGATGGCCCGTTCCTAGGGATGACGGAATTGACCAGAACGCACACCCGAAGCAGCCACCGCCTGGCTCACTGGGGATATTTCCTTAAGTCATCCCTCTGTTCTCTAGGACACAGAGCCTGGCATGTTACTGAGAACACCGTGAGCACACTCGCCTTGCTTCTAACCACAAAATAGACTCCCTGTTCGTTGTTAGACCTAGAGGACACCGGAACCCTCCTGGCAACTATGTGACCTGAGTTATGGGCCCAGCTCTGCACTTACCGGCTAGGTGACCCTGCTAAGTTACTTTCCCCTCTCTGGGTTCATCTGACAGATGAAGGGGGTGGGCTGGATGATCTCAGCGGCCTCTTCCAGCTCTGATGGGTCACCAGCAGGTTCACCAAGGCACAAGGTAGTCCCACCTGCTCTTTCTGGAGCACCGTCCTTCTGCGACGCTCCAGGCATCCGGACGGAGGGGTCTGTCTGCTTTGGTGCTCCATACGACGTCAAGGCTAGGGCCTTGACTCACCGATGACATCGATCCTTTAGGTGACTTGCTTAAAGCCACAAAGTAAGTCGATGTCAGAGCAGAACAGCCTCTCAGCTCTCCCTCCCACCCTTATTCCACCAAGCCGGCCCAAGATGATGGACACCACTGCCACTACCACCCCCAGAAAACTTCCTCCTAGCTCTACATCCATGCAAAAACTCCTTTCTAACTTAAATTTTAACCTTCAGGATGGTGTGTTATTTAACATAGATGATCACCATGCAAAACTCTTCCTTTAACCTGCATGAAAGAACATTTAGAAAGTGTGAAACTATAGGGCGCCTGGGTGGCTCAGTCGTTGGGCGTCTGCCTTCAGCTCAGGTCATGATCCCAGGGTCCTGGGATCGAGCCCCGCATCAGGCTCCCTGCTCCGCGGGGAAGCCTGCTTCTCCCTCTCCCACTCGCCCTGCTTGTGTTCCTGCTCTCGCTGTCTCTCTCTCTGTCAAATAAATTAAAAAAAAAAAAAAAAGAAATTGTGAAACTATATCCATCAGCTTTTTCTTTCCATGCTTTGTCTTTTAAAACACAAAAACTTCAGTTTCAATACACAGCCCCCACGCCACTCGGGGCCTGGCGGGTGCTGATTCGTGGGGAGACTCAGTATTTGTTTCAGAAGCTGAATGCTTTATAGGCACAGCTCCCTGGCACAAAACCCCACCCTGACTCAGCGGAGGATTGAATCCCCACAGACCAGTCAGGCTCCCGGGAGGAAAACCACTGAAAGCAAACATTTTTTTTTCCCCAAGGCAACATTATCTTATCTCAGACTTTGTTCCCTTATCTAAGAAGAGAGGATCGAATTCTTCCTGCTTTCCCAGGGCAGTGCTTGCGCTGTTGGAAGCAAGGCTGATTTCTAATTTCCCTCTATGATAATCACAACTGGCACGCAACTGTATTAAGAGAAAGCAGCGATTTGGAAAATCTCATGGTCAGGAAGTCTCTCTTTAGATATCTGTGCTTTATTGTGTCACCATTATTTTTATGAATAGGCTGGCTTGTCCCAGAAAGTTCTGCGACCCCACCCAGGTAGGAGAGTGGGCAAGAGTTTCTGAAACCCCTAGGGATGGAGGTGGGGAGCAGAGTGCTGGGAGGGCCAGAGAGCAGAAAAAGCTTATGGTTGGGACCCAAAAGAAACAAAATGCTAGACCTTGAAACCAAAGGCCAGGGACACCAGCAGCTGAAGGCAGAGCCTAAACCCAAGGACGGAGTGGAGGTAGGGGTTGGGGCTGGGGGGGGGGGGGGGCAGAAACAAGCTCCCTGGCATGAGAAGCGAATGGCCACACTGGCAAGGTGCCAGGATGATACATGAGCCTCCCCAAGAGCTTAGCGCACCCTCAGGGAGAAGGAGAGAAGGTGCATCATGGTGGAAGATTCCCAGACTTAAAATCTAGAAGTAGCTGAGTTACCTTGAGTAGGTGGTTTTGATCTCTTCCATTGCAATGCTAGCCAGGATGGAAAGATCCTCCACTGAGTTCAATTACAGATTAGTAGAGCAAGTGACATTTCTGCATGTTTGAATCTTACAACTGAAAGTCTTATCTGCTCTATAGCAATATTTTGTTTTACTAAAGGATGTCATCTGTATAAGAATGCACTGACTCCCTAACTCCCACACAGTTTGTGAAGGTAAAAGCCAGAATCTTTTTTCTCTTTTTTTAAAGTGCCATTAGACATGGAGCACCTCAAACCGGAAATTTGTTTATATGTGTACAGAGGAAAAACAGCAAAAGCTGGTTTTGTATGAATACAGATGTGATTTATACAAAACACAGCTCCTTCTTGACCTGCTATATTTTTAGACCTCTGTTAATTATGTTTTTGGCAACATAATATGTTGGAACACATTCTCCTTTTCCATACAGGCATTGCTCCTTCAAGTGCGAAAGCACGTTAGCAGGAGAGCAGGCTCATGATCAGGCGCCCTGTTCCCTAAAGAGAGTTAATTGGCCAGCATTACTCTCAGGAGAGAGGAAATATCTGGGCCTGAGCTATTCTAATACGAAGCCAGGTTTAGAAATCTGACTCACTTGTATTGAAACATCTAAAGAGAGACACCAGATCTGTTCATGAAGCAATTTTGTTTGCTCACCCACAAGTCTCTTTGCACAATAGCCTCCCTATTCTGGCTGTTTGACAGAGTCTACCTGCTACAGCAGAGGCGCAAATGACGTTACTTGTCTTTTTAAAACAGCTCCCTTTCACGATGGCATGGGTATGAGCAGCTATGGCCATGGAGACGTAAGGAATATCTGGGGGAAATTTTCCTTAATCATAAAAAGAAAGAGATGCAGGAGGATAGTCTCCTTCTTCCCTCCTGCCTTTAGAAGCACTTGTGAGAGGGTATGATTCCTGGAGCTGTGGCAGCCATCTTGCTACATGAGGATGCAGGCCTAGGTTGAATGTCAATATGCTGTGGGTTGCAGCCTGGAAATATGGGAAGTGTCTGGCTCCTAATGATACTGTTGAGATGCTGACTCAATCAGGCCTCCAGACTTTTTGAGATGTGAGATAAGAAAAACCTTACATGTTTAAGACACGTCAAGTTGGTTTTCTATTACTTGCAGCCAAGCAGTAATTAAAAGTCATAGGAAAGAGAACTAATTTCCATAAGCTGTGAAAATAGAATAAAAATATTTTAGTTTGTGCTCTAATTTTCCTGCTGTGATTCTCTGGATTTAGTGTTAGAGTCCTCTTCCCTTTCCCCTCCATCCCATTCTCCAGAGGTAAATGCTTCATTCTCTCTGGGGGTCCACAAGCCTGACTCCCAGCTCCCCTGTCCTCTCAGTACCAATCCCCTCAGTGCCTTGCGTCCCATTCTGGATCTGTTCCTGGTAGAGGTTTCTCCAGAGCTCTGTTTGCAGTGCTTTTAGATGGCTCTTGCATAGTACCATGACAGACCAAATAAATGACTTCCTTCTTATCCTGGATATTTGGATATTGTAAACACACATGAGCACAGAGTAGAGAGCTTCTCTACTATTTTTTGTGACCCCGTCACCACGTAGATTTTCATTCTTTGTTTTCTTCTTCCTTCCACAACTCTTAAAGATATTCCCTGTGTATTCCCTTTAATGATCTAATTGATGATCTCAAAAAGTAGTCTAATAAGTGCCTTAAACCATACTGTACAGGATAAACAAAAAGTACCAAGAGGCATAGTCCCTTCGAGTTGGAATCTTGAGAATGGTAACAAATGTGGGCCATTTTTTTTATCCTTTCTTATCTTTGTGCTCCCTCTCTCTTTCTCTTTTTCTCACTCACAGGAGAAATTGCGAGAAGAACCTCTAATGAAGCACTCGATTTCCCAAATCTGAATTTCATTTGGTTTCTTTTGCATAAAATACCAAAAATAAATAAAGAACAGATTTAACAGTGGTTCCTCCAGTATAAGGTTGCCTGACCTCATTTTTACTTTAGAAATTCAGCAGATCACCATCCCTACTGCTACAAGCAAAGTTTCTCAAAGTGTGGTCCGTGCGACATCAAGTCAGAATAATATTGTGAAATGCAAATTTCTGGGCCCCATCTCAGAGCTAAGAATCTGAAGTCTTTGTGGTCAGAGAATCTATAAAATAAGCAAGCAACCCAGATGATGTATATGCACATAAATATCCCAATCTTTCAGTTTACCATTTTAATTATAAATGCTACCTAAAAGATTTAGTGGGCTTTGCAAAGCAGAAACCAGTGACAGTAAACCTTATTGAAGTATATGCATATTTAGAAAGAATTACAAACACTGGGTAGTATAATTCTGATGAGAAAAGTAGTTTGATAAACAGAGTGAGCTTTAGGCAAAATTTAGGTCTCTGAGGTGAGGTCAAAAAATTCCATTTAATTTTGGAAACTTGAGTTCTCCTTTCTCAGCTTCCCTCCAATTCCATATTCCATGACCAAATGGGCCTTTCTCTTCTGTAACCTACCTTACCTGGCATTAACCAATTAAAAAAAATTTTTTTAAACAGTCACGTAGGCTGGTTACGTATGTGTAAACTTGTCAAAACTTCAGGTTGAAAAGTAAAGAATTCAGATGCCAAGGCATTTTAACTTATCCATCGATCTATTTATTCATTCAAGATATATATTAGTGAATGTCAAGTATTGAGGATAGAAAACAAATAAGACATGGCCCATGCTTTTAAGAAAAATTATCTAAACTTAGAAATTAAGAACTCATATCACATTCGTTTGATGTTTGGGCATTGCTTAACAAGCCTGCCCGCGGAGTATTTAATTCTTTAGAAAAATGTACGTGTGTTTGACTGGCTACTCACTGTTAATTAAGGGCTTAGATTCCATGATGTGACATGTAACTTCTAGATCTACCAGCACCTGGTGGGGGCGGGGGCCGGGGGGGAGGGAAGCCATGAATATGTTAAACATCCTACAACAAATAATTCTCTAGTGCCAAAAGTCAAAGTCGACAGGACTGAAGTTGGAAAACCCTGTTCCAAAGAGCTTCAAAGGCGATAATTTGGGAAATCAGGAGACCTTTGTCCCCTTCGTGAGAGCAGTTTGAGTGGTTTCTGCCCTGGGCTGATAAATGGCTGGAGAAGCAGGAAGCGAAGTCTTTCAGTGGGAAATTTTCTCTTACAGTTTCTGGTAGTGTCTGGTGTGAGATAAGGGAGAAACACCAGAGGGGAGGCAGGGTTAAGAAGTTTTTTTAGGAAGGATAATTGGTGGTAGTATTTAAAAATATTTGGATCAATTGAAATTTTCATTTTCCTTTAGACATTTGATGCCTTTGAAGCCCTAACCTAAGCCACGGTGGCAATGATGCCATGTTGTTGAAAGATCTTTACAGTTTTTACACATTAAAAAGGGGAGAAAATAATGCTACTTATTTTTGGTCATGTCTTCACAATCGCAAATATTTAGCAAAGGAAAAGAAGTGCCTTTATGTTGAAAGTTGGATTCTCATAATTAATTATTTTTTTTGAAATTACTGTCGCCCTATAAAGTTGTATTGCATTTTTCTATGTGAATATCTACAGGATTAAAATTAGTTTAACAGTCTTTCATTTATTAAATACAGACACCCCTTGAGTTATACTTCTTACACCATGAGTGACTAGCCAGTCATTACATCTAGAAGAAAAGTTCCTCCCAGTGTCCTTCTGTTTGAGAAATGGGAGTTTGCCATTACAGAGAGAGAGAGAGAAAGAGAGAGTAAATGTCATTACTATTGGAATTGTCTTTTATTATTATTATTATCATTATTTTTAAGGAGCATGGAACAGTTGTTTTGCCTCAGTTGAGAAATCAAAGAGCCCCGTGGCTGAACGGATAGTTCTTTCCTTGCTAGAAAACTCAGCAGAGGCTGTGGTTGGAGGTAGGATGAATTTTTTTTTTTTTTAATTAGTTGGTAATCAGATACCATAGCTGGAAGATGGGGTCTCTCTTTTCATTGGACAGCTATTAGCTGCTGCAACCAGCTGGGATAAGTCCACTTTTTTTTTTCCTAAGTGGAAACGGCTAAGGCCAAAGCTATATAGATAGGTGATATCCTGAAATCAACAGTTCTGAGTGAGAATTCAGCTGAAACATATAGTATGTTTTCGTATAGATTATGAAGGATTTTATGGGGTTACCTAGAAAACAAATCACAATTTATAGCATGATTTTCATAAGATATATTCCAAGTTCCAAACAAACTATAATTATTTTGGATCCTAATACCTCTGGGTTAGTCACTTGCTTTATGAGGCAAGCTTTCTTCTAAAATCATTACAGTGGTGAGTTTCAATTTTCTTCTTTTTCTAGATTCACTTTTCTATGTGTCTTAAGTGTAATGATGGGAGTCTAAAGTTTATAAAATGGAAAAAGTTGTAACAATGGTTGGTGAATTAATGTGTCTCTGTTGGGGCACAAGAGGGGATTCTTCCTATAGATTTATTTGCATACAAGAGGCTGTCTCTACTGAACAATTTTTTGAAAGAGATCTGCTCCGAAGGAGAAAATAACTTGTCTTTATGTAGTCTGAGGATAGTGGGTCTGGGAAACTGCTAACCTAAATTTTCCCCAGCAGAACCTTTTACAAAATTGAGTTACTACCCAAGTTCAAAATGAAATCTTTTGTTCTACTTATGTATAATTGAAACTATCCTGGTATTTTACCTAATTTGTACATACATGTATTGTAACAATATTTTGCCTAACTGATGAACATTTGACTTTATTTTGAACTGCCACAAGGAAACTGACCTTGGCTTGTGAAGTTGACATACAAATCATCAAGAATGTCCCTGAACATTTTCTCTCAAGATGAAGAAAACATGCAGAAGGGAGGGGCAAGATTCCTCTTTACTCTGAATCTGTTGAGTTCCATTTTCAAGTTTATCCAAGGCTGTGCTTTGAACAGGCTGTCTACAGGAAACCAGAGTAAGAATGTGACTTAAAAAGCCTTCTGCAATTACTGAAGAAATTTCATTCCTATCTTCAAGTGTCCCAGAAAAACTGCTGATCATCAAGCAAGGTTGGTATCAATCAGGCAAAGTATATGCCTTTCTGAAAATGACTGTTTCTTCACTGAACAAAAACTTAATTTTTCTAGCCAAACAGGAAGTTTCTAATAAGAATTCCATATTTCAATGATGTCATCATATTTTTAATAAATGGTTTCAACATTGGATTGCTAAGTAGTATTACATAAATATTGTTGCTAATTTTTCTTTCCTATGTATTTTTCTAAAACACCATTTAAGTTTTATTCAGCACAGGAATACTGGATCAACTATTGTATTGTATTTAAGTGATTAATAGCTTATTCACTAATTACTTACTCTTGTGGAAACAGTTAATAAACTTACTCTTATGCCTTTTCCAAAGAAAGCATTTTTCCCTCGGAAGGTCCAATTTAGTCATAGTAATCTCAGAGTAATTTCATAATTTGGGGGGGTAATTTTCTTATGTTCTGGGGGTCCCCTAAAAGTAAAAATGCCCCCCAAACACCCCACTTGCATTAGACACAGTATTACTTTTCCTCTTTTCCCCAAGTCTATTCCTAGCCTAACCTGAACATGCTAGATCCACCATAATTCTGTATGTACCTTGTGGCTTAAAGATAATGGTTAACCCCTCGAGAGACGCTCCCCATGGGGTAGAGTACTCTGATCTGGATATTCAGGCCCTCTTGTAAGAGGAGCAGTCAAGGCTGAACCCCATTATTAACTGACTTGGGAGATGCAGACAGGACAATATCACCTGCAGACTTCTGGGATGTGCTTATGAGAGGTGTTCTGATGAGCCTCCTTCGAATGTTCTATCACGCATCAGGATGGCCGGCCTCACAGGGTGTGGTTGAGAGGAAAAGCTCGCAGACAAAGCTAGGTTTGATTATTGCCTCTAAAACTGACTATGTGACTGGGGCCAAGTTTCTTCACCTCGGCAAGCGTCCGCTTCCCTACCCGAAACATTACTTGTCTCGCTGGACTGCTGGGACAATGGAATAAGAGGATTCACATCTGAAGAAGGAAGCAGGAATGGAGTGTAAGACGCAATCAGTACTTTTGCTGTGGCCGTTGTTGCTGTTGGCTCTCCTCTGGTCTCCAGGTCTGATTTGGGAAACTTGGAGCTTCAGTTGTGCTGACTGGCTCCTCCATGTTGCTCTTTGTGCAGCCAGCCATGGACCCCTCTCTCTCTTCATGGTGGGTGTGTTCTTAATTTTAAAATAATGTCTTCAGTTATTTAGCAACAAAATACTTCCTTGACTCCGGCCTGGAGAAGAAGGTAGGTGTTGCTGTTTTGAGGTAGGAGTTGGTGGTGACATGGTGGCACTTATTATATTTACAGCTCAACCTACAGTTCACAGAAATTCAGGTTGTAAATTAGAACACTCCAAGAGCAAAAATATAATAGATTGGAATGTAAATGGCAATATCTGACCATCACCAATTCCTGAGCCTTAAAGTAAAATCCAGATGAAATTTCTAGAACAAAATAAGAGTATAGCTTCTCAAGGAAATGGAGACAAAACCCTTGATTGCCTTCTAACTAAACAGTTTCTTTGCCTTTAATGGTCTGTTCCCTGAGTAAGTTGATAGGTGATAAAAAGATTTGGAAATAATTATACAAGGAAATATAAGAATAGTTAACTATAGAGTAGATTGATAACTGTTACAGGGCTAAAACCAACTTGGTCATTCAGTTGCTTCCTGGAAACAAAACCACTTAGATAAAACCCAAGAAATGAAAAAATAAAACAAAACAAAACAAAAAAACCCTGATAAACCCATAACACATGCTTTACCACAGGAAGGACTACAAAGTTCTTAATGCTTTTCTCTTGACTATACATATTACTTTCAAAACATTTTTTTTCAAAATATTTATTTAACATTGAGTATGTGCACTGTGCCACGCACTGAGGATACCAAGCTAGATACATCCTTGCCTTGAAGAGGGTCCCAATCTCAAAGACCCGATAGTCACTGACCAAGCAGTAATAACACAATGTACAAGAGAGAGGCGTCTGCAAGGCAGAAGGGAGGGGTTTTGTGTTTGTTTAATCATTATCTTTCCACAAAAGTTTTGATGGGGGCATGGATGGATACATCTTTTGGGGAGGAGAGTACAGAGTAGCTTCTCAAGGGAAGCAGATGAAACTGGATGAATTGGTTTTTGACAAGCGGTAAACAGTAGGGCATTCTAGGCACAGAGAGCAGCCTGAAGAGCTTATGGCTTATGGAAAGATGATAAGGCAGTTTGGCTATAGCTGAAGTATAGGATGATGCCTAGTAGGGAAAAGCTGGAGAAGCAGGTGAGGACAAATTGTGAAGGGCCAGATCATTGTAGCACTGTGCTAGTTGTGTTGGAGAAAAGTGTCTTAATCAGTTCCAGCTGCCATAACAAATTCCCATAGGCTGGGGGGCTTAAATGACACTTATTTCTCACAGCCCTGGAGGCTGGAAATCCAAGATCGTGGTGCCAGGGTAGTTGGGTTCTGGTAAGAGTCCTTCTCCAGGTTGCAGACAGCTGGCTTCTCACTGTATCCTCACATGGTAGAAAAAGACAGCTCTGGCCTCTTAGTCTTCTTATAAGAGCAATAATCCTATTCACAGGGCTCCAACCTTGTAACCAAATTATCTGCCAAAGGCCCTGCCTCCAAATTGCATCACTTTGGGGATTAGGGTTTAAGTATATGAACTTTGGAGGAACACAAACATTTGTCTATGGCAAACAGAAACTTTGAAACTCCTAATGGTTGTTTTCCACGCCCCCCCCTTTAGTAGTTCCTTTGATGCTACACTCGAGCAAGGGTGGGGGAGTCATTTCTTCTTTTTTAGGTTAGCCCTACAACAGTACCTGGCAAGGGTTGCTCCTCTCTGGGCTGTTTAGTTTTAACTTTACCAAACGTCAATGGCTACCACTATCTCAGTTTCTACCTCTCAGATAATTTTTACTGAGCAAGGAACAGAATCAACAATACTGGCAGCAGGGAGAGGGACCGATGTTATGTAGGCGTACAGGAGTCCGGCTATCTTACCCTACTTCCTGGACTTGAAGAACAAGTCAGTACCAGCTGCCATCTTCCTTTTGGAGCAAAGAGTTGGTAAGGCCTTGTTCTTAGCTCACACTCCCTATTTTTATTGAGGATCTCTTCTGTGCTGTGCACTGAGGACATAGCAGTGAACAACTCAGTGGGCTGCTTCTGGAAAAGCTTTAATCGCAAGGTGCTTTAAGCTTTTTAAGTATTATAGAAGAGACAGTATCCAAATCATATTTGTATCCAAATCTTATTTAAAAAAACAAAAACAAAAAACCCTATGATCACCCTGCATAACACGTTTACAGTAGATTGTATCCTGGTCAAACAAAACAAATATTAGCATTATATTGTAATATCCTTGCAAACCGTAAAATAAGAGTCAAAGTGGTTTTTGGAATGGGGTGCTCTTCTAGCTAGTTTCAAATCTTAGAAGTGTTAGCCTGCTGTCTTCCAAAATATAACTTTGTTTTAATAAAATGACTGTCGCTATGGCTAGGCTTAATTCTTTAATGCAGCTTGCTTAAAACTCAAAAACATCTTATAGTCTCAAGGATCCTATAGAATCCCCATCAGCAAATAGCATTGTATAGATGATAAAATAAGCTTTTTAATTTTTCGTAGAGCAAGATTTTTTTTTTTTTTTTTGATAAATAGGAGTGATCCGTTTTTAATCCCATTCAGTACATTGGTGGGGAATTTAGTAATCAAGACTAAGTTCTCTGCAAGCCTAAATGTAAAGCTCAAAGTGGGGGCAATACAGAAAGAGTGTTTTTGTTTGGCAGTTTGTTTTCATCGTACAACCCACAGAAAAGTGAAGTTGGGTGAAATCTCTTATGTTAGGGATCTGAGAAGCCTGTGGTTTTCAGCTAAAAGCAACTCAGAATGGTGGGGGTATGAAGAGGTTGGGGATTTTAGTCATTAAGATGGAACCTGAGTTAAAGTTAAGAAACGTGGTTTCGGACACGATTACTTATTAGTGTAAGACGTCTGCGCTACCCTGTAATGCAGATCAAACTTCAAGGTTGTGCCTAGGAGGGCAAACAAAGAAGGGTATACAGGGCGAGGGGTGAGTGGACGCGGGAGCGAGCCAGGGGCAGGCGGGTTTGGGGAGCTGCAGTGATGGGACGAACGCGCTGGGCCGGGCGCCCGGGGGAGACGGGCTTGGAGGGACGGCGGCAGCCCGGCAACAATATGCGGTGCGGGCCGAAGCGCCGGCGGAGCGCATTCTCCTTCTGGAAAAGGTGCGCCGGGCGCCGGCCCGGGTCTGTCGAACCCCCGCGGGAAGAGGCGGGAGCCGTAGGGCGAGCGGCCGCGGGCTCCTCCCCCGGCGCCTCCGCTCTCTGGGTCAGGACGCGGCGGGCCGCGGGGCCGAAGGTGGGGACCCGCGGGCTCCGGGCTGCTGTCCGCCGTCCGCCGCTCCGCTCCCGGCCGCCCGGCCGCAGGTCCCGGGTCCCCGTTCTCCGACCGCGGAGAGGCCCGCGCGGCGAACTCAGGTGCGTGCGGAGGTGGGCACTGGGCGGCTCGGCGGGCAGAGGCCCGACGCGCCCGGGGTGCGGAGGGCTGAGGCGGCACTTCCGGCGGCCGCCGCGGCACTTCCGGGTCCCGCGGGCGTTCCCGCCGCCAACTCCCTGCGAGGCGTCCTTCCGCCGGCCGGCGCCGCGTTGCGCCCTCGCGGTGGCAGAGTCGGCTGGCGGGGGCTTTCCCCTCCCAGGGCAGCCCTGTCGAGCCGGCATCTGGAAGCTTCAGTCCTGGAGCTCGCAGGTGTTCCCACGCAGGCCGCCCGCCGTGGGTGCTTGGGGAGCTGGCGGTGTGCTGCCGGCCCGGCGGCCCCCTGCAGACCCGAGGAGTTGCAGCCGGAGACACTGGGTCGCCTCGTAGCCTCCGCTCCTGGGTCTTACCTTTCAGCCTCCGGCAAACATTTCCGTTGTGCTGTGTTTTGCTCTGACTCCGATCCTCTACCTATTTTACTACAAAAGGAAGGCCAAATTTTCAGTGCCACAAATATTTGCAAATAAGGCAAACACCAGCGAGCCCTGAGTTTAAAAGAAATTATTAAACAGGGAAAATAGTGAGAACCTGATGAAATAGGAGTATTAGAATTCACTTAGAAAGTACTAGGCTATCCAGGTCGCCGTGAGGAATCTGATTGCCAGTTCAAGGTCTCAGAGGTAATCCTTTGGGAAACAAACCGCAGGCCTGCGTGTAACCCATGATGTTCCTTTCCCCTTCTTGCAAAATTTTTCATACATCTTCCAAGTACCAGAGTTACATTTTTATGTGCTTCCCCCTAGGATTCTGCCGATGAGTTAAATGAATATATATGCTAGATATTGCTGAAAACATTGTAATTTGATAAAGCACAATTTCCATTTCTAAAAATTAATTTTAACGTAGAAATTTCTTTAGCGTTAACATTTTGGTGATTTATTACTTCAGTAGGATTCTTGGTTCTCATCTGCAAGTAATTATGTATTACCCATTAATTTTAGATGCCAATATTTTTTATTAAAATAATGTCTCATTTTCTATCATTACTAGCACCTTACAAACCAAACTTGTAAGGGGAATAATACTTAACATTTGATTATCTAGTCAATATATTTTTTAATTACCGTTTTTATATTAAAGTAGAGTGTACACTAATTTGATAATTAAACATATAAAAGTTACATAAAAAATGTAATATAACCTTTGAAATTATACTGCAGGTAAGCAAGTATTCTGATTTATTACTTTGCTAGCTACTTTTTTTTTTTTTTTTAAGATTTATGTATTTTTAGAGAGAGTGAGTGCAGGGGACAGGGGCAGAGGGGAAAGGGAGAGGGAGAGTCTTAAGGCTCCAAGGTAAGTCTGAGGAGGGGCTCGATCTCACTACCCTGAGCTCATGACCTGAGCAGAAACCAAGAGTCTGGCACCTAACCAACTGCGCCACCCAGGTGCCCCTGCTAGTTACTATTTTTAATGAGTGGCATTTTTCAGATTGGTGGCTTAGAAGCAGGTGTATTTTATACTGATATAAAATTGAAACATAGCTTGCTCTATTAGTCTCTAATTGTGGTTATTCAAAAGCAATACCTGCTCCACTGATTGATTGTTGTTTTTCCCCCAGTTGATTTTTATAGTTCTGAAATCCTGAACATCTCTGCCCAGTTCAGCATCCTCCTTCGTATCCTTATGGATGCTTTCTGAATCTTCCTCATGCAGCAGTACATCCAGGAGTTATCAGGGTAACAGTTTTCTTGTCCTAGTCAGATGGCCCCTTGACAGCTGTATGCCTCAGTTTGCTTACCTGCAATAGAGATAATAACAGGACCTGCCTCCAAGAGATAATTTGGAATCGGTATAATTCCTAAAGAAAAGGTCAAACAAAAATTCATGCTCCTGGCCACCTATTTATACCTGGGACAGTCTCAGGGATAAGATCACCTTCCTAGGTAGATTTTGACTTCAATTTATTTACTTGATTAAATGAAAATAATTTCAAACTAGGCTATGTTTTTTCATGTAAAGTTCAAGGAAGACCCAGCAGGAATGAGCCAAGAAAGCAATCAGAATAGGAAGATTTCTTTTAATAGACCTCCGGATCAGCATATGAACATTCTGCATTAATCTTTTTATTGACAAAAAGCCAAGAAGATCAAGTTTGATGCATGGTTATTAGATGTAATGCAAATGGAAGTCATGGGCACGTAATGACTTTTCTTAATATCTGTTGCCTTTTTGCAATAATCAAAATAATTTAGTTTGGTGATAAATTTTTTGTGCGTGGAAATAAGTATACAGCTAATAATAATTACCCACAACTTCAGCTGCACTGATCCCAATCTACTGCTGGCCTGTCTCCTGTTTGGGATAGGCGAGGACAAATGGTTAGACTTACAGTTCCGTTCTACCAATTAGGTAAAAATGCTTTTTGCTTAAAAAAAATTAATTCCAGGCAAACTTCCCTGAGGTCAGGCAGGCCAGATTAAGCACACAGCCTTTCTCCTAGAATCTTTGGCTTTAGAAGAAGGGATTCTTAATTCTCTTGGATATAATATTCACCAACATCTGAGGTAATTTCTGGAAAGTTACTATTTTAAAATCATTAGTCCTCTTTTACACTGAGACCTGTAATGAAATGGAGCATCCAAATAGGATCCTCCCTGCATTCAATGCATATCCTCTATTATATTACTTAAGGAATCTGAGAAGACATTCTCTTAGGCAGACTTCTTGGAAATAATCTTCTTATTCACTCTCCCATGTGGCACCATTTGAAACACCACATTTAGTTGCTCATTTAGAGTATAAGAAACAATGACTTGCTCAAGTATGTGAGATCATGGGATAGAGACCATAGGAAGGTACGTTTCAGGTATGCAACTGAATTCAGAATTCGCATCTTTCCAGTGCTCCTTCCCCTGTTCTCAAGCTCAGCTGTTTATTTTGTTTCCTAGTTCACTTGGAACAATGAAGCACCCACAGAGAACTTTCATAAGCTCCCACTGTCACATCTACCCACCTTCCTGAATCTGCTCACATAATCTGCCTTTTCTTTCATTCCTATGAATGAACGGTTTGTGTTTCCATCAAAGGTCAACGTCTGTGCCTGGGTACTGCAGACCATCTGTCCCTCTGCCTTCTCAAGGTTACTGCTGCAGTGATTCTCTGATCTTTTACTTCATCATTTTATCTTCCTTTTAAAAAAAAAAATTGGATCTTGTCCATGCCCAAATAGAAATGCTATTATTTCTCCATCTTTTTGGCACCATTTTCCAATATAGTCATGACATTTCTTCTCTCCTTACTTGCTGTTTGCCCGTTTGTTCTTTTTTCTCCCTCTTCTGACTTCTTTTGGACTAATTGAGTATCTTTACTATTACATTTTTATCTCCACTCTTGGCTTATTATTTATACCTTTATGGAGTTTTTTAAACTGTTCTTGTTTGTTTAGTGTTTGCCCTTGGATTTACAATTGTACATCTTTAACTTACTATTATGACACTGCATTATAATCCAAGACCCTTAAAACAGTATGTCCTATTTTATCCCCTCCCATACTTTGGGCTATTGTTGGCCTCATTTTTTACTTCTACATATGTTATAAGCCCCATAGTTGGTTAATATCATTTTTGCTATAATAAGCGAATGTTTTATAAAGAAATCTTAAAGTGAGGAAAATGACTTTTCATATTCACCCTCGTATTTGCCACTACTGATGTAATTCATCTTCTCTGTAGATTCAGGTTTCTATCTGTTATCATTTTCCTTCTGCCTGAAGAACCTCTGTTAGCATTTCTTGTAATGTGTGTCTGATGGCAATGAATTCTCTCAACTTTTCTTTGTCTAAAAAAGTCTTTGTTTGGGATGCCTGGGTGGCTCAGTCATTAAGTGTCTGCCTTGGACTCAGGTCATGATCCCAGGGTCCTGGGATCGAGTCCGGCATTGGGCTCCTTGCTCAGCCAGGAGTCTGCTTCTCCCTCCGCCTGCTTGTGAGCTCTCTCTCTCTCTGACAAATAAATAAATAAAATCTTTAAAAAAAAATAACCACTTTAAAAAGTTTTTGTTTTACCCTCATTTTTGGAAACTATTTCACTGGGTATAGAAATGTAAGTTGACAGTTTCTTCCAGTACTTTAAAGATGACACTCCATTGTTTTTTTTGCCTGAATAGTTTCTAAGGTGATTTGCTGAGACAATGTGCGCTGTAATCTTACCCTTTTTTCTCTGTACACATGATGTCATTTTTCCCCACTGACTACTTTTAAGATTCCTTCTTTATCACTGGTTTTCAGTGTTTTTGTCTAATTTGGAAATTTTTTGGCCATTTTTCTTTCAAATACTTTGTATACCCCTTTTTCGTCCCTATAACTTGAACTATATATGTTTTAGACTGCTCGATATTGCCATAGGCTGTGCTGGTTTTTCATTTTTTTGTTTCTTAGTCTTAATATGTGTGTGTGGTGTATGTATATACACATATTTTTAAATTTAATTTATACACATTTCTGTGTTTCATTTTATATGGTGTCTTAGTCCATTGGAGCTGCTGTAACAAAATACCATAGACCGGGTGGCAACAGAAGATTTATTACAGAACAACAGAAATTTATATATCACAGTTCTAAAGCTGGGAAATCCAAGATCAAGGCACTGACAGATTCGTTGTCTTATGAAGGCCAATTGGTTCATAGACGGCACCCTCTCCTTATAACTTTACAGAGTGGAAGGATGGAGGGGTATCTGGGGGTTCTGTTTTATGAGTGCCCTCATCTCATTTATGAAGACTCTGCCTCCTGAAGGCCCCACCTCCTAATACTATTACCATGGGAATTAAGATTTCAACATATGGATCTAGAGGAGACACAAACATTTAGTCTGTAGTAGATGGTTTCTGTTGCTTTGTCTTTGGGTTTGCTGACTTTTTTCTCCAGAATGCTTTTTCTTCTATTAATCTCATTCAATAAAATTTTATTTCAGATATTTTATTTTTCATCTCCAAAAGTTCTATTTGGTTCTGCTTAATACCTTCTATTTCTCTCCTCATCATGTTGATGTTTTTCTTTAACATATTTTTAATATTTATATTAAATAGTGAACATATTTGTAATAGTTGTTTTAACATCCTGTCTGCTAATTACATCATCTCTGTCATTTTCCTGCTTCTTTATGTATTGAGTAATTTTTGATTGGATGATCAACATTGCGATTTTATGTCATTGCATTCTGAATGTTTTCAGTTCCTTTAAAGAGTTTTGGACTTTCTCTTGGATGCAGTTAAATTATTTGTGAATTAGTTTGATCCTTTGGAGGCTCGTTTTTAATCTGTTTTAGAGCAAGTCTAAATAAATCTTAACTCTAGGATTAATTAGGCCTCATTTCCAAGGCATCACCCTTCTGACATCCCTACTGAAAGTCTCAGATATTTGGTAAACACTCTCTAGTCTGGCTGGTGGGAATTTGTGTAATCTTTAGGAATAGTTAGGTTTATAGCTTCCTGGAAATTGTTCATTTGCCTGGCCTGATGGGGTTTGACTGGTATTCAGTTAAAGATTTAAGGAGACTCCTATGCATATTTCTAGAGCTCTTTCTCTACATACTTTCCACATCTTCAGTACTGTGCCACACGAATTCTAGGTCCTTCAGTTTCTCTGAACTCTGTTCTCTGTTCAGCTCAATAGACTACCAGGCTTTGTTTGGTTTTCCCCTTCCCGTGCCATAGTCCAGAAATGCCTCCAATTAAAAACCCAGGGAGATCATAGGACTTCCCTCATTTGTTTCCTTTTTCTTGGGGATCATGGGGAGCAGTGCTATATCAGTCTGCTCCTTGAGAAAGTGTCAAGAAAAACAAACCAGAAATTTCATGAATTTAAATTCCTATAACAGACAGTTTACCATTATTTGTAACATTTCTCTCAAATTGCTAACAAAATTTAATAAGGGTGTTTGCAAACTACTGGATATTGATGGTAAGATAATTTGGGGAACTTCAAAGTCTGTAAAGAAGCCTCACTATATTTTATTCTAAACACAGATGTTTATTATAGTACTAACATACTTATTGCCATTTTAAAATTTTGGAAGGAAAAGGACTTTATATTATTATAAATATTATATTTATATTATTATATTTTATATACTTATTTATATATTTAATATTATATATTTGTATATAATATTATATATGTTTATTTAATAATATATTATGAATTATACTATTGTTTTCCATTAATGGTCTTCTGATTTTAAGAACAGAGATAAACAATAAAACTTGTGAAGATGGGATATACCAAAGAAAAATTATGGTGCATTTAGTCAGAGTAGCTGAGTTTATGTGGAATTAGGCAGGCTAACGCTTGAGCCTTGAATGTAAAACAGTGAAAGTTCAGATGGAGAGAAGAGTCAAAGAAAGGACATTTTTGCTACTTTAAAAAAGAGGAAAATTTGAAAGAAAATAAAAACATTAAGACCTCAGACAGAAATAGAAATGTAAAGAGCAGAGGCATTCTGGGTCAAAAGGAGAAAGGAGATGAAGCCTGCATGTGTTAGCATTTTTGCTCTGCGTGCTGAAAAAAAAAAGAGATGAGGTGGGTTATAAACTTGCCAGAGCTCTCTGATATATTTTATATTCCAAATCCTTGGGCTTTTAAAATGTTTATTACTCTAAGTATATGTGTGAACTGGGTACTAAGAAAAAGCTCCTTGGACTTAAAGATTGGATAAGACTCAGAAATCAGCATACTAATTTTATACAGATAAAGGGTGCAAACACAGTTAAGCACAATTTGAATTCTCAAATAGCTTTTTTTTTTCAGAAATGTATAATGATGCTTTTACCAATATACATCATACTCTTTAAAAATTCAGAACAGTCATGTAGAATACAAATTCTGAATTAAAATTGAAACTTTACACTGGACTTCAGTGATATCCTTAAAGTAAATCTTTCGATGGGGCCACATACATTTTAGGGGTAAATATATTATACTTATTTATAAATTTTAGTTTATGATTTATCGTGTGTGTGTGTGTCTATGATGTAGACTTGACTTCTCTTGATTGAGAAAGCTTTAATATTTTTGTCTTGGGCGAAGACAGAAACAACATTCATTTACATTTATGCTTTCAATTTTAGAAACAAAACCCAAGAAATGCCTCATTCTACAAACAAAGAACTGATACTTGGTATCATGGTGGGAACTACTGGAATCAGCTTGCTTCTTTTGTGGTACCACAAGGTTCGTAAATCAAGGACAACATTGAATTTACCTAACTTTCTTTCTCTGGGTAATAAGTTTGATTCTGTGACTTTTCAAGATGAAATGTGTAATGGTCAAGGAACAGCTGCAATCTTTCAAGGAAGGCAGCTTCAGATATTGGAGAAGTTAAACGAATTACTGACAAATATGGAAGAACTCAAAGAGGAAATCAGAGTTCTTAAAGAAACGATTCCAAAGCTGGAGGAATATATACAAGGTGAACTTGGAGGGAGGATAACTGTTCATAAGATAAGTCCTCAGCACAGAGCTAGAAAAAGAAGGCTTGCCACAGTTCAAAGTTCTGGAACAAGCAATAGTTCAGAGGAAGCAGAAAGTGAAGGAGGGTAAGTTTCTTGATGATGTTCCCATGCTGAATTGATTATTTATCTCATTATTGCTATTATTTAGATACCTTCATTATACATTTCCAGTTATGAATTTTGCTGCGAATAAGATTAAAAAAAGAAATGATTTTTTGGCTTACATCATAATTAAAACTATATTCAATAGTGGTCTGTATTTAAGATAGTTTAGACTGCAATGACAAAAAGAATATAAGTGACTTACTAGCACCAGGTGCCATCATGTGAGTAATAAAAAAGTCATTAATTGTTTGCCAAAATGTGTAACCTATTTTTATATGTGGCCATGGTGTCACCCCTTATATAAGAACTGTACAAGAAGTGCTCTCAGCTAGAACTTTCTGTGATGAAGGAAAAGGTCTAAATCTATGCTGCCAGTACGGTAGCCATTAGCCACCTTAGCCATTAAGCACCTGAAATGTAGCTAGTGCAAATGAGAAACTGAATTCTTAATCTTATTTAATTGTAATTAATTGTAATTAATTTAAATAGACATGGGACTAGTGGCTTACGGAATTGGGCAGTGAAGACCTAAAAAGATTTGAGAAGGTACAAGTGATTCAGTTTCATCCTCACCATCCTCAGTGGTAAACCTTTGGATTCTAAAACCAAGAACATAAAAAATATTCTTTTAGAAGAAAAGCAAATGATTTATGAGTTTAAAAAAACCTGTGCCCAGCTAGTGTTTCTGAGGTGTAAAATAGGCAAGTAAATAAAGAATCACTAGAGGTTCTTTAGGGCAGGGACACTATGTTTATTTTGTTATATTCTTAACACCTTGCTCTTGTACCTAGCACAGAGTAGATGCCAATAAATATTTCACGAATGAATGAGTGTTCTGCTAAATCACCATGGAATTGGGAGAAGAGAGGGGAAGGGAGAAGAGAGGAAACAAAGGGTAGGGATAAAAGTGTGATTTCATAGATAAAGAAATGTAAATGGTGGAGCAAGTCTTTGATATCATGCTAGGACTGGAATTACTTAGCATTTTTATATATGAACTGGAGACATAACCCTATGAAAAATCTTTCAGATAGGGAAGAGCCACAAGTGGTAGATCTAGATAACAGGAAGATTTTAAACATTTGTGTTCCTGAACAGTGACAAGTTGTAGACTGATTTTAAAATTGGCAGTGGAGTCTTTAAAAGGAATTGAAAAGAGTTCTAAATATTCCAGAACTGTAAATCTGAAAAGGCCCTGTAAATTATTAAGGGTATAGGGAACAACAGCTTTGTACTCTAATGAGGACAAAGATCCCAACACAACATTGGACATCGATGAGTTATTGAAGACCAGCAATGGTTATCATACCTTTATGTAAATCTAGGGCATTTCCTCATGAGGAATCCTGTGTGCAACTTTGGCAAGCACATCTTCAAAAGGACATAATGGATCTTAAGGACTAGCCAGAGAAGATCCCCTAGACTGGGAGGAGAGACGGCAGTCCCGGTAAAGGAGTGGAGGCCAAAAGGCTGAATATGCCCTTCATCTAAAAAGACCCAGGTTAGATTGAGCACAGGCTTGTTCAAGAACTTCTAAAATTCTAGGAAGAGAGGCAACCTTTCATAAGTTTAAGATAAGTTTGGGACAATCAGAGAAAGACAATTATCATATGGTTTCACTCATATGTGGAATACAAGAAATAGCGCAAAGGACAGTCAGGGAAGGGAGGGAAAACTGAATGGGAAGAAATCAGAGAGGGAACCAAACCATGAGAGACTCTTAACCACAGGAAACAAAACTGAGGGTTGCTGGAGGGGAGGCGGGTAGAGGGATGGGGTAACCGGGTGATGGGCATTAAGGAGACCCCGTGATGTGATGAGCACTGGGTGTTATATGCAACTGATGAATTATTGAATACTACATCTGAAACTAATGATGTACTATATGTTGGCTAATTGAAATTAAAATTTAAAAAAAGGTAAGTTTGGACAAATGAAAACAAGGTAACTGTGGGACTTAATTAACTTCAAGTAATGGTATAGGTATTCACTGTTTATGTGAGTTCAAGAAGGATTTGTGAAATTTCTAAGTAAGAGTCACAGATGGCTAATAAAAACTTTAAGACTGATGTCAGGTAAGACATTCCCTCTTCTTGCTCGATCCTGGGTGCTTTTGTTAGCAGTAGAATACTAGGATAGAGGCAAGGGAGCCCTAATGACTTGGACTAGATTACAGTGAATGGCCCTTAACACAGCAGAGGGAAACTTTTTCCTGTTTAGCTATACTTCAATAAAATAAACAAAACAAGCAAACAGACACTTAATGTGGATTTTTTTTGAGAGAGGAATAAGATACAGAAAGATTTAATACCTCTTTCTAAATAAAAAACCTAGAGACAAAGTTTTTAAATAAATAATGTACTTTTTAAAAACAAGGTCTCGGGGCACCTGGGTGGCTCAGTTGGTTAAGCGTCTGCCTTCGGCTCAGGTCATGATCCTGGAGTCCCGGGATCGAGTCCCGCATCGGGCTCCCTGCTCGGCGGGGAGTCTGCTTCTCCCTCTGACCCTCCCCCTTCTCATGCTCTCTCTATCTCATTCTCTCTCTCAAATAAATAAATAAAATCTTTTTAAAAAAAATAAATAAAAACAAGGTCTCTATAAAGTATATTTGTGTAAATTTTAGATTGCCTGTCCTGATGAACCTCCCAGGGGACAGAAATGACTGGTCATGGTAAGATACAGTCCTAGCCCCATTAACATATTTAAGTTGAGATGTATACATCTTAGTGTCCTTGACAGCAAAATTAAAACATCAAATGATAATTGCATGTTCCATATGTAAAGTTTATCTTTTACCAAAGGTTCCTGGAGCTTTTGACTTCTTTTAGTAAAAAAGGTGCCAGTCACAATTTGCTGACACTGTTCTTTTTACACAAAAAGAGGGAAGAAATGAATTATATCCTTAGATGGTATCCAAACCTTGAGTGGGTCGATCAGTAGAACGCGTTTTCTGCCAACAGTATGTTCTGCATGCCTGTCTTCATACACAGCATCATTGTGGACATAGGGATTTATGCCTTTTTTGGACTTAGCTAATTTCATCTACTTCATGGTGGAGGTGATGGTGCCAGAGGCTCAAATTCTCATAATGTGGCCATCAGAGGGCCTGTCAAGTTTTTCCTTTTCCTTCTTAGCACTAGCGAGAACATCTTGGAAGGCATCTGTGCTTCTTGGTAATATTATGTTTTGACGGATTTTGTTTTTGTCCCTGCTCCAAGACTTGGAGTCAGCCACTGCCTTGGCAGCGCTGGTTCCTTTCAGGGACAAATAGTACTAGACAGTAGCAGCTGGGTGTGCAGACACATACTGTCTGTGGGCAGGATGATACCAGAGCTTGTTTGGGCCCATTTAGGGTCAGGGTAAAGAAAAATAGTTTTAAATATTTTCCACATCATGAGTTCACATTGGTGTTTTCAGCTTAAACAGAAGTCCTTCCTTATTTCTGAAAACTTTTTAGCTTGTTTTCCTTTTCAAGCTGCTCACTGCTCTTTTTTCTGCCAACTTTTATCTCTATTGCTCTATCGAACCATGGGTTTAAAAAGTTATTTAAATCACAATGTTATGTGGAGGTGCCTCAAAAAATTAAAAATAGAGCTACCCTATGACCCAGCAATTGCACTCCTGGGTATTTACCCCAAAGACACAGATGTAGTGAAAAGAAGGGCCATAGCACCCCAATGTTCATAGCAGCAATGTCCGCAATAGCCAAACTGTGGAAAGAGCCGAGATGCCCTTCCACAGATGAATGGATAAAGAAGATGTGGTCCATATATACAATGGAATATTACTCAGCCATCAGAAAGGATGAATACCCAACTTTGACATCAACATGGATGGGACTGGAGGAGATTATGCTAAGTGAAATAAGTCAAGCAGAGAAAGTCAATTATCATATGGTTTCACTTATTTGTGGAACATAAGGAATAGCATGAAGGGACATGAGAAGGAAGGGAAAAATGAAGGGGGGGAATTGGAGGGAGAGATGAACCATGAGAGACTATGGACTCTGAGAAACAAACTGAGGGTGTTAGAGGGGATGGGGGTGGGAGGATGGGTTAGCCCGGTGATGGGTATTAAGGAGGGCACGTACTGCATGGAGCACTGGGTGTTATATGAAAACAATGAAGCGTGGATCACTACATCAAAAACTAATGATGTATGGTGACTAACATAACATAATAAAATTTGAAAAAAAATTTAAAAAATCACAATGTTATGTAAAGCTTTAGAAAGCTCTCTTTCAAAAGATCCATCTTGTTCCACTTTAGATTAAAGTAATATCCCATAATAAATTCATAGTTCTTCGTTTTAAGTGAGCTTTATGAAGAATAGATGTGTTTCAGGAAGCTTGGGTGGCTCAGTCTGTTAAGCGGCTGCCTTCGGTTCAGGTCATGATCTTGGGGTTCTGGGATCGACCCCCGCATCGGGCTCCCTGCTCTGTGGGGAGCCTGCTTCTCCCCCTCCCTCTGCCCCTCTCCCTGGCTTGTGCTCACTCTCTCTCTCTCTCTCTCAAATAAATAAAGTCTTAAAAAAAAAAGGACTAGATGTGTTTCAAAATGAAACATTTTTATTAGATAAATCAGGGTTGTATAAAAATCCTACAGGCCTTCTTTCTTTTTTTCTTGACGTAGGTATTTTCCTTTTAGTGTTAAGTTCATATGATAGCTTCAGATAGTATCAACAGACACACGATTATTTGAAAAGAAAAACCCCACAAATCTACCTCCAAAAGAACACCAAGCTATAATACAAGCCACAGTACCTAGTACCTTAGATATTACTCTACAAATAATAGAGGATGGTGATGCCGGCAAGACCACAGGCAGAAACGGGCTTTTTGAGATTTTATTTAAAACTACTTAAATTTTCAGGGCGCCTGATGGCACAGTCAGTTAAGCATCCAACTCTTGATTTCAGCTCAGCTTATGATCTTGGGGTTGTGAGATCGAGCCTTGCCTTGGGCTCTATGCTCAGCGGGGAGTCTGCTTGGGATTCTCTCTCTCCCTCTCCTTCTGCCCCTCCCCTGCTCGCTCATTTGTGCTCTCTCTCAAATAAATAAATAAATAAATCTTTTTAAAAATCCTTGAATTTTCATTTCATGAGCCAAAATGTAGTCTTTGCTTTTTGTTCATTTGCATTTTTTATTCTCACTATTATTTACTTCTGCCAAGTCAGTTTTACTGTTGGACTTCAATTTCTCAAGCCTTTGAAAGACAAATTCAGATATTCATGATGTACTTCTGTATTCTTTCATGTTGTAGAAGAGCACATTTGCACACAAAAAAAGTTTTCTGTTTATGATTTTTAAAAATAAAACCTTACCACATAAATGAAATCCTTTTTGTAGTCCTTTCTCTTGGAGGTAACCATTATCTTAAAGTTGGCACAGATTCTTCCTTTGAAAGTTTGAATGTTTCTCCTATATGTGTGTGATTATATCAACAATGAATAAATGGTGCTTGGTTCTTAAAATTTACATAAATGGCATTATATGGTATATAACATTTTGTAACTTGCTTTTGCATCAAATGTTTCTTTAAGATTTTTCCAGATTGACATATATAAATTTATTTCATTCTTTTCAGTTGCTATTTTGCATTCCATTGTATGAAATGCCTTAATTTATTTCCCTATGGATGATGTTTATTTAGGTCACCATCTTTTGGTTCTTCTAAACAATGCTTTATTGAACACCTTCATATTTCTTTAGGCACATGTGGAATAATTTCAAAGTTTACACTTAGAAGTGGATGCTGAGTTATAGATCAAATATAGTGTTATGATATATTACTAAACTATTCCTCAGAGTGTGCCAGTATATGAGAATTCTTATTTTCCCATACAAATTTTATAGTTAGACTTTTTAATTTTAGGCAACCTGATGGAGATGAAGTAGTAACTAATCATTATTTCCGTTTGCAATTCCCCCGAACACTAATAAGATTGGGCATCTCATCATAGTTTATTTGTATTTTGGTCTTCTCATCTATGAATTTCTTTTAAAAATGAAATAATAAAGGAAGGTAACACCAACAGTTGGTGTCCTCTTTATTGATTCCCTGAGAGTGTCCATTAAACCATGTAACAGAATGTTAAAGAGAGATACTGTGTTCTAATTTTAACCAGAGTCCCAAAGGCCAAGAACAGAGTGATAAGGGCCAGGTCCCCTTGCATTCTAGACCCTCCTGGGCAGAACTTGCCAAAAGATGGAAGCCATTGCCAGTGTGAGCATTCACCCACCAGTAGCCTGTGAAAGGAAGCATTTCTTCTGGGAAAGTCGTTCCTGTGCCGGGCATCCCACCAGTATGTGTATGATGCTGAATGCTGTAGGAACAGATGCCATTGCTCAGGCAGAATGTGTCGCACGGGAAGAGCGACAAGGTAGAGTGCAGAGCCTCTTGGCACGAGCACCGAGGGAGAGGGCAGAAGTGGGATAGCATGCCTTTGGTGTTCTATCTAAAAAGTCATTGCCAGACCCAAATTTATCTAGGTATTCTCCTGTGTTGTCGTCTCAGAGTTTTACAGTTTTGCGTTTTATATTTAGGTCTGTGTTCCATTTGGAGTTAATGTTTGTGAAGCGTGGAAGGTCTGCATGACTGACCACTCTTTGTCTAGGCCATATGTCAGGATTGTGGGGAGAAACCCTGAGGAATGAGGTGATGTTCCCCTCCAGGACCAACAGCACATTTAGCAGATTTGCTTCTTGGGCTAAGTGTAGTGGGTTCCCTAAGCTCAGCGTTCCTTTCTTTGTAACACAAATCAGTGCAAATGCAGGAGTCTCCAGGCCCTCTGCGTTGCCCTTGTGGGACCTGGGGTCTGGGAGAACCAGCACAAATATACCAGTGATCATACTGCTGGATTTGCTGTGCATAATAAAGTCCTCTTCTTCTGACCCAAGAACCATGTGTGAGACATTAACTGATTAAGGTATTAGCTTATATGTAGGGTAAAATCAGATCACCAAACTGACAATTAAATGATGAAAATGAGAGAGCATTAGGCCTTCGAAAACTAATTTGTTCAGAGGTTTCCCTAAGAAGATTGTTAGGAATGGAGCAAAATCAGAAGGTGGTAGCAGGGTATTTAGGATATCGAGAAGTAAAAACGTTTATATTTGAGGCAGTGTTTTATGTCATCACTGGCTTGACACACATACCTGTTATATGGATAGGGCTTCAAGTTGGTTTGGAAAAGGAGACGACAATATTTCTTTTCTGATAACTCTATTACCCTTGTCTTTAAATGGATATAAGTTGTTTCAAGGAGTTAGAAACAGTAACACAGCAGATCTCTGTAATCTGTGCATCTGGCCCACATGATCAGATGGCATGCTTTACTGCCAACATAGATAAAGCTTATCTCATTCTGGGGAGCAATGATGTTGGCTATTTCGGTTTGTTGGTTTGTTTTTTTTTCCTTCTCCACATATCTTTGGACCAAAGTCTGTAATGGTGACTTTTCCATATCACTGGAGGGTATAAAAACCCGGGGTGAAGAGTGTTCATGTGAAAGTAGAATGAATTAGTAAGCCAGGGGTGTGTTGGGCGGCCAGTGAGAGAGACAGTCCCAAGCAAAAGATCGTGCAGATATTATATATGTTACTGCCTTCATCCTGTTTTCTCGTCCCTTGATTTATTGGCTGACACCTTGAACAAGGTGAAGTCAGAATACGCATTCCCCCGTCACGTGAATTGCAGCTTTTCAGAAAGGCAAGCCACAGAACAGTTTTATCCAAACCTGATGTCATAAGATTCTAGAGTCTGCTGTCATCACATTCTGTGTTATTGCCATGTTAATTCCACACGCAGCTTGAGTGTTCAGTCTTCTGACCTGTTCCACCTACACAGGGCATTTTATGGCTTAAGGATGATGACTTAGGAAGGAAGGGAGAGATTTACTTTGGATTAAATTCAATATGGGAAAATGCTTAAGGTAAGCCTTTAAAAAGAAAAGAAGAACCCCCCACTGTTCCATATGTTTCATGTGCTAAAGAACATTGACATGTTCATGAACCCAGCTTTAATGCTTCCTTTAGTTGCCCACAATAACTGAGTATGAGGACTACCTGGATGTTTATCTGAAGTATTCTCTCCAGAGAGGTCCTACTTCATCCATGGTTAATATTTTAAAATGTATTAGTCAACAGGGCATACATTTGTTCTACTTATCTCCTTTAAATATAGTAGTTTGAGAGTCTCAAACAGATACTATGATTTACTATTTTTAAAAGAGGAAGCCCTCTCCTCTCCTTCAGGGGATATTTTGTTCTTGTGCCTTGTCATATGTTTCCCCTGGTTTCATCTGATCTTCCCAAGGTTTAATAGATTGGGCAGGTACTGTGTAGGTAGAGATAATCTTTCAGACTTGGGCATTTTGGGAGGATACATCTATGTGACCATCAATTCCACTGCCATAATTCTCTCATTCCCTATTGTTTCCATATTGATAAAGTGGATATTACTCTCCAGGAGGCTTGGCAGGTCTCCACCTCTGCTCCCTATTTTTTTTTCCTCATTTGACACTTTTCTCACTCTAGCCGCAGCAAACAGGACCAGAACGTGCAACCAAATTATCCTGCAGATCCAGTTACTTCAGACCCCCTGCAGCATGGAGCCTCTTCTTTCACTCATCGAACTCGATCTCTTGATCCTAAAAGAGCTCATCTGTCTGTAATATGTAGTGTCAGTTCACGTAGTGAAAGTAAAAATTTATCTTCTTCATCAAATTTATCTACTCACTCATATTTCTCTGGAAGAAGACATTATTTACTTGCTAAACTTCAGAAAAGCTGTATTTTCCCCAACCATCAACACAGTAGAGCTAACTTTGATTCTCAAGAACAAGGAATCTTCAGTGATTTAAAATCAGACCATCTTGGCCTTCGATTCCAAAGTTTTTTCTCTGCCCCTAAACTAAGTATAATTTCCTGTTACGAGAAAGCTAGTTTTTTTGATCTTCAATCAAGTGGTCGTAGCATCTGCGTTCATCATAATACAGATGAAATTGAAAGGGTTTGTAAAAACTCAAGTATTACTGGTGCTGAAAAATATCTAAGCTCTTGTTCTCCTGAATATAACATTACACATTTTATGAGTTTTGGAACAAAAGCTAATCCTTCAACCTATCCACACACCGTTGGTGGAAACACCTGTCAACACAGCACAGCAACCTTAGTTTCTTGTCCAGCTGTTCTTTCCTATACCTGTCAACAAAACGAAACAGCCACCGATATTGAAGAAAGAGGCCAATCAAGGAAAGTTACCCTTCATCCTGTTCTCAAAGTCACCATACAGATCATTCTCCACCTGTGGTTCAGCAGCATCCCTCTCAAAGAGTAACTTCCCCTGTTTTCTGTAATGTTGGATTTTCACTTTATAAAAAAATGCTAGTCACTTTATCCCACCTCAAAAGGACATTTCTTTAGATTCCTTTGGAGATGAAAACATTGCTATTCCATCTTATGATGAAGACACATCTTCATCCAAAGCAATTCCTAAAATAAGGTCGCCTCAGACTTTCCACTCTCTTAGAAGGGTAGCTCAAATCAGAAAATTTTTCCACAAGGCACACTCTGTAGAAATCACGGCTCAGCTCTCCTAGAAGTCTCCCATCTCACTAAGCTTCACTGCCTTTTCAGAAAAAAAACCCTCCACATTGCAGTCTAAATTTAACTTTAATTGCTATGTTTTTTTTGGAAAGATAGCTTATTGACATTATTGGAATTTGGAAGTCAAAGGTTATTAATCTTTTTCAGGCTTTTAACAGATTGACTGCTGACAGTTGACCAGCCTCAGATTTCTGGATGATTATTATAATATTTCTGTGGTCTGAAAAATACCATCAAGCATTGATATATAAGTCTTCTGGATGTATGACATTCTCTGAGAGTTTTAACATCTTCTTTTATCCTACTCTAGTCATTACAGACAGTATTCCTACCTATGTTACCTATAGAGTTATACTTAGCAATTTACAAATTTTCATTTGTATCAGCCTTGTTTAGCTTCATTTCTCATGCCAGATAGCCTGGGGACAGATGATACTTTTACTAATACAAGGATCAAATTATAAGTAAAAAATATTGTAATAGAAATATAGAGAATATATTGAAACCAGGTATTTTAACTAAATAATTTTAATACACATTTGTGTGTGCATGTCTGAGACTTCAGAGAACTCTGAGATCAGAGGTAATAAATGCGTATATTAGTCTTTATTTTTCAAAGTGAATATTTTTTAGATTTTTTTCCAAAATTTTCACTTAAAAATATTTTTAAATAAAAATTCTATTTTAGAGCGCCTGGGTGGCTCAGTTGGTTAAGCGACTGCCTTCGGCTCAGGTCATGATCCCCGGAGTCCTGGGATTGAGTCCCACATTGGGCTCCTGGCTCAGTGGGGAGCCTTCTTCTCCCTCTGACCCTCTCTCCTCTCATGCTATTTCTCTCTCTCTCTCAAATAAATAAATCTTTAAAAAATTTTTTATTTTAAAAAGTATCTCCCAAAACTTTATTCTTGAGTATCTTTCAATTTTCTCCCACTATATTAAAGTCTATAGATATATTTATCAGAATAACTAATGAATGAAAAAATGCATATAGACAACTAAAAATACTTGTTAGAATATAGTCTTTGTAGAGGAAAGAAATTGGCATTATGTTCAATTATTTATCATGATAAAATGCCTCCTAAACCTGTATCATTGGGCTAAGATATTACTTTTACTTTTGTGTTTTTCTCCAAGTTTTAGCATGTATCTTAAAAAGCTTTTTTTCTACTTTGTTTTTTTAAATTGTGGTAAAATATACATCACATAAAATTTACTGTCTTAACCATTTTTAAGTTTAGTGACATTAAGTACATTCATATTGTTTTGCAACCATTATCACCATTTTTCTCCAGAACTTTTTTCCTCTTCCAAACTGAATTCTGGACCCATTAAAATCACTCCACACTCCCCCCATTCCCCCCAGCCTCTGGCAGCCACTTTTCTACTTTCTGTCTGTGTGAATTTGATTCCTCTAGGCACCTTAAAGAAGTGGAATTATGTCTTTTTGTAACGGCTGTTTCACTCAGCGTAACATTCTCAAGGTTCATCTATGTTATAGCATGTGTCAGAGTTTCTTTTTTAAGGTTGAACAGTATTTGTATGTATAGACCACATTTTACTTATTCATTCATCTGTTGATGGACACTTTTGTTGCTTCTACCTTTTAGCTATTGTGAATAATGCTATGAACATGGGTGTACAAATATCTCTTCAAGACCCTGTTTTCAATTCTTTTGATTGTATATCCAGAAATGGAATTACTGAATTGTATGGCAATTCTATTTTTAATTTTTTTTGAGGTACTGCCTTATTTTTTCCATAGCAGCTGCACTATTTTATGTTCCTCCAAGAGTTCATAAGGATTCCAGTTTCTCCACATCAATGCCAGCATTTGTTCTTTTCTGTTTTTTGACAGTAACCATCCCAGTTGGTACAAGGTGGTTTCCCATTGTGGTTTGCATTTCCCTAATGTTTAGTGACACTGAGCATTTTTTCATGTGCTTATTGGCCTTTTGTATATCTTCTTCGGAAAAATGTCTATTCAAGTCCTTTGCCCATTTTTTAACTGGGTTGTTTGCTTTTTGTTGTTGAGTTGTAGGAGTTCTTTATATATCTCGGGTATTAACCCTTTACCAGATATATGATTTACAAATCTTTTCTCCCATCATGTGGGCTGCCTTTCACTCTATTGATTATGTCCTTTGATGCACAAAATTTCATTTTAATTTTGATATCTAATTTATCTAATTTTGGTGTCTAGTTTACCTATTTTGCTTCTGTTGCCTGTGCTTTTGTTGTCATATCCAAGAAATCATTACCAAACACAATGTCATGAAGCTATTCCCCTATGCTTTATTCTAAGAGTTAGAGTTTTAGGTTTTACATTTAGTAAATGATCCATTTTGAGTTAATTTTTGATTTTTGCATAGAGAGAGTCCAATGTCATTCTTTTGCTTATGAATATCCAGTTTTCCCAGCACCATTTGTTGAAGAGACTACCCTTTCTCCATTGACTGGTCTTGGCACCCCTGTCAAAAATCATTTGACCCTATATGTGAAAGTTTATTTCTGGGCTTTCTATTCTATTCCATTGATGTATATGTCTGACTTTATGTTAGTCCACATTATTTTGATTACTGTAGCTTTGTAATAAGTTTTAAAATCAGGAAGTGTGAGACCTCCAACTTTATTCTTTTTTCAAGGTTGTTTTGTCTATTCAGGGTCCCTTGAGATTTCACATGAATTTTAAGATGAATTTTTCTATCTTTACAAAAAACATTGTTGGGATTTTAAGAGGGATTGTACTGACTCTATCAATTGCTTTGGGTAGTACTGACACCTTAACAATATTAGTCTCCATATCTATGGCATGGAGTTTCCGATTGTGTCTTCTTTAATTTTTTTCAGCAATGTTTTATAGTTTTAAGTATACAAATCTTTCATCTCCTTTGTTAAGTTTACTCCTAAGTATTTTATTCTTTTTGATGCTATTATAGTCATTTTTTATTTGCTTTTTAAATTGCTTCTTGTTAATGTATAGAAACACGTCTGATTTTTGCAAGTTGATTTATATTCTGAAACTTTGCTGAATTTGTTTATTAATTCTTACAGTGTGTGTGTGTGTGTGTAAAATCTTTAGGATTTTCTACATTTAAGATCATGTCATCGGGCGCCTGGGTGGCTCAGTCATTAAGCATCTGCCTTCAGCTCAGGTCATGATCCCAGGGTCCTGGGATCGAGTCCCGCATCGGGCTCCCTGCTCGGCAGGGAGTCTGCTTCTCCCTCTCCCACTCCCCCTGCTTGTGTTCCCTCTCTTGCTGTGTCTCTCTCAAATAAATAAAATCTTTAAAAAAAAAAAAAGATCATGTCATCTGCTAAGAGATAATTTTATTTCTTCCTTTCTGATTTAGGTGTCTTTTATTTCTTTTTCTTGCCTAATTGCTCTGGCTAGGACTCCTAGTACTGTACTGAATAGTAGTGGCAAAAGCAGACACTCGTGTCTCATCCCTGATGTGAGAGGAAAAGCTTTCAGTCTTTCATCATTGAGTATGATGTTAGCTATGGGCTTCTCATATATGGCCTATATTATGTTGAGGTAGTTTCCTTCTATTGCTAGTTTTTTACACATTTTTTTTTAAGTAGGCTCCACACCCAGCATGGAGCCCAGCATGGAGACCAACATGGAGCTTGAACGCACAACCCTGAGATCAAGACCCAAACTGAGACCAAGAGTCAGATGCTCAATCTACTGAGCCATGCAGGGACCCCAGTTTGTTACACATTTTCATCATGAAAGGGTGTTGAATATTGTCAAGTGCTTTTTTCTGCACCAATTGAGATGGTCATTTGGGTTTTTTCCCTCCTTAATTCTGTTAATGTGGTGTATCACATTGATTTTCATATGTTGGACCATCCTTGCATTCCACTTGGTCATGGTGTATAATTGCTTTCAAATCCTGTTTGCTAGTATTTCTTTCAGAGTTTTTGTATCAATATTCATCAAAGATGTTGGTCTAGTTTTCTCTTATAGTGTATTTGTACAGCTTTGGGATCAGGGTAATAATGGCCTAATAGAATGAGTTAGGAAATGTTCCTTTCTCTTCAATTTTTTGGGGAGTTTGAGGAATACTGGTTAATTCCTTAAATGTTTGGTGGAATTCACCAGTGAAGCTATGTGGTCCTCGGCTTTCTTTTGTTAGGAGGTTTTTGATTACTGATTTAGTCTCCTTACTAGTTAGATCTGTTCAGATTTTCTGTTTTTTCCTAATTCAGTCTTTGGTAGGTTGTATGTTTCTAGGAATTTGTTCATTTCATCTTGGTTATCCAATTTGTTGGCATATTATCCTTCATTGTACTCTTATAACCCTTTTAATTTCTGTAAAATGGATAGTGATATTCCTCTTTCATTTCTGTTTTTAGTTACTTGATTTTCTGTCCTTTTTTCTTAGTCTAGCTAAAGGTTTGTCAATTTTGTTGATCTTTTTGAAGAACCAACTCTTGGTTTCATTGATTTTCTTTCTTTTTTTTTTTAATTCTCTATTTTCATTTCTGCTTTAATCTTTTTATTTCCTTTCTTTTTCTAGCTTTGGGTTTAGTTTGCTCTTCTTTTTCTAGTTTCTTAAACTATATATTTAGGTTGTTGATTTGATATCTTTTTAAAGATAGCATTTACAACTATAAATTTCCCTTTACCACTGCTTTCACTGCATCCTGTACATTTTGGTATACTCTGTTTTACTTTCTTTTGATTCAAGGTATTTTCTAATTTTCCTTGTGATTTATTCTTTGACTCATTTGTTAAGTGTGTTATTTAATTTCCACATATTTATGATTTTCTAGTTTTCCTTCTGCCATTGATTTATACTTTCATTTCATTGCAATCAGAAAAGATGCTTTGTATTATTTTAATCCTTTAAAATTCATGAAGACTTGCTTTGTGATGTAATAATATATAATGTATGCTGGGGAATGTTCCATGTTCACTTGAGAAGAATGTGTATTCTTCTATTGTTGAGTGGAGTATTCTGCATATGTTAAGTCAAATTGGTCTATAATGATATTCAAGTCCTCTGTTTGCTTATTGATCTTCTATCTGGTTGTTCTATCCATTATTAAAAGTGAGATATTGAAGTCTCCTACTATTATTATGTTACTGCTTGTTTCTCCCTTCAATTCTGTCAATGTTGGCTTCAAATATTTAGAACCTCTAATGTTTAGTGCATATATGTTTATTATCGTTAACATACTCATGGTGAATTGAATCTTTTATAATTATATAATGTCCTTCTTTGTTCTCTTGTAAGTTTTTGACTTAAAGTCATTTTGTTTGAGGCTAGTATAGCCAACATTATTATTTAGATGAAGCATCTTTTTCATCTTTTTACTTTCAATTCAGATGTGTCTTCAGTTCTAAAGTGAATATCTTATAGATAGCATAGAGTTGATCCTGACTTTTTAAATTTATTCTACTAACCTGTGCTTTTTTGATTGGAAAATTTAATCCATTTACATTTAAATAATTAGTAATTTAAATGAGTTACCAAAAACTACTACTAATTTATTTTGTTTTTTTAAAGATTTATTTGTTTATTTGAGAGAGCGAAAGTATGACTGGGGAGAGGGACAAGGGAAAAGAATCTCTAGCAGAACCCCCCCCAGCCCCCCACCACAGAGCATGGAGCCCAACATGGGGCTGGATCTTACAACCCTAAGATCATGACCTGAGCTGAAATCAAGAGTCAGATGCTTAACTGACTGAGCCATGCAGGCACCCCCAAATAATTACTAATTTAAATTTATTAATAGAGAATAACTCACTATTGCCATTCTATTTGTTTTCTATGTCTTATGGGTTTTTGGCCTTCATTTCCTCTGTTACTGCCTTCTTTGTATTTACTTGATTTTTTGTAATGACATATTTTGATTTACTTCTCAGTTCCTTTGGTGTGTATTCTGTAGATATTTTCTTTGTGTTTACCATGGGCATTGCATATAACATCCTAAGGTTATAGCAATCTATTTTAAACTGATACCAGCATAATTTCAATTGCATGCAAAAACTTCTTTAACAGCTCCACCCATCATTTAGTTACTGATGTCACAAATTATATCTTTATATATTATGTAGCCATAAACAGATTTATCATTATTTTATGCTTTTCTCTTTTAATACTATAAAAGAATAAAAAGTGGAGTTATGAACCAGAATTACAATAATGCTGGTATTTATATTTATCCATGTATTTAGCTATGTCAGAAAACTTTATCTTTTCATATGGCTTCAAGTTGCTGCTAATGTCCTTTCATTTCAACTTGAGGACTCTATCATTTCTTGTGGAACAGATCTAGAAGTAAAGAACCCCCTCAGCTTTTGTTTATCTGGGAATGTCTTAATTTCTCCCTTATTTTTGAAGGACAGTTTTTGCTGGATATAGAATTCTTGGTTGACAGTTTTTTTTTTCTTTCAGCACTTCAAATATATTATCCCACTGCCTTCAGGCCAGAAGATTTCTGCTGAGAAATCCATTGATAATCCTACAGGAGATCCCTTATATGTAATGAATAGTTATTCTCTTGCTGCCTTCAAGATTTTTAAGATTTGCCTTTAAGTCTCTACACTTTGAGGATGTGTCTTAGTGTGGATTTCTTTGAATTTATCCTAGTTGGAATTCACTGAGCTTCTTACATTTGTATATTCATATCTTTCCTCAAATTTGGGGAGTTTTTGGTCATTATTCCCCAAAATAAGCTCTCTATCCCTTTCTCTCTTCTTCTGGTATTCTAATAATATGTATATTGGTCTGGTTTATGTTATTCCACAAAGTTTCTTAGGCTCTGTTCACTTTTCTTCATTTCTTTTTTTTTTTTTAACTTTTCAGATTCAAGAATTTAAAATAATCTGTCTTCAAATTTGCTGATCCTTTATTCTGCTTGTTTGAGTATGTTGTTGATTCCCTCTAGTGAATTTTCCAAGTTACTTATTTTTTCAGCTCCAAAATTTGTTTGATTTTAAAAAATAGTTTCTAGCTCTTTGTTGGTATTCTCATTTTGTTCATATATTCTTTTCCTGATTTCCTTTTGTTCTCTCTTCCATGTTTTCCTTTAGCTCTTTGAGTACACTTACAACAATTTTTGTTTTAAAATTGTTTTAAGTCTACAGCCTGTATTTCTTTAGAGTCAGGTTCTGGAAATGTATTTTGTTTATTTAAATAGTCCATTTTACCCTGTTTCTTTGTATTGTTTGTGATCTTTTGTTGCACATTTTGGGGTGGCTGGGTGGCTCAGTCAGTTAAGTGTCTGACTCTTGATCTCAGCTCAGGTCTTGATTTTGGGGTCATGAGGTCAAGCCCTACATTGAGCTCCATGCTGGGCATTAGCCTACTTAAAAAAAGAAAAGAAAATTACACATTTGAAAAAACAGCCATATATCCTCCCTTTGTAGATTGGCTCCATGCAGTGGAAGACCCTCACTAATTAGCCCAGTGTGAGGGCTTAAGGATTTCTCAGGTCTTTTCTAGGCACTAGTTTTCCCTGGGCCCGTGTGTGTGTGTTTTCCCCTAATTATCCCATATAGCTGACTGTTTTTAAATATCTTAATTTCAGTGATCTTACCGCTGTTCTTAGATGTCTCATTGTATTCCTCTCCCCATAATCTCTTGCACAAAGGCACCCAGGAGTTTGCAGTCCCCCTCTAATTCTCACATGCCACAGTGCCTGCCACTGCTTTCAGTGACCTTCAACCTGATGTCCAAACGATACCTTCATTTCTGTCTGACCTCTGAGGCAAGCAAAACAGAAAACAGTCTCTCAGGAAGCCATTAGACATGCCAGAACATTGCAGATAAGATCCACTCTTTCCCTTCTGTCCCAAGGGAGGAGCTGGGAATTGCAAACTTCTCATCAATACTATATGATGCCAGGGAGGGGTGAGGCAAGGGTGAACAAATACAGCATGAAGTTTCCTACCATTTTGAGTATGTTTTTTTCTTGATTTGGCATTCACTTGGTTGCTACAAATCCTTGACTAGCTTCTAAATCTCCCATGAAGCTGTTTCATTCTGTCTATTGTCCATCTAGTGTTTCCATGTGGGAATGAGGGCCTATAGCTTCCTCTCCACCATCTTGCTGACATCAGTCTCTCTTGGCATGTATATTTTGAAAAGAAAAAAAAAAAGTTGGGGGAAGTGATGTATTGGATAAGGCTGAGCAAAAGGAACTGAATCAGGGTGCCTGATACGGCGAGATGGCACAGTACTGTAACCAGGCATGTTTTTGCCTGTTCTGATGGAACTCACTATGGATTGACTTTTGTAAATACACTACTTTATTTTCGTAGAAAATAATGTCATTTTCTCTTTAAATAGTGCAATGATACCTTCAGAGATGCTATTGTTGCTATTGAAGCAAGTAATTGATTATGCAGAAGAAATGAAGGGATAGGGGAAATGGCATAGTTCTTATTCAAATTGGGAGCAGAAAATAGGGCCAGAAAAGTACATGAAGTTGCAAATGTTTGTAAGTAAATTTGACATTTTAGAAAGGTGAATCTCTCCAGACCTGCTAAAAGAGTGTTGGAAAATTCTGTTTGACATCAGATAATCTATGAATTGCCTTTTTTTTTTTTTGCCCCTGTACAAATCTCTGCTTTAACCCAAAATTAATACATATGTTTGATTTTCCCGTGCCTATTTAGATATGCCCTATTTATAAAATTTGCTTTTAAAACTTCCTTATAATTTTTGATAAATGTCCAGTTATAAGTAGAAGATTCCTGTCCAAAGTAGGAAAACAGTTTCCCCACACTTGAGTGTTTCTAAATGTGGGGAAGAGACTGGCTTAATGTTCTCTTTTGTTTTATTGGCCAGTTTGTCTATTGTTAATGTCAATACCACTCTGACTTCTTATAGCTTTATCCTTTATGCTATAGTCCTGATAGCTATTATTTAGAAGTGTCTTTGCTCTTCTTGCACTTGCTCTTCCATATTAATTTTAGAGTCAGATAAGTTCCATAGGAAAAACCATTGTGGTTTTGGCTGGAACTGCATTAAAGTATAGTTAAATTTGGGGCCATGTGAAATTGGTTTAATGTTAAGTTTTTCTATCCATGGATATAGTATCTTTGTCCATTTATTTAGATATTCTTTAATGTCCTCAAATAATATTTTTAAATTTTCTATAAAAACGTAAAAAAAAAAAAAAACTATGGGGAATTTTTTCCCTAGGTACTGTGTATTTTTCCTGTAAATGTTACATTTTATGAAATTACATTCTCTAGGGTTTCCTGGGTGGCTCAGTCAGTTAAGCAGCTGCTTTCAGCTCAGGTCATGATCCCAGAGTCCTTGGATCAAGCTGCGGGTCGGGCTCCCTGCTTGGCAGGGAGCCTGCTTCTCCCTCTACTGCTGATCCTTGTGTGCTCGCTCTCTCTCTCTGACAAATAAATAAATAAAACCTTTAAAAAAAGAAAAAGAAATTACATTCTCTAACTTGTTTTATAGATATAAGGACATGATTGATTTTCAAAAACTGATCATAAGTATTGATTAGCTTTATTTACTTATCTGTAAATTTTGATAGGATTTTTATTCTATTGCATAAACTTCAAATAAAAATAGTTCTATTTCTTCTTTCCCAATTCTTATAATTTTTGTTTTCTTTTAATATTGTGCTAACCTGTAGTACATTGTTGAATAGAAGCAATAATATTCAACATCCCTTTCTATTTCTTATTTTAAGGAGAATGCTTCTAATTTTTCATCATTAAGTGTGAAATGTATTATAGTTTTGTCATATAACCTTGTGTTCAGAAGTCCCCTTCTACTCCTTGTTCATGGGTTTGCTATTTCTTTGTCCTAAAATGGAGCTGAATTTATTGAGAAAAAATCTGTAATCACTGAAATGATCATGTATTGTTCTCATTCTATCTGTTGTGCTAAAGAAATGTTCTAATGTTAAACTGTGCTTGTAATTCCTGGGAGAAATCCAGTTTAGTTATGATGCATTCTTTCATGTTTGTTACAGTTTTTTGATATTTTTGATGTCTGTGATATCTTTCGTTGATATTTTTACATCTATATTTACGTGTGAAATTGGTCTATATTGTTCATTTCTTATACTATCCTTATTTGATTTTGGTGTCAGTTTTACCAGCTTCAAAAAATGAGCTGAGGAGTATTCCCTCTATTTGAATTTCTTGGAAGAATTTGGGTAAATCTAATTCTTTGGATATTTGGTAAAGCCTGAGAGAAACTGACTGTCTCTAGATCTCTCTCTCTCTCTCTCTGTCTCTCTCTCTTCGTGTGTGTGTGTTTTGAAATGGATATACAGATTCTGGTTTAATTTATTTAATGGCTATAGGAATATTCACATTTTTGTTCTTTTTTCTTATAAAAATAAAGTCTTTATTGATATATTCTTCATATGCTGTATAATTCATCCCTTTAAAGTGTACAGTTTGGTGGGGTTTAGTTTATTCACAGAGTTCGTTGTATAGCCATCACCGCTATCTAATTTCCAAACACTTTCATCACTCAAAAAAAGGCCATGTACCCTGTATCCACTCATTCTCTATCTCTCCGCATCCCCAGGCCCTGTCAACCATTATTCTTACTTTCTGTTTCCATGGCTTTGCTTATCCTGTACATTTCATGAAGTGGAATCTTAAAATATGTGGCCTTTCACTAAGCATAATGTGTTCAAGGTCCATTCATGTTGTATCATCCAACAGTACTTCATTCCTTTGTATTACCAAATAACATTCCATTGTTTACTCATTTTGTTTACCCATTCATCAGATGAAGAGCATTTGGGTCATTTTCATTTTTTGGCTATTTTGAATAAAGTTCCTATGTACATTCCTATACAGGTTTTTGTGTGGACATAGGTTTTTCAGTTCTTTTGGATGTGTACTTAGAAGTGTAATTGCTGAGTCATATGATAACTCTATGTTAAACATTTTGAGGAACTACTGAATTGTTTTCCAAATTAGATGCACCATTTTATCCCATTAGCAATGTAGGAGGGTTCCAGTTTTTCCACATCTTTGTCAACGGTTGTTATTGTCTCTTTTATTTTAGCCATCCTATAAGGTGTGAAATGATAATTCATTGTGGTTATGATTTGCATTTCACTAATGACTAATATTGAGCATCTCTTCATGTGTTCTTTGGCCATTTGTCATCATCTTTTGATGAAATATCTATTAACTCCTTTCTTCCATTTTTAAATTGAATTATTTGTCTTTTTATTATTGAGTTGTAAATCCATCTGTATACTTGTTAGATATACATCAGTATATTTGTCAGTATACTTGTTAGATATATGTCAGTATATTTGATTTGTAAGTATTTTCTTCCATTTTTGAATTATCTTTTCATTTTCTTGATGAAGAAAATTTCCTTTAAGCACAAAAGTTTAAAATTTTGTAAAATCTATTTTATCTATTTTTTCTTTTGTCACCTGTGCTAGACCATTGCCTAGTCCATGATCACAAATGTTTACTCCTGTGTTTTCTTCTAAGAGTTTTATAATTTTAGCTCTTACATTTAGGGTTTTGATCCATTTTGAGTTAATGTTTATATATGGTGTGAGGTAAAGACCCACCTTCATTCTTATGCATGTGGATATCTATTTGGCCCAGAACCATTTGTTGAAAATAAAATTGTAATCCTCCACTAAGTTGTCTTGGTATTCTTGTCAAAACAAATTGACCATAAACATAAAGGTTTATTTCTGGACTCTAAATTCTTAATAGGTCCTTAATCCCTATTCCATATGTCTATCATCCTTATGCCAGTACTGTCTTTTTTTTTTTTTTTTTTTAAGATTTTATTTATTTATTTGACAGAGAGAGACATAGCGAGAGCAGGAACACAAGCAGGGGGAATGGGAGAGAGAGAAGCAGGCTTCCCGCCGAGCAGGGAGCCCGATGTGGGACTCGATCCCAGGACCCTGGGATCATGACCTGAGCCGAAGGCAGACGCTTAACGACTGAGCCACCCAGGCGCCCAGTACTGTCTTGACTATTGTGGCTTTATAGTAAATTTTGAAATCTGGAAGTGTGAATTCTGTAACTTTTTTCCTCTTTTACAACATTATTTTGGCTGTATTGGGTCCCTTGCATTTCCACATGAAATTTAGGATCAGCTTGTCAATTTCTGGGGGAAAATGTTGTCAGCAGAGATTTAATAGAAATTACTTTGAATCTGTAGATAAATTGGGAGAATGCTGCCATCATAATAACTAAATCTTCTGATTCATGCGCGTGAAACTTCATGTACTTAGATCCTATTCTTTAATTTCAGCAATGTTTGATAGTTTACAGTATATAAGTCTTGCACATATTTTGTTAAATTCAATCCTAAGAATTTTATTCTTTTTTTTTTTAAAGATATTATTTATTTATTTGACAGAGAGAGACACAGCGAGAGAGGGAACACAAGTAGGGGAAGTGGGAGAAGCAGGCTTCCCGCAGAGCAGGGAGCCTGATGTGGGGCTCGATCCCAGGACCCTGGGATCATGACCTGAGCCGAAGGCAGATGCTTAACGACTGAGCCACCCAGGTGTCCCAAATTTTATTCTTTTTTAAAAAGAGTATTTATTTATTAGAGAAAGGGAGAAAGGGAGAGCGAGAGAAAGGGCATGCACATGAGTGGGAGAGGGGCAGAGGGAGAGAATCTCAAGTAGACTCCCTGTTGAGCGTAGAACCTGACCCGGGGCTTGATCTCACCACCCATGAGATCATGACCTGAGCCAAAATCATGAGTCTGACACCCAAATGACTAAGCCAGCCAGGTGCCCCAGAATTTTATTTTTTTTAATAATATTGTAAGTGAAATTGTTTTCTTCATTTCATCTTTGGATTGTTCATTAATAGATGTATAGAAATACAATTTACTTTTATAAGTTGATCTTGTATTTTGCAATCTTGTTGAACTTGTTTATTAGTTCTAATAGCTTTTTATGGATTTATTAGGATTTTATATGAACAAGATGATGTCAAATGTGATTAGAGATAATTTTACTTCTTTCCAATCTGGGTACTTTTTATTTCATTTTCTGGACTAATTGATTGGCTTTTCCTTGAGCAGTTTTAGCCAATTATATTTTTCTAGGTGGTTGTCTTTCAAAGTTTAAATTTATTAGCATAAAATTGTTCATCATAGTCTGTTATTTAAATCTATGCTCTGTCTTTAGTAACAATGGTTCTTTGTTTCATTCCTGATGCTGTTAATAATGACTTCTGCTTTTCTTTCTTACATTCTCTTATGTATGAGATATATCTTTTTAAAATTCTTTTTAAACTTTATGACATACAGAGTACATGTGGAAAAGCATACAAATAACAAGTACACAGATGGATTTTCAAACTGAATACAATGGTAAAGTCAGCACCCAGATTTAGAGACAGAATATTATTAGTACCTCAGATATTCCCAACATGCTGTTATCCAGTCACTCCCTGGCACCAAGAGGATAACCCATCTTGATTTCCAAATGCATACATTAGTTAAAATTATGTTTCTACTTTATCTAAATGAAATAATACACTACATACTCCTTTGTGTCTAGCTTCTCTCAGTTGATATTAGCTTGTGATATTCATCCATTTTGTTGTGTGTGGTTGAAGGCCATTTATCCTCACTACTAACTACTCTTCCACTGTGTTAATATACCACAATATGTAAGCTTCCTATTCCTTTTTTTTTTTAAATTTTATTATGTTATGTTAGTCACCATACAACACATCATTAGTTTTTGATGTGGAAACTTCCTATTCCTAATAGGCATTTGGTACTTTCCAATTATAGACTATTATGATTGGATAAATATCTGTACACATTTCTTTTGTGTATATACCTAGGAGTGAAATGACTAGATCCATAGAGTATGTGTATGCCAGCTTAGGATATATTGCCAAACATATTTCCAAAGTGGTTGTTCTAATTTATGCTCCCATCAGCTATATATAAGAGCTCCATTGGCTCCACATCCTCACCAACTTTTGGTATTTTTTGTCTTTTCATTTTAGCCATTCTAGTGGGCATGTAGATGGAAATGTTTCAATTATTTTTAACTTTGGAAGTTTTCTCACCTACTTTTTAGTGGTGATTTCTGACTTAGTTGCATTGTGAACAGAGAATATGTTCTACACCACAGATTGCTACCATTTGTGGCTTGCTTTGTGGCCTTGTGTATGTGGCTGTTTTCATAGATATGTCATAGATACGACATTGTTTTCCAGGGGCTCAATGTCTAGTTCTATATATGTTAGTTGGATTTGAGCTTGTTAATTTTGGCATTTAAATAGTATCTTTACCTTTTCTTACACTTTATCAATTACTTAGAATGTTGTGTTAAAAATCTCCCATTCTGATAGTAGATTCAATTTCTCTTTGTATATGTTAATTTTTGTTTTCTGTGTATCTGAGACTTGTGTTTTTAGATGCATAGAAGTCTAAAACTGCTCTTTGTTTATCATAAATTGAACCATTTAGTGTTGGTGTCCCTCTTTAAATTTAATGCTTTTTGCTCTAAAGAATATTATGTCTGATGTTAAACTAGTTACTTCCTTTTGTTTATCATTTTTTAATTATATCTCAGGTATGTAGAATTGGATTAAAAACTACTTTTAGCTCTTACAAACTCTAAGGACTGGTCCATGCATGTGCCACTTTTATTCATTTAGCTAGTTATTATGAATAATGTAAAAGCATCCATGAAACTACCTCCTAAAACAAAGGATAGGACCTAGACAAGAATCCTCATCAAACCATTTGGCTCCCCTGCCTTCCCTCATCTGAAGGTAACGGTTACCCTGAGTGTATAATCTATATTGTTCATTCCTTCCTTTTTTAATAATATCATTTTATTGCAGGTGTGTGTATATTCCTTAAGATGCACATTTAATTTTGATTGTTTTTATGGAAAAGGGATTGTGTTGTATATAGTTTTAAGAGCTTATTTTTCCACTTAATAATAAGTTTGTTAAGTTTCCTTCATGTTTTGCACATCACTGTATTTCTTTCATTTTGACTGTTGTATAATATTCATTCACTCTTTGGTGGGCATTTAGGTTGTTTCCTGGTGTTTGCTATTTGAAAGTACTGCTGTCCCTATTATACATATCTTTTTTTGCACATATGCAAGAGACCGGGTTACTGGGTCCTAGGGCATGTGGAAGTTCACTATTAAAAGATAACTCCAAAGTGCTTTCCCAACTGGGTTCACCAGTTTGGATTCACATCAGATCCTGTGGATTAACTTCATCCCCAGCATTTGGTATTGTCAGACTTTTTACATAATATCTCTCTGTGGTCTTTATTTGTATTTCTGTAATTGCTAGTGAACATTGAACATCTTTTCTTATGTTTATTGACTATATGTATTTTCTCATTTGAGAAACCCTATTTATATCTCTCAAGCATATTTCTATTGAGTTCACCACGTCTTTTGTTACCTAATTTTAGGAAAGCATTTATGTGTTCTTGACATCAATGTTCTCCATGTGGGTGTGTTGCAAAACATCCATTCCTGGTTTTTAATTTGTGTTCTTATATTTTTGAAATTGTCTTTTGATTAGCAGCAGTTTTTCATTTTAATATAGTTAAACTGATTAGTCATTCATAATTAATCATTTATAGTTAATGCTTTCCTATCTTGGTTAAGAAAATTTTTTGCTCCTGGATGCCTGGGTGGCTCAGTCTGTTAAGCGTCTGCCTTCGGCTCAGGTCATGATCCCAGAGTCCTGGGATCGAGCCCCGCATCGGGCTTCTTGCTCCGCAGGGAGCCTGCTTCTCCCTCTGCCTGCTGTCCCCCCTGTTTGTGCTCTGTCTCTCTCTCTGACAAATAAAAAAATAGAATCTTAAAAAAGAAAAAAGAAAAAAGAAAAATTTTTCTCCAAAGACTGAAAGATATTCACCTATAGTTTCTACTTAGAGTTTAGAAAATTATTTTTAAAACTTAATTCCTTTTATCATCCAGAGATATTTTTATATTATTGTATGATAGAGATTCAATTTCATTGTTTTCCATAGGAATAGCCATTTTTTTTCCTGGCCATTCCCTGACTTTCCCAGTGATCTGACAGGCCAACTCCATCATGCACCACAGCTCCATATATATACAGATCTGCTTCTGGCCTCTTATTTCATCAGTCACTTATCTGTTCTTGTATTCATAGCATACTGGCTTGTATTTTAAAAGAATCACTCTGCCTATTATAATATAACTTTCAAGAGATTTGATCATTATTTATTATTTCTGAATTTTAGGTATATTACAGCTAATACTGACACAGAAGAACAGAGTTTTCCAGTCCCTAAGGCATTTAACACACACATAGAGGAATTAAATTTAGATGTCCTTCTTCAGAAGGCTGATAATTTACGTATGAATGAATGTAGCAAAATGGAGAGTTTTGAACTACTTTGTGATCACAAAGAAAAGGTAAGAGATATGAGACAATAATGTTTGTATAGTTTTAATTTTTAATTTAATCTCCTGTCCTATTCATGTTATGACTGTAACATTGTGTTACAGTTTACACAAGCTAAATGGTTGATGCAAATTTTTCTATAATCTAACTGAAACTTTTAAAAAGTAAATTATAAGAGTTTATTAGGCTCTAAGATCATGAAAATGAGAACCAGAGGTATGATTATACACATCTATTTTTATTTGATTATTAATTTGCCATATTTGATATGTACTTTATAACAAAGAATAAGACCTACTGCTTCTGTTGGGGCAGGAAAAGCTACATTTTAAGTTTACTGTCTTAGAGTTATTAGAATAACAGCCATCAGTTTCAATGTGTTTCTACCAATGGTCATTTTTCAACATTTAACGTTGGGCTGAATTGAGAAAGCCCATCCCTTCCACTACTACCACCAAAGAGAAAGAAAGAAAGAAGGAAAGAAAGGAAGGAAGGAAAAGAAGGGAAGATAAGGAAGGAAGGGAGGGAGGGAGGGAGGGAGAAAGTTCTCAGTATCCCAAAGAGCAATCAATCTTTCTTTCCTATGAGCAATTTAAGTCTTAAATCCTTTGTCTGAGGATTTAGCAACTCCAAACACAAGGATTATGATTATATTTGTAGGTAAAAAATGTGACTGCTCTTTTGAGTATATGTGATCTTTAATGCTCACTGAGGCATTATAATGAAGGTAAGTAACTTAGAAAGGAAAATAAAAAGAGGATACTATAATCCAGGGAAAACTCGCAGATTCTGGCCTATCAGTTCTCTCTTATATGTTGGTGTAGAGCTAATGTCTGGGTAACACTCCTTAGTTTTAAGATCTAAATGTAACACTATATTAAATCACATTTTGTAGCCATGAGTATTTGAATTTAAAATGTATGCACATGAATAGATTCAGTCATCCATAAATATCAGTTCACCTGCCTAATTTTTTAAAAGTTGCAGTGGAAAGCATTTATAGTCTGGTCAAGTTACTGAGTTAATCTAATATATTGTTCTATCTTTTCAGTTTAGAGATGAAATAGAGTTTATTTGGCGGTTAGTTCGTGCTTACGGAGACATGTATGAGCTATCTACTAACGCACAAGAAAAGAAACATTATGCTAATATCGGTAAGTATTTTGTAAAGATTGATTATCCTCAAGTGACAATCTATCCTCAAGAGACAGGCATTATCTATAACAACCCATTAATGAATTTTAATTAAAGTATCTTAGCTAAAACCAATATGTTTAATCCATTTTAATATATCCTAGTACTGAAAAATATACATAGTCTAAGGACAGAAAGGGTTTTTTAGGACTAAAGTATATATTCTTTAAAAATGTTTGAGCATATTAGAATAAGCAACTGGGGCACCTGCGTGGCTCAGTCGGTTAAGCGTCTGCCTTCGGCTCAGGTCATGATCCCAGGGTCCTGGGATCGAGCCCCATATTGGGCTCCCTGCTCGACAGGAAGCCTGCTTCTCCCTCTCCCACTCCCCCCTGCTTGTGATCCCTCTCTCGCTGTCTCTCTCTCTGTCAAATAAATAAATAAAATCTTTAAAAAGAAAGAAAGAAAGAATAAGCAACTGAAAAACTCAAATTTCAGATATTAAAGTTTATAAAATCACAGACAGACAAAACATTCAGAGGTAATATTTGAGGAGCAAAAGAGGCAGAGGATAGTTGTCTTCAGCACAATTAAAATAACCCTCCCTGATTCCTGTAAGCTAGAACTTCAGGTGCCACAGAGAAATAGCTACTCAGGGTTCAATGCTTTTTTTCAAAATCCATCTTGATAAAACAAGATTAGCCTTGAGTCAGTCCTCATTTATGCTAAGGGATACAGCATATGGTGGTTTATTATACTGTCCTCTATACTTTTTTGCATATTTTTGAAATTTTCCATAGTAACAACAAAAGTATAATAGCTGGAATGTCAAATCTTTTATATATATCTCACCTTGACTCTCACTGAATATCAAAACCCTTTCTTGCAAAAAGCCCCGTAGCTGCCATTTCTCTGAGCTTCAGCATAGTAATCTGACATCAAAACTTCTTTAATTCTTCTTTTATTCCAAACCTCCTCTTTTCCAAGCTTTCTTTCTCTAAGATAGCATAAGGAAGAAACAGCAAAACATAATGATACCACAGACCTCATTCCAGTCTTGTTCACTGTCATTTTTATTTCCAAGAAGGTAGTATCTCCAAACTCCTTGTAATTACATTCCTTCCACTTGTCGATTTCCTTGCCCAGTGACTTTTGCACAAAGAGAAAAAACTGATTTATGTTTGTATCTACTGAGAAAATCACAGGATATCTATGTAAACTGTTTCAACATTCATCCATATTACTTTTATTTCCCATAGACATCATGGGCATCAGGGCTCCTCCTGTGTGTGATAGGAGGTAGAAATGATAACAAAATCACATGTTCTGGGGTGCCTGGGTGGCTCAGTCGTTAAGCGTCTTCCTTTGGCTCAGGTCATGATTCCAGGGTCCTGGGATCGAGCCACGCATCGGGCTCCCTGCTCGGCAGGAAGCCTGCTTCTCCCTCTCCCACTCCCCCTGCTTGTGTTCCCTATCTCACTGTCTCTCTCTCTCTGTCAAATAAATAAATAAAAATCTTAAAAAAAAAAAAAAATCACATGTTCTCAGCCTCTACACAAGCTGATGGCTTTGTGGGGAAGCAGTATTATTGAAATAACCATACATATAAAGAAACAGACGGAAATCCATTGTGAGGAAGGAAGAATATGGGACATTAAGGGTGATAACACCAAGGATTTGAAGGCAGGGGCTGGGGGCTGATGAAGAGAAGGCTTTCCTGGGGAAGTAAGAGTCTCACAGAGGTGAAATTACTGGGGATCTCTATTTTTAAATGGAGTAGAATTGTAATTGAGTTAATGTATGAGGTGGTAAAAATGGAAAAAGAAATAGGCTGGAGGAAATTGGCAGACAAAAATGGAGCGTAGATTGGAATAGGATCTATTTAAAAAAGAGAAACGTTTAAGATGTCAAGAAAAAGGAGTGAAAGCCTCAGAAGCATTCATTCATATATTGAAATATATTAAAAAAGAATTATTTTTCCTCTCCATTTAAGAAATATTTATTTGAAATTACCGTGTCCAGGAACAATGTTAAAATGAGGGGTGGAGGGAAGGAGAGAAGGGAGAGAGGAGGGAGGTGAAGGTGATTAAGACAATTCTACACCAAGGAACTTGCTAGAAAGATCAACATAGAGACAGCCCATCATACCTCAGGGTTCCGGTAGTAAGTGCTTGGGAAAGGTGATGACAAAAATAGGTTCGAGCTGAGCCCAGTGTTGGAGGACACTGGAACTCAGCATGAGGGAGGAGGAAGTGCGAAATATTATTCCCCATAATAGCATACTTAAAATTCTTTAAAAAAAAAAAAAGAGTGGGGGGTGGCACCTGGGTGGCTCAGTCAGTTAAGCATCTGCCTTTGGCTCAGGTCATGATCTCAGGGTCCTGGAATCGAGTCCTGCATCGGGCTCCCTGCTCAGCAGGGAGCCTGCTTCTCCCTCTCCCTCTGCCTGCCACTCTGCCTACTTGTGCTTTCTCCCTGTCATTTAAATAAATAAAATCTTTAAAAAATAATAAAACTAAAAAATAAAATTGTTATGCCAGGGGAAGAAGATGTGATCGCTGAGGAGTGCAGAATTCTTTCAGGGTACTCATGCTGGGGTGGAGCATTATGCAGCACATCTTTTGAAGTACTCTGATCTTAATTTGTATTCCAAATAAAATATGAATCCTATATCTAAAGGAACATTATTATACTTTCCAGAATTAAATGATCAATACAAGTGCCTCAAATAGACCACAAAGTACAGTGTTGTAAAGGAAACAGCTTTCCTTTCAGACTTCTGGTGCATGGGTGAGGCTGCATGCTCCCCAGCTTCCTTTTATAGTCTCAGGGTAATGGACTCTCTGTTTTAGGCTCGAGAGTGTGCACCCAAAGCTATTTTTGTTCATTTGGCCAAGTAGCTAAAATATTGATTTTGTTTCTTATATTTAAATGTATGTTTAAAATTATGTTTTTCAATCATTTATTTAAAGATTACTCTTTTAAGATATGTGTACGATAAAATGTCAGTTAGTATTAAAACACTTCACTTTTTTTTGTTATCTTATTAATAGGCTCTATGAGCTAATTTATTTATTTATTTTTAAATTTTATGTTATTATGTTATGTTAATCACCACACAGTACATCATTAGTTTTTGATGTAGTGTTCCATGATTCATTGTTTGCATATGACACCCAGTGTTCCATTCAGTACGTGCCCTCTTTAATACCCATCACCAGGCTAACCCATCCCCCCACCCCCCTCCCCTCTAGAACCCTCAGTTTGTTTCTCAGAGTCCATTGTCTCTCATGGTTTTCTCCTCCTCCGATTCCCCCCCTTCATTTTTCCCTTCCTACTATCTTATTTTTTTTTAACATATAATGTATTATTTGTTTCAGAGGTACAGGTCTGTGATTGATCAGTCTTACACAATTCACAGCGCTCACCATAGTACATACCCTCCCCAGTGTCCATCACCCAGCCATCCCATCCCTCCCACCCCCCATCACTCCAGCAACCCTCAGTTTATTTCCTGAGATTAAGAACTCCTCATATCAGTGAAATCATATGATACATGTCTTTCTCTGATTGACTTGTTTCGCTTAGCATAATACCCTCTAGTTCCATCCACATCATTGCAAATGGAAAGATTTCAGGGTTTTTTGATGGCTGCATAATATTCCATTGTATATATATACCACATCTTCTTTATGCATTCATCTGTTGATGGACATCTTGGCTCTTTCCACAGTTTGGCTATTGTGGACATTGCTGCTATAAACATTGGGGTGCACCTTCGGATCACTACATTTGTATCTTTGCAGTAAATACCCAGTAGAGCAATTGCTGGGTTGTAGGGTAGCTCTATTTTCAACTTTTTGAGGAACCTCCATATTGTTTTCCAGAGTGGCTGCACCAGCTTGCATTCCCACCAACAGTGTAGGAGGGTTCCCCCTTCTCCACATCCTCGCCAACATCTGTCATTTCCTGAGTTGTTAATTTTAGCCATTCTGACTGGTCTGAGGTAGTATCTCATTGAGGTTTTGATTTGGATTTCCCTGATGCCGAGCAATGTTGAGCACTTTTTCATGTGTCTGTTGGCCATTTGGATGTCTTCTTTGGAAAAATGTCTGTTCATGTCTTCTGCCCATTTCTTGATTGTGTTATTTGTTCTGTGGGGGTTGAGTTTGATAAGTTCTTTATAGATTTTGGATACTAGCCCTTTATCTGACATGTCATTTGCAAATATCTTCTCCCATTCTGGCAGTTGTCTTTTGGTTTTGTTGACTGTTTCCTTTGCTGTGCAAAAGCTTTTTATCTTGATGGAGTCCCAATAGTTCATTTTTGCCCTTGCTTCCCTTGCCTTTGGCGATGTTTCTAGGAAGAAGTTGCTGCGGCTGAGGTCAAAGAGGTTGCTGCCTGTGTTCTCCTCTAGGATTTTGATGGATTCCTGTCTCACATTTAGGTCTTTCATCCATTTTGAGTCTACTTTTGTGTGTGGTGTAAGGAAATGGCCCAGTTTTATTCTTCTGCATGTGGCTGTCCAATTTTCCCAACACCATTTGTTGAAGAGACTGTCTTTTTTCCATTGGACATTCTTTCCTGCTTTGTCGAAGATTAGTTGACCATAGAGTTGAGGGTCCATTTCTGAGCTCTCTGTTCTGTTCCATTGATCTATGTGTCTGTTTTTGTGCCGATACCATACTGTTTTGATGATTACAGCTTTGTAATAGAGCTTGAAGTCCAGAATTGTGATGCCACCAGCTTTGCTTTTCTTTTTCAACATTCTTCTGGCTATTTGGGGTCGTTTCTGGTTCCATACAAATTTTAGGATTATTTGTTCCATTTCTTTGAAAAAAGTGGATGGTATTTTGATAAGGATTGCATTAAATGTGTAGATTGCTCTAGGTAGCGTTGACATCTTCACAGTATTTGTTCTTCCAGTTCCATGAGCATAGAACATTTTTCCATTTCTTTGTGTCTCCCTCAATTTCTTTCATGAGTATTCTATAGTTTTCTGAGTACAGATTCTTTGCCTCTTTGGTTAGATTTATTCCTAGGTATCTTATGGTTTTGGGTGCAATTGTAAATGGGATCGACTCTTTAATTTCTCTTTCTTCTGTCTTGTTGTTGGTGTATAGAAATGCAACTGATTTCCGTGCATTGATTTTATATCCTGCCACTTTACTGAATTCCTGTATGAGTTCCAGCAGTTTTGAGGTGGAGTCTTTTGGGTTTTCCACATAAAGTATCATATCGTCAGCAAAGAGTGAGAGTTTGACTTCTCCTTTGCCAATTCGGATGCCTTTGATTTCTTTTTGTTGTCCGATTGCTGTGGCTAGGACTTCTAATACTATGTTGAATAGCAGTGGTGATAGTGGACATCCCTGCCGTGTTCCTGACCTTAGGAGAAAAGCTCTGTTTTTCCCCCATTGAGAATGATATTTGCTGTGGGTTTTTCATAGATGGCTTTTATGATGTTGAGGTATGTACCCTCTATCCCTACAGTGTGAAGAGTTTTAATCAAGAAAGGATGCTGTACTTTGTCAAATGCCTTTTCTGCATCTACTGAGAGGATCATATGGTTCTTGTTCTTTCTTTTATTAATGTATCACATTGATTGATTTGCGGATGTTGAACCAACCTTGCAGCCCAGGGATAAATCCCACTTGGTCATGGTGAATAATCCTTTTAATGTACTGTTGGATCCTATTGGCTAGTATTTTGGTGAGAATTTTCACATCCATGTTCATCAGGGATATTGGCCTGTAATTCTCCTTTTTGATGGGGTCTTTGTCTGGTTTTGGGATCAAGGTAATGCTGGCCTCATAAAATGAGTTTGGAAGTTTTCCTTCCATTTCCATTTTTTGGAACAGTTTCAGAAGAATAGGTATTAATTCTTCTTTAATTGGTATTTGGTAGAATATCCCTGGGAAGGCATCTGGCCCTGGGCTCTTGTTTGTTGGGAGATGTTTATTACTGCTTCAATTTCCTTAGTGGTTATGGGTCTGTTCAGGTTTTCTGTTTCTTCCTGGTTCAGTTTTGGTAGTTTATACATCTCTAGGAATGCATCCATTTCTTCCAGATTATCTAATTGGTTGGCATATAGTTGCTCATAATATGTTCTTATAATTATTTGTATTTCTTTGGTGTTGGTTGTGATCTCTCCTCTTTCATTCATGATTTTGTTTATTTGGGTCGTTTCTCTTTTCTTTTTGATAAGTCTGGCCAGGGGTTTATCAATCTTATTAATTCTTTCAAAGAACCAGCTCCTGGTTTTGTTGATCTGTTCTACTGTTCTTTTGGTTTCTATTTCATTGATTTCTGCTCTGATCTTTATTATTTCTCTTCTCCTGCTGGGTTTAGGCTTTATTTGCTGTTCTTTCTCCAGCTCCTTAGGTGTAGGGTTAGGTTGTGTTTTTGAGACCTTTCTTGTTTCTTGAGAAAGGCTTGTATTGCTATATACTTTCCTCTTAGGACTGCCTTTGCTGCAAAGATTTTGCAGCAGTTGTGTTTTCATTTTCATTTGTGTCCATGATTTTTTTCAATTCTTCTTGAATTTCTTGGTTGACCCATTCATTCTTTAGTAGGATGCTCTTTAGCCTCCATGTATTTGAGTTCTTTCCGACTTTCCTCTTGTGATTGAGTTCTAGTTTCAAAGCATTTTGGTCCGAAAATATGCAGGGAATGATCCCAATCTTTTGATACTGGTTGAGACCTGATTTGTGACCTAGGATGTGATCTATTCTGGAGAATGTTCCATGGGCACTAGAGAAGAATGTGTATTCTGTTGCTTTGTGATGGAATATTCTGAATAGACCTGTGAAGTCCATTTGGTCCAGTGTGTCATTTAAAGCCTTTATTTCCTTGTTGATCTTTTGCTTAGATGATCTGTCCATTTCAGTGAGGGGGGTGTTAAAGTCCCCTACTATTATTGTATTGTTGGTGGTGTGTTTCTTTGATTTTGTTATTAATTGGCTTATATAATTGGCTGCTCCCATGTTAGGGGCATAGATATTTACAATTGTTAGATCTACTTTAAGTATGATGTAGTGTCCTTCCTCATCTCTTATTGTAGTCTTTGGTTTAAAATCTAATTTGTCTGATAGAAGGATTGCCACCCCAGCTTTCTTTTGATGTCCATTAGCATGGTAAATTGTTTTCCACCCCCTCACTTTCAATCTGGAGGTGTCTTTGGGTCTAGAATGAGTCTCTTGCAGACAGCATATCAATGGGTCTTATTTTTTTATCCAATCTGATACCCTGTGTCTTTTTTGGGGGCATTTAGCCCATTTACATTCAGGGTCAATATTGAAAGATATGAATTTAGTGCCATAAAACACTTCACTTTAATTTTTTCCAGTTTAGGTAGATTTCTACACAGGATGGTTCTCTTAATGGATAGAGCTATAAAATACAGAGTGTTCTGCTGTAACAAATTCACAAATAGAATAATTTTAGAATAAAAGATCCTTATTTATAAAGATTATCTCATCCACTTATTTAGAAGAACATTTTGCAGATCACTGGATATTCTCTTCAAGGCAACAACAACAAAAATGTGGAGCAGGGTAAAAGGAGATGGTATAAGACAAAGCAGCCCATTTTTTAAAAAGATTTTCATAATGTTGCTCAGTTTTGTTGCAAGCATTTTGACTTTTCAGGCCAATAGACAAACCTATCCAAAGTAATTATGACCTTATGAAAAGTTATCCTAAAACTAAGGGAAATGATTTGGGACGATTATTTATGTACAGAGCCTGTTCATTGTTGTGCATGATTAGGTAGGCACTTCTCTGGGAAGCCTTCTCTTTAGATGGACTTAGTTACTCTGTTCTCTGCCTTGCTCTCTCTTTCTTCATCTCGCTTTTAGTTTTTGCATGCATTTTGTTTGCTTCTATACCTCCTTTCTACTGAAATGTGAACCCTTGGAAGTCAAAAACTGTCTTAATTTGACTTTTTATTCCTAGAGGTTATGATGTGGCACTTAGAAGGCACACAGTAAATGTTGGTTAATTACAGAACAGTCTTTATTAATGCTTTCAAATAACGATTGAATGACTTTTCCTGCACTTGGTTACATCATTTAATCCAGTGAGCTTAAAACTTGAGCATACATCAGAATCTCTAGAGGCTAGTTAAAACAGATTGTTGAGCCCAGACTTTGTTAGGAAATGGGTCTCCCTTGTAGCCCCATATTTGCTTTTCTAACAAGTTCCCAGGTGATGCTTCTGCTTTGGGGACCATATTTTGGGAACCACTGACTTAATTCAGTAATTCACCTCCCACCAACTCGCATGAAGGTACTAAATGTAAGAACATTTGTCTTTCAGGAAAAACGTTAGGGGAAAGAGCGATCACTACAGCACCCACAAATGGACATTGTCATCTGTGGTAAGTACATAGAACTTACGCAGTCTTTTAAAATTTTCATATACCTCTATATAAGTTACAATTGATTTTTAAGGTATAATTGACTCATTTTACCTGTCACATTCACTGAAAAATCTATTTAGTAGATAGCACAGTAACTGTTCTTATTCTTATGTATTTTGTAGTATGTACATTTTAAATACATTCACTGAAAATTTCATAAGTGAATCTACCAAGTGCAGCACCTTTGAACATGATAAATTCTAATTAAATATAATTTAACGTTTTGTTTGGAAACAACTACTGAAGTGATATCATGTTCCTAAATGAAATGTTGGAAGAATGCTTCAAAGAATAAAAGCATGTCACTCATTTCTTATACCTTAGTGAGTCCATGTGTACAAATTCTACAGGTCAAAGAGAAGCCACTTTTAATATAAGAAATATAATATAAAAAAGCTCAAAGGGAATTTAATTTGTGGGGTAGGTGAATATCCTTGGGGAAACGAAATTATTCTTGAATATGTTTTGTTTTAGATCCTTTGTATATTTAAAATTATAAAACACAAATAAGAAGAAATATATTGTTTTATTTTTTTTTTAAAAGATTTTATTTATTTATTCATGAGAGAGAGAGAGAGAGAGGCAGAGGGAGAAGCAGACTTCCCGCAGAGCGGGGAGCCCGATGCGGGACTCGATCCCAGGACTCCAGGATCATGACCTGAGCCGAAGGCAGACGCTTAACCATCTGAGCCACCTAGGCGCCCGAAATATATTGTTTTAAATTAACACTCTGTGGTTGCATTTTTTTTAAAGATTTTATTTATTTATTTATTTAAGAGAGAAAAAGAACATGAGCCGGGTGAGGGGCAGAGGGAGAAGCAGACTCCCCACTGAGCAGGAAGCCCAGTGCGGGGATCATCACAACCTGAGCCAAAAGCAGACACAACCAGCCGAGCCACCCAGGCGCCCCTGTGGTTGCATTTTTATATCTTTTAGTTCCTTACAGCAATACTGCTACTTCAGGTGCTAGGAAGATAACAATAATAAGTTAATTTGTGACCCTTCTCTCAGACCTAGGCTTCCAAAAATCTACCTCTCTTCGGGATTATTTTTATTCTTCTGGAGCACTTTTAGGCAAAAGTCTCTCTCAAAATGGCTCCCTTTCTGCAGGTCCGCATTTGCCCCATAGGAAATTCATTTTCATTCCACCAGCTAACTCTGAAATGCAAACGATTTTCCCAAAGCAGACCTGTTTCTTTACTCTGCCACCAGCAGGGGGAGCTCCACTCACACGCTCATCTTAAAGCTTCTCTGGTTCGGAGTCCCGTAAGGGACACGGGCCAAAATAATCAAGTCTTTTGATCTGCCCTCACTTGGCTTAAGATGAGGCGCAAACCTCCCTCCTGCCCCGTCCCATGAGAAGGTGGGAGGTAGAACCCACAGTCCCCTAACAATGCTATCCACAGGAATCCTTTACTTTCCCTTCTATAGCCTGGAGAAGGGTGAAGGGCTGAGCCTGGCAGAACCTATGAATCATTTCCTTAGCATGTCATGTACTGGCAATAGAGCATCTTGCTTTAGGAATGGGAGCACCTAATAAAGTATTGTTCTATGCCCCTGGTACCTCTGCCACAACTCTAGGAGAAAGGCAGTTTTGCAGTTAACATCCTGGTACATATCTTTAAGATCATTTTCCCAGGATGCAAGGGTCTTGGCTATTATTTATATAGCCAAATATACCTTCCCATCTAATTTGCACATTAGTATTAATAAATTAACATATGTATGCATTAAGGTACTTCTGTTCTTCCACTTTTAGTCGTAACTAATGAATTTGTGCTGATAAGCCACACGCTCTTCATCTCCTTTGATGCTGGAGCTGTTTGGGAGCTGGTTGGCCAGGTTTCGATGCAGAAAGAACCCCCAAGCCCTACTCTTTTTTTTTTTTTTTAATTAAAACATAGGCTTTATATTTTCATCACAAAGATGGCTGATATTATTAATTTTCAACAGCTATCCAGGAAGAACAACAGTTTATATGCTGTTTCAGTGAGCTATTGTCACAATAATGCTGAATGGTGCATATGGTTTTAAACCACAGTCATCTATCCTTCGGGATGTGCATGGCTTGCACAGCCCTGCTGTACACCTCTCAGCCTCTTTCTGAGATGAGCCACCTGGATGGGGCATGTTCTTCTTTTTTTTTTTAATTTTTTTATTCTTATATTATCCCCATACATTGCATCATTAGTTTTAGATGTAGTGTTCCATGATTCATTGTTTGTGCATAACACCCAGTGCTCCATGCAGAATGTGCCCTCCTCAATACCCATCACCAGGCTAACCCATCCTCCCACCCCCCTCCCCTCTAGAACCCTCAGTTTGTTTTTCAGAGTCCATCATCTCTCATGGTTCGTCTACCCCTCCGATTTCCCCCCCTTCATTCTTCCCCTCCTGCTACCTTCTTCTTCTTCTTTTTTTTTTTTCTTAACATATATTGCATTATTTGTTTCAGAGATACAGATCTGTGATTCAACAGTCTTGCACAATTCATAGCGCTTACCAGAGCACATACCCTCCCCAGTGTCTATCACCCAGTCACCCCATCCCTCCCACCCCACCCCCCACTCCAGCAACCCTCAGTTTGTTTCCTGCGATTAAGAATTCCTCATAGGGGCGCCTGGGTGGCTCAGTTGGTTAAGCGACTGCCTTCGGCTCAGGTCATGATCCTGGAGTCCCTGGATCGAGTCCCGCATCGGGCTCCCTGCTCGGTGGGGAGCCTGCTTCTGCCTCTGACCCTCCTCCCTCTCATGTGCTCTCTCTTTCTCATTCTCTCTGTCTCAAATAAATAAATAAAATCTTTAAAAAAAAAAAAAAGAATTCCTCATATCAGTGAGGTCATATGATACATGTCTTTCTCTGTTTGACTTATTTCGCTCAACATAATACTCTCCAGTTCCACCCACATCGTTGCAAATGGCAAGATCTCATTCCTTTTGATGGCTGCATAATATTCCATTGTATATATATACCACATCTTCTTTATCCATTCATCTGTCGATGGACATCTCGGCTCTTTCCACAGTTTGGCTATTGTGGACATTGCTGCTATAAACATCGGGGTGCACGTACCCTTTCAGATCCCTACTTTTGTATCTTTGGGGTAAATACCCAGTAGTGCAATTGCTGGATCATATCCCCAAGCCCTACTCTTAACTCTGAGCTCCTCCTCCTCCTCCACATCCTCCCCCTCCCACTGCATTGCTCTTCCTCTGTTGTCCTCTTCCTTGTCCCATACATAGATCTGCATCCATGAAGAATCACATTTAAAATGTACAGTGGATTTCAATCCTTAGTTTGAGGGCATTTATCTGTGTAAGCTTCAAATTTTCATAGAGGAACAATGTTGTGTCTTCTCTGGGGGCTTCATAAGTACCTTGAAATCTATCTTGTAAGAAGAAATTATACATAACTCTGCCCTAGTAGGCTACCCAGTCTGTCGTACGCTAGTCTGGCTACTTTTCATTTGTTCATCTTCTTTCACTTTTTGTTGTGAATGGATTGCCTTGTTTACAACTATGGTATTTGACTCCAAGTTTAAATCTTACATATACACACACACACACACACACACACAGTAATGATCTGTGTTGCACATGATATCTTATTCAGTATCAGTTTTAAACTAAAAAAGAATGTTAAAATCTATTCAGTTGATAAAATTTAACAAATTCAAATGTCAATTTATCTTAGTTCTTAGAATGTATTATAATGTATGTAGTGAATACAAGAGTTTTCATTCAGTTACATAGGAGAGGTTTAGGGTCATGATAAAAGAGAAATTAAAACTTTGACTTGAGAAGCAGTGGTTAAAATTTAGCTTAACTGATTCCATGATTAATTGTAGTAAAATATCATTTAAAAATCTTTTTCAGGATGTTAAGACATATTCTCATTCATTCAGCACAAATGACAAACTACAGTCCGGGGCCAACTGCCTATTTTTGTAGTTTTATTGGTGCCCAGCCACACCTGTGCATTTGTGTATAGCAATGAGGTTGAATAGTTGCGACCTTGACTATCTGACCCCAAAGCTTAAAATGTTTGCTACAAATTCTGTTGTTTTTGTTGTACCCAGCCTAAAATACTTCTAGAACCAAGAGAGTAAAGTCACTGTGGATTTACAGTTTGTTAGCACAATAGGCCTGACCTTAATTACAAATAATGTCTTACATATTTGTTGTGCTCTACTGTTCACAAATTATATCCACATGCCTTACAGCACATGAGTCACAGAACAACCTGTTTCCATTTTATAGATAAGGTAGTGTGTCTAGGGGGCGTATGGGGGGAATATGCTGATTGGTATGCAAGAGTCACACAATAAATAGAAAAACAAAAACCAGATCTTTTATTCTTACTCAGTATTTTTTCTATTACATTATTTTTCCACTGCTTTCCCACAGTATAAATAGCATTTGTGCTGAATCAGAAGTATGCAGGGAAACTAACGGGGTTATTTTAGTAATTGTTAAAACAAGAATGTTGGTCATTTATTAAAGATATATTCAATATCAATGCAAAGAAAATCAGAATTTTTGTCAAAGCCTGTATGGTGAGAATGACCTCTAGGTGGAGGTAATAAACCATATTGTGAATTAACATTCTTCAGAGTTCCGGTCCACTTGAGATGGTTCACAAAATAAAATTTTAAATTACATGTTTAAAGATGAACAGCATAAAAGAACAAAAACACAGAGATACACAGAGACATAAGTGGAACTGATCGCCAGAAAAGAAGTGATGATGCTTTGAGAAAAAGTGGTCAGATGAACTTTGAACTTAGGCTATGTAGGAAGATAGACAATATTTTAGACTTTAAAGAAACAGACTTCAAGGGGTGCCTGGGTGGCTCAGTCGGTTAAGCATCGATTCTTGATCTCAGCTCAGAAAAAAAAAGAAAAGAAAGAAACAGAGTTCAAAAAAGATTATGAAAAGCATTAAGACTGATTATTTATAAGGGAAATACTCATATTTCATATAATGGTATTCATAAGTCCTAGGGGTTTTTTTTCCCTTTTGTCCTCACTCGGAGTAGCTTAAAGAGAGTTTGCTGACAGAGCAGTGTCTGTGCCTAATGCTGCGCACGAAGTCATTCTGACGCTGACGTTTAGCATCAGTAGATAATGGATCCCACCACTCCAGATCAGTGAACATACATTATTTTCTTTTGATTCCAGCACAGATATTTGAGTTGTTCTATAAATCTCTGGATTAGAAAGTTCAAATAGATCCTTCAGATTTTTCTAAAAATGTGACATGATTTGGTTTTTATTTCTTTGCCAGCATGTAGAGTAGGGAAATTGAGCTAGTATATCTGGATTTAAGCAAGGCATTCATGTAAGTTTACCAATAACATTCTTGTGGACAAGATGTAAAAATGTGGGCAAGCCTCTGGGTTACCGACATAGAGAGAAGGGTTCAAGCCTCAGCTATTCAACAGAATAACTGTTGGCAACATCATTGTCAAGCTGGAGGTGATTCTAGGGTTTCAGATCTGTATCTTAGACACTAGAGTGTTCCATAATTTTGTCAGTGGGTAAAGATATAATAGGTATGTTTATAAAAGTTGCAAGTAACACAGAACTAGGAGGAAGAGGATGTATGACGAATGACAATAATAATTCAAAAGATTTTCACATGTGTGAATTAATAGGGATAAATGTGGAAGGAGGGATGGAGAGAGAAGTGTCAACATTTAACTTAGGGAAAAACAGACAAGAATTTGAATAAAGCATGGAGTTTAGTTAATAATAATGTACTACTATTGGTACATTGTAAAAATTATGTATCAGTATTGTTTGACAGTATTGGTACACTTGTGATAAATGTACTCTAGTAATGTAAGATGTAAACAGTAGGGAAAACCCAATATGGGTATATATATGGGAACTCTCTGTAACATCTTTGCAATCTCAGGCTATTTTAAAATAAAAGCTTATTTTTTTTTAAAAGTGGCCTAAGGTTTTAAGTCCAAATGCGTCAGAAAATGATAATGCCCATAACAAAAATGGGAGAACTTGGGGAAGTAGTTGTATGGAATTTTGCTCCACTTTCTGGAACTCCCCGGGAGGAATGATAGAACAAAATGCCAGAGAGCATTTCAAAAGAACATGGTGAGGCTGGAGGTGACGATAGCAGTTTTACAAGGAAACTCATGAGTCTTTTTCCAGTCATCTTTTCCTACATGCTCGATCTCTGGTGGGTGCAGAGATGTATGTGTAATGTAGTCTGATTATGGAATTTGTGAATAGTAGTATCTCCTAATCTAGTTAAGTTCTCAGATCACTTTTGATAGGTTGGTTTAGTCATCATTCTTGTTTGTACTCTAGCAGATTTGGTTGATTATATAGAAACTGAAAATTCAGAGGTCAAACTAGTCATAACTGAAAAGTGACTGTTTTATTGGTTGTCGTAAGTTGTGTGAATTATGTGATCTTTTGTGTTCAGGAAGGGTCTTACTGTTCCAAATTAAGAAAATCGTTCACTTCATTTTTGTACTTGAAAGTTATGCTTATCTACAGAAATGATTGAGATAAATACCCAAAATTACATCTTTCATTTCAGTTATGACAATGCAAGTAAAAATTAATACTTACTCTTGAAATATTTAGGTAAATGAATATTTTGTCTCAGACAGAAACACTCTGAAATACTCTGGAGATTTTGCACAGACAGAAACATTCTAGATATAAAAAGTAATATATCCCCAGATTTTGGAGTGAGCAAATTGCTGAACAAATATTGCACTCAATTTATGTCAGATAATTATTGATGTAACTTTTGTATTCCCCGTGGGGGGGGGGAAGTAAACAATTAATGGGATGCGCTATTCTAATATGCAGTGTTTCCAAGGAAAGATTGAAGGTCATGGGGAATTTTTCGGGAAAGTATATTCTGAAATTACCTTTGACATTGTTTTAGTCATGATATTTATTTTTGTTTTCAGATGACGTTAAGGGAGGCTGTGAAATTTTTCTTTTTCTTTTTATTGAGGAGGAACAGGGATATCATGATACAATATATTTTTCAATTTATTACTTGTGTGACTAGACTTTTTCAGAGAGCCTCTTTGTGACTTTGCTGTTGATGATGGTGATAGCAGAAGCTCATATTTCTTGGAACTCACTATGTGCCAGGTAGTAGTCTAAACACTTATGTGTTTTGGGTGTTTTGCCCTCACGACATACATATGAGATAGATGGTGTTAGTCTCCCCAGTTATAGGTGAGGAAACTGGCCTCATGTTCATGTCAGATGTTTTTTATTTTTAGGGCCCTTGCATCTATATGACTACTTCTCTCAAATATTAATGAATGCTTTAGAGATATTTTTTAAATGTTACATTTGGTGGTATTTGATTAAAAGTTCACACGCTATCCACTGTTTTTACCCTTTTCAGGTATGCGGTTTTGTGTGGCTATGTATCTGAGTTTGAGGGCTTACAAAACAAAATCAACTATGGACATCGCTTCAAGGTATTTCTTGATATTAAAAATATTTTAATGTAGCTGTATGTTCCCTTAAAAGATATAAATCAAATTATTCAATGAATTAATCTTAAGGAATTTATCTTTTTTATTTAAATGAAGTGACAGTTTTTTCATCATACTGTGTGAAAAAGAATGAAACTATATGGGAGATTGAGGATTATTATTATTCTGGATCTTGACAGAAGTCACATAGTAGATGAGTATTACTTTTTCAAAGACTGAGGATTAGTCTTTTGGTCATGAACTCACCAACATCATCAACATGACTGGAACTAATTAGTTAACACTTCTTGCATATTGATTTGGTGGGAGGAATAGAATCCAATCTAAGACTTAAACTTAACATGATAAGTGAATAAAATAAATAATGTATATGTACATCATTTATAATGTACCTCTAGCTTTGATAGCTCAATATAAATGGTCAGAGTTTGCCTTCCAGCTCCCTATAACAATTATAATAATGTCAGGGGAATAGATTCCTCCACCACCTAGCTCTGCTATTCTTTCCCCCGTTATATCCCCATCACTTGATATTTGCAAACATGCTTCCTAATAGTAAGTATTAGCTAGGCAAGGCATGGGAAGACAAAAATGTCACTCGGATGTTTTCTATTTTTATAGTGACATTTGCCTTTAAATTATCCATAGTTTAATTAAATCATAGTCACAATCTGGTTCTACTTGTGAGCAGTCATTCCTGATAATTGAATTATTGATAAGACTTACTTGTATTAATGATAGGGATTGAGGAGGAGAACCAAACAACAGTGTAAAGCCCCTTTGAACTTACTAGGCATACTTCCATTCAATGCTGCCTGGAATCTGAGTGATGGTATTTGTTTTGGATTTTTTTTCAGGAACATCTAGATAAAGCAATCCAATTTTTACCTGAAGAACCCTTTTTGTATTACCTCAAAGGAAGATACTGTTATACTGTGAGTTGAATGTTTTGATCTATAAATCTTGTTTAAATATACTATGATTACAGGATATATTTCCAATGAACACTTATTCTTTAAGTGTTTTACCTAGTGCCTACTGTAGGGAAAATGATAAAATCAGTACATATTTTATGAGTTTATGATTGATTTGTTTATATACTGTGTTACATACAGTATATGATTTTATATATATGTGTGTGTGTGTATGTGTGTGTGTATATATACACACACATATATATCTGTATTTTTCGCCTGACCACCTCTCTGTTTCCCCTGGCAGCAATCACATGTCCCCTCTGTGCTCTCAGTTGGTGATCAGCCACCTACACACATGTGTACTACTCTTTGTCTTGTGAGAGGACTTTTTCATTTATCAGAGCATGTTGAGCATAAATTATGTGCCCACTGTTCTTGTCTTCAAAGAACTGAGTTTAGAAAGACACATGAAACATATAGAAATAAATCAAGGCAGCTAGCTAGTCTAAGATCCAGTGTCTTAAATGACGTTAGTTTATAGAGAATTAACAGAATGTGAAAATCTATCTTAAGAGATGCATGAAAAATTATTCTGAAGAGAAATGCTATTTCTGAATGAAAAAATTAGCATAAGCAAAAGAAGAAGCTTTTTAATTGAGGTTTGAGGATTAAGAATGGAGAAGGAAGCTCTTTTATTGAACACCTGCTATGTATCAACTGTGTGTCAAATCCTTAAAACATCCCTGTAAGCAGTTTTTATTATGCCAGTTTTAAATATTAGGAATCTGAGTCTTCATTAAGGTAGAAGACCCCTCAAGCTTAAAAACCATTGACCCAACCTCACATGAGTCTGGGGCTTGAATGTACATTATTTGTTTAGGCTTAAAAGAAATAAATCTGGAAAGACCACATCTACATGGAGGTTAAATAACATGCTACTAAACAGTGAATGGATCAACCAAGAAATCAAAGAAGAAATAAAAAAACACATGGAGACAAATGAAAATGAAAACACAATAATCCAAAATCTTTGAGATGCAGCAGAAGTGATTCTAAGAGGGAAGTGTATAGCAACACAGGCCTACCTCCAGAAACAAGAAAAATCTCAAACAACCTAAGCTTACACCTAAAAGAGCTAGAAAAAAGAAGAACAAAACCCAAATACAGCAGAAGGAAGGAAATAATGATTAGAGCAGAAATAAATGATATTGAGACTAAAAAAAAAATAGAATGGATCAATGATATCAGGATTGGTTCTTTGAACAGATAAACAAAATTGATAAATCTCTAGCTAGACTCATCCAAAAAAAAAAAAAAAAAAGGACTCAAATAAACAAAATCAGAAACAAAAAAAGGAGAAATAACAACTGACCCCACAGAAAAAGGATTATAAGAGAATATTGTGAAAAATTATATGCCAACAAACTGGACAACCTAGAAGAAATGGATAAATTCCTAGAAACATAAAACTTACTGAAACTGAAACAGGAAGAAATAGAAAATTTGAACGGACCAATTACCAGCAATGAAATTGAATCAGTAATCAAAAAACTCCCAACAAAAAAAGTCCAGATGTCTTCACAGGTGAATTCTATCATATATTTAAAGAAGAGCTAATACCTGTTCTTCTCAAACTTTTCTAAAAAATAGCACAGGAAGGAAAACCGAATTCATTCTAATAGGTAAGCATTATCCTGATTCCAAAACCAGTTAAAGACACAACAACAAAAAAGAAGTACAGGCCAATATCTCTGATGAACATAGATGCAGAAATCCTCAACAAAATATTAGCAAGACAAATCCAACAATACATTCAAAAAATCATATTCACCATGATCAGTGGGATTTATTCCTGGAATGCAAGGGTGGTTCAGCATTTGCAAATCAATCAGTGTGATACATCACATTATTAAGAGAAAGGATAAAAACCATATGATCATTTCAATAGATGCAGAAAAAGCATTTGACAGAGTACAATATCCATTCATGATAAAAACCCTCAACAAAGTTGGTTTAGAGGGAACATACCTCAACATAATAAAGGCCTTATATGAAAAATCCACAGCTAATGTTTTATACTCAATGGTGAAAAACAGAGCTTTTCCCCTAAGATCAGGAACAAGACAGGGATGCCCATTCTCACTACTTTTATTCAACAAAGTACTGTAAGTCCTAGCCACAGCAATCAGATAACGGGAAGAAATAAAAGGTTTCCAAATTGGTAAGGAAGAAGTAAAAAATTTCACTATTCACAGATGAGATGATACTATATACAGAAAACCCTAAGGACTCCACCAAAAAACTACTAGCACTCATAAATGAATTCAGTAAGATCATAGGATACAAAATCCCCATGTATAGAAATCTGTTGCATTTCTAAAAAGCAGAAAGAGATATTAAGAAAACAATCCCATTTATAATCACAAAAATAATAAAATACCTAAGAATAAACTTAACCAAAGAGGTAAAAAGACCTGTACTCTGAAAACTATAAAAAATTGATGAAAGAAATTAAAGATGACCCAAAGAAATAGGAAGACATTCCATGCTTATGGATTGAAAGAACAAATACTGTCAAACTGTCTATACTACCCAAAGCAATCTATAGACTTAATGCAATCCCTAGCAAAGTACCAACAGCATTTTTCACAGAACTAGAACAAACAATCCTAAAATTTGTATGGAACCACCCAAATAGCCAAAGCAATCTTGAAAAAGGAAACCAAGATTGGCAGTATCACAATTCCAGGTTTCAAGTTATATTACAAAGCTGTATTAAACAAAACAGTATGTTACTCACACAAAAATAGATGCATAGATCAATAGAACAGAATAGAAAGCCCAGAAGCAAACCCACAATTACTTGGTCAATTAATCTTCGACAAAGGGAGACAAGAATATACAATGGGAAAAAGAGTCTCTTCAACAAATGATATTGGGAAAACTGAACAGCTACATGCAAAAGAATGAAACTGGACCACTTTCTTACATCATATACCACAAAAACTCAAAATGGACTAAAGACCTAAATATGAGGCCTGAAACCATAAAAATCCTAGCAGGGAGCACAGATAGTAATTTCTCTGACATTGGCCATAACAATATCTTTCTAGATGTGTCTCCTGAGGCAAAGAAAACAGAAGCAAAAATAAACTATTGGATCTACATCAAAATAAAAAGTTTCTGCATAGGGAAGGAACCAACCAACAAAACTAAAAGACAACCTACTGAATGGGGAAGGTATTTGCAAATAACATATCCAATAAAGGGCTCATGTCTAAAATACATAAAGAACTGATACAACCCAACACTCAAAACCAAATAATCCAATTTAAAATGGGCAGAAGACATGAACAGACATGTCTCCAAAGAAGAAATACAGATGGCCAGGGCACCTGGGTGGCTCAGTCATTAAGCATCTGCCTTCAGCTCAGATCATGGTCCCAGGGTCCTGGGATCAAGCCCCACAATGGGCTCCCTGTGCAGTGGGGAGCCTGCTTCTCCCTCTCCCACTCCCCCTGCTTGTGCTCCTGCTCTCACTATCTCTGTCTGTCAAATAAATAAATAAAATCTTAAAAAAAAAAAAAGAGAGAGATACAGATGGCCAACAGACACATTTGGAAAGATGCTCAACATCACTCATCATCATGGAAATACAAATCAAAATCACAATGGGATATCTCGTCTCTCATTGTGAGATACCTCACATCTATTAGAATGGCTAAAATCAAAAACACAAGAAATAACAAGTGTTGGCGAGGATGTAGAGAAATAGGTGCCCTCATGCACTATTGGTGGGAATGCAAACTGGTGCAGACACTGAAGATAGTACAGAGGTTCCTCAAAAAATTAAAAATAGAACTACCCTATGATCTAGTAATTGCACTACTCAGTACCCAAAGAATACAAAAACTTTAATTCAAAGGGATACATGCACCTCAATGTTTATTGTAACATATTTTCAATAGCCAAATTATGGAAGCAACCTAAGTGTCCATCAATAGATGAATAGATAAAGAAGTGGTATATTATACCACATAATGGAATATTATTCAACCATAAAAAAGAATGAAATTTTGCGATTTGCAGCAACATGGACCTAGACTATAATGCTAAGCGAAATAAGTTAGTCAGAGAAAGACGAATACCATATGATTTCACTCATATGTGGAATTTAAGAAACAAAACAAATGAACAAGGGAACTAAAAAGAGACAAACCAAAAAGCAGACTCTTAACTACAGAGAACAAATAGATGGTTATCAGAAGTGAGGTGGGTGAAATAGATGAAGGGGATGAAGAGTACACTTCTATTGTAGAGCACTGAGTAATATATGGAATTGTTGAATCACTATATCGTACACCTGAAAAGAATAAAACACTGTATGTTAACTATACTGGAATTAAAATGGGGGATAAAAGGAAGCAAAAAATAAATGATAATATGAAATTTAATTTTGGTGGTTGCTGGTTAAAAAAATTTTCTCCTGGATTGTAAATATGTATACTGGGCCCTCACTCTATACTCCCTCTGGGTTAAGAATCCTTCTTCTATTTACACTTCTGAGATGCTGTGTTCTGGGTCAGGTTGGCAGGAAGGAAGCAAAGTTGGGGTCTCCTCCACTCTGTGCAAAGAAACTCTGTGCAAAGAAATACTGTGTGGTCATCTCAGAATCTTGAATCACATAAACAAACAGGATCAGCATTATTCCCCATCCCTTTCTCTGATTGAACACAAATCTTATCATGAGTATTTCAGATTGATTTGGTAACCAGTGCTTTTAGAGCTCATAGTTTATTAGAACTATAAAAAAAGGAAGGTAAAATATTAATACCATAAAGATGACCTCTGTCATGTATATTATGTATGGATATGTTTATATTTATATATTCTATGCATATACATACATATACACCTACACACACACGTCTAATTGAGGAGAGATGATTCTTTCAAAAGGGGAACCACTTTCTAAGAATGATGTCGCCTCCATGTTTGCAGGTCTCAAAACTGAGCTGGATTGAGAAAAAAATGGCTGCTACTCTGTTTGGAAAAATACCATCCTCAACTGTAGAAGAAGCTTTGCAAAATTTCCTTAAGGTATATTTTGTCTGTCTGTTATTTTAGTATCTAACTGGCTACTACCTGCACCAATCCCTCCTACCCTTCTCCGTGTGTAGATCTCTAACACAAGCCCCGGGTTGAATCCTAGTTTTGGCGTGTCCAGACTGCTTCCCCGAGCAGCTAGTTATGCCCTAGGTCCCATGTGCACAGCCCTTGCTACCAAATCCAAGAGCAGCTCTCCAGGTTGTGTGAGTATGTGCAAAAGCATTCATGCCCTGATTATTAGACTTGTTCCCCAGTAGTCCCAATTAGCCTAATATAGAAGCAGTTTGATCTTGAAGAACTAAAAGATACCAAAAGGGAGAGTTATATTTTAAAAGCCATTCCATAAGTTGCAGACAGTTCTATGGAACATGGGCATCAGACCAAACCAGTATTTTCATTCCTATCTTAAAATGTATAATTGCTAGGCTAATAAAACTCTAAACAGTAATAATGTATGTGTGCATATAATCAACTTCCTGATGGGCTAATCTCTTTATCTTTCTCTGGAAGCAATTATAGAATCTTATAGACACTAAGATGTCTTTTCTGTAACAATATAGACAAAATCAGGCTCTAAACTGTATTGTCCAACATATTATACATGCTCATACTTTTTTGTTGTATCTCAGGGTTTGATTTTGTAGAACTAAGAGGGAATTTAAAGAACATATATTCTAAGAGCGGAAATAGGTTTCATTGCACTTTCCATTTCTGAACAAATGAATGGTTAGCAGCTACCTACAATGCCCTGTGGAAAAAATAATTGTTCTGAGATCAAGCATGAGCCCAGTGGAAAAGATTGCAGGATGTAAAAGCACAGGGGCCAGACATGTCTTATTTTTTATTTAACGTGATCTTTTTTATTTTATAAAAAGGAAATCAAGACCTCAGGAACTTAATTTTTTCTAGTGTCACACAATGGCAGACCGAAGATATGCATGTAGTCCAAGACTGTATCATCACCATTTCATCACCTTTTATCTACCACTGAGAATTAGTTCTTTCATTTTACATTTTATAAGAATATAGATCATGGTATATTTAAGATAGTTCATAGATGGTGCTAAGCTAATTAGGAAAAATGTCATTTGGACTTGAAACTCATTTCTTCATAGTATCAAAGTTATAAATGGGAGCTCAGGTTTTCAGGATGTTACACAGAAGTTCTTAAGGTGCTAATGTACCTGAAATATTAGCCAGATAAGATAAAAAATGATCAGAGGCCCAGTATTGTAGAGGTAAGGATTGCAACCTCTAGAACCAGACCACCTGGTTAAATCTCAGTTCTGCTGCTTACCAACTGATTAACATTGGACAAGTTTCTGTTTTTTTAATTTAATTTTATTATGTTATCTTAATAACACCCAGTGCTCCATTCAGTACATGCCCTCCTTAATACCCATCACCAGGCTAACCCATCCCCCCACCCCCGCCCCTCTAAAACCCTCGTTTATTTCTCAGAAATCCATAGTCTCTCATAGTTCGTCTCCCCCTCTGATTCCCCCCCTTCATTTTTCCCTTCCTACTGTCTTCTTTTTTTTTTTTTAACATATAATGTATTATTTGTTTCAGAGGTACAGGTCTGTGATTCATCAGTCTTACACAATTCACAGTGCTCACCATAGCACATACCCTCCCCAATGTCCATCACCCAGCCACCCCATCCCTCCCATCCCCCCACCACTCTAGTAACCCTCAGTTTGTTTCCTGAGATTAAGAATTCCTCATATCAGTGAGATCATATGATACTTGTCTTTCTCTGATTCACTTGTTTCACTTAGCATAATACCCTCTAGTTCCATCCACATCGTTGCAAATGGCAAGATTTCATTTTCTGTTTTTTTGATGGCTGCATAATATCCCATTGTATATATATACCACATCTTCTTTATCCATTCATCTGTTGATGGACATCTTGGCTCTTTCCACAGTTTGGCTATTGTGGACATTGCTGCTATAAACATTGGGGTGCACGTACCCCTTCAGATCACTACATTTGTATCTTTGGGGTAAATACCCAGTAGAGCAATTGCTGGGTCATAGGGTAGCTCTATTTTCAACTTTTTGAGGAACCTCCATATTGTTTTCCAGAGTGGCTGTCATTTCCTGACTTGTTAATTTTAGCCATTCTAACTGACCTCATTGAGGTTTTGATTTGGATTTCCCTGATGCCGAGCAATGTTGAGCACTTTTTCATGTGTCTGTTGGCCATTTGGATGTCTTCTTTGGAAAAATGTCTGTTCATGTCTTCTGCCCATTTCTTGATTGTGTTATTTGTTCTGTGGGGGTTGAGTTTGATAAGTTCTTTATAGATTTTGGATACTAGCCCTTTATCTGACATGTCATTTGCAAATATCTTCTCCCATTCTGGCAGTTGTCTTTTGGTTTTGTTGACTGTTTCCTTTGCTGTGCAAAAGCTTTTTATCTTGATGGAGTCCCAATAGTTCATTTTTGCCCTTGCTTCCCTTGCCTTTGGCGATGTTTCTAGGAAGAAGTTGCTGCGGCTGAGGTCAAAGAGGTTGCTGCCTGTGTTCTCCTCTAGGATTTTGATGGATTCCTGTCTCACATTTAGGTCTTTCATCCATTTTGAGTCTACTTTTGTGTGTGGTGTAAGGAAATGGCCCAGTTTTATTCTTCTGCATGTGGCTGTCCAATTTTCCCAACACCATTTGTTGAAGAGACTGTCTTTTTTCCATTGGACATTCTTTCCTGCTTTGTCGAAGATTAGTTGACCATAGAGTTGAGGGTCTATTTCTGGGCTCTCTGTTCTGTTCCATTGATCTATGTGTCTGTTTTTGTGCCAATACCATACTGTTTTGATGATTACAGCTTTGTAATAGAGCTTGAAGTCCGGAATTGTGATGCCACCAGCTTTACTTTTCTTTTTCAACATTCTTCTGGCTATTTGGGGTCGTTTCTGGTTCCATACAAATTTTAGGATTATTTGTTCCATTTCTTTGAAAAAAGTGGATGGTATTTTGATAAGGATTGCATTAAATGTGTAGATTGCTCTAGGTAGCATTGACATCTTCACAATATTTGTTCTTCCAATCCATGAGCATGAAACGTTTTTCCATTTCTTTGTGTCTTCCTCAATTTCTTTCATGAGTATTCTATAGTTTCTGAGTACAGATTCTTTGCCTCTTTGGTTAGATTTATTCCTAGGTATCTTATGGTTTTGGGTGCAATTGTAAATGGGATCGATTCCTTAATTTCTCTTTCTTGTGTCTTGTTGTTGGTGTATAGAAATGCAACTGATTTCCGTGCATTGATTTTATATCCTGCCACTTTACTGAATTCCTGTATGAGTTCCAGCAGTTTTGGGGTGGAGTCTTTTGGGTTTTCCACGTAAAGTATCATATCATCTGCAAAGAGTGAGAGTTTGACTTCTCCTTTGCCAATTCGGATGCCTTTGATTTCTTTTTGTTGTCCGATTGCTGTGGCTAGGACTTCTAATACTATGTTGAATAGCAGTGGTGATAGTGGACATCCCTGCCGTGTTCCTGACCTTAGGAGAAAAGCTCTGTTTTTCCCCCATTGAGAATGATATTTGCTGTGGGTTTTTCATAGATGGCTTTTATGATACTGAGGTATGTACCCTCTATCCCTACAGTGTGAAGAGTTTTAATCAAGAAAGGATGCTGTACTTTGTCAAATGCTTTTTCTGCATCTACTGAGAGGATCATATGGTTCTTGTTCTTTCTTTAATTAATGTATCACATTGATTGATTTACAGATGTTGAACCAACCTTGCAGCCCAGGGATAAATCCCACTTGGTCATGGTGAATAATCCTTTTAATGTACTGTTGGATCCTATTGGCTAGTATTTTGGTGAGAATTTTCACATCCATGTTCATCAGGGATATTGGTCTGTAATTCTCCTTTTTGATGGGGTCTTTGTCTGGTTTTGGGATCAAGGTAATGCTGGCCTCATAAAATGAGTTTGGAAGTTTTCCTTCCATTTCCATTTTTTGGAACAGTTTCAGAAGAATAGGTATTAATTCTTCTTTAAATGGTATTTGGTAGAATATCCCTGGGAAGGCATCTGGCCCTGGGCTCTTGTTTGTTGGGAGATGTTTGATTACTGCTTCAATTTCCTTAGTGGTTATGGGTCTGATCAGGTTTTCTATTTCTTCCTGGTTCAGTTTTGGTAGTTTATACATCTCTAGGAATGCATCCATTTCTTCCAGATTATCTAATTGGCTGGCATATAGTTGCTCATAATATGTTCTTATAATTGTTTGTATTTCTTTGGTGTTGGTTGTGATCTCTCCTCTTTCATTCATGATTTTATTTATTTGGGTCATTTTTCTTTTTGATAAGTCTGGCCAGGGGGTTATCAATCTAATTAATTCTTTCAGAGAACCAGCTCCTAGTTTTGTTGATCTGTTCTACTGTTCTTTTGGTATCTATTTCATTGATTTCTACTTTGATCTTTATTATTTCTCTTCTCCTGCTGGGTTTAGGCTTTATTTGCTGTTCTTTCTCCAGCTCCTTTAGATGTAGGGTTAGGTTGTGTATTTGAGACCTTTCTTGTTTCTTGAGAAAGGCTTATATTGCTATATACTTTCCTCTTAGGACCACCTTTGCTGCATCCCAAAGATTTTGAACAGTTGTGTTTTCATTTTCATTTGTTTCCATGAATTTTTTAAATTTTTCTTTAATTTCCTGGTTGACTCATTCATTCTTTAGTAGGATGCTCTTTAGCCTCCATGTATTTGAGTTCTTTCCAAATTTCTTCTTGTGATTGAGTTCTAGTTTCAAAGCATTTTGGTCCGGAAATATGCAGGGAATGATCCCAATCTTTTGATACAGGTTGAGACCTGATTTGTGACCTAGACTGTGATCTATTCTGGAGAATGTTCCACGGGCACTAGAGAAGAATGTGTATTCTGTTGCTTTGGGTTGGAATGTTCTGAATATACCTGTGAAGTCCATTTGGTCCAGTATGTCATTTGAAGCCTTTATTTCCTTGTTGATCTTTTGCTTAGATGATTTGTCCATTTCAGTGAGGCGGGGTGTTAAAGCGTTGGACAGGACAAGTTTCTTAACCTCTCTCTCAATTTAATCAATGACATGGAGATAATAGTACCTGACTCATAGTGTTGTCAAGATTCAATAAGTTAATACAAGGAAATTGCTTAGTGAGTGCCCATCACCTAGTAAGCTCAATAAAAGTTCACAGAATTTTAACTCCATTAAATTGTAAACATGCTGGCAAACCATCTTGGGGACCTCTCCATTCAGCATGACTTAGATTCTGTCTGAAAATGCATTTTGTGGTGTTTGTTGAGGGAGTGAGAAGGCATCAAGAAAGCCTCCCCCTGTACTGACTGCCACAGCTAAGAGTCCTTAGGAGCCCAGGGTGCTAAGGGCGAAGGCTGGGGAGTACGTAAGAAAACTGGGAGGTGGAGGGGAAGGAACTTGGCTCCCACACTCAAGGGGAGTCTGCAACCCTTGGTCCCAGCAGGAGGTTGTGGTTTTGGACCCGACTCCTGTCTCCAACTCTTTCCCTCCAAAGAGTGTTCACAGGGGCCAGGAATGTGTCCCCAGGCCATCCAGCTCAGTTCTGTAGTGATCCAGAGCACTGGCTTTAGAATCAGTTTGAGACCTGAGCCTTTTCCTGTCTATATGACCTAGCCATGTTTCTTTATTTCTCCTAATCTTAAATTCTTCATCTGTAAAGCAGGCATAATAATACCTACTTTATATGGTTTTTGTGAAGATACATAAAATAATACATGTAATTTTCTTAGCCCAGGGCCTAGCACATAAAGTACTCTAACTAAAAGTAAATGTTAGCTGCTATTATTTTGCTCTTATAACTGGTGAAATCTGATCCTCCACAGCATCACAGCATCTGGGAATGTGGTTTTAGACAGGAGTCATCTGTGAATCCCCTGTGGGAATTCTTTCAAACTATTGTATGCTTCCCACCTCATCCAAAATTCTGGCATGATTCCCTCCGGCAATGGTTCTCAACTTTAGGTATACATTAGCATCATCTGGAGAGCTTTAAAAAATGCCAGCCCTGGCCACCACCCAGACTAATTATTTCAGAATCTTTAAATATATTAAGGTATAGTTTATATACAATAAAATGCACCCATTTTAAGGATACAGTTCACTGAAGTTTGACAAATTTATATACTCATGTAACCACCACCATTTTAAGATATAGAACATTTCCATCACCCTCAAGAGTTATCTTTGCCCCTTTGCTGTCAATTTCCCTCACCTTCTGCCCCTGGCAACCACTGATCTGCTTTCTGTCACTATAGATTAGTTTAGCCTATTCTATAATTTTATATAAATGGGATCATAGAGCTTGTATTTTGTGTGTATCTGGCTTCCTTTGCTCAATGCAATGTTTTGAGATTCACTCATTTTATTGGTGTATCAGCAGTTCCTTTTTACTGCCTAGTAATATTCCATTTCATGGATATACCGCAGTCTACTTATGCATTTGCCTATTGGTAGACATTAGAGTTGTGTCCAGTGGGCTGTTGGAGTTATTATGAATAAAGCTTCTATGAACATTCATATGCAAGCTTTTATGTAGACATGTTGTAAATTTTCTTCGGTAAGTTACCTGGGAATGGACTTGGGTCATAAGGGAAGTATTTTAAAAGCTTGATCAGCATTTTTAAAGCTCTCAAAGCTCTTCCTGTGCAGCCAATGGCATGGTAGAGATCCCAGTGCCTTGAGTGTGTGTAGAAGGATAACAGGTGTAGCAGTGTTGGGAGATCGGTGGCCCTGGTGTCCCCCCACTGTTTGCAACATATGATCCCTGGATCCCCCTTAGTGGTTTTACCACCTGCAGAGCCTTCATCTATGTCCTGATATGATGGAGGGCTGCTGCTTGAGGTTATGAGATGTTCTTAAAACAATGCTAATTTATTCAGTAATGTTTATTAAGCACATACCTGGTAACACAATGTCAAATACAGGGAATACAGAAATGGTCAACACAGCTCCTGCCTCCAGGGAACTTGTACAGCCATGACCAATTTAACAACTACAATATTCTCCACCCTATATTATTATAGAGTGTTCTAAGAGCCTAGCTAGAAACTGCTGCCTAACTAGAACATTCTACTGAGCAACACTACCTTCCTTGTTATTCAGGTAAGCCCTTTGGTAAAAAGTCAGAATCTGCTCCATTTTAGGAAGTTGGTATTGTGAGTAGCCTATGTTCCTTTGGCTTCTTCTTTTTTTTAACCATGAGCACAAAAGGAGATATTCTAATTTATAGTTATTATAGTTAATTAAATATAAGTGCTAAGGTGTGTATGCAGAATTAAAATGCCAACTTTAAAAAAATAAGAGGCTGCTTGTGCTCAGCAAGTTCTCCAGACAGGATTTGAAAAGAACTGGGCAACTGTTGGACATAGAAGAAGGTACAATTGAACAAAGTTTAATTGAGGTCTTCCTTATTAGAGTGATTTGAGAAATGCACTTAGTAGACTGAAAGAGTTGAGATGGAAATAACTGGACAAGAGAGAAGCAACAGAACCAGAATCCATCAGCACTGTGGATGGCTCTCTAGGCTTTTCAAGGCTCTGGCTAGGACTGGACTTGACAATGTCCTTCCATCTGTTGGCAGCCTTGCAGTCTCACTAACAGGTTCTTGGCCAGATCCACACAGTGTTCATCTATTTGGTCCTAAAGAGTTACACCCAATCTGGCTCCCCAGCCCAAGAGACTTTCTTCTCCTCCTCCTCCTAGGACCTTTGCCTTTGGATTTTATAGAGAGTAAATGTCCTTTACCAAAGATGTGCACTCCTCAGCACAGGAGTGCCTAGGTCTTAGATTTCCCTCCATTAGTATCCATCTTTAAAATGTATGTATCCTTTTACTCAGCAATTCAACTTCTAGGAATCTCTTCTACAGACATAATCACACGTGCACAAGCATATAGGAGCAAATATATTCATCAGCCATTATTAGTAAGAGTAAAAAAATGTCTAATAGAGAATTCTTAATTTAATTATGGCATCTGTGCAGTATGAAATACAGCTCTTAAGAACAATGAGGTAGATCTGTGTATGCTGACGCAAAAATGTATCTGTGGTGTGTTGTGGGAAAAAAAGTTTTGGACCAATATGTAGAAATGGTCCCATATTAATTTTTTTTTCAAAAGCGAATTTTTTTTATTTGTGTATACTTGTTAAAGGTCTGGTGGGATGCATGTCAAACCATTGATCATGCTTACCCCTGGAGAATGAGATTGAAATCGAAAATAAAATTAGAACAAAGAAACTATCACTTTTTAATTTTGGAAATGTCCGTATTATTTGTACCTTGTAAAATAAACATATCTTTGTAAATTTTTTAAAGTAACCTTCTCTTGGGTTCTGCATCTCTCTGGGTTGGGTTCTGGAGTCAGACTGGGAGCTTATATTTGCATAGGCCCTTACAACTGCAGAAGATGACTCTGACAGAAGATTGACTTAGGTTCTAAGAAGTGCTTTCTAGTAGCAATGCCAGATGCCTGAAAAAAATTCTTATTCACCAGAGATATAGAAAGGGAACTGATGCATAAGAGTTTAGTAGATGAGGAGTAAAGTGCCTGCATAATACCCACTTATTAAAATCTGCGAGTAGGTCTGCTACTTGGAGTGGTTGTTTCACGGGTCAGTATTTGCTTTAAAAACACTTGATGCAATGGACTTCGGATATGATTCAATTCATGGGATGTGTTGAAATCCTAAGAAATCAAATATTAATGCAATGGAGGATGCTTGTCATGGGATACCAGTCATCCTCTCCTCATTTCCTAAATAGATTGTGAATTGGATAGGACTTGTCCTGGGAGATGTATTACCAATTGTTTTTGTTCTTGAAAGGAAAAAAAGAGAAAGGATAGGTTGTACAAAGGAATCCCGAAATCTCAAAGCATCGCATTGTTTCGTAAGCTTTATGAACATAATAATAACTTGATTTTAATAGATAATCTCAAAAGTTCTATTTCCACTCAGAGGATACTTGAACGGATAAAATGATTCTGATGTAACACAATCAACCTAAATTTTTAGGACAATTTGGTTAGTATTTGATTTATTGAAATATGTCCTCTTTATTGGTGGTGGTGGTGGTTGTTTTAATATTGTCCCATTATTCTCTTTTCTGTTTTCTCTTAAAATCAGGTTGAAGAACTACACCCTGGTTTTTCTAAGTCCAATTACTTGTTCTTGGCCAAGGTGAGGAAGACCACTGTTTTGGGTTGTTGTTTTTTTTTAATATTTTATTTATTGGGGCGCCTGGGTGGCTCAGATGGTGGAGCACCTGCCTTCGGTTCAGGTCGTGATCTCCAGGTCTTGGGATTGAGCCCCATGTCAGGCTCCCAGCTTAGCGGGGAGCCTGCTTCTCCCTCTCCTTCTGCCTCTCCCCCTGCTTGTACGCTCTCTCTGTCTCTCTCTCAAATGAATAAATAAAATCTTTAAAAATATATAATTTTTATGTATTTTTTGAGAGAAAGAGAGAGAGTGCAAGCGGGGTGAGGGGCAGAGGGAGAGAGAGAATCTCAAGCAGACTCTGCACTGAGCGGGGAGCCCTACTTGGGGCTCGATCCCGTGACCCTGAGATCATGATTTGAGCTGAAACCAAGAGTCAGACGCTTAACCAACTGAGCCACCCAGGCACCCCAGGAAGACCACTGTTTTAAGATCACTTTGAGTCCATTACATAAAAATGTGCTTGCCTTTCATATTGACTATTTTTCATTTCTAGTGTTACATCGATCTTGAACAAACAGATGACGCTATGAAGTTTTGTAATTTGGCAGTGTTGCTTCCTTGTGTTACCAAAGAGGTAAGTCCCAACAGTGACAATGAGGGCTGTTATTTTATTAGTCCTTTTCTGGCTTCAAAGATAGCTTAGAAACGTCTGGATTTTTCTTCCATACTAAAACTTTGGATTTAACATGTAGTATGAAGTTTTTAAAATTGCTTCAGGTAACCCTTCACCAGCAGACTCCCTGTATCTTTCAGGGACACACAAATCATGGGCTAGCAGTTAAAACATCCTAATGCTTGTTAAGGGATTAGGCTAAACCCCGCTGGGGGAAGGAAGGAGGGCAGCCTAATTCTGGGGAGCTGATGATGATGAAGCTGTGATAGGCAGCAGACAAGTAAGCAGGCTGCCCACCTTGGAGCGAGAGAACTGTCCACGTGGCTGCGATCTTCAGGCCTAGCTCGCAGCAGGGGAGGGCTATCCTCTAGCAGGAAGAAGATTAAAAATAACGTATTAGCATTTTCTCAGTCTTTGAACACCTACCACTAATAAAGAAGAAACTATCGCATTGCTTCTTGCCCTTTTGTTCACTAATTCAGGGTTCTGGAAGTACTCTGTTTTAGGAATTTCAGAGTTAACAGTCCAGCCTACGTTCCTGTGAGCTATATATTGGTATTGTGGGAACAAAAGAAAATAGATAAATGTTTTCCTTCTCCCTTCTCATACCACCAAACATTAGCATCCTCTGAATCACAGCTAAAAGAAATGCCTCAAGGGGCGCCTACGTGGCTCAGTCAGTTAAGCGTCTGACTCTTGATCTCAGCTCAGGTCTTGATCTGAGGGTCGTGAGTTCAAGCCCCACGTTGGGCTCTGTACTGGGTATGGAGCCTACATTTAAAAAAAGAAAAAGAAAACAAATGCTGCCTCAGAAATAAGAATCCCTCTTCTTCTCTGTTGGAGCAACACTGGCTCCGATGTTTGTGATCTCAAATATAAGCATGTAAGGCATGCCCACAGCCCTCTAGAATAGCCCACAGCCCTCTATAGCCTAGAATATAAGTTATATATCCAAATAACTATAGGTCAGGGTGGAAAGCCTGAAGTGCTAAGAGAGGTACAAATAATTGGTTATGGAAATAGTGAAGATGGAAATTATTTTCACCTAGAAGAGATTAAGTAGCATCAGAGGTGGGTTTTGATGACATGGAGGTGTGAGTGAAGCACATCACAGATCATGAACAAAGGCGCGGTGGTGGAAAAGCGAAGATTTGTGTGCTTGGAGGGAAGGGGGTGTTCAGGACAGTCATGGGAAATATGGATGATGGAGAAGGGGAACAAGACCTTCCTGGAGCTTCAGGGTTCGGGAGGGCCGTGTCTGTAGACAGGGCTGGCCAGCCTCCCCCGGGCCTTCCCAGCAACTGCCAGCACTAGGTCTCGGATGGCTTCTAGATGTGGGCTTTCCTATGAGGTTGGTTGTCCTTCTCCCTCAGATCCCTCGGTGGGTTCCGTTGGTCAGTTCTGAGCTCAACAGCACAGACTCAGTAGCAGCACTTCCCCACGGAAGACACTTGATGTAATTTTGGGGGCAGAAAAACAGATTTTGTACCTCTGGCTGCCTGCTCCATATCGGTCATGGGGACCCTACCATCTTTCCCATCTCTCCTGAACGATGTCACTTAGGTTACATGCAGTCATCTTAAACTGAGTATCTATGTATTCTTATTAGAATTTGAGATTAGACTACAGTATGATAATGAAGTTTAATACCTGGTGTGACATGCGAACATTTGGGCACGGAATTTAGTGCTCTCACACAAGGGCTAAATATCGATGACCCCCAAGGTTTGGTCCTTGGTCCCTAAATCTCCCCTCTCCTCTCCCCTTTCCTCCTCCCTACCCCACAAGCCTGTTGTCCATGACTTCAAATGCTATCTCCCTGCCGGGAGTCCTCAAATTTATATCTTTAGACCTCCCTTCTGAGCTCTAGACCTGATTGTCCACCTTCCCATGTGCCATCTCTACCTGGATGTTTCAGAGACATCTCAAGCTTAACTCGTCATCAGGCCTTTGGATCTGTTCCTCTCCATCTTCCCATCTACTAAACAGCACGTTCATTCATCAATTAGGAACGCTGGGAATCATCCTTGACCCCTCCTTCTACCTCGGCCCCCAACCCAGACACCCACCCAGCCCCCAAGTTCTCAGAATTCCTCTTCTAAAACATGCCATGAGCCACCCAACGGACCTCTCGTTCCGCTGCCACCACTCCAAACAGGAAACCACCCGAGTTCACCCAAACTGCGCTGTGGGAGCCTCCCACTGGCCCCACAGCTTTCTTCCTCCCTCCAGGTCATTCTTGGCTCTCCATAGCAACTGAGGCAACAGATTAAACAAACCTCAATCTGTCCCTCCCCCTACTTGAGAGTCCTAAGTATGTAGCATGTCCTTCACGGCTCTGATGCATGTTCTCCACTCTCCTCACCTCTGCACCATGCTCTTCCCTGCCTCACACCATCAGGCCCTGTTGTTGCCTCTTCTGGAAACACTCCCACCCAAGTCCTCCAGCCCCTTCACCACCTCTATTCCCACTCACCCTTTAAGCCTCACCACAAATGTCATTTCCTTAGGAAAGACTTCCTTGATGCTCCCAGGCAAGAAAGTACTTTGTGCTTTTCCTTCAAGTCATTGAGCAGGGCTGTGGTTGCCTCGTTATGTGTGTGATTGTTCCACAAGAATCTCGGCTAGGTGGGTCTCATCCATACCTCTATTCCTAGTGCCAGGTGCCATGCCTGGCATATAATAAGCACTCATGAGTCCTGGTAGGAAGAATCAGAAGACTAATAGCACGCAAATAAAAATACTAGTGCTAATAGTGCTAATAAGTAGGACTGGATATGAATGTAACTAAGAGAGCTGGGCCCTGTGGAAATACTTATGTAATAAGCAAAATAGCATTAATGAATATTTCCCATGTTACTTTTTTTTTTTTCCAGTGATGTTTCCATTCGTATTTTCTAGGAGGTTTGGTTTTGTTTTGTTTTTTTCAAGGAATTAAATGTACTGTCAGGAATATCTCCATTTCTTTTTCAGTTAGCAAATAAGCTGAGGAGAGTAATCTGTAGTACCCCTTATCTCTGTAAGGTTTTCCTGATGGAAATATGCCTCATTAGTGATTCTGCTGACCCGTCTATTAATTTCCAAAATGTCCAGCAGAGCCACTCATTACAGTGACGGCCACCAGGCCATTGGCACGCTCTCCCTCACGTGAACTTGCCTGACCTGTGTAACTGCTTCCTGGCCATTTTGTCACTTGTGACCTGTCTTCCGTCCCTTTCAGGGAGTACTAACTCATCACACTGCACTCAATATTGGGAATGTCAGCCCTTGGGCTCTAGGGCCCAGATTCATGCATGTGAGCAGCTTTATATTCCCAGAACTTGAAACTACAGTATTTTATTATTCATGTGGACTTTTCTTGACCCCAGGGAGGTAATCTCAGGTCCTGAGAAACATTCTGTTTTTAAAAAAAACACAAAACCAAACCAGGATTCCTATGTCTAAGGCAGTGTGAGAATGCTTGATGAATGAAGTCATGACCACACAGCAGCCTGGGAGTTCTTTGCCTGGAGGAAGGGTCCAAGTGACTGACCTGGACTAGGCTGCAAGCGCTCCGGGCGCGAAGTAGTATGTAGTATTGTGTGTTATGACAAGGGGTGCGCTGGTCTGGTAAAGAAACAGACTGTTCTTAAACGGTTGTAATATTTTGAAGTGACATGAATTGCTCTTCTAAGACAAAGTCTTATAGGACAGTAAATAAAATATATGAGAAACAACTCCAGGAAGAAGAGGACACCAGAAGCGCTCAAAGTAAAGATGACTGTGTCCCAGCTCACAAGTTCTTGGAAGTTACCTGTTGTTTAAAATCCTGGGCTGTACCTCCATGCTGTTACATAGATTAAGAATCATCCTCTCATTAGTCACCACGCTTAGCAATAAAATCCTAAGCCTGCTTTTAATTTTCTGTCTTAATTAAGACCTCATATTTGATTTTCTTCATTAAGAGATTGGTTTTTATAAAATAAGTTTATAAAATAGAATTAGTCTACAGATGTTCACCCTGCCTTCCTGTTAAGGGAACACAACAGCTCAGAGTGATGAGTGGGTTACTTACTGAAAGCCAGCAATGTTGTTCAGCATCTCATTTTTTAGAAATTCTGATTTACCTATTTATTTCTGGTTTGGATTTATTTCTTATAGATTAACTCATCCGTGCCATCCATGCCTGGAGAATTCATTCTTCCTGGTACATTTTAAAAGAAAGTAATAAGGCCACTAAAGGATAGACAGACTTTGCTCACTCTCTGAACAGACATTTTCATGAGCTTCCGGCTGGGGGTGCTACTCTGTTTACAACTCCCTATTTCTACTCTTTTGGCTCTTCTCTTATGTTTTTTGGCATTCCAAAATATATTATTCGTTCAGCTTTCTTGATATATAATGGCCTTGGTTGTATTTTTTAAGTTGATCTTGAAAAACACCTTAAAGAGATTTCTTAGACCTCCTTTTAATAATTTTCTTAAAGTAACTGATGACACAACATTGGTTTGGAATCAGTCATTCTTAAGCAGTACCCAGTCTAGTCAAGTTGATGTTTGACAATCATTACCCAAATGCCAGCAGTATAACAATGTAATATAAGTAGATCTCTCTCTTACTTATCCAAAGTCTTCAGCAGAGAGTATTGATATATTTTCCCATATGTGCTTCTTTCTTGTGGCACTTGTAATCTCTTCCTGGCATGATAGTTATTTGTGACATGTCTTCTGTCCCTTTCAGGGAGCTCTAAGCTCATCACACTGAACTTGTTATTGAGAGTGTCAGCCCTTGGGCTCTGGGGCCTAGATTCATGCATGTGAACAACTTTACATTCCCGGAATTTGAAACTACAGTGTTTTACGGAGAGAAAGTGTGCTGTCTCAGCAGAAAGGTTTGGATAGTTTGAATCTGGGGAAGAAAGGAATAACCTGAACTCAAAACCATAACCCGAGTCCTCAGCAGACGACGTTTACACAAATATGGCCAATATATCGAGTGCTTGAAACATAATGAAGACCTCAGAATTAATCAGATAGCTGTGCAGTTGACATGCTATGAAGGAAAAAACTTAACATGCAGGCGAGTATCACACCATGTGAATATAACTCATGTGGCAAAGTCTTCAATTGGAGATTATCACTGAAGGGTCAGCATAGAATTCATATGTAGAAAAATGAATTGCTGGATGGATGTAGGCAGACGTTTAGCAGCCTCTCCTCTCCCCCTTAGTAGCAGAGATTTCACACTGGAGAGGAGCTCTTTGACTATAATGAGAATGGGGAAATAGCCACAGCTCAGCTGACTCAGTCTGTGGTACTGGAGAGAACCCCTACAAATGTAATGAATGTGGCAAACTCTTCAGCCAGAGAGCTAACTTTTGTTTATATGAGAGAATTCACACAGGAGAAGAACCCTTTGCCTGTAATCAGTGTGGAAATGCCTCCAGTAACAACTTATCCTTTAAACAGCATGAGTGAATTCACACTGCAGAGAAACTACATGAATGTCATCTATGTGGTAAAGCCCTTAGCTGATGCTCTAAGCTTAGCCATCATGAGAACACATACTGGAGAGAAACCCTATACATGTAATGAATGTAGAAGAACTTTCAGCCTCAGAGCTGAGGCTTAGCCTTCAGCCAAAGCTCAAGCCTTGGAAGGCACAGAACACTGAGCAAAACAAGAAGGAGAACAGCAAGTCTTTACCAGGAGGAGGAAGCCATTTGAGAAATAACAGATAATTCATGTTAGAGAAGCAATTCAATGAAGTAAATAGGAGAAACCCTTTCCTCACAGAGTAGCATTCCAGGACATGTGAGGATTCTCACTGTATTAAACACTCAGTATCGTGAATGAAGGAAAGTCTTCAGTGACCACACATACCTTAGTCAGCCTTCAAGTTCTCACACTGGGGAGTCCCTCAGCCTTCAATCCAAGTAGAAATGCCTTTAACTGCAGTTTATATAAGAAAACTCAGACTGGAGAACAAAACTATCAAGAACCCTTAGAATACAATTCAACATATAATTTAGACTTTTGGCAAATGACATGGCACTGAAAATAATGTAGTGTAAAAATGCAGAACTGTAACGCATTCTTGGAAATGTAGAATGCAGAATTTGGTAAAACGTAATAGGCAGTAAGATAATCCCTCCTCAGCGGATTAATAAAAGTTGTTGATAAAAAATCTGATACATTGGTATTTGTCTTCAAAAAATCATGAAACGTTATGCTGAGTAATCAGGCCATTTTCCCTTTGTTACATCACTGTTGAAAGCTGATCAGTTTCTATTCTTTATGCAGCTCTAAATGTATTTACAAAGACTGTTCAATCAGAAAACAACTTTTAATGTAACTGAAAAGTGTAGAACACAAAATAATGTGTTCTAATGATTATATTAGTGTTGAAATATGTATCTACATGGCAAAGGTGAATGGAAACATGGACAAACACTATGTGATTCAGATATCTCAGGTATGTGAGTGGTATACATGCCCTACTTTATAAGACACTAAAAACAAACAAAGGCTTGAAATAGAAAAATATGCCTAAAAGGATTGAATCAAATGTCCAATATGGCTGAAATGTTGAGTCCTAGAGGGAGAAAAGAGATGAAAGCCTTGTATACCTTTTTCTTAAAGGCAAGGGGAAACTCTTACAGGGTCTTAAGCAACAAGTAAGACAATGAGATTTGGGGGAGGGCACACTAGCTACCATGTGGAGACTGACTTGGCTTGGAGGGGAATAGAACTAGAAGAAGGAGTACCATTTAGGTAACTCCTGCAATAACACAGACATGAGCCAGTGACCCAGACTAAGATGATGACAGTGAGGAGTGAAAGGAGAGCACAGATTTAACAGATTTGTGGATGGTAGTCTCTACAAGACTTAGACATTGAATTTCCAGGAGATAAAGGACTCAAGAATGAGATCTCGGTTTCCGGCTTTAGAAACTGTCCAGGATAGAGGGAAGTACCCTTTAAGGATCCAGGGAACATTGGAGAACCAGATTTGGTAGAGAAGGTGAGTTCAGTTATGAATGTTTTGAGTTTGTGTCTGTTAGGTTTTCCAATCCATAAAGTGATTATATATTTGTCAAATAACTGATGTCTGAAGCCACAAGATGGCAGAGACCACCCAGTAAAGTGAGAGTATTTGAAAGCCAGTGGGCCAAGGATCAACTCTGAGAAACCCCAACATAAGGGAAGGGGAGGAGGAAAAGGAAGCTACAGGTGAGATGGAAAGAAGTGGCCACAGGAGACGGGGCCTCAGAAGCCAAAGGATGGTGGGAGTGGTCACCTTGGTCAGACACTCTGGAGAAGTCAGGATGGAATGAGCTGAATTGCATGATGTCTGTGTTACTGGTGATCTTCACCCAGACTGTTTTAGTGGAGCAAGAGAAGCAGAGACAGTGCAGAGCACCAGAGGTGAGAAAATGCAGTCAGTGCATGTCGGCGCCCTTCCAGTAATTTGGTGGGGAAGAGAGGAGAGAGGTCAGGTGGCAATTAAAGTGGTGCTGGAGTTGAGAAATGATGTTTTTTTAGATGGGAAATGGGGAAGCATACTTAAATGATGAGAAAGGGCCAGCAAAGAAGACCCGGTTCGAGAAAGACTGGGGAGAGAGGAGATAATTGATAGAATAAGGTCCTGAGGAAGTCAGAAAGGGATCTAGAGCACATCATGGTCCTCTTTTTTTTTTTTTGTCGTGGGCTCAATAGAAAACTTGATGGGTTTGTAGACTTGTGGGTTCGTAGAGAACCAGGGCAGCTGCCACAGAGGGAGAAAGGGTTTTGATCTTTTGCTAAGAGGGTAGTTGGATGTAGAACCTAATGTGGGTTGAAAATAAGTCAAAGCAGGAGAACGCTGATAGAGAACAATAAGGAAAAAATCACTTAATAAACCTGTAGAAGTTGAAAAATTGGTGTGATTGGATAAATGACCCAAAAAGATAGGCAGTTGTGTTCAGAGAGCAGGCTGCCTGTTTCAGAGGTAGAGTAGTTCTAGGTCATGACGCAGCCCAGGGTGTGCTCACGGGGGTGGTGGGGAAGGACATCGGAGATGAGGAGACCAACTCCTGGGATGCTGGGATCCACGGGCCATGGGGCAAGGATGTCCCAACAGTGATGGCAGACGGTGTGGAGAGTGACCCAGGTGCCGAAGTCATAAAAAAATAAACGTAAAAGGAGAGTGACCAGGAGTTTAACAGCTAGAAGAAATGGTAGAGGGCAATTATCTTCTACCATTGGCTCCAACCCCTCCACCAGTAATATCCCTCATCCTCTCCTCTTCCCCCCAAAATATATTCTCTCAGCAAATGCATTACCGGTTATGCAAAAGTGACTTCAAAACAAGTCTACTAGCAGGAGTGCTAGGAAGCTATGTAGAAATGTCTGAGAAAAAGGGGTTAAGTGGGAGGTTGAGTCAAGGAGGAGAATTCATAGGAGGGCAGTATTGGGGGGAATACCAAAGAGGATTGATGGTGTAAAGGATGTATATTTTGGATGATAATAGAGGAAAGCATAATTGGAGGTGGTGGTTTTAGCTGGCTTTTTGGGCTAAAAAGCCCTGCCAGTGCCCTCTATACATAAAAACATAAATAAGTAGAATACTTGGATGGAAACCCTGGGAAAGAGGTGAAATGGGAGGCGTGTGGTGTGAGTGTGTGAGTGTGAGTGTGTGGGTGTGCACATTTGCTGCCAGTCGAATTGGGGTGGAGGTTAGAGGAACTCTTCTTTGTGGTGCATGAGTATAAATATCGCTATGCTGTGATCTTAATTTTGAATCTTTCATTATGGCTTATGCATTTTCATTTCTTTAGGCATCTAATTGAAATAATTCTCTCATTGATGTCATTGTTCTGTAAGAAATTGATTCCTAGAAATTGATGGGAAATGTTACTGTATGTTCTAGCATTAAGCCACTAATAGTAGACATCATCCATTTCGGGACTTCTAGGTGCCAGGCACTCAGCTAGCCATGGGGTTACGAAGATAAACATGGATTACAGCTTATTTTGTATAAGTTCTTTTAAATAATACATTAATACCCTAAATTCATTAATCACATTTTCTCACAACCTTCAAAAAATATTGATTTGATAGAAGTAGACATCCTACTGACCAGACACTACATTATGATTAAAACTATTGAAGAGCTTCCAGGTTTAAAAAAAAAAAATCTAATAGCTACTTCCAAATATTACTTTGTTCATTTTTCCTCATCTGTTTATTTTCATTTGTTACATCCCTTAAATTCTTTCTGATTAGGTACTTAATACATATTTGGGGTTTTGTTTTGTTTTTTTAAGATTTTATTTATTTGAGAGAGAGAGAGAGCACGAGCAGGTGGGAAAGGCAGAGGGAGAAACAGATTCCCTGCCGAGCATGGAGTCCGATGGAGGACTCCATCCCAGGACCCGAGATCATGACCTGAGCTTAACCAACTGAGCCACCCAGGCGCCTCTCAATAAATGTTTGTTAAATGCAAAAGTGTAGAGGAGTACCCTGCCATCTGAATTTATCGCCACTGTTTCTAACCACCACACTTGTTTTAAAGAAATAACAATACATGTGCAGTACTAGAGAACATATTACATGGTTTTTCATCTTAAATATAAACTACTTGATAAAGTCAGTAATGAAAAGTATATTTGCTAGTCTGGATCATGCAGTGGAATCTCAGATTTCTTCAAATCCTGCTGCTAGGGCTGGGACTTCTTCCACATGGTACAGTTGAAGAAGAAAACAATGTTAACCATTAACACACTAGTGAGATCGAATGTGTCCACTTACACGAAAGGCTCTCTTCTCCCTGTCTTCCCACCACTCCAGACCTGGTGGGGGAAACCCTGGAAATAGCTCTCCACATGACACGTATTCTCAGAGATCTGAATCATGCCTGGATCTAAGAAATGTGTAATTTCTTTGTAATGGTCCTTCAGAGAGTATCGCCTCACTCCACCAAAGATTGCTTCAAAGTACCCAGAGTAGCAGGATCAATGTGTGAAATTTCATTGTGTACTTATATTTTCTTTATAGGATAAAGATGCACAGAAAGAAGTGAAAAAAATAAGCACTTCCTTGAAGAGGTAAATAGAAGAACTTACTCTTCAGCAAATCAGATGTGGTCTACTAAACTTTAATCCAAGTTGTGTTTTTTTATTATCCTTTTTTCTTCTTTGACGTAAGGGTAGTATGCTCAGATTTGAAGGTAAAACCACATTTCTGCAGAGTGCATTCCAATAGTAGCATGACAAAACTAATCATGTTGTTGGCAGAAATCAAGTTCCCATAATGTCAGTACAAAATTATCTTTAAACATGTATGATTTATATTTTTCCTATCAATTAGCTACAGTCTTCAGAGTATTTCTTTAAATAAAATATTTAAATCAATTCAATAAAGTAAACTGCTTCAATGGAGACTTTACAAAACAAAATTTCATTAATGTGGATAAAAAAAGGGAAAAACGGGCAGAGGTCATGAACAAGTTGTTGACAGAAGAGGAAAAACGAAAGAGTAAACACATGGTAACTAGTAATCGGAAATGTGAATAAAATTACAGTAAGATACTGTTTTGTCATCAAATTAGCAAGGATTTTTTTCTTTCAAGAGATATTCAGTGCTGGTAATGATGCCCACAAGTTGGAACATTCTCAACCACAGCTGGTGAGAGGGTATTTTGACACAAACATTTGGTAAAATGTGTCCTGAGCCTTAAAAATGTATTAATTCTTGAATCTTGTAATGTCATTTCAGGGGAATAGTCCTAAGGAGAAAAGGACAATTATTTATGCACAAATGTTTATAACAGCATTATTTATTATAGCAGAACACTATGTCCAACAATAAAAAAGCAGTTAACCATATTAGAATCTAACCATATTAAAATATAACTACAACAGGATATTATTTTGGCATTGAAAAAATTACCGAAATTGTGCAATGCACAAAGCATCTTAAGTGCAAGTACAAGGCAAAGTAGTGTATACATATCATCTCAGCTATATGAAAATGTGTGCAGAAAAACATCAATTGGAAAGACACTAATCTGGTAGCAGTTCATATTTCTGTGGAGTTGTGTTTTATTTCTTCTATTTCCCAATTTTTAATAAACTAAAAGGATTTTTTTCATTGAACTTAGCTAGCAGTGATCTGTAAAGATTCCTCACTACACTTTAACCAGCCTCATCCTGGAAATCAGATCAAAACTTGAAATTCCTTCATGCTATCCCAAATATATGCATGCATTTATACACTCAAGATTTCAAGCCCTGGCCTAGAGATGCCATTTAATCAAACTGAGCTAGTTCCTCTCTCTTTTACACTGACCCATGGAGATACCTGAATCGGTTTGACTGATTCTTGTCCAAACTCTGACACCTGGTCTAATGTTGACAGCGCTGGCTGGAAGGGACAGGAGTCTGGCAGTTTCCTGCACAGATAAGCGGTGTCCACAGGCTATAGGATGCCTCTGGCTCTCTCTGAACAGCTCCAAGAATGTGCCAGTTGAGACAGGTGATTGTCACTAACAGCAAATGAGAGAATCAACCACGTTGTGGGAGCAGCTCATTCCAGCAGAGAGCAGTGCAAAGACTTCTGCTAGGAATTATGAGGGACATCTAACCGATCTCCGTTTGTTTTAACAAAATTCCTCTTTGGTCCCTGGAGTCAATATGTTACAATGGGAGTGTAACACTCCCAAAAGTTACTTGAACCTTTAAAGCATTAGGAATTGCTGGCACATTTGACAATTTCTCCAGTAGGATGTTAGCAGAGGAAATCTCCCTCCCCATCATGGTTATACTGGGTCCCCTTCAAATGAACATTAAAGCCCGGCTGTCTAGGTCACAATGGAACAGTCTCCACATTAAATCTGCCCCCTTTTAAAAGCTGAGTATTTTTCTCAGATGGCAGCACTATTTGTAGTTTGGTATACTTACTCCAGGGAATTTCCCACAAAGTGAGTCATGTGAACTGACTGTAGCTTGCTTTCTATGGTTGCTTCACTCGCCATTTGTGCTATTGATTTGGGAGAAGACACTATGTCTCCAGAGCACTTCCGAAACGATCCTGCGGGGTCTCTAAGGCCAAGCCAGTGGTGCGCCGTCCACCACAACAAAATACACCAACTCCTAACCTTTCAAGAGACTTGCCGCACAGCTTTGAAAAGGGGAGGTTCTGATCCAGAACTTCAAATATATTCAATTTCAGAAGATAATAAACTGCATGTTAAAATTTCTCATAAAACGTTAAAGAAGTCAGCGTTCTGCTAAAATTTTAGCAATCGTCCTATCAATGTAATTTGCAAGCTTAGTTATCTTTCTTACTAAATAACGAATGACCTTCGCTGGAACATGAAAAACTCCATTGTGCCTAACAGTGGTCCAAAAGCCTTTCATGTGATAATATGGGTATAATTTTGAATTATAAAAAGCAGTGTTAACAGCTGGATGGGACCGTGGAGACAGTCTTCTAGACCAGCCTTCTCATTTTCCCCCGGAAACAGTCTAAGCTCTGATGCGTAAACCACATGGAAGGGGTCAGGGAGCTGGGGACTGGGGACTGGCCGAGCCAGGACCAGGTTCCAACTCGGAATCTCGTGCCTTCTGCCCTCTTCTCTGAGCCCAGGGCTTTTTATGTTCAATTGATTGAAGCCCAGCATGTCTGTTGTAGATTAGGGGCTCTGGGAACAGTAATACTGCTTGGCATTAACCCATGGTTCTGCCTGTTTTAAGTGCTTTACCTACATCAACTCACTTAAATGTCACAGTGGCCCGAGAAGAAGGAACTTTTGTTTCACTCTATTTACAGACAGGGCAGCTAAAGCAGGAGATATTAAATACGATATGGAGCACAGCATGAGATTTGAACTTGGGCAGTCTGCTCCAGTCCGTGCTGTAGTCTGAACCACCGTGCAATCCTGCCAGCAAATGGGGGGTCAAGGGGATGTGGGGTTAAAAGACAAAAGGTGGAAGGAGAGAAGGGGGAAAAGGACAGGAAAGGAAGAAAGGGTTTATTAAGAAAGGAATGGTAGAGAGAGATGGTAAGGAAAGAAGGAAAAGAAGAGAACAAAGGCAAAGAAAAATCCTTGTATTTTTTGGATATTGATACCCATTTTCTGGTTTCACATATATTTCCAACAACCTGTTGTGTATCTTGCCTTATATTAAGTCTGTTTTCATATTCCCCCCTTCTTTCCCAAGATAAGGAAGCAAGAAAAAAGGAGGTGGTGAAACCTGCTTTCAATGACTCGCTCCCCTCGATCTGTGTGGCGGGAGAGCCTCAGGAGAAACTTTATGACCTATTGTTGGGCAGTTAACAAGAATATTTCATGTCACAGTTAAAGACAAGGTCACATTTTAGAACCAAGTATCATTAATATCTTGATGCTCCATGACTTTTGCAGCTCCCAAACCAGGATTTTGCTCTAGGTGCCCGAAGTCACATCATTAAGTTCTAAAAATAGCTTTACTGAGGTGTAATTGACATACCAAAATGCACATATTTAAGGTGGATACTTGATGTGTTTTGAGATATATATAGATATAGATACAGATATATAAATATATCCCTGAAACCATCATCACAAGATAACGGACATTTCCATCCCCCCAAAAGTTTCTTCACACCCTTTGCAACCCCTCCCTCCTGACTCTCCCTGTACCTCCCATCCCCAAACAACCGCTGACCTGCCTTCTTGTCATCATAGATTGCGTTTTCTGGACTTTTATATAATTGGGATTGTACATTATGTTTTCTCTTTTTTTGTCTGATTTCTTTCACTCAACAAAATTATTTTTGAGATCATTCATCTCGTCGTGTATACTAAGAGTTCATTCCTTTTTATTGCTGGGGGTATTTTATTACATGGATATACCAGAGTTGTTTCTCTCCCTTCACCTGTTGATGAACATTTGGGGAGTTTCCAGTATTTGATTATTACAAACAAATCTATGAATATTCATATAAATTCTTTAAATGGACATATGCTTTCATTTCCCTTGGATAAATACGTAGGAATAGAATGTCTGAATCATGTGATCTATGTTTAGCATTTTATTTTTTTATTTTTTTAGCTCTCAAGTTATTTTATTTATTTTTTACTTTTTTATAATTTTTTTTATCGTGTTATGTTAGTCACCATACAAAACATCATTAGTTTTTGATGTAGTGATCCACGATTCATTGTTTTCATATAACACCTTGTGCTCCAAGCAATATGTGCCCTCCTTAATAACCCATCACCGGGCTCACATATCCCCCCACTCTCCTCCCCTCTAAAACCCTCAGTTTGATTCCTGGAGTCCGTAGTCTCTCATGGTTCATCTCCCTCTCTGATTTCCCCCCTTCATCTTCCCTTCCTTCTCCTAATGTCCTCCATGCTATTCCTTACGTTCCACAGATCAGTGAAACCATATGATAATTGTCTTTCTCTGTTTGACTTATTTCACTTAGCATAATCTCCTCCAGTCCCATCCATGTTGATGTCAAAGTTGGGTATTCATCCTTTCTGATGGCTGAGTAATATTCCGTTGCATGTATGGACCACATCTTCTTTATCCATTCATCTGTTGAAGGGCATCTCGGCTCCTTCCACAGTTTGGCTATTGTGGACATTGTTGCTATGAACATTGGGGTGCAGGTGACCCTTCTTTTCTGCATCTGTATCTTTGGGGTAAATACCCAGTAGTGCAATTGCTGGGTCATAGGGTAGCTCTATTTTTAACGTCTTGAGGAACCTCCATACTGTTTTTCAGAGTGGCTGCACCAACTTGCATTCCCACCAGCAGTGTAAGAGGGTTCCCCTTTCTCCACATCCTCTCAGACATTTGTTGTTTCTTGCCTTGTCAATTTTTGCTGTTCTAACTGGTGTAAGGTGGTATCTCGATGTGGCTTTGATTTGAATTTCCCTGATGGCTAATGATGTTTAGCATTTTAAAAAAGAGTCAAACTGTTTTCCAAAGTGGTTATCCCATTTTATATTCCCACCAGCTATGAATGAGAGTTCCACTTCCTGCACCTTTTTTTTTTTAATTTTATTTTTATTTATTTGAGAGAGACAATGAGACAGAGAGCATGAGAGGGAGGAGGGTCAGAGGGAGAAGCAGACTCCCCGCTGATCAGGGAGCCCGATGCGGGACTTGATCCCGGGACTCCAAGATCATGACCTGAGCCGAAGGCAGTCGCTTAATCAACTGAGCCACCCAGGCGCCCCTCCTGCACCTTCTTAACAACATTTGGTATCGTCATTCTCCAAAATTTTAGCTACTGTTCTGTGTGTAGAGATATCTAATTGGGGTTTTAGTTTGCATTTCCCTAATGGCAAATTACATTGAGCATATTTTCATGTGCTTATTTGCCATTCGTATATCTTTGGTGAAGTATTTTTCAAAATTTTTGTCCATTATCTTAATTGAGATACTAGTTTTCTTTTTTATTGAATTTTGAGAGTTCTTTATATATTCTGTATGATAGAAGTCCTTTATTAGATAGGTAATTTGCCAATGTTTTCTCTCTGTCTGTGGCTTTTAATTTCCTTAACAGTGTCTTTGACAGGACAAAAGTTTTTCATTTTGATGAGTCAATTTATACTTTCATGTATATTGTTTTTGGTGGTGTATCTAAAGATCCTTGCTTAATCTGAGGTCATAAAAATTCTCTCCTGTATTTTCTTCTAAAAATTTTATACCTAGGGTTTTACATTTAAGCCTGTGGTCCATTCTGGGTTAATTTTTGTATATGGCATGAGGTAGGGATTGAAGTTCATTCATTGTGTATGTGGATACACAATTGTTCTAGCACCATCTGTTGAAAAGACTTGTTCCCCCACTGAGTTGCCTTTGCACCTTTGTCAAAAATCAGTTTTCCATATATGTATGGTTTCTATTTTGTTCCATCGATCTATTCATTAGTATTACCGCCAACACCACACTGTTGATTACTGTACTTTTATATTATCTTGAAATCAGATATTGTTATTCCTTCAGCTTTGTTTCTTCTCAAACTTGATTTGGCTATTCTAGCTTCTTTGCATTTCCATCTGAATTTTAGAATCAGTTTTTTAATTTCTAAAAAAAAAATCTAGCTAGAATTTTGATTGGCATTTTGTTGACCAGTTTGTCTCCTCAACTCAAGGAGATTGTGGGACTCCTCTCAGGCTCCCCTTATGTGCATTGTTGCCTGGAAACTCTCTCAAGGCAGTAACCCCGGGGAATTGTAGGGCTCACCTTGTTTGTTACAGTCTCAGGAATTACTGTCCTTTCTTTCCCACTGTCCAGTATCTTGAAAACCATTGATTCATACATTTCGTCCATGTTTTGGATTTTGAAGAACAGAAATTGTAACTTCAGGGACTTGTCATTCTGGAGCACTTTCTAATCCTCTAAACCATTATTTTGTATACAACAAACTCAAACATATTAAATTGCTTTTTAAAACAAGTTTCTATAATGTTCAAATGTATCCATTCTATAATATAAGACAAGTTGAACAATTGTACTATGAAATTAATTATTTAATTAGACTTTGGTTACAACTCAGATAATTTGTTTTTAAACAGCATTCTTAAGCGTTGGCAAATAAAGTTTGCATATGAAGAATTAAATTATACCTTTCTTCCTTCTTCAATACTTTACATTTACACAACCCAGCGAATTTAAATTTGGGAAATTTGACTGGGGAAAAGAATCTGCTAAAAATTATAAGTAGAAACAGCATTAGGAATTATTAATGTCACTTAGCCGTGCTGTTCACAGAGCCCTAAGTGGGCAGCCACTTCCTGTCAGGTGGACTAGTCGCACCGTGGTGTGTATGAAATTCATCTGGAGCCCAAAGTTGGCTGTCCTAATTTTTTTTTTTTTTTTTTTTTAGATTTTTATTTATTTATTCATGAGAGACAGAGAGAGAGGCAGAGGGAGAAGCAGGCTCCCAAGGAGCAGAGAGCCCGATGCGGGACTCGATCCCAGGACCCTGGGATCATGACCTGAGCCGAAGGCAGACGCCCAACCATCTGAGCCACCCAGGCGCCCGGCTGTCCTAATTTTTAAAAGGTCCCAGTCAGGGGCACTTGGGTGGCTCAGTCGGTTAAGTGTTCAACTCTTGATTTCGGCTCAGGTCATGATCTCAGGGTCCTGCAATCAAGCCCCGCATTGCGGACATCTCTCTCCCCACTCCAGGCCTGGCTCAAGTGACAGAAACTCCACCATAAAACCTTCCTGATCCACATAACTAGATGTGCTCTCTCCTTCCTCAAAATAACAAGGCACTTTTTGTGTCCTTTGTGAGCCTGACCAGCCATCAGATCTTCAGCAAGGCGAGGACAAGAACCAGGTATTCGTCACTTTTGTATGCTCTGTCTAGCCATATGCACTCAATTAACATGTGTTCAACTAAATCAAACAACTCAAGGGGCACCTGGGTGGCTCAGATGGTTAAGCGTCTGCCTTCAGCTCAGGTCATGATTCCAGGGTCCTGGGATCGAGCCCCACATCGGGCTCCTGGCTCAGCGAGGAGCCTGTTTCTCCCTCTCCCTCTCTGTCTCTCTCCCTGCTCATGCTTTCTCTCTCTCTCTCTCTCTCTGTATCTCTGTGTCTCAAATGAATAAATAAAATCTTTAATAAATAAATAAATAAATAAATAAATAAATAAATAAATAAATAAATAAATAAAACAACTCAAGAAACACAAAAGCACTTCACAGCTCCTACAGTTCCTAAAAGAGAAAATTAAGGGTCATTTCTACCCTCGGAGATGATGTGGGAGCGAGCAGAAGGAAGGAGGGGCAAGCAGGGCAGGAAATGGAGCCACCCTGCAGCTCAGGGGCTAAGCCTGAGGCAGTAAGCTCGAGGCAATGCCAAGATCAGCCCTTGACTTCAAATTCCTAGTACTCTCTTTCTCCCCTAAAAACAACACAGACACGTGGACGTTCCATTTTATTTTTTACTACTGCCTGCATTGAATGGAATATGGACCATATACTAGACTTAATCATTGTGGCATTTCTAGGACCCAGTTGTTGTTTTTTTCTTTTTGAAATTTTAATTCATATTCCATTTCCAGGCTTCAGTTTGTAGTCTCTTGGTTTAGTAATAAAGTAACTCCTGCCGTCCCCCAGTGTGGAACTTAAAACAATCTAGAGAGGTGACAGAGGACTGTTCCTGACAACCTAGTGACAGTGAGCACTGCTCTTGGAGGACACCTAGCCCTTGAGCTTGCTGCTAACAGATTGGAAAATTTTAAAATGAGATGATTTTTATTGCTTTAGGGACCAGTCCTCCTGCATGTACATCTAGTGATAACACATATACTATGTTTATAACATTGTAAAAGTTGTCTTTTAAATGCAAAAAAGTCTCTGCTTTATATTCATATCAAACTTCCGCTTTTTCAAAGTGCTAGCACCAGATGTAACATTTCAGTGCAAACTTATTACTTGCTGAAATTGGGAAGGACATGGTGCCATCTTAACTTGCCTGTGAGGGAACTGGAACGAGGTTAGATTTGCTGGAGGTCACATACCTAGCTCATGAGAGAGTGGAGCCTGGACCCAGTGAGGGAGGAAATCATATTCAGATCCATACAATCAGCCTTAAACCATTTTAGATTTATTGTACTTAGGAACTCTTTCTTTTTCCTTTGTTTTTATTTACCTAAAAAGTGCCTATAGCAGTCTCCTTTATTTGTAAAAACAAAGACTTCTGGAAGTTCGTGTAATTGTTAACTTAGCCAACGACACACAAGTATCTCCCACAGTGGGGGAAATGGTTCATTGGAAAGGAAAACAGTAATTAAGGTGGGCTTTGGATAGGATTTGGATGTCCATAGAATATAAATTCATGGGAATGTCCTGGAAAGGTGCCTTACTCTATTTAGGGAACAATTTGCATACATCTGGTTGTGGTAATTTCTCTACAAGATGCTGCTCACAGTCACACTTTGTTTCCGGTTTAATTTCAGTGTAATTATGTGAATCATCACTGTTCCACAACTATAATTTACATTTCAGAACAGACTTAGTGGAGATTATGATCTGTCTCACAGTTGCAAATCTCCCCTCCCCAAATCTAGACTGTTCCAATGTGGCTCACTGAGTTGGCTGAGAAGCTTGGGGGTGAGGGGAAGTTTATTTGGATTTTCCCAAACTCAGCCATGTATTATGAACAGCCGGTATCTTTACAAAGAGGATAACTTGCTGGGGGTGCAGACGCAAAAGCTGCCCACCTCCTTCTGACCTCCCACCTTGTCTCAGACCGGAAATGCTCTCCAAGCAGGGACCCTCTTCAAGATGCACAGGGCCCCCGAAGAATGCTCTTCCGAACCACAGTTAGCTAGACTCCCAACTTAAGTTTCTTGTCCAAGGGAGGAGCCAGTGAACTGAGTTGGGTCTCAAAAGCAGCATCCAACCAAGCACACTGTGCACCGTGCCTGCCAGGCTCTGACTCAGCCTCCACCCTTGAACAGCACTGTAGCAGATGTGGGGCCGAGCTGCTCACTGTCCATCACCCCCAGGCATTTCTCACAAGTGAGTGTGACCTCTCACTGGTGCCCCTGTCCTGAAAGCCCATTCATCAGAGGAGGGGCCTCCTCCTTCTCTTCTTACATCAGCGTCATTGAGGTATACATTACATACAACCAAATGCATTCATTTTAAGTGTCAAGTGTGATGCATCAGGACGAATTCATACACCAGTTTAAGCCCTACCACATTCGAGATATAAAATAGGTGCATCTCTCCAGAAAGTTCCCTTGGGTCCCTTCCCACTCCATCTCTGGCCCGCACCCCGGTCTCAGGCAACCGCAACCACTTTCTGGTGCTATAGGTTAATTGTTTTTGAGCATATCACATAAATGGAATCATTCCTTCTCTGAGCACATTTTTGAGATCCATCCACGTTATTTGGTGTATCAGTAGTTCATCCCATTGTGTGGCTGTGTAATACTGCATAACCCGAATGTCATAAATCGCTTATCAGTTCACCTATTCGGGATTGTTTGCAGTTTGGGGCTATTATGAATGAAGCTGATGTGAACATTCATATACTAGTCTTTCAAGGACATGTTTTTATTTGGAAGGAGGAGGCAAAAACCTAGGCATGAAGTTGTCGCATGTTCGATTTATGAAAAACTGCCACACTGCTTTTCCAAGGGCAGCGCCATTTTGCATTGTCCTCAGAAATGAAGGAGAGTTCCAGTTGTTGCACATCCTCACCAACACTTGGCACAGTCAGCCTGTCGTTAATTTTAGCCATTCTAACAGAAGTGTGGTGGCACTGCATTGTGGTTTTAATTTGCACTTTGCTGACTAATGACTGAGCATCTTTTCATGGGCTCATTGGGTATCTTTCTTCCTTGCCTCGCTCTGACTAGCAGATGGCACTAAACTCAATAATCCTACAGCCAAAAACATCCTTCTCACCTGCTGGTAGGTTTCACTTTTTCCTTCTTGCCCTAACACTGACAGCACATAAGGAAGCTGACAGGAGCTCTGATTTGCCTCCCATCCCGGGACGAGGTCATAAAAACAGACCTTCAGAAACCCCACGGAAATAAAGGTGAGCAGCCAGATTGAGCCTGTGACATTGGAACAAAGTTGGGAGAAGGAAGATGAATTTACGTCCCTCTTCCCCCCTTTGCTCCACTATACTTACAGGAACCCCCACTGATACAATCCTGACAACCAGTCATGAGTTTTCTGACCTCTTGTAACACAGTCCACGCTTCTGATTTCGTTATTCAATTCTGTATTTTTTAAAAGATTTTATTTATTTATTTGAGAGAGAGCAAAAGCGAGAGAGAGCACAGAGGGAGAAGGAGAAGCAGACTCACCGCAGAGCAGAGAGCTTGATGCGGGGCCCGATCCCAGGACCCAGCTCAGGTCATGAGCTGAAGGCAGATGCTTAACCGACTGAGCCACCCAGGTGCCCCACAATTCTGAATTTCTTTGAAATGTTATTGAATCCGTATGCACATGTAGTCACTCCTTAAATAGATTAAAAGGCACTCCATTTTATCTTGCTTTTGTGTTCCCATGGTGCTCAATGAGTACTTTTAAAGTTGAATTAAATTTGCAATTTTCAACATATATGTTTATTTTATATATATATATACACACATATATAAACATGTATGTATATGTAAATGTATATATTTAGAGAGAGAGAGAGGAAAAGGGAAGGAGAGAGAGAAAAGAAGGAAGAGAGGGAGGGAGGGAGGGACATGGAGAGAAGGAAGGAGACTGAGATTGAACTTACTCTAGATTATAGAGTATTCATTCTATGTGGACCCAAACTTTTTATCTCCAGGACTTGACAAGATTCCTCCCCCAACTCCCTACTCTTGTTGACAATGTAAAACAAACCACAGTTAGCCTGGGAATTATCTTTATGGAATAAATCAGCATATTGTTTTGAGTTTTTGCACTGCATGTATTAATTTAAAAAGAACACGTCTTGGTTCAGTAAAAATTTGCAGAAAGCCAGACATCCTATAAAAAGAATTTGTTGTTTCAGATGTTTATCCCTCTAACCATCTTTTTCTTTTTTATGACTACAAAGAACAATTGTGTTTCTTTACTTGTCAGTAATCATCTACTCAAGAAGACTTCTGGCAGTGGCCCCGACAGGAAGTCTCACTGTGCTGAAGCAATGAGTCTTTATGAGGTCTGGTTCCTTCCCATCCTTTGAGTGGTCTGCCCATAGATATGTCACCACCTTGCCTCTGCCAGAAAGAGCGTCTTTCAACCAGGACACTCTGTTTGTCCAAGGCATGCTTCAGAGTAGCAGGACCCAGGCTACATAGGCCCACCCTCCATCCCTCCTCTGTCATATTATGGTGCCTCCACGATGGGGGGTGTGGCTGGGGAAACCCAGCATGTCGCTGCTTCCCTGAAACTATCTGATGTAGAGGAAGACATTCAGAGGGCCATAGAAATCAGACTTTTTCAGAGGTGAGCTAAGACCTTCCAATGATTGATGCTTAGTTAGCCAATCTTCCATCAACTAATAAGATAACCAGTATCCATAACGATGAACCTAAAGCATTCAAGATCCTCAAGTGCCTTCTGCATTTAAAAAAAAAAAAAAGGCTAAACTATATGTGGTAAATGTTAATATTTTAATATAAGTAATTTTACTGCAATCTTGTAAGCCCATTGGTGTCCAAACTTTTTTGATTGCATGCTTGATTCAATCAGTTTTTAAAAGTTGGCATCCCCCAACATATTTACATTCATTTATTTATAAATTACAAATATTAAAACTCTATTAAAATATTCAGGATAAAACATACACACATAGAACTTTTCAAAGTATAGGATAGCCTCCTTTCTTGATTAAAAAAGAAATTCTTTAAAAAAAAGAAATAAAAAGATACTTTCTTAAAATGATAAAAGATATTTATTTGAGTCTATCATGCTACTAATTTAGAATTTAGAAACATTTGTACTGAAGTCAGGGATAAGACAGGATGATATCATTACTATTATTTAATATTATTCTGGAGGCACTAGCTCTAATTTTTGAAGATTTTATTTATCGGGGCTCCTGAGTGGCTCAGTCAGTTAAGCAGCTGCCTTTGGCTTGGGTCATGATCCCAGGGTCCTGAGATGGAGCCCCATACTGGGCTCCCTGCTCAGCAGGGGGCCTGCTTCTCCCTCTGTCCCTCCCTCCCCCAGCTTGGTCTCTCTCTCTCTCTCTGTCCCTCATTCTCTCTCAAATAAATAAATTAATCAATTAATTAATTTAGAGAACATGAGCAGGGGATGGGCAGAGGGAGAGAGACAGAGAATCTCAAGCAGACTCCAGGCTGAGTACAGAGCCCCATGTGGGGCTTGATCTCACCACCCCAAGATCATGACCTGAGCAGAAATCAAGAGTTGGACACTTAGCCAACTGAGCCACCCAGGCGCCCTGGTACTAGCTCTAATTTAAAAAGGCAAGTAAATTACAGAGTCCATTTGGAAGTAATATATTAACAGAGTATAATAAATATCTTATTTATGTAGGTAAATCAAACTATATACACAAAAACCTGAGAAATAGCTGCAAAACTATTTTCAAACATAAGAGAGTTTACTAAGACAGTGCGGTGTGTAGAGATCAAGAGCCAGGTCGGAGATGTAATGGAAGGTGAGGCATTATCTACCACAACCACAAGACCGAGTCAAATCTCTAGGAGTCAACGTAAGAACTGTGCCTGATACACAGCAGAAATCTAAGGGCCTCAAGGGGGTGAACAAGTAGAAAGACCTACTATATTTTGACTAAGAAAACAGCATCCTGAAGTTCCCAAAGCTTCCTCAGTTAATCTACAGATTTAGCGTAATTCCCATTAAAATGCCAACAAGATTCTTTTTGTATCCTAAGATTCAAATAGAAAAACAACAGCAAGAATAATTGTGGAGACTCTGAAAAGACAAGGAAGGAAGGGCAAGCATACCAACCCGATAAAAAAAAATGTAGTATGAAGCTCTAAGAATTAAAGCAGTATTGCATGGAGCCCTGGGTGTTATGCACAAACAATGAATCATGGAACACTACATCAAAAACTAATGATGTAATGTATGGGCTGTGAGCTCCTTGCTGGGCCTGTCTCTGCAGATACTCGCTCAACAACAGGCACTGACCGCATTCTTACATGTGGGCAACGTCAGGGACACGACAGGGTTATGGGGATAAAAAGCAACATGGAAGCATCTCGGGAAGTTGTGAATAGCCCGTAGAAGCTCTGTCTCGGCAGGAGGGAAAAAATATAAATATAAATATGTAGATTAACATAACAATAAAAAGATTTTTTTTTAAAAGCAGTATTGTGAGTGAATAGCTGAACTGCTCAGGGAAGCAGAATAGAGAGGCTGTAAGTACACCCAGATCACATGCCAGTGTGATAGAGGATCAAGAGGGCACGTCAATGGGCGCCTGGGTGGCTCAGGTCATGATCCTGGAGTCCCGGGATCGAGTCCCACATCAGGCTCCCTGCTCAGCAGGGAGTCTGCTTCTCCCTCTGCCCTCTTCCCTCTCATGCTCTCTGTCTCTCATTGTCTCTCTCGCAAATAAATAAAAAATCTTAAAATTAAAAAAAAAAAAAAGAGGGCACGTCAAATAGCTTAGGCAGTAAAGGAGCCCTTGGAAGAAAAAGAGGGTGGGAAAGATGGATGAGACTGTAAACTTGTTTCCCAGCAGGAGGCAGCGGCATCCTGAGACCAGTCCCCCCGTGGCACGGTTGTTCACTCTGGGCATTGCCCATGTCATAGGGATCCTCCCATTCCAAGCACACAGGACGCGGTAACTGCTCCCTGAGGTCCGGACGCTCGTTAGCCCTGAACACCACAGCCGGGGAAAGTATGCCAGCCAGGAAGGAATTCAAGGCTCAGAGGCAATGAGGACAAGTGGAAAAAGAGCCTCGCTGGGCGCACACCCAGGGGACCCTTGCTGACGGGCCCAACTTGAGGATTAAAAAAAGAGGTGCCTGTGATGGAGAATTGCGGAGATCTCATCACAGAGAGATTGAGGTGTCACCCAGGAGCATCCATCCCCTGCAGGACAGTCTCACCAGGAGGCTTACTAGGAGCACAGCTCAGTGTGCTCAGCAAGCCAAGAACGTGTTGTTGGGGATACTTCTTCCTGCTGTGCCCAGCTCATAGGCTTCCCCCAAGAAGGGCACGAAATGACAAATGTGAGTGCACTTTGCAAACTCTGGTCAGAGGGAAGTGTTCCCTTTGTGCTGAACCTTGCTTGTAACAAGCACGCCCCTCACCGTTGTCACCTTTCCTGTCCCAAGGAGCCATGGGCTTTGTAGACCCAGCAAGAATCCAGATACTCTCCCTCTGAGGGAAGGTTGGGAGCCACAGAATAATCAGCACCCTGTCCAAAGGCAGGGCCCCGGGAGGAGCGTTCCCCACCCCCCGCCCCCCGGGAGCGTCCTGCTTCATTTGCCTTCATCTTGGCAGGCAGCAAGGTCTCTTAAGGAACTTGATGAAAGACACAGAGCTCCGGCCTGAGCAGGGGAGCCGCGAGACTTTCCTGGACGCGGAGCCAACATCAAAGTTCTCTTCTTCTGTGCTGACATGTGTAACTCTTTAGCCGGTCTGATAACACATACAGAGACAGACTCTCAGGTTCCTGCAGGGAGAAATCAGAGCCAGGATGTGCCGGACTGAGCTGGCAGATATGCCAAAAATCCACGGTGCTGATGGCCACGGCCGCCTCGGGGGTCCTGGTGTCTCCATGATCTCTTTCCAGAGAGAGAGGGTAGGAAAGGGAGTGCAGAGCAAAGAACTTGGGGAAATGTGCCATTTTATCCCTGGAGTTCATTTATTTTCCATAAATTGAGGCTTCCAGGGAAAGGTGGCATGATATAAAAGAGAAACAAATACTGCATTCAGAATTGGATTCAGGTCCAGACCCGCTCTTGCTCCATGTGCAAAGTTGCACCAGTGACTTAAGCTCCATGAGCCTTCATTTCCTCATCCCTAAAACGGTGCTAAAAATTCCTACGATGCAAGATTTTGTGAGAAAGATTGAGTAAACGCAAGTAAAATAATTGGCATAGGGACATGGAGAGGATTTCTCAGCTTCCCTCCTGCCGGGACAGAGCTTCTGCGGGCTATTCACAGCTTTCTGAGATGTTTCCATGTTGCTTTTTATCCCCATAACCCTGTCGTGTCCCTGACATTGCCCACACGTAAGAATGCGGTCAGTGCCTGTTGTTGAGCGAGTATCTGCAGAGACAGGCCCGGCAAGGAGCTCACAGCCCAGAAGCCCAGAGGAAGGGCCTGGCGGCATCCACGGACTCGGTGCAAGTCCTGGGGGAAGACAGCCCGTTGCTGCCAAGACTGTGCCGCGCGCACACTCGCTGGGGAATCCGTGTTGGTGTCCTTGACTTAACTGGGTCTCAAAATGAGTTCAGAATCCTGGTGAGTCTTTCCTGGACCCACATATTTTGTTCGATCATCCTTTCAGGTTCCCATTGGCTGCTGAGAGCTTGAAAGTAACTCAAGGCCGGAAACCCCCAAATGGCTCACTGCGTGAAATGCTTTACCCACTCCGGCTCTTGTCCTTCTCCCCCACAAGGTCATTATGCCCATTTTATTTATTTTGTGATAAAACACAGGCCCCCCAAGGCAAAATAACAGACCTCCCGCAGGCCTGAGCGGGGAGTCACATCCAATGCGGCCAGAAAGAGAGGTGAGGGAATGAGAATTTCAAGAAAAGATTAAATGAAATACTTTGGAGTGTTTTGTAAGCCTGTAGAGCTCGGGAGCCTGGTAGTTTTGACTTCGCTTGCAAGTCTGGCGTCCAGGACGCTGGCTGTCTTCCGTCCCTTGTCTCATCTCTCTTCTCCTTCGTTCCCTTGTTTCCATTTTTTTCCCCGCAGTTAGACCACGGAAGGCACTTACTGGCTCCGCTGAGCCAGTGGAAATCTCCCAATCCCCGAGGGAGGCCTTCAGGGACTTTCCACGGAGGGCCTCAGCCTGGCCTTGCGGGGAGCCCTGCGCGGAGGCGGCCTGGTCCGCGGGTGGGCAGGGAGCCTGTGGGCAAGGCCGCCGCTAGCTGCCAGTCTCTCTGAACCAGGCACTTTGGCCTTCCTTCCCTTGGGGTGTTTTTGGTTTTTCCCAACAATCACATAAGCCGAGTGTTCTGTGTAACTGGTTCAGTTATCTTGGTACATGGGGGAAGGAGCCAAGGAGAAAACTGATACTCCGTGTTGTGTAAGCTGTTTTCTGGGAAATTCAGCACTGTCTCCTGCGTGGCTCAGGGCTACAGCCCCTCGTCTGCAGCCTGCGCATTCGGGGCCGTGGCTGGTGGCTTCCTTCCATCTTCCTGCGCTGTGGTGCAAGCGCAAACCTTCAGTCTTTGTACCCACAGCTTCTAGAATGAAACCTGCCACACAGCAGGCACCCGGCAAAAGTCTTTTGAAATCAAAAGGGAACGTGGGTTGATGACACTGGGGGCTTCTTGGAACCCCACAGGGTTGAGACTAACAGGTAGACCTCGGACAAGTAGAGGCAGATACTTTGGTCTCACCAGACCCGATTGTGGAGTCCGTATCTGAGGACCGTGCGTCATGTCTCAGCATCGCCCATGCCAGCCCTGCCCTGAGAAGTTCTGCCCCTCTCAGCACCAGGAGGGTCAGGCCTGTGTTTCCGGTTCGGCTATGTCCCCTAGAAGCCAAGCAGGGTTTTTTTGCACCCAACCTTGATTTGAAATGTTTAAATGATGATGAAAATACAGTAATGATTTTTTTTTAAGCAACGGTTAAAAGCCAGATGCTATTCAGCATTACATATATATACGTTAATTCATATATATATATATTTTCTAATGCATATGATTGTCGTAGAAAACTCAGTCTTCATTTTAGGATTGTCCTTTAGGGTTTTAGTCATCTGGGCTTGTTCTCATTTTACAAGTGCAAAATCTATTGTCCAGAGAGGCTAACGAACTTGTCTAAGGTCATAAAACTAGTGAGTCACAAAATGTGATTCTAATTCAGAACTGTCTGGTTCCTAAATCCATAGATCGGCCATGGCGTCGATGGCAGGTGACATGCAGTCTGTAAAGTTTTTCCTGAGCATCCGCAGGCACTCCTGTTTTTTTACTTCTTCCTTGGAAGCCGTGACTTCCTTTACTTGAGGGATACGGTCCCTCCAATGTCACCCCCCTGCCCCTCTGCTACGTCCGTCATTTCTGTGTTGATGAAAACGTTCCCCCTCCCTTTCACTCCTCTTATTACCAGAAGGCCCCACCTCCACTCACAGAGGAATTAGGTTTACAGACAGATGAGGGAAGACCCCTCTTCCTCCCTTGCCACAAAACCACCCATTGTCTAAGTCTGGACCGTGTGTTTCCTAAGGGGTCAGGAAGGACAGCAGGGAAGGATGCCAGGCTGGGCCTGCCCTCCCAAGGCCCTAATGTCTCCTGTTTCACCCCCTGCCCCCAGATGCCAAGGATCAGGCCTTGCTGTGAGGATTCAATGAGACAAGGAATGGGAACACACCCAGCACCATGTCCAACAAACCCACAGCAAGCCCTTCTCACCCCCCGCCCACTTCCCGGCAGCCCCTCCTCTCCCCAGGCTGTCCCCCCACCATCATCCTACCAGGGGGCTCCCTGCGCTTCCAGCACAATCCACAGGCATGTCCCAGGCAGGTGTAAACCCTTGCCCTCCAGCACCCAGTGGACCAGCAGTAATCGGCGTGTTCAAGTTGGGGTGAGGGCCAATGTGGGCTGGGAAAACAGAGAAATTCCAAAGGCAAGTTGTGGAAAGACTGAGGACGTAATCTTTCTTCACATATGAGTGATTTGTATGCAAGTGAGTGTGTATGCGTGTGTGTGTGCGTGTGTGTGTGTGTGTATGTGACTCAGGGGGAGGAATTTAAATTTGAGATCTTATTCCTCCATTTTACACATGAGGGGATGGCTACTTAAAGAGGTTAACTTGCACAAATTCACACATTTCTACAAACTGACAGAGACTAGATTTGAACCCAAGGTTTGATGAAAGCGCTTAGCCCCGATTACATGGACTCCACGTCCCTGGCCCAGCATCCCCATGTGCTGTGCATCCCACGTTCTGCTGCCTTCTCAGGGACTTTGCCCCTACAACAGGCTCCTTTCTGTCCTGCCTCATCCTCTCCTCTCCCTGTAGGACCACTGTGGCCAGCATACACACCTGCCTAAGCATTACCTACTTTGACAAAATGTGTCCCTTGACCGTACGTCTCCTTCCACACGTCCCCACTTACAGCCCCAATTTCTCTGATTCTCCTCTCGTGTTTGTGAAAAGGCAAGCAACATCACCAGTCCATTATATTGTTTTCAGATCTCAGATGTTCTCGTGGAGTCTTTAACAGTCCATAGGCCTCTGCCCTGGCTGACTGGGATGCAGTCTAGTCTTTAATTGGGCAGAACAGATGCCCTGGATATTCCACCATGGTTCAATTTCTAAGAGAGCTCCTGGTCACCTCATTATGAACTTGGAAACAAGAGAAAACATGACCCTGCATGAAGGCCACATGTATTTCTTAAAGTAAGATCAGAGGACCATTCACTACATGGCTCTGAGTGATGACCATAACCTCCTCATCTACTATATTGGTATAATAACATGTTGTTCTATTGAATTATTGTGATTTGTGTTATTATCTATAGGATCTATGTAGACAAAAAACCAGGATCTCAGGCTCACTCTGAGAGCAGCTGCTCCTTGAAAGACATGAGTTTAAGAAATTGAAATCAGTTCTTATTTAATTTTGGAAGATTATGCCTAGGATTGTTATTTATGGTTTCCCCCCAACATGCTTAATAGAAGCAACATAATTTGAAGTCAAATAGCAATTCTTAATCTGAGTCTAGCTTCCTGACTGTGAGAGAGATTCGCCCAACTTCAAAACTCAAGTTGGACAACCCTCCCACCCCCAACACCGTGGCTGATGCCTAAGTATCAGAAAGAAATGAGAGAGGGCAGCAGCATCCAAACAAGGCTCATGGGTAATCCTGTGCTTTTGTGAATCTTCCACCTAGAAAAATTACCTGGAAAGTATCATAAAGGGCTTGTTATTTTTAAGGGCCAGAATCGGAGATGGAGAAAGGGAGAGCAAGTTAGAACATGGCCTCGTGGGGCAGGCTACGCCCCAGGGAGTGAGCCTCTTCAGGAAAGACATCCCCAAGCCCGGTGACAAGGATTAAGATGTCCTTCAGGGCATGAAACCTCATTAGCTCAGGCTTCACCAATCTGGAATTTATGTAATTAGACCAAGTCTGGTTTGATGTTTATCTTTGAGTTGCCAACCCCTTTCTTCAAGGTCATGCAGAGTCATAGCAAAACCAAATTGCCAGGGGAGTGTTGAAGATATAATTGACCCCTGGCAGTCAGGTGGGATGTGTCTGGAGGTGTTTGTGAATGGCAACAGAGTTTTACATGCCCTCTGTACCATGCAGTCAAGTGGAAATGGAAATTCTGAGTGACCTTCATATTCTTAACAATTCTCCATAGGCACTGATGAACCCGCCTAAGGATCCTTCTTTGTTTGATGACTTCTCTGTCTTTTTATTGTCATCACCAGCAGTCGTTGTTTGTCCTGGGGACATGTTCTACAAACTTTTTTTCTTAATCAGTTCCCAAGAATTACAGGACCCTGAGGTCAAGTAGAAAATGTTAATGCTATTTTGACATGGGCAGGTGGGCAGTGGACTGGGTTGACCAGCTAATGGATTCACTCCCATCCTCCAGCCTTGCTGGCCATGGCATTCAAATCTGTGCCTCCGAAAAATCACTGTATGGAACAGATCCTCGGTCACTAACTCCACGATTGCCAAATCCATAAATGTCAAGGCTCTTTGTAGAACAAAGCACTGGTTCTAAATCCCAGTTGTGTATTTTAATCACTGTGAGATTGAAAGTCATTTATTCATAAAAATAAAGTACCAACAAGTACAAATAATAATGTCCCTTAAAAATAAATGGCTCGGTTAAGCAATCAACTCTTGATTTTGGCTCAAGTCATGATCTCAAGGCCGTGAGATTGAGTCCCACATTGGGCTCCAAGCTGAGCGTGGATCCTGCTTGGGATTCTCTCTCTCCCCCTGCCCCTCCCTGGCATGCTCTAAATAAATAAATAAATAAATAAATAAAGCAGTTGATTTAAAATTATTCCTATAATAATATAACTTTCTCACTTGAATCATGATATGCTTTTTTGAGTGAGAGAATGAATAGTGCTTTCCAAATACAATTGCCAGAGACACACAGTCTGTCTTACCTAAGACCAAACAGCCCACAGGTGGCTGTTACTGGCGTATTGTTAACAGCTGGATATCTCAGCACTATTAGCTAAAATGTCCTGGGCCGTGTGGGAGGTTTCATGGGAGTGCCAAGTGCGTACACAATGTCGACCCCATGTGCCAGTTGAAGAGAGAGTACAGGCTGTTTCCAGGGGCTCCAAGACGAGCTATTTATTTATCCACAGATGCATGAAAAATCAAATTAAAAGTCAGTCTCATCTCATCCCTGCAATGGTTCCCAAATAGCATGTTACTAAGTATACAAGCAAGGCCCCACTCTATCTGGATTATCACTTACCCCCAAGCACGTCAGATTCATTCATCCAGCAGGTATTTACTGAGCACGTACGAGGGGCCAACACCGTCGCAAGCACTGGAGACCCAGCAGGGAACCAGGCAGACCACCAGGACCTTCCACACCTCAGCGCCTATCCAGGACCTTTTCAGCCCCCTTTCCCAGTATCTTGTCTCTCTGGTCAACCCTAAGCATCTTTCGAGGCCCAGTTCACATGGAACCTCCTCGGCAGAGCCAGTCCCAACCCTCATCTCCCCACGTTCCTTGGGGGAATTGGGTCTTTTCTGATCTTTATTCCCCCCTGGCACTTCATCCGGAACTGTTGCTGCGTCCATCCCACTGTGTTCGGGGTGCTCGAGTGTGTCTCCTTGAACAGAGAATAAACACCACTGAATCAGGAAATGTGTTTGTTTTTATAGTAGTTTTCTCTTATAACAAAATCTAACAGTGCTTAACAATTCTTAGAAGCATAAGTTGTGGGGCGCCTGGGTGGCTCAGTCATTGAGTGTCTGCCTTCGGCTCAGGTTGTGATCCCAAGGTCCTGGGATCAAGCCCCACATTGGGCTTCCTGCTCTGCGGGGAGCCTGCTTCTCCCTCTCCCACTCCTCCTGCTTGTGTTCCATTTCTGGCTGTGTCTCTCTGTCAAATAAATAAATTTAATTTAATTTTAAAAAGATCTTAAAAAAAAAGAAGCATAAATTGGATGTGAATAAATGATCTGAATGGACATAAAATTATACTTGATTTACTCCACTCTGCATGGAAGATCCTATGAGAGTTGCTCAAAAACACGCTTCAGAGTGTCCCCTGTGACCATGTAAGAGGAAGAATTTTCGTTTATTTGATTGGTTCAATTATCTCAGGCTATGCATAGTAATTGTGAAGGGCACTTTTTCAGATGATATAAACCTACAGAAACCAAATCGTTCGGGGAAGAGGAAAATAATTGAGCAAGAACTTCAAGTCCTGACGCCACGATCTGGTTTTTTTTTATTTTGTTTCAGTAATGTTACCACACTGGGTGGGTCTGAATGTTGCCTGAAGTGACTGCTATGTTCTCTAGTCTGTCATTCAATGCCTACATTTTCAAACAATCTGGAATATTGCCTTGGTAAAAAAAAAAATGCCTGTCACCCATTTCTGCTCCTGAATACCCTCATCTGGGGTGTTGGCTTTGTGGACTCATGTCTACCTGCGAAGCAACCTCAGCCTCCCAGAGCTGAGCCAGAGCCCAGGACAATTCAAGACAGAGGGGAAAATGGTGCACGGGGAAGTGTCCTGTCAAACATAATGTGCTTGAGGACCATGAAGAAGTTATTATCAATACTCGCTGGTGCCTCCAGAAGTGGATGGTACAGACCAGGACTGGCACCCTTTTTCTGTTAGGGCCAGAGAGTAAATATTGTCGGCTTTTCGGGCCCTGTGGTCCGTGTCACAACTTCTCAACTCTGCCTCTGGGGAAGGAAAGCAATCATAGACAAAAAGCAAATAAATGGATGTCATTGGGTCCCAACATAACTTAACTTACGCATACGGAATTTTGAGTTTCATGAAATGTTCATGTGTCCCTAAATACTATTCTTCTTTTTTTTTTTTTTAAAGATTTTATTTATTTATTTGAGAGAGAGAATGAGAGACAGAGAGCACGAGAGGGAAGAGGATCAGAGGGAGAAGCAGACCCCCCGCCGAGCAGGGAGCCCGATGTGGGACTCGATCCCGAGACTCCAGGATCATGACCTGAGCTGAAGGCAGTCGCTTAACCAACTGAGCCACCCAGGTGCCCCTAAATACTATTCTTCTTTTGATATTTGCCAACCGTTAAAAAATGTAGAAACGAGTCAGAGCTCACAAGCTGGAAAAAAATAAGCCATGGGCCGGATTTGGTCCGTGGGCTGTGGTTTGCTGACCTCTGGTGCGAACCACAGAAGGTGGCATCTATCTAGATGGCCAGTGGCCCACGGAGCCCCTGAGGCTGTCTCCGTGGTGTCAGAAGAAGCACTCCGCAAGTATTCAAATCGTAGTAGCGGCCTTGGAGAGCTAGAGCAGCTCTTCCAGATTTAATTGATTTCTGTGGAAATAATTGTGCTCCTCACATGCCCTCTTCCTTCGCCCTGAGTTTATTTTCCTGCTGAAGAGTGTGGGGTTCTCCACCTGTGAGTGAGGTCCGGGCTAATGCGAGTGAGCACCTACGGGCTCAGGGGAGAGGGTAAATGAGCCCAGGCAGAGAATCTCAGATATCCGAAAAATCACATTCGATCACTCATCAACCTGCAGTAGAGCTCTTTAGGTCAAGACTTCAAGCTTTGTCCCACAAGGGGAAGCGGCATTAGGAGAAGGGTCTCCCTGCATTGCCGCTCCCAGGCAGAGGGGAAGCATCGGAGAAGGAACCATTCAAGTGTTGTCAGTCCCAGCCCTGTGCAAGCAGAGGACGTCAGCACCGGAAGTCTTTGTTTCCAGGGGACTCAAAGGGGAGGGAGAGGTAAAAGCAGAACGCTAAAGCGTTGGGAACTGTCACTGTTAATCTCCTGGTGTGGAGCTAACTTTCCCATCAGGTTATGACTGTATACAGGCCCTCTCCTCTAGTTATCTCAAGGTGTTGAGTCCTGTGCTTTCACACTGAAGTAATGGGCAGTTTTCTGTTTCAGATCCACCTCCTCCAAGAAGTCTTCCTTGATTTCTTACCCGAATTGGAAAATATAAATCTCTCCTTCCTTCAAATTCCTGCAGTCCTTTATCTATATCTACCTCAAGGCTTTTGATACATATCTTTTCACATTATATTTATCTTCAGACCCACTTGCTGAAAGAAGCAAGTTCTCTGAATTCAACCTGTGTAGCATGCATTTCTTTTCATGGTGCCTTACTCCAAGTAGACACTAAATAGATAGCTACCACTTGGATAAAAGAAAAAAAAAATCCAATACATTGACAAACTGATTCATCTACAGCAGTGCTGTCCAATAGAACTTTCTGCTGTGATGGAAGTGTTTTATATCTGTGCTGTCCACGGCAGGAGCCACGAGCCACACGTGGCTATGGAGCACCTGAAATATGGCTAGTATAACTGAGGAGCTGAACTGTAACTTTTTCAATCTTAGATACTTTAGATTTAAATAGGCACATGTGACTAATGGCTATCTTATTGGACAGCACAGGTCTATACGACAACAATTAACTAATTGTGTGTGTGTGTGTGTGAGAGAGAATGGATTATTTCGGGCAGTGATCAGATCACACAGATGTTGTGTAGAAAACCTAGCGGGATGATTGGATATTCTACTTCCCAAGCAATATTAAGATGTCCATTCTTACATTCTGTGGAGTGAGGTCCGTTAGAGACAGACAATAAACTGTAAACAAGATGGAAAGGTTAGGCTTATGTTATATTAGCAGGAAATATGTGCTATGAAATAGGAAAAAAGGAACACAGAAAATGTAAAGTAAGATAAGGTGAGCTGAGAGTGTCTGGCCGGTGGTCAAAGTAGGTAGGCTTCATCAAGAAGGTGAGGTCTGGGGCACCTGGGGGCTCCGTCGGTTAAGGGTCTGCCTTTGGCTAGGGTCATGTGATGGTCCCAGGGTCCTGGGATCAAGCCCTGCATCGGGCTCCCTGCTCAGTGGGGAGCCTGCTTCTCCCTCTGCCTGCCGCTCCCCTTGCTTGTGTTCTCACTCACACACACTCTCTCTCTCTTTCTCTGACAAATAAATAAATAAAATCTTTAAAAAAAAAAAAAGTGAGGTCTGAGCTCAGACTAGAGGGAGGGCCGGAGGAGAAGGTTGGGCAAAGAAAGTGATAAAGGAGCTGAACTCCGCAGAGCCCAGTGGCAGCTCTGGATCATGGACTGAACCCCCTGCCACGTGGTCACAGAGAAAATGAGCCTGGTGGGGCCCTGAGGAGGGAGGACAGTTTTGGGTGGGTTTTGTTAACAAAGCCTTGATAGGTATTTCCAGAACCATCTTGTGAAGTTAAAAAAGAAAACTAAGTGGCAAGCAGGCTTGCTCCACTTTTTACCACAATGAGTTTCTGGAAACCACGTTGGAAAACACAACAGTAAAAAACCAACCTTATTCTTCCACCTCTTCGTCCAGCCTGTGTTTCCCCACTTTTTCCCTCAATGTCAATGCCAAGTGCTGGGAAAGCAGCGCGCCAACTGAATCTGCTCGGAGGCTATGGGAACTGCAGAAGCAGAGTCTGAAGTTAAAATGATGATTGATGAAAAGGGAAGTAGGAGAGCCGAGGTGCCCCGTGGCCCCCTGGAGTGGGGCAGCAGTGAAATGTGGGGGGCGGGGGGGGGGGTGGTGAGCACCCGAGGAGGCGTCAGAAGGCCCAGCACAGAGCCTGCCAGCCCCAAGGGAGCTGTGTAACACTCTCAGAGCTGGGTGTGACCCGCGCTCTGGTGTCCCAGCGCCTGGACAACAGCCAGAGCTGAGTGATACAACAGCAAAGCAAGGCCCACAAAGAAAGCCTCGCCCCGCGCAGTACGATACGGGGGATGGGAGACCCAAGACACAGCAACCTCAGACTGCTTGCTCTTCTCCGCAAGCCCACGGAAATCAGGGTGGAAATCCTTTTCAATCAGACACAATAAAAGTTTCATTCAAGGGCCAGAGATAGTCTGTGAAATATTCCAGAAGAAAATCCCTTAAGTGTTCCGAAGAATCAATTTGAAATCCTTTGCTGCTCGTAAAGTTGCAGAATCTGCAGGCCATTTTAATTTGTACTTTTCAAGTTTCAAGTACGTTGTCAAGTCCATTAGCGCCAACAGCCGTATGTACACAGAGGGCCGACTCGCTGGTGGTTCTCCAGGAGTTGCTTCCGCGCTCCCCAGGGAACAGGATCGGGAATGAGTTTGGGAGTCAGAGGCAGGAAACGGTCTGGACCATATCGACGCCATGCGGCAAAACCAAAAGCCAAAGCTGATTAAGGGCTTGCCTACAACATCTGTCACTGGGCGTGCTGAAGTGATTTTATTTCAGACTGTGGCCTGTGACTCATTAGTGACCATAGAATCAATTTAATGGCTGTAACCAGCTTTTTTTTTTTGTAACTAATTTATTGTCTGAAAACTCAGTGCAGGTTATTTCCTTCACAAAGGGTGGGAGGAAGAGGATGCTTGTCCTTAATTCTACTCCTTGCCACCTCCTTCCAAAAGGCTACTCCTTCTAGACTCCCCCAACACGCACACGCATGCACATACACACACTCCACTCTGTTTCATTGTCTTTAGAGCACCAGGGCACTTACTACTAACTGAAGTCTTCTTTCTTTTCTCTCTCCATGTCCACTCCACTAGAATATCAGTTCCAAGAGCTCAGAGCCGGGTATCTTCCTCACTGTTCTATCGCCAGTGCCCAGAACGGTGCCTGCCACACAGTAGGTGCTCAGTTAACACTCACAGCATGCATTTAAATTGCACCAAGTGGCAGGTTCCAACTCACGACTTTTAGCTGCTGTTGTTCATTGCAAACGCTGGTGTCCTACTTTCCGGTTCTGCTCTGAGGGCCTGCTACCACCCGTTCCCCTCAGCCTACAAGGACTCAACGCAGGTGACACTGGTTCACACCCCTGGACTTGACCTTCTTTGTTCAGTGCTTCTCTGTCTTCCAGCAGCTTCTGTCCTGTCTGCCTGCCAACCTCCATTCAGCTTCACTGAAGCTCATTTGCACCAACTCTCCTTCAAAACTATTTTTCAGCCTATTTTAATGTACAGTTTTATAAATTTTAACACATGTATAGATCTGTGTAACTATATTGCCACAGTCAGAAACCCCCCCAAACTCCAAAATGTTCTGCAGTCACAGCCTCCGTCCACCCCTAACCCTTGGCAACCAGGGATCCACTCTCCATCGCTTTATTTTTGTCTTTTTGAGACCATCACAAAGCTGGATTCATACAGTATATAACCGTTGGAGGATGGCTTCTTTGGCTCACTGGTGTTCCCTCGAGATTCCTCCAAGCTGGTGCATAGATCGGCTGAGTTCATTGCTTTTTTATTGCTGGGTGTCACCCCTCTGCGTGGATGTACCAAGATTTGTTCAGCCAATCACCTGTGAAGCACACTAGGTTGTTTCCAGTTTGGGGTGATTATAAATAAAGCTGCTATAGATATTAATGTAAAGCTTTTATGTGAGTGAATTTTCATTTCCCTAGGATAAATATCGAGGAGTGGGATGGCTGCATCACACCGTACCTTTTTGCACTCCCCACCAGCAATGTTTGAAAGCCCTAGCATCTTCACATTATCTCTAGCACTTATTATGATGAGGTGTTTGTTTCTGAATTTAGCCTCTATCAAAGGTTTGTGGTGGTATCTCATTACGGTGTATTTTTAATGAAAAATAATAAAGTAGATTTGAAAACAGATCACATCACAGAAAACAATGGTGAATGCGATGTTTTTAAAGATTTTACTTATTTATTTGATATCGAGACAGAAAGAGAGAGAGAGAGAGCACAAGCAGGGGGAGCGGCAGGCAAAGGGAGAAGGAGAAGCAGACTCCCCGCTGAGCAGGGAGCCCGATGCGGGACTCGATCCAGGGACTCCAGGATCATGACCTGAGCCGAAGGCAGTCGCTTAACCAACTGAGCCACCCAGGTGCCCTGGTAAATTTTATTTTTATATAAGTATGTGAGTACAGTCACACACATAGGTACATACTAAGTCATAATGCAAAATATATTTTATACTGCGGATTATGGTAAAAAAATGTTTGAAAGCCACAGTTCATACCACAGAAGGCAGACCCAGGATTGGCATTTCTGCTTGCTTCAGAGTGAGTTAGAACCTCAAAACCTTAACTAAGCTCCACATTATGGCAGGGAGAAGAAACCGAGGTCAGACTTCAAGGGCACAGATTGGGAATGCAGTCAGGAAAGATGGTGCCATCAGCGCTGAGAAGCAGGTTTAATAGAACTCACTCCTTTGTTCATTCATAACTGTATATGCAAACCATCATTCAGTAACAAGCTGTTGGCACCCGGGGCCTGCTTTAATGATTGTACCGTCGAAGAGAGATGTGATAGAACTACAGATGTATCTACAGGACGTATTGAAAAATGAGGGTAGATGGTTCTTAAAAAAAAAAAAAAAGGCTATTTAATGCATTATACCTCCCTAAACGGTATATTGCATGTATAAAATAATGAGGTCATTTCCATGTGTTGGTGGGGACGTAGGTGTAGAGGGACCGTCGCGCGGCTGACGGGAGTGTGTCTGGTTGCATCCTGGAGAACATGCTTACAGTCCCTAAATCACGTAGACACAAACTTGCTGACCTGACAGTTCTGATCGTGGGTATGGTGTCTATTACAAACTTCTCACAGGTCCACAAGGGAACATGTACAAAAATGTTCCTTGAAGCATTATTTGGGGACACATGAAATCGGAGGCCATTTGGGTGCCCATTCCCAAGACCTGGATAGAGAAAATGTGGTGGATGAATGCCCAGAAGCACAAGGCAGTGGGCAGAAGTCACGGGATTGGACAATATTGAAAGTATCGTACGAAGAGAAGACTAAGCGACAGGATGAGATATAGAGAGCACTTACATAAATTAAAACCACATGTATACAAAACAATAATGCAAATTTTGCTGGAACACACGCAAACAAAAAGTACCCATGAAGCACCAAGAGAGGGAGAGAAACAAAAATAGGCAGGTAGGAATAAAAAACAGAATTAAAAATTTTTAAGAGAGCCTAGATTTTCCAGGCTGCTGGAGTGACTCTTAGCTCTGACCTGAAGGGATCTCAGTGGCTGTTGGGTTTGTGCTGTTATATTGTGCAATTTGTACAATATTGTGTTATTTAGTATAATACTTAGCTAGTTAGTTGATTTAGACTCTCATCACCTAGAGGGATCTCAAGTCATCCAATACTAGTTCCAGTAGCTCCAGGAAGCTGTTTTCAAAGGCAGGCTTCCCGTCAACATGCCAATCTCCTTCATGCCTTGGTTTTGTACTCTCGCTGGTGGATGTTCTGTGTTTACCCTACTCAAGTTCGCTGAGAGCAGGAAACGTTCTGATTGGTCACATTAGCCAATATCCAGTGTGGTGTCCCCCTATCAGAGAGAATTCTTGCATCAGGCCACTTCACAGGCAACTGGTCCTACCTATGAATAGCCTTTGGCTCAGGCAAGGATCCTTAGCCCAAACAGATTATGGAAGTTTTAGGATTATAAAACAAAGCATGACCTTTCTCTCTTTTTCTTTCTTTCCTTTTTTTTCTTTCCTTTTCTTCTTTCCTTCCTTCCTCTTCCTTTCTTTCTTCTTTCCTTCTTTTCTTTTCTTTTTCTTTCTCTCCCTCTCCTTCCTTCCCTGCCCCCCTCCCTCCCTCCCTTCTTTTCTTTCTTTTTAATAGGAAGTTTAAGGATGCTTTTCTCAGAAGAGAGGAGTGTTGTGAGTCTTCCTGGCACTTCACAATGTCAGTTACACCCTGATTGCCGTGGGGAATGTGCCCTAGACAGAGGAGATGCGTGGTTGTGAAACCCAAGGATCAGAGGGATTGAAACAGACAGACTAGACTGTCCCCCCAAACACAGCCAGGTCGGAAAGTGACACTGCAGCACGAGGACAACAGGTTTTGGAGTCATGTCTGGGGACCATCCAGACACTGCCAAATACTCAGTGTAAGGACACGCTTCATTACTGCCCCCCACACAGAATTCTTGCGTGGTTATGCTTAGCGTGGTGATTCAAACATAGTACATGCTCAGTGTGCTCTGGTTGCGGGTCTTCCCCTCCTACCCGCCTCGTGTTGGGAGGTGTCGGTGTAGACCCCGCAGCCTGTGTGTGAGCATCAGCAGCTCCAAGCATCGGCGGTCGTTTGCCTGTAGCTTGCCCAAACCTACTTAAACCAGATTTTCTCCAATCTTCCCCGTTCAAAATAATTGCTTCTGAATGTATTCTTTTCTTTTTCTTCCCTTCTCTGAGAATTATAGCTCGTAGGTCAGAACTGGAGAGCAGGGAGCGTGTGAGTCACTGAGGCGGAGGGAGGGAGTGTCAACAGCCCAACTTCTGCAGAAAAATGGACTGGCTTCAAGGTCAGAGAAATAACCTCTATGCGTTTGCAGCAATCATGCCTGTCTTCTGTCTAAAGCTACATCTATTTCCCACCCTGCACTCCAGCCTTATATTTTAGTGGATTGATTGGGTAGAATTCAACTCTCCTTGACATTTTTGCAAATGCCTGACCCCACTTAAAATTTTGTTAAAATTTCTCCTGTGGAAAAATGTATTTCACTCGTCCCAAAACTTTATGACCATTCTGAAGATCCTATGTTAGCACATTTGGAGAACAAGTGGGTTTTCTGTTAAACTAATTTATAGCCATACCTTTTAGTTGCTGCAATGATGTTGTCAAGGCAAGTCATCAATAACACTGTGTGCAATTTTACTTCCCAATTTCTTTTTCTGTTTTCATGGTAATGGGAGCTTCAGGCTGGACGAAATGAGAGCCCTTGGCACTCTATACCCTGTCATCTGGGCGGGTGGGGAGGAGAGAGCCTGGAGAGTCCCAGCAGCTGCCCTGGGAAGTCACATCTTTCACCCAGTAGAAAGGTCAGCAGGAAATATTTCCACAGAGTATGTGACAGAATGCTCTCCTCTATTCTATTTTTATTGGACATTAATTGCATTTATTAGTTAAGGCACATGTACCTTAAAAATGAATGAACGAATGTGTATCAACCAAATTGAAAACAAAAGCTTTCAAAACACACACACACACACACACACACAAAAGCTTTCATGACAAAAGGAAACAAATGAATGAATGAAGTACTAAAAGAAAGGACTGGCGTGCTGCTGAGGGGTGGGAGCGCATCCTGCATTTTTTAGATGAAGCAAAAATAAAAGGTCGGGGTCTTAAAAGTCTCAGTCTAGTCAGTCTTTCAAAATTAAAAATCAACTCCCACTTTGCTAGGTGTTTGCCACTGAAATTTAACTTCTGTGTTGGTTCTCATAAACTCAAAGATATAGAGATCAGGAATTTGATAGGAAACTGAACGCTGAAAGCCTATTTTAAAAAAAAAAAAAGGAAGCAGCCTAAAATGTCAAATGACCAAATAAAATGTTTACAATGCAACATTTTAATTCAAGCACTTATAAGTAGTAGTTGAAATGAATGGATGCATGCTGAAAAAAATGTAGCATATTAGCCACAACATAAAGTAAAACTTTGTAACAAGATTATGAAAGTGATTTTTATTATTTTGGTAATGGTGTCCAGTTATAGGTAATTACAGATACAGAATGTTTTTAATCTGGTATATGAAATAGTAAAAGATACATGTTAATGCTGTGTCACCAAAACGTATTGCAGTTACAACTATATATGATGGTTGCTCTGTACATGTTAAAAGCAAACATGATAAAATACAAAAATAAGAAAAGGTTAAATAAAAAGTTATCGTTGAGCTATAAACATCTACTAAAGTACCACACAGTGTGTCATAGCTAAGAACATACAAATTCATATAAATGCTATGCACCTACTTGATCTAATATAGATCTAATAAGGGAATATTAAGGACATAATAGCATTTCACAGGTGAAGGCTAAGTTCTGAGACGTGAAAGCTTTCAGAGAAGAAAAAAAAAAAAGCTTTCAGGTAACCCACAAAACAAACCTGAGACATCTTTTTGTTTGGAAAAAAGTAATCTTCTTGCAAAGTCAAAGCTTCAGTATATAAAGGAAGCATTTAAGAAACAATATACTTTAACTATCATCATAACCTGGAGTAGATATTCTGACTACAATAGTGACCAGCAAATACATTCTTTCTCTGGAAGAAATAAAATAAGGTTTTCTGATTAAACCAGTAGCTGGATTATTGTAGCCTCCAAGTTTGGTTATTTGTATTTGTCTGTTTTGGGTTTTGCTTTCCTTCCTTTAACTAGATTATAAAATACAGAATAACCTAGTTGTATTTAAATAAGCCAGGCAGCCTCCAAGAGCCCACCTCACTTCCTATATAAGCACAGCTTCTCCATTGCCAGAAGTCCCAGACAAACTGAGCCTACATCCGTACAAACAGATTCTAGCACATCTGGACTTGGTTGACTTAATGAGGCATCCAGATTGGTACATGATTACTCTTGGTACCACACATGTCTCAGAGTAAGTGGGCTAGGGCAGCCTAAAATTCCTGTCTCGGCCCTGCTTAGGGGTGGAGGGTAATCACGTTTTCGAAGACCTGGTGACAAAAAAAATTTAAATGTAGTGAGTAAGCCCGATTTCTATAGTTGGCTTTGGTGCCTTTAAAAATACTGACACAGTTCTACATCCTCAAGAGGTAGAGCTATGAGATCTTATTGACTAAAATTATACGAAATGTTTAATAAAAGAATTCCAAATTACAAAAGTGATCTTCTGTGTTGTAGATTTTTTTAAAGTCTGCTTGGGATTTAACGTTGGCCCACAAAACATTTTTCTAAATGTTCGTATTTCAAATTTTGTGCTTCAGATGAATTAATTTGGAATGAGTGGGGAAAAGCTTAACCATATTTCTTCCTTTTCCTCTCTTTTCTCACCACCCCTACGCACAGCCATCAGACACTCTTCCCTTTGTAATTTTGATTAAGAGAGTCCAAAAAGCTTAACAGAATGTAAGAAGCAGTAAGCTTTCAGGACATGGTACACCTTCCTCTGCAAGTTCACATGCAATGGAAGTTAAAGCTCCAACCTTTACTTTGAACTTTTGCCATCTTCCATCATGCATTTGTGTGTGTGTGTGTGTGTGTGTTTTAAGGTTTTCAGGCTCTTTACATAAATGGAACATATGTATTCCATTCAGGCTTCAGGTTTTCACAGTTACCAAAGTGACTGCTCACCGGGCCGGGCATCCTGAACAGCGCGCCCGATCTGAGGGGCTCCAATGGAACGTGATGCAATCCTCAAAACAGCCTCCTAACACTACCTTCTGACTCTGACTTTCCAAAACACAGACATGAACACTATTTTTTAAAAAATCATTTAAGAACCTAGGCCTATCATGATGGGAATCTCCCCCCTGGTTCTCTAATAAAGAGAACATCTAGATAATTCATTGCATTTTCCCCTACTCATCAGGCAGACACAGGTTAAATTTCTCTGCCTTGCCCAGGCTAATGGTCAGATTTCCAGTAACTTCAACTGGAACTCAACAATCAGAATGGCTTTAAAATCTAATTAAAATTTAAGCATGCCAAGAGTTTGGAATTGTAACATATTAACTACATCGATTTCACAAAAAGATTCTAGATTATGAATATAATTTTAGAAAATATGTTGTAAAGTAATAAGGAACACATCTTAGAGATCCAATTTTGAGACTTTTTAGTTCTCATTCAAGTTGCAGATGAGAGAATGGACTTCGCTTTACCTTGGTTTCCATCATGTTAAAATAGGATCATTTCATGTATTTGAGCCCAAATTGGTTGAACTGTACTTTTTGATTGGTCTTTCTTTTGGAAAAGTGTACATTATTCAAACTTTTCTTAACCAAAATAGCTAATACTATTTAATAATCTACTAACTAATACATATTGCTTATGAATAATTATATATGTAAATATATTGACTAGTATTTGGTGACTTTTTTAACCTATGAAACTTCCTGAAATCAGTGCATTATAATCATATACTGTAAAGCTTAGCTGGGCTGGTAAATCCTTTTTTTTTTTTTTTCTCATCATTGAAATTCTGTACTTTGGCAACAACAGAGGTATGATTTCGGCTTAGAATTTTTTTACAATTTAACAACTTACACTTTAAAATTCCTGATAAATCATTGAAGCCTACTATAATCACTGAATCAACCACACTATTAATTTCTTTATAAGCAAATGACTTTATGATTTATGCAAAAAAAAGAGAAAGCATATCACTAGGCAAAAAGACAAATCCATCCCTAGATACTACAGCCTCCCTAAACTATTTTTCACTGAAGAGGTGAGAAAGGAATTTCTGGTCTTTACCCTTTTCCCTTATCACCCTCAATCCCATGTCTTACACTGAACTTATTTGCCTTTGCATATTCAACAATATATTCTAAAACTTTGCTTACTACGATTTTCCTACGGGGCAGATTTCAGCAGCGGATCATCCATCTCGGACCCCACCCACGGAGGCATGGTCACTGAAACTCTTCTTCACTCGGTCATTTAATTCTTTGGCTCCAAAACCCTTCCACGAGCTCCTTCAGAGCCCAGCGCTCCTCTGAGCACATGTGTGAAGCGCATCATCTGCCGGTCAGTTGGTTTATGCTCACTCTAGAGGCTGAGAAAGTGGCGCCGAGGAGCTAGCAAAGTCTACTCCCCATCCCCCCGCCTTGAGTACTTCTAAAATTCGAGCTCGCTTCTTTGTGGCTTCTCACTGGCAGTCTTCCTCGGCTTGAAACTTTTGGACAGCACTATCGAGGAGCTCCATGGACTCTCTGAGAGTGACGTTGATTCGAAATGACTTGGGTTTAATGGTCAGACCGTAATTAAAATCCATCTTCGAGGGTTCGTCTGGATTGGCCTTGAAATTGCACTCGTGAGCCAGGATGGAAATGAAGAGAAACAGCTGCGTCTTGGAAAGCTCTTCCCCAATGCACCGCCGTTTGCCCACGGAAAAAATCATCACGCTGCTGGCCAGGTCCTTGTCGATGCAGCCGTCTTTGTCCAAGAACCGGCCCGGATCAAAGTCCTCTGGGTTAGGCCACTTCACTGGGTCATGATTCACAGACCACTGGTTAACAAAAACCACCGTGTCCTTGGGAATGTGGTAGCCCAAGACAGAGGTGCTGGTGGTGGTGGCGTGAGGAATGGTGACGGGCACGAAGCTGGAGAAGCGCATGGCTTCATAAAGAAAGGCCATGACGTAGGGCAGGTTGGGCTGGTCATCCAGGCAGGGTAGCCGGTCTCTACCCACGACTTGATCCAGTTCGGCCTGGACCCGAGCCTGCACTTCAGGATACCTGTTGGGTTGTTAACGCAGGAGAAAATAAGTGAGGAAAACGAATCCTTCTTTCGTCTAGAAAGCACATGACCATTTTAATTTCACCTTCTTTATCTGAATCAGTGGCTGAATTAACACTACCAGCCCCCCTAAAAGAAAAGAATCCCAAACAGCTTCCTAATTTCTCACTAAATTACAGGATGAATAAACTAATAGTTACATTTCCTGGAATAAGCCTCACCTGGCTAATGCTCTCTTTCCTTTCGTAAGTCAAAAACAGTCTTAAGTTTTCTAGCCTGAAAAAGCTCCTAACGGACAAAGCCAACTTCTCCATGAGCACAAGAACCCACAAAACTTTCCAGGGGCCCATGAAAATGTTTTCATTTCATTCAAAATCAAAAAAAAAAAAAAAAAAAAGAAGAAGAAGAAGAACTATTAGGTCAAAGAAAATGTTTTAATATGTAATTTTAATATATTTATCTTTATTCCAATTAGTAATAAATGTCATTAAAAATCTCTTATGGGGTAAGCTGTCTATAGAGGCAAGAGCACCCAGGACCCACAAAGGTAAAAAAGCAGCCCCAAAAGTGGATCCTTTTTTTCTTTCATCTCCCAGGATAATTCTAGCACATACACTCCTCTCACTTCACACAAATTGGTATCCTGATAGATAAAGCTACACATCTTCTAAACATAAAAGGAAATTCCCAGCATTCAAGAGATGATGGTACAGGCTGTAATGCTTATTCACTGTTGGCAATACAAAAGTACTGTCTTTTTGGAAAACAAAATCTGAGTACAAAGCAAGATGCAGAAGGATAACTCCTCCCCACTCTTTTTAAACCCAGTAATCCATGCCTAGAAATGTATGTGCAGGAAACAACAGGTACAAAAATATATAACTACAACAACAGCTGAAATTTTAAAAATGCAATCAACACTATTAAAAGAAGTGATCAAAAATAATGGGGATATTATGACAAAAATACTAGGGAGCCATCAAAAATCACTAAAATAAAGTTTAAAAGACAGGGAAATGTCCATTACAATAAGTGAAAACGTCAGAAGTTAAAAAAAAAAGTAAAAAATTATTGCATCTCTGAAAAAAACTTAAACATGTATGGTATGAAATTATGGGTGATTTAAAAAACTGCTTCATGAACATCATACTTCAGGGGTCTGCAAACTTTTTCATGAAAGGCCAGATAGTAAATATTTTAGGCTTTGCTGACCAACCCCCCGTCACAACTATCCAGCTCTGCCTTGTGCTAGGAAGGCAGCCACAGACAATACATAAATGAACGGGCATGGCTGTATCTTGCTAAGAAACTTACATACAAAAATGGGTAGTGTAATTTGCCAACCTCTGTCATACTGTCTTTTCACTAAAAAGAAGAAAAACGTATTCATCAGCTATATTGAATTGAAAGTGACTCCAAAATTGTTTAATTTACTTTTGCTGCCCAATTCAGTTTCTGATTTAAAAAAAAAAAAAAAAAGACGGTTTCAAAAGATGATATGCTTCTGGTGGGATGCAAAGGACCTACTGATCTCCTTTTGGGATGTCTTTTCCCGATCTATTATTGACTTCTTTGTATTTGATTTCTGCTCATTGCCCATATGTGTTTCTGTGCTCTTAATACTGAAAAGCAGTTGTTAAATATACAAAAAATTCCACTGATAAAAGTAGTTGCACAGGATCTAAGGACATAGAGGTTGCAGGATTCTAATAAGAAAAGAAGCAGTCTTTGCCTTCCCATGTCTGGATTGCCAGCAAATTCAGCATCCCCCGCCGCTTCCTTCTGCGCCAAGAAATGGTACCAACCAGGACTTCAGGTCTCTCAAGGCAACCAAGATGTGCCTTGAGGGAGCCATGTGCCTCTGGAGCAGGGTTCCCAGACAAAAACAGGCTGCTCTGTTAAATCTAAATTTCAGATAAACGATGGTTAATCGTTTAGCAAGAGCATGTCCTGTGTGAATTTTCTTTTTTATTTTCTAAGTCTGGCAACACCCTATACCAGCAACCCGTTTGCGTCCTGCGTGTAGAGCTTCCCAGAGGTCTGCGATCGTAATCCAGGTGGGCACTGCCGACCAGCCTGCCAACCGAGCCGGGCCCGGGGACCAGAAAAGTCCGTCCGCAGGCGCCCCCTGGATACCCTGTTTGCCTTCCGAGGCGCCGCTGTGCGCTCGGTAAAACTGACTGCTTCTGCGATTTTCTTTACCCGGACGCTACTAACACAACTAGCGCGGCGGTTTCGTAAACCCAGCACAACCTGCTAATTTCTGGCCGCCTTCCTAAAGCTTCCGTGCCGGGTAAGCGCGGGCGGGGCCGGCCTCCGAGCGCTCCCTCCGCCCGGGAACAGAGCCCGGACGCGCGGCTGGCTGGCAACGCCGGGGCTGGGCGGCCTCTGATCTGCGCCCGGGACTCGCCGAGCCGATTCGCTGCTGTGTTTATTGAACAAATTGCCCGTTACCCTTTCTTTCGGAACCGTGCCAATTTTGCTTCTGCTGTGCCAAGGAGGCAGAGATCGGGGCTGATCTGCGGACACTTAGAAGATCTTGCCTTTCAGGGGGCTCTCACAAATTTGTCCCCAGTTGGAGAGGTAGCGAGCGACAAGGTCAAAGACGCGGGCGGTCGGGGCCCGGCTGGGTTGGGTGCGCGCGCGGTCTCGGCCCGCACTCTGCCTTCCTTCCCGAGCTGAGCTTTCGCGCCGCGATCTCAGCTTCGAGAGGTGCAGAACCTTCGAGAGGTTCTGGCGCAGAACCCCAAACCCTGGGCGTTCGCCGCGACCTCAGCATATCCTAGTCCCGCTCCGTCTTTTACAGGGGAGGGAAGGAAGGCCCGGCCCACGCCTGCTGGAGGCTTTACCTGGTGAAAAGGACGAGCAGCCACTGCAGCGCGGTGGAGAGCGTGTCCTGGCTGGCGCCGAAGATGTCGGTGACAGTGGCCGGCACGTACTCCAGGTCCTGCCGCGCGCCGCCGTCCTCCGAGCCCTCCGCCGCCTCGGTTCCCGCCGAGATGATGAAGGCGTCCATCATGTCGCGCGGGCCGGCCCCGGGCTGCAGGCTTTCGCGGTGCCTCAGGAACTTGTCGAGGACGAAGTTGCTGAAGTTGCGGTTGAGCTGCTCGAACTCGCGGAAGGCGGTGCGCACGGGGTTGGGGAAGCGCTGCAGCCAAGGCAGCACGTCCACCAAGCTGCCCGCGCCCACCGTGCGCCCGAACTGCTCGTTGTGGCTGAGCAGCTCGCGGAACTCGGCGTCGTCGTGGCTGTAGCGGCAACCGAAGCACACGGCGCTCATGACGTTGGCCACGGCCACCACGGTCAGCGGCCGCGGGTCCACGAAGGCGCCGCCCGCGCTGCCGCGCACCAGCAGCGCCACCAGCTCCCGCGCCTCGCCCAGCACGTGGCCCTCGAGGACGCGCCGGCTGCGCGGCTGGCGCGTGGAGAAGGCCCGCATGGTGCTGTGCGCCGCGCGCCGCCGCACCTTCCAGCTCTGCGAGTACGGGCCGAAAGCCAGGCTGTGGCCGCCGGACACCACGCGGAAGGAAGCGAAGCGCGGCCGGTCGGCGAAGGCGGCGCCCTGCTGCACCAGCGCCTGGCGGATGGCGCGCTCGCCGTTCAGCACCACCACGGGGCAGTTGCCCAGGCGGATCTGGAAGACGTCGCCGTAGCGCCGCGCCAGGCGCGCGAACGAGAGGTGCGGCGCCGGGCCCATCGCCGCCGCGTTTCCGATCAGCGGCCACGCAAACGGGCCGGGCGGCGCGGAGCCCGGCTGCCGCCGCCGCTGCCGCAGCAGCCAGTGGCCCACGTGCACGGCGGCCAGCACCGAAAGGAGCAGCAGGAGCGTGGTCTGCTGGGACGACAGCGCGCTCGGCTGCAGGGGAGCGTCGGCACCGAGGCTGGTGGCCATGCTGGAGGGAGAAGGGCGGAGGCGAGACGCTCAGGTGTGCAGAGAAAGAAGCGGGCGCCCCACGCCCCCACCCCTGGCGTCCGGCTACGGTGCGCTGTTGGGAAGGGAGGAGGTCGCGCGTAGGTCAGGGCGGGCTCACTGGGGAAGCAGCAGAGGACGCTTCTTCCCATCCCAAACCCATTCCTCGAAGGAGACGGGAAAGAGCGCGTTTCCACCTCTCTGTGCCCCGGACTCTCCGTCCCCACCTCAACCCCCAGCTCCGTAACGGTTCCAGCAATTCGGGGACAACCCGGAGGGCATCAAGACGGAGGCGCTCAGTTCCCTCCCAGTGCCTACCACCCCGGCCCGGTAAGGCCGCGGGAAGGCGGCCCCGCGGACAGACTGACCTGCGAGGTGGCGCGGTCTCCAGCGGCGCGGGATGCATGGCTCCGAAATCGGCCCGGGGCCTTTGTGGAGGGCAAGACGTCTCCAGGAAATCGGAGGCCTCGCCTGGACACCTGCTGCTCTGGGAGCTTGAGCACCCACTCTGGGGCCTCTAGACGTCGTCCGAGCCAGGGGCGCTGGGATTGGGCTGGGGACCGAGAAGGGTGTCTCCTTTGCCGAGCCCCGCTATACCGGGGGCCTCGGCAAAGCGAGGGTTTTCTCAGAGTGCGGACTGAGACTGGGGGTCAACGAGTGCGGCCAATTCCCAGCCCTCAGGACCCCCGCGTGTCTCTGACAGCTGGTGTCGCCGAGGCGTGGCCCGTTTGCACGCAGTCACGCCGGAGTCAAAACGCGCCATCCCGCCCGGCTTTTAAGGTCTGCGGAGGGTGGGGGGAGGAGACGGCCGAACCTGGCGGGGCGGGGCTTGCGAGGGGCGGGGCGCCGGCTCGCTTCCAGCGGCTCAGACCCCGACCCCGGTCGCCGGGCTCCGCGGTCACGCTAAACGGCCGCGATTCTCCCGACGGCCTGGGCGCAGTGGCTGGCGGCTTTGCTAGAAGCTGCGGTGTGAATTTCCCGTTTGCCGCAAAACCACACTTAATCTGTGGCTCCCCATCGAAGCCGCAGTTTCCCGGAAGCGCGCTGGGAACAGAACCTGCGGGTCCCGCGGCGCTCTCCGTGGGAGCGCGCCCCCCGCCCGGAGCGCACGACCCCCCTTCCCTCTCGGCGACTGAGCTCCGTCCCCGAGACAAACCCGCTCGGGCTTGTTGGGCGCCCGGGCCGAGAGAGGGAACCTGTCGGTTTGGGAACGCGGAATGCCGGGTGGTGGCGGCGCTTGCCTTTTACAGCATCCCTAGTTGTTTTATTTATTGGAACTTCCGTGCAAACAAATGAGGCTGTTTGGCGCGCAAAGTTCTGCTTCCCCCTCGCGCAGCGAGATCAAGAATCCCCGTAAGACTCCGCTCCCAGACCCCGGGCCCCGGCCGCGCTTTGCACACAAAGGCCGGTGCTGGCCGCGCGCAGCTGGTCGCGAGGTTTCCCGCTTCGCAACCCCCCAGGTGGTGCCGCCCACTGCCCCGCGCGGGGTCGCGCTGGCCGCGTCCGGGACCCTCGGCGGCCCAGAGCCGGGAGCCAAGCTGGGGCGAACGCGCGGCGAGGAGCGGAGGGACGGCGCTCTGGTGATCCCGGAGGGAGGGACGAGGGGGAGGAGGAGCAGGAGGCCGTTCTCCTCGCGCCTATCAATTTTATCGGGTCGAAGTTTCCTCAGCTGTCCCTCCCCCTTGCGTGCAGAGCAGGGCTTTGCGTGCGCGGCTTCTGGAAAGTCTTGGGCTCTGGTCATATCCTTGGGCGCTTCTCACGGCACCTGCCACGCCGAGGCGGCGGGGGCGGCGGCCCAGGGCGGGGTGCCGGCCGCCACCACCCTCCGCGGCGCACGCACGGCCGCACCCCGGCTGGCCACCGAGGCGGACGCCCTTGACCACCCCATCCGGGGGCGGATGTGGGCGCTGTGAACTCGAGATGGGGACGCTTCCTTCGAAGGGGGGAAGCCGGAGGTGCTCGCGCCCCGGTAGCTTCCCCGGCCGGCTGCGCCCTTCCTTACAGGCTGGTACAAAGCATTGGCAAGCCCCTGGGGAGCAAAGGTCTTCTCCGCAAGGCTGGGGAAAAGGCGAGCCCGGGGAAGGGTGGGATGTATGGTAGTTGCCCATGCTGGAATTGTATCTCCGGGCCTCTGGGATCCTCAAGCGTCAATATAAAAGTTGGGCGCTTAACACGTGACAACTCTGCGCTTTGAGTATTACCCATGCTAGACATCTCTATTGTTCTGTTGCTTCTCAGTTTACAGATGTGGAAACTGGTGTTCGGAGAGGTTATGTGACTTAACGAAGATCACACACACTGCAATACAATTACAGTCATACAGTATAATCTTGGGGCGCCTGGGTGGCTCAGTCTGTTGAGCCTCAGACTCTTGATTTCGGCTGAGGTCATGATCTGCGGCTTGTGAGATTGAGCCCCATGTCCACCCCCCCGCTGGGCGTGGAGCCTGCTTAAAATTCTCTCTCTCTCCCTCTGCTCCTCCACCCCTCTCTTTCTCCCTCTCTAAAAAGTAAAAATTTAAAAAAAAAAGTACAATATAATCTTAAATGATTTCTCTCTTTTTTTTAAGATTTTATTTAATGATTTCTCTTTTCAAGGAAGTGATTGAAATGCTTGATGGTTTTCTCCCCTTCCCACTTCTTACCAGCTATCAAGAGGTGAAGCCAGAATTTGAACCCCCTGAGTCCCATTCTAGATCCATCGTACCCGTTTGTGTGGAAGGAAATCCTCAGATGAAAAAAGCACAAACGCTATCTTTCCTGACTGCCTTTAAAAAAAAAAAAATTCAGCTGGAAGAATTTTTTTAAATAGTTGTTTTTGTTTACAGAAGTGAGGACTCTGAGGATCAGAAAGAAGAAATAGTGTGGTCACCTTTTGCAATAAAATTGGATGAGGGAGGCCTGTGGGCTATGCCTCATAGCTGACCTGGAAATAAGTGGTTAAATTTTAAAGAAGCCTAAAGAGGTGTCTGAAAAGAGACACCTTCAGTGAGAGACTGAAACCAACAATAAAACATCTGACCCGATAAGAAAATGCTTTTTGTAAAAGTCTCCGTTCAGCAGTTTTTGAGAGGTTCTCTGAAAATGATTTCATACACTGTAATGGAGCAAATCCATGATGAAGCTATTTTTGAGCAACTAGGTAAATAAGCATTGGTTTCCCAGAGCTGTGTTGGCCTGCACATCCTTTGAAATGAGTTTCATAACCTTACAATATCCAGCTTTAGCAAGACCTTGCCTAATAATTCAGTTCAAGACGACTGCACGCATCAATCTCTCAGTAGGCGTTAATTTAATAGATGGGAATTGTCTGTGGGCTTATGCCAATTCTGAGCCATCAAACATTCCTGAAAGCCTCTATCCCAGCATCCCTACCAGAAACAGAGCAAATGGGGGTTGCCTTTAAATCGAGTACGTTACTGTTTTCAAAAGTATAACCCAAGGCTATTCCTAAGCTCTCTTGTTAATAATTCCTGAATAATGCTGTATAATTTTTAGATAAACTAGATGCATGCCCGCTTGCCATAGACAATAATTTTTTTTAAAGATTTTTATTTATTTATTTGAGAGAGAGAATGAGAGACAGAGAGCATGAGAGGGAGGAGGGTCAGAGGGAGAAGCAGACTCCCTGCCAAGCAGGGAGCCCGATGCAGGACTCGATCCCGGGACTCCAGGATCATGACCTGAGCTGAAGGCAGTCGCTTAACCAACTGAGCCACCCAGGCGCCCCATAGACAATAATTTAAGCATATCCGCCAAGCTATGGTGCCTTGGGCTCAGCTCTTGTTCTAGGACATGCTCTAAAAAGCAGAGTAACCAGTTGGGCCCATGCTGTCAAAAAGGCAGGTCCTTATCGATTATGACAAACCCAAATGACCGGCTATGATAACAGCTTCTTCAGAATTTGCAGGTCTCAGATTCTCTCAGACTTTGTGGTGGAGGATCCATCTGGTACTGGACAGAGACGTAGGGTAAATCCTAGGTGGCCCGTGGGGACCCCCGACCCAGCTCAAGGCAGGGCCCCCTTGCTAGTGAGAATCCACACCAGGCTCTTTAGTTACCAACACAACTTCTCAACCAAAGCCAGTAGTATTTAAGGCCCTGGGATCTCCTTTCAGTCAACAGCACAGGATATGGGCATTTCGCCCTCCCAGATCCCAAACTTGAATTATGTGGTGCAAATAACTTTCAAAAGAACAGCTAAGCTAGAGAGAGAGTTTAAAGTGGAGGTTTAAAATACCTTATATTATACTGATTCCAAAGACCAGAAATTGAGCACAAGCTTGTTTAAGCAGACCAGGAATGCACTGGCTCATGTGCAGAGAAGGGTAACTGTGGTACCTTACAGGATGGAAGGATCTGGGGCTGCTCTCCCCTATCTCTGTTATGCCGGTCTCTGCTTGGGCTTTGTTCTGGAGACTCTCCTTATGTGCTGGGAAAGCTGGCCAGAGGCAGCCCCAAATGAACCACCCCAAGAAAAAGAGAGTGTCTCTCTTCCAAGGTCATTATACAAGACCCTGGAAGGACTCTGACACGCCAGGCCAGCATCAGGCCACCCTGTGGCCAACAGTCTAGGTCTGATATCAGGAAAAGAGGTATGTGGGAAGAGAGAACATGCTACGAAGCCAGAGATAAAAGCCCCCTCAGTCCTCATGTATCTCACTTCTGTCCATCACTCCTATACCCCAAACCTATTGTCATCATCATCATCATTTTGTTTTGTTTATATTTTATTTATTTATTTGGGTTGGGGGAGGGAGGGCGGAGGGGTAGGGGGAGGGACAAGCAGACTCTGCACTTAGCGTGGAGCCCAACATGGGGCTCCATCTCACAATCCTAAGATCATGACCTGAGCCGAAATCAAGAGTCAGATGCTTAATGGACTGAGCCACCCAGCCTCCCCCTTCATCGTCATTTTAAATCAGCAAATCAGATAGATGCGTTACACCTGGAGCCAATAGCCAGGAAAGTCAGCCCTTATGTCATCAGGCTAGAAGTCGGTTTTCTTGATGGGCTTTCCCTCTGGCATAATCCTCCAGCATAATGTCAATTTTGCGGCTGCACACCGTGCTCTCCCAACCCCCTCCAAACACACATATGCACATGCACTGAGCGGAGAGAGGAGTAAAGTCAACAGTCTCTCGCAAGTCTTTGACATATAGGATGCGCAAGAATCCATCATCAGACCCATGATAGCAGGCAGAGAAATAGCAGTCGGGATACAGCAAGTGTCCCAGGCGACTGAGAGTATGGCAGAGAGAGGAGTAGTAGGAAGCTACAGATCATGTGCTGGGAAGAGGATTCTTAGCAGGTAACATCAAAACCCTGTGCCCCACCTGACTTGATTCTGCTTCCTTCCTCCTGGTCCACACAGGCTAAGAAGCACAGAGCTAACAAATCTTTCTTATTTCATCTAATCTAAGAAGTTATCATTTGTGGATGCACTGTTGTTTTATGCATTAATGTAAACACAGGGGGCTGCCATTTCTAATTATGCCACCGATTAATAAGACATAGTCTAATTTCCCAGAGGTTAAAAACATTTTCAGTGTGTTTTAGAATCGACAAAGATTCCTTCAGTGAGAGACAAAGCACCGTGGGCGCTGGCGGTGATCCTCTGGGTTCTCTGCCTTTGTATTCAGTAGTAGTGGTCCTGAGAGCTCTTAGATGAGGACATTGGAGCCCGGAGTGTTACCTACCAAAGCCATAACCCCTTTCATTTTTTTTTTTTTTACTTGATGTGAACAATTGATGTTTTTTCAATTCCATGTAAAGCATAGGGAACAGCTTTGCTTTGGAAGATTTTGCTAATTTTATTGACCTGAATAAACCCAAGAAAATGGTCACTTCTAAATCAGTGCAGCTTAAGACCATTTTCTTAGCCCTCCTCTCCTTCTGACCCGAGCGCCCCACTAAGCTCTGCCCCACTAAGCTCTTTCCATATAGTCTGGTATTCATGAAAGCCACAAAGCTACACTGGATTATTCCAGTTTCCCACCAGAATACTTTCATGTGTATTTAGAAGTGAATGGGCATCCGCGTTTGCAACATACTCTCAAATAGTTCAAGAAAACAGAGAGGGAGGGAGGGAAGGAGGGGGAGAGAGAGAGACAGAGAGAGAGAGAGATGAAAATCATAAAGCAAATATGGTAAAATGTCCATAATTGGAGAATTTGGGTAAAGGAGAGTTCCTTGTGATGTTCTTGCGACATGTCTGTAAGTTTGAAATTGTATCAAAATTAAAAGTTACTCAAAAAAAATTAAAAGTTACTGAGAATAGAAACTAGGAGCATGAGAAGGAATTATCTCCCTGACATTATGATCTAACATTGTCTCCTCAGTTTTGATTGAAAATCTCTTATGAGAAAGGACAGTGACAAGAACCGGGGATTGGCGTGTCCATGGGGCTCCTTCATCTGTTGCAGCTCCTGGAGTTCTGGGCTAGGAGAACGTATGGACGTGCTCAACGGGGATGGTTTTCCCCAGTTTCCTCTCTGATTTGCCCCTTCCCTTCTTTGCTGTCCTTGCTCTTTGAATGCTCTAAGTGTACTGGGTTTTTGATCTCCTTCAAGTCCTTTTGAAAGTGAAAGGAATATAGTATGTAAACAGCCTCTGCCCCTGGTCCCACTGTGTCTTGTTTCCAGGAGATAAGCCACTTACCATTTCCCCGCGCTGCATAAAAGCCACCAATGGCGTGGTTCTCGGATTGCTTCTTCCCGCTTCTGTCAGTTTCCTTCCTCCTCAGCCTTCTTTCTTCCCCTTGCTCTGCATTTTTCCTTCTTTCCTGCCTCCCCTTCTCTCCCCTTCTCCCTTTCCTTGGGTCTGTCCTTGCCTCACGTCACCTGCATTCCCTCCAAGACCTCTGTCCTTTCTGGAGCGACCACCGTCTCTGCTCTCCTTTGTCTCCTTCTCTCTCTCTCTCCATCCTCCTGCCCACCTTTTCTCTCTCCCCAGACAGTAAAGAGTTAGGGGTAGAGGAGAACAGAGAAGAGGAGTGAAGAAAGTAAGAAAAGAGATCAGGGAGATAGAACAACTAAGAAAAGAAAAAGGGGCAAAATATCAAAGGCTGGGGCTAGCAGAGAACCCAGTGATGGTTAGGGTAGTCTCCCACCCAACGGGACTCTCCTGTTCCGTGTTTGTGGGGGGAAGCAATCACTAACTCAGGACGGTGATGATCCAAAGGAAGGGAAGGGACGCCAAGGTCTGAGGTTGCTTCTGTACCTTTGTTCCCTGAGTTTTTACTACCAGCCACCCAGTTCCTGAAATTCACCATTCTCACAGTGGAACTAAGCCTGCTGTCCACTACTTTGGTCAACAGAATGCAGGTGACGTGAGGCAAGGACGGACCCAAGGAAAGGGGGAAGGGGAGAGAACAGGAGGCAGGAAAGAAGGAAAAATGCAGAGCAAGGGGAAGAAAGAAGGCAGAGGAGGAAGGAAACTGACAGAAGCAGGAAGATGCAATCTGAGAACAGAGCCATCGGCGGCTTTTATGCAGCTTAAATGTCCTAACTTCGGTCAAGCAGAGAAAACCTTTAGGCAGATGAAGGATATTGTTTTTCATTTTTGTTTCCTAAAACTGAATATTTACCAGGTTACCAAGAAAATGCATAAAGCAACAATAAGTAAAGTGCAACCACCAAACAAAAATGTACATTGGGGTTCAGCGAAATCAGTGTCTAGCCGTGGGCTGCTGACTGGTACAGCTTCCAGATCTGGGTTGGATTCTTGGTTGAGGATCCAGATTCCAGTCTTCTTTTACTCCATGAACCTCTTAGCATTTAGGGTTAGATCTGTTTTCCTTAACAGGTTTTCTTCTCTTTCCTCAAAGGGACAAAACTTCAGGTCGAAAACTGCAGTCATATGCAGGGCTTAAGAAAATATTGGGCAGTTAAATAACTTACGTGGTTATCCCTCCCCTGCCCATTCCCAAAAGGGAACGCGAGGGCTGGATAATTATACATTGGCTTTTTGACCATCAACCCCCGCGGGATTTTTCTGTTCTCCAAGGGGAGTATTCATTTCTCAGCCGTCGCCTGGCCTGTTGGTGGACTGCTCGGGTTAGAAAGCTCCAGATGTTAGAAGGTTCTTTCCAACGTTACCAAAGAATCTGGAGTGAACATTCTTGTCTTCTGCTGAACTTAGAGCTACCCTTCGGAGAGACATGAAGCAAGACTAATGTCCTTTCATGTAACAGTCCTTCACGTGTTTGAAGATGGCTGTTACACTGCCACAGAGCCATCCTTTCATCAACCAAGAAAGGCTCCAGCTCCTCAAGTCATTCTGGGTTTCTAGAGCTTTATCCAGCTTGTCTGTGCCTTCTAGACAATGTAGTCCTTCAATATGCTTAAGTGCGTACCTGAAACCGAACACCATACCCCCAAAGGTGTGGGTGACATCCTGTCCAACCCAGAGGGACGCAGTTACTTCCCAGAAGACTCAGTGTTCCTTTTAACGCAAACTAAGGTTTTTGTACTGTTTTAAAAATCTGCATTCCACTGTTGTGCCCATACTAGGCTGGTGATCAACCAAAGTCTTCAGCTTTCATTATAAGACTTGATACCATTCTGAGCCTTTAAGTGCCCTTAGGCAATCAATTTTTTTTAAAAAAAAACTAAGAATGAGGTTTGCATTAATTCCTATTAAATGCATCTTGGGGCTTTAAGACAGTGTTCCGGTCCATGGAAGCTATGTTACTCTTGCTGACCCTCAGGGCCAGAGATCAGGAGCGGGAAAACAACATGGGGATAAATATTTATTTATTTTATATAAATATATATTTATTTTATATTTACAACATGTATTTATTTTTATATATGTATGTATATATATAAAGTATATTTTCTTTTTTGGTCAGATAGAAATTTTTAAAACACACAAGTAGCACATAAATAGATTCTCGCTGCAAATGATTTAATCAGAATATAAGAATATGCAGGAAAACGGGAAAGCCCATACTCCCACCCCTTCTCAGATGTGATCCCGGGAACCATATACCTTCTCTTTACATACATGCATATGTTTGTACGTATGTATGTATTTTTAATACAAATGAGATTGTAAATTACTGTTCGGTGACTTTTTTTTTCCACTTGGTGACCACAACAGAAGGTATAGACCTACCTCACGCTTTTGAACTATTGTATGGTATGACTATAGCATAATTCATTCCACCAACTCTTAGATGGTCATTCGTGCTGTGTCTCACTTGTTATAGACTTCACCGGAGATCCTTCACTTTTCTGTGCAATTCTATGTACACGTGCAAGTGTGTCTCCAGTAGAGATGTTTAAACCATGGGCATATGCATTTTAAAGGGTCTTGTTACCCCCGCTTTGTCTTCTGGAAAGGTGCACCAGGTTTGCATCCTCAGGAACTTGGGGTTTTATGCCGAGGAGTCTGTGCCAAAATCCTCTTCCTTTTATAAAGAACCATGCTTTCATTTAGCTTTGCAAATGTAGAAAGAGAACAAACAAAACAAAAAGCTTACTTCTCTTTCAGACCTCTTCCTTATTTTGAAGAATATGTGTGCTTGTGTTTGGATGTCTCTTCTTGACAGATGAGGGAAATCCCCAGATTAAAGCCTGTGAAGTGTCAGAGGGGGAACATTCAGGATCTCCACATCCCTGTGGAAGACATCACAGATGCCTGGGTGGGAGGGTGACCTCGCTGTGCCTTGATGTCCCCTCTGGGATAATGGCAAGTCTTTACAGGCTCCTGGGCTCAGGCCCAAGTGCCTTCTAGGCATGTCTCATCCTCCCAAGGAGATTAAGAACAGTAAAGCCAGCACAGCCCCCTTATCAGGAGTTTGGCTCCAGGGACCAGGCACTCTTGGGTGTGAGGCCCAGCGTGTTAATTTATCAGCAGTGACCTCGGCCAGCTTATTGAACTCTGCTGAGCCCACATTTCCTCCTCCGTGCAACAGAGGTAACACTATCTTATCCCCACCTCCGAGGGCACTCGTGGAGATTAAATGAGATACTGTGAGGGAACCAGTGAGCGAAGAGCGAGCTGTCGGTAAGTTAGCCCTTACTATTACTGATTGTTGTTGTTTACTACTACTACTACTAAACCTATATATATTTTTTCTGTTTTGGTCAGATATAAATTCTTGCTCCTTTCCATTAAGTCAGAGTCCTGAACGTGGTGCTCACAGGGATAAAGACACACGCCCTTACCCACCTGCAAGCTTCTGAAAGCCTAAGGTGACGCCAGTCACCCGCTCCTCGTATTCCTGAGGCAGCACGGTGAGCAGAGCCAGCCGGGGGTCCGAATCCGGCTCGACCACCCACGTCTGCGTGACTCCAGTTGCTGCAAATCCAATCAGTTCCCGGGCCGGGTTCCGCTTCGGTAACACGGAGGTGATAGCAGGACCTAGTTCACAGAGTTCATACCAGGGGACTCACTGAGCCAACACGTGTAAGCTTTAGAACGGTGCCTGGCACCCAGCAGGGGCTCCGACGGTGTCAGCTACGGTCCTTATTCTGTGGGGGACTGTTACGGAAGCTGGACTGGATCGCCCTATGGAAGAACCAAGCGGCACCCGCAGATCTTGGAGGAGGTTTATTTAACACCGGCAAGCTCAGAAGAGAGTGGTCTCCAAAGGTCTGAGCCCCAAGCACAAACAAAGGGGCAATATATACACTTCTACTTCCGCATACGTGGCACCTTTGGCGCGTGCGCGAAGCGGGGCCGGGAGAAGGACCCGGATTGGTTTGCGCGGGAAGCAGAGCAGGGAGAAGAACCCGGAAGAGCCCTGGGGCAAGGACTGGGACTCTCCCACTGGCTCCGTGCTCCATCTTAGGACACAGATTTTCCTTATCAGAGCCGGGCGTACCCTTCCTCACCTCGTGTCAGCTCACCTTGGACATGCTTCACCTCAGGACCCTAGTACAGAGGCAGTTCTTTAGGTGGGAGGATGCCATGCTCCCGAAAGATTGTGACCCAGGCCGTGCTGGGTTCCTTCCCCTCAGCTCGGCTTGGGGCCAGTCCCACCATGGCTTTTGTGAATGCTTTGCAGCCCTTAGTAATGAGGCTCCGGGACAACACTCATGCGATTCCCTGCCAAGGACAGTTGAGAAAGCACCACTCCACGTGGTGCAAATTGGAGAGAACTCCAGCGACCTCCCGGTGATTTGTACAAATGAGACAGTGCTATCCAGCTTCCCAGAAGCTCCGGCCTTTTTTTCTGAAATTACAGGTGGGGCTGAAAGCACATCTAACAACTATGCTGGAGGGGCCAAGGCCATGCCCAGGAGCCAGAACCGGAAGGCAGGGCAGGGCGGCTCTCAGCTCCCCGTTCTTAAATGCCAGGGAGGAAATTGGCCAGAATGCTCCCCCATCCAAAATGGAAAGTTAAATTTAATAGTCCAGACTTCGGCGGTGACTAATCTCTGTTTTTCTTTTCCCCATTGCGCTGAGTCAGTCCCTGGTGGCCCGTTCATTTTAAGGGTTTGGATGTAGAAGGAAGGAGGGCTCTGGCAGTTTCTGGGCCTTGAAAGCATGGCACCCTAGTTTGTTCAGGTGTGGGTGAGGCCCCTCACCACCAGCTGTGCCCTTAGGCCCCTTGCTCTCTGTTCACTATTTCAAGGACTTCTTGATGCCCTAAGAATGTGACTGAGCCCTGAGCTCCCAGGTTCCGGCGCCACGCCACAGAGGCTTACGTGGGGCTACGGGGTAAAATAGAAATCTACCTCCCCAGCAAGGACTCGGGAAGGATCTGACTCCCAGAAGCCCTCATTTCTGTTCTCTTGTACTGCTGGGCTCTCAGCACCATACCTGAGGCAGACCAGAGAGGTAAAAACCCAATTATACACATCACTGAATTCAACAAGGGGTAAACACGCCAACTGTGAGGGCCACGTGCGAGAGCACTGCGCCCAGCTTGGGAGGACGATCCTCCACTCTGATACAACAGTCATAAGGTCAGGGCCTGTGCTTTATGGCCCTCTATGATCTTAGGGTGCCTAACATCACAAAGCAAGTTGAGACAGAGAAAGACAAGGAGCTAATATCCTCCCCAGTGCCAGGAACTGTTTTCTGTGCTTCACATCTACTATTTCATTGACCTCTCCTAATCATCCTAAAAGTATTGCTAATTTTAGCCTACTTCACATATGAGGTGATTAAGGTTCAGAGACAGTGAACTATTTGCCCAAAGTCACACAGATCGCAAGAGAGGGGGGTCAAGATTTGAACTCAGGTTTGCAGGCTGCAAAACTGATCCATACCCCAGCAGGAAAGACACATTAAATTTGCCTAGGATCTTGAATCTTGTAACAGCCCTTCCCTCCCAACTCTATGCTGAGTTTAGACTTCTCTGGCACGATTATGGCTGCTATAATATATATATATATATATATATATAATATAAAGGCAACCCCAAGCCTCTCCACCCAACCCCATCCTGCCAGGGAAGGTTGACTCCCTCCAATGGGCCAGGACCCCAGCAGGCAAAACCATCTTGGTTCCAGTGAGGGGTGCGATTCAAACCCCGTCCCTCCCCTCCCAGCAGAGCCTCTCCCTGGTATCTACCCTACACAATTTAATCTCTGTAATTTACAGTCTGGTCTTGGGAGAGCTTAGAAATTTTTCCTTTAAAACAGTGGCTGGAACATGCCAAGAGCTGGAATGAGAATTCCACATGGGCTTCATGACTAGATCTGCTACACTCAAATCCATTACACTGAAATTACTATAAAATTCACACAATTCCAAATCTCCAGAAATGATGGTTTTATTTAGAATAAGTGAGCAAGGGATGATTTCATAGACCCCAATGCCAAAATACTAGCTCAGTGCTTCTCAAATGTTTTGTTTTCAGGACGTCTTTATACTCCAAAAGATTACTATTGAAGCCAAAGAGCTATTGTTCAGTCTAAGTTACATCTACCAATATTTACAATTTTAGAAAGGAAAATGCACAAAATTCAAAATATTTATTCATTGGACAAGAATAAACCTAATACATTTATGTTAACCTAAATAACATGTTTTTAGGGAAAATAACTATATTTTCCAAAATCAAAAATATTAGCAAGAGTGGCATCGTTTGGGCGCCTGGGTGGCTCAGTTGGTTAAGCGACTGCCTTCGGCTCAGGTCATGATCCTGGAGTCCCTGGATTGAGTCCTGCATCCGGGCTCCCTGCTCAGCAGGGAGTCTGCTTCTCCCTCTGACCCTCCCCCCTCTCATGTGCTCTCTCTCATTCTCTCTCTCTCAAATAAATAAATAAAGTCTTTAAAAAAAAAAAAGAGTGGCATCGTTTTACATTCTTACAAATCACCTTAATTTCTGACTTAACAGAAGACAGATGAATGCTCATATCTGATTCTGCATTCAGTCTGTCCTGATCGCAAACATCATGCGGCCCCCGAAAGGCCCCTGGAAAGGTGAGAGAAAGAGAGGGAGAAAGGCGAAGAATAGCCTATGACCAGTCTGAAACTTGGGAATCCCTTGGTAGGGTCTTAGGGACCACCCACCCTCTCAAGGAGTCCCTGGACCACACTTTGGGAACCGCTGTTTAAGCTTAAAAGGTGATTTTTTTCTTTGGACTGTCTCTCCATTCCAAGCAATATCTAAGGGGCTGTAGTCTTGATATAGGAAGTTGGTGGGAGTGGGGGTCAATTTCAGGGGAGTGATGGCCCAGCTATTGGTTTGAGGAGGAAAACCTTGGAGACACGTGTGGACACATTCAAATGGTGTGGCAGCCCGGCTGGGCTACCCAGAAGGACCATCCACAGGTGTCCAGCTGGGACGATGCATCTTAAGTCCCAAGTAGGGCCAGGAAGAAGAAGCAGGCTGGTAGCCCGAGCTCTGCTGCCAGAGCCCAGGCGATGTCTGAATTGGGGGGCTGGGAGAGCGCAGGGGAAGAGGTGGAGGGTGAGGGGTCCTGCTCGGGTGTGGGGCCAGGACGGCATGTGAGCCACAGCCTGAAACGCAGCAGCTCTTCAGAGAGCAGCTCTGCCAATCATAACAATGACAACAAAAAGAATATACAGCCAATAACATAGAACTACCATTTACTGAGCACTTGGAGCCAGGCAGTGTGCCAAGCACTTGACAGAAATCCTTTCATTCTCTCACAACCAACCCTTTGAGGTAACTATTAACCATAATCCCTTTTCTACGGACAAGCAAAGCAAGGCCGAAGCGATTAGAGTTATCAAGGTTGCACAGCTCCCTGTGGCGGCTGAGCCAAAATTTGAATTCAGGTCTACCAGACCAAAAACTCTCTGCCAGCTCCCAGCCACACCAAGCGGGCAAACTCCTGATGGAGAAAAACCCAAGTTTGAGGGCAGGAAGCCTGAATGTTACTGCTTCCCATGGGATGAAGCATGGGGACAGAGTCGACCCCCTTTGCAGCTCCAAGCATCCTCTCGGGGGCTTCGGAGCTGAACTGTATGGGGGTCATCAGACACTGAGGACAGTGAGGAGCCAAGGTGACAGCTCTGGGTGTACGGCCCCTGGCTTTCAGGAGCCCCCCAATGACCCTCCCCACCCGACTCTGCCCCCGCCAGCCCCCTTACCATCGTTTGCCACCAGCGGGGCAAGTGTGGGAATTGGCACGCCCCCCACCCCAAGCCTCCTCCCTGAAGGTCTATAAGAACTATACCCCTTGAAAGCCTTGCCTTGGGGTCCTTCAGAGCCCCATTCCCCAGCAGACCGCCTGGCACAAAGCCACCTCCACAGCCCGCCCCTTCTGAGCTCAGGCTCCCAGAGGTGCAAACTTCTCATAAACAAGCGCTAGGAGCCATTCCCTGAAAAAATAAACAGGGAGATGGTGTGAGAATTCTCTTCCAAGGCATCCTCCCCTCTCCCTAACCAGAGGCTCCAGGGAGTTCAGCTTTGCACGAACTTTTAATTTGCGTGCAGACAAGCACAAAAGGCCCAACCGGATATACCTGTTATTTCCCAATGACCTGAGAGTCCGAAGTTTATGTTAAGCCTTGGGTTATGGCTCAGCTTGCACGCAAGGCTCCAGGACTCCTGCAGGCAACTGAGAGGTGGCGGTGGGGAGGACAGAGGAGCAGCACTGAAGTGACAGCACATAATTTAATTCCCCCTAAGCTTTCCAAGCATGCAGACTGTTCCTTTTTTGTCAGCCTATAACCTAAGTGATTTGTTCTACTCAGGCAAGAAATGTCTAATTTAAACCATATTGCAGCTAAGCCTTAGTAAAGAGAGTTCCCTGCAGCTTGGAGTGTGTGTGGTTAGGCTGCATGGCAGCCGAGGCGAAGCAGGCTCCCCACAGCCCCTGGGTTTCCTACCCAGGTCGTGACTGGCAAAACAGGCATTCTTGGGCTCTCATCACCACGCTCACTCGGCCTTCTTGTGCTTCATCCCTCGTGAATGGGTTTAATTTTAGTAAGAATGTTTCTAGGAAAGCGTGGGCTCATCGTGCCCTGTGTCCTGGGTTAGAGTTCCACGTGAGCCCCCAGTGGCTGTGGGACTCCAGGCAAACCTCTTAAACTCCAGCCATCATTTTTCTTCCCTGAAACATAGCCAGGAGCGGTGCAGATGAGACATTCTAGTGGCAAGTAACCTGGTTTACTTGTTTAGGAGGGAAGAAATCTGTGCCCCAAACCTGGCTTTGCCCCTAACCTGCCAGGGATTTGAGACAAGAAATTTTCTCTGGGCATCAATTTCCTCATCTGTAAAGTAAGTGACTTGGATGAGGTGGTCTTTAAAGTTCTTTCAGCTCTAAAAGATTACATATGCCCTAAATCGCTTCCAGTTTGACAAAATAATAATAGTAGTAGCTATTATTACTATAACATTATTATTATTATTATTATTATTATTATTATTATTATTATCTGCGAGTCCCTTCTATAATTCCAAAGAATTCACTAGCCAGGGAAATCTTCTTTTAAAGTTTTCAAAAACTACTTTTATATGCCTTACTTCCACGAAACAAGGAGGATATTAGCCCCCGACCCCTCTATGGCGAGATCTGATGTGAAAGTTCTAGTCCAACTCCTTCCTGTCAAATTATTGAATTTCCCCTGTAAGCTTGCCAGATGGCTAAAAATGGTCTCTAAACACAGCCGACATTTCAAGGCTGTTCCCTCAGCTAAAAATGCCCCCTCCCTTTCTCTGCTGTGAAAAGCCTCATTCCCCTTTTACTCTCCTCCCCATTATGGAAGGAATTGTTTTCTCCTCTGAATCCCTTGAGCACTTTGCACTATTATTCCATTGACTTCATTCTATCATGTTATTTTTGGTTTCATATCCAATCTATCTCTGCTTAACTAGACCCTCAGGACCTGGGGAGAGGGGACCGGGTCGTCTGTACAGCTCAGCCTCGCTGCTCCCCTCCTTCCTCCTCCCTCCCCCAGCACCTGGTATATATTCCGTGATCGTAAAAGAATTAAACTGTTGAGCCCTGTGGATTTTATCACAATGGGATAAGAATGCTCCAAGGGTTAGAAGTTCACAAGCCTGGGCTGAGCAGCCCTGATTCCCCACCACTGATTAGGCTGGTGAACCGAAGGAGGCTGTGGGCTTGGGGGGCTGGTTGGGATCCCAGGAGCATGTGTTGTGGGGCCCAGGAGAGAGCTGGCTTTTTAGTGGCGGGCAAAAGTTGGTCTGGCCTCACTTGATAGGAGGGGCTGCCTATTGCCTCTCTTTAGCCAGCTTTAGAACCAGCTGGTCGACCCTCCTGTCAGAATGTTTTGTAAATAGCACCCAACTTGGATTACATGGGAGCTTTTCTGAAATTTGAAGAATAATTGCTATTTAGTTTTACTTGCCCCAGGCTTTTCTTTTTTCCTGCATATGGTAACTCTCTTAGGAATGTGTCCATTTGCCCCAGTCTTTCTCCAAGGTGGACCCTTGCATGCATTGATACCTTCCTTGCCTTTAGTGTAAAGTCATGTCTGGAGGCTTCAAGCCCTGTGGGGTCTTCTCATTTTAAAATAAGCAAGGACTTAGGGCGCCTGGGTGGCTCAGTTGGTTAAGCGTCTGCCTTCGGCTCAGGTCATGATCCTGGAGTCCCGGGATCGAGTTCCGCATCAGGCTCCCTGCTCAGTGGGGAGCCTGCTTCTCCCTCTGACCACCCCCCCCACCTCATGTACTCTCTCTCATTCTCACTCTCTCAAATAAATAAATAAAATCTTTAAAAAAAAAAAAAAAAAACTAGCCCTCCCACAGTTAATAATTATAAACTCAGGATAAAACATTAAAAAACTATCTGAAGGGCGCCTGGGTGGCTCAGATGGTTAAGCGTCTGCCTTCGGCTCAGGTCATGATCCCAGGGTCCTGGGATCGAGTCCCACATCGGGCTCCTTGCTCGGTGAGGAGCCTGCTTCTCCCTCTGCCTCTCTCTCTCTCTCTGTCTCTCATGAATAAATAAATAAAAATCTTCAAAAAACAAACAAACAAAAATAATAAAAAATAAATAAAATAAGCAAGGACTTAAAAAAATTTTTTTTCTAAATGAACAAGGATTTGAAGTAAACCTAATTAAGAAAAGCTTAGATGAAGTGCTTTTAAACACCATGGTAGAGAGATAAGGAAGAGCTGTGCTACTGGAAAGGTGATTTTACATTCAGCAAGGTTTTTTACAATGAAAATGAACAAACAGAAAAATTTTGTAATGAAGAGTGGCAACCCCCTAGAAAGTTCTGAAATCTGCCCTTGATTGTTGCCCTCTCGTGGGAGAAGGAATCATGGGTGCTGCAAACTTCGAACAATTTCTTCAGAAAAGGATCCATTTAATTGAAAAGCTGAATGTCTCAGTAAAAATAGTCTAAGTATTGAAAGAATTAAGAGCTAAAATAATTGTGTCCTTGGAGGTACATTTTCCTTAAAATATGTGAATTATCTTACCAAAGACATCTGAAGAAGGATCTGTGTGGTTGTTGCATGCAGGTCACTAAGGGCAAAGGAAATTGGGGATTTCATTTCCCCTGGGCTGAAGAAAAGCCAGAGGAGGAATAGAGGTCATTTCTGGTGATGGGGAGAGCACTGGGTTGGGAATTCAACGGATGGTAGGTTAGCGTCCTTTTGCTTTAATAATTGGGATAAACATGACAGATACAACTTTACAAAACATTCCTAGATAGTGAGAGAGCCAGGGAAGGCTGAGACCATTTACATGAATGCTTGGGAAGCAAAGCAGCTAAAACCTGTTTGCTAGCAAAGGGCAGATGGGGGAGCAACATTCCAGAAATGGAGGGGAAATGAATGAAATCTCAGGTCCCAGAGGGGAGAAGCAAGGCCTGGAATGCCAGCTCAGAAGAAAAGGAAGGGTCGGGGGTTTTATTTTTTAAGAAGATGTCTCAGCAGTGAGAGTGAACGTGGCGCAGGTGGCTTTCAAGGATGAGGAGGGGGGTGAGACAGGTAGCTGTGGCCTGTGGCGGATAGGCAGGGGGACCTGGGAGAGGAAAGAGGGCTCCTGAACAGCATCTGGCAGCTTGGGTGGAAGGACTGGCGGCCTTGAGGTCCATAGACCGAGTGGAGAAATGGAAGGGCAACAGGAATGACTTTGGGCGGGGGGGGGGGGGGGGGGGGGGCAGCAGGGTGGGGATGGGGTTCTCCTTTCTGAATCTGAGGAGGGGACTTCACGCTGAGGAGAGCCACGCAGGAGGAACGGGAAAGCCACCAGCAATGCCAGGAAGGCGTGTGGTATCGGACCTGACCTCCAGCAACAATTTCTGCAAAGATGGTGACACCACAAGCCTGTGTCCCTTCACCTCTGCCCTAAAAGTGCCATTAGCTGAATGTCTGTTTTATCAACACTATGTGAAATTGGCTTTATTTGTGGAATTCTGCTAGACAACTTGCAGTCATGGGAGGGCACATGTGACCCAAGGAGAAGCAGGCCCTTCTCTGAGGCCCCAGGACCCTGGAGGCAATTCTTTGGGTTTCAAAACTTTTCTTGGAGATTTTGAGAATAGTGAAATGGGAGAGAGTGTTTACCTTAGAGTAATGTCAGGGAGCAAGAATTCCTGTCCCCTCCAAGGCTCTTCTGGCTGGACCAAGAATCAAGTTGACATGAGACAGATTTATAGGAGAAAATTAAATTTCATAGTGTACTAATGGGGAATCCACACAGACGTGGAAATTTCAAAGACGGAAAGGCAAAATGAGATATCTATGTCCTCCTGAACGAAGGAGAAGGGGTAGGAGTCTGGGACTTTGAAGGGAAGAAATGCAATTCATAGGGCAGTAAGAAAAAGAGCAGATGTTTGGTTATTAGATGTTTGCCCTGCTCTACAGATGGGTCATTCAGATAAAATTTATCTCTGGTAATAACCATTCTTATGGGAAAGATTTCCAATTTAGATTCCTCTGTGTAGTTAAAGGAGGGGCAAAGAGTTTCTCTCAACCCACAGGGTCTCAATTGCTTTCAGCTCAAGATCATCTTCAGGCCAAAGTGGCCCATCTTGGGGAGGCCTGTCTTTGGCCCCTTCAGTTCCATCATCTGAAACTTCCTGAAGTTTCACACGTTAAAACTTGAGATGGTAGATTGTTTTGTCTCACTGAACCACTCTCCTTGGTCTAGACAATAGGTCAGTTTAGTTAAACTCACCTCAGGAGGTGGTGATGCAGGTATGCTCTCCAAGTTTGCCTATGGTCCGAGTAATCAGGTATTAAAGAAGAGGCCTATCTATGGAAACAAAAGAAAAGCAGTGGCTAATGATTAGATCAAGTTATACACCAGTCTCTGAGTTCTGAGGGTAGCCGGTTGAGAAGACTTCTAGGTGTCAGCCTCTTTAGATAGAGTGAGGGCAGGCCGTGGCAATCGGACAGATTTTCTTGGTTTGTCGCTAAATGTCTCTGGTGATCCTTTGAGTGGCCATAGAGCAAGAGGCACAAAGATCATCTACACATGAGCTACTGTGGCGATTTCTCTGAAATTTACATCACATTGTTTATATTAAGTTTGCAAGCCCTAAAAAAGGGAAGTTTTAGTTCTCAAATGATTCCAACTCAGAAAGATCGGAGAACATTCAAAAATGTTAGTTTGGAGAGCTGGAGCCAGGCTTTGGAGGACACTAGAAGAAATCAGGATTTAGTTCAGCGTATAATGAATAGTTGTTAAAATCTAGTATTTACAAAGGTGTGTTATGGAAACATATTCTCTCTATAATCACCCTCATTTTTACCGAAGTTAGCCAAATTAACACTAATTTATTTGCAAAATAAGTCTCATTTCAAAACAAAACAAAAACAACCCCCCCCCCAACTTGATCTGATTATTTACATAAATGCAGCAATAGTGGTTGACCATATAGGCTTTTTAAACTCTGCTTTGCTGGAACTTTTCATAAGGAATCCCTAGAATGAACTTTTAATAACCTCTTGAGGTCAGAAGCCAAGCCAAATACTTGCCATCTGATTTCATCTGCAATACTTATAGATTTGGGTGAATTCCTCTCTTCTCAAGGTTCCAAAATATCCTGAGCTCCCTCCACCTATCAGGCAGTGACCTTCTTTACTCACCTGGTAAGCCTGCTGGGAACTCTGTAAGCAAGGCACCATGCTGATATTTCCAAGGGGCCTTATTGGCTCCATAAAGTCAACCTTAGTTCCTTAAAGCTGTCTGTTTATATCTGAGACTATGCGTGTCTCTCTCAAATATGACATTGCTGCCAAAGCCTTGGTGACATAACCAAGATTTCCAATTGTGTCCTGTCATAGAGAGAACAGATTCTTTATTGAACTTAGGCAAATAAATACATTGACGTAAAAATAAAAGACTACTCATTGAGAGTTTCTGAATTCTGGCGGGTAGGGAGAAAAGATAAACGTTTCAATTTAGTCATGAAGGTATATTTTATCAAATTGCTGTCAGTTAGCCTAAGAGAAAAAGTTTTCTTCAATCTGGAAAAAAAAACAGTATTTTTTTAAAGGCAGCAATGTTTCAAACAAAAAGTCATAAAAATTATAATTATCCTCCTTAGTTTATTCAGGTCCCATGTGATTATTAACTCTTGTTCTGCTTGAATCCAGTTTTTTCACTAGTTCTGGATTTTTTTTTTTTTTTTTACCTAGTTCAGTTTTATGGTCTTGAGGTTATCAGAAACCTGTACTCAGAGTTCTTTCCATGCACCTCCCTGAAGATAAAGCACTTTTGCAAGAAGCTTTTATAAAAAGCATCTGAGTAAAAGTATAACTGTTGGGAAATAATAAAAGACTTAAAAATGGCCACAGTTAAAGATCTGATTAGAGTTCATCACAATGCAATTGACAAGGAAATTTGGTTAGTTTTATGACCCACAACAGGTCAAGATAATAACATACCAGGACATCAGATTTCTAGGCATTTACATAGTTTTTAGAACACTGATTTAAAACACACACACAGACTGATTTTAATAACATATCTACATAAATGTCATCTAAGTGGCTTTACTATCACTTACTAGACAATGCTTCCCATGTAATTTAACACACCAAATAAACCTAATTATCTTAATTTCTCAAAAACTTGTTTTTTTGTTTTTTAATATTTTACTTATTTGACAGAGAGAGAGATAGCAAGAGCAGGAACACAAGCAGGGGGAGTGGGAGAGGGAGAAGCAGGCTTCCTGTGGAGCAGGGGGCCCGATGTGGGACTCGATCCCGGGAGTCCGGGATCATGACCTGAGCCGAAGGCAGACGCTCAACAACTGAGCCACCCAGGCGCCCCTCAAAAACTTGTTTTTAAAGAGTTCCAGGGGCCCCCTGGAAAGGTTCAGTTAGATTGTGGTCAAAAACCTTCTTTCAGAATTTGATTTTTGGAAATATGTCAAAAAATATCCATCAAAATTGATTAAATACGATCACAAATCCCTATGAAACAATATCAAGTGATCCATGTAAACAAAAATAAGAGATTTCAAACAGGTTACATAGCTGTGAACAAAATTTAGCTCTTTTAATAAATACTAAGACTCGGTTTTCTTAAGTAATCAAAGAACTGATAAATTTAGGAGATTAGTTTGGCAATACAGATCATTGCTTTTTAGGCAGATAACTTAAAAAGATAAAGAAAACTTTTGTTTACAGTTTCTCTTTAAGCGCAGACCCATAGTTTAAGGAAATTCTGTCCTTTTCACAGAGAGAAAACAAAATTTTAATTTTGCCTCAGTGTTTATTTACTTCAATTTATCTTAATCTTACCCAGTACTGACCATGCACAAAAGTTTTTTCCAAAGATTCTTTTTCCATAAACCTTCTGCAACTTTCTTTTTTACATTCAGATTTTGTCCTATGTTTTCCCTCTTTAAACAACTAGTCTCACTTTAGGACAAAATTATTTTCTTTTCCTTCAACAAAGATGGGTTGTTGTTTTTTTTTCTTACCGAAAACACGTATCTTACCTTCCTTGTATACAGAATTATCTCCCTTAACTCCAGTAGTCTTAATTACATTTATCAGAATTCTTCATGCTTAGAAACCTTAATTTTTAGTGAAAACCAAATAGTAAGAAATTGTGCATTGTCTCCTCTACCAGAATTTTTCAGATTGGCAAATTTATTAATATATTTCATAAATTTCAAGAACATGCACTTTTTCATAATATAATCTGTTGATAAAGCATAAAACATGTTTACAAACAGACCCAAATTTATCTTGAGTTTCTCTGTAATAAGACAAAAGTAGGTAAGTTATTTTCAGTATTTAATGTTTATTATTTGATCTCATTTGAAATGATCAGGATAATCAATGAATTTAAATTTACTCTCCATTTAACTTAGCAACATTTTAAAGTTACCAAAGATTTCAGAAGCTATTTTAGAGTTTGCCTACAAACTTTTTTATCTTACTGACACCTACTTAATTCACTGGCTCCTAACAATTATGCTTAGACTACCCACAAAACTTCATGAGGCATTAGACAGAGTCAGCCATTATTCTAAGGGTTTTTTTTCTTGACAAATTTGGCAAGAGAGTTAACATGTACTTCTCTGACTTTTAGTAAACACAAGCAGAATGAAAGTTTTATATTTAATGCTGATAATTCTAAAGATATGTCTGTCTTAATTAAACCAGCAACCTTAAATTAGCTTTCGTTTCAGACATTTTCCCAAATCACACGAACTTGGAAAACACTTGGGTTAGTTTCTAGCTTTCTGAGTTTTAGAATGCCCAATCCTTACAAGTGTTTGCCTTCAAACCAGCTAAAGTAGACCTCTTTTACAAATTAATTTTAGCAGTACCATCCGGAGATAGAGAAAATATTTCACATTTACAATATACAACACACAAAAATACAAAGACAAGATGCAAACAAAATCTTTTACAGCTTTTGCTCTTTTACTAATATTTGTGGAGAGGTCATTATAGGCCCAGTTTCCAAATATTTCCCTCACCCCGTGAAAAACTCCTCCCTGAAGTTTGCATTTCAAAGACGGGCTCTTAGGTTCTAGAGAAGGAAGGTGGAGGGAGGTAGTTTACATCACAAAGACAGAAAGTATCCAAGTTTTTTTTTCCAAAGTGGATATTGGGAGCATATCTGCCTATCCTCAGATGTGCTAGTTTGGACATTAGAGCCTTTTGAGCAGTTTGGATTTTAAAAGGGCCTCTTCCCCACACCCCCGCCCCCTTCTTTCCTTCAATCTCAGGAGACTGTGGGCTGTGTTTATATTTCAAAGACATGATAAGATTTATAATTTCAAGGGACAGAGAAAGAATGTAAAAAAAAATTTTTCCCCCCTAGAGTTTCAGGATAATTGCTATTTAAAATTTACTTTTTTTTTTTTTTTAAGTACAGGACAATTTTGTTTCAGTATCCTGATATTTTATAACATCCACAAACACTTTGAGAAGACTAGGTGAGTTTTGGAGATTGGTAAAGATAGGTGGGCTTTGACTTGTTTCTAAATCGCATTTCGGTTTTGTAGAGATTTGTTTTTGTTTTTGTTTTTTTTAAAGATTTTATTTATTTATTTATTTATCTGAGAGAGAGAGAATGAGCGAGAGCAAGCACATGAGAAGGGGGAGGGTCAGAGGGAGAAGCAGACTCCCTGCTGAGCAGAGAGCCTGATGTGGGACTCGATCCCGGGACTCCAGGATCATGACCTGAGCCGAAGGCAGTCGCTTAACCAACTGAGCCACCCAGGCGCCCGGGTTTTGTAGAGATTTGTAAAATAAAGACAGTTGCCCCTAAGTCCCCAAAGATCAAAAAATTACAGCCTGAATATCAAAGGACTGGCCCACCTTTTATTTTTTTATTATTTTTTAAATTTTTTTAAAGATTTTATTTATTTATTTGACGGAGAGAGACACAGAGAGAGAAGGAACACAAGCAGGGGGAGCGGGAGAGGGAGAACAGGCCCCCCGCTGAGCAGCGAGCCTGATGTGGGCCTCGATCCCAGGACCCTGGGATCATGACCTGAGCCGAAGGCAGATGCTTAACGACTGAGCCACCCAGACGCCCCTTGGCCCACCTTTTAAGCTACATTTGCTTCTTTTATCAGGGAGATTTTTAACTAAAATGGGAACCAAAAGATTTTTGCCTATATAGTCAATATAAAGCATTTTAATAAAAGCCTTTTTCCTGGGTATGCAACTAACCTTGACTTCTGTTAGCCCTGATTATTAGTCTTTTGCAGATCATTTGTAGGAGGGCCTCTGAGAAATTCTGGTCGTTTGTTTCCTCTGTGAAGGGAAGGTTGTGTAAATATAGTCAAATATTCTTTGTAATTTCTCTCTAAATTTGGTAGTATCTTCTAGATACTAGAGGTAAAAGGGCTTCACGGTTTAAAAAATCTGCTGCTGTCCAGGAGACATGAATTCTTTTGTGATAAGCAGTCTAGGATACACCAGCAAAGCACACTGTGTAGGAAGGCCTGAAGCAGGCAGAGGCTGATGATGGAGCCCTGGGAGGTAGGAACAAAGGGAGCTTTATAGCCAGTCTCAAGGGCTTTTGTTAAATTCCTTTTCTGGCTTTCAGCACTTACGGGAGCAACCTTTATACTTAGAACCTAGAGATTAGGCCAGAGTGCTCTCCGTAAATCTTATAGGGAAAGGGAAGTTAAAATAGGCACATGTGCCTGGATTTTAAGAAGGGGAGTTTACGTTGGATATGGACATTTATTTTTAAGTCTTAAGTCTAATTTCTGTTTGTTTGTTTGTTTTTTTTGTCAAAGGAGTCCCTAAGACTAGTCATTATACTAATAAGACAGTTGGAGCTCTTCATTTTATATATTTATATATATATATATATATAAATTTATATATATAATTTAACTTATATATTTATTTTATTACATATTTAATTTACATATTATAATAATTTTATAAATAAATTGTATATTTATATATATTCCATATCTATATAATATATATATAACTTAAATATAACCAATTTAAAGGATCCATTTTCTGGTCATTGGTGAGTAGCATCTATTAACAGCAACCCTAAACAATAAGCCTAATGGCTTAACTGAGGATGCAAGAGGTGTCCAGAGAGGGCATAGAGGATGCAGGCCCCATGATCCAAAAGTTTACTCCTGAAAGTAGTCTAAGAAAGCAAAAGCTTTCACTGCAGAGGTGGTAAGGATGGTGTAGTAAAAACAGTGTCTCCAGTCTCCCCCCAGATGGTGAGCTGCCTCCAGCCACAGACCTGCTAATCTGTGACATTGAGCAGGCACTACTAAAATGGGACTTTCCAGCACTAACAAGCAACAAAGGTTGAGATGACGAAGGTTCCTATAGGCTGCCGCCTCTCTTGACAAGCTCCATGGCTGGACAGAGAGAGAGAGAGACTTAGGTCCCTAGTCTATTTGACTGGCCACCAAGGTGTAGCCCTGTTAGTGCATTCTCTGGATGGTGGAGACCAAAGAGAATGTTCTCACTGGTCACAAAGCCAAGCTCTTAGGACATAAACCAAGACAAAAGGAAGTCTTATCCAGTATACACACATTAACAGCTTTTCTAAGCCTTGGGTCTCCTGGAGCCAAACTAACACCTAGGAGGGATGTGCCACAGAGTGGGGGGTTTTGTGATGTTTTCCAGTGTACCTCATTGCATGGGTGTTTTGTTGATGGGTGACCTTGTGTCGATCTAACCTATTCCACGATCAACTGATCCTAACACAGGAGTCCGCTTGAGGTGCCAAGTGCTCTAATGGTGTTTAAATGCTCAACCCATGCCCACCATTTTGTGGCTTTGGCTAAGATGTCCCTTAGCAACAGACTTTACCTCACGTGCCCATCGGCCCACAGCAAAGTTCGTATGACAAATAATGTAAAAGAGACAGGCAAAGGAAAACAAAGACAATCTCTGGGAGGAAACGGATCAGCAGCCAAAGAGTATTCTATCGAATTTAACCGAAGAGTCACTTAGCCCAAGGAACTAGTTTTGCAAACATTTGCTCCTGCTAATCTAAATTTGGGAAGAGAGGAAAAGGACTCTGATCTCATCATTCTCACTTCGTCAGACTCTGCACATAGAGATTCTGGGAGGCTGACACGGTAAGAACTCTTGCCTTCCGTCAGCTGTGTGTCCCATGTGCCGAGATCTCTCAGCGGCAGCAGTGTCGGGGGCAACGAGGTCCTGATCTTTTATAACATCCACAAACATTTTGAGAAGAATAGGTGAGTTTTGGAGATTGGTAAGGATAGGTGAGCTTTGACTTGTTTCTAAATTGTTAAAGCATCCTGCTGACTATGCCAACTGTCAGGGAGCAAGAAATCCTGTCCCCGTGAAGGTCCTTCTAGCTGGACTAAGAATCACGTTGATGTGAGACAGATTAACAGGAGAAAACCAAATTTCATAGTGTACTAACGGGGAATCCACACAGACGTGGAAATTCCAATGACAGTCAAGCAAAATGAAAGTACCTATATCCTCCTGAACTGAGGAGAAGGAGGTTGGGGTCTGGGACTTCAAAGGGAAAAAATGCAATTCACAGGGCAGTAAGAAAAAGAGCAGATGTTTGGTGATTAGATGTTTGCCCTGCTCTACAGATGGGTCATTCAGATAAAATTTATCTCTGGTAATAACCATTCTTCTGGGAAAGATTTCCAATTTAGATTCCTCTGTGTAGTTAAGGGAGGGGCAAAAAGTTTCTCTGGAACTCACAAGGTCTCGACTGCTTTCAGCTCAAAATAACCTTCATGCGAAAGTGACCCGCCCCTAGAGTAATAATAGCACCAACCACTGCTTTGGTGCCCAGTGGGCTTAAATCTACTGGGATAATTAGCCTAGAAAATTCATGAGTCAAGATGTCCACACGGTGGGCCCCACAAAGTCTGAAGAGGAGGGACAGATAAAGCCAGAAAGCCAGTAGACTAAGTGTGTGTACATGCAGAAATGTTCATCACTGTGGCTATTTGGGGGAAAAAACAATTTATACATATATAAATGTATTGTTTTTTCTACGTATTTAGTCCAAATGTTTGTTAAGATATCTGAAAACAACTCCAGACCAACCCCCACCCCATCTTACTTTTACCCAACAGGCAGTGTTACAGAGATATCCAAATGCTCTGAGAGGAAGATCTTAAATATACAAGGATTTCCTAATTTTTTTCTTTTCTTTTCTTTTTTTTTTAAGATTTTATTCATTTATTTGAGAGAGAGAGAGTGTGTGCATGAGAGAGTACAAGCATGGGGAGGGGCAGAAGAAGAAGGAGAAGCAGGCTCCCCATCAAGCAGGGAGCCCGATGCAGGGCTCGATCCCAGGACCCTGGGATCATGACCTGAGCCGAAGGTAGACGCTTAACCGACTGAGCCACCCAGGCGCCCCAAGGATTTCCTAATTTATCACCACATGCATGATGTAAATAATCACCCACAGCGCTGAGTTGGGTAATGTCCTTTTAACTCTAAATTATAAGTTAATCCAGGACAGGGGTGTTAGATTTCAGACATTAGTTGCAGCAAATTGTAGAAGAAAGGCAGGATGCTATGATTCATGACCTAGAAAGAGGAGCAACAGCTTCTAATTTCCACTCATCCTTGGTGTCATGTGATATGTTTCAGAAACTCACTTAAAATTGAGAAAATAAGCTATTCCTAATTATGCTTAAGGAAATAGTTCATTTATGACTCTAAGAAGATTAGAGAATCTTTAGTGTGTTTGTTTAGAAACTATGCCAAAATTTTCTTCAGAGGCATAAACCTGGTTTTCCCTTTCTCTTAAAAAAAAAACCAAAAACCCAAAACCTTTAGTAAAGCCACATGTGTATATATATTTAAAGATTTACTTATTTTAGAGAGAGAGAGTGAGAGAGAGCGTGTGAGCATGTGCAGGGTGGGGTGGAGGGCCAAAGGGAGAGGGAGAGAGAGAATATTAAGCAGACTCCACAGCCAGCTCGGAGCCTGACGTGGGGCTCAATCTCACAACCCTGAGATTATGACCTGAGCCAAAATCAAGAGTTGGACATTCAACGGACTGAACCACCCAGGTGCCCCAAGCCAAACATATTTAAAAAAATAAAAAAATAAAAAGGCTATCACATGCTGCTCTGGTAAGCGCTGTGAATTGTGCAAGACTGTTGAATCTCAGATCTGTACCTCTGAAGCAAATAATGCGATATATGTCAAGAAAAAAAAAAAAAAGAAGAAGAAGAAGGTAGCGGGAGGGGAAGAATGAAGCGGGGGAAATTGGAGGGGTAGACGAACCATGAGAGACGATGGACTCTGAAAAACAAACAGGGTTCTAGAGGGGAGGCGGGTGGGAGGATGGGTTAGCCAGGTGGTGGGTATTGAGGAGGGCACATTCTGCATGGAGCACTGGGTGTTGTGCACGAACAATGAATCATGGAACACTTCATCTAAAACTAATGATGTAATGTATGGGGATTAACATAAGAATAAAAAAAAAAAGAAATTTAGAACTTTCAAAAAAAAAAAAAAGGCTATCAAATGCAATTACTCCATTCAGAGATCTTGGCAATGAACTCACATCTGCTCTGAGTGGAGATTTTTGACTTTATGGCACATGACTTTGGAACAGAGACTTTGTTTATTTCATTCACCATCCTCTTCCCTTAGTGCTTGGCACATAGTAGGCATTCAATAAATGTGTACTGAGTGAGTGGATAAATGATATGACACTAATCTGTATTTATTTCCTTTTGGGCTGTCTTTGTCAATTTTTGGTATTGATTTTTTGTGCCCATTACCGAGAAGGAGAAAGGGGTGGGGGAAGAAGGAGATGGGTTTCATAGGCCAAGGATGAGCCCTGGGGTGCTCCAATTGTTCAGAGTTCACATGGAGGGAGAGGTGCCTGCAAAAAAACCTGAGCAGGAGAAGCCTGTAAGTTAGAAAAGAAACCAGCAGAGTGTATTATCATAGGATTTGGGATGGTTGGGTGTTTTCAGGAGAGTGGTTGGTTGTAGACGCTGCCTCCGCCGCTGGGGCTCAATCAAGACAAGGACCAAGATGTGTCCCTTAGATGCGGCAACATGAAAGGAATCCATGATCTAGACAAGAACAATTGGAGTGAGTGCTAGGGACTCACTGGGAGAGCATGGAGAATGGATGGACAGTAAGCAATTTGTGGCGAAGAGTGTGGAGAACATGTTCCCTTTTGGGAAGGGAACCTAAGAGAAATGGAGTGAAGGCTAGAGGGGCCATGGGCTCAAAAGAGGGGTTTTGTTTTATTTGTTATTTTTGATCTGTTTGTATTTTAAGATGGGAGATGAGTTTCTTGTATGCTGTTGGCAATGATCCAGGAGACAGAAGATAGAGATGATGACGATGATGAGATGATGACGATGATGTAGGAAGGAAAGGGGATGTTACAGGAGAGAAGTCCTTGAGCAGTTGGGCAAATGTGGTTCAAGTAAGGTGTTGACCATGGCTAGCCACGTGGACTCTGCCACAGTGAAAGAGAAAGACAGAGAAAATGGGGTTCCAGTACACAGTGTTTGTGGTGGGGATTGGAGGTGCACTGATTTGGGGGTGAATGGATAAGAGTGTTGCCCTCTATGGCTTCTATTTTTTTTCTTTTTTTTTTTTTTTAGGTAGGAAACCAGGATATCAGCTGGACGTGTGTGTGTGTGGAGGGGAGAGGGATGCAGTAGGGTTAAGAAGAAATGAAACCAATTTAAAGAATTATCTTGAAAAGTAGGAAAGCAAACTATGTAAGAACGTGTGGTAGGATTGCAGCGCTGAGTATCTATTTGAGTTTTAGCGTCATGAATTTGAACTGAGACAGACAGATTTGGGGATTTTCCCAACACTTGTGGTGGGAATATAAATTGTTGCCACTCTTTTAGACAGCAGTATCTTTTGACCCAGCAATCCCCTTCTAGAAATTCATCCTAAAGACAGTTGGACAAGTTTGCAAAGATGTATATACAAAGATGTTCAACAAAGTATAATTGATAAAAAATAATTGGAAAGTACCTAAATATTCAACAATAAGGGATTGGATAAATAAATTATGAGATATCCATGGGATATTTTCCAGCTGTTGAAGACTATATGTCTACACTTGTTGATATGGATAGAGAGCCAAGATGAGTTACTGACTGAGAAAAGAAAATTGCAGCTTTCAAAGAGGCACACAGAGTAAAACCTGATGTGTTGGACGCTGACGGAGTTGCTACAGAGTTCTCGGCTGGTCCCACAGGGTGGACAGGAGCTGGGATGGCCTTTTTGAGGTGTCTGGAATCAAAGCAAGGGCTCAGGGAGGGAGTGAAACCCTGGTTGAGGCAGAGCCCTTCAACGGAGAGCAGTTCCCAGTGGGGGACTCAGCAGCCAACACTCCCCACAGCCAAGGGGATTGAGTTTCTCTGTCCTGAGGGGACATCTGGGGAGCACACCATAGCATCCACTGGAGACCTGCAGTTCCCAGACTATAGTTACAGAGGTAACTGTAATGTCTGCCATGTATTTCTCTTTGGCTAGTGTGAGGAGCTAAGGAGATAATGCATATGAAATTGCTCTTTAAACTGTGACAACTATCAACTGTGGTGTTTTGTTATTCATCATTACCTGTTGTTCTATCCTGCCTTTCGTCACCTTCACTAGGCCTGAGGAATCACATTTGCCCTTTCTCCTTAGCTTTATTCTTGGGTCACTAACACAGAGAAAAAATAAGAAGAAAAAGCAGGGTAGAATTCTAAAAAAGAAAAAGTCCTGTGCTTTTTCTGCCCAGCTTCTGTACAATCCTCAGTGGGTCCTGTCAGGAGCTTGGGCCTTCTGCCTTGCCCAACGGCTGACCCCCCTCTCCCTGGCCAGAATAGGGGTCTGAGGAGGGTTGGGAATGACCCTAGGAAGGTCTTCCTACCTTCTCCCTCACTGAGACACGAGCCCATGGATTATCTTGGAAAGATAGGAATGAAAGGAAAAGCCACTTCAGGCAACCACATTTCACAGTAGCAAGAGGAAGGTGCGAGGGAAAAACCAAAGCCAAAGTGAAAATCTGAAGCATGCTTGAAGAGACGCCACAAATACCTTTCTTGTGGAGAGTCATACAAGGGGAAAGCAGAGAAAATGGAGACTATTTTCCTGACTTTTTTCCTGTGGAGAATTTTGTTTTCCTCTGAAGCACGTAAACATCTCTTTAAAGAATGTGTGTGGTCACACAGTTGAAGGGCTGAACAAATTACCTCCCTGCCTCCAGATGGTTTTAAATGGTAGCAGAGAGGAGAAGGAGGCGTGAAGGCTCCCCACCCACACCGCAGGCCTCCCGTCCACTCTCCTGGTGCCTCTAGCTCTGAAAGGGCTACTAGGGCTGCTTTTCAGACCCAAGGAATGCCTGCAGGCTGACTGACAGGCATTCAAGAATTAGAAGTTTGTATTCCACCCCCCAATGCTTCCCCCCACCCCCACCCCCGCAACCCCCACCCCCCTTCAGGCTCTGAACCACTCAGAAATGCTCCAACAAAAGACACAGGAGCTCCTGGAAAACAATGGACCACAATGGAGCAAAGAGAGAGAGAAAACCACTCCCCTCCCAGGAGAGAAGAGAAAGGTCTCTGTCTCCAGAAACACACACAAGAAAGAGAACACAGATGGTTTTGTGTGCCCTCAGCTGCCAATGAAATGCTCTGTGCCCTCTGCTGCCAATAAAATGCCGTGTCATGGGATTTGGGGGGTTATAGGGCCAAGCAGAGATCTCATCGTCTTTACTTGTGCTTTGAGCCAAGGTTATGAGTAAACGTGTTTATTCTGATTGTAGTCAAAGTATCTGGCTGGGTGCATCCAGACATGGACTACTAGACCAGCACTGAAAATCATGGGAATATGGGGGAACATTCACAATACATCCGTAACTTAAAATAATTTAATAGTACATTGTTAACAAACTAAACAGTACACTGGGTAGGATCCCAATTTTGAAAAACAAAATAAAGAACTCTCAGTATGCTAAGCGAAAAGATGGCAGTGCCAGATACAAGATGTTTAAGTGTTTCTCTTGGTGATGGGATTATTTTCTTCTTCCTACCTTGCTGTGTTTTCTGATTTTTCCCCTACAGTGACCATACATTTTTACTGTCATCTGAGAAAGGGAGCACAAGTATAGTTTGGTCAGAGGAGCTGGTTCCGTGGCTGTGAGCACTCCACAAATGCACAGGCACGTGCATACATAGTGTAATACATGGGGTGTGTGCAGGCCCACACATGCACACGGGTGCCCCAAAGCTCTGGGCTACTCCTTCCGTCTCAACCAGAATGCTTTGTGTCTCTGGTGAACCCTCAAACTCTGTGTAACCTCAGACCATGCTTCTGGAGAGACGATCTCCTAGAACGGAACCCCCAGCCTTCTACCAAGGGTTCCTGGCAGGTGGCCATTGCCAGTTTAGCAGTAATAGGGTCACCGGGGACCCTGGCCTTGGTCTCCACCGTCATACTCTGGGATGGAGTAGGGAGGAAGAGGAGAGGACTGTGGTCTTCTGGTCTGCAGCTTTGCTCGTATGCCCTTTGGCAGAAGGGCTCACATGTGGTGCCACATTCTATAGGATTAGAGAAGACACCTCCAGAGCTGAACCCTAAAACTGCTGAGCTCCAGGGACAGGAGAGAGACTCTGCCAGAGGAGCACCCCACAGGCCGTTGGCACTCAGCTGAAGGAGGAAATGGATGAACTGCCTGATTCTCCAGCTTTATGTTCCCATCCCTACTTTCGGAGGTTCTGGATTTCCTCTGACAGTAACTGCTTCCCGTCCTCACAGGGTAGTGCCACCCCTTTCCTCCAAGCATCTTAAAAGGCAATTTAGGGCGCCTGGGTGGCTCAGTTGTTAAGCGTCTGCCTTCAGCTCAGGTCATGATCCCAGGGTCCTGGGATTGAGTCCCGCATCGGGCTCCCTGCTCAGCAGGAAGCCTGCTTCTCCCTCTCCTGCTCCCCCTGCTTGTGTTCCCTCTCTCGCTGTCTCTCTCTCTGTTGAAAAATAAATAAAATCTTAAAAAAAAAAAAGGCAATTTAAACAGAACAGTGTATTAGATGAAGGTTCATATTCTCCTGTGCCCTCTTCTTTACACGTGCTATTGGCCCTTCTCCCACTCTATTGTTGTTCTCATTATGAAAGCCCATAAATTCTTAGCTGCCAAGGCATTGTCTTTGAGGGCTTGACTCTACCACCACCACCACATACCTGTAAATGATTAATAAGCAGTGTTTGGTTAATAACTAACATTCAGCTCTGATATTAATAACAGATTTTTAAAAGCTAGACACAGCTGGTGATGATTTAGTGACACCGGGTCACCTTAGTTTTTTATGCGTTAGCTTGGAGGAGAGACTGAATGCTGCCAGATGTCACCAAACTACAAAACAAAACAAGACAAAAAACCCAAATGTAACTGTGTCCTAAGAGAGGAACCTGGAGGTTGTGTGTGTGTGTGTGTGTGCACGCCCACACATACATAAGAGATTCCTGCTCTTCTCACATGTCACCTCTTGAGACCCTGTGGGTCTATCTCATTGATGATGACTCTCCACAGATCTTCACATCCCTAGAGCAAGTACATTTTCTTGTCAGGGCTCACTGGTTGGCCATGGGTCAGGAATTAAGAATGCCCCAGAAAAGTTAGGGAGAATTGGTTCCTCAGTAGCGAGGCATCAAACAGCATTCCCGACCGGCCATGTTTGTTCTGCCATATTGAATAGCTTGCTCAATGCTAAGTGCTTCCAGGGGCTGGGATTACAAGAAAACTTTTGTCTTCCTAGGGCTTCACTTGTGTGTGTGTGTGTGTGTGTGTGTGTGTGTGTGGTGGGGGTGGGGTATCCTGAACAGGAACTCCATCCTGGTCTGTTCAAGTTACAAGTGGATGTTTGACCTTGCTCAGCTGTGGCAGATGGCTCCCCTGTTCAGGCTCCTCCTAGCATAGACATCTTTTTCCTAGCTCTTATCCCAGTGGGGACTGGAGTTTTTCCTTCAGTCAGAGAAGACAGGTCCTTTTGTTGGCTTTTTCCAGACCATACTCTTGAGTGCAGTCCAACAGGAAACCTCCCCTGACCTCACTGTTCACATGGGACCTTCTTTGGGTCAGGCCAAACTTTCCTCTTCCATCCCTCAAACTTCCCATACTCATGGACTGGCTGTTTCTTGAGAAACTCATCTTTTACTTGTCCTCAGTGTGACAGTGGCTTTGCAACCATCTTTCAAGTTTCTCCTCATCACGCCCTCTTTATCATAAATGAAGATCCAGAAATGTCTTTATGTATATTAAATATGTAACATGTAGAAAGGGACTCCTGTCTTCAATGAAAATAAAAAGCTATAGGGATGATGTATGTAGTCCATTTTGACTACAAATGCTGACCTTACAACAAAAGACTGGGGAGTAGGGACGGGCAGGGGAAGATCCCAGCCCTGACCCACTACCTCTTAGGCAGTCCACAGTTTTTCTATTTGCAATTCAAAGCCCCTGCAGAATGACTGATAGCCTGAATTACTTTCCTCTCTTGAAGTCAGAAAGAGACCCCTCTTTAGCAAGATCACAGAGTTCACAAATTGCTGCCCAAATTCCCTTTTTTACCCATGTGGACTCCTGTCTAGCATCTCCATGGGCTGCTAATCCCCTGCCAGTGGGGCAGGCACTGCCAGGAAAAAATGCCTTCCTCTTTCTCACTCTGCTGCCTTCTTCATAGATCAGCACCCCTGTCTTCCCTTTCCATGTGCTTTCTCTTCCTTTTCTTAGGAAAGAATGTGATATTTGATGGCACATTGTCAGGCGTCAGCATTCTAATTATAGCTCCATCACTATCAATCTGGGTGTGCTGGGGAACAGACTTGTAACCAATAAGAGATGACAGATTTCACTGTGTAATTTAGTTCTTCAGATCACTTTGTCATTCTGACTCCTTTCAGATGCTATGTCAGAAATTCTAATTTAACCATTTGAAGGGCTAAGAATAAAGGATTAACAAAACCCTTTCCCCTTTGGCATGAACATTTGACTTTTGGTTAACTTTGTTGCTCTGCTTTCTGGAAACCTGATAAAAGAAAGTAAACATGGCCCTGATTGTAAACTGTATCCAGACTGGGACAACTGTAAATACAGATTGGAAGCCATACCTTTGGGTGTCCCATAGGGCAGTGACTCTTGTAACTGGCATGACCCCGTAGGGACAACAGAAGCTATGCCTGTGGAATATGGGGCTTCCAATAGAGGGTGACCTCCATACCCTTCTGACATGAGCCTCATCTCTTCACACCAGAGTTGTCACCTGGGGGCCAAAGAGAATAGCTTTTGACCTCAGTATGGATGGCCTTGTTTCCTGCTGCAAGGCCCTGCAGAAGAGCAATGCCATCCTGTGCCTACTGAAACCCTCTGCATCCTGGCCTATGCCTCCTTTTGAGTCTACTGGTGTCCATAGGGCAAGGAGGTCTTGTGAGTCTGCATGGTTGGCAGAGCCTTAGAAGAACCCCTGGCAGACATGGCGGGTGAGGTTTTGACTTTCAGTGGTTTGAACAAGAGCCTTTGCCTGTGAAGCTGTCTGTGTGAATCCACAGGCCAGTCATCTGTTTTTTCTTAATTGCCAAATTTTCTTTATAAATTAAAATAACACTGATGTAAAAATGGACAGATTCCTCTTGAGGACATTACACTAAATGAAAGAAGCCAGTCACAAAAAATTAATACTGTAGGATTCCACTTATACGAGGGACCTAGAGACACAAAGTAGAAGGTGGTAGTGGAGAGGTGCTGGCAGAGGAGAGAATGGGGAGCTGTTTAATGGCCTAGAGTTCCAGTTTTGCAAGATGAAGAGTTCTGGAGATTGGTTAGGCCACAATGTGAATGTACTTAATGCACTTAGAAATGGTTAAGATGGTAAATTTTATGTGATGTGTATTTGACCACCATTAAAAGAAAAATTTGACAGCATCCTCAGAACATCACACTTAAATCATATTTTCAATGATTGGGCTTATGCTAAATATTTCCAAATTTTACTATAAGTATACAGGAAAATTTCTGTGGTCATCTTCCCAATACTGTCTTCCAATTGTGGTTAAAAATCACGTATATTTCACTTATCATTTGACCAACTGACAGTTTCAGCGATCGGTCATCACCGTGGGCTCTCATGTTAAGTGGTTACCATGCCCCTTACTAACAGAAGACCCCACCTAGGGGTCATTGGGAAACTACAGGTGGCCAGATAGAGGATAAGTAAGGCCTCCCCCAGGCCTCTCACTCCTTGAAGGGAAGGAGCACCTGGAAAGGGAGCCAGACCTAAGCACCACTCTTTCTCCACCATCCATCCAGTCAGTATAGTTTCCAAGATCTTGCTGCTATGAAAAGAAAGATCTCCCAGTATTTACAGTATTTGAGGTTAGAATAAATAATCTTTTATGGGTAGAGTACTAATATCTTGCTAATAAAAGCTTCAACTCCTAATCTTTTATTATTCTCTTAAGACAATACAACATCTCCAGTGCAAATAAAGCTAAAAATTCTTGCACAAACTCTTGTACCCACTTAAGAATGAGATAGAGTAGTTTGGGAGAATGGCCAAATGATTTTGCATTTGGTACATTTGTGACAAGCCTGTATTGTATACAGAATCCCAGGGTCACACACCATTGGACCTTAAACAGCTTTAGAGACCAGCTGGTTTAGAGACCATCTAGAGACCAGTGGTTTTCAATCATTATAGTGACAACAGCCCTCTTTGACACTCTGATACAAAATGAGAGGCTTTTGTCCCATGAAAGGCTAAAGTAGCAGAAGGCAGCAAGAGGTGTGTAGACCAAGAGAAGCTCCAGAGTAGCTCTGGAGAATTGCAGGAAGAAGTCTGGCTTCTTTGGGAGACCTCTCCCCAGGGACTTCTATAAAAAAATCCCTAGAAAGAACTGGGAGAAGACTGGACTTCCAATGTAATGGGTAGGGTTCTTGCTACAAATGGGATACTTTGATTCACGGGAAACAAATGGTAGGGGAAAGAGCCAATTCTGATACATTTTGGTTTAAGCTCCCCATTGAAGATGGCAGGAGTCACCTGGCATTGCAGGTGAGTCTCCCACAGCTGCTGCCTGGGGAGCACCCAGCTGGCATGGACTTTGTAGCAAATTATCATAACGCTTCCTGAAGCTCAGTTTCCTCGTCTACGAGAGAGGATCAGGACTTGTTGAACACCAACTTTCCTTCCAACGTGGAAAATCTTCTGCTCCTATGACCAAATTGGAAGGCCAGGTTTAGGCTCTTTCAGCAGATCTGAGTGAGTCATTTCTGAATTGTTTGCATGAGCACTATCCTCTTCACTCAGATATTCCCTTGAGGCATAATTATTTTGAAATTTGGGTAAGGGAGACTCTGAGAGGCTGGAAGGAAACCTATAAGAGACTGAAAATCATGTCCCATAATTCAGAAAGAAAATGAAAAGGACAATGATCAGGATTGGAGTTATATTCAAGGTGATGGATTCCAAGAGAATACACCAGCAGATTTGGGTCTCGCTGGACAAGAGAGGTAGGGCAAGCTTGCAGGGTGACTAATGCAATGGGCCCCGTCCCACTTCTCCACGATGCACAACTCTGTGTTCAGTTCCATTCTCGGGCTGGGAAAATATGGCAATTGCAGCAAATATGGCCAAGCTTGCTGTTTGTACATTTCAGTGTCCAGGGAGAGAGACTCTCTCTTCCTATGGCTCCCTCTTAAGAGTGGGGAATTTGCCAGAAGCCCCAGCAAACTTCCCCCTTGAATCTCATGAAACCAAACTGGTTCACATGCCCATTCCTGAACCTATCACTGACAAGGGTGAGGAGATTGTACTCAGACAATTCGGGCCTCCCCTAAAGGTACAAGGCCTACAGTGGGGAAGGGTGAATACCTGACAAAAACCAAGGCTTGTTGGAATGATGAAGAATGGCAGCTGAGCAGACCACCATCAGTGCCTATCACATGCTATATTTCAAAAGCCTTACTACACTCTTCTTTACAGAATCATCTTTTGAAATACAGTGGGTGTGTGACCATGTTTCCCATTCTACAGACGGAGTAATTAAACTCAAGGTCACAGAGTCAGGTTAGAGCTCGGGACAGAAACATCACTACTCGGAAACCGGAAACCAGGGTTTCTCTATGTACATTCCAAAAGATGTAAGTTTTTGTTTTATCCTTTCACCCAGAGTGTCTACTTCTGGGGATTATTATAAGGAAATTATTATAATTTGTTATTATAATTATAATGAATGGGAATAAAGAGAGATAAGAATGTTTATCCCAGTATATATGTATATATATATAAATATATATACATATATATAATCATATATATATATACATATATATGTGTGTGTGAAAAAGTGGAAACAACGTGAGAGCCCAATGATATGCAAGTAGATAAATCAATGGCAGTATGTACATAACAACAGAATATCATGCTGCTATTACAATTAAGTTATAGAAGAAAAACCAGTTGCAATGACCTGGAGAAATGTTCACAATATATTGTTACTTAAAAAGCAGGCTATAAAACCGTTGTAAAGTTGGGGCGCTTGTGGCTCAGTCAGTTGAGTGTCCAACTCTTGATTTTGGCTTAGGTCATGACCTCAGGTTTGTGGGATCAAGTCCTGCGTTGGGCTCTGCGCTCAGCAGGGAGTCTGCTCAAGATTCTCCCTCTCTCCCTCTCCCTCTGCCCCTCCCCTACTGTACTCTCTCTCTCCAGAATAAATAAATAAATCTTTTTTAAAAATAAAATTGTTGTAAAAGAAAATCATGTCTAGAAAAATGAGGAGATGTATACACCACCATTTTATCAACGCTTATCTTTGCAGAGTGGAGCAATAGATGATTAATTTCCTACTTTGTGCTAATCTCTATTTTCCAAATTTCTTTGATGTGAATCTGTAACAAAGGATTTCTTCTGTGAGAACATTAGAATTAGCAAAATATGTCTGTTAGGTTTACAATGTTTTTTAGTAAATAGTTTTGTTTTCACCAGAACACTGATTTTCATGCTGCCAAGTACCAGAGGGTTCCACAAAGGATTTTGGGAAATAACAGTGGGGACTAATGACAAGAGCCCTCACAGGGGCCGGTGCAACAGTCCCGTCAGACCTCTCCTCAGTGCTGATGAAATCTTAGTTTAAGAAACATCACTCAGGAGGATTCTAAAATTTCTTACCCTCTGCCGCCTTCAAAGAGTGGTTCCTGTATCCATGGCTGATGAGCGAAGCACAATGTGTGCTTTGGGGACCACAGGGAGAACCACAAGGTACAGATTCTCCTTAAGGCGACACTTAAGGACAATAGTTATTTCTGGAGTTCCTGGCATTTGGTGCCTAATAGGTATTGCGTAAATGAAGAGATGCTAGGCCAGGAAAAATTATTTGAAAATATTAAGCAGTGAAATCACTAATTTCTAAATACTCAGCATAATCCCTTCTTCCAATTATATTTGGGGGAGGACAGAATGACTCTCATGCACTCTGCTTTTTCTGGACTCATTACTGGGCCTCCTGACCACCCAAGTATGCAGAGTCATCCCACATTGATCCCAGTTGTCACGGATGAGAAGCACTTTCTCTTCTGTTGACCTTCTAGCCCCTGGTGATTCTGTCTCCTGAACAGACGGAAAGTACCCAGGAAACAGCATGACTGAAAAATTCACATTTTCAGCCTCAAAGCCAAACCCGAAAGGGAAAAAAAGAAAAACCTAAAGGAATTTAAGGTCCCAAGTTATTCAGGTCAGAAGCTAAACTGAACTGGCCTACCCCACATTCTTCAAATAGGTAAAGACTGGAGGCTGCCAGGTCCTGAACAAGTATCTTTTAAAAAGAGCACATCCAAGGGTACCCTGGTGTCTGTTCTGCTTTGAAGACAAACGGCCCCCATAATTAGAAACAGCTTTATTCACATGCCAGATGTCCATGCTTCCCTTCCAATTATTTTCAGAAACATCATAAAGATCCATTAGCAACAGTGTGAAATGCCCTTTAAAAAAAAAAAATCTGTTCATCCTTACGAGTTTGGTCTGATATGAAGATTGCAATCTGCTTATTCCTAAGAGTTGGGTTTTGTTTTTTGGGTTTTTTTGGCAGGATGACTATGTGTTTGACTTGAACTTTTACCACCAGAAATACTATCACATATTTGGTTTAATCACAAAGAGCCGTCTTATAAAACTTTTAACCAAATGTCTTCTTATATTGCACACATGAGCGCACGTGCACATGCACACAAACACAAATGCACGCAGGCGCACGAACACCACATTAGTACACCCTGAGCATTCCCTAAACATAATAAGAACAATCGAAAGTTTTTGGAAGCACAGGGTCCATATCATGAAGTAACAGTTCTTCTGAACTCTGCACTGGTCAGACCACTTGGGAATATACTATTAAGTTCTAGAAACCACATTTGGCCAATTCAAGAAACCCCAGAAACGGAATAGCACAACCACTATGGACTTCAGACTTCTTTAGGGCAGGGTCTGTGTCATGTCCTGTCTGGCCCCTGGCACAGTGCCTGATACATAGAACATGATCAAAACTATTTGTTGAAGGTGCCTGGCTGGCTCAGTCGATGGAGCATGTGACCCTTGGTCTTGGGGGTGTGAGCTCAAGCCCCACATTAGGCACAGAGCTTACTTAAAAATAAATAAATAAATATTTATTGAATGATTAATGAATCTATACTTAAAGCATAATTGTTGAAGAAGTACATATATTTAACCTGGGAAATAAAAGATATAGAGGATGTGACAGCTCATTTCAAAGACTTGAAGGGTTATCATAAAGAACAAATCAGAGATTTATTCCCTTTTGTTCTTTGGACCAGAATTAGGGTTACTTAGTGAAAACTACAGGATCTATATCATTATTGTTCTGTGTATCTACCTTGGAGAACTATGGGATGCTGGGTACGGTCCAGGCGCTCAATTTTAGTTTGAATATTATAGAGATATAGAAAAAGAAATTTGGGCTTGTGGACAAATTAATTTCTTCAGGAAATCTTTATTGTGTGTGGTGCCAGATGACACTGAGAGATAGGTGGGTAGCTAACAATAAAAGGCAGGACTTCTTCCCTTTCGAAACTTGTTGTCTATTCAGGAATGCAGATGAGTAAACAGGTGATCACAATATACATGGGGGAGGAGGGCTTTGGTGGAACCTGTGGCAGCCCTTGGGTGCTCAGGAATCCCTGCAGGCTTAGATCAAGTGATAACGCAGGAGATGGGTAGGGTGATTCAGCATGCATAAAAGCCCCAGGCATGAGAGAAGGATAATTTGGAGAGCCCTCCACCACTGAACCCCGAATCTTTAAACCAACCACATTTGCCACTTCCAGTTCTACTCACTCTTGGCCTGGGGAACCTTCTCCTATTTCAGTCCTACAGATCAGCCTTGATGGCTGAATTTTGCTTTTCAGGTTCTGATTCTCATTGCTGAGGTTTATTTCGAGATTCAGTATCTATCTCATTCCTGGTCTATCTCTGAGGGAGTCAGGCCTCTGGCAGAGGAGCTCTCCAAGTAGAGAGGGAACTTGGGATATCTGATCTCAGCCAAGAAGCTCACTACACCAGGGCCGGAGGCAACATGCTAGAACCAAGAGCCAAGCTTCAGTGAAGCTACGCTCAACCCGACCGGACTGACATCTGAAAAGCAGCAGGACGATGGAAATGTTCTGGAATTAGATCATGGTGATGGTTACACAGCCTTGTGAATACACTAGAAATCACTGAAGCATACACCTTAAGTGGGTGAATTTTATGGTATGTGAACTGTATCTCAAGAATGATGATTTTTTAAAAAGCAATAAGAGATGGCTGCTGGAGGAGGCTGAGCTTCATCTCTGGTTAAACTTCCTGCTTTCCCTGTATTTACTGGAAAGGGAAGTATTTGTCCCTAGACATAATATTTTTGCCATCTTTAGAAATTCCTGACAACCTACAGCCCTTTTAAGGCATGAAAAAAATTGGATTAGTGCTGACTCTATACACAGTGTATTAATTAATAACTAAATAATGACATGTCAGATTCATGATTTATCCTTGTAAGCATGTTTTCATATTTGTCATCATGGGTGGCACTGAGTAGTGAAAAAGCATCTGGGGAGGCCCTAGGATTTTGCCATTAGCCAAGCCCTGGTTGGGGGGCAGGTGTCCTACAACCTCTGGTTCTCTGTCTCCTCAACTCTGACATGAGGGGTTAGACTCAGTCGGCCCAGTTTGTCCTCATGATTCCATGACTCTCTGACCTTCAAAATCTTCAGAACAACCGTAAAGGTAAGTAGGCAGAGGTTTTTGTCCATATTTTACCCATGAAGAAACTAAGGACGAGGATTAATTAGTGTTTGAATCAGGACCAGAAGTGAGTTCACCTGAGTTCTAGTCCAATATTTCTTATAGTGGGAGAGAAATGTGGATCCTTCATCCCAAGAATTTTCCATCTAAGGTTATTCAGTTGGTGAGGGTTGGAGGCAAGATCGTAGGCTCTGGGGAGAGTAAGCAAGGAAGGCAGGAACATCCGGAAGGGCCAGTGAGACCAGGGTCATGACCACCATGGAGGAGGTAGTCAGCAGAGGTTCTTTGCTGAGGAATTTGCATCTCCCGGAGCAGAAAGAAAGTGGAAGTTGCCAGGAAAGCCTGAGTTTTCCAATTTGGCAATCAGTACACAACTGAGCTTTCATAGGAAATTGCTCAGCTCTTTGGAAATTTTATGCGGTATAAATATGGCCTTGGATTCTATATATGTGCTTAGCAAAAGGCAGAAACAGTGTTGGAACCTCTGCATTTGGAAGATCTGCTAGCATTATTATTATAATTACTTTCAGTTGAACTGTATAATACAAAATTGCATTGCTAAAAGCAATTTAATTTTCTGATCTTTGTAACTTCTTGGTAACAAGTAAAACCCAAGCAGAGGGAAAGTGGAGTGGAAAAAGCAGTTTATTCTGAATCAGAAAAGTTAGATCATGAGCTGGCTTCTAGCTAACTGACTGTGTGTCCTTACACAATTCATTTGGTCTCTCAGATCTTCAACTTCCTCACCTGCAGATAAAGGAGTTTGAGGAAATTATCTTTAAAGTCCAGCTTTAAAGAATGCTCCAGAATCCTATGATCAGATACCATATACTTGACCACATTCTTCTCCCTAAATCTTGGGATTTCAGTCTCCTCCAGCCTGTACACATCACCCTCATTCTCTTTGCCCTGGGAACAGGAAGGCCAGCACTGTCTGGTGCCACTTCTAAGAGCTAGCTATAACAAGTGACACCCAGTGGGTCTCCCATGATTGTCTGCACTGCTTGGAAAAGTAACCTTGGAGGAACATATTGAGCCTGACCTTGGCTAGAAAGCCAGTATAGTGCATAGGCTCTGGAGTCAGACAGACCTGGGGCGAATCCTGAGTCTGCCACATACTAGTGACCTTGGGCAAGCAAGTTCACCATTCCTGATACCTAGGGAGCACTCGGTGAAGGTCAGCTGTGTAGGACAGCACAATCTTATAAAACCATAAGAGATGGTAAATGTCACACAGGCTGGATCTCTAAGAGGAAATGCCATCCCTCTTTTCTCCAACATCTCTGGCAAAGTTGTTACTGAAACCTAACAGGCCCAGCCAGTCATGGACCAGAGGGAAGTGATCTCCAACCAAAAGGAAGAGCATTTGACTTAACATTTGAATGAGTTGCTTAAATTCTTATGAAGGAGTAGAGTAAGAGAAAAGGCAAAGAAGGAGAGGGGATGGATGAGGACTGAAGGAACAAGAGAAGAGTAGGTGGTGCCTGAGGTCAATATGATAATTGCTATTTTATGATAAAATGCATTTCTAAGCAACTTCTAACCATTTTATCAAGGAGGAAAGAATTAGCTAACTTATGTTCCACTTACAGAACTGCATGTGTATTTTCTCTGCATGTGGAGTTTGTTTAAAAATGAGGCATTGCATGTTTTTAAATATATGGATATATTCTGGACATGCACATTCCATCCAATATCATCTTTCTGCCTCTCTTCCCTGTATCCTTGCTTTTCTTACCAGCTTCAGGCTCAGAGCAGATACCACACCTGGTGGTTTGACACCAGCTGCCAGTGACCACACATGAACCTGTCAACCGTTGTGGAACAGCAGAGCAACTCAAAGTCTAAGCCTAGTCCAGGCAGGCCTGCAGCTGCCACATTCTGATGCATTAAAGCCGCAAGTGGCTAAAACATGAGCTCTGGTTCCAGGTGTCCTTGGTTCACATTTTGACTCCATCATTTCCTAGATGTGTGACCTATGGCAATTACTTCCTTTTCTTTTTTCTTTTCCTTTTTTCTTTTAATCTATTTAGAGCTCAGGTTGAAATCTACCAAACTAGGGGCACCTGGGTGGCTCAGTCGGTTAAGCATCTGCCTTCGGCTCAGGTCATGATCAAGCCCTGCATCAGGCTTCCTGCTCAGTGGGGAGTCTGTTTCTCCCTCTCTCTCTGCTGCTCTCCCTGCTTATGCTCTCTCGCTCGCTCTTTCTCTCTCTCAAATAAATAAATGAAATCTTAAAAAAAAAAAAGCAAAGTAAAACATTGACACCCATGGAAGAACCACTAATCCAATTTTTTTTCAAAAATTTTTCATTGCAGTAAAATATATGTAACCTAAAAGTTACCATCTTAACCATTTAAGCGTACGGTTCAGTGGTAGTAAGTACATTCATACTGTTGTGTAGCCATCACCACTATCCATCTCCAGAGCTCCTCATCTTGCAAAACTGAAACCCTATGCCCATGAAACAATAACTCCCTATTATCTCTCCCCACCACCCCAGCCTCTGGCAACGACCATTCTGCTTTCTGTCTCCATGATTTTGACTATTTTAGTTACTTCATATAAGTGGAATCATACACTCTTTGTGTCTTTGTGATTGGCTTATTTCACTCAGTGTCCTAAAGTCTCATCCATGTTATAGCATGCATCAGAATTTCTTTCCTTTTTAAGGCTGAATAATATTCCATTATATGTATCTACCATATTTTGCTTATTTGTTCATCCATCAGTGGACACTTGGGTTGCTTCCAATGCTGCTATGAATGTGGGTGTACAAATATCTCTTCAAGACCCTATTTTCAATTCTTTGGAGTATACATCGAGAAGGGGAAATTGCTGGATCACACGGTAACTCTATTTTTAACTTTTTGAGGAACTACCACACTGTTGTCTACAGTGGCCAATCCAATTATTATTACCCTGTCCATCCACCATGTTTTCACAACATACTTATAAAAATTAGAGCCACCATTTATCATACCAAACAGTGTGCTTTTGAAGATGTATCTGAAATAACAGTGCACTGTTTAGACTTGAGTCCTCTTAAACAGCTTGATAACACGTGGAGTCAGGTGTTCTCTGGGCCAAATCATTTCCCCCCCAAACATTGCAATATGCCTAGCCCTCTCATTATATGAGGTTCCCATATGATTTCTCCACCTTCTTTCTAAGATTCAGAGTGTTTGTATATAGAGACCCTCAGGATCCAACCAAATCACCAACAGACAGCTAGTATTACTTTCAAATTACAGACTGAGAAGCTGAGATACACAGAAAGAAATAAAGCTGTTCTGCAATTTGGAAAACCATGTGCAATGCTATAAAAATGTCTCATCCGGACTCTTGACCACATAAATTATTATTTTTATTGCCCTCTCCCTAGATGAGATACAGATTAGTTTGAGAGAGTTGTTTATAGTTTGGCAAGCTATTAAGTAAAAGAACCTAATTTCAATTCTCCATTCTGGTGAGTGGTAGGAATAAAGGAAATTTAGGGAAAGAAGAAATGATAAGCATGGGAAGGAAATGTTACACCTAAAAGTTTTGTTTAGAAGCCTACTGGATAGTCCGTGCATTTAATTTATCCAAGCATCGGTGTGGGGTCAGATGGAATGGGTTGAATTCCTAAGCTGCCATTATGTTAATGTTAGTTCTCACAACCCCCTTTCCACAGTAAGCCTGGGATTGACGTAACAGCTTAGTGAGTTAATGCGTGACTAGGGTGTCACAAAGGAGAGGTCACAGAAGCAGAGGAGAGAGAAACAACTAATTTCTTCCATCTTTCTCAATGTTTCTTGCTCCCTCTCTGTTGTTCTCATCCATTTTTCATTCCATCCCATTTCCTCTTTCTTCCTTTCATTTCCTCATTATGGGACAGTGAGAGGTCACAGTCGTGCTGCCAACAGTTGCAACACTCCCAGCAGTCATGGCAGCCACGAAGCTCGACCCTGTCTCGCAGCCTTGAGGGAGTGTCTGTCTGGAGCTGTGCAGGGGGGCCCCTACCTGTCCTGTAGATCCTTCGTTTTAATTTTGTTCACAATGCCTTTTGTCAAAGATCATTGAAAATTTAAGGGTGCAAAGTCTAATCAAGTCAGTCTTTTCTTTATGGCTTCCAGGTTTGTGTCTTAACTTAGGAAGACCTTCTCTGTACTAAGATTATATATTTAAGCAGATATATCATATTTCTGTAAACAGAAATTTCAGCAAACTGACACATTGGAAACAGGGCTATCTCATCACATTTTCATGTGTGGATATTGTGCATGTGCTTGGACTCTAAGATTTAGTCTCCCAAAAAAAGTGCCCAGAGTTATCTTTCCTCCTGGCTCCTTTACTCACTCCCTGCCCTCAGCCCCCACCCCATTTCATCTTAGGGTAGGGGAACATTCAGTTGCTACAACCAGAAACTCACTCAGACTAACTTAAGTAAATGGGAATTGCTTGTCCATTTATAAGGGAATATTATGAAACCTGATTTTGAGAATTATTCCTGTGGCACTGAAGAGCTAGTGTCCCCAGGCAGGTACTCTTCTTCTTATCTCTCATTTTTCTTTGTCCCTGAGCATTTGCCCCATTCTTCTCTTTACTGCAGCTTCCTTCATTTACACATGACTTAAGATGGCTACCCGCCCCCCTCACACCTAGAGCCACAGGTCTTATGGGTTCAGCACCTCTAGAAAACTAACAGCTTCAAGGCTCTTGGTATCCCAACTCCAAGATCAAGACATCTGATTGGCTCAAGGCAGGTCAGATGTCCATGCCTGGTTCAATTATTGTTGGCCAGGGGCATCAGTCATGTGGTTGCCCCTTAGAAACAGCAGGCTAGGTAAGCTTCTAGAAGAAGGGAGTGTGGCAGGGAGGAAATGACTGCTTAACTAGTCTAGTTCCCACATCCATATTGCTCTGTGACTTCTGTTCCCCTTCAAGTCTGCCCTTGATGTTGTCTCTGACTAGATTTTGTTTCTACCCGTGATAGGATTTATACCAGATCCAGGATCTTTTCAGGATGCACTGTGGTCCCCTTGACCAGGAGAAGCTCTGATCTACCATTGCATCCTCCTGGGAGTTAGGGAGAGAGGGGGGAAAAAAACAACAACAACCCTGGGCTATAGATGGAGAAAGATGAGTAATTCCAGTAGCTCTGGCCCTCGGCACCTCTGACAACTGTCTCACCACCATGCAGGCCACCAATGGGGGTGGGTGTTGGAAGAGTGTAGAAAGGCTACTTCAGTCCATTTCTGTTTCTTCTTTCTTCTGCGCATTACTCTTGTTACATGGCTGGTGGAGTGTGGTGGTGGCAATGAGCAGAAAAAGATGAATTTAAGAGGTGCTTCCAGAATTCTCTTCATAGAGTCAATATAGTCTTAATAAGTTTTCTTCTGAGAAATCTTTTCCATTTTTTTGCAACCAGACTAAGGATTTGGTATAAATGGAAGGAGAGGATATGGTGGAACTTTAATCAGTTACACGGCTTTCATGATGCTGTATTTCTTTATCTATAAAAGAGGGGACAATCTGCTTGGTGATAGAAGATCTTTTGAGATCCCACTAACTCCAAAATGATGTTGTTATATCATTTATATATGTATAATATATATTATATATATATATAATGTGTATATATATATACACATTCATTTATATCATTTATATTATATATATATATATATATATATATATCACACCAAAGAATATTCATTGTTAAAATGTGCTTTGGAAAAAAATTGAGGGCTAATATTGAGACAAAATACATATGGAAATTTTGCTAAAATGTCTTTCTCCTCCACTTTGCCTGTTTTTTAACCAACCACCTTCCTCCAGAATATTCCCCCAGAGTATAAAATGCTTCATCAGCATGAGAGAAGAGCAAATGTTTGTAGTGATTCTCCACATGGAGGCTGTTATATAATCACTACAAGGCGATTTGGGTTGGGTTTGAAAACCTCGTCTCACACCAGTTTTAAGCGCTGACCCAGATTCTGTGGCTAACACAGGAATTGGCACTGATGAGTTTGGAAAAATCAATCATCCTCTTCTAACACATGGTTCTTTTGGGAAAATATGATAGGATAATGACAGTTAACCTGCAATAATTTGAATTTAGAAACTCAAGGTTCAGGCGTGGCAAATATGCAGGAGCTGAGGAAGGTTTAAGGTTATCTGGTGTCTTCTGAGCCACTGTAGGTGGAAATAGTTTGCAGTTGTATCGTTTGGGCCACCTCTGATTGAAGGTGCAGGCCCGTTCCATGGAAGTTCTGAATCACATAGGCCCGAATATAATCACAGCTGCATCCACGTCAAAGTGACTGGAAATAGGCTTACCAGTATTGGTAACTGGATTCCTTGTACATGAAACACAAACATGAATCACTTATTCCTTTTATTTTTATTTTAGAGTGGCCTCCAAATAGTCAAGATTTCCTACTGTGAGAACCTTCCATTCTAACTCCACAGAATGTGTAAGATGAAGACGCCGATGCCCAGAACACTAAAGGCTTATGACAACTCCATCGACTGCCCTGGTTTTGCTCATCAGAATCCACAGGGAGCGATGGCCTCCCTTTCCCACTGCTGCCAGAGGCATTGGCTGAAAGCAAAGATAATTTCTGGCCCTCGGAAAAAACTGCCCTTACTCTGAAGCAGGGGCCAGCAGTCTCTGTAAAGGGCCAAATCCTAAATATTTTTGCCTTTGGAGGGCTTTCAGTCTCTGTGACTTGACTCTGCCATTTGCAAGCAGTTATTAGACAAAATATTTATATGAATGGGCATGGTCAGACTTGGCCTATGACCTACAGGCTGCAGTTTGCTAGCCCCTACAAGAGACAAACCCTTTATGAAACAGAGTTCTATGCTTGAAAATTGGTGCAGAAAATAAGGGAAGGCAAACTTCACACAGCTAATATCATGTCCCTCCTAAATGACTTGTGTCACTGTGGGTCCCCAGGAAGGTCTTGGGCACCAGCCATGTGTTGGCTTTGGGCAGAGAGGGCTATTGGAGTGGGAGTCAGAGGATGGGTACCTTGTGCCCCTCAGAGCCTCACCCTCCAGACTGCAGCCTTGGTCTCCTAAGTCCTCTGACTAGAAACACAGGAGCCACAGAGTCCCTGCCAGGCTGCGGCCCCTGGCTCCGGGGTGGGCATGCACTGTGGATGTTTAGCTTGGGTCTGGTACAGAGGGAAGAGTGCTAAGTGGCACTCAGTCAACACCTTTCAAATATCATGTCTCTTACTTGTGTTACCAGATGTGTATCATCGTCCTTTCTTAAAGAGAAACAATATGAGCCTTTTCCTGCCAGCTCAGGCTGTATCAGACACCAGTTTTCATAGTATGATCTTGACCCTACTGTAAGCAGACAACTGTGCCCTTTTGTGTCTCTTCTTCAAACTGCCTGACCCTGGCTCTGCCCCACAGTGACCTGTGCTCTCCTGAGCACTTGTATGCAGGAAGACTATCATCTGTCCACTTGGCCCCACCAAGGACCCATGCTGCCTCTCTTGTTCCTACATGGGCTGGGGGAGCACCCCTTGTTTGGGACCTCTCTCCTGGGGTTCACATTCCCACTCAGTTCAGAAAAGCCACAAAACAGCAAGTATGTGGGCCAGTTTGACATGGATCCTTTCAGAGAATGTCCTGGAAGCTTCCATGTTTCAAAACATTTTCAGCAAGTTTTCACTGAATCTTTTAAATTATTGCCACAGGGAAGCCCCTAAAACTAAAGCTGGGGTTAAGGAGCTTAGACAGAGGCTTCTCTCAATGTGTGTTCTTTTCCAAACAGCCAAAGGAACAGAACCCTGGGCAGGTACTATATGAACAATGCCCAGAGAGGCAATAAAAAGAGTGAACCTCTATAGTATTAGTGGAGGGATGAAAGCGGTTGGAAATTACCCTGTAAGTTCATTTTTTTAAGGCTCATTATTAACTTTTAAAGGACTGCTTGTGCAGGACAGGACAGGAACGTACTGACCTATCCGTCGTCTGGCTGGCTGCCTTCCTGATGACTGTAGATATGAACGTCCCCAGTGGGGTAGTGGTAAACCGCCCCGTGGAAGCACAAATTGGAAAATACAAAAAAACGAGCTTCTTCAAGCCCTGGAATTCACCAGCATCATGAATATGTATAAGATGCAATAGTTTGTTAATAGGCTCCAAGACATTGCAGATGTTGGGCGTGGGGGGTGTGGGCGAGCACCATTGACGCAAAAGTTAGTGTGGGCGGTACACTTTGCCAAACTCTGGGGGCCCGCCTGGTTTATGGTACACATGTTGGGGCTTCCAATGGGGCTGGGCAGAGGCCAGGGAGAGCTCAGTGGCCTGGTGTTGGGGAGAACAAGACAAAACTGAACAGATGCCTCAGAATTCAGGATGCAGAGCCGTGTGTTTGAGAAATGTGAGTCTGTGTTGTGAGTCCTCTCCAGCTGAGGTCCTGGGGTCCCCACAGAAGCAGGGTGATGTCAACAAAGAGGGGCCAGGAATGCCAATCTGCCTACAAAATTTAACAGATGCTCAGAGGCCAAGGGTTTCAAGGTTTCAGGCAGTGGGGCTAAAGGCAATGCAGTTCACTAGAGCACTGAGTTCCAGTGCCTTGTTCTGGGACCCACAGAACATGAGACTTCCCTGAGGTCCTTCAAATGGTGCAAGTGTCAAGCCTCTTCTGAAGACCTGTCTTTTCATGCATTCTCCTGTTCCATTCTCTTGGTTTTCAAGGCAAAAGAAGTTTATAGGTGAACTTTTTTAGAAGTATAGCATTTATACAAGCAGATGTTCATATTCTCTTGTGTCATATCATCAAGAAGCTAGAAGAAATCAGAGATTACCGGATGGTGGTGGTGGTGGTGGTGGTGGTTCAGAATATGCCCTTAGAGCTGTCACAGATCTGACACCCAAGAAACATTGGGAGGCAAAAGAGAGGTAGATTCCAGAGTTCAGGCTTTGCAGTCTTCCTATTGGAGGTCCGATGGCCTTTCCTCTTTCCACTCCCCAAGATGTGGCAGAAGAGCCCCTTCTATGTTGCCCCAGTCCTAATTTAATTGGATCTGATTAATCACAGTGCAATGGCACAGCAATGGGGCTGTCAGAGGCCCAGGATAGGCTTTGCTCTCTCTCTCATCATGCTGCAGATTTTTGCTATTGTTCCTGATAGGGATTCCAGAGAGCTCTTCTGCTGGCCTTTCCAATTCTCCAATGAGGTCCCTTATCTAATGGGTCTGAGGAAGTGGGAGGCAAGAGGGCTTCTTCCAGGAATCTTGTTTTCTTCAGAGTTGATGGACTAACCTCTTCCGTGGAGTTAGTTACAGGCAAATTCACAATTGCACTCAACGTTGTGAATACCTATAGAGGTGAATAGCTCAAAAATAGCCACTCTTCTGGGGCGCTGGGTGGCTCAGTTGGTTAAGCATCTGCCTTCAGCTCAGGTCATGATTCCAGGGTCCTGGGATTAAGCCCCACGCCGGGCTCCCTGCTTGATGGGGAGCCTGCTTCCTCCTCTCCCTCTGCTGCTCCCCCTGCTTCTGCTTGCTCTCTCTCTATCAAATAAATAAATAAATAATCTTAAAATAAATAGCCATTCTTCTGGGCTATAGGCTTTTGAAGGAAAGAGATGATGGAAAAAAACATGGATTACCACAAAGTAGCGAAGATACTCTGCCTTGAGGTCAAACACACTTATACTTAAAGCCAGTTCTGGTACTTGTAGAAGTGACCTAATGCTAATGAACCCCACAGAGAGTCAGTATGCTCATTGATAAAAATAATGTCTGCTTCTGAGTTGCCATGAAGTCTTACTAGAAAGTGCCCAGCAGGCACTGCTGTAGGAGGTGCTCAGTGCAAAGCAGCTGTTGTCGGTTCAGTTTTCATTCAGTTTAGGCACTCATCTAGAACTGAGGGCCACTGGGGCTATTCAGCTGCTCTGTGAGCAAAAGATAAGTTGTTTCTCAGGAGTGTTTTAAATTTCTAAATTAAATACTTGGGGTGTGGGAGCCTACCACTTGTGTTTAATTTTCTTGTTTTCTATGAAACTAAAAACTAAAAAATCAGCTCTTTTGTTTGTGGCAGCATTTCATCTCCAATTTGTTTTTAAAATGCTCTTTGTAACATGGACATGGCCAAATAGGTTTTCCTTGTTTTCAAGAAAGTAAAAAATAAAAGCACCCTTTTTCTTTTGAGACCAATCATATTGGAACTTTGGGGCATGTAAATTATTTTTTCAGGAATGTGGATTTAGGGTGGGAGGAAGGTGGGGAAAGAAAGGGTTCAGTGAAAATCTATTTGTCCCCTGGTGGCTCCCTGGAGATGGGCCCCAGCATGTCTGTGACATAGTAACTCACTGACTTTCTCTCTCCTTAGCTTTTGTGATTCACAGTAAGGAGTCATCCTAAATTATTCTTCATGAGGACTCTGGACACTCTTCCTTCCCTCCCCTTCCTTTCCATTCCCTCCCCTCCCCCTCCTCTTTCCTTTCCTTCCCTCCCTCCCTCCCTTCCCTCCTTCCTTTTTTCCTTCCTTCCTCCCTTCCTTCCTTCCTTTTTTTCTTCCTTCCTCCCTCCCTCCCTTCCTTCCTTTTTACAAATACTGTGGCCACAGACGCTAGCTTATCTGCCCTTTTTTTGCACACTAAACACACATTATGAGAGACTTTGTTCAGGTTTTGCCCCCATCTCTACCCCTCTTTACAGCAAAACTCCTTGCCTTAGCTTGGGCTTCTATAACAAATTCCATCAAGTGGGTGGCTTATGAACAACAGACATTTATTTCTCACAGTTCTGGAGGCTGGAAGTCTGAGATCAGGAAACTAGCACAGTCAGGTTCTGGTCAGGGCGCTCTTCCGGGTTGCAGACTGCTGATTTCTCCTGTCCTCACATGACAGAGAGCAGGGAGAAGAAGCAAACTCTCTTGTGAATCATAAGGGCACTCATCCCATTCATGAGGGCACAACCCTCATGACCTCATCTAATCCTAACCTCCCAAGGGCCCCACTTTCTAATACCATCACATGGTGGGGGACAGGGTTTCCACATATGAATTTCAGGGGAAAACAGACATTCAGCCCACAACACTTCTGTTGTCTATAATTGCTATCTTTAATTCCTCTCCTGTATGGGACTTTGAGGGTTGTGGGGAAAGCCTGGTCTTTTCCAAGACCTATCTGTGGTGCCTTTAGCAAAAAGAATCATGTGGTCCTTGGACACGAGGACCCCTATGTCACAGGGCATGCTCATCTGGGTGACAAGCCTTTAGACTCCCTCAACTCACTCTTATGGAAGGTGAAGATGTGCATTTTAGGTCTCCAAATTTACCGTCCCTTGGCTTTAGGCAGTGGCCGATTCACCATCTACACAGCGGGGAGAGTCATCAGAGACAAAAGGCAGATCGTTGCCCAAGCCCTGGTGCCTGCACACTCATGATTCTTTCTCCTTCCTTCTGGATCTCCCTTTTTCCTGGCTATTCGGTCACTACCCTTGCATCTGGCCTGGTGTCTGTTTCTTCTTTAAGTTCTCACAGATCTGCTTTATGTATTTTGAAGCTCTGTTATCAGGAGCATATACCTACAGAGTTGTTATATCTTCTTGATTCATCAACTCGTTTATCATTGTAAAATGCCCTTTAAAAAAATGTGGTAATACTCCTTGGGTTTACCAAACTTCAATCTCTGACTCCTCATCTCAGCAAGATGACAGAGCTCTGTTTGGGCTGTCCCTCCCTTTGCAGCAAACTGCAAACTGCTTCCAGACAGGAAGAGGCGGTTCTCTTGATTTGTTCTCTAATCACTGCAAATTGTGCCTGCTGCCCAGTGTTTGAACTTTGTTTCATATATTTCATATAACCATCCCATATTCTAATAAGTAAGGCTGGAAGTGAGTATCTGTTTTGCTTTTACTAGGTAAATGAAGGTTTTTCATACTTACTGATGTGACTGGTATTTTTGGACCCAACTTTGTCATATTATGTTGTCATTGCTATGAACATTGTGTCATATTTACTGAGTTCATTATTTTACTTGGTGTACTTCACTTTTTGGAAAATTTCTTTTGGTATTAAGAAAAATTTTTATTTTTTTTCTAATGATTACCTTTGTAGTGTTCTTAATTGCTTTTATTTTAAAATTTTATTTTTCAAAAATAAAGTTTTCATTTTATTAAAAAATAAAAGCAATTTTTAAAAATTTAAATTGAGCTCAGCACTCAGCACAGCTTGAGATTCTTTTTCTCTCTCCCTCTCCCCCACCTCTGTCCCTCCCCCAATAAATAAATAAAATCTTTTAAGAAATAAAAATAAAAATAAAAAAATACATCCTTTCTATTCCATCAGAATATGTTTATATACCATTCTTATACCTATGTCTCTAACCTTGTATTAGTCCTTGCTCTACAATTAAATACGTGAAAAGGACCTTCGGTCCTTTTGCTGAAACATCCCCTGTAATCTCTTGGCTAAATGAAGTTCATTCTCTTGTAGATTCTTCAGGAAGGGCACATGTGCACAGTATTCCAGAGTTCTTGCATATTGGATCCGTTTTTCTACCTCCTTGACACTTGAAGAACAGCTTGGCTGGTTATCAAGTTTCTTGAAAATGCTGCTCCATTTTTGTCTTGCTTGACATGTTGTTTTTGAGAAATCTGATGCCAGTCTAATCCTCTCCTTCTCAGCAATTTCATGTCTCTGTCAGGATGCTCTATGGATTTTTTTTTTTTTCTCCTAAAACCCAAGCAGTTTTGCTAGAATGTATTTCTGGGATGATCACTTCAGGTCAATTTTACCAAGTGGACCCTTTCACTGAGTGGATTTAGTATGTGATTTATTTCTGGAGAGTTTTCCTGGACTATAATTTTAAATATTAGTTCAGTTCCATTGTTTTGATATTCTTCTTCAGAAACTCTAATTGGACTCACTTTGCCTAACTTCCATTTCATTTGCTTTCCTCTGACCCTTTTTACTTCTTTCTTTATCTCACTTTTACTCTCTTGGTTGTTTTCCTGCTTTTTTATTAATGCCTTTTATTAAATTTCTCTTTAAATGTGCTCTTCCTTGAGCTTGGTAGTTTACTTTTCATTTCTGGTAAGACTTGTTTTTCTTTTTCTGTTATATCTTTCCTAACTTCAACAACTGTGATTTCATTTCTTCTGCTTTGCTTTTTTGGTACATTTATGTGGTTAGGTTTTATATTTTTTTATTCAAAATGTGCTTTTAAAATAATTTTTCTTTAAAGGTAGTTAATTTTTATTAGAGTATTTGGTTTAATTTTCCTCTTTAATGGGGGCTGGGGGAGGGGTATTTTTTCCCAGCTGAATTACTTTGATTTACATTTTTTTTAAAACAACAATTTTGTTTGGATATGATCTCTTTTTTCCTATTTATGTTCTTTCTGTGGAGAGGATTTCTAGAGTGAAGGCAGCATCTTCTATCAGTTCTGCCCTTTTCTGTGCAGGTTCCTTAATGTGAGGTGTTGGTGGTGAGGTTAGGAAGAAGGAAAGGGGTTAATGTGTCTTTCTTTCTTCAGGGTCATTAATTTTATCCTCTTATTTTCCTTCTTTCCTTTTACTGATATGTCCTCAAAGGTACCACCTCTTATCTCTTATTCTCCTCAAGAAGCAATGCTTCTCCAAGGCTGACACTTCTGGTCTCACTCATTTAATTTTCTTTCCCCATAGCTGGTGTTGTGAACTACCAAGTTCCAAATCATGTTTTTTAACTTAGTTGGATTTTCTCTTTCTAGGGCTGAGATTGTCTGTACTTCAGGTAAATCCTTGATGCCTCTCTGCTCTTTTCAGATAGTCCTTTAATTCCCACTTCACTCTTCACACCCACGGGCTTGAAGCAGTGGGCAAAAGGCAAGTCTGTTGGAATTTGGTTCATTTTTGTATTTGCTCGTAATTTGAAGCTTATAATATTCTCTGATTCCTTGGTAGTGCCAAAGGCATGGTGTTATTTTTTATTTTCTCTCCTTATTTATTTCATGGGTTTGTTTTTGTTTTTGAAGTTGTGTGGGGAGATTCAAAGTGAGGCCGACACCGTTGTTTTTCATACCCGAGAATTAGTAAGTTCTAAGTTAAGAAGCAAGAAATTAAAAACTTCTGTTTTTACAGACATATTTCCTTTTCTAGTGCTTTTTATTTCTTTGTGTAAATATGGGCTTCCATTTGGCATAATTTTTCTTAGATTTAAGAACATTTTTGTTTAAATATTTCTTTTAGTGTATATCTATGGGTAATGACATCTCTTAGGTTTGGTTTGTCTGAAAAGTCATTATTTTGCTTTCATTTTTAGAAGATTTTTTCCCAAGTATAAAATTTAAAGTTGAGAGTTTTTCTTTTAGGACTTCAAATTATATAATATGAATCCTCAGCTTCCATTGTTTCTGATGAGAAGTCTGGGGTTATTCATATTTATCCCTCTATGTTTCATGTGTCTTTTATTCTCTGACTGCTTTTAAGATTTTTAAAATCTTTGCCACGCAACTATTTGATTATGATTTCCTAGATGTGGTTTTCTTTGTTTTTATTTTCCAGTATGGTGTTCATTCACTGAACTTCTTGAATCACTGTGTTGATACTTTTCATTAAATTTGGGGGGAAAAATGACTATTATTTCTTTAAGATTTTTTTTTTAAAGATTTTATTTATTTATTTGACAGAGAGAGACACAGTGAGAGAGGGAACACAAGCAGGGGGAGTGGGAGAGAGAGAAGCAGACTTCCCGCAGAGCAGGGAGCCCGATGCGGGGCTCGATCCCAGGACCCTGGGATCATGACCTGAGCCGAAGGCAGATGCTTAACGGCTGAGCCACCCAGGCGCCCCTCTTTAAGATTTTTTAAATCTCAATCTCTCTTCTCTTTTTCTGAGGCTCCAACTACATTTATGTCTGAGCACTTAATAATGTTTCACAACTAACAGAGGCTGTGCCATTTTCATTTTCGGCAGGCTTTTTCTCCCCTCTTCAGTTTAGATACTTTCTGTTGCTCTGTCTTCAAATTTACTGATCCTTCCTTTTGCAGCATCCATTCTGTTGTTAAGTCCATCCAATGAAATTTTTCATTTCAGATACTTTATTTTTCAATTCTAGAACTTCCATTGAGTTCTTTTTTTAATCATTTCTATTTCTCTATAGCAGTTTCCCATCTGTCTACTTATTATGTCTATCTTTTCCTTTAAACCTAGAAACATATTCATAATGGCTATTTTAAACTCTTTATTAATCCCAACATCTCTGAGTCTGTTCTATTTTCTGTTATTTTTTTCTTAGATATAGGCCACATTTGCTTACTAGTTTACATGTCTAGTAATTTCCTATTGTATTCTGATCATTGTAGGTACTTGAAACTTTCTTCTCTTAGCCTCTGTGACACAATAATCTCTGGGTTTTTCTCCTACTTCTCTGGTATTCTGTTCATCTTCTTTAACCCTCACTGTCCTCTACCTGACCCTTAAATGTTAGAAATCCTCATGTCTCAATCTTACACATTACACTTTTATCACATTACACTTTCTCCCTAGGCAATCTCATCTACACCTTCTACTGTAATTACCACCTATATATTGATGATTCAAAGGCATATAAATTCAGTTGAGACCTCTCCTCTGAGCTCCAGACTAATTGCTACTTGTTTCAATGGTACATTAAACTCATATGTCCAGAACCAATTCATGATCTCTCTAGGCTGCCTACACACACACACACACACACACACACACACACTCACACACACACAGAGTTTAAAAGTTTAAAAGAAGGCTTCAATTGTTTTCCATTGTTTTTAGGATAAAAATAAAATTATAAAGATGGACTGGCCCCTGTTTGACTCATCTTAACATGCTTTCTTTGCCCTATGCCTCTCTGTCATCCCAGTCCTGTCTCTGCCCTTTAGCTTTCATCCTGCCTCTGGTCTTTATCTAAGCTCTTCCATCTGTATGAAATGCTCTTTTCTCTCTTCATCACCTGGTTAAGGCCTTCTCCTCCTCCAGATCAGAACTCAGGAGTCCTTTTCTGGAGAAAGCCTTGCCTGACCCCCTTCACTAAATCTGTCCCACTCTTCTATGTTTACTTTGACACAATGTGCCTCTCATTTGTAGTGCTTGTAATAGTTGTAATTTTACACTAGTATTTATGATTACTTCATTCATGTGTGGCACCTCTGCTGAATTTAAACTCCATGAAGTTAAAAGTTATGTCTGCCTTTATTCACTCTTATATGTTAAGCATAAGCATAGTATAGTTCAATAAATATTTATGGGACAAGTGAATAAATGAATAAAATGCTCTTCCATTGTTCTTTTTTGTAATCATTCTTATATTTGTCTCTACCTTTTTAAGAAATGATCTAAGCAAAGGAGGATGTTGAAGGGACTGGTCAAGCATCAGGAAAAATAAGTAACATGGAAACAAATTAGTTGGTCATTTGTAATTAACCTTCTCAGAAGAATGCTTTGTTTCTTCCTTAAAGATGAAACTGGAATATTAAAATTGATATTTTGGTCCAAAAATGATAAATTTAGAAACCGTTGTGAACAAAACATGTCTCCTGTTGTGACTGGTGGCTCACTTTGTCTTTCTTACCTGTAAGCCACAAGGAGCCATCCAAATGACTGTGTCATCAAGAGGATCACAAATCCCAGGTCTTTACCCACCTTTTAATGCTTTCCTTTTAACAAGAGAAGATACCTTCCCAAGGGATTCCCTGCCACATTGTCAAGCCTCTGACTACTCTGGGCTATAGTTGTCTTGGTGTAAGAGGGTCAATGTTTCTAAGGGCAGGATATGGTTTGGGATGATATTGAAGAGGATAATCCTGGGGAAGTGAAGATGACTATTAAGGCCAAGTATGAAACAATGATAGACAGAATGAGTTAATATCAAAAATTTCTGCAGAAACAGTGATACTTCTGAAGGTGGAAATCTAATACATGGTCCGGGGATAAAAAAAACTAAAGGTGAGAGAAGATACAAGGGATGATCCAGAAATTTGATAGAATAGATAGGGCGGGTATCAGGGGCAGAAAGGTATGGGGCAAGTAAGGCCATGGATGTGCTGGTCTGGAACACAAGATAGAATATTCTTAGGTAAGTTGGTTTTGTTGACTATTAAACTAGATAAATTTGAGGCATTTTTATCTATGCTTGCTCTTCATGTGATGTTTTCTTTCCCTAATTCTTACATTACTTTTGTCATCTCAGAAACACATCAGGAGAAAGACAGAAGCACTTATGTGACTTATTAGTAAAGGAGCAAAGTACTGGGAGAAATTGATCCTTTCTTTCATAAAGACCTTCATCCCTCACCAAAATAGAACTTTCAGTCAAGTATTTGATCTTTAAAAGAAAGAAAAGAAAGCATGAACTCTATCCCTTTTTTGACTAAATACTGTGAAACAACTTGTCTGTTTATAAGTAGAAAATTTCTTTCCACATGTTAAATGCATATTTTTAAAAAATGCCACTTGGCCCCTTGCTTCCTGAGTTCTCGGCAGAAAAACAAAATCGTCAGTAACTCATTTCAACATTCACATTTAGCTGAAAAGCTTTTGGTGATTCAACCCCACAGATGTAAGGTAAAAGGGTTCCAGAGAGCAAGTGGGAGCCATGAGTTTACCAAAACTCTGTGAACACATTCTTTTTAAGGCTTGAAAAATCCCAAGGCTTGCCCTTGTTTTAGGAAGAATAACTATCTCAGAAGTTTCAGGCCACCAGAAGACATGGCCCAACATGAGGAGGGCAGGAACAGCTGGGCCCAGGCCACAGTGGGCATGTCACCCACCTCTAGCCTCCCCCCTGCCTTGCAGCTCTCCCCAGAGATACCACTGGGTGGGAGGAGGTCCATTGCCAGAGAACATAGTCTGATGTTTTCTGTTCCTGCTCCAGGAAGTCCCCCTTCCCCTGCCACCCCCATATCCTCAGCCTGGAAACAACTTTTAGAGAGGAGAGATGAACAAAACTGCAAGACAGATACCCATAGTGGGGTTTGAAGAGAGGGGCCTCCTACTCAAGCATTTCTCCTCCAGACTTGAAAGAACACTTCATATTCATTCATTTTGGTTTTGATCTTCCCCAGTATGTAAAAAGCCACTAAGAAAATTTAGTGTGGGGTGACAAATTCCTGAAGCTGAGTTAGACACAGATAGCTATTACCACATGATCTGCCCTTTAGTTACCTCTGACTTCATCTCTTCCCACTCGCCTCCATGCTAGACTGGGCTGCAGCCACTCAGGCCTCCTTGCTGATTCTCAAACAGCTAAGCATGCTCCTCACTCACAGATTCTGCCCATCCTGGTCTTGCTCCCACATATTTGTATGGCTTGTTCCCTCACTTCATCCAGGGCTCTGTTCAAATGTCATTCTGGCAGACATGTCTTTCCTGGCCATCCTGCTCATACCCTTATTCTACTTATTTTCCTTTATAGCACTTTTTTACCACTTGATGTGTTTTATGGTCATGTTTGTTTGTGATACAGCTCACCTGACTAGAATATAAGATCCATGGAAAAGAGACATCCTGCTATACCCATGGCACAGAGTGGGTGCTCAATAAATATCGAAGGAAGGAAGGAAGGAAGGAAGGAAGGAAGGAAAGAAGGAAGGAAGGAAGGAAGGGGAAGGAGGATAGGGAGGGAGAGAAGGGGGAAGGCAGAAGAAGGGAGGGAGCTGAGAGAGGAGGAAGAAGGGGGGTGAGATGAAAGGTGAATGGAGAGCTAAATGGGGTCTCTGAAAGTAGACATGGGAGGCACCCAAAGAAACATTCCTACTTCATCTGTTCCCTGTATCTGAGATAATCTACTCCGAATTATAAAGAAATATCTTGATTTTGTGTTAAATCCATGTTAAATGAATTATTGATCATATTATTCTCTTCCATTCCCCAAACTCATACTAGCCTCTGCTTTAGTGCCTATTCTTTCGTTCTGCCTTGTTAACCCTAACTAGGCCCCAGCCCTTTGAGAATGGTAGCCCTGCCCTGATATTCAGTCTGATGACTGGAGACCCTCTGCCTTGCCTTAAAGGAGTCTGTCCTCCTCCCTTGTCCCCATCCCAGCCCAGCAGCAGCCCATGCTACCTCTGAAACCCTTTCCTAATGTCAGCTAATGGGAACCCCATGGCCTCCTGTCCGCTGCACGAACAGAATAGCCCTTTCCTTCAGAGCCAACCCCAGCTGCCATAGTGATTTTCATTCTCATGCTTGGTTCCAACCACTTCTCTTGCCCACCTTTGGTACTATAGAGTGGACCATCTTGCTTTGTACCCAACCATCATTAAAAGTTATAGAAAAGAGAATTTAAAAAGAGAACAACTAAAACAGTGAGCTGGCAAATGTGAGATAGACATAGAGATAAGAGATAGAGATAGAGAGATAGAGAGATGATATAGATATAGATATAGATATATAGATATAGAGATAGATATAGATACAGATATAGACATAGACATAGATCAGAAGGCCTTTGGCCTAATAATAAGGTGTCACATCAAGGCAAATGACCAAAAAAGTACAATTTCCCCACCTACCTCCCCTAAAGTGGACTCAACTACAGAGATATGGGCCTGGCCAGGGTTCTGATTACTTCCTGCTCCCAAAGACTACCCCTTGAGCCTGTCAGATCCAGAGTTAACCCAGTGGATTTTTATAGAGATACTAGCTGAGCCAGCAAATAGTGATTCCTCTGAGATGCCAGAAAGGATCTGGGCTGCCCTGGGTAAGCCATGGCCAGTCTTGGCCTTTTGGAGGTTCTGCATGACCAGCAAGTCCTCTTTGATCTGTGTAGGCCCCTGTCCCTGACACAAATCCCCAACATTGACCTATAACCAGTGCCAGGTGGCTTTGGCCTGGAGTTTTTCTCAGCTAGACTCACTAGCCTGGGAGTTTCCCAGAAAGTCTTTGTCCTTCCATAGCTGTCTCTCAGTGCAATGAGATTGTTTATGGGAGAAGGCTGATCGATGAAGGGTGCTGTCACAAGCTGCAGTCAGGCTGTTTTTCTTAAAGGCTAACCACATAGTACTATAATCATGCAGACTGAAATTCAGGAAATAAAGTGGAACACAGACAATTTGTCATCCTTGTTAGTAATGGAGTTGATGAATGAAAGGTCCAATCATCCAAAAGTCCCTGAATTGGGTCTTCTTGTTCAAGAACAACAGCAACAACAAAAATTGACTTTTAAGGTATAAAGTAGACAAATTGAACAATAAATAGTTGAGTGAATTTGAGTTTCATCTCCCATTCTTGCTCCTAATCTGTGGTTTTCTAACTGTAGTATGCAGAGCAAGTGGAAACAAACTACCTGAATTCTGAATTGTTAAAAGTTGGATAAGCAGATTGAATAACTAAGAGTACCCATATTTTCATAGTTTCCTGGGTCATTATTAAATATGAGAGAACATTGTCCACTTTGTTATAGATAATATACCTACTCCCACTTCCAAGAAAGGCTTAAGATGAGCAAATGGTTACCCTCAGTTTTTTGCTTTCCTTTTCTTTGGCCCACCCATGAGAAGCCCAGGATTTGAACTAGTCAAGAGGTTTAACAGTTCTCAAGACAGTACAGACAAAAAGGTGTGGTTAAAAAACTACTGCTTTGGGGACAAATGTCTGACCTGGCTGGAAAAAAATGCCTTCTTAACTCAAGCAAAACTGGAGGTAACAGACAGGCAAAAAATTCTAAACAAATAGGTGGGTTGATATCAGAAGACCCAGGTGGGCAGTGGCTGTCAGACCAGAGGCATGAATGACATCCTAATACAAATTGGCAGGTCTGAACTAGTGACAGAGTAAAGTTATAATTCTGATCCAAGGATGGGGGCTATTTCCCTCTACCCTGCCTCTGTACACTCTGCTGGGTAGATAAGCCTTGGCAAGACTGTCCTTTATAGTGCCCTTGGCAGACTCCTTCTCCTAAATGTTAGAGTTCTTGAGTTTGGCTTCTCTTCTTTTCTCTTTCTACCCTTCCTACCTAGATCATTCTGATGGATTTAAATAGCATCTCAAATCTCAGGCTTCAGGTCTGAGCTCCAGAATCATTTGTCCCAGTGCCCACTGCTTATCTGCACTTGGATGTCTCATTGGCATTATAAACATGAAATGCACAAATCTTTTGCTCGCTTCCTTCTAAAATATCTTTGTCCTCTCCCTATCTTCCTCAACTCAATAAATGGCATGCCCACTCACCCATTTCTTGACCCAGAAATGGGCTCACATTCAAACCAAGTTCCATTGATTCTACTTCCAAAATAGGTCTCAAAACTATCCATTTTGTTCCATCCTCTCTGGCACTTTCCTAGTCCAAGTCACCATCATCTTTTGCCTAAACTAATAACCAGTCTCCTTATCCATTCTTGCTCCATCTAATTCATCCAGTTATTTTATCAAAAGATGGATGATCATGTCACTCTCTTTCAGTGGATTTCCACTGAATTCAGGAGAGCCCAGTCTTCTTCCCATGGCCTAAAGACTCCATGATCTTGCTTTTGCTCATCTTTTGCCTTGTCTCATGCCCACATTCCCTTCTGCCAGATTCTATGGCCTTAAACATGATAAGATCTGTTTTTTTTTTCTTATCTCACTTGCTTATCATCTTCTTTTTCCACTAGACTGTTGTTCATTACTATAAGGCCTGTTCCTTAAAAGTGTCCTGCAGTAGTTACTCAATGAAAATTTATTAAACAAATGTTGATGAATGTTGGAAGTCAGAAAAAAGAGCAACCTTGCATCAGCTTGAATGGTTCCAGTAGTTGATTGACTTTTGAAGAAGGAAGTATGCCAAACTATCTCCTCAATCAAAATATGCACTTCCTGTTTTCCTTTCTCTTAAGGTCTAACTTAGCAATACCAGTGAATTTAATAACATTTGTTCTCGTCACTTACTATGAAACAAACCACCCCTAAACATAGTGCCTTAAGACAACAACCATATTATTACATTCAGACATCCTTTGGGTCAGGTATATATAATCAGGACACAATAGTGATGCCTTATCTCTGCTACGCAATGCTGGAACTTCAACTGGAAAGATTCAAAGGCTGAGGGCTGATATCTGGGAATTTTAACCATCAGGTTACTCCCTCCCCCACATGTCTGGTTCCTAAGCTAAAAGGACTCAAAGACCAGGAATGGTGACTAAGTACCTTCCCATGGCCTCTCCACGTGATTTGACTTGCTCACAGCATGGTGGCCTCAGAGCAGTCAGACTCAGGGCTCTAAGAGCTAATATTCCAGCAAACAAAGAGGAGGAGGGTGCATCACTTTTTATGATCCAGCTTCCTAGGTCAAATAGTATAGTGTCACTTTCACCCTACTCTACTTTAAATGATCACAAGCTCACTCAAATTCAAGAGAAAGAAAAGTAGACTCTCTCCCTTGAGGAAAAAAGGGCAAGGTCATAATGTGGAAGAGCATGTGAGATGGGAGATGTTGGCCATCTTTGGAAAATACCATCTGTTACCCATCACATGTTAAAGTCCAAATGAGGAAGTGCTATCTGCTCTTCTCCCTTCCTCAGCTCACTCTACCTTCCTGTGCTCCTAGGCCTAATTATTTATAACACATATTCAACATAACATGAATATTTTGTACCCCAAAGGAGTAAATCCCCTGGTGGGCTTTTCAAATGAGGCTAGAGGAAATAAGGGAAAAGACTCACAGCTCTAAGGTAGATGCCCTGAGATCTGGCCCTTACAACAGGTAGAGGCTATATGAATCTACCCAAGATTTCCAGAGGCCACATGTCTGCTGGTATCAAAGGGTCAAGTTTATATTCTCAACAAGTACATGTTGAACATATATAGCTGATCCTCATTGTTCATGGATTCTACATTTGCAAATTTGCCTACTCTCTAAAATTTATTTGTGACCCCAAAATCAATATTCACAATGCTTTCACAGTCATCCACAGACATGTACAGAGCAACAAAAAATTTGAGTTGTCCTATGTGCTCATTAACAGCTGGGGTCACACCAGATAATGCTTTGCCTCCTTCAGTTTTTGCACTCTCCCATACTATAAACAAGTATCCTTTCATCATTGATTCACTGCCATGTTTTCCACATTTTTCTGGTGTAGTGCTAAAGCACCATTTAATGGCCCTAAACACAATAAGGCTGTGATGTCCCTTATAGAGAAAATACATATGTCAGATAGCTTTATTCAGGCATGAGTTATAATGCTGTTGGCTGTGAGTTCAATACTAATGAATCAGATATATGCTAAATAAGATGTATTTTAATATGTGTCTTTTACACACATAAAATAAGGTTATGTATTGATCATTTAACAAAAATATTGAGCCCAGAAGCTCTCAGGAACCTAACTTTGTATTTCTCCTAAGAGCAATTGTTTAGTATCTGCTAATTCAGTGTTTGCAGAGACTTTATGGACCATAACTACCACGAATAATGAGAATCAACTGTACTATGTACGAGAACTGTTATGACAGTGAACAAAAAAGACAAAAATCCCTGTGCTTCGTAAGTTTACATTCTAGAGGAGAGAAGAAGACATTAAGAAACAAATAAGTAAATGATACAGTATGTTAGAAGGTGAGAACCACTATGGGAAAAATAAAGCAGGGGATGGGAGATGGGGAGTGTACAGCATGGACTTGTTCTTTGTTGTCACTGTTGTTTTTCTATTTTTTTGCAAAATAGAATGATGAAGGTAGACCTAAGAATCAGATGACATTTGAAAACATTCATGAAAAAGGTGTGAGGAAGCAGGCTAAGCAACTTCTGGGGGGGAAAGCAGAAGGAATAGACAGTACACAGGCCTAGGGCAGTAATACACCTGACATGTAGAAACCAGGATGGGACTCATGTGCCTGGAGTGGAGCTGGTAGGACATGACGTCAGAGAGGTAAGGAAGTTCAGCTCAGCTGGGCCTTGTAGCCCATTGTAGTGACAGGAGCTTTCACTCTGAGTGAGAGAATGTAAGCAGCCTTGGTTGAAATAGGAGGACAATCAGAAGAATGTTGGAAAAATCTAGACTTGGAGAAGTGTTATGGTCAGTTATGAGAAGTGGTCAGAATCCAGATATATTCCAAAGGCAGAGCCAACAAGATTTGCTGCTACATTAGAAGTGAGGTCGGAAAAGAAGCAGTGAAGTCAAACATGACTCCACAGTTTTTGGCCTGAGCAGCTACAAGGATGACCCATTGCCATGAGCTGAGATGGGAAAAAAACTGTGGATGGAGCAGGTATCAGAGGGAATATCAGGGTTTTGATTCTACCCATTTTAAGTTGAGACATCTATTAGATTTCCAAGAGGAGATACAGCATAGGCAACTGTGGGTGTGCAGCACTAGAAGCAGAGAAGTCCACACTGGTAACATACCTTTTAAAGTCCTCGGTAGATAAATGGGATTTAGAGCCATGAAACAAATGAGACCACCAAAGAATGAGTGCAGGTTGGGAAGAGAAGAGAAGGGGTCCAAGATCGAAATCCTAGTCACTCCATGTTAAGCTATCAGAGAAAAGACAAGGAATGAGCAGAGAAGTTTGAGAAGTATAGTCTCCTAGAAGTTGAGCGAAGACAGTGCTCCCCAAAAGAGAGAGTGATCAATGGTGCCATCATGTGCCAGAAGTTACAAAGAATGAGCACTGAGAAGTGACCATTGGACTTAGCAACCTAACAGTGATGTGCTGGTAAATGCTTCACAACAGGCTTTTGAGAGGGGGATAAAGCCCTAATTTGCAGTTTGTCAACTTCCATATCGAAAATACTCCTACCACGGCTGCTTTCAAGCTATTAATGTGATGTCACTGAATGCAGAGTTTAGAAGAGATGTGCACAGTGGACTCTCAAGAGGCAGTACAAGCTGGCACTGGCACACCTCTGAATGCTAATGGTATCCGCTGCCTCAAAAGGCTTTGGCTTTGGCTTCCAAGGGGGTGCTGCCTGGTCAAGTGTGAACCGGACATGGCTGAACTGCATCACCTAGACAGAGCCAACCAGCCTTTATCTTATCAATCAGTTTCCATTTATTGAGGACTACCCAAGGACCTTGCTGGAGGTACATGGGACCCAGAGCAGGATGTCATGGTGCCTGCAGCCTAGACTCATGCTACCCTTTAAAAGAGAGTGCATTCCAACTACAAAAAGGTGCAAGGCCCATCTGCTAAACCCACAAAAAGTCCAGATTGGAGTTATGCAGCCCCAAGCCAAGGGTCACCAAGGATTGCCAGCAGCCACCAGAAGCTAGGAGAGAGGTATGAAGTGTATTCTGCCTCAGAGCCTCCAAAAGGAACCAACCCTGTTGGCACCTTGATTTTATTTTTTTTTATTTTTTTTTATTTTTTAAAGATTTTATTTATTTATTTGAGACAGAGAGAATGAGATACAGAGAGCATGAGAGGGAGGAGGGTCAGAGGGAGAAGCAGACTCCCTGCCGAGCAGGGAGCCCGATGCGGGACTCGATCCCGGGACTCCAGGATCATGACCTGAGCCAAAGGCAGTCGCTTAACCAACTGAGCCACCCAGGCGCCCGGCACCTTGATTTTAGACTTCTGGTTTCCAGAATTCTTGTTGATTTAAGCTGTGGTAATTTGTTACAGCAGCCCTAGGAAATACAAACATATTGTTAAGATGATGGCATTTCTCACAGAGACATGAGGGGAAAAGGAGAGGAAAAAAAGAAGACTGAGAAGCGTGGTCCCCAAAGCCAAGTGAAAACACATTTCCAGGAAGAGGGAGTGATCCCCACCCTGCTGCCTGTACCAAGTTCTGGACTGCTGGATCTTGGTTTGATTCTGACTTGCTCATCATGGATTATGCAGTTTGCTTCAAAGCTGCTAACATCTGGGGGTGCCTGGGTGGATCAGCAGATTAAGCATCTGACTCTTGATTTTGGCTCAGATCATGATCTTGGGGTTATGAGATCGAGCCCCAAATGGGGCTCCACACTCAGCACGGAGTCTGCTTGAGATTCTCTCTCTCCCCCTCTGCCCCTCCCCCTTTAAATAAATAAATAAAAACTATTTTAAAAATCTGCTAACATCCGATCAATTTCTTCAGCATACTGGTGTGACTGTTTTTGTTGTTGTTGTTGGGAGCAAGTGTTTGGGCAAGTTTATCTAGACAGAGTCACTGGAATACTTATCTTCAGTTATCAGAGACCAGTGAGTCAACCAGTTGTATGTACTCCAAGGAGATAAACTTCCAAGAAAGAATACTGATATCATTGGTGATGATGACCATTGATCAGAAGTAACTTCCTCACTTCCTTCCCCCTGGTGATGCCTAAACTATCCCCACGAGTTCTGTCTTCATATTCAGGCATCAGACAAAATGCACTGCTTTGATAGAATCAAACCATCATCAGCAATTAACATATCAGTTCTGTAGGAAGAAGTTCTCTGGTGATTTATTACGGAGTGAGAGAGGAGAGGAAGACCCAACAGGAAACTATCTGGGAGTCCTAGGCACTTGAGAACATTAGCAAGGAACTATGAGGGAACTAAAATGGAGGTGATGACAAATAAGAATAAATCATGCTATGTCTGCATCTTTTTGTGTTGGCTGTTCAGGGACCAAAGGTGGTCATTTACTGAATTCCATTTAGAGCCATTTACTGAGGACTTGCTAAGGGCAACACACTCTATTAGGTTGGTAGCAGAGCTACAAAGATTAATCGATCCATCTGCCCACAAGGGAAGAAGGCTGACTCTCAGAGGAAGGGAGCAGTGAGTAGAGGGAAGAAAAATGCTACCCCTCAGCTTCTGGGTGGTGATGCCCCCAAGAGAGCAGCAGAGTTTTTAACATTCCTACCAGAAGGAAGCCACAGACACCATAGCAGAAGAAAGAGTTCACAGGAATGTGGCCACTCAGAGATCTAAGCAGAGTTAAAATATCTGCCAAAGGGAAAAAGTATGGCACCTTTATGTAGTAGATAATATGCTTCTGCCCTTTCCTGAGGAAGCAAGTATCTGGCACTCCAGAAATGGCAGAAGTTTGATGGACAGAGGATTGGTGGCATCTTTTGGTTTAGGTGACAAGATGTTATAGGATCCTTATCAGGAAGAAAAGTGCACATTGTCTTCTTCATGGAACCTCTTGTGTTTTATTGTAGGGATGCCTCAGGCCTTCCCTTTGGCCTCCTTAGCCCCCTACCCCACCCATATTCTGAACAAAAGTGCCATGTGAAGGAGTTCAGGTGGTGAACCCACCGGAAGAGCCCTTCTTTGTCATTATAAACAGGGAGAGAAGAGCAAATGGGATGATTGTTTAACTCAGTCCCCTGGGAGTCCTATATTGTGCTCGGTTTTTCATTATTTGGGGATAAAAGTTGTTTTTAGGCCTAAGAAACTCAGCTAATCCGCCAGTTTTCCAGTTCCTTGTTCAGGAGTGGGTACAGCTTTGGGAGAACAGTTTTTAGCCTCCCAGTTCTTGCATTCCGTCTCAGATAAAAGCGTATTAAGAAAATGAAGTCAAGTGAGGCAAAGTTCAGGAGCGGGAGAAAAGCTGACAGAAAAGCTTCAGTGATAGCAGCTGGCCCCAGGAAAGAAAGCTTGGGGCAGAAGAGCCTGAGCTGAAGGGGATATTAGTGAGTGGAGCTGAGCCAGCCACACAGAGAAGTTTTGCAGGAAGAAAAAAGGGAATGGGGAATTAATTACAATGAATTCCTCCTAGAACACTGAGAGTTGGAGGCAGTGCATAGGTTATTCAAAGGGTAACTTCAAATTCTGCAAGGTTTCAAAGCGCTTCTTTCAAAGGAAGCTACAGGAATCTCTGCCAAGCATATGGAATTTCCAACTTAAAGTCAAGAGAACTGGCTTCCGAGCCTCCTGGAGGTGGATATGTGGACACAGATGGCAGTTTTGCTTTCAGGTTTAGTAAGGAGTAAAGTTAGGCTTCTTTGGTTTTCTTACTAGTCTCTATCCCCTGCTGATATTTCCCTTGGCAGAGAATGATTGCACTGACCAAGCCAAATGCAAGCAATAAATCCAGCCATGCTTTATATTGTATGAACTCCAGCAAGGGGTAAGAAGGCCCCAGGACAAACATGCCTATGGTGATATTGGAGGCTCATTGTTTGAAGGGCAGACCAGACCCTGGAGCAGTCTAGTGTGGGAAGCAGAGGCTGAGACCGGGGATTGGAGTTGGGGGCCACTCCAACTTTGCTTGCTTTTGGTAACTCTTCTCAGAAGATGGTGGGCAGACCAGAAAAATCATGCTGAAGGGGAAGCCAAACAAATAAATATTTCAGTAAGGCTGAAAATGAAGAGGGCCTTTTCTAATAAAGCTAATAGGACCAAGAAGAGGCTGCCAAATGCTGCTCCCTCCAACCCCATTTTATTGGCAGTGAAGCAAGTGAAACACTTGCTCTGAAGACTAGCCCTTTCTTAGAAGTGGCCCTCGTTGGAAAAAAAGAAACATCCTGTGTTTTGCTATGTGGTCTGTCTCTGAAGAACATTGTGAGTAAAAGAGAAACTCTAGCTGTGACTTTGGCCAAGTCAGGTGGTCGTGCAACTCATGAGGGGGCTGATGCCCAAATGTTCAGATTAATGCAAAAAATGGAGCAGACGAGGGGAGAAGGTACAGTGCCCTGCTTGTGTGTGTGTGTGTGTGTGTGTGTGTGTGTGTGTGTGCGCGCGCGCGCGTGCTCCGTTCTTTGGGCAGAAGGTCACCACTCCCTAAACCTGACCTGGAACAGGTCATCACCTCTGAGCTATTTATACTAAAACTTAGTTGGCCGCAGGGATGAGGTGAAAGGTCAATAGGTTTTCTTGTTGGTTCATGGTTTTGAACCCAGAGTATTCTCTTGTGGGCTCAGAGGATGTGGTGGAGTCAAAAGCATTCATTGACTACTTCTCCCATTGTTTTAAATCAAGGCACAGATAAAGTGGACTCCATGTGCCAGAACAAACTATCTGAAGATACATTTGATGAGATAGTGAACTTCCTTCTTGCCCATCATTGGATAAAGTAAGTGTAACCAGTTCAAACCCCATCCACCTTCTCCTCACTACCCAAATGTTGCAACAGGAAACCTGTACCCTTACAGAGATGGTATGCGTTAGCCAAGCAGAAGAAAGCCTTTCAGCCAAAGAATGCAGAGGACCTCTGCTGTTACTTACTATCTCGTGAACTACGATACTCTCCTTATGATCAGAGAACAGAGCTCATTAGCATAAGTCACAGAGGGGCTTAGTTTGCATGGGGTGGAGGATTGAAGGAAAGGTCTAGAAGCAGAGTGTCATGTGGCATGGCCCAACCTAACGGCCTGTATGAGGAGCCCAGGGAAGCCAGGGGATGGCGTGAGAACAGAGGTAAGAGAGAAAGCTTGTCTAATTCTTGGGTTTGCCCCAGGTCAGCCCTGCATGTCAAAATACCTTCTCATCTGCCAGTTTCCGATGCTTGGTTTGCTTCTACCTGGATTCCCACAATTTCTTTCATCATTCCTGCTTCCCTCTTAGGAATATTACTCAAGCTGAGGAAAAGGTTGTGCTGCCTTGAACTTGAAAGTAACTCATGGCATAATCTAGTTACTATCATGGAATGATTTCAGGGGCTCTGGGAAAACACTCTACTGCCCCATTAGCTTTCACACCTTCATGTCAAACTGCCTGTCCTTCCAGCATGTGTCATGTGCCCCTTGCTTTCCTCCCGTGATCCTCTTTAAACATCCATCTATCTCTCAGCTTCCACTGGGCTGAAAGTATGGCCGCCGGTCATGGTTGAAGCCCTCCTGGTTCCAGAAATTCCCCGGGGTGGCCTGCTACAGTTTGCATGTGCTGAGGAGCACGTGGAAATTTAAAGGCATGCTCTCTTACAGAGAACAGCTTGCTATCTGCAAAACACCACTCATTTGCTGTAGACCTATAAACTGAGGAAGGCTGGTGTTTCTAGATATATTAAAAACTGGTCCAAAGCTTGGCTGGTTAATTAGGTTAGTTACAAAAATAGGTTAATTGCTGTTCCCGGGATGGTGGCTCCTCAGCGCTCTGCTCCTTCCTCCTCTCCAGCCCCTCATCAACTCCCCCACCCCTACCCCTCGGCTCTGGCCCCCTTCTTCTCTTGCTTGGATTGCCTACTCCAACAGCCTCCAAATCTGTCTGCTACAATCCAGTTGTTTCACAGTGGTGCCGTGGACCTATGTGCAATGCAAATCTGACCATGTTGCTCCCCCTGACTCAGACCTCCTTCTGCCCCCTATTTCCTAAAAAAGAACATCGGAGAAGGCCTACAAAGCCCTGCCTGCCTCTTCAGTGCCACCTGTTACCTGCCCACTGCCCTGCGGCTGAGGAAGATGTCTCTTACTGACAGGAAGCCGTTTCTCTGATTTGTTTCTGCCATCTCCTGTGCTCCAGTACCACCTCTCTGCCTCACTTGGCCAACTCCTCCATGTCAATGCGGACTCAGCTCGGGATCTGCCTCGCTTGGCCAGCTCCTCCGTGTCAATGCAGACTCAGCTCGGGATCTGCCTCGCTTGGCCAGCTCCTCCGTGTCAAGGCGGACTCAGCTCGGGATCTGCCTCGCTTGGCCAGCTCCTCGGTGTCAATGCGGACTCAGCTCAGGAGGCGGGTCCCCAGGCTGAGGGCTCTTTCTCCGCCCTAAATACCGGGCATGCCTCCATCACAGCACTCCCATGAGGTATCATTACTAACTTCGAGGAGTCTCTCCTCACCTCTGGACTGTGAGATACTTGAGAGTCGTGAATGGATCTTATTCATTGGAACCCCAACATGTAGGCCAGTGCTTCTCAACTGGGAGGGATTTTTCTCCCCATGGGATATTTGGCAATGTCTGGAGACATTTTTGGTTGTCGTAACTGGGTGGGTAGTACTACTAACACCTAGTGAGTAGAGGCCAGGGATGCTGCTAAACATCCTATAGGACAGTCTCCCGCAACAAAAAGTTCTCAGGCCCCAAAATGTCAACAGAAACCTTGATCTAGAACCAAGAGTACATAAATAATACTGCTTAATGAAAAAAACATGAATATATGTCACTGAATCAAACTCCGCTCTTAAGCAATGTCCATGTGCTAGTTATTAGGTTGTGAGAAGGAATTCGCATTAATGTACTCTTTTCAGGATGATTTGGTTTAAGCCTGATCTCCCATTGTGTTCTGAAAGCTTGGCTCCAGGAAAGGTATTTTCAGATATCAACTGAACAAATAGGAGCCGTATTTTGGGACAGTTCTCTACTAAGATTTCCTAGCCTGCAATAGAATCATAGAATGTCAGAAATAAAAGGGGCTGTTGAAACCATCCAGCTCAACCTGCTGATTTTATAGATGGAGACTCTAGGTCCTGTTTGATAGTGATTCACCCGAGGTCACCTCACTAGGAGTGATGGAGTCTGGGAGCCAGTGGAAGGATGGCCTGTGTTGTGATTTCACCAAAAATAAATATAGGACTGGTGGGTCCATCTACGAGTCCCCAATAGAGACTTGGACCACGGTAAGGGGGTGGAGAGGGTGGGGGAGTTATATTTACTCCCTTGGAGAGGCAAGGGCAAAAGAAAATATAGAGAGCTAGGAAAGAAGCTTTATTATATATCTTGGTTTTCTGAACTTCCAGACCTTTCCTCAAATCTCATGCTACTGAATTTGATGTCTGCCTGGTGCTAATGTCTATACCTTGATACTTCATATCATACACAGTCCAAACATTTCCACCTGCCAGGGTCTCTCACTGGGAGCAGTATTGATATTTTGAGCAGGACAATTCTTTTGGCAACCCCAGCCTTCATTCACTAAATGTCTGTTGCATCTCCCATCATGATCATTAGAAGAGAAGCCTAGATATTTCCAAATGCCCCTAGGAATATGGTACTGCCTCTCCTCCCTGACCTTTCAATCAGGAACCATCAGTGACCAGATGGCAGAGTTGCATTTATGTTGAGCAAAGCACATCTTGGTCAGGACAAGAAAGCAATCAGAATGGTGGACAAGAGTTGTCTTAAGGACCATCTTCATCAAAATGACCTGTGGGGTCTGTTAAAAATAAGATTCTCAGGCCTATACTCAGTGGATATGATGCAAGAATATATCTTTTTAGAAGTTTCACCAGGTGATTCCTATGTACACTAAAAGTTTGAGAAGCATGCCTTAACAGTAGCTCTCAACCTTGCCTCAAAAGTGAATCAATGTTTAAAAACACGACTGCTCATATGCCACTCTCAGGGACCCTGAGTTAATTCCATTACAGTGGGGCCCTAGCATGGGATGTTTTAAAAGCTCCCTGGATTGTTCTGATATTCAGCCAGGATTAAGAAACATGACTATTAAGGAGTCTTGACAAATAAGATGTGACCACAAATTCATTTCCCCCTTCTTTCTTCTGAATTAGATGCAAACAACTTAAGACAATGGTTCTCAACCTTGGTTGCATCTCCCAAGAAGCTTTATAAAATCCTGATGCTTAGACAATACCAAACACCACTGAAATCAGAATTTTGGGGGATAGGACTCAGGCATCAGTATGTTTAAGACTCTGCAGGTGCCTCCAACAGGCAGCCAAGTTTGAGAACCACTGATTCAGAATATCTGCCTGTCTTCTCCCATCATCTTCTGCCCTTGGCTTTCATCTCTCCTCCAACCTCCTGGCTTGCAAAGTCTGAGAGAGCTTATGGGGTGGTGGTTAGGATGAGACTGGTGAGGGGATAAAGGCCAAGATTCAGCCTTGTTCTTTTTGACAAGATTCCTGGTCATTGCTTGTCCTGCTCTCTGGGAGTAAAGGGCAGTGGAGAACCTCTGGCTTATTGTTATGTATTTCCAAGAGGAAGATTCTTGGACCAGCACCAAGCTTGTCTTTTTTTTTTTTTTTTTTTAATCTCTGTTCTTCCCAGAGGTTTCTAAATATTGTTCTAGGATAAGGAGTTCAGCTTTTATTCCTTTCCAACATTTCATTTATGTGGCACACACAGGTCAAAGAAGCAATGGAAAGTTGGAAACCATCCTCTTCTAATTAGCAGATGTCTCAATGGTTGAAATTTACTTACCAGTGACAGTGCCAGCAGAAGCACCTGGAATGTTAATTACGGTCACCGGTCCTTGAGCCTGCTTCCATAACTGAGAAGAATTACTAATATGTCACTGCTGCAGTTAGGGACTCTTAAAAGACTTTCGTCCTATGTCTATTAAATGTCATTAGGTAATGACCCTCAAATTTGCCTTTGGGTGCATTGGAAGGTCAAATGTGCCCCCCTTTTAAAGAAATGTTAAATCTGACCGCATTGCTAAATGCAGAAGAGTAACATGAACATCGAGATAGAGCTGCCTCCTCTTTGACATGTTTTATAGTCATGTCAAAACAGGGGCTGCCTGTACCCCTCATTTCTGCCAACTCCAGTCCCATCTTGCTGCTGCTTCCTTGAGCTGTAAGGGAAGATTGTTCTTCTTTCTACATTAGGCTAAGTCCCAGGTGCTCAGAATAGATCTAACCCTGGAGTGCTCTGGTTCCTGGTGTTAGGTTCTTTCAATATACACACACACACTTTTCTTTAAGATGCAAAAAATTTGCACTGGGCTGGTGGATCCCGGTGTCGAGTTGGGAATCATCGGTCTATACTCTTCTTCCCTCCTAATCAGTAGTCCTTCCCTGCCATATGGCCTCACTTAGGGCCAACTCTGGTCATCAGATAGTTTACCAAATCTGAATTGCAAATCTTTCTTCCTTCAGGAGAATCCCTTCTCCTGTGTAAACTTATGTCAGCAAACAAATATGAGGGTAGGGAGGGAAGAGCACAGTCTGACAACATGTAACAGCAGCATCTAAACCCCAAATCAAAACTGTCCTCCAACAGGTCAACACTTGCCTTAAAACTACAAACACCAACAGGGACCACTTAAGTAGTTTTCCCCAGAATTCCAGGCATTTTCTATCCAAAATGACCTCTTACAACTTAAAATGGTGGCTTCAAAGGTATTAACAACTATTTCCCAGCAGTCACTATTTATTGAGTATTGTGCGAAGCTCTTTACATTTGAGACCTTAAATCCTCATTCAACCTAAGAAGGGATGCAGGATATCATTATCCCCATCTGACGGAGAATGAAATGTACCCAAGTTTACATAATCATGAAGTGTGAGGATCTGAGTCAAGGTGTGTTTGGATCTGAAATCCACACCATTAACTGCTGTGCTTTATGCACTGGCTCGGACTACTGCTCTGACTGGTGAAACTGGCTGACCTTGCTGAGAGACTGGAGCATGGTCTTGTCATTTCTCTGTGCTTTTATCATAGTTTCTGTCATCACATTTTTTGACCTCCTCACTCTTACAGCCTTAGTTTAGTTCTCACTGGGATGGGAGAGACCTTTGTCAACCAGTCTCATGGTTCTTTAACTAGGTCCCAACCATGGTGTCCTTATGTTCTAGTCTTTTTATAGTGCCCTGGTATTATAAACATTTAGAAGCTAAGAATCCAGGCTTCTTACAGGTACCCTCTTTTCTCTTCCCCCTGCTTCTGCACTTATTTTCCCAACCACAAACTTAGAACAAGTTCTCCAGAAGCTGGGTCTGAAGCACTTTTTTGGCACCAAGACCATTAATAAGAGGTAGGTCTGCCAAAGACCTTTATTATCTCCCACTTCAAGGTGAGTTCCTTGTCTGTCCACACTCTTCTTAGACTAACCATCTAAATGTTTTCATTACCAGTTGCATTGCACAATTGTGCAGTACACAGTGTTTTGGACTTTCCCAGCACCCTGATTGTGCTTTAGGGAACCATCCTTACCTGACTTTTAGTCTATATACAACCAATCTGGGAACTTGGGGTGGACATGTGACCCAGACCTGGCCATTCAGAACATGACCTCTCACTGATCAAAGGATTAGCTCAAAGATGTAGACAGGAAACAAATAAAACTAATCAGAATTAATTCTAGACTAGTCTTCCAGCAAATGGATAAGAGTCCAACTCTTTACTTCTGGACTTGTAGCCATGAGGATATAAGCTGAAGTTGCTGGCAGTTACTGGTCCACAAGGAATGGAGAGTCTATGTGAAAAGAAGAGAAAGCAGAGCTAAGAGGTGGAGAGAGACTGGGTCCCTATGACATTGTCTAAGGCTTTGGACCCAGCCATGATTCAAGTATACCCAGACTTTTCAGTTTTTCATGAGAAAATAAATTACCTTTTTGTTTAAGCTAGTTGGGGTGGTTTTCTGTTACTTAAATGAAAAGGTTCATAATCAATACAATGTTCTTCCCATGGATCACTGAATGGTTCCTCATGCAAAAGGATAACCCAGATGCTGTTCTGGGACAGACGGACACAAAAATACCTCTCTGCTAATATACACCCTTACACTCCCAATCTTGTGTGCACATGAGAAATGGCTTTGTAAATAGTAAACCAAGTACTGGTATGAAGTAATATTCATATACTTTAGTGTGGATTGACCTTCTCAATATGAGAGTTAACTGAAGGAAGATAGAAAATGTGTAAGGCCCTGGGTAGAGGTTCCCAGGGTATGCTAGAATGGGGTGTTAAGGGAAGAGGCTAGAATAGGAGAAGGTAGAAGGAATCAATATGTATTAAAAAAGAACATCTTAATTTTGTCTGAGGCCATGTTTCCATTAATTGGCTTTTGGACCTGAATCAAGAGTAGAATTGAAAACTTAGTAGAAACAAAGCCCATGGAGAGACAAAAGTTTTTCTTAATAGCCCAAGTGAGAGTAATGACATGAGCCAATCCAATTTGAAGTTTAAACAAAGAAATTACTCCATGCAGTGGGACTGCCTCATTCTGTTTCAGAACTAAATACCATGAAGTAGACTATAGGTCAGGGAACCTGGCCTCAATATACCAGAGGATGGGAGAGATGGAGATTAATTACTCTGTTGGAGGAGATAGGGAAAAGGAACAAGAAGTTCTTCCATGGCAACCGATCATAAAGCTTTTAAAAAGAATACTCAAAGCCCAGAAATGGACCTTCAACTCTCTGATCAACTAATCTTCGACAAAGTAGGAAAGAACGTCCAGTGGAAAAAAGACAGTCTCTTCAACAAATGGTTTGGGAAAATTGGACAGCCACATGCAGAAGAATGAAACTGGACCATTTCCTTACACCACACACAAAAATAGACTCAAAATGGATGAAAGACTTAAATGTGAGACAGGAATCCATCAAAATCCTAGAGGAGAACACAGGCAGCAACCTCTTTGACCTCAGCCGCAGCAACTTCTTCCTAGAAACATCACCAAAGGCAAGGGAAGCAAGGGCAAAAATGAACTATTGGGACTTCATCAAGATAAAAAAGCTTTTGCACAGCAAAGGAAACAGTCAACAAAACCAAAAGACAACGAACAGAATAGGAGAAGATATTTGCAAATGACAAATCAGATAAAGGGCTAGTATCCAAAATCTATAAAGAACTTATCAAACTCAACACCCACAGAACAAATGATCCAATCAAGAAATGGGCAGAAGACATGAACAGACATTTTTCCAAAGAAGACATCCAAATGGCCAACAGACACATGAAAAAGTGCTCAACATCACTCAGCATCAGGGAAATCCAAATCAAAACCTCAGTGAGATACCACCTCACACCAGTCAGAATGACTAAAATTAACAAGTCAGGAAATGACAGATGTTGGCGAGGATGCGGAGAAAGGGGAACCCTCCTACACTCTTGGTGGGAATGCAAGCTGGTGCAGCCACTCTGGAAAACAGTATGAAGGTTCCTCAAAAAGTTGAAAATAGAGCTACCCTACAACCCAGCAATTGCACTACTGGGTATTTATCCCAAAGATACAAATGTAGTGATCCGAAGGGGTACGTGCACCCCAATGTTTATAGCAGCAATGTCCACAATAGCCAAACTATGGAAAGAGCCAAGATGTCCACCAACAGAGGAATGGATAAAGAAGATGTGGTACATATATACAATGGTATATTATGCAGCCATCAAAAAGAAACGAAATCTTTCCATTTGCAATGATGTGGATGGAACTAGAGGGTATTATGCTAAGCAAAATAAGTCAATCAGAGAAAGACAAGTATCATATGATCTCACTGATAGGAGGAATTCTTAATCTCAGGAAACAAGCTGAGGGTCGCTGGAGTGGTGGGGGGGGTGGGAGGGATGGGGTGGCTGGGTGATAGACACTGGGGAGGGTATTGCTATGGTGAGCACAAATGAAGGGGGGAATCGGAGGGGGAGAGGAACCATGAGAGACTATAGACTCTGAGAAACAAACTGAGGGTTTTAGAGGGGAGGGTGTGGGGGGATGGGTTAGCCCAGTGATAGGTATTAAGGAGGGCATGTAGTGCATGGAGCACTGGGTGTTATACACAAACAATGAATCATGGAACACTACATAAAATAATTAATTAATTAATTAATTTTAAAAAACTGCAAGTCTACTGTCAAGCTTTGGCTCAAGGGCACACTAACCCTCACATCAACATAACTAATGGAAAATTAAACTTGATGTTCAAAAAAAAAGAGTACTCAAATAGCACTTCAACCCACAACGCAAGTTACAAGAGGCTTATTGGGGAAAATGTTGTTGACTTTTAAAACTAACTGAAAAATAGTAAATTAAATTTTATTTTCTATTTATGAATGATGGACCTGACTTTTCAGGACAAGGGCATATCAATTGGCTTTCAGATACTAAGTTCGGTAGAAAGAGGGAACATTTAAATTTTCCTTTAAGATAGTGGTTTGCAACATTTTTCGTGTCATTGTGCTCACAGAAAATGACAACAATTTTATGGCATAATGTAATAGGACCATTTGAGGAAGAGATTTCTGTCCTGGGCCAATCCAGGTCCACCCAGATCCCAAAGACAGCAATACCTCTCATCCACACAAGCAAGCTGGGTCCATCAGTTAGTAAAGTCAGCCAAAGATTGTCTGCACCATTAAGCCTCTACTGAGGCCATGTGGAGAAGAGGACAAGGCACTGGAGTAGAGGGCAAAGACTGGCACATCGGTTCTTGCTCTGCCAAGTGCAGAACATTGGACAAGGCCTTTAGCCTCAGGAGACTTAATCTGCTTACGTATAAAACAGGATGAAAGATATCTTACATTCCCTACCTTACAGGGTCACTATGAGGATCAAGAGTACCATATTTATGACCAGAACTTGCAACCATAGAGTACTAGAGCAATGTATGGCATGACGATGGTGATAGGTGTGGTGATGTTTTCTCCCCACCCCCACCTCCATCTACATCACTCTGGCAAGATTTCCAGGAGTTACCCTGCAATGGGCAGGAGTTGACACTGAGGTGAACAATAAGCAGCTGAAGAGAATGACTGGGAGCATAGGGTGTGGGAAGCTACTCTGCAGCTGGGCTTTTGTGTTGGGCCAAAGAGCTAATGGCGTTTTGGCTTCCTGAGCAACTCTGTTGAAACTCCCTGGGGAATTTTGCTTTATGAAATTCCCAGCCACTTGGGATCCCATTGGGTTGGTAATTAGGAGCCTGGAGGGCTCCCTTTTGGATGAAAAAATGTGTTTGAAGTCTGCTGGGAAGAGCTGTACAAGGAGTTGGGGGGTTCTTCCCTGACTCCCACTGTGCTTTGACAGAAGCTGCCCCACCACTGTTTATTGCCAATTCATTTTTATCTCCAGAGCCAAAGAAAATATATTTGAAGTGAACCCTTTGAATTAGACCCATTTTTCACTAGGATCCACAGATGGTAAACTATTAATGAACAGGTAGGTTGCACAATACCTCAAGATTGCTTTAGATTGGTTTTTACAGAAAAAGTTATTAACACCAGAGTTGCTGACGTATATTCTGATATGGTTAGTAGATCCAGAAATCATTTACATCAACACAGAGCAAGTTCAGAACTACTGAACACAATGTCTATTTTACCAAAAATGGAGTATAGGTAAAGGAACTGAGATTACATGTAATACGTCTCTGAAAATAGGGACAGCTAACTTTGTAATGCATTTCCAGCAAAAGCTATGACAATGGCTACTCTGGAAGTCTCTGAATTTCTTTTCTGCCCAGGAGGGGTACTATGTGTAATTTGCTGGAATAAGAAGGGATGGAGGAGGTGGAATAGTTCTTCCGGAAGTCATGTGTACAAACAGAACAAACCCTGGAGTGCCTCAAATTTCCGTCTATACCGGAAGTTACGTGTAAGGAAGTACTGTCTAACACCTAAACAGTTCAGGTCTTGAAAACACATTATTCAATGGCACTTCTCCAGAGCCTCTCTTCCAGCTCACAGTGCTCTCTTGCTCTTCACCTGTTTCACATGCTCTCCTTCACCAAACCCTAAAGCTCTTCTCTAGCCGCAAACACTCAATAACACGTGTGGCCCTTGCCACACACCCTGATTTGAGCAAGCCAACTGCAAGGCAACACTAGAAAGACAACGAGGGAAATTTCCATTTGGATGATGTACTATAATGATACCAATACACTATTGTTAGTTTTAATAGGTGTGGTAATGGTATGGTGGTTATATAAGAAAATACCCATATTTTTAGTAATACACACTTAAATACATAGGTGAAATGACACAATTGTGAGATTTGCTTTAATACGCTTCAGCCAAAAGAAAGGGCGAAGGAAGGAAAAAGGTAGAGATGAAGCCAAAGCGGGAAGACACAATTCTAGCATTTGAGTAATTGATATTTGAGGTTCATTATACTATTTTCTCTACTTTCATATATGTTTGAAATTTTTCCCAAGACAATTCTTTTACAAAAAGAGAAAGAGGAAAGCAAATACAAATATACTCATAAGCAAAGGCAAAAATAAATCAGATAAATATATTTTAAAACAATAATAAAAGAGGTATTTTATAGACAGATAAGTCCATCAAACAAACCTGACATATTTGAGTACCATTTATGAAACCACTGGTCAACAGTGCAGTATGTGATATATTTTAATGCAAAATCCTAAAATTATAAAAACTGGATCATGCACACAAACATTTTAAGCCTTTATGATTCTTTTCAGCCTGAATGGCCTAGCCTCACTCATAAAATATTTCCTAAAGTATATTCCTCTTAAAACTAGCAATATCTTATTGGTTTATTTAAATTTTTTAAAAGATTTTTCAAAAACACATGAATCAAGTCAAAAAATAATATGAAGTGAGGTAGGGTTCTGAGGGAAAGGGAAGTTAAGTTAAAACTTTTCAAAGCAGAATTGAACCTAATATTTTTAGAGCATCTCTTTCTGGCAGGATTCAGTTTTCCTCTCACGCCCTCCAGTCTGTGGCCAGCGTCTGAAGGAAAGTATTGCTACTCGTAAGTGGAGTTTTAAGAAACTAGCATGGATTCTGAAGGAAGCAGCCACTGGAAAAATTTTTAAAAACTTTTTTAGGGTCCTCAAATAGTTTAAAGAGAGCTACATTTACAACCAATGGCTGCTAAAAGTACAAGTTTCATTTGAAAACATTCAGTCCCTTGGAATTGACTACCCTGTCCTATATGAGACAAGGCCAGTCAGTGTACGGTCTTGTGTCCCTTATGACCAGAAGCAGGGGGGCCACCAGGAAAACAGGCTGGGTGAGCAGAACATGCCTTGAGCCAGAACAATCCAATTTTTCCCATTTCTCAGAGTCACAAATATTTTTCCAGCTTTGGCTTTTATTTGAGCAAGACCTATATCTTGATCTAGCCCACTGATTTAGTGGAAGATTTGCTCAAATTGCTTATTTTCCATCTTGTTAAGTGAAGAGGAAAATGAACACTTGAATATCCCAGTGTTCGTCCTGACATGTGAAGACGTGAGCTCAGGGGAACAGAGGTTCCTCCAGCTGCAGAGGTAAGATGAACACACAGCAGCTTAAACCAGGAAGACAGTGAGCCCTCCTGTAGAAAGGTGTGGTTATGGACTGAGACTTTAGAAGGTGAGAAAAAGACATCCTGTTATCAGAAAGAAACTGACTTACCTCGAAGGACAAGGGAAGGTGAATCAACAGTAGTCATGGCATATGCCAAAGCACACAGGCTGTAATGTGGAGAGGGTGTAGGGAAGAGTGCCAGGGTCCATCTGACTGGAATACAGGGTAAATAGAAGAGAGTAAGAGGTCAGAAGGTTAGACAAGCACTTTAGGGAAAATCTGGAATGCCAGGATGGGAATGTTAGGTGTTAGGTAGCTCCTGGGTGGGGCACTGGGCGTTTGTTAAGCATGATGGGAGGTGCCTTGTTGAAGGTAAATCTAGCAGTGGCGAGTAAAATGCATTGGAGTCATCAGAGGACAAATGGGTAATAATCACCACTGTTACTGAGTACTTTGCTGGTGCCACTTTATATACATAATCTGATTGAATTCTCATAGAAGAGGTATTATCCCAATTTATACATGAGGAAATTTAAGCAACTTGCCCGAAGTCATGCAGCTAATAAGTAGTAGAGGCGGTATGCTTACCTGCATCTGAATCCATGTGTTTGACTGCTTCTTAAGGAGGCCAGAAGGGGTAGGAAATGATGAGGATCTGAATTAGAAAGGTGGCGAGGGTGCCTGGGTGGCTCAGTCAGTTAAGCATCTGCCTTCTGCTCAGGTCATGATCCCAGGGTCCTGAGATGGAGTCCTGCGTCGGGCTCCCTGCTCAGTGGGGAGCCTGCTTCTCCCTCTCTACCTGTCGCTCCCCCTGCTTGTTCTATCAAATAAATAAATAAAATCTTAAAAAAAGAGAGAGAGAGAGAGAGAGAGAGGGACACCTGGGTGGCTCAGTCAGTTAAGCAACTGCCACACTTCCCAAACCATTTACCCTGATTCAGGAATGAAATGCAGAAATGTAGGACAAAATTTTACACGTAGTCACACAGATTAATTCTCTGACCTTCTGTTGTTTGGTAGAATCGTGGTAGCTTTAGTAGAAGTGTGAGAATTCTAAGTAAAATGATGAGGGGCAACCCACTCTCTACTTTGCCCTCGACCAAGATAAGACAAGGTCATCCATCCATCCTTCTTCAGACCTAAAGTCCTGGTCAGTCTCCCTAGGTGCCACCACACACTGCTGCCCAGGGCAAGCTTTGAGGGGCTAACATGGGTCAGGGAGGACATGAGCCTTGTTTAGGGGTAGAGGCAAGGTGAGGCTTAAAACTGGTAGGATATGCAAACACCCCCTGAGATTCTCCATCTGAAGAGTCAGGTGGTTCTTTCTTAAAACATCCTAAACAACAGAAAATGCATTGGAAGGGCAAGATCCCACTGTTGGATTCCCCCAGCCTGCTCTACAAATGAATGATGGAGTGTCAATGGGCTGAAAGTGAAACAAGCATGGAAGGAGTCTGTGCAATCTCATTCAGTCATGGGTCAGGGGTCAGGGCATTGCCTCATCACTATCCACTGATGGATGTGTTCTCATTTTGGTTCACCCTCTTCCTCACGACTTGCTTTAACTGCATCTGATGGTAATTTCATGTCATATTGCATGTTCAGAAGGATGTTGCATGGTTTCATTGTGAGTACACAGGGGTCACAGTAGGACAACTCTCCCATCATGAACTTGGAACGACAGGAAATCAGATTGCTGGATGAGACCAAAACTTGAAAGTCAATGCTGATGAATCAGAGAAGAAATACGGGAGATTGCCTGAAAGAACAAATGTGTTCCTGGAACAGCAAGACTTGATTGGACTCTGATAGCGCATCTAAAGAAAAAAAGGTATCCAAGAGAAGGGGAACCCTGCTCAGTTATGAACAAGGCAATTGCATTCATTCAATAAATATTTTCTGAGTACCTACCATGTGCCAGTAGTGAGCTCACATTTTAGTTGAGGAGACAGGAAATAAATAAATGCACATATAACCAAATGTCAGGTAGGGATTGGTGTGTGTCCCGGGCAAAGGGTCTGCAAAGCAAAGGACAGCATCTACTGCTCAGCAGCTGCAGCAAGATGTACTCATTCAAGTTTTGTGCCAGATTTGGGTGGCATGCTTGGACCTACAGCCCCAAACCTGTGTCTCCAGCACTTACTGGTGATATTTTGACCTACTAATAGCCCTTCCATTGATTTCTTTCTGTGTGACTTTCATGAAGACATACATAGAGAAAAGAATATGTATCAAGCGTGCATGGCTCAATGAATTTTCCAAACTGAGCACACCTGTCTAACCAGCACCCTGAGTCCCTCAGCATGGCCCCTGTTAGCCCTTCTTCTACCACAGATTAACCACTATGCTGATGCTAACACCATGGATTTGTTTTGCCTGGCTCTGAACTTAATGTAAATGGAAATACATACTGTTTGGCTTCTTTTACTCAATATGATGTCTATATGTTACATTCATATTGTACATATTGATGGTTTGTTCTTTTTTCATTGTTGTATATTTCATTGTATGAGTATATCACAATTTATCCATTCCATTTAAATGGACTTCAGGGTCATTTCCACTATGCTTTTGATAAATTATTTTTCTGTTTAAATCTGTTAGAGCTAGTTTCTGATGTTTGCAACTAAGAATCCTGACTGAGGGGCACCTGGGTGGCTCAGTTGGTTGGGCGACTGCCTTCGGCTCAGGTCATGATCCTGGAGTCCCGGGATCAAGTCCCGCATCGGGCTCCCTGCTCAGCGGGGAGTCTGCTTCTCCCTCTGACCCTCCTCCCTCTCATGCCTTCTGTCTCTCTCTCAGATAAATAAATAAAATCTTAAAAAAAAAAAAAAAAGAATCCTGACTGAATCCTGACTGATACATTTTTGCTTTAATTCTAAATTTTTACTCAGTGGGAAAGTGACTGAAGATTTTCTGTAGAATTTCTGTAGAAATTCTTTTCTTTCCTTTTTTTTTTAACAATGCTATGAAGGCATGGACTTTCTCTTCCTCAGCTGTTTCGCAAGGAACATCAACGCACTCTGTCTCAACAGTGAGGTCAAATGATCAACAATAACATTCCGTGTAGATAAAACTCTGAGTTCCTGGCTTAAATACAGTAATTTCTGGAATAACAGCTATTACTTAGGGTCTCTTTGGTTGCTACACAGATAGGTTAGAAGGTTTTCTCTTCAGGGGCCAGTGAAATGACCACTTCTGGGTATGTGTCTCAGCAGTTACAGTGGTTCACATTTTGATTGTGCAATAGGAGAGGTTTTGAGATTGTGGTTTTGGTTTTCTTCACAGTCCCCATGGCCCCAGCTGCTGCTCTCAAGAACTCTGAAGACATTATTAATAGGCAAACACAATCCAGTGAAAAAGAAAATGACAGACTCAGTTAAAAGACAGTCATATCAGTTATTCATCAGTCACTAGGATCTTTTCATTTTTCAAGCACATATCAATGCCCCTCACGCAGGGTCCACCCTGTCCAAGCAGGGCTGTAGGAGAGAAGAATGGTCCACTTGGCCTTTTCATCATATTCTTCTTTGGCCGGGCTGTATCAGTTGTGGAGGCAATCGTTCATGGCCTGACTTCTAAGCAATGAGTTGGGCCAGCCAGTAATTGTTCCCCTTGGTATTCTACCCAGACACTTGTAATAACCATGGCAAGTACTCATTGAGCATTTATTATCTGTACCAGGTACTGTGCCAAGGACTCTGTGTGCACACCCACTCCATTAAAGGCCAATTTCTCTGTTAGTGCTCTGGATACCATCCTCTCATCCTTCCTGCAATTAACATCTCTCTTCCCTACATGATCAGTTTCTCCCTCTCTCCTGGATCAGTTCCACCAGCAGTGATATCTCCCTCCAGGCACATCACATTCCTCAGCTCTTTCACAGTGCAACTTCCTGAAAGAATTATCTACAGTCCCAGCTTCCCTTCCTCAGCTCCGATTTTTGGCTCAGCCAACCCCAGCAAGCCTTCTTCCTCTCCATGCCGCTGATTCTGCAGATCTCAAGGTCATGAGCAACCTCCTTTGCCAATCCAAAAGTCACCTCTGTGTCTTCATCTTACTGACTTCTCAGTAGCCTTTGATGCAGTTGACCACTCCCTCCTTAAAATCTTCTCTCCCACTTTCCATGATGCCGCTTCTCTTTTCTTCCTACCTAACCAGCTGCATCGTCTCTAACTTTTTGCTGGTTTCCCTTTCTCTGTCTGGTCTCCAAATATTGGAATGACTGGAGACTCTGTCTAGATCTTCTTATCCTGTCCTTCTCTCCCCTCTCCCTAAGGGAGCTCATCTAAACTCATGTTTTTAAATACCATCTGCATACTGATGTTGTTCAAATGTAAAATATCTTGCCTTGATACCAGTGACCTCTCACCCGACTCAGGTCCCTACATCCTACTGTCTGCTCTGCATCCCCAGGGATGTCCAAGAGCCATCTCAAATTCAGTATAGACAGACGAAGTCATTCCCTGTCCCCAGCTCTACCTCCCCATCTCAGTAAACAACACGAATATGAACCCTCTTGTCTAAGGCAAACATTTGAAAGTCATCTTTAAGTCCTCTGTCCCTCACTTTCCCAAGTGAATCATCAGCAAATCCTGTTGGCAACAGCTTCATATCCACAGTTAATTCTAAGAGTCTTTTATTACTTTTAATTTGACAAATTAAAAGGAAGTTTGAAAATAGGAGGGAAACACCCATGTTTTCTCATAATCTTATAATTGGAATTTTAATAGCTGCATGTTGTCTCACTGAGTGGACACATTCTAATTTTCTGATGCTATATCTTCAATTCTTCTCATATTTGACTTTTATAAACAGTTGTGCAGTGAATATCTGCATGCACATCTAAGTGTTTTATTTTTGGTTTTAAAATAGAGAAGCTGAGGGGCACCTGGGTCAAGCATCCAACTCCTGATTTCGACTCAGGTCATGATCTCAGGGTCGTGAGATCGAGCCCCGTGTTGGGATTCTCTCTCTCCCTCTCCCTCTGCCCCTTCCACCTTCCCCCAATCTGTACTCTCTCTCTCTAAAAAAAAAAAAAGAGAGAGAGAGAAAGAAGCTGATACTTTTTTCAATAGAAGATCACTGAGTAGTTGCCTTAGCAGAGAAGAAACTAATATCTAAAACCTATTCCCCACAATTCAAAATCAGAGAAACCAAGAGGGGGAAACTGGTGTGACCTCCCAAGGTCCTGTGGCCAGGAAAGGTAATGAGACCATTGAGGCAAAGGCCATGAGGAAAGGGAGACTCAGGCTAGTGGTCCAGATGTAACACAGTGGATGCTTGGACTCATCATGCAGCTGAGGTCGAAGCACCTCTGGACCCGGCCACTCTGTTCTGGGAAGGATGCTGTTGTTCTGGGAAAGATGAATGAACATGACAACACAAGCATCTGAGCTGGAACCTTGGAAGCCAAAACGTGGCGATATTAATAAGCTCAGCCTTGAGGCACGGGATTATGTTTCAAAGAGCTCCTGTGGCAAGTATGAGGGCTGGCTCTCACAGGGACCTCAGTATGACCCTGGACATGGATGCCCTGGACTGTTTTCAGCAGTAGAGCAGGTGCTAATAACAGAAGCAACAGTAACTGAGCCTGGAGGATCTGCTGTGGACTAGCCCAATTCCCTTCTTTTCTGACCCTCTTTGGATTGAATAAAGCACCTAGTATTCTTGACCAATAAAGGGGGTGATGGGAAGCCTCAAAAAGTCAAGACTCAACTTCCTACTAATAGAACATTGGAAATTCACGCAACCAACTAGAAAATGGGTATTTGTATGCGCCCCCCCCACCACCATCCACTGTGGAGCAGGCTTGCAGGTTACATGTGGGATTCTTTTCTGAGGCTAGATTCCCAGAAAAAGGATTATGGATTCAAAGGGCATGAACATTTTTATGACTCCTGGCCAAAAGTACAATTTTTTTTAAAGGGATGCACTAATATCCACCATCTATTTCTCTATACCCTCTCCAGCAATGAATAGTTAAGTGGATTTTTTTTTTTTTTCCAAAACCAAGAATTCTTGAGAGGAGCAATCAGTGTGAGAAGCATGACCCACGGAGGGGTCAGCGCACTTGTGAAGTCAGCAGCATTTTGAAACCCACTCATTGCCACTGGTTCCGAAATGCACATTCCCAGGCTGCCTCCCATGTGCCTCTTCCACTCTCTCGGGACTCCCCTTCTGCACCAGGATTCTCATGCCCTCGCCCTCCATTCTCACGCTCCTTAAAGCCAGCACAGGGGTAGATATGATATCAGTCACTTACCTCTTTGTGTGGCTCTAAATCAAAGTATCATCTCTCAAGCACATGCCTGCATCTCTTAAAAATTTAGGAATGAAAAGCTCTCTGTTAAAGGAACTTTTAGCTTAGATGTCCCAGACTGAGAACCCATCAAAAGCTGGACCTTTGACTCAAAGGGCAAAGGACCTCATCATCAGGCTGTGATTTGAGAAGCACCAAGAGGCCAGAGCTTCAAAGCTGAGGCCCGGAAGGTGGAGTTGGCAGGGAGAGGACAAGAGCAGCCTAGGGAGACTCTGAGCTCACCAGAGGAATGGGGTGGTGGGAACCGAACACGAGATAAGAAGCTCAAAGTGGAATACCTGAGGCTGAAAACATGCTTCACTGATGCCAGCATTTCGCCCAGAGCCGCTCCAAGGTGAGCAAAGGTCATTTAAAATAAAAACCTGAAAGTTGTTATTTATGCCAACAAATAAAGAGCAATTTAATAAATACTTGTCAATTATTTTTGTATAAAATGCATGTGGAGCATGAATGGTTTTAATCTTTATAGCCATGACACAAAAGCTTTTAGTCCTGTTCCAGTTCTATCCTTGCATAAGCCTGGGCAAGGCTTGCAATCTTGCTGGCCTTGACTTTTATTTATGAGCTAGAGACAATTACGCCCTGCCTAATGGCCTGGGGGGCTGGTGAGGATGAGGAGGGCGAATTGGATGTTTAAGCTGAAAGTCAGATGTGGTCTTTAGGGGTTGATGCCAAGCATTACCTATGGTCAAGGTCTAATCTTGAGGAGCTCAAGATTAAATAACAGGGAGAACTGAATGACTTGAGCTCATTGTCTCGTGACGTGGGTGTGTAGTTAACAGACTGCAGCCCAGATCTGTAAGATACTACTGGGAATATAACACAAACCCCATAAGAGAGTAAAGGGCAAAGGAAACTTAAAAATAAGAGGCAGGAAATAAATGATATTTAATTTGGACATGTGCCCCCAATGCATCTGGAGGAAAATCAACAAAACATAGATATCAATGGAAAACCTAGAGAGATGAGCCATAATTACTCTAAAAAGATATGCAGACAGGAAATTGGATGGGAGCTTACAATGTTGTTTTGGGCTGCACAGATGGCCTTTTGTGCCTGCAAAGGGAAATGAGTTTATCTCTGAAAAATCAAATGGAATTGTACATAAAATCAGGCTACAATTTGTCACAAGCCATCTCACGACAGCCGGGGGGGTTCGATATACCGCAGGTCAGTCCATGATCCTTGCAGAGACATGGGTGCAGGGAAAGAGGGTCAGGTTTATGGTCAGATGTCTTCATGGGGTCTTTGCCTTTGGCTAGCTGTGCCATGTTAAATGTGTTCTAACTTGTCTAACCAAAAACAGAGAGAAAAAAAATCTTCCGTTCAAGGTTGATTGGAAGGACTACAGATAAAGCATACGATGTTCTCGGCACATGCGAAATAGCAAATAAATGTCAGTCAATAGCAGCAACATGAGCAGAAATCAAAGTGGACTCCTGAGTTTTCAAATTCTGCCCGTCAAGGAGTCTTTTTCTGCCCCAAGTGCTCCCACAGTCCTGATCCCCACACCTGCACTCCTCACCCACGACCAGTGGAAGCTCTGGAATTGTTCCATAGGAGGGGTTGGGGAGGTGATGGAGACTGGGTTCAGGAGGTGGCCCGCTACTAGGAGAACGGGTTGGAGCTGAGCTTACATAGTGGATGTGATCACTAGCTGCCCTGCTCACCAGCCGATACCAGCAGCTACAAATCCACCTAGAGGGTTTCTTAAATGAACTTGACAGAATTGAAATCTAGGATATTTTCCCCCTTAAACAATCCATTTTCCAGTGGCAAGGTACGGCACCTTCTTAGTGTCTTCCTTCTACAAATTATGGTGGAATGCATTTTCAATGTATGCTTTGCCAGTTATTTTTCAAATGTTGTTTTATATAATAATTTTAATCCCATGCTTTGCCAATTATTTCATGTATTTGTTCCTATGATAATTTGGGCCACATGCTTTGCTACACACTTGTTGCAAGTGGTTCTAAGAAAAGCCATTAGAGATTGGGGCATACCCACCATGTGACCTGCTGGTGCCAGTGCAGCCTCCCAGCTCCAGAGGTAATTCCTAGGAAAGCAGGAACCCATCGGGGCAACAGCCTTGACTCGGATACCAAGGTTATTACCAAGGGGACCTGCTGCCTCTGTTGCATTCTCAAAACAGAAATGACAGCTGTGCCCGTCAGAACCTGCAGAGCCCCTGAGAAGTGAGGGAGGGGAGCAATGACGAGGTAGAGGGAGGCTGGGGGGAAGATCTTACCTCCCTGACTTTCCCTATCCTCAAGCCCTTTATGCTGAAAACTGTTTATGCCAGACAGATTCTGGATTCAGGCTGGATGTTGACGTGCTGTGGAGAAGTCAGGATCTCTTGTCCTCACCCAAAAACTGTCCCCATGTTGAATGGTGCTTTGCCCTCTGTTCCCGTACTTCACTGGTTTCATATAAATGTAGCATAGCCTTTGGGTCAGAGGACTTTTCAGAAAAGGAGAGTCAAAACTAAAGCCTCCGTGCACACAGAGAAAAAGAATGGGTCAGAGCAATAGATCAAATATTGAACTATGAGAAAAAGAAACTGGAGAAGAAAAAAAATGGGATTCAGAAATTGTAAGTTATGACTGACTTCTCAAACGCTGGTAGAAAACTTGAAGCCAGAGTAGAGAATATAAAATTCATAAATGTTCACTATTTTAGCTAAGTTGAGGAAGAAGCATGAACTTCAAAAGAAAATAATGTTCAGAGATGAACACGAGGCCCGTTCAAGATGTGGAGGAAATTAGGAGCCAAGAAGTACATGCAAAGAGAGACTAGATGGTATTTTAAAGAGAAGTGGGACTCAAATAAAAGTTCACATACACAAACACAAACACACACACACACACACACAAAGCCCAAATATTTAGTGATTTCCTTTTCCTGTGGTCTGCTTTAGAATTCACCCCAAAGCCATTTGCTTTTGTGGTTATTCAGATTTTGTTTCTCTTCTTTCCACCTCCTACTGTCTAGTCCCTAATCCCGAGTTGGGGGAGAATAAGGGAAAGTGAAATTCAAATCTGTATTTTACCCTCTGCTGGCCTTTTGGCTGAGAGATGTGAGGAGTGAAGAAGTATGTATGGTACAGTGTGGTTAGAAGAATGTGTTGGTGCTGTTTGTTTATTTTTGTTTTTAGCTACTCTACTCAGATGACCCTAGTTTACCACATCAAGAACTGAGTGGGCAGGAAAGAGAGAGACTCAACAAACATTTGTTGAATGGCTCGACTCCACTTTGCTCCTTCTCTTAAACATTCCTCAGAGGAGTCCTAGCAACTTTTCAATACAAACCCCACGCTAAAGTCTGATTATCTGGTCGTTGATGATGTGCTCATCCTTAGCAGGATACAAAGTGATCTAAGGTTTACACCAGCAAAAGGTTTTATAACATATTCTTTACTGTCAGCAACAAGGTAAACAGGAGGAAGTCTAAGCTACTCAGGAGCATAAGCTGTTTTCAAAAATTTCAGCAGGAAATATTTGCTTACCAACAAGAAACATGCTAAGTACAAATGGCATTTCTCAATTTGTTAAAGCAACCGGCAAACCCTTAACCTGGGTGTGCCCAGGACACTTTCTTAGCCCCTAGTTCATATCCCTACATACACATGTTAGTAATAACCTGCCTCCTTTTCATAATTCTCAATATTTCAGATCATTCACTCACCTGGTCTGCCCTCCAGTCATTCAAAGTGTGGTTTTACTGTGATTTACAAAACTATGTAACAAGGCAGGAAAAAATATGTTCATCTCATATTGACGGTTTCTTTCTCCTTGTTTAATTTGGAAAGGACCCTCCCTACCCCTTCCCCACAAAAGGCAAAATTCTGCCCAGCAAGACACCTAGGGCTGGATGAAAAGATAAAAAGACAAGTGTCTCTGAGCTCAGTGACGATTGCAAATGTGATTTGGAAGAGAAGAGATCCAAGATGTTGGAAAACCCAGCTCAATGTGGAAAGCCTCTTCTCTTACAACATGGATTCCAATTCTACTCCAATTCCATACAGAGCTGGGTATAACCATCAGGAAATGTAAAGTCCCTCTAGGCCATGCCTCATGACCTGGGGAGAAACCCAACCCACCAGCATGCATCTAGAAAGGCACCAGCCATGTTGAGCTCCCAAAGAGCCCTGCACCTGGGGTTTTTTGAGAGAACCCCAAGTTACACAGGAGAGATACACTTCCCGCCTCTATCCTTGGTAATAAGCATTTCTTTAGAGTCATCAAAAGAAGATAAGTTTTTTTTTTCTTTGTCCTTTGAAAACTTGACACCTGCCAAAGGAAGCAAAGAGAAAAGAAAGGCATAGTATATATCAGAAGTCTCATATTTTCAGAGCCTCTTCATCTATAAAACTACTTTCCAATGAGTTTATGTTTGCCTTCTGACAGGCTGACCACTCTAGCCCAAATGCAACTCAGTAACTTCTTCACCTTTGACCAAGAGACATTTTTAAGAAAAGTCCCATAAAAGCTTAACATTTTAGAGAGGGCAAGGCCAATCAATATCTATTGAAACTGATAAACATGTATGACTCAAAGTTCCTCTATGTATTATCTACTATTGAACTTAATATGGTTTATAAATCCTTGGTCAATGAATCACCTCCTCTGACTTTTATCCATCCTCTTCACTATTCTTGGGAGGATGGGTCACATCCTGCGATACTTCTCCACAATCTCACCATCAATAAGTCAAGGATTCAGGTTAAGGCAGGTCTAAAAAATCAAATTCAGTTATTTAAGCACAAATACATGACTATGTGATGACTTTCTGACTGGTGTGGTCATTGGGTTCTGGGCTAAGCAATCCTCAGAGAGAATAGGGAGTACCAGGTCAGCGGACGTCCCTGTAAGACTTTGCAAGGCAGTGAAGACTATCCATTCACCATCCATCTCCCATTCTCCCTCCCCAATCCATTCTTGTCTTCTTCATACATTCTCACCTGGTTTTCCCTGACCCTGCATCCTAAAGAAGCCAAATTCACTCCTAGATCTCCCTTCCTCCATGAAAATAAAGAAGAGATAAAAACTAGTTCTTCTTTTAGAAGTTAAACTGACTTGATTTCTAGCTGAAATCAACATTGGCCAGATGAAATGGTTTTCATGAATGTTAATTCTTATTTTGAACCTGGAATCAGCAAAATGGGTCATTGTATATGTAAGTACATCCCAAGTCAGCCATTGAGATAGACAATACCTAAAGCCACAGATACACTATCCACATGGCTCCTTCAAATGAATCTTTATTCATTGTTTTAATCTACAGCAGGAAGCCAAGTGCTGCACTTCAGCCCAGAGGGGGGATGCTAAGATACTGAATGAACCGCATGCAGGTGTCCAAACTTCAGGAAATTTGAATTGAAACACTGACTGAAAAAGTCCAATCTACTTGTACATGGCGAGCTGTTGTTTAAGCCCTTTTTCACATGCAATGAGCTCATATTCAGAATGTTTTTATTCAACACGCATAAAGGTTTGGCAAAGGCTTGTGGGGAGGAGCACCCTGTCATAGAAAGCAAGAGAAAAACAAGGCTGGGGCTCAGCACATTCTCTCAGAGCACACAGACCTGCATGGGCCAAGGTTTCTGTTATTAAAAAAGCAAATAGAGACTCCTCTCAATGCAGCACTAATTCCCAGATTACAATAAGTCAACAGACACTTTTTCCATGGCTTCCGACTACAGAGTGTCCCAAGAAAGTATATACTCGATATACTAACGTATGTTCAAAGAGGTAGAATCATTAGACATTAACCAATATCTGTTTTGCTTAATGTTAAAGTCACAAATGTTTAAAATGGCCACGATTTCAGAGTTGACCACATGCAATATACATATCACTTTAATAAGTTTATTTAATATCTGGAAGGGATACACATTTTGCTAGGACACACTGTTCCGAAGAGTTTATAAAGGATGTGGTGCTCACAGGTCCTGGGGTTGTTAGCTCTGAGGCTATTAGTGCTGGTACTCACCAGCATAAATGCCCACAACGTGGGTCTAGCTCCAAGCTTACTCTCAGATTTCAGTGCCTCCTGAGGACATCCCTGGAAGGGACTATGAACACAGTTCATACATAAAGTTTTCACCCTCAAAAAAAACAGTCATTCTAGGGCACCTGGGTGGCTCAGTCAGTTAAGTATCTACCTTCAGCTCAGGTTATGATCCCAGGGTCAGCAGGGAGCCTGCTTGTCCCTCTGCCACTGCCCCTGCTTGTGTTCACTCTCTCTCTCTCTCTGTCAAATAAATAAATAAAATATTTTTTAAAAAAAGACATTCTATTCTTGTGTTTAAGTTGAACCTGTAGGCAATCCAGGTTAAAGAGCTAGAATGGTTGCATGAATGGACCACACAGAATGCCATGCTGAGTGATGTCCACTTTATTTTTCCATTAATATGGAATCCAGTAAAGTTTTAAAAGTCTCTTTGAGGATATGAGTCCAGCAAGAGTAAGGAAGATGGATTCAAGGGAGTAGACAATGGAGGGAGATGGAGGGAGCGGATCAAGTCCTCGACGTGTCTAATGTTGGTAAGAACACAAAGGAAGGGAAGAAAAGAAGGGACACTTAGAAGAATTGACAAGCCTTGATTCTGAGCAGAATTCCAAGCAGGGGTCTTGAAATTCACACTAGTTGGATCTGCTTAGTCACATGTCCACCCAGAACCAATCACAATGACCAAGGAGTCAAACATGCTGATCTGGGTCACATGCTCCACCTCCCAAATCAGATTGTGTCGAGACAAATGGATTCCCAAACTGAAATGAGGACTAATGGGAAAAAAATAATAGAAGCTGCAGGATCAACCCCAAATATCTATTATATACTGTTTGGCTGAATCCCTTTCTCTTTCTTTCCATATCAAGTTTATGACTTTTCTGTTAGATACAATAATTAAGTGGTTTGCCCAAAAGTTTCAAAAATGTATTATACAGAAATCAGAATCACTATCCTTACCATAGTGTTGAGAAAAGAGAGCAAGTGTTTAACAAAAACTTTTGAAAGGATACAAAAAGTAACTAGAGTGAATAGATTCAAATTCTAGACAAATGCAACAAGTTTTTGTCCCTGAAATATATTTTAGGCAGCATTCCCTAAAGCCAGGTGAAGTCTGAGGCTGCTGTGTTCTGGGCACTTTCCCCTCAATTCAGCCGTGGGCTGGCTTGGTGGTTGGTGACCCTGTTATATGAGGCCACTTGTCACTCTGGCATTGATGATGAATGGTGTGACAAGGTTTAGTATATCTCTGAAAATTAGTTAAAAATGATTCCAAATTACCCAGTTTTGATTTTTTCCCCCTACACTATTGCATAATAAAGTCTTTAGCAACCAACGGTACATGCTTCTGAGAAGCATTTGACCACAAGTGTCTCAGATTCAAAACACATTATTTTGTGGGAAGAAAGACATCAACCAGCACACAGACCCAACCTAATTTTGAATGGACTTAATTTCTGGATTTTAGACACTGCTTCACAATGCTATTAAAAACAGTAAGAGCCTCATTAAAACTCAAGAGGCTGAGCCCACAAACAGGGACTAACGGAGTTCCTAAGAAAAGGTATCTGCACAGCATTTCTAAACTTTGAGCTGTCTGGCTAGCTAAAGCAGATGATCTTATAACAGGAATGATTTTCAAAATATTCAACACTGACCAATCAGGGCAGACAACTAACCAACCAAAATGTTCACTGATTTGGACATGCTACCTTTCCTCACCAGTTAAATGTCAGACCAGCTCCATGGACTGGGCAGATCTGAAGAGGGAAACCAACACAAGGCTGTGTTGGAGCAAGAGAAGGCTGCTCTGAATGGCGAGATGGGGAACCAGCCTACCCCTCCTAAGTCAACGGAGCCAACATGTTCCAAGGAGGAGGCACTGATGAAAAGAAGAAGGGAAAGAAGTGGAAGAAGAAGAAGTAAAAGGCTTCGGGTGAAGATGGACGAGGGTAGAGCAGAAGCAGGGGATGAGAGGGAGGGAAAATGAACAGAGGAAAGCATGAAGGAATGGGGACATGGAATAACAGACCAGGAACAAGCAAGAACAGTGAAGGAGACTGAGGAAAGGGGAGATGAGAAATTCAGACACTTAGAGGAGGAAAAAGAATAATGATGAAAGGGAAAGCAGAAAAAGAAGAGGTGTTAGATTATCGATGAAAAATGGTAGTTTTTATGAATGATCATTGTCTCTCATGCTGTGTGATGCAGGGGTGAGCAAACTTTTTCTGTAAAGGGGTAGACAGTGATGATTTAAGCTTTGTGGATGGTACAGTCGTTCAACTACACAACTCTGGTCACACGGAAGCAGTCCCAGACAGTAAGTACACAAAGGGGCATGACTGTGTCCCAGTGAAACTTTACAGAAACAGGCACTGGGCCATATTTGGCCCACGGGTCATAGTTGGATGACTCCCACAGACAATGGTGGTTCTGACATTTCTGGTAACTCTGCAGTGCCTAGCATAGACCCAGGCACAAAATTCTAGAAAATATTAGAACCTCCTGGAAGAGCCATTTTACAGGCCCCAAAAATGGTCCAAATGGGAGCCATTTTCAATGGCTTTTTATAACTTTAACCTACAAAATGGCAGTTTCCTGTACCAACCTATCTGCTGCCTGGCCCATATGACAACCCTGTGGGTTCTCTCTCCCAAATATAACCTATAATAATGTACACAGAAGAGAAGCACTAGGTGGCTGATTCAGAGCTGTATTCAGTACTGACTGTTAAGCTTTCAGATTGGCAGAGTTCTCCATCCCCTGTAGGTAATGACTTCACAGAGTTTAGATCTGGGTCCCAGGACAGCTTCAGACACCAGCACCAAAAACAAAAACAAAAAAATCCCTTTTTGTCTCTTTAATGTATACCCTCCCCCGTTTCCTCACCTTTGACTCCTAGACTGTCCCCCAGCTTGACTACAGGGCTAGGTTCTTCAACCACTCAAAGCAGCCTGTGGTGCTTAGGAATGGCTTTAGCAATGGGAGGTGACAAGATGTACCTGAGGGGGCTCCCCAGGAGTCAGAGCATGCTTAGCTCTCAAGCTCAGTATCAGAAAGGTGGGAGCCGACTCTCACCGCAGGCTCAGACTTCTGACAGTGACCTCACATTCCCTTGTCCTGTGATTGGGAAGAGCACCTTGCAGCCTCAGGATGCAGGCAGTTCTTGCTTGGCCATGGGTTTCTGTCTGGGGAAGCCAGAGCCACTATTCCGTGGCCTCTGAGGCACCGTGCAGGACATGAGAGGTTGATCGGGTGGCTGGTTTTCTTTCATTTATGTCCATTTGGTAGCTGGCACCATGGCCATCCTTCCATTTGGTCTGGCTCCTAACCTCAACCATTCTTCAGCCACCAGGGGTTTTTGAAGTCCTGCTCAAATCACTTCCCAGGGTAACGCCAGCCGCCTTGTGAATTACCAGAGTTAAGAAATGGCCGCGAGGGACATCGTCTTGAGACACAGCCACATGGTTGCCTGTAAATAGAGCCTGATGATACCAAATGTTCAGAAAAGGAAAAGCTTAGCGCGGGTCTAGCATGATCACCTGCTCTGTGTTCCGAGGGGAACACGTAGCTCTTGCAGGAAGGGAATCCTAATGTGTTACTCTCCAAGTAAATAAAATGCAGAAACACTTTTGTAGCATTTTGCCTTTGCAGGAAAAAAGTTCAGTCTGTATTTAGGAATGAATGAGTTATGCATGGGTGTGTTTGCATAAGCATATTTGCTTCAAAACATTTTCTAGTAACTGCTGACAACAGCAACCCTAAGCCACCAGACACTAGTTCTCCCCAGCTTGAAATGAACTGTTTGCTCTCCAGAGCAGCAGCTGTGATGCTCCCAGAATCATTCCTGGCCTCCCCAGGCTCTGAAATCTGCATATCCTGACCCTTCCTCCCTGGCCCCATCTGTCTCCCCAGCTTCCCTGCTCCTGTCACGCAAAGTTACTCAATACCCAGTAGGAGCTAACCAGAGCCAAGGAAACACGTTCCCACAGCTCCCATCTTGCCATTCACTTCGTGCGGCTCGGTTCCTCTGCCCTGCCACCCTGGGGCACGGGCAGGGAGAGAGCTCCACATTTAAACCCCCAGCTTTGGGAACCAGATCATTCCTCCTCCATAGTCCCTCTCCAGTCACTGCTGCCCCTGGTTGAACCCCTTCCCCACACCCTGCTCTCTGTAGCCCAGCACATGCTGTTTCTCTTTGTGACCAAATTTCACAGCTGACTGTATGCAATTTAGTAATATCACTAGTAGTGCTTCATCTTTTTCAATCTATTTAGAGCTCAGGTTGAAATTTACCAAACTAGAGGGTAAACCCCTAATTTTGGTAAACCCCTAATTTACCAAACTAGGGGTGCCTGGGTGACTCTGTCGGTTAAGCATGGCTCAGGTCATGATCCCAGGGTCCTGGGATCGAGCCCTGCATCAGGCTCCCTGCTCAGTGGGGGGGCTGCTTCTCCCTCTCCTTCTGCCCCTCCACCCTATTCTCTCTCTCTCTCTCTCAAATAAATAAATAAAATCTTTAGAAAAAGAAAAAGAAATCTACCAAACTAGCTCTTTTATCTGCATTATCTTCCATAGTCTTTTCTCTTTGGGGCCTTAGTTCATACCGTTTGATATGGTGTAAGAAACAAGCTTTGTTTAAGACAGTCAGATATAATAAATCTTTCTAGTTTCTGTATCTTCCTCTATAAAATAGTGAAAATACTGACTTACTGCCTCTCTAGGAGTAAGGGAATCTATACAAAATTCCTAGCATGGAACCTGATTCATAGCTGGTGCTCAACAAATGTTAATAGCCACCTTCCCACCACCACAGCCTCGTGGTGTGACTAAAGTAAATTCAGATTGGCAAGTCACACTCTGGAACAGCACTTCTCAACCTTGGGAGCATAATGCAGTCACTTGGAGAGCTTTAAGAAGCACCCCCCATCATCCCCTCCCACCCTTAAATATCCCGAGTGGCCAACCTCCCCTGTTTCTTATTTTGATCTTAGGCATCAGTATTCTTAGGCTTCAGCCCCTGCCACCAGACCAGACATGTGTTTTTCTTCCTCTTGCTTCTCTCTTTCTCTGCTTTCCACAAAGTTTTGGGGCAATTTGTTACGCAGCAATAGATAACTAGTACACTCCTCATATCACAGCATGGCAGTTATGTCCCTGAGTTCAGATAGATTTTCATTGTTGTGTGACTTGTTTCCCAGAAATAAGGCAGTCATTAAATTTGCATGACTGATGGATTCATGTCTGGCTCTATGATTTTGATGTGTTGGCCTGCTCTGTTAGCTGTATTAAGAAAATGAATGGCTGAGGCCACTGGGCAAGGGAAGGAGGGCCAGGGCAAGATGCACAGCCTGACCACAGTCATGCTGCTCTGTGCCCTGGCCCAGGCTGCATGTGCAGGACATCCTACCTACAAGTTCCTGAACATGCAGGAGCCCCCGATGGACATGACATCGGTGACCAACAGGGCAGCTCGGACCCTGCTATGGACTAAGCTCATCCGAGGCCTGGGCAGGGTCCTGAGCAGCCAGCTCTGGGAACCCGCCACCATCAACTACCCCTGAGAAGGGCCCACTGGGTCCATGCTTCCACAGGGAGCATGCACCGCACCACCATCCATCCATCCATCCATGCGGAGATGCACTGCAGGCCAGCTCTGCCAGGCCACCTGCCCCTACCAGGCCATCACCAGCGAGGCTGAGCCATGGGGCCCATGTCACCCACAGGGCCACCTGCTATGACATCGACAGGGCCATCTAGTGCAGCTTCTACCGGGAGGCCCCATCTGTCTCCCCAGCTTCCCTGCTCCTGTCACGCAAAGTTACTCAATACCCAGTAGGAGCTAACCTGTGGACCACATTGTCAAGGGCCCCAACCTCGAGTTCTCCACGGAGACATACGACGAGTTGCTGTACGAGGAGAAGCGGCTCAGTGACGGGGCCAAGGGGGAGGCTGAGATCGCGGCCAACATCCAGGCCCACTACCTCTACCAGTGCCGCCCCCCACCCAGTGGCCTGCAGCCCCAGCCGCCCAATAAGAAAGCTCAGGCCTCCTTCCAACAAAAAAACAGTGCCTTCTTTAAGCAGCCGTTTCTTCTCATTACTGGGGCCATCCTGAGGCTTCATCTCTTAAGAAATGAAAGACTACCTCCCCTCTTAAGAATATTGGATAATTAATCAGTGGAAAGCTCGCCATTGAGCCTTCCTTGTACTCACTAACCCCCTTCCTACCTGATCAGTAAACATGACCACAGATGCCCATGAGTTCCTTCTGTTCTTGGAAGAGATTCTACTTCAGGGACAGCTTGGCTGACTCAGAGGTCCCTATGTTTCTTCTTTCCTGAAACAAACACAAACCAATACTTTAAAACAGACATGTACTTAATATTTTCTAAAAGAATACCTACATATCCTAATAAACTGTTTGATTACATTCACCTTTCTGTTGTATTAGAACATCTTTATGTACTTATTGCTTTAGAGTATTATGATGAACGCATGGCCTTTCACAGACTCACCCTGTACCAATTTACCATCATTATATTCATTATTTGATGTTCAAATGTCTTTTTTTTCCTGTCCCACAAATGGACTCAACTGACTTGCAAGAAATTCTGATTGCTTTGAGAAAGGAACAATATTAGACACAACAGTCCAAGCTTCTTGTGTGTGTGTTGTAGAGAAGCGCCAGGCCTTTAGCCACTGTTGCTTGGGGCCTATTTTGTCACAGAGCCAGAAAAGAGGTTTTCATAGGGCAGGAATTCATGCTGATTTTCCTCATATAGCAGACTGTGTTGCTATAGGTTTTTGTCAGCCAGAGTCTCATAAGAAAAATAGAGCAACTTTTCCTAGGAAGTCTAAAGGTAGGTAGTTTCCCAGCCAAGCAATGAGGCAGAAGCCCCTGGAGACACCCCCTCCTCAGGACAGGGTCTCACAGCTTTGCCTAGGCCCTCGAGAGAGAACAGCCGGGCTCACGGCCTCCTCAGTGGTGCCGCCTGGCCACCTGGTTCCCTCCCAGAGACGCATTTCTTTTCTTTTCTTTTTTTAAAGATTTATTTACTCATTTTAGAGAGAGAGAGCATGAGCAGAAGGGGCAGAGGGAGAGGGAGAGAGAATCTCAAGCAGACACCATGCTGAGCATGGAGCCAAACGCAGGGCTCCATCCCACGACCCAGAGATCACGACCTAAGCTGAAACCAAGAGTCGGAGGCTTAACCGACTGCGCCACCCAGGCGCCCCCAAAGCTTCATTTCTATTAGGAGTAACACTTGGTCTCCACTTTGCTTGCTGCTTTACTCCTCCACTGTCTTTCTTTGCCTCCAAGCAGCCTCAGTGCACCATTGGAGGGTGCTCAGGACCTCGAGGGTTCCTAGGATGTAGGATTTTCTGTTTTCAAACCAAGACAGTCCCAGGCCCACTGGGATGTAGTGGTCACCCCATCGCCAGTGACCTAATAACGGGACAGCTGAAGGAATTCGTCGCTTCTACACTCTGCTCAGTAGAATACTAGAGGACAGAATAAAAACATGCTTGGGATTTACACGTAAGGCAATCACTCATTGAAGAGTCACACTGCAGTGCAGACAAATTCTCCAGCTCCTACTGCCAAGATAATTACATGCAAAACTGGAAGAGGCTGAGCTGTTCAACCTAGAAAACACACAGCTGTGAACAATTTTCTCATTCAAAAAGCCGTGGTCTTCCAACTGCAAAGCCTGGCTTCTCTTCCCTATCTCCGAGGGCCCTACAGAAGGTAGGTCTAAAAAACCAAAGCCGGATGGCAGATTCTCCAGGAGGGAGAGGTACAGAGAAGAAAGTGCTTAGAAGTTTTCTTTACCCACAAACACCCTCCCACCTCTCACTTTTGCGTGATCACAGGTCCTTTGGATTCCATAATCAGCCATTTCAATACAAGGCTTATTTTTCCCTTTGAAACTTGAAAACTTGAAACCCAGGTGATATTATTTTACCCACTGTCAAACTGAATCTGTTCATCATAAGCTGCCACTGCACTGGTTTTTGCTAAGCAACCATCTAGCTGAAATACAAATGAACCTTCTATCTAAATCCTTCTTCATGAAATTTTCCATTCCGCAAATTATTGACAGCCTAAACCACTGATCAGGTTGTAAAACTGTGAAATTCTCTCAATTCTGAGAAGTAGTTTGAAATTACACTGAAAAATACGTTGCGGTCTCTTAGGAACAGACGCTAACTGTGGTTTCTCATCCAATATGCAAAGAGCTATGGAGAAAATGATGACCTTGTGTCAGGTGTGGGCTCTCTTCCTTGGAGTTCTTCCCTCTAAGGTCAGGGGGCTGATCTCGCCACCCCACGTGGTCCCCTCATGGCCAGGAAGTGCCCATTCACCACCAAGTTTACTTCCAAAGTAAACTTGCAACACAGTTGCAACAAACTTACTAGTTTACCACGCATACTTAATTGTGTTTTCTGAAAGAAGTACCTCCATGTCATATATTGGCCCAAGCTAACTATAAACATACAAAAGAAAAGGGTCCCATATCATCTGGCCATTTATGGACACAGTACTTGGGGGGAAAAAAAACTTGAAATTCCCTGTCTCATACATGAAGAAAGTCCTCTGTAAGAGCTCTTGTTGAATTAGAAGCTGACAACAGCATGGACAGCCCAGTCACGCCATGGAATTCTTTCCAGATCCAGTTTCATAATTCACCCTCTCCCATTTGGCCTCTATTATTACATTTAGAAGACTTTTCTTAATAAGGGTCACTTACAGGATCCTAATTGGGGATGTGAGACGGAAGAAGTTTAATAGCTATTCCAGGACTCGTGACATTGTAGGAAACAAATGCTGGATTTTAAAACTCAAAAATTAGCACTGAGTGCAGCTTCCACCAGAACACTAGACGTGCTGCCCCAGGAAAGCTGCTTGCCCTCTCTGAGCCTTAGTGTTTTCAACTATCAATTGTTCAACGGTTTGGTCATTTGCAATCATTTTTATTATTTTCTAAAGTCCCCTTTAGCTATTGTGAGAGATGGATGGATGGATGGATGGATGGACAGATAGAAAAATGATGGATGGGTGGGCAGATGGACAAATATGTTGTGGGCTGAACTATGTCTCCTCAAAATCCATTTATTGATGTCTTAACTCCCAGTAGCTCAGAATGTGGCTGTATTTGGAGATAGGGTCTTTAAAGAGGTAATGAAGATACAATGATGCCCTATGGGTGGCCCCTAATCTGTTAGGACTAGTGTCCTTATAAGAAAAGGAAATTAGGACAGACATACATAGAGAGAAGATGGCCATTTCTAAGTCAAGGACAGAGTCCTCAAAAAAAAAAAAAAAAACCTCAACCCTGTTGACACCTTGATCTCAGACTTGTAGCTTCCATAACTGTGAGGAAATAAATTTCTGTTGTTTAAATCACTCAGTCTTTGGTACTTTGTTATGGCAGCCCTAAAAACCTAGCATAGGTAGATGGATGGATGGATGATAGATAGATAGATAGATAGATAGATAGATAGATAGATAGATAGATAGAAAGAAGATAATCCGGACCGGGGGAACCTATTGTTAGCAAGATTCTGGTGTTTAAAGTGAACAAATCAAGTAAGGAGCATCCCTTTTTGTAATGCTATCCTGGCAGAGTCAATAATTTCTGTGTAGATGTGCTATGTTTACGAAGATTTTGGTTGCACTTTCAAAATATAAAAAGATAGTCAGCTGAGAACCCCACATCCCCACTTTTTCAAGCCACCAATTCTTTCCACAAGCTCATGAGAAAATTATGAAAACAGGAGACTCCAGAGTCATGTAAACTCTTTATTGCCAACTGGATCTTGGGCCTGAGCCTTAGCTGCTCTGGACTGATCTGCTGATCTGGGCTACACATATACACAGAAAGGACTTCTGCTGCCCAGAAGCCTTGAGCAGCCCAAACCAAAAGCAGTGGAGGAGCCAACTTGGCCTCCTCCCTAAGTCTCACACTTTCACCTGGTAGCCTAAGGTCTAGCAACTTGAAAAATTCAGGAAGAATGAACCCAAAGAACAAGAGGAACAAGAGCTCTCCTCCCTGGGGCTGACAGCAGCTGGCCTGAGTCATCCTTCCTTGTGCCCTACCCTGTTCCTGCTTGGCCTTCCCAGACAGGATGCTCCCACATGTAATGCAGCCCCAAGCTCTTTGTACCCGTCCACAGGCCTAGGAGCAAGATTCCAAATGTGAAGAAAAGGATCCAAGAAAGAAAAGCCAGAGTCAATGGCATAAATATGTAAATGCCTTTAAACTCCCCTAAAATCTCCCCAGTAGTAGCCTCCCCCTTGACATGGACCACACTCCCTTTTCCCAATCATGGAGCTGTGAGGGTGGAGTAGAAAACAGAGAGAGCAACCTGGAAAAAGTACTTTATGAATGCAAATAAGAGGTCATTACCAAGAGGTTTCATTACCAAGATGTCTATGTTTTTTCATTAGCAAATATTCAGTGTATCTCAATGCCAGGCACTGTTCTAGGTACTCATCCCATTGGAGCTTATGTTCTGGCTCTGGTAAGGAATGTGAGAATAAAGTGTGGCACCTCAGAGCCTGGCAATAATTAATTGTCTTACCTCTCTCCTGGGCTCCAACTGTCCCTTCTTTGAATCATTCTTTTTGCATTGTCTGACACTGGCATCCTCTGTCCATCTTTCCCTCTGACATCCTCTGAGAACAAGGCTGTGCTTCATTCACTGGTGGGCTGTCAGTAGCTCCCAGCCCAACCCCTACTCACATGCCAGTTGGTTAAATGTTTGTGGAAGGAAGGACAGGAGGAAGGATGGGAGGGAGGAGGGGAACTTCTCATGGCTTGCTTCTAAAGACTTCTTACCTATTCAAGGAAGAATTAACTTTCAGTGATTATTGGTTATACGTTGTGAACTCTCCACTTCACAACTGCCATATATTTATACTATGGACCAACCCAACTGACGTGGACTTACGTTTTAAATGTGTCGTTTTGCAGAGCAAAGAATAAATCATCAGGGGGCTCTCAGAAACAAACCATCCTGCTATATCACCAAGAGTGATGGTCTCAACAGCAGCATACAAGGGTCTCGGACACTGCATGTCCTTAATATGGGAGACATTCACTGGAGGGGCTTTCCCAAGTGTTATTTTCACAAGCAGTCAGATTAATATAGGGGATTTTCCTTGCATTTGTTTGGAAACATTTTATCCTGATGTAAAACATTCAAACTCCACCGCTTACAAAAAAGCTACAGCCTTTCCTCTCAGTTGTCCCTTGGCCTTCAATCACATCCCAGCTGAAGCAACAAGTATGCTTAATTTTCTTTTGTTGTCCTTCTAATAGAGAAAGCACTTCAGGTCAAGAAACTGAGAGAATATGAATGCTGACCCTATGTGTCTTTGGTTATTTGTGGTTTCCTATGTACTTACTCTAGGGTAGACTTCTCCCCGACCTCATTCCTTTACCCCCACACCCCAGGCCCTTAGGATTAAACCAAAGTATTGTTCTAGCCTTAAAGGAATGGCTTCTTTACTTACTTAAAGCCTGAGAGGCCGACAAGATTTCGACAGCCACATAATTCCATCCAGGAGTCAACATTTCCCAATCACAAGCCTGAGGGGCCTTCCCGGGGCCATCAGGCGCAATGCTGCCTCCTCAGAGGGCCCATGGGCCACCCAAGATGGCTGGTAGTCTGTGTCATCCTTTTCTTTTTCCAGCCAACTGTCTTTGAAAGAAAGAAAAAGAAAAGGTCTCTTCAAATGCACCCATTTCTTTCCCAAATATTCCACTGAATGAATTCCTTATTAGGCCAAACCCAATGCTCTGAAGTGTGTGCCGAGCACAACATTCTGCACAAAAGGGGCCTGAAAAGAGCCAGTGGTGAGTGTGAGGAAAGCCCACGTGAAAGGACTCAGTGAGGAGGTTCCCATGGGTGGCTGGGGGTCCACCACTGCCTCGCCGTTTGCAGCTCTGGGCTGAGCTAAGCATCACATTGTTCATGTAAAGAAAAAGCGGCTGTTCTCCCTGAGTGCCCCTTCCCTGCTCCCAGTGGCTGCGATCAACAGCCCCAAGACCCTAATTGCCACAGCCTATTAGAAATAATGAGACTTCCATGGCAGAAGCCAAGGGTAAAAGCGACATCTCACAACACGAAAGGTTAATATCAACATATACTGCCAGTGAGTGCAAAGGGCATGTCAATTGGTGGCTCATTACCGCGGGTTGACCCATGGGGAAAGTGTCATTCTGCAGAGAGGCTTTCTCAGGATGTGGCAGCAAAAGTTACAAAAGATAAGGACTTGCCTGTGGAACACGCTCAACTAATGAGAGCTGGAAATTGTTTGAAACATCCCGATGACCTCACAGATGGGGGATGCTGATTAAGGTGGCTACATGAGGCTCCTTTCTTGTCTGACAGCCCATTGAGAAGCTTTGGTGAGATGTGACTAACCGGCCGTGAAGGTGTCTCCATCTTCCCTGACATGGTCCATGCTTTGGGCAAAACAAACATGAAAAATAAGTCTAAACTGACATGCATGTTTGAGTTTAGTTTTCAGAGACATGTTTTGGGAAAAGAGCACTGGTGGGGCTGTGAGCTATGATTCTTTTATGGCAAAGGGGGTTTGTGACTACTTGCGTGACTAATCGCATGACTGCGCTGGGGATGAGCCAACGGCAAATTTAGGTCTTGAACACTTGACAAAACAACTCTACTGTTCTGTGGGTGAAATTCTATGGAGCTTCATGTGTAATTAAATGAAAGTTTCACAAGAGTCTACACCTCAGTCATTCAATGCTGATATGTGGCACAAAGAACGGATTTTGCCACATCAAAATACATCCATGGAACAATAGGGAAATGAAACCGAATTTTTGTCTGCTTTGCTGGATGTTTTCTGAGACAGAGACGTTCAAAGAAGAAACCCTGGAGTTCTCTTGACCCTCATATTTTGAGCCTGAGACTCTGAAAAGAGATCACCATTATGGATACCCTGCCCCTTTCTCACACTACAGATAAGGATGAGGGTGTACCTCATACTGTTTGTCTGAACTCCTTCTCTAGAAAAGCCATAACTAATGCCTGGCCATTTACCATCTCACTTAGAATTGCAAGAATCACTCATGGTCTTGCAAAAATAGATCTCAGAAAAAGAGCTTATCGCTGAATTAAATAAGGTTATACAATGTTATACAAGGGTTTTATAATGAGATTTAGGAAAATTTTGTTCAAGCATTTTTAACTAGTTACAAATTGCTTTATAATAAATTATCACAAAATATAGTGACTTAAACAACAACGAACTTTTATTATCTCACATAGTTTCTATGAGCAACCTCATAGGGTTGCAGTAAGATGTTAACCAGAGCTATGATATCATGTGAAGGCTTGTCTGGGGCTGGAGGATTTGCTTCCAAGGTAGATCACTCACATGTCTGGCAAATTAGTGTTGGTTGTATTCAGGAGGTCCTTCAGTTCCTGCCACATCCTCTCTCTAGAGCTACTTGAGCATCCTTACCACATGGCCACTAGCTTCCTCCAGAGTGATAATCCAAGAGGGAGAAAGACAGAAGCCACAACTTCTTTAATGACCTAGCCTCAGAAATCACGCACCGTCATATCCACAATATCCTAGTGGCTACACAGCTCAGCCTATTTGATATGGGAGTGGACTACCCATGGGTATGAATACCAGGAGGCAAGAGTCTTTCAGAGACTAAATACTACACCATTTTTTAAAATATTAAAAATAGGGTGCCTGGGTGGCTCAGTCGTTAGGTGTCTGCTTTCGGCTGAGGTCATGATCCCAGGGTCCTGGGATCAAGCCCCACACCAGGCCCTCTGCTCAGCGGGGAGCCTATTTCTCCCTCTCCCACTCCCCCTGCTTGTGTCCCTCTCTGGCTGTGTGTCTCTTTCTGACAAATAAATAAATAAAATCTTTTAAAAAAATAAAAAATAAATAAAATAAAATATTAAAATTATATCAAACTGGTTAAAAAAATATATAAGGAGGGGTGCCTGGGTGGCTCAGATGGTTAAGCATCTGCCTTCGGCTCAGGCCATGATCCCAGGGTTCTGGGATCGAGCCCCACATCTGGCTCCTGGCTCGGTGGGGAGCCTGCTTCTCCCTCGCCCTCTGCCTCTCCCCTGTTCATGCTCTCGCTCTCTCTCTGTATCTCTCTGTCTCAAATGAATAAATAAAATCTTTAAAAATATATATATATATAAGGAATATGATTGTTGATCCAGTCAGCCAGAATTCTACAAAGGAAACAAAACCAAAAAGTCCATGGTAAAATTTATGAAGAAAATATACTCCATTCAACTAAAAAAAAAAACTTTTGTACTAATGTATACCTATATTTTGTGCCTATAAGGCCAAAATGAAGAGACGAATTAAGAGATCATTCAAGAGAAATTAATCTTAGTAGATTTTTAAGAAACAAAGGTTTTTTGAAACAACTCTTTTGACCTAAAGAGCAGAATTTTTCCTAAAGCATCTAGAAAATTTCATAGTCTCCCTTTTTAAGTGCATATCCATGGAGTGTTTTACAATCATTCACCAATGTGCCAAGCACAGAGAATTCAAGAGGAACAAGGTGGAGAAAATAAAAATTGGCTAATCCATTTTAGGGAGACACATGCTCTTCAGGGGAATGGATTTGATATACCTGCTGAGAAGTCCCTGTGAGTATGGATGTGATCAAGGTTTATACATGTTCTATAGATATTAGGACTAAACCGATTTATAAAATATATCAGTATTTTATCTCATAAAAGAAATTCTTATTTAAGTACTTGATGAACCAGTTTAATGAATCAGCTTTTCTTGTTTCTTTATAGAATATTATAGACTTGTTCACCTAGTTCAGTATTATCATAAAATTAGATACTCCATGCTTTAATTTATATCAAATTTCTATTTTCTGAGTAAGAACCACAACTTTCTTAAACCTCTTTTCTTTTCTTTTTATTTTTTTTTAAAGATTTTATTTATTTATCTGACAGAGAGAGAGATAGCGAGAGCAGGAACACAAGCAGGGGAAGTGGGAGAGGGAGAAGCAGACTCCCCCGCCGAGCAGGGAGCCCGATGCGGGGCTCGATCCCAGGACCCTGGGATCATGACCTGAGCTGAAGGCAGATGCTTAACGACTGAGCCACCCAGGCGCCCAAAACCTCTTTTCTTTTAGTCTCCTACCCCAACTTTTCTGACCTAAATAAATGGAGAGATAGAGCATGTTCAGAGATTAGAAAACTCCGTATTATTAAAATGGCAACGTTGCCCAAATTCTCCCCAAGATTCAATGTAGTCCCCATCAAAATTCCTACAGGCATTTTTGTAGAAACTGACAAGCTAATTCTTTTTTTTTTTTTTTTTTTAAACACAAGCACGGGGAGCAGCAGAGGGAGAAGCAGACTCCCCGCTGAGCAGGGAGCCCAATGCGGGACTCGATCCCAGGACACCTGGGATCATGACCCAAGCCGAAGGCTCAACCGACTGAGCCACCCAGGTGCCCTGACAAGCTAATTCTAAGATTCATATGGAACTTCAAATAATCTAGAATAGCCAAAGCAATTTTAATAAGGAACAAAGTTGAAGAACCTATTCTCCTTGATTTTAATACTTAAAATGAAGCTATAGTGAATCAGACTATTGGGTACTAGCTAGAGATAGATATAGAGATCAATGGAAAAGAATAGAGTCAAAAAATAGACAAAGTGATTTTTGACAAAAATGCCAAGGCAATTTAATGGGGAAAATTTTTCTAATAAATATTCAATGAACTAAGTATCCATATTTTAAAAAATAAACATCAATTCTTAAGACTACAATACACAAAAATCAACTCAAAAATATCCTGTAGCTTAATGTGAAGCCTAAAACTACAAAACTTCCAGAAAACACAGGAAATATTTCGACCTTAGGACAGGCAAAGATTTCTTAAATATGACACCAAATCATTATCCACAAAATAAAGAATATAGATAACTAAACTTTATCAAAACCTAAAACTTTTGCTCTTTGATCAGATACCAATAAGAAAACAAAGAATAAATAAAACACTGGTAGAAAACATTCACAAAACATCTATCTGATAAAGAACTTCCATTCAAAATATATAGAGAACTCTTATAATTCAAAATGATATAAACAGACTCTTCACCAAAGAAGAGATATAAATGGTCAATAAATACATCAAGAGATGTCTAACATCATTAGTCCTCATCGTGGCAAATGTATAACAATGCAAATTAAAACCACAATGAGGTTCCACTACACATACATTGGCTAAGATTAAAAAGAGTTGGGGTGCCTGGGTGGCTCAGTTGGTTGAGCGACTGCCTTCGGCTCAGGTCATGATCCCGGAGTCCCTGGATCGAGTCCCGCATCGGGCGCCCTGCTCGGCGGGGAGTCTGCTTCTCCCTCTGACCCTCCCCCCTCTCATGTGCTCTCTCTCTTTCTCTCTCTCACAAATAAATAAATAAAATCTTTAAAAAAAAAAAAAAGAGTGAGCACACTAAGTCTTTGCAATTATGTGGAGAAACTGGAACTCTTACATACTGATGATAGGTATATAAAATAACACACCCGCTGCCAAAACAATTTGGCAGTTTCTTTAAATATACACCTACCATGCAACCCAATCATTTCACTCCTAGGTATTTAACCAATGAAACAAAAATGTACGCCCACACAAAGACTATACATGAATTTTCTTAGCAGCTTTATTTGTAACAGCAAAGAATTAGAAACAATACAATTGTCCATCAATAGGTAAATGGATTAATAAATTGTAGTATATCATACAAGGGAATACTATTCATCAATTAAAGGGATGATCTATTGATATACACAACAACATGACTGAATCTCAAAATCATTGTGCTAAATGAAAGAAGCCAGGCAAAAAAAAAATTAATTAATTAAAAAAAAGGCAGACGCCTGGGCTCAAGTTCCAACTCCATCTGGCTATGCAACATTGAGCAGTGTCTTACTCTACCTCCTTTTGTTTTCTCACCTGCTAAATGGGAATAATAATAATGATAATGATTAATAATAATAATAATAGCTCCCGCTTACTGAGTGCTTACTATCTTTCAAGGTCTTTATTTGCAATATCCCACTGAATCCTCACAACTCCATGATATTTGAGATAATGCATGTTGAGCACTGACCACAGCACTCAACAAATTGTAATTATTTTACTTTCTTACTAATTTCTTGTTAATAATAAATAGATAGATGTCAAGATCCAATTAGGTCTAAGGCCCTATGGAGAGATACAAAGATAGTAAGACTGAGGCCCTATCCTCCACAATCTAACAATCTATTATTGGAATCAGACATACACAGCGGTAACTGTAACACAAGGTAGCATTAGAAAGAAGCAAATACAGTGCCGTGAGTGAGGATCATGGCTTCCCATAGAGAAACTAGTGCTCAAGCTGGGCCTGGAAGGATGGTGGCACCTCACCAGGAAAATCTGCTGCGGGATAAAGAAACTCTGGACATGACAGCATGAAGAGAGAAAGCAGGAGCACTGGGAACAACAGCAAAGAGGACAGTATTAATGGAGCACAAGTCGTGTGAAATAAATGTGAGCAATGAGGGTCAGATCTTGGGAGGCGTGAAAAGTAGGCAAGACGTTTGGGCTGCAGTCCGAATACATCGGGGGTGGAGGGTGGTACTCTTGGGTGTTTTGGCACGATTACTGTGGCAGGGATATGGCCAAAGGAGAGCTGAGAGGTGGGAGGAGCTACTAAAAAGCTTTTGTGATGAGCTAAGTGAAGCCTGAACAGAGGTGGTGGCAGAAAGAATGTAAAGTATGTAAGAATTAATTCTAAGGTAACAGTAAATTGATATAGTGACTAATTAGCGTGGACCAGAGGAGAGAAAGAAGTCAAGGGGATCCCAAAGTGGCAAGCCTGCTTGACTGAAAGGAATAGGAAGACCATTATTAGAAGGCCAGAATAAAAGAATATTTGAGCAGGATACAAGAAGTGCTAACAATGAAGTGAAAAATAAATAAATCTTGAATTGCATTCAAAGTAACATTTTTGTTCACAAAACAAAACACAACACCCCCTAAGAGAATGAAAAGCAAACCACAGAGCGGCCGGAAACACGTAACAAAGGATTCATTTGCAGAGTATATAAAGAATTAGTATAAATCATCAAGAGAAAAACACAACCCAATAGAAAAATGGGCAAACAGCCTCAAACAGCACTTCACAGGAGATTTGCAAATGGACAAAAATGAAAAGTGGCTCAACTTCATTAGTCATTGAGGAAATGCAAATTAAAATCCTAATGAGGGGGGGCCTGCGTGGCTCAGTCTGTTAACCGTCTGCCTTCTGCTCAGGTCATGATCCCAGGTTCCTGGAATCGAGTCCCGCATCGGGCTCCCTGCTCAGCGGGGAGCCTGCTTCCCCTTCTCCCTCTGTCCTCCCACCTTCCTCATGCTCTCTCTCTCTCAGCTCTCTCTCTCTCAAATAAATAAATAAAATCTTGGGATGCCTGGGTGGCTTAGTCCATTAAGCATCTGCTTTCCACTCAGGTCATAATCCCAGGGTCCTGGGATCAAGTCCCGCATGGGGCTCCTTTGCTCAGCAGGAAGCCTGCTTCTCCCTCTCCCTGCCGCCCCCCCTGCTTGTGCTCTCTCTCTCTTTCTCTCTCACTCTGACAAAGAAATAAATAAAATCTTTAAATAAATAAAATCTTTAAAAATAAATAAATAAATAATAAAACCCTAATGAGATGACATTGCACACTCACCAAAATAAGTAAAATGAAAAAAAAAAAAAGAAAATACCACATATTGGCAAAAAAAAAATAGACCAAATGGAATTTTCATGCATTGCTGGTGGAAATGTGAGTTGGCATAGACACTTTAGGAAACTGTTTGGCAATATCTACTAAAACTGAACATGTGCACATAATGAGGCTAGCAATTCTACTCCTAGGCATGAACAAGGGAAATGCATATGTACACCAAAAAAAAAAAAAAAAACCAAACCCAAAACTTTAAAAGAATGTTCAAAGTAGCATTATTAATAACAGCCTGAAACTGGAAACCACCTAAATGTCCATCAACAATAGAATGGATTTTAAGAATTGTGGCATATTCATGTAACAGAATATTATACAGCAACGAGAATGAATAAACTACCTCTACCTGCAAGATCTTGGAATGATATTATAAATATGATGTTGCATGGAAAAAGATAGTCACAAAACACATAAATATGATCCCATTTATATGAAGTTCAAAAACAGGAAAAACTAATCTATTGTGTTAAAAATCAGGATTGTGGTTATTCTTAGGGTGAAGGGGGCAAGAACTTAGAAAAAAGCAGGAGGGATGTACCTGGAGCACTGATAATGTTCTGTTCCTTGGTCTTGCTGCTGGTTCGAAGGGTGTGTTCCTTTTGTAAAATTCCTTGAACTCTATGCTTATTATTTGGTGCACTTTTCTGCATTTCTGTTATACATTAATAAAAAATGTATCCCTGAAAAAGCAAGTTTGAGGGTTAGGTGATGTAGTTAGAATCAGAAATGATGATTTCCGTAGAAATACAGATGTTCCACAAACAGGAGATGTGGGTCTATGTTAGTAGTCAACAGGACGTTACTGGAGATAAACATATGTGTGTCATTCATTACAACAGTCATAGATAATGACAAAGGGAAGAAGCTAAAGAAAGAATTTTGGGGAACGTTTACCAATAGGTGTTGGAAGAAGAAAAATAGAGAAAAACAAAGAGGTAGGAAAGGGGCAAGAAATGCATGCACATAAGCCAAAGCAGAACAGTGTTTCAAAGAAGGGAGGTGCAGCTCAGAGCAAGAACAAATACGGCACAGTAGTTAAGAGGATGGGCTTTGGAGCCAGAATTTCTCGGTTCAAATCTTCCATTTCCTCATCTTCCAAATAGAGCTACAAATGGACACCACCACATCGGGTTAGTTAATCTGAGCAGTGCTAACGTCCACTTATATAGAGTTCCAAGAAGTGTGGGAAAGGTTTCAAGTCTTAGTAGTTAAGACTTGAAATGGAGCCATTTTCGGAGAGCAATGGGAGAAGGGGGCAGAGGTATGGTAAGAAAGTAAATACAAAGAGTGCACCAGTGATGAACACCCAGTGTCCCTAAGACTACAGGTGGATCTTCCAGCTTTCTAACATGACACCAAGTCTCTGGTCAACCTCTCCAGTTCCCAAGTACCCACTTATACTCCAGACATGAGAGTGAGGCTACAGGTTGGCCAAGGTCCCCATTAGACAGGGGCCTCTAGGCATGTGGCCCAGGAAGAAAATGGTTTTCTCAGTTGGTTGAGAAGTTTGAATGTAGCCATACCTATCTTCTGAAATAATGCGGGGATGTAGTTCCTGTTTCTCAGATTAAGAAGCCTCCCCATTAAAAACCCATCCCAGGAAGGAGAGAGGAGAAGGAGAAGTCCTAGACAATTGTACGTAAGAACCAACTTAACTGTTCTCTCTGAAGTTTCTTTTCTAGTGGTAGCGCATGCAGTGAAACTAAGTTTTGCTATAACTAAGTATTAACATATTGATGTATTGATGTAACTAAGTATTGCTCCTGTTATTCCAAGGGGCATCTCAGCCACTTACATCACTTCTTTCAAAAATGCATCTTTGAATGAGATTCACTGAATTTCTCCAGTGCTTCTATGTTCTCTGTGAGCAATCAAAAATGTATTTTTTGGGCGCCGGGTGGCTCAGGCTGTTAAATGTCTGCCTTTGGCTCAGGTCATGATCCCATGATTGAGTCCCTGCTCAGCTGGGAGCCTGCTTCTCCCTCTGCCTGCCACTCCCCCTCCTTGTGCGCTCTCTCTCTCTCTCTTTGTCAAATAAATAAATAAAATCTTCTTTTTTTAAAGTCTTTTTTATGGCATTGAATTCCTCAAAATTTCTTAGATTCATTGAAATTGCTACGTCATTCAGGAGGCTTTTGTTTCAATGCTGATAGTAACAGAAAAAAATACATGAAACTTGGAATGAGCATCGTCATCCTATATGCTGGCAGATGGATCCAAAGAAGCAAAAAAACACAGACTGGATAATAGATATTTGCCTTTCCTGAAAGGTATCATTTGTGTTTTTAGAAATCTTGCTGTTGCAAGAGTTAGGGTAGGTAGGTTATCCCTGTGATTTGGGACAGGTTAAGTTCTTCAGGGTTTCAAGTAAGAATAAGACCGGACCATAGAGAACTCAAGTAGAAACCAGAAGAGATGATGTTATGAAGAAATTGCTACTCTGAACACTGAGCATGAATTCCTATATTTTCTCCAGAGAGTACCAGAGCCACAAATCATAAAACTTGTTTTAAAATATCCTTTGACCTGGGCGCCTGGGTGGCTCAGTCGTTAAGCGTCTGCCTTCGGCTCAGGTCATGATCCCAGGGTCCTGGCATCGAGTCCCACATCGGGCTCTCTGCTCGGCAGGAAGCCTGCTTCTCCCTCTCCCACTCCCCCTGCTTGTGTTCCTGCTCTTGCTATCTCTCTCTCTGTCAAATAAATAAATAAAATCTTTAACAAAAAAAAAAATAAATAAATAAATAAAATAAAATAAAATATCCTTTGACCTAACAAACTCCTTCCTAAGAATTTATTTTAAGGAAGAAGTTCAAGAGAGGCCAAAAAAAAGCTATTTATGATAAGATAATTTTGCAGTGTTATTTCTAATAGAAAAAAAAAGTGAGAGTAACAAACAACCAATGGGACAAAGTTTTGTAAAATAGGATGTTAATAGAATAAGTATTAGTGACTTTTCAAACGGTAATTATGAAGTCTACAAACACACAGGAAAATGTTTTCCACATTTTAAAAATATAATAAGTTGAAAAAAGGACATAAAAATGTACATACACTGATTACTAACCTGTAAAAAATTATATGAATGTTGGCAAGAAATGGAAAGGAATATGTAAAAATGAAAATTTATATTAAGATGAGATTCCGAATGGATTTTTTTTCTTTTCTCAAAAATGTGTCAAGACTTCTGCTTCCAGGAAGATAGAATAGATGTACTTTTCCATTCTTCCCACTAAGTACAACTAAAAACCCTACACATTATATTTAAAGCAAACATAAGAAAACTCTGAAAGGTGAGGAGAAGAAGGCAACCAGCTAGGGATGTGAAGATCCATGAAACAACATGGTGTTGTGTTCCATGGGTTTTCTTGGCTTCTTCATATATCCCAGACTTGGGTCCAAAGAAGCTGGCAGCCCAGAAACACCAACAGACAAACAAAACAAACACAACATTAGACTCTTAAGCTAAAGGACTAGGAAAAGGGTGGCCTATAGAAAACCTTTAGACCATTTAGATAATTATTGTTCTACTCCAGCCAAACACCACAGAAAAAACTGTGGGCCCACCCTCACCCACACATGCAAAACCTAAGTGAGAGTCGAGTCTTCCACTCTTGCCAGGTGTATCCAGGCTCCCAGAACTCCTGCTAGGGGGTGTTAGAGAAGACCAGTACTTTAGGAAAGTGGTACTTTCGCTCTTGCTGGCCCATAGCAAACATTCCCTCTCCCCCTTGTGGGGAGTCTGGCTTTCCACTCCCACCTGGTGGTAACAAGACCCCTCCCTCTTCCCTACAGGGAGGTGTCAGAGTCAGGTGGACAGTCAGGACTTTAATTAATCACCTAGGGGTAATGAGGCCACCCTTTCTATAGTGTCACTAAAGATGACCGGAGAGCTGGATCTCCCTCCCCTGTCCATCAGCTATGAGGAGCCATCCTGCCAAGTGTCAGTGTAGGCTAAGTGGGAATTCTGGACTTTTACCTCCACTGGAAGTAACAAGGCAGTGCTCTCCCCCACCTGCCTCTGCCAGAGTGATGACCAAAGAAAGCCAATTGAAACAAATCATTTAAAGGAAATCCAGGGTCTCATAATTAGAAAATGACCACGTTTTAATAAAAAAAATCACTCATCCTACCAAGTACCAGGAACATCTCTAACTCAATGAAAAAAGACAATCAAAGTTGCCACTAGGATGAGAAATCGACTAAAATTAACTGACAAAGACTTGAAAGCAGCCATATGTAATACCCAGAGCAACCACTAAAAGTTATACAAGAGATACACTTTAACTAAATCACTACAGATTTAAAATGTTCAAGTAACCCATAGGAGGACAGAAAAATGAAAAACAGAGAGATGAGAAACAGAACAAACAGAAAGCAAAAAATAAAATGGCAGACTTAAGCCCTAATAAATCAATAATTTCATGAAATGTATATGGTCTAACTACACCAATTAAAAGGCAGAGATTAGCAGAGTAGATTTTAAAACATGACCCAACTATATTCTATAAACAAGAAACTTACTTCCAACATTATAGAGGCAAGTTGAGAGTAAACTGCATGTAAGATGTCACTAAACACCTATCGGAATGGCTAAAATAAAAAAATAGCAATGATGTCAAATGTTGACAAGATGTGGAGAAACTGAGTTACTCACCCATTACTGGTGGGAATGTGAAATGGCATGGCCACTCTGGAAACAATTTGACAGTTTCTGAAGACACTAAGCATTTCGTTCTCATAAAAGTAAACACTTCATTTTCTTTTAAAACTGAACTATCACAAAATTTAGCCATTGTACCCTTGGGCATTTAGCCCAGAGAAATGAAGGACATTTATACAAAAGCCCGTACATAAATGTTTATAGCAGCTACACTCATAATAGCCAAAAACTGGGGAAAACTCACATGTCCTTCAATGGATAACTGGTTTAAAAAAAAAAAAAAAAAAGCTGTGGTAAACCCATACCTAGGAATATTACTCAGATATAAAAAGAAACAAACTATGGGTACACACAATATGCTGGATAAACGTCCAGAGAACCATGTTGAGTGGGAAGAGCCAGTCCCAAAAGGTCACATACTGTATGATTCCATTTATATGCCATTCCAAAATGACAGAATTACAGAACTGGAGAACAAATAAGTGGTTGCCAGGGATTAAAGAGGGGATGAGAACAAGAGAGAAGAGGGCATGGCCCTAAAAGGGCAACAGGAGAGATCCTTATGGTGATGGAATGTTCTGGATCTTGGCTGTATTGATGTCAATATCCTGGTTGTAGGACTACCTTATAGTGTTCAAGATGTTACCTTTGGGGGAAACTAAGTAAGGGGTGCACAGGATCTCTCAGTATTATTTCTTACAACTGCATGTGAATCTTTAATTGTCTCAAAATAAAATGTGCTTTTTCATGTGTCACAGTCTTTTCTATAGGTGACCCTTGAGAGTTGAGAAAGTAGGTTCAAATCTTCAGGAATCCCCAAATACCAGAAAACGGACCTGCTCGTACAGGCTTTCTCCCACATCACCCTTCCTGGAGAGTCACATGTCCCCTGGATATATCCTCGGTCCTCCCCACCACATTTTCAACTTGTGCTGGAGTTTTACCCCTCCCTTGATGTTCATTTCCACAGCGGGACCTTGTGTCCCGAGTCACTGTGCCCAAGAACAAATCAGGAGCCCTGGTGCTCCCTCAGGGGACAGCAGATGCCAGGTCCTGGGCTGCCCAGCTCCTGTAAAGATGAGTGAGCACAGTGGTGCTAAATGTAGAGATGCCAAGGGCACACCATGTCCTTTTTTTTTCTCTTTTTTGCATGAATAAAACGGATCATTGGTGTCTATTCAGATGTGCCAAAGACATATATGATGCCTGGTAGAATTATTCAGAAGCAAAGCTAATGAAGGCCTTCCAGTTATGACATGATTCTCTCAGTCTGAAGGTTGCCTGAATATTTCAGTGGAGAGCTACAGCCACGATCTTCATCTGACTCTATCTGACTTAGAAGTTAAACACTCTGGAAATGCAAGCTGGTGCAGCCACTCTGGAAAACAGTATGGAGCTTCCTCAAAAAGTTGAAAATAGAGCTACCCTATGACCCAGCAATTGCACTAGTGACTATTTATGCCAAAGATACAAATGGAGGGATCCAAAGGGGCATCTGCACCCCAATGTTTATAGCAGCAATGTCCACAATAGCCAAACTATAGAAATAACCCAGATGTCCTTTGACAGATGAATGGATAAAGAAGATGTGGCAAATATATACAATGGAATATTATGCAGCCATCAAAAATGAAATCTTGCCATTTGCAACGACGTGGATGGGGCTAGAGGGTATTATGCTAAGTGAAATAACTCAATCAGAGAAACACAATTATCATATGATCTCACTGATACACGGAATTTAAGAAACAAGGCAGAGGATCATCGGGGAAGAGAGGAAAAAATAAAACAAGACGAAACTAGAGAGGGAGACAAACCATAAGAGACTCTTAATTTTAGGAAACAAACTGAGGGTTGCTGGAGGGGAGGGGGGAGGGGGTGGCTGGGTGATGGACACTGGGGAGGGTATGTGTTGCGGAGAGCGCTGGGTGCTGTATAAGACTGTTGAAACAGAGACCTGTACCCCTGAAACAAATAACACATTATATGTTAATTAAAAAAATTAAAAAGTGCAAGCATAAAAAAAAAAGAAGTTAAACACTCATCATACCTCTCTAAAAGCTCCTATGGGGGTGCCTGGGTGGCTCAGTCGTTAAGCGTCTGCCTTCGGCTCAGGTCATGATCCCAGGGTCCTGGGGTCAAGCCCCTCCTCAGGCTCCCTGCTCAGCGGGAAGCCTGCTTCTCCTTCTCCCACTCCCCCTGCTTGTGTTCCTGCTCTCGCTATCTCTCTCTCTCTGTCAAATAAATAAATAAAATCTTTAAAAAATAAATAAAAGCTCCTACGGTGTTATCTTAGCTCAGGCTGCTAAAACAAAAACACCAGACACAGGCTGGCTGATAGACCACAGAAATGTATTTCTCCCAGTTCTAGAGACCGAGGTGCCAGTGTGCTTGGGTTCTGGCGAGGGCCCACTTGCTGGGTTATCCAGACAGCTGCCCTCCCCCTGTAACTTCAAGTGGTGGAAGGCACAGCACTCTCTCGGGTCTCTTTTACAAGGACCCTCATCCTGTGTCACTTGCTCAGTGATTATTTTTATAAAAGAAAAACCAGGAGCAGTGCCTCGCCATTGTCCGAATGGCACCGTAGCATCCGGAGGGCTGACACTCTGGAGGCAATCGGGAAAGAAAAAGAATGAATCTTCCTATGGAGTCAGACAGACGAGGTGGGGGTCCTTGGCAAGAGCAGGATCAAAAAGACCACTTAGCTGGCACCTGCTGCAACAATCCAAGGGGCCCAGGGGCTGTCAGTGGCTGAAGGCCCTCTGAGCACCTCCCCTGATGAAGTCCCAGCTGGACGCCAGAGCTGTTTTTTTAACCCTAACAAGATCTGTCATTAAACGTTACTGGAGCCTGACTTTGCCTCTTTCCCTCCAGGCCCCGCTAGTGGGGGTCAAAGGTCACATCATCCTTCAACACAGGCTCCTGGTCCCGAGCTTTTGTTCACCAGGCCTCACAGGGATGACGGGCAAGCACCCTCCTGGCCCTTGGAGGCCATACAAGAAACCAGCGAACCATGGTCTTTAACGAACTGGGCCTCTCCAAGCCAGCCAGCAACAACCACTTACGATATTTACAGCCTTCTGTCTGCACAGATTAAACACAGGGAACAAAAAATGGAACTCCTTTGTCTGGTAAACTTATGTCATTCCTCGTTAAGACAAATTGAGAACAAACCTCGATTTTGTTGGGAAACAACGTTTGCTTCTAAAGACAGTCTTGGATGAGGATAGGAGCATTTCTGGGGACAAGGACATTTTGTACAATATTATTAATAAGTGACTGTGTTCTGATAATTTCATAAACACTTCAGCTGTATTGTTTTCTAGCAACAGAATATACTTTGGCCAAGGGCACTATTTCTCACTTGCTCATTGGCTATTAGTGCTGTAAACAGATACCTTGTGGGCGCATTCCTCAGCAAAGAATCAACACCAAAGTGACAAGATCTTGGCAGCCTGAGTTATCACTTTTTGTTTGAAATGTGGACATTTTTCTAAAAATCCCTCCGGGCTTCGGGTGCTGAGGTTGAGGGAAGTGTTCTGTTCACTCTCTGCAATCTGAGAACCAATAAATTTTGGCAGAGAAACCCTTTTCTTTTCCCAGAGAAAACATATGCATGAACCCAGTATGTCCATTTAAACCCAGAAGTGCTTTAATTTAAACCAAGTAGGAGACCAGAGCTCGCCTGACCCGCAACCCTACTTCCCATGCCCACCCCAACCCCACTGCTCCCACCCATGGGCGTCCTCTGAAGAGGCTCTGTAGAACACAGCTTAACAACCACACATCTGTCAACTGTGTCTGGAAATAGTTGTCAGAAGACCTGGATGCTTCACCGATCTTCAAAGCTTCATGAGCTAGGGAAAGCTCCATGGTCTCACTATGGCTGGCTTTCTCATCTAGTAAATGTGACTTCCTTATTCCACCTGCCCAGTGGGGCTGTAATCAGTAGTGAATAGTAAGGACAAAGTGCTGATAAGCCCATGGCACCCCACGCCTGAGGTGTGGGGGTTACTGCTCATAATGGTTGTTGTATAAAATACCTTGAGACATGATTCACATATCATATAACTTGCCCACTGAAAGTGTACAACTCAATGGCTTCAGTATAATCTATAACCATCACCATAGTCACTATCAGAATGTTTTCCTCACTCCAGAAAGAAACCCTGTACTGTCAATCCCCATTTCTTCCCATCCCACACACTGCCTTAAGCAACCATCAATCTACTTTCTGTCTATGTAGATTTGCCAATTACAGACATTTCATATAAATGGAATCAGACAATATGTGATCCACTGCGACTAGCTTTTATCACTTAGCGCGTTTTCAAGGTTCATCACTACTTCACGTCTTTCTATTGCAGAATAATCCATCATGTGGATGTACGCAGTTTGTTTCACTGAAGGACACTGGAATTGTTTCCATGTTTGAGCTATTATGAATAATGCTGCTATGAACATTAAAAACACAAACAAGGTTTTGTTTTTGTTTTTGTGGACATGTATTTTCATTTCTCTTGGCTATAGACCTAGGAGTAGACCTACAGTGTCCCATGGTAACTCTATGTTTAACCTTCTGAGGAGCTGCCAGACTGTCTTCCAAAAGAGCTGCACTATTCCCCATTCTCACAGCAGTATGTGACAAGTCCAGTCTCTCCACATCCTTGCCGACCCCTGTTAGCATTTGTCTTTCTGACTATAGCCATCCTAGAAAGATGAGATAAAGTGGTACCTCATTGTGATTTTGACTTGCATTTCTTTGATGGCTAGGGATGTTGGTATCTTTTCATGTGCTCATAATGGGTCTTTACATTTAATGTTTCCTTTGTCCAAAATACTATCCTATACACTGCCCAGGATGATGGCAGGCAATCTAATGGTGGAAGATGTCCAGACACACAGAACTCTGCAGGCATCCATCGTTTTCTGTGTCTGCCAGGTGTACTTATTTGAAGACTTGAAATAGTTTTACTTAAATTATGACAACGATCTATCTCTCCCAGCATCCCCCCACCCCGTATTCCCCTTACTCCATTACTATGTCTTAAATTGGGCCAAACTGTTGCAACAAAGCTTTTTCTACAAAATTCTCTGAAAAACAGATGAGCTCCAAAATCTAGCTGATAACTCGGTTTTTCAGTAAATCCTAGCATACCAGGTCATCTGAATTTCCCCAGGCTGCCACTCCGCCCAGCCCTGGAGGGTGTGATTCATGTTGTCATCTGTGTGCCTGGGGCCCCCTGGATCCGTGCAGTACTCACCCTGTGAGGCAGCTCTCCTTTCCCCCACCCACCCCCAACCCTGAAACACACAGGAAGTGTGTTTAACAGGAAGTGTCCTTGAGAGTTGTTGTTTAGCCAATCATCGGAGTGATTTGCACTGACCTAAAGGGCATCTGCAAGGTGGCCAAGTCAGGTGAAGAACAGAATGACAGTGGCCATCTGGATCTGTTCTATCTAAATGCTGACTTCACAGACTTGCCTAGAGCAATGGTCATCCCCAACATCTACAGAAAGCTCTTCCTCAGTCACAGCTGGTTACTAAAGGCAGCTCTGACAAGCAGTTAGGAGTAAGAGCTCATTCTGGTACCCAAGGAGTCTTCATCCAAACATCTCCCATGGCGCACCAGCTCTGTGATGTTACAAAGACTCCTTCATCACTCGGAGTGTTTCCTCACTTGTAAAACTATCAGTATCTTGCTAGAACACTGTTTAATCCACATTTCACAGAGTGCTTAGGAAACGGGAATACTAGAAGGAGAACAAAGAAAGGAACAGAAGATATATTTGAAGTAATAATGACTGAGAAATTCTCAAAATTAGTGACAGACACCAAACCACAGAGCTAGAAAGCCCAGAGAACACCAAGCAGGATAAATACACAAAAGCCTATACCCACACATATCAAACTACAGTAAATCAAAGAAAATTTTGAAAGAATAAAGGAAAGAACACTTGACCTGTAGAGGAACAAAGATAAGAATTACACTGGACTTCTCTTCAGAAACCATGTGAGCAAGAAGACAATGGAGTGAAATATTTAGTGTTGAAGGAAAAACCATCAGCCTAGAATTCTGTACCCAGTGAAATTGTCACTGGATCTACAAAGAACTCTCAAAACTCAGAAATAAGAAAAGAACAACCCAGTTAAAAAAAAATAGGCAAAAGATCTGAACAGACACCTCATTAATTAGGATACACAAACCTTAAATAAGCATCTGAACAGACGACATTATATGTCACTAGGGAATTGCAAATTAAAACAACAGTGAGATACCACTGCATGCCTATTAGAATGATTGAAATATAGGGGAAAAAACGTGACACTACCAAATGTTCCACACGAATGCAAGATGTTAATAATAGGGAAACTAGGTTGGTGGGAAGGGATCATATACATGAGACCTCTCTGTACTATTTGCTCAATTTTTCTGTAAATCTAAAACTCTTCTAAAAAATAAAGCTATTAATTTTTTAAAAAAAACAATACAGGGTAAATTGAGGCCACATGGAACATCCACAGAGTAAAAGAATGGTAAAGATCAAATAGGTTTAAAGCCAGAAGAGACCTCAGAATTGGTCATTTGTTCTTCCAATATTTATTGACCACTTACAGAGGGTCACTCTCTGTGTGAGGCACTACAAGGACAATGAAAACAAGACAGCCCCGCCACAGTACAATCTAAGTGAAAAACGCCAAATGATCCCATTTTTTATAAGTACTTCTGTATGGGGTAGGGGGTAGAGAACTCTGAGTGGATGGTCACTAAATTATTAACAGTAGTTATTTAGGGGGCGCCTGGGTGGCTCAGTTGGTTAGGCGACTGCCTTCGGCTCAGGTCATGATCCTGGAGTCCCTGGATCGAGTCCCGCATTGGGCTCCCTGCTCGGCAGGGAGCCTGCTTCTCCCTCTGACCCTCCCCCCTCTCATGTGCTCTCTCTGTCTCAAATAAATAAATAAAATCTTTAAAAAAAAAAAAAAAAAAAACAGTAGTTATTTAGGGATGGGCTTTTGTTCCCTTTTACTGGTTATATTATTTCACAGTATTTCATGACAAGCATGCTTTGCTGTTGTAATAAAATAAGAAAAGTCATTTTCCTTTTATTCTAAAGATGCCACCTCAGAGAGTGCTCCCAGGTGAAGGTGAATTTGGAGCCAGGATTGTGAAAGCATATGAAATGGTGCAGGGTGGCTGGGACAAGCTCCTTTCTCACAAAAGTGCAGAGTAAGAGAAACAGTGCCCTGCACAGAAGTGTTTTTGGTGGCCCAGAGGACAGATTCCAGTGGTTTCCAAGGTAGATTTCACTCAGTGGCAGCAACACTTGACCACCACTAATCACAGCCAAATTTGTGATCCTGATAGTTTTTGACACTTGTTCATTTCCACTAAGTTGTCTCCACCACAGTGTTTTCCAAAGGGTACTTTATAGAAAACTAGTCCCCAAGATATTAGTAGGTGGGTTTCTGGGATTAAATGCTTTTGATAAATACTGGATTGAATAATGAATAGCACAGTTATTTATAGCAGAACATATCAGAGCCTTTATTATTCTATGGTACAATATGTGTCTCCAAAACAAAGTATACAATGTTTCCCAAATTTGTTTGAGAAAAAAATCCACCACCACCACCACCACCCACCCACCCACCCTCACTGTATTCATTTGTTTTGTGGAGGCAAGAGCATTTCATGGACTTGGTATCATCATTTGGTACCCATTTTGAGAACTGTCATATGTCACATCAGTGGTTCATGGGCTATGATTTATCTTGTCAGTATCCCCTCATGTCACCAGCAGCTAGCACATAGAAGGCTCTGCGCAAGAATGTGTTAAATAAATGAATAAATGAATTTCATTAAGAAAAACTGACTTGGGGTGCTGGCTGGCTCAGTTGGCAGAGCATGCGACTCCTGATCTCAGGGTCATTACTTCAAGTGCTGCATAGAACTTACTTTAAAAAATAGAGATTAAAATTTAAAAAAGGAAAAGGAAAAGAAAAACCAACTTAGCACAAAGTTCTACACGTCCTGTATTTCTTCTGGGTTGTACTTTCACTTCCCTACAAAGAAGAGAAATCACCCAGGATCACAATGAACCACCCAATCTGGACAGTCCATGTAGGCATGGAAGAAGTCAAAATCTGATCTCCTCACCAGGACTCTCTCTCCCCCAAGGGTTCTGCCACTTGTGAATGAAATTCTCTCCCCAGCTGAGAGTTAGGGACAAACCAAGGCAGATGGGTCTGTGGTTTATCTTACCACCCACTTTCAACAAATTCAAATTGCTTCCCAAGAGTCAATTGGGAAAAGCCTCCAAAGAAAACAGCCATTTGGATTATATGAGGTGACTGCACGACTGTCAAAGCAATAAAGCCTTGCCTTTTTCTTTTCCTCTTCTCCATCAAGAGGTTAGTGGGGACATGCTTTCCCCATGTAGCCTGGTAACAGCTGTGTGGGAAGATGGCTTGCATGTGGATTAGAACCAACTAGAGTCAAGAAGAGGTCTCCCACAGTCTTATAAAAAGGGGTGCCCCTGGGGCTGACAAAGTGCATGTTCCCTCAAATACTTTCCTGCCTCCAAACACAGCCCCTGTAGTACTTGATGTTCCTATCTTCTTCAGGCTTCTGTCATTGAACGACCAAGGAGTTTTAGCCTCTTTTTTTTTTTTTTTTTTTTTTAGAGGCCAAATGAAGGAGCTCGTTAGCCCCTCAAAATACAACAAAGGAAAACTCTGGCCAAAAGTTCAAGCCTAAATTTGAAATCTAAATACTTGAACTTATCACTGATGTCCACATGCTACAAAATTATAATTTTCTTTAAAAAACCCTGCTGATTATTCTGTATTTAAGCAGAATGCCTTTTAAGTCTAGAGCCATTTTAAACTCTCAAAACTTTACATACGCAAGGAAAGCAAACTGAAAGAGAAAGTCACTAAGTTTGCTCTTATTTCTAAGATTAATTTCAACCTCCCTAGTTTTCAGCACTCCTGCCATTGTCCAGACGACTAGATGCGGCTACACTGAGGGATTTCGTGAGTCACCCGGGAAACCTGGACTAAATTACTGCAAAGGGGTATGTACCATTGCTAAGTTTGTGGTTTGCTTCACTGTGTTTAAAGCAAAGGTTATTAGACACTAATGCTGCACAGATTTTCTAAATATTCTGTAATGCCAGTGACAGAGCCAGATGTGAACCCCATCAGGAGAGACATGCGTGACAGCGTTTTCCTAAATGCTTGTGATGATTTATAATTCGCAAAGGGGAAAATTGCAGCTGTGTGGTGCCAGGATCGTTTCTTCCAAATACTACTCTCATCAGGGTAGTTTCTCCTCAGGGACAGTCAGGGCTCCCTTTTGTGTGAAATCTAAAAGACTGGTATTAAACTGGTAAGAACAGATACTAAACTTGATCTTAAGCCAAAAGGCCTCAGTCATCGGCCTGCCCTACCTTGAGGCTATCCAAAGGGAATCCTGTGCCCCAGGACAAACTCTTTACTCTCCTCCTATGTATTTGCTTAGGTGGCTACCTCTGTCTGGAACCCGTGGCTCTAACATCCTTCAGAACCTGGCTCAAACCTCATCATGTTCAAGGAGCTTCCCCTCTCCAGCCCTTCTCCAGGCTCATCATTCTCCTGTTATTTGTCATTCCCTATAGTCTTCTGTATTTGTCATCCTGACTATTGGTGGCGGCCATTGGAAAGCTTAGCATCACATCTGTGACCCCCTTAAAGCAAGTGTGTGGAATGGGCTCCCTGGTGTGTATTTCCTGCCCTTCCTCCTTCCTGCCTTCAGTGAACGCTATATGTCCCCACCCTTGATTTTCCTTTGTCTTTTCATCCTTTCTAATGTGTTACCTTGTTGTAACTTATCTATTTTTACATGATATCTTCCATCCTCTCTGGACCAAAATGGAGTATCATGTGACTCTGTGGACTATATTAGCATGTGTTGTTCTCTCAGCATGTCCTCCATGAGTGGCTGAGCTCCCACCACTGTATATACTTTGCTGAGGAAAAAAATTATCTCAGAAGCAAGTTATCTTCTTGTTCTAATTGTTTTCTTGTATCTAGTTATCTGAGATGTTCTAACTTTTGGAAACTAACATTTTTTTGTTTCTCCTTTGATTAAAAGATTAAATGTGCAAGACCTTTTATATATATTATCTATTAACCAGAATTATCATTCCATGTTATACATGAAGAACCATGTAAACATAAAGGTTAAGTGGTTGGCCCAATGTCACCCAGCTAATAAGGTAGAGTAGAAACTTGAACTTCACTCTACCTGATTCCAAATCCCTTGACTCTGTATCTCCTAAAAGCGTCTAGCTCCATAACAGGTACTCCATGATTTGTACTAACCGATTGTTGAAGTATCGCCAGGAAAACTTGGTCCAGAATTGAATAAAATCCTGGAGGCAAAGCTATTGCAAGTTGAACTTGTAAAGCTGGTACAAATTGGCTTCTTAAAGACTGTGAGTAGGTCCTAAGCAGGTCTGTCTGAGAAAGACAAGTCAGACCTACTAAAGTAACCAAAACACTTAGGGTAGGAGGTAAAGAATACAAGAAGGGATTCTATGCACTGATGTCCACGTTTGGATACAGAGAAAGAATGAATGTGGCACACTGGTTTGGATGTAGGCCCAGGGCAAACTGATCCAGCTGTGCAACCATCCCAGCAATTCTAGCCCAAACCCTGGATTTCAATAGGGTAGCCTTGGTGGTTATCTCCTGAGGGAGTCCGACAAAATGGAATAGACAGACTTTGTACATCTGAGGCCAGAATACAGAGTCTTTGTTCACTGAGAATCTTTACACATGTTACCTTCTTGTAACATTTTCCCTAACTCCTCCCTGGTAATTCATGTTTATGTAATATTTACCACATGGTATTATAATGATGTGTCTACATCTGTCTTCCCCACTAGACCACCAGCTACTCAAGAGCCATAATAAAATCTTTTGGAAATATCATACATATGTCACTTCTTTCCAAACTGATCTAAAGATTGGATGCAATTCTAATAAAAGCCAAATAGAATTGTTGAAGAATTTGACCAATAATTCTCAAATTTATATGGAGGAGCAAAGACCTAAGAATAAACAAGGCACTACTGAAGGGGATGATCAAGACTCATTACAAAGCTGTAGTAATAAAGGCAGTGTTGTAATGGTACAGTTAATGACAAATTGCCCAATGGAATAGATTAAAGAGCAGAGAGAAGAGAGAGGGGGTGGGTCCTTGAGATACAAGGGAGAAGACACTGCAAGTCACTAAGGAAAAAGGAATTCATTGATAAATGGTGCAAGGCCATTGAGAGGAGAGAGGAGAGAGGAGAGAGGAGTGGAGAGGAGGAGAGATTAAACAGACGGAAAGAGGAGAGAGGGGTGAGTCCTTGAGATACAAGGGGGAAGGCACTGCAAATCACTAAGGAAACAAGGAATTCATCAATAAATGGTGCAAGGCCAGTTGGTTTTCTATATGGAAAAGAAACCCTGTAATCAGGGCGCCTTGGGTGGCTCAGATGGTTAAGTGTCTGCCTTCAGCTCAGGTCATGATCCCAGGGTCCTGGGATCGAGTACCGAATTGGGCTCCCTGCTCCTTGGGAGCCTGCTTCTCCCTCTGCCTCTCTCTCTCTCTCTCATGAATAAATAAATAAAATCTTTAAAAAAAAAAAAAAAGAAAGAAACCCTGTAATCAAATCCTGCTTCACACCATGCAGAAATGTCAAATCCTAGTGGATTTAAGACTAAGATATAAAAGGCAAAACTCTTAAAATTTTTGAAGACAATGTAGGAGAACATTTCTAGAATCTGAGAGTGGTGAAGATCACTTTAAAAAGTACAAACTACAGGGGCACTGGGTGGTGCAGTTGGTTAAGTGTCCAACTCTTGGTTTTGGCTCAGATCATGATCTCATGGGCATGAGATCGAGTCTACTTGAGATTCTCTCTCCCTCTCCCCCTGCCCCTCCCATTCATGCTCACTTTCTCTCTCTTTCTCTAAAATAAATAATCTTTTTTAAAAAAGTACAAACCACAAAAGAAAAAAAATAATAAATTCTACTACATTCAAATTAAGAACATCTGCTTAACAACAGATCCCATGATGAAAGTGATTGGAAACCCCACAAACCAGGAGAAGATAATTTGCAACATGTATAACCAATAAAATGTACATAAAGTCGATTTATTATTTTTATCTTCAAAGTCCAATAAGTAAATGAATAAAGCCCAGTAGAAAAATGAGCAGAAGATAGAAACAGGTTCAGAGCAGGAAACATGACCAGCCCACAAACACATGAAAGAACAGCCTCATTAGTAATCAAAGAGACACTAAGACACCATTACTTTTCACTCAATGGATGGGCAAAAATTAAGAAGTCTAACACCGTCAAAGTCTTGGTGAGAGTGTGAATCAACTGGAATTTTTATACATGGTTGGCAGAAGTATGTGAATGTTCTACTTATTTTTTCCCAAGTGGTTGTACCAGTTGACTTCTGCCAAGAAGAATGAATAAACAATGATTTATTCATACACAATAAAATGCAGAAAAAGCAAGTGAAAAAAAAAGACTGGGTATAGTATAATACCATTTTAATTAACCAAGCAAAATTAAATAAGATACTATTTGATACTATATACATATGTGCTAACTTATTTTTTTTAACCAAGCATTCACAGAAATCAAATTCGGAATGTTGGTTACTTCTACAGGTATGCAGGTCATGATATGAGAAAGGAGCCCTCCAGCGGAAGCAATGGTATTAGCCGTGTTCTCCTCAAAGTAAAGCTCACAGGTACTCCTATTGTTATTATGTTTATCACTTACCTGTGTGATATTCACATTCTTTTGCACATATCAGCTATTACATAATAATAATAAAAGGAAAATCTGGTGGCCAGGCTTTTCTAAGAACACAGAAACAAGATCCTTCCAGTAACTCATGATTCTGCCTGTGCTCACAGACTCGCCAGGATCCAATGTTAGAGGTTGACAGGGCAGCGAGGTCATTCAGGCCCGTTGCTACTTTTACAGATGAGGAAACTGAGGCTCAGAGAACACAAGCCACTGCTCCATGATCACCTGACAAAGGCAGGAGCCAAATCCAGGTCTTCTGACACTTCCTGCCTTGGACCAAGCCCCTGGGCCATACCCTTCCATCTGTTGGATAATAAAAAGAAAAGAAAACTCAAGTCTTCTTTTTGTTTTTTTTAAAGATTTTATTTATTTATTTGACAGAGAGATAGCAAGAGCAGAAACACAAGCAGGGGGAGAGGGAGAAGCAGGCTTCCCGCTGGGCCGGGAGCCCGAGGTGGGACTCGATCCCAGGACCCTGGGATCATGACCTGAGCCACAGGCAGACGCTTAACGACTGAGCCACCCAGGCACCCACTCAAGTCTTCTTTATCTTTGCTTCTCTGAGACTGGCACAAGGTCTGACAATTTATGGGCCCTCAATATATTTGTTAACTATATATCACAGAATTCTTGATGGATTGTCCTCAAGGTGTCTCCAAAAGCGATACCAAGTACTTTTCTCTCCTAGGTCAGTGCCTTCAAACCAAGATTCCCGGATGCGAAACAGAGGAAATGATCAGTGATATGTTCTCTGCAGTAGCATGGATGCACTTCTCAGCAGCCCAGCTTCGCGTGACTGACTTCTTTAGCTTAAGGTGTAGAATTCAGGAGAAAGGAGCCAAACCCTATGAATGTGTCTTTGTTGCCTCAGAGACAAGGAGTTGCCAGGATCTGTGGTTTGGCTGTGGAATGAGCAGTGAAGCACTTTTTCTTCCATTATATCTGCATAATAGACTGGCTGATCCCATGCCAGGTTACTAAGTTCCTAGCAAGGCAAGGGGTTTCCATGTTAACTTGACTGATGGCATCTCTGAACCTCAGCGTTCCCTAGTCCCTGATTCTGTGTGGTGAAAATTCCAGGTATCATTATTTTTCCTCCCTTGTTCTTTCTAGACCTTCCCTATCACCAGAAGGCTGAGCCAGAGTCCTTGTGTGTGGGAAATTTGCAGTCAGCCTCCTTCTCCAGCTCCTGTCTAGAAGAATGCTCAGCAAATGCTCTTAAAGCAAAGCTGTAGGAGTGGCCTCCCCTGAGTGATGTTAGGGTCCAAGGTGTCTCAGGGTGCCTGGGTTTCCTGGCTGCAGTTAACAGTAGCCAGGATAGCTGACTTCACCTCAACACCTTCTGGAGTGTACTGGGTTGACAGACCTAGAATTTTGAGTTTTCCCATCCAGAAACATATCTCCTCCTTTATTCAAATCCCCCCTCAATAAAGCTTCTTGTTTTCTTCACCAAATTCTATTCATTTCTCAATAACTATATTCCTAGGTATGCTCTGTTTGGGGTGACTCAGGGCAACAATCTAATGAGGAAAGGTAACAGGCTGCTTCTGCACCAAGACACCTGCTGGCTGCTAGGAGTTCCAATGATGACATTAGCCAGGATGGCCACCCTTCATTTACTGAACACAAACCACTTCTCTCTCGTGAAGAAGCACCATCTTCCTGCAGATTGGGTTAAGACCGGGTGCTTACTTGTAAATTTCTGGTTTGTACAGATTTTCCCAAGGGTCCTTAGAGAGGGCACTGCTCACTGTAATGGAAGCCAGAGCATGGTTCTTCATACTACAGTAATACCAAGAGCAGATGTGACCACCTCAGCTGGTCACCATCTTTGACCCAGGCTGCCTTAGTTACCATGCATAGAAGGGGCTGTGGGCAGATGGCAGGAAATGCTTGATTCTCAGCTGAGCTTCCTGGGCTCTTACTCTAAAGAGCAGGAGCTTCAGCCACAGTTCTTGGGTTGGCTAATGCCCTCCCTCTGCAGACCAGCGAGCCTTTCTAATTTGCATTGCCCCTCCTGGACCTTCAGGATGCATGGGCTCTCTGGCTTTGAAGCCAGTTCTACTTTGGTCTATAAGACGTAATTTACAGATAATGCATGTATTTGTGCTTTTTGTTAAATTGAGTTTTTAATTCCAACACATTTGGGCTTAAACTTCTGTTTTTTCATATTACTGATCCTGATGATCCACCTTTAAGATCTTTAAGATCTGATTTCACAGGAAATGCCATCCAGGCGTGTACAGAACACCTGTTATGTGCAAGAGGAAGTCACCATTTGGTAGATCTAGGAATACAAGTGGCAGGCAGGAAGAGGCAGGGTTTCTAAGGCTGGGGGAGGCTCCCCAAGCAGCCCACCAGCACCTTGCCCTCCCCTACCCATGCTTGGCTCCTGAAGAATGCAAAACAGCTGACTCCCCTAAACTGCTTTAATCTGTTTCATTCATAATTCCACAGAAAAATTCCCTTATAATTCACAAAAATAAAATAGTTCTTGCAGTATTTTATTTTTCAAAAGTACCAGACATCAGGGTGGAAAGTGGAAAGAGTATTACATATGGATTCCAAAGAGCTATGCTCCAGTCAGACCTTACTAAGACCCCCTACATGACCTTGAGCAAGTCATCTGATCTCCCTATGCTTCATCCCATCTGAAAATGGGAACAGTAATACCCACCTTATAAGACTGTGGTGAGGCACAGATGACTTTGCCAAGAGTTGTATAAATGCTAGGTATGATACTTTTACCCTAAGAATAATAATAAATGTACCACAAATATCTTATTTCAAGACAACAATTATTTAGTTAGTGCTTATATGCAAGACAGAATATAAGAGGTTCTGGTAACACTAGAAAAATGACAACAACAAAAACAATAATAATACTGGTTCATATTTACTGAACACATACTACCTGCCAGGCACTTTGCTAAAGCCTTCATATAAAATAGCTCTAATCTTCAGGCAGGTAATATTATTCACCCATTTTTACTGAAGGAAAAAACCATGTGTAGCAAGTTTTAGTAGCTTTGCCAAGGTCACAAGCCTTCTAAGTGGCAGAGCTGGGGTTCAAACACAAAATGTCAAGTCTTGAGCCTTGCTTGTTTCAAGAAGCTTCCAAACTATCACGAAAAGTGAAACATATTTCCAAATAAGACAGAGTCACCAAAAATAAATAAATAAATAAAATTTACAAATAAAGGAAGAGAAGGTATACCATAGGTAATATCATTGATTATGTGTTTTGTTTGTGTAATGTGTAATATGTGCTTTGTTTCCTGGCTCTGGGTCTTTGTGCTCACATCTCCCTTTGTCTGGGGCACATTCTTCCTCCTCTACTTGTGAAAATACTCATACTTATAGGCACAGATAACATGCTATTTTCTCCATGAAGTCTTCCCAGACTCTCAGTTCTCTTTTTCTTCCTCTGTCTCTGTTTATAAGTGAAGGAGGAAAAAGTGTCCTAGACAGAGGGAGACATGGGCAAAGAGGCCCAGAGCCAGGAGACAAAGCACATATCTGGATAATATATTTTGTGCAGCTGGAATGCAGGCAAAGTAAAGGAAGACATAGTTAAAAATAGGGACTGAGGGGCACCTGGGTGGCTCAGTCAGTTAAGCATCTGCCTTCAGCTCAGGTCATGATCTCATGCGCCTGGGATCAAGCCCCGTGTTGAGCTCCCTGCTCAGTGGGAAGTCTGCTTCTCCCTCTCCTTCTGCCCCTCAGCCCCACTCATGTTCTCTCTCTCTCAAATAAATAAATACGATCTTTAAAAAAATAAAATTAAATTAAAGTGGGACTGATAATTGTCTCCTAGTATCCATTTGCTCTTCTTCCTTTTGTTAAGAAAACCCCAATTTTATCCTGGAACGTGGCTACCCCAGCTAGAGACTACAAGAGACTAGGTCTGAGCCAATGGTGCATGAACTGACATAACTTATTACTAAAGCACAGTGCTAACATCCTAAAGACCAAGCCCCCTACCCGAAACTTCCCTTGTTCCTCTTACTCCTGGATGCAAATGGCAACACGTACAGCCTTGAACTCAGATATGGAATCCATTAGTGAAGGATGGCACAGCTGCTCACCTGGACACTCAGCTCTAGACACATGACAAAGGAAGAAACTTCTAATTTATGTCAGGGTACTTTGGCTTCTTGCGTAACCTCCAGAACCACAAATTTCTACTGTCCACACCCTAATTAATACAGAACCCACCTTTGCAGGGTCCTGATTCCAAGGTAAATATTTGGAAAATAGTTCACAGGCAATAGGAAGCCTTTTTTTTTTTTTTTAATTTCAAATATCTGTATCCACAGAGTGACCTGGTGGCATGGTTTATCTTCCTTAAAGAGCATTAATGTATTCATGGTGAGCCTTTCTATCAATTGTGTTTCAAATTATATTAGAGCTTGAGGTCAGAACATGTTTGCCTGGATCACATAGCAGAGGGCTGTACTGGCTTTATTGAGAGTTTTGCTTGCAAGACTATAGAAAGGGAAAAGGAAATACATGGAGAAGTGAGGAACGTGTGTGTCTGAGACAATTCCGCCAAGGAACTATGTGCTCTTAGGCTTCACCGAAGTGCTATTCCCAGTTATTCTGGAATAGGGTTACTCTAAGGAGGGCAAGAGCTACACCACTGGTACCCACCTAACATCCACCATTTTACATCTTCCATGCAGAACACGGTAAGCAATTAGACTGAGACCTAGAGTAAGATCTCATCTATGTGTTTTTTAAAGAAATGGGTATCTTAGACAAATAAATTTTTCTGATAGCTGAAGCTTAAGTTCTCAACTGTTTTATCATTGGCCAACAATTAAATTTGTGCTATTGTTCCCAAGAGGATCATAAACAAAACCAAAAGCACATGTACTAAATTGGTGGCAGTAATTATCAGAAGGTGGGTACCTAAATAATCCAGAATATGCTTACTTATCCTTTTTTAGATTGTCATCATAACAGAAACACAAAACATAAGCATTGTCTGGAGAATCTGGGGTCAATCTATAGTTCTCATGTTTGAGAAATCCAGGTATCCGCAGCCAACATTTTGAGGCATGTGGCCTATTAACCCATCATTGGTCTTTCATAAATCTTGCCTTATAAATATATGTTCAGGATATTATTCAGCATATGTTATATATTAAATATTTCTACTACACAGACTTATTCCTCATGGATCTGTGGTGAGGGAGGAAAACTTTAAATGAAAAGCAAAAATGTGTAGTTCTCAAATTACACCTACATCAAATCACCAAAAAAGTCAGGGTACTATTACTTGAAGATAAAACAGTCCACTGACTTACAGCGCACTTGCATTCCTGGAAAACTCAATGTATTTTATTACCATGTAAAAAAGGATTTGTACTTCTATGTAAAATGGAGTTCACATCTAGGTTCAAGCAATTGCAAGTGGGTTTTTCACACGAATGTACAGTGAGATTAGAGAGTCGTGTGGGAGGTGTAGTAGGTTTGTGATGTGCAAGAACATGCTGTGCATGGCAGGGTGACCAGCATCCCTGATCCCAACCACTAAAAGCAAATAGCACCCCCAATCATCTTGTAAGTAAAAATACTAAAATTCTCAAAATGTTCCCCTAGGGGGCAGTAGCACTCCCACGGAGAACCATGGTCAGAGCGCCAAGCTTCCTTACCTCCCTTCTGGGGCGATCCCACTGCACCACCAGGGTCTCCGTGGGGGCGTGGGCATTAGAAAGCTGGCGCAGGGGATGTGTTTAGACAAATTGCTCAGATCCACCAGGCGCTGAGCCTGAGCGTCCCACCCTCCCAGGCAAAGGTTTCTCTGCCTCACTGAACTGCCACGGAAAGAGGCTGCACAGTGTAGCATTCTCACTTTGGGTAAACCTCCGCACAGAGCCCCACAGCGCTGGCTGGAGGAGGCAACTACCCAAGTGGATTTTAGCAGCATTGATCGTGAGCATAAGTAATGCAGGCCCTGGCCCCAAAAGCTCTTTTTTTACAGCCTAAGGGAGAGCTGGGCAGGCGATAGGGAATGTGGAGGCAGTGGGGGCTGGACGGTGAGAGGTCGAATTCTGGTAAGAGAGGAGGGGGCAGAGGGCAGAGGACATGAGATGCCAAGTCTAGAAGAGTTAACTTGTATCCTTTAAGGTGAGGGCAGGGGTTGTTTGCTCTGCCCTCCTGTTCTAGGGACAGATATGGGTGGCCTATGTACAGGGAGTATTTGCAGACAGGAAGTCAAAGGAAAGCAGAAGAATCTTGCAACCCAAGATCCCCCAAAAAGAATTAACTCTCCAGTAAACTGTAACTCTACAAATAGTCTCATTTAACTGAAACCATGTATATCAAAGATTCAAATGTCTTCTGAGCTAAGCATACGTCTCTGCATGTCCTCAGGAAGGAGGGGACACAGGCCCGGAATCTCAAGTAAGGGAATAGCTGTGACGTACCTCTTCGTCTTCCACGTTTTGCTCTGTAGCCACATTCTCAATTTGACTGCTACCCTTGGCATTCATTCTGCCCTGCTCAGGCTAGTCCCAGGGGTCAGAGCTGCTCTCCTGCCTGTGTGCTGATCGTCACTCAATCCCACCTCACCTTGGGAATCAGACAAGGCATTACACTTGGCTGAGGGGAGAGCAACTGCCTCAACTAGTGAATGAAATAGAACCCCCCAAAAGAAACTCAACATGCTTTAAAAACAACAAAAACCCCGAGTAGGAAGTGACTTATCAAAAGGAATATAAAGCCTTAGATTGTTTAGTTTCCCAAACTCCTTGTATCACCTGTAACCTTTCAAAAGAATACTTTACACTGTAATTTTTTAAGGCCATTCATTTTTGTGATAGAACTATAATAATATGGAAAGATCTCTAAGGCATATTAAGTGAAAAAAACAGATTGCAGAACAATATTTTTTTTTTTAAGATTTTATTTATTTATTTGAGAGAGAGAATGAGAGAGAGCATGAGAGAGAGGAAGGTCAGAGGGAGAAGCAGACTCCCTGCTGAGCAGGGAGCCCGATGCGGGACTCGATCCCAGGACTCCAGGATCATGACCTGAGCCGAAGGCAGTCGCTTAACCAACTGAGCCACCCAGGCGCCCCAGAACAATATTTTTAGTATGATCTCATTATGTATATCATTTAGATCAACTTTACTAATTAGGTTGTTTAGATCTTCCATATCCTTGTTGATTATTGTCCACTTGCTCTATTTTTTAAGATCCATCAGTCAAGTCATAGAAAGATAAAACTCATTTTACAGAAGGTAAAGAGGAGGAGTCTATTCCAGGTTACACAGGCTGGTACTGCCTCTTAATCTTTAAAGCACTTTACTTTCTTTTCACTTTGCTCAGATTTTTCATTTATAGCCTCTACTCTATATTCAGCCGTGTCTGTGTTCCTTCATGTTCCTTCCAGTATAGCTTAATTTCATTCTTAAGGGTTTTTTGTTTTATGGGTTTTTTTGTTTTTGTTTTTTGCTTTTTAAAAAAATTCTGGACTTTGTGCTTCTTGAAGAAGATAGATGTTTGGCAGCTTTCTCCATTTCTTTTAATATAATTGGTCTATATAGATATTCTATCTTCCCTTAAATCTTACCTCATAATTTATATTATACCTATTTACATTTCAGCAACTTTTGTTATTGCAATCTATCTCCCTGATCTTTTGTAGTTCTGCTTTGGGCTCTTGATTTGATTACTTTTGAAGTTAATTCCAAAGTATTTTGTCATAATTTTTAAACAAACTTTATTTTTTAAGGAAGTTTTTAAGTCCATAGCAAAATCAAGTGGAGAGTACAGACAGTTCCCACATACTTCCTGCCCCCAGCATGCATGGCCTCCCTCACTATCAACATCCCACACCAGAAGTGGTACATTTGTTACAACTGATGAACCTACACTGACACATCATTATCACCCAAACTCTATAGTTTAGAGTTCACTCTTGGCAGTGTACATTCTATAGGTTTTGACAAAGGAATGACGACATATAACCACCATTATGGTATGTAGAGTAGTTTCATTGTCCTAAAAATCCTCTGTGTTCCACCTATTCATCCTTCCCACACCACTAGCCCCTGGCAACCACTGATCTTTTTACTGTCCATCATTTTGCCTTTTCCAGAATGTAATATAGTTGGAATCATACAGTATGTAGCCTTTTCAGATTAATGAATATAAATAATATGCATTTCAGCCTCCTCCAAGCCTTTTCATGGCTTACAGTCCATTTCTTTTTAGCACTGAGTACTATTCCACTGTCAGGATACACCAGTTTATCTATCCATTCACCTACTGACGGCCATCTTGGTTCCTTCCAAGTTCTGGCAATTATGAATAAAGCTGCTATAAACATCTGTGTCCAGGTGTTTGTGTAGACATAAGTTTTCAACTCATCTGGGTGAATACCAAGGAGTGGGATTGATGGATCATATGGTAAGAGTATGATTAGCTTTCTAAGAAACCACCAAACTACCTCCCAAAGTGGCTGTACCATTTTGCATTCCCATCAGCAATAAATGAGAGTTCTTGTTGCTCCACATCCTCTCCAATATTTGGTGTTGTCAGTGTTTTGGATTTTGGCCATTCTAGTAAGTGTAGTGTTGTTTTATTGTCATCATTTTTATCAGCGAGACTGCAACATTTGTTCTGGAGTGTGTACTTTGATACTTGTTTTTACTTTTCCTTTCCTTTTTTTTCTTGTAACATCTTTGTATATTACATCCTTTTCTATTACTTTTTATAGAAATAGGTGGTATTTTCCTGTATCAGCTTTCTGTTTCCTTACTCATGTTACCTCCCTGCCTAAGTCAAGCACTTAGGCTGAAAATGACAACATAGAGAGAGAGGGAAAAATGAGCCCCCTGGTGTTCCTCTTCTTCTCAGGCCCTCCTTACTCATCAGAAAGCCAAAGATAGAGAGCATAGGTAGAATGTGTACATATCAAGAAGTAAAGTGCAAACAGCTGAGTTAGTTGTGTGCAGCACTTCTGCTGTTCTGGCTAAAACAAAATAATATATGTGCACGTGCAAGCTACAAAATGTGAATTGTGTAATTTCAGTGATTGTGCCTCTAATTTAGATGCTCTCATAGTTAATAATTTATAACGGACATTGCACAATATAAAGATGAATGGTAAAATTCACACTAATAATATTAAATTTTAATTTTTCTCTACTTAGAATAACATTAAATAGTAAATGAAAAACATCATGACTGGTCGAAAGAACACAGGAAAAAGGAAACACTCTATTTTAGGACCTTGAAGAGTACTTTTCCCCTGATTTTTTTTTTTTTTTTCAATTCATTTGACAGAGAGAGACACAGTGAGAGAGGGAACACAAGTAGGGGGAGTGGGAGAGGGAGAAGCAGGCTTCCCGCCCAGCAGAGAGCCCCATGAGGGACTCGATCCCAGGACCCTGGGATCACGACCTGAGCTGAAGGCAGACGCTTAATGACTGAGCCACCCAGGCGCCCTCCCCTGATTTTTGAACAAGGGCCTTATATTTTCATTTTGCAATGGGCCCAAAAACTTATGTAGCCAGCCCTACCCAGGAGATTAGTGCTAAAAAAAAGCCTTGGAGATGATCTAGCTCAATCTCCTCATCAGACAAGGAAGATGAGGCCGAAGTAATTTCCTTGCTTTGGAAATTGAAAGGGAAGGGTAGAATGAGAGGAACTTTGTCCATCCTCAGACCTTGAGGAGTGAACTGGGGCTTCGCTGAAACATGCTAAATCCCCAGGGACCCACCCCTCTCTGCTCTGTCCCTGTCTAGGTTCTCTGGCACCTAACCCCTCCCATGATGATCCTGGCATTCCCAGAGCCAGCCTTGTCTCCAGGGTTGGAGGACCGTAGAGCCAAACTCTCACATTCTGTGTGGCTGCTGCATATTCTGGCCGCATTCCCACCATCCTGGATTCCCCCCCAGGCATCACTCTCATACATTCAACAGCCAGACAAAACCTTATGCCGCCGACTGCATCCCGCCAGCTCGGGGCCCCTGGGCACTTTCAATGGACCTGTTCACTATCCTCAGGAACATCTGCCTTCTAGTAAGTTCACAAAACCTTTAAAGCTTGGGAAATAAACTATTAGAGGTGGAGTTTAGGGGAGCATGGGCAGTCCTGATACAGTGTCCTGAACCTTCCTGCCTTAGACCAATTTCTCCCTTCCTGTGAAGACAACATGGAGGGGAGAAAAAGAGAGCACTAGGAGAACCGAAGTGGGAAAGATGTGATGTATTTTCCTACTGCCCTGGTGACATTCTCACTGTGAGGCTTGGAAATGTTGACTTTGAAAGACAACAATTTCTTCCCAAGGCAACTGACTAATTCATGTAACAAGAGTCTTTTTTCAGATGTCCCGTCTTCCGATAGTCTAGCCAGCACCCCCACCACATACACTCACACGCACTTTATTTTCACTTCTTCAAGGAATAATAGGCACTTTTTCTCAAATTACACTGAGATAATTTTACCCTCCCTTACAGCCCTAGAGCCAAGGCATTCCCAAAACACAGTAGAGCAATGTGTGAAAGAACACCATGTACCAGTTCATTGCTTTGGGTGTAAACATGATTTCTGAACTCCACCCTGCCTTCCCTCCACCTACATTAAAACCCTAGAAGGATATTTTCTTCGAATGTTATGTTTCCTGGGACCTCTTCGTGTTGCCTGAAAAGTATTTCTTTCTAACCAAAACACTTCGGCACAGGCCATGGCTAGCTGTGGAAGCAGACTGGGATCCTGGCTACATAGCAGGGGAGAAGGGCCTCCTACCAGAGGCCCAGCATTCCCTCTGCCAGATTTCCGGCCCATCATGCTTTCTCAGGGAACGTTCTTTCCCCGGCCACCAGCCACGGGTTTTACAAGGAAAGGCCACAGCCTCTGCTTCGGGGCTGTGGGGCAGATTTGGGCTCCACTCCCTGACCCTCTGGCCCACCGCAGGTCGCACCCCTTCACATACTGGCCCTCCCAACAGACCCTTTGCTTTGGTCAGACTCCGTCTTTCCATCCACTCCTGTGCTGAACTTCAGATTCCCATTGCTTCCTGAGCCTCCTGGGAACTCAATCCTCTCCCCCGGTTCTCTGACTGCTCGGCAAGAACCAGTTCCACATGGCTGGCCTCCCACACCTTCCCCTTTGCTCTGAGGAATGCTCTAGAGCATCTGAGCAAGGTCTGTATTCTAGCACATCATCTTCCTCTCGTGATTGCTTCGCCCACTGACTGGAACTCGGGAAAAATGACTTATTTGTCTCTGCCTCCACATCCGCCCAAACGCCTCGTGCGCGACCTGCATGTAGGCCCCTGAGGGGCTCGGGGCGGGGGGGGCCTGGCCGTGTCGGGGAGAGCTCCCCACCGCCAGCCCGGTGCTGTCAACCCACCTGCACAAAGGCCCAGGAAACACATGTGCTGGCAACTTGGATTTCAGCTCGGTGCCTGTCTTCCAGTGTGTTCCCAGCGCCCTTCCTCCATCCCTGGAAAGGCCACAGTGAGGTTGTCACAGCCGTGTGAGATCTAAAAAGCCACGTGGGCCGCTCTGCCCAGCTGCAGAGCACCAGGGGCTGTTGGGAGCTTTGAACAAATCCCGGGATTATTTATCATTCAAAGTCGGACTGCGAGCGCCTGCCGAGCCCCGAAGGAGTTTATTATTCTCCGCCCCCGCGTGCATCTGGGGGGTCCTCGGGCCTCGACCCCCTCCCCCCCCCCCCCCCCCCCCCGCCGTGCTCACAGCCGCCGCCCGCTGGCCTCGGAGCACCTGTGCGGGCAGCGACCGCCTGCCGCGGGGACCGGGGCCCAGGGATCCGAGACCCCCCTGCACCGCCCGGACCCTCCTGATCCGGAGGGCGCATCGCAGAGCAGAAGGGCCAACTGCACTGGCTTCCTCCTGGCTTATCTCAGCCAGGGCCTGCAGGGTCCGGGCAGGGCTGGAGGCCACTGGGAGAGCCCTGACGGAGGGGGGGGGAGCCTGCGGGGGGGGGGGGGGTTCCTGTTTCCCTGTCCTCCGCACTTGGCCGGAGTCCCCAGGCCTGTAACGCCACCCACCACGACTACCTGAGCTGCAGAGCCCTTTCTTCCAAAGACCCTTACCAGAAAGCCTGCAAGAACAGCCCACACGTGTGCCCTCGGGTTTCCCTTCCACCAGGCCAAGGTGTTTGCATTTAATCTCCTCCCTCTGCTCCCTTCCACTCCTGACCAGCAGAGGCACCTGGCACCTCGGAGCCCAGCGTCAGGGAGCAGGCCAGCCGGCAGCCTGGCAGGAATGGGGTTTATGGAAAGCCACAGATCACAGGCACATGGACGGGGTGCGTTAGTCAGAGCATTCCTCCCTGCGAGTGGTAGAAGCCCAGTTCAAACAAGCTTAGTTAAAAGGGCCTTTACTGGAAGGCTCCTGGGGCATCCGCACACGTACCTGGGATCTCAGTGCGAGAACGGGGCCTCACTGCCGTGAGGACCCCTCCCTCTCTCTCCTCTCTCCTTACCTCCACATGGCTTTTATTCTCTCCAGTGGACGTGGGTTTCCTCAGTGTGACTGAAAACACAGCCTCTGGAACCCTAGACTCCCAACCTCCTGAGTTACGAGGCTGTCACCTTTACCTCTTCTCGCAACGATCCAAAGAAAGGCCTCTGATTGGCCCAAGTTCTGTCATGCGCCCATCCCTGAACCAATCACTGTAGCCCGAGGGATGGACGCATGCTTACTCCGTCGTCAAGAGCGGGGAGTGCTGGGATTGACAGCGGCTGGGAACCACAGGAAGGGGGACCCAGGAGGAGAAGCTTACCCCAGAAAGAGGGGCACCTGTTAGGTTAAGGATGGTGAACAGCATTGGTTCTTAACATTTGGACAAAGGCTTTCTTGGAAACAGTGCCTTAACCAAAAGAAATGGTCCGAGAGTTCAACCTCAAGCATTAGCAGTGGGCCCCAAAAATTAGAGACTGGGGCAAGGAAAGCCTTGCAGAGGCTCTCGGACCACCCACAGAGGGAGCCATCTACACTCGGTGCCTACACAACCAGAGCTAAACCCAGGCATTAGCCGAGAGCATGTGTGTTGCCTTTCCTTTTAAACTTAATTCAACTTGAAAGGGCTCTTCATCTTATCTTGTGCAAGTGAGCAGGGGAGAGTGTGTTGGTTCAGCAGTGCAATAAATAACCTCTCATTATGAGAAATGTGATGCCTCAGTCCACTAAGCCATTTGGTAACCATAATCTGACATTACAGAAGCTTTTCTTGTGAGACCAGAGATATCTGAGCCACTTCCCTTTTCAAACAACTTTAGCTAATGGCTTTCCATGCTATTAGTGGAATGAGTCCAAGCTATCTTTGATTTGTGGCCACTTGACTGGGTCCTGAAAGCAGAGGCTCAGCTCTGTGAGGAGGAATAATTGCCTGGGAACGCTGCAGAAAGATACAATTCCTGTGGAGTCAGAGGGACCACAAATTTAGAGAAACTTAACTCCCCCGGAAAGATGAAAACATCGGTAAAGGTTTCTCACTCCCATGCTGGCTCCTTCCTCACTCTGACAGCTCACTTCAGCCCTCTCTGCCTTTCCAATTTTCCTGACTCTGGGAATGTTTTCTTAGAAAGGAGGGGGTCTTCTTGAATCCTACTACACCAAGCCAGAAACCATTTAGAAAATGGAGCCAGCTGCCCAGCCTGGCTAACAGGTCAAACCTCCATATCCTTAGGCAAAATGTCAGCCCTCAGTGTGCACCTAAGCCTCTGTCTATGAATTTCAAACTGACTCCAGCTGCTGCAGGGCAGTTAGAGTGGGAGGACAGCAGTGTGTGGCCACAAAGTAGACCTTCTCTTACTAATAGGAAGAGAGATGCCATTTTGTGCAACAAAGTTGCATGACCACCCGTATTCTTCTGGGCTCACCCGCAGACCCGTTTTAGGAGTCTCGGTACCTTGTGTTCTAAAGAAAATGACAATAAAGCTCAACGCTATGCTAAGCATGCTTCACAGGTTGAAAGAAGGAATACCAATGGGACAGCATTTGTTCTGACATTGGAAATCCAGCTTCATTTGCAGAACCATAACAACCAAAGGTTATCTTGAGCTTGGAAGGGACTTTTTCTTTTGAATAAACTTTTGATTTTGGAATAATCTTAGATTTACAGAAAAGTTACAAATATAGTACAGAGAATTGCCACATACCTTTCACCCACTTTCCAATAATGTTAACATCTTTCATTATGCTGCATTCGTCAAAATTAAGAAATTAACATACCATCAACTAAACTCCAGACATTATTCAGATTTTCACCAATTTTTCCACTAATATTCCAGGATCTCACATGGCATTTAGTCATCATGTGTCCCTAGCCTGCCCTGATCTGTGACAGTTTTTCAGTCTTCTTTTCCTTGTTTATCATGACCTTGACAATTTTGAGGAATACTGGTCAGGTATTTCATAGAATTCCCTCCATTTGGGTTGTCTGATGTTGTCTCATGAGTAGACTAAGGTTATGGGTTTTGAGGAAGAATACTCAGACGTGAAATATCCAGGAAACAGGTAACTCTGAAATTACAAACTGACCTGCTGTCAAATCAAATCATAGTTTGTTTGTTCTATCTGCACTTTTAAGAGATTGTGTGCCAATTTGGTGCTGAATTTTTTCAATTCAGATTTCTAGCTTCTCTTAAAAACTAGAAAGAGCTGATGACTGCGGGCTCCCACGGCACTCAGTGGGCACTGAGAAGCCATGACCCCCTCATGGCATGTGTCCTCTTTGGGCCCCACCAGTCCTATGGTCTCCTCAGCTCTAAGGCCCAGTATCAGCTGCCATTAGTTATCATATCCACAGTGTTGATCTTCTTACAATAAAGAGGTGCTTTCTATATTTCTGTCACAACAGAAGTGGACCCAGATGGCTCCATGCTTCAAGAAAAAGCAAAAGCAAGAAATGTGGAAAGGGGAATCTTCAAGGAAACTGCATTTTCCTGATAATGGAAAAGGGCATGGATGCATACTCTGAAAACTACATGTGATTTTTGGTGACTATTGTCCACATGACATACACTTCACCACTTATTTGGCAGCAGAAAGGAGGGGTGTGGGTCAAGAGGGAAGCCAATTATGAGAAAAGTAGATGAGTTAGGGGAAAGGTTGTTGAAACCTCCCCGCTGCCCTGACTTAGTCCCAAGACCCTTCCACAGACCAAATTCATATCATTACGCAGGGATGGCCCTAGCACCTACCTAGACACAGCCATCCAGTAGGGTCTGCACATCCAGGCCTATCCTGGACAGGAGTTTCCAGTACTGCCAATCCCACCCCAGGACCTGTGAGCAGAGAGAGGGTCTTCCATGTCTTCTGTATCCTTGCTAACATATGACTTGCTAGAGGCAGAGTCAAAATCTGCCTGATTTCTCCTCTATTGCCCAACCCTTGCCATAAGAGCTAGAATTCTGAGTCCCCACCTCCCCACCCCAAGCAAAGTGACAGCAGGTTCTTCAACTCCTCCTCCTGATCCTCACCCCATCACCCCAGCCTTGAAGGCTGTAGGATCTGTAGAATGTGACCACACCAGGCATTGAGGTAGTGACCAAGCCAATCTCCAAGTCTCAAACACCCCACTAATGTGATGAGTTCTACCCAGTGCATGGCCAGAGCAAACCTGGAGGGGGAGAACTCAGGTGAAAGGAGTGAGCACTGGACCGGGAGTCAGAGGATCTGGATTGGGTCTGGATTGCAGTGCTGTGTTGTGTCAGGTAAATCACCTGACCCCTCTGAGCCCTAGTTATCTCAGCTATCGAATGACATTTACCTGCCTTGCCAACCTCCTGATTTCTGTGATGTGGAAAGGTGATCAAGCCACAGAATTAGCTTCCTGACTTGCTCCCTTTACTCCCAAGTGCCAATTTTATCCTTCTCTACTGTTCACAGCAGGCCCACTTTCTCTATCAGTGCACTCCCATCACCTTCCCTGTTTGTTTGTTCACCCTGCACCCCCACTCCTATTAGAACTGCCTTGAGGACAACATACTCGTATTGGAACATGGGACCTAGCACTGTGGTCCCTACTCCTGTTCTGGGTACAGGTCATTTCAATAAATGTTGAGTGAATAAATTAAGCAAGCAAGCAAGCAAATTAACATAGTGTATGTAAAAGTACTTTGTAAACTATTGGGCCTTATCTCAATGTGAAGGGTTAGCGGATGGTATGGGGCTAGTTCCTGAGTAGCTGACCCGATCTACCAAACCCCCTTCTCAGAGAACCTCTTCTGGCCCACAGCCAATGGTTATTACCTGACCCTGCCTTCTGTTCAAAGCTGATTGGACTAATCTATTGGCCGACCAATCTGTCAATCTACTGGCTGACAAGCTGCCAATCAGACTCTTCCAGTCTTTGAACTGTCACAGAGATTTTAAAGATCATGAAATGAAAGTACGTGATTGAACAGAATTGTGTAGAGCCATGACTGGGGCAGCCATATTGGTCCAAGAAGCCATCAGAGGAGATGGAGAAATAGAAGTGAGAGAGATCATCTGAGCCTTGCAACTACAGAGGGCGATCTCTGTTCCCAACATTCCAGTTGCATTTCCAGTCTGGCTGCACTTTGTGTCTTGTGCTCGGATGTCTGAGAGATTTTCCCTTGACATTGTATAATAAGTCCCTCTTCGCTTAAGCTGGGGGGCGGGGGGGTGAAAGTTGGAATATCTGTTCCTTATACCCAAATAATCTTTCACTTAGACACTAAGCAAACAAGACACAGTCTCTTATTAACAGGTACAAAATTACCTACAGGGAGAAGGAAAAGGACACCCCTGAGAGCTAAGATACGAGCACTTACCCGAGGCACTTACCTCACATAGTTCCTGTGGCCCAGCACAGACCCTGAATCCCAAAGTCAATAATGGGAGTGATACCTCCCTGAGAAGCCTCAGAGATACTTCTCTCTGATGAGCAGAGAAGGCCTGAGCCATAAGCCAGACAAAAACAAATATTCCAAAGAATTAAGCGTCAGCCTGGCATGTTATTGCTGGAGCTAAAAGACAACGGTTAGCAGCGGGACCAGTAAGTCTCCCAGGACCCTCTGTGGAGACTGGCTGGCTCTGAAGGGCAGGGAATCCACCAAATCAGGGGATTGCTAAGCTCACAATAAGCAAAAGTGTAAACACATCAGATGAGCAAAGCGACAAAACCAGGAGAAATAGCCAACTCTGGGCCTGGCCAGTGGATCCTGGTAAGAAAAGATTCCTCATCCAGGAACTATAAGTAACTCAGATGGTGTTTGTCATAAGATTATGAAACACTGTGGAACTTTTGTTTCCTGTAATTTGTCTCCCTCAGAAGAGCTAATGTTTATTGATTTTCTTCTGTAAGAGGCAGAACCATCAATTTGGTTTGCCTGTATTGAAAATTCTCAGGTTTCCAGACGAAGTTAGAACCAAAAGAATTGAAATAAGGGTCTCTATATTGGTTTTATTCTTATTCACAGAGAGTACTATAATGACAGTCTTCATAAACATCCAAAATATTATGCTTTTTCAAATATTCAGAAGTTGAAAATGAGAGAAGGAAATGAGCATTTACTGAATACTGAACATGTGTCAGGCACTGAGCTAGGCCCTTTTACAAGTCAGGCGGCACATTTAATCCTCCCTGCAGGACCTCCGAAAGTTATTATACCCATTTCAGTGAAGAGAAAACTGAAATTTAAAGAAACTAAATAGCTTGCCCAAAGTTCCACTTATAATATGGAGCCAAACTGAGATTCTGACCCGTCTATCTGTCTCAGCTTCCTGATCTTTCCATGGCACACAGACTGCCTCTCTGGGACTGGCCTCCCCAGGGCCTTAATAATCTAAGCACTGTGAAGAGAAATACTTTGGCTGGTTATTGAGTCCTCGCTTCTGATCTAGTTTTTATGACCATCTGGGGTCAAGAATGTAGGAAAGTATTGAAACCCCAAACTTTTACTAATATTCTCTCTTTTTCTAATGTCATTTTAAGGTTTGTATTGTGAATCCATCTGGAACTTATTTTTGAGTAAGGTGTGAGTTAGAGGTACAGCTTTATTTTCTCTTAACGGACACCCATGTATACCTGGTACAGTTGATTTTTTTTTAAGCTTCTTTTTCCCACTGAATTAAAACTGTCATCTTTAGCATTCATGATGTTTCCATATTCACAGGTTCTACTCCTGACTCTCTTTGTTCCACTGATCAGTGGAACAGTGATCATTCCAGCACCATTTCCCAGCTGTCTCAATTCCATAGCTTTGTTTTAAGTTGTACTACCTGGTAAAGCAAGCCATCCTTCTTAAATTCCTCTCAGGTATTTATTCTTCCATAGGAACATTAATATCTTTTTGTCTACATCCCTCCACCTACTCAAAATAATGATTTTTATTCCTTTAATTTTGAATTACACTTGTATGTTAATATACATTATTAATAAAGATTGACATTGCAAATTAAATCGTACATTGGTATGTATCTCCATTTTTCAATCTTGCCTTATGTCCTTTGACATGATTTTATAGGTTTTTTTAAATGTATGTCTTTCACCCGTCTCATCAGATTCATTCGTAAGTATTTTGTAGTTTTTATTTCTATCAAGAATGGTATTTTTATTTTTATTTGTAACTGGATATGCTCATTTAGAGAAAAGCTATTGACCTTTTTACATGTTTATCATATTCAGCCACCTTACCAAATTCTCCTCTTCATTCTAGTAGGTTATTAACGTCACTAAATTCTGAATATACACTTATATTTCTGCAAAAAAGGGATCATTTTTCTCCAACATTTTACATATTTTATTGCTCTATTGCATTAGTTAAAAGTTTCAAAATAATACTAAGTAATGACAAAAGCTCTCAGTGCTGTTTGTTCCTGATTTTAAAATGGCTTTACTATTTCAAGTTTTAATATTAATATTACTTGGGAATTTTTCTGCCTTTTTTCATGGCCTAGGATAGTTTAAAAATAACCCACCACAGTCTCACAGATGCTCACACAAAACTCCTGGATCAGAGACTAAAGACAGTTTATAGCAGCAGTGAGAGATCAGAGTGTTTGTGTCAATCTCTTAAGCCTCGATTCTCACGGGGCAATGTGAAGAGGACCAGATGATACCTGCATATGAAGTGGTTGGATTACAAAGGCAGAACCCTGAGTTTAGGGAAACTGATTATTTTATAATGGGCATGAAGCATACCTGCTCTTTTTTCCAGAGCGAGGCACACTCTCTGTCTTCCAGGGTTATAAGAAACCTGCCCTTTACTCTGAGGGGAATCATTCTATCTTTCATAGCTGTTTACAATACAAACATCTTTGAGAAGATAGTCCAGAACAAGGAGCAGTGAGTAGTTCATTCACAGATGTTCAAAAAGGTGAGAGACCCATGGAAAGTTATTTCCCAATGATGGATAGCTGGGGCAAAACGGACAACACATTGGTGCTTGTTAATTCTTAGGCAGTGGGCATATGAATATCATTACATTATTTCTTGCCTTTTTCTATATTTCTATAAACACCTGCTCCACCCTCCAAAAAAAGAAAAAGGAGCAAGAAGTGTCTAGTAATGGAATAGCTACATCAAAATATGGTGAATGTTCCAAAAATATGAGTGACTTCCCTTTAGGGACACTGTGGAATCCTAAATTGGAGGGGTAGGGCAGGGTAGGGCCCTTCTAATTCAAAGAATCTAGAATATTAGATGGCCAAGTCTGAAGGCATTTCAGAGTTTACTTAGGTACTCCTACTTATTACCTCTGCATTTCCCATCATATTCATAGGTGGGCCAGAGACAGATGATTGGAAATCTCACACACACACACACACACAAATTTCAGAAGAACTCGTGGCTGGGATTATCCACGTTTCTTAATCTCTTTAGTCTTTCTTTAATGAGGTCAGTGAGAGGACTGTTATTTATGCTCCTAAAGCATTGGCATATGAAAAATGTCATGGGCACAGGAAAGTCAATGGTGAGCAAGATAAACATGACCCTGTCCCACAGAACTTACTATCTAGTGGTGAAGATAAATAATTCCACAGAATATGAGATGTGACTGGCTCTCAAATTCACTAGAAATTGATTCATTTCCCTCCCCTTCCACATCTACTCATAAACCACTAGCTCTCTAGGGAGCCATACCCAGAGAGAGTTGGTGCAATTTTCTTCTGTTTGTCCCATAGAGAGTAACTGGAGGGCCAGGGAAACCATAGGTTAATAAAAGATCCAATAAGGTACTGGTTGAAAAAAGAGCTGTTTGCTCAGGTGATTCTGCTCTGACTCAGATTTTCCTTTTCAAAGGAAATTCTAATACCTATCTTCATACCTCAAATGAATACTGATTGCTTTAAAGCACCTAGCAAATATAGCATTAAAAAGTCCAAAATTAGAATATTTTCTTGAGGTCTTTGCCCAGAATTTAACACTCCACATCCCTAATCCTTTCTTTGTTTCTGCCCCTGATACCATTCGTGTGGCCATAACAGTATGTAAAACATGCACACACACTCATACACACACACAACACATTTGCTTTCTCTACATTCCTAAAATTTCCTCTTATTCATTCTCAAAATCTGAGGATGTAGACTTAATGTTGCTGAAATAAGAACAAGATTAGCTGATGGGAATCATGGTTTCTTTACCCACTCTCAGTAACAATACAAATGCAACTATGATTCAATTTAAGCAAACATCTAAATGAAAATTCGTAGAAAAAATTAAATTAATATTAAATCCATTGAATAGTCTTTATTTTTTTAAAGCATTCAGAGTAGAATTCCTTCACTTAGCAAGCTTCTCTCTCAGCTCTTCCAGAAAAATATTTGCTCTGAAAGGTAAAATGTTTGGCTTCTTCCCAAGTTTGTTACCAGCGGTACCCCAAGTCAGATAAGCCATGAGCAAAATGCAACACCAGATTCCAGTTTCCAAAGCAGAACTAAGTAACAATTCTACTCTGCTACCCCTGAAATGCTAGGCCGCCACAAAGGATTCTGAAAGACGGATTTCTTCTGCCCCCTGCTGTACTCTAGGTAAATGACAGGACTTCCTAATTTAGCTGCAGGAGATGGGGCCCAATTAGGCAGGTCCTGGCACTCCTTGTAAACTATGAAGGCTGTGGCAAAAGGGCCTGTGTCTGGGTTTCACCACTGTGCTCCCAGCACATAGCAGGGTTGAGAGCAAGCACTCAATAGATATGTGCTGAATGAGTAAACATACAGGTGAGGAAGATGGGCTTACATGCTCTGCATAGGCATCATACCAAGAGCATACTGGCCTGAGGAAAAATATAGTGTAAATGTTTTGTGATTCTTTCTTCATAAGTGTTTGAAATAAATTGGTAACAATCGGCATGCTTGGTGTTCTCTAAAAATTCCACCGGACTAAACAAAATAATAAAATTGGAATATCCAGACTTTAAGGATAAAGGTAGATTTTCTAAGCGTTACTGCCAAGAAATAAATCTTTGAGAGCTTAGGAGCTAAAAGCCATGAGGTTTAGGGGCGCCTGGGTGGTTCAGTCGTTAAGCATCTGCCTTCAACTCAGGTCATGATCCCAGAGTCCTGGGGATCGAGCCCTGCTTCGGGCTCCCTGCTCAACAGGAAGCCTGCTTCTCCCTCTCCCACTCCCCCTGCTGTGTTCCCTCTCTTGCTATGTCTCTCTCTGTCAAATAAATAAATCTTTAAAAAATAAAAGCCATGAGGTTAAAACATATATGTGTGTGTGATTTTCTCCAAGATGGCAGAACAAGTTGAGAGGTCATTAAGTTATATTATCTTTCATCCTTTTCTCCAGAGACCCCTGTTTCTACTAGCCCTCCAATGATATACCCGTATATCTCTCCAGGAGTAGTAAAGGCAAGGATGGGACAGATAGGCATCATCTTTAGTTGGAGGAAGATTTATTGAATATGAAAGAAGTCATGTTAGGGGTAAGATTTTGACATTTGAAAAAAAAAAAAAGATTTTGACATTTTATATACTTATGTACCTACCCTGGAGAAGCTTAGGTTTCACAGAGAAGTCAACAAGTAAGTATATGCAGAACAGTTCTACAGGGAATATAAGTAAGTGCCAATGGAGGTAATATAGAAAATGTCCAAGAAAGAAATGTTTCCACCAAGGAATTATTTCTACCAGTTGAGACAGGCACTTAACCAATTCAAGTTCCTTATACCACACCACTAAACAAGCAAATAAAATAGGGGCTAGGTGGACGGTGGGGTGAGTGTTTACCATTTTAGCTGAGGTCATTGATCCTGGCTACTAAGGGAAAATAGGATTGGTGCTACATGAGACAGGAATGAATGTTTGGAAACTAGGAAATCCTCCTTGTCCTGCCTTGTTTAGGGGTGAAAGTTAACAGAGGCCTAGAGCAACTCTAGAGGGGTAGAAGGCCACCAAGGGTGCAGATCCCTCAGGAATAAAGGTTTGCGCTGCTCTACGAGGAAAAGCCAGACTAAATAGTGGCTGAGGGCAAAAGAAACATAGATTGGACAAATATCAATTGATGAGCTGTGTGCATACGCGTGTATACTAATTCTTTCTTCTCTCTCTCCCCAACCCTTCTATATAGTCTCTGTTGATTCATTTTACATTTTATCCACAGGTGATGGGGTATATGGGATTGTGTTTAAATTAGAAGAATGAACATCAAACCAAAATCCTGAATTTAGAGTTGGATGCAATAAATTAAAAGTTTAGGGCTTCCCCTTTTGAGGAATGAGTAGCATATTCTGTAAAAGAGATAGTTGCCTCGTGTGAAGTAGACTGGAGATTCATGTTTCCCACAGCAGTTACCACATTCTAACAAACCTGATAACTCACTTTACCACACTTGTTATTGTCTGACTTCCCTACAAAGGCTGACGTGTTGGTCTCTTTTGTTCATTGATGTTCCCTCATGCCTTTACCTGGGCCTGACATTTGGTACCCAATGAAAATTTGTGGAGTGAATAAATCGAATTACAAAATGAGTAAATGGGTTATCAAGTGAATGAATACTGCTTCTACAACTGCTCTACTAATACTATTACCTCTTTCTTGCCCTTCCAAGTTCACTGTCTGTATTCACCTTGCAAAATTCTGCCTGTGCAAGAAGTGAGATTCAGAGCAGGAAAGTCACTAAACCAACAGCATGTTTCCTTATCAAGAATACAAAACTATTAATTCTCCAATGTAATTTTGTTAGGGGAGGGGGGGAATGGGAGAAAGGGAGGGTGTAAGGAGGGTTCTTTCACTTGTTCATATTAAAAACACCTTGATCAATGATGCAGAGATGCAGAGACTCAGCAGAGATGCACAATTCTTAAAGGATTAAGAGGTAAGGTAAATGGATCCTTCATTTTTGAGGAATCCGTGAGGTATACAGAGCCTGTAACACACAGCAAGGGCAATGCCCATGAAAAGTTCGTTCACCCTGTAGCGCATGGTCGGGGGCTTTGGCTATATAAAGATAGTTATAAGATAACCGGGAAAATTTGAATGCTGACTGGATATTCGATATTGAGTAGTGTGTTATTCTTTTAGAAAAAATAAGAGTACTGTGGTTGCTAAAAAGTAAAGTCCTAATGTTTTAGAGATACTGAGGTATTTATGATTCAAGTAATATAATATCTGAGATGTCCCTCAAAATAACTGAGTCTGGGGATGGGGGAGTGGGAGTGCGCAGATGGTATGGCTGGCTATGTGCTGGTAACTCACCTGGGTGATGGGTACATGGCAGTTCAGTATACTGTTCTACTTCCTTTGTTTAAAAATCTTCATAATAATATCTTTAAACATCTCTTTATGGACTTTTACATTAACTCATTTGATCTCCTCTCCCTGGCACCACACCTCCTCAGTCAGGAAAAATGTTAAGTCCATAGGTATACACATTGACACCACAAACAGCCCAGAAATAACATCCTGCCATTTCCTCAACAACAGCTGTTTGCCAACACCCAAGGAGTCAACTTCTCTGGGAAATATTACTGAAGGCAAACCAGTGTGAAGCTTACCTGAATTACCTCCTTAATTTCTGTCTCCTCCCTGGAGCTGCTTCTCCACTATTCTACCTACACTGTTCTTGAAAGATTTAGGAGAGTTTTGCTTAATGTATGTATAGTATCTTTTTAAGCATCGAAGGTGTCTGCCAAATACTTTGTTAAGTATAGTTGATATAAGATTGTTCTTTTTTTGACAGAGAGAGACACAGCGAGAGAGGGAACACAAGCAGGGGGAGTGGGAGAGGGAGAAGCAGGCTTCCCGCTGAGCAGGGAGCCCATTAAACAGCTCAATCCCAGGACCCTGAGCCGAAGGCAGATGCTTAACGACTGAGCCACCCAGGTGCCCCAAGACTGTTCTTTTCAATACTGTTTATCCATTTACTTCTCAAGACCCCTCCAAGTTTGTGATATGAGGGTGTTGACATGACCATTTGCTGTGGCAGAGAGACCTGCAATTGTTTCATCCAAGAGCTCTGTTGAACAGCCTCATTATATATTTAAAAGGAGTGTTTACCAGTTCTGACAACCTTAGTTAATAATATTGTGTTCTGACTCTACCAGGCACACTTCTAAAGTTGACAGTTGACAGCTGAACAAAGAGAACCCCTATCCTTTAGAAGCTAACATACTAATATAGGAAGACACATAATAGGCAAACAAATACATTATCAGGTACTGAGAAGAAAATGCAAAAATAGAGTAAAGCAATAGAGCTACCGGAATAACAGTGGTTAGGAGACATCTCTGAGGAGGTTAACTAACGTTTGAGTTGAGATCTGAATGATGAGAAGGGAGATCAGACGAAAGAATATTCCTAGTGGAATAAACAAGCATCGAAGCCCTCAGACAGTCTTCGTGTGTTTAAGGGCAGAGAGATAGGAAAGATGCGCTCAGAGAGATATGCAAGGGCCAGCTTCTCAGCCAAGTTAAGGAGCCAGAGTTTTATTTTGGCAGCAAGGGGAAATCACTGGAGAATGAAACAGCAAAGTATGATCTGATTCGCTCTTTAGAGGAAGAGTGGTTCTGGCCACACTGGGGAGATCAGGATCTAAGAGGGTGAGCAGACCAGTTTGGGCTGATGAGAGATGACCATGTATGACCGGAGTTGTAGCAGGGGAACTGGAGAGAAGAAATCAGATTCGGGATATGTTCTGAAACAGAACCAAGGAACCCAGGGTGGGTTGAATGTGGATATGAGAGAAAGAACAGAATAGAAGAGAGCTCTTAAGACTATTCACTGAGGCAAAATGCTTTGGAACAGACTCGGTTGGGGCTGGGAGAGAATCAGTATTTCTGGTCTGGGCATAAATTGAAACAGACATACAAATGGAGATTAGGTGTAGTTCAATACAGAGTCTGGGTGGGAGATACAGATTTACACCAGTGTAAAGATGGTGATTATGGGATCCAACAAAGGACAATGAGTAGAAGAGACCAGTGAGGTGAGAGAAATAATCACAAACTCATTTGAATGAAGGTCTAGTCAACTATATCAAATGCTGCTGAGAGACCGTGCTTTAAGACTGATTGTTAACTTTGAAGATGTCTTGCAACCTGAATCCGAACTGTTTCCTTAAACTGGTGGAGGCAAGCCAACTTGGAGTCAGTTAAGAAAACAGAGGTAGTGTATGTATATAAATCTTTCAGAAAAATTTGCTGCGAAAAGTGAAAAAATAGAACTGTAGCTAGGACAGGACAGGCTAAGGGAAGGGGTTTTTTGTGTGTGCTTTTTGAAGTTGAGTAAAATTAAGGAACGTCTGAAAGCCAAAAGAAATGATGCAGTAGCAGAGAATTTGATGATGCGGAGAAATGCAAAGAAAAAGGCTATTTGCAGGATCAAAGTCCTCGTGAAAATGGATTCGAGAGCACATATTGAACTGTAGACGTTCGACAGGAACAGGGACACCAGCCATCGTGTAACAGAAACACAGAATGATGTGGGCAAATTTAGAGTCACACTCACAGATCAATTGTGGCAAGATAAAAATAACTGTCCTCTTGCATGCATTTTTCTCTATGAGATATAAGGTGAAGTCATCAGTGCAGAATTAGAGCAGGGAAAGGATTTTAATAATATGAAGAGCAAGCAGGTAAAAAATAGCCCCTCAATTTACCAGAGAAGTGTGGTCAGGTTATTTGGCAGGGCTGAGTACCCATTTCAGATCTGCAGTCATGCAATTTAAGGAACTTTAGCCAGCGGGCTTCCCTCATATTCTGCAGTAACATTCAGCTGCTCGAGAAGAGGTACAAGTGCCACAATGGGGCCAAGGATGTGTATGTATAAAGTAATAAGTGTAGTGCTGGACCGCTGCATCTAAGGAGAGTAAGAAGGGAAGTGAGACGGGGTGACATGCACAAAGAAGCAGTGGGGCCAAAGGAGGAGATAGATTTGAAAGGATTAGAGAATGTCTTGAAAGGGAATACGGGAGTAAGGGAGCTGAAAGGATGAGGAGTGATTGCTGTCAAAAATCTAGCCTTTGGGAGCAATGAGTTCTACAGCAGGAGGCTGACTTATGAACGGATGGAGATGGAGTGGAAGGAGAGACCTTCAGAGCTGAAAAAAATCATGGTGTGGGATGGGGCACTTACTGGAGGGAAGGTTGCCAAGAATGACCATAAAAGGAGCAAAAAGACTGTAAGCGTCGTGCTATAGTTATAAATGCAGGAGGGGGCAGTGGTGGGGAAGTCAGTAGATTGCCCACAGTACACTGCGGTGACGAGTGGAAAATTCTGACTACTCTGAAAAAGCTGTTTTGTTTGCTAAAAGAAAAAAAAAAAATGAAATCAGCAATGGAGCACAAGGACATCTAACCCTCCTTTAGTACCTGAAGAATATAGGGTGTGGGGAAAACCAGCCTTGAGTGGGCTGCACAGGAGACATTCAGCTGGGAAAGTGGAAAAGTGGAAAAGGAAACCAGGTTTCAGTTCAGGAGAGAAATGAAAACACACAGATTTTTGGGCAAATTTGCTAATAACATATAGTGGATTATTACAGAGTACAAAGAAAGGGAGGGGGAGGCAGGGAAAGGTTAAGGTTGGGGCAAGAGTAGGTAGTGGTTCTCAGTCCTACCTGCACAACAGAACCATCTGGGGAATGTTTAGGATACTAAGGCGGGGGCCCAGAACACCTGGATCACAATCTCCAGGGGTGCTATGATCCTGACACATAGAGTTGAGAACCACTGGCTCAAGTGATATGTGAAGCACTGTGGAGATAAATGACTTCATTTTCTGACGCTGAATGGGGGAGACGAGTGGTGAGGCATGATGGGGTTGGTCCCAGAAGCACTGGTGGCGGGACGGTATTCTCAAGTACTGCTAGAGAAGACAGAATTTGGTACAAGACTCCTAGAGGGCAGTGATTTTACCTCCAGGAGTTTGTTCCAATCTCCTGGTTATTAACAGAGAGGCGCATGGTCATCCACTGCTGTATTATTAACACAGCAAAAATGAAAACGTCAAAGATGCAATGCTATGAAATGTCAAAGTGTCAACGTAAAGATTAACAAAATAAAATGCAGCCATTTACAAAACTTAGAATATGATTTACTGTCATGAAAAAAGATTCAGGATATATTAAATAGAAAATGCAGTTTCAAAAAAACCATTATGGGGGCGCCTGGGTGGCTCAGTTGGTTAAGCGACTGCCTTCGGCTCAGGTCATGATCCTGGAGTCCCGGGATCGAGTCCCGCATCGGGCTCCCTGCTCGGCAGGGAGTCTGCTTCTCCCTCTGACCCTCCTCCCTCTCATGCTCTCTGTCTCTCATTCTCTGTCTCAAATAAATAAAAATAAAAATCTTTAAAAAAAAAAAAAAAACCATTATGTATATAGCAGGGTATCAAATCGAGAGACCCTGACTTTTACACACCAACACAGATAACAGACTGGAAGACCTTTAAGAAAGGTACCAGTGTTCATCTCTGACAAGTGCCAAGTACTAAGGGTGACTTTTTTTATATTTTGAAAATTTCTTGCACACAGTTTACATTGATAGAAAATAGACTTTTGTTTGGGGCGGGGGTGGTGGTGGTGGTGGATTATTTAAAGAAATGGGTTTACAATCAGTCTGAATTCCTACTATTTCCAAGGAGAATTTGGTCTGGCCCAACCTGTTTCTGGTGACAGGAACATAACATGGGCTTTGAAGTATTAAGAAAAATCATCTCAAACTTGGAAATGAAACAGAAGACCGTACACCCTGTCCTTTCAAATCCCAACAGGGGCACTGTTGTAACATGCCTGCCAACGGGATTTCTTACTCGAGGACAGTGGTTCTCAAAACGTAATCCGAGGACCTCTAGGAGTCCCCAGTAGACTTTTGGGATTCTGGGAAGATCCTCCTTTTCCAATTACATAACTGTGTGAGGCCAGATTTTCTTCATATACTTCAACCAAAACAACATATTGCAACATACGAATGTGGAAGCTGATAATGAGAATCCAGCTGTCTGCTAAGCCAGTTAAGTGTTCTATTTGCAAACATGTAAAATAATGCCTTTTTTCCCTGAGAGAGAGGTATAGAGCTATTCTCTCCATTTTACAGATGAAGCAGCAGAGGCTAAGCTGTCACATAGTGTTTACCCAAGTCCATAAAGCATGAAGGGGTGGCGATGGGACCAAAGCTCAGTTTTAACTCCAAGGTCCATCTCCTTTTCCTGAAATTAAAATTTAAGTATGCTTCCAAGTTTTTAAGTAGTCTTTACATTTTGTGACTGGGGGGTCTAAACTAATGCTCAAATGATCCCCACCCCATCCCCCAAACAAGTTAGTGATGGACAAGCTTCAGGAAGCCATTTATCAGAGTACTGGCCAAATAAAGGCAGAGCATGGAGCACTAAAACAAGAAAGAGTGCAAATTTTCTATTCCTGCTTCCGAAACACCCTTCACATTTTATTATCTGACTCTCTCACCAATCCTGTGGTAGGGAAAAACTCAAAAAAGAAGAAAACTATTAAGCAGCAATCCAAGGTCTAATTGTTCTCTCCTCAAAACCCCATTTACTCTCAGAAGAATCAAAGCCATCACATGAGCATAAAGAATTACTTAGTGCGGGCACCTGGGTGGCTCAGTTGGTTAAGCGACTGCCTTCGGCTCAGTCATGATCCTGGAGGCCTGGGATCGAGTCCCGCATCAGGCTCCCTGCTCAGCGAGGAGTCTGCTTCTCCCTCTGACCCTCCCCCCCTCATGCTCTCTCTCTCTCATTCTCTCTCTCTCAAATAAATAAATAAAATCTTTAAAAAAAAAAGAATTACTTAGTGGCCTAGGAAAATGTCTGTTACATGGGGGGGGATGGGCGGAATCACATTCAGGATAATTGTTTTGGGGTAAAATAAAAATGAGGAGTGTTTTATGCATACACAGACGTGTCAATAAGCACAGGAGCAATTTCAACAGCACACCAAATAATGGTTACCTGTGAGGTGCACAATCAAAAGAACAGGAAAATTTCACTTCTTGTTTTAGTATGAGTAATATGGGTGATTTTCACCTTGTTTTAGTATTAATAAAATCGTGTTTCCTCCGCCTTTTGGTGCTTTACAGAATGCCAAGACAGAGCTTTCATCGTGAGTAGAACATTACTTGTCTGTGTCTGAAACTTCATACTGATCGAAACCCCCGGAGATGTGCAGTAGCGTCGTCGTTTGCGAGCCTGAGGTACCCCGGATGCTCTCTTTGATAACGTGCTTTTCCTACCAACCTCACAGGACTGTTGTTCCGATACAGGTGGAAGTGCCTTCCTGGGCTATACAAGGCTGTGACCCCCTCTTCTCAACCTTTTTGTACATACTTGAGGCACTTCAGACCTGGTCAACTGCTAGGTTTGGCTCCGAAGAGCCCAGAAAGTCACAAATCTAAAAGAACATGCAGGAGTTTTATTGCACTGAAGGATGTCAAGGGTAGATCAATTCCTCAACCTAAACTCCAGCAAACCCCAAATCTGAAGGAGAAATCCCTAGGATCTACGACTTGGGTAGAGAAAGTAACAATTCTGTTCTCCTTGGAAAAGCCCGAATTCAGCTGTTTGCCCAGGAGGCCTCCTGGAAGATTCCCTAAAGTTAAGTTCCATGACAGAGGCTCCTAACCGAATCCAAGAAAAGTCCTCTGGTTAGCAAACCCTGTGAGATTAGTAAACACTGGCCATGAGAAGACAGCTGCCAGGAGCACAGCCCACTGCTCTCCAGGCTGGTTTTTTATCATCATCCCATGAATAGGACAGCAAAGGGAAAACAGGTGCACAGGCTGATGCTGATCAAAGTTTGGGAATTCAGCCACGAATAAATGCTGTGTGGAGAAAAGACCCAAGCAACCTCCACCAGCACAGAGCAGCTGATCAAACAGCCAATTCCGTAGCTAGTTCAAAGGCTAAGTGCTTACCGAGACTCTGTGAAAAAGGCCACTTGAGGATTTATATACTGCCCCACTAGCAGCACAGGGCTAGCCGCACTGTTGACCGAAACTTGGTGGTGTATTTTTTAATAGGTTCTTAACCAAGTTAAGACCAAACTTTTTTAATCCCAAATAATGAAACAATGTAACTAACACCAACAGCACTCACACCTTCAGCAAGGAGGAAGCCCCTAGTCTGTCTAAGTCTGAAAATAACTAAAGCCCAGTCCAGGTCAGAGTTCTCTGAAAATATAACCCTCGCAAGTGAAATACTGCTCTTCAATACTACAAATAGAGTAAGTTCAAGGAAGTGAGGAGGACTAGCTATCTTCATGAGAAATAATATATTACAACAGGGGCGCCTGGATGGCTCAGTTAAGCATCGCACTTCTTTTTTTTCCTTTTTTTTTAAAGATTTAAAAAATCTTTAAAAAAATATTAGCAAGAGAGCGAGCAAGCACGAGCAGGGAGGAGAGGGAGAAGCGGACGATGCAGGGCTCAATCCCAGGACCCCGAGATCATGACCTGAGCCAAAGGCAGATGCTTGACTGACTGAGCCACCCACGTGCCCAAGGGTCCCACTCTTGATTTCGGTTGAGGTCATGATCTTGGGGTCGTGAGATCAAGCTCCACATTGGTCTCACTGGGCATGAAGCCTGCTTGGGATTCTCTCTCCCCTTCCACCTCTACCCCCACCCCACCCCTACACTCACTCGCTCTCTCTCAAAAAAAATTATATATATATAATATATGACAGACTCAGCAGGGTCGTGAATGATTGTCCCTTCCACAAAAGTAAATTATTTGTGTCTTAATTAGGAAGATAAATCACTAAGTACTTCTTTTTTAAAAACTTTCCATATTATATGGGTTACTATAAAATTGTACCACAGCAAATGCACTAACACCAAAGTTTGATCAGTCAACAGTTTTGAATATTGCTTCTTATTTAACAGTTACTTTCAGAGTCTTCCAGCTGAAACCAAATTGTTTTTTTCTTGGAATTCTTCATAGAATCTTACCTTCTTTGTGGAAAACACATTCTCCAACAAGAAATACTACCAAATCCATGGTCTAGATTTCACAACTCTTTTGTTTTGTTTTGTTTTAAAAGGTAAGCTCTGTGTCTTTAAATGCAGAAGAATTGCTATTATACAACAAACTTTTTATTTTTTCATTCATAAAAACAGTCCACAGCATTCATAAAACAGGGTGGTAGAAGAAATAAAAAGACTTTTCAAGTGGATTCTTTATGTTTTAAGAACAGATGAGTTGGTAGCTAGCAATTTAATACAGATGGAAACAATACAATCCATATAAAAACAGGATTTGAAAGGAGGAGGGGAGGAGATTATACCAACCGAAGTAAATTTAGAGCTTTCAGGCATGCAACTCAACATCTGAATTTTCTTCACTTAAAAACCAAACTAGGTGCTTTAATAATAGGTGTCTATAAAGAAGGCTACAAAAATATTGCAAAAATGTTAGCCTTACATATACCACACACACAAAAAAAAAAAGTGAGAGAAAGAGGGAGAAAAGAAATTAACAAATCCCCAGCTACACCTAGGCTAATCACAAGTTTTCCCTAACAGAGACAGACAAAGAAAAATAATTTTTACAAGCTTAGCTTTGGGTACAATACCTTAGAGCTCTCACGTGGGTGTTTTCCTGCTCATACTCTTTTCAGTATAAACAAACATGGTTTATGTAATGGAATACATACTTGAGGGATTCCTTAAAAAAGAATCACAAGTTTCATTTTATATATACAACAAATTTTTAATTATGTACTGAAAATAAATTACAGGAAATAACTTTAAAATGCAACAGAGGACAAAGTCACGATAAACATTCCCATTGACTTCCCTTGGTGGGGGAGGGGAGGTGAGATTGCAGTGCTCAAGGAAGATAAATATCACAAATATATCAAAAACTTCAAATTGTCTATGCATTCACACACTGACATGAGCCACAAACATTCCTTCACAGGGACTGTACTTAGCCTACCACAGAACCAGATTTTGCCATAAACTACAAAACTTTTAATACAAAATCGTATTTATATATTTATAATTCATATACATGCCCTATCTGTGATTTTAGAAAATAAAAGCTACACACTGTACAGACACTCTTAACTCATAGCTGTAGGCAACATTTTTGGATGGAATTTCTCCCCCAATAAAATTAATGGCATATTTTATGTACATGAAGGCTAAACTGCATAAAGACAGTTCAGTTTCCCAGATATGCATCTCCTTTTAGGGCAGGTTTATAAATTTAAAAAGGCAAGACAAATGTACACCTCAGAATCACTTTCTTAGCTACGAGAGTTGTCATGTAATTTCCGTGAAATTTCTGATACATGCACGTATGTAATACTGGTATTGAAGGCAGTAAAGCAACATGTACTTTTCATGTAGTGGCTCGATAAAGGCTTCATTGTCTTCTGATCTGGTTCTTGATACAGTGATTCATAACTTCACGAAAAATTAAAATTTCAATGGGACACTGGTGTTAAAGAGACTCTAAATAGACTTCTTAAAATATTTCCCTGAAATATCCTTGTACACAAGACAAATTTCACCAACATTAGATTAAAAGGAAAAAAAAATAAAAGAAACATGGCACAAATGTGCATGATAAACTAATGCTCCTCAGCCAATCTCCATGTCTTAGGAGCCAAGAACAGAATGTTTAAAACCAACAAACAATTTTCACACTCTGTGGCAGCCATCTGTGAAGCCAGTTATACTAAACTACTTCTACAGTTGATTGTAAACTTTGGTTTATTTTTATTTGAGTTCTCATTGAACAGCAAGCATGAAAAAAAGGGAGAGTGGAGTCCATGAGGAGACGAACTGTCAGTCTGTCTTTAATCTGGCATGATGAGACACCTGGTCAGTCAGGCCTGCTTTGATAGAGTTTGTTACAGACTGCCTTATGTTTTCCTCCATCAAATTATCACCCAGAGGCTTCAATACCTGTGGTATGAGAAATGTGCAAAACAAATAAAAACATGAGGTAAAAAAAGAGTTACATATAAAAATAGATATAAAAATTCAATTCAAAGCAATGACGAAAATAACCAGGAATGTGGGAAATAAAAAGATGCTTCTCCCAAAGAAAGTTATGATGCTACAAATAACGCAGTTAGACGCTTGATAATGCAACATAAACTACTTTCGTCCTATTCAAACCATTCACAATTCCTAGGAGACGGATGTGCAATTCCATACCCTATATGCAGCATCAAATCTGGTAAGTATACAGCATTTATGCAGACCGGCCCAGACGGTCCTGCTTATTGTCCTACATGTACAAGTGGGAACACTTCAGATAGAGATAAAAGTTAAAAATACTGTCTAATTTTTCTTCTTGTTATTGTTGGATGACAGTCTCTGTCGCTGTGCTGATGAAAGAGCACGATGGACCATTCGACGTCTAGTAACTTCAAACAGTTTGGAAAACACCTAAAACATGGAGTGATTCGTTAGGACAATGACTCAGAGTGCCTTGAACTTAAAGAGTTTAAGACTACAAGAATCTGAGACTGTGGGTTTCTCACCTTCCTGGGACTCCTCTGAAGCAAAAGAAAAGAGAAATGCAAGAAAATTTAGGCAAGGTTTGTTGACACAGCACAGATCTTCTCTGACTAGTGATCAACTTACCTTAACTACAATGAAAATACTTTTACACACTTTAGATTCTTCCATTTAATTGTTTTGTAATAATGGTACTTCTAAAGTCCTAGAATCAATGCTATATAGGAGAATGACTGGTTTTCAAAGTAAGACACTGTACAATGATTAAAATTCATGCTGCAGAAAATTAGTAATGGTCCAAAATTTTTAAGTAGATAATTTCTTTTAAAAAAGTGAGATTGCTGATAGCTTTTTGTCCATCCTCTATTAGAAGGTATCAAAGGAATATGAAGAGAGATTTTTTTTGAGATAAAGGGTTAAATTTAACAAATATCCAAACACAAGCTTCCAAATCAGATCCGAATAAATCGAGCATTTCTCTGGAGAATAAATACAAAATCCAAATTAATATAGTGGGTCACTTTATAAAATAATAATGACATTATTAACAAGAAAAGTCAATACCCAATAAACCTTCCTCAAAAAATGATTTACTTCTTCAGTCTTTAAATTTAAAGCCAAAACCAACATGAACCTGCATATCCTAGATCTTCAAATAAGCCCAATACTTCATCAGCCCAGAAAAGATATCTGAAAATGCCTATTATACTGTCCATCAATAATAATATCTGCAGCTTTCATTCTGATCCTCGACATGATGCTCAAGTATTTCACGATGATCATTTTAATGACAACATCCTTAAATGGAATTTTCTGAACACAGGCAATTCCAGCACAGTTGGCCAATATACAACATGGTTTTCCTTAGTAGATTCTTGTCAGGCCCGACTCTGAATTCTGGTTTGAGGTAAAGATTATGATTTGAATTCTAGTTGAGGTAAATGATTATGATTACGTGAAGCTGGTTCTCTTTGTAGCACTTTGTTCATTAGTGTTTCCACAGAAGTTGAACAAAATTTGTTTGGTGAAAGAAAACCCTATAGGGTTGTTCCTTGTCGTGCATCAGTAAATCACCACTATCTTCATGGAAGGCAACAAAGACCTGAATGCCATCCAATATTTTTCCTCAAATATTAAGCATGCATTGCTTTTTGCCAGTATTACTACAAAACTTCTTTTGCTTTCCTAAAGCACTGCACTTCCAAATTTCTCTTCCTTACACTGACTGTATTTTCTTTCCTCTAAGAAAAAAATCCTTAGAGACTCTGGCCCTGCCCATGGTCTGGCATCATCAGGCCTGTGACTAAGAATCTATCGAAAGGATATTACAGATTTCAGCCAATCAAAGCACACTATAATTATGACTTTAAGAAAAAAATTCTCCGGTTCATAATTGATATTCAGATTATACAACCAAACAAAACAGAAAACATCCTTTGACATTCCTCATATAAAGGAAAAGTAGGTGTTTGCAAATACTGCAGGAGAAGGGTGGGGAAGTGTCACGGGGATGAAATTAGTCACTGAAAACCAAAAGATAGATACCAACCTGTTCCCATAGAGTTTCAGCAATCTGATCAATCACTGTTCCAATTTCTCTGAACTCCCCAGAGTATTTTACATATGCCCAAGTACAAAGAGATGTCAGTGCTAACCCCATGATAAGGTTACACAAGACGGCTATAGAGTTTAGGCCAATGAAGCCAGTCAGTCCTGAGATTATATACATAGCAAACATGACTGCAAACAGTGTGGCAGGAGTACGAGCAGCATAGAAGATATTTTTGCCATCATTGTGCTTTATAAAATTTGCATAGGTTTCTTCAATTTCAGCTTCAAGCTGGTCCTGATAACGATGGCAGAATTCATCTCCACCCATTTTTTTTACTGAACGAAACTGTTTAATCGCCACTTCCTTGAGATCCAGGTGTTTTCGCTCCAGATCTGAAGGTGCAATGTAAGGCTTGTCCCCACCACATACCTGTCCAGACAGGATTACAGAAGGACACATTACAGGCTAGAAATAATTCACACTTGAAAGAAGCTCCCTGCTCACAGTTTTTAATCTCAAAAAGCCAAGCCACCTACATAGTTGAGTTTTAAACTTATTCATAATACCTCACACATAATCATAACTTATTTCTTATATGTTTAACTGACTCAGGCAAAATAAATCTTCCAAGTATGACTAATACCAGTAAAGACAAAAACAATTACACTGCAATCTGTACCTGACTTCACTTGACCCACCAACACACCATGAGAATACAGAAAGACTGCTGGCAGAAAGTGGGTAAAAGAGAACACAGAAAAAAGGTACTTTAATGTTCAAGTTAGCAAGGTTAGCACATAAGCTGCTATTGGCCTTAAACTAGTATTACATCAGAAGCTACTAATAAGAGCACTCTGAATCACGTGTCAAAACTATTTTAGTATGATTTGTATAATAACCTGCCACCTGTATCCTGCACCCTGCACTCTAACCATGTGAATTATTTTCTTAGTTTATTCCCAGCAGAGATGATAAAAGGGAATCAGGGAATGATGTAACCTGACAATGCATAAGGAGCGCAAATTAGTTCAATTATTTTAAATGTAAAAATCCTCTCTCTCACTCTAGCGTCAAATTTAAATGTTGGTTACAAACCTGCTCCATACTTTTGCAATAGATCTCTCTTGCTCCTGCTACTGCAGCAAGATTATTAGCTTCAGCTGTTGCCTAAAAAAAAAAAGTGCCAATTTTATGCAAAAGATACTCAGTGGCTCTATAAATTCTAATTAACACAATAAATTATATATAATGAACAAGCCTGAAAATGAACCAGAGAAAACATTATCAACTTCCAGTTTTCCTTTCCAATGGAAGGGAACACCAGTGTAAAAGATAAAATAATTGCTTCTAATAGGACTGCCTGTCTAATTTTGTTTTGCTTAGGTTTATTAAAATGGGTATGTAGGGGTGTCTGGGTGGCTCAGTCGGTTAGGTGTCTGACTCTTGGTTTCAGCTCAGATCATGATCTCAGTCAGGGTCATGAGATCGAGCCCCGTGTTGGGCTCTGTGCTCAGCGCAGTGTCTGATATTCTCCCTCCCTCTCCCTGCCCCTCCCGCTTGTACTCTCTCACTCTCTCTCTAGAATCTTAAAAAAAAAGAGTTTGTACAAAACACCACACATGCTCAGTAAATAACAGAGAAATAGACACAACCCTAAATTTGTCAAGCCTCCAGATGTACAGAACCAAGAATCAGAGATATGCTTGATCTCTCATATCAGTATTACACAAGAGACTTTAAATCCACAAAACTGCTTATTGCAGGAGTTTTAGAAGAAAATACTGTTTAATCTACTATAAAACTGAGAAACTGCCCAAAATAGCAAATCTTTAAAAATATGAACTAGATATGTATCTGAAAAAAATTAAACATAAATTTGAGTGAAAAATTAACAGTATGAACGCAATAACATAAAATTTACTAAGAACAGATTGACATGAATGTAACGTTAATTATTCTTGATTCCTTAATTAAACTGTTTTATCTTTTTTAAAAAAAATGAACTAGGTTGGGGCACCTGGGTGGCTCAGTTAAATGTCTGCCTTTGGCTCAGGTCATGATCTCCCACTATCAATAAATACAATCTTAAAAAAAAAAAAATGAACTAGGTTAAAATAACACTGTCCCAAAAGAACACTTCCCCCCCCCCCCAAGATTTCATTTATTTATTTATTTGGCAGAGAGAGAGAAAGAGAGAAAGAGAGCGAACAAGCAGGGGGAGCAGTAGAGGGAGAAGCAGGCTCCCCACTAAGCAGGGAGCCCATGTGGGGCTCGATCCCAGGACCCCAGGATCACGACCTGAGCCAAAGGCAGATGCTTAACCGACTGAGCCACCCAGGAACCCCCAAAAGACACCTTTTGAAAAAAAAAGGGAAAAAAACCTAGATGCACTAGAAGCAGCTCTAAATCCTTGAGGAAAAATATGCCTTATTTCAAACATTCACTGTCAAAGACTCAGAGAACAGAAGAAATTTGGTTTAGACAGGCCCATTTTAAGCCATCTCCTGCAAAAGCAATTTTTCTACACTTTTCCAGCAACTAAAGAGAAGGTACTGAAAACTCTCATTTCTGATGGCCTATGTGTGTGCAAGGTCTGCAATCATATAAAAACTTCAGGGCCCAAGACGTGTATTGCCTTAAATATTTGAAATTTATTTGCATGCAAAGAAGCATGATCCCATTTCCAGCATTTATCTCTAAACGAAGACTTTTCTCCTTCATAAATAAATATATGTATAACACACACACTACCTGAAGCATGGACTTTGGATGTGGAAGTTCCTCTCCTTGGTAAATTTTAATGTAAGCCTAAAAATAAAAAGACATTATACTGGCAGGTTAAACAACTTGGCTCTACAGAAGAAAAACATTAAATATAAAAATAATTCATACTTTTAAAAGGAAAAGTCTCGAAAAAAATGGAAAAAAATAAATAAAAGGAAAATGAAGGCTTAAAAATCATACACTCTCATTTCCAAAGTTAACTCTGTTCTCAACTCTATTAAAAACACATGTTGCAAAAAAAAAAATACCTTGCTAAATTATACCTTAATGTTTCTAAATATAATTCTAACTTACATACAAATTATCTCATATTTAAAAGTTATATATACAATGAAAAGAAATCCCTAATTCTCCCCTCCTGCCATTGTTTTAAATGTTAGAAAACATTTTTACTCAGTATTTCACTTTGACCAAGTTAAATTATATTTCAGTTCAAGGAAAAAAATTACCTAATTTATGCTTTAAGAGTAAGAAGGATTAATTAGTTCATATAGGAACTGTTCATCTCAACTTTTTACTGCCTCTAAATGCGTAACTAAACAAAAATAGTATGAAAATGACCATCAACTAACTGTCCAATAAATAACCAAAATTACACTCTTAAGTTAACTGTAATTTCCCTTCCATCTCTCTGTAACTACTATGAGTAAGAAGAACTCTGACAATGGTCTTGCTCTGGCAAGCAAGCAATGATGACTAGAAAAGAGCAGAAAGGATAAAAAAAAATCTATGAATAATTTACTTGAACTCAGAAACCAGTTTTGTACTTTCAGCTGCTCTTATCAAGTCCTCAAGAACTCAGAGAGAAGGCTTTTATGAGAACTCAAGATGCAGAACTGCACTCCCAATATCTATCATCATTCACAAGTGAGAGTGGTATGACAATTATATGTTGAATGGTCTTCTCTCTGTATCAGAGCTGGAGAAAAAGTAGGTAATTCCATAAACAAGCAAAATCACTGTCTAAGAGATACAAGTTGTCTGCTATTATTTTATATATCCTTAAAAATTGATCTAGCCAATTCAAAACAAAAATTATAAATTTCATTTTTCTGCTTTATAAACATACATATGAACATACATATGAGTTTTAAGTCAGCTATATTTCTGAGACAAAGTCATTTAATGTGGGAGTTTTCCTACCTTAAAGTATTCTACAAGATCTCTACAAGTGACTTTAGATCCACTTATCTCTTTTTCTACCAAATTCTCAGGTGCAAGCAGCAATGGAACCAGGTTTCGAAGTTCTCGTTTAAAGTCTTCATCAATATCTAACAGATAATGAGATAAAAGGCAACACCTTAGTGAAAAAAAGAAAGATTAAGGGAGTCCCCACCGGTACGCGTTCATAAAATTCTGTTTCATGAAACACCAATATACAGTGTCTATTACTTAAGTAGATTCATTTAAAAAAACTCATCCAAACACATCATATCTCCCCTTACTCTGCTACTCCATTTCCCTCATCCCCCAATAATTCTTTAAGCTCAAATAATAAGTTGTGGACTACCAAAATAAATTCCATATCCTTTTCAAAAGGCAAACAATTCATGAAATTGTACTAAATTTTAATACTAGATTTTGTTTTTCGAGCTATACTCTAAAACTTTCATTATTCCTCCAGCCTTTTGCCATCATGCTCCAATCCAATCCTAAAATATACTCAAAAAAGTTTATCATCCCTAAAACAGAAACTTGAATCTGATTACATGAATACAATATATTGGTAAAACATTTTAAAGACTGCAAACAGATGAAATACTGAAATGTTCTCAGCCTTCGGAATTTATAGGACACTGGTGCTGAGCAATAGACCACATAATAAAATATGCTAATCCATACACTAGACAGTCAAGGACAAACCAATGGAAAGCTAGACAGACCACACAGAGCATTAAAATCACCTCATTAACCAATGCATCAAAATGTGTCCCAGTATAAGACAGAAAATTTAAGGAACCACGTATTTTTTTTTTTAAACTCTCAGCCTCTAAAAAGTAAGTTCTGATTTTAGCAAGAATGGGAATTCCCACCTTTCAATCTCCCATCAAAACTAGGATTAGTTGCAACTTTAAGACCAGGATGTGGCAAAAGGAAGCAACCAAGATTTGAGAAACAATTGTGAATGTGCTTCCTTACATTCTGTAGCTCTTCATGTTGATTTTGTTTTACCTGAGGGTAGAAGGAGACAGGTGAAGGTGCAAAGAGGAAAAAAAAGTTTTAAAGAAAACATACACCCATACTCACAAGTGTGCACACTTAACTCAGATGCTACTCCAGATGGGTTTTTGACAACAAAAAATTTTACTAAAGACCCATTTCTGACCACTTTGGTAAGATCCCACTTTGTCTTAAAACTTAGAAAAGATGTTTTTTCCCGTGTTAGCTGCCAACGAATGAAAAATACAAATAATTAGGGGCACCTGGGTGGCTCAGTCGTTAAGCGTCTGCCTTCGGCTCAGGTCATGATTCCAGGCCCTGGGATCAAGCCCCGCATCGGGCTCCCTGCTTGGCGGGAAGCCTGCTTCTCCCTCTCCCACTCCCCCTGCTTGTGTTCCCTCTCTCGCTATGTCTCTGTCAAATAAATAAATAAAATCTTTTAAAAAAGAAAAAAAGAAAAAAAGAAAAAAAAGAAAAATACAAATAATTACTCGTAATATCCCACACCAGACTAACAAGGAGTGGTTGTGGTTTAAAAACCAGTAAATAAATTAAGAAATTGCCTTTCAAGTACTTATAACGGCAAAGAGAAAAACAAAGTACTAATTTGCCTACAAATAAAAAGGTCAGCCCCTGAGCAAAATAACAGCTAAACTGGAAAAGATCCAGTGCAGTCCAAAGGACTTTTGAAACTTACTGGAATTTCAGTACTTACCCCAAATAATTATTTATGATTTATGCTAGTTATCAGTGTTTTGGGGAGAGAGACTGCTATTTTCTGGAAGAAAATCTTAAACTCAGATTTTTTTAATAACTACTTATCCCAGTATAACTCACATACGCTTATCCCAGTATAACTTACATACGCTCTCAAGGACGCTTCTCAAACACCATTTTTAAAAAAACATGCACCATTTATAATCAACAAAACCTGGAAACTACCTAAATCTCCATCAAGAATAGAATGAAGAAACTGTTGTCTATTCATACAATGGAATACTGCATAGCAATGAGAATAAATGAATTAAACTACATGCAACAGTATCTCAGAAATACTGAGCAAGAAGCTAGACACAAAAAGGATACATGTTGTATGTGATCCCTTTCATAAAAAGTACACACAAGGCCTGTTAGAGGTCAGGAGAGTAGTGGAGGGTTTAGGGGGTAGCGGATGGAGGTTGGGTACTTCTGGGTGCTATTACATGGCTATGTTCATTTGTATAAATTCATCAAGCTGCACACTTAATGACTTGAGCACTTTCCTGTATCACTTTAGTAAGATAAAAATCTTGTCTTTGAAGTATATAATTCTGAGTTTAGTTAGTATGCCTGATATGCTTTGTGTTCGTTTTTTCTGAAAAAACCAGAAAGATGACTGCAATTATCTCTGACAATAGGGTCTGGAAATGCCTTTCAAATATCCAAGAATGAGGAATTGGTTTTAATCTTCTTTTAGTGATAAGAAAATTATACCCAAGTTTTTGAATGTGGTTGAAAAACTACATGCATCATCCTATAGGCAAAATTTTATTAATCAAAAGAGAGGACCCTACTACTTATGAATTAAGGGATTTTCACATAACTTTTATATATGAGAGTAGATGGGTGTATCTGACCTGAGGGTTTCCCCAAGTATTTCCATGGGAGGGTACGTTTAGGAACAAAGGATCATGTTTGTGAGGTTATTTTCTAGGAATGCTTTAGTGTAGCATGTTGCATGGGCCAGGAATCTGGATATTTGGGTCCTAGTCCCAGCTATCAACAGTTAAGAGACCAAAGGCAAGTCACTTTTCTGGGTTCAGTTACATTATATATTTTAAAAAGAAAGCTGAGTTAGATGATGTTTAAGATCCCTCTTCTATCTCTATAGGCTGTCACTCTAGGAGACAGTATTCTTTGGAGAGAGGGTCTCACATCATGTGTTCAATGTATGCACATTATATTATCCAGTCTGTCCCAAATGTTCGAAAGGTCAGTTGGCCAGAAAGAGATACACATGCAAGTAAATCAAAAAAGTTAGTCTCCTTCAAACTTTTATCCTTTGAATATTGATTTATAGTTGGTTCTAAAGAGAAATACTTGTTCCTTAATTTCTATTCAAGGGCACTGGCCTCTTTGGCAAGAATACAACCAATTTACTTTTCATCAATTCTGTATGGAGCCACCTAGGCTAACTTGGGATGTGCAATTTACGGTGGCGACACTTAAGAGACTGGAAATGTAAGCAGCAGTCCAGACAGCCCGCTCCTTCATCTGGCTTGGTGCTTATGCTCTCCTCACTAGGAAATGGGGGCTTACCTGCAATCTCTTTTCAAGGAATTGTTTTCCACCTTCCAAACCATATGAATGTTCATAAGGATAACTCCAATCCCGAATTAAAAACATTAATGTCTACAGACAGAAAAAAGTAGAAATCATTTCTTACAAAGTTTTATTAAAAAAAAAAAATCACTATTTAACAATCATGCACTCCCTTAAACAATCCTTATCAAAAGTTATAGTAACAAATGGTTAATACTGCTCATAGTTCTAGCAAGGTCCTACTTAAGTCTACAATACTCCCAGCCCCTACACCAAACAATTGCTTCCGTTTGAGAACTTCATGGTATATGAAGAAAGAGTCACCACAGGCAATAATACAGGGTCTTAAAAAAATGAACAAAAGGCGTATCAGGGCATATAGATCATAATTTTAAGTCAAGGTTGTATAACTAAAAGACCAACTAATCTAATTCTAGACTGATTCTCTTCACTCAATTTTTAATTTATATATGCTTAGGTTTCTCAATCTCAGCCTTACTGATATTTTGAACCAGACAATTCTTAGTTGTGCGTGGCTGGATGGTGAACAGCATTTCTGGCCTCCATGCACTACACCAGCAGCATTAACCTCCCTCCAAAACTGTGACAACCAAAAATGTCTCCAGACATTGGCAAATGTCCCAAGTGACAAAATTAACCCAGTTCAGAAAAACTGATGTAGGCCAACTAGAGTGTATTTCAACCATATATACAAAATAAAGCCATAACCTGCCCCATATCTCATAAAAGTGACCACCTGAACCACATAAGACTGAGACAATCGACGTAAACCCACCCATACTAAGAATCACCAGCAAAGCTGTCACACAGAAAGGACTTCACATATTGATGAGCAAACAGGGTGGAGTCATTCTCACCTACTGTAACACATCTGACTAAATAGTCAACTTATAATGCCAACTTATAAATTACACTTACTTTAAAAAAGAAACTATCTGAAATTAGCTTTGCTTTTTTCTTTTAAATTTAAATCTCTGTCATAACAGGACTCCACAGAAGCAAGCAGAGCATATGCTTCTCACACAACTCCACCCAGGTTTATTTCTGACTTAATATTCTGTACCTGGCATTTAAAAGGAATAAAAACATATGGGGATTGAGGGGGTGGGAGGAGGGGAGAGATGTAATAAATTGTGAAACTTTTCTGTATGAAACCAAGAAAGAATAACAGGACTAACCTCAACTTGTAATATACCACCAAGAAACAAAACAAAAAAAAACCCCACTAATATTTTGTAATAGTTTCCTACGTACAAAAGAAATTTACATGACTGTCTCAAGTTGAGGAAATAACATCTAATTAAGAGAAATATTAACCTCTCAATCTAAGTGTTAGCAATCTAACTATATCATTTGTTCTCTTTCCTACTGTTAGCCTACTATTAAGGTGGTAATGACATAAGTTTCAACTCCACTGAATCTGTTGCTAAAAATGAATTTGTTGTAATATCTTCAGACTTAAAAGATAAGGTGGCTTGATGGCTTTTTATACGTTAAGTTTTTAAAAATGATAAAATACTTATTTACCTGAAATGGTTTCTGGTAGATTTCTTCCATTGCAAGTCTGCCGTACTCTGTAAATAACTATTAAAGCAAGTTATTTAAATTAACGCCCCCAAAGAGATTCAAAGAAGACACTGTAAAGCCATTCTATGTCAAATGAGACAGACATCAGAGCCTTTAAAATCATTTGAAAGTCAAGCATTTAATTTTCTAACAGACTGGGTATACCCTAAAATTTCTTCTAGTTAAGAAGTTATGTATCAGTTTAAAACCATATAATACTGAATTTTCTTACACTGTAATAGGCTTCTAGATGGAAAGCCACAATTAAGTAAGAATTATATTTTCCATTCTTTGACACACATTCTTTGAGAAATACATACTTGCAAGTGTTGAAGATCATCTTCTTGAATATTCTGAGACAGATTATATACCTGTTAAAACAAAATTATGTTTTTATTCATTTTTTTAATACCCACCTGTACGTAACTTTACTTGTAGAAATGAAGATTATTTTATATGTCAGCACAAATGAATCACTTAGTCATTAGCTTAAGAAGTGGCACATGAAAAGGATTTTCTCTTTCTTCCTAACAGGATAAAACATTAAGGGGGGAAAAGTGGTGGTAAATTATGTAAAAATCATGAATACATACATAAGCGGTCTAGAAAGTAGCAGACATTTTTAAAAAGTATATTACGTAAAAAGATGTTTTTCTCCTTTTCAAAGTTTTTTTAATGTTATGACATGATCATTTATTTTTAACAGAGTGAAGATTGTTTCCACAATTATTTTTCTAAGTCAATGAACGTGAGGGGCATAGTTCTGCAAAGATTAATATTCCTCCCTGGTATAGAGTGTGTGTGTGTTTGTATATGGACAGATAGGCATAGTTTAGTTACTTGGTGGCTGCCTTGACTCCCTGGTATAATCGGGTGTGTGTGTGTGTGTGTGTAAAAAGGTATAGTTTATAGTTATTTGGTGGTTGCCTTGAGTAGTCTGTGTGGTGTGTGTGTGTGTGTGTGTTTTGGATGGATAGAAAGGTACAGTTTATAGTTATTTGGTGGTTGCCTTGAGTAGTCTGTGTGTGTGTGTTTGGGTGGATGGATAGAAAGGTATAGTTTATAGTTATTTGGTGGCTGCCTCGAGTACCATCAAGTCTACATGGCTTTTTTCTACTTTAAATAAACCATCTGTCTTAATAACTTAAAATGAAAATTTTACCAGCCTATGATAGCTGAAAAAAATAACAGTAGGTGGCACTCTTGCCCTTTCTAGAATGTTTTAGGAGGCTTTCCAGGGCACAGAGCCCAGAGCTGATGGTCTACGTGTTGTCAAGGAAGGGAAACCGGAGAAAAGACTGGAATTGCAAAAGAGGCCCAATCCTTCCGAGTCAGGTTAAAAAGTGACCTAGGCGGCCGCATGGCTAAGTGGGTGTGCGCAGATGTCACCTCTGCTGAGAAATAACTAATGTCTAAGAAAACAGGGTTATTCCAAAGATAGAACAATTTGTTCTAACGGCAAATAAGTGATAATCTAGCTGAATCACTTGGAGGTCAAGAATATAAACAGCCAAAATAGGACAGCAAACCTAAAATGACATTCTCAGCTGACTATTTCTAAACATGGTACTTAAAAAGTAATTAATGACTGAGGTGATTATACTAGAGCTAAACTTAAAATCTGAAAGCATGACCAACCTATTCTTACCCATAGGAGCCTTAGCTTTTAGAAAACAGGTCGAGCTACTTTCACTGTCAGGGCCAGGTTGCAAATGGCAAGAGAAGATTTGTTTATCTTAGATCATTAGTACTTAGCATACTGCCTTTTACTTAATAGATGTTCAACAATTATTTGTTGTAAGAATAAATGACAAGAGGACTTGTCATTGATCTATCAACCAGATAATGTATGTAAGGAAGAGAAATCTAGCCTCAAAGATGAGGAAAAAAGCAATGATGAAAATAATTTTCACCTTCATTATTGATAGTTTACAAAGTATTTTCTTATGCATTATCTCATTTAGATCTTATTTCTGCCTCCACACAACCGTCACACGTAAGATGGGTAAAATCCTCATTTTACAGATTAAGAAAGTGGCACAGTGGCTTTAAGTGGTTGTCCAAAACCAGGTCTCCCATACTATCATAAAGTTGAATAAATAAACAAGAGAACAGCAAGGTACCAATTTCAGGACAGAGAATTCGCTCATTATAATTTACGGCAAGCCACGAAGGCAGCTTATCCGAAGCACACGATGACTGGCTTCTGCTTGCCTCATGCCTCAAGGGAACGGCAGCAGTGCCACCTTGCAAGATCAGAGGGAAAAGGTAGAATGAAATGGAGAAAAGATACTGGAAGGGTCCCCAAAGCATCACTCAACTGGTAGTCCAGAGCTCCCCAGCCCTACAAAAAACAAAAGCCAAGCTGAAAAGTACTCCTTTTTTATCTCATAATAATATCCCAATTCCTTTCCATTCTGACAGCTAGATACTTCAAATTGAGGAAGGAAGGAAATGGACCTTGTATCAAGACTGGACATATGTTCCAGATATTACCAGAAAGCAATACAAAAATTCCAAGACACTGTGACAGTTATCACCTATGATCTACTATCAATAAGAAACATCATCTCAGAAGGAGCACATACTTCTACTATTCACATATATACTTCTGGGTACATCATCCCCAGCTAGCACTAACCAACACACTCAATAAATTCTTCAGCCAGAGAAGCATCAACCACAGATGATCTCAGGAAAAAGAAAGTAAAGAGATACAAAATGACATGTGGTGGTTTAATTCAGTCTATCAGCCTAAATTATACAGAAAAGAAATGGACTAGCTTGAAGTGATTAGAACTTGATATAATACCAAACACAATTAGAGTACAAAGTTAAGTGAAAAACAGAAGGGATTTTACTAAACAGTTCCTTTAAGTCCTTAGTGTATTACAGAAATAGCACATACATTTCTTAAGTTAAATATGAATTAATTCTTCCACCTCTACCACCATTAGTTCAAATAATAAAGTACTAGATGTCATACATATCAAGTAGAAAACTAAGTTTAATTACTTTAAAAACTAAGTTTAATTTTTCTTTATTGGTTTAACCAAAACATAAAAGACCTACTCTACACCTTAATATATCTGGGAACCGTATGACTGAATTCAATTAAAGATGACATGCAATATCTTTTCCTTTAAAAAAAAAAGAAAAAAAGCACAGGGGTGCTCAGTGAGTTAAGCCTCCAACTCTTCACGTCAGCTCGGGTCATGGATCCTGGGGTTATGAGATCAAGCCCCATGTCGGGCTCTGTGCTCAGCGCAGTCTGCTTGAGATTCTGTCTCTCCCCCTGCCCCTCCCCGCTTTCATGTGCTTTCTCTCTTGCTTTCAAATAAATGAACAAATCTTAAAAAAAAAAAAAAAAAAAAGTATAGGTGCTATAATGAAAAACCAAAGGGATTGGCTATTGGTTTATTACTGAAGTATGAAATTTCACATTGTGAACCAGAAAAGCATGGAAATATAAATGACCAATAAGAAATGTAAATAACTCTAATTTTAATCTTTTTTCTTTAATCAAAAGACTTTTGTTTTCAATGTGCATCTTTTTTTTTTTTTAAAGATTTGACAGAGAGAGACACAGCGAGAGAGGGAACAGAAGAAGGGGGAGTGGGAGGAGGAGAACCAGGCTTCCCGCTGAGCAGGGAGCCCGACGCGGGGCTGGATCCCAGGACCCTGGGATCATGACCTGAGCTGAAGGCAGACGCTTAATGACTGAGCCACCCAGGCACCCCTTCTTTTTCTTTTTCAAATTTTTATTTAAATTCTAGTAAGTTAACATACAGTATAATATTGATTTCAAAAGAATTTAGTGATTCATCATTTATATGTAACACCCAGTGCTCAACAAGTGCCCTCCTTAATCTCCATCACCTATTTAGCCCATCCCCCACCCCCTCCCCTCCAGCAACCCTCAGTTTGTTTTCTATAGTTGAGTCTTTTACCATTGTTTGCTTCCTTCCCCTCCCTTTACCCTATGTGACCTGTTTTGTTTTCAAAAAGCATTTTAAGAAAGAGCAAAGGTATTAGGATTATCTGAACTGATCAGACCACAGCATTTCATGTCTCACCTGGACAGAGCTAGTCATGGTGCTCAGAGCGAACACCGTTGCACAGTCTTTGATAGTTGACTGACTATCAAAGGCACCCTGGGTATCCATTAGCAGCACAGCCACCTAGGAATTTAAAAGTTTAAAATATTAAGTAAAATATTCACCAATAGTGACTATTAAAACAAAATTTAAAATGATAAATGTCAAAATCAGTAACTAAGTCAAGAAAAGTACTCTAAGCTAAATATCTCACACATTTTGACATAATAACCCATATATGTTATGTTGAAGTTATCAGACATTAATAGTTCTGTGCTATTTTGCTCTTTAATACCAGGAAATAGCTCAAAAAAGAATATGGAAGAAAAAAAAAACAGTAAGAAAGTATAAACAGAATTTTACTTTCGTTCCATTAGGTCTGTCGATTACAAATACTTCATTCCAGACTTGTATGCCTGTTGTTTCTCTTTCACAACCACCTCGCCATGTAAAGCCAGTCAATGGTTCATTGTTTCCACCAATCCAACTTTGGGAATCCTGTCAAAGTCAAGCATAAATGTAAAATAAAACAAAAAATTAAGAACTAAGGAGAAGTGTAAGAAATCACCCATTCTTTATTTTACAGGTGAGGCAGGTAAGTCCAGCAAGATAAAATACATGGTAACATTACACAAATAGTTACAAAAGCAATCCCAAGTCCCATCTGAGGTGCTTTGCCTTAGAGCTGCAGTCTCCTACAAACCGAACCTTCTCAAATCTCACATTTTTTACTCTTCAGGCTTCTAGATAGGTGAGGTCATACCCACTCCCATTTTGAAGATTTCCTATGTTTAAAAATCCTAAAAAGTAGATACCAGCTATTATGACATCTCCTCGTACAGATAAGCAAAACGAAGTTCCAGAAAGAATGGCTGTCAGAAAAGCAATGCTCTCTTAGAATAGCTTATACTAAAATGTTTTCACACTGCCTTAATTTTCTCTTTAAAAAATATCAAGTTTAAAAATAACCACAACACTTGCTTGGAACCTGATTCAAATAATCCAATTAGTTAAAAAAAAAAAAAAAAAAAGGCTTTTTTTCAAAACCAAAAGGGAAATCTGAACCCAGACATGGTATTTTACTAGGCAGTACTAAATCACAGTAAAAATGATTGCTTGGTGTGATAACAGTATTGTGGGTAATACTAACAATAACAGAGTTCTTAACTGTTAAATAGTCAAGTATTTACGGTGAAAAAATAAACCTGGCATATGCTTTAAAATATTCCAGCAAAAAATAAAAGGGCAGGGAGGTATACAGATGAAACAAGACCAACAAAATGTTGATACATATATTGGGGTTCATCATACTATCCCATCTTTGGGTAAGTTAAAATTTCCATAATAAAATGTTCTAACTAAAACCACAGGGCCGGTGGGAATGTAAGCTGGTGCAGCCACTCTGGAAAACAGTATGGAGGTTCCTCAAAAAGTTGAAAACAGAGCTATCCTACGACCCAGCAATTACACTACTGGGTATTTACCCCAAAGATACAAACATAGTGAACCGAAGGGGCACGTGCACCCCAATGTTTATAGCAGCAATGTCCACAATAGCCAAACTATGGAAAGAGCCTAGATGTCCATCAACAGATGAATGGATAAAGATGTGGTGTATATATATATATAATAGAACATTATGCAGCCATCAAAAAAATGAAACCGTGCCATTTGCAATGACATGGATGGAACTAGAGGGTATTATATGCTAAGCGAATAAGTCAATCAGAGAAAGACAATTATCATTGGATCTCACTGATATGAGGAATTTGAGAAACAAGACAGAAAATCACAGGGGAAGGGAGGGGAAAATGAAACAAGACGAAACCGGAGGGGGAGACAAACCGTAAGAGACTCTTCATCTCAGGAAACAAACTGAGGTTTGCTGGAGTGGAGGGGGGTGGGAGGGATGGGGTGGCTGGGTGATGGGACACTGGGGAGGGTAAGTACTATGGTGAGCGCTGTGAATTGTGTAAGACTGACGAATCACAGACATGTACCCTGAAACAATACATTATGTTAATAAAATAAATAAATAAATAAATAAAACCACAGGGCCAAATAGTTATAATTAAATATTGTAAAATAATATAAAAGTTAATATACCATAAGATAATTTATCTGGAAAGTTAATTCTAGGACATAATGTGTAAGTTTGACAGATATCAAGACCCCTATACTTTAGCCTACATACCCTTTACTCAAAGTACCCCACAGGAAAAATTCCTTTGTTTCAGAAATACTTCTAATAAGCTTAGACACATAGTCCAAAACAGATAACAAAGCTCACATTATGAGTAAAGATGTTTAAGGTAGGCTCAATGAGGGAATGAAGCAATTTGTGAAAAGCAGATTGAAGGTGGAAAAAAAGTGGATACCTAATGTGAAGATCAGCCTTAAACTTCAAACCATCTATAATGATTATTATTCCACAAAACTCCCATCCCCCGTAGGTTACCAATCTTATCAATTACAAAATTCTCTTGCACTCTTCTTCACCTTTCAGAACCTTCCAACTTAAGGCCCCCTCATCTCTCTACTGGTGACAAAGCTGCCTCATGGCACGACTCCATTCACACTATATACTAAGGATTGTGCTTCAGGAGGGACCCTTCACAGTGATTAGAGGAATAATGGTACCCCCTAAACAAGCACAATGGTGGTCTTGCCCCGGACTATATTTTGGATGCTCCAAAAAGGTCTTCCTGCACCTCTGTGCTATACTCTCCAACCCATCCTCCCATAGTCACTTAATTTTCTCAACAAGAAATGGAATCATGCTACTGTCCTAAAAGTCATCTGTGGGGGCGCCTAGATAGCTCAGTCAGTTAAGCACCAGACTCTTGGTTTCAACCCAGGTCATGATCTCATGGGTGGTGAGATCGAGCCCTGAGTCAGGCTCCGCGCTCAGCAGGTAGTCTTCTTGAAGATTCTCTCCGTCTGCCCCTCTCTCTCTCAAATAAATAAATAAAACCTTAAAAAAAAGTCACCTGCAGTTCTCCATTTACCTACAGAACCATCTAGAATCTGTTGCATACAACCCACCTTCAATTTACTTTTCCTACCTCTGCTCCTGGTATACCGTATAGTACCCCCAGCACACCACACACACACACTCTTCCTGTTTCTACCATACCAAAAGGGTCACTATTCCAAGTATGTATGTTGTTTAGCATATCTATACCTTTGTTCCTTCCACCTGTTCTCTGCCTGGACTGGGCCAGCACTCAAGAAACTCCAAGTTTTCCGAACTCCTAAAAAATACTGTTGACACTACAGGTGGTTATCCTTACACCTGCATTTGCACTGCATTTCTTGTGTAAGTCTTGAAAGCACACACTATAAATTCCACCTGTTTACCAAACTGCTCCTACCAAAGTGTCTTACCCCATTTTAGGCTCTCACATGTGGCTTCTCATTCCCCTAACAATGCCAAAGCGGTACTTAATAAATTGATTACTTTTAAAAGGTCCAACCTATACAAATAACTTAAAAGAATCTACCCTGTTAGAGAAATCGATTTTTCTTCTATATTTTACTTATTTGTCTTATTTCTCTATCTCCTCTAAGAAAATATAAGTTCCATAAGGAAGGAAGTTTTGTCTGTTTTTTATTTTTTCCTCAAAACATAGAACAGTATTCCAGGACATAGAATAATGCCTGGCCTGTAGTAGGCACTCAAAATATTTGTTCAATAAATGAACACATAAAAAATTTTAATTACTATGTGGAAAACCCAAAAGACTCCACCCCAAAACTGCTAGAACTCATACAGGAATTCAGTAAAGTGGCAGGATATAAAATCAATGCACAGAAGTCAGTGGCATTCCTATACACCACCACCAAGACAGAAGAAAGAGAAATTAAGGAGTCAATCCCATTTACAATTGCACCCAAAACCATAAGATACCTAGGAATAAATCTAACCAAAGAGACAAAGGATCTGTACTCAGAAAACTATAAAATACTCATGAAAGAAATTGAGGAAGACACAAAGAAATGGAAAAACGTTCCATGCTCATGGATTGGAAGAACAAATATTGTGAAGATGTCAATGCTACCTAGAGCAATCTACACATTCAATGCAATCCCCATCAAAATACCATCCACTTTTTTCAAAGAAATGGAACAAATAATCCTAAAATTTGTATGGAACCAGAAAAGACCCCGCATAGCCAGAGGAATATTGAAAAAGAAAAGCAAAGCCGGTGGCATCACAATTCCGGACTTCAAGCTCTATTACAAAGCTGTCATCATCAAGACAGCATGGTACTGGCACAAAAACAGACACATAGATCAATGGAACAGAATAGAGAGCCCAGAAATGGACCCTCAACTCTATGGTCAACTAATCTTCGACAAAGCAGGAAAGAATGTCCAATGGAACAAAGACAGTCTCTTCAACAAATGGTGTTGGGAAAATTGGATAGACACATGCAGAAGAATGAAACTCGACCACTTCCTTACACCACACACAAAAATAGACTCCAAATGGTTGAAAGACCTCAATGTGAGACAGGAGTCCATCAAAATCCTAAAGGAGAACACAGGCAACAACCTCTTTGACCTCAGCCGCAGCAACTTCTTCCTAGAAACATCGCCAAAGGCAAGGGAAGCAAGGGCAAAAATGAACTATTGGGACTTCATCAAGATAAAAAGCTTTTGCAAAGCAAAGGAAACAGTTAACAAAACCAAAAGACAACCGACAGAATGGGAGAAGATATTTGCAAATGACATATCAGATAAAGGGCTAGTATCCAAAATCTATAAAGAACTCATCAAACTCAACACCCAAAGAACAAAGAATCCAATCAAGAAATGGGCAGAAGACATGAACAGACATTTTTCCAAAGAAGACATCCAAATGGCCAACAGACACATGAAAAAGTGCTCAATATCGCTCCGCATCAGGGAAATCCAAATCAAAACCTCAATGAGATACCACCTCACACCAGTCAGAATGGCTAAAATTAACAAGTCAGGAAACGACAGATGTTGGCGGGGATGCGGAGAAAGGGGAACCCTCCTACACTGTTGGTGGGAATGCAAACTGGTGCAGCCACTCTGGAAAACTGTATGGAGGTTCCTCAAAAAGTTGAAAATAGAGCTACCATATGATCCAGCAATTGCACTACTGGGTATTTACCCCAAAGATACAAAAGTAGGGATCCGAAGGGGTACGTGCACCCCGATGTTTATAGCAGCAATGTCCACAATAGCCAAACTGTGGAAAGAGCCAAGATGTCCATCGACAGATGAATGGATAAAGAAGATGTGGTATATATATACAATGGAATATTATGCAGCCATCAAAAGGAATGAGATCTTGCCATTTGCAACGACATGGATGGAACTGGAGGGTATTATGTTGAGTGAAATAAGTCAAACAGAGAAAGACATGTATCATATGATCTCACTGATATGAGGAATTCTTAATCGCAGGAAACAAACTGAGTGTTGTTGGAGTGGGGGGTGGGGTGGGAGGGATGGGGGGACTGGGTGATAGACACTGGGGAGGGTATGTGCTCTGGTAAGCGCTGTGAATTGTGCAAGACTGTTGAATCTCAGATCTGTACCTCTGAAACAAATAATGCAATATATGTTAAGAAACAAAAAAAAAGAAGAAGAAGAAGAAGGTAGCGGGAGGGGAAGAATGAAGCGGGGGAAATCGGAGGGGTAGACGAACCATGAGAGACGATGGACTCTGAAAAACAAACAGGGTTCTAGAGGGGAGGGGGGTGGGAGGATGGGTTAGCCTGGTGGTGGGTATTGAGGAGGGCACATTCTGCATGGAGCACTGGGTGTTGTGCACAAACAATGAATCATGGAACACTTCATCTAAAACTAATGTTGCAATGTATGGGGATTAACATAAGAATAAAAAAAAAAAGTAAAAAAAAAAAGTTAAAAAAAAATTTTTAATTACTAAGCTTTAATGTATCATTTCCTTTTGAGCATGCTTAAGAGATACGGAAGAAATATGTCCCTTTTATTATTCCTAAAAACAATTACACAGACAAAACAGTAAAAATAAATTTTAAAAATGTATGACCGAAATCACAGGCTAACACGTTTGTTAAATTTACCCTCTCAAAAATTTTAAAAAGAACTGATGCCTCAAAAAAAATAATAATAATTTTTTAAAAAATCTATTGACTATATATCATCTTTTCTTGGTTTACCCTGTTAACAGAATGTTTAAAAACCAGTAAACTGATTAGTCAATAAAAGGATGAAAGAGGAGCTCAGTCAGTTGGGGGTCTGACTCTTGGTTTGGCACAGGTCATGATCTCATGGGTCATGAGATCCAGCCCCAAGTCAGGCTCCTGCAGGGACCCTGCATAAGATTCTCTCCCTCTGCCCCTCCCCCCACTCGTGTGCATTCTCTCTCTTTCTAAAATAAATAAATCTTTTTTAAAGAAAAAAAGGATGACACGTAAAACTTGAAGTTAAGAAGTCTATCACTGGGGGTGCCTGGGTGGCTCAGTCGTTGAGCGTCTGCCTTTGGCTCGGGTCATGATCCCAGGGTCCTGGGATCGAGCCCCACATTGGGCTCCCTGCTTGGCGGGAAGCCTGCTTCTCCCTCTCCCACTCCCCCTGCTTGTGTTTCCTCTCTAGCTGTCTCTCTCTCTGTCAAATAAATAAATAAAATCTTTAAAAAAAAAAAAAAAAGACGTCTATCACTGTATCATAAAGAATACTGGTAAGTTCCATAAAATACATTTACACATTCACTCAGCAAGTATTCACTGAACCCTTACCACGTGCCAGCTACTGCTCTAGGTCCTAGGGCTACAGCAGTGCACAAGAACATATATTCCTGCCCTCCAAGGAGCATTCTAGTGAATTCTAGAAGCAGCCTCACTGAAAATAGGTACTATTTGTCATAAGTTACTAAAAACAAATCTTAAGATAACTTGAAAAACAGTAAACTAGTACCATTCACTACTGTGGAGACAAAAAAAAAAGCCTTAAAACTCAAGATTCCAAAAATAATCTTAGTCCTCCAGTAAAATAAAAAGAGAAGATCTTTTAGAATGAATCTTAATGGTAAAAGGTAATCTGAAAACACCCGAAGTTTAAATATAGTCAAATACTATAGTGAATAAACATAAGCCCTTGCCAAAAAGACTTACCAATGTAATATAATTATCAACAATAAAGAAACCCTACCTACTCTAAATAGTAAGAAACAAATTCTTATTTCACCGTAGGAAAGATAACATGCCCTAGCAACAAAGTGAAACAACAGCAGGTAAACTTTAAACAAAGAGTTGGTGATCCAGCCAGGTCTGTATGTGTCAGAATACACACAACTTCCTGTTTGCAGGCCTACACACTCCAACTGGGCAGGCTGGAAGAATAAAGGCCATAATAACTTACCAGAGCTGTGAAGAAAAATGACAAAAGGGATAAAATTAAAGATTTAAGTAACACAATAAAAGAGGAGATCCTTCTTAGTTGAGAGACATTCCCCACAAACGCACCATGGATAAAAATCTTAACCTTACAAATCTACTAGGAGGTAGGTTATAAACAATCAACACCCAAATTGTAGATAGAACAATATACACATTCTGACCACCAAGCATCATTTAGTGTTTTCATTTGAATATGTAAGAATACCCTGAAAGTCCTAGAACAAATGAAGAAACATTAGAGTCTTAAAACAGTTTAAAATTGTCTAACATCTTACCTAACCAACCCCATGTCCAACTCCTCTCTTTTGGGGCTAGACAAATAGATAACATTATGACTGACCCAAGTCACAAGCTGGACAAAGAGACAAAGGACAACTCTTATCAACTTAGGTACACACTCAACAAGAATTAAAATAAAAAATCTGGTTATAAAGATGTCCTTGACTTTGAAGACATTATGCTAAGTGAAATAAGCCAGTCACAAAATAACAATACCTTATGATTCTACTTATACAAAGTACTTAGAGTACTTAAACTCACGGAGACAGAGGAGAATGGTGGTTACCAGGCACTGAGGGGGAGGGGGCAAACGGGAGTTTTACGGGTACAGTTTTGGTTTGGGAAGGTGAAAAAGTTCTGGAGACATTAAAAGAAAGGAAAGCTATGGACCCATATATCTCATGAACATAGATGCAAAAACATTCAACAAAATGTTAGCAAATTAAGCCCAACAACGTATATTAAAACATTATACACCACAGCTAAATGGGATTTATTCCAGGGATGCAAGGACTCAATATTTTAAAAATATTAATAACATAATCATATCAACAAGCTAAGAAAAACCACATGATCATATCAACAGATACACAGAAAATGCACCTGACAAAATCCAACATCCATTCATGATTAAAAAACAAAACAAAACCTCCCAACAGACTTAGAAAGGAACTTCCTGAACTTGATTTAAAAAAAAAAAGTGCAAAAAATCCTACAGCTAAAATCATACATAATGGTGAGAACTTCGATGGTTCCTCCTTAAAGATTAAGAAAACAATAAGGATATCCACTCTTACCACTTGTACTCAACATTGTACTAGAGATTCTAGCCAGGACAGTTACCAAGAAAGAGAGGTAAGAGGTACTTCAGACTGGAAAGGAAGTAAAGTATCTCTACTTACAGATGACATGATCTGGTATATAGAAAACTTTAAAGAGTATACTAAAAAACTACTGGAACTAATGAAGGAATTGAGCAAGGTTGCAGGATACAAGATCAATATACAAAAATCAACTGTACTTCTGTAAGCTTGCAATGAACAATCTGAAAATGAAATTAAGAAAACAATTCCAATACGTACCATAATAGCATTAAAAAAGGAATAAATTAACAAAAGTAAAACATACTCTGCAAACCATAAAACATTTTTGAAAGAAATTAAAGATCTAAATAAATGGAAAAACATCCCATGTTCATGAATTGGAACACTTTATATTAAGACGGCAATACTCCTCAAGTTGATCTCTCATAGTCAACCCAATTACCAACAGAATTCCAGCTAACCTCCCATAGAAACTGACAGGCTAAGTCTAAAATTCATACAGAATTGCATGGGACCTAGAATAATCATCTTTCTTTATTATTTTTATTTTTTTAGAACAGACAATCTTAAAAAAGAACAAAATAAGAGGACTCTCACTTCTTGATTTGAAAACTTACCAAAGAGCAACAGTAATCAGGACAGTCTGGTCCTGGCATTAATAGACATATAGACCAATGAAATAAAATTGAGAGTCCAAAAATAAATTCATGTCTATGATCAACTAATTTTCAACAAAAAAAGTGCCAAGACCATTCAATGGACAAAGCATAGCCTTTCCAACAAATAGTGCTAGGACAACTGGATAGGCACATACAAAAGAACTGAAGCTAGACCCTTACCTATTTCATTATTATTATTATTATTATATACCCTTGTATTATAATTAGTGAAATATTATGTATTAATATATATTCATATAATTATAGCATTATTCATAAGCCAAAAGGTGGAAACCCAAATGTCCATTAACTGGTAAAATGGGTAAATAAAATGTGGTATATCTATACAATCGAATATTATTCAGTCTTAAAAAGGAATGAAGCACTGATAATGCTACAACATAAATGAACCTTTCAATATTATGCTGGGGCACCTGGGTGGCACAGTTGGTTAAGCGTCTGCCTTCAGCTCAGGTCATGATCTCAGGATCCTGGGATCAAGACCAGTGTCAGGCTCCCTGCTCAGTGGAGAGTCTGCTTCTCCCTCTCCTCCTGCCCCTCAACCCCCACTCGTGCTCTCTCTTAAATAAATCTTAAAAAAAAAAAAAAAAAAAAAAATTATGCTAAGTGAAAGAAGCCAGTCACCAAAAGACCATATATTATATGATTTCATTTATGTGTATGTCCAGAATAGGCAAATGTATAGAGACAGAAAACAAATGGATAGTTCCTTAGGGCCAGAAGTTTGGGGCTGGGGAAGGAGGAGTGATAAAGGGTACAGGATTTCATTTTTCTCATTTTGAGGTGATAAAAATGTTCTGAAATTGTGGTGACAGTTGTACAACTCTGTGAATATACTAAAACCCATGAAACTGTGCAGTTTAAGTGGATTTATTATATGGTATGTAAATTATATCTCAATAAAGCTGTTAAAAGAGGGGCGCCTGGGTGGTTCAGTCGTTAAGCGTCCGCCTTTGGCTCAGGTCGTGATCCCAGGGTCCTGGGATTGAGCCCTGCATCGGGCTCCCTGCTCGGCGGGAACCCTGCTTCTCCCTCTCCCACTCCCCCTGCTTGTGTTCCCTCTCTCGCTGTCTCTCTGTCAAATAAATAAATAAAATCTTTGGGGGGAAAAAAAAAGCTGTTAAAAGAAAAACCAAAAATCAAATACACTTAGTATACAAGCTTAACAAAGACTCAGTCATACAAAATCCATCCCATAATACTACAGAAGTCTAGGAGGAAAAGGCGTGTCCACTGGAGGTTCTGCTATATATCCATGTACTAGTGCAATATGTCATAAATCCTATGGCTTGAACATTAAGATTTTTTTTATTTTATTTATTTATTTATTTATTTATTTATTTTTTAAGATTTTATTTATTTATTTGAGAGAGAGAATGAGAGACAGCACGAGAGGGAAGAGGGCAGAGGGCAGAGGGAGAAGCAGACCCCCTGCCAAGCAGGGAGCCCGATGCGGGACTCGATCCCGGGACTCCAGGATCATGACCTGAGCCGAAGGCAGTCGCTTAACCAACTGAGCCACCCAGGCGCCCCAAGATTTTTTTTATTTTTAAGTAATCTCTACACCCAACACGGGGCTCGAACTTACAACCTCAAGATCAAGAGTCTCATGCTCTACTGAATAGCCAGCCAGGCACCCCTAAACTTGCTTTAAAAAAGAAAAAAAAAAGATTGATTTATTTGAGAGAGAGAGAGTGTGTGTGTGTACACGAGCAAGGAGGGGCAGAGAAAGAGAGACTCAAGCAGATGCCCCACTGAGCAGGGAGCACAACACTGGGCTCAATCCCAGGCCTCTGAGACAATGACCCCAGCTGACATCAAGAGTCAGACGTTTGACCAACTGAGCCACCCAGGCGCCCCTCAACTTGCTTTTTGATGAAAGGATTATGGTGAACATCACCAAGTATCTATAGGAAATGCAACCTATTAGTTATTTAAAAATATGTGTAAGAAAATGTTTCAAACAGTGAGAACAAAACATTGCTCAACTAAAGCTTGTAAGTTAAAACAGCAAAATTGTCTGGCAGTATGAGGGAAAGAGGCAGGGAGTTAATTACTTTTAAAAAGTATTCTTCAAAAACAGTTACTATTAATATAAAAGGAACTTAAATTATACAAGACTGTTTAACCCCCTAAATGTCTTAAAGCTGTGTTTGAGTCATCAGTATTTACATTAACAGTCTATTACTTAAGATATCCTTCAATAAATAACCTAAATGAAATCAAGTACTTTAGAAATAGTAAATTTTAACGTAAAAGGAACACAGACTTCAGAATGGAAAAAGATCTGTTGGAACAAATAATTTATGTTCTCTCAAGTCCAAATATATGATGATGTAGGTACCATAATTTTGATGATAATACATAACAGGCAGTACATACATTCGGGGCTTAAAGCTAGAGAAGTGTTTTCAAAGACTACAAATGACAGCACATTTTTCAGGGAATAGATTCAGGAATACAACCGAGAAAGTCTCTCCCAAAACACTGCTGTAAGGACTTGGAACAATATATTGTAGACTCCTCCATCTCATCTGCTTCTGATTCCTCTAGCTTTGGCAACATTTGGTGAAGTTTTTCTAACTAAAATTACTCACACTAATTTTAAAACTGCATATCAGAGAACAGAAGATTAGTTTCAACACAGCAATCAAAATCTAGGAGGAAAAAAAGTCAATGTGCTAATGGAAAAAAGGTAGTTCAGAGTTCACATAACCTCTATACCCAACCCCTTAGCTTATATTCAGGGATAAAAATAAGCCCACCAATTTTTGTTTTCCTTTTTGGAATTCTGATCAACTTTTGCTGGCTTCTTGCATATGCAAAAATAGTAACAATATAAAATTTAAAATTTCAGCAGCTTATTACATAAGTTACACACAGTGCTTCACTTGTAGTAAGTGAAATACACAAAAGCTAATTCAGTTAAAGTAATAATTAAATGAATAAGCTAAATATCTACATTAAATGTGGCAACAGTTTTATAAGCACGAACCTGTATAGAGTAAGATGATGGCTTAGAACTTACAAAATGCCTACCTATCAGAACAGCTAAAATTAAAAAGACTGACAATACTGTTCATCAGATGTGTAAAGAATTTAAGTCTCTTACATTGCTCATGGAAGTACAAATTGGTAAAGCCACTTTGGAAAAAATTTTGGCAGTCCCTACTACAGTTGAATGGGCATTACGGACCTAGCAATTCTGCTCCTGGGAATATACCCAACAGAAATAAGTACTTATGTTGCCAAGACTTGTAAAAGAATGTTCATGGTAGCTTTATTCATAATAGACAAAAATTACAAATAACCCATGTCTATCAAAAGAAGGAATAAGAAAATTGTGATATCTTCATCCAATGAAATACCACTCAGCAATAACAAACAATTACTGATGCATTAATAACATGAAGAAATCTTAGACTCAATGTTGAGCGAACGAAACTAGACACAAGAATGCATACTTTATGATTACATTTACGTAAAGTTCAAGAGTAGACAAAACTAATCTACTGTGATTTAAGTCAAGATGATGATGGACTCTCAATGTTAAAGACAGTAATACCCAGGGGCACCTGGGTGGCTCAGTCGGTTGAGCGTCTGCCTTCGGCTCAGGTCATGATCCCAGGGTCCTGGGATCGAGCCCGCATGGGGCTCCCCGCTCGGCGGGAGGCCTGCTTCTCCCTCTCCCTTGGCCCCTCCCCCGTTCGTGGTCTCTCTCTCTCTTTCTCTGTCAAAAAAAAAAAAAAAAAGATAGTAATACCTGGCAGGGGAAATGAGAGAGCCTTCTACAATATGGAGGTGTTCTCTTTCTTGATCTGAATGGCAATGGTTACAGAAGTATAGGCACATAAAAATTCACCGGCTAGACTAAGGTTTATGCACTTCATTGTACGTAAGTTGTACCACAAAAAAGGAAGTAATAAAATGACCCTAGGAAGAAACTTTTAAAAAAATACCATTCTTCCTCTAAATACATTTCTTAGAAAAGAACATGAAAAAAACAAATTTTTCTTCATGCATTCACACATTTCCCCCAAGTCTCACATCTCAGATATTGTCAGCCTTAGGAAAAAAAGGTGAAATCAAGTTCAACATCCCTCATGGCCAATGCAGAGATATTTATGCTTTTGGCAAATTGTAGGTAGCGGCACAGATGATCCTCAGAGATAATTCTTACTCCTGATCTCTGGAAGCCATTCGGGGAGCAACTCTTTAAAAAGTAAAAAATAGGGCGCCTGGGTGGCTCAGTTGGTTAAGCGACTACCTTTGGCTCAGGTCATGATCCTGGAGTCCCAGGATCGAGTCCCGCATCGGGCTCCCTGCTCAGCGGGGGGTCTGCTTCTCCCTCTGACCCTCTTCCCTCTCGTGCTCTCTGTCTCTCATTCTCTCTCTCAAATAAATAAAATCTTTAAAAAAAATAAAAATAAAAATAAAAACTACATATAGTTTCCCTTAAAATGCCTTTAGCAATTATGTTATAAATGGAGTCAAAACTCTTTACTCATTAAGCATAGATACCAGTGGGCAGCAAAAAAGTTAGCAGGCATGCACTCCTGTCTACCTCAACTACTGAAGTAAACATGGAAAAGAGACCGTTTACAAAAGAATAGTTCACTGTACGTATGGAAAAGGACCAAACATCATTTTATATAGTGGTTTTAAGAATAAAGACTTTGGAATCAAATTCCCTGGTCTGGATCTCACCCTTGCCATGTCCTTTGAGCCTCATTTCCTCAACTATCAAGCTGAAATACTAATAAGACTGCATAGGGTTAATGTGAATACTGAGTGAGATAGTACTCAGTAATCAGCATACCTAGAATTCAGTAAAGATTCAAAAACTGTTATCTTAAAAGATAATCTATACTTCCTCATGGAAGAATACATCATCTATGAGATGCTTTTGCCAAAAAGTCAAACGTGAGTCTGATCAAGTCCTTAGCTTTAACTAACATTCATAGGACAAAGGAACATGTAAAACTATACAAATGGAATAAAAATCAGCAGATCCGGACTGAGGAAACTCTGTTAAGACCAACAACCAGTTTCTTCAACAAATAAATGGCCAAGAAAAAGAGATGGAGGGAAGCCTAAAAAGAGTTTAAACACTTTAAAGGCCACCAATCACAATGTGGAACTCATTTGGTTCGATCTTGACTCAAACAGTTAAAAATTGGGCGCCTGGGTGGCTCAGTTGGTTAAGCGACTGCCTTCAGCTCAGGTCATGATCCCAGGGTCCTGGGATCGAGTCCCGCATCGGGCTCCCTGCTCTGCAGGGAGCCTGCTTCTCCCTCTCCCACTCCCCCTGCTTGTGTTCCCTCTCTCGCTGTGTCTCTCTCTGTCAAATAAATAAATAAAAATCTTAAAAAAAAAAAAAAAAAACAGTTAAAAATTTAAAAATGTAAATATCTGAGTCAACTGGAAAGTTGATCCCTTATATTACTTAAGGAATTATTTATGTATGATATTACTGTAATGTCCAAAGACCCTTTATCTTTAAAGAGATATATACTGAAATATTGACAAATGAAATCATGTATCTGGATATACTTCAAAACAACACATAAGGTATGGAATAAGTTGGGGTATAGATGAAATGAGATTGAGTTGATAACTGTAAATACATGAGGATGCATTATACTGTTATCCACTTTTACATGTGTTAAAAATTCTTCATAATGAAGTTTTTTAAAAAATAGGGAATGATATAAAACTGCAACCAACTCCATACAGAATTAAGATTCTATCTAGAAGAGTTAAGTAACAGCTCTCACCATTGCTTAGTGTTCAATATGTCCCAAGTATTAAGTTTTACATAATTTAATTCTAAATTAAGTTTTGACCTTCCTAAACCGATTCCTGAAACTGAAATTACTTTTACATGATAATTTTTGAACAGCATTTTTGTAATAATTCCTATTATCATAGGAGTAATCTACTTTGGAAGCATGGGATTCACAAAAATCAGCTTACTAAAACTTGTAAGATCAAAGCAAATATCTCCTGACAGTTAATGAATAAATAAAATATGGTATAATCATGTAGCAGATACCAAAGTAACAAAAATAATGATCACTACATGCAAAAACATGGGCACATTTCATAGATAACTTTAAAAAAATAAACCAAACACAAACTCTCATGGCATGTTTTCATTCATGTAAAGTTCAGAAATTGGAAAACCAGTCTGTGGTACAAGAGTTGAGTATAGCAGTTACCTTTGGGGTAGATATTAACTGGGGGTGGATATTAACTGGGGGGTATATATTAACTGGAAGGGATATAACATGGTGGGGGGTGAGGTTCTATATCTTCATCTGGGTAGTGGTAATATGGGTGTGTGTGTGTGTGTGTGTATACATGTAAAATTTCAGCAAGCTATACACTTAAGATTTGGGTACTTTCCTGTATATAAATTATACCTCAGGGAAAAAAAAGTCAAAAAAAGAAAAAATATATTTATCTGAACTATACCCTCAACAACCAAATCAGCATTAGAAAGGGAAAAGTATAAAATACTTAAGAGTATACACATATATTCTGCAGGGAAAAGTCATCCTCTCTCCCACCATTTTACCTACTCTGTCTCTCATTACAGATTTTTATCTCCTTGTATAACTCCCTACTTTTACAAATGAAATAATGATTTTTTTTTTAAATACTGACATAACAGACCTAACAGTTCTCACATAAATTTTTATGATTATTTCATTTATAGCTTTTTGAGAATGACTTTTACAAGTAATAAATATTCTACTTACAAATTATTAAGTTCACCAACAATACTTGAATTTCTGTGGTATTCCTCATATATGGCATTCAGTGAATGTCATAAGTGATATGCTTGTAAGTTCAAAATGTTTCCTACATAATGAATTCAAGAATTAGCAATTTTAGTGACCCTTCTCATATAAACTATAGTAAATGATCAATTCCAACACACGAGGGAATTTTATTCTAGAAAAATGTTTAGTTCACCTCTTAAGTTTACAAAAGAAAACTAACTTCTTTCCTCCTATATTTTGAAAACCTATTTTCAAAATACAAGTGGCCGCTCAAAAAAAACAAAACAACACCTGTGTAAGAAGCTATTTACTTCACAAGAATATGAGACCTAAAAATCAGAATTTCCCCTATAATTCGGAAATGTTTGGTAAATACCTCAGAATATTCTTAGTTTTAAATACTGAAGTTTTCATTTTTGTCCAACAGAAACAAGCTCACATTTAACCTTGTATTATTACTTTACTAACTACTCAAAATGAAAACAGTCATCTATTTCTAAATCATGAAGTAAAATATTTATATTTAGCTCCTTTAGTGAACTGCACCCTTACATAAATTGACTCAGGTCAATAAAGAGGACATACAAAGTCAGTATAAGCCACTACTCATCTCCTACCTTCTTCAGCTAGCATTCCACATTTGCAGACAGATATGGTTAATGAAATAAATTCAAAACTACCCCATTGTGACTTCTTCTTGTTTACTTTCATTGTCCTAGGAAAAGCATGACCCACCACTAAATCAGTGTAAGTAGAGGCATGCTATCCCAAAAATCAGACGTTTAATGTCATTTTTTAATTAACAGAGTAAGATTACTTATACCAGAAATTCTGTATTAGTAATGATATTTCAGCTTAGAGGCCATTAACTAGGTATATAACCTCACTCAGGCCCTCATAACCTTCCGGTGGCTTCAGTGTCTCCCCCAGGAAAAAGGAAATTGTATTAGTTCAGAGACTGCAAATACATGACACATGCGTGGGCTGCTACTCCCCCTCTGAACAACCACTACTAACTGATCAGAGATGGATTCAGAAATGGCACCTGAGGTGAAATTTATCTGTTATTGCTAGGCAAGTGATCTACACTTCCTTTCCCTTTGAACATTCTGTCTGTGACCCACATGCACTGAACAGCTCAGACACACATATATACAATATACATAAGCTAACTTTACCTTAGGGTTAGAACCTCAATTATCATATTTAAATGTACATTCTTTTTTAAAAAGAACATGTCACTATTTATTCATTTCTCTATTTCAGATGTAAAAGTGACAAATAATCAAGTCTAAATGGATGAAATACTGTATCTTTCTCAATTTGCTAAACATGCAAAATAGTGTTGTTTAATATGAACTACATTCTTGATACTGAGGCATACCTGACCATGCCTGAGGAGATCCCTATGAAAAGAATTTACTGAAAAGCTTCACGGAAAATCAACTAGGAATGTTTACCTTGTTACTTACCTTAAGGCAGATGCACACCCAGTTACAGACTGATACAGAACTCGTAAAGGTGAGCACCCTGACATGTGGTTAGGCAATTACATAATTCTGTCAAAGTGTTATTTCTAGCATCTTCATGTAGTTTCTGAATGTCAAACGCCCCCTGTAAAGAAAGTTCTTCCTCCTAAGTGCTCCACTCCAAATTTCCAATTCCTCCTTCTTCGTCCCTATCAAATTCTCACTCCCTCAACGCAACTTTCAACTGTTAGAAAAACATTCTGATTCAAGTGAAATTATTTTTTGCTTTTTTTCAGGGGAGAAAGCCAAAATCAGGGAGGAAGAGGGAAATAACAATTGTTTGGCACCATTAAAAAGTGAAAATCTGTGGAGAAAGGGAGATTCATTGGTCAAAACAGAAAGTAAGTGCTTATTATGGGCCAATTAATGTGTTCAGTGAGAGAGATATGGTAATTAAGATAAGACCCACTCCTGGCAGAGATTAAACTGGCCAGGAACAATAACTAAAGCAGTATCAATGAAACAAATTATTTGTGCCATGAGAGTTGGATATAACATAGTCTTAAAAATCAGAGAAGGCCTCAGGGCACCTGGCTGGCTCAGTCATAGAGCATGTGACTCTTGATCTCAGGGTTGTGAGTTCAAGCCCTAATATTGGGCATAGAGCCTACTTAAAAAAAAAAAAAAAAAAAATCAGGGAAGGCCTGCTATGCAAAGATTAGCCAAGGATACAGCAACATATGAGAAATAACATGAAACACTTGAGGAACTGCAAAAACTATAGTACACCTGACACAGAGAAGCAAGATATGAAGCTCAGACATCAACTGAAGGCCTTGGAAGCCACTCTAAGGAACTGGACTTTATTTCAAAATGCAATAGAGACTGAAGCTGACTTATTTGAAGACCATAGGTGCACTTTTACAAAAGTCTCTATCAGCCTACTTCATGCATTGTTGGAGAGGCTTGATCAAGAAGGGGGAGGTGTGAAGAAATAACGGGAGAAATGAACAGTACATCAGAGACTTTAGAGTATACTTAAGACATCGCGAGTTAGAGCTACAATGCCTCAAACATAGATGCTCAGTCATATGCATCATTATGTACTATGCAAAAAGCAATTATGGAGAGGAGGAAGAATCAAGAACTCAAACAAACTTAGATTAATGTCTTAACTGAGAAGTCTTAGCAAGAACTGGATTTTTGTAAAATTAAAGACACAGCTCTCACTATTTTTTGTCTATTATTTTTAAACAAGGTTGGTTGGTTGGTTGTTTTTAACTGGGTTCAATTTAAAAGACACTATTCACCTTGTTATACATATATCTAAGCATGAAGTCCAGCAGAAATGATTTCCCTTTACGAAAAGCTCCTGCCACGGATACCACTACTATGTTAAGATCTCGTATGTGCTCCTGTAGCAATATCTGCTCCAAAGCTTCTTCATCGAGCTCAAAGTTATGGTCATCTTCATGAGCAAGAACAATCTGTACTGGACATGGTTTCTTCATAACCTCATCAGAGTTTACTAGGTCATCATCTTCATAATTCTCACCTAGAATTAAACCAAGAGAAAGAGGTTACTTGAATTCCTGCATTACAAACTTCTCCTAAAGGATCACAAATAAAACAAAACTTCAAGTGACTTCCCCCTTATTCCAGATCATCTGAAAATAGTTACAAAAAGTGATGTTCAAGCACATATTGGATTTCTCACTCCCACTGTAATTGGACCAAGAATATTGCTAAGACTTCCCACTATATATACAGATAAGCCGCAATACGAGTACAGCCTCTACTATTAAGTCTTAACAGCTACATGTGAACAGTAGCTGTTTCTTGAGCACTGCCTTATTCTATAAACAACTTCTGCTACTATATGCACACAGAAACTGGATCTGTGCAAAAGGGGGTTGGGGGGGTCAATTTTGCCCAATAACTCAGAATCCAATTTTTCCCTGTGGGCATCACCTGGAAATTACTCTAAGTTACAAACGTTAAAACAGGAATTGTAAACATTGTTCACTGTGAAACTTAAATGGCTAAGCTAAGGTCCTAAGAAGTTTCTAAAACTGGCACTTACGGTAAAGCTAACGAGCCCCTAATTTAGTAAAAGTAACCTAATAGTACACTTCCCTTATTAAAGCAAAGAACAGGATTAATATTTTAGTGGAAAACACAAGAAGAGTCAGTAAGGTGCAGAGTTATATCCTATAGTTACACTGGCCTCCGGGCTCTTTTTCAAAGACCACAGCCACCACTTCAAAAATCACATAACTCCCCCAAAACAGCTATATAAACTCTTCCTTTGTTTACCCAACACACTAAATGAAGGTAACCTTTGCCCAAGAACTTTACTCAATAGTAATGAATAACTATAAAACATGAAACAGCAGAGACAAATTTCTAAAGTGTAGGCTTCTGTTCTTTTAAAAACAAAACAAACAAAAACACCTAAAAGCTAGTTTCAGAGTCTATATCCCTTGTCTGGCTTTATTCCCTATCAACTGCCTGATTCCATGTAGTAACAACTTACTCCTGGGGACCTTATTTATTATCCTTTCCCACATCAACATTTTTAAAAGACTCTCCCCTTGAACCTGTCTACTAAATGCCCCTTCCCAATCTATGGAGACATACCATATCCATCGTGTCCCTTCTCTCCCAGGAGACAGTCTACTGAGGAGTGGCCCATTGTTAGCCAACACTACAAGAATACCTTATCCAACTAACCACTATTCTTAAAGATTATCTATCTACATTAATGGACTTTTTTTCTCCTTACATAAAGAAATATCTAGCTTATTTGATTTGCAAAAGCTAGGAGCCTTTACTTCCACATCACAAGGCACCTTTAACTGTACACAGCAAAAACAGCAACACTATTTCAAAATGTGCTGCAAACAATGAAAATATAAAGAGCAAGCAATTTCAAAGGAGAATCTTTGAAAGTAAAAGCAATCAATATTTAATTAAAGAGGATATTACCACTTCCAGTTTCAATGGTACACAAATATAGAGTGGTACCTAACTGGTCTCCCTTTTTGCCCCCTCCTCTAATCCAATCTAAATTCCACAAAGTAGCAACTAAATAATATAGGTAAATATCAGTGTGATTAAATTATACTCTCCTTAAAAATCACTGTTATGGAGGATTAACAACTAAAATCCTACACATGTCTTATAAAATCCTGTACTCATTGCCAAATCTCTCCTGCCTCATTTGGTACTACTCTCGCCTCGGTAAACTACAAACAGACAAGCTAGCCTTTTTTCAGATCCTTATGTTATTAAAGCTCTTTCTAGACTCGTATTTCATTCATGATATTCCTTTGTCTGGAATATTCTTTTCCACGTCATTGCCCTAATCAATTCATGCTTATTCCTTAGGTCTCAGTTTAAACATCATTTCCTCAGGAATATCTTTGCTGAGGCTCCTAACCAAGTTTAGTCCTCCTACACTCCCCCAATCTGAATCCACCCATCATTTGAATATTTATGTAAGTACTTATTTATTATATGTCTCCCCCTCTAGACTATCAATCCTCTGTTTAAAACCCTCAATTAGGGGCGCCTGGGTGGCTCAGTCGTTAAGCATCTGCCTCCGGCTCAGGTCATGATCCCAGGGTCCTGGGATCGAGTTCCACATCGGGCTCCCTGCTCGGCAGGAAGCCTGCTTCTCCCTCTCCCACTCCCCCTGCTTGTGTTCCTGCTCTCACTCTCTCTCTCTCTGTCAAATAAATAAATAAAATCTTTAAAAAAAATAAAATAAAATAAAACCCTCAATTAGCAAACAGAGAGAAAAAACAAAACAAACTCTAAGTTCTTTACCATGACCTCCACAGTCCTGTGTGTTCTGGCTCCTACAGTCTAGTCCTCTAGCGGTTTCCTTGAGCAGGCCAAACCTGTTTCCCACCTTAGAATCTTTGTCCTGTTTTCCCCTGTCTGGAATGCTCTGTCCCTAGAAATTCAGGTGGCTTAATTCTCCATCATCTAGATCTCAGCTGAAATATTCTCTCTTAAGTGTGGCCTTCCTTGACCACTCAGTCTAAATTACAGACCCCCCACATCACTTGAACAAAACAGGTTTTTTTCCCCACAGTCCTTTTCAGTATCTAAAATAATGCTTTATTGTTTACATGTCTACCTTGTATCTCTCCCTCCATAGAATATATGTACCACAAAAATAAGGATCCCGCTGCCTTCCACCCAGGTCATGATCTCAGGGTCCTGGAATTGAGTCCCACATCAGGCTCCCCGCTCTGCAGGGAGCCTTGCTTCTCCCTCTGCCTGCCACTCCCCCTACTTGTGTGCTCCCTGTCTCTCTCTGACAAATAAAATCTTTAAAATAAAATAAAATAAGGACCCCAATCACCCTTTTGACCACTCTTGTCTCCCAGCACCCAGAACAGTGCTTGGCACCTAGCAGGTGCTTAATAAATATTTCTTGATTGGATAAAATTTACACATTTTACTCAGGAGTTTTATACCTGCCGCTATGTATTTTATGAGCAAATCTGACAATCACATAATTAGTTTGGGAAAATACTTCCAGCAACTCAAGAGTAGTATATATATATATATATATATATTTTTTTTAAAGTATGAGGTTCTACCAAGTAATACACTAATTAAAAAGAATCCAAAATGAATAAAGTATGCTAAAATATCACAATGACCAAATCTGGATTGCTGATTTTGTTAAAATCAACAAATAGTCTTGTTCCTACTGTAAAGAAAGCATTAGTTTCTGAAAAATAAAACAGACAGGGGGCGCCGGGGTGGTTCAGTTGGTTAAGTGTCTGCCTTTGGCTCAGGTCATGATCCCAGGCGGGCTTCCTGCTCAGCTGGCAGTCTGCTTCTCCCTCTGCCTGCCACTCCCCCTGCTTGTGCTCCCTCCCTCTCTCTCTCTCTCAAATCAATAAAATCTTTAAAAAAATAATAATAATAGGGGCGCTTGGGTGGCTTGGTCGTTAAGCATCTGCCTTCAGCTCAGGTCATGATCCCAGAGTCCTGGGATCGAGCCCACATCGGACTCTCTGCTCCACGGGAAGCCTGCTTCTCCCTCTCCCCCTGCTTGCGTTCCCTCTCTCGCTGTGTCTCTGTCAAATGAATAAATAAAATCTTAAAAATAATAATTAATAAATAAAACAAACCACTTGGCAGGAAATTTTTTTTTTTTTTAAAGATTTTATTTATTTGACAGAGAGAGACACAGCGAGAGAGGGAACACAAGCAGGGGAGTGGGAGAGGGAGAAGCAGGCTTCCCGCGGAGCAGGGAGCCCGATGCGGGGCTCGATCCCAGGACCCTGGGATCATGACCTGAGCCGAAGGCAATCGCTCAACCGACTGAGCCACCCAGGCGCCCCGGCAGGAAATTTTTATTAGCTTGAAATTTCACCTAGATTAGTTGACTACAGTTATCACTTAGCCAGTTTTCTTTGATTAGCATGGATAAAGATAGGTACCTCAGATATATAGGCAGCAGATGTCTACATAGTCACCATTTCTAGTCTACAGACTTCTAAAGTGCAGCAAACATGTTTCAAAGGTATAATGGAGCACAATGACATGGTTCACTAAGTTTACTCCCCCATCATGATTGCTCTACCAAATCTGTAGTAACTACAGATAAAGTACTTCATTCATCAAATACTGATATAAGCAACTGAATAATTATAATGTACATTTCATTAGACTACTTGTAAACATTAACATACAGTGATTACCTAGATTGGAAATCTTTTTAAATTTAGCATTACTCTGAGATTTTAAACTGAAGTTAAATGCTTGCAGAGAATAGTGATTTTAATTCTATTTCCATTTCTCAGTGTCAAAAAATGACTGAAGGTGACTTCAGACCTCCAATAAATTTTCCTGATTCACTGTTCCAAGTCAGTTCTTCCCCCACTCCAACTCCCAAATGGATCTTTCAAGGTCAAAGCTGAAAGATACCTACCTAGATAAGATCAACCGTTCCTCAAATATTTCCCCATGCCTTAACGCTAAGTATACTTAACCTATTTGTCACAAGGCCTACAAAAAGACATTTGTCTTAGTAAAAAAAAGAACAGTAGTTGCCACTGGTTGAGGGGGAAGGACACATGACCAGGTGGAGCACGAGGATTTTTAGGGCAGTTAAACTATTCTCTCTTAAGGTAGACATATGGTATTACACATTTGTCAAAACGCACAGAATATGCAACCCCGTAAGTGAAGCCTAATGTAATCCGTGGGCTTTGAGTAATAATGAGGTGTCAATGAAGATTGTAACAACTGTACCACTTTGGTCTGGAGCAGGGAGGCTGTTGATGTGTGGGGACTGGGGTACATGTGTACTCTGTATTTTCCACTCAATTTTGTGATGAACCTAAAATTCCTCTAAAAAAGGAAATCTACAAAAAAAGACACTTGTCTTTTTTATTGCTCTTTAAACATACTTTATCTTAAATCTGCCAAATTCATACATTCAGCATATATTCCTATGGCAAAATTTACACTTCAGGACTGACCTAGATCTGTCTGCCAGCTTCCAGCATAATTATAAGCTGAGGCAATAAAAAGATGCTACAAATCTGCATTACAATAAAATGTTACTAATGTTAGATTATTTCAACCCCAAACTTGTAGAAGAGAACCAAGTAAAGAGTAATTCACTTTTCAAAAGCAATGAAAGTATATTTTAAGTTATTATTCACATTCCAACTAAAAATGTAAAACAATCTGTATGGAAAGTAGCCTGGATTCAGTCTACTCAGTGTATTTACAAAAATTAGCAGTTTGACAAAAGCAGTATTTTTGTGTCTGGTACTTGGCCCTCAACATTTATACTGTATAACCAAATGAAAACAGTATCTAAGTATTCAGAAGTTTATTCTAGCACATATTTTTAAAAGCCTTTAAGAGGTTATACCATAGCAAACCTATTTATAGGAATTTTATAAGAAAATAAAGATGCTAACAAAGATGAACAAGTTTGTTAGGCAGTGTTTTTTATGGTAGTGAAAACTAATATTGAGTGTGGAACTCTGCTGGAAAGGGACTCAATAGTTCTTTTAACCACATGGACATATTACATGGCTTAAAAACACATCCACACATTTAAGATATTAGGGATATTTAAGACATCAGTATAAAATAAGTGGGAAAAAGGCAGATCACAAACTATTACAACTCATCCCCGATTCTGTTTTGCTTTGTTTTTAAAAACATAGGTACACTTACAGAAAAAAACAAAAACAAAATAACACTTGAGACTTCCTCTTCCAGTCATTAGAATAACTGCTGGCCCTTTGCCACAAACTGTAAAACTAGGCAAAATATATGAGGCATCGCTTTCCAAGGATGGACAACAGTCATAGAAGAATAATCCTTGATAGAAGGAAACTCAAAAGGCGAGCCCCATGATCACCACCCGCCACCTCTCACTTAATCTCCCCACCGCCTAGAAACAATTTCCTAAACACAGCATGGGGAACCAAAGCACAAGATCTGAGTTTAGGGCTGCTAAAGCAGTTGGAACCTGCTACACAGGACAGAGAGAAAAAGAAGCTGTGCAGAGGTGCAGCCCAGAAGCTTCACAGGTGCAGAGGAATACAACACTATGCAAAGCTTACCAGAAAGCTGCTACTAAAGAATTGAAAGAGGAACAGACACCAGAAATGTTAACAGTATCGGGATACTTTGGCATTCTGGCCCAGCTGTAGTGGAAAGATCTTATGAACATCTCAGACACCACAAAGGCATAATAATCTGATGGGGAGGCTGGCTATGGAAGAATAGATAAAATAAAATGGCCATTATGTTGATAATCATTGCATCTGGGAGATGTATATACACAGGTTCCGTTATGTCCTTCACTTCCCTACATATTTGAAAATTTCCATAATAGAAAGTTTCTTTTTTTTTTAAGATTTTATTTATTTATTTGAGAGAGAATGAGAGAGAGAGAGAGAGAGAGAGCATGAGAGGGGGGAGGGTCAGAGGGAGAAGCAGACTCCCTGCTGAGCAAGGAGCCCGATGATGAATCCCCGAGATCCTGGGATTCCAGGATCATGACCTGAGCCGAAGGCAACTGCTTAACCAACTGAGCCACCCAGGCGCCCTGAAAGTTTCTTTTAAAAAGTAGTAAGGCTAGGGGTGCCTGGGTGGCTCAGTTGGTTAAGCGTCCAACTCTTGACTTTGGCTCAGGTCATGATCTCAGGGCCATGAGATTGAGGCCTGTATAGAGCTCCAAGTTCAGCGAGGAGTCTGCTTGAGATTCTCTCTCTCCCTCTCTCCCTCTGCCCCTCCCCCCATTTGTGAGCACTCTTTTCTCTCTCAAGTAAATAAATCTTTAAAAAAAAAAAAAATAGTAGTGGGGCACCTGGGTGGCTCAGTCATTAAGCATCTGCCTTCAGCTCAGGTCATGATCCCAGAGTCCTGGGATTGAGCCCCACGTCGGGCTCTCTGCTCAGTGGAAAGCCTGCTTCTCCCTCTCCCACTCCCCCTGCTTGTGTTCCCTCTCTTGCTGTGTCTCTCTCTGTCAAATAAATAAATAAAATCTTTAAAAAAAAAAACAGTAGTGAGGCTAATAAAGGTTTTATTAGGAGATGAAACAGCTCCAAATACAAAAGACAGAGATACTGGTTAGTGCTATTAGAAGTAAAAGAAAAGTCTCAAAGATTCTATAACACAGCTTTCTCAACCTTCTACTTTCACAGTCCTTTAGTGATTGGGAGAGACAAAGGAGTGGCATGGAGGATTAAAAAAAAAAAAGTTTTCAAAATACACAATGTCAAGCAATTGTAAAATTCTATGTCTATCCTACCATTCCCCTCAACCTACCTCCCCATAAAAACAGTTCATCTGAACACATCAATCCTTGCCTCCGAAAATCTGAAAGCAAAAACCCTAAGAAACTCATTATCCGTTGGCTAACTAAAAAGTAGGTACTCTTTACTAGGCAAAACTGAAAAAAAATGAGGTTTAAAATCAAATCCATTAAAACAGAAGACAATTTTAGGACTAGATGGCTACACTGGTGAATTCTACCAAACACTTAAGGAAGGGAAAAAAAGAAAAAACAAAAAAACAAACAAACAAAAAAACATTTAAAGAAGAAATTATACCAATTCTACAAATACTCTTACAGAAAAAAAGAAAAGGAACATTTCCCAACTCATTTTATGAAGCCAGTATTATCCTAATACCAAAACTAGACGAAAACATTGTAAGAAAAAACTACCAACAGCCCTCGCGAACAGACATAAAAATCCTTAATCAAAATCCAGTATTCGGAATACATAAAAAATTCTTACAACTGTTCGGTAAGAACAATTCCATTTTTTTAAAAGACTGTTTGAGAGAGCGGGGGGTGGGGGGGGAGAGGGACAAGCAAACTCTGAGAAAGCACCCTGACACAGGGCCTGGATCCCAGGACCCTAGGATCATGACCTGAGCCAAAGTCAGATACTTAACGGGCTGAGCCATCCAGGTGCCCCCTAGAACAATTCCATCTTAAAATGGGCAAAAGATTTTAATAAACACTTCAAAGAAGATATATGAATGGTCATTAAGCACATGGAAATATACTCAACACCATTAGATGTTAGAGAAATAAAAATTAATACCACAATCAGATACCACTACACACTCTAATAGCTAAAATTTACAAGACTGACAAAATAGGTGGTGGGGAGCAACTGGCTTGCACATATATTTGTTAAGAGTACAAAATGATACAACCACTTTGAAAAACTTTTTGGTATAGATAAATTATAATTTACCTTATAGAAAGTTAAACATATTTTAAATAATCTCCGCCCAACGTGGGGCTTGAACTAACTACCCTAAGATCTAGAGTCACATGATCTACCGACTGAGCCTGACAGGAGCCCCACTTAAACATATATTTACCATACAACCTGCAATCACACACCCAGGTACTTAAAAGATAAATTAAAACATATGACAACAAGGGCACCTGGGTGGCTCAGTCGTTGGGCGTCTGCCTTCGGTTCAGGTCATGATCCCAGGGTCCTGGGATCCAGTCCCGCATCGGGCTCCCTGCTCAGCGTGAAGCCTTCTTCTCCCTCTCCCACTTCCCCCTGCTTGTGTTCCTGTTCTCGCGCTCTGTCAAATAAATAAATCTTAAAAAATATATGACAACAAAAGACTTGAAAATGAATATTCATAGCAGTTTTATTCATAATGGACATAAATTGGAAAAAATCCAAATGTCCATTTACTGGAAAATGCATAAATTGTGTTAAATCCATACAATGAACTATTACTTGGACATGAAATGAATTACTGAAATACACACTAACAAAGATAAATCTAAAAAGCTATATACTAAGTGAGAGGAGCCACACACAAAATGCTATAGTGTCCGAGTCCACGTATATGAAATTTTAGAAGAAGTAAAACTACAGTAACAGAAAGCAGATCATTGGCTCCCAGGAGCTGAAGGTAGGGGAAGAGAATTGACTACTGCTACAAACTCAAATGTGTATGTGTCCCCAAATTCGTATATTGAAGCCCTAATCCCCGATGTGATGGTATTTGGAGGTAGGGCCTGCGGGGTGATAATATAAGGTCATGGGGATAGAGCCCTCATGAATTAGTAAGGGACTTCAGAGAGATGATCTCTTTCTCCGCCCCGTGAGGACACAGCAAGACAGCCATCTGCAAACTAGAAAGAGGACTGAAACCAAATCTGCTGTCACCTTCCCAGTCTCCATAACTGAAAAATACACGTCTGTTTAAGCCATCCAGTCTATGGTAATTTGTTATAGCAGTCCAAGCCAAGACAATTATAAAGGGATATAAGAAGCTTTTTGAGATGATGGAAATATTCTGTATTATGGTTGTGGTGGTGGTGGTGGTGGTGGTGGTGGTGGTGGCTATAAAACTCATCAAATTCATCAAAACTTATCAAATTGTACTCAAAAATCAGTGAATTTTATGTAAGTTATTTCAGTAAGGCAGATTCTGAAAAAAATCAACACAACCTATTCCCCTTAGCACTTTTTTTTTTAAAGATTTTATTCATTCATGAGAGAGCCCGAGTTGGGGGAGGGGCAGGGGAGAGGGAGAGGCAACCCTGAGAACATGACCTGAGCCCAAGGCAGATGCTTAACTGACTGAGCCACCCAGGTGCCATCCCCCCCACCCCTTAGCACTTCCATTTAATAAATGAGAGAATAAAGCAATACAACCAATTTATTAGTCATTTTGCAGAACAAAATTATTCTAATTAGTATCGTCTACTTCAAGGAGTACTGCCCATGAAGGTTATACTCCAATGTGATGAAAAACTAGAGCTGTCCATCAATTCTGACACTGCTCAAATTCAATTTAAAATGTTTTCCCTTGACCTGAATTCAGGAACTGGAAAATACAATTTTGAGTGTCTCCAATGGTGACAAAGTACTCCTTTGTGAATGAATTCTTGTGAATCCACTAACTCATCATGCCAAAATATTTGCTTAGAAAATAAAAAGTATTAGGAAGTTACTAATACTTATTTTCAACTCAAAATAGCTTTTTATATTGAGAAGCAAGGGCTTTTTTTAATTATTATTCCTATAAATTCCCTATCTGTTTAAGCATCAACAGATTATGCATATGCTTCCTATAATACATATGTCAAGACACATGAGGACATTCAAGTTCTAGGATATACGCTTAAAAATTAGTCTCAATACTTAAAATTATATCTAATATATCACTCACTGGGGCTTTAGAGATTAGGCAGATAAATTCACTAATTGTACAGAAAAGGAAAACAAAGGACTAGACTTCTGTTTGCAGGGAGAACTGGGCTAGGTGTTCTTATTAATTTCCTGTTTTTCCTCTACAGCAGTGCTTCTCAAACTTTTAAAATACATATGAATCATCTGGGGATCTTGTAAAAATGCATATTCTGATTCAATAAATCTGGAGGGAAGCCTGAAACTGCACATTTCTAACTCCAAAATGATTCCAACACTGTTAGTCTCAGAACCTAATGGAGAACCAAGGATCACCATATTTTACAGGTGTTTAGTACGTAAACTAATTTTATTTTGTAGTTTCTTCTGATGTAAAGTTTTTACAGAAGGAAAAAAGTTTTCAAGCTAAACTATAATCCTGTATTCTTCCTAAGAGACTGCTAATACTCTGATATAACTAACCACTCCAGCCTAGCCACTGAGGATTCTGGAAAAAGTGAAAAAAGGCAGTGAACATAGACATCCCTACTTTAAAAATATAAGTGTAGAAAATGTTTTAATATGTTAACATGATATATAGATGGAGTTGAAAATCATTGGTCTATTGGTCTGCAGTCATCATCGGCCACCTGAGTGAGCTTTCTAACAGTGCTGGGCTTCCCTCCCCCCTCCCCCCAGACAGATGCAGCCCAGAAGAATATTGACAGACACAAACTTGGACTTCCATAATATGGTTTTTTTGAAAAAGAGAAGCAGAATCAGGGACTTCAAGAAAATTTTTAACTATTTGCTCCTATAAAACAGTGTTATTAAGAACTCATAAGGTTAAAATTCTCTCACATAAAACGGAAACTACAATGCAAACTGCAAAAATAAAAACTTCAAAGATTCCAGAAGACCTATTAACAATGTCAGATATCAGGTACTTTCGTACATTAGCTTTGCCCCCTTTGCTAATCATTTTGCTAAAAAATGCTTTTAAAGAGTATCTAATTAATTCATCTCCTTCCTTCATTACTGTCAAATCAAGAGATACACAAAAGTTGTTTTCTTAGAACATTCACATATTATTTTCCACTTGAAAACTACTGTTTCCATAGTAACCAGCACTGATGTCACAGAATTTTTGCTGTTCCCATTTAAAGAACACTGAGGCATAAAAATGTTATGAATTTAACTTAATAGATTAAACAAATGTAAAATAGATTACAACTGTATAAACACAAGGTATTTTTCCCAAAGCTTATCACCAAATATTAAGCAGTTCTTAAAGCATACACTTAAATATAAGTGTACTCTGAGGGAAAAAATTTTCAACTAAAGTTAATTTAAATTAGCTTAAATGAGGATACAGTTTATGAAGTCAATTTTGTTAGCTAGTTAAGAGATGCTAGAATAATGGCTCAGGGGACTCTAAGCAACAACACGGAAATTCAGAAAAATTCTACTGAGTGAATCAGCAACAAAGGTTTTTCTCGATTTTCTTCTAAAGTTAAGTCTTGTGGAAAATCTCACCCAAGTTACCCCAGGGGTCTTGCATCTGCTCTTAAGTACTTTTTTTGAGGGGGGGTGGGGAAGATATACTTTTGTTCTGCAGTCCCAGTTTTTGAAGAATCAGAGTACGCAATACTGAAAAAATTTTTAGGGAAGTTATTTATATGCACAAGAATTCTTACACTTACGCACAGGGGGAAAAAAAACGTTCCTTGTCCACTGAAGTACTATTTGAAACTGCCAAAAAAAAAAAAAAAAACACGGAACAATCTAAATATTCATGGATAAATAAACCATGAAATAGAAAGCCAAGGGGCGCCTGAGTGGCTCAGTCATTAAACGTCTGCCTTTGGCTCAAGTCATGATCCCAGGGTCCTGGGATCGAGCCCCTCATCAGGCTCCCTGCTCCACGGGAAGCCTGCTTCTCCCTCTCCCACTCCCCGTCTGTGTTCCCTCTCTTGCTGTGTCTCTCTCTGTTAAATAAATAAAAAATCTTAAAAAATAAATAAATAAAAAGAAATAGAAAGCCAAAATTAAGGAGTAAGATATAAGTGTGTATACATGGATAAACTTCAAAACCAATGTCGAATGAAAAAAACAAATCAAATCACAAGTACATGCTCTGGGCAACTTACTAAAAATTTTTTAAATACAGGGCGCCTGGGTGGCTCAGTTGGTTAAGCGACTGCCTTCGGCTCAGGTCATGATCCTGGAGTCCCTGGATCGAGTCCCGCATCGGGCTCCCTGCTCGGCAGGGAGTCTGCTTCTCCCTCTGACCCTCCCCCCTCTCATGTGCTCGCTCTCATTCTCTCTCAAATAAATAAATAAAATCTTAAAAAAAAAAAAATTTTAAATACAGCACAATACTGTATGTCATTTATTTTAAAAATACATATAAGGGGGCGCCTGGATGGCTCAGTTGGTTAAGCATCCAACTCTTGATCTCAGCTCAGGTCTTGATCTCAGGGCTGTGAGTTCAAGCCCCACGTTGTGGCTCTACACTGGGTGTGGAGCCTACTTAAAAAAAAGGATACATATTTTATAAGACTATCAAAAAACCAGGAAACATGAATGCCAACTTCAAGATAAGTGTGTGTGTGTGTGTGTGTGTGGTATGTGTAGGGAGGGAAGAAAAGAAGAAAAAGATTTTGGGAGAACCCTTCAACTTGTACAGTGACATTTTGTTTCTCTTTAAAAATGATTCAAAACAATTAGGGCAAATACTATGCATTAGATCTAGGCAATGGGCACTTGGACATCTATAATATTTTTCTATCATTTTTATAAGTTTGAAGTATGTTACAATCATTTTTAATGAAGACTTTTAAATTACTTCAGAATTTACTTCCACAGAAAAAGTAACTTCTATTTATTGAATGACTCTGACTTTAGGATAGACACTCTGACAGGAACCCTCTCAACGACCCTGAAACTTAGCAATTATTCCCATTTCAGAGTGAAGAAATACAGACAAAATTTTTTTAAAAAAAAGAGGGGCACCTGGGTGGCTCAGTTGGTTAAGCGACTGCCTTTGGCTCGGGTCGTGATCCCGGGGTCCTGGGATCGAGCCCCACATCGGGCTCCCTGCTCAGTGGGAAGCCTGCTTCTCCCTCTCCCACTCCCCCTGCTTGTGTTCCCTCTCATGCTGTCTCTCTCTCTCTCTCTCTCTGTCAATTAAATAAATAAATAAAATCTTTTAAAAATAAATAAATAAATAAAATTTTTTAAGAAAGAAAATGGAGTATATATGCATCAAGATTTCTATCTGGGTTTTTATATTAAGTCCATGCTGTTTCCTCTATAGCAAACTTTCAATGTTACAGGGTAATTCTTACAAAAATCACTGTTCCCCAGTGGTATAGCCATGGGAAAGGAGACACAAATCAGTTCATATTTTGAAAAGATGTTTATCACTTAAATCCCTGATATCAGTTCATCTATTCTTATAAGTAAAAAATGACACGTACAGTTATGTATGGGCTTAACGAATTTAATTTTGTTTAGTTGGGAGAGGTGAACTGATAAACATCTAATATTTGAGATTTTTAGATCCTTAAAGTCCTGGATTAAACTGGAGTTCTGGAAAAAAAAATAGAGTAACCAAAATAATCAAAACTACAGATACCTAAGTCTTCCTTGACAGATCACCAGGGGAAAAAAAAATGTTTGCTATAGCACAGTCAATCCGTATGTAATTTAATTATGGATCTGAGTTATACTGACAATATTTTTAAAAAAAATTTTTTTTAAAGATTTTATTTATTTATTTGACAGAGAGAGAGATAGTGAGAACAGGAACACAAGCAGGGGGAGTGGGAGAGGGAGAAGCAGGCTTCCTGCCGAGCAGGGAGCCCAATGTGGAACTCGATCCCAGGACCCTGGGATCATGACCTGAGCCGAAGGCAGACACTTAACAACTGAGCCACCCAGGCGCCCTATACTGACAATATTTAATCAGCCAAAACCACACCATAAAACAGTGAGTCCCATGTACACTAAAGCTTAAGAACCAGCTGGGTGGCTTGTTTGGGATACAGACTCTTGGACCTCAACTCCAGAGTTGATTCAGCAGATCAGAAGTGGAGTCCAGGAATCTACATTTGTAACAAGCACCCCACTGACAACCACCAAGGTCATTACTGTGCAAGGAGGTTAAAGGACTAGAAGTGGGAGTGCATAAGTCTTTATTCCTTCAGCAAACATTCACTGAACACCTACAACATGGTTCTAAGAATTGCAAGATTCACTAATGAACAAATTAAAAAAAAAAAAATCCTACCCTTAGGAGTTTATTACATCCTAAAGATGAGGAAATAGAAAACAAATATATGACATAGGCTAGTATTAAGTACTACGAAGAAAAATAAAGCAGGTTAAAGGAAATGAAAACAGGGGCTTGTTATTTCATAAAAGAATGATCAGGCAAAGCTTCCCTAATAAGGAAACATTTGAGCAGAGAACTGAAAGAAGTGGATATCTGGGAGAAGGGGTGAAAACATTATTCATAACTTTCTCACTCTTCGAAATAATTTAATGCATGAAATAATTTTAGGTGTACCTTCTACTATAGAAGAGGGAAAAACAGGGTCTATTCTGGGTTAATAACCACATAATATATCTCTTTAATCCTCAAAATCATTTTGTTGGGTAAACTATGAGTTTCCCTGTTTATATATAAAGGAGGACAATGAGGTTCAGATTAAGCAATTTGCAAGGACATATATTTCCTAAGTAATCAAATCTGTATGCACACTCAGGTCCTAGTCAAATCCATCATCTTCCAACTATGCCAAATGAGCATGTTTGCTGAATAAACTCAGAGCTGAATTGTTACGTGCTCAAGATTTCTAGAAAGCTGGAAAAAAGTACCAAAACCACAATTTGTTTAAAAAAATAAAGAGGGGTTTATTTCTCATCTTTATAACAAATCTTGGCATACAGCTATTCTTCCCTCTTTCAAAAAATTTCTTTGTCAAAATTTATTTATGCAGTCAGCAAAGCGTTTATACCATCCCCCAACAGGTGGGAAACAATCTTTTTTCTCTTCATAAGCTTTCTAGAAGGGCAAATTTTAAATTGCAGGCATTTAAAATGAGATACAATAAAATTATATTTGCCCATCTTTGATAAGATATGGATATATAATTTACATGTAAATAAATGTGTAATTCATTGTTTCATACAGTACACCTATACAATGTGTCATGAATAACTGAGGAAGGGCCCCCACCCCACCTACTTCAAGCTAGTAGTAATTAGAGAGCAAGGCATTATACTAGATACTAGAGAAATACAATTTGCTGATGATAATGGTTCTTACTCTCAAGGCTTCAACACAAACAAGTATAAGAGAACAGTAAAGAAAGCGCTATGTTAGATTATTTAGCTAGTGTTATCAATGAAGACATCCTGGAGAAGGCTGCATCTCTGAGCCCTGAAAATCAGATTAAGGCTAACCTTAAAAGTTTAGGCTAAGAATACTGGGCATTATCCTGAGAGCCAAGGAAAATTTTGAGGCAGAGGAGTGACAGGATCAAAGCTGTGCTACAGAGATAAACCAAAAGTGATGAGTAAAAAGTATAATGAGAATCTAAAAACAGGGAAATCAGATATTAAGTAACTAGAAGAGCCTAAGCATAAGGTGAGAAGCCCAAAGTCAGAAGGTGACAGTAAAAATGGGAAGCACTGCATGTGAGAGCTAGCCAATTCTTCAACATCCTTCTCTGAACTAGGCAACAGAAAACACTAAATCATTCCATATTTCTATAAGGAACATATACTTTTCTTATAAGCCTTTATAAAACAACAATGCACTAAATTTCCATTTCCAAAAGTAACTTTGGCAGTTACTCTAAGACTTTCTAACACAGAGATCAGGAATCCATCAAAACCAGAGTAGGTTTCCTTGAATCAGGCAAACCACTGAATCATTCCCTTTTGGCCCCAAAATTAACTCAGTAGTGAGTTAAAGATATTAAATCCATAGAAAAAGCTACTGAAATTTGGGATAACCAGTGAGCAAAGGAGTCATTAATACACACACAGACCCAAGCTTAAATTTAGAATAAGGTTTTTATGACAAATCTCAGGTATCTGCCAAGACTCTGGAAATAAGTTGCTACATTCCATTTTGCCACAACTCTCTACCTCAGATGGCTCATTATAGCAGCACTTTATTTCTTAAAAAAAAAAAAAAAGAAAGAAAATTATTAATTTGAGAGCGTGTGCACACCCCCACCCCCCGCAGGGAGAGAGGGACAAGCAGACTCCCCACTGAGCATGGAGCCTGACAACACGGGGCTCAATCCCAGGACCCTGATATCATGACATGAGCTGAAGTCAGATGCCTAACCAACTGAGCCACCCAGATGCCTCTACAGCAACACTTAAAAAAAAAAAAAAAAAACAAAGAGAGGTATACACTCAAATCCCAAACTTGGCTCAATACAGGCAAAATTCCTACTAAGAGAATAGCTGTAAGAAGAAGGGAACAGGGGCGCCTGGGTGGCTCAGATGGTTAAGCGTCTGCCTTCGGCTCAGGTCATGATCCCGGGGTCCTGGGATCGAGTCCCGCATCGGGCTCTCTGCTCCTTGGGAGCCTGCTTCTCCCTCTGCCTCTCTCTCTCTCTGTCTCTCATGAATAAATAAATAAAAATCTTTAAAAAAAAAAAAAAAGAAGAAGAAGAAGGGAACAGTGCAAAACAGACAAACATCCTTCCAAGTAGATATATGTGACTAATTTGAAAAACAAAAGGGATAAAAAAGTCAGAGGTTCTCACTATACTCTCTTTTTATCCTTTCTCTAGTTTGGCAACTTTTAAGAGTACACATCAGGATTCCTTGCAGTAGATAAATGCAGATGCTCAAAAACAGGAGTGAGGGAACACATCTCCATAGTTTTTAAGAAGTCACATTTACAGGTATTCAGAAAGTTTTTCCAGGAATCATCCAGTTATTTAAATCAATTCTTTGCTTGACTTGGCTACAAAAACAGCCCATATTCTCTTTTTATTACACATGCTCTACCACCATTTGATCCTTCAGTTACCTCTATCTAATTGCTTTTAAATACTTTTTAAACAAATTCTTAGAAAGGAGAGACAAGTGCTTAAACTATTTTGAAAAAACCTTACCAAACACTGCCTTTTTATCTTGAAACAAGTGGTATATCCTACACTCTGCCTCCTAAGACCTACCCATTCTTCAAGGCCTGACAAAGCCCACCCTCCTCCATGAAGTCTTCCTCAGTAACACTAGCACACAAGTAATTCCTACTTGGAAATTATAAACTTAAATGATACACTTTACTGACAAATATGCATAAGGTCTATTTGATCTCCCAACTACATGAAAGTTTAGAACAGGGATTTGTTCTACACTTTTCTACACAGGTACTCATTACAAGCAACTGAGAAGCCCTTTCCTAAGGTAGGTGCTCAATATGTCAACTGATAACATCAAGGGGAAAAAGCTAGTTCTTTGTCTAAAAATGGTCTTGTATCAGCCTGCCCTCCTCCACCTCTTTACTCCCAAAGAAAACTAACTTCTTTACCCTGAAGGGGTGATAACTTTGTACACTCAATACAAGCCAAGTGCTTTTAAGATATTATCTTTTAATCTTAAACTTCCAAAGTAAGTTTTTTTCTTAGTTAAGGAAGCGGAAACTTGGTGGTGTTGACAATCCGAACCAAGCGCCTAAGCTAGAAGCTTCTACCACACTATGGGGCACCAAAGCAGATACCCATACTCTGCCATTAAAGAGTGAGGAATAAAAAATTTTTCAGGAAGAATTCAAAACAGTTAAAAACAAAACAAAACCCTATGGCACCATACCTAAAAATTCAAAAGAGACCAGCACCAATAAGTTGAAAAGTTACCAATTTAAGAAAAACACTCATACGCAACCATTTTAAATGGTTTTTTTTCCCGAAAACACAATATTCCCCCCAAAATCCCACAAAATTAAAAAGCAAATATGAAAAAGAATTTCTTATGAACAAAAGGACTTTTACAAAGCAGTAAGAAAAACAGAGAAATGGTCCAAGAATATGAAAATGCAATTAATAAAAAGAATTCACATTCAGTTACCATATTAAAATTTAAACATCAACTGTAATGAAAGAAATACAACAGTAAGATCCTTTACCTATGTGTTGGCATTCGTTTTTAAATAACACCACCCACTTGTGAACAAAAGTATTTGCAAACAAGTACAAACCTAACCCAAACGAACACAGAATAAATCAGAACTTTCTGAATGGATTTGCTGATGTGTCTTCAATATTGAAAAGTATAGGTGGTTCAACCCAGAAATATACTTTTAAGACCTTATCCTAAAGGTCAAGATTTATCTACAAACATGTTTAGCCAGCATTATTCACAAGAAATAACCCCATATCTAGAAGGAGGATTAGTTTAGTACTACAATGCCACTTTAAAAATCATGTTGTAGACATTATTTAATCACACAGGGAAATACAATATGAATGAAAAAGTAAGTTACAGGGGCGCCTGGGTGGCTCAGTTGGTTAAGCAACTGCCTTCGGCTCAGGTCATGATCCTGGAGTCCCGGGATCTAGTCCTGCATCGGGCTCCCTGCTCGGCAGGGAGTCTGCTTCTCCCTCTGATCCTCCCCCTCTCATGCTCTCTGTCTCCCATTCTCTCTCTCAGATAAATAAATAAAAAATCTTTAAAAAAAAAAAAAGAAAAAGTAAGTTACAAAATTACAGTAAGATCCCAATTTAGAAAAAATTAAATTATGCATTAAAAAAGGGTATATACTAAAAGACGTATACCAGAATGCTAACAGTGCTTACCACTAGTTGATATGATTTTTACTTTCTTCTTTTTTATTTGTATTTTCCAAAGTATCTACAAAGATTTACTGCTTTTGAAATTTAAAAAAGAAAAATTAAAACTTTTACAAGGTATAAATTACCCATGACTTATATTAGATTAAGAGCCATGATCACAAGCTCTAATCAATCACAAGTTTAGCTGTAATTTAAAGGCAGTAAATTTCTATCTTAATATCTAATTGTAAGACTTTTGGCATCAACAACATTGTTCAACCTTTCCGAGAACTTCTACCCTACACTTCAGAATTTGCGAAACAATACCCAAGGCCACTGCCATTCTCCTGCAATAAAAAGCCTCTCAACTCTAAACAAAAACTCCACAAGATCATATTGTAGTATCTATTTTAAAATTAAAGTGCTGGGGCGCCTGGGTGGCTCAGTCGTTAAGTATCTGCCTTGGGCTCAGGTCATGATCCCAGGGTCCTGGGAGCCCCACATCGGGCTCCCTGCTCAGCCAGGAGCCTGCTTCTCCCTCTCCCGCTCCCCCTGCTTGTGTTCCCTCTCTTGCTGTGTCTCTCTCTTTCTGTGTCAAATAAATAAATCTTTAAAAAAAAAAATTAAAGTGCTGATGAAAAGAGCAATTTCTGAAGATGTGATTAATAACTTACGTTCAAAAAAATCTAACAAGGGTATTCGTGTCAGTTTCTCTACAATTTACTTCAAAAACAACTCACCCCCCCTTTCTGATAAAAGTAAACTTAATCCAAGTTTTAATATCTCATAAACCCATTCATTCAAATATGAAATGAGCTCATTTAGCATGCCAATTCCATCCCCCTTTTAAAAGAGTTTCGTGGGGCGCCTGGGTGGCTCAGTCGTTAAGCGTCTGCCTTCGGCTCAGGTCATGATCCCAGGGTCCTGGGATCTAGCCCCGCATCGGGCTCTCTGCTCAGCAGGTAGCCTGCTTCTCCCTCTCCCACTCCCCCTGCTTGTGTTCCCTCTCTAGCTGTGGGTCCCTGTCTGTCAAATAAATAAAATCTTTAAAAAAAAAAAAAAAAAAAGTTTCGTTATAGAAGGCTTTAAGATTTCTAAAGTGCCTTCAAAGATTATCTATTTAATAATCAAAAAAAAGAAAAAAACAAAAACCTTTAAGTTTGCTAAGGCAGATATTACCTACCAGGAAGGAAAAAATGTTATTACAGAGCTAGTATTATAATCCAAGCCTCCATTCTAATTCCATTCTGAAGATCATAATAAGTTTATAGAATTCAAAAGTTAAAATATATCCTAATCACTATTCATGACTCTAAATGATTACATGTAGGGGGAAAAAAGCTTTTAATGGGATTCACAATTTGTGGGGGGAAAAGCTTTTAATGGGATACACAATTTGTGTACTTTCAAGTCAATCATTCTTTAGGCATTTTTGCACAAAACAGACCCTAGTTAGATTCTGCACATTTACTATCTGAAAAGTAAATGCACTCTACTTGAAAACTGCCATGACCTTAAGAAATTACTTCATATTTTCATACTGAAAATAAACAATTTCAGAAGATTATTTTGCTATGATTGATTCTCTAAAGCGCAAGTTTATTAAAATGAAGCTGGTGAAAAGTATGAATGTATATTTTTATCTTATAAAAACTGAACAAAGGTTTTTCAAGTCGTGTATTTTGAAACTTAAAACTTTTTGTTCAAAATAACTACACATTATAGCAATACTACCATCAACAGAATGTCTGCCACTGGGTTAAGCACTTTTTTCACATTTAGTACTTGCAATATCCCTAATCATGAACACATTATCAGCATTTTACAGGTAAAGTTAAAAATTTACCTACCACCTCTGCCCAAACTAAACCTTTGTCCACACTGCAGGAAAAAAAAATTAGAAGAAACTGATTGCAAATATACACATGTATATATAACAGCATAAGTAGCCAAATAGGCACATTCTTACATAAGCATTACAGTCTCTTACACAGGCAGCTTTACAATTTATAAAACATTTGTACCTATCACTGCCACTGTTGTTTCCCACAACAGTCCTATTATGCGATTACTATCACTGCTGTGTGTGAAGGGTTTCAAGGCTCAGAGAGTTAAGTCAGCTTTTGATTCCTTTCCTTATTCTTTCCCACTGCATTAACTTACTTCTATATAATTAAAAAAACATTGCCCCCACAATCAGAGCATTACGCAATAAAAGGAGGAAATGTACTATAGACCCTTGATATGCATCCTTCATAAATTACATAGCTCACAAGTTATTAGTTACCGGTTATTTTGACTCTAGTCATAGAAATATAATTTGTATGAATAATTTTCATTAAGCTGGTACATTACCAAGGAATCCCCTAAATTCTATTTGTACTGGCCGGAAAACTAAACCCCAAATCAGTCAAAAGTGCATACTACCTCCTTGGGAAAACAAAGTACATATATGTTAGTCTTTCATGACTTAACAGTTGCTTCTAATAGATTACCATCTGCCCATAAAACCAACTACCTACAGCTATCTGTCCCACAGTAGATAGAGAGGGTGGTTACTTAAGTACACATTTTATAAAAATCTACCTAAGTTTAGCAAATATGTGTACACCTAAACACACAGAGATATGATTACCAATAACTTGAAAAATCATTTGTAAAATAGTTATCTTGGCTTTACACTTATTTCATACTTCTTAATGTCCTTAACAAGCAAAATTGTTCTACTTCATGAATTCTACTTCTTTCTACATCTACCTTCTCCCTTCTTACTTGAAAATTTCCCACTCCACTTAGTGACTTGCTCTATCTTTACTTATTAACCGCACCAATTTCTCATTAGTATGACTTCAGACATCATTCCTTCAACAGTTTTACCGAGACATTTCTAATTGTGTATTTGATAATTTTCAATGAAGAAAGGCTCCTACTCTCCTCCAAGTCCACAGCACTAAGACTGCCTCTGAGTAGTTTCTTTGACTGTAGACAAGTTAAAATCACTCCCTCCAATGGGACTCCCTCAAAGGAAGATTTTTAAGGGGGGCAAAAAAAAAAAAAAGGCAAGATGTTTAAAGCGCTTTATAAAATATCAAGGATTATGCTATTGCCATCATTATTTTCAGGATAATGGGGGGTTTTTTGGCTATTCATTTTTAAAGCTATAGAGAAAGCACTCAACCATTCTTGAGTGGTGGTGAGTGAAGGAAAGAATGTTAGGGTTCGAAGCCATATGGCCAAGAAAGAATTCTTGAGACATCTTTGGTGCAAAAAGGTGATTTTATTAAATCACAGGGACAGGACCCATGGTTTATTAAAGCACAGGGTCAGGACCCATGGGCAGAAAGAGCTGCACTGGGGTCACGAGGAGCAGCCCATTACATACTTTCAAGTTGGGAAGGGTTAGAGATAGCATAAGTCTCTAAGGAATTTTGGAAGCAAGGTTTCCAGGACCTTGAGGGGGCGAGCTATTGTTAGGAAAAGATCATTTATTACTGTCTAATAACCGGAGTCATGAGACCTTCAGATGTATATCGGTGGTCCATATGCTTGGGGGATGATTGCCAACAAGTATCTTGGGGGTTTAGAGATAAAGGAAATTTCTAAAAGAATTTTTACATGTTAAAGTAGACTTACAGGATCCTGAGGGTCAGGCTAAGACTGCCTTTTGCCCTTAGCAAAGTATTAACATTGAGGCAGTTGAGTCCCTAGAGGAATGTCACTCCGCCTGTTTCAAGGACTTGTCAACGAGCTGTAGGTAGTAAGGAAATTTAATTTCTCTTCTGTCTCTGTTTCCCAGGTCAGGAACAGTAAAGGAGAGGAAGAAACTTACATGAGTAATGAATTCATTGGGGGATTAAGTTCAGTGACTCAACATTCACATCTATCGTCCTTAATAACACACCTGGATTTTAAAACACTAAAATGGTCAATCAGAATACCATTACACTTAAAAAAAAAAAAAAAAGGCTACTTCCCTGCAGCCACCCCAGAAAAAAAACCTCCCTCTGTAAAGCAGTAAATCACCATTACAAAAAAGTTTTAACTTCCAATCCCATTCCTTACATTTGTCTCTTAACCTTGAGAGCCTGCCAAGAGGCTCTGCTTACAATTGTGCGTCAAATAGGTCTTCCAATTGAGCATAAACAGATTTTTAAAATGCAACCACGAACTGAACGGACCACTTTATGTATTCAGAGAGGAGCCACCCATCACCACAAAGGAAATACCAGTGTAAAAATCAGGAATTCGGAGGTTGCAGTATTTAGTATAGCTCATGATCAACCTTGTGCAACCACTACCAACAGAGTGTGTTGTCATGCATCAAAAAAACCAATACAATTTTATTCTCTAATGAGTATCAATAAAAGAAGTGATGGAAACCACAAAAAAAAAAAAACGCATCTTGCTAAAGAGTCTCGAAATTGTAAAAATATGCCTTGAACTACAGCATGGAACGAGGTGACAGTCTTCCAGGTACTCTTTAACAACTGCTTAATATCAGACAGATGGAAAAAGCACAATTTTGGAAAAGGTCTAACAATTTCAAGAAAGTTACTTTCATCTGTGAATATTTAAAAACTTTACCCTAAAGTTAAAACACACTGGCAAACTAAAATCGAATCCCAAAATAGGTGCGCCCAACTTAAAGCCAGAATCTCATTTTAACTCACGGTTTATTTTCCCTGTAATAAATACCTCTTTGCTGTATGTAAGACAGCTCTTTCTTCCCCAAATAATTTCCAAGAGATTTAATCATCCTACAAAGCCATTAAAATACAAGAGTAGGTAAGAGCTTTACAAAGATCCTACATTCCTAAAGAGCATAAGGATTTCTCTTAAGAGACACAAAGCACCTTCCTTAGACTAAACTACTAGAGTGGCACCTGACTCACCCCAACTCAATTCAAGTTTACTTATCCAGAAAGCAGAGGGAGACAGAGAGTTCCTTATACACTGTCAAAAATAGCCGAGTCCCTACTCTCTCACAGCCTGTTGGCTCTGACTTTAAACACAAATCTTAAGAAGTTTTATTTGGATTTTAATGTCGTATTGAGTGACTACAGAGCAAATGAAAAGGTTTCAGGCAGTCATTTGATAGGTATGGTTATCAAGGGAAGAGATACCTCCAAGAGTGGGGGGGGGGAACACACAAAAACCTGTGAGTAGCAGAATGTTCAATAAATGGCGAGCCCTATGTATCAACTCTTAAGAATCACATCTCAGTGTACCACAAAATAAAAACGATGTTCATAACCATGACTAAGTCATAAAGTTATGCTTCTAGTAAGGCAAGTACATAAATCACTTTGAAAATACATCTAAAACAGTTACCTTAAAATATATATAAATAAATAAATGCAAGAGCGAACACACAACATACACACCCGTAGGGTCCAAAAGATCTAAATCAATCCATCAGCATTCCAAAACTAATTACTTGAGAATTCCAACCAGAAGAAATCTAAGGCAAAACCTCTGGGGGGGGGAAGGGGGGGGTATTTTTCTATGTAAACAGTTCTGTCAAGTGCTTTTGTTGGCAAGCAATAATAAAATAAGCTTTATTTCCTGTTCTTTCTCCCGTATCTGAACTCTAGTTTGTCATCACCTCTGACATATGTTCAGCACATCCAAAGGTTACTATAAATGATGCAATATATTTCACGTAAACTTTTCTACTGAAGTTAGTCTTCACGGATAACACCTTATCAAAATGTTTTACATTTCATCTTACAAAACCTTTATCAGACTGTGGAAAGAGAGGAATCTGAAGAACACAAGTTCACATTTAGTGTAGTTTATAAACTCTTAATGTATGCCATGGCCGTACTTACCTAACCGCAAGCTTTTACTATTTATAAGCCTTTGAAAAACTTTATGCCTTTAAGTACTATCAAAATTCTCAATCAGGATTTCATGCGTTCAATTCACGCCAGAGCGAAAGATCAAATGCTGAACTCCTAAAAATAGGGGTGTTATGAGAGGGACACACAACACTCCGCTGCCAAAGCAAACGCGTCTTGGAGGGAGCAGGGGCGCTCCTTGTCCACGTACAGTAGCAGCTCACATTCAGCAAAACCGGGGAGCGAAGGATCAGGTGACTTCACACCGCAGACACTCCAGTCTGACCGGGCCTTACTATGCCGTCTGAGTGACTAGGAAACTGCTCACAACCCTAGTTTAACAACTAAATCCGGACTTGCATCCCAGCCACGCGCAACCCGCGCCAATGGGCTCGGGGGCCGAGGAGCCCTAGAACGCGAGCCCCGGGGCACAGCCCTGGCCTGCGGACTGCGGTTCCCTCCTGGAAGGGTGTCTGGAGAGCTTTGCGACCTGGCAGCGAGGTGTCTGCTCCCCCCGCGCGCTCCGCGTCCTCCTCCTCCGTGGGGGCCCATAAAGCTCTGGCCACCCCTACCTCCCTTTCTGACAGAGGAACAGAGCGCAGAGTGCCCGCCAAGAGACAGATCGCCCTGCCGCGTCCGGAGCTCTCCTGCACCTAGCCGCGGCGTCACCGACCTCCCCGCGCCCCAGGTCTGCGACCCCAGCTCGAGGCCGCCCCCTCAGGTCGGGGCGGACGCGGCGGCAGCCACACGGAGGCAGCCACGCGGCGGGCGGGCAGGGGGCCGGGCCGGGCGCAGACGCGCTCGCCGCCCGTTCACCCGACAGCAGCGGGAGCCGCGGCCCCAGGGCCGCCCTTTCAGGCCGCGCGCCGCGGAAGCTCGGCACGCTGCGGGGGCTAGGCCCGGCGGCCGTCAGACGCGGCGGCAGGAGGAGAGCTGAACCAGCCGCGGCCGACGACCCCGCCGCCTGCGGCCGGTGTCCGCGGGTCCGAGCGGCCCGCGCCCTCTCCGCACCCGGGCCCTGCGGCCTCCGCTCCCCCGGCGCGTACCTAGGAAGGTCGTGGACGAGACGTGGTTAACCCCGGTGCTTGGGTCGCTAGTCCGCCGCCGGCGCCGCAGCCCCTCGTGCGGCTGCAGCCTCCGCGCTGCCTCGTCCCCCTCCGCCATCTTGTACCGATTTAAAATTAACTCCCCACTGACGTCAAACGCCGCCGCCGCTTTATCAACCTCCCGGGAGCCGGCGGGGCGCCCGTGGGTCCTAGCGCCGCCGGTAGCCAGCGCCTCCTTGTCCTCCCCACGCTCTCTCCCCCGCCCCGCCCATCGGCGCCCTCGCTCCGCCTCCGCTCTGCCAACCTCCCTGCCTGCCTGCCCGCCAGTCGCTACGTTTTCCTGGCCTTCCACTTCTAGAAGGGATTGGGCGGCGCCCCCGCCGCGATCGCCTCGCACCGCACCGCTCTGAGCTCAGTACCACACCCCCTTAGCGCTGAGCCGGTCCGTGTAAACGCAGAAGGGATCTCCAGAGAACCAAGTCCCTCCTTCCCAGTTCAGTAACCCAATTCTTTTTACTGCTCTTCTTCATAATCGTTAACTCGTGCCCTGCACTTGAGGTTGCTTTCACACGCCTTTCTCTTTTTTATCCCCCACTTCTCCCCCACAGCTATTTTCCTCCTGCCTGTCTGCCCCCCTCGCAAGCTTTACCTTTTGATCTTTCCTCGTCCAAGTCCCTAATGTTGCTTCCCCTCCGGAGACCATCTTATGGTTTATTTGCAATAGTTCCCATCTGCTTATGAGACCCTCCACCTATCTTCCTGTCTGTGCATACCGTTTCCTGCTCCTAGTACCTGCAGGGACAAGCCAGAAAGCACTGTCATCAGAAAATGAATTGTAGCAGGTCCTTTACCAACTATGATGAACCTTCTTGTGAGAATCCAGTGATAGCCTGTAGAAAGTTCAGGTCACTTTTTAAAATAAATACCAGCCTGTGGAAACTTCTGTGAAACACGATCTCTTTTCTTTTGGATTTTTTACCATATCACCAAAGCATTAAAAACTCCTTTTCTTGGTAGAGATAGGTGTCCAGGTGTCCAGATTGCTGTCTTGTCCAGGTCTTCTCACAAGTCTAAAAATCACGGCTTTTCATCCTGCATAATCTCTAGAAAAGCACTGGTGTCCTGGAAATTTGCACAGTGCCATTTTATCTGGGTTTTCATTGGGCTGTCGATTTATTCATCTGTTTTCTGTCTTTATGGAAAGGGATTTGGAGCTCCTCCTGGACTTCCTACTCCCTGCATCCTGGTTCAGTGCCTCTAAGCTCCCAGCCATGAGCCTGGCTTGATAATGGATTTTCTTTCATAATCTCCCTATGCGGCATCTATTTAATGTTGTCCACAATCTGCTTTATGCAAGGTATCATCTTGGGCATGAAAGAAGATGCAAAAATGAGTATTTTTGCAGTCAAAGAATAACCTTAGAGTTAGCAGTTAACTTAGTACTCAGTGCACCCCATCACGGACCCCCAGGGACCTAAGGCTACACCCCTCCTAGTCTATTGACCTAACTGCTTTCCTTTTCACTATTAGACACTAGGCTGCTGCTACAGTGCCCTGAGCAGGTCCACACAACTCCTGACTTTAAGGAGTGTAGAGAAGCCAAATGGAAGTATAGTCAAGAGATTGAGCATTGTCCCACAGTCGCCCCAAATCTGTGCATGTTGGAAAGTCCTTTCTTCATTTCCCCCAGTCGGCTACCCCTCTTCAGTTTCTAATCCCAGTGAAACCTCAGTGTCACTTCAGACTTCTCTCTCCTCTCTCCTCCCCTCTGCACCAAACAAGTCTGTGTGAAGTTGGTTCTGACTTCTAAATCTCTGTCCAGGTCACCTCCTCTCCATCCCCTCAGTCTCCCTCTTGATTCAGCACCATCATGTCCCACTACCCTGAGGTAACATTGCTGTGGGCCCTTCTCCCGTGGGTCCTCCACCCAGCCACTGGCTTAAGTTTTCTTCAATGCAGATCGGTTGATGTGATTTCTCTGCTCAGGATAAAGTCCATACTCTTCAGAATAGTTGACAAGGCCTTTCATGATTTGGGTCCTACCTATGTATTGAGCTTCATTTTTCACTACTCTGTCACTCATTCCTCATTTTTTTTTTCATTTAACAAATGAATTTTGACACTGTCCTGTGTGCTGAACAACAAATAATGAACATGACCGACAAAACTGGTTTACTTAGCTGTTTGTTTTTTCTTTCTACAGCCCACACAGACCCCTCCAGCACAAGAAAGTGAGCTTCACAGGCTCAAAGATCTATCTTACTTGGGGGTAACTGGCTGGCTCAGTGGTAGAGCATGTGTCTCTTGACCTTGGGGTCTTGAGTTCAAGCCCCATGTGGAGTGTGGAGATTACTTTGAGAAAATTCTGGTTCTACTGCTGATTCACCTAATGTTTCTAAACGTCCAGGTCTCATTTTTAATAACTAACTACATATAACAAAATTCTTATGGGATCAAATCAGTATATTTCAGAGCCTTTTCTTGATTGCTAAATAGCTAACATTTATGAAATGTACTTTACATATGTTAAGTCATTTAATCCTTAAAACAATCCTAAGAGGTAAATGCTGTTAATATTCTCATCTTACAGTTAGAACAACTAAAGCGCCAAGAGGTTTAAAACGTGCCTAAGTGGCAGGACTGGCATTCAAAGGCAGGCAGTCTGGTTCCAGAGTTTATATTTGGATCCACTGTGACGGTGTTCAGTTTATACACTGTGAATTCCTGGAGGGCAGAAGCCATAGCTTATCCTTACAGCAGATACTTTGGGATTCTGCCTTCAGTTAGTGTAAATTGTATTAAAAACTATTTCTTCCAAATAAACAACTTTAAACATGTTTAAATCCTATTAATAAATGGGCAAAAGATGTCCACAGACAATTCGTAAAAAAAATATGTTATAAAAATGGACCTTAAACATGTGAGAAAATACTCAGTTTCACTCATAATAAAATAAATGCAAATTAAAATAACATTGAGGCACCATTTTTCATGCATCAGTTTGGCAAAAATTCAAAAGCTTATGATGACACTGGCTTATGATGGCAAGGACATGGGGGAAAACAGGCACTCACACGTTGCTTTCTCACTGAGAATGCAAAATGGTACAACCCCTACGGAAAGGAATTTGGCATCGTCCAACAAACTTCATCTGCGTTTACACTTTGACCTGCCTATCACACTTCTGGCATTAACTCTGAAGGTACAACTCCAGTAATACAAAAAAATACATTTGCACAAGGTAAATCACTGCAGCATTATTTGCGGTTGCAAAATATTAGAAACAAGATATCCAAGCATAGGTGATCAGTTAAATAAACTATGATAAATACTCATGATGGGGCAATTTGTATCTGTAAAGAGAGAAGAGAAAGATCTCTATGAACTGGTATGGAGTAATTCCCAAGAGATATTCTTAAGTGGAAAAATCAAACTGCAGAATAGTATATGTAGTATGCTACCTTTTGTGTAAGAGGGAGAAATAAGAAAACATGTGTATATCCACTTACTTGTCCAAAAAGAAACTCAGAAAGGTTAAACAGAGAACAACAGTTAGTTCCCTCTAAGAGGGGGTGGTGGAGGGAATAAGAAGGAATACAGAATGGAGTGACACTTTTCTGAGTATCCTGTTTTACATAATGTTGACTTTTGAAAACATGGTCTACATGATCAAAACATAAAATTAAATCAACAAGGACAGGAAGGGGTTCCTAAAACTGAAAGCAAACCAAATAAATGATTATAACAGTATCAAAATGAATAACAGAGCCCCACTGAAGAGGGAGAAAAAGAGCCAACTAATCCAAGTAATTTACAAACATAGAATTGGACTATAAATATTTCTCAGTCTTGGTTGGGATAGGGTGAAAACAGCAAGCAAATCCTGAACATTTTCCAGTAGGCTTGTTTTCGTAGAGGTATGGGCAAAGCAATTTTGAATCTATTTTAGATGTATTATAGATCAGTAAATGTATATATATTTATATGATATATATATACTACTGATATATATTATATATGATCAATCTATATAAATATATTTACATAATATATGCATATATTAGATATTATATATATACAAATATATAAATATATTTTAGATGAGTTATAGATGAGTAAATGTGTTGATATTGTTGAGAGGTAGGGTTCTTAATGGGGAAGAATGGACATATAAATAATGATAGGGGAAAAACAAGGTGGATCCTATGGGATGCAATAATTGAAGTTATTGATATGGACTGAAGATTTCTAAAACATGCATACATATATGTGTGTTTGCAAGTGTAAATATGCATGCATATACATATGTACAATATATACATGTATATGCATGCATATGTTTCCTTTTCCTATCCACGAAAAAGGCCTATAAGCAAAGACACCCAGGTAGCAACGATCATACCTAGTGCCCAATCTTGGCCTCTAATACCATTCCCTACTAAAAGGAAGCAGAAGTCCATGGAGAAACCACTGGTTTCAAAGCTGGAGCAGGGGGAGAGTACAAGATGAGCCATGAGCATCATTTTTGTGTCAGAAGAAGGGAAGTACTCAAAAAAAAAAAAAAATGGGACATGTCAAAAAGACACATAAGGGGTTCCCACTGGCCAAATTTGAAACAATTTGAGCACTAAAACAATTAAGGACAACAATGAATTATAGAAAATAAGAATCTATGAGTCTATAACCGATGATAGATTAGATAGGTAAATAGGTAGATGATGATAGATAGATGAACGGAGGACTCTTGTTAACAGTAGAATGCTGCGGGTCGACTGGTAAATGTGGAGACAGTGCTAGAGTTGAAGAGTCATCAATTTGCAATGCAACCATGATAGCAGAGAGTGGGTCAGACAAGAATCATCAATGAATGCTAAATCTAGGGGCAAAGATTTGATGACGAGTCAAATATTTGCATGTCTTAGAGTTTCTCTTCACATTTGCTTATTAATTGCAAGAGAAAAATAGAAACCAAAATTAGACAACACTTCGAGTAGGTGATTAAAATTAGCATCTCCAGGGGTGCTTGACTGGCTCAGTTGGTAGAGCATGTGGCTCTTGATCCTGGAGTCGTTCAAGCCCCATATCGGGTATAGAGCTTACTTTAAAAAAAAAAAAAATTAATATCACCTATGAGGAAGCAGATGGACATCATGTGCCTTTAGAGCTGATGCCCAGAGAGAAACACAGTATCACTTATGCAGTATGCCAGTCTGGAATGAACCTAACCATGAGGGAACCTAAGACTAACCTAAAACAAAAAAACATTGTATAAAAAAAAAAAGAAAAAAACAGAAGAGGGGATATATTCTTCAAAAGCATCCGTGTCACAAAAGACAAAGAATGACTGTAAAACTGTTCTAGATTAAAGGAGGCTAAAGAGACATGACAACTAACTAGATCAGATATTGATCTGATCCTAGACTGGATCCTGTATTGGAGGGGGAAATGCTATAAAGGACACTACTGAGTCAATTGGCAAAATTGGAATATGGATGGTAGATAGAAGTATCACATCAGTATTAAATTTGTAAAAGCATATTTGTATTTATACAAAATACATACAGGAGTATCTTAGAGTAAAGGGCCAGTGTGTATAAAACTTCCCCTCAAATGGTTTAGAAAATATTAGAGAGAGAAGAAGAAGGCAGAAAAGAAGAAAGCAATGATAAAGCAGATGGGGCAAAATATTAATAATAGTGAGCCTGGATATAGAACATATAGGTGGTCAATGTTTATTCTTATTCTTGAAACCTTTCTGTAATTTTGAAATTATTGCCAAAATGGATTTGTTTGGGTTTTATAATTTTTAAAAATGTAAAATAAGAATTTAAATTGTTTCTTTTAAAGACAAAACATCATCTCTCTTTGATTGGATCGAACATTGATCAGAACTTATACTTCATGGGACGCTTGGGTGGCTCAGTCGGTTAAGCATCTGCCTTCAGCTCAGGTCATGATCCCAAGATCCTGGGATCAAGCCCTTCATGGGGCTCCTTGCTCAGCAGGGAGACTACTTTTCCCTCTGCCTGCCGCTCTTCCTGTTTGTGCTCTCTCTCTCTCTTTCTGACAAATAAATAAATAAAATCTTTTTTAAAAATTTAAAAAAACTTAACACTTCATGTATCACTGTGCAATTATTAAAAATAATCACCACTGACAACTCAGCAGTAGGAGGAAATTTTTATGTCAAGCCGGAAAAAAATTAGATTACAACTATATAAAGATATGTGTGGACATAGAAAAAACTGGAAGGAGGTATGTTAAAAACTGGTAGAATGATATGGGGATTATATCTATTCTCTATTTTACAAATTTTTGGTAGTCTTACAAAATTGCCCATAATATTTTTAAAAATTACTTTGCGAGTGGCTCTTTGGGCTTCTAACAAATTTCTGTGATGGAGGATAGAAGAGACCTTAATTTCAGGAGGAAGGATCTAAGTTGGACATTCTAATGTCTAGGACTTCCTTCCTGGAAGAAATTTTAGAAAATATTGGCACAAGTCAGCAATAAAAGAAAAATTTTAAACAGAATAACTAATGACCCGAAGTTTCTCAAAGTCCATTTCTGATATAGAGTTTGTTCCTTTTATATAGAATACTGCTAAAATACCTTGTTATATGCTTCACAGTTTATTCTAGAACAGAAGGGAAACTCTCAGCATATTCTCCAACCACACAGTCTGGATTTCCCAGCTGATTCTGCTTTCATACATAATCACCTATTCTGTATGAAATCGTGCATTCAGATGTTTAGTTGTGAATATGTCATCACTATCCTTTTAGGGGAATTGAAGAACTTTCTTCCCCATTTCCTCTACCCCTCTTAATTACTTGCTCCCTTTTCCTTTCTTCTCACAGAACCTCTAGAAGTTGCTTGACTTCCCTGAAAAGTCAGAAAGGAAGAATAAAGCTGATTTACAGAAAAGCCACAGACTCAATCCAAATATTTAACCTGAATCAAGAGTTTGTTCCAGTTGTCACGCAAAACTAAGGGAATAACCATTTCCCTGTTCTTGGCGATATTCTTTGAGTAACTGAGGTTGTCCAAAGGTTCTAATTCCAGTTCTGGGACCTAAACCGCCACCACAATCCGAAGAATGATAAACCTTTCCCCCATTTCATATTAATGGCAGGATCTTTACCAACTTGTCGGTTGAATCCTCCTTATGTCTGAGTGACATGCAGTTTGAAAATCCGCTTTGTCAGGACATTGTCTATTTTATTATTGGCCTGAAGAATGTAATATTTAAAAAAGAAGATGAAAAGAAAAGAAAAAAGAAAAAAGCTCTAAAAGGATTATTCCACAAAGATTTATACATTGTCATTTACTCACTAAAAAATTGCCAAGACACATGGAAATAAACAGTTTATACACAGGACAGCATAGACCATTTGCTAAACTGAAGTTGATATAGTCAACCAAAAAGCTACTGAAGTCCTTACTGACCTGTAAGTTTACGTGAGAAGTCACTTCACTCTCTACTGGTTAGTGTAGGTATTCTTTCAGAAGATTCAAAATATAATGTAATAGAGCCCTTATGGTTTTCCCTCACTTCAGTTCTAAGGAATCCAATTCTATCTGTCAGTCTGGTCTCCCATGTCTTTTCCTTCCCTTTCTTTCAATAGACATTTCTCTTTTTGGTGTTCTGTGTATGTTGCCCCCTTCCTCCATACTCCCTCCAGTCTGTGATTCCTATACCTGAAACAAGATGGGCCAAATCCTTACTTAAAAAAAAAAAAAGAAAGAAAGAAAGAAAAAAGCCTTCTCGGAGAGAAAAGGCAGTAACCCTAGAGAAAACCTTCCACTCTCCTATCTCAGGGATTCTTGCTGAGTTTTCCATGGAAGGAAAGTACAAGTTACCAAGAGTGTGAGAACTGACTGAGGACGGACCCTACGATCTTTTTAACCTTCATGGAAATGGTGTAAGATAGAAAGAATGTCCTTCCAGTAAGAAGTAGAGATTTGGATATCCACTATGGGAAACTCTTCCCTTGGTTTGGGGGACACCGGATGGATGGGGCAGGGTTAGGGTAGGGGACCTGGTTAACAAATATAAAGTAGCAACTACACTGGAAAAGGTGTTGGATATGGCTGAGGCTAAAATGAGATGGTTTATTCTCTGAGAATAAGAAAGTTGTCTGTGTTAGGGCAAACTGGAGAGCTTGTTGCGTTTTCAGTGTTGTGTTTTCTAGAAGTATAGTTTAAGCTACCCCATGCTTACAAACTGCTGCTCCTTCATGCGAAGATGTGCGCTTTCTTGTGCAAGAGTCGTTGACAGAAGATGAATGCGCCATTTCCCTGAGACCAGGTAGAGTTCTGCGTACGGGCAGAGGTGCTTCAGGGCCCAGTTGACAAAAAGAAGAACAAGGCTGGAGAACTGGCTTGGGGTCTGGCAGCGTCGGGAGCACTGGGAACCAGTGAGCTTGACCCAATTGCTGGCATCCCTTGGTGGACTCCGCAGGCTCGGTGGTAGTTAGCGCCACTGATTAATCCCAGAAGTTGCACGGTGACTGTGGCTGGCAAACTGCTTTGCCACCCAGGGGGCTTTCTTTGAGATTAAACATCCTGAGGGGGAGGGCAGAGAGGAGATTTTTTTTTGCAGAAAAAGAGAGAAACTAGAGTAGATGTGAACAAGAATAGGGATTCTGGGTTACTGAGTGGCAGGAAGACTTTACTTATATCCAAAACTGATGAGCCAGAGTGGTTTCGTTATATTATCTAAGGGAGACCAAACCAAAAACATCAAGGTTCCTTGAGGCTGGTACTTGCAGGGGCCTGGACATGAGTGCATGCTTCTCCAGCACAACCATGTTTGTCTCGTACTGAGAATTGTTGGCATCTAGAAAAGTGGTTGCTCTATATGGAACACTGTGGACAGATGAGTTTCCCCCTCGGCTTGCTGCTTAATCGTAGGTGTCCATTTTTCTCTAGAGCAAGAGGGAAATAACAACCCTTCCAATCCACACTGAACCTGAGAGAGAATGACTTGAACTGGGATACATTAGCATCAGTGTGGCTTAGTGAAAAAGAACACCAACTTTGGAGTTCAGACCCCAGCTCTGCAGCTTGTAACCTTGAGGAAGTTAATTCGCCTCTCTGACCCTCAGTTTCCTCTGCTGTAACATAAGGGTCTCTTCCTAGCATGTTTGTCATGATGATTACAGATAATGTAGATCACGTATTTAGCCCAGTGGCTGGCACATGGTAATAAGTGATAGCCATCATGATTATTGCTCCACTGAAGCAGCTCTTTTGAGTCCAGGAATAGACTGGAAAAGCAAAAATATAATTAATAATAATACCTATTCATAATTTCATTTAATCTACAAAATACCTCAATGAGACAAGTATTATTGGCATCATCAGCCTTTGACAGAAGAAACCCGGGTTTTAAAAGGTCACATAATTTGTTCAAAGCCACATGACGAGGGGCACCTGGGTGACTCAGTCGTTAAGCGTCTGCCTTCTGCTCAGGTCATGATCCCAGCGTCCTGGGATCGAGCCCTGCATCCGGCTCCCCTCCCTGCTCTGCGGGAAGCCTGTTTCTCCCTCTCCCACTCCCCCTGTTTGTGTTTCCTCTTCCGCTGTGTCTCTCTCTCTGTCAAATAAATAAATAAAATCTTAACAACAACAAAAAAAGCCACATGACGAGTAAGTTGAAGAGCTGAAGGTTTAAATGCAGCTCTGTTTGCCTTCAGATCCTGTGTTCTTAACCATGTATCTCCAGATTACACACTGGTCTTAAGGCTAGGCACTGAAAACTCTATCATCATAAGCCATTTCTATAGACCACTAAGTAGCTAGAAGCAGCTTCTGGATGTCCAGGAGACTGTTTCAGGTAGCTGGAGTGGAGATAAGACACCCCTCAAAGTCCAGGACGAGGGTGCCCATGAGCATTCTGACAAGCACTCTCCTAAATGCAACGAGAGCATCTACTTGAATGACTTTTACAGAATTCATACGTGTCTTGCTGTCACTAAAGTAGGTCAGCAGTAGGAGCAACAAAAATCCAAATCCGTGAACTGGACTTGCTTGAGAATACTTGGAAAAGTAGACAGAGCCCAGTTTTTAAGTGAAGATCAACGTACAAAAGAAAAGAACACTGTCAGGAACTCTTTAGGGATGATTATCATATTCTATCACATTTTTTCAAAAATAGTAACAAGGAAGTCGATGTAGCCATCATGATACACAAAATGGGCTTGTGGCTTGAAGGAAACACGGCCGTGTGCTTTCTATTCCTCTGAGAACAGGGCAGACAATGATATCCTCTCTAAGGAGCCTGTCTGGGTACACCTAATATCCTCCCCATCACTCCCCAGACTTCAGGAATGCCTTTGAAGTCAGTGGGAAATCCAGGCGTCTCAGAAGGAATTGCATATTTTAGCTTCTTTTAAGATGAGGACAATATCTACAGCGACCTATTACAATCAACATATTTTATTTGTAACTGGAAAGCAGCCAAATCTTTCTTATCGCACACCCAAGCTTAATTCCAAGCTCCCAAATCTGACTGGCTAGTTGGCAGGCAGAGCATTCCACCTTGACAATGCCCTTAGAATTGATTGTCTTTGTTGTAACCTATTTAATCCTTCTAGAGTAGTTTCATCGTTATATTTTGACAGATCTGCACCTCACCTCAAACACCTCCCCAAGCCCCACGCCACTTCTCCCTCCCTCCTATTCTCAGGGTCTGTCTTCAAGTACAAGTGCTCAGAAAGTGAACTCCCTCTTTCTATTTCCCATAACCATTCTTCGCTCGAGCTGAAACGTCAGCAGGTAATGCCACCACCACCTGATTGGCCCAGCAAATATTTATCTTTCAACCTTGCCCTGATCACCCTCCCAGAAGGTGAGCTATCATAATACATAATGAAATGATTGTTGTTGTAAGGCATTATGTTTGGGGGCAATTTGTTATACAGCAATGGATAACCAGGATGCCTATGCATGGTATGATACCAACGCATAAAAATATCTATGTGCCAAAACAACAAACAAGTACGTAGCAACAATAAACACTGAATTCAGGATGGTGGTAATCACTCCAGTAAAGTCACTTGTTTGCCTCTGCTGTAGAACAGTGGATCTTAATTTTTTGTTGTTGCCATTTTGTTCTATTTAACAGTGATATGAATGTTAAATGGCATGCACTTGCAGGGCATGTTCCCACAGGCGTGCCCAAATATCCATTGTGATCATTGTAAATTAGACTGTTGGTCATGCAGCACCCATCAGGAGCAGATCCAGGATTTGTGGGGCCTAAACCATCCACAAATTTGGGGAACCTCTTTCAGAAAAAAAAATTCTGAACCAAAATTAGATGTAAAAGTAAATACTTATTTAGAAGAGAAATCACAAATTTTATAAAGCTAACACATACCACAAACATACAGAAAAATAATATTTTTATTAATTCACTTTATGACATATCTTTCTAAAACTATTTTTCTGAAGTTGTGGCTGTTCAGTCTTCGATTGGCTCTTCACAGTATACCAATCTGGGGATATCATTTTCTGAAAAGAAAATGGAAAGACAAATTAGTTTTTCTTCTAGCATAGTTAATGAAGTTCTTATTTATTGAGTTTTTAAAAGTCTCCGTCAGCTTTTAATATTTTCTTATTGATCTCATGTGAATTTTGAGGATTATTGTCAAATTTGGGGAGATCCCTGTCAGGTATTTTGTGCAGGAGTGTCAGATTTCAGGGCATATCAAGTTATCTTTTCAGTGACCAATCTCAAATACTCTGATTTGAAATGCATGCAGCATTTATAATTGCGTATGCTGCATTTTGCAGGAGATTCTTGACAGGAGAGAAATTCCATTTCTTTTCTTTTTTTTCTTTTTGGTGGGGGAGTGGCAGAGGGAAAAAGAATCTCAAGCAGGCTCCATGCCCAGTGCAGAGCCCAATGCGGGGCTCCAGCTCACAACCCTGAGGTCATGACCTGAGCGGAAACCAAGAGTCAGACGCCCAACGACTAAGCTACCCAGGTGCCCCAAGAGAAATTCCATTTCTAATCGTTACTGATGGGGTCAAAATCTTCTTTTTACAATTGTACCCATCTAGTGATTGGAAGGATTTCCCCTAGACCATTTTTTCCACACTTCCCAAACATTATTTCCCTTCTACTCTCCTACTGTTGGAGCTTTTTTTTTTTTTTTTTACATATCACCTTTGAGTCTAAGAACAAGGACCAGAGAGACAAAGGGTACCTATGTTCTGGTTTGCTCCTTTAGGGCTTGAATTCAGGAAATTGAAGTTTAAGAGACTGAAGGGATTACAGGAAGCTGCGGAGGTTTTGGCCCCTCCCCTGTTGGAACTTGGGGAGGGAACAGCTGCACAGAGTGGGCTTGCTCCTTTAAGAAAGGCTCACTGTAGATTAAAAATAGTGGTGCATGGGGGTTAGGTGGCAATGGGCCTTGGTTATCCCTCTGAGCCTCCCCCTTGGCTGAGACCTGGTTGTCACCATATATCCCATGAAGGACTGGGAAGGCAGCTGAGTTGGGAGCCAGAGGGCATGCTGTGAGTACAGTGTTCAACTTAAACCAGGAATCAGATGAAGGTTGTAGGTGCAACTCAGACAGGTATGCCACACCAAGGTGACCTGAATCAGCAAAAAAGAGCACTGGGTCCTGGACGCACCAAGAACAAAGTCCAGGCAGGTCAACTCCAATGGCAGAGTCAAGTGCAAGATGCCCCCGGGACCAGACTAGCCAAGTGGCCTCACAGCAGAGCCCAGCAACACCCCACACAAGAGCACTGGGACACAGGCACGTATGCCAGGCCCCCTGCCCTTGCCAGATGGCCACCTGAGTAAGCTTTCCACTCTGTCTGCAACCCTGTTCCTTTAACTATTGTTCTAGGAGGGAGTAGAAAACAATGGAACCTAAGATACCAGAGTCAGATTTTCAAATCACAGGGGAAGATCCCTGCAATCCTCTACCAAGACTTATTAACAATATCCATCAGATTCTTATATATGTCCGGTAATTGTTACCATAATAATACATTTATATCACTTTTTTTCAGTTAAGCTTCACAATATCTCTAAAACAGAGGTACTACTACTATGTCCATTTTACACTAAGAAGCCTAAAGCCAAGAGAAATTAAATTTTTAATTTGCCCAAAGCTACCCAGTTTATAAGATAGTAGAGCTGGGCTTTGAACTCACAGGTAGAACTCGGGAGTGCACACTTGGAACTGCTGAGTTCTGCTTACCCGTAGCAGCTTGAGGACTCTAAGTGTATAATACCAATACCTCCTTGGGGTTGGCCTGACCATCCCCCACCATGAGTCCCTTCCTTCTCACTGCGTGACATCAGTGGCAGATCTCAGAAGATAAAGGGATTGCTGCTCCAGTCTATGTAGTGTGGTTCGCTTCTCAAATGCAGAGCTCACACTGCTTCAGGGGAGAGTCACCTGTTGCTGGAGAAGCGCCGCGCGTCAGCCATTACTATTCTGTGGCTACTACACTAGGCCACCCTGGCAGAGACCAAGTATGCTCTAATCTCATACCCATGCTCATGCCCATGTTCTCTGCTCCATGCCAGAAGCCTCTGGAGCATCTTAAAGGTATGCTCACTTCCAGCACAACATATTTTGATCCATGGAAATTCATCCTTAGAAGTAATCACACTTGCTACAGATAATCCAGAAAGTGGAGCACTGCAGGGTCCAGATTGCAATTCTGACTCTGTGACAGGATCGCTTGAAAATGTATTTATCCATCATGCACCTTCATTTCCATAAAACGGAAGGGGGTGCAACATACCATATCACTTCTAGGCTGGTTGGTTGGCTTCCTCTTGAGCAAGTATTCATGCTCAATTGTACTTCTCTGCCCAGCTGCGCCATCTCCTCCAGCACCCCTCCCAACAGCATCTACTTTCCTCCGAGTTCTTAAGGACAAAGCCATCTCCTTGCTGGTGCTGGCAGTGCCCATGGAGAGAGCTAGGACTCGTGCCAAGCATGCAGACTGCTGATGCTCCTGGAGCCTCTGGTCCAGTAGGCACCGCAGCTGAGAAGATCCCATACAGAGGCAGTGAGATCAACCTCCGACCAGCCCTGCCATGCTTTGTTCCAAGCAATTCTGCTCGTACCTGAAGATTCTCAAAGATGTTGCAGTTTCTTCCTCTCGCCTCTTTTTGGGAATTGCTTAAAGTCTCATGAAGCCAGCTCCTCCATTTCTGGTCTCTCCTCTCTAACCAGTGTCTGCAGCACCTTCTAGATGTTGTGCCTCTGCTCTGCCACTCACTTCTCAGGCCCAACTCCTCACTAATCTTACTTGTCCTCCCTGCAAGGGCACTGGATATTTGACCAACCCAGCACAAAACAATGCACATTGGTGATAAAAATGGGTGCAAAGCTGAAAGGGACTTGAAGGAAAAATATTGTCTTCACTAGCTGTATTTTGGCCCTCACTCAGGAAGATAAAATTGCCCTATAACAGATGTTAAAAAATACTTAGGAATTTCAGCATGGGTTAAATATTTTCCTCCTGTTCTTATTTTAAGTATGTAGAACCAAAAATGTGCATATCTATCTGGAAAACAGCATTTTTATATCATGGGTATATTTAAATCTGAAGGTCAAGACCAGCAACACCCTACACTCCATATTGGAACTCTGTCCTCACATACATTCATGTTTTCTTTTTTTTTTTTTAAAGACTTTATTTATTTATTTGACAGAGAGAGACACAGCGAGAGAGGGAACACAAGCAGGGGAAGTGGGAGAGGGAGAAACAGGCTTCCTGCAGAGCAGGGAGCCCAATGCAGGGCTCGATCCCAGGACTCTGGGATCATGACCTGAGCCAAAGGCAGACGCTTAATGACTGAGCCACCCAGGTGCCCCACATTCATGTTTTCTTTTAGTTCATCCTGAATGACGGTGAGTGACAGGATTTGTCAAATGCAATGAAGAAACACTAAGGGAAGTTCGTCGTGACAGTAGGTAGGGGACTTGTTCTTGACAAGATAAGCAGGTTATGTCTCACCATAAATGTTGTAGTTGTATAGAAGAACACAAAATCTTTCAGTCTAATACCTTAACAAGGAAAACTATTTTCAGAGCAATTTTAACATCTTTCATCATGCTTATGTGAGAACCGAGGTGCTAGTGGTCATTCTGGGGGTGAGGCTAAACATTATGCACAGATTAAGACATGGCAACTTCCCAAAATTAAGACAGGAGAGCTCTAGGAAACTGCTGAAATTCCAGGTGTACACACAGACGCTCCAGGAAGGTTGGAAGGAAAATAACAGGTCTCTGGTGGGAAAAAAAAAAAAAAAAGGAAAAGAGATATTTGGGGGTAAAGGAGCTAGTTGTGAGCAGTCGAGAAAGGGCAGAAGAAGCTAAGAGGAAGTTCAATTTAGGAAGGTAAGAAAAGGCTGACAATCAAAGAAGTGCCCTTTGTGGGTCAGAAAGGAGGAAAGAGAAATTCAGCAACAAAAATTCAGGAACCCCAAAAAAGAGAATAAATGAATGTATTAGTGTCACATATGATTCCGGGGAATCTGCATCTGCTCACCAAAAGATGGTGCTCCCAAATCCCACAGCAAGAAAATGAAGAATAAGATGACCTTGGTTTCTATTCTATTTTCCCCAGCATCTGCTAAAGCAATCTGGCCAGCTATTCCCTCTTGGGTGGGAAGCATACAGACAACAAAGGTGGGAGGGAAATAGACAGTAGCATCAAGTATTTCAGTAGAGGAGAGACTTGGGAGTGCTGCTGGGGAAACACCCTGAGAGGAGTGTGGGCTCCGTAGTGAGAGAGGCAGGGATCTAGTAGACTGTGCCTCAGGGGGTCTACACTAGGCTTGTAGACAGTGATCACAACCCAAAGGCAACTTTCTAGGCTCAATAGATCCTTTGAAAATTAGATCATTTGCAGTTCAATGAATATGAGTATTTTAAATCTAAGACTGTGCCTGGTTCCCCAGGTAGCATACCTGGGGTATATATAGTATTAGGATACGGTATTGGGCACAAGCTACCAATCCACCACAGGTTTTCAAGATAGCTCTTCTCTCCTGCCAGTGAGATCTCTGATCACATCTGCAAGTCTTTAGCAGGTTCCTCCAACATAGACTGGAGCATAAAGGGCAACATTTATTTTTTATTTTTTTATTTTTTTAAAGATTTTAAGTAATGTGTTTATTTGTCAGAGACAGAGAGACAGAGAGAGGGAACAAGCAGGGGGAACGGCAGGCAGAGGGAAAAGCAGGCTCCCTGCTGAGCAAAGAGCCCGATGTGGGACTCGATCCCAGGACCCTGGGATCATGACCTGAGCCGAAGGCAGACGTTTAACCGACTGAGCCACCCGGACGTCCCAAAGGGCAATAAACTCATAGGCAGCTTCTAGTAAACACTTTTTTTGAGGACACAATTTAATCTTGAAGGGAAAGCTAGGCTATTTCATTACTTCAAGTGGAAGTATAACATTATAATATAATACATTAGGATGCTTTAAGCTGAAAATAGCAGAAAACCCAACCAGGAACATCAGCAACAAAAAGGAGAATGTAGTATCTCATGTAACAGTAAGTTCAAAGGTAAAATGGTTTCAGGGTTGATAAGCTTACTGTTCAATGACATCATTAAGACATCTGGTTGCAATGTGTTTTCCAATTTTCTACTTCTCCTTCCTCTCCTCTTCCTTCCTCCAACCAAAATCTTGACCCTTGTCCTCACATTTATCCTCTACAGTTGCAAACTGGCTGCCAAAGTTGTAAGTGCTCCGTAGAGATGCCACAGTGTGAACAAAAGAGGGTCTATTTCTTGCCTTGAATCTCTTTTATTCAGAGGGAATTTTACGTTTTAATTTAGTTTTTTAAATTTTAATTTAATTTTAAGCTTTCTTTAAAATTTCTTGCAATCTCACTGCTCAAAATTGCTACTCATGACAATTCCTAAACTTTGACGAGGAAAATGGCCTTGCTGTGATTGGTTTAATGTAATCAAGATCCACCCTGCTTTGGGTTGAAATCAAATTTCCCTGAAGCACATAAGTTGCCTGATATCTGAACAAATTGAGATATTGTTAGTAAGGAAGAAGGGAGGAATGGCTGATGGAGAGGCCGCCATATTGTTTGTCTTAGAGAGGAACATGATTTCCAAACATACCCTGACCCACCAGCTGCTGCTCCTGTTCCAACAATCCACTTGACACAAGGATAATGACTCTTCCACCCTCTACCCCTAAATTTGGGCATAACTGAAGTAATGAAGACCCTTCACAGACAGGCTAGGAGCAAGCCTGGAAGCCCTGAGACCCAGTCAAGAATTCTACAAGTACCAAAAAAATTAATGTGAGTCATAGGCAGCTTATGTTGAAACCAATTGAGAAGCATAAGTTGTACCACTGATGGTGATAAAGGACCTTCCAATACTCAGTAAGTACCAGTTAGATGTTGTTCCTGTTCATCCCTTGACCTGGATTGTTTAATAGAGGTCCTGGGTTTCTTTGAGGCTTTACTGCATAGTTGAAAATCCTGTTTATCTTATTGTCACACATATCCTTATAACATAGTCTCCCATAAGTTAAAGTAACTTTAATAAGTTGGATTTTTCTCTGCAGAAAGTCAATTTAACCTGGAGGCCCAGGGTTGGGAGCCAAATGAGGACCTACAGATTTGTTTTATTTTGTCCTCACATAGTTAGCCTATAAAGTGGTTTTTAAAATTTCTAAATTAATTACAAACATTTAAAAATCAAGAAATCACATCTTTAAAAATCTGGATTTCTGGATTTTTTTCAAAAAATCAGATCTGACCATGGGGTCACATAGTGACTATTGTCTGAAGCTGACTAGTGATCCCCCTTTGGAAGGGAAGTAGATTCTCCAGCTTGCTACAGACTCCATTTCATATTCATCTGCCTGTTTGATCCATCCCAAGTTTATGGCCCCTGGCTACCTAATCAAAACTCCACATGGACTTGCCTAATGTACCTGAATTTGATAAGTCATAGCCAGTTCAATCTGAGATTGAAAAGCAAATGCGGGGCGCCTGGGTGGCTCAGTCGGTTGAGCGACTGCCTTCGGCTCAGGTCATGATCCTGGAGTCCCGGGATCGAGTCCCGCATCGGGCTCCCTGCTCGGCAGGGAGTCTGCTTCTCCCTCTGACCCTCCCCCCCCTCATGCTCTCTGTCTCTCATTCTCTCTGTCTCAAATAAATAAATAAAATCTTTAAAAAAAAAAAAAAGAAAAGAAAAGAAAATGCATATATGAAGGAAGAGACATACATGTGTTACACACATGATAGGAGACATATGATCTCTGAGAAGGGCTGAGCCATGAGGCCCATCCCCCACGGAGAAACATTCTGAAACTCACAGCCCTCCTCCCTCTCCCCACAAATCTTGGGAAGCTGGCCAGTCCTGATAGGAGAGAAAGAGGAAAGAATCAAACATACTATTGTGTTCTGGTCTAGTCTACAACAATCACCGTGTCGGGGGAGGCCCCAGCGCACTAGATCTGATTACCTACTGATCGTGATTTCAGCTTGCAGAACAAGCCTGTTCCCATTAGTGACTGTATACAATTACTAACTGATATGCTTTTGGGATCTTACCACAGTATTCTTTTCAGGGATTTCTCATTTCTTCCACCCCCTACACACAGACACACAGACACACAGGTACTCATGCACACACACATACACACACACACATGCACTTACCTTGATAGGTCTGATAGCAGGTGGCCCAAATGGACTCTGAAAACTGGCTCTGTTTTGTCAGCATTCTATACATGTTTCTCAAGGTCCATTTTCTTCCTTCTTTAATTCCCATTTAATGACCACATCTGTTAAAACCTATCTTACTTGCTAAATGTCAGAGTCCAAAACTGGAGGGCCAGGGATGGGAATGGAGGGAAAGTTCTACCAATTATTTTCAGTAAGTGCCTAATTCCAAACTAAATCAGAACAGTAAAAATGTACTAACTTAACGTCTCAGGATCTCAGTCCAGAAATAGCCAACATTCAGTATGAACAAAAATGTGCATAGCATGATACAGCTGCATGTTGAAGTGGACAATTGAGTACAGATTCTTTAGCTGATGAGATGACAGAAATAGTTCTTAAAAATCAGGGCAGATAAAAAAAAAATCAGCAAAACAGGGAACTAAGTATCATAGAGATTACTGTGGCCTTTGGAGAAATTTCTATCAAACTGGTTGCAGCTACACGGAAATTAGGCTAGCGTAATCAGACCAGACATTTTGAGTCCAAAGCACCCCTTCAAGCACGGAAGGACACAAACAATGCTTCCTCCTGATAACGCAGGATAAGACAGTCTTCTGTCTGTTCTACTTTCTGGTGGCCTGAGGTACATGCCTCAGGAAAATCCTGTTGAAAACAGAAGGGCTCATTCTACCTAAAGAGTTTTAAAGCACCTGGAATGCAGGCTCCGGTAGAAAATCAAGGAATTGGAGATTTTCTAGAACTCCTCTCTGATCCTTTCATCACCCTAGGAAGTGCCTGAAAACAGTGATTAGGCAAGGAACTGGGAACAGAGAGATACTGCATAGACCTTGGTGGGTTTGCCTCCATTATTCAGTTCAACCAAATTCAATCAGAACTACTCAGCACTGTGCTAAGGGCTACAACAAATGTGAAAGAAGTTTATGACAAAGCCCTTGACTTCAAGAAGCCTGCCATCTTGTTGGGTAGGCTGAAGCTACATATACGAAGGAATTAGAGAGCAACATAAGAATATAACTGAGCATCAAAATTGATCTAATCTTTACCCAATCTCGGGTTTCTTAGGTACCATTCCACAAATACATTTATTAAATTATAACTAATTTAATTTGGTATAATTTAATAAATTAAAATCCATCATTGGTCGCATTCCAGCACAGCTAAAACGAGTAGATAGATAATGTCAAGTGTTGAAAAGAATGTAGAGCAACTGGGCCTGTCATACATCAATGATGGAAGAAGAAATTGCTAAAACCACTTTGGAAAATTCTTTGGCAGTATCTGTAAATATAAGTATATCCTATGATCCAGAAATTTTACTCCTGGATTTACACCCAGCTGAAATCCACATATATTTTCACCAAAAGACATATATAAAAATGGTCATAGCTGCACTATTCATAATATTCCCCAAACTGGAAACAACCCGAATGGCCATCAGTAGCAGAATAGATATGTAGCATATTCAGGCAATAAGCTACTAAAGAGCCATGGGAATAAACAAACCATAACTATACCCAACAATATGGATGAGTCTTTCCAACACAATGTGGAGCAGAAAAAGCCAGACCAAAAAAAAAAAAAAAGGACAACTACATGCAATAGGATTCTATTTGTATAAAGTTCAAAAGCAGATAAAACTAATCTATTGTGGTAGAACTCAAGATAGTGGTTTCCTTTGTTCAGGAAGGGTAGTTATTGGAATGATAGGCAAGAGGAGGACTCTGGGGGGCTGATCATGATTTATTTCTTGATCTGGGAGGTGATCACATGAGTGTTCACTTTGTGCAAATTCACTGAGCTCTTTGTGATTTGCACACATTTCTATATAATCTGTCAATAAAAAAATCCATACAAGGGTCACAGCGAGTATTTTAAATGCATAAACATTTTCTAAAGATCTCTACTAATGGAGAATTGAAGCCCAGAAGAGTTTTAGAAATTTACTTCCAGCAGTCTTTGACTGGGACCAGGAATTTCAAGTTTCTGAACTCCCTGTTCTGTTACTGATTCTCTAGACAATTTTAGAAAAACATTACTTGTCATACCTCTCTTTTTAAAAATAGCAAGTTTGGCTTTCATTCTTCAATCACCAGCTAATGGGTTTGCCTTTAAGGGTAAAATATGTATAATTGCCCAGCAGTTGATGCTTTCGACATTAAATCAAAACGAAAATTCAAGTCCCTTTCAATTTTCATGATAGGTAACAAAATTCTGCTGCCCATAGGGGATGGGTTGTTATTGTCCAAAGGAAATCATTATCATTCTCATTCTCTGCTCAGCCCACAGGTGAAGCTTAGACTGTCTGCCATAAATCTTTATGTGGAAGCCAAGCTCTCAGAGGGACGGGGACAGGTGCTTTCTCAATCCTTATGTGGGTGGATTCCCTTGCTCTGAGGAACAGGAGAAGAAACAAGTCTTAGCAAAATATGAGCCAAAATGAAAAGAGAGTTGGTCTGGGTGGGAGGGGACTGGGGCTGTCACTTATTAGCTGGAAAATTCTAACAAGTCATTCCACCCCTCTAAATTTCAATTACCTCGTGTTTAAGATGAGATAACAATCCCTCTCCTACTTACGTCATCAGGTTGCTTTGAGGTAAAAGTGAGACTACGTATGTGAAAGTTTTTTGGAAACTAGAAAGTGCTACCCAAATGCAAAGGATGATAATTGTGTAAGAGTGCTGTCAGTAAACTCTGTTGTTTTAAAGTCGAATGTCCAGGGGCTGAGGATAAAGCACAGCAAGCAAGACAAACGAGGTCCCAGCGCTCAAGCAGCTTATGTGGTGAGGAGACATTTTTACAGATAGTAAAAGGCCAAATGAAAAATAAGATGACTTTGATGGTCAATAATATTGTCCTAATGTGGTATGGTGACAGATGGCGACTACGCTTACCTTGGTGAGCACTGAGTAGTGTATAGTATACATATAGTAATGCATTGTGGAATCACTACGTTGCATACTTGAAACTAATAATAAATAAATGAGTGAGTTTGGTTAGTTAAAAAGAAAGCAAAGCAGTGCGATAGAGAGTGACTAGGAGGTTTCATTAGGTTGGACGACCAGGGACAGCCTCCCTGAGGGGGGGCCATTGAAGCTGTGTCCCGAAAGTGAAGAGGAGGCTCTGGGGGCAGAGGGGACCCAGATGGGCCAAGGCAAGGGTGCTGAGATGGGAGGGAGCCTCACATATGTGAGAAGAGACAGAGAGCCCCTGTGGCTAGAGCAGGGAAAGAGAGGAGAGGTGGCCTGAAAGGCAGGTGGGAGCCGGAGCCCAGAAGACATCATGGATTGTGCTAGAAGCTGGTCACTTAGGGAAAGGGTGCAGGTAGAAAAGAGGGCACAGGACCAAGACTCATGTATAGTACAGAAAGACCTGGCAGCAAAAGACTTTTCTCCCAGGGAACTAGCTGTGAAATCATAAAACCGGGCCTTACTTCTGACTTGGAGTATTTCAGATAAACACCACTCAGGCTCCAGAGATGGATTCGCTTTGAGGCTGGTGGAGGGTGAATGTCACAGTGCCCCACTCGTACAAGACTCTTCCAAGACCCTGGGAGGCACTCCAGCATTCTTGTAATCCAATTTGGTATTCTTTTTCTTTAAAAGGTCTCCCAGACAGGCCCCAACCCCTGAATGTGTCCAAATGCTATTGCAAATTTCTAGAATCAGAGCTTCAGCAACAAGTCAGGACCCAGAGGTTTGTAAATATGCCTCCTTTTGACTACTCCGGGTCCTTCTCAACCAGCGCAGGAAGCCTGAGACCAACATTTCTATGGGCTGCCCTACTTACTTCTCTTTGCCTTACTAGGCCTTGGGGCCAGGCTTTCTACAATCTGTTCACAGCTAACCTTCCCAACCTCATCCCCCATGGCTTCTCCAAGCCTTCTCCCTCTTCTGCCTCCCCCACCTTCCCCGCACCTGTAATAAAGTTGCAGCAACTCGTTCCTGTTCTGGAAACCAGCAAATCCTCTCTTGGCTCCATATTTTTACACATGCTGTTCCTCGTGCCTGAATGCTTTTCCCCCTCTTCTCCTGTCAAACCCTTGCTGCACTCATACTCTATAAAATTGGAGCCCTCTCGTCCTCCTCCAACTACTGCTTCCATGACCCTGAATGCATCACTCTCTGAAGACCCCAACCTCACTGTAATCAGTTACTCATTTCCACATCTGTTCTCACCCCCCGCCCCCCGACAAACTGGCCTAGTGGATTCCTTGAGAACAGGTCTTATTCATCTCCTGCATTCCCTTGCCCCATCCCAGGGATCTAGCACATTAAGTAGTGAATCAGGGGATGGCAACCTCCCAAATGCTTAGCAGGAGAGAACATGAGGGTTTGAGGAAACTTCTAGTTTTGCCAACATAGCTCTAAGCCTTTTTTTTTTTTTTTTTTTAATTTATGTACACATCTACCCCAGCATGCCCAGGGCCCAGGAAACACTGGGTGGTCAGCATGTGGTTACTGGTTGCATGGGTGCGCACCTACCCGATACAAAGCGCACCTGTGGGCACCCTGCTCCCGCGGAGAGCGCCCTCTCCAGGGCAAGGTGGAGCACGGCACTTAACGCTAAACAAAACTTAGCAAATAGCTCATTAAAAGGACTACAGCCGACACTGTGGACAGAGCACCTGGGACTACCACTCTAAGGAGTAGCCGATGACCGCAGCTTGTCCCTGGGATTGGATCTACAGACAAGAACAAAACTGTCCGGTTCTCTGAGGGGCTATGGGTTCTGGAAGGAGGCAGATCTGCCTTGGTTGGGGCTCGTTCCCCTGAAGCCCTGTGCTCAGAGGGAAGCTTTCCCAGGGCCTCCCCAGGCCATGCGCCAAGTAGCTGGGTGGTGGTAGAGTGGCCTCAGTGTTTACTAAACAAACCAATGTTCGTATCCTGTCAAGATCTGAAAGACAAAGACAAAACACTTAGCATAAATACAAGGCCACCTATTCAATGAAAGCCTCAAACCAGGGCAGCTAAAAGGCTGAATATAAAGCAGTCAGGGAGAGTTTTATTAAAAGTGAGTTACATAACTTGAGACTTGCATGAGACTCAAAGGCGCTCTTATCTCAAGGTTAAAGAAAAGAATTAAGAGTAGCAGCATCTCCAAGCACTCCTCCTATAAACTTTTTGCCAACAGTGAGGCCCCTGGGTGGGAACTGGGGCGACCAAGGCCTCTACAGTCAGCTGCTCCCTTGGGTTCATCAGGACGTCTTCTGGGCAGGGTGTTGCTCCCCACTGGTGGTGGAATCGCAGGGCTGTCCCATCATCACCAACTCACCACTCAAGAACTGTTCCATTCTACCAACCCCTCCTGTTGTGTTTAAGAAACCCCAGAGGTGACCCAGCCAGGTCCTGCAGGACAGGGACCAGAACTCCTGCCATCCAGGCCAGTGCCCCTTCCACTCTCCCCCACTGCCTGCACCTTCAGACACATCCATGGACCTTCGGTCAGCAGCCGATGGCTGGAGGGGACAACTGGGCATGACCCCCCCACACTGGCGGAGGCTAGCCGCGCCCCCGCCCAAGGCGTCTCCTTTCTCCCTTTCCTTTTTTTTTTACACACACACACACATACACACACAAGAGCAGGGGGAGGGGCAGAGGGAGAAGCAGACTCCCCACTGAGTGGGGAACCAGCCTTGGGACTCGACCCCAGGACCCTGGAATCATGACCCAAAGGCAGATGCTTAACCACCTGAGCCACCCAAGCACCCTTCCTTTCTCCCCTTCTCCTCCTTTCTTCTTTCTCCCCTTTTCCTTCCCAACCCGGCTCTGTCCTCAACCCACTGATGGCACAGAGGGACCCCGACGCCTTGTTTTGTCTTACGGGTGGCAATGGGAGGCAGTGCAGTCTGGAAACAAAATGTTTCTCTTTCAACCTCTTCTACCTCTCTTCCAGTCTAAGCCTTGCCCACCCGGGGCTCTGCCCTCCCCCCGCCCCCCATCCCTGCCCCAGCCTTTTCCTCCCTGCTCTTGATGGTCTCTACTAGAAAACTGGTCATGTTTAAGGCAGAACCCACCATAAGGTCATTACATTTTCATAGGGCACTCTTGAAGCCTAGCAGCTTTCACCAAGAAACAGGGTCCTATCAGTGGACATATTTAAAAGATAAATTCTTTGAGCCAGGGACTTCTGGACCTCCCTGAGATTATAATTTAGCGGTAATCCTGCTGCCCCAAGGGGAATCGGAGCTGCCCAACAACTCCCCCACCGCCTCCTTCAGGGAGCAGTAATCCCATCCTGGTGTCCGTCACCTGCCCCAGCCAGCGGTCTGCCTTCAGTGGAACCTACGTTTGCCACGCTGTGTACTCGGAGGCCACACCTTCGGGTGCTACGGTCATTGGGTTGTACAACGCTAGTCAGCTCAGAAGTCCTGACTTGCACAAAGGAGAAAAGAGCTACCTCTGAGCCAGTACGTGGGTGGTTGATAGCTTTAAATCCAGCAGGATGTGGTCCAAGCTGGTTCTACGGAGGGACAATGAAGAAGTTCTTTGTGTGGGGGACCTGCCGGGGGTAGGTTAAAGTACCAGGCAGTCCCTTTCAGCTTCCCCAGTCTCCCAGGAGTGTTGGCATTACACAATCTCTAGCCGGACAGACAGGCAGAACTGGCAAGCTCGCTGGAACACTGGCGAGGTCTTGGGAGAGAGCTCTTCCCTGCAACTCGCCAGTGTCCCTAATCACACTGGCTCTAGATTTAGGGACTTTAAATGACAAAATGATAAGGTCTGAAATTTATTTTGCCGCTCCAAAGGAAATCGTAAGACTCCCCAAGGGCTGGAAAATTTTGTGTTAATTTTGAGTAAGTGGCTTTTCCAAAACCCTTCGGCATTAGCCAAGCACGTGGGAGAGAATGCAAACTTGCCTTTCTGGGGGACCAGGTCCTGTCCTGCCCCTTTTTCTTTACTGGGTAGGGTTTGTCTTAAATTTGCATCAAAACAAAGAGCACCAGCAGCAAACTGGGTGGCTGGGTTGCTGGGTTGTTTTGCATTTTTCCCATTGTCTTATTTGGAAAGCAAGTATGATTGTTCCTTATTTTGGCTCCCTTCAAGTGAAATGGTCTTTTAGATCCAGCACATTTCAGGATTAGTAATGGGTCAAAGAGAAGGCACAGGGTGTATGAAAGCGTGTGTTTAAATTTCTAGTGCTGCCTTGAGAAAAATCCAAGAGTGAAGTCTCCCCAGGGTGTCCAACTGCTCCCAGAGGGCCAACCCCCGACATGGAATCAGCTAGGGAGACCAGATGAGTAAAACAGGGGGAGGGCTGCCTCTTCTGTGGCATCCAAGGGTTGGGCCTGACGACTTCTCATTGCACTTCTGGAAACTACCATCCGCCTCTACTGAGCTTAGCCATAGGAAAGAGCCATAGGATATCTCCATGGTGTCTCTTACATGGATGTCATTGAAAACATGGTATAACCATCATGCAAGACTCTCTTTATGAGGATTCTCAGGAGAAATTTCATTCTGGCCTTAAGACCAGACATACATCCATCTCTTGAACAATTATACCACCTCATGATATTTGCGTGCATTCTTGCAAACAGTCTTCAGAACCCAGACATATATTCTGGATGAATCCTTCATCTGTAGTTCTATTGGGGCTGCCCTGGGGGGATCTGCCTGCCCAGACCCTCAAGTCCCAGAGAATACCTTCCAGGAACCATCATCCCAGACCCAGAGCTTCAAGAAGCCTGACCTCAGCCCAAAAGCAAATCTCTATGGACATACCATTCTTTTTTAATAACAAATAATTCATATGACAAATATGGATAGAGTACCTACCGTGTGTCAGAGGATACAGCCATGAACACGACAGGCACAATTCCTTCTTCTCATAGAGTATGCAACCTAATAGGATTTACCTCACTAGATCCATTTGAGTTTGTAGATATGCCAATGAAATTAACAGGCAGCTAAGGTGGAAACCTCAGAAAAAGACCAGAAGACCAAATTAACAGCAACAGCAAAAGGATGATCTGAGTTAGAGTGAATGAGAAGAACACTTAGAGAGGGTGAAAGAACTATATTTCTGTCAGCTGTGTAATCTTGGGCAAGTGACTTAACCCCTGAGTTCCCACATCTAAAAAATGATGATACCACAAAGGCTTATAGTGAGAAATAAATGAGATAAAGCACTTAACACATATTGATAAAGCTCCTTGCACATGCTCAATAAACACTGGCTGCAACTTCTTTCACTACTATCCAAAGAGTGCTGAGAGGAGAAGGGCTCGTGGGATGGGCATTGTGGCCACATGACCTGTTTCAGTGGGATTGGTGTTAGAAATGGAAATGTGGGGACAATGGAAGGGTCATGCCCATGGTGTCACCTTAAGTCCTATTATTTCCAACAGAAACTATTTTTTCTCTTACACTTCAAAATATTTCTAATCACAATCCTCATACCCTCTCTCTTTTCAGATACGGTAACTCCCATTGTCCCTTCCATTTTACTGATGAGAGTGGTTTCCATTTTACTGATCTTGGCCAATGTTAGAAAGTTAGCACAGAAAGTCCAGACCTTCTAACTCGTATCCCATGTTTGTGCATTTTCTGTTCTGAGGGAAAGTGGAAATCAATTTGGTTTTCTTCTTTGTTCCTTTTTGGCTGTAGCAAGCAGTGTCACATGCCACAGACAAAGGTCTAAACAACACACATTCTAATTTAGGAGTTCCTTACAATTGGCTTTATTGGGTTATTGCTTCTCTAAGTAAATCGTCAAATACATCGCTAAATGTTAATACCCAAGTAACTGTTGTTTGCAGCCCTTGACCTAGAATTCTGGGATGCAAAAAAGTTAGGGAAGTTCCAAAGATGTGGTTCCCTCTCTGGCTCGCATACCAGCCTCAGCCAATGGCTCACTTCTATTTCAAGGAGTTTATCTTCAGTGTACTGAAGCAATGAAAGTTGCATCTCAAAGCCACAAGATCCTAAAATCCCAGGATTTTGACAACCCAGTTTCCTCACCTTCTGTGCTTCATCCTACCCATCAGCCCCCACCCACACCCATTCTTCCACCCCTACCCACCCTTCATGGCCCTAAAGAACCTTCTCCAAGGCCAAGCAGAGAGTAGCTCTATAAACAAAGTGGTGAGAGGGAATACCCACATGGCCCACCCCTAGCACCAGTGCCCTAGGAGTTGACACACACTTAAAAGAAATGACCTTGCTGTACGAAAACCGAGAAAGGCTAGGAAATGATGGAGAAAGAGCACGCTACTAGTCATTTCTACTCATGCAAGGTGGGCAGGCCAGTGATATAAATAGAAGAGGGGCAACTCTCAAGCTCTCATGCCTTTATTCTCCATAGACCTTATAATGCAAATGAGCTACGTTGGGCTCAACATAATCCCAGTTTATTGACCCCCAGTTATTTTCATTGGTGGGCCCTTCTGACCCATTGCTGATGAAACTTGGGTGAAGAAAAACTCACTGGGCATAAACTGGTACATCCAGGATCTAGAGTTAGCTGTGACCATTGGCAACAGTTTTTGGACAGAGAAAACGTTTTTAGGAACCTACTCTATTATTGCTCTGCACCATAAATTCCAGAGACCACTCCTTACTTCTCTTATCTCCTCAACCTGCTCTCTTAAGAACCGTTGAGTGTTTATCAACTGTTCATCCTGGTACAGTGATAAGGAGGAATTCTCTTGTTTTTTACGATAAAGCTTCTGTGTTCTGTTTTCATGCTTAGGCAAGTAGCCACAAGCCTGGGAGATTTATCCATTTATTACTCATGCCAATTTGGGGAGCTTGCAACTTTGAATCAAACCAGAGATACTTGCTATTGTACAAACCTAGCAAGCCACTGTGGAAAACCCAGGAGAGAATATATATCCTTTGAACAAATTATTCAAGTTGACAACATCCCATCTCCCAGATCAATTGCCCATTGAATCATAATGCCTTATAGCCACATGACCCTTCAGGGAAAGCTTACAAAGCATGTTCTCATTTGTTATCTCCTGACCCTGCCCGCAGCCCTCTGCTGTGGGCTTGACTGGTGTTATCACAGAGCAGGCTCTGGACCATGAACCCAAAGGAGAGGGCTCCAGCTCCGGCCACTTCCTTGATTGATGTCCTTGGGCAATTTCACTTCAACTGTGATTCTCCGCCTTCTCTTCTGCACAAAGGAGCCAAAACACCCAGAGATGGATGGGACTAACAAAGCTTTAGTTTCAGGACCTACTGTTGCAGGATTTCTTTTCTTTTGGTGCCCGTGGTTCTTGGTCACACCGCTTTGAAGAATGAAGAGGTAGACCAGATGAATAGTGGTGCGCAGCAAAGCAAAGTTTATTGAATGATAGTACAAAGCTCCTGAAGAGGAAGGGGATCTGAGAGGGTTGCCACAGAGTTTCTAAGTCTGGGGGGGTGGGGGGAATGTTTATGAGCTTGTTGGCAGGCTCTTTTAATCTGATTTAACCCTCCATGCGCCTGTCATCCAATTAGGTTTTTGTCATCTACCTATCACATGGGAAAGGGTGGAGGGTCCTTCCCGGGTGGGTGTAAAATCCTTTCAGGGGTGGTTTCTTCTTAGGGCAGGGACCCCTTGTCCCTGCCTGTCTTTCTTCCAACTATCCTTCATTACTACCACCTGCACAGGCTGTGAATCTAATTTCGAAGTCATTTTGTGTCCTTTTTCTTGAAGAAGACTCCCTAAATTGTAATAAGCTTCAGGACTCACCAAACCTAGATCAGTCTCCCAATATAACCTGCTTAATCTAATACCAGGAAGCCAAAATATGATCGGTATTTCTTTGGCCTCAGCTCTGCCAAATGGCCCGTGATGATTACCATTCAGACCCATGTACTAGGTGGACTTCGTTGGTGCCCCTCCTGGATAGCTGTGAAGGGCTCACAGCTTGTGAGCCCTTTGTCCTGGAGATTACACCATCACCTCTATTCAGGGCAGTCGACCAATGTCTGCTTGATGTGGTCAAACGGCTACAGCCCTGTCTCAAGGTGAGACCAGCTCTGTGATATAATCCATACTCCTTTGGGATCAGATCGAAGCTAGACTGTAGCGGGGCTGACATCCTGGCTTAACTCCTTCCTCCGTCTCATTCTGCTTCCCTCATTCCCTTTCTCCTAGAGCCTTGCCCTACCAAGTTATACCTATCTGAATCCTCACCTGGGGCCCAGCTTCTAGGGTACCCAACCTAAGACATAAAGTGATAAGGACAGTATCATCTTTTCCCATGTCAAAGCCTGTCTGGTCCACTTTCAAACACAGCCAAAAAGCCACAAGCCCTTGAGACCCACTGCAGCCAGTGCTCAGGCTACTGCATGGATGTGTTTACTTATTTCATGACTAGCATCCCTGTCTGAGGCCCATCCTGGACCTCTAGCCAAGTCCAGAGAGCCAGAGTTCTAAGTACCTTTGGAACTTGGCAGTGGGAGGGTAAAGGCGGTGATGCTGAGCATTTGGTAAAACTCTAAACTGTGACCGCCCCACCTTTAGTGTTTTCTCTGAGCATTTGCTTTAGATGTTAGGAAGGAGACCAAACGATGTGAAAAAAATGATTGGTAGCACCATGTCTCTTTTGATCATTTTCTCGGCATTTTTTTACTGCAGGAGATTTATAACTAGCCCTTTGTCCCCACTGAACAGAAGAGGAATCCAGGCTCTCCAGTGTTACCTGTCATTTTAGAGAAAGACAGAGTTTAGGAGGAAAGAGATTTAGAGCCTCTTTCTGTCTCATCTATGACTTGTTTGTGACTTTAAATGAATTAATTGTCACCCGTTAGCACTCGTGTGTGTGGCATGGACATTTACTTCCACACCCCACAAACAGCAAAGACTCTTGGAGATCATCATAACAGCAAGACCACCATCCATAAAAGAGACATAATCTTTAAATCACCAAAACAGATACACGAGAAATTCCTCATGAGAGGGAATAAAATGTGAAGCAGGAAATATTTATTACCCAAGTGCTTGCTCCTCCAGGCCCTTAGCCCTAAAGGATCTAGAGATAACTAGTCTACCACTTCCTTACACAAGAGAGACAGGTATAGGCTTTGCAGACAAATTGTGAGGATCTAGGTCCAAATCCAGGAGCATCATTCAACAGAGAAAGGAGCAGGTGGGCCTGATGAGCTTAGGCAGGTACATTCCAGAAACAGATATCACAGGGTGGAAAAGCCCAGTTAGGGGACTATAGACCCAAGAAGCAAGAGCCCAGGGAACTCACCCAGCTAAGGCTCCCAGTGCCCAACGTGGAACTCATCAGAATCCTGGCTTTTCTGGTCCAGCAGCTTACTGTAGACATCCTTGGAACTTGTCTCAGAATGTGGGCAGTACTATATTGAGTGGGGAGCAAAATAACAGGATTTACTCTGTGACCTTGGCCAACTTACTCGTCTTCCATTTCCTCATCTGTAGTAATTCCTCCTTTACTCATCTTTCGGGCTGGTATCAGATTCTGTTTGAGGCAGTATGTATGAAATTGCTTTGTAACCTGGAAAGTGACAACTGTACATTAAGACAATAATATCTGTGGATAGGTAAGAAGGCAGAGAGAAAAGAAAGCTTTCTGGAATAGGAAGAAAGGAGTTCCAAGATCTGTAGGCTCATCCAGCCTGGTCTCTGAGCCGATGCAAGACCGGGCTTGCAATGCATGCACAGCCTTCCCTGCTATTGAGGGGGAGCCGGAAAGAGCTCCATGCCCAGTGTCCAGTGATCCTGGCAAGAATGAATCTGCCTTTGGGTGTCCACAGAAGAGGGAGCTGCAGCCTAGTCTTCCTATCACAGGCAACCACATACGGTCCATCTGTCAGACTGTTCTCTGCTATGATTTCTGATTCCAATTCCCTCTCCAGCTCCCTTTGGGACTAGGGCCCATCCCTAAGCTCTGATCCAATTGGCTGGGGCCCTGTTCCTTCCAGTCTCTTCCCCAGGACAGATGGACATGTTGGATAAACATGTTGGATATACATAGAGCACCCAAATTCTCAGAAATCCTACCCTCAATTCTACCTGCTCAACTCAAATAGAATCCCCCATGGACCAGCTCAGTCTGGATCACACTCAGCACCACTCCCCAAGCTTAGTGGTTTGAACCATGGGTTCTACTCCTGGGGGAGGAGGAGTCTTCTGTCATTCCCTCCATCCCAGCTATTTCCCCCTTTACCCCTAGATCAACATCAGCTGCAACAGTCTCCCTCCTCCCCACTGGGAGCCCACAGTACATAATAATGACAGTTTTTAATATCTTTCTCTAAAAATTTTGGCAAGATAAAAGGCTCAAAAGAAATAAGGAGCATGTACTTCTAAAGTTTTCATCCTTCAAAGGAAGAATCAAAGATAATTAAAATATTAGTGAAGGAAGCACAGGGAGATAAGAGTTATATTTGCATATTCTTTAAATTATAAATTCGTGTGCTGCTCTTTTAAAAAAAATTTTTTTTTACTTAAACAATTTAGGTAATTGAAGTGATGAAGTTTGTATAACCCTGATTGCCTGTGAAATAAATACATCTTGTAGGTCCTGGACACACCACTGATGATTTTATATTGTATAAACTTTGCCGATGTTCCAGGCAATCCTCAAACAAGGGGAAAAAAGGCATTAAGCTATCAGGCCAATCAGAATGAGGTTGCTTTTGTTACTCATCTAACAGTTTGCAAATATGACATGAGATGATTGTTCTTCTGCTGGGCCAGGCAGGAATGGACTACGGGCAGCTGAGTGAGGGTGGAGTGTCCCCCAAAGTGTTGTCCCTGGAGCAGAGGCTAGTGTTCCTAGAGCTTTCATCTTGAGACCCCTGGTGCCAAACCAGGCTGATTGTAAACCAAGTTGGTGAGAAGTGGCTTTAGGGGCTTGGGTTGGTGGGAGACGAAATGGGAAGACAGAGGTTGGAGCAGAGACAGGAAATTGTCTACTTGGGAGAGGGGCTGGAGCAGCTTTTGATAAAGCCTCTGTAGCCTTGGGATGGCCAAGGAGGGAGCCATTTAGGCGTCTGGTGGGTCTGGACGCTCCTCTTCCTCCAGGAGCCTGTGGGAGAATGGTAGGTCCCCAGGGGTAGAGAAAGACTGGAGACATTTGTGGTTTTGATGCTAGTTCACCTGCTGCTTAGCAGCTGGTCAGAAAGCAGATAGATGACTTTCTCCTGAAGTCACTACTCAATCTACTCACCTCTAAAATTCACCAATCTTGCAGCACCAAGGATGGTCATAGCCTCAAACTTGGAATACCTAAGCATGTGGAACAGGAATTCGCACTTTGTTTTGCTTAGTGGGAAGTCTCTACTTCTTTGATCTTGACTATCAGGTAATGTGGTTGGTCATTTAGGTCAAGTCTGGTAAACAAAGCAGGCAAATACAATTTGGGACCCAAAATCGCAGTGTGAGCATATGGGGTCTCTGACTAAGGAGGCTCCCAGGGGCTTTGCTGGAACTGGCTGGTTATTAACCTGGACAGCAGAAAGTGTATTTCAGCAGAGGGCAAAGGTAACAAATGAGAGAAGAAGAGGAAGGACCCTCATGAGGGTCAAAAGCTAGAATTGCCAACTATTGTGCTCATGGTTACTCTTCTACTTAAAATCCTTCTTTGGCTTCCCCTTGTCAAACGGTGAACTCCAATCACCATTGTCCATTAGGGTGACATACAGGACCTGGCTTGGCCCTATCTCTTGACATGACCTCCAGACATTCAACTTCGGGCATCCAGATTCCTAGCAACTTGGTTGATCTAGCAACTATTTGACCATGTGTCAGCTTTCCTCGCCCTGGAATAATTCCTGCCCTTTCTATGCCTGGGAATTGCCTCTTCATCCTTAAGAATCAGCCCCCCCACCCCCAGCAACCTGCCTCCACCCACTGACCATTCCCTTCTTGGGCCATGACAGTAGCCTCTGCACCGCTTTATTAGACTCACTGATTTTGTGAGTCCGTAAATCCCTACAGGCAGATGGAGGTGACCGTGTCTTATCACCCTCTATTCCTCCAGTGCCCAGCATGGTGCATGACACATGCTAGTTACCTCACCAATGATTGTTGAATCAAATTGAATTGAAATTGAGTATGACTCTGAAATAACAAGCCATTTTCTTTTTCTCATTCAACTCACAAACAGTGTGAGAAGAAAAATGAAGTCATATGTGCATATCATCTCCAAATAAATTACTTTAAAGAACAACTTCTATGTGAATTTTGGATTTGCAAATTCTGTCAAAGTGCACGTGAAGGTAAAGGTCTCCTTAGTTTACAGTCACACTTTAGAGCCAGGATAACATTCAGTTAACTTTATTCATTAGTGGTTGTAAGAGAAGTGGGTGTTCTGATTAATCAAATAAAGAACCATCATAAAAGAAAACAGGACACCTGGATCCTGGGTCCTGGCTTTTCCACTTACCACTTTCTATTGACTCTGGGCAAGTCACTTCACCTTAATTCCTTCAGCTTCAGAATATGGATTATAAAGTTTTCTTGTTTAAGGTATTGGATAAGGGCACCTGGGTGGCTTAGTTGGTTAAGCATCTGCCTTCGGCTCAGGTCATGATCCCAGGGTGCTGGTATTGAGCCCCACGTTGGGCTCCCTGCTCAGCAAGGAGTCTGATTCTCCCCCACCCCCTCTGCTGCTCCTCCTGCTTGTGCTCTCTCTCTCTCAAATAAATAAAATCTTTTTAAAAAATAAAATACTGGATAACCTGTGAATTGATCTGCCAATATAAGGGATCATTAGGTGTACCTGACCAATTCCCCAGGAATAAACTTCAAATGTATTTAACACCAGAAAGTGTTAAGCAAAACTCACATCTTTCTTTGATGATTTAGAAGGCATTTCAGTAAGTGCTTTGGGCGCATCATTATAAACATCATTTACCCTTACACCATAACTTTGTGCAAATACCAGTTAATAGGAAGTCCCATTTGATAGAATGGTATATAAGCCAACCTTTGAATAATATTGTGGTTTGTGTTGTTTTTTTAATGGACACACCATGAAACAGTCTAATGAGGTTACCGCCAAAACAGCTTTGGGTTTTCGTGAGTTAAATGCATAGTTAGGGCTGGAAAGGACTGTTTCAGCTCTGTCAGCTTAATCACGGTTTGCTGGTCCCGAGTGGGTTTGGAGGGATGGTGTCACGCATTACGATGTGTGGTCAGTGACTCACACCCAAATCACTGTTTTCAGGCAGGATAATCAAACATTTGGGCAATAAGCCTCGTAAAGTTCTCATTTATAGGGAGGTTAAGCAGCCTTCGGGGATTAGTCTCATCCAAAGAGGGTTTTGAAGACCTTCACTGACTGCAAGTCTGACTATTCCTATTTACCACAGTGACACAGTAACTGCGTTCTAGGGAAAACAACCGTCTTCCTCCAGACTTGCTAGACGCCATATATTGTGGTGAACATCCCTTCATAAAGAAGAAATGCAGAGGCCCAGGCCCCACCCCAGATCGACTGAGTCAGAGCCTGCACTTTAACAGGATCCCCGGGGAATGAGATGCACAGGAAACCAAGCCCTGGTTTTTTTGTTTTTGTTTTTGTTTTTGTTTTTAGGGCCCTTGCAACCTCAACTCCTCCTTTCCTTTGTTCTCCTTCTCCCTTTCATCTTTCATCACTTCTTCCTCAAATTCCAAAACCAGGTCATGTGTGAAAATCAATACCTACTTGTCTCAACCTGGTCTAATTCAAACACTCAACCATATCTCTACTTGAGGTCCTAACTCCAAGCACAAACCAGCCTTGATTCATAAACACTTGAATAAAATAGTTCCATTGGGCCCCAGAAAAACAGCAGGCAAGAGCCGTCCCCCACAAGATCTGTATTTGTGTCATTTATTTATAAAGAGCCTTAAGTGTACACAATGCTTTGTTGGGGAACATGCCAACAGGCTACAATCCCTGCCCTTTAAAAAATATTTTTTCTTTTTCCCTTATGCCCCAGGGAACAGCTAGGGTGGGGATGGAGTTATGAAATCTTCGGACCAAAACATAGGAGATGAATAGAAGGAAGCCATAAGTATTTGTTAGGGCCTCCAGACCTCTCTAAGAAAACAAATAAGACTTTCCCAAACAATATGCATGAGCAGATTTTTGCTGTGCAAGGAAACCAGCCCTCAGTTCTCTGAAGAAATCTCAGCCCCCGCCCCCCCCCCACACACATCCCACAGGAGATCTTACAAGCATTTGAGCCAAAGATATCCATTTAAAAAAATAAATTTATAAAAGGAAATTTAAAAAGGAAAAATATTTAATGGCACTTATAAAAAACAGTTAAATAAAAGAAGAAACAACCACTTGATAAAATATTATGTAGCCACTCAAATCAGGATTTCAATAATATTTAGCACAAAACATTAAGTGGCAAGGTAGGATACAAAATTTTATAATCACCATTACCCCACTTTTATGTAAATAAAAAAGGGGAATTAAATATACCAAAATGTTAATGGTCTGTATCTCTGAAATTGATATGATTTAAATGTTATTCTTTGCACTTTTCTATATTTTCTAACTAGTATGGACACATACGACTCATATGAGTACTTTTTCTAAACATTTGTCCCGGCAAAAGTTCTTTCTTGACTCCACAAATTCTCCTTTCTCTCTATAGCCTCCCCAAAGCCCGCTTACTTTCCTGACCCAGAAAAGCAAGCGTTCAGAGAATTCTATCCATTGGAAAAGTCATACTGGTTCTAGACACTGAGAAGAGGGGAGAGCAGGGTTAGAAGGGGGTCTGAATGAGGAAATTTAACAACTTTCCAAATCTTCTTAGGTCAGCCCTTCGGTGTGAGATTCCAGACTTCATTCAGAGTGTTCTGCATCCCAAACACACCCATTATTGATCGACATGGGAAACACATTTTAAAGTCCAAAAACATGGTTTGTGCACCATCCAGAAGCTCAAGAGTGGAAAGAATTTTAGAGACCATCTTAGTTCACTAGTTCTCAATTCTGGTGTGCGTTGGGGTCGCCTGGAGAGCTTGAAAAAATATGAATGCCCAGGTCCTACCCTCAGAGCTTCTGATTTTACTGGTCTGGGGTGTGGCCTAGGCATCTGGGTTTCCTCTTTATAGCTCCCGGGTGATTTGACTATGGAATGCCATAGTCACTGCCCCTCTTACCCAAACGGCCCTGCAGCCCCACTGATGTGTGATCCCCTAGTTCAGGTTGCATGACCAGCATTAGCCAGCTCCATCACTGGCTTCCAGAATCTGATCAGGTATTTGGCTGCAGGCAGAACAGCTACCCGACCATAATAAACTGCGAAGGTGGGCAGCCAGATTCTATAACTGTGCAAGAGGAGGAGGACCAGTTTCAGTGGACAGGTCCAATCCTGACCACATAGGTAATAGCTCCCTTTCATGGCCAAACAGATGCAAAGTAATTTACTTGGCCAAAAGCTCTCAGCTCCTGAGTGGTTGGGTCGAGATTCTCATTCTAAAGCCTCAGCCTTTCCACTGTACTACAGCATAAAACATCGAACGCAGTTTTTAAAACAATTCTTGGATTTCAGAGTAATTTTAGATCTACAGAACATTGGCAGAGCTAGCACAAAGAATTCCTGTACAATCCTTGCCCAGCTTCCCCGAATGTTAACATCTTACCTAGCCAGGGTGCCTCTGCCCAAACTAAGATATCGACATTGCTACCTTATCGTGATAACTACGGACTTTATTCAGATTTCACCAGTTTCTTTTCTTTTTTTTAAAAAGATTTTATTTATTTGAGAGAGAGAATGAGAGAGAGAGAGCACGAGAGGGAAGAGGGCAGAGGGAGAAGCAGACTCCCTGCCGAGCAGGGAGCCTGATGCGGGACTCGATCCCAGGACTCCAGGATCATGACCTGAGCTGAAGGCAGACGCTTAACCGACTGAGCCACCCAGGCACCCCGAGGTTCTGTATTTCTTTCTTTTTTTTTTTTTTTTAAAGATTTTATTTATTTGAGAGAGCAAGAATGAGAGAGTACATGAGAGGGGGGAGGGTCAGAGGGAGAAGCAGACCCCCCGCTGAGCAGGGAGCCCGATGCGGGACTCGATCCAGGGACTCCAGGATCATGACCTGAACCGAAGGCAGTCGCTTAACCAACTGAGCCACCCAGGCGCCCCAGATTTCACCAGTTTCTCCACGAATGTCCTTTTGTCTGTTCCAGGATCCCACGCTGAGCACTAATACATTCAACAAGACCCAGGAAATGTCACAGGATAATTAGTTAATCAAATGCAGACAGTAAAAAGAGCATCCTCTCTAGCTGAGAGAGGTCTCGGCATGTATCTCAGAACCGGTGGGGTCCCCGATGTGCCTGGAGGGATGTGTCTTTGTTCCACAGCGGACAGGGGTAGGACAGGCATTCCAGCTCTCAGAAATGGCCGACAGGGCTCCGTGTGCTAACTGCCCGAGGAGTTTGCAGCTCACGTTGGACACAGGGTAGACGGCTCCAACCACGGACTCTGGGACCAGAGAGGACCGAGAGGTCGAGCGTTTCTGTGCCTGAGAGGAGAGACTTCCCCGCGCCCTGAAGTTACACTGCGTGCACTGCACTCTGGCAGGAGTGCAAAGCCTCCAGATCCGGGCTTATTTCTGAAAGTTATTTCTCAAGTCAAAGGAACGAAAGTAACAAATATTCAGACTTGCTGCTTCTGAGGTGTCTCTTTTCTTTGCCTCTCCAGGGGCCCCTGTGGCCTGGAGGCTGCATGGGGCTGGTGAGCCGGCGCCTGGCAGCCTCAGGGCCCTCCCAGCTCTGGCCTTCTCTACTTGCAGTCAAATGCTCTACCCCTGAGCTATACCCCCTGGCCTTCTCTACTTGGGAAGGCACTGATCTTTGAGCTGGACTCTGCACCTAAGGCAGGCTAGGACCAACATATTAGCATTCCAACTATATTTAACGTGCAATACATTCCAGATTTAGCTCTTCAGCTAGGATAGAATTTTCCTCTTCCCCTGCCCTCACTGTTCCTGCCTCAGAGCCAAGTCTAGGGTGAGGCAAGACAGGTGCCTACGGCGCACAATTGAAGGAGGCCCTTGCACTACTTGAGAATGAACACTGCCCTCAGTGTTGTCCCTGGGGGCCCTTTGCTTGCCTCACCCCAGCCACAGCCTAGTTACCTCCTCCCCATCCACCACTCCACCCCCTGTGGTGTCACCAAGATGATTTAGCACCTACAGAATAAACGGGGCTGACAAACCCCCCACAATTCGAGCCTTCCTCGTTACAACTGATACAGTTTTCAATGTCCCAACCTCCAGCTTTGCAAAAGGACTAAATAAATAGGAACGGTCCACCTGGGGCAGCCCGCTGGTGTGGGCTCCCGTTCAGCAGCTGCCGCGTGGGGACAGCAAATGGGACCCGGGACACAGCCACTTGCTGGGCAGTCCTGGGCCAGGCACCCTCTGCTCTAGCTCACCTATGGAACCTGTACCTGAGGAGTCTGGGGTTTAGAAAGAAAAGAGATTCTGGAACTTCTAAGACTTCTGACTTAGAAATATAAAGTTGGTGAGGAGAAAGAAATGGGAGAGCTGGCGAATGGTCCAGAGAGATCTGCTTGGCAGAAAAGAGCAGAACTTTCCCGAGGGCTGTTTATAACTCTGGCTCACTGGACACACTGGACATCCACACAGGGCTAACAGCTCAGAACTGCCTCCAAACACCTCAGTCCTAATGTTCTCAAATGAAAAATAAAGGAATTTTAATTAGCGAATGGTTCTCAACCCTGACTGCATATGAGCATCACAAGGGGGCTTTAAAAACACAGGTGCCTGAGCCCCCCCTGGGAGGTACTGTCTGACTAGTCAGGCTCAGCCCCGAGTGCCTTTTAAAACCTCCAGGCGGTTCAAACGTGTGGCCCCGCTTGAGAACCTCTGTGACAGGTGAGCTCTAACTCCACCTCTGACATTCTATGATCCTGAGAAATAAGAGGTATCTGTTTTTTTGGAAATTGGAAAGAACCAATTCAGCAGTTCCCATTAAAATGACCACAAGTTTTGACCAAAAAAAAGGTTAAGCTTTTCTAATGAAGTCTCTGACTCCTGAGAGAAGGAAGTCGAGGGAAAGACAACCATGATAACAGGGTGAATGAGTACATTTCCAAGCAGAAACAGCTCCAGGGGGCTCACAGCCACAGTGGCAGCTGAAAAGTCACAATTAAGTGGCTTCACGTGTTCAGAAGCCAGTGGGCCCAGCCCCAGGGATGGCCACGTTGCCCTAATGATTATGCAATGACCCGGCTGCCCCCAAAGTGGGTGCAAGGCCACGAGTCATCAGCGGGCAACCTCAGCTCCGCCTCCTGGTGGGACACCAATGCCAATTAAAGCAGAGGTCACCTGGGTCTGACAAGGATGGTGGCCAGCCTGGGCTTCACTGAGGGCTAAGTGCCCAAGGATGCTGCTGTGCAGTAGCCACTGGGGACTGAGTTCACCAGTCACACGCTAGAGCTCAGTGATTGAAAGGTCCACGAAGACTGGGCAAACGTGGATTTCAGGTCCAAAGTCCCAGGGCAGAAGTCCCTCTGGTACCTCACAGGAGCTTCCCAGGACAGCTGCCCAGTGTATTACAACAGGGCTCTTATCCAGAGCAGAGTTTTTTTATTCTCTTTCTGCCTTTTTTTTTTTTTTTTAACTCTCTTCTGGACTGTCCACGTGGACTGTGGATGCTGAGTGCCCTGAACACGGCGTGATGCTTTGGAACATACCACCAGCTCTTAAAACATCACCAAGAAACTTTCTGGTAGTCTGGTAGTGGAGGTTCTTGACCCCAGCTGCATGCTGGATTTGACTGGTCTGGAGTGGGGTCTGGGTATCAGTATCGTTCTCAGTCTCCCCAGGTGATTCTGACGTGTAACCAACGGTGAGAAGCACGGGACTAAGTCATGCTTTGGCTCAGGTGAGGAGGTGGTGGGATGGATTGGAGGGGGTCATGGCAAGGGTCTCAGGGGAGTCATGGGGAGCTGGAAGAAGACCAAGACATAGAGAGCTGGCAAGTTTTCAGATATCACCCACTGATGCCTTCTAGAGCTCATGCTTTTCACTCACCCATTACCAACAGTGGCTGGGGGCCAAGGGTATCAAGATGTCTAAGACCCAGGTGCTACCCTCAGGCAGCACACAGTCTAGTAGCGGAGACAGACACATAAATTGTGTCTCAGAAGTTGCACAGGGACTGTCTATGTACTCAATTACTAGGCCCCGGAGGGCACCCCAATCTGAGGGTAAGGGGTAGGCTCATGCCATTGCCAAGCATGTAGGGAAGAGGCAAAAGCTAGAATATTCAGTGAGATCTTGGAAGGAGGCCCTCGAACAGGGGAGAGGCAGGAACTTTGTAGCCTTCCTGGCCTTGCCCTTCAGAGCCTGTATCCCAAGAAGCCTGGGAAGTAGGTACATTCATGGCTAGCTTATTGGACAGTCTGGGAGGCACCATTCATGTTGTGTTTTATGAAAACACTGCCTGCTATGCTCTGGGAAAATAGAGGTGTCTAGATGCCAGGCAGAGGGTTCTCTATTTTCCCAGAGCCTTCAGTGGGGTAGGATTAAGGACAGGTCTGTGACCAACCTTTGAGCTGGCATGGTACCCAGACACCAGCATCTCCTGGGGCCAGGGTAGATGCAGCATCCCCCAGAACTCAGGGGGAGTCACTGCCCAATGAGCAGTGGCCCAGAGCAACAAAGTCCCATGCCTGAGACCTCACCCAAAGATCCACTGACAAAAAGACTAGATGGGAGAGGACCCAGAAAGGGGACTTGAGGGCCTGCCACCATCCTGGTGGAGATGAACAGCCAGTCGGATTTGACTTTCAGTATTAAGGTGACCTCATTTGTACACACAACCGAGGGTGAAGTGTGAAGATTAGTTGGGGACACTCAAGTGACACGTGAGATAATAAAGGACTGTGTACGGGCAAGGTGAAACCTAGAGGAGAGTGGTCTCCCTGGGCAAAGGATCAGGAGAATCAGGGAAAGCCTCTCAGTGGCACCCTCTGAGTTGTCTTTTTTTTTTTTTAAGATTTATTTATTTATTTGAGAGAGAGAGAGAAAGAGAGTGGGGGGAGGGGCAGAGAGAGAAGGGAGAGAGAATCCCAAGCAGACTCCATGCTGAGTGCAGAGCCAGACGCGGGGCTCGATTCCACGACCCTGAGATCACAACCTGAGCCAAAACAAAGAGGCTTAACTGACTTCACCACCCAAGAGCCCTGCCCTCTGAGTTGGGTCATAATGGATGAGAGGACCTCAGCCAATTGGACTGAGAAGCAATCCAGATAAGGGACAGCATGCACATAGGCGTATGCGGCAAGAGCCTTCTGTGATCTGGGTACCACCTAGGGTTGGGAGCAGAGACCTGAAGCTAAGAGGCAGGTAGGGCTAAATCAGGATGTAAGCTAAGCGTACACCAGCTTAAAAGTGTGGACTTTGTCTTGTAGTGGATGAGGATCCCCAAATAATTCTAATCAAGCTCATGGTGTCATCTGATGGGTGGAGAGATGGGCCCAGTAGTCAGTCGGGTGGCACTGTTGCAAGTAGGGGAAAGACTTTGAGGAGATCCAGTGATGTTCCTTGCTACCTGTGCCACGTCTGGCTTTTGGAGGAAAGAGAGTGGGTTTCTGTTGAAGCATTGAAGAGCCACTGTGTCTCTATGGCTGTCAGAGGAATTGGCCATGTCTCTGTTGTGTTCTCCACTGTTCCCAACCATAAAACAAAGGGTGTCTTTCAATTTCCAGGCATTGCAAAAACCTTGCCTTCCTTCCCTCTGATTTGAGTTATAAAAAAAACTATCTTGATAGTCAAGGGTAAAACAAAAGGAGCTGGGCTTTGAACTTCAGGGGTCTGCTTCCCACAGAGGAAGTGAGGACTCACTGAGCGAGATCCTCACCCACCTCCCACTAGCTCACTTTGACCTTCCCTTGATGGTCAACCCCATTTCTCTAGACCCCCAGGTGATTCCCATCACTGTTTGAGTCAACCTGCTGCCTCCTTCCCCACAAGAAAGCAGCACAGAGCCCCTGGGTTTGTTGGTTCAACAACCATTTCTGTACTTTATTTGCTCACAGCAAGAAAAAAAAACACAGAACACAAACAACTCTTTGACTGCGAGAAGACACAGACACGCAGACATCATGCTTGTTAAAGTGAGTGTCACAGAGAGGCATTATTTTATTCAACTGGCTTGATTAGTGAGTGCCAGACAGCTATTAGAACAAAAATCATGCTTTTAGGCAACTGTGTCTATTTATGTCATGGTGAGCCTTTGCAGAGAGCCCAGATAATGCTTGTTATCTTGTTATCTTCACCCACACTAGCCAAATGTTTGGGTAAATAAAGATGTTGTATGAAATTCCCCGTCACTTTAACACAAATTGACAGAATGGAACACTATTCTGTTGTGCTCCATTTCATGGCTGGGTGGCTTCCAAGGCCAAGTAAAGGGAAGGAGAGGGTTTCCTGGGGCTAAGGATCCTGCTTAACCTGCCTCCTCCGTGCAGACACACCAGGTCCTCCCCTAAGACCATGGTTCACTGTATATCAGGTCACCTAATCCTTGAGTGGTTGTTAGAATTGTCTGTCTATAACCAGTGTTTTAATCTAAATAGACTTACACACACAAGTCAGAGACCCATAAAAGGGAGTCGGACACACTGGTCCCACTCCTAGCCACCTACTTAGATTGCCTGCCTTTGTTTTCTATCTGGCTCTGACCCCTTGCTCAATTTTGGTATCTAGCCAAAGGCCAAAGACACTTCAGGCTTTGTGCCTTGTTCTTGGGCCCCTGGAGAACATGATCTAATTTTTTCCTTGCTTTTGACTATAAGCACTGGGCATGCACTAACCTCGAAGCTCCCCTGTGACCACACCCCAGCAGGTGAGCACAGGTGAGCCCCTCCACTGAGCAGGTTCTAGTTTCCCACATGGAGGGTTGGACAACAATGGAAGATGAGTCAGCTGTGACTACAGAAAGAGCACTTACTGGACCTTTCCTAGAATCCCATCTTGTTCAGATATCCAACTATAACACAGAGAACCAGAAGTAGCCAGTCAGGCTATATAGACTAAGAAGCCACACTAAGGCAGATCCACTGTTTGAAAAGCAGCTGCAGACATGGTATAAACATGTGCTCTTGCTAAGGGAGACCACGTGCACCTGTTTGTGCCCTTACGTGTAGCTGCCTACGCTGACTTTCATTTTGCAGCTTCATCCACTGGAAGGAGGCCTTCCACCTGCTCCCTTCTAGTCTGCCATCCTAAATCTTCAGAAGGAGCTCATTGATCCACTCTGTAATGTGGCTGCCTCCCCCGCCACCCTTTGATGCAGGTGAGGGCATGGCATGGCATGGCAAGACATGGCAGCCCCCAAAGAAGGAAACTCCCATAATTAATCAGACTAAGTAGGGGTTATCACCCTGTCTTGTTCCTGAGCCCTACCAACCCCAACCCCATTTAACAAAACAAGAATTCTCCTGTTGCATCCCAGCTATGTCAAAAGATAAAGGCTGCAGTCTGTCTTAGATAAGCCACTTGTGGAATCCTTACCAATTATTGCCTTGTAATACAGAGGATCCCTTTTCTATCACTGTATAATGGAGAAAAACAAATGAGCTTCCCAGTCCGCAGAGTTCCTGTGTCTTAGACAAAGACCTTGTTCTGTATTCTGAATGAGGCCGATCCTCAACAAAAGGCAATATGATGGAGAAGTTAAGCTCATAGTTTCTGGAGTTAATTAAGGGCTGAATTCAAACGCCTGCTCCAACACTGATAGCCATGTGACATGCAGCCTCAGTTTTACCATCTATAAATGAAGATAGTTGATAACAACCTCCTGGTGTTGGTATGACGATGCTTGGAGATAATGCATGAAGAGCACCTAGCATGGAACACAGAAGGCTTTTCATGGTGCTGGATAGACTTGGTCTTCAGTGATGTCCCTTTGTAATGTCTTCCCATTCCCCACTGCTGCCTAAGCCTGGGGCATCCAGGGCTCTGTAACCAGGCTTGCTCCCCAACTCTTCCTCTTCCATATGATTTCCCAAGGGGACTTTATGAAATATACACCCCCATATGAATTTAAAATCCTTCACGGATCATTAAAACAGTCAAGACAAAGTTGAACTCTTTATCATGGGCCCCCAAGCCCACTCTCTGTTTGGATCCCGCCTACCTCTCCCACCTCAACTTGTCTATGCCAAGCTCTCACTATGCTAGAACATTTGCAATTGCTCGGATATGCCATGCTCTTTCACTACAATGCATGTCTGCACAAGCTGTCCCCTCTGCCCGCCATACCTTTCCCCTGGCTACCTCCAACTAGCCTAGCTAACTAGTTTCCAAGATTTGTATGATCAGGAGATTCCTGGAGACTCTTGCCAACCCCACCCCCATTCTGTATTAGATATGCTTCACCTGGCTCTATTCAAGTCCTTATCACACTGTATTTACTTATTTGTCTTTGCTATTAAATTCTGAGTTTCTTGAGGGCAAGAGTGCATTTCTGGAACCAAGCACAGAGCTTGGCATGAATGAGACATTCAATAAAGTTCGACTGCCTGAAATGTCGACTTATTTTTGAAACTATGTGTACTGGAAGGGATGATGAAACACACAGTCCCTTCCTCCATGTAACTAAGTGAACCAGTTGGGCATATAACCTATGACCTTGGCCATAACAATTCCATTGTCACTTCAGCTGCTCCACCAGAAAGAGAATCCAGCATTGTGTATACCAGATTTTAAAGTTGGAAACCTACTTACAAAGTCCCCGTTTCTTGTGATTTTGGCCAAAACGCTCAAATTTGTTTTCCTTGCCTACAAACAGAGTTTATAAAACCTAGCTGTAGAGAATAAATGAGACAATGCCTATAAAAGTAAAAGGTACCATTAAAATTCTTTCTATATGGAATTGTTATGGTTACTTTCAGAAAATGGAGAATATCCCAATTTCTAAGCCACAGTTAGTCCTTGTCCCCTAAATATCAAGTCATTTTCTGGTACCAGAAAATGCTAATCATCATCTGTGTTTTTCTCATGTTTGTATTGCATCTCAAATAGAGACTGGGGCATACATTTTACACCCCTCATGACTGTCCGGTGGTACAGAATTCACTGGAGCCTGACTACAATGCAGCACAGTCCTTAGAAGCCATGCTGTGGGACCAGGGCACAGAAAAACTCCTATAGTGAGCTTTTCCCAGCACAGCCAGCAAAAAAAACAACCCTCAGATAAGATATAATCTGTCCTAACACAGATTTCTCCGCTTTCATAGGTCAGCCTCTAGTGAGATGAGTAATAAAACAAAAAAAGCTGAAATTAACTGTGGGAATAAGGGTTGCATTATTCATCTGTAAGGATTATGTATTGGGTTTTAACAATACATATATGAAGCACTGCTAAACTTCTCCCTGCTTATAATTATTAACAAGTTTGCAGAGGGACTCGTGGTAATTATCATCTGGGAATACCACTCAGGGTCCAAATCTCAGAAGGTGCAACTGATTTCTTAGGTCAGGTGACGTGGAGCAAGAATGTCAAAGTGTGCAGTATATAAAGTAATTAATAAGGTAACCATGAGCAATAAGGCCATAAATTCACCTAAGAGATCTGAATGACCCAGCCCAGGAAGGGAGGACCCGCAGCCTGACCAGGATGTGCACATTTCTACCCTTTGCTGTTACTGATGTGCAATGTGTGGTCAGCAGCCCCTCGGTAACCAGCACATGGAACCCAGGGTGTGAACCTGAGGCAGAGGAGAAGTCAGAAAGCCTTTGTTTGTTGCACAGACATTGAAGCAACACTCACTGAACACCTGGCCCAGCAGCAGGTCTGTTAAGATAAGTTCCTGGCCTTAAGGAGTCGTAGATTGGCAACAACACGATAAGGGTAGTTCCAAGTGTGCATGGAGTCCCAGGAGAGCCCAGAGAAAGAAGCAGCTCATTCTTTCTGGGAACACTAGAAAGGATATCTATGAGGATGTGACTTTGAAGCGGAAGTCTTGAGAAGCTCTTCTGGCCAAGAAGTGAGGAGAGGGCATTCCCGGTGAAAGAGAAAAGCGGATGTGTTGAATCCCTGCTCACCAGGAGCCAAAATGGGCCCCTCTGGGGCCTGGGCCAGACAAGCTGGCCATAAACCTCACAGTCAAGCTCAACAAGGAGAGGGGAGAGGCAGAAAGGAGTGCGGGCCAAGACCTGTAGAGAGCCAGGAGGCCATCGCCGACCAAGCCCAGGTCAGCTGACAACAGAGTCAGAGGGTCAGAAGCTGATAGAACAGAGGGAGAGCAGAGAGGGAGAAGAGACCCAGGCTCCTGCAGCCACTTGGTGGGTTGGTCTGGTTTAAAAGTGAAGGACTAGAACAGACAAGTTTCCGGGCACAGAGGTGGGTGTTTAGGGAACAGTGAGTATTCAGCAGAACAGAAACATGAGTTCCTGGAGAAGTGAAGAGGCAGGAGCACAACCCAAAAAGTGGGGCAGAGCCGATCATGACAGGCCTTTCCTGTTAGCTGAGGAATATGGCTCCATTTTGTAGCCCTTGGGAAAACATGGTATCTTAAGCTAGGGAGTGAGATAGAATTATATTTTAGAAAGATCACTCTAGCAGCCCTACGGAAGACAAACCAGAGCAGCCTCTGTTGGAGCGTAGTAAATGCCCTGCCTGTCTCAGAACTTATTTAAAACAAATAAGCATCGGGACGCCTGGGTGGCTCAGATGGTTAAGCGTCTGCCTTCGGCTCAGGTCACAATCCCAGGGTCCTGGGATCGAGTCCCGCATTGGGCTCCTTGCTAGGCGGGAAGCCTGCTTCTCCCTCTGCCGCTGCCTCTCTCTATCTCTCTCTCTGACTCTCATGAATAAATAAAACAAACAAACAAACAAATTAAAACAAAAACCAAATAAGCATCATTTTAGCTGTGTTCTAGAGCTACATTCGAATTCAATGGAAACACCTAGGAATCTGCATTTTTATCTTTCCCTGGTATTTTGGGGGGCACACAACAGTCTACAGCTGTTGCCTGGGCAAGACAAGACAGGGTCTGTACCAAAAAGGAGACTAGTAAAGAAACATGCAAGCGAAGACCCTGTCACACAAAGGGGGTGCACAGTAAGTCTGGGACAGATGAATGAATGAATAGGACAGAAGCAGGTTTTGGAGACTGAAGGGATGAAGAGAGATCAACTCCAAAGTATAAGGAAGAACCATACGACACACAGTGGCTACCCTCCACGGTGAAATAAATATTGCATTTGGGGGAAAAAATTTCATAAGAGCATACTCAACCTCTGTGAATTATTTTCGTAGAATAAAGGCAGACCAAGCTCCACGATACTTAATCCAGTGGTTCTCATCTTGGCTGCATATTAGAGTCACCTGGGGAACTCTTCAAAGTTCTAGGAACCTGGAGCTCACCCCTAGACCAATCACATCCAAATCTTGGAAGGACAGGGTCAGTCCTGGCATCGGTACATTTCCAAAGCTCCCCAAAGGATTTTAATGCACAAGCAGGGTTAGGAATTGATCATCCTTAAAAGTGGCAGACAACTGGGAAAGGAAAAGTGGTTTTATTCCCTCTCCCTAAGCATCATGGAGAATTCAAAATAGTCAAAATGGGAAAACTTAGCGATCTGGGGGGCTACGGACCCAAGGCTGATTTCACGGTATGTAACCCAAGAGATCCAGTTTAATATCCTTGAAAGGCAGTGTGTTTTCCTCTGCACCCAAAGTGCCACGCTTTCAAGAAAGCCCTGTCTTTCCGTTATCCCTATATGGAAACCGGGACACAACAGATGGCTGGAGAATGGATTGTGTCTGCTCAAGTTAGAGCTGCTTTTATTTGCAAGACATCAAATTCGTATCGACTGCGGGGACAGGCTGACATGATTTACTTCTAAGAAAATGGAGGCATCGTGGGCTCTGTCTTTGCTCATTACCATAAGACAGAGTCTCATCTGTGACCAGGACACACTGGATTGCCGATGGTAGAAACTGTACGCAGGGACCACAAGAGGCTGCTCCTGTTCTCAGGGACTAACTGTTGGAGAATCTCCACATCTCCCAGCAGAGAAGCCCGAATTTCAGAGCAGTGAACTTCCCCACCCAGAGTCCCGCTCCTCCAGAGCACTCAGCTAAGTACCAGGGAAACAGCATTTATGTTTATTTTTCACCATTAATTATATATTCCTACATGTACTCTCAAAAATGCAGCATGAGATTTTGACAAGAAAATGCAAAGGGCATAGCGCCTTCATTCTTGAAAGAGATCATCTCCAGAGACATGAAAGCAGCCCCAGCCCATGGCTCCCAAGATCCCTCTCCAGCTCAGCAGCCTGAAATGGGCAGGGAGCCCGCCCGCTGCCTCCTGAGGCTGGTGACAGCGCAAAAGGGAGGGCAGAAGGACATGTGGCGGTGGGAAGAACAGGAAAGCCTGAGCGATGGGTGGCTCTTCCCCCCTACCTGTCAGGAAAAGAGCAGACCCAAGCCAGGTGCCCACTACCCACCCGAACCCGGGAATGCCTCGTGATGTTTCAAACAGGGTCAGTCCTGTGGAATGGGTCTTAGGAACAAACCCTCCACTTCTGAATTCCCAATTTGCAGATGAGAAAACGAGGCCAGAGAAATCACTGACTTGCCCAAGATCGCAGGATGACTCAGTGGTGGTTTTGGCTTCAGGGCTCCTGATTCTCAGGTTCCTCCTCTTGGCCTCGCCAGGAGATCTCAAGCTTGGCTCCACAGGAGAATTACCTAGGGAGCTTTAAAGAAAAAAAATGACCAACCTTACCCCCAGAGATCCTGGTTGTGGGATGGGGTGGGGCCTGGACGTAGTTCCCCAGGTGACGGGCAGTATGCCCAAGAGAGAGGGCCCCTTCACGCTGGTGTAACTTGACTCAGCCATCTGTTGCGATTTGCTCCAGGTTGAGCCCAGCCCTGTGCTTGGGGCCTGAGCCGGGAATATGCAGCAGACTCGGTTCCTGCCCTAAAGCTGCTCAGCATCTGGCAGAAGAGCCTACTGTAAGGTGCTCTTCCAGCAGCGGAGTTGATAAGAGTGATAATAGAAATAGAAATAAGTGATAGCAGTGATTAACTCTGTCTGGGAAGCTCGAGGGAGGCAGTGTTTGAGTCCACCGTAGAGGATGAATAGGAGTTTGCTGAGAGGACAAGAGGCAGAAGGGTTTTCCAGGGGGAGGGAAGAGCATGTGCAAAGTCCTGAAGGCATGAAGTGACATGGCACATTCATAGCTTGGTGTAACCAAAGCAGGGTGCAAGGTGGGAGCAGCGGATACAGAGCTAGAGAGGCAGGCAGAGCTGGATCCCAAAGGGCCTTATGATACAAGTCATTCTAAGGGTTGGGGATTATCCTGAAACGAGGGTGAACCACTGAACTAGGTCATGCAGAAGGACGATAAAGTACAACTTGCATTTTAGGAAAGGAACCCAAACAGTGCTGTGGATGGTGAATGGGAAGGGAAAGATGCCTGAGGCAGAATGACCAGTGGACAGGGAAGGCAGAGAGATGACAAGGGTCTAGGGAGTGGCAACAAGCACTGAGAGCAGAGGACAGATAAGCCCCAGATGCTGACCTCTGCCCTGAGTCACTGCTTTTAGAGGTGGAATTGATAGGATGAGGTGGTTGATTGGCCAAGGAGCCAGGAGGTCTGATTCCAACCCAACCCCTCCCTATTCCTCTTCATATACTGGGAACCGAACGGCCCCCTCCCCCCTGCCTTTGAGCTCGCTGGCCCTTCAGCCTGGGATGACTATCCCTCCTCCACATCCAAAGAGGATATATCCTTTAGGTCTCAAATTGATGCTGCTTCCTTCAAAAATCTGGGTTTTGAATGAAGGAAGGAAGGAAAGAGTAAAGTTCACCAACTTTATTCTATGTGTTCTCAGAAACGGGTCTTCACATTGTGCCTCCTGAGAGGCCTTCCTTCTCGTCTGTGTGGTAGGCTACCATCCTTCACAACTCTGCCCAAGTCATCTGTTCTGGGAAGATGTCTTTGGTATTTACAGACATGGGTTGAGCCCCGTGGCACTTTTGTATTCCTCTGTCAGTAAGTAGAGAATTGTTTCACAGTGTCAGTAATTACTGTTTCCCCTCCCAGGGTAAATAGGCTCATTTGAAAGACAGGGGCCTTGTCTTCTGATTCTGCCTCCTATCCTAACCCAGCACACAGAAAAAAGGTATTTGATAAAAGTTTGTTGAATAGAATGGGTGTCAAGGCCGAACTCATGAAACTAGGGAAACGTGCTATGATGATGATGATGATGATGATGATGATGATGATGATGATAATGATGGGATGCTGGAATCCCCCCTAAGAATAGGACACCTCAACTTTAACTCTCCAGCATCAGGGGACACCGAGGGTGGAGGGTTGCACTGAGGAAGTACACCCATGCATTTTGAACTGGTCTGCAGACCACTTGGAAGACTTCCTAAGGCCACTGCAAGGGCTGGAAGCTGCACTTTGAGAAATGCTTCCAGGGCATTCCCTCTGAGGGAATTAGCCATGGCAGGGAGGGGAAGGTAGAGACAAGACTGCCCTACCCAGGAAAAGTGAGGCTTATCCTTGTCATCTGGGCAACTCTCCCTAGGGCGAGGCCCGCTCCCGGCCTTCTCAAGTAACTAGTATCTTCCAGAAGCACCTCTCCCTTCAGGAATCTCTCTTAGCTGGGTGTTAATGAAGGAACGTCTGACGAACTGATACACTCATGCACCAGTGGTTGCTCACTTAATCCTCCCACAGGTTACCTTTTAAAGTACTGGAAGATTCATAAGCGTTTCAGGTGCTGTAGCAACTTGAAGGGAAAACATGTAGACCTCAGCACGGTCCTCCCGCTCCCCGCCATGAGGGAACTAGGATATTTGAGAGTCGTTCCAGCTGCCCTTGAGTAACGCATCCAGGCAAGGAAGTCCAGATTTTGAGTCTGAGCCGGCACCTTAAGAAAGAGAGCTTGAATCAGCACAGCCGTCAGAACTCTGCTTGAGGGTAGCATTGCCGAAACCAAGAGGAATAATTTTCTCGGGGCATTCTCTCTGAATGCTTGTTCCCCTGTGGCAGCTGTGATGCTCAGGTTAAGGCGAAGTATCCTGGGGCAGCAGGGGAAGGAGGAGGGAGCAAGGAGAATCATGGGAAAGGGGAGGGAAGGGAAGAGCCCCTCCTGGACACACACGTGTCAGTGGGAGATTTACGGGGGGATCTGCTGATACCTGGACAAACCAGCCACATTCCCCCCTGGGAACCTGGGAGCACGTGACCCCATGGCAAAAGTCCCCTTGAGGCTTTGGCTCTGCAGGAAGCTCCTTTCTGTTCTCTAGAAGATGCAGATCCTGCAGGAGAAGACAGACAGGCTGGGCAAGGGCAGGCAGGTGGGGCTGGCCCAGCCCTTCATCACTCCCAGGCAGGTTCAGACTGGAGGGCCCGGCTTCAGGATTGCCATCTGCTTGGCAATGAGGTCTGGGGGAAAGCCGCTGATAGGGAAGCCTCTCTCCCCGGGAGACCGTGGGCTTTAAATGACCCAGAGGAATTGTGGGGTGGAGGCCTGGCTTGACCCCCTGAAAGCCACTGCCAAGAACGCATGCGGTGAAATCATCCCGAGGGTAGGTTAAAAAGAAGTTAGTCTGAGTGCAGAATGCGATGCCCACATCCGGGGTGTCTCTTATAGCACCTGTTGCTCGGATGGGTAGATGTGTTCTTGAGGAGAATGCTTGGAAGCCTCCAGAATTTGTTTTCCTTCAGGCTGCCCGACCTGATACTATTCTTTAAGGCCAGCTTCTTTCTGTCCCAGACCTTAAGTTCACCCTCCAGCATGACTGGGTTGGGGCCTCCATAGACACCATTTAATTTCCCGCGAAAAACATCAGCCATCCCTTCAGACTGTACTTCTTCCACTCTGATTTTGGAAGGACTTTCTTACCCTGTCTCTCCAGAGCTAGCTGTAGAATTTCCCAACCTCCACATGAAGTCCTGGCAGACTCCAGCCTTAAACATTCTGAGTCTACATAAAGCCTGGCCTGCAGCCTGCCACCACGGGAGGATTGAGGATGGATCTAAGGTCCCATCCAGCAGATCTTCCCTTCTCTCGGTCCATCCAACAGAAAGACCATTTTCCAAATGGCCTTGAAGGCTTCCCCTAGTGCTTCCTTCTGGATTGACCTGGCAGACATTAACTAAACTCCCATTTTGTGCCAGGCACTTTAGCAGGCCCTGGGAATGCACAAAGAGTCAGATGACTAGAGAGAGGAGATAGCAAGCCAGAAGGTCCATTTCCCTGACGAGAGTAGAGGACTGACCGAGGAGTCTGACATTGACCCTATGAGACAGGATTAACTGGAAGCTCTCAAATTAATACACATCATCAGATTTCTCTAGGCTTCACTTGCTGCCTCCACTGCAGTCAGCCTTGTAGGTGTGGCCCCAGTGACAACTAAGCCAAAATGTGTTGCAATTTCTTCTTAGCCCATACACATCTTTGAGCCTGGGAAAGCAGGTGTGTAAGAGGAATGCCTCCGTGCATTCTTCGTGTAACTAGCAGTGCCACCATCTTGGTTCATTCATCCGTCCGAAGCCTGCAACTGCAGTCTTCATGACCTGTCCTCTCCCCGCAGAAAGGGTTAGGAATAACAACTGTTCCAAAACCAGACTGAAGGGCTGGGCCCACTGTTGAGGGTTTCCAAACCAATGCAGCTCCAGCCATCCTGCAGCTGTGCCTTTAAGAGAATGGATGCAGGCAGCTGAGCTCATCTTTTATGAGCTCATCTTGCAGAAGGTGTGGTCTCTTCTTCCTACTATTTTTCTTGTGCTGCCAGAGTCTGAAGACTTAGAGGAATGACTACAAAACGTCTCACCTTCGCTTTCGCCCATGAAACACAAAAATACTGCAGCAAACATCAAAGTCTGAAGGGTCATTGTATTCGGAGGGAGTGTAACAAACAGGCATTTTACTCCTGTGCCTTAATTTGGTTCTAGTCCTCGGGTCCTAACGCCCTGGCTTCGGACACCTATTCTGGGCAGTTCCAGACACTAACAATAGCCATTCATCAGTAGTGTTTGAACTATAGATCTTTATCCACTGCTCTTGACTGTGACTGTGTCTGCAATAATGAAGAATTAGGCCAGCAAGTGCTAATCCTCAGAACTTGGTCTCAGACCCAGTTGTAAATATCAATTCTGCTTCTACGAGCAATGTGATCCTGGGCAAGTTACTTAATTTCTCCGAGTCTCAGTTTTCTCATCTGTAGAATGAAGTTAATAGTACTTACCTCATATAACCGATGTGACAATTGAATGAGAGAGCATATGTAAAGAGTGTCGTTCATGGGTGGCATAGAACCATTACTTGACAAACGGCCCACGAATGCGCTGTTGGTCTGGCGTAGGAGGGGCACAATATCCCTTTATCTATTGACCAGGATGATCGAGAAAGGAACAATTTTGCTTGTTAAGATTCTCACACCTCTTCCTCCTCAATTTAGCCCTTCACTCTCTCTTGATTGTCTACCTGCTGCTCCCACCAAAATGTCAAAGCTCTTTGAGGACACAGATTATGCCCCAGCAGAGTCTACATTTTTAGATAGTTAATAAACATTTGTGCATGGATACATGGATATCTTTTTCAACTGACTAGCTGAATATGACTTCTGCTGGGTATCAGTTCCCAGGAAATATAGAGTCTAAGATGGGAGAGACATGGGTTTAATATTTACTGATTTCCCATACCCGCTGCCAATTGCTTTTAAAGGTATTAAATCCAAAATCTTGCTGCTTTGCATAACTGGATTAGATTGCATATAGGAATTTTGCATAGCAAAAAAGATACATCACACGATTTGCATCTCAATTTCTAGTCCTTTCAAAAAGGCTCTTAAAAACCACATAGTCCCCCAGCAATAATCATGTGTAAGGCAAAGAAATTAAGAACTTGGGCTGGGAAGACATTAAATTAGTCTCTGGAATGTAGTAAAAGACATAGCCAGGGGTGTATTCTTTCCCTGGACTTCTTTCTGGCCCCTGCCACAGACTCTGAGCAGAGCAAGCACTCATGGGGAAGGTTCCTCTTGGATAATGAGAGAAAATACATTAAAATCTTGTTACAAATTGCTGCTTGGTACTTTGGATTTATTATACTGTAGGTCAGATCGTGTTCCCATGCACGGCGGTGTGTAAAAAGCATCACTCCTGATAACAACAAAAACCTACAATATAGAGTTTCTAAGGCACAGAGTCCCTTAGTAATAAAAAGCTGCAAGACCCAATAACCCAACAGTTCTCTTTATCTCCTTTTATCGGCATTCCAGGGAAATCTACTGTGCTTCTTCCTTCCAGTCTCTTAGGAATCACGGTGAATAATGAATGCTTGGGGAAGGTGGGAGGGTGGAGTGGATGGAGGGTGGATGAAAACGAGAGGGTTATTATAGCCCAGGGTGGTTGTATTAAAAAGAGGAGTCTGGTCTGGTCAGAAAGGAGGCAAAAGGCTCAGCCTGTCTTGTAAGGACTCTGAGGGAATCAGAATTCCAGATAGAGAATCCAGAGTAGTAGGGCTTGGTTTGTTTATATTTGTTCTAATAGAGCAGTAAGACGGGGCACAGTTTCTCTATGCCATGTGTAGATTTACTACTTGGGGAGGAAAGACTCTGATACAAAGATGGGACTTCGTCTCTCATCAGGAAGGGGAGCTGCCTTCGGTAAAGCCCCAAAGCCTATAAACAAGGTTTTGCCTGCCAAGTGAGCAGGACTGGGTGGTTGCCGGTCCCATTTTCAGAAGTCATTTCCTCCAGGGAGCCCTGCCCAGCTGAGCGCATTCAGCTTGGCAGCCCAGGGCACCCTAGGAAGCTCCTAACTTCCATGCACCAGAGCATGAGGCACCCACACGGCCCAGAGTTTCCCTTCAGATGTTCGGCCCATAGTCCTCACAATTAAGCTTGTTTCTGACAAGTGTTCTCAGAGGGGAGGAGGGGAGGATGGGAGAGTACAGCCATGGGAAACACCCCTATAGTAATAACTGATCCCCTTACCAAGTCTCTCGCTCCCTTCAGGCCCCCCTCTTAGTGAAGCCTTCTTGGATATGCTAATTAAATATACAATTTTCCCAGCCCCTCCGCCCAGCACCCCCTAGCTCCTGTCCTGCTTTATTTTTCTCCACTGAGTTTATTACCTTTTGACATTATTTTTTATTTATGTGTATACTGTCTCTCCCACTAGGTTGTAAGCTACCAGAAGGCAGGATTTTTGTCTCCCTTGTTCACTGGATTCCCAGTACCTAGAACAGTGGGTGGCACAGGGCATACACCCCATAAACATATTTGTTTGAATCAAGGCCTACGGATGGCCAAGTGCTTTGCATTGATCACAGCCCCCAAGCCAACCTTACCAGTGAATGTTGGTCTCTCCCAGAAGGTGTTTTAACAGCCACTGTGTTAGTGGGAAGAGTCACTCTGTCTGATTAAAAGTCTCAGAATAAGTGCTGTTTTCTTCTGTTTCTTAAGTCCAAATTGGTAAAAAAAAAAAAAAAAAGCCAGACCCTGCTCTCCTCCTCTTTCTCTCAGACTTGATTCTGTGAAGGAGTCAGTCTTGGCCTGAAGCTTGATCTCCCTGGAAAATGGTTGGCACCCCACTTTCTTACTTTCACTGGGAGAGGTGGCTCAAGAAGTCATGGTTCTTAGCTGAACAACAGAAATCCAAACTGGCTAATTTAAGTAGAAAAGATATTTATCAAAGAATGTTAGGCAGTTTGCAGACTCTCTGGGAGGGCTAGAGAAACAAGCTGAAAGCAGCTAGAACAACACCCTAAATCACACCATAAAAGTGGTCCCAGAGAGACCCCCCTTTTTGCCACTCCTGTGTTCAGACACTCCAGCTCACCCTGCCCCTCCCCCCCATCAGCATTCCCAGTAGGGGCACGGACGCTGCCCTGGGCATCTCATCCACACTACCTGAGAAAGGTAGTGGCTGCTGCCACTCTCACTTAAATGGGTTCACACAGCACTTGCTCCTTACATAATCAACTTCAGAGCGTGCAGGGAGGGTGTCCTACTGGCGAAACCTGGCTCCAATGCTGGCTCCTTGGCAGCAAGGGAGCCTGGGAAAGCACGTGTCTGATCTCCTGTGAAGTGATCAAAAAAGTACGACAAATGTCTACTTCGTTGATATACTTGGTTCTCCTGGCCAAATGCCCTCTCACTAGCACTTACTAGTTACTAGTTACTTACTGCAACATTAATTTCTAAGAGTGAAATCTTACAGCCCCCTTTTCACATGAGAAGATGGACTTAGGTTCAGAGACTCATCCAAGGTCACACGGTTCAGTAAACTCAGATTAAATATTCAAACTCCCACACCACACTGACTCGGCTGCACTTCACTGCCTTCGTCCATCGGTTGCCCCTGCTTTTCTATTCTTTATTATCTATGTCCTCGTGTATGTTTCCTTTTGGTCCCATCTCCCCTGTTACTTGATAGATTCCTAGTCTTCTTTCCTTCTCCCCTCAACCCATTGACTAAAGCTAGGAGGGACCCCAGAGGTCTGCAGCAGACGCTGGTGCTTACCCCATCCAACAGCCATTCACCTCCTTCCCTTGCGGACAGAGGTGGGCTTTGTCCAAGAGACACTGGGCGGGGCCTCCAGAGTGATGCTGATTGGTCTAAGGGTGAGCATGTGACCCAGCTCTGGCCAACGAGATGTAAGGAGTAACCTGTCAAGGAGCTTCCGGGGCTCCCGGATAATAGCCGTGGAAGAGTAGCGCCTTTCTGCTCCCTTTCTTCCAGCTTGTAACTGATTCTGGAAGGACAGGGTGACACTAACTGCCCCACTGGGAATGCTGGAGTAAAGCCGCTCCAACTTGGCACAGTGTGTGTGCACGTTCCTTAATGCTCTAGTGCCCACCTGTACGGTTGACTCTCAGTTAACCTGCTCCTTCTCCCCACCCATCCACGAGTTCCGGCAGCAATTCCTCTCAGTCCTCACCTCACCAGCCTCCCGTGTGCTTCTCCTTTGGTCCTCCATCACCTCTGATTCCCGGACCACCTTAGCACCCCCTGCCGCAAGGTACCCGCCCTGCTTTCACAGGCTGGGTTCCACTTCTCTGGTGCCTGGCCTCATACTCTACCCTTGGCTCTACCAAGTCCTCTTCTCTAGGAACCTTGACTTCAAAGTGAGCAAAGTTTCCCTCACACCTAGAGGGAGGCGGCGGTTGCACAACATTGTAGACGCAATAAATAAAGCACACTGAATTGTGTGCTTTAAAATAGTTCGTCGAGGGCGCCTGGGTGGCTCAGTCGGTTAAGCGACTGCCTTCGGCTCAGGTCATGATCCTGGAGTCCCGGGATCGAGTCCCACATCGGGCTCCCTGCTCAGCAGGGGGTCTGCTTCTCCCTCTGACCCTCCCCCTCTCATGTGCTCTCTCTCATTCTCTCTCTCTGAAAGAAAGAAATAAAATCTTCAAAAAAAATAAAATAAAATAGTTCGTTGAATTTACGTGAATTTCCGCTCAAAAAAAAAAAAAATCCCTTCACTCTAAACCTGTTTTGCTCACTCTATTTTTTTTTTAAGATTTTTTTTTTCTTATTTGACAGATACAGCGAGAGAGGGAACACAAGCAGAGGGAGTGGGAGAGGGAGAAGCAGGCTTCCCGTAGAGCGGGGAGCCCGATGTGGGGCTTGATCCCAGGACCCTGGGACTATGACCTGAGCCGAAGGCAGACGCTTAACGACTGAGCCACGCAGGCGCCCCCTCACTCCATTCTCTTGCTACTAGCCTTCATCAAATTTGGCCCTCCCTTGAAAGAACGCACCATATCTCCTGATAGGTCTTATCCCCCATTTCATCTGCCACCTTTCCCTACTCAATAGAAATCCTTAATATGAAGTCCATGAACACCCAAAGAGGGCTGTGAACTCCCTAAAAATATTTGCAAAACTTTAAACATTATACATGAAATTACAAATATTTTAAAGGGGACTGTGATCTCCAAAAATATTAATGTAAAACACATGTTAAAAAAGAGGAGGAAATTGATGTATACAAATATACATCTAGAGAGAGAAAGAAAGAGGATATCTTCAGCAGCGGTTCACAGACTTCAGCATGCACCAGAATCACCAAGAGGGTTTATTAAAACACAGATTTCTGGGCCTCCCCCCTCCCCACACACAAACTTTCTTCTTCTTCGGTAAGTTTGGGGTGGGGTCTGAGAATTTGCATTTCTAACAAGTTCCAGGTGATTATTTTGCTGCTTGTCCAGGGACCAAGGCTGTTGTGAGATACATAAAAACTGTTAATGATTGCCTCTAGGGAGAGGGAACCTTGTTGGCTAAGGGAGCGAGTGGAAGGTGTTCTCACTGTGCACCCTTTTGTATCTTTTGAATTTCTGTCTATGTGAGTATATTACCTACTCAGAAACAAACTTGAGAATGAAAAAAAAAAAAAGAGAGACCATCCCTACCTTAAACTCACTACCCTCACCCACATGACAAGAGAGAGTTTTCTTTAAATAACTAGAGACTCTTCTAGAAGGTCACCACCCTCTCCCTCTTTCTCCCTTTGCTTCTCATTTCTATGCTGTACATCCACTCAATGTTACTTTATTCAAATAATCCCTGCTGCTGGGTACCAGAGCACATTCCCACCTTCCAAGAGGAATCCTACTTGTGTTCAAATAGCTAAAAAACACAATGACGAATTCAGTTGTCTGTCTAAGAAAATAAAACAATCATGAAATACTGTTTTCTGCCAATCAAATTAAAAGTTATTAGATATCCAAAATATGTTGGCAGGCACGAGGGAACACAGACTTTTTTGCACTACTGGTAGAAACAAAAATTGGATCATCTCTAGAAGGCAATCTGGCCTTTAAAAATGTGCACAGCCTTTGACCTAATTAATTCTACTTATAGAAATAAATCCTAAGGAAGCAGCAAGAGATGCATAAAAGCGTTTATAATTAAGGATGTTCATCTCAGCATGAAAAACCAGAAAAAAATTCAATGTCAAACAGTGTTTATTAAATATACTGTGCCAGATTTATCATGGAACGTAATATAACTATAAAAAATCATATTGTACAAAGGTACTTAATGACATGGAAATGTGCTCATGTTGTATTATCAGGTGAGAGAATGTAAATCAGGTGACAAAACAGCACTGTGATATGATGCAATATCTTTAGAAAATTATGAATATCAGATGACTTGAAGGATCTGTTCTACAGTATTTAATAGTGGTTATCTCTGGCTGGAGTGATCATAGGTGGATTTTTTCATTTTATTTTCATTGTGCTCATTAGTATTTTCCAACTTTCCACACTGAGTGTATATTGCTTTTATTAAAAACAAAAACAAAAAACGGGGGAGGGGAGCTTGTGTTGACAAAAATTATGCTTCCTCATAGGAGGGCAATCAAGACCGGTCAGATACGAGGCCTCTGAAGGAGAGTCCTCAGGGAATGCTGTCAACTGCCCATCCTGAGACACCACTCCCTTGGGTTGGGCAAGCTCCTGGCAACCAGGGACTCGTGGGGGCCAGAGCTTTTCACTCTGATCTCCATTTCTGCTGCTGCTTATCAGGACAGCACCCACGGGTGCCCAGCCCCTGGCCAAAGCCCTAGTAAAGCCTGCAGTATACAAATCCACCCAAACCACTGGCTGAGAACAAAACATGGGTGCACATCCTAAGGGAAGGAGCATGTGTCCTGACCTGCGTGGAATGCTGGGTGGTTTGTGGTTAACCACACCTCCCAAGGAGGGCTGGCTTGAGGCCAGGCGAGGCTGGAGCGTGGGAGCCAGCCATGGGAGTGAGAAAAAAGAAAGTGTAGTAATCAAGACAGAGACTTAAGTTGGAACAGTGTAGGAGTTAACAGAGATTAAGACTGATTTAGGCTGACTTTGAAGAAGAACCAGTTTTTCCACCAGGGAACTGGACTTTTCTAGGGCTTGTAGCTCCCTGCTCACACAGAGCCATTGTTTAAAACACCACCACCAAAAACCTCATGGTGATTCTAAGAAAATGCCCAATCTGAAGAATATACCTATGGCTCAGGTCTCCTGGGGACTTTTTAATATGTGCAAAGCCTCTAACATTATTCTTCACAGCCATCTTCCAGGGTAGACTAGCCAGAGCATGGTCCCCAGACTTTAAAAAAAGAGAAAACAGCTGAGGAATTGAAGTCAAGTTTCCACAACTCGACCATGTTGAGAAACAACGCTATAGGATCTATCATGTTGGTTAGTTTACTGTTCAAGAAAAGTTTTCCAAACTCTGTGAACTTTCATGTGGCTATATATATATATATATATATATATATATATGGCAAGGATTAAAGCTGTGACTTAGTAGAAGGAGCACAGGATGTAGAGGAACCATCCAGCTCTGCAACCAACCAGCCAACCACCACACGAGTCTGAGTGCTAGCCCCGCACTCGAGTCAGTTAACCTCTCTGAGCCGTGATTTCTTTGTATGTAAAGCAGAGAAGTTCACCCCTCCAAGAAATATTTATTGAGCACCTACTATAGGTCAGACCCTGTGCTAGGCACTAGGGACCCAGTCATGAGCCGGCTCCCATCAGTCATAGGGATTAAATGGTGTTATGGCCACAGTCTGTCTTTGGACGCTGCAAGGTAAAAATGCTTTTTACATTTTTGAATTAGTGAGATAATTAAAAGGAGGATATTTTGTAACTTGTAAAAAAATTATATAAAATTCCAATTTCAGTGTCCACAAATAAAATTTCATTGGAACACAGTCCCATTCATGAGCTGACATAGTGTCCAGAGGCTACCTCCACGCTCCAACGGCAGAGCTGAGCAGCTGTCACAGAGACGGGGACAAGCCACAAATCTGCAAATATTTACTATCTGACTCTTTACCAAAAAAAAGAAAAAAAATGTGCAGACCCTTGGACTAAAGGGAAAAAAAACAAGATGATTACAGACTGCGAAAAGCTCTATGAAACTAAAAGAGGGAAGGAATTTGTCAAAGCTGTTAAGGCGAAAATTAAAATGCTCCGTGGCTTTATCTAGCATTTTGTAGCATCAGAGTGTTTCTAGGTCTCACTGAGCTGCGGGTACCCACCGGGTGAAGGAACAGGTGCATCCGGAGCGTCAGTGGCTCCCGCCTCCACCTACGGGAGGCAGGCCCTCTAGCCCCACCCAAGACGCGCTGGTGTTCCGGAGTCTTCGAGGGAGACTCGTATGTTCTCGGGCTGCCCTCTGGGAATACACCTGTATTCTTGCCAGAGGCGCTGCTTCCGTGACACCAAAGGTGCAGGGACCAACATGCGGCTATGCTTTCTGCTCTCCTCACCCGCGAGAGAGATGCCGTGCTGCGCAGGGGCATGAGGACAACGCCCCTCCTCCACTCGGTGTCCCTGGGAGTTGACTTTCAACCCAGAGCACACAGCTAGGGCCTCTGTGTCCCTGAGACCCTGTGAAAAAGGCTCCTTCGGTCCCTGCCTGCTGCCGGTCCCCCTGGCCTGGGAGATGATGCCAGAACTCTCGTCCTTCCCCTCCCCCTCTCCCTCCCCCTCTCCCTCCCCCTCCCCCTCCGCCACGCCAACCCTCTCCCCCCCGCCCCCGCCCGGACCTGTATTGAAGCATGAATACAGGTGTCCTTCGGTTTTACAACCTGTATGAGCTCTGTGGTATACACATGGTGTTTCCTAAGCCGGCTCCCGGCAGCGCCCCACCCCTGCACTTGCTCCTACAAGTCCGTGGCACGCGAGTTCGGAAGTGGCCGCAGCCTCCCTGGGTTCCCCGGTGGGCGGTGCGACGCGCGGGGCAGCTCTGGTAGTCGTCGGCGCCAAGCCAGTCGGGGGCCCAGGGCGCCCGGCGGGGGGGGCACCGCGGGGCAGGAGCACGGCCTGCAAGGGAGGCTCCCGCCTCTGGTTGCCTGTGGGGGCCACGCTGGCCTCCCTAACTGTCATCCTCCCCGACTCCGGCCTGCCCCTGTCCCATGGGCTGAACCCTGTCCCTGACTCCTCAGCCCAGCAAGTCCCATCGGCACCGGCTCTGCCGGCGACACCTTGCCGGGAAGGGTCCAGTGCCCCAGGTCCGTGGACCTCCTGCCACCAAGGCTCCACCAGCCAGGGCCCGCACAGCATTTCTCCACCTTGCCTGCGCTCGCCGTGCCCGCTGCATGTCGCCTGCGAGGTGTTCAGACTGGGTCAGCATCCTTAACTCTCCCCTCCCCACCCATGCTTGGGCTTCCTGCCCCACCCCCCATCTTTAAGGAGTATCCTCGGCTCCCCTCTTTGGCCCAGAAACTCTCACCGGCTTGCGTGAGATTGGGGTTCCGTCTAATTCTGGCCTTTTCCAGGCTGGCTTCCTTCCCTTACCCCGAAGGGCCCGTGCCACCGACGTCCCAGCGTGGCTGGGGGCCCAAACCCACCTAACAGTGACGGCAGCTGGGGTCAGGGCTTGGTTTCAAGCTCTAGCAGAGCAGAACGAAAGGTGGGGAGACAGGTGGAAAAGGCAACTAGTAGTAACACACGTCACACTGTCTCTGAGGTGGGCTCAAAAACTGGGGCGGGCCCAGCTTAATGGGAAAACGCAGCCATTTTCCTTTGGGAAAAGGCAAAGACTCGGGTGGTGGGGACGACAGAGGGTGAGGGCGGGGGTTGACAGAGCACAGACCTGCTCCCTCAGCGGGGGCTGGTGGTGAGTTTCTTTTTTGAGGAAAGGCAACTTCTACATTTGTTTCTGTACCTTTAAGAAAGAGAGACAAAGGGACAGAGGGAAATGTGCACTTGCAGGACTCTCAGGCGATTAGCCAAATCCCCCTGGCTTCTCTGCCCTATTTCCAAGCGTGTGGATAGATCCAATTCCTCGCTTGTTCCTCTGTCCCTCCTAATCCAGGATATGATTATATGAAGTAGATTAAAGGTGTCTGTGACCAGTGTAGGGCCTGCTGCACCTCAGGGACAGGTTTTGCAAGAGTCTGTCTTCATTTTAATTCAATTAGCAAACTTGGGAAATGCTCATGCTGACTGCTGATTCTTTTTTTTTCCTTTTAAAGAATTTATCTGTTTATTTGACAGAGAGAGACAGAGCGAGAGAGGGAACAGAAGCAGGGGGAGTGGGAGAGGGAGAAGCAGCCCCCCCCCCCTCCGCCCCAGGAGGGAGCCCGATGTGGGGCTCGATCCCAGGACTCTGGGATCATGACCTGAGCCGAAGGCAGACACTTAACGACTGAGCCACCCAGGCGCCCCTGACGGCTGATTCTTGATGACAAAGTGAAAACTGATTCAAAGTTTTATAGGGAGTTTGTAATCTATGGGACTCTTCTGTCCCTCCAGCAATGCCCTTAAAAAGCAAGCTCTCAGATGCTGGTGGTCAGGCATGTTTCAGGAAAAATTCTTTCATCGGGTGGGAAGTCGAATGGGGGACGTCCAGGGTCCCTTCTAATTCAAAGCTTTTATGTCGCTAAGGTTACTGGATGCTGAAGTGCGGGGCCGGAAAAACCATCTAACAAAAGCAGTTTTAAAAAGACTTGACAACGTGTTTTACCCAGAGCAAAGTGAGTCCAAACATTTCGAACTAGAGCTGTCAACAAAGAATGTGTTTGCAAACCAGATACAATTTAAAATAAACTTCAGCGGGCAAATGACAAACCTTCCCTAAAAAGGCAATTAGATGGTGAGTGAACAAACTTTGGAAGTGGTATTAGAACAGATTTCTACACCATCCAACAGGCGTTCACCCTTTTAACTCCAAATGGACCTGTGCACTTGTTTGGGCCGGGGGGGGGGGGGGGGGCGGGTGGTGAGGGCGTGGGAATAAAAAAAGGGGAAAAGTTAGGATTGTTGCATTCTACTCAGCCGGTGGCTGTGGGAAAGTGACAAGAAACAGAGTACTCCGTGGTAGCTTTAAAAAGGAAAGCAAAACAGGCTAAATCCTGAGGATTGTGGTGCAGGAAGAAAGGGTTATAAAGTGGGTAAGGTGAGGTCCCCGGGGCCATGTGAGCAGGAGGTCCCTGGGACGGTGGGACACACCTCAGTCCAGCTGCTGGTACCCACGGCAGGTGGACAGGGAGTGGCTTACCTTCTTCCTCTGTCACTGATGCCCTTCTAGACCTTCAAGGCACCACATTTGGAAAAGTTCTCGTTCCTTTGAGGCTCATACCCTTCACCCACACTAACCTCTACCTTTTATTGGTGTGGGGGTGGGAGGAGTTTGGGTTTTGACAAAATATATTTTTTAATATTTTCACTGTGCAATAGATCATACTTCGAGTGTGCATGACCTATATGTACATAGTTTAAAGAATAGTAACAAAGCCAAGCACCCACACATTACCACCCAGCTTAAGGAATAAAATATGGCCGATACCTGGAAGCTCCCTCTGTTCCCGCACCCCTTTCCAATTGGTTCTCCACCCCTGGGGCAAGCCACTGATCTGACACCTGAGTTGTCCCTTGCTTTTCTTCCCGGTTTCAATCCATTTATAAGGGATCCCTAACCATTATATTACTTAATGGTGCCTGGTTTTGAAGTTCATCTCATGAATCCATACTAATTATAATCTCTATTTGCTCTTTATGCTTCCCGGTCAGTACTTTTGAAATTCGATATGTAGCTAGTTTATTCATAGTCTGTACTACATAGGATTCCATGGTCTGATTACACCACGATCACTTCTCGATTCTCTTATTTACGGACATATGGGTTACCTTTTTGGTTATAAACACAGCTATTGTGAACATTCTCGTAAATGTCTCCTATAGAATACGTGCAAGCATTTTCTAGGGCCCAGCGACTCGGAGTGTGGTCTGCAGCCCCACTCCCTGCTGGTGCCCAAACCCGCACTGCTTTACGACGAGTGAAGGAACTTGGCATCAGATCATGAAGCAACTACACTATTAAATATAGTGTCGTGGGACCAGCGGTTTTCCCAGGGCAGGACTTCGAAGGAGCAGCTGAGCTACGGTTCTGGGACAAGCACCTCCTTTCTTCTTACGTCTGGGACTTTGCTGAGCACAAGGTGCCCTTTGCCTTTTTTCTTCACCTTCATCTCCTGACCTCTAGGTCACCTCTCCCCAGTCAGTGCAGACTGACCCCTCACTCAGTCTTGAAGTTTTGCTCAACAAAAATCTGTTGAATGGATGAATGAATGAATGAATGAATGGTTTGCCCTTCCCCACCCACACATCTACCTTAGGAGCTTCTGTGTTCTTCCATGAACTTCATCTCCCCAGTTGATTTGTCGGGGTGAGGCAGGGGCAAGCATGGACATGCAGGCTGGGAGAGTCAAAGCCCTTTCCAGCATTTTTCCTCCTGGAGCCAATAAAGGAGGTCACTACCTTTCCAATGCAAAAGCTACGACGCCATTCCCCGGGCTGTCAGCCACCCTCTTTACCAGCTCGGGAGGAAGCAGGTCTGCAATGGCTGGGGACTAAGTCAAGGTACAGAGAAAAGGAATAGGAGCAAGAATAGGAGCGAGGAGCCGGTAGCACTCAGTCCCTGGTTCCACCATGTTGGGCTTGGCTGCATCCTGCCCTTTCCATGCGGTTATTCAGCCTCATTCTTGGTTTTTCCCTTTTTGCCTAAGCTGGCTGGAACTGTGTTTCCAGGTCTGGAAAGAAAATAAATGCCCCATACTTTAGCCCTCATAAGGGGCAGAGAGCTGGAATCGAGATTGACCTTTGGACTGCAACGCTGCTTTTCATGGATATGTTTGAAGAATGGTTATCAGTCCTTTGGATTTGTGTTGGTTCAAACACCAAACCCAAACCCAAACCGAACCAAACAAAAAATGCCAAGCAAATGGGAGATCTGAGGTTACCATACTGCCGTAAGTGTCATTCACATCTTTCCCACCACTGCTCAGGTATCAGCTCGGTGGTTTTGCTTGGCTCATGACCACATGTGTGTCAACGCTGATCTCACACCGGGCATGCAAGGCCCTCTTTACCAGGGGCCTCCTCTGTGGTACCTCACTCAGGCTGCCATGTGACCGCACCAGGAAGGCTCTTTTCCCACATCCAAATATAACCCACATGTGTGTGGCGGGTCCAGGAAGAATGTGCGATGGCAGCCAGGACAGTCGAGGATCTGTGGATAAAAGGAGATGGAGAAGCTCTACGCAAAGGGCTCTAAGAAATAGCAGGAGTCTCCTGAGGAACATTCGGTCCAGAAATAATTGCTTTAAAAGCCAGAGGGGCTTTTAAAACTGTTTTACCACAGAAATTGAAAGCCCTTTGTGGGCATTTCATCTGTCTTAGTTCAACCCGAAGGTGGACACAGAGCACAATTAAGTCACAGTTGTGATGTCTGGATAGAACAGATCAGGACGCCCCCTCCCCCCACCTCACCCATAGATGAGCACCCCACATGTTCTTGGGTCACCTGGTCACAGTCTGTTCTGGGATCTGCCCAACCTGGGCATGCCCCTGCGGTGGATAATCTTGGTGCTCCTCCAAGGTTCTCTCACGTGTCTTCTGAAGGCTTCCATGCCCTCCCTTCTGTGTTTTCTCTCTCTTGCCAGGGCTGTTCCTGGGCTGTGTAAACCCCCTTTGCTCACAGCCAGAAGAGCTGAAAGTGGCTGGCCATTTAACCCCCAACTCTGTGGCTCTTAGCCAATAAATGCTGGGGAGTACAAAAGCCCCCTCTCCTGACTCAGGCTGGGACGACTCTGAGGCAGGTGTTTGAGAACCCTGAAAGGTAAACTGTAGCAGGTGAACTGGGGGGAAAGATGGGGATCCAAGGCAGCACGAACCTTGTGTTGAGTTTGCCATTAGTTTTTCCTCCAATAGCTAGCTCCCTGCCTGCACTCGGAACAGCTTAAAACCCAAAAGAGGACAACGGGGCACAGACTGAGTGCTCCAGGGGGTGCACAAAAGGGAATCCTCATGCTCAGAGACAGGAGCAAAATGTACCACTTTACTGTTTTTTCTTTCTTCCTCTCTGCTTCTCTGTGTCCCAGCCTCCAAGCAGTGCCATGGCTATAGGGCCTGGTATAGAGTACCAAGCTCAAGGAGTGCTAGCGATTAACACTGATGCATGAATGATATTCATTGAATGATATTTTTTGGCTCAGGACTGGTCTTCTCAGCTGGGGACGAATGATGTCGAAGCTGGAAGACGGAGGTTGGAAGAGAAAGTTGTACCTCTCCTACTCCCACTTGAGAGCCTACTACATTATCTTCATTTCTCCTCTCTCCCTTCTCTTCCTCCCTTAATCAAAAGTAGAGACGAGTGTGTATCCGAGAGGACATGTTTTGCAGGAGTTGAAAAAGAGTAAGACTCATTTCCTCTCAGCTTCAAGCCCAGACTGAGAGCACTATTAAATAAGTCAAATAATCTGTAAGTTAACAAAAGTTGAGACTAGAAAGAGCACTAGCCTTGGAATCAGAAGGCCTGGATTCAAACCACAGTTGTGTCTCTTGTTAAATCAATGGCGGTGAGCAAACATCTAATACTCCATGGCCTTCCATCTCTTAAATTGCATCTTAATTGGGGGTACTGATACCTGCTTGAGGATTCATCCATTGACATCTGTGAAAATACCTGGTACACATCAGGTATAAATATTGTGGGACTTGGTCTTGATTTTTATCCCCTAGGAACTCAAAATTTAAGCTAGACAAAATGAAAGAAACTCAGAAAACATCAAAAATCGAATTTCAGAGCTGGAGCTGATGTGACCTCTCACCTCTGGGAAGAGAAAATGGGGGTCCAGAGGGGCTAAGCGACTTCTCCAAAGCCACCTGGCCAGCTGCAGAGCTGGGCCTAGAATCTGGGCTTCACCAACAGGTTCTCAGCGTTCTGTTCCCACACGTCCCCTTACGGTGAGCAAGTTAGCATGGTGGCTACCTTCACGCCCGACAGGCAGGTCTCACGAATACGAAGCAGGTGAGAGTAGCTGAGAGGACGCTATGTCATCCAGCCCCGGCCTGCATGCCATACAGGTTAAGGGACTTCAGGATCCGTGGGGACGGGGAGGCCCTCTCATGAGCCTTACAGGCTATTTGACTAGGAGGGAAAGATAACAAACACCTGTGGTAACTGATTTACTACGTGAGCCAGACTCCTCAGGGCACAAGGAGAAAACAACTTTATTCTTTCCCACCATGACCTTTTAACCCCTCTCCTGGGGCCCCTCCCCCCAGCCCCAAATGACAGCTCAAGCCAGTCTATGCGTTTCCCAGCCACTTTCACAATTAACTAATTGCATCATTTTCAGATACTGAGAAGGCACAATCAAATCTAAACCCAAACATCTCTATCATGTCCAGTGTAAAGCACCCCCTATCTCCAGCTCGATCCTGACCCCCAAATTGCAGACCAGCAGTAGGAGTGATTCTGTGGTCACTCTGCATTCTTTCTGTGCCTGCCTCTTCCTCTACTTCCCCACCGACTTTAATGGCCAGGGTAGCGATGCCCAGGCTCGTCCAGGGTAGAAGTGAGGGGGTTCAGGGTGGAGGGGGGCACAGATAAGTGGGCCAACAGGTTTTATTCAGCCTGTGCCGTTGTAATCTGCCCTTGGTGAGCTCTGTGTGGCCAGGGCCCAAACACTGGGTCTTTCTCAAAGAGCTGTGTGGGTTCTCCAGAGACCTTCCCCTTTGATTTACTCTCCAGTTCCTCCTCGTTCCTCCAAAGGTATGCTGACAGAGTCCCCTTCTGCTAGGGCCACCTTGTCCTTACAGGCCATCTTCCTGAGCCAGACCTTTCAACTCAAGCCAGATCCCCTTCCACGAGTGTCCGCCACACGCTGGAATAGCAAGCTGCCCCCAAGAACTTTTTCAAGGTCTCTCCAGTAGCAAGCACGTTGCTGCATCGCAACCGAGCTGCGGGAGAGGGGCAACTGGAGATGTCAAATTCCCCCCTACGGTTGTGCCATCTGAATGGTTTTTCAAACCCCCGCCTTGGATCGCCTCTCAGGAAATGCCAAAGACAGTTCAAATGGTGTGAATTAAAATGTAAAACCAGTCAAGTGGTATAGCTTCCTCAGCGTTAGTGTGTAGGACAGCTATCAAAGGACAACCCTGGGACATCTTGGACATTTTTTTACCCAGACACCCAACTCTTTGAGAGGCAGGTAGAGGCCTCTAGAACTTTGAGTCTGAGCTTTTCATGGGGATCATGAAATCAATTAGTGTGTCAACTAACATTTCTTTTTTTTTTTAAGATTTTATTTATTTATTTGACAGAGAGAGACACAGCGAGAGAGGGAACACAAGCAGGGGGAGTGGGAGAGGGAGAGGGAGAAGCAGGCTTCCTGCTGAGCAGGGAGCCCGCCAATTCGGGGCTCAATCCCAGGACCCTGGGATCATGACCTGAGCCGAAGGCAGACCCTTAACGACTGAGCCACCCAGGCGCCCCTCAACTAACATTTCTGAATAGAATAGAGAATATCACACTGCATCATATGGGAAGATGAAGCATTGTTTTGCAAAGTTTTTATTACTGTGTGTGTGTGTAAAATGTAGCAGGGTTTTTTTTGTTTTGTTTTGGTTTTTGTTTTTTTTTACCCATGGGTCACTGTCAAAAATGTTTAGAAACTCTGCTTTACAGAATAACTTCTAGCCAAACTTATAGCTATTACAGTTAAATGCTTTTACATTCCCCACAGATATAAAATAATGCAAAAAATATTTTGTTTTTTGTTTTTTTAATGCAGTAAACAAAATTTGGAGCTATTTTAGTAAAAATCCAATTAAGCAGAGTGCTCAGGGAATTTACTATCCTGGTTAATTGAATCTCTGCATTAATGAGGACAAATTGAAAACCCTGTCAAGAGGCAGGATCGCAGAACTTTAGAGGTGGACGAGACCTTGGAGATGGGTTTTCTCCAGCTCCCCCATTCCCCCGCTGGTGGGGACCCAGGCCCAGAGGAGGGAATGGCTTGCTCTGGGCCCAGCGGGTGGGGAGGGGGGGGAAGCCAAGACCCAGGCCCACAAATGGCCAGCTCAGAGCTCCCGTGAGATACAGCTGAATCTCAGTGCAGTCGCCCATAACCCTTGGGGTTGCTTCTTAAAATAAAACCCCAGCTCTCAGCTTGTCTTTGTCATTGTCTTTTCCCATAGGTCAGCGCCCCTGATTTACAGAATTTAGAGCAAAGACCAAAGATCTGCTGGTAGCATTTAAAGGTTGGTGTGGCTGAGCCTCTCACTTTCTCTCTCTCTCTCTCTCTTTCTCTCTCTGATTTATTAGAATTCACTTTTCTTTGTTTGCTCTGATCTCGTTTCTTCACATACATTATTAGTATTCCAGACACAGGGCGAGAACTTTTTTTTTTTAAATATATTTTTTATATTGCTTGAGGCTGAAAGATGTTGTTTTCATTCTTGACCGATGACCCATCCGATGACCCCAGCTTGCCATTGTTCCAGCATACAAGCTGGTATTTCATTCATTCTAGCACATTGACACTGAAATGCATAGCACCGTCCTCCAAAGACACTTGCTGTTCTCTGTGTATATTCGTTCTTTCAATACATATATACAAGCACCTACTATGTGGCAGGGGCAGGCACTGTGTGGGATGCTGGGGATGCAGCAGGGAATAAAATGGAAAAATTCTTACCCTTACAAAACTTGTATTCCGATGGTAACAAATAGACAGTAGATGAATACACAAGTAAGTACATGGTATGTCAGATGATAATAGGTATGAAGAGGGGGGAAGCTAGACATAGGAAAATAGGGATTGCTGGGGGTGGGTCATTACTATTTTATCCTCGGGGAGGATCTTGCTATTCAAAATACAGAGACCTAAAGGAAGGAAAGGGAGTGAGACACGTCACTCTCTGGGAGGAGGGAATTGCTGGCAGAGAAAAAAATAGTAAGTGAACAGCATTTTAAGTATCAGGCTACATACTTTACATCAGGTACTAACGTCGGACTTGTTAAATCCCCCTCACCAGTGGCACAGTCCTAAAGGTTATTAGATGTTGATTTAGGGTAAGACAAGTTGCGTTGGTTCGTTCCATTCACAAGCATAAGTGCCAAATGCAGGCATTCTGCGATGAAAGACACAGATGGTCCCTGCCCTCACAATTAGTGACCAATCAAAAAATCACTATCCATAATGGTCAGGGTAGTAAGAGTGCTGCAGAGGAGAGAAAGCATGAAAAGTCTTCCAGAATAGGAGGAAGGGGGATTTCAAGCAGAGGAAATAACAGGCTTGGGTAGGAGAGCAGATAGTACATGCCGGGGTTCCCAGGTTGGTATGATTAGAAAGTGAGTCTTGGGAAATGGGGGTAGAAATGGGAGCACATGTGGATGCCCCTCTGCTCTCTGGAGCACTATTAAAATCTTTCCTGGTTGCAGCCCCAAAAAAGCGGGCTGTGTTCGGGGAGGTGAGTGAGGAGGCTCTGGACAGGTAGAGAGGAGCCACATTATAAAGTCACAAAGTTAAATATTTAAAAGTAGAAGAATGATTTGATTGGATTTGCCTTTTATAAAGATCCATTGATACATAGAGGATGAAAGAGGGAGAGACTAGAAGCTGGAGAATCAGTGAAGAGGCTGAAGGGGCCGACAGGTTCAGAGTAATGTGGGTGAGAAAGGCAGGAGGTCCCCTAAGAGGCTGACAGAAGACACCGAAAGGGTGGGCTGGGCTTGCTGCTCTTTCGAGGACCACATGGACACGAAACAGGGTTGGATGCAGTATCCGGGGCACAAGAAACAAGTTTAGGGGGAAAGGGAGCGATTCCCTCATAGAAGACAGAGGCAGAAAAGAAAAACTATGTCCTGAAGGCTGTTTGGAATTCCTCAAATGACACCATTTGGCATAAGAAGCAAGGACTGTTACTTTCCCAGATGACGGCTTGAACGTGTGATCGTAGAACTGGCCAGTTAATTTGGGTGAATAGATTCCAACTACCGAATATCATCAGATACAAGATAAAATGTAAAATAATGTGGTTAACTCTTCAAAAGCCATCCCAGGATTTACATATCTAAACAAATAGTACCTTCCTTGGAGGCTACACGTTATTCCCAAGGTCTGCACCTGCTGAGAACTGTCTTGGACTTCTTTTGGGGACCTCCCTTCATGACCATAGCCCCAGAGCTAGAAAATTCTTGGCCTTTTAGGGAAAATCTAATTTTTAGAAAAGATGCTTATTTGCCACCAAAGACCGGTGGGAGCCCAGGACAGGGCAGGTGGGGGCGTAAGGAAGAGAGATGGAATAGAAAGGGGCAAAAGGGAACTTTGGGGGGTGATGGAGGCATTCATGTCTCAACTGAGGTGAAGGCTTTCATGAATATATATATATCTCAAAACTCATCAAAATGTATACTTAAATATGTGCAGTTTATTGTATGTCACTTATATCCCAACAAAGCTAATTTTACCTCTCTCTTCCTCAGCACTGCCATCTGTTACTGGGCATCATGGCTGCCCTCAGACCTCTGGTGAAGCCCAAGATCGTTAAAAAGAGGAGCAAGAAGTTCATCCAGCACCAGTCAGACCCATATGTCAAAATTTAGCACAACTGGCGGAAACCCAGAGGCATTGACAATAGAGTGCACAGAAGATTCGACGGCCAGATCTTGATGCCCAACATTGGTCACAGGGGCAACAAGAAAACAAAGCACATGTTGCCCAGTGGCTTCTGGAAGTTCCTAGTCCACAACATCAAGGACCTTGAAGTGCTGCTGATGTGCAACAAATCTTATTGTGCAGAGATTGTTCACAGTGTCTCCTTCCGGAACCGGAAAGCCGTTGTGGAAAGAGCAGCCCAGCTGGCCATCAGAGTCCCCAGTCCCAACACCAGGCTGCACAGTGAAGAAAGTGAATAGACAGCTTGTTGTGCACGTCATATTTGTGTTAATAAAACCATAAAACTACCAAAAAAAAGCTATTTTTAAAGTCATTTGTTGCAAAGAGTAATGACTAAAGCTCATGATTATGCTCCTTTTTCATTTTTTTTAAATGAGAATCTAAGAGAATACTCTTCTGGTGTGTCTGCCAGGCTGACTTGAAGGCAGTTCTCAATGCAGACTGTTTTTTGTGAAAAAAAAAAAAAAATCACAGAAACAAGTGACCTACTACTATTAAAAGACAGTCTTCATGGGAGTATGTACATCCTAGAACATATGTTTTTAAACTTTGCAGTCATGCCCTGTAATCTAATTTGGAATCCAATGACTTGGTATCTTTTGGTTCTTCTACTCACTGTTGTGAGGGACAGCTCTCCGCATATATAGTGTTCCTTTCACTTAGCTCATCCAGAGAAAGGGTTGAAGAAGAACAAGTATCATTGCTTCCACTAACTGAAGTTTGCATTTCAGATATCCAGGGCCAGCTTTACAGAGCCGGGATTCCAGAAAGATTTCCTGACTGTCTCCCGCTCCCACCTCACTCCCACCTCACATTGTCCTCTGACCCATTTGCCAATGTCTGGAAGTCTACCATTAGGAGGATGCTTTCCTTTGGGTTAACAATTCCATTCTCCCATAATCCCATTGGAAAAGAGAGTCCTGAGAAGCAGGCCAAAGTGGGGAGCCTGGAGTTAGCGGAGGGTGCTGTGAGGACACTGTGGCCTCCAAGGGTGGAGGGTGGAAGAAAGGGGGGTCCAGAAAGGGGAGACAAGGTACCACAGAGGGTCTAAACTAAAGCTATTCCCCATTTTTTAGTCATTTATTTTTTCAGAAAGCATTTATTGAGTACCAACATCCCCACCTTGGTTTTACCTCTGGACATAGTACTGAGCATAGCGATATAAAATAGGAAGTTGAGCAAAGTTGATGAGCAAGCTGAACTGCTCTCTCCCGTACCTCAGCAGTGAGAGAGCCGGCCCGTGCGTGAGCAGCTGGTCCCACAGGGACTCAGAGGCCAGGTGCTCACATCACACCTTGAGCAGCCGTTTGGAAGGAAATGAAACAGATTATTGACAAATGAAAGTTTAAGGGAATCGTGAAAACTCTGAATGCAAAGCAGGTGGGGGGTTGCCATTAAAATAGTTCACCTAAAAATAGTCTAATTCCATCTAGGGGCCAAACCTGATTAGGTTTCTTGTTCATTTGGGTTCACAGTTTGTCTATAGCCTCCTTTGACTTTGTGGGCCCAACACTGGAAGGGAAGAGGGTGTCCCCTCAATCTCTATGCTTAGCCCATCATCCGAAGCAGAGCCCAAGAATGGAGAGGCTTGGAGACCAGGAAGCAAACATGGAACGTGGAGCTGTCTGGAGCTAGAAAAGGCTTGAAGTGATTTAGAAGGAAAGTTAGCAAGCCCTCCTTTTGATTTGCCTCCCCTCAGACAAATGAGGTTAGAACCACAGTGGGGTGGTCCATAAAATTCCCAAACATTTGGCCTCTCCTGTGGGCCGGGCCCTCACACGGCTAACCCCAGGGCATGTAAAGGAGAGCGAGGCCAGCCCTGCGTGGGGAAGCTTGTTTCGCACTCAGCTGAGGCACAGGGCAGTGGTCTGAGAAACCAAATCCATCCGCAGAGCTCATTCTTGAGTCTGGCAAAGGCATAGCTGCTCAGGGAATTCCACTGCTGAGGGGAGATCATTGAAATCAGAACCTGGGAAGGTGATTGTGCTGGGCAAGTTTCATGCCTCCCACTCTCCCTCAGCCCCTTCTTAGAGGAACCGCCCTCTGACACAGGGCTGGGCCCAGGATCCTGGGTGTCTTGACCATGTGACCCTGAGCCCTTGCTGTCCCCTCTGGCACCACAGCTGCCTGGCACAGGGTGGCTCTGGCTGGCCAGTGACCCAGGACCCAAGGCCCTGCGAGAACCGATGGCGGGTCTCTCTCCCAGCAGCACCAGCAGTGGACGAAGCAGCCTCGCTCAGTTGGGTTTTGCCACAAGAGCTTCATTTGTCACCCCTGCTCTGTGGAATGTCCCTTCCTCCTGGCGATGTAGAGGAGGCCAAAGAGGTTATGGGAGGCCAGAGTCAAGGAGTGACCCAGGAGAGAAGCAAGGAGGAAGCCCATGGCGGGACAGAAAAGCAGACACAGAGGGCAGCTGAGGCCCATGGAGGAGCCTGAAATGCCCGTCACCAGTCCCACGGCAGCGTCCCCCAAGCCAGACGGGATCCAGAACCGCCCTCCGGCCCCTCCTCTGCGAGTTCTGACCCTGGTGGCTCTTGTCTTGCATATCTGTGCAATGTTCCTTATTGCTCTGTGTGGAGCAATATCAAACTCACCCCAAACACCCCCGACTTGGGTGAGCTCGAGGTTTCTCCCCCTCGCTAACGAATGAGCCAGAAGACAGTTTCGCAAGAGGTCCCTGGCCTCTGCTGAGCAACAGAAGGCCAAAAGGATGATAGGGTCCCAGGGAGACCAGTGAGGTCCTTTGCCCTCTGGGAGCACAGAGTGAAACTGCAGGCTGTTTCGTTGCTGGGCACTTGGGGTTATTTATTTATTTATTTTTCACACAAATCATTTTGCCAAAGTTTAGAGGCAACAATATGGTGCAGTAGAAACAAAACTAGAACAAGGGTCAGGAAATCTGTGCCTCCCTTAATCAGCTCTGCGAGGTTGACCGAGCAATTTAAGTCCCTGTCCCAGTTTTGTCATCAGAAATGCAGGACGAATAATTGCCCTACCGCCTTGAAGATTTTTTGTGAAGATCACATAAAAATAGGCATACAAAGCCTTGGGGGAGCATGGATAAGAGCTATATTATTTTATAAACTGTAAATGACAATGCCAACCGACAAAGGAGTCGCTACCACGCCCCTCTGCCAAACTTGATGGACTCAGCACCAAAGAAGCCAAAAGATGAATGTCTGTATCTCCTGTAAATGAAGACTGTGGCTTCCTGCCAACAACCAAAGTCGCTGTTAATTCCACAAGGGACATTAGCCGAATTAGAATTTGTCCCCCTCCACTGCCTCCCCGTCTCCTCTCTCTCTCTCTCTCTGTCTCTCTCACTCGCTCACTCTTGCTCACTCTTGATCTCAATTTCCAGCTGCAGCTAACCACACAATCCAGCTGAAATAGAAAGTTCTCATGCAGTTTCCAATTCCAAGATTTGTTAATTTACTGGCACATCAGTTGGCTTATATCCTCGGGCTTATTGCCACAGGGTTACAAAAGGGCTGCTTCAGCACCCCACCAGCACATTCTCTCCCAACCACATCCAAAAGCAGGAGGGAAGATTTTGCTTAAATGTCTCTAGGGCATTTCTATCATGAGGGCAGAAAACTTGTCTGGGAATGCGCCCCTCCCCACACACACCCCCCCAACACAGAACGTGCAGCAAAGAGCCTGGGAAAGGCTCTCAGCGTCTCTAGTAGGAGTGGGCACCGCCCGCGAGAGAAAAGTAGGGGGTGGGGTTGCAAGGCGGTAGCACAGAGGAGACATCTATAGGGTTGGCAAGAGAATTTCAGTGCGGAGAATGGAGTTCATTCTCACTAAATGAAGCAGAAGAATTTGTTCCAGGGTATTAACTGGCCAACAAAACTGGGAAGGCTGAAGAAACAGATTCTGGGTTGGGTATTCAGAAAAGAGTCCTACAGTCACCCTGCTGCCTGGTCTGTGCTCAGAAAGCCACAGGCTCCAGAACCACACTGCCGTGGCCATGACCAGGAAGCCACCAGCACTGTTGCCACCCCCTTGGTCACACCACGTCTGCTGTGGTCCACACCAGGTTCACGGGTGGCCCATCCCGCCTCTTACACCCACAAGGCCAGAGACCGGACATTATCTCTGCTCTGTCAGCTACAGAAAAACCAAACACCTCCCCAAGCAAATTTGCCAGCAGAAACTTGGCTCCCCCTCAATTCAGTGGTTCAATTCTGAATTCAGAATTCAGAATTCTCTCATAGAAGAGCATTCAACAGGCAGAACCAAATCACAGCAGAAATTATAGCTGCAAGAGAGTCTGGGAAATGTCCTTGTTCGCTCTTAATCACCTGTGATACAGGGAGGTACACCAGGGGAAGGAAGGAAGACACTGAGTTCCAACCCCACATAATCAGCCACAGCAACCAACTGTGTCTGCCACACTCTTCTTTGGGCTAGAGTTTCTAACTCTAATTGCATCAATCCATATGTTTAAGGTGGGGGCCAGGGGTGGGGTCTATGCCTGATTCCAGAGGCACAGGACATGACAATCAGTATACCTCATTCTCCTGGCCACAGTAATTGGCTCATACAGACACATGCCTTAGGACTGTTCAAGCTGATCAACTCGGGACTTTTGCCTAAGCTCCTGGAAAAGAGACTTGCTCTTTCCAGCTGAACATGAACCTGAAAAATCTAGAGCTGCTACATATATCTTTCATTGCAAGAGAAAAGCCCATCTGAGAATGGAGCCAACTGAGAGAGGCAAAGCCAAGAGACAGACAGAAGCTGGGATCTGATGACATTTTTGAACCCCTGGATTCAGCCATTCCTGAAGCCTTCTGAGCTTTTCAGGTACATGAGCCAATATCTTTTCTTTTTGTTTAAGTTCATTTTAATTGTCATTTGGCGGGGGTGGGGGGGACACACAGGAATGTTATCCAAGACCCATTTTGATCATTGCCCTGAACGTGCAGGAGGCAGCCACTGGTTTATTGAGATTAGTACCCAGCTCCTCAAGAGTTAACCGCTCACACTGAAGTGAGAAAGTCCAGAGACAATGGGGAAAGGGAGCAGCTGGAGCTAGGGTTACAGCATGGACAGCTGTAGCCTTGGCTTGTCTTCATTGATACAAAAACCACTCTTGTCTCTGAATCCCCAGTGAGGGGGTGTTTGTTTTGCTCTGAAAGATGACAAGGGTCTTAACATTGTCTTTGGGAATCCCATTTAGAAGTGATAATATCAGAATGCGTTATTCTATTTTCAAATATATATTAAATATATATTAAAAATTTTGCATTTTGAATGAATAAACATTATTTTTAATCAATCAAATAAACTAATTAATAACAATGCATACATTCGTCTTCCTGTCTAGCATCAAAGATGTTGTGCAAATGAACTGCTCAACACACTCAAGCTGGTTTATTTCTTCAACCATCGCCTAAGTGAGGAGAGACGAGGGGCCCCAAGAATCTGATGGTTCTCAGCCTTGAGCACACAACAGGGCCAGGGGACCCTCAGGGAGTCAGTGCACGGGGACCCTGTGCCTGCCACCAGATCCCCCTTTGGGAATGGAAACCTGATTCCACCAGATGCTGCTAAGATTGTCAGTTGATAGGCCTCAGCTGTCCACCCTCTTTGAGGATTAGTTTGGTTGAAGATTACTGCCTCATCCAAGGTCACGCTCCTTCCAAGGGCAGCCCGTATCCAATGACCGATGCAGGAGAGAAAGGCCACGCTCCCTCACCCACCTGGGACAAGGGAAGGGCCACCTTCATTGGCAGGTGTCTCAGTCACCTTCCGCTCCAGCCACTCTTGCTCCCTCCCCTTGGTGTGGACCCCAGCAGCACTCCCCAGTAAACACCCTGCTCTCTACCCCCCTTCTCAGAATCTGCCTCCCAGGAGACCCCTGCAGACCCGCATCTCAGACAGCAGCTGCTGGACTTAGGGGTTCAACCAGGTATAACAGAAAAAGATTCCAAACCAATTTCCATACTTCTCAACCACATCTCAATTCCTGCTGCTCCCCATCCCTGCCCCATCTTCTTGTGCAAATAAAATTATCCTTCATGGTCCAGCTTCATGGCCCATCTTCTCTACGAAAACTCCGCAGAACCCCCCAGCAGCAGTGGGCTCTCCCTGTCCTGAGCTCCCACAGCATTTTGTGGGTGCCTCGTTCAGGATGCGTCACCTGCTTGGGTTTTTGAAGTTTTACATTGTTAGTTTCTGCCACTGAGTCTTTGAGTCTGTGAGGTACCTCCTCTGAGCCAATTTCCTGTTCTATTAAATGAGAGCAACGATACTTCAGAGGATAAGATGAGCCAACAGCCCGTACCCCAGCATCTGGCCCCCGAAAAAATTCAATATGCCAACTTCTTCTCTCCCTCCTTCTAAATGGGCCGCTCTCCTCAGGAACAATGGAGTGTCTTCTCTTTCTCTGCTCTTTCAGGGAGGAGGCAAGCAGCAGAAGCTCCCGTGAGAGTATCTGCCCTCCCCACCCACTGCCGTCCACAGAGGCTCGGCTATTTGCACACAGAGGGAGCGATATCATTTGTGGCTTTGAAGAAACAAAGGATTGACACAGGTACTCCTATGTGGTCACATTGCAGTCAGCTTGCCCTAGAACATCTAAATGTCTGTCTATTTTTAGGATCAGAGTTCATTTTCTGGCTTGGTGTGAGCACCCAGGTTGGGGGAGGAAGTTAAAAGTGGTTGGTGTTTCACAGCTAGGTATATATCCAAAGGAATTGAAAACAGGGACTCCAACAGATACTTGCACGCCAATGTTCACGGCAGGATTATTCCCAATAGCCAAAAAATGAAACAACCCAGGTGTCCACCACCAGACGACTGGATAAACAAACCATGGTGTATATGAATGATGGAATATTATTCAGCCTTAAACAGGAATGAAGTTCTGACACCTGCCTCACCATGGATGAACCTTTAAACCACGAAGCTAAGTGAAATAAGCCAGACACAAAAAAGACAAATATTGTAGGATTGCACTTATATGAGATGTCTGGAATAAGCAAATTCATAGAGACAGAAAGCACATTAGAGGCTAGCAAGGGCTGGGGAGAGGGGCAAGTGGGGAGTTAGTTACAGAGTTACAGAGTTTCTGTTTGGGGTGATGGACACCTTTTGGAAATAGGAGTGATGGTTGCTCAACATTGTGAATGTCATCAGTGCCCCTGAATTTATATAAAAATCACACATTTTATGTTGCAAATATTTTACCACAATTTTTAAAATTGATATGATAATATATCAAAAAAAACCCATTGAATTGTACTTTAAATGAGTGAATTATACAATATGTGAATTGTAGCTCAAGAGAACTTTTTTATTTTTTTTATTTTTATTTTATTTTATTTATTTATTTATTTATTTGAGACAGAGAGAATGAGAGAGTGCCTGGGTGGCTCAGTTGGTTAAGCGACTGCCTTCGGCTCAGGTCATGATCCCGGAGTCCCGGGATCGAGTCCCGCATCGGGCTCCCTGCTCGGCGGGGAGTCTGCTTCTCCCTCTGACCCTCCTCCCTCTCATGCTCTCTGTATCTCATTCTCTCTGTCTCAAATAAATAAATAAAATCTTTAAAAAATAAATAAATAAATAAATAAATAAATAAATAAAATGAGGTTTACTATAATTATTCATTCTGGGGCACAAAGAACTGTATAAAATTCAAAGACAAAAAACAAAACAAACAAAAAACCCAAGCTCAATCCATAACTGAACAAGAGATGTGACATTTTCAGCGAGGGTCTCCCTCTGGACATTCTTTTCCCTGGGGCCCAGGCCAGTCTGCAGGGCCGCACTCCCAGCAGCTTCTGAGGGAACCCCAGCTTTGTTGCAGACAGTGCTCTCCCAGGATTGTGGTCATTTCATCCGGCAGCTGAAGACCCGCGCAGCGCCCCCCACCGCCACCCCCAGGTAGGACAGGTCTTGCACGGCGCTCTTGGTGGTCGTGTTTCTCCCGCCTTTGCAGCAGAGAGGACTAATCCATGGAAAGGCTGGCTTCTGGGATGGGTGGGGTTGGGATAGGGATCTCGAGAGGCTAGCAAGTGCTCTCTCCCCGCAGGATGCAGAGACCGAGATGTCAGAACCCACCTGTTAATGCTCCCACATCCCTTCTCTCGTTTTACCACCACCAACGAGGCCACAAACATAACGACCCGCCTCAGATCCTGCGGCGGGTACTTCTCTCCTTGGGTTCGGAGAGTGAACTCAATTTAACATAAAAATTAGTTAGGGAAGCCGGTTTGCATCATACAGGAGTCAGGAGCCTATGGGCCTATAAAGGGCACATAGGAAATGTAGGTGAACAAAGCAAGCTTCATTCAGTGAAGTGTTTTAAGTGATATTTCTTAATATTCACGTCATCTTTGGCAATGGTCTCAATTTTTAAATGTCCTGAAGATGCAAGCCCAGGCACAACTTCATGCCTTTATTCAGGCTGTTGCCTCTGGACCAGACTCGTCAAATGAATTTTTACCACAATCCTTTAAGGTAAGTGTTATTAACCCCATTTCTGCAAACAAAGGGTCACGCAAGATGGCTCCCTGTTACCAGGGTCCAAGACAGACTTCATGATGTCACAAGGCATGAGCTAGGGAATGTGCTGTATCAGGGAAAGGGCGAATGAATCAAGCAAGGATCTACAAAATGAGCGAAGGCAGCCATCCCTGGATCCGTCCATCCTCCCAACTAGTCCAAGCCCAGGAACAAAGCTGAGAGTGGTTCCAAGTGGGCTGGGTTTCCCAACCGTTTATAGGAGCTGTCTGAGAATGCCAACTGCCCAGATCTTGGGGTCCGTGGGATAGCAGAGTCCCTCCTGTCAGGAAAAGGAGTGGGCCCATGGGCTAAGCTGAGATGCGCTGCCTCCTGTGGGGAGTCAGTGAGAAGCTCCCACCCGGTGCCCCGCGGGCTCACTGTCCAGGCAGCTAGAGTGAGAACCCACGGTCACTTTAGACAATTCTGATCATCACACCACATGAGGAAATTGAGGCCCAGAGAGTTTAAGACTTGTGGGCAAGATCACACAGCTGGTGGATGGTGGAACCCAGATTCTATCTATTTTTATTTTATTTTATTTATTTTTGACAGAGAGAGAGAGCACAAGCAGGGGGGACAGCAGAGAGAGAGGGAGAAGCAGACTCCCTGCTGAGCAGGGAGCCCGATGCGGGGCTTGATCCCAGGACCCCGGAATCATGACCTGAGCCGAAGGCAGACGCTTAATGATTGAGCCACCCAGGCGCCCCAGGAACCCAGATTCTAAATCAGGCTTTTCTCACCACACTGTATCTCCATGAACATCCTTGTTATCCAACCCATGGCCCTCACTGTTTTCTCTTGGACCAGCCCATGGGGTCAGCGCACCTGTAGGTATCTCAGGTTGATGGTGGGCATGGGGCGGAATCCTGCTCTCCCAGTTTCTCTGGGATGACTGGAGCCATGGGGAGGCCTTGGAGACACCAGTAACACCAGGTCACTCTGTGCTGCCTGTCTCTGAGATTTCTAGATGGCAGGGTCACTTGTCTTTCTCTTTCCTTCTAAGTTTGATTTCCCAGTTTCCAGTGCCAGAGGCTCACCCTGAGAAATATCTATACTAACTCAGGTAAATACAGATACCATTAACGCCTCATCTCCTTTTTCCTAGGACAACAAAAATACTGGTTCAACCTGGATAATAGTAAAGTCCTGTAGAGAGAGAAAGTGTGTGTGTGTGTGTGTGTGTCTGTGTGTGTAGATCCCTATGGGGTTCTGGGAGAGTTAAATAAAAATGTCCTTACCTTCCATGGGATTCGGTGCAGTCTGGTTATAGCCAACCACCATGAGCCAAAGACGATCATAAACGGTATGAATCTAATAGACGGCAAACAGAACGCAGAGCAATTTACACCCTATACTTACTGTAATTTCAAAGTCTCAGAGAATTTAATTAGGGGAATCCCAAAGGTAATTTAGATCTGTCTTGTGTGAAATCTGTCTTACGTTGGCCCGGTTCAGGACATTCAGGATGTATCTGTGTCCCTCACCTTTCCTTCTCTTTTACCGTCCCATTTGGCCAGAGTCCTGGCCTTGACACCTCTGAGCCTTGCCCCTAAGGAAACATATGTCCCACAGACTGGCCCCCATAACAGAGACATTCTTTGGGTTCTCTTGTTGGCTGGAACTATTTTGCCAGTCTGAGAAGTTGCTGCAGGGACAGCTTCACCTGTCCCCCTGGCTCTGTCTGCTCTCACAGCTGTGGCAATGTGGGCGCCTGATGGGAATGCAGTCAGTGCCCTGGGAGGAATCTCTGGTTGGAGAGAGCAGGTTGTGAGATAAAAATGACATTCCAAATGTTATAGAAGGCATTTGGAGATGTAGCCTGAGAAATTCTGGAGGACATGCAAGTCGCTCCCAGCAACAGAAGATGCAAGGACACATGGTCTGAGAGAGGCCAGCTGACTTCGGAGTCATTTCAAGCACGTACTCTGACCTACCCAGGAAGCAGCTGGCCAGAGAAGGCCCCAATGGGGATCCATTGGTGACCTTGTGGTCCTCAACCTTACTGCCTTAATAATGGGGAGATAATAGTTAAAATATTTACAAAGGCAACTATTTCTCTCCAGTGTGCTTGCTTGCTTGATTTACAAGTCCGGGGCCAAAGCCTGGCTGTCTGGGATGACAGGGAGCTAGGATTCTATTCTTTAATCATCCTTATTTTTAGTCACAAGGATAAGGGAGTTGAATTACTAGGCTATCATCCCCTGAAGCTGAAATCCCTCTGTTCCTAAGAATCTCAATGGAAAGTTTAGGCCTGTTTTTGTGTTCTATAACCTCTATTTTTGGACTAGAGGTATTCTCCAAAACCTACTTTTTAAAAATCCAGATTTGCTAACCTGTATATAACCTTATTATTTTTCCCTCTTCATCTGCTCTGTCATCACCACTCCCCCAGCCCCCTGAGATCCACCCCTGTCAAACACCTACTGCACAGGGAACGTTGCTTTGAAAGTCGTCATTCCTTTCGTAGGTAACTGCACAGAACAGCAAGAAGGCGCTTGGGGGAGGTGGAGAATTCCGCTCCTCATGGAATTTGGAGAGCAAGCTTGAGCTGGGAATTCAGCAGTCAGCAAAGGTGCCGGGCCTTTTTCTGGAGACCTGTCAGTCCTCAGTTGAATGTCAGAGTACACTCCCGGTCCGCCTGCAGTTTTCATCTGATGGTGTTGACCTTTCCAACTGGGTGTGTTCCCGAGGCAAGTTTCCCATGGATTCAATGAGCTGCATTTGGGATCGGATGAGTAATTACATTTTTTCTGGCTTCCCACCCCATCCTAATTAGTGTACTTTACCTAACCAGAGCCAGCGGGGCTGCCTCAAAGTCTCTGCATCCCTTCCTCCTGGATCTACGAAGCTTGTTTGACTAGAAAGTAAATATTATTTGCTAAAAGTAGCCCCGACCGGGTTTCCAGGCTCAGGAGTCTTCATCCCCCTTCCTGCCTTCTTCCCCACCCCAACCCCAATCTTTCTTCTTCCCTGTCAATTTATGCAATAATAGAACCTTGATCTTTAATCATCCTTTTTTACCTTTTCAGTTAGCATCACACCTTTGGGCTCATCTGAGAAAGACTCTGGGGATGGGATGGTGGGTGAGTGGGAGACCCTGGTGGGCAGTGAGCTGTGGGGCCGACCTGAGAGCACAGGTAGAGGCCTGAGAATATTTCCAAGGAAGGGTAGCCCACCCCCCAACGACCATTCTCATGAGGGAAGGGAGGATAGAGTCCAGGTGAGCCTTCCTCGAAGTGGAAATGGTCGAGGTGTGGCTCTTGGGATGAGCAGGCTTGATAAAGCTCACTCCCAAGCTGGTGGAGGTGTGAGCCGAAAACCTTGCTGTCTCCCCTCCCACATCTCCCCACTGGATCAGTGCTTCTCAAAAAGCTTCAGCAACAGAATCTTCACCTGAAACAAAATGTAGGCAGAATCCACCGAGAATGCTGATAAAAGCTAAGTAATCAGTGGCAGGGGGTGAGGGGGTGCAGGGAATAAGCATCCTCCTCAGTCTCCCCTTCACCCCCCCCCGCCCCGCCGTCCTTGCAATAGCCCCAGCAAACATCCTGGGAACGGTGTTTGGGGACCTCAGCACCTCTAGACCACATGGGCTCCTTTAGGCAGAAGGACATTGTAATCTTAGCCTTCCCCACCCCACCCCCTTTCCCCAAGCAGAGAGGACAGATGCTCCCAAGTAAATGAGTTGAAATTCAAGTCAGAGAAATTCCTAGGGGCTGTTTACTTGGTGTTCTATGGCTAACAGGTTTTAGTGTGCCCTCTGGCTGAATCATCCCTGGGGGGGGGGGGGGGCAGCCAGTGCCAGGAAACCTGGGCAGCGTTGGGTGACAGTGCCGCCACCTCAAAGACTCATGGTGTCTGAGACCTGCCCACCTGCTTGATGCTTCCCGCATCTCTCCCTCTTGCAGACAGATTCCTGGCTCTGGCCTGTGGGGTTTCCTCATGCCTGCTCACCCCTTCTATATTGAGTCTGCATCAAATTAAGACAGCAGGGATTTGTCGGGGGAGAGAAAAGAGGGAAATAAATGTTCGTACCCAAGAAAGTCCTGATTTTTTTTTTAACTGCTGTGAAGCACTTAGCAAGCATCCAGCCGAGCAGATGGCAGACTCCTCCTTGACATCTCCAGAGAGCAGTGGGAAGTGTGCTGGACCTAAAATCGTCACCGCCGGGCCCCCCTTCCAGCTCCGCCGCGAACCCTTCCAGTGGCGCTGAGCAAATGTCTCGACTCTCCAAACTTGGCTTTCGATAAGACTAAAAGGCAGTCTCTAAGGTCTCTTCTTGCCTTACCCTTGTGTTTAACAGGCCACGCATGGGCACTGCCTGGTCAGCCCTTCGCCACCCCTCTGAGGTAAGGAGCCCAGGAGGCTCTTTTGGTGACATTACTCTGGATAGTGTCCTGCATGTTGAATGAGATCGGTCTTGCAACCCTGCCCACCAGGAACCACCTAGAACAGAGAAGATGCCAAAAGCAATCCACACCCTAGACCAAAGGAGGCTAGCGGGCAGGGAGGTGGCAGGTGAGGACTCTATCCGAAAGGGGCCCTCCTGATTGATGGTGACCCGATCCTCAGATTTTCTTGTCTCAGGAGGATGACTATGAGGTTCTTACAGAGAACATGCCAGAATAACCACAGGAAGACAGAGTGTTTCAAGACAAGGTGTGGCCATTGTTTCTACTCCTATAAGGTGACCCGCTGGGCCAGCTCCGGGAGGCCTGGGACAAAGCACAGCTTGGCCCTGTTGAGATGGCTTTCCAAGACTCCTCACTTCCCCCTGTGGGCTTACGGTTCACATTCATCACCTAAGCAGAGCCACGCCTGTCTTGTCCTTGTAGCCTGAAAGCACCTAGAGGCGATTATTCCATTCTATTCTGTAAGCAGCTCACAATGGAGAAGTCCTGGGTCATAAACCACCTGACACCCTGATTTTGTGTTGGGCGTGACTGCTCCTTCCTGATCCAACACATAGGGTTAACTCCCAGTGGGTCAATGCAGCAAACATTTCTTCAAAATCAGGAGCCCTGACTGGTTCATTTATTACTAACTAGTAGTGACCTTGAGGAAGCTGCTTGACCTCTGCCTCAGTCTCCTCAGCCTCTGGTGAGAACAGTATCATTCAGTCTGTGGCCATACCACCTGAACGCGCCGGATCTCATCTGATCTCGGAAGCTAAGCAGGGTCGGGCCTGGTTAGCACTTGGATGGGAGAACAGCATCATTCAGTCTACCTGCCTCCAAGGGCTGTTGTAGAAAGAAATTAAATGTGATCATGTACATGAGCCTGCTTAGGTGTGCACAATGTGCTGGGTAAACAGTTGTCCTTAATACCCAGACAGTAAAGGGCATGAGAGAGCAGAAGGTGGAAATTAAGAGCGCTGGTTCTGGCACTTCCTACAAGGCCTGCTTAGCCTCTGTGTGCCTCAGTTTCCTCATCTGTAAAACAGGGGTGATTATCATAGCACCTGCTTCATAGGGCTACTTAAGTTAATGCATGTCAAGTACTTAGACCAGTGCATGGCATATAGTAAGTGCTTAATTAACGTCTTGTAGTATTAAGAGGAACACATTCCCCTGGCCAGAAGCACATTTGGTGGGCCCCCACAGCCTTCCTGTGCACCTGGCAATGAAGCCCTACCTGGGCCCTGGGAAGGAACACGTGGCGGCAGGTACCTGGCCTTGTATTCTGCACTCGTACCGTGGGACCTCATGCAACTCCCTCCTGCCCAAGAGCCTCAGTCTCCCCCCTAGAAGAGGAAGCCAATCATAGTGACCTGTCCCACAATCATTTGGACGCCTTCATGTGTGGTCTCCGGGAAGAACCCCTCCCTCGGATTTCCCAGGTGTATACCCCACTGCAAGGGGAGCCTTAGCACACCCATGGCACAGAATCGGGGAGAGGAACAACTCAGGGCCTGGCGAGCTCACTGGAAAGGGACAGAGAGTTATGTTTGCTGTAAATACCTTTAAAGAAATGATTCCTCAACCTTGCCTTTGCCTGTAATTTTCCTCTTTATAGACACCCCCCCCCCACACCCCTTGAGTTCAGAATGAGGTAGAAGTTTCAAGAGGAGTCTTACTCTAGAATGTAGTGTACTCTTCTCAGCAAAGCTCTTTATTGGGGGTGGGCGGGGGGGGCCCGGGGGGGGGGGTGGCAGGCACCCAGCCTGCTATGACCTCACGCTGCCATTTCCCAGGAAGCAACTTGAGGAAGCAAGCCCCAAATCCTGGGGGCCTGGCCCCCGCCGACCACTCTACATGGCAAAGGGATGGCGGGGGGGGTCTCTGCTATGCATCGATCTGTTTCTGCAGTGGTCCTAATTCAGACCACCAGAGACGATCATCCAGGTGAACCCTAGAAGGTCCCCTCCGGAGCAGGAGGACCAGGGAGGGACAGGGTGACCACCACATTTTGAGAGACTCTCTTGTGTTTGGTTAGATTCTGGCTGGGTTCCCACCCTCTGCAGCGCCCACCCATGAGCACGTTCATGTCCAGCCAGAATGACAGCTTTGGTTCTGGGTTTGGACTTCTTTTTTTTTTTTTTTTTTTCAGATTTTATTTATTTGACAGAGAGAGAGAACAAGTAGGCAGAGAGGCAGGCAGAGGGAGTAGGAGAAGCAGGCTCCTGACGTGGGGCTCGATCCCAGGCCCTGGGATCATGACCTGAGTCGAAGGCAGCTGCTTAACTGGCTGAGCCTCCCAGGAGCCCCCAGGGTTTGGATTTCTTAACCGTGCCCCCACGACGTGAGCCGAGAATGGCATGGAAGAGTGAGCCAAGCTCGGTATTTGCTCGGATGGCACAAAGACCTTGTCCTGGCATCAGACCTCAGGCCAAACCTTGAACTCTGCTGCCCCAGCTTCCGCTTTGCTTCATAACTGAGTCCTCACAATCGTTCCATGGGATCAGAGGTAGGAGATAGCCTAGTGCCATCCTTGAGGTTTACCAAGGACACTAGCACGCAGTCCCAGAAAGGCTGTGGGTTAAGAGAGAGTATGTCCCACAGCCCTCGTGTGGAGTTACGCCTCGGCAGGCCCTGCCATGGGTCTCCCGTCCTTTTCCTCTAGAAGAGGATTCCTCTCTTTATATGTGAGGGGGGCAGGCAGTGAGGTTTTCTCTGTGGAGACCAAAACGGTTTTGCAGGTTTTACCTTTTTCAACCTCAAAAACACTTTAAAAAAAAATGTAAGGTATTTTCTGCAATGAAGTCTACAAGAGGTATGATGCTATTACTCTGAATCCGGTGGTACTGCCAAGCTAAGGCGCACGGCATCACAGGAGTGTGATTCGCTCTTTCCTTCCACCCAGTGTAAACCTAAAACAACCTGCTAAGCAGTGCATAAGTTTCTCTCACTAAAACACACATCTGGTCACAGACATGATGGTTCCAAGGTGGTGGTCAGAGCCCAGTTAAGACCTTTTAGAGACCACAAATACAGAACCAGTTAAGGAACCCACCCCAAATAAAAATGACATCAAATTGCCTTTTTTTTTTTTTAAATGTAAGGGAAGGAGAACACAGATCTGATTTTCCCCATGATAAATATTTCATTAGCAAATGATCTCCACCTCTCCCATCCTCCCACCCCCTACTTCACCCCGCCTCCTTCTCCCTCCACCAAATTTGCAACCCAGCCTAGGGAAGTGGGGGTGGGGAGGTGCATTTGAGGGATGTTATTGCCTAGAAAGTGAGAGCTCATTCCCACTGGAGAGAGGGAGACTTCCAAACACTGCAAAGTGGTCTGAAGCAGGCTGAGGCAGTCGGGAGGCAGTTCGCTGGGGGGAGGGATGAGAATTCTCTGGGGAAGCAGGGCAAGAAGCTATAATCTCTAAGGGAGGGGTGGCAGAGTCCAGCTCTAGAAGGCTCACAGAGGGGAGCGGAGGCTGTCGGAGCCCACGAGAGAATGATATCGGAGTGAAATCACAGGGTAGACATGGAGCCAAGCAGAAAATTACCTTGACTCATCTGGGAATCTAAGGACAAAAGCAGTAACTCAGTTTCTGCCGAGAACTACCTGTGTTCTTGGAGAAAGGGGATTATTCACAGAGAAACACTGGCCTTCCAAGTCTGCTTTAGAAGACATTAGACTCAAAGCCAGGGCTGGGGGAGTAGAGAAGAGCAGGAAACCTGAAAGATTTAGAGATAACTCAGTAGTATTTTCGGTTAACACAAGCGGAGCCTTCTAACCGCCAGATGCCATAGTCTTGGAGGTACTGCACCCCGACATTCACCTTCGCTTAGCTGCGCACCAAGAGGTTGGATGTGTAGACGCTGTTCTGGGGGCAGGAGGCATCACAGGAGCCAAAAAGGGGAAAGGCTATGAATCCCAGGGCACCCTTTGGAAAAGCCATTTCTCCTCGACCTTAGATGATTCTGGAAGAGGGGGCAATGAAGCGTCCAGAGATCTTGCACTGGTGACCTCCCTGACACCAGTTTTCATAGTATCTTTTGTGTCTGTTTATTCCTTGTTTGTTGCTGTTAATTTCTCTCTTAAAAAAAAAAAATTAGCGGTTCTCAAAGCAGGGGTCCCTGTACTAGCCACATCAACATCACCTGGGAACTTGTTAGAAATGCAAATGCTCTACCTGACCCCAGACCTAAGGCAGCAGAAACTCTGGGGCAAGAGCCAGCAACCTGTGTTTCACAAGCCCTTCTGCTGATGGTGATGCCCATGCAGGCTTGTCTGAGCACCATCGCTTTAGCAGAATGGCAAAGCCATGGAGCCACGAAAGTATTAAATATTTCACGCTTTGCTATTTATCAATCAATGTTTGGCTTTTGTATTTAAAAGTTCTTTGCAGAAGTGTACAGGGCTTCTATGACATGGAGCTCAGTGTTTCCGGCGTTATGATGCACAGTATTAACTCTTTTAACCTTGGGGGTAAGGAGGAGGTACAACAAGGCCAAAATGTAATTTGATCAACCTTCCTTCCTAGGCTGGGGGAAGTGCAGCAAAGTGAACAAAGAGATGCAGGGACCAACCAGAAGAGACTCTTAACTCCAAGAAACAAACGGAGGCTTGCTGGAGGGGAGGTGGGTGGGGGGATGGGGTAACTGGATGATGGGCATTAAGGAGGGCACTTGATGTAATGAGCACCGGCTGTTACATGCAACTGATGAACCACTAAAGTCTACCCCTGAAACTAATAACACACTATATTTAGTTAACTACATTGAATTTAAATAAAAAAAATTTTTTAATAAAAAAAAATTAAAAAAGAGAGAGAGTTGCAGGGGGACCGGGCTCCAGCTGCATTTGGCTCCCTCCTTCCGAACAGAGCCCCCTGAACTGGCAAGGCAACCGAGAAGTGTCCTTAAGACCTGCACCAGCTAGCTCGTCCTTCTCTTTGGAAATAAGAGCTTGGAGGGCCGCACGTGACAGGTGAGTAACCGCTAAGACTGCTCATATGCTTCCCATTTCCTTTTCATTTTCAAGGTCAACTATTCTAGCATTTCTCAACACTGATTCCCTGCCCCACTCCTAGGGAAAATGGAATTTATAGCCCTGGACACTCGGCTACAGTCAGTCACCTTTTGGCCCCATCCTGTCCCTCCCCCCAGCCACACATTCCACGTGATTCTGTCCTCTGGGTTTCAGACCTGCCAGGGCATTCCAAGACAGAGGCAATGCCTTCCAGCCTGGCTCACATTGTCAAGCCCAAGGGAAGGGAGGCCAAAGACAGGTATCTGTTGGCGGGGGCCGGGCAAGATCTCTGTGCTCCCCGCAGCCTCTGGCAGGCAGAGATGAGAATGGAACAGAAGGCTGAGGAGGAGAAGGTTCTGTTAGGTAAGTGACGCACACGGATTAGAGCACTCCTGTTCACCTGTTGCTAATTAGTGCTCTCGCTGTTGGGGGGGGACCCCGCCTGCTGGTGCAAGCTCCCCTAGCTATCAGAGTGAAGGCATAAAGAGGCAATCTAGAAGGGTTTCGTTCGGTTCAACAAAAACATCGATTGAACCACCTACCCTATTAGGTACAGGGGATCCTGAAATAAATAAACCGGGGTTCCTCTTCACAAGTAGCTCGTGGTCAAGAGGGACACAGGCTGGTAAACAGTCCTTTACGATCCAGGTGCTACATAAAAAGAAACCATCATCGGTATACAAAAAGCCTGCAGAAGTGCTTTGAAAGGTGAGTCAAGCAGACCCAGTGGTTTCTTCCAGAAATGCGTTCCAGGCAGAGAGAACAGTATGTGCAAGAGCTGGGGAGCTGGGCTGGGGTCCTCTAATCCTGAAACAGCAACATTAAGCTAAGGTTCAAATGCCAAGAGCAGAGTCAGGAAGGCTGGCTGCCTCCTTGCAGGGCCAAAATCTGAGTGGGAGAAGCAGAGAAAGAGCAAGGGTAAGAACGAGTCAGGACTGAAGAATGAGTCAGGACAAAGAAGGGCTGGGGGAAGGGAGGCTAGGGAGATTGCTCGGACAACCGGCTAGCACTGAGGCCTTCTGGGCCAGTGGGGACACTGCTTCGGACAGCCGGCCTAGCCCAGATGGCAGGGTCGCTGCTGGGACGCGGACACGGCTGCGTGCAGACCCTAATGCTCCCAACCGGTAGGAGGGGGCTGCCCTGCTTGAAGAAAGAGTGGGAGTTGGAGCCCAGGAACATTTTTTAAGCCCCTGGTTTATCCCCTGAATACGGATAAGATGGAGAATCCCGGAGTGCCGAACAGAAATCTGCCCATTTGACCCAAGAGGAAGACAGCTGCTTACTGGACATCTTTACTTTGAACCCCCATGGATGCTCAAACCTAACGTGTCCAAAACCAATACGTGATCACCAGCCCTCCTCCCTAACTCACACCCAGAAACCCCAGGAGGCCTCTCTCCACCTCCTCTCTCTAAGCAAATTATTTACCTAGAATCTGTTCACCTCATATTAGTTTCCGGTTCCTACTGTCACAAATCCCTACAAACTTAGGAGCTTAAAACAACACAAATTTATTATCTTACAGTTCCTGGAGGTCACAAGCCTAAACTAAGTCTCACCCAGCTGACATCAAGGTGCCGGCAGAGTTATGTTCCTTCCAGAGGCTTTAGGGGGAATCCATCCCCTTGGTGTGGTCCGGCTTCTAGACGCCGCTGCGTTCCTTGGCTCTTGGCCCCTTCCTCCGTCGTGAAAGCCAGCAGCGCAGCATCTTCTAAATCTCCCTCTGACTTTGACCTTCTACCTTCTTCCATCTTTTAAGGATTCTTGCAATTACCTTGGGCCCACCCAGATCATCCAGATTAATCTCCCCGTCTCAAAATCCTTAATCTAACCACATCTGCAGAGTCCCCTTTGCCTTTTAAGGTAACACAGTCACCGATTTCAGGATTAGCAAGTAAACTTTTTTTCTGCCACTTGGGCCATTATTCTGCCCATCACACGGCTCTTCCCAACACCTCTGTCACCAGCATCTCTCATCTGCTGCCAATGCATGGCCAGATCATGAAGTATTTAATGAGGGGAGAAGAGAAGAGGGAGAGAAGAAAGAGAAGCAGAGGGGAGGGAAGGGTGCTTCTTGCCATGGCCCCCTTGTGGGAAAGGACTCCTTCATTCCCAGGCTCTCACCTGCCCTCCCTCACCCCAGGGTTTCCCCCTCTACACCATTCTTGGCCACGCGATTTCCTTTTGTCCTTGTTTTTTGCCACCAAGCTTTTCCTGGCTCTCTTCTCTGTCTGGAAGCTTCTCTCTGTACTATTCTAACAGTCACCCTCACTGCACCCCAACCCCCACACAGAGCACCTGGCCAGGTGGTGGCCCTTCCGCCCCAGTGGCTCTGTCATCTCCCCAGAAGCCATCTCAGACTTCCAGGTTCAGGTTAGATGGGGCCCCGGGGGACACGTGGAGCCCCGCTCTCATCTGCCCCAGCCCTTACTTCATCTGCTTGTAACTGCCTGCCCCTCGTCTGTCTTCTCTGAGCTTTGCATGCCTTGGGGACAAGGTCAGAATCTTGTTCCATGTTTTCCCCCAAGTACGTTGAAAGACTCAGAAAGTAAATATTTCTGAATCAGATTTTTTTAAAAAATAAAATAAGATAACACTCCCTTTGATTGAAAAGTCTTTGGGTACCAGACCCAATCTGGTCAGCTCATGGACGGCCCTAGCTCAGATCCTGCTCCTTCTTCGTGCTTACAGTAGCTCCCTTGACTAGTGGGAAATGATCCCTGGCCCCCAGGGGATGCCTAAAACCGTGGATAACACTGAAACCTATATATGCTATGCTTTTTCCTCTACATACATACCTATGATAAAGTTTAATTTCTAAATTAGGCACAGTAAGAGAGGAACAACAATAATTAACAATAAAATAGAACAAACAGAACAGTATACTGAATAAAAGTTATGCAAATGTGGTCTCTCTCTCAAAATATCTTATTATACTTACTCGCTCTTCTCTTCCTGTAATGATGGGAGATGATAAGGTGCCCACGTGATGAGACGAAGTGAGGCGGATAATGCAGGAGTTATGACACAGTGCTCGGCAACTATTGATCCTCTATCGATAGGGCAGAAAGAGAATCATCTGCTTTCAGACTGAGGTTGACCTATGGTAACTGAACCCGCAGATAAAGAGGGACCCCTGTGTTACCTACTGTTGACTCGATTGGAAGGTGCGGTGGCCAAGTCAGTGGAGGGACACTCTCCTACAGACCCGGAGGCGCCAATAAACAGTTCAGTGTTCCACAGTCGGTCCCAGATCAGGAATGCAACTAGGAACAAGGCCCTGGCAAAGAGGCCTGGGACGTTTTCCAAAGCCAGGATCCAGAAAAGAGGTTTCCCCTCTTGGGTCACCTAGGCGAGGCTGGACCCTGCTGTCTGTAATTTCATCGCTGGCCAGAGCAGGATTCCCGCACATAGTAAGGATTCCAGCACAACACACACGAGCGGCAGCTGGACTATCAGCTTATGCTAGCCCATGGCAGGGCCGGTGTGGCAGCTCCCCAGCAGGGGTGCACACTTGGGGCCCCCACAGCCCTCCCACACCTACCTCACCTCTGCCCGCACCAAAGGTCCCTCCCCACACCTCTCCTTTCCCATTCATACTCCCCGAATGCCAGGCCCACTCAAGGGGGGCAGGCATTTAAGAGAGTACCACCAAACCTCTAGCAACTCCAATGGTTGATGAGAAAAAATTATTAACAATGGTCCTTTTCCGTTTGCTTTTGATAGATGAAAAACTTACAAAATCATAGCCTCCTTCAAGAGTTAGTGTGGCCAAGACAAATTATGTCAAAAGTACTTGCCAACTTGGTTATAGACTAGAGGATAAACAAGTGTCTCTTTTTCTCTCTCTTTCTCTGTTTGTTTGTTTGTTTTTTTTAACTTTCTTAAAATAAATATTATTAGAACTTTTAACAGCCCAAATGCAGCTTTTCACTTTCATTCCATATGGAAGTTTTTGCTTTGGTTTACTTATTTTCATAGCTCTATGATATTCCTTAGCATGTCTATCCCACGTTGTGTTCATCCATTTTTCTCTTGGTAGACATTTAGGTTGTCCTGGATTCTTTTCCTCTTTCAAATAATTCTGCAGTATAGTCTTCTACAAGTCTCCTTGTGCATACCCAGGAGAGTCTCTTATGAGGAAATAATGGATGAGTACTTGCTCATCTTTACTAAGGGAGTACTGTAATTACTAAGCTACGATCCAAAATGGACACATGTATTTGCCCTCCCACCAACAGTACGTATTCCTGTGGCTCCATATCTCCCCGAATGCTTTGTAAATGTTTTGGTGTTTCACCAATCTTACAGGTATAAAAATGGTATCTGGTTTGCTGTAATTTACATTTCCCTGACTACGAGTAAGATCGAGTATCTTTTCTTGTATTTATTGGCCTTTTAGATTTCTTCTGTGAACTGCCTGTTCATACCTTTCGCCTGGTTTTCTATTGAGTTGTTTTTATCTTAGCAATCTATACGTTGGTTTTCATACACATTCTGGATACCAGTCCTTGGTCATTTATAGGCTATGTCTGTTCAAGTCCTCCAAGAAGCAGACCCCAAGAGGGAATTAGAAGTGCAAGACAGGGGTGCCTGGGTGGCTCAGTTGTTGAGTGTCTGCCTTCGGCTCAGGTCATGATCCCAGGGTCCTGGGATCGAGCCCCGCATCAGGCTCTCTGCTCAGCCAGGAGCCTGCTTCTCCCTCTCCCGCTCCCCTGCTTGTGTTCCCTCTCTAGCTGTCTCTCTCTCCCTGTGTCAAAAAAATAAATAAAATCTTTTTTAAAAAAAGTGCAAGACAGTTATTGGGGCTAATGCTTCTGAAGGGTAATGGGATGGGGGTGGGATTGGTTGGGGAGAGCCTTCAGATGCCAGTGCAGATCTTGCTATCTGGAAAGGGGAAGAGAAAAGAAAGGAGGATTGGGTAGGAAGAGCCTCCACTGTTGGGCATCTCGGAGAAAGTCTCTGCCCAGCTACTGAGCCCTAGAAGTTTGCCTTTTGAAAGAGTTCGACATTGGGCAGGAATGGCTCAGCTCTGGTTCTCCAGCCATGCTCAATCTTTAGTGGGGATCAGATCAGGGAGAGCATGGCCTCAACTTGAACCCTATGGTGGATCTCAAGGGCACAACAGCTACAGGCTGTCCTCTAGTCACACACCTGGCAGGTGCTTCTCTGTAGGAGGGAAACTGAGCAACACACTCCGATGGCTGCCACACTGCCAAGATCTTCTCCTACTTTGTGCTTGTCGATTTGTTACCTTTCCTTTATGGCATCTTTTGATGAAAAGAGCCTTTACATTTTTAATGCAGTCAAATTTACCACTACTTTTCTTTATGGCTTGTTCTTTTTGTGTTTTCAGATAAGTATTGCCTACACTGTGATCTTGAAAGTTTTCTATATTTGCTCCTAGAAGTCCAAAAGTTCTGCTTTTCAAATTTTTCACCTAGAATTTAATGGGTTCTTTTTGGTTTTGTGTTTCTGTATGGATTACCAAATTCCCAGTGCCATTAGTTGAACAATTCATTCTTTCTCCATGGATCCGGATGCCACTCCTGTCACATATCAAGTCTTCCCATGTAGAGAGACCTGTCTGGGGAACACCTGTTCTGTCTCATTGGTTCTATTTGTCTCTTTCTGCCACACTGCCTTAATTTAGTCAGTCTTAGAATCTTATAGGGCAAGTCACTCATCTTGTTTTTTTCAAAATTTTATAACTCTTTTGGCCCTTTGCTTTTTCACAGCCAGGTTAGAATCATCTTGTCTAGTTACAACACACAAAAAAATCCCCTGCCTAGATTTGGTTTGGTGTCACATAGAATTTATAAATTAATTTAGGAAAAATTGAAATGACTGTGAACCTTTGTATCATGAACACCTTATTCATCTATTGAAGAATACCTAAATAAATGAAGCTTTATCATTTTCTTCATAAAGATCATGCATACATTTTATTAGATTTATTTCTGGTCCTTATAGCTTTTGTTTCTTTTTTAGATGTTAGCTTTAAAAGCTTGTGTTTTCTTTTTCTTTCTTTTTTTTTTTTTTTACTTTTTAAAAATTCAATTAGCCAACGTATAGTACATCATTAGTTTCAGATGTAGAGTTCAATAATTCATTAGTCGTGTATAACACCTGGTGCTCATCACATCACGTGCCCTCCTTAATGCCCATCACCCAATTACCCCATCCCCCCACCCACCTTCCCTCCAGCAACCCTCAGTTTGTTTCCTATAGTTAAGAATCTTTCATGGTTTGGGGAGCCTGGGTGGCTCAGTTGTTAAGCATCTGCCTTTGGCTCAGGTCATGATCCCAGGGTCCTGGGATCGAGTCCACATCGGGCTCCCTGCTCCACGGGAAGTCTGCTTCTCCCTCTCCCACTCCCCCTGCTGTGTTCCCTCTCGTGTTCTCTCTCTCTGTCAAATGAATAAAATAAAATCTTAAAAAAAAAAAAGAATCTTTCATGGTTTATCTCCCTCTCCGATTTCTTCCCAGTTTTCCCTCCCTTCTCCTATGATCTTCTGCACTGTTTCTTATATTCCACATATGCGTGAAACCACATTATAATTGTCTTTCTCTGATGGACTTATTTCTCTCAGCATAATATGCTCCAGTTCCATCCACGTCGATGTAAATGGTAAATATTCATTCTTTCTGATGGCTGAGTCATATTCCATATATACACACACCACATCTTCTTTATCCAAAAGCTTGTGTTTTCTAACAGTGATTGGTCATGAAAATGCAAAATGGTTGTTGTATAGTGCCCTTCTATTCAGCAAACTTGATGCATCTCTCACAAGTTGTATGAGTCTCGTTTTTACATAGCTCTAGAAAATCAGGATCCTCTGTACCCAAGGAAAATCCATGAGCAGGCTCTTACCCTTGGTGACCTAAGCAGGGGAGAGGCTCTCTGCTGACTCCTCTGGCTAAGCAGCGACACACCCTTCTGGAGACCTGCCAGCGAGACAGAACTCTCTGGTGACATAGCTGTTGTGCTTGTTTAGATCAAACAAGGATCTGGACAGAGTGGCCTAGCTTGAGGTCAGCTTTACTGTTACAAAACAGAATGATCCCCAGGCAAAAGGCTCAGAGCCAGCCGGGTTAGACAAGGGGCTGCCTGGATGACCTGATTAAAAGATGTCGTTTCTTGATTGGCCACATCCACTCTGTCCTTCCACTCTCCCTACTTGAAAAGGCCTTGGGGACATCAGAAAGCAGGCCAGGAGGAGGAGGCAGCACTGCGTGGAGAAAGGGAGATAGAGTGAAGCCTGCCCCTCGCCCAGCCCACCCCCGCTGAGCTCTCAAGCTGTTTCCAAACTAGGTTCCACCTCCAGTGCCCATCTGGCCTGGCTGCTGGAGGGCAGTTGGGCAGTTTGAGAGACCTATGTGAGGCCAGGAAGAGGTGTTTTGTGGACCATTGGCTTTGGGGTCATCTGAAGTAGATACTGGAGAGAGACAGAGAGAGACAGAGAGAGGATGAAAAGGTGAAGCCCATTTGGTGGACATGGGACCTCTCATCAGCCCTCAGCTGTCTCCACAAACAGTCCTGAGGTGAGGTGACTTTTCCAGAGATACCAGTTTTATCTCTTCTCTCATTTCTCCATGGCCTATTGGGGTGTATAGGGTCCTGGTGACTTCATGTGAAGGCCTAGGTTTTATTCCCATATCTATCAAAGCTGTGAGCCAGTGGGGCACAGTGAAAAATGAATATGCTTTGAGTCAGACAGATCTGAGTTAGAATCCCCATGTGGTCTCAAGCACGGTATAGTCAACTCTTCTGAGCTTTGATTTCTCTCTCTGCCTGAGGAAGAAGAAAATATTTTCTTTGTGGGGTTGGTCAGATAATTAAATTAACTCATGTACATCACACCAGAGAGGATGCCTGATAAAGGTGTTTGAGTCCTTGGATGGTTTGTGAGGAAATTGCAAGATCACTTCTCTGGTTTAATGGAGTGTTGAGTACTTGCCAATCTCACCTCTTTTCCAGCAAACCAGGAAACACGAGTTCCCCTGAAATGAGCAGCCACTACGTATGATGTTGTGTGCTCAGGATGGAGTTCATGTGCATATGTTAACCCATTTTAGCCTTAGGCCAGCTCTGTGACGTGCACAGAGTAGATATTATGGCTGTTCTGCAAATGAAGAAATTGAGGTCCAGAGAAGCAGCATGACTTCCCGAAGTTGGAGACAGGACACAGAAGAACTGAGATAAGCTCCGTGCTTCGTGGAAGCCTTTGCTGACCTTGGCCCTACTGGGTCATTTCCCTTCTCCTTTCCTGGCAACCTAGTTCCAGACCTCAGATAACCCCATGGTTTTTAGCTAAGCTCCAGGGCAGTCCTGACTTCTCATTTTCAGATGACAAATTAAGTATTTCAATTGCCAGGAGCAACAGTTCACCGACTCCCATGACCCTCCCCGTCTCTGGTGTTTTCCTGCCAACAAGAATTGACTGAAAAGCTATTGTTTTTCTTATTCTTGCTTTTCAGGGGAACTCCTATTCTGTATAAAGTCCCTGAGCTGGAACATGCAATCAGATAAAAGTAGAAAGGAAAGAAAGGTTAGTGGGAAGAAAAGAGGGGCAAGAGCAACTCTTTATAGGAATCAGCAAATCATTATTTAAAGCAAAAATGATTGTTTTTATATACTGACTTATAATTTCTGTGCATTTGTATGGCTTCCTCCATCCATCTGTAAGGTTCTGGAGGGAGAAAGTGTGTGTGATTGTGTGTGTGTGTGTGTGTGTCTGTTTGTCCATCTGTGTCTGTATTTAATCTTCTATGGCACCTGGCCTGGTATCTAACACATAAACAACTACCCTGTAGAAGGAAGGATCTGGTGGCCCATCTTTCCAGAAACGCCTTCTCCTCTGGCTTTCAGTTAGGCCTGACACTTACACCATGACTGTCTCCACCTCTTAGAGGGCTCTTCCCATTGACTAGGTTAACTGGGTCCTCCCCATTGTCCACAGAGCTGAGTGGAATACCACGGGAGAGGAGCTGTGATGAATTAGGTCAAGGGAACAGCTGATGCATGGGACTGTCAGTCCTGTGAGAGACCCAGCCGGGGATATGCTCCTGGGACATGCAGCATGGATGGCTCTGGCCTTGTAGGAAGAAGAGAAATGGCTCCACAAGGAGGAGCCCTGAGAAGCAAACACAGCTCACACCATCATCTGTCAGGATTAGCTTGACCTGGGTCTGGTTCCACGCTGCAGCCTGGGCCACAAGGCAGAGCAACACTCCGTGGCTCCTGTGTGAATCGAGCTGACAACCCCAGTCTTGTTCCTTTGGTCCCCATCAAAATCGTACTGGACAACTACAGACCTCTGCAGAGCAAGAAAAGCTCGAGAGCAAGGGCTGCCCATGGCCTCAATCCATCAGGACAAGACAAGAGGCTACTGACGTATGTTTCTTATTGGTCTGTTTGTCGGTTCACTGTTTTGATCATTGGTTTATTCACTCATTTGCTCCTTGATTCTCTCATTTAGCCACTCATTCAGTAACATGCTTATCCCTGCTTTGTTCCAAAATGGATTTAAGGTGAAACCAATTTATCCCAAAGAGGACATTTTTAAGGTACAGACAACGGGGTGTGGACAAATAAACAGTTACAATACAATTGCACACCTGTTGTCTTTCTAGTGATCATGGCTGAGTATATTCTATCTTACTATCAGTCAGTCCCTAAACACTGCAAAAATTTGTTTTCATAGCTGTTTATATTCTGTGTATTCTAATGACATCTCACTAATTGTCATACCATTCCTCAACAACCAAAAATTGCTCCCCAGATTAAGGCTGATGCAGCTGCAGCCCCCTGTCCCCCACCCTCAGCCTTTGTTGTCTGAAAACCTGCTCCTCCCACCCAAACAATGGCCTTGGGATTTTGCTCTCTCCTTTTTTTTTTTTTTTTAAGATTTTATTTATTCATTTGAAAGAGAGAGAGAGTGAGCGGGAGGGCGTGGGGCAGAGGGGGAAGCAGACTCCCCACTGAGCAGGGAGCCGGACACGGGACTCAATCCCAGGACCCTGAGATCATGACCTGAACCAAAGGCAGACCCTTAATCGGCTGAGCCCCCCAGGCGCTCCTGCTCTCTCCTTTCAAACAGAAGAACTTACAAACATGTCAATGAGAATGAATGTTAAACCAGTCAGTAGACAATTTTTAAATGCAACTTGCAAACTACAGGTAAAAGGCAACATTTGCAGAGATCCCCCTCCGGGTCTAGTTCCCATTAGCTCAGTGAGAGTCCTTTGTTTCGCTTTTCTCCACCCTGGGCACAAGCCAGGGTTTCTGCCTTCACTGAGGAGCTGCCGGTGAACCAGGACTTCTCTGGGTTTACTCAGAAAGAGACCCTTGTTCTCTTGACCTTCCACGTTTCATGAAAGAGCTGATTCCAAGCTAAGCCCTGTCCAGAGGACTATGGGAAATGCATTTACTCTCAAGAGCAAGAGCTTTCTGCTGGGGAAATAGGGATTCCGCTGCCTGCCCTGCCCCTCTCCTCAGGCTGGCTGGGAGACGCCGAGCCCTGTGAAGCGTACGCGAGTCAAGAGAGCGAGGATTCCTCCTCACACACCCATCTTCTGCCTGCTTCTCTTTGTTCTGTGTCCACCTGCACCCTGGAGGTTTTGCTGTGGTCAAGGTAAGTCGGATCACTCTGCAGAAGTCCACGGCCACGCTTTGCTTGCTTTTCGTTGTCGCTTGGCCTTGTTCTGTGTTAAATGACCCTGACACTTTTTCTTCCCACTTGCTCCAAACATCCTAGGTACTTTAAATGGAATATTTGGTGCCCCAAACGTGCATTACAACGTGACGAAGAGGAGGAACAGACGTCTGTATAAACCAACATAAGAATGAAGCCAATCTCAGGTGCTGGGGTTGGGAGTCGAACCCTGCGATCCTCCAGCTACAAGTGACATTTGAGACTACCCAGGCCAATCCCTTGCCTTTGAAGGATGGAGACCCCTGGCTCCAGGTCACCCCAGTTCGTGAAAAACCAAGACCCGGGAGCCACTCTCTTTGTCTCTCCAGGCACAGACTGAGGGTAATGGCCAGCATTTGTACCTTGAGCTTTAAATATGTCTGAATGGGTTTGAATTTATTCTCTCATTTCATCTCCTCAAGATGTCACCTTTGTCAGATGAGGGGGAAATCGGGCCAGGGAAAGATAAATGGCTTCCTTCTGGTCATTCACAAAGTCAGTGTCTGGGTTGTATGTAGCGTCTGGGTCCTGGAATCCTAGAGCCTGAGCTTCCCAACAGCTGGTTTTAATAGCAATTAGAACATTTGCTGGACGGAGTGAGAGCAGAGCTCTGGACTAAAGGAGCCTGGTGATTTATGAGGAAGCCCGGGCATGTCAGATGTCACTACCCTTATACATCTTAGCTTGAAGTAAAGAAAGGTCTCTCCCGTCTGTGCTGAGGGCCAATTTACTCTTCAATGCAATGGAAGGATCTAGCAAAGCAGTTCTCAAAGTGTGGTCTCCAGACCAGCAGCGTCAGTGTCCCCTAGGGGATTATTAGAAATGCAAATTCCCGGGCGCCTGGGTGGCTCAGTTGGTTAAGCGACTGCCTTCGGCTCAGGTCATGATCCCGGAGTCCCTGGATCGAGTCCCGCATCGGGCTCCCTGCTCGGCAGGGAGTCTGCTTCTCCCTCTGACCCTCCCCCCTCTCATGTGCTCTCTCTCTCATTCTCTCTGTCAAATAAATAAATTAAAAATCTTTAAAAAAAAAAAAAGAAATGCAAATTCCCCAACCAACTAGATCAGAAACCCTGGGAGTGGGGCCCACAGTCTGTGTTTTAACAAGCCTTAGGAAGATTCTGATGCATGCTCCGGGTTTGAGGGCATCCGCTCAAAGAGCAGTATTCTCAAGTTCTGGTCCCAGGAGCCCAGCCTCAGGATCTCCAGAGGGAGCTTCTGAAATAGGTAATTGGAGATGCAATAAAAGAACCAGAGTTTGGGGCACCTGGGTGGCGCAGTCGGGTAAGTGCTTTGGCTCAGGTCATGATCCCAGGGTCCTGGGATCGAGTCCCTCATCGAGTCCTGCATCGGGCTCCCTGCTCAGTGGGAAGCCTGCTTCTCCCTCTGCCTGCCGCTCCCCCTGCTTGTGCTCTCTCTCTCTCCAACAAATAAATAAATAAACTCTTAAAAAAAAAAAAAGAACCAAAGTTTACTCCTTCCGGCTAGCATTTCCCAAACTGGCCTAACCTTAAGTATTACTGTGGACCTCTTGAAAAGACCAGTGTCCTGGCCCCTGCCCTGGGGGATTAAGAATCAGCATGGGAGAGAATAGTTCACAGAGCCAGGCTCCAATTAGATGTACCTCCCCCCCTGCCCTGGGCTGGGCGGGGGGGCATGTCCACTCATCCAAACTCACTTGAGAATTACTGATCTGGGGCTCCAGCAACCACTGGTTTACTTTTAACTTGCACCTCAGCCCAACACCATTCGCCTCTAGGAGGGATCCACTGGCTGGTCCGACATTCAGCAAATAAGTATTATTCAAAACCTGTTGTGTCTTTCTTAAGCCCAAGAGAGTACCAAAAAATTTTTTTAAATACAAATTTCTGCCTCTGATCATTTTTAGGGTTAATTATGGATGGATCAAACAAAGAGCAGCCCATAGAGACCCCCAAAAGCAAAGCATTCCATCAGGATGAAAAAAAGACTGTCGGCAAACTCAGAAAGAGGAGGGAGATGAAGTGGGAGAGAGGGACAAGAAGACGGAGTTGAGCAGAGAAGCTGAGATTTCATGGAAAACAAATGAAGGAAGATTCTGGCCCATTAGACTCATGGTGGTGAAACCTGTAGGCTTTTGACGCTGCTTAGTTGAAGCACTGGTCCCTTTCTAAGAGGCAGTTGACTCAACATTTTGAGCCTTAGTTTCCCCACCTGTAAATAGGATAATTGTACCTCTCCTGAAGAGTCATGAGTAGCTGGTGCATGAGGTAGTTGGTGTTTTCCCAGGCTTCATCAGCCGGTGTGGTCACGCTGACAAGAAGCACTCTGTTGGGGGCGCCTGGGTGGCTCAGTTGGTTAAGCGACTGCCTTCGGCTCAGGTCATGATCCCGGAGTCCCTGGATCGAGTCCCGCATCGGGCTCCCTGCTCGGCAGGGAGTCTGCTTCTCCCTCTGACCCTCCCCCCTCTCATGTGCTCTCTCTCTCACAAATAAATAAAATCTTTAAAAAAAAAAAAAAGCACTCTGTTGGTGGGAACTATGGTATGATTCTAAACACCTCCTTTTGGAGGACCTGGGTGGTTCAGTCGCTTAAGTGTCTGCCTTCGGCTCAGGTCATGGTCCCAGGGTCCTGGGATCGAGCCCTGCGTCGGGCTCCCTGCTCCACGGGAAGCCTGCTTCTCCCTCTCCCTCTGCTCCTCCCCCCAGGTTGTGCGCGCATGGACGCGTCCACACACACACACACACTTTCTCTCTCTCAAATAAATAAATAAAATCTTTAAAAATTAAAAAATGGGGTGCCTGGGTGGCTCAGTTGGTTGGGCGTCTGCCTTCAGCTGGGGTCATGATCCCAAGGTCCTGGGATCGAGCCCCGCATCGGGCTCCTTGCTCATCGGGGAGACTGCTTCTCCCTCTGCCTGCCTCTCTCCTTGCTCATGCGCTCTCTCTCTCAAATAAATAAAAAAATAATAAAATTAAAAATTAAAATTAAAAAATAAAAAAAATAAATAAACACCTCCTTCTGGCAGAAATAATTCCAATATAATATCTAATTTATCACCTCTAACTCAAGAGACAGGCTGTATGCTTGTAGACCATCCCTATGATTACAAGTCCTGTTCATGACTTACTTTAAACCAGACACCACACACCAATAAATAACGTTTATACAGCTCTTCTTATTCACATTGATGAATGGAGACGGGGCAGATCAGCAAGGAACCCACTCTGGGGACGGTGGAGCCCTCCTGAGCACAATGGGTGCTCGTGTCTCCCTTTTGGTTCAGTTTGAACTCAGCAGGACTTAATCCCAGGCTCACTCTGCTCGCAGCCCTCAACTGGATGGAGCAAGCTCCTTCCAAGTGTTCTCTCAGCATCTCCTGCTGTTCCTAAGGCCATTTCCCTTTTCCCCGCCTCACCTCACTACTCCAGGCAAAACAAGTTAAGCTGATTAGGGAAGAGACAAGGTTGACAAGAATTTTATTTTCTCTGGGAGGCCTCCTGGAGAGGGGCAGACCAGCGCTCTGAGCTAGAGCAGGTAACAGACTATGAATTGGTTAATGGGTGACTCTCCACCAGTGGTTCTCAGACTTGAGCGAGCATCAGGATTCCCTGGCGGGCTTGTTCTAACACACTGCTGGGCCCCCCTCAGAATTCCTAATTCCATAGTCTGCAGTGGGACCTGAGCATTTGCCTTTCTAACAAGCTGCCCCGTGATGCTGATGTTGCTGGTTCCCAGATCATACTTTGAAGACCACCACTCTACAGTTCGGAGACAGAAACCATGACTTATGAGAAGCTATCCATTATCGTAGAAAAGTCACATTGAAAGATACTCTCCTCCATGTGAGTTGTAATGAGGGCTGGAAGAAAGCATAACATAATGTCACTAAATAGGCATTAGATCATTTTGATTATGTCACCTGACGGTCCCGATCACCAGTGCACAGCATTCCGTTTCTTGCTTATGAGCATGATGGTCATCTCATAATTTTGTCTTTAATTTATGGAGAACTTAGTATCCAGTATAATAGGAGGGTTACTTGAATGACCCATTGACCCAAAAGCATCTCCTGCTTTCTGAGAAATTTCCAACGTCAGAATCACCAAGTCAGGGATGGGATGCCTGGAACCACACAAGGAACTCAACAGGGAATCGAGAATGCCTCTGGTCTTCTCTCACTGAGCTTGGAAACATTCATTAAATTAGTTTGTTAGCACTTTGGTGCTGAGATAGTGAGATGCAAAGTTGTGTAGGTAGAACCATGGCTAAAACCAGGTCCAAGGAAAATGAGGTGGGGGTAGAGGGTGGCCCAAAAACAGGTGTGAGGGTGGCTGCCCCAGGACAAAGGAGGAGTCACTGAAATAGTTACGGGGAGGTGTGGAGGGACCTGCTTTTGTGTACTGCCATCTTGATAATCAAAGTGGTTGCCAGACACAAAAGAGAGGAGTGAAGATGAGAGAAAAACAGCTCCTGACTGCTCCAAAGGGAAGTCGGTAGGAACATTAATGACTTGGCTCCTGACCAGCTCTGTTTCAGTCACAAGAGCCTCGTCTCTCCCTCGTGTATCGTCCCAGTTCTCGTCCTGTACCCAGGACGGCAGGTTTTCTGGAGAGGTCACTCCACAAGGAGGCTGGGTCACTTATTTCCGGGAGGATGTGGTACAAGTCCATGGAGGGAGAAGATAGGCAGCTCAACCTCAGATCAAAATATGTACCCTGAAATTGGAGACACCTTTTGTGAATTCCTGCGGACACTGGTATCCAAAGACTGAGGACAAGATGGCAAACACAGGCACCTCTGTAAGCAGTGTCCAGGGCATGCTCGCTCCCTGGGGCAGCCTCCTTGGGCCTAGAAGCCAGTTTTTGGTGTAAAAACCTTGCCTGGAAAGGACTATTTCCTTTGTGCAGGCTCAGAAGAGGCTTCTGGGCGAGCTCAGTGTCTTAGTGGTCAACAACACACTCAAAGAGGGGGATTAAAGTGTTGGAAACGGACGGATAAGCTTAGGGGCTGAACACACTGAAGGCTGAGGGCTACCCCAATAGAGGCTTTTGAATATATCGAAGAAACTAATTTTGCCACATTCTGCTCACAATGGTCCTCTTGGTCCTCACCCGGCCAAGGTACAGACAGGCTCAGGGCTAAGTCACTTGCCTGAGGTCCCCCAGCTGGTAGTGACAGAACCACGGCTCATCTGACTTGAGGCTCATCCCACCATGTGGCCTTCAGGGGGAACAATAGGAGAGTCTGGGTTTAAGGGAAAGAAGGTGGTACTTGGATATTTTCTATTTCTGCAACATGAGAGCCTCAGGTTTAGACATAAATAGGAATCGCCTGACACGAAAACGGATTCTCTCAGGATGGTAAAGAAATCTCTTAGCGAGATGACTTGGCAATGTTGTCCTGCCCCGAAAGAGGGAGAGGACATGGCCAAGGGGTCCCTTGGTCATCCAGAGGCAGCCCAGAGGAAAGCACATGGCAATGGGGCCTAGAAGTCATTTCCAGAGAGTCACAGAAGAGCCTCCCACCCCCGCCAAACACACACACATGCACAAAATCAAACTGAAATTGGGGGGCCCTTTTTTTTTAACCTTAACACTCAAAGGAATGAGGCTCTAGTGTATGACAGGTGGTGAGGTGGCTGTTTTCGGCCATTACACTTGCCTGTCCTTCCCCTCATCCCCCCAACATAAGTCCCGCTGCTTATTCTGATGCTTGGAGGAGGGGGGAGATTTGTGCTTGGGGACCTTCTAAGCAGAAGCCATCTGAGGCCGGGGGGCTGGTCCTCCACGGGCCCTGCCAGGAAGCTGCCGCCTTCCCATCCCGGAGGGCTGGCTGGGTCTGGGTGCAGGCTCAAGGGGCCTCCCACCAGGGGCTCCAGCCAAGAATCGGATGATTCAGAGCAAAATCAGATCCAAACCTTGACAGTCTCTCTGTCAGCATCTGCAAGCAGTTTGCCGTCAGAAATGAGCTCCGTGGGGAGTTCTGTGTGTAACTGGATCCTCTGAGAGGCTCCCAGTCCCTAGTGACTGCAGACAGACTCAGCCCATTTCAGGAGCAGAGAGCGTTGCTCCCCAGTCACCGTGAACTGTGTCAGATGCTTAAGGAAGACCCTCTTTGATTAGCCTGGCCTACCTGGCGCCCTGGACACCCTACGGGCCTCTCCTTCACCTCTGCTCACCATACTGTGCTTGCCTGGATGTGCCTCTCTTTTCTCCCTGTCATTCTAAATCCTATTCATTGTTCAAGCACTAACTGGAAGACTCTTCCTCCCCAAAGACTCTCTGGTCACCTCCGCCCATGAAGATCTCCCCCTCCTGTGAATTATTCATCTTCCCTGTCTGCACCATTCATTTGGCTTTTAAATGACCCCTACTCCCCTCCAGGTTAGTGGACTTGACGTTTAGACATGTCTACTCAAATGATTGTGCTTTTCCTGGTATTTGTGTGCACGGTAAGTGCTCAAATCCTCATTGTTTGACTGCCCATGAATTATGGACAAACTTCTTCAAAAAAAAATATTTTTATTGGACTGGCATTGTGTCCTCTCAGGAATACACATTCCAGTCTTCTGAAGCTTATAACATGAAAAGGTCTTGCTGAGTACAGGAGAATGGAACAGGGCGTATCTGTTCATATGGGAAAGAAAATAGAACATAGAGAACATTCATAATCCCACGATCTAGAATCAACCAGGGTTTTCTTGTTTTTGTTTTTTAAAGATTTTATTTATTTATTTATTTATTTGAGAGGGAGAGAAAACACACAAATGGGGGAGGGGTAGAAGGAGAGGAGCAGAGGGAGAGGATCTCACAACCCCGACATCACGGCCTGAGCTGAACCCAAGAGTCTGTCACTTAATGGACTGAGCCACCCAGGCACCCCGGCCTGTGCTTTCTTTTGTCTCCGGACATAAAATGAGCAAAACTTCTGCAGCCGATCACATTTTTTTGTGGGCTCCGTGCAGAGGCACCAGGGGCTTCTCTGTGACTTGGACCACTCCGCGCAGCTCGTTCTACCCTGAAGGGCACGGCCCAAAATGCACTGCATCCGCCCAGCCCTGAGTTCCCACCGCCACTCGGCCCGACCTTAGCGGAAGGGGGCCGACTCTAGGAAGCAGGTGGACTTTAGCTCCCACCACTCACTTGCCATGTGACTTTGGACAAGTTAGTCTCTGAATGTGAAATTCATCAGGGAACAGGGTTCATGCAATCTGCTCGGACGGAGGATCAAAGGAGGGAAGTAATGTGCATGAATGTGCCAAGTGCCGAGTGACAGGCAAATGTAAGAAGTCGTGACAACGATGTGCATCTTTCTTTGCCGAAGGCAGCATCTCTCCTCTCAAGGCCCAGAGGATGTAAGTGCGTCAGGAAGCAGACAGCACGCACGTGCCCACGGGAGAGATCTGGGCACGAAGGACACGATAAATAATGCTTCCAGCTCAAAATAAACATCCATGTCACAAAACACTGCTTCCAGCCCCCTGGGGTTCGGGGTGCTCCCTTTCTCTGTTCCGCCTCCCTGCTCTTTCTATTTCTATAGCACTGATCACCATGGTACCTAGGTACTCAAACACAGTAAGTGTAAAACAGAGCCGTCTGCTGAAGACACACTTCCCTTCCGGAAACTGAGCTCCCAAAGCTGAGCTTGGAAGAGGAGCGACAGGTAGAAGGGCCTCCCTGGATGATGGAATCTGGAGCATACACATGGGAGAAGAGAAGCAAATGCCAAATACCTACCAAATGCCCACAGGGTGTAACACGTTATTAGCTGCCTGGAGATTCAGAGTAATGAGCCGGTGTTGCTTGTCCTCAAGGACTCACAGCCTCTTTTTTTTTTTTTTTTTTTTTGAAGATTTTATTTATTTGAGAGAGAGCATATGATGGGGGAGGGTCAGAGGGAGAAGCAGACTCCCTGCTGAGCAGGGAGCCCGATGTGGGACTCGATTCCGGGACTCCAGGATCATGACCTGAGTGGAAGGCAACTGCTTAACCAACTGAGCCACCCAGGTGCCCTGGACTCACAGCTTCTAAGACAAGAGCAGACTCTCCCAGTACACAACCAGGGCGGGGGCATTGGATGACACCAGGGCTGGTCCCTGCCCAGGGTGGACGGACAAACAGATGTGAGCTCATCTCCGGAGAAACACCAGCTCCATTCCGGAGTGAGCCCTGTCTCGTCTCCTACGGTACCATCCTGGAAAGCAGAGAAAAGCCGTCACTATGGGGATGTGTTACAAGGAGGGGAGGATGAGGGGAAGACCTGCAGAATGGGGCATGCAGAGCTAAACAGGGAAAGCTTATTCCAAACCCAGAGATGACTCTTGTATCTTATCATGGGTAGCCAGCCTCCTTGGAGTCAGAATTTGTAAAAGTCTCCAGTAACATCCAAAGAGGAGTCAGATCCTTCTTGGGTCTAGCTCCCATTCTGTGGCTACTTCTCTAGGTAAGCTAAAGGGGTTACTTAATCTCCTGTGATAAATGTGGAGTTACAGAACTTCAGAGTTGCAGGAAACTCTAGCGCCTTGCCCATGTTTTGCGAATCACAAGTCAAGATCTATTAGGCAAAACATCCTTATTCCATTTCCAAAGGCAAGATGTGTTCCAGAGGGTGCGGAGTGCACGTGGGCAAACTGGAGTCTCTGGGTAATGTCATTGTTTATAGTCACCACCACAGGTGAATATCGAAAATATTCACCACCGCCATGTGGTCAGCAGCACCTTCTTGAATATCTCTGGGGGTGGGGGTGGGTAATTTTAATATTGAGGCAAAAATCTGCTTCCTACTAACTTATTCCTTGGTCCCAATTTTGCCTTCTTATCCTCCACAGAATAAATACCTTCTCTTCCACATTCTAAATATTTTTTATCTTTTAAAATTGTTTTTAAAGATTTTATTTGTTTATTTGAGAGAGAGCAAGAGCCGGGAGATGGGCAGAAGGGGAGGGAGAGGGAGAGAACCTCAAGCAGACTCTGCACCAAGCACGAAGCCAGATGTGGGGCTCGATTCCACAACCCTGAGATCATGACCTGAGCTGAAATCGAGTCAGATGCTCAACCGACTGAGCCACCCAGGCGCCCCCACATTCTAAATATTTAAAGAGGGATTGGTCCTTGCATGTCTTCTTTATTCTAAACCAAACATCCTTAGTTCCTGCAACTGGTTCTTGGTTCCCAGGCCTGTCGTCCTCAATTCCCTGTTAACTATACCCTAATGTAGGATGCATCTTTTTAGAAAGATGGTTTGACTAGAGTCATGGCACATTTTAGCCACAAGGGGAAGCTAGAGGCTCCCTTAACCCGCCCTAGAGGAGGAGGAAGCTAGAACCTGGAAGAGGGTACAGAGTTGAGAAAACATTGTTTTGGCTTCTTCCCCTCTCCCTGTTAGCATCTCTATCTCTCGGAAGCACATGCCTCTGGTCTTATCAAAAGGACCAGGGTTTGCCTCCTGCGTGGGAAGAGAACGTGCCCTTAGGGCCCAAGGGGAAGCCAGGCAAAGGAAATACGGAGTGGCTGGCCTGCAGCTGTACTCCAGGTCCGGAAGGGCTGTGGTCCTTTAACCCAGGCCTTCTCATCACCCAAGTAAAAGGGCCAGATAAAAGGGGCCAGAGAGGCTTTTCATCTGCCTTTGGCCTGGACTTAGTTCTAGGGAAACGGTGTGCCTGAAGCCGGCTCAGCCGTAAGGGCAGGCCAAGACCGGGCCATCTCTACCTCCTTCCAACAGAGGAACAGCCAACAACCAACAAAGAGTAAGTAACTACAGTTGGATGATTCCATCCCATGGCCCAGGTTCTGGGCTGCTATTACTGCAAGCAAACATTGCAGTTATCTTTTGAACCAGTTTTGGTTTTGGTTCTTATTGAAATCATGGGTTATGAGGACCAACTTTTTCCTAAATAAAGCTAACCCTAGATCCTGCAAGGTTTAGCATCAAAGAAGTCAAAGAGGAAGGGATGACTAAGGAGCCCCTACTCTATCATTACCTTTAGGTTCTCTTGCTTCCGTTACCCTGTCAACTCTGCCCAGCCTTCTCTTACAGTTGGAATGAAAGTGTGGACACCACCCCCCTTCCCTCATCTATTGATTTTCTCTTGGCTCCGCTAAGATAAATGGCTTTGCCAATATGGGAATTGGCTCCAACATAATTAATCTGTCCCCAGGTTCTAACCCAGCTCAATCGCTATCTGAGAGACCCATACACTTGCCCAAAGGATCTGATACAAGTCTTCAGGTATCCTCTTTGCATTCCTCATTTCTACATGGAGGGCACCATCCTCCAGCCCGGCCCCCAGGAGTCCCCTCATTGGCAGTCTTAACATCTTCAATCTCTAGACAAAGTGTGAGAGCCCACTCTGCAGCCTGCCCATTTACGCTGCTCAGATCATGGAATCAGATTTGAGAAATGTCCCTCCTCCTTAACAGAGTAACCTCAATAATGAATGACCTTGCTCTTCAGTTAGGACCCTGCCTTCTCATAGTGCGGTGTGTCTTGAAGCATATTCACACAGAATTCACAAAGTAGACGGGAGGGCCAGGCCAGTCCCCGGCCAGGCCAGGCCTCCATGAACTTGGGCCTTCACTGCAGTAACTTTGGGCAGCTCTGGATGACGAATGAGGCCTTGCTCTCGGAGGGGCTGCCCTCCCTCTGTGGCATCCAGAACCTGCTTCATGTAACAGAAGGTACCCTGCGTGCTGAAGAGGATCCAGCAAGGGGCTCCCTTCAGGACGTGCCTAGCCCCAGAGCAGTGCAGAGACCGTAGGGAAGAGAGTATGTGCCACGGAGACTGCCTTCAGGTCCCGGTAGCCGATGAAGTCCTGCAAATTCACCTTTTGCAGACCTCACTGATTTTGGCAGGCTCATGAGAGAGGGAGAGTTGGTGCCTAGGTCTCTGCCCGCATGGGGGCTGCACCCTACAGAGCACTGTGCCCTCTGCCAGGGCTCCCACATACTCTTCAGGCTCTAGAGCTGTGCCACCCTCCTCCAGCACCGGGGGGAAGGGTTCGCCTGCAGGCGTCAGGGTGCTCAGAACTTGGGCTGAGGTCCTCAAGACTGTGGCCAAATGCCCTTGGTTGGCCTTGCTCACTGGGTCTTGGCTCTGGCAGCCAGCAGGTCTGTGTTCTCCACAAGCCTAAGATGACTGTGGTGAGGAAAAAAATAACATTGTATGACACGATTCCAGCTTTAATACCGTTTCTGCGAAGAGGTGAGGATACAAAGAAATATATAGATGTCTATGTGCATAAATACGTGAATTTTAAATACCTGGAAATGTTAAAGAGCTCATTTTAAGAGCCCTTAGGCAAAGCCACCCCTTCTCAACTCCCACTTTCTCCAGGCTCTGGAGGTGAGCCCTGGCTGGGGCTGGGAAGGCGGGCCCCTGGAGGGAGCCCTCACTCGGTCTCTCTGGCCGGGTCCCCAGCTCGCCCTCCCGAGGCCGGCTCCGCCCGACAAGACGCTCCAGGCAAGGTCAAAGGCCCATCTGTCCTGGGCTTGTCACGCCTCTGCCTGGTCCCCGGGGGAGGGCCGGCGTCCGCCCTCTGGGCTGCAGCGCCAGGTCTGACCGCTCGGGGCCGCCCTCCCAGCTCCGGAGGCCAACGGCGCGGTGGAGACGCCCACTGCGGGGCTTCTGGCCACCAGGTGGCGCCACTCGGCCGCCAGCGCGCCGCTCCAGGGTGGTCCAGGGAACCTAGGACCAAGGACCACTCTGAGCCAACCCGCCCGACCTCACTCCTCGGTCACACCGGCTCCGTGCCTGGGGCTAAGGGGGAGGGGTAAGGCATTTCCAGCGGGATTACTGAACAGTCTAGTAAAAAAAACTTTCCACCCCACCCACCACTCTCGCATCAATTTAAAAAATAATAATAAACTGTGATAAGGGAAGTTGTGGGCGACAATGTAATAGTACGGAACAGCATGGATACTGACAGCAGTAGAGGGCTCTGTTTAAGAAGGAGCGTGGGTTCCGGAGTCTAAATGCGTTCGAATCCTACTTAATGACCTTGTGCACTAATCTCCCTATCCCACGGCCTCATCTGCAAATGCAGATAATTTACATAGAACCTACACATGGAGTTGTGAACAGAAATGAAATGAATTGATACACTACATATGTATGTGTGTGTATTTAATATACATACATATTAAATTATATATGTACAGGGCGCCTGGGTGGCTCAGTTGGTTAAGCGACTGCCTTCGGCTCAGGTCATGATCCTGGAGTCCCAGGATCGAGTCCCGCATCAGGCTCCCTGCTCGGCAGGGAGACTGCTTCTCCCTCTGACCCTCCTCCCTCTCATGCTCTCTGTCTCTCATTCTCTCTCTCGCAAATAAATAAATAAAATCTAAAAAAAAAAAAATTATATATGTACATGTATATGTATATATCTATAAATTATATTATATATATGTAATATAGATAAAGTTACAGAGATATATGTAATAGCATGCAAATGCCTAACATAGTGAGCACCAATGTTAGCTGTATTGTATATTTCAGTATGCAGTGTCTATGAAATACTAATTTTTAAAAACATCTTTCATTCAAACAAGACAAAGTCACACCTTTGGGGCTTTTCTGTTGTCTTTTTATATGGAGATTTTCAAATGTTTCTAAAACTAGCGAAAATAGTATAATGAACCCTCATGGACCCATCACCTAGTTTCAATAATTATCAACACATGGCCAATTCTGTTTAGTCTATACCCCGTGCCCCCTCCCACAGTCAGCTGGGTTATTCTAAAGCAAACCCCAGATCTCATATTATTTCATTCCTACACACTTGACTATTGCACAGTAATGTTTAAAGCTCAATGTTTATTTAATATTACCTCTATGTATAATCTGTTGTATTCATCAGTCCACGATTTCCCATGACACTGAGTATCTATCTTTCCTACAGTAGCATTTGACACAGAAATTGGAACTGAATACTGAATCAGTCAGGAAACATTTGGAGCAACTGGTTTTTTTGCTGGAAAACATTTCCGCTTCTCAAAAGATGTGTTCTAAGGAAGGAACATTGCCTTCAGCCCCTGGCTTTCTCCCAGCGAGAACCCAGAGGCTGTTCTTCTATCCATGGAGACCCAGCTCAGGCTGAATTATCAGAGTCAGGGAAGGAGACTTCTCCTAAGTACATAGTCAGACTCCTGCACTGAGAGCAGGATATGATCCATTTCAAGAAGGAAACCGCTTCCCCAGACACTTGAAGGTTTTAGGATACGCGCCCAGTACTTCAGGGGGTAAACCATTATCTGCCTAGAGTGTTCCTTACACGGTACCAATGTCACTTTCACAATGAAAATTTAACCAAATTTTTTTTCCTCGAGGCATTTGGAACTATGTTAACATTTTAAACTATTGACGTATATATAGGTACATACACACCTGCCTAATATTCTTTACAATTGAGAGCCCTTTGAGGCAGAAAAAAGAGGGAAGCCGAACACATAATAAGGTCTTGTTTCAACTGTGTCCTTTTGAATTTCCTCAATATTGTCATTACACACTGCCTGAGTGACAGACAGCGAGCGGAGGCAGATCACACTGCGCTGTGGGGTAGTTTTGAGCTTCTTTGGAAAGGGTTATCTTATTTCCAGTATAATTAATAACAGTAGCCAACATCAGGGTGTCTCAGACCTTGTAATATTTATATTATTGTTACTAAGGGACTTTCACAAGAGAAGACTAATCCTCACGACCCTATGAAGTTGGGATTACACCCATCTCACAAAGGAGGACCCTGAGACTAAAATGCAAGAGAATCCAGGACTACACACATGCACAGACACACACACAGTATTCCAATTTATAGTTTGATGAGCTAAGTGGATTCTCTCACTGAATTAGCACTGGTATACAAATCTTGGTGCTGTTCTCTTGTTATATTTATAAAGTAGGCATCTGTCTTCCTCTCATTCTCAAAACAGGAAAAAATGTAACCATGTTGTATCAAGCAGAGAGACTGTCTAGACCTAGGTATATAATTCCCAGTTTCCTCCATTCGCTTTTAGCAAGCTGGCTGAGCTCTCTAGCACAATTACGCCTTCTCCTGATCGTTATTCTCCAGTGTCTGGGTTAGGATTCTAAGAGCCCCATAAGGACAGGTCTCCAGTTCCTCCAGCCTCTGCACCTTGAGGATGAGACTCCTTAGGGATCAATAGAGCTGAGCAGCAGTTGACTCTCCTTCTATCACACATGCAAGCCAGAGGCACGAAGGTCCAGGGCAGTACAGTCTTGTAAGAACCAGGGCCCTCCCACACTTCCAGGAGAGGGGCGAGGAGGTAACCATTATGTCCATGGCTGTTGGTGGATGGTCTGAAGCCGAAATCAAGAATTCCTCGGAATCCCTTTCTTCTTTCAAAATCTTGATCCTTTGGGGCGCCTGGGTGGCTGATTCAGCATCTGACTCTTGGTCTCAGCTCAGGTCTCGATCTCAGGGTGGTGAGTTCAAGCTCTGTGTTGAGCTCCACGCTGGGCGTGGAGCCCACTTTAAATACATACATACATACATACATAAAATAAAATCTTGAGGGGCGCCTGGGTGGCTCAGTCGTTAAGCGTCTGCCTTTGGCTCAGGTCATGATCCCAGGACCCTGGGATTGAGCCCCACATCGGGCTCCCCGCTCAGCAGGAAGCCTGCTTCTCCCTCTCCCACTCCCCCTGCTTGTGTTCCCTCTCTCACTGTGTCTCTCTCTTTTAAAAAAAAAAAAAAAGTTATTAAAAAATAATAAAAAATAAAATCTTGACCCTTCTAGTAAGATGTAATCATCCCCTTCTTCACATGATCATGACGGCTTGAGCACATTCCCTATGCCCTTGCATTCCATTGTTTGATAGTCTTGTTAGCCTCTCCTCTCTCCACGACCAACATTGTGAAGGAGGAGATCGGCCCCTTCATCTTCAGGTTCCTCAGGGCCCAACCTCATAGAAAGTAGCTGCCCAATAAACGTTGATTGACTTTATGACTCAGAGCACTGGGGCAACTTGGTATCACCTTGATTTGGCTCTTACCCATCTGCAGCTAACTCACATGCTGTTGTATTTTTTTTAATCTTTTACACATCGCCTGGGGTTTTGTGTTTGTCTTTTTTAATACAAATGCTCCAGATCCCAAAGTTCCTTGCTAAGTGAGGAATGTGCCAGCTTGAGGTATCCCTGGGGTGCTACTAACTATAAAACTTAAGAGCTACTAGAGGTGCAACCAGTGAGGAAAGAGTGCTTGCCTAATGTAGCTCTTGCCGTCAATCATCCGTTTCCTCCTCCTTGGACTTGTGCGCCCTTGGGCTAGAGTAGAGTTGTCTGGCTGGGTCAGCCAACAAGTAATATGCGGAAGAAAGCCTGAGCTAGCCTTCAGAGCTCAGCGTCATCCTCCCTATTTGAAGCTGATGCTGTGTGTCTGGCAACAATCCACAACTGGAAGATGTTATGGCTCCTGGACTTACTTGTTAGAAAGGGGCATCTCTTTGCCGACTGCTGCATTCTGAGGGAGTCTGATCCTCTTGCTCTTCCAACCAGCCCAGAGTTCGGCTGCCTTTCTAGAAGTGTCCCTGAAGTTAACATTTCTTCTTTCCACCCTATCCCACTAAGGCTTGCTGGAAGACATGCTGCGTGGCATGTCTCCATCACTCATTCTTTGCCCACGTCCGTCCAGGACATTTGTGTGGCTTGTGAGAATGTAATGCAATGTCTGCAGTGGGCGGCAAGTGCCGTGTGAGCTGGAGCGTCCCAGCCTCTCTGAGGTCTGCCTAGAGCCTCCCCACTTAGGTCGTCTTGCACACCACCATCAGGTCTATCTTCCTAGGATGCCTACTCTCCTTGGGCTGCTTCTCTTTCAGGAATCTACAGTGGCTGTCCACTGCCTACTGGGAAGGGAAAAAGTGGCATCTTTGGTGAGTACCCACTACCCTACGTACCAGGGATTCACACATTCTACTGAAGCCTGTGGCTCAGTGGTATTCTCTCCATTCATAAGATGCAGACTCTGCAGCTCAGAGAGGTTAAGAAACTTGCTCCAAGTCATACGCCTTGTAAGCAGTAGAGCCAGGACTGACCCTAAACTCCACACCCTCAACACCAACTGCCCCCATGAGGGTAGAACACAGGTTGGTAAAGCACTCTGGAATTCAAACCTTTCTTCATCTGTCCCCACCTGACCTCCTAGTTTCTACAGTCAGATCATTCTCTGAAAGGCCCTCACACCCCTGGCTCCTTCAGGCAACGAATAAATACTGTTGGTGGAAATGTGTAAAAATGACCTTCTCACGAGTGGGAAAGTAACCGGCAGGGTGAAGACTCTTAGGCCTTCAATGGCACTCCCCACTGCCCCCGGGAGCCTGCCCTTTGTCAGTGCCCTCCAGCCAAAGACCACCAGAACACACCTCCAGTCAGCTGTGGGCTCAGGGCCTTGCTGGGCTGGAGGAGATCATGGAGCCTCAGTGAGAGGGTGTCCCAAGGAGCTGACGGTAGGATTTGGGGTTGTGTTCAGTGATTCTGGGGAGGGCTCAGGAAGTGGGGCTCTGCTCTGGAGTGGATGTTGTCAGGAAGCAGAGGTGCTGCTATGATGGGTACCTTCATTCTTATCTAGAAGGCAGGAGGAGAGAAGTGAGCCTACAGCTACTGTGGAGAAAGAAACCTCAGTTACACATATCACCCAGGAATAGGGGAATGTTAGGTGGTCATTTTTGTGATCCGGACAATTTCTTGTTTCTGATTACAGTCAGACATGATGACAGATGGGTCTTTTTTTATTTTTTTAAGATTTTATTTATTTATTTGACAGAGAGAGCCACAGCGAGAGAGGGAACACAAGCAGGGGGAGTGGGAGAGGGAGAAGCAGGCTCCCGGCCGAGCAGGGAGCCCGATGTGGGGCTCGATCCCAGGACCTGGGGATCATGACCTGAGCTGAAGGCAGACGCTTAACAACTGAGCCACCCAGGCACCCGACAGATGGGTCTTGTTTTTGTCTTGATCCCCCACAGTCAAAGAGTGGCCTTGTCTGACCTGGGTGTTGTGTGAAATGGACACGAGTGTACCACAGACTAGTCAATCGCATGAGGTCAGTTGCTTTTCTCCTCTCTCATTCCACTTTCTCTGTCTTGCTGGTGTTACGGCTTACATATTTGGTGTCCTCAACCCACGACCCTGTTTGGACCCTAGTTCTCTCCATTCACTGAATTTCTGCCTCCAACAAACAACTTAGCACTCACTGTGTGTCCACATGCCCATGGAGACTGAACCTGGGTAGAGGGGTGCAGGCATTTCTGGAGAAGAGTGGGACCAGCGTGGAAGAGCTGATGGGCACAGAGAGCCCAAGAAGCCCACCCTGTGACCACCCAGCCAAGTGTGATGGGGGAGGGGGGGTGGAGGAAAGGTATTCCTCCTTACCAAAGAACCAAGGGCACTTTGGGAATCTGAGGGAACATGCTGCTAGCTTGTAGCTCTGGCCGAGCCCTGAACACAGACAGAGTCCCTCAAGGGGGACCTCTGTCTGGACGCTGGTGCCCCCCCAAACCAGAGAGGGCTGGTTCTGAAATCACTGGGAGAGATCTAGTGGGAGCTGGGGCCACTGCAGAGTGAAAGATCTAACCATTGTATGACCCAACGGACATCCACAGAATGGGAGACAAAAGCTATGCCATTTTTGTGTTTTACAAAAGCATTTTTAAAGATTATAATACCCACTCACTATAACAATTTAAGCAAATTGAATGACAAAGATTTTTTTTTAATTCCTTTCTTCCTCCTCTGCCCAATCCCACCCTCTTAAAGTAACTGATGTTAGCATATCAGTATAGATCCGTCCATGCTTCCATGCTTATACAGAGTTGCCTATTTAGAGTCTCACTTTTGCTTTTTACAAAAACATGATCATGCTCTTCATATTATTCTACCACTTGCTTATTTGCACTTAACAATATGTCTTCTACACCTTTCCAAGTTAATATGGATAAATCTGTCATTCATTTTATTTGATGATTGCATAATATTCCATAGAATGGATATACCATAATTTATGAAATCAGCCCAACATGAACCATGGGTTTGGGTTCTATCTTATCAGCTTTGTTTGCTAATGGTTAAGTCGGGGCTAGTCTTGCTTAGTTGTAATCTCTTAAATAACGAAGACCATGTCTGAAATACAAATTTCCTTCCTAGAACCTAACACATCACTGCCTACACACATCACACATTTGACATGACATGAATACTCTTTTAATTTTGGAAATGCTCATAATGTCTTCTTTCCATTTGCTAAAAGGAAGACAGTTCTTAGGATGAGAGGCTCATATTTGGCACATTTACTGAGCAGGAGGAGATAATTTTTAATTTCCTAATCCCATATGGTCCAATTTTTCTCCATATGCCAATCTCCCTCCCAACACGTGCCTCAGATTTTCCCATGAAAATACTGTTGTGTCACTACAGAAATCATTTCAATTCAATCCCTCGCATCATAAAATAATTCAAGTTTTGGAGCAAGGCTGCCTAATAGAACGCCCTGGTTTTAAAAGATGTACCGAGTGAGGCTCGAAGGGATCGGTAACTTGCAGCTGGGCTAGGACCACCCCCAGAGCCCCCTCCATTGCAGGACACAGCCCCCCAGGGCTTGGGGGTTGAGGGGCTCAGCACACAGACAACTGTATTTTTATTGGAGGAGGATTTAAAAGTAGACTATTAATGCTTTTCAAAGACTGAAACAGGTAAATGACTAGTGCCACTTACTAGCCATCCCTCTGAAGAGGGAACTCTTTCCATCAGACACTGAGTCTATAGCTTGTTTTCCCCAGGGCTGCTCTGGTCCCAGCTTGCAGTTTTCTCCTCATCCAGCAGTGATTCGGGTGGTGAATGCACTTCTTTCCTCACATTCCCGCATGATGCCTGGCATTCCAGCGTGCCCTGACCTGGAGTTGGAGCTGTTTACTATCTGGTTACATAAAGGTGAAATCCGCCAGGCATGGACAAAGAGACCCTGGTCAGGAATGCATCCAGCTTATAAAATTTTTGAGATAGTTTTTAATGGGAAACAGTACCAAAAAAATCTTATTTTTGCTACTTATACAAAAACGTATGAACACATCATCACTAGGCCCCCTCCTAGTGCCTTAGAAAAGGCCAGGCGCTGCCAAGTGAAGGGTGCTGAAGATTAATTTCCTTTAGTTTCAGGGTAAGATTGCCCCTGGGCCTTACATAGAGTAAAGTAGGGCATAGCTGGGGCATGCTTTCTGATCCCCCACATATATCTGGACAAAGCTGCTCAGACCCTCTTGGGAGGCAGTAACACAGTAACCAGAAGCCCCCAGAGTAATCAAGTCAGTTCCTATTTCAAATATTTTATCAGACCATATGTCAAATGATGCCTCTTGACTTTTCAAAGAAATATAGGCAATAATGTTATAAAATGGAAGTTCAAAAGACAAAGAAAACAAAGCAAACAAAACAAAACAAACAACAAAAAAACCAACCCTTTTCCCTCTCCCCACCAAGTGAGTATAAATGGAGACAGAACTAGCAATTGTTTCCTATGGATGTTTTGTTTCCTGTCTCAGAATGGAAAAAACAAACACGGGAAGTCCAAGAACAGAACAGAGCCTCTGTAGACACTGAAATTTCTGCCTGCTAGGAAAATAGCAGGAATCTTTAAAAAGAAATCATCTTCCTTTATTAGGTAGCAATAATTATGTTGCCAAGAAAATCCTGCCTCCTTAGACTTACCTTGGATAAGAAGCAAAATGTAGCCAGAAAGGACAAGTTGAGTTCAAAAGACTAGAGAACCTTCTTGTCCCTGTCCTCAGCTTTCCTTTCTGTGGTAACCAGACCCAAGATTTCAGAGCAAAACCCTGAGGCAGACACGCTGTATAGGTCTCCCGTACCCAAAGACTCAGGCCCATTATTCCACGGACTTCTAAGGGGCTGTCAGAGAACAGATGTGCAGTGAGAAGCTATTCTCCAAGCATTTAGGAATCAACCATGAGGGTCAGGGAAGAGGAGCTCATTTTACTTTCCAGGAAACACCCTCTTGCTGAAAGGCAGGTGATACATATGTAGCACTTCCAGAGTTAGCCCAGCACAGCGGCCCCTTCGTTATAGTAATAGCGATAACAGTCATAGCTACTGTTTATGGAGACTTACTATGTGCTATAAATGTATCATCTTGTGTCATCCTCATAACAACCCTATCAATATTCATTCCTCTTTTACCTACAAGAAAACGGATTTAGAGATACTAAGAAACATACCTAGGGGCGCCTGAGTAGCTCAGGTGTTTTGCGTCTGCCTTCAGCTCAGGTCATGATCCCAGGGTCCCGGGATCAAGCCGCGCATCGGGCTCCCTGCTCTGCCGGAAGCCTGCTTCTTCCTCTCCCACTCCCCCTGCTTGTGTTCCTGCTCTTGCTATCTCTCTCTGTCAAATAAATAAATAAATAAAATCTTAAAATATATATATACCTAATATCATACAGCTAGTAAGTGCTAAATAAAGCTGGTACTCAAACTAGTTCTATCAGATTGCAAAAGCCATTCATTTAACCACTGCGCTTTCCTATCTCCTTTAATGGACATTTGATGGATTTCTGAGTGATTGACTAGAAAAACAGAAAGACAGAAGGGGAGAAAGGGAGGAAGGGAGAGAAAGAAAGGAAGAAAGAGAGAGAGAGGGAGGGAAGGAGGAAGAGAAAGGAAGGAAGGGAGGGAGGGAGGAGAAGAGAGAGAGATGGAGGAAAGAGAAAGAAAGAAGAAAGAAGAAAGAAAGAAAGAGAAAGAAAGAAAGAAAGAAAGAAAGAAAGAAAGAAAGAAAGAAAGAAAGAGAAAGAAAAAGAGAGGGAGGGAGGAGGGAGGGAGGGAGGGCGGGAGAAAGGAAGAAGGAAAGATCCAGCTAAACATATCCACAAAGATTCGCCAGTCCCTGCTCAGTGGTGGGGTCAACAGAAACTGCTATGGGGCAAGCTCCATTCCCTCACCAGTTCCAGCATCAGAATGACCTGCACACTCTGGAGGACAGTCTGGAGGTTCCTCAGAAAGTTAAAAATAGAGCAACCCTATGACCCAGCAATTGTACTACTAGGCATTTATCCAAAGGATAAAAAAATACAGATTCAAAGGGGGTACATGCACCCCAATGCTTACAGCAGCAGTATTAGCAATACCCAAACTATGGAAAGAGCCCAAGTGTCCTTCGACTGATGAATGGATAAAGATGTGGTATATATACCATGGAATATTACTCAGCCATCAAAAATAATTGAAATCTTGCCCTTTGCAACGACACTGATGGAGCTAAGGAGTATTATGCTAAGTGAAATAGGTCAGTCAGAGAAAGATAAATACCATATGATCTCACTCATATGTGGAATTTAAGAAATAAAACAGATGAGCATAGGGGAGGGGGAGGGAGAGGGGAGAGAGGAAAATAAACGACAAGAGACTCTTAACAATAGAGAATAAACTGAGGGTTGATGGAGGGAGATGGGTTGGGGATAGGCTAAATGGGTGAAGGGTATTAAGGAGGGCACCTGTGAGCCCTGGGTGTTGTATGTAAGTGATGAATCACTGAATTCTACTCCAGAAACCAATATGCACTGTATGTTAATTGAGTGAAATTTAAATAGATGATAGATAGACGGTAGATAGATAGATGAAAGAAAGAAAGAAGGAAGGAAGGAAGGAAGGAAGGAAGGAAGGAAGGAGAAAGAAAGAAAGAAAGAAAGAAAGAAAGAAAGAAAGAAAGAAAGAAAGGAAGGAAGGAAGGAAGGAAGGAAGGAAGGAGAAAGAAAGAAAGAAAGAAAGAAAGAAAGAAAGAAAGAAAGAAAGAAAGAAAGAAAGAAAGGAAGGAAGGAAGGAAGGAAGGAAGGAAGAGAGAGAGAGAAAGAAAGAAAGAAAGAAAGAAAGAAAGAAAGAAAGAAAGAAAGAAAGAAAGAAAGAAAGAAAGAAAGAAGGAAGGAAGAAGGAAGAAAGAAAGAAAGAAAGAAAGAAAGAAAGAAAAGAAAGAAAGAAAGAAAGAAAGGAAGGAAGGAAGGAAGGAAGGAAGGAAGGAAGAAAGAGAGAGAAAGAAAGAAAGAAAGAAAGAAAGAAAGAAAGAAAGAAGGAAGGAAGGAAGGAAGGAAGAAGGAAGAAAGAAAGAAAGAAAGAAAGAGAAAGAAAGAAAGAAAGAAAGAAAGAAAGAAAGAAAGAAAGAAAGAAAAGAAAGAAAGAAAGAAAGAAAGAAAGAAGGAAGGAAGGAAGGAAGGAAGAAAGAAGGAAGGAAGAAGGAAGGAAGAAAGAAAGAAGGAAGAAAGAAAGAAAGAAAAAGAAAGAAAGAAATCTTTCTGGGATGGGCTGCGCTGGGCCCATTCCAAACCTACGGAGTCAGAGTCTCTGGGGATGGGGCCTAGGAATCCTCATGTTCCATGCCTCCCCCATCTGCCCCCCACCCCCAGGCAATTCTGCTGTGTTGCTGCTTGTGGGATGTCTGCAAACACGCTGGTGGACAGCCATGCCTCCTGGCTCACCTGGAAGACTCACTTGTCCTGGTGTAAGTAGCAATAGATTTTTACTACTCATCTCGGGCCATTTGGTTACCAGTTCCTGTTGGAAAGGCAAGTTAAATTTATTTCTTTTCCTCTACCATTTTCCAAATAAGGAGCTAGTTTAACAGTCATTGGGCCCAAATTCTGGAGTCCTTTTAGCAATATCTGTGTCTGTGCACAAACAGGATTGGCAACCAGAAATAACCCACCAGAAAGAGTAGCCACGATAAGTGTTGACCTAAGCTAACTATAATTTTCACATCTGACCCTCAAGCCACAATCCTGTACTGCATTTCTTTGAGCTCAGGAAGTTCTTAAATAGCACTTAGTTTATGATAAAACACACTCTGTTGCCTCTCAGAAATGAGCTTTCATTAAGCAGAGGCAGAACTGTTCTAGTTAATGGGCTTTCAACAAACATGAACACTGTACCAAGCTATGGGACAATGATTCTTTGTGTTGGGAGTTTGACATGGGTTACATCATCACACACTGTGGCATGTTCAACAATCTCTCTCATTGTATATGCCCTTCTTCCTTCTTACATTGTGACTCTGACACTCCTGCCAGTGAGAGGTGGGGTCTGTTTCCTTCCCTTGAATCTGGGCAGGCTTGTGGCATAGCAGAAGTGACACTATGTAAGGATATACCACCTTTATTTATTAATTTGCTTGGTGATGGACATTTGGTTGTTTCCAGTTTTGTGCTATTACAAATAAAGCTGCTATGAACATTTGTGTACAGTTCATTGTGTGGACATGTACTTTCTTTGCTCTAGGAGTAAATGGCTGGATCATATGGCAGGTGTATTGTTAAACGTTAGGAAACTGCCAAATAGTTTTTGCAAAGTGTTGGACCATTTTCCATTCCTGCTAGAAGTGTATGAGAGTTCCAGTTCCTCCACTTCCTCACCAACATTGCATATGGTCAGTCTTCTTAAGTTAGCCATTCTAATCGGTATGGAGTGGTATCTCACTGGGGTTTTAATTTCCATTTCCCTAATGACTAATGATGTCAAGCATCTATGCATGTGCTTGTTGATCATTCATGTATCTTCTTTGGTGAAATGTCTATTCTAACATTTTTGATGTCTTAATAGGGTTGTTTTCTTTCTTTTTTAAAAAATTAATTTTAGGGGCGCCTGGGTGGCTCAGTTGGTTAAGCGACTGCCTTTGGCTCAGGCCATGATCCTGGAGTCCCTGGATCAAGTCCCGCATCGGGCTCCCTGCTCGGCAGGGAGTCTGCTTCTCCCTCTAACCCTCCTCCCTCTCATGCTCTCTGTCTCTCATTCTCCCTCTCTCAAATAAATAAATAAAATCTTTTAAAAAAATTAATTTTATTTATTTTTTTAAAGATTTTAGGGTGCCTGGGTGGCTCAGTTGGTTAAGCGACTGCCTTCAGCTCAGGTCATGATCCTGGAGTCCCTGGATCGAGTCCCGCATCGGGCTCCCTGCTCGGCAGGGAGTCTGCTTCATCCTCTGACCCTATCCCCTCTCATGTGTTCTCTCTCTCTCTCAAATAAATAAAGATTTTACTTATTTATTTATTTGTCAGAGAGAGAGCACAAGCAGGGGGAGGGGCAAAGGGAGAGGGAGAAGCAGGCCCCCTGCTAAGCAAGGACTTAATCCCAGGACCCTGGGATCATGACTTGAGCCGAAGGCTGACACTTAACCAACTAGCCACACAAACCCACTGAGCCACACAGGTGTCCCTTTTTATTTATTTTTGAGAGAGAGAGAGTGTGCATACGTGTACACGAGCAGGGGCTGGGAAGGGGAGAGGGAGAGAGAATCTTAAGCAGGCTCCATGCCCAGTGTGGAGCCCTCCACAGGACTCGATTGTCATGACCCTGAAATCATGACCTTAGCCAAAATCGACTCTTAACTGGCTGAGCCACCCAGGTGCCCCAGTGTTGTTTTCTTATATTGAGTTTTGAAGGTTGTTTATATTTTCTAGATACAAGTCCTTTATCAATATGTACATTGCAAATATCTTCCCCTAGCCCATGGCTTGTCTTTTCATTCTTTCTAAGAGCAGAAGCTTTTAATTTTGATGAAGTCCAATTTATGAGTTTGTTCTTTTATAGATCATGCTTTTAGTGTCATAACTAAGAAATCTTTACCTAAACCAAGGTCACAAAGATTTTTCTCCTATCTTTTGTCTACAAGTTTTATAGTTTTAGCTTACATTTAGGTCTATGACCCATCTTGAATTAATTTTTGTATGTGGTACAGAATATGAATTGGAATTCTTTTTGTTATTTTTTGCTTTTGTAAATCCAATTGTTCCAACAACATTTGTTGAAAAGACTATCCTTTCACCACTGAATTATCTTTTCATCTTTGTAAAATAGTCATCAATGTATGTGTAGATCTCTTTCCACACTCTTTATTCTGTTCTACTGATTTAGTTCTATTTTGTGCCACCACCCACTGTGTTGATAAGTTTGAAACTAGATAGTTTTAGTTCTCCAATTTTGTTCTTTTTCAAAGTTGTTTTGACATTCTGGGTCCTTTGCATTTCATATAAATTTTTAGAATCAGGTTATAAATTTTAATTGAAAAAAAAAAAAGCCTGCTGGGATTTTGAAAGAGATTGCCTTAAATTTATAGATCAATTGGTGAGAACTGACATTTTAACTATACTGAGTCTTCTGACCCATAAAAAAGATAGACTTCTCAATTTATTTAGGTCTTCTCTCATCAATGCCTTATAGTTTTCAGTGCACAGGTCTTAACACATCTTTTGTCAGGTTTATTCCCTAAATAGTTCATATTTTTTATGCTACTTTAAGTGGTCTTAAATTTTTTTCAATTTCTGATTATTTGTTGCTAATATTCAAATAGTAGAACTAAATTTTGAGTTCTACTTTTTAATTTCTTGTTTTTTTATAGTTCTCTGTTTTTTTGTTATTAAAAGCATTCCATGGGATCAGCTCAAGTCATGATCCCAGGGTCCTGAGATCGAGTCCCGCAATGGGCTCCTTGCTCAGTGGGGAGCCTGCTTCTCCCTCTCTCTGCCTGCTGCTCCCCCTGCTTGTGCTCTCTCTCCCTCTCTCTGACAAATGAAATCTTTAAAATAAATAAAAGCACCCCATAATTGCTTCACTTATGCAAAATCTTCTCATCTAAGAATGTAAGTTTTTGTGTTATAATTTTCTTCTGCTCCCTGAATAGTTTGTTTTCTCTAGGTTTCTTTGCTATTGTTTGGGTCTTCATCTCTCATGTTAAAGGATTGATTTTTTTTTTTTTTTTTGGCAGTCCATTCATATTCAAGAGGAAGACACTAAAAAGCCAATTAGAAGTTCTATATGCATGGGCAAGGATGGTTCACCGCTAGCCATATCTGTAGAGTAACTTCCCACTCCAAAAAAAACCCCTAAAATGTCAGAATCTGTGATATTTTTGCCTTTGGCTAGACAGGTTCTCCAGAAAAGAATCCTCCAAAAAAGCAAATAAAAAAATGTATATTATGTACTCTGATGAAATATATCAATACTTTCAGAAGATAATGAGATAAAACAAAGCTATGTGAAAAATGCTTCAATTTCCAAAATATTAAAAATTTGTGAATCCTACGCTTACCATTCCTCCACATTCATTATGCTTGATTCACTCTGATTTGCTGATGACTTTCCAAATATAGCATTCAGAACTAACCTAATATTCCAGAAATAGTCTGGCCAACCTACAAAACAGTGACCTGATCTGAAAAATGTTCTTTCTCCTGATTTTGTTAGTGCTGTTTTAGCCTCATCACAGTGTGGTTTCATGCAGGCATAGCTCCTTTATCGCACTTCCCTTGAAATGCACTGCATTTCTTACTAATTGAAGTTTTGGGGCAACCTTGCATCAAGCAAGTCTATCAGCACCATTTTTCCAACAGTATTTGCTCACTTCATGTCTCTGTCACGTTTTGGCAATTCTTGCAATATTTCAAACATTTTCATTATTATATTTGAATTGCTGCAATCTCATGATACAACTTTAATGGATGAGATGTTGCTTCTTATGGATGAGCAAAGAAAGTGGTTTCTTGAGATGGAAATTACTCCTGGTGAAGATGCTGTGAAGATCGTTGAAGTGACAACAAAGGATTTGGAATATTGTATAAACTTAATTGATAAAGCAGTAGCAGGGTTTGAGAGGATGGACTCCAATTTTGAAAGAAGTTTTATGGGTAAAATACTGTCAACATCACATGCTACAGAGAAATTGTTCATGAAAGGAAGAGTCAATCAATGGGGCAAATTTCATTGTCTTATTTTATGAAATTGCCACCACCAGCCACCCCGACTTGAGCAACCACCACCCCATTCGGTCAGCGGCCATCATCATCAAGGCAAGACCCTCCACTAGCAAAAAGATTACCTGAAAGCTCAAATGATGGTATTTTTTGCAATGAAGTATTCTTAAAGTATGAACATTGTTTAGACATAATACTATTGTACACTTAATAGACTCCAGCATAGTGTAAACATAACTTTTATATGCACTATGAAACCAAAAACTTCATTCGACTTGCTTTATTGTGATATTCTTTACTGTGGTGGTCTGAAACCCAACTGGCAATACCTCTGAGGTATACCTGTATTTAGACTGTGGTCAGTAAAAAGCCCCCCAGCCGTCCAACCATTGGAAAGCGAATGCAACTCTATTAGTTTTCTATTCTTGTCATAACAAATTGCCACAAACTTAATGGCTTAAACAACACAAATTTATTATCATACAGTTCAATAGATCAGAAATCTGATACTGGTCTCACTTGGCTAAAATCAAGGTGTCAGCAAGACTGTGTTCCTGTCTGGAGGTTCTAGGGGAGAATCTCTTTCTTTGCTCATTCAGGTTGTTGGCATAATTCAGTTCATTGCAGTTGTGGCACTGAGACCCCCATTTGCTTGCTGACTCTCAACTGAAGGACTGTTCCCATCTTTAGAGACTACCCACATTTCTTGACTTGTGGTCTCCATTCTCCATCTTAAAAACCATCAATAGCAGGTCGAGTTCTTCTCATCCAAATCTCTCCTCCTTCTCCTATCCCCTCCCTCAATGCAGATGGAAAGTTCTCAATTTCAAAGACTCTTGTGATTAGATTGGCCTCACCTGGATAATCCAGGATACTTTCCCCAACTAAAGGTCAGTAAATTTACTCACATCAGCAAAGTCCCTTTTGCCATGAAGTTACATATTTACAGGTTTGGGGGATTAGGACTTAGACATCTTGGTGAGCAGTTAAGTGTGTGTGCTTTGGAATCCTCAGGGGTTTGAATCTGAGCACCTAATGGCTGAGCAATCTTGGACAAGTTACTTTAAATCTCTCCTTTATAATAATGGCATCTTCCCCAACTGACTCTCATAAGAACTACAGAACACATACACTTAGCAGGTGCCTAACATACATAAACGCTCAGTAACTGTTAGCTATTATTATTAAACTTAAATGAGGAACCTTTTCTTATCTCAATTAAATTCCATCAAATTGTTTCCAACCCAGGGCCACAGCCAGTCAAGATAGTTTTTAATCTCAATTCTGTGGTCTGCAATATTTTAACTTCCTTTTAGATTTGTGTTATCTTCCCCTGGATTAGCACGCTTGCTGCTTCATCCTGGTCACAAAGTTAAGGAAGGTCAAGCTGTAGCTTTCACACAAATGGAGACAGCTCTTATCTTTGAGAACAATCATGTGAGAGACCCTGACTCTCTGGGTCAGGGGCTAAGAAGGGGAAAGGAAATACAAAGGCTCCCGCCCTGAACGCATTCCTGGTCTAATTAGTAGCCCCTTTCAAAATAAGAAAAAAAAAAATAGGGTCACTGCAGATGGCACCCAAGGCCCACTCTAAGACAATTTAGTTTTAAGTGGATAAAGGAGATAAGGAGATATTAACATCTTCACTTTATAGATTAATAAACAACTGAGGCTCAGGCCATTTTAAATGACTTTTTTGGGCTCAAATAGCTGATAGCAGAGGGAGGCCATGAACCCAGGATTTCTGACTCCAAATCCTACATTCCTTCCCTCTCTACACTCTTCCTTCTAATGGTTTGGAAACCAAAATGAAAAACATCTTCCTATGAACTGGAGCAGGTATACCACCGGCATATAGTTCTGCTTGCCACACCTTGGAACCTGAAAAGCCCCAGAAAGGGGACAACTAAATGATGGAAGAAATCCTGGGCCTTTGATGAAAGAAGAGCTACTTCATTAGAATAGAAAAAAAAAAGAGAGAGAGAGAAATTGGAACTCTTCAGCTTAGAAATGTTACAGCTAAGGGAAAAAAAAACCAACCAATCCAGACTGACAGAACAAAGACTGATGGGCACTATTTCTGTAATCTAGTTGGCACCTTTCAAACTCCTGGTAAAGTACTTCTTCACAGAGCAGAAATGTATCCAACTCTCTACTTCCATGAAGTACTGCTAGCCAGAAAAATCAGTCTTCATAACAGTGAGTTCCTGGAAAAAATTTATAAATTGATCATTAGGAATTAAATTGTGTTTTCCCATTATTTCCCATTTCCCAGTAGCATGATCAAGCATCTTGACCAAGGCAGTATTATGTCAAATAAATCACAGATATGGCCAACATAGATGAAAGCCCAATATTATGACTTCAAAATTCCATATTCATAAAAAAGGGTCAATATGTACCACATCCTGGCTGTGTGAGATCTCAATTTACTATAACGTGTGTATATAAATATACACAATTCATATATATTCAATACTAAAAGTGAAATTCTATCACATAAACTTCTCTTAAACTATTTAATTTTGCCTGCCTTTAGAATTTAGGAGGGCTTTTATGGAGATCATATGAGTAAGTCAAGTCTTCAAGAAAACAAACAAAAACTGTCCAGATAGGTTGTAATAATTCAAACCACCAACTAGTTGGATTTACTATTATCTGAGATATACTACATTTTAATCTATAAAATCCATTTTTATTGTTGAAAAAGTCTCAAAGGAGCAGCTGACCATGAATCTGAAATGACAATGATTGGGTTGTGACAGCCTATATTTCCCTCCCAAGTGTCAACCCCATGGCAGTGCCGAGGCCCTCTCCAATGGAATTGCCCCCTATCTGTCCTGAAGATTTATACTACCACCAGAAGCTCGTTTATATATATTATTTCATTGTGAGGGATAGGACAGATATTACTGTTCTCATTTTACACAAAAAGATCTAAGGTTTAAGGTACCTTAAATGACTTTGCTCAAGGTCACACAGCTCATTAGTAGAACAGCTGGGACAAGAAGTCAGGTCTCACAAGTCCCGATACACAGTGCTACCTCAAAGTTATTAGGAGTTATTTTTGACTCATCCAAAACAACCAGAATGTAGTTAAAAGAGTTCTGTTTCTGTCCCTTCTCAATCTCAACACATTATCTTGAAATATGTATAAATTGTGCCTTAACTGAAAAATACCACTCTTTGCTGCAGTATATCCAGTCACCTGTCTGCTAGGACAAAAAGACATTTCTTCTAAGAATCTTGGGGAGTTGGCAAGATGTATACGTGATCAAAGCGGGACTTCTGGTTAATACAGTAGGACTACAGTCCAGACAGAATATAAAGCTAGGTCTTTCCAGTACGGTATCTCCCACTTAATGGAGCTGTTTTTAAAATGCCTATGATCATTCCCTCTCATTAGATGGCCAATGGCACAGTGAGATTTTCTTGTGATCATAGATGTCTAGATTTTTCTCAAAGCCATATAGCTTTGGGGGTGGGGGGGGCGGGAATCAAAGTTCTAACTACTGTATTTCTTTTTTTCAACTGGTGCACCTCAGATATTTCTTCAAGCTCAGAAAGGCTTGAAGAATCTGGTGCACCTCAGATATTTCTTCAAGCTCAGAAAGGCAAAACCAATACCTGGGTGTGCCAACACTATCATTCCCCTCCCCCATCACAGCAACCCATCCCATAACCTGGCCCCATCTATATTACCCATGACCTGAATAGAGGTGGCTAGTGTCATTAGGGAATACCATGGAACAGAAGCACTGTTGCTTGGCAACAATCTCCTCAGCTAGCTTCCCATAAGCTGGGATAGAAATTTCTTCCCCTTATCCAAGTTACCTCTGTGATATATACCAGCTTTAAGGATCCTCACATGAGCACTCATGATGCAAGAAGTTGGTAGGCAGCCTGAGCCACTCCTTTATTCACTAAAACTTTGCTACAAGAGCAAAATTACTAAGGAACAAGAATAATTGGATCAATTTACGAAATCTATCTGGATAATTCAGACAAGAAAAAAACTGTTACTCAAGAACAATTTTACTCATTTTATCCAAATAATTTTGGACAGCCCCTTCCCCCAAGTGATAACTCTTGGGTCAGAAAAGAATTTAAAACAAAAACAAACACCACCACATAGAACTGCTTCTTGAGCAGATGGTGTCATCTAGCCTAAACCATATATTGTATCAATGCAGAGGTAGACCTAGGAACTCTTACTATAATCCAGGTCTCCTCCCTCAGTCTCTGCCCTTTGCACTATACACAGTCACATGCTCTTCACTGGAAGAGCATCACAGCCCACCAAACAACCCTGGGTTTGTTCAATCCAATGCGTCACACCTGGTGGCAGGTAGGTTGGGAGGTAGGCTCCAAGGGGTTTTCCCTGTGCATTTTCAGTGGCTTATGCTACAATTTATAAATCATGTGGTCTCCATTCACACATAATGGAAATAATCACCCAAAGCAGTCCTACTTCCTCAGAAACATAAATGAACTAAGGAAAATAACAGGTTTTACTGATTCCAAGACTAGTGTATAGAGCAGAAAGTGTAGGGACTCCAAGGTTATTACACAGCAGGAGCAGGTAAAACAGGCTGTGAACTATTTCGGTCTTTTTGGTCCTATGGTAGAAATTTCAGTTCAAATAATAGCACTTTGCTAAGAAATATTGTGGTATTAAATAAACAATTGTATGAGGCCTTTTTAGAACAAGTCTATCAGTCCTGTAGATATTACTTATCCTTTTAACAGTTTAGCAAGAAAAGCTCTACCATGATTGAGGTCACTGATAGTGGAATCAGTCCTCTCGATTAGTTTGTATTAGGCAGAAAAAGCTCAGGTTTTATCATGTATCATACAGATGCATAAAACAAAATGCAATAGCATTCTCATTTTAGATAAAAGCCTCCTAAAGCCCTCTTGAACATACCATGAACAAGAATTTATATACTATAGGGGCGCCTGTGTGGCTCGGTCGTTAAGCGTCTGCCTTCGGCTCAGGTCATGATCCCAGGGTTCTGGGATTGAGCCCCGCATAGAGCCCCCCCCATCACTCAGCAGGGAGCCTGTTTCTCCCTCTCCCATCCCCCCTGCTTGTGTTCCTGCTCTCGCTATCTGTCAAATAAATAAATAAAATCTTTTTTAAAAATTAAAAAAAAATTTATATACTATATACATAAACATTTTTGGTTTTATGTATTATTTTCTACATAAATCAGTCTCTTAATGAATTTCTCAAGCCTTTGAACAGCTATGAATGTAACATATGTATCAAAGTCTAAATAAAATCAGGTAGACTAGATAAGATAGTCTATTAACTTTCAAGGAAATTGGGTATATTCATAAATGTCTGCCTGTAGTCCAGGGCTCATTAAGTAGAGACAGCTCAAAACTTTAGTACTAGTGTCCCAGCAGAACCTGAACTGAGAGCTAGTGTACTACTCTGGTTTAGGAGTGCAGAGAAATGCTACTTTCTACTTACGGAATCATACGCTCCCGCTTCTCAAACTCTCTTTCCTAACTGCTCACTGTTGACAAGACCCCGGTGGTTTCTCTTCCCTGCCTCCAAATCCCCTGCCCCATAGTCCAGGATGACAGAACGGAAGCAGCCAGCCATCAGAGCAATGCAACCATAAGCCAGACCTAGAATCACATCTTTGGCTGGTGTTGGGTGAAATTAACCCACACTCCCCTTGGCCCACCCCCTTCCTCAGCCTATCTAACCAGCTAATGAAAGCCCTGACACACCCACTCTATTGACCCTTGTCTAAACTGAAGGGCTGCTGAGCCAAACCTTTTTTTACCCTTTGTTGAAAAATACACATAAAATTACCATTTTAACCAATTTAAAGTGTACAATTTTATGGCATTTCGTATTTCACAATTTGCCTAACCATCACCACTATCTAGTTCCAGAGCAATACTATCACCCCCCCCCGCCCCCAAACCCTGTATCCATTAGCCATCACTCCCCATTCACTCCAGCCCCCGCCCCTGGCAACCACTTATTCTGCTGTCATTTGCCACAGTGATGAATAGTTTGGGCTAACATAGCTAATACTGCCAGTCACTGAGAAGGACCAATAATTCAATGAAACAAAAGGGCTTTTTTGTTTACATAAGAATTTTAAGGATTAACATCTGGAAGTCCAATTTAACTTCAGGTCCTAACCTCCCTATAGGTTTTGTTAAACTTTAACAGATCACAGTATCTGGGTCTCTCATCATTAATTGGTGAAATAGAATATTATACCTGTTTCCCTCCACACTCCATGCAGTGCTAATCACTCCTTGACCTCATTTTTCTACTTTGCAGAATTCATAAAAGAACAGATTTAAGTTATATTACTCAAAGACTAGAGATTCACTAATCAATTTTTAGTTCCTCCTTCTTAGGAAATAGTGTTTCCTATCCCGGAAGATACTTTGCCATTCTTCTGTTGGTTCCTTTATAAGCTCAAATTAACCTACTGACTGCCTGAACTTTTAATATGTGGCACATTCTGTGCACTTAATAGATGTTAAAAAAAAAATAAATGAGTTAAATGTTCAAGAAGCCAAATGGTTGCAAGTGACACTTCTGGAATGGTTTTTGTAGAAACTGATATTTGTTGGCTCCAATTGTTGTCATCTTTCCTTTGAACCTCTAAGTAATAACAAAAATAATCTTATCTACTTTACATTAATGCTTTGTGACATCATAAAATCATAAACATAAACTTCAAATGAAAAGCAATGAATAATACAATTTGCTTTGACTATTAGAAACACACACATATAGTCCAATTAGCTCAAAATCTGCAGACGGACCAGGATAGCAGTATGATTCTAGTTTGTACTCATGGAATCATTCCCTCCCCCAGGCCCCCAACACCTCCCCGCTTTCCCACAAAATCCTCTTTTCTGTTCAGAATCACTGTCAAATATTACTGGGCAACTCAAGCATCATCTACCACGTGTTTTTCTCCTACTGTCTTAAGAAGAGTGTTATTTCAAATAAACAAAACCACATCCATAATCATATTAACAACCTAAGTTTCACAATCCTAAATTGCAATCAAATTTCAAGTCCCCAAATTATCCCACTGGTATTCAGTTGTCTAATCAGCTACACTCCAATTATAGTAATAATCACAATATTTCAGGCCATTTACTGGCTTATTTCCAGGCTCTCAAAAATCCGTAACTACTCCCCAGAAAGGATTAATATTGCTCTTGATTTCTCTTGGTATTTCTGGGGAGAAAAAAACCAAATGATAACCAAATTATCAAATCAACTCAAAGCAAATATTTCAGGGTTGTTCAGCTGCTTTAGCCTATCTGATTACTGTATCACAAAAGGGAGCTATATATGTTTTCAAATCAGAAATTGCCACCAATTCAGTGCTTCTGCTTAATTCAATCAAGTTCTGTAAGATTTTCATAAAAGGATTTCAGTTACACAATAGAATTTGTGGTTGAGTATATATTAAAGTTTTCTGCTCTTGAAAATAAGGCAGCTCATTAACAAATCTACAGAGAATAGTTTCACTGTAGAAGAGTCCAGAAATACTTTACTTATGTTTAAACTTTAAGATAGTACTTATGACGAAAAACTCAAAGTGAGAAAATACAATGGGTCATAGGCCCAGACTGGCAAAAAGATAAAAATATCTCAGGTTTAAAAATAGGGTTACCTTGGGTGGTTCAGATGGTTAAGCGTCTGCCTTCGGCTCAGGTCATGATCCCAGGGTCCTGGGATCGAGCCCCACATCGGGCTCCTGGCTCAGCTAGGAGCCTGCTTCTCCCTCTCCCTCTGCCTCTCTCCCTGCTCATGCTTTCTCTCTCTCTCTCTCTCTGTCTCAAATTAATAAATAAAATCTTTAAAAAAAAAATAAGTAAGACTAGGGCTACCCGTCAAACAACTGTGTTCTTTCATGTGATTGTGCTGTTTTACAACAGCTAAAGGTGAGATTTAGGCGCTTAGACATTACTTCAAACTGAAAAGGGAACACTGAAGACAGCAGTCTACTGAGCATGATCAAACTAGCCTATGCTCACAATGGTTTCCACAAGTTGTCTAAATTTAGGGTGTCTTTCTCTTCTGTGTATTTTTTCTCCACCTGCCGGTTTCTCTCAAGATAGCAAAGCGGCAACGGCAGTCCCAGGCCTACCTCATAGATGCAGGCCATACCCCCTTGGGAGAGCATCCCCTCACCCACTCACCAACAAATCCTAGGCTTCACTATCTGTGGATCAACCTAGATTTACCTGTTCAACCCAGAACCAGATTAGTTTAAAGCAATGCTTCCCAACCCAGACAATCTGACATCCTTATATCATGCTGAAATAAAATTCCTTGACAATACCTACCTACTACACACACACAGTATTTGAAGAAAAACACATAAAAACTTATATTATCAGGGAGAAATAAAACTTATAATCAATGCATATTGTGATACATAACTGTTCGGGAATGACTACAATAGAAGACAGAGGAGTAGGACTGCTGCAAATGAAAACTGACCCTGATGTGCTGTAATGTCAACTCAAATACTTACATGTAATGATATAATTTTCCAAAACAGCAAACAACTCTTAGAAATATTCCAAACAAAACAATCATCTTTCCTTGCTTTACAAGGCAGTTGCATTCCTAGGAAATTCATTGTACTGTATACAAAAACACTGAGTTTCTATCTACAAAAGAGAGTCAATTCTAAGATCAGATAATATCTGATGGGATACTGGCAATTCATATAGGACAAGGGACAATTCTTCCTAGTCCCTGCCCATCAAATATTTGTAGTATTAGCCCCCTAAACTGTGAAAAAGCACTCCTACAAACTGTTGAAATGTTCTCCAAGGGAGCACTAGGAGCCACTGGGGTGCAGGAATCAGATTAAGTCAGTAAGGCTCACTCAAACCTCAATTACTCTACAAAATGAAGAAAGGCGAGAGGCAGCAATTAAATTCATAAATTCATAATTCATAAATTAAAACTAAGAGAATTTCACCCAAAAAACAAATAATATGATTTAAAAATGGGCATAAGACATGAACAGACATTTCTCCAAAGAAGACATACAGATGGCCAACAGACACATTATCACTTAACATCAGGAAAATGCAAATCCAAACTACCTCACACTTGTCAGAATGGCTAAAATAAAAAAGAAACAACAGGTGTTGGCGAGGATGTGGAGAAAAACAAACCCTCTTGCACTGTTGGTGGGAATGCAAACTGGTGCAGCCACTCTGGACAACAGCACAGAGATTCCTCAAAAAGTAAAAAATAGAACTACCCTACAACCCAGCAATCCCACTACCAGGTATTTACCTAAAGAATACAAAAACACTAATTCAAAGGGATACATGCAACCTAATGTTTACAGCAGTGTTATTTACAATAGCCAAATTATGGAAACAGCCCAAGTGTCCATCAGCTGATGGATAAAGATATGAGATATAGATATATAATGGAGTATTATTCAGCCATATAAAATAATGAAACCTTGCCATTTGCAATGACATGGATGGAGCTAGAGTATAATCCTCAGTGAAATAAGTCAGTCAGAGAAAGACAAATAACAAATACCACACGATTTCACTCATATGTGGAACTTAAACAAATGAGCAAAGGGGGGGGAAAAAAGCAAGAGAACAAACTGATGGTTTTCCAGAGGGGAAGTGGGTGGGGGATGGGGTTAAATAGGTGATGGGGATTAAGGAGTGCACTTGTCATGAAGGGCACCGGGTGATTCAAATAAAAACTTAAAAACAAACAAAACACGAAGAGATTTTCAAGTGCTTCCTCAGATAAAGGGCTTTATATTCAAGAAATTTCTAGTGGTAAAGCAAAGTCTTCCGTATTTGTTCAAGTTCAAAGCATGTTAAAATTAAAATTGAGATGGCTAGAAAGGTGATTAGCTGAATGAACTAAATAAAATGTATCAGTTTTGAATTAGCACTCGAATCCGTTTGGTAAAAATGCTAGGCTTTGTTTCGGCTTTTTTTTTTTTTGGTTTTAGGGAAAAAGCAATGACATTACAGATTAAATATCCACTAGATTTCAAATTCCCAATGGTTTTCTTGGCTTTAAGCAGGAATCACATTTGCACCACTTATTTTTTAGCTGACATTGGAAATCATCATAGTAGAAATAATTTAGAAGGAATAAAACATGCTGAGGGACAGAACCTATGAACCTTAATTTTTTGTTTCCTCTAAATCGTTTTTTGTGATTAACTCTATGAGCAAACAAGTGGTACTATGATAAAAAAAGGCTTGCTACTTTTTTTAAAAAAGATTTTATTTATTTGAGAGAAAGTGAGCGAGCATGAGTGGGGGAGGGAGGTAGAGGGAGAAGCAGACTCCCCACTGAGAGGGAGTTGGACTCACGGCTCGATCCCAGAACCCTGGGATCATGACCTAAGCTGAAAGCAGACGCTTAAAGTAGTGAGCCACCCTGGGACCCCAAAAAGGCTTGCTACTTTACATGGCCCTTTAATGGACTAAATTTTCTTAAGTCAAATGGCCATATGGAGGCAGGAAGGTTTATTGCAGTTATCTTTCTTACAAGGACCTTTGCGACCTGAAGAACTTTTTAAGTGAAGCAAAGCTCCTTGTGCTTTTGATTCTTAATTATGGAAGAATGCTCTACAGTCAAAATTGCTTTGCTCTGGAGAGGAATACAGTATCACTGATAACTACTAAAAAGCAGTTCCCTAGCAACCTATCCCTACAAATAGTGATTTAAAAAAAAAATGAAACATAATTGACCCTATTTGGTCATTTTTATTCTCTTCTCCCAGTTCAGTCCTAGAAAATATAGTCTGGATAACCAAATCACTAGGATGCTGGTAAGTCTTCTGTCAGCTACAATGGCAGTTTTGTTTTGTTTATTTGGGGTAATACCTTCAGCAGGAAAGTGGGACTTTAATAGGCAGCTTACATTCCTTAACTCAGTTATACAGAGGTATCATCAAATATTTAATGGAATTTAGATATGGAATAGGATTCCAATATTTAAAAAACAAAAGCTAGTATTATTTCTTTACAGCTATAGAGTCTGTTCTTTCATGTTCTCCTAAAAGCAGAAAGATAGCACAAGAAATGTTGTTAAGGCTAAGGAAAGAGAGAACGTTGCCAAAGCCAATTCCATTCTAGGATCGGATAATATCAGATATTAACAGCAGGGATGCCCAAGTAAACTGTCGAAGACATTACTGATAGCAAAGTATAGGGCTGACGCACCAGTGCACAGATCAGTAAGGTACAACTTAAACACACTTTAGGAGCGCCTGGGTGGCTCAGTTGGTCAAGCATCTGCCTTCAGCTCAGGTCATGATCCCAGGGTCCCAGGATCAAGCCCCACATCAGGCTCCCTGCGCAGTGGGGTGTCAGCTTCTCCCTCTGCCTGCCGCTCCCCCTGCTTGTGCTAATTTTTTTTTTTTTTTAAACATACTTTACACCTGAAGAATTTACTCATCATTTTGTTGGGGAAAGAGAATTAAGAAAGAGTTCATATCTAAAAGTCAATACCACTTAGGGGCGCCTGGGTGGCACAGTCGGTTGAGCTACCAGTTCTTGGTTTCGGCTCAGGTCATGATCTTGGGGTCCTGAGATCTAGTCCCCCGTCAGCTCCATGCTCAGCGCGGAGTCTGCTTATGACTCTCTTTCCCTCTCCCTCTGCCCCTCCCTGTGCTTTCTCTCTAAAACACATAAATCTTTTAAAAAAATAAATAAAAAATAGTCAATACCACTTAAACCAAACCTAAAGGGGCACCTGGGTGGCTCAGTTGGTTAGGCGTCTGCCTTCGGCTCAGGTCATGATCCCAGAGTCCTGGGATCGAGCCCCGCTTCGGGCTCCCTGCTCAGAGGGGAGTCTGCTTCTCCCTCTCCCTCTGCCTGCCACTCTGCCTACTTGTGCTGTCAAATAAATAAATCTTTAAAAAATAAAAATAAATAAAAAATAAACCAAATCTAAATTAAATAAGCCCTGTCATCATCAAGTTTTTGTTTCCTAAAATACAAAATAATCTATAACCATCACCATTACTTTTCAGAAGAGGGGAAGAGAAGGAGACAATTATTACATAAACTCAGAAGTTATCTTTTAAAATTAAGACATCTTAATTTTGCAATAAATGTAGAAAAGTATTGAGGGAAGGGGGAAAAAAGCTTTGTTTATTGTAGAGTTAGGTAAACTTAGGTTTTACATTGGCAATGAATGAATGAGGAATGTACATACACAACACAGTACCATACACTTAGAGTTCGTACACAAAGTTACCCTCGGCAAAACATACTGTATTCCATCGTTAAGAGTCTAAAACGCCTCTGGACTGAATTTAAATTTTTCTAGGTCTTTAGAGGGCTAAAGGGACATTGTCCGCAGCTATTAAAATTCAAGGGGAAGTAAATGTTAATGTGTGTTTAGTTTCCAGCTTAACTTTCTATTCAATAGCTCTAAACTTTTTAAACCCCTGTCTCATTTCTAAAAGGATTAAGGCAAACTCTTTTAAGTTAAAATTCAAAATAAAACTTTTACAAAAGATCTAAATGGAACGTCTACTTGCAAATTTAAAAGTCTCAAGATCACAAAACTGCTATTGCCAACTATTCAGTTAATCTGGGTAGATGAAACATTTTCCCTCTTTTGAAGATAAATATAAAATGGCTATATCACATTTTTATTATAAAAAAGCTATGAATTGGGGGCACCTGGGTGGCTCAGCTGGTTAAGCTTTGTCTGCTTTAACTCAGGTCATGATCCCAGGGTCCTGGGATTGAGCCCCGCATCAGGCTTCCTGCTCAGTGGGGAGCCTGCTTCTCCCCCTGCTTATGCGCTATGTCAAATTAATTAACTCATCTTAAAAAATGAATTTGATAACAAGTGTACTATAGTCTCTCTTTTTTTTTAAGATTTTATTTTTTACAAGAGTGAGAGAAAGAGAGCAAGCACAAGCAAGGGGAGTGGCAGGCAGAGGGAGAGAGAGAGGCAGACTCCGCACTGAGCAGGGAGCCCAATGCAGGGCTCCATCCCAGGACCCTGGGATCATGACCTGAGCTGAAGGCAGACGCTTAACCAACTGAGCCACCAAGGCACTCAAGTGTGCTACATATAGTCTTTTTTTTTAAGATTTTATTTATTCATTTGACAGAGAGAGACACAGCGAGAGAGGGAACACAAGCAGGGGGGAGTGGGAGAGGGAGAAGCAGGCTTCCCGCTGAGCAGGGAGCCCGATGCGGGCTCGATCCCAGGACCCTGGGATCATGACCTGAGCCAAAGTCAGACACTTAACGACTGAGCCACCCAGGCGCCCGTATATATAGTCTCTTAATACCATGTTTTACACCCTATTTACACCTTCCTTACGATATATTCTTTCTAAAAAAAGGAAAAAAAACAGATCCAGTGGGAGAAAGAATGTTTAATAAATGGTGTTGAAACAAATAGCTATCTGTTTGGAATAAAAATAAAATTAGATCCTTACACCTTGCACCATATAGAAAAATACATATATTACTGATGGATTCAAGAGTAAAAAATAAAAATGCAAGTACCCAAAATTCTACATACAATTTTAAGGGGTTCTGGGACTCCCTAAAGCCCATTCATGGATCTCAGGTTAGGAATTATTAATCATAACTTCTATTAAAAGCTTAATGCCAAATACCAGATGTGTTTTCAAGATCAAGTCACATGCAACAAATGAAGATGAACACATTAACTCATTGTTGTAACTTTATAAAATCTCCAAACTGGAACTAGAAACAGAGGCATGGCAATACAAATGGACAATGACTTAAAAAAAAAAAAAATTACACCAATTTAAATAAGTTTGAGTGCATACTGTACAAGTGTATCCATGTCTGTTAGCCTTTCAGAAATATAAAATCAGCTAAATCTTTAGTACTTAAAATTCATTGTGTGCAATGTTATTCTCAAACTTGATTAAAATACTTAATAAATACAAGTTATGTTTAATATGAATAACTGCAACATACTTAAACATCTAAACATATAATAGGAATTCTATAATATTAAAATGCAATACTTTCACCTGCATTAATCTCATACACAATGGAAAAATACTTGCAGATAATTAGCATTAAGAATGCAAATATATTTTCACTGTGGAAGAAAAATAATAAGATTAGAAATCATATATTTGCGTAATCTACAAGGAAGCTGTAGATAGTCTACATTAGGACATTCTATTTTAAAATGAAAACAATTCAATATTTAACTTTACAACAAGTTTACTCAAGGCAAAATATTTGTTTATTACAGAACAGGATCTTAAATCAAAGTAAGCAAGGCAACATTAGATCAACCATCTTAGTTTTCTTTTTAATGAAGTGTAGCTTTAAAATTGTAATAAAGGTGAACATAAATTCTAACATGCTCTTCTCTTCTTATAAATGGGATGATGTAGAAAAGCACAGCTTCAATGTGTAGGGATTGGAACCATCTGCAAAAATTAAAAAACAAAGTTAACAGGTCACTTCATCAAACTTTCAAGATTACCTTGAATTAGCAGAGTAAATTATTTCACATTTTTATAAAATCAGAAGCGGAAACATAGAGAAGGAAAATTTCCATGTAAGGTAAGGGGAAGATTACTTTTGTACATCTCTACCAGCAGGTAAGCTACATGAAGGTAGGAACTTTGTCCACTGCTACATTCCTACTGCTCTAAACCTTATCTGACACATAGAGACACTCAATATTTCTTAGTGAATTAATTAATCATTACAGATAAACAGTATGGTATTGGGCTTATGTCCATCAGCAAAGTTCACTTTGCAGAATATATTAGAATGGCAATTCCTCTATAAAAGTCAGTTCAAACTGAATGGGAAGTAATCAGAGAGGGAGACAAACCCTGAGAGACTCTTAACTCTAAAAAACAAACTGAGGGGGGCGCCTGGGTGGCTCAGATGGTTAACGTCTGCCTTCGGCTCAGGTCATGATCTCAGGGTCCTGGGATCGAGTCCCGCATCGGGCTCCCTGCTCCTTGGGAGCCTGCTTCTCTCTCTGCCTTTCTCTCTCACTCTGTCTCTCATGAATAAAAAAAAAAAAAAAAAATCTTAAAAAAAAAAAAGAAAGAAAACTGAGGGTTGCTGGAAGGGAGGTGGGTAGAGGGGATGGGGTAATAGGGTGATGTGATGAGCACTGGGTATTATACGCAACTGATGAATTATTGAACCCTACATCTGAAACTAATGATGTTCTATATGTTGGCTAATTGAATTTAAATTAAAAAAAAAAAATTCAAATACAGGCTGGGAAATGGGTAAGAATGGAATGTACAGGAAGATATTAATAAGCTGAAAAAGTTCCAGGAGATCTAGTATTAAATTCTAAAATTACTCAAAAAAAAAAAAAAACAACAAAAAACAAGAGAATAAGCCACAAAAATTTTTCCATTTTATACATTTTTCTTTAACTTCTCAGACCAGGCAGAGATAATTCCTCCTCAATTAATTATACAAAGAAACAATTCTGGTATCTTAACATATTAAAAAAAATTTTAATTCCTATAAAGGAAAAAGCATATAAATTAACAAGTATTTGCATGCACTGGAGAGGATGAAAAGATAAATAACTGTTCCTGCCTCCAAGGAGTTTAAAATACATCTTGGGTATGTCTCAAATATGCATATAATTTTAAAGCCTTTAAAAACCTTCTAACAAATATTAGGCTTGATTTACTACTTAAAATTTACTTTTGTGGGAGCCTGGGTGGCTCAGTTGGTTAAGCGACTGCCTTCGGCTCAGGTCATGATCCTGGAGTCCCGGGATTGAGTCCCGCCCCTGCTCGGCAGGGAGTCTGCTTCTCCCTCTCCCGCTCCCCCCTCTTGTGCTCTTTCTCTCTCTCACTCTCTCTCTCAAATAAATAAATAAAATCTTTAAAAAAAAAAAATTTACTTTTGTGACTAAAAGTTAAATGAAAGGAAGTATTCCTATTTATTTTTTATCTTTTAATTAAAATTTTTAAACATAAAAAAATATATAGATTGATATGATAAACCACCTAGCTTCAATAATTGTCAGCATTTGGCAGTCTTATTTCATCTACCTACCCGACACACATTTTGGGAGCTGGAATATTTTAAACTAAATCCTAGATAAGTTTATTCTACCCATAAATCTGTCAGTGTGTATTTTTCTTTTTCCACATCACACCTAATAAAATTAATATTTTTTTCTCCCACTATTTAGAAAAATAAGGGTTTAACACCCTTTAGATCCAGAATCAAAATAAAGTACACAGCACAAAGCTTCAAAAGTTAAATACTTGAGCATACTTTGTGTGGTAGAAAAAGAGGTCGCTTACCATTCTGGAGAGAATAAACAGTGACAATTTCATTTAATACAAATTAAAACAATGGAATACCATTTTTCATCTATCATACTGGTTAAAGATTCAACATCTGACAAGACTCAGTGTTGGTAAAGAGTGTTGGGAAACAGGCATTCTCACATACCACAGGTAGAAATGTAAACTGGTGCAACCTTTTTAAAGGGCAATCTAGCAACATTTATCAGAATATAAACCTTTACGTTCTCCACTACTAGGAAATTGCCCTACAAATACAAAAAGTGCAATGATAAGGATGTTGTATTATAGTAATAGAAAAAACAAATTGGAAAAAAACTGTATTCATTAGTGGGGAAATGGGTAAATCAAACTGTGGTATATCTCTACTATGAATAGCTACTCTGCGTATGCTTTAAAAAAAAAAAAAAAAAGTAATAGCTTTGCAAGTGCTGATACATAGTTCCAAGGCATATTAAGTGAAAATAGCAAGGCACTGAAGAGTTGTATAGAAGAACCATTTTGTATAACTTTTAAAAATATAGATATACATACACCGAGGAGGAGGAATAAAAGGAGACAATTGGTTAGAAGTTGTAGAAAGCTTTAACTTTCATTTTGTACCTGATGTGCTGTTTTAAGTTTTTTAACCACATAAATGTATGTATTGCTTTCTTCTAAAAAGATCAACAGAGACTGTGGAAGCCAGCATCCAAGATGGCCCCAATGATCCCTACCCTCCTGGTATTCACAGCTCTGTACAGTCCCCTCCCACACTGTACCACGGGTGGTCTGTGTGACCACAAGAATACAGCATAAGTGATAGTATGTCACTTCCAATGTTAGGTTATAAGAGACACTGTGGCTTCTGTTTTAGTCTTTTGCTCTCATCCCTCTTGGATCACTCACTCTGAAGGAAGCCAGCCACCATGATGAAAGGGCCAATGTAGATTCACTGGACTTGCAAACCACCACATAAATGAGCTTGGAAATGGATTTCCCAATCTCCAATCACGACTTGAAATGACTGTAGACCCAGACAACAGCTTGACTGCAACCTCAAGAGACCCTAAGCTAGAAACACCCAGCTAAACTGTACATAGAATACTGACCCTCAGTTTGCTGTTTTAAGATGCTAAATGTGGTAATCTCTTACACAGCAATAGGTAACTAATACAAGGATTGTGTGGGTTGTGGGATTTGTAGGACTTTTTTCTTCATACTTCTCTATTAAAAAAAAAAACAAAAGCAGTAAGTGTTATTTTAAAATTATTGTCGATGTTTCTAAAGTAACTCCTACTGAATAATTATGACACAATTTTACTTACTTGGAACTCTTATCTGGTAGTGATTAAGTGCTGTAAGGGCTTCTACTGCATCAGTTTTGCACTCCCATTCTAATAGCCCAGAAAGTGTTTTGGCAGAAGCTAAAACAAAACAAAGAAACACAAATCCAGTTGTTACGTGCTTGTCATCAGTTTAACCAGAAAACTTAAAAAGAGGGCATGTGCACTTACGTTTTGCATCAAACACTTTATATTTGATGAATGTAAGAACTTCGTGGTCATTACATAACTGTCAAAGAAATGTGAAACTCCATTAAAAATATGGCCAAAATAATATTCCCGCCTTTTACTTTTTTAGAAAGTAAACTTTATGGGGGCACCTGTGTGGCTCAGTTGGTTAAGTGTCCGACTCTTGATTTCAGCTCAGGTCATGATCTCAGGGTCGTGAGCACTGGGCCCCAGCGTGAAGCCTGCTTAAGATTCTCTCTGTGCCTCTCCCTCTGCCCCTCCCCGCCCCCCTGTGTGCACTCATGTGCTCATCATGCTCTCACTCTCTCTCTGGAAGAAAGGAAAATAAACTTTATGGCAGCATTTAAGTCTGGCATGAATGAATTAAATCAAACATGTTTTTTGTTTTTGTTTTTTTTTGATAGAGAGAGAGACAGGGAGAGAGGGAACACAAGCAGGGGGAGTGGGATAGGGAGAAATAGGCTTCCCGCTGAGCAGGGAGCCCAATGCAGGACCTGATCCCAGGACTCTGGGACCATGACCTGAGCCAAAGGCAGACGCTTAACGACTGAGCCACCCAGGCGCCCCCAAACATATTTTTAGATTGGTAAGTTCTATGAGAAAATAAACTTTAAAAAGTGATATTCTATAAACTATGTAAATAATTTAGTGCTGTACAATAAAACCACAGATTTATAACTGAAATATGTATTCTCAGAGTTGTTAGGATTTATCTAGTACCTAAAGGACAGAGTGGAGTTCCCAGAAATTTTCCCAGAAAATCAATTCTTTTCTGAAGCATTTCCTACAGTTTGGCAAAAAGGCAGGGATATATAAAATTTTGTTATGGGCAAGATTTTTTTTTTTTTTAAAGATTTTTATTTATTTTTACGAGAGAGAGAGAGAGAGAGAGCGAGCACACATGAGCACGAGTGGGAGGGAGGGGCAAAGGGAGAGGGAGAAGCAGGCTCTCTGCTGAGCAGGGAGCCCAATGCGGGACTCGATCCCAGGATCTTAACCGACTGAGCCACCCAGGTGCCCCCTGTTATGGGCAAGATTTAAGGGCATAATAAAAGAACTCTCTGAATGCAGAAGTCAGGTATCTCATTCTAATTCCGACTCTCAAAAAGACCGAGCCACAAACCAACAAAAGACTAAAAAGGCTAATGCAGAATGGAGGCCAGAAAAGTACAATGGTCAAAGAGTGAACTAAATAACAAAATACTAATAATATCAAAAGCAGATGATGAACAGAGCAAGACTTTAAAATGAGGCTAAAATATTATAAATTTTAAAGTAAGAAACAGAAACATTCTACACAGCTGTATTTCAGCACCTACCTTCGTGAAGGTCTCCTCTGTGACACACAATGGAACATTGTAATAATGCAGCACACATGAAGGTGGCTGGATTATATTCTTAGATGCTTGACCAGCACTTGTAAAGCGATTATTTTTGCTCATTGCAAAATCTTTGTAGCTACTTGTACCATCCTCCAGCTCAAATATTTGACTTGGAACAACTGAATGTTGTTTAGACACACTAAAGGTTGGGAAGGAAAAAAGGTATAGAAGATACCTTGTTAGATAAAAAGCAACAAGTAGGCAGTGTCAAAAGGTTAATATCTATGCCTGCATCAATTTTAACAAATAAGACAAATGTAGCTATTTAAATGGGATTGAGTTATTTAATATTTTAAACATTTATTTGAATACTTAAATTTAGTTTAAGTTATAATCTATCACTCTTATAGTTTAGGAAACTTTATACAAAACTTGCCCATTTTTAACATGCTGCTTTATAATCATAACACTAAAAACTAGGTATAGGTGAGCAAAACCTGAATTATATGAACCTAACATACTTTGTCTAAAATGATAACATTATAGGTGCTAGTTTCAAATGTGCTCTCAATTACATTAAAATATTCTGAAATTGAAATTAGTATCTCTAATAAAAATGAAGATTTTTTTAATACTTTTAAAATGTACCACTTTTAAGATAATTACCAAACATTAAGTCTTTTCCCAAATAATTTGACATTGTTAAGGTGTGTGACAGCTCTTTCTACAGCATACTCATCACCCATTTCTACCAGTGCTGTACCAGGAATGGTCTTCATAAATTTTACCTGTAAATACAAAATCCCAAAAAGGTGACTATTTATTTCCCTTCTATAATAACGGAATTTCTGAAAGAGAGTATGATTTAAGTGGTTGAGGTCAAATACAGAAGATCACCTGGAATCTTGACTTTACTCTGCTGTGCTGTTAGACACTCGTAACTCTTACCAAAATTCAACAAAGTTAAAAAGGAAGCCTATAATTCTATTGTGTAGCACAATGAAGAAGAGCACAGGCTCACCCTGGCTCTGCTACTTATTGTGTGATTTGGGGTGATTTTCTTCTCTGAGCCACAGATCTCCCTATAAAACAGAGACAGTGATAATACCTGGTACAGTTCATCAACATTTATTCATTCAACAAACATTTATTAGGTGGCTAATGTTTTGATAAACACTGTGCTGGATACTGGGTATTAATGGTAAACGTAATAGACACAGTCTTCTTGAAACTTATATCTGGTAGGTAGGTCAGAAATTTAAAAGTAAAAAATAATTCCCAACTACTCAGAATGCTGTTAAAGCAATAAACAAGATGCTGTAAGAAATAATGCATGACGGCCTTGAGACAGCATGGCCGGTAGGAAGGCTTGTACAAGGTAGGGGCCGTTTTAAAAACAGGCCTACTTCACAATTCTTCATGGCATCTTGGGCAGAGGCCATACTTAGCCTCTTATATTATTCTAATTTTAGTAGGTAACACTATAGTAGTAAGAGTTAAATGGGTTAATATATGATAATCATTCAGCATAGTACCTACCCCCTACCCCTTAGAAAGTCCTTCAATAGCTATTCTGTACCACGAACATTCATGACACCTTGAAATATTTATTTGTTAGCCTTAAAATACTACAAAGGTATTTACATAACAAATGCAGCATAGCATTTATATCCACCCTTGCAACTACCAATTTTAATGGGCTATTCCAGCATTTTTATACTATACCTGTACTTGAACAAAACTCAGTTGTAGCAGGACTTTTCAGCTTTACTCGAAATCAATTATCTTCTTGTGGGCAAAATTTCTATACCTTGATTTAATCCAATAACATCCTACAAATCTAACAATGACTAAATAAATATCTTATGTTAAATATGTAGCTCTTGTACTTGTAAATCTAAAAAAAAGGTGAGGCATACTTACCTGTATATAGGTCTTTTAAAGGACTAGCATAGCCTAAGTTTCATGTATCATAATAGATTGTTTAAAATATTTTTTTTGACATGTGAGACTGGAATTGTTCAAATAGCACACAGAAAACTTTTAAGTTTATTAGACAAAATGACTTAGGTTTCTAAATCATGAGACAATTAGTTCATAACAGAAAAGACAAAGATATACTAAAGATGTTGATTTAACTGACTGATCTGATTGTCTACAAATGTGAAAAGCACGAAGAGAAAAGTAACATTATGTGATAAGGTTAAAATACACATTAAAGCCATTTAGTTATCAAACATGCAGTTCCTAAACCTTAACTAACACCTAGGTGTCTAAGATAAATGTCTGTGTGAAAAAATCTGAACTCCTTCTCCCAGTGTTGCTAAATCTGTCCATGTATTCCTGGCAAGTTATATAAGCAGAAACACCCCATATGTTATCCCTAGACCAATGTGGGATTTTCTTTCTTTTCTTTTCTAAATGCGGTCAAATGGTTATGCTGAGAAAATTCTTGTTCCAGCGATTTTCTGGGTTGCTTTCTCAGTTCAAGGGGCCTTTCCTTTAGAATGAATGAACTAAGAACTCAGAGCACCAACTTTGAAGCCATGCTCCCGCTCCCACCCATTTATGACTCACATGCTTGTACCTTTTTGCTGTTGTGAAAAGAACACGAAAATCACTTGAAACAACAGAGAAAAATAACATTATCTCAGTACTGAAACTCAAGTTGGCAAGTGTAGCAAACAATTGGTAACTTAAGATGACCCATCATTTCCCCAGTTAAATTTCCATGATTCTTGGGGCGCCTGGGTGGCTCGGCTGGTTAAGCGACTGCCTTCGGCTCAGGTCATGATCCTGGAGTCCCGGGGTTCGAGTCCCGCATCGGGCTCCCTGCTCGGCAGGGAGTCTGCTTCTCCCTCTGACCCTCCCCCCTCTCATGTGCTCTCTCTCTCATTCTCTCTGTCTCAAATAAATAAATAAAATCTTAAAAAAAAAAAAAAAATTTCCATGATTCTTTAGAAAATAGTTTAAGTATCTACTTTATGATACTATTTTAAATATTTATGAGATATCAATGAACAAAACAGCACAGATCTGGGGAAATGGTTGTCTAATGAAAATAAGGTTATAGCTTTAAAGATCTTTAAAATATGTAAAATTTAAATATTTTGCTACTTTTTGAGTGTAAGCCTCCAGATAAAGTTTTGAACACATTTTGTCAGTTTCAAATACTGATAGAGCTAAAAGCACATTGTTCCTCAGAAGATACTGGAAATCTAGCATTTGGGAGGCAAGTAATTAAATCTAGAACTCTCCTAAAATTCATGACTTGTGGCCAAGCACCATGAAAGTACTCCTCTTTCGAATTCTATAGTTCGACATGTTAAGTGCTAGAAACACTTTGCAATGATAAAAAAAATACAGGCTAGTAATTAATTAAACTACTGTTTTGGACTTCTATTTATATTAGCTATTTTTAAAGTATTTTTAGTACCAACAACCTATACTGATCACTTACCAACAAAAAACAATTTCTAAAGCTCCTACCTAATGAATTTTTAGCTTATGTGGTTTACTACTAAAAGAACTTGTATGTTCCTAATACAAGGGGAAGACACATGTATTTGTTGCCTTTTCAAACTTTCCTACTAGATATCCTAGCAGAAGAAATTAATATAAAACGAAACTTACCTTTTCAATATTTCCATATAAGCAGAATAGGTTGAACACTCTTGAACAATTCATTTTTAGCTGATGTAATCCACTAACCATTACAACTGAACCAGAGGGATTTCCTCCATGCATGTAAGAGGAAGAAGCCTGTGGCAATGGATATGCAACAAGCTCAGGTGTATCTCGAGAGCCCATTCTGTAACGACTCGGTAAAGGCAATAATGGACCATGGGATCCTATAAAAATGATAAACAAAACAAAACACAACTTTAGCAGATATTCTTCACCACATTAAAAGTAAACTATTAATATTAGCTAGTTTGATGTATGTCCAAGGAAAACTCAAATAAATGTGTTAATATTCAAATAACCTGTGGGGATTAATAAAATCTGTATTTCTGTGTACCAGATCTAAGATACATTGATCTGCACATCCCTGCATATACATCAGGCTTTAAGTTTGTATTTTTAAAAATACGGTTTAACAAAAAAGTATATAAGATCAGGCCACAGATAGCAGGGATGGGGAGAATCAGTGTAAAACTTTGGGTCGCTGTGTATAAATTGTATCTTAATTTTTTTTTTTAAAAAACCTTCTGCCAACACCTTTTGGAGGATAATACAATAAGATATAGAGCGAAATCTTGGAAACTATCTCTATACAGACATAACAAAAAGAACATCTCTAGTTCCACTGAAAAGCTACCTCCTTGAATATATTTTACCATAACGTGCTTTCTGGTATTTTATTCCCCTAATTCTAATTTAGGAAACAAAACTCCTAATTTCATTAATATCTCACCTACTCAAAGGTGTCATTTATTCAGCATCCCGCATTATCTGAAACAACATCAAGAACCCAGAATAATGCCTGAATATCTGAAACCGTTGTCACAAAACACACGCAAATCTATGTCTCATGCTGAGAATCCTTATTAAGAATCAACTTTCTAATTTTAGAGTAGTTCTAAACAACTTTGATTTATCCAGTTTTCCCATCCATAACAGATTGGAAGTAACAAGAAAAATAAAGCTAAAGTGAATGGAACAGACAGGAATGGGGGAGTCTGGAGAAACTGATACTAAAAGCAGGCAGAGGGCACATTCACAAGAGCAAGAAGAGAGAGTCGTAAGAACTGAGAAGCAACTAAGAAACTGACTCATAAACTGGTGGTTGCCGGAGGGTAGACGAGAGGCGGTGAAATAGGTGAAGGGGATCAAGTACCAACTCCCAGTTACTAAAAAATAAGTCTCTGGGATGAAAAGTACTGTGGAGGGAATATGGTCAATAATATTGTAATGACGTTGTATGGTACTACACTTATCATGGTGAGCACTGCACAATGTATAGAATCATCCAATCGCTATGCTGTATACCTGAAACTAATATAACATTGTATGTCAGCTATACTTCAATTTAAAAAAAAGCAGCAGCAACTAAAATGGAGGCATAGCTCAGAAATATAAACCCATACATGTTAGGTGCTCCTGAGTTAGTGATTACAGACGTATACTCTTATAACATGCAAAGGTCCTCCTGATGTGCAAGAAACCAATCCAAAAACCCAAGTCTTTTCCTCATTTCTCAAGAAGTAAAGAATATGTAATGCTACTGACTCTCATTTTTATTTAAGGGATACTTGTCATCTACTAAGTAAGGTACTAAGAACTACATTTTGGTATTCATAGCATGCTATCAGAGCTCATGTGGACTCCAACTCAGTATTTAGTATTCTAAATATAGCTGCCATTCATAACAACACAGCAATACTACCACTGAGCACACACACAGTGTGAATTCCTACAATTTCATGGAGGAAGAAACACTTCATCAATGCATCGTCAGTGTTGCCTTAAATTGGAATGGTTTTCAACTGCCCTTCTCGCTGATAATTAGTTTATCAAAACAAACAATATAGCTCATGGTGAGTTACTTGTTAGTAACAACACATGTTTTGGCCTCCAATTTAAACTTTATATATACGCTGGGGTCAAATATCAATCATTCTTATCCCTATTGCAAAAGTACATATCCCTACTATACCGTCCCTCCACTACCACCATTTGCTTGTACAGTAATGACACTTCACTATTACCACTAAATTTTCTTTTTCATAGAAAGTAGAAAGATGTGTGGTGCATGGGCAGTGAAAACTTCCACTCTACTGAAGTTGGCCAAAAATGTTGAGATCCACTGCCATAGGTAACAACTGAATTCAGTGCAAGAGAATATAACTGATCAGGATTAAATTACGTTATCTACACTATTTAAATTGTTGCCTATATTGTTTAAGAAAATAGAAAATCTTTTTAAAGGTTTCTATACATAAAAAAGTTCATACAAAATGTTTTGATGCATAAAAAGCTAGTACTTCAGGTATTAAAAAAATTCACTTATGTGGGAAAATGCTACATAAATGGCATTATTATCATTTGGAAGGCATTTCTCATCCTTGTACTTTAAAATCTTTGGTCCAGGAGCCATATCCAAAGATGCTTGCAATTAATATACAAACTTTTCTTAGACCCACAGAAAATAAATCTGTATAAAAGTGGTAAAAATAATATTTTTCAAGTATAAGGACATCTACCACCTCCCCTCATCGGACAGGGCTTCCCAAAGTAAAAGATTTAAAGAATTCTGAAAGCACAGATTTATACTGCTGTAATAAACCAATGAATAAATTTAATTAAATAATTAAGGCTTTTCTATTCCCTCATTCTCATATACCATCATAAAGGAAAAGCCACCCATGATACGACACCAAAATGCAAAAACACCTGTTTTGCTGAATTGCTGATCTGAAGGGATACAGCTACGCTTTACAGTTTTTAAAAAGGCTCAATATATCACTAGCACCTACTCCCCATCTTCTTCGCTTTCCCCCTGATTTCCTCACCTTACTTCTCTTCTCCACCTCTTTTTATTTATCTCTCTCTCCTCCTATACTCCCCTAGGAAAGCAGAACAAGTTATCCTCAGAGAGTTAACTGTTTCAATAGACATAGCTCAGAATGGATGCCCCTACACAACCCCACCACAACCATTCCTCCTCAGCAGGACCCTATTTAACTGCCAATGCAAAGAATTTTGCACCTCTCTTTAAGTAAGCTTACATTAAAATGTACACACACACAAACATGCAAAATCAATTAGAGTATGAAACTGACAAAGAATTTCACAATAGGCTTTTTAAAAATACAAAGTTCTTCTCGGCATGCATATATTTTTATTTATACAATTTTTCAGTAAGATATATTTTATAAAGAAAGGCAAACCTGAAAACCCATACTGAGAAAATAGTCTGTGTCAACACTACCACAGTAAGGTTGTTTGTCCTTCATTTATTCTTTCACAGATTTTTCTAGACCCCTTTGGCAAAATATTTAAACAGTTTTTAGCCTTCCGCTGACTGCCATGACACATATACTCCACAACTACACTACAAACTTGTGGTTAGCAACTCTTTGTAACCTTCCATTATGGAAAGCACAGGAGGCTCTTAATAAGTGTTTCTTTACTGCAGGAGAACTATCCATATGACCAGATTTAATATTTATGCTGTTAAAGAAACAGCTAAGAAAAATGATCAAGGAACTCACTAAAACAACAGTAGGAAGATTTTCATTCTATACCACACTTACTGTTTTGACAAAAAAAAGAGATTGTTTCAATCACTTCTGCCATATAGACTACCATAGCAACCTGAACAAATAGACACACACACACACACACACACACAGAGGTACTAAATCCCAGAGTTCAAAAAACGACACTAAGGAATAAGCTAAAACTCACGGCTAAAGAGAGTCTTCAAACAGGTAGGCAATTTGAAAAGAGGCAACACAGGGAGATTTTCGAAGATAAATCCCGAGAGTACAATATAGCAATTTCTATCTTCTACCACTTCAAATAGCATTGTACTTCAGCTTTAAACCACAGAATAGGTGGGGCCAATAACTACTACTAAAAACTAAAAAAGATTAAAAAACACAGAACTTATAACCAGTTAAAAGTCTTATCAATAGCAATTCTCAACATCTACCCCTACAAGGACAATAGTCTGATACCTAACTTTTTCCTGGGGAAGAATATTCTAGGTTTCATGATCTTAATCTTACCAAGACAGCAAACATTAAAACTGAGAAGTTTTAAAAGAGGAATTAAATACAAACAAATTTTGCCAAAGCCAAAATACCAACTGTAGAACTAAAAAATTAGGCTCTAACCAGAAACATGTTTCTTTTTGACAAATGCCCCATTCTTTTTGCCTTTATTACTCAAAGTTCCTCTTTGTTCATAATTGCTAGAATGGAAGAAAATATACTTACTAACCAATAGTATTTCCCTTTGGTCCTCTAATAGACCAGAGCCCATTACTAATCAAAACCAAACCAAACCAAACCAAAATGGTAAAAAAGCTTTCAATCCCCAACCAATAGCTCTCATTCATCTCAAGGATTATATGATATATCAATATCCTAAGAAAACAAAGGATTTTGGACAACTCCTTGGGAGTACATTATAAGGGACTGATCCCCTATAAGCCAAGTCAGGTGAGCAGGAAAAATAGAGACAAGAAATGTGCCATTCTTCATCAGAAATGCAAAAATTCTAATAGTTCATCTATACTACCTTCCTTCTGCCTTGACAAACTTACCATAGCCATCATGTCTAAACGAAGAAGGGTGTTCTCCCAAAATGGCTTGTCTCTGGCGACCCTTTCCTCTATCTGACACAAAAGTAGAAACATGGTTTTAACAATTTTGACCCAAGTACTTAACAGAGTACTCACATGGGAAACACCCATTCAAAACATCCATTACAATTCATAAAAGAAATATGATTCCTGGTTAACTTTAAACATCCATTCATATCCAATTTAAATACAAACACCAAGAGTTTAAGGAAGTAATTCTATCTAACAAATTCCACTTAACTTGAAATATCTTTTTGGCAAATGCCAAATACAATCACACTTTCAAATTTAAGGAAAGAATGGATACTTTTCAGAAAGTGAACATACACAATGCTAGAGTTTGACACTGTACAGAAGTTTTTACCAATACATGTCTTTAAAACAAGCTTTAAGTGCAGTACTTTTGAAAGACAGTACCTGAATCATACTATTAGCTTCAACAGCAACACATTTTCAAAGTGGGCTTCTTTCAAGAAGTTCAGCATAAGCCAACAACAACCTGTATTACATGGTTTCACAATCAGTAAACACAGAGTATTTTGTATGTATATACACATATTTACAAACACCTACTGACTTGAGAGCTGGAAATTTGCACATCACTGGCCCATATTATATCATGGATTGGTCATTGTCTATAGACCTTAACACCAGGCAGGACTATGAGCACCCCCCCAAAGTTTAAATATGCCAAGATAAAGCTAACCAAGGGGGCTACATTATTGGATGAGAGTACTACAATACTCCTAAAAAATAATTTTTATTCTAGCTACGTTTTCAGGAAAGGCATGCCAATTTTCCTAAATTTAATTTGAGACATCAAAAAAAAAATTACTTGTAAGTTTCTAAAATAGCACTTCCTATTTTGGTTGGTAAATTTTAGAAATTACTGTACAATACTTTTAGAAAGTTTGCTGATCAAATTATAGTACCAAATAAGATTTTTTTTTTTAATGTAGCTTATGAGTCTGGTCATTCTAATCTTTGAAAATTCATAGAAAGGCTTTCTATAAATCCTTAGTCACCTAAACAAATGAGGTTTATGGGAGATGAGAAATAATTTTCACTTCAGCCTAGAGAAGTATCATTTTAAGTACCTATTCCAAGTTATCATAGCATTATAAAAGGGACCTAAGAGGTCATCTTATTCAACTTTTATTCAGTGTATAAATTCTCTTTACACCATCTCTATCAATTGGAACTATCTAGCCCTCTGCTTACCCAACACCAATAACAAGGTACTCACTACTTTCCCTTACATTTTCAGTTGGTCCTAAATAATGAGATAATTTTTATATTGTATAGAAATTGGTTCTTTACCCATATTCTATCCCATTTGGGCCTCACAGACTTCGTCTTTCTCCAAAAATACTCTCAAATGCTTCCAATTTATCAAGATCCTCCCTCCATTTCCCCAAAGTCATTTCTTCTCCAGTCATTCACAGTTCCTTCTTTCCATTACATGGGTTCCAGCATCATAATTTAAGTCCCACTCCTCCTGAATTAATCCAGTCTGCTAATCCCTTCTGTTAATATTCTTCTACTTAAGCATGCCACCAAACACTACATGCAATTCCTTATCTGATCTAAGGAATCTTAACCAAAACCACCATAATGTCTTCATGGCTCAGTTTTATTGATACAGTTAAGAGTGTGCTATATAAAGGAAAGCGCACTAGACTCAGAAGATTCCAATTTAACCACTAATTCACTGTATAATCACAGAAACTCACAATCTTCATTCATAAAATGAAGGAGTTAGAGTGGATGGTCTCCCAAGGTATCTTTCAGCCAAACATTCTCATTATTAATAATTCTCTTCATTCGAAGCATTCACTACCTAATAAAAGGTCACATAAAACAGAAGTGTGCCGAAGAGTCAAATACTGATCACATCAGTCTACAAATAGTGGTTTGTGACTTTTCATGAATTCATCTGAAATCTGATGGAAACTGTACACCTTCTCCCCAAAAAGATGCACACATACACAAGTTTTTGTTTAACATTTCTGGAATGATTCTCTGGAGTCCAGGTTAAGAACTTTTTGCACTAAAATGTAATTTGGGCTGAAAAGGGACTTTAAAAAATGAGGTTATATTTATTACAGAGTTCTTTTTGGTAGAAAAAGTTACAATTCAGTATCAACTTGAGTGGAAGATGAAGTCACTACAAAAACAAGAACAGAAACTGCTAGTCTTGCCAGACAAGTATCAGGAATTAGAAAGCAAGAATGTTTTTCCCTTGAAAACCAACTAAACTTCTGCTTTACTACTTCTTTATATTTCACTATTTAAATATCTACCTCACACGTTTCTAACCTTTTCTGATTGTAATTCTTTGTATGAAAAACTAATCTAAGCTGGCTCTGTGGAAACTTTAGACCTAAAAGAACAGATGTAAACACTATTAAAATAAGAAGCACATCTACAAATGTTTTAAGAGACATTAAGAGAGAAAAAAAAAAAGAGAGAGACATTAAGAGAAATGTAACCAAAACTCACTGTTTCAAATGAGTTAAAAAAAAAAAAAGTATTCAATAACAGACTGTAATTTGACAGAAGTGAGAGATTTCTCATCAACCACTTGTTCTGTTGTTTGAGTACTAAGGCTTTGTTTTCCAATACTGTATTCAACTGTACCAAGCCTATGCCAAACAGATTTGTAAATAGGGAAAAATGTGGGGTCCAGCCAAAGCTGCATCACAATACAAACCTCTGCAACCCCATGCATAAGGCAAGATGATTTCCTAAGAATTGAGAATTAAAGGGGCCAATCAGCCAAAGTTCTAAATACTGGAACATGCAAAGGATCATCACATTGTCCTTCATTTTCTCTTTTGGCAAGAGTACATGCACTACTGAGTCCCTACTGCCCAAGATATTTTGGATGCCATAAAAATTTTTCCTACTTTATGGACTTTTACAGATATGCTCATCTTGGTGAGTTTTTTCAACATGTGGTTCAAACACTGATATTGTAGTTGAGGTGTAGCCAATACTGCAGCCCCCTTGTTTTTACAAGATCCACATTTTAATTTGTATATTCCAGAATTGCCACACAGTTAGTTGAACAATTTTATCAGTCAAATCTATGCTCATGAAATCTAGCATTTATAAGTTATAGGTGAAAATGCATCTCAAATGAAATGCTCTTATTTTAAGATTTATCAAGTTTAAATATAGTCTACCTTGAACAGACATGTTACTTTCACCTACATTTGAAATGTCGAAATTTCTAGTTACACAAATTAACATGAGTGATAACCTTAAATCGTTACAAAAAGTAACAACTTATAAACAGCCACTTTACAAAAAATCAAACCACACAGAAACCATCTTTTACATATAATGCAACTTTTCATCATTACGTTAATCTGTTCGATGTCCACAGTTAAGGGAAAAAACCCCAAGAGAGTAAATTTAAGTGCAGCAAATGTGCACCTTTCTAATCCTCTTATCTTTAATATCTGTGTGGATTGGTTGAGCATTAGCAGTTCTCAAGACCTATAGATAAATTGGCCCTGGTTATTTGCCAGTTAACAATTTAAATCTAAGCTGAAAACAGTTACATTAATGGGCATTAAGATTTACAACATTGTAAATAAAGTCTAGTACCCGTTAGTGAAAAGTCTTAAATTCTACAACTGAAACCTTAAGGGAAATCAGACCAATATTAACACATACAACTTGAATAAATGGGCACAGTCTATCATGGTGTTCATCCCATGCAAGTCTGAAGTACTGTTAAGTGTCCTCCTTTAAAAACTTGGGGTGATGGTGCATGCAGTATGCAGTCAAGGTGAATTGCAAGTCTGAGTTTTTCAGAGGGCTTTTTGCTGATGCCGATGTTGTGCATGATGAAGTGTAGAGTCAGCCTGCTGGAGTCCTCTATCCTTCTTAATGCCTCGTCCAGCTTGGGGGAAAAGTCCTTTCCATAGAGAAGCAGTGTGCAAGTTTGCAGTTTGTAAGGAATATTCTGAATCAGTTTCCTCTCCTCCAAAGAGAGAGAGCTGCTTGGAGAAATGCAAGTCCTTGAACTGCGGGCGTGCCTGTATGTGTGGGCTCCTTGTTGAACTAAATATAAATAACTCAGTACATACCAGTAGGGGGCACTAATTTCAAGGTTATTTTCCAGCATTACATGGCCTTTTGCAACAAAAGCATTCACCAACAAGGTTTTCTTTTGAATGAACTAGCTCACCTCCGGAAAAAGGAATCTAACTGTATGTAAAAATTTGTCAGCAGATTTAAGTACATTCTAAAATGCATAAAATACTTACCTCGTCTTCCCAAATACGGTTTAGTGTAGTCCCAACTGTCATTGTCATTCCTAATAACATTTAGACGAGTTGGCTGTTAAGATTAAAAAGAAAGTAAGCTCAAATTATATATCCAAAGCATAAATATTTCTTTGGCAAAGTGTTGAAAAAATATTTACCCTTGCATATTCGATTTTTAGTGTGCAACATCCAGCATATATATCTGCTCCATTGAGTGCTGCTTTAGCTTTCTGGGCACAAAGGACTGATTCAAACATAAGCTCTATTAAGGAAATTTGGTTTAAGGTGTCTAATATTTAATCATTATTCACTGCCTAAGAAAAGGACTGAAAATAAACATAATTCTCCCTTCTAGAAATGTTTTACCAATAAAATTTCTAGATGAATTTTAGGCAAATTCATTTTTAAGATCCAGGGTACCAAAGAAAACATAATAAACCAAACTATCTACATTAATCCTTCTAAATAATCAAAAGTACTTTATAAATTGAAAAGAAGAGGGGAAATGGAGCATGGTCCCATTCCCTGGTAAACGACAGTCTGCTATCTTGAAACAAGAAATATTTTACTCTTAAAGGAGGAAAAATGTCACAAAAAACCAAAACTATATAAAACAAATATTTGATTTTTATATATTTCTGAGAAGGCAGAGTTTTATAATCATTTAACTATCTTCATTTTATTGGTTTTAAAAAATTACTTGGGTCTACAGTTGTTTAAAAAAATCAAACCACCAAAGTGGTTAAAAAAAAAAAAAAAAGGGACAAAAACACCTTGCTTGAAGTCAGCACTATTAAGAGTTTGCTGTATAGCCCCCACCTTTTTTATGCATACACATGTACACACAAGGTTGGGGGATAGTTATATCTTTACATGGGATTATACAATATATACTATTTTGCAACTTGCTCTTTTTACTCAACAATTAAATTTAACAAAAAAGTTTTTACATAAACCATGACCATTTGAAAAATTCAACCAAAAAAGGGAAGAAGAGTTTTGTATTACTGACTCTATAAAGTTTTAGTACTTCCAAACTACCTATTTTAAGGACAGAGTCAGAATAGTCCATTTGGGATACATTTTAAAAAGGTACAAATGAGCACTGGGTGTTATATGCAACTAATGAATCGCTGAACACTACATCAAAAACTAATGATGTACTATATGTTGGCTAACTGAACATAGTAAGAAAATTTTTAAAAAATAAAATAAAATAAAAAGGTATAAATGTACATATTATCAAATAATGTTATTTTTTCCCCATTAAAAAGACAAAGCATACTGTGAGATGAAGTACGGGAATGTTCTTAGGTAGTAGCAAGTTATTCTTATCTGTGGGTACTGCAGTTTCATTTTTTAAATCTAAAACAAGTAGATCTTTGGGGAAGAACTGAGAATAAATACCACTTGTCAGGATATGAGTAAGCAGGAAAAAATAAGACCATATTACACAGAAATCTTATACATCAATAAAAAAAATTTATAAGTAAAGGATATTCAACCATTGCCTGTATCCCATTTCTCTTGAATATAACAATACGTTGTACTTTTCCAACAGGGTTGCATACAGTGTATAAAACATCCTATGAAGGAAAGAAAACAAGATTTCTTCACATTTTATATTTGGAAAAACAAGAAAATTACACCCCGCTTTTTTCAACTTAAAAAAAAAAAACAAAACCTCAAGACATCATTTCTATTCATTACTAATTAAACTTTTACTAATTAAACTTTTAAAAACTGTTACACTTCTAAAGTTATTTCCTCACCCATACAGTATATCCAACATTAGAGAAGTTAAAATGAAACATTTCAAAAGGACTGCTACCTATTTTATCTCCTAAATAAATCCTTGATTCTTATTTTAAAAGGTACCTAAAATAATGTCTGACAATACACAATAAGTAAACCGAAACTATAATCAATTAATTTGTTTTGTTTTCCAAATGTGACTCCAGATTGTTTTATAATCCCTTGAATTATAGTAATAAATGTTTATTAAGAAGTAGTAACAGATCAACTTGGTATTCATTTTTCAAGGGACAATGACTATATAGAGAAAAGATTCTGGGAAGATCATTTATACAATGTTAGATGTCAGCAAACAAGATCTCTGAATTAAATAAGAGAGAACTTAAATACCTACTTAAGAACAATTCTTCAACTATCAAGAAATTTCTTGAGCACCTACAATTAACACAGTGGCACCATTAGGTTCTAGGGATACAACCATAAACAAATCAGAATACTTGTACTAGATTAGGTACATTCTTTCTCCCCAAACATCAAATACTGTAATTAATACTAATTAATACTGCTTATTAATAAGTCTAGAAGTATTACAGAGGTAAATATCTAATTTAAATAGTATCTTATGCTTTCTTTTATGTCCCAATATCATATATCCTTACTTGAAATCATACTAATTGAAGCTTCCCTTACTGTGATATACTATTCATCACAAAAATAAAGTGTCCTTGTCACTGGCTTATTATGAAACAGCATCTCATTATGAAGTAGAAAACTTAACTGGTTCAGGACATGAATCCTTTGTAAAAATTCTGCTAATATCACTTTTTTAAAGGGCGAAACAGGAAATTTTAAGTAAATCAGACAGGTTTTTAATAAGTTATCTCAAAACCACTTATAATATATACATCTTTGGGATTCTGTCCTTACCTAGTAGATGCTCTTAACACGTGCTGGCATGCAAGTGAGAGAAATTTCTTGGATTATTTCTAACAAGTCTGTCTAATTCCTTATCAGAAACAGTTAATATTGATGCTAAATAATACAAATTTTTAAAAGTGCTTATTTGTGACAACTGCACTTCTGACCTTTTTAGCTTCAGTGCTCACCATTTCTTTGTTCATTAAACATGATAGTCAAAATTAAGATTCATGTTAAAAATTCTTTTAAAAAACACTGTTTTTAAATATCTAGATGGCAGTGAAGAAAACTACAGGTTAGTCACTCTAGAGGCAATTTTCAAAATCACTTTTAATTTAGTTTATTATACTAAAATGCATACCACTGTAATTGGATAGAGAGGATTCTGAATTGATAGCAGAAGAACTTTGTTGCCTCCTGATGGATCATCAGTATTTCCTGGTCGAGTGATCCTTTTGCTTGTAGAATAGTTGAAAAAAGCCTGTTGACCAGCAATGTACACAGGTTCATCCGCAGCAAACGTCACACATTCTTTGGCACTATCTATGTTTTCAAATTCCACTAGAGCCTGCCGTTTAAACGGCATCATCATAACATAGCTGAAAGGGAGATTGGAAAGAATACCCAAATATAATAAATTCAGTTAACATTATTTATTCTCAATCAAGGAAAAGCAGACTTTAATAAAAATGTGTCAAATCACACAGATTAGTATCCTTCACTACATTTATCCAGTGTTAGTCAATTCTTAAATCATCCAAATAAATTGTGGTACACCAGATAGATGATGCATATTTGAAAGCTTATCTTCCTGTGACCGAAAGGTTTTCCACTTTTTGCCCTCCTCAAGCATAAGTCTCTGTTACCAGTTACTAATGACACCGCCCCATTTATTCTTCAGGCTGCCACTCCCAAGCAGTATTAGAAAATATCTAGATATAGAAACCAATGGAAATAAAACTCAAGAGAAGATTAGCAGATAGGACCCCTAAACAACAGAAACTACTACCTCTATTAAATTTTCCAAATAAATAAGTGCCCACGCTAATAACTAAGAACTGACTATATACTTTCATTTATCTTACTAAAAACTAGAGAATCAAAAGATACATAGAAGCAACTCCAAACCAACCAAATTTCATACAAATAATCTCCTCCAAAATATTTTTAAATATTAAAGAATCTACGAAAAGATATTCACTAGATTATAGTAATCATGGTTGCCTATGAGCAAGAGGGTGAAGTTATTCACATCTCACTGGAGGAACATATTTTAGTATATGAAATGAAAAATAAAGCAATGAAGGGAGGAAGGGAAGAAAGAAGTCAAAGCACATGGATCATACCAGGGGAAACAACATGTCCTCTGTTCACAAGAACAAGCACCTTAAAAATGTTTTAAAAAAACAATTATCATGGTTTTATAACAGTAGAAGGCTGCAGAAAAAAACATCAGATCAGGTACTCAGTGAAAGCACTGTTTCTCAATAAGCATCCAGACCTACTGCTACCCTTTAGAAAGTGGCAAATGGCTTATTAATAAGTAACAGACCACTTTGTAACCTGGCAAGTTACATAATTTCTTATGAATTTCAGCTTCCTCATTTATAAAACTTGAAAGAGTTTCAACTTGACAATCCTGTTGTCAAGATTATGTTACTACATACAAACTGCTTGCCTTGCCTCATTCATCTTCATATCCTCAGAATCTAGAAACAGAGCTGATGCATAACAGGCATTCAATCAATATTTGTTGGTCTATGAGGCTTGTTAGCTCTCCCCACCCACATCGTTCAAAATTAAAGAATACAGAAACAAAAGACCTTGAATTAAAGATTTACCAATTATGAATGCAAAATATAAATCCCAGGAGAGAAAAACATTCCTTTTAGAAATTTCTTGCTAAAGTTCTGAAGTCTTGCATACAAAAATTAGAAAACCCTGGGATCAGGACTACGCTAAAGAAATGAAAGAAGAATAAACATTCCCCTCTCACAAAAATATAAGTTGGTTGAATAGCTAAATGGTATTACCAAGTAAATACGTTAATAATGCCCTCTGATTCTTTGGCACACAGAAAATTATAAAGGTTCAAAAATAAATTCTTTATTTGCCTATTATAGACATGGTCATAGTAAAACTGCCTTCTATAACTACAGTAAGTGAGCTAGAAGCACAGACTTAAAAGTTAAGAAGTGCCATTACATGAAGATAAAGAAGGGGAAACTAGAATGTCACAAACATTTTAGAATGCACCTAAACTGTCTGGCACATAATTTACAAGAAATCTTTAAAAGCACTAGTATTGAGGAAGACGGGAAGACCAAAGAAAAGAAAAAAATTAACAAAAGGGCTAAGGGACATGGTAAGGTCACAGTGCTTTCAACTTGTAACTCGAAACACATTTACTAATTTTTAAATGAAAACAGGAGGCGGCAAAAGATTTATTATACAAATTAGGCCCCAAAAGTTTTGTTTTAAAATTTTAAACCAATACAGCTAATTATACGTCGCATCCTCTCCTTTAATGGAAGGGGAAAAGGGAGGAAGAGAGACTCAGTATGAATTTTTAAACATTCTTTTGATCCTAATACATGAATACATTACAGAATAAAGACAAAAAATATATAGAATTTTATTATACTGACACAACCATTCTCAACATTGTATTCTATCCTACGCATTTAGTTTTTAGGTATAAACTTACTGTATGTTGAACTTAGCGACACATCTTTTTAATATGAGCAGTTTCTATATAATCTTTATAATCCCACACACACCACTAAAGAAATAAACAGAGAAAGGTTCTATACATGCAATATTTTGAAGCAAAACTCCTCTTTGGAGGCTATTCAAGGTTCTTTCAGCTTCAACAGTAGCCACCTCTTATTCAAGAGCATTTCATACAATTAAAACTCCTATTCCACATATTTATGCCAATTAAACTTTTAATTATACACTAATTTGTTCCAATTATTTCATGACTTTTTTTTTTTAAGATTTTATTTACTTGACAGAGAGAGACACAGTGAGAGAGGGAACGGAACACAAGCAGGGGGAGTGGGAGAGGGAGAAGCAGGCTTCCTGCTGAGTGGGGAGCCCGATGTGGGGGCTCGATCCCAGGATCCTGGGATCATGACCTGAGCTGAAGGCAGACGCTGAATGACTGAGCCACCCAGGAGCCCCTATTTCATGACTTTTTCATCCACAAAACTACCAATCCTGGGGGTAGAATGATGTACTATGCAAATTATGAATTACATTCATATATAAAACACTCTACCATATATCTACCTGTATATCAAAAAGTATACAGGCTAAAAATGTACAGCCACTCAAAAGTGATTCAAATAACTCACCAACTTCAACAAATAGTCCTATTTCTTTACTGCCCCACATCTGGGTCATGGTCATAATTAACATCAAAATATCAACACAGTTATTATTTCTCTAAAGTTTCCACCAGTATTTGCTCATCAACTTGTTTTCTAATATTGCTTCAGTATTTCTTCACTTTAAGGAAATAACTTTAAAAGCCCAATATAAAAAAACAGAAGAAAAAATAAGCCAGAAATAACCATCTCTTTCTAACTCCATGGGATAATGCAACCCATAGAGTTAGTCTAGTGCCAACATGTCAAGTCTAAATAAGGTCTAAGGGTCTGCTTCAATATATAAAGCTCCAGACAAACTTCATTTCCAATATCCACTTGAAATGACAAGAAGTGATACAGTCATCTTAATGACACTTTAAGAAATGGACTTTCTCCTGCCCGTGTAGATTGCCAATAACAATATGTAACTGTGGTTTCTGAGGTACATAAGCTGAGGATAACAGGTGTCCCAAGTCATCCACCTCTCAATAAGGTCATCAAGGAAAATAAAATAAAATTAAAAAAAGAAAAAAGATGCCATGATGGAAGGTGTTACCTAACACTACTACTCCTTTGAAGCAACGATTCCTGCCAGACATCTCTGATTACTCCCTCACCATCTAGTTATGCATCCTTTCAAAACTCAGAACCCCACATAAATTTTTGTAAGATTGAAACAATCAATCTCAGCAAATATACTGAAATTTCTCTGCTGTTTCTATATTTTGAGTTAGTCTGTGTCTCTGATGCCTATAACCAAAACCCCAAACGTATTCACCAAGGAAAAAATAATAAAATCAACTCCAGGCTACCCATACTAAGAAGAGAACAACAGCCGGGCATACTCCAAAAATAATTTAGAAAGAATTTTTGAGTGTCTATTTTTGGCAGCAGATTCACTTTTCTGATTATGTTTTCACTTAAGTCAATATCCTTAAGCATACACCAGCTGTGGGAAGAGAAAGGAGGAGCCTGAGTGAATACTAAACACAAAAATAAAACAAACTAGGATAAAACACTGACTGCTCATCGTCTGCATAAGAACTCAGCAACACACACCTAAGCAAATAATGCCTATCCTTAATCTACCCACTGTTATTTGCCTATTAATTCTTAAATATTCCAAAATAAACAACAAAAAATCAGTTTTTAAGTACCACTACTTAAAACTCTGAAGACGAAGGGTGTTATCAACTCATTCAAACATTAAAACAGTGCTTAACAAGGAATCATGGACTCATTTGAAAATCAGATGAAAGATGACATAATCTATTTTACATAAAACCTGGCTGAGGAGTGTGAGGTGATCATGGATCCAAAAAATACATCCATGCATCATCCCAGAAGGTTAAAAATAAGAGGCTTAAAAGAAATACAGAGGTTCTAAAGAAATAGTCACAGGCAAGCAATATATACTATGGTTAAACATCAAGGCTTTTACCATACTGTTCTCAATCTGCATGAAGTCCCTATGAGCCTTACCATATTGTCCCAAATTTCTCCAGAGCCTCCACAAGGTCTGCTTCCACCACAGATTCACAGAGTCCTCGAACATGGACAACAGGTGAAACAGAAACTTTATGATGACTTCCACCTGCCTCCTAGCAAAAGAAAATAATTTCTAGTTAAAAACTTTAGAAGTCTAAATTGCATCTTTAGTAAATTCAATTCTGCATTAAAAAGCAAACATTAAAAAAAAAAAAAAATCCAAACCAAATTGCATTCACAAGTTAGCAAAAGGACCTGAGAATAAAATCATCAATTAAATGTTTGGCATGAACATTTTGATTTCTCAAAAGGGAGTATTCTCTCTTAAAAAGAAGTACAACATTAAGTTAATAACTTATTTCAACTTCAATAAAATCTCAGAAACAAATTCAGCAGATACAGAGTATGCTATGACTGGAATTATATTTTATATTCATAATTTCATAGTTTCACCTCCATAAAATAAAAATCTCAAGTAGTCCAAATGAACAAAAAGTCCCAATTTAAAATGTTTAATATAAAGATTGTAAACTTTATTTATATCCTCCTTTGCCCTTGTTTAATTGGTTATCTAGTCCCACTATAATTTGAAGCTTTTTTTTTTTTTTTTTAAGATTTTATTTGTTTATTTGAGAGACAGACAGATAGTGAGAGAGAGCAGAGCAGGGAGGAGAGGGAGAAGCAGTTCCCTGCGAGGAGGGAGCCCGACATGGGAAAGCACTACACTTGACAGCTTAAATTTATACAAGGTACCATCTCTATTGATGAACAAGTAACACTCAAAAATGCAAGCCTTCCAGGGCTTTTACGGAGTACTGTGTATCTCTGAGTACTCCTAGAAGGCAGTTTTAATATAAGTATATGGACTACATATGAGAATTACTTTGAAAATGAAAATAGGTCTCTCATTTACTTATTCAACTTCTATTAAGACAAAAATCTGTATTTACAACTAGCTACTGGGCATCTCTCTTATTTCACTTCAGAAATGACTTCCACATACGATCCATATACACACACCAAAAAAATCTATTAAATGAAAGGTTTTTTCCTCCTACAGACAGACAAAAAGCACCAATATTTTACCTTTAAAACTTAATCATTTTAAGAAAGTTAAATCTCTTTATGACTATTTTAAAAGACTCACCAATTTCTCTTTACTATAAAGACTATTAGAAAAATATAACAGTCCTGTGCCCTGCCAATAAAAAAATTACATCATGGCTTAAAGAAAAGAGCTGGAAAAAAAAAAAAAAGAAAAGAAAAGAGCTGATTTAAATATGTAAAGCAACCATGGGACGACTATTCTCTTACACTACTGTCAAATTCAACAAATAAATTCAGTCCTCTGCAAATACTAATTCAATAGGTGGAATTTCATTTGAATTGCTTATGCTGAGTCTTTTCTATGGTCAAGCAGATATTCATTACATGCCACTAAGTTTGAAATGAATCATTCTGATTGTACACTATGTAACCAAACACTCTATTAACAACCTTAACAAATGAGACTCTACCTAAGTGAAACTCAACAACCAAATGTGCATTATCATTAAGCTACTAAATATAACTGGACAACAATGCAGGAAAAGAGCTCTAAATCACACCTGAAAACTTAATTCCGAACACATATTTAAACAAGTTTTACTCTAAAAACAATGAGACAACAATAAACTTCAAGAAATAAGTCATCTCAGTTGATCCTTAGAAATCAGCTGGTGAAGGTAAATGTGCAGAAGAAAACTACATTGGCCAAGACTCTTCAAAAAGTTAGTATAAAAAAAGTGGAAGATTTTAGATTAAGACTAAAGAGAGACAACAACCAAAGGCATTACTTGAGTCTTTATTTTATAATAGATAAAAACTGCTATAAAAGACATCTTAGGGACAACTGGAGAAATTTAAATACAGACAGGATATTATATTATGTAACAGAACTATTTATTGTCTTAGGTACCATTATGATAATGGTAATGTTTATGTGAAAAGAATATCCTTATTCTTAGGAAAGCTGGGATATTTAGGGATGGATTGTTACAGTGTGTACAAGTTACTTTCACAGTTTGGGGGGAAAAAATGTATATAAATATAGATATACACATATGGAGATAAAATCCCAAATGGCAAAATGTTAAAAACTGCTGAATCTAGGTGAAGGGCATATGTAATTGAATATTTCACATAATAAAAAGTTGGGAAATTATTTTACTATATAATATTTAAGGCCTACAATAAGGTATGAAGAACAGTATAAACAGTCATTAACTCACCACCCAGTTTAATAAATAAAACACTACCAATCAGCTGAATATATCTCCTACCTCCCTTCCCATCGTGGATAACCACTATCTTGAATACAACGCTAAAAAATATGACTATTTTTCAAATTGGTCTTCTCACAAAGAAATGGATTATAGGACCAATTTTTTAAAATCCCTCAAAAATATCTGATATTAATATATTATTATTTAATTTTATTTCCTAAATGGAACAGTTCAAGACTTAAGTCATTCTTCAGAAGCTAGAAGCTATTAAATGCAAGCAACATGGTACTTAGGGGAAGATACAATTATCTCAACTTCAAGGCAGAGAACATATCCTATTCCCCTTGTATTTTCCTAATTCCCACTCGGTGAATATGCCATTCATGAGTTTATCTACCTTGATATTTCTCTAATCTTTATATTATGTCCCCTTTTCCTGAACTTAAAAATTTTTTATCCCTTCTAAGTAAAAAAAGAAAAAAATCCTAGGGTTGTTTCCAAATATAAATCTAATATATTAGTGATATCTTTTCAAACAATATTTTTACCACCCCTTTTGCCCCCAATATTAAAAGTTTTGGGGTTTTTTTTGTTTGTTTGTTTGTAGAGAGAAAGAGTGAGTGTGCACAAGGAGGGGAAGGGAGGTAGAGGAAAAGGGAGAGAGCATCTTAATTTAAGCATGCTCCATGCTCAGGGCAGAGCCCAACGTTGGGGTTCAATCGTGACCTGAGGCAAAATCAAGAGTCAGATACTTAACCAACTGAGCCGCCCTGGCGCCCCCTAAAATTTTTCTCAAATCAGTATTTTCTTATCTCTACCTATGCTACATACTGGTGGTAAGAAATCTGAAATCATCTGTACTTCTTTTACTTACCCTAAAATTACCTCTTTAAAGCATCATCCAATTCCTAAATTGGTGACTAAATCAGTATTATTTACCCCATCCATGTATTAACACTTTGATCATGTCTTCGCCAGTTCAAAAAGTTTTTTTTAATCTTTTCTCATACAGAAGCCCAAAGTCCTTCCATTTCAAATATTTAGTTATCTAGGCTCCCTCCTGATCTATTTATACTGATTACTTATCAGACTAAAAACAATATTCCAAGTGAGCACTTAGCAAATGAAGGCATGCCTTCACTTTACATATACTTTTTTTCTTTTTTAATTACTCTATCCCTTCTTTAGGCAAACTTTGTCAACTATAATGGAGGCATTATTTGGTCCCCTTTGCAGGCTATAGACCAGTCTAGTCATAATCATTCCAAACTCCCAGCCCCTTAAAGGCTATCTCAAGGACCAACTCTAATAATACCAACTTTAAGTGCTAATTTTGACTATTGCTGATTGAAGACCACACTCTTCTGAAGAGAAGGGAAGCTCAAGAGAGTATAAATGAAGATTCTGAGAGGAATAAGGGCCCATTAGATAAAGAAGATGTGGTGTATACACACACACACACACACACACACAATGGAATATTATGCAGCCATCAAAAAATGAAATCCTGCCATTTGCAATGACATGGGTGGAACTAGAGGGTATTATGCTAAGCAAATTAAGTCAATCAGAGAAAGACAATTATCATGTGATCTCACTGATATAAGGAATTTGAGAAACAAGGCAAAGGATCATAGGGGAAGGGAGGGAAAAATGAAACAAGACGAAACCGGAGGAGGAGACGAACCATAAGAGACTCTTAATCTCAGGAAACAAACTGAGGGTTGCTGGAGTGGAGGGGAGTTGGAGGGATGGGGTGGCTGGGTGATGGACATTGGGGAGGGTATGTGCTATGGTGAGCCTGTGAATTGTGTTAAGACTGATGAATCAGAGACCTGTACCCCTGAAATAATGCATGTTAATAAAAAGAAAAAAAAAAGGGCCCATTAATGTCTCTTCACATAGTAAAGCAACAACTGTAAACCAGTAAAGGCCAGGCACAATGTCCTTATTAGGCTTTTCTGTTTTCCCGACATCTCTATACACAACACATGCTTAATAGCACAACACATGCTCAAGAGCAAATGAACAGCCTTCTTCTGCCCTCTTACAATTACAGGATTAAAAAAGACCAACCTCAAATTCAATAATTCATACCCCAACACCAGACACAGAACCAATGCCAAGTGATTATCCAGCTTCTCCTTACACACCTCCAATGACAAGAAACATACTACTCATGAGACAGTCCATTATATTTTTAGAAAATTCTTCATAATATGCACCCAAATCTGTCTCTCTGTAGTTTTGTACCCAAAATGGCCTTTGAAGTCAGACCAGCATTTGAATCTTTGGACACTTACTGGCTCACTGATCTTAGGCTAATTACCTTTTCAAGCCTTGGTTTCACTATTAAAAAAAAAAAATCCGTATCATGTAAGGTTGCAGTAAATAAGTGGAACAATAAATATAAAATGTCTAGCACAGTGCAAGATGTAGTTATTTAGCAAGGGTTCAAGAAATATTAAATGGTGCCCCCTGCCCTTATCTACATTTCCCTCTTCTAATGATAACCCTCCAATTATTTGTAATGATTACTCAAACCATACCTAAATATACCCTTCAGGCTAAATAGCCCCAGATTCTTCTGTCATTCCTCTTATAATGTGATTTCAAGTGTCTTTTCCATTCTGGTAATCATTCTCTGGATGCATTAGAATTTATCAACATTAAAAAAAAAAGAATTGGGGCGCCTGGGTGGCTCAGTCTGTTGAGCGACTGCCTTCGGCTCAGGTCACGATCCCGGAGTCCCGGGATCGAGTCCCGCATCGGGCTCCCTGCTCGGCGGGGAGTCTGCTTCTCCCTCTGACCCTCCCCCCTCTCATGTGCTCTCTCTCTCTCATTCTCTCTGTCAAATAATAAATAAAAATCTTTAAAAAAAAAAAAAAAAGAATTTATCAACACTATACCAAGAAATGAGTACAGTATTTCTAGAGATTTAAGGTTATCCCTTTTATTTGGGTTGTTCATACAAATGAAGAAAAAAGGTGTTTTAAGGGACAGCTGCGAATATTTTTTAACTCACACTATGCTTAGAGTGTTACAATTTTTCTTATTAAACAATCATATCTCTTTACTTCTTCTACTTTTTTTTTTTTTAGAGAGGGAGAAAGGGGGGCGGGGAGAGAATCTTAAGCAGGCTTCATGCCCAGCATGGAGCCCAACATGGGCTCGATCCCACCACCCTGAGATGATGACCTGAGCCAAAATCAAGAGTTGGACACTTAACCAACTGAGTCACCCAGGCACCCGTTTCTTTTTTTTTTCCTAAAGAAACAATACAGCAGATCCAAAATACGGGAAACCCTTTAATTTTCTTATTTAAAGTTTTTAGATACACTTGATCACATAACAGAGCGAAGATTAAAAAGAACAGCCATATGATTCAAATAACTTTTTAAAAAACCTTTGCTCTTGGGGCTCCTGGGTGTTAAGCATCTGCCTTCGGCTCGGGTCATGATCCCAGAGTCCCGGGATCAAGCCCCGCATCGGGCTCCCTGCTCAGTGGGGAGTCTGCTTCTCCCTCTGACCCTCCCCCCTTCCATGCTCTCTCTCTCTCTCAAATAAATAAAATCTTTAAAAAAAAACTTTTTTTAAATTAAAAAAAAATTTTTTAATTAAAAAAAAAAAAAACCTTTGCTTTTTTGCTCATGTAGTAGAAATTATTTGGTTTTGCCTACCCAGAACCCCTTTCCCTTCTCCTGATTAAACACATACACACATACACACACGCACCTGGAACTCTGTTACTCCACTGGTATTCTCAATCACACAGTCATGCCTGACCAATTTCAGAGGTAGCCCAGTGATTAGTTGCAGGGAGAGAGAAGATAAAAAGTGTTGATCAGAAGGGATACATACGGACACTGGGGAGAACGGTGTTCTCCACTTGCTAGCTGTAAGAATGTAAGTCTAGGGGCGCCTGGATGGCTCAGTCGTTAAGCGTCTGCCTTTAGCTCAGGTCATGATCCCCAGGGAATGGGATCAAGCCCCGCATCAGGCTCCCCGCTCCTCGGGAAGCCTGCTTCTCCCTCTCCCACTCCCCCTGCTTGTGTTCCCTCTCTCGCTGTGTCTCTGTCAGATAAATAAACAAAAATCTTAAAAAAAAAAAAAAAAAAAAAGAATGTAAGTCTAGCTTTATAACTACAGAGAGGAAATAGAGCATACAGAATCAAGTCTCAATGACATCATCTAAATCCCTAGATCCAGCCATGCCTGAAACCACTGCCACAATTTGGCTTTCTCAGTTACATGGGCCAATAAACTCCCTACCTCTGCCAACTTTTTGTTTTGCTTAAGCTCACCTGAATTGTTGCTGTGGCTGCAAGTACAAGCTTTGAAAGTTGTATTCAATTCATAGAGGCAAAAAAAAGCACTAAATGACGTAGAATCACAGATTTTTAGATACGGAATTTTTTTTAAACTTTTATATCTCCATCACTGAGAACAGCACCTAGCACACAAAAAGGGCTCAAGTATTGTTTTTTGATGAGTGAAGAGATCACAGTGATCATCTAATCCAACCTTCTCATGTGATCGCCGAGTTCCAGAGAGGTTAAGTCACAAAATATGTTGGTAGCAGATCCAAGACACCTGCCTTGGTTGGGCTTACGGCTCTATTAGCAGCTCTTTTCACTGTATGTACTAACACAAAGAAATACAGTGACTTGTTAAAACCGAAAGATAGTAAAACCTATTACTTTTCACTTCTTTCCTAATGCCAAGCCAGAAAATCCTCACTCTATTGCAACAGCTTAGCTAAAGGAGACAGAGAACGTTATTGCTATAGAAGCCTCGAGACGCTGGCACTTACCTCCAGGGCACACATCCTTTAACTTTTTTATTGCCCAGGGTGTAGTTACTATGCTCACTGTCAGCCTCTTAACTTTTTCCTGTGGGAGTTAAGCTAACAAAGTGACCCCCTCTCATCTCCCATCCCATAGTCATCCAATAAGCCATCATAATATCCCTATGCATCTCTGTAATTCAGACCCTAAAAGTATAGAAGTGTATCTTAAATTCAAACTAGATTTTCTACCTAATACATACCATTAGAAAATCCTAGGATCTACACTTTTATCTTGGCATTTTGCCATCTTGTGAGTCTATTTATTAAAAGTTGAGAAACTTAAATTTTCACCTCATCAGCAAACAAACCACTTTAACAACCTGATTTGCCTGTTTACTCACTGGCAGAATAGAATAAAAGAAAAACTTGAAAGTCTCCAAAATGAATTAGCACTCCATAAATCTTTATTGATACCGGTCTTTATAAAAGCAGATCTTTTCTATGTAACCTCCCGATTTAATTCCTCAATTGGTTTTGCCAAGTAAAACCCTAATATTTGGAAGTCAAGCTGCTTTCTTAAAAATAAGCAGATACAGAAATTTACCATTAATATGATCTTGAAGGTCCTGCTAAATTTAAGAACACCACTCACTCTATGAGAATAAACTGTATAATACATAGCACAAACCTCCATAATCCAGCTTTGTTCAACAATGCAGCCCAGTGAATCTGAAACACTCTAGGAATTTTTGATCTTCAAATTAAGTGCCAGAAGCCATAAATTTGAAGTGTCTTATTTCTCATATCCAACCTGCTAATGCATTTCTTTTTTTCTAACTCATTTCTCTATACACCTTAACACATCATTATCATTCACAATGATCAACTCATCTTTAAACAGGGGCATTTGTAAAAACACTACTTTTCTTTTTTTAAAAGATTGATTTATTTGACAGAGAGCACGTAAGAGGAGCGGAGCAGAGGGAGAGGGACAAATAGCCTCTAAGCGCAGAGCCTGAGTTGGGGCTCTATCTCACAACCCTGAGATCAGGGCCTGAGCCGAAATCAAGAGTCAGATGCTTAACTGACTGAGCCATCCAGGCACCCCAACACTGCTCTTCTTAAATACTCACTTTCCTCTTTAAATCTAATACATTATTAAAGCACTAGTGGAAACTTAATTATCTAAAGCTAAATAATATAAATTTTTGAAGTCTTACTTTGCACCTTACAAACCTCCAACTGGAGTTGAAAAGATTGCTTATCATTGTACCTAATCTGCATTTACTGTTGTTTAACAGTTTGACCACAAGGTATTTCTTCCCTGGCTGGACTGGAGGACAACTGAGGTTGAGCCAAACTCATTTCGGTTAGATGAATTACCATATTTCTGGCTGATGACGCACTAGACATTAAACTTCTATCCAGGGAATGCCTATCCTAATAAAATTTTATTATGTACAGGTTTCCATAGTTGCAATAATTTCAAAATAGTACCAAAATTTACATGAATAAAAAGGTTTAAAACAGGAAAAATAAACCTTCATTAGATTTCACAGTGCAGTATTGGTTCTACAGTTAAATAAAAGCAGTTCACTCTCTCCTAAGAAACAAAACAACAGTAAAATAAACAAAAATTAGAATTTATAACTCAATCTGCATATAGTAGTTTCTGCTTGGGTAATTTAAAAGCTGCATTACAGTAATCACTGAACTACAACTTCAGGTATGGAAAGGTTCAACTTTTATATTTTACAGACTAAGCGAACTCAAGAGTAGTAGTTAACGGACTTTCCCTAAGGCACATATTGTATGTTAGCTAAGACTTCTGACTCTCCCCAAGCCCTGCCCAGTGCTATTTCCACTGCCAGATACAATTCACTCTGGATATATTAATTATGTATTATTTTCTTCCCAACATCCAAAATAATACTATTGCCTTAATATCTAATCTATTATTCAAAAAAATTTTTTTCATAAAAAGATTAAAGTATCTTTTCAAGACACTTAAGGGAAGACATTTCATGCTACTACACAAAAAACTTAGAGGACTTTTGGCAAAAGAAATACACTGATCCATTGGCTCCATCTAAAATATCAGTTACAATATTCCTGCTTCCAAATTCCACAGTGGAATTGGCTTTGAACTGAAACTTTAAGAAAACATGCATTTCTTTTATTCACATGCCCAAGCTACATTTTGAATATTCCAAATACCTAGGCACAAAAATCAAAAGCCATATCTAGCCATAAGGAAACATTTATTTTTTTTTAAAAAGATCTTATTTGACAGAGAGAGAGACAGTGAGAGAGGGAACACAAGCAGGGGGAGTGGGAGAGGGAGAAGCAGGCCTCCCGCCGAGCAGGGAGCCCTTGTGGGGCTCCATCCCAGGACCCTGGAATCATGACCTGAGCTGAAGGCAGACGCTTAACGACTGAGTCACCTAGGCGCCCCCATAAGGAAACATTTTTTAGAGGAAGAAGAAGTTCCTTTATTCTAATGTGTTGAAACCTACCTATGTGTCACTGTTTCATATTTGGAAACTCTTAACACTGGGGACTACTGACCTGAATTTTTTACATAAAAATTCAAACAACAGCTAAAAGACTTATAATTTGCCTCTTAATACTTTTATTAAACATTCTAAGTAGAATATACGTGTACAATTTCTTAAACTTCAGGTAAAGCTTCCTTTCAAAAAATCACAATTAAAATGTGATAAATGTTTAAAGGTCATCTAAGCCATTAAGACATCTTAAGTGCACCAAAAAAGGGCAAAAACTTTTGCTTTGCTTTGTTTCCTTAAAGTCTCTATGCAACTGAAGCTGAGTTACTACTACTTGCTGTGGATAAGACGATTTTCACATTCCTTCTGCCTCCAGCTCACATTTCTGATAAGAGCAACAAGAATGCAGGAATGTGTGTTTAATGCAGTTCCGAGTTCAGTTTCTCCTTTCGTGGGGCAAATTTGGAATAAAGGGTCAATGAACAGCTGATACGATTTTAAGATTCGTTTTATTTGAAAATAAGGCTGGTGTTAACACCTACCAACAATTTTTTTTTTTTTAATCGAAGAGCTAAAATCTGTACTGAGCAATAATCATAAAACTGGGTAGCAAAGCAGGCACGCCATGCCTTCCAAGAGTAAAAATTCTGAAATTAAACCTTCAGGGGAACTAGGGTGTGAGCGCCAGAGCGCAATTTGTCATTCGGTTACGGCTCTGCTCAGGACCCAGACGAAGAGAGACCCCGGGGGAACCCACGCAACCATCCTGTGACCGAGACGGGCGCGCGGACGCTGCGGCCACAGGGGCAGAAGGGAGAGAGAGGGTCGTCTCGACGCCGGCCAGCCGCCGGAGGAGTTAAACTAACAAAGAGCTAATCGCGCACCAAAGCCCCCCCGAGCGGAAGCAAAGCCGCCCCGCCGCCCCCGCCCGGCTACCCTCCCCAAGTTCAGGGCCGGCAGACAACTCGCACGCGGGGCCTGCAGCCAGGCCGGAGCCGGGTTCGCGGTCGGGATGCGGGAACCAGGTAAGGCGAAGAATAAAAGCCCTAAAGAGAGGAGCCGGCGCTTCCCGACCGGGTCAGCGCAGCAGCAGAGGGAAACTGGGCGCGCGGAAGGCCCCGGGGCCGAGTCCCCGCCGCTGGGCCCTGCCTTCCCGAGGAGCCGCCAGGCACAGGGGACGGGGCGCCGCGCTTTGTTACCGGCTGTGAGAAGCTCCGGCCGCCGCCGCCGCCATCGCCCCCGCCCCGGGGCGTCGCTTCCCGGCGGTTCTCGCCTTCCTCGGCCGAGTAGTCGATCTCCCCCTCCTCGGTCTTGAGGCGCTTGGCCTGGCTCTCGTACTCGCGGTCCTCCTCGTACGTCTCCCTGGGAGAGGATGAGGAGGAGGACATGGCGGCGGCCGGAGGGACCGGCGGGCTAGCGGGTGGGGGTGGCGGCGGGGCGCGGGCCTCGGACGCCGCCGGCCAGTCCCCGCCACTGGCCGAGTCTCTTCAGCGAAGGTCTGCGCTGCCGGGCCGGCCTCGGGGGCCGGGCGTCCAGGAGCCGGGTGGGTCGCAGGGAGCGGGCGAGATGGGGGGGGGCGCCCCGGGAGGAGGCTCCGGAGCGGCCGCTCCCCTTTATTACGGAGCCAACATTCAGCCTCTCCCTCCTCCTCCGTCTCCGCTCCCAGCTCGGGGGAGCGAATCTAAGGATGGGGACGCGACCGTGGCTTCCGGTCTTCCCTCCTCCCCTAATCCGCTCCCCGCCGCCCAGGCCGAGCCTCCGCCCCCGCCTTAGCAGCCGCCGCGCAGGATCGAATCCAGCCGCAGCCCGCGGGAAGCGCCCCTCAGCCTGGGTCCTGCTCCCTATTGGCAGGGGGAAAAGTCGACCAGGCTTCCAATTGGCCGGAAGGACTGTTCGTCAAGGGCCGCCCGGCTCGGCCTCGCCCCCCTCCCTGCGCCTTGTGAATTCGCCGCTGGCCAGCGAGTCCCGAGCGCACAACGCTCGCAGCGCGCTGCCCGGGAGCCGTTGCTGCCCGGCGGCCGTTAGCGCTGTTGGACTCAGCCGAAGGCAGGCGCGGAGTGAACCCCCGCGGGCGGTGAGGCGTGCAGTGGAGCCAGGGCTGCGGGTGTTAACCGCCCTCCCGCTAATTTAAATGCTTTTTATTACTTCTCTTCAGAAGAGGATGAGGAAAACCTCTAAAATCCCTGCAGATAGACCTCGTACAGCCCTTAGAACTACAGAGGCTAAGCGGAGAAAAGGGTTTGGAACCATGAAAGTAGCCTTCTCCCTATGTTGTGTTCAAAATCTGATGAAAGTGGGTGCACTGTCTTCCCGCCCCTAACTAGATTTTCGAGAACAGCAGTCAAGATGTACATTTCGCAAGGTGCAAGTCTGAAGAAGACGCTGCACGGGGGTGAATGTCAGTTTAATCAGTTAGCACCCATTTGTCATCTAGACCCCTCTTTCCTGACAGTTATAGGGGACTGGTGTGTTTAAGTTCCTGCTCCAGTTAAATGTGTTTTAAATCTTCCATATAATACGTCATCCTTCATCCCAACCCTTTCCTTTCGGGATGATCTCTTTATTTCACATTATCGTTTATTTTTGAAAGATAAAAAGCCTAACAAAATTCTGTTTGTCCTTCGGACCACAACTCACTTCCTCCGTGGAGCCCTGAGGACTCTTCCAAGCTTCTAGCTGCTTTCTCTTTTTCCAGCAGGGCCCTTTATACTTACCTCTTAGGGTGTTCTGTTTTAAAGGCTAGAAACGCTTGAAGACGAACTGTGCTCTTTTTCACCTTTGCAAATCCAGTTCCTGTGCAGATCCCTGGCACAAGTTAGATACTCACTTGAGTGGGCTGAGGTCCTTGGGAAATAAAAGTCCAGTATCTTTCAGGAAAGAAACTAGCAAATCTAACACAACCTAACTACCCTCTGTGACTTACCCCTTGGAGGACTGCGTTGGATCAAGATGCCTTACGAGTTTCCATTGTCCTTATCCCTCAGATGCTCCTCTAAATGTGGCTTTTTCCTAACTGTGTATGTGGACGGTTTCCTCCTCCCGCCTCGTTCTCCCTCATTTCCAAAGTTATTTCTTCCCCAAAAGCCGTTTTTATTTATTGCTGGCAGTGCTTTAACATACACTATTTTGTACTTTGTAATTTACACTGCCTGTCATTTGGGGGGGGGGGGGAATTGCAAGCTTTTCACAGCACCATAGAGCTTATAATCAAATTTGTGTGCAGCTGCAAGTGTACGCTGACAAAATAGAACTAAAAAAATTTTAGGAATTTATTTTTTAAATTAAGATAGAATGGAAGTGGACAAAAGAAATATCCAAGAGGATGGGGCGCCTGGGTGGCTCAGTTGGTCAAGCGGCTGCCTTCGGCTCAGGTCATGATCCCAGGCTCACATCAGGCCTCACATCAGGCTCCCTACTCAGCGGGGAGCCTGCTTCTTCCCTGCCTGCGGTTCCCCCTGCTTGTGCTTGCTCTCTGTCTCTAGCTCTCTCTAGCTCTCTCTGTGTCAAATAAATAAAATCTTTAAAAAAAAAAAAAAAAAAGAAAAAAAGAAAAGAAAAACATCCAAGAGGGAGCTGCAGTGCCAGCTACATGAGGAAATATTACTGGCAGAGCATTGGGAAGAATGAGAAGAGCCAGAAGGAAGGCCTTATCCAAACTTTCCAAATATTTTATAGTGATGGTGAAAATATTAAATTCTCAAAGGCTACCTCCAACTCCTAGATTATACCAGGTTAAAATGGGATTCTCACATTTATCCATAAGGAAACCAAGCCTTGCCAAACATTGTTGCTATACTCAGTGTTTACTAACAGAAGGCAGGTAATTTTTTTTTTTAAGATTTTATTGATTTATTTAACAGAGAGAGACACAGCGAGAGAGGGAACACAAGCAGGGGGAGTGGGAGAGGGAGAAGGAGAAGCAGGCTTCCCGCTGAACAGGGAGCCCGATGCGGGGCTCGATCCCAGGACCCTGGGATCATGACCTGAGCCGAAGGCAGACGCTTAACGACTGAGCCACCCAGGCGCCCCAGGTAATTTTGATAAATAGAATTTAAGTTTAAATTCTAAATACTAAGTATCAGCATGAAACTTAGTTCTTTTTTGGAATAGCTCCAACTGTTCAATAAAAAAACTGAAGAAGTAAAGCATAGAAAGCATGTTTAAAGGACACAGATCAGTAGGTTGACCATGGGTTATCTGTGAGCTTGTTGCTGATAAGTTGTTCAGTGACAATAAGTCCTTTGATAAGGAAAATGATAGCTAGCTCATCACTCTACCATGAGAAGAGCTAAAGGAGGGCATAAATTATACTCTGCATGATTTAACTTAGATGGGATAAAGAAATTATACACCACCCAGGAGCGAGAAATGCCTAAGAAACCCAGAAACAGCTCCTAAATGCCACGACCATCTGGAATTTCTGTTGCACTGCATATAGCCTCAGGCCTTTGGCTGATTGTCTGGATGCTTGATTGGATTGGCTGCTCTTGATTAGGCTAAGAAATGGCCATGAACTACCATTGCCACAACTCAAAAGTGGATTCAGGGGCTCTACTAGAGTGGGAGACAGGTCCAGAGCAGCCCTAGGGAAATTGATAGTCAAGGTCCTTTATAATCTAACCCTGAGTTTCCCTTTAGTTTTAAATCTCAGGGCCAACTCTGTTAATTTATAAGATAGTGTGCTAGGTGATGAAGGGACCAGAAAACTGTAAGAGATGGTCCCTGCCTTCTCAAAGTTTGCAATCAAGTTGAGGAAACAAGGCACATATAATATACATGTAATAATAACAGCCATTTACAGTGTGCCAGGCACTGTGCTAACCGTTATACGGGTCTGTCAGCAAATTCTGACAGAAGCCCTCTAATAGGTGTTATTGTTACTATGCCCATTGTACAGTTAAAAGAAACAATCCAGGGGCGCCTGGGTGGCTCAGTCATTAGGCGTCTGCCTTCGGCTCAGGTCATGATCCCAGGGTCCTGGGATCGAGCCCCTCATCGGGCTCCCTGCTCCGCGGGAAGCCTGCTTCTCCCTCTCCCACTCCCCCTGCTTGTGTTCCCTCTCTCGCTGTGTCTCTCTCTGTCAAATAAATAAAATCTTAAAAAAAAAAAAAGAAAGAAAGAAAGAAACAATCCAGGAAGGGTTAAGGGACCTGCCCTAGAGACAAAGTAAACCAGAGTCAGAATTAGAATCCAAGCTATCTGATTCCAGAGCCAGTACTCTTCATCAAGAAGAATGATTTAATTATTGTTTTATTTTTACTGCCATGAACACAGATCTTAAAGTCACTTATCATGATACCAGTTTATTCCGTAATTTCTACCAGGGCTATGCAGCTGTAATTCTAGAAAGGAGTGAATAGATTATAGTTTTCACCATTTTTGTTGATACAAGGAAATTTAATTAGCTTCCATAAGAAATTACAAATTAAGCTGTTTTCATGTTCATTTTTAAATTTAATTTCTATAGAAAAGGCTCAGAAATCATGAGAGAAGTGTCTCTATTTTGTGATGGATACATAATTTGAACAACTGGAGATACAAATTATGAACTTTTCATACCCAAACTCAATTTCCAATATTGCGGCTATTTCACTGAATATACAAAACGTTGTTTCCTGCCTCAGCTCTTGCAAAATCAGGTAAATAAAACCCTTATGCACACCATGCTCTTGAGCCACATTTCCAAAGGATTGAAACCATAGAGGTATATTTTAATTAAGACCTGTTTTAACACCAACAAAGTCCATTCAGGGACAAATCAATTAGTTCCTATGCAACTTTGTCAAATCCAGAGTGTATTTGTGATGATACCACTTCTGTGTTTGACAGAGATCCCCAAGAAAGGGCACTGTGGTGCTGTACCCAAGCTAGCCCTTTTAATTTGATCTACATTGGGTTTGTTATGGTGAAAAGAAGCCACTGGTTCCAAGAGGATGCACCCTGTAGGAAGTGCCCTGAGCACTATTCGCTCGCTGTGTAGTCAAGTGTAACCACAGTGGTATTCTTTTTCAGGTACTATCATCATGCACATCTGCTTTGGGGCTAGAACTGCCACCATGTTTGGCCTCTTTAAAAAAATAACAATTTGTGATAAATCAGCAAAAATAAAATAGATTTACCTTAGAGGACTAGCTCATCTACCAAATAATGACAGGTAAAATTCAGATTCTTATTATCGGTGATAGCCACTTAGTCTTAGAAATAATACTTAAATTATTTCCACTTCGCTCTAACTCCTGTGAATTGAGAGTGTTTTAGACATCTTTAAAAATAATTTTAATAAGCAAAAAGAGTAAAACCATAGCATTTCTATCCCCAGATGAGAGTAAATAGAATTTATCAAAGTAAATTCACCTTACATATGAAAATATAGTGAAACAAAATTAACAAGTAGTTGCTCACACTTACAAAACGGTACTAAGTGCTACCAATGATTCCCAATTGTGTAGAACGTAAAATAACTGGGAATGATCAGTAGTACTTAATACCTTTTTATTGTTAAGTATGAGGTCTCGGTTCTTCTTTTCTTTTTTAATTTGAGAAAAATAAAAATTTCTTGGAAACACCCCACTTCATCCCATCAAGGAAGTTTCTTTGGTAAGCAAGTTACTAATTCACCCATTCTTTCCCCATCTTTTATGCTGGGACAACTTTAAAAATGACAAGGAATACTAAGATAAAGATAAACTAGGTTTTTTAGGCCTCCTTTTTTTTTTTTTTTTTTTTAACCTTTCCTATCTTTAGCTTTCTTGGCCTGGCAATGTCTTTTCATTCTGAATATGTTAGGGGACATTTGAATCAAAAGGAATGGATTTTTAACAGAATTGTATAATTGTTTCTCTTGATATAATGTACGGTCCCAAACCATTGTGGCACTTTCCCCACCATCACCCCTATGACCAGAAGATCAATAGACTACCTGTATTTTAAGACAAGGACAGTGTTTTGCCCATGCATCCTAACCACATGTCAGCTCTTGAGTTTGGCTAGACCTGTGCCATCCAATGCAATGGCCACTAGTCACGCATGGCTATTTACATTTAAATTAGTTAGAAATAAAAGAAAATGCAAAATTCTATTTCTGAGTTGCACGAGTCGCATTTTAAGTGACCAGTAGTCACATGTAGAAGCAGCTGCTGCTTTGGACATGCTGGACTGGACTGTAGCCTAGAGAATGGCTGTATTTCTTTCATCTTTGTGTCTTCATCACCTACAACATTGTACATAGTAGCCACTGATGAGACATCCGTTGGTCTGAATTAAGCTCCTCTTTCTCGTAGCTCAAGAAAAAGAAGCCCATAAAACATGTAAGCTTTGCAAGTTATGTCTATGTTTTTGTCTCAAAGATTGATCTGCAATTTGATTTGCTCCTCACCCATACTTGAAATGAGATCATTTAAAAGATGTAATTACATTTTTCAACCAAGCTCATTTTGTACACTGGATGTACCAAAATGTGTATGATTTAAATTTGTCAATCAACCAATTGTATTAAATGAGGCACATCTAATGAAAGATTTCCTATTTTGAATATTTTTCAAAAGTGAAAATTCCTTTCACAAAGTAGTCATTCTCTGATTTACCTTTAAGAATGCCATTACATGGGGGCACCTGGGTGGCTCAGTTGTTAAGCATCTGCCTTCAGCCCAGGTCGTGATCCCAGGGTCCTGGGATTGAGTCCAGTATCGGGATCCTTGCTCAGCAGGGAGCCTGCTTCTCCCTCTCCCACTCCCCCTGCTGTGTTCCCTCTCTCGCTTGTGTCTCTCTCTCTGTCAAGTAAGAAATAAAATCTTAAAAAAAAGAAAAAAAAGAATGCCATTACATGAACATCAGAATTTGCACTGAATTGAAAATTAGGCAAATAAAAATAGTATTCTTTAAAGGTGCTATCATAAGCATCCAATGTTAAAAGTTTGTAGGATAAATTTACTATTATTACTAATTATAAATAAATAACCAGCACTGCATAGAACTTTACTATATACAAAGTAGTTTCACATACATTGCCTTATATGATTTTCACAGAAACTTTATGAGGTAGACAGGGCAAGTCCTTACTGTCTCCATTTGGTCATGTTCAGAAAAACTAATATTTTGTCTCTAAATTCCCATCTTCTTTCCAGTATACCAATGAGGACATAGGAACTATTTATGGTGATTAGATTGGAGTTGGAACTTTAATTTTTCTGCCCTATTTGGATGGAACTACTTTCTTAGGAATATGATTTTTAATTATATATAAATACATAACATATACTATATATAAACACCTGTTCAGAGAAGACCCTCAATAAATATTTGCTAAATAAATCAGTGATTACATGCATCGTCCTGAAAACAAAGCTGACTATATCAGTCAAAGTTCAGTTGCAGAGAACAGAATTCATTCCAGTAAGTTTAAGCCAAAAGTATTAAAATACTTAAAGAATAATTGAGAGTATTAATGAGATGATTCTCTTTCTTTCTCTCTCTCTTCTTTTTTAGGGAGAGCGAGCAAGTTGTGGGGGAGGAGCAGAGGGAGAGAGAAGGAGAATCTTGAGCAGGTTGCACGCGCAGCGTGGAGCCCAATGAGAAGCTTGATCCCACGACCCTGAGATCATGACCTGAGCTGAAATCCAGAGTTGGATGCTTAACTGACTGAGCCATCCAGGCGCCCCCAATTTTGCATCTCTAAAATTTTAGAGCCACCCAAATGATGCTGATGCTGCTGATATGAAGACTACATTTTGAATACCAGAGTTTTAGATAAGTCTTCTCCAACCAGGCCACCCAATGAATGGAGTGTGCCAAGGCAATGATTCCCTTAAACCCTTGGGACAGTTAGGTGAGGCAGGTGCATGCAGAGCCTCTAGGTCAGTTGGCCCCAGCTCCCATCAGTGTGTCATACAAGTACTAATATTTTCCACCTGTGCTGTGATGTGGGAAGCATTGTGCTCTTTGCATAAATATATCCGTCATTGAGTCTTTGTCAAGTATTGGCCAATATGTGTACTCTCTTTTGGAATCTTTTATTAGTAGCAAAAAATTTTTTTAAATGTTAACTATTCTTGCAACAAACGTAGAGAACTAAAGATAGCTTGGGATGCCTGGGTGGCTCAGTTGGTTGAGCATCCGACTCTTGATTTTGGCTCAGGCCATGATCTCAGGGTCCGGGGATCAAGCCTAACATCAGGCTCTGCACTCAGCATGGAGTCTGCTTGAGATTCCCTCTCTCTCTGCCCCTCTCCCTGCTCACTCTCTCTCTAAAAATAAGTAAATAAATCTTAAAAAAAAAAGTGAGAAGTAAGATAGCTATAATCAACTTACATATCACCAAGTCAACTCTTATAATTAAGATTTACAGTGAGAAAAGATAGTAGTGAGGGACCTGGGTGGCTCAGTTGGTTAAGAGTCCGACTCTTGATTTTGGCTCACATTATGATCTCAGGGTCATGAGATGGGGCCCTACATTGGGCTCTGAGCTGGGCATGGAGCTTGCTTAAGATTCTCTCTCCCTCTTCCCCTGCTCTGCCTCCACCCCCCATGCACATGTACAGTCTCTCTCGCTCTAAAAAAAAAGAAAAAAGAAAAAAGATCTAAGATGGCTTCAGCTCTTCTGCCAATGACATCAAAATGACCATAGGAAGGGAGAAGAGAGAAAGTCCATCTGCTTGATTGTTTCTATAGTGTGCAATGCTTTTTTGCAGAAAAGAAGTGGAAATTTACAAAAACAATATTTAGAATTGTTTCTTCCTGAATACCAATATATACATCTGCAATTTAAAGTTGGGTTTTTTTTTTTTTTTTTGGTTCTACAGACAGTAAGGTGTCTGTAGTGTTTAAAACACTAGTCGTTTTAAATTAGGTGAGGCAATAGTTCTACCTAGACAAATTGAGTTCTTGTCACAAGCAGCAACATTTCCACCACTCCTTATATCCCTTCTCTGCCCCCAACTTCCCATCCTTATCAACCAGCTAGAAGTGGAACACTAAGGGTGTATTTTGTTGGGTAAGAAAAAGAGAGAATTTTGCAGCCATAGCCTTACATGGAGAGCAGCCCTGTGTGCCCTATGGTGTAGGGTTCTGAATGGTCAGTAGCACCATGGCTATTATATGTCCAGGGAAGGGAGGTAAAGAACTGAGATCACCAAAGATAAATTTCACCCACTTCACAACTTTAAAAGATTAAGTCTGCCCAGTGTTGTTGTGGGGAAGGACAATTGCCAATCACCTCCAGATTACCAAGCTCCAGCCTTACAGATTCAGATAAAAGAGAGAAAAGAATGTGTTAAAGAAGATAAATGATCTTGGAGTGGTGGCTGGCTCAGTCAGTAGAGCATGTGACTCTGGATCTCAGGGTCATGAGTTCAAGCCCCACACTGGGCACAGAGCCTACTTTAAAAAAAAAAAAAAGACATAATCTAGAAATGAAAATGGGTTGAAGCATCAGGTCTGTATTGACTGCTATTTACTTTATCCCTGGTATTTTGAAGGGATCTAGTTATAACATGCCAGACATTACAATTCAATACTGAGACAGATTCAATGATTCACAATCCAGTTGACATCATTGCCACATTGTGAAAGAATTGATTCTCACTCTTTTTTTATAAAGATTTTATTTATTTATTTGACAGAGAGACACAGTGAGAGAGGGAACACAAGCAGGGGGAGCGGGAGAGGGAGAAGCAGGCCTCCCGCTGAGCAGGGAGCTTGACGCTGGGCTCCATCCCAAGACCCTGAGATCATGACCTAAGCCGAAGGCAGACGCTTAATGACTGAGCCACCCAGGCGCCCCCTTACTGTTTTTTTTTTTTCAAAGATTTTATTTATTTGAGAGAGAAAGAGAGAGAGCACTTGAGCAGGGGGAGGGGCAGAGGGAGAGAATCCCAAGCAGACTCTGCACCAAGCCCGGAGCCCGAATGCGGCTGGATCCCACAACCCTGAGATCACGACCTGAGCCAAACCAAAGAGTTGGACACTCAACCAAATGAGCCACCTGGTGCCCAATTCTTACTTCTAGACACCCACAGCTATATCACCTCTCTTCTGCATTTTCAGTTGGTCTTACAGCCACCTGACTAAAAACTACATTCCCATTCCCCCTTGCAGCTAGGTGTGGCCATGTGACAAAGTTCTTGCCAATGGAATAGGAGTAGAAGGATGGTGGAATTGCTGCATCATTGCTTAGAAAGAAATTGTTTGCCCTCCATGTTCTCTCTTTCCCTTCCCACATGCGGGAGAACACAGGTGGGACTGAATCAGCTTCCACCGTACAGAACACTGTAAGAGAAGGCAGGGCAACAAGGTCCCTCGGTGATTTTTATGGAGTAGAGCCACTTCCCCAGCCTGAGCCACGTACTTCCAGACTGTTACATGAGAAAGGCAAACTTCCATTTTGCTTGTGTGCCTTATTTGGGGATCTCTTGGTAATGGCAGTTTCTAGTCTAGACCTAACAGATCTATGTCAGACCCCCCAGGGAGGGAAAACAGGATTCCTGGAAACCGCAGCTTGAAAGAATACATATTCTTTTATACTTTTCAATTTTGTGCCATATACACATATTCCCTAGTTATTAAAAATTCATCAATCAATTCATTAATTTGTTAGTACCTTTGTATCCCAGTTAAATTAAACAAAACTAGTATTATCTTACAAGAGAGTGTTTTTTCGTCCTGGCTGAGAGAAAGAGGCATGTTGTTTGTCCCTAGATCTTCAATATCTTGGCTTCTACCACCAACTTTAGCAGATACTCCTAGAAGAATGTGATAGTGGGAGCAACAATCTAAATCATTAAGTATGGTGATAACTAAGAACCAAATGCCACATGAGTACTAATGGTTTCATGGGAACACAATACTTTCTGTGCTGTCATCTCTTTCCCTCCCCCACTTTGCTCATTTGTTTTGTTTCTTAAATACCACACATCAGTGAAATCATATGGTATTTGTCGTTCTTGACTGATTTCGCTTAGCATTATACTCCCTACCTCCATCCACGCCATTACAAAGGCAAGAGATAATTTTTACCTTCCCACTATAGTCATATCATCAAAAGAAACTTTATTTAGATGATTGCAAAATCATTTTTAAGGAGGCCAAATTGATATATGATTCAGATGGGGAAGAAGGACACAATGACCCATTAATAGTGGACATGATTCTCATTCTGCAGAATGCTTCCAGGAGCTAGCCCACATTCAGAATTACCGCTGATTTCTGGAGAAACTTTGTACAAGGAAAAAAATGAATTCAGAATTATTTCATCACTGATTCCCATGATTTGAGTAAGAACTTAATGTTATGTTTGGCTTCAATGGGAAAGTTACTGAAAATATTTTGGCAGTGCCCAATGTTATAAAAAAAATGTATTGGGGATTACAGCAGCATCTAACATTTGCAGAATACTTTACAGCACTCCTTCTCTTATATAATGGATGTGAGCACAAGAAATAGAACCTCACTTGTGAACATGTGCTGAGTAATAGGGCACGTGTATAATATAGGACAAAGTGTAGGCTACTCTAACACTGTAAGATTGGGAAAAGAAAAACACCATTGTCAACATTGATATAGCCATTCTGTTCCTTGCTCCATTAGTACAGATGATTAGAAATGATTTTTTAATGTCTCAATGAAACTGTTCTGAAAAGCAATCTGTCTGAGAGGCAGGTGATCAGGTGGACTTAAGCCTTGGCGGAGGGGGGATGTGAATGATTGACACACACCTTCTCCTGGTCTGGGGCATATATTTGAATCTGTAAACAAATGCAGGGGTGTTTGACTCTTAGTGAGTTATATTCAGAGATTTGGGGAATTTGGAGGCTGAGAAAGAAAGGAAGAGAAGATTGGGAGCAAGAATCTGGGAGAGCAGAGTGGAAGGTATGGCTTCTCACCACTCCACTTCTACTCCATCCCAACACACTGGGGCCTGTGAACTCGTTAGGTCCTTGCGAAAAGAAGTGTTAGAATCAGAAACTGAAACTTTCTCATAATACTTTGTTGGACTAGGCACATATAGTGCTGTTTTGAGACCTAAGTAAGAAAGGACAGAGTGGGATGGGTCGTTGTCTTAATTGCGGGGTGGGTGGAGAAAATCACGCCTACCATGTGCATCGTAGGATGGAGCAGCAGGTCCTAGCAACAGGGTGGGCGCCTCCTTCAACCATATTTTGAGCAAGGAACTTCCACCCCCACAGGAACATGAGCACATTTGTGCCTCAGCACATGTAAGAAACTCATTCACAACTCCCAAATTAATTAGTGAAGGTTTTATGAAGGAGTTACTGAAGTCTTTTAGGTAGGCATGTATACATCTGGTTTACCAAAAAAATACCTCATTTATTCCCAATTTTATATTCCATAGGTATTCCTCACTTTATAAAATGATTTCAGAAAAGTTGACTACAAATAAAACGTGAAGTAAATTCTTTTCTAGTGGAGGAAAAATTCCAATAAATTGGATTTAGAACTTTTGACAATGGGGGGAACTGAGATGAATGGAGCAGGGTGGGCACTGACAAGCCAATGGGGATGTACCCCCTACTCTGAAATGACTCCTCCACTATTAGCCTCTGCCAGAGTCGCCATGTTCACAACTCCAGATTTTTAAGCTGGTATTTGTGGAGCCTAAAAAAGGAGACTGTAATAGCATCATTTCTGCTGGTACTATTATCATACCAAATTAAAATTTACTTAAAATTATGTAGAACAGGGGCACCTGGCTGGCTCAATCAGTGGAGCGTGCAGCTCTTCATCTTGGGGTTGTGAATTCAAGCCCCACATTGGATGTAAAGATTAATTTAAAAGAATCTTTAAAAAAATTATGCAGAACAAATCAGTTCCATGTTCATTTTCCAAAAGTTTAGAATGTTTTATATCAAATGTTGTAATCCCTCTTAGGGACCGTGCTGATCAGCACACAAGGACAAGATTCTAATCCATCAGTGGTAAATGAACCTATAATGGACATCTCTTGTTTTTAACAGTCTGGTTTCTCCCCTTTATATTAGAACTCTTCTTTCCTGTAAGGAACCCAGTCCTGATGTCTCAGGTGGGGCTGAACTCTCACACAGGCATCATGACAAGTGTGCAAGTGACCAGGGCAGGCCAACCAGAGTTCCCTGTTGCCTCAGTGTCCTTGCTCATTTCAGAGATGTATTTGTGACCCAGCAGAACATATCAGAATTGCTTCCAGGAGTTTTTGGTCAGAACTATTGGGATAGACTTGTTTGTGTTGGATTTGCTAAGCTGGGAGCTTAGGCATCTGGGACTGGAGAAGCCCAGAATGAAACTGCAAGAGATAAGCAGAGCTAGGAGATAGGGAAACAGGCCTAAAGACATCATTTGAAACACTGGATTCAGTTACGCCTGAAGCCAACTTCATGTTGACTCCCCTTTCTTCTCCTACCATCCGCTCAAGAGCAGTAGGCTCAATTACTCCAATCCCAAATCAATTTACCTGGCTCACCAGGCGTAAAAACTCCCACCATTTCCCAGTCCTGGGTTCCTGGGGTTTGCTTCCAGGCCGTGGTGTCAAATGAAACAACTGGCGAGACAATAAGAATATGCAAGCACATGATTCTTTATCTTCACTAACTAGGGAGTTAATGAAGTCAGGGAGAAAGACAAGAGTTTAGAAGTACCTAAAAGCTCTCTCAGGCCCACAGAATCTAGAGAATCTTTTTTATAAACAGAAATCATTTTCCTCATGATACAACTCTTTTATCTGTGGTCACATCACTTCCAAAATGCCTCTCCGGATAGTCCTCCAAGGTTTAGTTTGTTTACTTTTTGGCATGTGGTCTTTGCCATTATCATAAAGAAGGTGTTGCATCATGAGAACACCTGGGGGGAGGGGCACCTGGCTGGCTCAGTGGATAGAGCATATGACCCTTAATCTCAGGGTTGTGAGTTTGAGCCCCACATTGGGCGTAGAGACTACTTAAAAATAAAAGCTAGGGCGCCTGGGTGGCTCAGTTGGTTAAGCGACTGCCTTCGGCTCAGGTCATGATCCTGGAGTCCCGGGATCGAGTCCCGCATCCGGCTCCCTGCTCGGTGGGGGGTCTGCTTCTCCCTCTGCCCTCTTCCCTCTCGTGCTCTCTGTCTCTCATTCTCTCTCTCTCAAATAAATAAGTAAAATCTTTAAAAAAAAAAAAAAAAGGAACACCCGTGGGGAAAGAGCCCATCACAACTTTAATGAAGCTTGAACCACCCCAGGTTCAATCCCCACTGTGTTCTTGGCCCCTCTTGCCTTTGTATTCACAAAAACAGACTTTCTGCTGTCCCTGCCCACCTCTCTCCTTGTTCTGTCTCTTTCCAAAACTTGTGGTGGACACATTCATTTTGCCCTGAATTTACTAATTTAACTTATCTTTACTAACTAATATGGGTAGCTTTTCTCCCTCCTACGTAACACATTCTCTCTCTGAAGTTCTCTTTGAGACCAAAAATGTCCATTCAGCCCCCTTAACCTCCCAGCTTTCCTGAGCCAATAAATTCTTCATTTCCGTAAGCCCATTTACGGAGGGTTTCTTTCACGAAAAAGTGATTCTAGTTCCTGCCACAACGTGCTGAACCATTAAACCCTTCTCAAGGGTTTTCATTGCTATAGCCAGTTATCAGGATGTTTGCTATCATAATTCCTGAGATGAGGGAAAGCATGGTAGCATGACCACACACCTATGCCTCCTCCCAAACACTAGTAAAATAACAGTAAAAGAATACAGTAAAAAGGTATTAGCCCCCAACAAAAAATTGGAGAGGAAATGGAAACAAAGACTATTCAACAAACTTATGGAAGATGAAAAGTAGATGGAGAAGTCATAACTAACCTAATAAAACAGAGGAAGTTGAAATCCAAGCATCTCAGAGGGGGATTTCCAATGAATAATGAGCTAGAAACTGAGAGTCTCAGGGCTTGGAACACAAAAGGTAGAAGTGAAGGTGTGACTCCGAAAGTAATGTGACTGGTGAACTATATGTGGGAAATGGTTGGGCCTCTAGTCCCCAGACCCCTTCTCAATTCTAAGGAGCCAGAAAAATACCACTCCACAAGAGAATGGAGGTTCATATTCTGGAGAAATTAACCCAAGAGGCTCTGGACTTGAAGACTAAGCCACATGCAGGGTAAGGACAAGTCATCAAGTTGAAAACAAGAGTATCATGTAAGAAGCTCATACTGACCTATGGGGAGCCTCAGGCACGTCCCTCTCCCCCACTCATACCTAATCAACTAGAGATTCTCCTCTGAAGAAACCAGACAGTCCCAGAGGAAAGATCTACAGACCTACAGACTGACATTAGGCAGTCCCCAAATAATAAGGCTGGTTCAAGACCCAGTGATCCTACAGCAAGGCCCTTCAAGCAATAAACCTTGTCAATGCACCCAGACCCCCAAAGAGCTTTCTCATAAGTCAGTCTTAAAAATTAGTGGCCAGCCAAGGAAGCCAGACATTTGAGAAAAAACCTGCAACATGAAAGAAGTATCCCAAAGCAAACAGAAAAATGGAAGCCAGAAAGTCCTTGACCCTGGAAGAAGTAAAGTCTAGTTACAATCACTGCTTCTGAGGATGTTTGATCAGCAGAGTTAGCACTACTATGCCCACAAAGTGTCATATCGCTTGGATTACATTCAATTGCAAGTAACAGAAAACCAGACCACAATTAACTAAATAGCAGTTTTACTCTAACATAACAGGAAGTTGAAGATATTCAGCAATATCCTGCTAGAACTCAAGCTCCAAGTTCAGGGATCTTTGCTTTGTTTCTATCAAGAGTGCCTAGAACAGCACCTAGAATATAATAGGGCTCAAAAAATATTTGTAAATTGAATGAATGAATCTCTTCCTCTTTTCTCCTTGCTCCCCTACTCCACCTCTCACCTTTTGCAGAAGAAAACCGTAACATTTCAGGCATGTGAGAGAACTTTTTGCAAAAGGTAGAATCATCCCCTAGTTCCCATTCTATGCTATACATTGTCCAGCCATCAAAAGGTACTATCAATCCTATACAACTACCTGAATGACTAGACTTTTAAGAATTATGCCAAAAAGGGACGCCTGGATGGCTCAGTCATTAAGCGTCTGCCTTGGGCTCAGGTCATGATCCCAGGGCCCTGGGATCGAGCCCCGCATCAGGCTCGGGAAGCCTGCTTCTCCCTCTCCCACTCCCCGTGCTTGTGTTCCCTCTCTCGCTGTGTTTCTCTCTGTCGGATGAATAAATAAAATCTTAAAAAAAAAAAAAAGAATTATGCCCAAAAATGTGATGAAGAGAGTGTGCACAGCCTTTACTTCTGCCACTATTGCTGGTTGTGTATGAACAGATCCTTAATCACCACTCCCACTAGCAATGCTCCTATGTTCTTTAGGCTGAAGTTTCAAGAAGAAGGAAGTGGAGTGGTTACAATAGACTGTGGTTAGAAGACCAAATAGGACACAGGTCTGAAGCAGGACCTTTTTAAACAGCCATTTTGATGTAGCCAGATCCAAGTGGTCAGTGTAAATGTAAAATCACTATTTTATTTTATTTTATTTTATTTTTTATTTTATTTGTTAAGATTTTCCCACATATAGTTCACCAGTCACATTACTTTCGGAGTCACACCTTCACTTCTACCTTTTGTGGTCCACAGACGCTTAACGACTGAGCCACCCAGGCGCCCCTAAAACACTATTTTAAAAATGCACCAAGTAATGGATGCAGCAGACATTCTTGACCGTAGCACCATTATTAAGAGAATTATTTTCAAACTTAATGAACTGAGAATAATGGATCCTGTTTGATATATATACCCAATGTAATATATACCAGATCAAGATAAAAGATAACATAATCACAAGATCTATAGGAAGTAGAAGTATCTATCCTCTAGTCTAGAACAGTATTTCTCACCATTTTTTTTTAAATCCTTCTCCTCTTTCAGTAAATACAAGAATCTCATCTCCTGCAGAAATTCATTTCCTATCACCCAAGGAGACTTTGTCAAACTTTACTTTCTTTAGTTACAATGTGAAGTTTGTTTAACCAGCCAATCGAAAGTCTCTGAGTCTCAGCTTTTGAGCAGTCTCTTGAATAACTCAGTCATGAGGGCAGATGCTCAGTGACATTCTGAGGCTGGAGGCTCAGTGATGGGAGATGGCAGGGTAAAAGGGGAGAGGGGCCTCAGATCCAGGCGGTATCCAGGATCCTTGCTGGCCTCTGCTGTGGAAGGACTGCTTTGGTCTTCTCCCTGTGTGATGGATCCTGAGTGCAACTGTTCCTTCCTCTCTAGCCATTGTGGTATTGTGCTGCCATTGCTGATGGAGTTGCTGGTTTTGTCCATTTCTTTTGAGTCATAAAATCTCTACGTACGTGGCTCTTTGTCCCAGCACAGGCATCTATTCGGTCGTGTGCTGCTACATGGTTAACAAGTGTCTATTTCCAGCTCACAACATGTCCTCAGGCCCCTAACTGCACAGGGTACTCCCTAGGGTGCCTCTTCGGGGACGGCATGTTCCTCTGGTGATGGCTTCATGAATCCTCTTGAATCTCTGGCTGCTACGGAAGAGGAGAGCTTCTCAAAGATCTCATAGTGTTTTTCTCTGGTCTCTAAGTGAAGATGAGAGCCTGGGGTAGCCACGAGTGGACAGGGACTCAGAGAGTTACATTGAGTAGATTCATGGTGGTGTTCCACACCTACCCCTTGGGCCCTCTTCTCACGCAATATTGTCATTGGCTAAGGAAGAGAGAAGCTGAGAGAACAGGAAACTTTGCTTCCCCCTTCTGGTCTCAGTCTCCAGTAGCTGCATGTCCATCTTGATAGGCCCCATTCACTTTTCAACAAATGTTTACTATTGTCCTTTATGTATAAAATGCACACTATGTATTTCAGGGAATGCAACAGTGAACAAACCATGATCCTCATTTGTTCTCTGAGATTATGATCTAGAACAGGAGATGAGATGTGTATACAAATTATGATTTTTTACTAATTGCTACTTTGTGTCAGAAGTTTTTTGGGGGGGTTATTTTGTTATTTATTTGAGAGAGAGAGAGAACAAGCAGAGGGAGAGGGAGAGAGAATCCCAAGGAGACTCCGCACTGAGCGCAGTGCCCAATGCAGGGCTCCATCTCACGGCCCTGAGATCATGACCTGAGCCAAAACCAAGAGTCAGACGCTTAACCAACTGTACCACCAGGCGCCCCATCAGAAGAGTTTTTTAAAAACAGATGAGTCAAACCTCTCGTGTGCTCCTATCCTTCAAATGCTTTGTAAGCATCTTTCATAGCTCATGCAGCTTGCATTTGGATTAATAATTTATTTTTTTTTAAGATTTTATTTATTTATTTGAGAGAGAGAGTGAGAGAGAGAGCACAAGAGGGGGGAGCAGGAGAGGGAGAAGCAGACTCCCTGCCGAGCAGGTAGCCCGATGCGGGACTCAATCCCGGGACTCCAGGATCATGACCTGAGCCGAAGGCAGTCGCTTAACCAACTGAGCCACCCAGGCGCCCCTGGATTAATAATTTATAATTTAAAGAGATATGTCAGTCACCATTAAAAGATAAATAGACTAAACATGGAAACATAAAAATGGTTAATTTGTTATGGTGATGGAATTATGGGTGATTTTCCCTCAGTAGTTTTGATTTATATCACTATTACATGATGATGTTTATGAATTTTTTATGCTTTAAGAAAAAAGGCTAAAAATTGTTGTCATCCACAACCAGCTCCAGAGACTGATTCTCAAGTTAGCCTTGTTCCTCTCTGAATTAATCTCCTGAGGATCTGAGAACTTGATAGGCACAGAACACTGCTGGCTTTACATGGTCATAGCAACATATTTTTAAACCATTTGAGGATGTTTTATGTATCATAACATGAAATACAGTTTTAAAATAAGCGTTAAACCTTTAAAAAGTGATGGGCTCAGAAACAAAATCATACAAAAATCAGTTGTTCACCAACAATGAAATATCTGAAAAAGAAATACAGAAAACAGTCCCATTTACAAGAGCATCAAAAACAATAAAATACTTAGAAATAAACATAACAAAGGAGGTGAAAGATCTGTACACTGAAAACTATAAGACTTTGATGAAAGAAATTGAGAAGACACAAATAAGTGGAAAGATGTCCTGGGTTAATGGATTGGGATGAATTAATATTATTAAAATATTCATACTATCCAAAACCACCTATAGATCCAGTGCAATCCCTATCAAAATTCCAATGGCATTCGGCATTTGTCACAGAATTTTTTTTTTTAATCCTAATATTTGTATGGAGCCAGAAAAGACATCAAATAGCCAAAGCCATCCTGGGAAAGAACAAAGCTTTAGGCCTCATGCTGCCTTATTTCAAATTATATTACAAAGCTCTAGTAATCAAAACAATATAGTACAGGCATAAAAATAGACACAGAAACCAATTGAACAGAATCAAGAGCCCAGAAAAAAATTGTGTACCTATGGCCAACTTATATTTGACAAGGGAGCCAAGAATGCTCACTGGGGAAAGGACAGTCTCTTCAATAAACGGTGTTGGGAAAATTGGATAACTAATCATGAAAAAGAATGAAATTGGATCCCTTACACCACTCACAAAAATTAACTTGAAATGGATTGAAGACTTAAAGGTAAAGCCTGAAACTATGAAACTCTTAGAATATAACATAGGGGAAAAGTTCCTGGACAGTGGTCTTGGCAATGATTTTTTGGATATGATACCAAAAGCACAAGCAACAAAAGTAAAAATAAACAAGTGGGACTACATCAAACTAAAAAGCTTCTGCACAGCAAAAGAAACAATCAACAAAATGAAAAGGCAACCTATGGAATGGGAGTAAATATTTGATCTAATAAGGGGTTAAAATCCAAAATACATAAAGAACTTCTACAACTCAATAGCAAAAATAATAATAATCAGTTTCAAAATGGGTACAGGACCTGAATAGACATTTTCCAAAGAACACATACAAATGACCAACAGGTACATGAAAAGATGCTCAACATCACTAATCAAGGAAATCAAATCAAAACCACAATGCAATATCACTTCAATCTGTTAGAAAGGCTATTTTCAAAAAGACAAGAGTTAAGTGCTAAGGAGAGTTTGGAGAAAAGGAGAGAACCCTTATGCACTGTTGGTAGGAATGCAAATTCATACAGCCAATATGGAAAAAGAGTTGGAGGCTCCTCAAAAAATTAGATCCTAACCATATGATCCAGCAATCCACTTCTGGGTATATATCTGAACGAAATAAAATCACAATCTTAAGAGTCATCTGTACTTCCATGTTCACTGAAGCATTATTAACAATATCCAAGACATGGAAATAACCTAAGTATCTGTGCACAGATGAATGGATAAGGAAAACACACACACACACACATAATATTATTCAGCCATGAAAAAGGAAATCCTGCCATTTGCCACAACATGGACAGACCTTGAGGGCATTATGCTAAGTGAAGTCAGACAGCGAAAGACAGATACTATATGATTTCTCTGATACATGGAATCTAAAGAAGCCTAACTCCTAGAAAGAGTGGTGATTGCCGGGGAGAGGTGGGGGAAATAGGGAGATGTTCATCAGAGGGTACACACTACCAGTGATAAGAGGAATAAATTCTGAGGACCTAATGTACAGCATGGTGACTATAGTGAACGACATTGTATTATATACTTGAAAGTTGCTAAAAGAGGAGATCTTAAGTGTTCTCACCACACACACACAAAAGGTAACTTTGTGAGGTGATAATGGAGCTGTTGACTAACTTTATTGTGGTAGTGATTTTACAATATATACATGTATCAAATCATCACTCTGCACACTCTAAACTTATACAATGTTATATTTCAATTACATCTCAATAAGGCTGGGGAGTGGGGGAGAAAAATGATGTGCTTGTAGAACTCTTTTTTTCAAAACCCATTTTACATTTTTTTGATGCTGGTTGTTAACAGTCCCACATGGACACACTAACTGCCAGTTAACTAGACAGGAAGTTTCCTTAGGGAAACGGTGTCAGCAGCAATACCATCTGCTAATTTACCAATGATCATTATCCTGATTCCCTGTATTTAACAATTAGTAGTCTAAACCAAGGGTCCTCAAATGGGAACTGGACTCTACTAAAACTAGGAAACATGCACCTGAGCCTTTGGCAGCCATCAAGCCACTCCTATTAACAACTTCCCTCACAACCTTCACACATCCCCAGTCCCCCAAAAAGACAAGGGGCCAGCAGCAGCCTCTTCTCTGCTGCAGCCTGGGGGCTTCTCTGTACCACCTCCTCCCATTGACATCCTCCCCCACTGTTCTCAGCCCCCACTCAGGTCTCTCCGTGACCTGAGATTTTCAGGGAAGTGCTTACTTAGGAGGTAGAGATCTCTGTTAGTGGGTGACAAGCCCAGGAGGGTATCTGAATCTTGGTGGCAAGTCATGTTATGGTGGTGTCGTATAACCCTTCATGGCTTCACAAAGTGCCCTGTACTCGGTATAGTTCCAGCCTGACTGGGAAAAAAAAACAGTAATAAAAATAGCATCTAATGTATGGAGAATGTACCACATGCCAAGCACTCTGTTAAACACTTTACATTTATTAACTCACATAATCCTTACAGCAATCCTGGCAAATAAAGATTCTTACTATCCCATTTTACCAATGAGAAAAGTGAGGCGAGGAGATTCAAGAACCCTATAGTTACACAGCTAGTAAATAATTGTTAGAATCAGGTTTTCTTACATTGTAAGCAATAGAAACCTTCTTGAGCTAAATTCAGCTCCATCCTCCTACACGAAAAGGAGATGTAAGAACAGAAGGGTATTACCGGGAACCCAAGGGTCAGGAACATCAGGCATCAAGATGGACTTGAATCAGGAATTGGAAATCTGTTAGGAACAGTGTGAATGCCCAGAGTTCATGGGAGGGTGTGTCTGTGGCTAGGAGTTCATCTCTCTTTCTCTTCCTTTCGATCCTCCTTCCTCAAGGTCTCTTGCCTCATTCTCTGCCTGTCTTCCTCCTTCTGTTTCATTCTTTTCTATGCTCCAGGCATAGGCTCTGCTGCTCCATATGTGCACAGCCAAATATAGTTGTCCCCCCCCCACCATAGCTTGCAAGTTTACTTGCTCTAAATCCAAGTGGGAATGACTCTAAATATTAGGAGAGGAAATTTGATTAATCTTGTTTCCTCCTCCGATCCAATTAAATATGTCCAGTCAGGCCATCACACAATATAAACATGATTGTAGGGGGCGGGTTCTCAGAGAAGGAGGCTTGTGGTCTGGGAAGACTTCCTAAAATGTGTATTCTCCAGTGCTTGAGATCGAATTAGAACGCAGGTCTTTCTGACCCTAGAGGCAGAGTTCTTAACTACCATGTTATTCTGAAAGAAAGAAAGTGAATACCTATAGGATTTCTACATTGCTAAAATCATAGCAAACGATGTTTTGTAATGCTTGATTTATTAAACTGGATAAAGATTCATTACAATATTCCATACGCTTTTGTGTATCTAAAACATTTCATCATTTAAAAAGCCAAAGCATCAGGAGCAACAAGAAAACAAAGCACTTGCTGCCCAGGGGCTTCCAGAAGTTCCTCGTCCACAAGGTCAAGGAGCTTGAAGTGCTGCTGACGTGCAACACACCTCACTGTGCAGAGATTGCTCACAGTGTCTCCTTCCGGAACCGGAAAGCCGTTGTGGAAAGAGCAGCCCAGCTGGCCATCAGAGTCCCCAATCCCAATGCCAGGCTGCGCAGCAAAGAAAAGGAATGGACAGACAGCTTATGTGCACATCATATTTGTGTTAATAAAACCATAAAATTACAAAAAAAGAAAAGCAAAAACAAAAACAAAAAAAGCCAAAGCACCATAAAACATTGAGATTTTAGAAAAACACACATTTAAAAAAAACAGTTTTTTAAATGCATGGTTGAGCTTGCTGGAAGATAAAGGAAATCCGTGGGGGCCAGAGAAAACCAGAGAAGTTAAGTGGTGAGTGTGTGCCCTGAGGCATCTGCTGATCCCTGGTGACCTAATACTTGAGCTTTAATAAACCTCTTGGGTATGAGAGCTGCAAGAGAAAAGCTGGAGTCTTTCACAAGATGGGAGATCAGAACAGAAACCCTCGATGCTAGAATGCTCTAAGGTAATCCGCTAAATGGATGATATAAGAAATTCTCATCTGTTTTGGCACTGAGATCTCCCAACCACAAACCACGTACTATCACATGAATCCTGGGCATTCATGCTGCCTAGACGGCCAGCAACCCCCAATCTGAAAACTTAGCTAGACCGCCAGTGCTCCCAAGCATTTAGTAGGTACCCCTTCCTCAAAAAAAATCTCTTTGCTGGGACACACCTTAAACCCAGGCTTCAGAGAATTCCCACAAAGTTCCAAGGAACAGGACCTCACCCCCATAAGTGAAAGTCGCCGGAAACAACAAACAGCAAAATCTGCCTACTACAAATACAAATGGAAAGACATTTTTTTCATAAACAAGACATCATAAAGACGTCAGTTCTCTCAAGGTGACTTACAGATTCAGTGCAATTTTGAATCATAACCCCCTCAGGTTTTTTCCATTGAATGTTACAAGTTTCTTTTGGCATTTAGATGGAAGAGCAGGGTGCCAAGTGTAGCCAAGACACTCCTGACAAACAGATGTGGAGGTTTGTCCTACTGAATATTAAGACCTTTTATAAAAACTTTGTAGTATTAACTTGGAGACAAATAGACCAACAGAACAGACTAGATAACCCAGAAATGGGTTTATATGTGATATATAATAGAACCAGCACTGTGACAGGTTACAGAAGCATGCACACAATATGAGTGCTTGTATACGAAAGTTGAAAACGGACAAAATCAAGCAATATGTTATTTAGGGATATATAAGTCCCTGGTAAAATTATTTTTAAAAGCAAGAAATGAAATGCAAACTTTCACACCCACAGGGCTTGGGGAGAATGGGATTGGAGAATTGCTCGCAGCCATCAAAAGTATTGGTAATGCTCTCCTTAAACTGAGTGGGGAGTACAGACATGTTCAATTTATTCTTAATCTTTAAACTGTACAAATACATTACATATGCTCTTTTGTTTTAATATCTTCATATTTTTTATTTAAAAGGTGACTTGAGGGCACCTGGGTGGCTCAGTTGGTTAAGCGACTGCCTTCGGCTCAGGTCATGATCCTGGAGTCCCGGGATCGAGTCCCACATCGGGCTCCCTGCTCGGCGGGGAGTCTGCTTCTCCCTCTGACCCTCCCCCCTCTCGTGCTCTATCTCATTCTCTCTCTCAAATAAATAAAATCTTAAAAAATAAATAAATAAATAAAAGGTGACTTGAGTTTATTTTAAAAATCACTAAATTTTAAAAAACAAGTTGAAAATGCATAAATACAGAATTAAAGTATCAATATTGTATAGAACTCATATAAATCGATCAGATAAATACTAAGACCATGTTAGAAAATGAAACAGAAATCAAGAATAGACAAATTCAAACAAGAGGAAATATAAACAGTAGATAAACATACAGAGTAAAAAAAGTTTCATCAACCTAGGAGTAAAAAGAAATTAAAATTTAGTACTTAAATACTATGTCTCAAATTTTAAAAAAGATAAAAAATATACTCATTTTTGGCACCGTACTGCTGATAGGCAAGTAAATTAATACAAATTTGTGAAAAGCAAATTATCAATACCTATCATGAGTCCTATAGCGTTGATACCCTTTGGTTAAATAATACCATTTCCAGGAATCTGTTGTATAGAAATTATTCTTATACATCAACACATATTTTTTGTTACAAAGAGTATAATATTTACTGAATGCTTATGCCATGTGCTAACTGTGGTGCTAAACCATATAAAAGAGGGGTGTCGCAGTCCCAATCTCACAAATAAGGAGACTTGAGCTAGGTTACTGCCCAAACTACTCAGCCGGCAGGTACTACGGCCCAATCTAAACCCCGGCACTGTGATTCTAGAACCCATATATTTTTTTAAGATTTTATTTATTTAGGGACACCTGGTGGCTCAGTCGGTTAAGCGTCTGCCTTCGGCTCAGGTCATGATCCCGGGGTCCTGGGATGGAGCCCCATGTCAGGCTCCCTGCTCAGCGGGGAGCCTGCTTCTTTCTCCCTCTGCCATTCCCCCTGCTTGTGCTCTTTCTCTCAAATAAATAAATAAAATCTAAAAAAATTTTTATTTATTTATTTATTTGATAAAGACAGAGAGAGAGAGCACAGATAGGCAGAGTGACAGGCAGAGGGAGAGGGAGAAGCAGGCTCTCTGCTGAGCAGGGAGCCCGACTTGGGGCTCAATCACAGGACCTTTGGGATCATGACCTGAACCGAAGGTGGCCACTTAACTGACTGAGCCACCCAGGCTCCCCTAGAACCCATATTTTTAAGTGCCACACTATACTGGAGCGTTGCAGCATTGTTTCTAATTGTCAAAAACAAAACAGAACATTTCTTCACAATTCAATAAACAGTGTGAGACAATTCATGGAGAAAAAATGAAAGGAAAAAGAAAAAAAAAAACCCTAGCAACAACCTTAATGTCCAACAATAGGCAAATAGCACAATAAAGCATGGTACTATGTTTACATGCAAGAAGAGAGGGGAGATTACTCATTTCAGAGAAATGTTCGTACATGGGAGAATAGGCATCTTAGAATTGAAGAAATGTGTCATCATGTTTCACTGCAAATGTATTACTGTTAAAATTAAACTAAAAATGAAAGTCCTACTTATGGTAAATCAACTGCATCATCTTAGTAAGCAAAAGGAGAGTACTTCTGCATTTCTATTTTAATTTAGTGTGAGTAGATAATACATTCATATTGTCCAAATAGCAAACAAGTCTAAAAATATACATAGTAGAAAGTCTCAGTCCCGCTCTGTCCCAAATGCAGTCGGTTCCCAACCATAACCCCAACACAGCTCATCAATACTAGCAGTGTCTTGTTTAGCCTTCCAGGGGATTGTTCCTGGTCAAAGAGGACAACTTTTGTCCTCTTCTTTTTTTACATGCATAATAAAATACCAGATGCATTTTCCAGCAACTTTTTTTCATTTAGTCTATCTTGAAGATCTTTCTGAATCAATACAAAAAGCACTTACTCATTCTTTTTAATAACTGTATAGTATTCCAAAGTAGCTGTACCATAAATTATTTAACAACACCTATATTAATTGGCATTTGTGTTGCTTCCAATTTTTTGCTATTATAAAAAAATGCTGCAATGAATTCTATTTCTTAGATACTATTTCTAGAAATCATTGTTGAAAGTGGAGTGCTGGGTCCATATGTATATCCGTTTATAGTTTTGATGGATCCTACCAATTCCTAATGCACTAAAACTTTATACCATTAGGTCTTCCTACCCAAGAACATGTTCTGCTTTTCCATTTGTCCCAACCTTCTTTTGTGGAGGACAACACATTTTGGACCCACTAGGTTTTTTTTTTTAAGATTTTATTTATTTATTTGAGAGAGAGCAAGAAAGGGAGAGAGAACACAGAGGGAGCGGGAGAGGAAGAAGCAGACTCCCCGCTGAGCAGAGAGCCCAATGATGGACTCGATCCCAGGACCCTGGGATCATGACCTGAGCCGAAGGCAGACACTCAACCGACTGAGCCACCCAGGTGCCCCAGAACCCACTACTTTTCAAAAAGCAATGCATAGACATAAAACTGTATATATCAATGATCTCAGTTATGAAAAAAAAAAGGGGGGGTAAAAGGAAATAGTTCATTATATTAACATTAATCTATCAGGGCAGGTGGGATTATGAGTTACATGCGTTTCCTCTACGTTTTTTTTTTATCCTTTTCTGCATTTTTCAATTTCTTGCTTTATTTTGTTTTGCTACAATGAGCATGAATAGTTTTTAAATAAGGGCTTTTTAATTAAATGTCATCTGGCCCAGTCTTTTGCCTTCAGTCTGCCAAGAAGAGACAACTAAAGCAAAAAGTTTAAATGACAGGCCTGGGGTCACATTAAACTATTCATCTTGGTTGGAGGACAGTTCTTGCCTCCCAGCATGGGGCTTTTTTAGCTCCCCACTTCTCGTACTTCTCTGCATTATTTGGCAACAGTGGAAGTTTTGGTTACTTTGTGAGATTTGGGAAAGTGGGGATCCATAAATTTAATTCTGTTTTGATGTGGTGTTTTCAAGCTTGATTTAGTGCTGACTGGCTTTTTTAAAGGATTTTATTTACTTATTTATTTATTTGTCAGGGAGAACACAAGCAGGGGGAGTAGGAGAGGGAGAAGCAGGCTCCCCGCTGAGCAAGGAGCCCAATGTGGGTCTCAATCCCAGGACCCTGGGATCATGACCTGAGCTAAAGGCAGATGCTTAACAGACTGAGCCACTCAGGTGTCCCTAATGCTGAGTTTTGATACAGCTCCAGGCTGTGTTTTGTTTTAATATTTACTTATTTATTTATTTTTGAGAGAGAGAAAGAACGAGAGAGTGGCGGGGGTGGGGGGACAGAGGAAGAGGGAGAGAAAGAATCTCAAGCAGACTCCCTGCTGAGGACAGAGCCCCACACAGGGCTCTATCTCACAACCCTGAGAACATGACCTGAGCCTAAATCAAGAGTTGGCTGCTTAACAGACTGAGCCACCCAGGTGCCCCTAATCTGCGTTTTGAAAATGAGGTCACCATACCCCTGTGATAAATGTCTCCTGAGAACCCCAGGTATCCTCACCACTTTCCTGAAGACAAAGCTAAATGCAGTTCAATTTGGCCAACTCTTACTCAAGCACCACGTCTTTGCTTCCCAAATGTCCACCTGGCTCTTCACAAGTAAGGTCTACCTGCACTATAAAAAAAATTGTGAGGCTTTTGCTTGGCAAAATCTGGCCCAATTTTATGACCAATAATCCTGAGGCAATAAATACAATGGAAATTGTACATTCTAGGAAAGACATCATTTGATAGAAAAGGTGATGCATGGTAGAGGATAGGAAGCAGGTGGAAAACCAGGCATATGTGGATTTTCTAGAAGCCTGAAAAGAAAGCACAAGTCTGCAGTTATACATAGAGAAATTTTTTTTCCTTTTTATTTATTTATTTATTTTTTGCTCTACACCCAACGTGGGGCTGGAACTCACCACCCCAAGATCAAGAGTCATATGTATGCTCCACCGACTGAGCCAGCCAGGTGCCCCTATTTTTTTTTTTCTTTTCTTTTTTCTTTTAAGTAAGCACTGCACCCAACGTGGAAGAAAAAAAAATATTTTATTTGAAATCTCAGATTAGCCAATAACTTTTCAAAGTAATAAGATTTAGCATTATTCGTCAGGGGAAAAAAAGCAAGATAAATCCATGAAAAATTGGCCCCAAGAGTTAGGTACTTTGAGATGAAACTGTAAAGTGTCTAGATGAAGCAAATTCTCTTTTTGTTCTTATAGCATCTTACATCAAGGGATAAGTTCATGAAAGACCAATCAAGAAGCAGCTGTGTCCTTGCTCTGACTTTGACCTTTCTCAGAGAAGAATGTGGTTTTGCTAAAACCAGAAAAGAATCCATTAAGGTCATGCTGTACTTGATTGTTATCTTACAAAATTTGGCAGAAATTCTGCCCTAAACCTATCAGCTGTGCTGACAATCCCATAGAAGAATTTGTTTAAACTGGTGCTGCTGTTGCTAGTGTAGAATCTCATCTTAGGAAACTTGACAGTCTTGGGAAACCACAGTTTAGAGATGTATTAATTTGATTTTCTATGGGACAATTTAAAAAAGAATTTCTGAAGGGAAAAATTCTAATATAGAGACTCATTGAAGGAAAAATTCACTGAAAATTTCCTTTAGGGGATATTTGCTCTGTGGTATAAAAGACTTTCCCCTCTTTGGTCAATTCTTATAATAATTCTTTTTTTTATTGAACAAAGCCCTTTGAACTACATATTTGGGGAAGGAAAGTAGGAAGGAAAGGAAGGAAGAAAGGCCTTAAAATTCTGGGGGAAATAAAGGGGTACTCAGTTACCTTAGGGGCTCATCCTGGACAAAATTACAAGTAAGTTTCCTCCCCGGCTATCATAACTCTCAGTACCCCTTCCCACTTAGCTGTTTGTCGTATTGCTTCAAACTCTTGTTTCCTGGCCAGATATCATCTTATAAACAAATCCTCATTAAGATGGTTTACCTTGGGGCGCCTGGGTGGCTCAGTCGTTAAGCGTCTGCCTTCGGCTCAGGTCATGATCCCAGGGTCCTGGGATCGAGTCCCACATCGGGCTCCCTCCTCGGGGAGAAGCCTGCTTCTCCCTCTCCCCCTCCCGCTGCTTGTGTTCCTGCTCTCGCTATCTCTGTCTCTGTCAAATAAATAAATAAAATCTTAAAAAAAAAAAAAAAAAGATGGTTTACCTTTCCAGGGGCGCCTGGGTGGCTCAGTCGGTTAGGCTTCTGCCTTGGGCTCAGGTCGTGATCCCGGGATCCTGGGATCGAGTACCATGCCAGGCTCTCTGCTCAGCGGGGAGCCTGCTTCTCCCTCTCCCTCTGTCTGCCGCTCCCCCTGCTTGTGCGCTCTCTCTGTCAAATAAATAAAATCTTTTAAAAAAAAAAAGATGATTTACTTTTCCAAGGAATACTCACATTTCAAAAAGTTTTCTAAAGACCAAAAGGCACCTGACACTGGTGCTTTAGAACTTAGAAGAGGCTGGTGGGGAACATAGAAGGGGCCCGATTGGTATTCCTTTTTTTTTTTTTTTTTTTAAGATTTATCTATTCATTTGAGAGAGCGAGAATGAGAGAGAGTACATGAGAGGGGGCAGGGTTAGAGGGAGAAGCAGACTCCCTGCCGAGCAGGGAGCCCGATGCGGGACTCGATCCCGGGACTCCAGGATCATGACCTGAGCCGAAGGCAGTCGCTTAACCGACTGAGCCACCCAGGCGCCCCTCGATTGGTATTCCTGATTATGGTACACATGCTGGTCACACATGCCACTTGCTGAAGGTTAGTGCCGTCCACCAAACGCCAGAAAAACAGAATCTTGATTCTTTCTAGGTTCAAAGTAAGAAGGAAAAGATTTAAACTGATAGCAGGTGCATTTTATTTTTATTTTTGGAAGCAAAAAACTCAAGCCATGGCTCCAAATCATATTTTGTCCATTCCATTTAATGCATTCAAAATATATTTAGCTATTAGACAAAGGAGATTCACAAAATATTCATGGAAAAATAATAAATGAAGATATCTACTACACTTAATGCGTACCTCAGTGTGAGAAATAATTAATCCTTCCAATTATAAATTTTCTTTTTCTGTTACTTGTCAGCTCACTGAGTTTTCCTGGATCCGGAACAATGAGAACTCCTACCCACGATAGCAGATTGTTAGATTTTCATCCTCCTGACTTAAAAAGATGTTGGGCATCTTAGAGAGATTCATAAACTACAAAGGATAAAAATGTGTAAATGAAAAACATTGAGACAAATGAAAATAAAGTCATGATGTGACTTTACCCAAAAGACATGCCATGAGGATCCTTCCTATTCATACAGGTGGACTGTATTTTTGGTTTTGAGCTTCCTTCCAGCAGCCAAGCAAGAGAAAAATCTAGATCCGTTATTAAATCAGAAGCCAAGTTGGAGTTCTATTTGTGGAGCCGAAGTAAACAGGGCCCAGATGTTGTTAGATCCAGCATCATGCATTTATTTGAGCTCCTCCATGAATCTGGTACCAAGGACCAAGATGCAGAATTGTAGTAGGGAAAAGACAAGCTATATTTAGGAAAAGAGCAAACTCCTCACCAAATCTGGTGGCTCCAGGGGATTCACAGATCAACTGCAGGCAGAGCCAGCCTCTGGGGGTGATAGTTGCCACCTGGCTCATCCCCATCCAGCAGAAAAAAAAAAAAAAAAAAAAACAAATGGCCTAGGGGCCCCTGGGTGGCTTAGTTGGTGGAGCATCTGACTCTTGATTTCAGCTCAGGTCATGATCTCAGGGTTGTGAGACGGAGCCCCATGCTGGACTCCACGCTGGGTGTAGAGCCTGCTTAAGATTCTCTCTCTCCCTCTGCCCCACCCCACCAAACCCTCCCACCCTTGCTCGTGTATGCATGCTCTCGCTCTCCCTAAAAAAAGTCCTAGAGCAACCACCAAGAATTCCATACCAAAAAAGAAAGAGAAGAGAGAGAAAGAAAGAAGGAAGGAAGGAAGGAAGGAAGGAAGGAAGGAAGGAAGAAAGAAAGAAAGAAAGAAAGAAAGAAAGAAAGAAAGAAAGAAAGAAAGAAAGAAAGAACGAAAGAGAAAGAAAGAAAAAGAAAGAAAGAAAGAAAGAAAGAAAGAAAGAAAGAAAGAAAGAAAGAAAGAAAGAAAAAAAAGCATTCATGACACAAAATGAAGAAATGGCAGAAAGTGAAAAATGAAGTCTAAGGATTCACAGCAAATGTATGGTTGGTCATTGGAGGGGATGAGGCAGGGTGAGCATGTGATGACAGTGGGGATCAAAGGTACCTTAAATGAATTGGGGAATATTTCATTGAATACACAGAAATACACACAAAGGCTAAAAGCAAATATGCCAACGTGCTAAAAGCTCTCAATTCTGGGAGGTGAGAAAACTTTGTATTTTATACTTACCTGTATTTTTTAATTCTTTCAAATTTAAAAAATAAAAATAGAAGAGATGATAGTAGAAGGGCGTACGTTGGTAAAAGATTCCTGGAGAAGATGAGTTTTGAGGCAAATATAAAAAACAGACTTCGGATGGCCTCGGGGGAGAGTTGGCAGAGTGAAAGACTGAGGAGCTTTCTGTTTTGAAACAGACCCTGTTTTCACCCCTGCTAATTAAGGATATAAAAATTACCTATGCGAAACACCTAGATGCCAATGCAGTCACACAGAACTGAAAGTTACATCACTTGTTACTAATAACAGAGAAAGCAAAAAGAAATTATTTCAGAATGAATAATTCAGAGTTTTTCATACGACTCAACCTCCAATACACCTCCATTTCTTTACTCCTCCTCACTCCTCCTCACCCATACCTATACCATTACCATGTCTTTTGATTTCTTTGGAATGCTCTAGAAATAAGAGAGGGAGGGAGGGAGGAAGGGAAGGAGAGAGGGAGGGAGGGAGGGAGGCGAGAGGGAGGGAGGGAGGAGAGAGGGAGGGAGGAAGGGAGGAAGGAAGGAAGGAAGGGAGGAAGGGAGAGAGGGAGGGAGGGAGTCGAGAGGGAGGGAGGGAGGAAGGAAGGAAGGAAGGGAGGAAGGGAGGGAGGGAGGGAGAAAGGAAGGAAGGGAGAGAGGAAGGGAGGGAGGGAGAGAGGAAGGGAGGGAGGGAGGGAGGGAGGGAGGGAGGAGAGAGGGAGGGAGGGAGGAGAGAGGGAGGGAGGGAGGAGAGAGGGAGGGAGGGAGGGAGGGAGAGAGGGAGGGAGGGAGGAGAGAGGGAGGGAGGGAGGAAGGAAGGAAGAAAGGAAGGAAGGAAGGAAGGAAGGGAGGGAGGAAGGGAGAGAGGGAGGGAGGGAGGGAGGGAGGAGAGGGAGATAAGGAAGGAATGGACAGGGAAACAAAGGGAGACAGGGAGAGGAAAGAGAGCTCAGTATATGTGCAGATAACTCACTAATGGGCAAGATTATCATGCATCTTAGAAAAAAAAGAAAAACAAATAAGTCCACAATAGATGTTCCACAATATCATCTTAGGAAAATAAGAAGTCTTAGATTTTGAGGGACAAAAACAAAGGTTGCCCTAGAAGGATACCTGGCAAGTCTCTCACCCTGTGATTAAAATACACCTGAACATTTTGGGCTCTGTTGGGTTGACTATTTTTACGAATATGTGGTTACAACAAAAGTCCTCCACCTCATGTTTCTCAATCCTGTTTATATCAACTTAAGTTCTTGATGTCATTTGTGTGTTAGAGTCCTTTTCTTTTTTAAAAGATTTTATTTATTTATTTGAGAAGGAGAGAGTGAGAGTGTGAAAGAAAGAATGAGTGGGGGCGGGGCAGAGGCAGAGGGAGAAGCAGACTCCCCGCGGAGCAGGGAGCCCGATGCGGGGCTTGATCCCAGGACCCTGGGATCATGACCTGAGCCCAAGCAGACGCTTAACCAACTGAGCTACCCAGGTGCCCCAAGTCCTTTTCTTTTTAAGGATAGTTCATTATCTTGGTATCTTTGGGTACCGTGTATTAATTAACAGGGTAAGCCACGGGACACCTGGCAATGGATGCTGTTAGCACAGCTGCAGAACTCATCTCTGCTATAAAACTGCATTTAAATTTTGTCTTTTAGCGTTTGAATGAAGTATGATTCCATTATGATGCTATTGAGCACATTTATAATGTGAGCATTCACAAATACTCCCTCTGTGGTAAAATGGCTCAATTGCACTTCTTTTCCCCGAAGTGTTGAAGACCAGGATCTGTTGCCTGGTTTAAAGCAACTAGAATGTGAGGTCAGAGTCAGATACTTTAAGTCCTGCAGATCAAAAAGCAGAACACCATATTGACAATTTTCTTTGAGGAAAAAAAAATGCATATATTTTCACTCTAATTACTGTATCCTAGTCCTTAATGAGGTATGTCTTTCCAGAGAAAATTTAAAAAGAAAGTCTGATGCAGATAAAATGTTTAAATGAAAGGAGAAAGTGAGAACATTCAAATCACTCTGAAATAATGATAAGTTATAACAGCTTTCAACAATTACTTAGTTCTTATGAAAAGTATTTACCATGGCAACCACTGCATCAAATTGCTCTTAAATAGGTCCTGAGCCATACGCAAAAAAAAAAAAAAAGGAAGCAAGAGAAAATTCGTCTCCTAGACCCGTATTCCCGTATTTGCTCAGTTTAAAGCAAGGAGGTAGCCTGCTACAATACATGATAATACAAACATAATACATGTGCACCATGCTTTCTTTGTTATACAACACCTCACGTATCTCATACATGTGCTCATGATGCCAAATCACTTTAATGATCTTGATCTCCTTCCGCACGTTTCAGACAGGACTCCCAGACTATTTAAATGTGAAATAAGAGGTCTTCAGCAATCGATGTGGAGGCGTCCCTCCTCTCATGGAATTACTGAAATAGTGTTAAATTCTTAAGGTCCCTTCCATATCACAAGGCTCCTTCCACACTTTGATTTCATATTATAAATGAAAATATACAGGAGTTTTAAGGAAATAATCTAATATGTGGACAAAGATATAAGAACAAAGATATACAGTGCAGCACGATAATAATCAAGAAATCAGAGCATGTTCTTAGTCTTTTATTCTTATTAGGGCAACTCTGGAGCCAGACTGCCTTGTTTTAAATCCAGTCTATGTGACTTCTTTCTTTTTTTATAAATATTTTATTTATTTGAGAGAGACAGCTCACCAGGGAGGGGAAGGGCAGAGGGAGAGGGAGAAGCAGACTCCCTGCTGAGTGGGGAGCCAGATATGGGGCTCAATCCCAGGACCCTGAGATTATGACCCGAGCCAAAGGAAGACGCTCAACCGACTGAGCCACCCAGGCGCCCTTATGTGACCTCTTTTTCTCTCAGTTTCTCATCTGTAGAATTGGGATAACCATAATCCCTATGTATAGGATTATTGTAAGGTTTATTCAAGTCAATACAGGCACAATGCATGGCAAGTGCAATGTGAGCATTTGCTATTATTGTCTTCTTCATTATTAGTAAGCACATACTATGTGCCTGGCCACAGGATCCTTTATACACATAGGCTCATTTCATCATTGCAGAAAACTTACATGATAAGTATTATTAGTCTCATTTTGCAAATAAAAAGTCAGAAAAATGACATAATCTGCCAAAATCACCCAAGAAGTAAATGGTGCATAACTAATTATATAAATAATTAAGGACGCTGGGCCAGTTTTTGCCACATTTAGGGTGGAATAGTTGTGAAGAAATATCTGACTTTAAAATATAGGCTACGTGGTTTACAAAAAAAATCAGAGGACTAGAGAGTAGTTACTGGCCAAAGCATCTGATACTGAAGTACAACCCAAGACCACTGGGGGTGCTCACTGGGAGAGACACATGATATTAACAAAGATATCAGAGGCAGAGAAAACATGGAATGATTTCAGATACCATACCCAAATCATAAATCACAGGGTCAGGTGCAGCAAATTGCCCCATTACTGTGCAGAACCCCAATCTAGCTGCTTCTCAGATGCGCAGCTCGGCACAGGATGGTCCAGGAAGCCAATAATCATTTATTATGTGACAACCATTGACTTTCTAGAAGAGGGTCAGCAAACTGTGACTCACGGGCCAAATCTGGCCCACTGCCTATTTTTGCAAGTAAAGTTTTATCGGAACACAGCCACACCTATGTGTTCATCCATTCTCTGTGGCTGTTTTCAGACTACAATGGCATGATCCTGGGGTCCTGGGATCAAGCCCTGAATCTTCTACATACTACATACTACATACTACATACTTCTACTTCAACAACTGGTAGAATTTCAACATACAAAAATATACAGAGATTTTTCACTCCAAGTTATATCTAAGTGTTAAGCTATATTTGAAATGAATTTTTAGATATTAACAATAAATCCAAGTAACATCTTGTTTGAGTAACTTACAGGACAGCACCGATCAGCTCTAACGTTGCCTATGAGATCTCATGACCCGTGATCACGCCTTGAGCCCTGAACTGAGTGCCGAAAATGATCCTTCAGCAGGTATTCGGCTATTTGGCCTTCCCAAAGCCAAAACTGACGCTGGAATTGTAGTGCCTACTTCCTCCTGCAAAGCTGAAAATATGCGGGGATGCCTGGGCGGCTCAGTCTGCCTTTGTCTCAGGTCCTGATCCCAGAGTCCCAGGATTGAGCCCCACGTTGGGGCTCCCTGCCTAGCGGGGAGTCTGCTTCTCCCGCTCCCTTTGCCCCTCCCCCTGCTCCTTCTCTCGCGCTCAGATAAATAAATAAAATCTTTTAAAAAATAATATATGCAGGGCGCCTGGGTGGCTCAGTTGGTTAAGCGACTGCCTTCGGCTCAGGTCATGATCCTGGAGTCCCGGGATCGAGTCCCACATCGGGCTCCCTGCTCGGCGGGGAGTCTGCTTCTCCCTCTGACCCTCCCCCCCTCATGTACTCGCTCTCTCTCATTCTCTCTCTCAAATAAATAAATAATCTTTAAAAAAAATAAAAATAAAAATAAAATATGCAGACAAACCTGATTTTGTTTAGGGTATTAAGAAATAAAATCCAACTGAGTAGACTTTAAAGATCTTATTGACTTATTTAATGATTCATGAATTGGGCAGCATCCAATTTTAGCAGATAGAGGGTAACTCTGAGGAGCTGTACAGAATAAAGGAGTTTATAGGCAGAAGGGAGCTGGGACAAGGAGGTTGTACTACGCAAATAGGCGGACTGGTTATTGCAAGGTTACTTTTCTTTAGGGGATGGTAGGGATCTATCGGGCAGATTACCTAATAGTGCTGATCAGGTGGTGGGTTTAAGATTCCGTTCCTGGGAGAGCCAAAACTGTCATGGTCTCATTTTGGTAACGTGGAGCTTAGCATTAGCAGCTCTATTTGGGTCCTTTTGTCTTGTTTTAAACAAATATTACATGGATATGTGTCACAATGACAAAGGCATATCCGAGAGTGAAAACCCAAGTCAGGCACAAATTCGGCTTTTCTGTGGGGGAAGATGGGGAAATGCGCTTGGGAAAAGATACACAGAAGGGCCAATTTTATTTGTAACATTTTATTTCTTAAGCAAAGATTTGAAACTTCAGTATTTATTATATTACTCTACCTCTTCTCACATGCCTCAAAAATTTAATGACAAAAGAATAAGAAAAAATAGCAGCAAATAAAAAACTGTGCTTATTAAGAATGCCCATGCAGTTCCAGAAACCGGAAATATTTTTCATTTACAAACTTTTTAAATTGGAAAAAAAATTCTAAAATAGGGATTTATCTTTTCTTCAGGGGTAATATTATTGGTTTTTAAAGCACCCACTCAGCAGTTGATGCATTTAAATCTCAGAAAACAAGATAAAAATGAGCATAAAGTTAAGGTAGCCCTATACCATTTTTAATGGACATCTTTCTGCCATAGTGATAGTAATTAAAGGAAAAAGAAAAAAATAGCTCAGAGGAAAATAAGCTCGGTAGTTTGATTGGGTTTGAAACCAACTGAACAACATTCAAATCTGCGGTCTTCAAGGGTAAGAGCTCTATTTTAAGTGGTATGTAACCCCATCTCAAAAGCTGGTTCATGGAAACGTTCCCCCCAACTTGTTTGGGCACAGTTTTTCTATTTTCAGTATTACCTGGCACAAATGTTCTGGTTTTCTTCACTGATCCCCAAACCTCTGATCAGAAAGCCGTGGCCCTGGATCCTCCTTGGTGATGGTAGTTTGCCCGCGCTAATTACCTGCTTCATTTCCTGTTTTCTCTCTCATCTAGATACAACAGATACCCGGCAGAGCAGGATATGACAGAGGGAATGCTGCAAACACGAATGAAAGCAATTACTCTGAGTCTTCGGTGCATTTGCTCGTTTTCATTTCGGTAGATAAGTGATAGTATCTCTTGCATGTAAAGTGGGACAGGCTACACCCGTTCAAGGAGAGAAGAAAAGGCACCTGCCTCCAGTTATCACTACCAATTAGCAGCTTGTTTGGCTTACTCAGGCCTTGGGGAGTGGGAGGGGGGTTGGTGTTTTGTTTTGTTTTGTTTTGTTTTAATGAAAGCCTTCCCTCTAGGGAGTTTTTGAATTCAAATTCTGACTTTGTAACTTTATATCTACTTTATGTCTTTCTAAGTCTCACTTGCTTTAAGAAAGGTTGGAATAGAAAATAGACAAGATTTAGCAAACAGCATGATTCTTTTGGACCAAATGAGGAAAGGGATGAGGGGCTTAGGAATTCTTTCACTGAGTGAGATAATGAATCATTTCCTTCACAAAAAAAACTCTACCACAGCAGATGAATTGCCTTTCGTGATATATTTAAATCTAAGTCCCTGCCCTGAAACTCATTTTTATTAATGCTTTCTACTGACTTTCTAGCAGAAAAATCACCCTTTTAAACATTTGTTCTCAGAGAGTAAAATAATGGTTGCCTGGTTCTGGGGGGCTGGGGGTAAGGATGAGAGTGACTTGCTATGGGGCAGGGGGTTACTTAGTGGGATAATGAAAATGTTCCACAGTTAGATTTGGGTGGTGGCTGCACAAGTGTGGATAGACACTATACAGACCTGGGATTTTTCCACCATGCTCTCTCGCCTCTTCCCAGCAGGGTCCTTCTTTGTAATTGATCTCATGAATAATCTAACCCAATAGAGCCCCGTGAGAGACACTGGGGATTAGCAACCCCAAAGCCATTCACAGGGTCCTCTTCTGCCTTTTTCTACTATAGAGGCTGGAAAGCAAATACCTGATTTTCCATAATTGCTCTGAGGAGCGGCCAAAGGGATAGATACAACTGGCAGTGCTTTGGTCCCTGTTGCCTTCCCCCTTCTTCCTGCCTAGAAAGCAAACATGAGGTGCCAACAGCCTGTTGGGGACATGAAGTGACAAGCATGAGGATAAAAGCCCATCAGCTAAGAAAGGCGGAGTAGAAAAATTTGAAAGAGCCTTGGTTCTCATCAGCATTTCTTAGCAGCTGTACCCGCGCTGGATTGCTCAGTTCTGGACTTCTCGTCTTGTAAGAAAAAGAAAACTCTTTTGTGTTAACCTACTGCTGCTTGCTATTGCAAACAGATATCCTGTTATTTGCAACCAAAAGCACTCCTAACCAGCCAGTTATGAGACTTGCCTATTTATTCATTCATTCATTCACTTATTTTTAAAGATTTTATTTATTTTAGAGAGAGAGAATGAGTGAGCGCAAGCATGAGCAAGGGGAGGGGCAGAGGGACAAGCAGGCTCCCCGCTGAGCAGGGAGCCGGACATGGGGCTGGATCCCAGGACCTCAGGATCATGACCTGGGCCGAAGGCAGTCGCTTAACCAACTGAGCCACCCAAGTGCCCCAGAGACTTGCTTATTTAAAAATTACTTAAATATGTTTCAAAGTGGTTCTATTTTAATGGCCAGGGCCTGCTGCTTGCGCACAGAAGAGACCATTCATAGTTGGGATGCGAGTTATTTTATAATTTAGTGAAGAATCATATTTTGCTTAAACCTTAAAGTTTAATTTAAAATATTTTATCTTTCTTTGGTATATATGTGCAATGGAATATTATGCAGCCATCAAAAAATTGAAATCTTGCCATTTGCAATGATATGGATGGAACTAGAGGGTATTATGCTAAGCGAAATACGTCAATCAGAGAAAGACAGTTATCATATGATGTCACTAATATGTGGAATTTGAGAAACAAGGCAGAGGATCATAGGGGAAGGGAGGGAAAAATGAAACAAGATGAAACCAGAAGGGGAGACAAACCATAAGAGACTCTTAATCTCAGGAAACAAACTGAGGGTTGCCGGAGGGGAGGACGGTGAGGGGTATAGGGTTGCTGGGTGATAGACATTGGGGAGGGTATGAGCTATGGTGAGAGCTGTGAATTGTGTAAGACTGATGAATCACAGACCTGTACCCCTGAAACAAATAATACATTATATGTTAATAAAATATTTTATCTTCCTTATAGACCTAATAAGGTAAGTGCCACACTAGAGATCTGGGCACAGATGAAGAAAAAGAATGTTTCACAGAGAAGCATTTGAGCTAGGCCCTAAAGAATGGAGAAAAAAGGGGCACCTGGGTGGCTCAGTCGTTAAGTGTCTGCCTTCAGCTCAGGTCATGATCCCGGGGTCCCGGGATCGAGCCCCGCATTGGGCTCCCTGCTCCGCGGGAGGCCTGCTTCTCCCTCTCCCACTCCCCCTGCTTGTGTTCCCTCTCTCACTGTCTCTCTCTCTGTCAAATAAATAAATAAAATCTTTTTAAAAAGAATGGAGAAAAAAGAGAGTTCCAGACTGAAAGAATGTATAAGCTCAGAGGCACGAAAGAGCATGATATGCTAGATGGGTATGTGAAGCTGGAGAAGGAGAGATGATGTTAGAAAGCAAATTGAGGCCAAATCCTTTCAAGTCTTGTATACCAGACTAAATTGCTTAAACTTTCTTTTTTTTAAACAAGAGTGAAGCACTTTTTTTTTTAAAGATTATTTATTTATTTATTTGACAGAGAGAGACACAGCGAGAGAGGGAACACAAGCAGGGGGAGTGGGAGAAGGAGAAGCAGGCTTCCCACGGAGCAGGGAGCCCGATGCGGGGCTCGATCCCAGAACCCTGGGATCATGACCTGAGCCGAAGGCAGACGCTTAAATACTGAGCCACCCAGGCACCCCTAAGTTGCTTAAACTTTATCCTACAGGAAATAGAAGCTCTTAAGAGGTTTTGAAGGAAAGGAGTGACATGATCATATGGATGTTTTAGAAAGTGGGGCACCTGGGTGGCTCAGTCAGTTGAGCATCTGCCTCTTGATTTCAGCTCCGGTCATGACCTCAGGGTCCTGGGATTGAGCCCCATGTTGGGCTTAGTTTAGGATTCTCTCTCTCCCTCTGCCCCTCTTTCCTCTCCCCCTCCCCCAAGCTCATGCTCTCTTTCTCTCTCTCTAAAATAAATTGATAAAATCTTTTAAAAAGAAATTTTTAAAAAGAAAGCAAGAAAAAGAGATTGGGGCCAGAGGTAGGGAGGCTATTTGGAGAATACTACAGAGAGGATTACCAAAGAGAAGACACCACTGCAGAGGCTGCAGTGGACCCCCTGGGCAGGGGTCCAATGGAGGACAAAGCAGGCTCAGGGTCCACAGTCAGAAGGAGCTGCGGTGAGGCGAAGTCTGCAAGGGAGAGGGGGGGGGTCAGTGTTCCCAGGAGGCATTGCTAAGGCTGTTAAGGGTCACCTGGTAACTGCTGGAGGATGCAGCTTAGGAAACAGCACAGCACAGAGCAAACAGGTGGACAAGGCAGCCATGGAGGCAGAGGACCCCCAGCCTGAGGACCCCAGCCTTCCTGCTGTGGTAGGCTCCTAAGCTACACCCCTGACTCTTCTCCATACACCTGCTCACCATATTAGGAAAAGAAGCAGGCAAAGGGGGAGGTTATCTGAGAGTTACAGTATTTTTATCCAAGAGAAACTGAACATACCTATTAAATTAATTAAATAAGGAGGCCATTAGACCAAGGTGGCCCTAATGCCATGGCAGCCTATGTAAGCAAACCAAAATCTAAGCCTGTAAATGCCTCAAGGTTATGAAACTGAAACCTAAAAACAACCAATCACAAACAACAAACTAGACTAAACTATAACCAATCAGTAATCTCCTTATGTCCACCTTTTCTCTAGAAAGTTCTTACTCCTAACCACTTCCAGTTTGGTCCTGCCCATTTGAGTGGAGTTTCACTCAAATAAGCTCTTTAAATTTTTAATCTGCCTCAGTTTATCTTTTAACATGCTCAGAGAGATCATTTCAATTATCAGCATCACCATGCTTTAAACCAAATCCAACATCCAGCTAATCACCACCACCACCACTAACAGCAACTAACAATGCAGGTGGGAGCTCTAGAGAAGCCCAGATCAATTATGGACAAAACAATAGGAAAAGCCATCTTCTCTGCAAAACAGCTGTAGGGCACAAGTTAGATTATGCACCCCTGATACGGAAGCACCAAGAAAGCAGAGTCAAACATACAAACATCAGCTGATTCTATCCTGCACTGCCCACGCATGGCCCTGAATCTAGGGGACATCAGCAATCTGGTCACCAGAGATAACTCTCACTTAGGGATCAGGTATGTTCTGGGGGACCCGGCCCTGACCCAAGACTCTCTAGCTCTTTGCCCCAATCTATGCTCATCAAATGGCCCATGATTATTACTTCATTGTCACCAGTTCTTAAATTCTAGAGCCTGGTACTGGAAAAGGATACCCCTCCCCCCTTAAAAAGAAACAGAATGGGCTTTTATTTTATACAGACAGGACCTAGACCCTCCGTCCAGGGCACACGCATCATGTCAGAAGAGGCACAAGTTGGGATCAACTGTGTTATAATCAGCATGAGATACGTAGATCCCAGCAATTTCTAGAACCATTGGCTGGGTTCTCCCTTAGGGATTTGAGTTCAACAAAAAGACAGGAAACATTCAGCAGGATGGGTGATTTCCCAGGAAGTCTCTGACACCGCCGAGCCTCCTCGGCCACAGTCTTCCCTGAGTCTCAGTTTTCTCAGCCATGAGAATAACAATGGTTATTACCTCCCAGGCAGAGACACTACATAAAACACCTAGCGTGCACATCACCTGACACACAACAGACACTGACCAGTGTTAATTCTGATTCCTTTTTCTGAGTTTCTGATTCTAACCTGAGGCAGAATCTCCAGGATCTTAAAGATTGGCCTCACCTAGGGGTCCTCTGTTCTCAGTTGTAATTCTTCCTTGTCCTTAGTCAGGGGAAGATTGTAACCTGTAGGCAGACTTGGGGCTCTTCTTTCATGGCATGATAGGACATGCTTCTGGAAGGAATGGTGTTGGGGGAGTGGGAGAACAACTCAAGGAAATGCTTGCTCCATGATTCTCAAACTTCAGTGAGCATGGGAATCACTTAGGGAGTTTATTAAAAATACAGATTCCCAGGTCCCTCCCTCAGTGACTGAGAGTCACTGAGCTACTGAGGGTCAGACCCAAAAATCTATATTTTTAATAGGGCCCCCAAAATATTCTAAGGTGCACCAAAGTTTCCTCCTCCTTGACCTGGTTACTCCCTGAAGACAGAGTACATGGTAGGGCCCAGTTGGGGGCTGTAGGATAATAAAAAATATTTGGTCTTTGTCTCTGCTTCCTGGCACAGAGCTCTCTTGAGTGATAAGAGTGTCTTAAGTGATGATTGTTTTATGCTAATGAGACAACCATTGGAGTGTGGTAGGGGGCTAGATAGCTTCAAGTTGAGAACTGGTCACAAGAAAAACCAACCTACTAGAAGTTAGAATTCTCAGCCTCACCGCTTGACCTCCGAGGAGGGGAGAATGGTGGAAATTGAGTTCAATCATCAATGGCCAGAGATTTAATCAACCATGCCAACCATTGGATTTAACCAACCATTTAGATTAATCGACCTAACGAAACCTTGATAAAAATCCTAAAGGACAGGTTGGTGAACACATTCATGCAGAACATGGAAGCTCCACACCAATCCCCAGTCCCCACCCCAATCCCCCATAATTGGTCCTATGTATCTTTTCCACTTGGCTGTTCCTGAAGTACAACCTTTAGAATGAATTGGTCAACCTAAATGAAGTGTTTTCCTGAGTTCTGTGAGTCATTCTAGCAAATTATCAAATCTGAAGGGAGATCATGGGAACTTCCAAATTTGTAGTCAGGCTGGAAGAAGTCTGGGTAGCCTGAGTACCCCATTTGCAACTGATGTGTGATGTGGAGCCAGTCCTCTGGGACTGAGCCCTTAAACTCATGAGATCTGACCCAAACTCTAGGTGAATAGTGTCAGAATTGAATTGAATTGTTGGGCACCCAATTAGTGTCATAGAATTGGTTGGTATCTGTAAAAACATGACACATTTGGTATCAGAAAAAAACCACACAGGGGCCCTGTCATATTTCATCTCCTTTTGACTTCACCTGGGCCCTTGTACAACTGCACTTCTTTATAGAATGTGATTAAGCCCAGAAGAAATGGCCAATTCTGTTGCAATTCTTTGACCTAAATTCAGTGTTAGCCTTTTGAAGAGGAGCAGAAGTGGGGCTTAAATTTTCCCTGTTCAAACCTACCCAAAGGAGGGCAGAATTTGCCTATGCACCTCTGACCTGCTGATTGTAATCCACACCATAGCCAGTGGACAATCTCCAACAGACCAGGGAGGCAAGGGCCCACTCTAGAATAGGGCACAAGTCCATTTTCTGGAATCTAGGTTCACTGACCGCCTTGAATCTGGCTGGATACCACTTGACCTGCCTCTTGACCTTTTGACCTGCCAGACCCCTTCCATCTAGCTAGATTCTTTGCCCTAGCTCCTCTTGGCTAATTATCAGTAGTCAAGCCTTCCTTCATGCCCCAAAATTGCTACAATAAACTCACTCAGTCATTTCCACCAGAATGTGCCCCAAGAGTCCAGGTGAAGGCTTTGCTGATAAGCTTTCCTATCCTGGACTCATTCCTGAGGTCTCAGCTGCACTGCTGTCCCAGCGTTTATTAGGATGCTATACCTTCCCTTCCTTGCCTTCTCCTCTCTTTCCTCCTGGAGAAGCCACACTGTTTTATTAGTCAATGTCACCCATCTTAGCATACCACATGAAACCATGCAAAGGGCCCTCATTCTTCATCTTTTTAAAAATATGTGGTGATTTTTGACAGAGACTTCTTCTCCTAAGACCCTTTTAGGACAAAGTAACCTGGTCAATGATTGTCTTGCCCACCTGCAAGGAGGGAGACACGGTCAGTTTGGTAAAAGGTGGCACAAAATCAAGGGACATGACAGAGGCCCTATGTGCTGAAGTCCAGGTGGAATGAACAAGCTAAGTGCTTCTACTTCGAGTAGAGGCTCAAGTCTCCCATGAAAGAGAAGCTCCCCAGGAACTAGAGGGCCATACCTCAGAGCCACCATTAATGAGGGGAAAGTACCTGCCAGCTTCAAGGTCATCCCCAAGGATCTCAGCTGGGCCCTCCTTAGGATAGTGCCCCAGGCAGCTCCCAGTCACTTGGCACCAGGACATTCTTCCTGTGACTACACTGGGCCAACACTGACTCCTTAAAACCCTCCCTCCGACTCTGGCTCGGTGTCCTCTTCCAAGATACAAACAGCACATGCACTGTGGGTGATTGACTGGGGTTCTAGATATCCTTCAGGGAAGCCATTTCTGGGAGGGCTGGGGGGAAATCCTGTGTGGCTTGAGCTCTTCCTCCATTTAAAAACACATCACTATCAAACTGGATCACACCCTGTACCACCCACCCCCTGGACATTATGAACCTCTCCAACTAGAGCTGTTGCAGACCTTGTCACTTTGATCCTTGCAACTTCTAGCTCCACACTCACAAAGCCACCATCTTCTGGACTAAAATCTCTGTCTCCTTCTAGATCCCCGGAAATGCTCTGACTCCTTTGTGTTCTCACCTTGGGCAGTGCCCGAAGTGTACCTGATACCCGTAGTACCATCCCCAATGTGTGCTCATAGCTGTCTGGCTAGTGTACACCCAAACCAGGCTCAAATTTTCATTATGTGCAAAGAATGGGAGGGACGAGGTGGGTGTTAGCAACCCTCCAAGGTCCCTGGAAAGTATTTATTGAAATACTATAAACTTTTAGTAAAGAGTGTGGCGGACTGCTCCAATATCATCTTCTTTACACTACATGAACAGAACCCAGAGAAAACAAGATTTCCCAACCTACCCTGAAGTTTGATATGATTATGTGAATAAGTTGCAGAACTTTCAGGATGTATCCTCAAAGGGAGGGGGCCTGCCCATTCTCCAACATCCCCCCTCCACACCTCCTCCCCTCCATCTGCTGCTCTAAATGTGGACACAGTGGCGTACATCCTTGGCTAAGTGGACTTCAGGTCACACTCTTCAGATAGTGAAGCAACAAGTTAGAGGGAACTTATGTACCAGATGACCCACATGGAGCAGAACTGCCATACTCACCTGGACCACTGGCTGAGAGAACCAATCCACCAAGGCCCTGAGCATCCCTGAACATCCTTTTTGGTTATGCTAAGAATGCAAAGCCCTGACTACTCTTTAGGCAACCATTTCTCGGGGTTGAGTTTACAGTGAGTAGATTCAGCTTCTCCCAGACAAAGAGTAGGCTTGCTTACCACTCACTATAAAAGTGGTAATTCCAGGTGTAATGCAAACCCACTATACATACCGTGTCTACCTTGGTTCTTCCGTGTTGCCTCCATGGGTCGTGGGGGGCATAGAGAACCAGCACCAGCAGGCTTCGTGTGCTTCTTGCTATGCAGTGAGTAATGAAATCCTTTGTCTTGGACCCAGAAATCTGTCTTCAGTCAGCATCTATGAAACAGTAATTTATTAACTTGCAAATAGGGTAAAATCTCAGATCCTGACATACCTACCTCTAGACTGTTTTTAGGGAAAAAGAGAACAACTTGTATCTCTCTTGAGCCACTGTTATTTTAGATCTCTGTAATAGGCAGCCAAATCTAATTCTTTCTAATCAAAGAGTAACTTTTCAAAGCTCTAATTTGGCAAAAAAGAAAAAAGAAAAAAAAAACATGCTTGTTACATCTTGTTAGAAATTTATCTTTCAAGCTGAGCCAAATGTGATCCATTCAAAAGCAAGAAATTATAAAAGTAAGAAGTGTGTGCCTCTCGGGACCTCTTGAACAAGTGTCCTAGAGAAATTAAGATCATACCATGACTGGTGAGCGGCTATTGCAGGCACTGAATCGAAGGTTTACCTAATCAGGCTGGCAAAATCACAAGAGCAAATTCCCCCCATTGATGTGAGTCAGATAAGCTTTAAATGTTTTAAATGCTTGAGTGTTACTTTCTGCCAAGACTTAGTATTCAGCCACGCTTTTTGATATAGGATTCCATATTATGAGGAAGGGAATCCAGATGAACCCGGATCTGCCTTGATCTCAGACAAGGCGGGGGTGAACGTGCTTCAGGCGAGGCTGAATCCGAGCTAACATTCTTTCTAGAACGTTGGCAGCTCTTGTCCTTTGAAAAACAGCAGGGTAATTGAAGATGTTGAGAAAGGTTCAAGCAAGTTTGCATCACTACCACATTAGTCAGGAGACCGGAGCCGACAAAGATAAAAGAAGAATAGGGTTGAGGATGTGGCAGCCCCAGCTACACAGCCACCGACAGAATGTTGACAGCTCTTTGTGAGGCACAGGTATTTTGATGTGTCAAATATTCTAAGTGCGTGAATTCTCTCTGCCAGAATTCCCTGTGCACCCGTTGAACAATTCTCTAACGAAATTACCCCATGACTCTTTTTGGTGGGCGAATGTTGTTTTCGCCTGTTCAGCATCCATTCTCACTTTGGGACTAGCATCTAGATTTTCCCTTGGAGAATCACCCCTTCCCGCTCCCCAGTCCACATTGCTGGCTGAGGCTGACCCAACCCTACCAAGCGCCAGGCAATTGGTGCAGAAGGGCACAAGACCTGGTGAGATTCAACACTGGGACTTTTGTTGATACTATTTGGGAATGTGAGGCTTGCTGTGTCCTGAGATTGCTACTGTAGGGATAATATAAGCCTGGAGATGCTAGGAATCATAGGTAGAAAAAAACAGCCTGAAAATAGGGCCAACACAGTGGAGAACAGAACAAGAGGAGAGAGGAACCGAGTTCTATTGACATAGTTTTAGCCTAGATCCAGCCACGCCTGAAGGGAGATTCACCCACAGACTTTTCACTATGTTATCTAATAATTTCCCTTTTTTGCCTAAGCCAAGTTTGAGTTGGTTTATGACTTGTGGAATTAAAAGAGTTCTGACTCTTGAAACTATTGCTGTCACAAAGGACAACCAGAAGAGTTTACCCAGTCTATATAAAACCAAAGAATGTGCTCAGGCCCTGTTGTGGCTTTAGAATTTCTATAAGTAGGTGCCACAATCAAGTAAAAGGAAATAGATGAGGGCGCCTGGGTGGCTCAGTCGTTAAGCGTCTGCCTTCAGCTCAGGTCACAGTCCCAGGGTCCTGGGATCGAGCCCTGCATCGGTCTTCCTGTTCAGCGGGAAGCCTGCCTCTCCCTCTTACCCCTCCCCCTGCTTATGTTCCCTCTCTCTCTGTGTCTCTGTCAAATAAATAAAATCTTAAAAATGATTTTTAAGGGATGAGGGACTTGTTTTGAAGCAGCTTTACATGAAATTGATTAACCATCTATTATTCATATCAAAAAATGAGGGGGAAGAAAAGACATCCCCCCAAACCACTCCCTTAGCAACACCATTCACTCAGACTAAGGAAAGATCAATCAATGGGGTTTCCAGAGCACTATGAGGGTCTAATATATATCTGACTATCATTGCTTACCTGAGGCTGAAGGATGTAGTGGAAAGTACCCTGGATTAAAATCCTAGCACTACAAAGCCCCCGAGCTAAATGAGCCTGGACTAATGGCTTAAATTCAGAGAGATCTAGCTTCTTTTGCAGAGATAGGAGCATGTAACCACTTCCTTATATGCTGCCTGGTATTGTGGTCAACTGAGGACCTGGATGCCAAAGCACTCTACAAATTCTAATACATTACACCAATGTAAAATGTTCATCTCCTAATTTTTATGGCAATTACAAGTTTAAAAAATTAGTTTCTGGGATTAGGTTACATTGGGCTCAAGAGGGCATTGCATTCACTTACTGTAGGTAAAGAAGGGCCCAAGGAGAAGAGCTAGTCCTTGGCATGTGCACACTCTGGAAATGAGGCCCTCATCACCTCCAGACCTACTATACTGTCATTTGTTTGTTTATTTATTATTATGTCTTCTGCCAAGAAAATGGAAGCTCCACAAGAGTGAGAACTTTCACTGCTGTATCCCAGTAACTAGAACAGATTAGTAGATTGCTAAAAAATATTTGTTGAATGAATGTTTCAATGCTGGAAAGGATGTGAAGCATCTCTCATACACAGCTGGTAGAACTTGCAATTGATAAAACCACTTTGGAGGACAACTTGTCAATATCTAATAAAGTCAAATTGCACATGTCATGGGCTATTGCTGGGTATATCACATGTCTTGGAATATACCCTAGATGATCTTTTGCATACGGGCATAAGAATATTTATAGCAGTATTATGTGTAAGAATAAAAATTGTTGGAATCAACCTAAAGTCTTTCAATTTAAAAATAGATAAAATAATTTTGGTATATATCCATGTAATGCAATATGACATAACAGGAAAATAAATGCATGAGGGACTCCACAGGTGCTCAGGCATAAATTTCATAATTATAATGTTAAGGAAGAAAATAAAAGATATTTCTGCAGAAGGATGCAGAAATATCATTTATATCAAATACTTAACCTTGCAAAATAAGCTAGATCTCCCTGAATATATGTATTTTTTTTTTTTTAAAGTAGGCTCCACACCCAACGTAGGGCTTGAACTCATGACCCTAAGATCAAGAGCCACATGCTCTACCGACTGAGCTGGCCAGGTGCTCCAAATGCACAAATATTCCTTTAAACTATCACTGTGGAACTAGGAAAATAGGATATGTTGGTAAGAAAAGTCAAGATTCGTGCCTGAAAGCTGACCTAACACAAGGTAGTCCTATTTAGGACACCATGTTCAGCCCTTAAAAGTGAAAGGAAAATGAGCTGAAGACATGTAGTCCTTACATCTTAGAGAGACATCACAGTATGTTTCATTTTCTACCAAGCCTAGCTACAGTACTTCTCCTAGTGACACTTGGCTCTGGCCATTCAGATGCATTTCTCTCTTTCTGTGACAACAACGTGAGCTTGGCAGAACACTGAGAACCGTAGGCTGAGAAAAGAAAATGCAGTCTTCCTGCCCACAGAAGAGATTCTGAGACATCCGCACTAACACAGCATTGCCGAAAGGGCTTGTACATGAATCAGCCACAAATGGTAAGTGGGCTGATGAGGATTGCCGAGTTCATGAGAATTTCTGGTGAAGCAGCACGCAAGAGTGCTATCCGTTACTGTGTGTGCATGCTGCAATCTGTAACTTCACTTGTTTGGGTCTTTTTGTTATTATGTGTTACGCTTCACTAAGGCCTGTTGCAAGTTCTCTTTTTCCTTTGCTCTCACAGTCCCAATGCTTCATGAATGAGAATTGAGGCTTGTGGCAAGAATGTTAAATATTCCTTCAAACTACAGACAGGAAGGGCTGAGCGACAGTTCTGTTGTATTAGCGTCTGATTCCAGGAACACGTTTCCAATTCTCCTCATTGCCCGACCATAGATGCGTTTTGGCGCTTACCACAGTCTAGTTGAATCCCCTCCGTGGTACCTAGGAACCAAACCAAAAGCAGTGTCAACCAAAGAGGAGTATGAAGGCAGTCAAATAAAACATGTCCTCCGGCTTCCAGCATCCTCCCCCTTCCTAGGACCAGTACTGCCTAGAGTTGACACATTTAGCACAGAAATACACAGGCTCCTATATTTTATTTGACAATCCTGTTAAGGCCTTTAGGAGCTCTATCTTAGTCTTATGGCATCACAGCCTATTTTGGGGGGAAAAAAAAATCTGAGATTAGTCATCAGACTATTGAGCAGCCTTTCTCAAAGTCTGGTCCCAGGTAATATGCATTAGAATAACCTAGGACACCTGTGAAAGGAACAGATTCCTGAGTCTTGCCCTTGACTCCCAGAATCAGAAATTCCGGGGATGAGCCTGGAAATACACATTCTTGTGTCTCAGATAACTCAGAGGTACTCTAAAGCATGACGGTTATTTAATGATCTGCTTGTCTTTTCCTCTCCCGTCAGTACATACTTAAAGCCTTTTTCTGCTTGTGGAAAAGAGATAATAAAAGTACAGTATGTGACATTTAAGGGGACCTTAATAAATATTCCCTTAATTGCCCCTTTTTTTAAAAAAAATTACTTGTTTGAGAGAGAGAGAGAGCAAGCAAATGAGCACATGAATAGGAGGAGGGGCAAAGGGCTCTTTGCTCTTCAAGCAAGCCACCTCCCCTGTTGAGTGGGGAGCCTGGAGCTTGATCCCTCTACCTGAATCATGACCATAACCCACTGGGCCACCCAGGCACCGCTCCCTTAATCCCTTCTTAAAGGAATTTTGGACTTCAGGAACAAGACAGGGTAGATCCTCAAGGCCAGTTCCCAGACCCCTGAAGAAAAGAAAGTCAGAAGCAGTCTCTGACCACCTCCAGGTAACTAAGCCCTAGTTCATCTACACTTGACTCTGTCCAGGCTGCTACTCCAGACCCACCGCCAAGAAAGCCCATGGGCAGAGCTTCCAGCACAAACTCCTCCAGAGCTTCACCGTGTGGGACAAACAGAAGGAATCTTCAGTCAGTGTTCAGAGTCGCCTGCACTTATCTGCGCCTTCTCTAAATTACCTCTGCACTTCTTTCTCCTCTGGATCAAAGAGTTAATTTAAAACCAGAATTCCGCCCCCACCCTCAACCCCAACATTCGTCTATCTCTAATTCTGCTCTCTGCATTTTCCAGAATTTCATCTGAAAGTCTGTCACCAACATTAATGAACCGCTAGCTCACTGCCTGTTTGAGAACCGCATGCGGGAGAAGGGGGTAGAATCCTGCAGATTCAGGACTTGGGTTTAGAAAGACTACAGGCCCCAAAATGCAATTTCACCTTCCAAAGACTACCACTCCCAACATGCAATGCAGCCAGAGTTAGCAAAGGAAAAGCCTGTCTGGAAGTTTTGCCTTCCTGTCACCCTCAGGCAAAGGAAAGATTTAGGAAGTCGCCAGAGGATATTTTTTTGCAGGAGCGGTCACTCTCTAAATCCAGGCAAGGAAGGGGAGGAGTCTGAGCCGGGTCCCGCCTCTTCTCCAGTAAACTCCTCCCGCTCCAGCTTTGGAGGCTGGAGTTCCCAGGGCTGGGAGCAGTTGCACGCCCCCGGCTTTCCCCATGGCTTCGGTGACCAGAGCCGTGTTTGGAGACCTGCCCTCGGGGGCAGGGACAGTGGAGAAGTTCCAGCTGCAGTCAGACCTGCTGAAAGTGGACATCATCTCCTGGGGCTGCACCATTACGGCCCTGGAGGTCAAAGACAGGCAGGGCAAGGCGTCAGATGTGGTGCTCGGCTTTGCAGAGTTGGAAGGTGGGTTGAACTCTGCCCCGGGCTGCCGGGCCGGCCCCAGGCCCCCGGCCCCCCCAGACACGCGCCCCGATCGATCGGGCTGCTGGCGGCGGGCAGCCAGAGCAAGTCCCCGAGCTTGGCGCCGTCAGGAGTGCTAGCAGTCGGCCAACTCTGTGTTTCCATCCAGTGTCCGGAAAAAAGACAAATGAATGCGAACCTTGGCCTCTGGTTATCCAGTTAGGCTTTGCTCTAATTAATTTAGAGTAGTTGAGGGTAAGATGAAATCCCAGCAACCCAGGAGCCATCTTTGAACTGCCAGGTCTGTGAGGGCAGGAGAGGGAAAAGCTGGCTGGAGGGGGTGTGGCTCCGCGTTCTTCCCCTGTGTTCTGAAGTAAGACAGTCCAAGACCTGCCTTTTCTACTTGTTTTCTCCCTCATCAGATCCTCTTGGAGGACTGATCGTCTCAGAAATGCTCCAACATGGGGACGCCTGGGTGGCTCAATCGTTAAGCGTCTTTCTTCAGCTCAGGTCATGATCCCAGAGTCCTGGGATCGAGTCCTGCATCGGGCCCATCGGGCCCGCTGCTCGTTGGGGAGTCTGCTTCTCCCTCTGCCTGCCGTGCTCTCTCTCTTTCTCTGACAAATAAATAAAATCTAAAGAAAGAAGGAAGGAAAGAAAGAAAAGAAAGAAAGAAATGCTCCAACATGGCTCAGTGGGTGCAGAAGTGGAAGACCAACTCCTTGTCTAGCAATGTCTCCCAACTAGGATGAACTTCTAGTGGAATCCGTGAGCAATTAGGATCATGTATGAATCCATGCATTCAAAAACGGTTCATTCAGTTCTCATTCAGTGAGACAGACATGGTCCTCACCCTCATAGAGCTTGCCCTTTAGCTGGGGAGATAGACATTAGGCAAATAATCGGATTCATGAATAATTACACTTGCAGTTTGATCTCAGCAAAGGAAAATGGACGCAGAGCTATCTCTTGTCCCTGCTGTGTAGCTAGACATTGGAGATAAGGTCTGAAATAAAGTTGGCAAAGGGAAACTGCTTGAAGATAAATACCATTTGCTCAGGGGAAGGGGCGTGCACAAAAACTGCTAGAGAGGAGGTTTGAGGTTTTCCTTTAGGTGCGTCTTTCTATCTGCTTGGTTCTTTAGCTAATGTAACATGGCTCATGGTTAGAAGTCAGCAGAAAACTCTGGGTCTTGGTTTTTCTCTGATGGGGGTTCAGATCTTCTGCCTTCAGAGTCAGAAGGCAAGAGGGTTGACAAGTGACAAAAGAGGATTCTTGAGAGTCATTTTGCTGAGTCACTGCTCTCTCTGTTAGTAGCATAGCTATTTTCTAGGCTGGCGCAGAATCACAAAGAGATTACTTGGCTGGTGCAGAATTGCCCAGTGGAGTTGAAGAATTCGATGAGGGGCCTAGAATTCCAGAGCCAACAAAGCATTGGAGATGCTAAGCTGTCAGCATCTACTTTTACCACCTCCTCCATCTCTGCTTTATCACCGTTCAAGAGATAGTGGCCCTCCCTCTGCACCTCTACACACACACATTCACCTACCCTCCCTCCTTACCTGTTTTTTTTTTTTTTTTAAAGATTTTATTTATTTATTTGAGAGAGAGAGAATGAGAGAGAGCACATGAGATGGGGTAGGGTCAGAGGGAGAAGCAGGCTCCCTGCCAAGCAGGGAGCCCGATGTGGGACTCCATCCAGGGACTCCAGGATCATGACCTGAGCCGAAGGCAGTCGCTTAACCAACTGAGCCACCCAGGCGCCCCCTCCTTACCTGTTTTAGTTCTGCTGCAAGAGTCACGTGGATCTTCAAAGACAGAGCGTCTGTGGAACTCTTAGGAACCGTGTGCGGGGACATGCCGCCTGGGAAGTAGCAGTGTCTTCATGGGCGTCAAGTGCCGATTTTGTGAAGGTATCCATATAGTGGAGTCGTCTCTGAGTCTAGGACTGCTGTGGGAATCTGGGTGAAGAAAGTATTATCCCCACATGTTCTTAAAAGGGAGAAAAAAAACAGATGCCCTCGGATTATAGGGATCTAGCTTGTGCTGTATTGCCCTCCACGTTAGTAACCTGTCTTGAGAACATTAAATAGCATTTTCTTATTAGGATACATCACAGGCTTCCCAAAAAGGTTGAATCAAAGCCTCTAAAATATTCTGGGTGCTGGGTCGAGACAGACATCCTCATTCCTATGCTGTAATTTAGATAATTGAATTATTGATTTTAAAAGGAAAGCACACTATTTTCAGAAGAGGGGAAGTTGGAAGAAAGCCCTCAGAATATCAATTAGTGCTTTCTAATATGTGCAGCCATCCTCGTAGTTATTGCAAGTGGCCCTTTGTTCCCTTTTTACAGCCCTGTCTTTCAGTTTTTTTGTAGATTCTTTCAGTATTGCTAAAGATAAAAGAAGACTTCATTTATGTCATAACAGGAAGCATACTTGTCTTGGTTAGAGTAGTGTGAAATGGTGCTCTACTACTATTTTGATTAATTCTTGTGTATTAAAACCCCTGGTAAGAAACTGGCAAAAATGGGCACCTGGCTAGCTCAGTTGGTGGAGAGTATGGCTCTTGATCTCGGGGTTGCAAGTTTGAGCCCCCCGTTGGGTGTAGAAACTACTTTTAAAAAAAAAATCTTAAAAAAGAAAAAAATTGCTAACAGTGATTGTCTTTAAGAAAAGACACTATGTAGCTGGGGTGGAGGGTTAAGAAGGAGACTTTATTTTCACTGCATATTCTTTTGGAGTATCTGAATATGTAAGTATTATATAAACAAAACGGAGGTAAATCATTTAACGCTACAAGACATGACAGAATATGACAGAGTAGGGGGTTATCTTGACATTACTATGTCCCCAAAACGTTTTGAGCCACAGGGCGTAGCTAAGCATGGATAATTCCATGAGACATGGTCCTTTCCTAACTGCCAGGTTAGATGTGAACGCTCTCCAGTTTCCCAGATAGCTTATATAATCTGCTTGGATCATGGCCATGACCGGAGGTCAGAATGGTTCAGTTTCTCCCTGGGAAAATTAGATCTTTCTTCTGCAGAATTCTAAAGAGGTAAATCGTAGGATCTTTTAGTTACAGCCTGGAAAAATCAGTAATGCCTCCTATGAATTTTTCTGCCACTTTTTGTACGTAAAATACTTAAAAGTGCTTTTCGTCTTCCTGTCCCACCTACAGTCATTATGACTTCTTTCAAAACCTGTGATGAGACTATTTGCCTATAAGCCACGGGTATAAACAACCTACCCACACAATCACCACCTGCCTGCCCCTTTATCTTCCCCCCCAGTCACCACCAAATACCCAGCTATTACTGCCATGAGAGCCATTATGGAAAGAAATAGAAAAAACAGACTCTGTGTTTTTCGAAAACCGCAGTTCATAGGGGGGTGGAGGAAAAGGGAGGGGCTCGGTATTGCAGATGCCCAGTGCCCTTAGAGGAAACATTGAGGATTCCTGGTTTAGATCTCTGCTTTGTCCCCTAAGCAAGTTATTGAACCTCCCCAGACTTATTTCCTCACCTAAATTAATGGATAATGATGATTAAATGTGCAACCAGCTGTGATAGTGTCTGTAGTGAACAATCAATAGCTTTTATCTCTTTTCCTTCCCTTGCCTCCAAATACCTTCCCTCACACTCCTGGAACCTTTTTTTTTTTTTTTTTAATTTATTTATTCATGAGAGTCAGAGAGAGAGATAGAGAGAGGCAGCGGCAGAGGGAGAAGCAGGTTCCCCGCCTAGCAGGGAGCCCGATGCGGGACTCAATCCCAGGACTCTGGGATCGTGACCTGAGCCGAAGGCAGACGCTCAACCATCCGAGCCACCCAGGCGCCCCCCTGGAACCTTTTACTTCACTTAGTTAATACTGAGAAAAGGGCATGAAGATCCATGTGGATAACCAGCAGCCATTTGAAAATATATAAAATATTGGGGACAATTAAAATGCTTGTCAATGAAAGTAATGGCTGTTTTCCTCCGAAAGCCAAAGGAAGTTCATTCAGGTTGTAGAAGCTTCGCCTGGGATTGGTTTAGAGGAAGAGTTTTCAATGACTAAACCATAAAGACAACATAAACTACTGCTCCCAACTGTCTCCAAAAAACTCTTCAGAACAAATGGATTTTATACTATCTTCATATGTTAGGCACAAAGTAGGCACTTTGATTTCAGACTTTAGGGCACTCTGGCTGAAATTTGGGCTGTATGAGGTGCACAGCACAGCTGGGGTCCTTGGGATGGTGGAAGAGCGGAAAGATCCATTAATATATTTTGGCCAGTCCTTTGCCCAGGTAAAGGGACAGACTTTTCCTCTACCCTTTATCCCACATCAGCAATGGGCTTGATTAAATCATCATTGGTGGCTTGACCTAGAAACTTGGCCCTTTTTGCATGGAAAACAGTATTTTCTGCATTTCCTTTTTTTTTTTTTTTTTTTAAGATTTTATTTATTTATTTGACAGCGAGAGACACAGCGAGAGAGGGAACACGAGCAGGGGGAATGGGAGAGGGAGAAGCAGGCTTCCCGCAGAGCAGGGAGCCTGATGCGGGGCTCGATCCCAGGACCCTGGGATCATGACCTCAGCTGAAGGCAGACGCTTAACGACTGAGCCACCCAGGCGCCCCTATTTTCTGCATTTCAAAAATGTCTTTATTTTATCCTTTTAAATTTTTTTTTTATCTTTTTTTAAATTTATTTGACAGCGAGAGAGAGAGACAGAGAGAGAGGGAACACATGCAGGGGGAGTGTGGGAGGGAGATGCAGGGCTCCATCCCAGGACTCTGGGATCATGACCTGAGCTGAAGGCAGATGCTGAACGACTGAGCCACCCAGGTGCCCCATATTTTCTGCATTTCAAAAGAAGCTTTTTAGTCATGTCCTATTCAGAATTTGAGGACTGTCACTTTCTATAATTCTGATTTGATATAAAACTTAGTAACATATGAAGATAGTATAAAATCCATTTGTTCTGAAGAGTTTTTTGGAGACAGTTGGGAGCAGTAGTTTATGTTGTCTTTATGGTTCAGTCATTGAAAACTCTTCCTCTAAACCAAGCACTGACAAGTGCTTCTTGTCTCCATGGGCTATTTACTGTGGCCAGAGAGTGGTCCCTTCTGAGGGAATTCTTGCAAGCCCATGAACCATTGGATTTGTCATTGTCTCCACGGAGAGTTGGGGCTCCGTGTACATTTGTTGAATGGATCAAAGTAGGAATCAAAGATACATACGGCCAAATAATTTTGAACAAAAATGCTGCTTTTCTTTACATTTTTGAGCTCCTGAAAAGCAGATGAATGGTCCACATTATACATCATCAAGGAAATGCAGATTAAAATAATAGTGAGGGTTACCAGAGTGGCCAAAATCCAGAACACTGACAACCCCAAATGCTGGTGAGGATATGGGGCAACAGGAAATCTCATTCCTTGCTGGTGGGAATGCAAAATGGTACCACCGCTTTGGGAGACAGTTTGATTGTTTCTTACAAAACCCAATGTACTCTAACCATATGATCAAGCAGTCATGCTTCTTGGTAGTTACTCAAAGTAGTTAAAACCTTATGTCCACACACACACACAGACTTATGTCCACAAAAAACCCTGCACAACGGTGTTTATAAGCAGCTTTATTCATAATTGCCAAAACAAGCAACCAAGATGTCCTTTAGTAGGTGGACAAATAAACTGTGGTACATCCAGACAATGGAATATTATTCAGTGCTAAAAAGAAATGAACTATCAAGCCACAAGGAGCCACTAAAACGCATATTACTAAATGGAAGAAGCCCATCTGAAAGGGCTACATACTATCCAATTCAACTATGACATTCTGAAAAAGGCAAATTTATGGAGACAGTAAAAAGATCTGTGGTTGCCAAGGGCTAGGGGGATGGGAGAGATGAGTAGGCAGAACACAGAAGATTTTTAGGGCAGCGAAAATACTCTGTATTATAATGATGGATACATATCATTATTCATTTGTCCAAACCCATAGAATGTACAACACCAAGGGAGAGCCCTACTGTTGAACTAGGGACTTTGGGTGATAATGATATGTCAGTGTGGGTTCATCAATTAGAAATGTGTCTCTCTGATGGGGGGTGTTGGTATTGGGAGAGGCTATGCATGTGTGGGGACAGGGGATGTATGGGGAATCTGTACTTTCTGCTCAATTTTGCTGTAGACCTAAAACTGCTCTAAAAAATAAAGTCTAGGATGCCTGGGTGGCTCAGTCGGTTAAGTGTCTGCCTTTGGCTCAGATCATGATCCCAGGGTCCTGGGATCAAGTCCTGAATTGGGCTCCATGCTCAGCAGGGAGCCTGCCTCTCCCCCTGCTTGTGCTCTCTCTCTCTCACAAATAAATAAATAAAATCTTTAAAAAATAAAGTCTACTAAAAAAACAAGAGCAGATGAAGCAAAACCAAGAGAAGTTTTCCTGGCCTATTGGAACTCCTCTTGGTTACCCAGTGTAAGGAGTTTTAAAGCTGCAGCTTCAGAAAGAGAGGAGGGTGGGGAGGGAGGTGGGAGCTGGTGGAGAGGTCAGTCTGGCCTATGCGAAGGGATGGTAGTAAGATCAATTCACCAGAAAGCCTTGTTTTCAAATAATGTGTGCTTCAGAGTAAGTCCTTAGGAGCCAGACCAAGCTCAAATCCAGGTTCTTCTGATAATTGTTGTGTTTGGGGGCAAGTTACTTAGCCTTTCTGTCCTCAGTTTCCACATCTATAGAAGGAGGGTAGTAATACTGTCTAGCTCGTAGAACTATCCTGAAGATGAAATGAGTTAAATAGAGCACTTAGAAAGTAGCCGAACCTTAGGAAGAACTCGGTGTTAGCTATTATGATAGTCCACGGGCAGGACTCTGAGGACCTGCAGGTTAGCCGGGGAGTGAATCAGGAGAGACCTGGAAGAGGATGGTTAATGTTTCACTTGTGCCCAACTGGTTGAGTAATGGGAACCTGTGATCTGTAACTGGCCTAATGGTTCAAGGTCTGTATCCTGAGAACCCCTCCAGCCATGGTAAAAATTCATATGCTTGAATTGCATTCTCTTCTTTTTTTATTTAAATTCAGTTAACTAACATATAATGTATTATTGGTTTCGGAGGTACAGGTCAGTGATTCATCAGTCTTATATAATACCCAGTGCTCATTAGATCACATGCCCTCCTTAATGTCTATCACCCAGTTACTCCATCCCCCCAACTTCCCTCCCCTCCAGCAACCCTCAGTTTGTTTCCTATGATTAAGAGTCTCTTATGGTTTGTCTCCCTCTCTGATTTTTGTCTTGTTTTATTTTTTCCTCTCTTCCCTATGATCTTGTTTTGTTTCTTAAATTCCTCATATCAGTGAGATCATATGATAATTGTCTTTCTCTGACTGACTTATTTTGCTTAGCATAATACCCTCTAGTTCCATCCACATTGTTGCAAATGGCAAGATTTCACCTTTTTTGATGGCTGGGTAGTATTCCATTATATACATATATATCTATATATCTATATCTATATATATATCACATCTTCTTTACCCATCTGTCAATGGACATCTGGCCTGTTTCCATGTTTTGGCTATTGTGGACATTGCTGCTATAAACATTGGGGTGCACATACCCCTTCAGATCATTACATTTGTATCTTTGGGGTAAATACCCAATAGGGCAATTGCTGGGTCGTAGGGTAGCTCTATGTTCAACTTTTTGAGGAACCTCCATACTGTTTTCCAGAGTGGCTGCACCAGCTTGCATTCCCACCAACAGTGTAGGGGGGGTTCCCCTTTCTCCACATCCCTGCCAACATCTGTCATTTCCTGACTTGTTAATTTTAGTCATTCTGATTGGTGTGAGGTGGTTTCTCATTGTGGTTTTGGTTTGGATTTCCCTGAGAATTGTATATTCTTCTCATCCACATAGACGGGATGGATACAGAGTACCACAGGAAAGGGGGATGGAATTCCAAGGGCATCTGAGTGAAAAACAGAGTAGACAGTGATGCTAGTGATAAGGCAAAAAACAAACTACCTCCAAACCTTCGTCTCTACCATTGTAATCATATGGTAGAGGAACTTAAAGAGAAGGAAAGAAAGAACATTCCTGTGCACAGACTTGTAAGTAAAAGGGCATAAGCATATTGCTTTTTATAGCCCCTAAAAAGCCCCACAACAATTTGCTCCTCAGTATGCCATGTAGCATAGTAGGGCGCCTGGGTGACTCGGTCAGGTTAGTGTCTGCCTTCAGCTCAGGTCATGATCCCGGGGTCCTGGGATCGAGCCTGGCATTGGCCTCCTTGCTCAGCGGGAAGCCTGCTTCTCCCTCCCTCTGCCTGCTGCTTCCCCTGCTTGTGCTCTCTCTCTCTTGCTATCTCTCTCTGTCAAATAGATAAACAAAATCTTAAAAAAAGAATATGATAGATGGATATGTAGTCACATGGACAGATCTTAAGGCATTTGATAAATGAGAACTTGCAAAACAATGTGCATAATACGATTCTCTTTATATAAATATGGCATTTGTGTAATTGTATGTGCTTCTCTATAGTTAATTAAAAAACAAAAAAACTGGAAGTGTATATGCCAAACTGTTAGCATTGGTTGTCACTGGGAAGAAGAAGAGTTGAGGCATAAAAGAGGGACTTTCACTTTTTTTTTTTTTTAAGATTTATTTATTTATTTGAGAGAGCAGGTGGGGGCCAGGTAAGGGGCAAAGGGAGAGAGAGAATCTCAAGCAGACTCCTCACTGGGCATGGAGCCTGATGTGGGGCTCGATCTCACAACCCCGAGATCATGATCATGACCTGAGCCAAAATCAAGAATCAGACACTTAACCAACTGAGCCACCAGGAGCCCCTTTCATGTTTTACTCTTTATTAAGGTTGCCAGATTTAGCAAATGAAAATACAGGACACCTGATTAAATTTGAATTTCAGATAAATAACAAATGGAGTTTTTTGGGTTTTTTTTAAACTTTTTATTTTTTTTGTTTTTGTTTTTTAAGGTTTTATTTATTTATTTGACAGAGAGATAGAGAGAGCACAAGTAGGCAGAGCGGCAGGGAGAGGAAGAGGGAGAAGCAGGCTCTACACCGAGCAGGGAGCCTGACGCGGGTCTCAATCCCAGGACTCTGGGATCATGACCTGAGCCGAAGGCAGACGCTTAACCAACTGAGTCACCCAGGCACCCACGTTTTTTTAAAACTTCTTTAAAAAGTTTTTATTTTTTCATTTATTTAAGTAATCTCTACACCCAACCTGGGGCTCGAACTCATGAGCTCAAGGTCAAGAGTCACATGCTCTTCTGACTGAGCCAGCCAGGCACCCCAACAAATGGTTTTTAAGTGTTAAGTATGTCTCATGCATAATAATAATATGGTTGTACTTATACTAAAAAATTATTTATTGTTTATCTGAAATTCAGATTCAACTGGGTGTCCTATATTTCCTCTGACAAGCCTACTCTTTGTTTCATGCTCTTTAAAGGATAGTTTCATGAAATAATTGTATTATTCCAAAAAAAATAAAAAGAGAAAGAAGAAGAATTCTTGAGACAACACAAATATATGTTAAGGAAATGTTTAGTTAAGGAAATTGATTGGCCTAGAAAAGAGCAGATTACAAAGCAGCATGTAAATTAAGACTCCACTTCTTTATAAAAAGAAGAAGAAAAGCACATGTCTGCATGTACTAAAAGGCAGGAGGCTATACATAAGAATATTAACAGTAGTTCTCTCTGGTGATGAGATTGGGATGATTTAAATTTCTTGGGGCACCTGGGTGGCTCAGTCGGTTGCACTCTTGGTTTTGGCTCGGTCATGATCTCATGGGTCGTGAGATCCAGCCCCAAGTGGGGCTCTGTGCTCAGTGCAGAGTCTGGTTAAGATTCTCTCTCCCTCTCCTTCCTCTCCCCAGCTCAAATAAATAAATCTTTATAAAAAATAAATTTCTTCTTTGTGCTTTATGAAGTTCTTTCACAATGTTTATAAAGAACACACATTACTTTTGGAAAGGGAAAGCGTCGTGTGTAAAGAACACCCTTTTCCTGTGCTCCCCTGAGGAGTTGAATTTGCCCAAGTTGGGGGCACCTGGGTGGCTCAGTCGTTAAGCATCTGCCTTCAGCTCGGGTCATGATCCCAGGGTCCTGGGATCGAGCCCCGCATCGGGCTCCCTGCTCAGCGGGAAGCCTGCTTCTCCCTCTCCCGCTCCCCCTGCTTGTGTTCCCTCTCTCGCTGTGTCTCTCTCTGTCAAATAAATAAATAAAATCTTAAAAAAAAAAAAAAAAAGAATATGCCCAAGTTGTTCCTACTTTCAGCTGCTCTCAGAAGAAAGTGGTGGGCAGCACTGTGAGCCTCAGCTTCGGTTTGAAGTTTAAAAAAAACATTCCATCTCGTGTCCTGCAGGCTACCTCCAAAAGCAGCCCTACTTTGGAGCCGTGGTTGGCAGGGTGGCCAACCGAATTGCCAAAGGAACATTCACGTTGGACGGGAAGGAGTATAAGCTGGCCATCAACAATGGGCCCAACAGTCTGCATGGAGGAGTCAGAGGGTTTGACAAGGTGAGTCAGGGGCACTGGACAGAGTCCTCACCTGGCGTACTTCACAGAGAACCTTCAAACGTACCATCTATTCGCCAGGCTCAATCCTCGGCCCTGCAGCAAATGCGTGGGGAGGTGATAGAGGAAAGAGGCTGATCCAGGCACTCGGGGGGAGCAGATGCGCTGGCCCTGTTCCAGGACCCATCCTTCTGTAGCTCTTCGGACTGTAACAGGCAGGGGAGCCCTGAGTGAAAGGGAAAGACAGGGAATGACTTTCTCCCTGTGTCGGGATCAGGAAGTCCAGTGGACCTTGGGCGCAATGGAAAAGTGGCTTAAAACTAGTACCTGCCGGGCGCCTGGGTGGCTCAGTTGGTTAAGCGACTGCCTTCGGCTCAGGTCATGATCCTGGAGTCCTGGGATCAAGTCCCGCATCGGGCTCCCTGCTCGGCGGGGAGTCTGCTTCTCCTTCTGACCCTCCTCCCTCTCATGTGCTCTCTCTATCTCATTCTCTCTCTCAAATAAATAAATAAAATCTTTAAAAAAAAAAAACAAAACTAGTACCTGCCGCTTACTGTACGAGGCCTTCGCACGTCTTCTCTCTCATGCTTACAAGAGCCCTGCATTATCACCAGATGAGAAACCTGAGGGTCTGAAAGGCCATATAACTCCTAGGTTGGGCGGCCCGGCCCACAGCCCTCATTTCTACACCATAACCGCTGGGGTAGGCGCCCCCGGTCCAACACACACCCCTGAAACTGCCGCTAAGCCCCCTCCCCACCACAGTGTGGTGCCACATCCAGGCGTAGCCTTCCACGGAAGTGCCTCATGCCTCAAAATTACCTCAGATCCTCCCCCAGTTACCTCTTTCCACATTAAAACTCCCATTCCCCAAGTGAATCCCTGGAAAAACAGGGTTAGGACCACAAACTGATCAGACAGCTTCTCCCTGAAGTAGAAATGCCTGGCGTGCTTCCTAGCTGTGTGGGAGTCCTGAGGGTTAGCCCCCAGCGACTCTCTTACTAGTCTAATTTCAGGGAGATAATTTTGGTAGCTAACTCTTCTTTAAATTATACCCCCCCCCCCCAGCCGGTTTATTTCCTATAGAAGAGCCAGAAAATACTGGCATGTGTATGGCAGTTGAAGATCACTATTTCTTCCTTTCTGCCTCTTTCTGCCTCCTGTCCTGTTGAAGGAAGTTGGTCACTCTCTTGCCCCTGTCTCACCAACTTCCTGTCTGTGGCCTAGAACCGCACTGCCCCATCTCGTCCCTGTTCCTCCATGATTGGACTCCTCACACCAGGAAGGCGTGAAGGCAAGGGGTAGCCTCGGTCCTAGCAGCACTAGGGCAGAGGGTCTCTGGAATATGGCAGGGCCATGGGCAAAGCCCAGCCAGGGGAAGTTAGGCCCAGCTCTGTTCTGAGGGATTTTCAGAAGAGCCTCAGAACAGCACCTGTTCTGGCTTGGTCCTCTTCCCTCTGTTCCACTGTGGGGTTTTCTGTGGTGTTGCTTCACATGTGTGCCCTGTAAAAACACAGCCCAATAGTGAGTAGACACATCCTTCAGTGCACTGTGCCTCCTGAGTTCCTTCTGTGAACCGGGCAGCATAATGTGGCGGGGATTCCTGAGACTCCCCTATGGCGAGGGAGCCAGACCCTTCGATAAATAACTGTTCTAGGCAACCAGCCCCCTCATATAGATGCCAGCGGTGTGCTATAGAAACCGGGTGTGGACAGATTCATAGCAACTCGGGAGGGAGGATTGGAACCACCCTTGAAGAAAGAATAGCATTGCATTTAGTAAGTAGGTACTGGAAAAAATGGCTGTGCAGAAGCCCAGAAAGGGTGGGGGAAAGACTTGGAATGTTACCCTGGAGATATTGAAAGCTTTTGAACCTTAAGCTTCCACACAGTGACATGAGCAGTATCGGATGAACTTTGTTTCCAGTTGTATTTCATCTCAACAATTACTGAACAAATAGCTGGTTTGTAGATACGTCTTGTTCTATTTATATCAACACATTTTTTTAAAAGATGAAATTTGAATAACCTAACAGGATTAGAAATGGCATATTAGTAGGCCTAAAGATGCAAACGCGGAAATTTTTCAGGAAATTCGGAAAGTGCAGGGTCAGGGATATTCTCCCATGAATAGAAATTGCGTGTTCCACAAAATTACACTTAATCTGATAATAATGGTTTAACACAAAAAACTTTCCACTGTGTTCTTTCTCTGAAGGACAAGGACTAGGTAGCAATTGAAGAACATTTTATTTCAAATCTTTTATTCCTAAAATTTTCCATTTGGGGGATTCTTTTTTCTTTTTTTAATCATGCATATAACCAGCTTTTATATTTTAAGTGTCTTGAAAGTTCAACATTTCTAGGAGATAAGTAGGGTGTAAAATTAATTTTTTACTAAGGTCAGTAAATTTGTTTCAGATACCAGCTGCTTTCACTGTAGGTAAATGCAGAGACCTCCGCTCCTGCTGGGCTCCCCTTCCTGGTAAATGTGGGATCTCTCAACATCAGTGACAGAGATCCAGGCCATGCTAGGAGCAGGTGGGCAGAGCCCGGGCTCAAAGGCCATTCCTGTGACCCACGGAAATTATTATCTTTCAAGTCTATTTGGAATGACAGTGTTTGGCCTCAACTCTTCTGTTGACAAAAGGAGATTCAAACAAAACATTCATTGAAATGAAGATGTGGATGGTGTAGACTGCCAGGCCTGAGTTTGAATCCTAGTTCTGTCACTAATGACATGTATGACTTTAAACAAGATTTTTAACCCCTTTAAACAATGGGCATGGCCCCGCAGCGGGCTCCATGCTCGGCCTGTAGTCTGCTTAAGACTCTCTCCCTCTTCCTCTGCTCCTCCCCCTGCTCGTGCAGGTGCGCATGTGTGCACACACGCTCTCTCTCTCTCTCTCATTCTCTCTCTCTCTATATATATAATAAATAAATAAATCTTTAAAAAAATTTTTAAACAATGAGCATGAAGTATGAAAAGGTTCTACTCAATCCCCCTGGAATATGGGAGGTGGAAGTAGGCAAGGAAGCACCACGGAACTCAATTTGCTCATCCGTAAAATGGGGTCATAGTATTAGTTGGAGCGATTTGAAATTGCCAGTGTTCAACTGTTTTGACCTACAAAGATGGTCATTTCATTTGGTTCAACCAAATCCTTACCTTATGAAATGATTTATGTAAAGCACCAGGTCAGTGGCTGGTGAGCACCGAACAAATGGACATCTCCTGTCAGCAAAGACCTCTTGATAGTGACCCCCAGGACTCCCCAGAGGGACTGGACTCTCTGGACAGTATGTCCTCTGATCGCATGGAATAAGGAAAACAGCTCAGGATCAGACCTCCGTCTTCTCAGCTGGAAGAAGCTAGGAAAAACAGTGTGTTTTTTCTGAGCCCAGCTCTCTCATCATTAAATGAAGATAGTGGTGCCTACATTGAGTCAGCTCCAAGACAGAGAGAGAGTTTCTGTGAAGTTCTTAGCAGTGTCTTGGCTCATCATGGGCACTCAGGAAATCCTGGTTGTCCCTCCCCCGTAAGGGTAATCTTGAGGACTCTAGGGCAAAGGTGAGAGGAACCACTGTGTGTGAATCAAAAATTCCTATTGCCAAAAGCAAAAAATTCTAGAAAACTTTTCTTCATATTTTTCTTGCCACCCTTAGAACCATATTTTCTAGAATAAGAAGAAAACTTCAAGATCATTTTACAACCCCTTTATGCCAGGGACTGATGCCCAACATCATACACTGAGCTAGGAACAAACCTGGCCCCCAAATCAGGACTCCTGACATGTGGGCAGAACTCTTCCTAATAGAACAAGTGCCTTCTTACTTGTTTGGAACTCTGCCCAGGGAATATAGAGAATCTTGGAGCATTTTTTATAAATATTCATAAATAGTACTTCCCTGGGAAAGAGGGGCTCATTTATTACGGTCATTTTTTAAATACCACTAGCAGATTTTGCTATATGACATTTATCAGAATGGGGCACCAAGATAAAAAAAAAAAAAGTTTTGAAGAAGTGGAAGAAGAAAACATTGTAGACACATACATATAAGTTTAAGATTTTATTTATTTATTTGAGAGAGAATGAGATAGAGAGAGAGAGCATGAGAGGGGGGAGGGTCAGAGGGAGCAGACTCCCTGCTGAGCAAGGAGCCCGATGCGGGACTCGATCCTGGGACTCCAGGATCACGACCCGAGCCGAAGGCAGTCGCTTAACCAACTGAGCCACCCAGGCGCCCACATATAAGTTTAAAGAGAAAGAGTATGGGGAATATGAGTAGGTAAAGAGAAAGAAAAAAATTTTCTCTCAAGATCTACTTTTTTGTAGATCTTTTTGTAAAATTTTGTAAACAAAATTTTAGAACAATTAAAATCCAAGCTATTATTCAAACATCTTGAAGATCATATAACCATTTCTCTTCCTAGAATTAGCTAGCTTTAAATATTGAAATGTGGCATTTAGCTCGAGATTGCAATGACTTAACAGCTTTGAAAACACTTTTCTAGGTCCTCTGGACCCCTCGGATGCTGTCAAATGGTGTCCAGTTCTCAAGAGTCAGTCCAGATGGTGAGGAAGGTTACCCTGGAGAGTTGAAAGTCTGGGTGACATACACGCTGGATGGTGGGGAGCTTATGATCAACTATCGAGCCCAGGCCAGTCGGACCACACCGGTCAATCTGACCAACCATTCTTATTTCAACCTGGCAGGCCAGGTAAGTGGACTTTCCTCTGCTCTCCTGCTGTAGCATAAAGGGTAACTTGCCTCTTCTCTCCTGCCATGTGCTTTGTGTGACCTGGGGAGTGGCTGGAGAGACCAACCCAGGACGGAATTACTCTTGCAATGGGGTCAACCCTGGCGTTGAGGAAAAATGGCTAGCAAAGCTGCAGACTCATAGTAGGTGCTCAATAAATGGAAGTTACAAAGAAAGATAGAATGAGTACATTGTATTACCCAGAGAATTATCTCTTTCCCACATGTTCAGACAAGGAACCAGCTATTTCAAGAACTCCCTTTCATCTCACTGTGACATGAGCTTACATTTGCTTCCTCATTCCACTCCTACCCCTAAAAGTTTCCAGTTAAGGCACTTTCCATCCTTGGAATTTTAAAAATGGGCTTGGCTCAGCCCCTTTAGACATGCTGCCAACATTTGTATGCCTCCAGCATGTAGCCCACCATAGGAGTGCTATAGAGAGACTCCCCACCCCTCAGTAATCCCCTCAACACTACCTTATTCCCTCCTAATGGTAATATTTGAGGTTGTTGAGGAGGCTGTTACATGAGGCAGAGTAGAAAGTTTAGCTAAACTCTGTAGACTCTATCTATTACTTCCTCTTCATCTAAAAAGCTCATCATTGTCTACTATACTTGAATTGCTTTGGCATGATTTCCTACCACAAGATGATGTTCACAGCCAACTAGTAATATCTTGCATTTTTACACTCTTTTAGGAGTCTGCTGACGATGTGCTGCTTTTTTTTCCTAGGATCTTTCCAAATAGCACAAATTAATTGGTTCTTATGTAATTTCCAAAGTTCTCCCCTTAAAAATAAAGAAAGAATTCTAAACTTGCCTATTGCTTATCCTCAGAAACTTCCACCATCCTCCTTAAGATCTTAAAGACTGGGGCACCTGGGTGGCTCAGTCGGTTAAGCGTCTGCCTTCAGCTCCAGTCCTGACCCCGGGGGTCCTGGGATCAAGCTTCTTGCTCAGCAGGGAGCCTGCTTCTCCCTCCCCCTCTCCCTCTGTCTGCCGCTCCCCCTGCTGTGCTCTCTCTCTGTGTCAAATAAATAAATAAAATCTTTAAAAAAAAAAATCTTAAAGACAAACCAAAAACCAAAACCCAAACAAACATACCCAGCCATAGAGGCTCTGCAATAATGTGCATAAAGACCCTCCTTTTCTAATAAGTTCAGAAAGAAACTTGACAGAAAGAAACAATTGGTGGTTTTTTATAGGTAGTAGATCATGGTGATTTTTTACTATTTTCTACATTTTTGTATACTTAGGACATCCTATTTTATAATCTAAAGAAATAGATTCAGAAATGGAAATTATACATTAAATATGTAAGTATCTGATGATGTATTCCAATCAAGGAGACAAAATGGGAATGCAAGTTCACTATGGCTCTGTCCATTTACCAGGCAGGAGGACCCTCGCAGGTCACAGACCCACCCACAGGGGTAGTCAACGTTAACCCCCTTCTGTATACTGTCTTAGTGAGTGCAACTGGAATCCACAGCCACTAGCTTCAGGGTTGAGGATGGGAGAGGGCCATTAGCCCTTTGGGGCCCTTTGATGAGAGTGGGTGGTCACTCACCAGGCCTGGGGTCCAGGGGCCTCTGCATCTTCAGAACATCTCTTACCGTACCCAGGAAAGCATTATTATGTGTCTTAAACCCTCCCCAGGTAAATAACTCAAAACTTGATCATTTAAAATGGTCAGCTCATCTTATGTATTTTCTTGTTGCTTGTTTCTTTCTTTTTTAAATTTAATAAGCGATATGTTTGTTCTACCTGGGGCCAAATTTTGACTCATCACTTCTAAGATTGAGTGTTGATGGCCTGGGGGAGGAGAGAACTGTGTTTTTCAAAGAATGGAAAAGGTATATGGGTTGCAGGTTGTTTGGGCTTTGTTTGTTGTCCTCCTTCCTTCCTTATCTAACCCCAAACTGGGCAATGAAGCAGCCTGGGGGGAATTTGAGATGAAAGGCAATAGTGGGGTTCCAGCCTGACTGGAGAGGTACGTCAGCAAACACCCGGGTTCTTCCATCTTCCCATTCTGCCTCTTCAGTGTTTTGGCTCTTGTCTTCGGGCTCATTGTCTCCTGGCCGCAAGATGGTTGTGACCCGCAGCTCCAGGAATCACGTCTTCGTGTAGTCGCACCCAGAGGCAAAAAAGAACCTATTCCTTTTTTTCATATCTCTAATGTTCCATTTTTAAGAATAAACAAAACTTTTCCCAGAGGCTCTCCAGCAGCCTTTGCCTCACAGTTCATGGGCCAGAAGTGTGTCCCATGCCCTGCCTAACCGAGTACCAGCAAGGGAATTGGACCACCCGGTGGGATTAGGGAGGGCGTCCTTTACCCCGAGCATATGACCCTAGCACAGGACGACTCAACAAGGCAGCGCTCTGCCAGGGGCAAACGAGGGTGCCAGGAAGGGAGGTGCGGTGGCTTGGGGTTAGTACTCGAGTGTCGGTGCTACCCTGCTCAAGGTGAGGAGAGCTGAATGAAGGCCATCCTAGTGGCAACGCATGCAGAGGTCTGTAAAGCCCCGGGCAGGCCACAGAGGGCTTTATAAATGCTTAATGTTCTGAACGAGTAGCAGCTGAGCAAAGCTAACCAAAACCAACAGTGAACCCAGAGATGGGCCTCAAGAGCTCTTGGTGGATCAGCCTTCCTTGCCAGGTTTTCATCGGCCTAGAAAGGAAATGAATCCAGCAGGAATATTCCACCAGAATGGATCACTGAATTATTCCAGGTCAGAAGAATGGTAAAATGAAGCCTGCTTCCCTTTCATAAAGGAACATAGGTGCCGCTTGGTGACCCGATGCATTAAGGGAGTGGCTCTCTCATAAATGTTCCTTTCCTTCTCCCCCAACCCAGGCTTCTTCTTAACCTCTCAGACTCCTTAGTTTATTTAGTGTGTGATTGAATCATTTTCTTCCTGCCCTAGTGCTACAAAACAAACAGAAAAAAGGAAATTCCTAAGCAGCTTTATTCATAATAGTAAAAATACTGGAAACAAGCAACAGTCTACCAAATATTCATACAATGGAATACTACTCAACCTTCGGCTGAGCATCGAGTGGATAGAGCCAGGGAAACAGTCCCCAGTTCTCTTCCCTCATCTCTGCTCCCCTCAGGCCCAGAGGCCTCTTGGGTGCTGGCAGGACCCCTGAGGCATGAGGGGATGGGAGTAGGGGGAGCCCGCCAGGAGAGACCCCTTCTAGTCTGGAGCTGCTGTAGGTGGTGGTGCAGAGCCCTCCCATTTTGGACCTACCTTCTCAGGTCAGAACAGGGACCAAACGAGTGACTAAGGTAGAGACTATGGGAACAGAGGAGAGGCCTCTGCCCTGGCCTTGCCTCCAGTCCCCTCCTACCCCTGCCCACGTGTACCCACTGGGAGGGCACAAGACCAGGGCAGTTCTTGAGGAACAGAGCCTCCTCGGAGTGTAATTAAAGCAATTTCTGGCCTGTTTAGACATAGATTCTCATGGCCTCTAAAATCCTGGCATTTCTCCTCAGGACGACTCCATTTGATTGTGTGGGCCTAAGTCTTTCTGACTAGAGGATCTGTTTCGGTTAACCCACAGGGATCTGCCTCCCTCTGCTTGCTTCTCAAGAACCCAGCTTAGCTTTCAGTTTAGCTTAGCTTGGAGTTTCTCAACCCAAGCACATTGACATGTTGGGTCACACAATTTCTTTGTTGCAGGGCTGTGCATCATAGGGCGTTGGGCAGAATTCCTGGCCTCTTCCCACCACACGCCAGTAGCTTTACCACCTCCAGTCATGACAATCAAAAATGTCTCCAGAACATTGCCAAATTTTGCCCTACGGCAAGATCATCCCCAGTTGAGAAGCACTAGTTGAGCTTAGTTTTGAGCATTCACCAAGCAGAAGCCCTCTCCCAGTTCCCCTTGCACGACTTCTGCTGTGAAGCTTGAAAATACAGTATTCAAATATAATCCTTTTTATCAGAAACCTGTATGTGTCCCTGCCAATTTCCAAGCAGCACAACATAGCTTTATTAACCGTCCTTCACAAACACCCTGGAAAAGGTAGAAAAGGAGCATCATTGGCCTGTTTTACCCTGAAGGACAAGAGATTCTAGGCTAAGTGATTTCCCTGGGGCCACTCCACGAGAACCGGAACTAGACCCCGGGCCTTCTGGCTACTGACCCATCTTTGACTCCTCCCTGCCCCCCCCGTCCCCCCCCCCCAAGGCAGGCTGCATCTTTAATGGAAGAGATGAGCGAGCTCCCAAATGTAGGAACTCTACTTCTGACTGCCAGGCTTCTGTCCTGTGGTACAGAGTGGGTCCCCTGGGTGGGAGCTGGGCCAGAGAAGGGGGACAGGTACCCCACCTCCAAGCCTGGAGGCAAGATGTTGGCCATCCAGCACTTGTGTGTTCCAGGTCAACAACTATTGCTCTTCTGTTTGCCTAGCATGTGGGGAGAGTGGGAGAAACCCCTCTGTTAATAAGCCAAAGTTGAAAAGTCTTTCAAACCACTGATGTCTCTCTGACTTTTCACACTCGTAATTCCACTTAGACAAGAAGATGCATGCTGGGGTCACCCTCAAAAACTTCTTCCACATATATCAGTTGCTATGTTGAGGACCTATCTACCTATGCTTAAATGAACATATTAATCATCGCCATAGGTCAAATGGGATTTCTAAAGTGTTTGTCAATGCCTGAAAACATTTCTGCAGAGAAGTTAAAAAGCAAAAATACCTGGGGCGCCTCGGTCACTCAGACGGTTAAGTGTCCAACTCTTGATTTCCACTCAGGTCATGATCTCAGGGTCGTGGGATCAAGCCCTGCATGGGTCTCCTCGCTGAGCACTGAGCGCTGAGCATGGAATCTGCTTGGGATACTCTCTCCCTCTTCCTCTGTCCCTCCCCCCACCCCACCTCCCAGCTCACGTGCTCTCTCTCTCTCAAATAAATAAATCTTAAAAAAAAAAAAGCAAAAATACAAAATAAGACTAAGCATTAGATCTTCTTTTCTTTCTCTACCTTTCTGTCCCAGGGTTCCCCAAACATATACGACCATGAAGTCACTATAGAAGCTGATGCCTTTTTGCCTGTGGATGAAACCCTGATTCCTACAGGTTGGTGAACTTCAACGTTTTTACAGGAATGCAGAGCTGCGGTGTGATTGGGAGAGTACCGAAACCTCATTTACCTAAATTTATTTTCTCTGTTGGCCCGCCAAATTGCCTATAATTACCATGATTAGTCATTTATGTGGGTTAAGGTTGGGTGGCCATATAATTAAACACCCAAGCCAGGACACTTTTGAGAGGGAAAGGGGATGCTATTAATAATTAAGCTTGGGCAACTGGGCAGTTCTAAACAAACTGGGTCAGACGGCCATCCTAGCTGAGCCGTAGACGGCAAGAGTTCTCTGCTAAAATGTAAATCAGGTACTTCTTAGCACCTCAGCGGAGCTAAATTTACCTAAGCATTACCTCCCCAATGCAGGACACTGACAGAACACAACTTGGCTTTAGATGGAGGAGGAAAGGTTGGACCCCGGGGAGGACAATGCATATGTCACCTCTGAGACACAGTTGGGGGGGTGGGGTAGCATGGAGAGTCCACAGTATCAAAAGGGAAGGTGAGGTGTTACCAAACTCAAGCCTTATGGGGTGTGTGTGGGGGGGGCGCCTCCTAGGTTAACTGGATTGAGATCATCTTGGTTATTATTATATGTGATCAAAACTACCTTAGTTCAAATAGGCAAATCCATAGCTCCGTAGAGATAGAAAGTAGATTAGGAGGTTGCCAGGGGCTGGGGACAAAGGGAATGGAGAGTGACAATTGGTACAAGATTTTTTTGGTAGGGGGTGATGAAAAGATTCTGGAATTAGATAGTGGTGATGGTAATATCCTGTAAATATACTAAACATCTGTAAATATACTAAACACTACTGAACTGTGTACTTTAAAAGGGTGAATTTTGTGGTATGTGGATTATATCTCAACTAAAAACAAGAAAGAAAGAAACAAACAAACAAACTTGGTTTCTGTGTTGTCTCCAGGATTAAGTGGTGTAGATTTGTACTGGATTGCAGGTGTACTGCCATCTGCCTCCAGGGGACAGATGGATGACAGCAAGGTGGCTCGCAGGGGTGCTGTTGTTTGTGGCAGCTTATAGAAATTTACTTGAGGTAATTACCCCAAAGCAGTAGATAAATATTCTTATTTAGGTTTCATTAAAATCAGAGCTGAGGGGGCGCCTGGGTGGCTCGGTCGTTAAGCGTCTGCCTTCGGCTCAGGTCATGATTCCAGGGTCCTGGGATCGAGCCCCGCATTGGGCTCCAGCCCCGCATTGGGCTCCCTGCTCTGGAGGGAAGCCTGCTTCTCCCTCTCCCACTCCCCCTGCTTGTGTTCCTGCTCCCGCTGTGTCTCTCTCTGTCAAATAAATAAATAAAATCTTTAAAAAAAAAAAATCAGAGCTCAGGTAAGTGTAGAAGGCTTAGCCAGAGAAAAAGTAAACAAAAGCAGAGGATGAAGGGAAAGAAGAGCAGAAATCCAGAACCACACAAACACTTTTGCATGAGCTCTGCTTCCCCTGGGAAGAAGAGCTGCTGCCTGCTGCCCCTTGCTTGGCTGGCCAAGATCTCCTGCCTGTGTGACAGCAACTTAGAGGTGCCAGGTCGGAGCCCCTTTGTCAGAGCACTGCTGTCTTGTGTTCCACTCTCTTAGGCATCCGTTCAGAGCTCCAGCCTTCCATCAGCCCATCCGGTGGCACCTACTCGTGGAAGGTCAGGAAGGCCTTTCCCCCTGTTCCCAACCCCTGGAAGGGTGCTGCTACTTCTTTGCTTGTCTCCTCTGCTAGTAAAGAGCTTAGAATGACAGAATATGAGCACTCTGAAGCCAAGGGCATCATCATAATCAAATAATCAAGTTTTATATCACCACTAGTAAGATGTGTTGTACCCTCCTCATATGATGTCCTGGAAAAGCACATCATCTGTGTCATATTCTGTCAGAAATGCCTAACGCCATTCCATTCAGAAGGCATCACGTGAACCCAGTTGAGGGACAGTCTACAAAATAATTAAGCAGTACTCTTCAGGGGTGTCAAGGTCATGCTGGCCTTGAAGCAAGACTGAAGAATGGTCACAGAAGAGACTAAGGAGGCAAGGACAACTAAATGCAATGGGAGATCCTGGACTGGATCCTGAGCCAGAAAGAGGACCTTAGTGGGAACACTGGTGAAATTCTAGTGAAGCGTGTAGTTAATAGTATTGAACCAGTGTTAATTTCTTAGTTGTGATCATTGTACCACGGTTATCTATGATGTTAACATTGGGGAAAGGACAGGTATACAGAGATGTACTTTTTTTTTTTTAAGATTTTATTTTTAAGAAATCTCTACCCTCAGCGTGGGGCTCAGACTCACAATCGTGAGATCAGGAGTCGCATGCCGCACTGACTGAGCCAGCCAGGCACCCCCAGAGATGTACTATTTTTGTAACCTCTCTGATGTCTAAAATTATTTCAAATTTTTTAAAAAAAATTTTTAAAAGCCCAGGGCTCCAAGTAAGATATTTTAATTTTCCTGGACACCTGCCTTACTTTATAGGTAAGGGCTTTTGTTTTATTTGGGTGTCTTTAATAAAATAATGGGGTTGTGTTTATGGCCACCAGTTCAAAATTTGTATGAGGAAAATGGTAAGAATGTGAGCCTGCGTGCTAAGCAGCAACTCCTGTGAACAGCAGGAATTAGAAACCCAGAAATATAGGGACTACAGAGCTCATTAGAATAATAACGAGAAATCAAGATAAATGGATTAAAAATTTGTGCATCGCAGTTTTCCTTGCTCCAGGGCTGGGTTTAAAGGCTTTTACATTTTTCTTGGTAACATGTGTCATCTTCTGATATTTGCGTGACTCAGTGTGAGGATGAGTAACCAGCCCATCCTGTCCTAGATGCCACAGGATTGCATTAGAACTCCGTATTGTGAACTCCAAAGGGAAAATGGTGGCAGCTGCTGGTTTGTGACTGAAAAGGAAGGAAGTGAATTCAGTAGCTTTTAGGTGGAGGTGATGAAATTAGTGCATATTTATTTGTGTATATTTATAAAATCTTATGTTGTCCTGTTGCATTTTGATCAGATGAAAATCACAAAAATGCGTAATTCATGCCGTGTAAAGATTATTTGTCATGATGGTAAGAGAGAATTGTGGCAAAGCACCGTAGAGCTCAGCATGTAGTCTAATGGGATGCAGAAAACTCATGGTCAGCTCAGGTCTGCACTGTGAATGGTTTTAGGATCAAATTCTATACTTTGTACTAATTTTGAACAGGGCTGTAAGGGCTCTGGACCCTGGGAGTCAAGAGCCCTGGTTTTGGTCTGGGCTCTGCCGTTAACTCGCTAGGCAACCTTCAGTGTATGTGTAATGCTTTAACATTTAACTTCCCTACGCCCTCATTTCCTTTTCTGCAAATGGGAGGGATGTTGAACTCAATCCAACATTATGGACCTGTAAATTTTCTTTAAAAAATAATTTGAGGGGCGCCTGGGTGGCTCAGTCGGTTAAGCGACTGCCTTCGGCTCAGGTCATGATCCCAGGGTCCTGGGATCAAGTCCCACATCGGGCTCCCTGCTCTGCAGGGAACCTGCTTCTCCCTCTCCCCCTCCCCCTGCTTGTGTTCCCTCTCTCGCTGTGTCTCTCTCTGTCAAATAAATAAATAAAATCTTAAAAAATAAAAAAAATAAAAATAATTTGAGAGACTTACATGGGGTTGCCCAACTTTTCATTTTGCCAAGTTGGAAAGCAATCATAAATATAGGGCTATTAAAACTAATGGGAATGTATGTATATATATTTCAATTTAAAAAAATAATTTAAACTAACCGGGGTAATAATGAGGGACAGAAATAAAGAGACTAGTGGTGCCTGGCTGGTTTAGTCAGTAGAGCATGTGACTCTCAATCTTGAGATCCTGAGTTCAAATCCCATGTTGGGCGTGGAGCCTATTGGGGGGGGGAAAAAAAGGAAGAAATAGACTACATTTATTTTTTTTAAAACCCAAGCTGCCGTTTATAATCACCATCTTTTTATAAAAGAAAATATTTTAATAGCACAAAAGTGGGGAAATTTTAATCTCAGAATAAAGAACACCCCTTTAAATTGAATTCATCTTGCTTTTTAAAGAAATGTGATAGATTATCCAAATACATCTCTGTTTTCTGTAGACCAGTAAAAATGTTATCATGGACTCATGATTATGAACCAGTAATTGGTCTGAAAGATCACTTGAAGTGCTTACATTCCATGATTCTACAAGGCTCTTATTTATAACATCTTACTGCTATTTTTCTGCCACCCTTCAAATCCATTAGAACTCTGTCATGAAAGCAGAGTTTTCATGTTGCAACAAGTTCAGAGCACATACAAAAATCCGTAAGTCTCTTTTACCTATCCATACATTAGCCAGTCTTACAGAAGCTATGTCTGCCCAGTGACACTTCAATTGAAATTATAGGGTTTTCTTCCTCCCCTTTGTCAGAAATGTGTAAGGAACAAATGAATTGTATGTTTCCTTCGGAACTGCCTCCAGAAATGGGCGGTCACTTCCACTCTGCCCTGCCCTGATGGAAGAATTCATAGGTCTGACCCTCTTTCAGCCAAGAACAAATCTCTGGGAGCCCAGATTTCATCGGATTCTTAACCCTGACCCAAAGCCCATGAGTGTGTGGCTTAACTCAGACCAGTCCAAAGTCATTTGGTCATTTGGAAATGCCTCCCCTCTGCTGCTGGGCTCACCAGCAATCGACAGTCTAGTGAAAGAGTCAGCCAGAATATTATCCATTAACCTGGAAAATGTCAGGATAGATAGAACTCAGAGACTTGCTTCAGAGGAAAAGCGCAGCCTGGGGGCTCCCAGATGGAGGAGATGTGAGTTAAATAAAACCTGCAAGGGCAGGTGGAGATTTGCCAGGCAACGAGGAGAAAGGTGTTCTGGATAGAGAAGAACAAGGAAAGGGAGTACAGGAACAGCAGGACTATGCTCAGGAAAGCGCTGCTCTTCTGAAGGATCCGGGGTGTGCTCTCAGTGGCAGAAAATCAACGGGCGCAGAGGGGTTGGCTGGGACCATGTCAGATCTGCACCAGGCTCTCGTATGGCTGCAATCCTGGATGGCCCTGGATGACCCGAGGCTGGCCTAGAGTTCAAGGCTGATCTACACAGGGCAGACTCACAGGTGTACTTGAGTCCAGTCTTAAACTTCCGGACATTGAGCCAGAAGTGGACTGAACCACAAGGCCACTTCCTTGAGGCGTACAAGAAACCTGTTAGACCAGTCATACTCGGTTAAGAGTTCTGGGGATTGGTATGCAGTATTAGAGATTGTGGTTGTGCTGAATTGAGAAAAAGGAAGATACTGTTTATTTGTGAGGTGAGGTGAAGGTTTATGATAATAATAGCTAATATTTCAGAGAGGACTTTATAAATGGTAATCCATACCAGAATCCTATAACGATTCTTTTTTTTTTTTTTTTAAGATTTTATTTATTCATCAGAGAGAGAGAGAGACAGAGGCAGGCAGAGGGAGAAGCAGGCTCCCCGCTGAGCAAGGAGCACGATGTGGGACTCGATCCCAGGACCCGGGGATCATGACCTGAGCTGAAGGCAGACACTTAACCGACTGAGCCACCCAGGCGTCCCTCCTATAACGATTCTTATTTAACAGATCAAGAACCTGGAATCTGGGAAGTGTCAGTAACTTACTGGGGATGACCCAGTTAACAAGTGGTGGGAAGCTGGGATTCAAACCTAGGGAGACTGGTATTCAAACTCAGCTCTTCACTACACCCATACTCTGCAGACCCTACCATGTGGTTAGATGTTGAGAAGGGTTCTGGGATGGGGTGGGGTGGGAGAGGAAAGAAAAGTCATTTCTTGATGATATAGATAGACAAGATCACCATGTGGTCATGACCTGGGAACTAAGCCAGGAAAAAAAAAAGCTACCTTCAACAGTTGTCAGTTCTCATTTCTTTTCTACGTTTTATAGAAGTAGCCTTATAGCTTCTCTCTTTTTCTCCCTTTATTTTGACTTTTCTGCAAAGAAAGCAGAAAACAAGTTATATTGGAAAGGGGAGGAAAAAAGAAAGACAAAGATGGAGCGTCAAGAGGCTTGCCTGAGAGTAAAGAGCATGAGTGGAAGTGCCTGGCCATGTTAGACTGGCCAGGAAGGGAATGTGGAAAAGGAACAACTCCAGAACAGTCCGGTTTAAAGCTCAGAATTATTCTCCGCACCCCTCAGTAACCTCGGAGGTCATGGCACTGTTGCAGTGTCGTACCTTGTTTGGTGACGCATCCCTTGTCCTGCTTGTTCTCGGTCTTCTCATCTACCAGCTCCTGTCATGAGCAGGCTATTGTTGCAGATCTACCGTCTTCCACGGGCCATCTCTGTTGAAGGGGGTAGGAAGTTCACCGACATAATAGAAGAAAAGCTTCACCGTGTACCTGGGTAGCTTTCGGTCATGTGGAAGATTCACTTACAATGAGATGCCTCATTTAACCAGCAGGGTGCTGGGCAGTGAGTTCATTCTAGACCCTTTGGCTCTCCCTGGCTTTCCCTGGGGCTGCTGCCTGGTCGCAGGGAGCCCTGCAGAGGTTAGCAGGCCACGCTGGTCTCCTTGTGTGTGAATGCCTTTTACTCTACCATCAAATATTTTAGGCACCGTCCCCCATCCTCTGCTTTCCACCCCAAATCCTTGTGCCTTTGGGTTTTTTTAGATTTCTTATTTTAGGGTCATAAAAATCCTCATTATTTTTACTTGGAGCTCCCAGAGAGAAAAGTCGCTCTTATCATCATTGTACAAAAGAAGAAACCGAGAACTCCACCTGCACCCAGGATCCCAAGAAGAGACAGCCACGAAACATGTCTGAAAGGGTAGCTCTGTGGGAGAATTTGTGGTGGATTTGGAGGAAGCTCGGGGCAACACTGTATAACCATGAGGACTTTTATCAGATCATTCTTTGAATTCTGTGCCATTTTGTCCCAAATGCTTCATCTGACAAATGGCAATTTCTGAAGCTTCATTGAGCCAGCCTTCTCTTGACTTTCTGCCAAGGCCCCCTAGGCTTGCTTCGAAGCTCGTGTCTTTCTGTGATACAAAGATGTTTAATAGTCCCAGGCTCCTGCCTTTTGTGACTATTAATTTTTACTATGTTTGTGTTTCAACTCCTTCTTTTTGTTTGCCCTTCCTAGAAACTATTTCGGAGGGAAATGCTGATGCAGATCTAAACTTTGCAGGCGTTTTTCACCTTGGTCATAGATAATCAGTAAATAATTTTTCAGGTGAAGGGAAAGCCCACTGTCACAAGAAAGTAGCACCTCTTATTGTACAGTAGCGGTGATACTGTGGCCGAGGTAGTCGGTAAAAAGGGACCTTCCCCCTCCCCGTGTGTGTTGGGGGGGAGGGGCAGAGCCTTGGCCTCCATTTTGCCTGTTGCAGGCTCACCGATTGGGCCTCATCACACAGAAAGGAAAGGGTTGCCTTGGCATAGTGTTTGAGGGAGCCAAAGAAAGCACATATCATGAAATCCCCTTGTCTTAAACTCATAGCCCCCCTTTAGACCTCTCACCCAGGCAGCACCCTCAGACCTCTGGCGGCCTCAGGCCCCTGTTTTGCTCCTGGCTTTCTTCCTGTTGGCAATCTGGGGAGCACAGAAAATGTCTTCAGTCCTCTCGGTAAGACACAGAAGACAACGGCCTGCATTACGTGGCTTCTTCGTTCTCCCCTTTTCTGTGCGCTCCTATTAAAAAGCTATCCTTGGGGCGTCTGGGTGGCTCAGTCGTTAAGTGTCTGCCTTCAGCTCAGGTCATGGTCCCAGGGTCCTGGGATCGAGCCCCGCATCGGGCTCCCTGCTCAGCGGGAAGCCTGCTTCTCCCTCTCCCACTCCCCCCCCAGCTTGTGTTCCCTCTCTCGCTGTGTCTCTCTGTCAAATAAATAAAATCTTTAAAAAATAAAAAAATAATAAAAAAAATAAACAAAATAAGAAGCTATCCTTTTCCCAAAGCTCAGTGGAAAATCCTCAGCAAGTGTGGGGGTAGCAAAAGCCTTCAAAGGGGCCCATTCAAATCAAATCACCCCCACCCCCCCACTTTCCCCCTGGAAATTTCTGCCATTTTGTCATTCCTGGAGGCTTCCAGGCAAATGCAGGCAAACAATATCCTTTGTGTGTTAGGCTGCAAGACTCTAGCGTCTTTGCTTTTTTTTTTTCTGGGGAAAAAAAAAAAGAAGAAGGCTCGAATCCATCACCTGGCTTCTGAAGCTACTGCTCTGGATGTAATCCTGGGCACTTTGGAGCTGGTAGGGGTGTTGGGTCACGGGGTCCTCGCTCACAGGTGTCTCCTGCAGCACGGCTGCACCGTCGGAAGGCTTCTGCAAGGCTGCAGGCTTGGTTCACCTGAAGACCAAGAGCAGCGTCTGCAGCTAAGCTGTCAGGCTGGGTTTGCACGTCAGCAGTTAGTTTAGCTTTGCTTCTGAGCAGTTGTCCTTCCCTACTTTAAAAAAAAAAAAAATGCAGCCCATAAGGCATCTGCCACTACTTAGGATGGGCTCATACTCTGTTACTGGGGCATCTTCAGATCGTCTTGAGTGTATATTTATATTTGTTGTTGTCGGGGCTGTCCCTGTAGTTTCCCAAAAGGGCAACTCCCAGAAGCTCTTTATCAGGAAGGTCCAGTGTATAGTCGGTGTCCACAGACAGAGAACATTCCAGTACCAGATCTCTGTGCAGCCATGTTGGGCATGTAGCTTCAGGACCCGGGTCTAGTTGTCCTGTCCTGGGGCAACAAGAGGAAATCGGTTCCTAGAGCTCTGCTCAGGTACGAAGCCAGCTAAGTGTGAGCAGGTGAGAAAATTCTGGCCTTCTGTTTCCCCGGGGATTAATTCATTCCCAGGGTTGTAAACATTATACGTCCCCTTTTCGCTTTATAGAACTGTGAGACTTGGAGGCAGTGTGGGCAACCTGCCCAGCAAGATATTATCATGTACACAACATTGTGCAGAACCAAGCACGTGTCTTTATAGGCGTTTGCCGCACCCAGGTTTTTTTTTCTTTTCTTTTAATGTTGCTGTTCTTTACTTACAGTCGTAGATGAGGAATTAAGAAAGCAAAAAATGAATGCTTTGACTAGGTTTTTGCCTCTTACAGTAACATTAGTAAAATTCTATCTTATTCTTTTCCTTGAGAAAAGGTACCTTTTATTTTTATAGAAATCTACACAACCCACTCTGTCCCCCAGCCCATCTGTGTTCACTTGCTGTTCTTGCTGCTCCCGGTTTTTGAAAGCGCCTTCTAAAATTACATGAAAGCAACCCCATTTTGACAAGATTAGAATTCTGGTACGAAAGGCTTACCATGAGGCTGTGGAGAAAGGCCCAGCGAAAACCTTTGTATTTTATTTCACCCTCTCTGGGTTCAACCTACAATTCAGTCAATTTTATAATTACTTCCCTAGGGCAAGTCTAAGTCTCTGCCCTGGAGAAATAACAAATTCCAAAGTAGTCTCCCGGTTCAAAGATGGTACAAATGAAGACTGTTTTGATCTACATGTTTTTTTGTTTTTTTTTTTAAAGATTTTATTTATTTGACAGAGAGAGACACAGCGAGAGAGGGAACACAAGCAGGGGGAGTGGGAGAGGGAGAAGCAGGCTCCTGGCCGAGCAGGGAGCCCGATGCGGGCCTCGATCCCAGGACCCTGGGATCATGACCTGAGCCGAAGGCAGCCGCTTAACTGACTGAGTCACCCAGGCGCCCCTGATCTACATGTTTTAATCATTCTGGAGCTTCTTACAGAAAATTCCTTTAGACTGGGGCGCCTGGGTGGCTCAGTCGGTTGAGCGGCTGCCTTCGACTCAGGTCATGATCCTGGGGTCCTGGATCGAGCCCCACGTCCAGCTCCCTGCTCAGCGGAGAGCCTGCTTCTCCCTCTCCCTCTGCCTACTTGTGCTCTCTATCTCTCTGTCAAATAAATAAGTAAAATCTTTAAAAAAAAAAAATTCCTTTAGACTTTATATGATTCTAAAATGTTGGACATAGTACTAGTTTCAAACCTACTCCAGTATGCATCCTCTTTCTTTGCATCCCACTCCCCCCACCCCGTATTGTTAGTCACCAGGTGCTGCCGATTTTTTAAACTAAGACTGTTTTTTTTTAGAGAATTTTTAGGTTCACAGCAAAATTGAGCAGAAGGTACCGAGATTTCCCATATACCCATGCCCCCACATATGCACAACCCCCCCCTTTTCAACATCCCCCACCAGAGTGGAGCATTTGTTACAACTTGATGAACCTACATTGACATATCATCATTACCCAAAGTTCATAGTTTACATTAGGGTTCACTCTTGGACAAATGTAGAATGACATGTATCCATCATAATGATAGCACACAGAGTATTCGCTGCCCTAAAAGTCCTCTGGACATAATATTAGTTTCAACCATCCATCAGTATACTTCCTCTTTCCTTTTGAGTCTCCCCTCCCCCCAGTATTGTTAATCATCCAGTCGTGCTGATTTTTAACTCCTAAGTATTTCTCGAATCTGTCTCTTCAGTGTGTATTATTGATTATATTGTTCTATTTCCATCATCACTATCCTGGTTAGGCTGTCTTTTCTTGTCTAGATCACTGCCTGGCTTATATTATGAGTTTCACAAATTGGGATCAGTGGATGACAAATGAATCTGGAAAATAACTCTCTAACTGGGGGGGAAAAAAAATCTCTTTAGATCTAGCCTCCATCTGGTTACTAAAGTTATCTATCTAAAATGCAAATCTTGCTTTGATACCCTAAGCTTAAAAACCTTTTAGGTGGGGACGCCTGGGTGGCTCAGTCGGTTGGGCGTCTGCCTTCAGCTCAGGTCATGATCCCAGGGTCCTGGGATCGAGTCCCGCATCAGGCTCCCTGCTCCGCGGGGAGCCTGCTTCTCCCTCTGCCTCTGCCTCTCTCTCTCTCTCTCTCATGAATAAATAAATAAAATCTTTAAAAAAAAAAAAACCTTTTAGGTGGCTCCCAGGCCACACACCAGCTGCCTCAGACCCATCTCCCGGCGTGCCTCACTCATATCCCACACACCTGCCACCCACAGGGACCACCCAACTCCCCCTTCTCAGTTGCATAAAACCCCTGCTCTTCAAGTCTATACTTTCTCCTTAGAAGTCTTTTCCCCACTTCCTGCAAACAATAGATTCTTTGGTGTTCAAGGGTTTGTGTAAGGACAGAAACTGTTTAGAGCTCACCCTGTGCCCAGAGCTCACCTTTCTTATCTTCCCTTCCACAAGTCAGCCTGAGATGATCTAGCAGGATTTAGTTACAAGTCTAAAGTAGGGAGTTGGAGGGAGCTTCAGGCTTGGTCTCTTTGGCTTAAAGCTAGAAAACTGTGCTAAACACAAAAATGAAACCCAGTAAGAGCCAGGCTATACGTTCTAGGAACAGGTACTCCCTCCTTTCCCTACACTCAGTCTCTCTCCAGTCTTCTCCCTTCTTGACATCTGTTTTCAACAGAGCATATGAACACAACAGGGCAGGATAACCGGGATTCAGAAAACCTGGACACCGGGCTCCATTCTACTACCCACCAGCTGTGTGCTCGAGTCAGCCAGGAAAACTCGCTGAGCCTCATAAGCTAATCTGCTAACTCTCATCAGATGGGCGTTATATCAGTTGAACTCTGAAATCCAGTCAGTTTCTAACCCTGATTCAGAGACTCCGTGGAGCCTCTAACCCAGATATTCATAACCAGGATCCATACATGTATGTCTGGGAAGATGATGAGAGATCTTCAGGGGCTTCACGGGCCCCCAAAATTCTGTGTAAAGCCCTGTATGAGCTGATCGCATCATCTTGGTCCACAGAGGGTTTGTCTTTTGTGTGTGTGTGGCGGGGGGGGGGGTTGTCCTTTCTCAAGGTAATGATAGTTTATGGTTATCCTACTATGTATTATTATATATAAGATAGCCATTGTTTTGGAGATGAGCAATAGTGTGTTTTCCTTTTGGTAATCTTCAGGGTGGCTTTACAATTTTTTTGCTACTTCATCACCAGTTGATTTTCTGGAGGGAGCTAGAAGGCTAGTGAGACGAGGAAGATGGCAGTCCCAGAAGGAAAGGAACTTCTCCAAGGTTCCATCTGGAGGAGCAAGAACTGCCAGGAGTGAGGGTTGGATGGCCAGCTTCTCTGTTTCTGCTTGATCCGATGAATGCAATTGCCTTTCTGTATCCACCAGCCCTTGGTGCAGTCAAGACTCCAGGTCTGGGGCGCCTGGGTGGCTCAGTCGGTAAGTGTCTGCCTTCGGCTCAGGTCATGATCCCAGGATCCTGGGATCGAGCCCCACATCGGGCTCCCTGCTCGGCAGGGAGCCTCCTTCTCGCTCTCCCACTCCCCCTGCTTGTGTTCCTGCTCTCGCTCTCTCTCTCTCTGTCAAATAAATAAATAAAATTAAAAAAAAAAAAGACTCCAGGTCTGGCCATCAGTCTGTGGAGTACAGGAGCAGGCAGGCAAGCAGGGGCCTCACTCTGGGCAGGAAGCCAGAGCATGGTGTCCTGGTTGTCACCTTCAGCTCTGCAGCTCTCGAGACAAGCACCTCTAGCTGTGGGCCTATGCCCGAAGTTTCTTCTTTTTCCATTCTCCATCACCGTGGAGAACACACAGGCATGCATATAGCACACGTCCTGTGCTTAAAGAAATAAGGCTAGTGTTATTAAAGAAAGGATTCGAATAACACTAAAAAAGTGAAACTCATGATACTGGTGCTTATGGAATGTTAGTTTCCTGGAGCTGTTTCGGCTAGGACAGGTGCCTCCTAGACAGTTCGAGGAAGCTCATGACAAGAACTCTAAGGACCTCGCCTGGTAGCAATAATACTCTCCAACCGGGTGCGTTACTGAATCCTCCTCTATAAAAGGGCCCCAAGAACAGTTTTATGAGGCTCTAGGATAACGTCCAAAGCGGTACTTGTATTCCCTGCGAGAAAACACATCACTGCTACAAGACTGGCAACCGTGAGCCAGTGTGGTGGGAATTTGGCAGGAGGAAAGCTCAGAAATTAGCACTTGGCCAGGCATTATGTAACTCCTGTGAACATTTCAGACGAACAACAAGTGCATCTGCCAGAAGAGGTGTTTTTTGCTAGAGCTCTGACTGCCACCCTTGGAGAGCCAGTGTTTAACGCCCACCCTCCCCACCCCGGCTCTAGACAGGGGCTGGCTCTAGCTCATTCCTTCAAGGTCACCCCATTCTGAAGGAGCTGAGAGGTAACTGCGGGCTTTGCACTATGGGCCTGAGGCTGATTCACACAAGTACTCAGAGCAGACTTATATTCAGTTCAACGAACATTTATGGAGCGCCTGCTAATTGCTACCTGCTTCCTGAGGCGCAGGCCATGGAAAGATGATTGAACACTATCTCTGCCCTTGAGAAGCTCACGGGGAGTGAAGAATCTACTGTGGTCAGAACAGGAGAAGAGGTAATGTCCATGGGGCTAAGGGAGCCCAGAGACAAGGGTAGAAGGAGGCTTTCTCAAGATCCCCCTGAGCTACGAGAAGTTTCTTAGTGTCTGTGAGGATCTAGGAGCAAGGAGAGTGAGATACTTTTGTGAAAGCACCACCGATATTTAAGGTGCAAGAAAAGCTTACACAAAAGGCACCAGGGGAGATGGTCAGAGGTAGAAGGCAAAGAAAGAGAAACGGTGACCGGAAGTCTAGGGGTGACCAACAGCATCGGGACTCCGGAGAGTACTCTCCCTGCGGAGGCCTGGGGAGAGTGTGCGGGCTGGCGTGGCTGTCCCTGCTGACCTCATTTCACAGAGTGGTGAGGGAGAAGCCAGGCTCTGACAGCTGGAGGAGCCACTGAAAGTGAGGAAGGAGAGTCGGGGAGCATAGGCCAATGAGGAGTTGCCAACCAAGGCAACTTTCTTGAATACAAAATCTCAGGCCCCAGCTCAGAGGCTCTGGTTCATTTGCTTTAGTGTGGGGCCAGCGAGTCTGTACATCTGTAAGCTCCCCACTGAGCTAGCGGCAGCCACTGGTGTTGAATATGCTTTCGGAAACCCGGGAAGGGAAGACGACAGGGTGCCTCCATGAGGTGCAGATGCAGGGTCAAGGAAGAGGTTTTTTCAGGGCAGAGGAGCTGATGGAGGGCAAGTAAAATGTTTGTCAAAGGCTTCCAGGTGAGAATGGAGACCAGGAATCCGGTGGCCTCATCTGGTGCCCCTGGGAGTTTCCTCCAGATTCTCTCAGGAGTTTCAAGTCGGGAGCAGAGAAGGTGGACCGTGGGATGACCCAAAGCTGGAGTTTTGTCAGGTTGGAGGGGCAGGAGGACAGGGTGTAAGGCAGGCCACTGAGAGTGTTACTAACCACAGCGGCTCAGGTCATAGACCCTGGGCCCAGACACGCAGCGGAGGACATGAGGGGCGTGATGGACGCTCTGGCGGGGGGACCTGAAGACCGGGGGAGTGTAGCGGCACCCTGGAGAACAGGCCTATCAGGAGCCCCTGCAGGAAGAGGCTGCACCCAGACAGTGGGTGCACTTCCCACTGGCAGCAGATCCCTGGGTGCCGTCTTGATGTGAGTCCAGGACGCAAAAATTCTCTGCATGAAAATGCCTCGTGTGGGACCAACTGTGAAGTGTAAAATTGCCTTCTCACCTGAAAACAACATGTAACTGGGTTTAGCACTTTATGCTTCAGATGACATGTGATATCCAGAAGCAATACCCTCCCCCCATTGCTAGTCAAAATAAAATCAGAAAATGCTCAGTGAAAAGAAAAAAAAAAAAAAAAAAGAAGGAAACAGCAGTAGAATAAAGCCACAAACCCAAAGCTCCGGCAGAGGGAAGGGGGAAAACTGCAGCAGAGACCAGCTTTGAGGTTGTGTGATCTATGAAAATTTATAGAAATGTTACCTCAAAAAAAAAAAAAAAAAAAAATCCCAGGGTGCTTTACTTGCCAACCGCTGGAATGAAGACAAAATTCCCACCCAGGGTGTAACTTTTAATTATCATTCTCTTTATGTTGTTTCTTGAACTAACAGCAGGCATTCTAGAGATGATATGCCAAGATGGCTTAATTAGATGTCAGATGAGTACCTGTGCCCCATTACTGCTGGCTTCCTTATGCAAATGGGACTGACTTCTGAACCTGCCTAGTTCTGAAAGAAACGGACAGAATTTGAGCAGCTGGGCTGGAAGCACGGCTGGGCCGTCCCCATGGAGACCAGACTCCCCGCTCTTCCCGTTGCCCCAGCTTTCCTCCCCATCCCCCCCCTTTTTTTTTCTGAGATGAATGCAGGACACATCTGAGCCTGGGTCTCCCTTAGATGGTCTCCACACCAGTGCCTTTCACCTTTAGTACGCACAGAGATCACCTGGGGAGCTTGTTAATATGCAGATTCTGACTCGGTTGGCCTGAGGGAGAGCCTCTGGGTCCGGTTTCTTTTTTCTTTTTTTTTTTTTTAAAGATTTTATTTATTTATTTGACAGAGAGAGAGATAGTGAGAGCAGGATCACAAGCAGGGGGAGTGGGAGAGGGAGAAGCAGGCTTCCCGCGGAGCAGGGAGCCCGATGCGGGGCTCGATCCCAGGACCCCGGGATCATGACCTGAGCTGAAGGCAGACGCTTAACGACTGAGCCACCCAGGTGCCCCCTGGGTCCGGTTTCTAAAAAGCCCCAGGTGTGGTCCTGGGTCCACCCTTTCTCTAGCCCCATAGAAAGCACGAAGAAGCTCTGGCTGGCCTCAGGTTTGTTACTTTTTCCTTTTTGGGGCACCTGCCCCTCCCCTTCCGCTCCCCTCCCCAACAACCCTGCTGTCCTCCTCCTGCGCTCTGAGCTCCCCTCCCCGCTGCAACTCTTCATTCTCCCACTTCTGGGCCTCTCTGTAGGTCATTCTACAAAGAGCTGCTCTCAGCCTATGGCCTCCCTAGATAAGACAAGCTAACAATTTGATTTTAAAAAGAGAGAGGAGGGAAATAACTAGATGTCACAGGGTGTCCCTAAAGGGAACAGCCTGCTTCATTCTGTTTATCACGTGGGACAATGGATCTACAGCCTTGGAAGGTCACAGTCGGAAAAGTTGAATCCCAGGCTGTGGGCTCCACAGGCACTCAGGTGCCTCCAGCTCAGGATGGTCCCTGGCCACCTTGGGTCAGCACGTCAGACAGAAAGCCTTCCAGAAATTGATCTGGGATCTAGAGCTGGTTCCATTTTGCCTACTGCTTGGCTCAAGGCCTTGGAAGGTAGTTGTCCTGGTGCCCCCAAGTCATTTCTTCTTCCAGGAAGAGCTGTTCTTCCTCTGCCCTGAGTTGGCCTTTCTGGTCATTGTCCCCTGATTCTGCTTCTGTGTGTCTAGGCCTCTCCATCTGGGATGCCCGCACTGCACAAAGTTATCAAGAACTGTCACCACCTCATTACACTCTTGATGTGACTCCTGTCGAACTTACTGCCAACCACATCCTTGAAGTCATTTTCACACATGCTGCAGCTCAGCTCACATCTCCCTAGTCAGTAATAATTGTAGTCATCAGACTTAACGTTTATGAGAATTAGTAGAACATGATAGCTAAGAACACAGGCTCTGGAACCAGACTGCCTAGGTGTGAAGCACTTAATGAAGAACGTGTCATTGTTAGTTATCACCGTCATGATTATCATCATCCTCCCTGTGCTAAGCACTTTGCCCACAATAACTGTTTTAATCCCCATGACAACTTCAGGGGATAGGGGCTATATTGTCCCAATTTTACAAGGAAGGAGATGGAACCTCCAAAGATTATTTTTCGTGCCCAAGGTTGGAGTTACAATGTAAAGTGAGGCAGTGTCCTTTGCTTTTTGGTTTTTGGCTTTTTTGGACACAAGTGCAGGACCGTATCCTTTGCCATTATTCACAAATTTCATCGTATAACCAGTGCTTTACCCCCACTTTGCACTGTCTTTTGGATTCCTGGTTCTGTTATTCCAAGCGCATCTGCCTCCTAGCTTCACGCTGTCTGTCCTAATTTGAGAAGAATACCTTCTCTATCTTCATCTAGATCATCCACAGATCAGAGGCCACGTGACAGCTCCCTGCAGATTCTGCTCACTGAAGCCCAGGTGCTCCCTCTCCCGAAGCTCGAAGTTCCGAGCCAGCAGCTTTGTAACCCAGAGAAGCCGAGGGGGTAGCCTGGGGACGATTTGTATTTGAATATATCTGGATTTGTCTCCTAGTGAGCATGCTTCATCTTGCCTTCCAGGACTCCATTCCATTCCAGAGTTCTTCCCAGGACAGAGGGCAGCTCCTAAATTTATAGTTTGTGAAATTGACCCTCTAGGTAGGTCCAGTTGCAAAGACTGAGTCGAATGCAGGGTCTGCAAAGCACACATACCAGGGAAGATACTGACCACGTCCTGCAGATAATGAGACCTAGGAGGCTGGCTCTGTATTTCAAGGCTCCCTTCCTTCTGGCTCCACAGCCCTTCTATGTCCTGACTAAACCACAGGAGGCTAAGCAGTCGTGGTGGTCAATATTTCTGTGTAGGCAGAGCATGGGGCCCCAGTCTCCTTGGAAGGGAGGCTGGGGTGTGCCTTGAAACTTAAATCGTAGGTTTATTTGGAGCGATTTGCAAGAAAGGGAAGCACTGATGGAGATCAGAGGGGCTAGATCCCCCACATAACGCCATTTCTGGGTGCCACTGTGCCAACTGACCAGAAAGGCTGGACTGATTTCTTCCCTCTCCTCTGTACTGGTTATATTCTCTGACCCTGGGCCATTAATGCAGTTTGGCTCTCTTCAGTTACCACCCTTCTTGGCTTCCTGTGACCCATGACTGTGGGAGCCTCCTGGCTCTTGGAGGACAGCAGGAAGCCATGGGTCTACCACGAGCCTGGGCTCCCTAATTACGCCACTGTCGCTGGAGCCTGCCCAAGTTACTGTGAAGCGCAGAACAAGCATGCAGGAAGATGTTTCTGCCCCAGCATGTTCCCCTTTTGAAATCATCAAGCAAACGCCGAACACTGTCTCTCTGTGTGGTCAGGCAGAAGGGCTGTCCTTCTCCTGCTGGAGCCATGAAGGACCATTGGCAGACTGAGCCTGGTGGACCCAGGAGGATCTGGGGAAGGCAGTCTTAATTCTCATAGATCAACATCTGGCCCTAGCAATGCCCCTACTCTTGGGCAGTGGGTGCCCCAGGATGCCATGAAACTGATGGGGACAGGTGAGGGAGCTTCCACTGGAAATGGAAAATGCCTCTGAACTTAGTGAGCCCTTGGTGTGACCTTGAATGCTTAAATGCTGATTTTGACACATCCTCAGGAAAACGAAGTAGCTAAAGGCAGGGACTCAAACCCCGACTGCTTAGGTTTAAATCCAGCTCTGTGACACTGGATCGTTTATTTAACCTCTGCAAACTTCATGTGTAAAGTAAAGGTAATCCACTGGACCTACCTCATTGGTCATGAAGATTAAATGAGGTATTACATGTAAGGTGCGTAGAACAGCTCCCGGCATTTCATAAGAGCTTTGTAAGGATTAACTACTATTATTACCATTTTCATCACCATCACCACCATTTCTGAGTGTTGAATATGTACCAGCCACTAAGCTAAGCACATACACACGTTAGCTCATTTCACTACCCTTTGGAAGAGGTGTAATGCTTCAGTTATGCCTCAGTCAAAGAAACGGACATCGGGAGAGGTTAATTAAGCTGCACCGGGATTAATTAATTAATTCGGGAAGTCGGGATTTGGAGCCAAGTCTCCCTAACTCCACAGTCTGTGTTGTTATCACCCCTGGCCATGTTCCGTAAAAACAGCTATGTTACAGAGTACTTCCTGCCCACAGGGTAGGATGCGGAGCATTCTATGTGCCTTACCTTGTTTAATTTTCATAATCCCATGAAGGAGATACTCTTCTTATCCCCGGTATACAGATGAGGAAAGCAAGGTTCAGAGAAGCTAAGCAGCCTCCACACATTTTTACAGCAAAGAATTTAAGTCCAGGCTGCCTGACTCTTAAAATCCATTCTAGTATCTATTGAGTTTGACTGCCAAACAAGTGAGCAAGATGCTGCTCCTGGGAGGTTGGTAACAGCCATTGGTGATCTCGAGTCCTGATAGCCACTGTAACCCGGGAGGACACAGTTTGCCCGATCAGCCCCATTTCCTGAGCTGTCGTTAGGGGCAATTTCCACTTTCTCTGATGCTTCACTTTCCTGCAATTTCTGTAAGCTGTTGATTTGCTCAGATTAAGACAAGCGCCTGCGTATTTCACATATTAGTTTATTGTACGTCCTGCAAGAATATGGAGGAATCGTAGATAGTCCAGAAGGAGGCGCTGAGGTATTGTGCAAAAAGCCTTTGCCGTGAGTCTCCCAGTAGACCCCCAGACTGCATTTTCTTGACCAAACCCCTAAGGTTGTGTGACTGCAACATTCCAGATGTGCATTTTAGTCTCAGGTCATGAGAGGGCAACTTGCTTGGTGAGTAGTGGTCTGGCAGAACGTATTCATCGGCCTGGAAATCAGGGATTCTTAACCAGTCATGCATGGCTGGCCTTCAGAGGTGCTGAGAACATTCTTTATATTTATATGCATTTTCCTAGACAGTGAGCCCTTAACTTTTACAATATTCTCAAAGGAGTACATAACTCCAAAGCCAGTTTAAAAACTACAGTTCTAGATTTAAAAATCACTAAGGAAGGAAGCTTCAAAAAACAAAACTAAACCAAAAAACCCTTATTCCTTTTTTAATGAAAAGGGCAATGCTCCCTGGAGGCAGAAATGTACCTTCCTTTTGCATCAATGATTTATGCTATAATGAATAAGTGTTCTCTTTGTTCTCTATTCTGGAAAGAGAGAGAGAGAGAGAGAGAGAGAGAGAGTGTGTGTGTGTGTGTGTGTGTGACAAAGAGACAGAGCACTATGTGCCAGGTACTGCCCTAGAGATAGGTTCCTTCATATCATTCTCTCAAACCTCACAATATCTGTTTTAGGTAGACACCAATATGAGCTCTATTTTATAAGGAAATTGAATCTTACAGAGGCAAAGAAACTTGCCCAAGGTCGGTTAGTAAGTCTGTCTGAATCCTAAGATGTCTTACATAGATTTGTAAACCAAAATATAGGACAAATCATAGAAAATATTGTTCAAATAATATACTTCATTTTTAAAATATTTCTCTTTTTTTAAGATTTCTTTTTTAAGGGAGAAAAAAATTTTGGGAAAAAATTTCTCTGCTCATCCTAATTTTTCTAGAAAGTCTATGCCAGATTTTCTTTTCTCTTTTTTCTCCCCTTTTCCCAAAATAATTTTTAGTTGTTATTATAAATAAGACTTTGCTGAGAACTGTCTGGTGGGACTCTGATCTTATGGCTGCACTTGTGTTATGGGGTTGTGTGAAGATGAGCGAGAAAGGGAACCTGCCAGGAAGGGGCTAAAAATGAACAGATGCAGTGACTCTTGCAGTGACCATCTGTTCATCTTCTCAGAGAGGCAGGTACTAACTAGGGCCACCGGGCAGAGGAAAGAGCTATTTCTGATGATGAGAAATTAAAAGCATTGAATTAAAATTTACCCCAGGTGAATTTTCTCAGTCAGACACCGAGAGAGTATTCATGCCCAGATGTTACAAAAAACCATTTCACTGGAGTCAGTGTTTGATCAGAAGTTCAAAGGACTAATTCACCTTCTACTCCGTTTCTTAAGTCGTTTGCCCCCCACATTAAGTCAGAGTGAGCAGTCTCTAGGATATGTGTAATATAAATGCATCTTGCCTACACTCCAGATACAACTTCACAGGGGACAGCAGTCCATTCCTGTGCTTGTTCCAACCCGCACCCTGTCCACTGAGCCAGTCCTGACTTATCCTTCAAGATTAGACTCCTGGGGCACCTGGGTGGCTCAGTTGGTTAAGCGACTGCCTTCGGCTCAGGTCATGATCCTGGAGTCCCGGGATCGAGTCCCGCATCGGGCTCCCTGCTCGGCGGGGAGCCTGCTTCTCCCTCTGACCCTCCCCCACTCATGTACACTCTCTCTCTCTCTCTTTCTCGCTCTCTCAAAATAAATAAATAAATCTTAAAAAAAAAAAAGAAGATTAGACTCCTGTCACCATCTCTGGAAACCCTTTCCTGACCCCCACAGCTGCACTGGGGGCTGCTTCTCCTCCACGAGAGCCCCCTGGATGCCACTCTCATGGCCTTTGTCACACTGTCCTGTCAGTGTTAATTTTTTTATCTGTCTCCTTCACCAGATTCTAGGCTCTCTGAGGTCAGTTTCATGCTGGTACATAAAAGCTACTCAAAAATGCGCAAATTAACAACTTTGTATTTGTTTTTCCCCCACCCAAAAGTAATTACAAGGATTAGTGTTCTTAAGGTAGGACCAATTAAAGACACTTCTGACTATGTAGTAAAGGGAGGGGAGGGGTGCATTAACCTCCTGTCAAGACTAGTCAAGTGCCAAGAGGTGAAAACATCCTAAGGCAGTATACTAGTCATCTATTGCTATATAATAAATTACTCCACACTTCATGGATTATTTTTCATTGTTTCTGTGGTCAGGAATTTAGACAGGGCATAGCTTGTGTCTGCATGTGATGTCTGGGGCTCATTTACTTGTATGCTGGCTACTTGCTAGGGCTATCAGCCGGAACACCCCACAGATGGTCTTTCAATGTGACTTGAGCTTCCTTACAACATGGCGGCTGGCTTCCAAGGGGAAATAACCTGGACAGCAAGGGCCAAGGCAAGACCACTTTGTATTTATAACCTGACCTCAGAAATCACATAGCATCATCTGTGCCATATTCTATTGGTCAAAGCAGTTACAGGGGTCCTTCCCTGTTTAAGGTGGGGAACAAAGACTCTACCTCTCAGTGAAGGAGTGTCAACATCACATTGTAAGTAGAGCCTGTGGAATGGGATACATACCGGTGTGGCCATCTTTGAAAGATGGAATCTGCCACAAGCGGTCATGGGGAAAAGGCCAAAGTCCATATACTAGAACACATATAAGAACCCCTTATGTGAGAAAAGAGATATGAATGAAGGCAGATGGATTTCATGAAGGCAGTGAGTTTTTCCTTTGCTGCCAGAAGGCAGGTCATTATAACTCTGTCAGGAATGCAAATAGGAAAAGGAAGATTTAACACCTTGTGAGAGAGATCTGGAATGTTAGAGAGTCCTGTTTCCAATTAGCAGGTCTACATCATCTTCTTGCAAGGATGGGGCAGCTGTAGTTGCCAGAGAGACACATCTGTTGAGGTTGGCTATAGATATCATCAGCTCATCCCTGGCTCACTGTCATCCCAACACCACTCTTGTCATAGTCCCTCATTATTTCATTATCCATACTGATGATACTGACCTCTCAGCTTCTTCTTGACATCCTCTCTTCCAATGATCTTGTCCCCCAACTCAATCCCATGGTCATTGGGTCATACCCTTGACTTTGTCATCACCTCTTATTGTAGCCATCTATAATCCCTATTAAGATGTCTTTTTCAGCCCCAACAATTCTTTGATGTCGCACAAACCCATAGTCCCTTGATCCTACCACCCTTTCACTGCCCCTTGCCTGCTCACGAGCTCGCTCCCCACCTACTTAAATCAGAAGTCCATCATTAGAGTCACCCCTTTGCATGTGCTCTCCACTCCCTCATGCCCCTCCCTCTTCCGTGTATTCTCCTAACAAACCCAACCCGCCATGCCCTCCACAGCTGCCACCACACAGGGACCGGTCTCACTCTAAATTCATGACAGCACCCTCAGATGAGTCTGCCGTGGTGCCAGCAGTCAGGCTTTCCTTGAAATGGGGATGTAGAAATGCCACCTCAGGCTGCTCGCCTGCCCCAGAGCCGTAACCCTGTATCTCTGGGTCCGAGCCCACCATCTGCCAGGCATTATGGCATGCTGCACAGCCAGCCAGCCCGCAGGAGCATTACGAACTCCCCTTCAGAAAACAACTTCTCTCTGCGGACACCCCAGCTTTCTGATGGCCTCAAAACCGCAGCCTGGTAATGTGACACCCCCTCCGAGGGCACCCTTTCCATTTCCGCCTCACTTTCTGTACACTCAGCGTTGCCGGGAGAGCGATGTTGACATCTTCTCTTCTTAGCACCAAAGTTCAAAGTCACATATGCAGAGAGACCAAAATTAGAAGAACAACACATTGATTTTCCAAACTCTTTGAAAAATCAAGAACACTTGGAGGGTTGGCGGTAGAAGGTACCGTAACCAAGTCACTCCAGGGTGAGGAGCCTGGAGACTTTGACACTGTGAAGATGTGTCACCGTGGGCAAGTCCCTTTAGCTGTCTGGGTCCCAATCTTATCATCTGCAAAGCGAGGGGACTGGATGAGGTCATTCCTAAGGTACTTTCTAGATCTTTCATTCTGACTTTGCCACAGGATGTACCAACATGCACAGTTGTCCCTGTTTTTTCAGCCTCTACTTCATACATACGTCAGTTTTTCAATCAAGTAAAGGCTCGCTCACTTCATGCTCAGAGGGTACAAAGGTAAAAAGGACACAATCCCTGCCCTCTAGGAGCTTGATATAGTCCTATAATTATGCCTAATGTGATCAATGTTTTGAAGAAAGTATGTTCAAGGTGTGGTAGGAACCAAGTAGAAAAGGAGATTAGTTCTAGTTGTGGTGGCTACAGTCCTTCACAGAGGAAATGACATTGGAGAGTATTCTTTTTTTTTTTTTTTTAAAGATTTTATTTATTTGACAGAGAGAGACACAGCAAGAGAGGGAACACAAGCAGGGGGAGTGGGAGAGGGAGAAGCAGGCTTCCCGCGGAGCAGGGAGCCCGATGCGGGGCTCGATCCCAGGACCCAGGGATCATGACCCGAGCCGAAGGCAGACGCTCAACGACTGAGCCACCCAGGTGCCCCTGGAGAGTAAGTATTCTTAAACAACGTTGCCAGGGTGTGGTGGAGGTAGGCCCAGAGAGGACATTCCAGTTATGAGAAAGGGCCCAAAGACATAGTGAATCTGGGGGACCAATTCCAAGTTTTCCATCTGCCCGATGATTAGGTACATGTGTCAGAGCATGAGGCTGGAACAAGGTAGATTGGAACCGTCTCTCTTTTTTTCTTCTCATTTAGCTAACATCTCATTTTGGAATTATCCCAAGTTTCTCATTTTTAAGTCAGGGCTTCTCTGCCATTCTGAAGTCTTACCCCCTCTAGGCTCTCCTTTGTGTTACATATGTTATCCTGAAATTTGGCCTGTTTATTTATGCAACCCTCCAGAAACCGTTTATCATTTATCAAATATTTCCATGTAATGTATAAGGCAGCAAATAATAGCTTCATTTTACAAAGAGAAAAGTTAACATAAACCTTGATTTGTAGATTGCTCAGGATCAGGTAAACAGACCTGAAATATGCCCTGGCTCCCTCCTTCATGAAAATTCCATGACTTTCTTTTTACCTTAAAGTCAAGAGAAACAAGTAATCTTGACTGACTTGTGCAATATCACATTGGAACTGTCATAAGGGTCAGATTTTGAGTCAAGCATGACTTTAAGGAACTAAATATTGTGAATACCATATAAGGTTAGGGAAAAAAGCATAACATAAACTGATACTCAGAATATGGGTTGGTAAGACAAAAATCTTCTTAAGCCCATGAAAATAGCTGCTGCTTTTTCCCAGACTAATTGTTTCATAAGGAAACATTTTACCTTTTTATAAATCAGTGTGGGAGGTGCTTGGTCACCCAGACTTCACAAGACAGTAGCACCCAGGTGATCATTACCATCCAGGATTTGGCCTTTGGCCTGAGGGACCCAAAAACTTCAACTCTTCATTCTCCTAGAACTGATCAGGTTTTAGAGGGCTGACTCTGAATTCAGAGGTGGATGTTTATAAAGCAAGCTCCTTATATTGTGTCTCTAGCACCATCTACTGGGAAACAAGAGTGCCTTTATTAGGATTCTTAACAGTTGAAAGCATCAGAAACCCAAGTCAGGTAGCAAAGAGAAAGGAGAAAGGGTAAGAAAGGAAAAGCTTAGCAGATTCTGAGGAACAGAGGATTAAGTATATTATATTGAAGTTACTTATATGTAGATGTAACCACTAAAACAAAATTACAAACTTTCAAACTTATAAGGCACACACACACACACACACAGACCATATAGTAAAAGATTTTAAAAAGCAAGCAACAACAAAAATTCATAAACACAGAAAGCACACCATAAAATGTAATGACAGAGCTAAGAATACTTAAAACATACATATGTCATAGTAATGCCATAAAATACCTCTATGAAACAAAGTCTCTCAGATTGAATCACAAAGCAAAACCCATCAGAATGCTGTGTGCAACCAAGTCTTACAGAAAGGTTAAAAATATGAGATTTCAAAGCAAACCAAGCAAATGAAAGCCCAAGTGGCAGGAGTCTCAATCTTGATATCAGTAAAGGCTGATTTCAGGACAGAAAACATTAGATTACATAAAGGAGGGTACCCTGTAATGATAAAGGATGCAATTTACAGTGAGAGTTCACCATATCAGAGAGCATAAAGAAAACTTCAGGTAGTTTCACAAAATAGGAGTAAGACAGCCAATACTGACCTAGAAATGTTTTAACTCTTAATAATTCTTGGATCAAAAGGGAATTCAAACCCCAAAACTAGTAACATCTAGAAAATAGGTAAATAATATATAATTACATATAATGGAAATATATACATAATACATATTGGAACATATAATAAATGGAAATATGATGTTACAATTATATATAACAGAAATTCCTATATGTGTTATAAAGCCTATTGCTCAGAAGAACATTGTAGCACTACTTATATTAATCCAAAAAAATGTGAAAATAAATTAATTAGGCATCTAATGCAAGATATTTGAAAAATAACAAAATAAACCCAAGAAAACAAAAGAAAAATTAATACAAATAAAAGCAGAAGTTATTATTTTGAAAAGAGGAGGAAAAATGTAGTACTAATACATAAATCCAAGAGCTGCTTCATTGGAGGGGGGAAAAATAAAATAGATAAAGCATTAGCTAACCTATTCAATGCACAAAGTTAGAAATGAGCACAGGCCAATAACCACAGACAGATGAAATTGAAAGAATCATAAGTTACTGTCTTCCTCAACTCTACAAATAAGTGAGAGTAATATAGACGGAATGCACCTGTTTCTAGAAAAATGTAAATTTGCAATTATGACACCAGAAAAGAAATTTTAAATTGACAGATTATCATAGAAAAAATAGAAATATGAGTGCATATAGAGTTGTCCAATGAAATACATAGGAATAAATTTAGGAACAACCTCCAAGACAAATTGAATAAAAAGATCAAGGTGGAAATAGGCTCTATCTTTGTGTGTGTGTGCATGGGTCTGCGTTAACATACTTCGATATCCTTGTAACATCTCTGGAAGGTTGGGTCAGGAACAAGCAACAGCGGTTGCTTCTGTTGAAGGAAATTGGATCTGTGGGGAACAAAGATGAGAGAGATTGTTTTGATTTATAGTATTTTGTATCTTTTACATTTGTTACCTTTTAAATTGTTTACATGTGGGCACCTGGGTGGCTCAGTCAGTTGAGTGTCTGCCTTTGGCTCAGGTCGTGATCCTGGGGTCCCAGGATGGAGTCCTGCCTCGGGCTCCCCAGGAGAAGCAGAGGGAGTCTGCTTCTCCCTCTGACTGTCGCCCCTCTCATGCTCTCTCTCTCGCACTCTCTCTCATATAAGTAAAACCTTTTTTAAATAAATAAATAATAAATAAATTGATTACATGTGCAAATATTACCCATTCAAAAATTCTTTTTCGTACAAGCAGAACCGGGCAAAGGAAATAGATGGTTTTTAAGGGGTGTTTTCAAAAAGAATGCAACTTAATTTTTCCTAGAGCTGACTCTGGTAAGAGAAGGATTCTTCTGTGTGCTTCCCAAACTCCTTTGGTCAAATAGTGGGCATCGGATGCTAGGATGGTATTGGCCAGGCCTCTGGGTCCCCCTTGGGTGCTTTGGACCTCAGGCATCCCCGCAGCTCTGTGTGAACTCACAGACTCTAGTCCTCACATACTAGGAAGACCATGTTTCTGAACAGGAGCTCCGAGTTTAAGAAAAGGATGCCATCTTTCGCCCAAAGATAGGAGATTCGTGTTTCCTCTTAGTATTTAGGAACACACAAAAGCAGAACTCAACGTTTTGAACAGCTAAAGTTGGTTCTCCTTTTACTTGTTTAAATCTTTCAGTGGTAAGGTACAAGTTCCTGATTTTTCTCAGCCTCCTAAGATTTCAGACCCACTTTGCATGCTACCTCTCTCTCCTCTAAAAATAGCACAGAAACCAAGTTCCTACAACATCTCCATCTGACCACATGAAAGGCAAAAGTAGTTTTTTTTTCTTTTAATATTTATTTATTTACTTATTTATTTGACAGAGAGAGACACAGCAGGAGCAGGAACACAAGCAGGGGGAGTGGGAGAGGGAGAAGCAGGCTTCCCGCGGAGCAGGGAGCCCGATGCGGGGCTCGATCCCAGGACCCCGGGATCATGACCTGGGCCGAAGGCAGACGCTTAACAACTGAGCCACCCAGACGCCCCAGCAAAAGTAGTTCCAACCCTAAAAGAGTATGTTAACTAACTAGTATTTGTGTCCACGTTTAAATATGTGACACTATTCTAGGACAAAGAAGACTTTTAAAGAAAATAAACTGGGCTTCCGGTTATGGAATGAATAAGTCGCAGGAATAAAAGGCACAGCACAAGGAATATAGTCAGTGGTACTGTAAGAGTTGCCTGGTGATAGACGGGGGTCCCACTCATGGAGAGCACAGCATAATGTAGAGAGAAGCTGAATCACTACGTTGCACACCTAAAACTAATGCAATATTGTGTGTTAACTATGCTCAAATTAGAAAAAAAAAATTTTTTTTTAAAAATAAAGACAGAAACTAAACTGGATCATGGTGTAAAGCTCTGAAGTAGAATCCCTCTCCTCTTTCAAGAAAGCCTGGCCAGAGTGCTCCAGCCTGCTGCCTTTTTTTTTTTTTTTAAAGATTTTATTTATTTATTTGACAGAGAGATAGAGAGAGAACACAAGTAGGCAGAGGGAGAGGAAGAAGCAGGTTCCCCGCAGAGCAGGGAGCCCCGATGCGGGACTCGATCCCAGGACCCTGGGATCATGACCTGAGCCGAAGGCAGCCGCTTAACCGACTGAGCCACCCAGGTGCCCCCCTGCTGCCTTTTTATCTGCCTCTTCCCACCAGGAGAAGTTGCTCCAGTACAAGGAACTGCCTTTGACCTGCGGAAGCCAGTCGAGCTTGGAAAACACCTGCAGGACTTCCATATCAATGGCTTCGACCACAATTTCTGTCTGAAGGGATCTAAAGAAAAGCACTTTTGTGCACGGTAGGCCCTTTTCACTTGCTGCCTCTGTGGGGAAGAAGAGATGCCACGTCCTATATGAGGAGCTTTTTCTCTGGCCGGATCAGTAGCATTTACTCTGCTGCAGGGACCGCATACACATCCCCTGACTTTTCAAAGCTCCTCTTCCAGGGAGCCGGAGCTGCTCCCCCTCCCGCATCAGGCCATTAGCCCTGGGCTCCTACCTGGCAGCCTGTTTCTCTTCGCTGCCTCTCTCCCCATCTGTGCCTGTTCTTTAAGGCCCACTGGTTTTAGAAGGCCTGATTCCTCCGGACTGAAGTCACCTCTGCTTTCCTTGAACTTCTGGAGCCCTTTGTACTTTGTTCACATGTGATTCGTGCCCTGTCTAGTTCCATGGAGCGTCAGAGGCTGCCCTTCTCCCCAGAGCACCCACCACCAGCACCACCAGCACCACCAGCAGCCTTGTTTCAGCGGCATTTGTGTGCACTCTCCCTCCTCCTCACTAAATTCTGATTCCTCGCACCATCTCGTCTCCCTGAGTCCCCCCTCCCCGCCCTAGTGCCTAACACCGTGCTTGGCACCAGCAAATAATGTCTGTAGAATAAATGAATTTGAATAAAGCACAGAAAGTGATTCAAACTCCAAGAGAAACTTCAAAAGCCTTCTCTCCCTCAGAGCCCCAGTCCCTGTGTTCTTCCAGCTGGATTCTGCCATTCTCCTCTTGCCTAGTGCTCACATTTCTCTCTCTCCTGCACCCACCTCAAGGAGACTCTCCGGCCTCTCTCCACTCTTCAAATCCTGGCCCTCCTCTTCCCAAACATCTTTCCCTGAACCTCTTCGTGGACCATACACTGCTGGGATGTTTTACCTCTCAGTAAGAGGGGAAGACTGAGGCTTTTCTTTATCCATATCCCTTCAACACCAAGTATGGGAGCGGGTAGGTACCCTCAGCTCTGTAGAGGCCTGGTTTTTTTTGGGGGGGGGGATTTGTTTGTTTTTTTTAAAGGAAACAGTGAATCTAGCAAAAACTGACAGTACATCTGTTCTCAGGGGACATCTGACTAAAAAGCGCCACCTGCTCGAGCCCCAGGGAAGGGGGATGGTTTAATTTAGAGAAGCATCTCTTCTCTTTCAAGACATAGCTGGTGGCTTTGCCAGGCCAAGCAGAGAGCTCCAACTCTTTATGAGAAAGACTCTCAGCCCCTCCAGAACCTGAAAACTGTGTCTCTTCAACCTGGCTGCCCCTGAGACACACACACACACCTGGGGTGAGCCTTCCTCAGAGAAGCCAAGATCACAGGGAGAAGTGGCCATTGGAGGATCCTCAGAACCACCTGCTCACGCCTCACCCAGGAGACTATGAGAATTTCCCATCATGCTCTTCTCATCTTTGTCTCCTTGTATCTGTCCCTGCTCTGTGGCTGGGCCTGCTTACTGGCTCAGAGGCTGCTTCCCAGCTTCGCCCGGTCCCTGCCGGCCTCTGCATCCCATACCGATGTACCGATGTGGTCTGCTTTACCCCCAGGGTCCGGCATGCTGGAAGCGGGCGGCTACTGGAAGTGTACACAACCCAGCCTGGGGTCCAGTTTTACACAGGCAACTTCCTGGATGGCGCTCTGAAGGGCAAGGGTGGAGCAGTCTATCCCAAGCACTCTGGTTTCTGCCTCGAGACCCAGAACTGGCCTGATGCCGTCAATCAGGTAAAGCTCCAGCCCGGCTTCTCAGTGGTGTTGTGCCCAAGGTCACACTGTATGACAGAGGTCACGACACTCAGGTCTGTGTGAATCACAAGTCCACAGGGTTCTCTTCTCCCAGTCATGATAAGGAAACCGTTAGCCAAGTTACTAACATAGCATTTATGTATTTTTTTAATCTATTTTGTGCCTTCAAAGCCTTTATTCAGTTCAAGGTTGCCCCTTATCAATACCTGCTCATCTTCTGCAACCATACTTTTTTGAGGGGTGGGGTGCAGAAGGGGAGGGAGAAGGGGAATCCTAAGCAGCACGGAGCCCGACACAGGGCTCGATCTCACAACCCTGGAATCATGACCTGAGCCAAAACCGAGAGTCAGACACCTAACTGACTGAGCCACCCAGGCGCCCCCTGCAACCACACTTTTAAAATGATCCCATCTTCTCTTCCTATTTGCTTACTGATGACTTCTTTTTCTAGCTGCTGCCTAGAGTAGTGCTGCCCAAAGCACCAGCTCTGCAGCTTGCACTGGAATGTAAATTGATACACGGCCTCCTTCATCGGGAAAGTCCTGCTGTGACAACGTGCTCAGTGACGTGGCTCGAGTTCTCTCTCAGTGCAAACCAATAGTAAACACTTGTTACCCTGGCAGCTGGTTCTAGAGACCAGTCCAGAGCCATCCTGAATGGTGAAGGGTGCAGCTGGGCTGGCAAGTGTAACCTGTCCTCTTTTTCCCTTCACAGCCCCACTTCCCTCCTGTGCTGCTGAGGCCTGGGGACGAGTATGACCACACCACTTGGTTCAAGTTTTCTGTGGCTTGAGGAAGTGTGAAGACGTGACCTCTTCCAGGGCCAGGCTGGGAGCCCCTTCAGCAGCCTGTCTCCTGCCCAGAGAGGCGACAGAGGCTTTTCAAGTGATCCTGTGATGAAAGCCATGTGAAGGGTAGCTTCATAGTAGTGAGTCTGAGTATCGATTTTCTTTCCCAGTGACTGGCTCCAGGTCAGCTCTAATGAGCAGCTCTCCGCTCTGTGTAGTTAAGAGGACCCACCCACTAATACCATCACCGAAGCCCGACCCTAGCCCAGAAGGGGTGTCCACGCCCCTTGTACTGTGTTGGCTCCGTCTCTCCACCCTACCTTTCTCTCATTCTACTTTCTTTCCTTTTCCGGTCCTCCTCCTCTGCCTCCTCAAACCACCTCGCCCCTCCTGTGCAGCACTTCGGATTCAGTCGCATTAGCTCCTGCACCATGCTGGCGGATGGACCAGTCTGCCTTGAGAAGGCAGGAGATGACAGAGGGAGGGAGCCAGGGCTTCAGGAGGGTAAATGACCCTCATAAAAACACACGGCTGGGGACGATTTTAGCCAGGACTTGACATCAGGTCATGCACATTCGATCCCCTTCTTTGCTTCCATTTCAGTCTGCCAGGGCATTCGCGGGGTCACTGATGGGGCAAGCGGGGGTCTGACCCTCCTCTCTTTGGGCCAGCCTTTCTTCCCAGATTCACGTTTATATGAGTCTGAGTTTGAGTTTAGCTGTCTTCAAGATGTCACTTAAAGGGCCAGGTCAAAATATCCAGAAAGAATCTGTGATTTTGATTTTCTACCTTTGGGGTTGAGAAAGTCCCAGCCCAGCCAAGGCATGGGAAGCCAGCAAGCCACCGGAGACCGGAGCTGTGTTAGTGTGGAGACAGGGCCTCACCCGAGGGCTGCATATTGCACCTGGAGCAAAATGTCGTGTTATGTAGATGAGCCCGGGGCTCCCCCCTTTCCTGAACAATTGAATTACCAGCTATGGGTTTGGGTTGGTGGTTGGTTTAGGTTTTTAAAGGAATGTACCTTTTACTTTTGTATACTAGCAACCCGTTGAAATAAAACCAAAAGCTGCACCTTCGGAAGACTTCCCGTGTCTTCGCTCATTTTTAAATCTGTCAGACACGGACTTTTGGGAAATTGACCGAGTATATGGTGTGTTCTGGGTTCCACTGTGCTTTCCAGTCCAAGCACCAGCATCTTCCTAGAAGAAAGCCACCCAACTGGCCACCTGTTGAGCTTCCCATACTCCCTCTTTCTTAGCAACAACAATAAATCAAGAATAGTGATCATTTTTTAATTCATGTCCTCATGGATTTTCCAGATACCTATTGTGTCCACAGTTCTCTGCTGAGTCTCTTAAGGAATTCAGGAAGTAATGTCTAAGATAGAGTGTATTCCCTCAGGGATCTGTCAGTCTCTCTGGGGAAGACAAGACTAATAGTGACAATAAGGTGATGTAGAATTGCACCAGGATGGACCAAACCCTGAGCACTAACTTTGCTACTGGCATTTACTACATGGGCAAACAATCTAATTTCACTTGGCCTCAATTTTTCTCACCTGTGAGGCAAAGGGATCAGACTTAAAATATCTGGAAGGTAAATCTATGTCTGCAGGGCTACAACGAAAACTGGCCACTAGTCAAATTCTTTTTGCACAGGCCCTCCCTATGCCGTAAGGAAGGACCTGAGAAGGTGGACAGCAAATGATTAAGCCAGCCAGAGCCTGAGGGTTAGGAGCTGTGGTCCGTTTCTCTTCCCGGTTGGGCTTGAGCAGGCGGTGGAGGCCTAACACATTACTGTTTAGAGCTTCCGTCACACATCCTTCTTCTAGGGCCCTCTGGACAATTCTTACGCTGTTACCCTCTTGCCAGGATTCTCCTCCTTAATGGCTCATCTTCATTTTATTGATTGCCAAAAGTGTGATTGGAGAAATTATTTCATCTGACCCTTACAACCTGTTATGAGGTAGCAAAATCCTCATTAAAAACAAGAGGTCACTAGTTGGAGAAAGTAATAGTGGCAGATTTAGAACACAAACCCTTCAATAAGAAACCCAATGTTTAGGACGCCTGGGTGGCTCAGTCAGTTAATCATCTGCCTTCGGCTCAGGTCATGATCCCAGGATCCTGGGATCGAGTCCCATGTCGGGCTCTCTGCTCCGCGGGAAGCCTGCTTCTCCCTCTCCCTCTGCTTGCCGCTCCCCCTGCTTGTGCTCTCTCTGCCAAATAAATAAAAATCTTTAATAAAGAAGAAAAATTTAAGTCTGCAAAGTGAGGGGGGAGACATATTTAAAAAAATATACTTCGGGGCACCTGGGTGGCTCAGTCGTTAAGCGTCTGCCTTCAGCTCAGGTCATAATCCCAGGGTCCTGGGATCGAGCCCCGCATCGGGCTCCCTGCTCCGCGGGAAGCCTGCTTCTCTCTCTCCCACTCCCCCTGCTTGTGTTCCCTCTCTCACTATCTCTGTCAAATAAATAAATAAAATCTTAAAATATATATATATATTTCAAATTTATAGAAAAGTTGCAACAACAGTAGAAAAATTTCCATACTCCCCTCACTCAGAGATCCCATTCAAATTTCAGCACCTGTCTCAACGTCCTTCTTGGCAAAAGGGTTCAAACCAGGAGCACAGATTGTACTTGTTTCTTCAGTTTCCTTCAATCCGGCACAATCCCTCAGTTCTCCCTTGACTTGACCTTTACGACTTTCATATTTTTGAGGGTTGCAGGAAAGCTATTTTATACAATGTGCTTCCATTAGGATTTGTCTGGTGTTTCTTCCTGATCAGATTGGTGTCCTACATCTTTCGCAGAAGTATCACTGAAATAATGCTGTTCTTCATGCTGCAGCCTCTCAGGTAATGCCAAGTTCCGGGTGTGGCCTCTCACCAGCTACCAATATATACTTTAGCCAAGGGGCCTCAGAAGTGAAATATTAAGCTAATTGCAACCTATCTACTAGTTTCATTAATTGTTCAATGCAGGGTTGTAATATTCTAGGTGCCAGAAATCATTCGGGAAACCCTAGAGAAGAAAGAAAAAGAATATTTTCTTTTTTTTTTTTTTAAAGATTTTATTTATTTATTCATGAGAGAGAGAGAGAGAGGCAGAGGGAGGAGCAGGCTCCCAAGGAGCAGGGAGTCCGATGCAGGACTCGATCCCAGGACCCTGAGATCATGACCCGAGCCGAAGGCAGACGCTCAACCATCTGAGCCACCCAGGTGCCCGAAAAAGAATATTTTCTTATTCAGAAGGAAACATAACAACTACAAATTAGTTCCCAATTTGGTGGCTTCTAGGTTTGACATTACATTTATTACCCAAGTATAGTTGACCCTTGAGCAATGCAGGGGTTCGGGACATCAACCCCCATGCAGTCAAAAATCCACGTATAACTTTTGACTCACCAAAACTTAACTACTAATAGCCTATTGTTGACCGAAAGCCGTACCATAACATATAAACAGTTGATTAACACATATTTTGCATGTTACATGTATTATATATTATATTCTTACAGTAAAATAAGCTAGAGAAAAGAAAATGTTATTAAGAGAGTTGTAAGAGAAAATACATGTAAGGTACTGAACTGTAAAAAACCCACACATATGTGCACCTGTTCAAACCCATGTTGTTCAGCCGGACTTTGTTTTCCTCTGTTCTAAAGAATTGTCTTTAAAAAGAAAATAATTACAAAGAAAGAATAAAGTAACATATTCCACTCATTAAAAAAAATAATTAAGGGTGCCTGGGTGGCTCAGTTGGTTAAGCGACTGCCTTCGGCTCAGGTCATGATCCTGGAGTCCCGGGATCGAGTCCCATGTTGGGCTCCTTGCTTAGCAGGGGGTCTGCTTCTCCCTCTGACCCTCCCCCCTCTCATGCTCTCTCTCTCTCATTCTCTCTCTCAAATAAATAAATAAAATCTTTAAAAATAATAATAATAATTTTAAAAATTAAAAATAAATAAATAGGGCACCTGGGTGGCTCAATCAGTTGAACGTCTGACTCTTGATTTCGGCTCAGGTCATGATCTCAGGGTCGTGGGATCCAGCCCCACATCAGGCTCCTAACTTAGCGCAAAGTCTGGATATCCCTCTCCTTCTGCTTCTCCCCCAGTGTGCTCTCTCTCTTTAATATATAAGTAAATAAATCAAAACAAAAACAAAACAAATAAATAAGAGTTACTTAGCCCCAGTAAGGATATGCACCTTTGGGGCAGTTGGAGGAAGATACTGGTAATTAATTGTTTTTATGAAAGACAATAAAAAGGCTAACTATATGTCAAACAACAAATTTGATGAGAGTAAAATCTTAGAGAAATTGATGTTTTGTGGTAGCAACCAATCTATCCCTTTTTATAAAATACACACATAAAAGAGAACTTTGATTTTCCTGAGAAAAGACCTTCTATATGAGACACGTAGAGTGTGACAACATGTAAGCTTGATTGTGGCATTTGACAACGAACTCACTGAAGGTGTCAGCAAGAAACAAAACTTTACAGTCTAATAACAGGACAATTGTAGCTCATGTGAGATGGTGAAGACAAACATGGTATTCAATATGAAAAACACCACACAACCACAGGCCTATGAAAATGCAAATATCCACTAAAATGCAACACAACCTACCCCACCCCCACAAGAATAAGTCTCCAGGCCTCCAGGACTCCATGCCTTCTTTACCATACACCCCCCTACCCACAACCAGACTAGTGCTATTATTCTGCGTTCTGACCCTTCACAGGTGAGCCTATCACTGACCTTAGATCAATGATCTATGGATTCCTGTTTCAAATTCTTAGAATATAAGTTCTTATCATTAGCTGTGGGATTTTCATTTTTCCAGTTCCCAGACATTTTGCCTAACCAGGTAAGATGTGATACTAAACAACTACACAGACATCGCTGTAAAGACCAAACTAAGATGGCATACTGTGGAGTTTGAACTGTTGTGACCGCTAGGTAACCAATGACCGTCTAATCTCAAAGGACTAAAGGAAGTTAGTGTCGATGAATACAAGGATAGTTCGTGAAGAGTAGAGCGTGAAAGAATACAGAACTACCAGCAGAAGACAGAAGGGAGACACAGCACATACCTCCTGTTCCCATTATCAGTCGTAACCATTTTAAACAATTGGATCACCAGTTTGCCGTGGGCTATTTAGATAATTTTGGTAGGAGTGCAATCCTTTTCCAATTGAGGCATTTATCTTTTTCAAGTTTCAACTTCTCCTCCAATTATTCAAAACATACTTCAAGTCTCAGATGCTTTGGGTAGCACTTCCACCTATAGCCCAGGAAGGAGGTCAGCAAATCCTCTCCTCAAAAAAGCAACTATTATGCTGAAAAAAAAAATTGACCAAACAACTTTGCTGCTCTGGAAACTGGCCAAAAGCATACAACAATCTGAGATGTGTTTATGTTTGGACAACTGCAGACTTTGTGCAGGGACCGTGGGAGACTGTGGCATTTTTGCCTGGAGCTGCTCCCACCCTCCTCCTTCCCCAGCTCAGTCACTGTGGAGGTTCTGCCAGAGCAAAAGAGAACGTGTGGGCCAGCAGGTTGCTGTGGCTGAAGGGGTTGTTCACTCAATTTGGAGTGATACCAATACCCAACATTTTTATCAATGATCTCATTGCTATGCAAGCAGGGACAGCTGACAGCTCTACTAGCCTGACCCTGCGTTCTGGTTGGAAAATGCAGATTTGGGGATGATCAGAGGCTGTGCACATGCATAGCAGAGACCAGGGAGGGTCCAAGCTGTACACTCCTGGCCAACTCTGAGGCTGCATGCACGTGCACAGGAAATTAAAAGGGGTTCAGCAAAAAGTAAAAGCCAGGACAGACTTGAAAACAGCCCAAACACTGAATTCACTCCCCATCTAAAACAGATCCATCAGCAAAGGGCAGAAATCTGACTGGTTGGGGTTTCTTAGCACCACTAAGCTATGCAGACACAGGGCAACCCCCTAGAAAGCTAAACTTAAAAATAAACACAAGAATGTTTTTATTTTTTAAAGATTGTATTTATTTATTTGACAGAGAGAGATGCAGCGAGAGAGGGAACATAAGCAGGGGGAGTGAGAGAGGGAGAAGCAGGCTTCCTGCGGAGCAGGGAGACCCATGTGGGGCTCGATCCCAGGACCCTGGGATCGTGACCTGAGCCAAAGGCAGACGCTTAAAGACTGAGCCACCCAGGCACCCCAAGAATGTTTTTAAAAATAACCGAAAAGTTGAATAGAGATAGATTATAAAAAAAGAACCAAGTGAAAATTGTAGGGTTGAAATGTACAATAACACATGAAATAACACTAGAGAAGCTAAGATTTGAGATGACAGGAGAAAAAAAATAAGTGAACCTGAAGATAAATCAATAGAAATCATCAATCTGAAAAATAGAGAAAACAGAACAGGGACACCTGGGTGGCTCAGTTGGTTAAACGTCTGCCTTCGGCTCAGGTCATGATCTCAGGGTCCCCGGATCGAGTCCCACGTGTCCGCTTCTCCCTCTCCCTCTGCCTGCCGCTCCCCCCTGCTTGTGTGCGCTCTCTCAAGTAAGTAAATAAGATCTTAAAAAAGAGGAAAACAGGGGTGCCTGGGTGGCTCAGTCGGTTAAGCGTCTGCCTTCAGCTCAGGTCATGATCCCAGGGTCCTGGGATCGAGCCCCACATCGGGCTCCCTGCTCAGCAGAGAGCCTGCTTCTCCTTCTCCCTCTGCCTGCCTCTCGGCCTACCTGTACTCTCTCTCTGTCAAATAAATAAAATATTTAAAAAAAAAAAAAAAGGAAAACAGAACAGAACCTCGGAGACCTGTAAGACATCAAGCACATCAACACATGTGAGAGGGTCCAAAAAGGAGAGGACGCGCTCTGTCTCCACAGTGCCATGGCACCTGTGAAAAAGCTTATGGCGAAGTGGGGGCAAAAAAAAAGGAACCCTTGACCGCACCCCCTCTGTAGAGGATGGAATCATGGACGCTGCCAATTTTGAGCAGTTTCTGCAAGAGAGAAAGTCTCAGTGGAGTCTCAGTGGAGGGGTTGTAACCATCGAAAGGAGCAAGAGCAAGATTACTGTGACCTCTGAGGTGCCTTTTTCCAAAAGATATTTGAAATATCTCACCAAAAAATATTTGAAGAATAATAATCTATGTGATTGGTTACACATAGTTGCTAACAGCAAAGAGAGTTACAAATTGCATTACTTCCAGATTAACCAGGATGAGGAAGAGGAGGATTAAAACTCATTTATCTGGAATATTTTATAGGAGTTCTTGAATAAAACTTGAGAACCAAAAAACAAAACAAAACAAACAAAAAAACAAAACAAAAAGAAGAGGAAGCAGTCAGAAAAATATTTCAAAAAATAATGGCAAAAACTCTCAAATTTGACAAAAACCATTAATCGATACAACCAAGAAGCTCAAATAACTCCAACAAGAGAATACAAAAAGATCCCCACCTAGATACGTAATATTTAAACTACTGAATGCCAAAAAACAAAGACAATTTGAAAGCAAGAGAAAAAGGACTCATTACTACAGGGGACCACCAATACAATTAACATGTAACTTCTCATCTGAAACAGTGGAGTCCAGGAAGCAGCAGAATGACATAGTCAAAGTGCTTAAAAACCAAGGATTCCATATCCCCAAAACTACCATTCAAAAGCAAAGATGAAATGAAAACATTCCCAGATAAAGAATTAGAGAATTCATTGCTAGCAGACCTGCCTTGCCAGAAATACTAGAGGAAGTCCTTCATGCTAAAAGGAAATTAAGATGGCAACATGAATCCTTGGAAAGAAAGAAGAGTATCAGATATAGTAAATTTATGGGTAACAAAAAGGGCCTGTGTATTTTCTCATCTCTTTTTTAAAAGACATAAGACTGTATATAAAGCAAAAATTATGACACTGTATCGCTGAGTTTATAATACCTACAGCACATGGGAAGGAAATCCAGGAAAAGGAAATACATTGGAGCAAAATTTCTGTATTTTACCAGAATATTAATGTGAAGTAGATTGTGATAAATGAAGATATAACAACTAAGGAAATAACTCACAAATATAGTAAAAAATAAAATCAAGAGGAATTAAAATGATACACCAAAAAAACAATACAAAAGAAGGCAGGGACAAGAGGAAGAGGGGAAAGAAGACAGGAAACATATAGAAAACAACAAAAATGGGAAATACAAAAAAAAATGGGACTTGTAAATCCAACCGTATCAATGATTGTGTTAACTGTAGATGGCTTAAATACCCCAAAAGGCAGTTTTGTCAGACTGAAATTAAAAAGCAAGATATAGCAACTAACTATATGCACCAATAGGCTGAAACTAAGTGGATGGAAAAAATGTGCCATACAAAACAGTCATCAATAGAGAGCTGGAGGGGCGCCTGGGTGGCTCAGTTGGTTGGACGTCTGCCTTCAGCTCAGGTCATGGTCTTGGTGTCCTGGGTTTGAGCCCTGCGTCAGGCTCCCCACGTGGCAGGGAGTCTGCTTCTCCCTCTCCCTCTGCCTGCCATTACCCCCTGCTTGTGCTCTCTTTCTGTGTCAAATATATAAATAAAATCTTAAAAAAAAAAATAGAGCTGGAGTGGCTATATTACTATCAGACGAAGTAGACTTTAAAACAAGAAATAGGGCGCCTGGGTGGCTTAGTTGGTTAAGCGACTGCCTTCGGCTCGGGTCGTGATCCTGGAGTCCCTGGATCGAGTCCCGCATCGGGCTCCCAGCTCGGCAGGGAGCCTGCTTCTGCCTCTGACCCTCCTGACCCTCCCCCTCTCATGCTCTCTCTCTCTCAAATAAATAAATAAAATCTTTAAAAAATAAATAAAATAAAATAAAACATGAAATATTCATAGAGACAAAAATACTTTATAATAAAAGCATCATACCAGAAAGATACAATTATAAATGTATGCATGCAGCTAGAAGAGCCGTAGATGCTTTGAAGCAATAATTGTGACCAGAGGCTACTCTTGGAGTCACCTCAGTGTTGGGTAAAACCAATAGTTCTAGTAAATACTGCTTCAAGTCTCCTGAACAGCATGTTAACTTTCTTTTAGACGAATATTTCTCTGAGCACAGTGACCTCTGCTGGTATTTATATAAATTAAAATGCAGTTTCTACCATTTTCATAGAAAGGTTCTACCAGGGGCGCCTGGGTGGCTCGGATGGTTAAGCCTCTGCTTCGGTTCAGGTCATGATCTCCAGGTCCTGGGATCGAGCCCCACACCGAGCCCCACATCAGGCTCCCAGCTCAGCAGGGAGTCTGCTTCTCCCTCTCCCTCTGCCTCTCCCCCGCTCATGCTATCTATTTGTCTCAAATGAATAAATTCTGAAAGAAAAGAAAAGAAAAAGAAAGAAAGAAAGAAAGAAAGAAAGAAAGAAAGAAAGAAAGAAAGAAAGAAAGAAAGAAAGAAAAGAAAGAAAGAGAAAGAAAGAAAGAAAGAAAGGAAAGAAAGAAAGAAAGAAAAGAAAGAAAGAAGGAAAGAAAGAAAGAAAGAAAGGAAAGAAAGACAGAAAGACAGAAAGAAAGAAAAAGGTTCCATTCCAGCATAAGGTCATTTGCTCAGAGAAAGGATCAGAGAAACATAAAGAATACATATTAGAACCTTCCTTTGAATCACATGAGTATTGCAAACTGTATTATAATAGTGATAAGCCAGGCCAATCCGTCCAGTAACTAGTGAACTAGGTGGGCCATTACTACCCCCAACTGCAATATTCTGGTTATGTATTAGAATCACCAGGAAGATTTTTAGAATATTAATGCTCAGGCATCACCCTCAGCAATTTTGACTTCATTGGAATGTTTCTAAGGCTTCTGGGTGATCCTAATATGTAACTAGGGAAAACCACCGCCCTAGAGTAAAAGCTTTCACTAATATTCTAAGTGCATAAATGTTTAGCTAGAATTTGCCCCGTAGCTTCATGAAGCACTTCCTCAAGAACGAGTCACAGAGAAACAACCTTCCCAGACCAACAGTGTGACTCAGTAAGACTGTTGCAACCCTACCAGTAACAGCACCTAAGATTTTCAGAAAGAATTATATGGAAGATTGTGAACAGTTGAAGACAAATGTCTAAACCAGGGGTGGCAAACGTTTTCGGTAAATGGTTTTGTGATTTACAATCTGTCACAATTACTCAACTCTGCCACTGTAACACAAAAAGTCAAGAGATGATAGGTAAACAAATGAGCCTTGGCTGCGTTCCAGTAAAACTTTATGGATGCTGCAATTTGAATTTCATATAATTTTCATGTCATCAAGTATTATTACACTTTTAATTTTTTCAACCACATAAAAATGTAGAAACCATCTTAGCTCATTAGCTGTATGAAAACAGCAGTGGGCCAGATTTGGCCTGTGGGCCATCATTTCCTAAATCCTGGTCTAAACAGCCTGCACTCTGAAAGAATATAAACATTAAAGCATAGTATAACCATACTTAGTTAAAGAAGGCAGTATGTTCTTATTATAGGAGCCCAGGAACTCTGGTGATGGTTGTTTTGACAATGACTGAGATAAACTAGCCCATCTAACTTTACCTCTGCCATATATATTTTCTTTACAGCCAGATTTTTTATTCTTGGCATTGAACAGATTCATTTTCTATAATCCAGATTTCTTCAAGATATGCTACAACCCAAAATAAAAACTAACAGGTCTTCCTATAGGATCACATTCAGCCTCCTGCAAGCTTTGGTTACCGAGAACCACCCAGGGAATCTGCAGAGAACTGGATAGGATTATAGGATATAACCTTAGGCAGCTGATAGTCATATGAAATGGCTGCTGTTGGTCCAATGACGTTATGTTTCTCACATGGGATAGGCGGACTCATCTGGGCTCACCAGCTCTTGGAGTGGTAGGTAAGTCTCCACCCTTCTCAGAGAACTGTCTGCACAGAAATTTTCCACACCCTTTCTGAGGAGAACTCTTGGGAGTTTAAGTCAAATGAGAAAAAAAACCTTGCACTAGAGCTGCAGAGTGGAGCTGGACATTAACAGCGGCCTATGGATCCAGATCCTCTGCAGGCAGAGTCAGACAGGGTCAGAGGCAGTCTTAGAGGTAGCTGAAAGGAAATGGGAACTTTTCATTGAAATGGGGATTATAAAGGTCTCAGACAAGAGAGGAGGTTCCAATTTTATATGCTTGGTTTAATAGGTTAGAATTCATTCATTCATCTATTAACTAACTTTTCCTTCATCAAGTACTAGGCAGTGAGGAAATGGAATAAGGCCTGGTACATGCTGTCCCAATTAGACTTTTGGCAGCATACCTGCAGAAAAGTAAATAGGCAATTACAGTGTGAATAGGAATGCGACTATAGAAGTTGACGGTGTTGAGAGCAAGGGAACGTCAACCAGACTTTTGAATATGTGGAAACTTTCCAGAATAGGGGGAAAATATGCATTCTGCCACAATTAAAAAAAAACTATGCTGAGACACCATTTTCCAACTCAAGATTGGTAAAATTAACAAGTGACAGCCCACCATGTTACACAAGGTATACCACGTAGACAATAGGAGAGAAACAGACATATACCTAGTCACCAGGGCAAACTAACAATATCTAGCAAAAATATAAATGCACATATCCTTTGACCAGCAATTCAACTTCTAGGGATTATCCAAGATATGCAGGGTCACATGTAATGTATTGTGCAAGGTGATTGATTCACTACAGCATTGTTACAGTTAATTAGAAACAACCCTCCTATCAGGTGATAAGAAACTGATTCAGTTCCTGTTAACTCCGCTCAAAAATGCTCAGTGGAAAAAAAGCAAGCACTCTCCAAAGTATACAAGGTCCTGTATGATCTATGTCCTACAGCCCTCTCCCTTCCTATGCCATCTTTTCCCGTTTCTCGCTTCTGTTCACTTCATAGTGGCCTCCTTACCCAACTGAAAACTCTTCAGGGCCTTCACAGTTACTGTGCCCTCTGCCCAGAGCTGATGTACCTTACTCCCTCACTTGCACAAATGTCACCATCAGAGGCCTTCCTTAGATACCCTTTACTCAACACCAACCAACTCCCTCTCTCTCCCCCAGCTTCATGGTTGTGCATATACGGTATTACCCACCTGTTTGTTCATTTGTCTCTCCAGAACTTAAGCTCCATGAAGACAGACTTTGTTCACCTATTTTCCAAGGCTAGCAGTACCTGGCACATTGAAGGGGCACAAAAGTTACCTGCATAAATTATGCAATATCCAGGAACTAAATAGTATGCAACATAAAAAAAATGAGGACGTGCCATTTTTACCTACATAAAAGAACTCCAAAATGTTAAGTGAGAAAAACAAGGTCTACCTCTTTTGTGTTAAAAGGAAAAAGAAGAAAATATCTATGTATATTTCCTCAGGCTATATAATTGGTAACAGTGGTTACCTTTGGGGAGAGAACTGTGCTGCTGAGTTAGGGGTAGGGAGCCTTCTTACTGTACACACTTTGAATATATATTACCAAGTCAAAAAATGAAATAAAATGGAAAATAAGTTGGACCAATGGCCTATGGGAAAGGGAAAAAGCACTAGATCTGAGAACTGGCCTTGAGGGCGTTAACAGTTAATTGGCTACTGCCTTCCACATGCTTGTTATCCTTCTATCCAGCATCTTTTCTTCATTATGACTGGAAAGAAAATAGCCGAATTATTAGCAATGGCATAATCTACAATGGGTAGAATCATAGATTGTATTTTCTGATTTTCCCATATGGTTTTGTTTTAAAGGGGCCATAAGGTGCTTTATTGATTAGAAAAGTAAGGGCTTTGGGTGGCTGGGTGGCTCAGTCGGTTGGAGCATCTGCCTTCGGCTCAGGTCATGATCCCAGGGTCCTGGGATCAAGCCCCGCATCAGGCTCCCTGCTCAGCGGAGAGCCTGCTTCTCCCTCTCCCTCTGCTGCTCTGTCTGCTTGTGCTGTCAAAATAAATAAAATCCTTAAAAAAAAAAAAAAAGTAAGGGCTTTGGAATGGTATGTAGGATTCAAACGTTTCCTACCTCCTAACAGGATAATAGTACAGTATTAATCTTTCTGAACCCATTTCCTCTTCTGCGAGATGGGGTTAACAGCACTATTGTTGTGGGCATTGACAAATGTCCTTTGGTATTTTTACTAGAATGGTAACAGGAAACCCCTAAGGTGTGGAAAAAGTAACCTATCTGGCTTTAAAGCTGCCTACTGGTGTTTCCCTGCCACCGTCCCTTGAGATAATTCTGGATAGAACAGCTTTAATACTACCATACCTTAAACCTAGGCACCTGCACCCATTTCTTTGGCTTGTCACCAGTTTTCACCACCCTCCAAATACTCCAAGACCAGCCAGGCCCCTAGTATGTTACTTCGACTTTTACTCCATCATGTCTTTCCAGCTAAGCAATTATTTACATCGAGGTTGTACAGCCCTCCCTTCCAAAGGCCTCCAAATAACGGCTGCTCAAGAAGAGCCAGATCTAATGAATTCTTTGCTATTACTCTTCACTCTGATTACTCCTTGCCAAGCTGTTAAGAGCTCCCACTTCAATATTATCTTGGAAATCACCATGCTCTTTAGACTTCAAGATAGGCTACACAAAGGAGAAATCACAATCCCATACCATTCATTTAACCAATTCTCAGTTTGATGGTGTTTCCAAACTCCCTCAGATTTCCTTCATCCTCAGGAGGGAACATGGCAAGGTGGTAGGACCTCTTTCACTCAATACTTAGCCTAGCTCCAAGTCAAAAGGAAAACTATCACTGTGAAGTCAGGGGTATGCATTACCTAGCTTTCAACACCTCTCGGTAGGTGAGAGGACCAAAATAAGATTTTATGTCCGAAGTACTGTGTCTGATGTGTTTAATTAGCTACCAGGTAGTGCCAGGTTTAAAATTTAGAAGGAATGAGCCTAGACTAGCACTTATCCAGTCACATAAAATTTAGCATTCCTAACATCTTTAACTGTAAACAAAAGTACACTGCATCAAAGTGTTATCATTTTAAGATGTATACTAATCACAGAAGTAGTTGCTGTCGAGCACGTGAAAGGTACTAACCTAGATACCCAGCATTCCCGAATCTCATTAAGGGCAAAACTTTCTGTGCTGGTTTCTTAAACCCATTTTTGCCCCTACCCTCCTCTATATCCTTCTCATCCTTTTGTACTAATCTCTAGGATGCTGCTAGCAATCCATCCCCAAGCTACATGTAATTCCTACTCTTGGCTCAGAACTCCCACTTCCAAAAATTGATATCAGGATTGTTTGTTCTCTGCAGATTTATTAAGTGAACTTATCTTTATATAATACAGAACAATTAAAGCTGACCAAGTGGAACAAATAAGCCTGCCAATTATACAGCTTTACACCATTATAATTCAGCCAGTTGTCAAAATTCTGAAAACAAAGCATCCAATCTTTCAACGCACTAGTGATCAGACCAAATGAAATTTGATGCAGACCAGTATTCTGCTTTTTTGCACCAATGCTAATGAATACCTGGTAAAAGCTTGACCAGAAAACTCAAAATTAACTACTATTGCCCTACTAAAGATAAAGTCTCAATAAAGAATCTACTGGCTATATTCTAAGATCTACCAGATGCTACCAAAACAACTACATAAGGTGTTGCTAAATGTGGTGAGATTTACAAAACTGCTTTAGTCTCATTAACATTTCTGGTTGACATCTTTAATTACTTTTGCACCAGCCTGGCAAAATAAGATGTTGGTAGTCAGAAACTGAAAAACCTAGATTGGGAATTAACAGATCTCTGCTCAGAATATGGCAATCCATTTCAAGAGACAGATTATCCGGACTGGAAAATTTTGCAAAGCTGGTTTACATGAAGATGTTTTGTCCCAAATTCAGACAATTCCTCAAACATGCAAAAGTTGTGGTATAAAATGTTGAAAAAACAACACAACATTGGGTAGAACTTAATAAAATCAGGAGTTCTAGTTTGACACCATCCCATCTAATAGCCTGAAAACCTCAGTTACTATACTTAACTAAATAGCCTTCAGAATCACTGGTCCCTCTAGGTTGACAGATTGAGATTAGAGCTTGGTATCTAACACCACCAACTCCAAAAGATTAACGTAGGAACTTGTCATACACACTTATGCTATTAAGGGGACTTGAGTTCTTATCTCACCCAAAGCTCTAAGGATAAAAACGAATTTTCAAAGTGTATGTATACTACAGCTAATGACGTTGACGACTCAACACCATTAAACTTTGAAATGCTAAGTCTGTATGAATATGGTTAATATCAAGGTTTACCCCTGAAGCTTAACAAACTGAATATTGAACACAAATCAGAAATCTAGTTAGAAACATTTTATTTAAATGTGCCAAATAAAAACCCACATTTTCAGACCATAGGATGTTAATACATTCAACAAAAATTTTATATTATCTTACTGCTGTGAATTTACAGAGTAACAATCCAGATCCATTTTGATTAGATGGTTGAAATACCCTTCCTAGGTTACACTTTGACACCACAAATCCCTTATAATAATGTAAACAAAATAACTTTTCCCTAAAAGGTGAACTTGAGAACTTCAGTCCACTCTTTCAGGACTTGCACTTCTTCGCGGACTTCCTGATGGGGAACGACTAAAAAAAAAAAAAAAAAAAAAAAAAATTTAAGTTCGGCACTGATTAGTACTTACTGAAATTTACTCTTCTCGTGTACATGTCAGGGCAAAACTCAGTTTCAATAAACTCAAAGGTGGCCAAAAGTACTTCATGGCAGAAAGCTAAAAATCAGAAGATTTACATACAAATCCTTTGTCCCCGCTTAAGATTAGGTTTAATAGCCACCTTGCTATAACTGCGAGAGAACTATTTGAATTCTGGGAGGTTTTTCCTTCATGTGGGTACTTCATTTACCTATCGTCTCATGTGGAGGAAAAAGGTTTCTTAACATGAAATTATACAGTTAAAGGTTCACAGCACTAAACATCTTAATAATCACTGTAACATTTTACGACTAAATATCTACCAAAAATACAAACTAATGTTGAAGTAGGAAAAGCAATCACCGAAGAAACCTAGTATACAGTAATATATATAGCACCAATTCTCCAAAGAGCTCAAAGCCTGCAAAGTAAGCAGTAAGCAAAACAAATTCTGCAGAGGCCACTTGACAGTTAAGATTTGGCAACAAATTATTTAGCTTACCTTCTTTTTGGAGATGGAGATCTGGACTTTGATCGGCTGTCAAAACATGAGAAATTCTATTAAGAAAAAGTACTAACCAATCCCTTTCTTATAGTCACAGTATCATGAAATGAACCCCCAAAGTTGCCCTGAGCTTAAAATTAAAAGGTCAGGCCACAATTAAACTGAGAAAGAGCCTTGCAGTTTTTGCAAACAAAAGCCAATCTTCCAACAACTGTTCTTCATAAAATGAGTGAACTGCTTCACTGCATCACAATCTTTACATCTGCTTTAAGCACAATTATCTCAGAATGCTTCTCCATGAGCCCATCAGTTCTAACAAGGCCTCTTCATGTAACCCCAAAGCCAGAAACTTCTCACTACAGCTTGACATTTTCTTGTCCAGGAAGTCAGCCACAATAGGCCACGTATAAATGGAAGTTCTAAAGTTTGATTTACTAAGAAGGTACTGCGTTCCACTAACACCTAAGCTTAAAGTTAACACTTGAAATTTCAACAATTCAAAACACTTTGAACTCTTTGGATATTGGTGCCATATAACTAGAAGAGCATTCTTCAGATTTTTACCCTACCTGCTTCGTGGTCGTGAGAGAGACCTGGATCTTGATCTTGACCTCGACCGTGATCTTAATAAAAAGAAAAACAATTATACCAATTAGTTCATAGGAATAATCTCTTTAAACACCTACTGAGCACTTTTATTAGGTAAACTAAGAATAGAGAAACTAAAATTAAGCAAGACACAGGGTGCTTGGTTGACTCAGTAGGAAGTGTGTGACTCTTGATCTCAGGGGGTTAGGAGTTAAGAACCCACGCTGGGTGTAAAGATTAAAAAAATTGTGTTGTTTTTTACAAGATTTTATTATAAAATTGACAGAGAGAGACACAGTGAGAGAGGGAACACAAGCAGAGGGAGAAGCAGGCTTCCCACTGAGCAGGGAGCCGGATACAGGGCTCGATCCCAGGACCCTGGGATCATGACCTGAGCCGAAGGCAGACATGTAACGATGAGCCACCCAGGTGCCCCTAAAAGTTTTTTAATGAAGTATTACCAAAAAAAAAAAAAAAAAAAAAAAACTAAGCAAGACACAACTCTTCTTCTATCGGCCTATGACTGGACAAACGACACTTTCAGTAAGAACCACCACTTCAATTACTTGGTTCTATCATACTCATTGATCTGGATTGATTGTCATAGTTCCTGAAGAGAGGTATGACATTATCTTCGAGCATACAGTATCCAAGAGAAATAAAAAATGGTTTTCATTTAAGACTACTATGGTTTGGTTTATTTTTATCTTAAAGAAATCAAAACAACATCACACAGACCCCTAAACAGAGATTTCAATTCTGCTGGTGGTAAGTGAGTAGAAAGTCACAACTGGGTCTTAAAGACTATTCTTAAGATCATTAACAAGCTTTCATAGTTCAGGACCATCAATTTGTCATACAAACTAAATCTGGCTCTAAAATACACAAATTGGTGTCCTGCAATGCACTCATCTAGAGAGTCCAAAGCTTTCTCAAGTGCATTAAAATTTTAGAATCCCTGCATTTAGAGATTTTGTGCTATTATTTAACTCCCAGTGGCATTCCCTACTAGTGACTCAACTCTAGTATTGCCAACTCTTCATTTTCTAGAATCTTAACCATTTCTATCACCTTTAAAAGACTTCTATAAAAGGAGTAAAAAAAAATAAGGTTCGTAGTTTGATTTTGAATTTCTTACATTTCAGTGTAAGTCTCTGGTTAAAAACAGCCTACATTCACCCACAGGTACACTACTACTGTAAACAACTTCCCATGGTCTCAAATTCACCCATCATTCAAAAAAGGAGAAATTTTTATGTTTCAACTTGCTTCTAAGTATCCTCCTCATTCTTTTTTTTTTAAAGATTTTATTTATTTGAGAGAGAGTACACAAGAGGGAATAGGGTCAGAGGGAGAAACAGACTCCCCACTGAGCAGGGAGCCCAATGTGGGACTCGATCCTGGGACCCCAGGATCATGACCTGAACCAAAGGCAGTCGCTTAACCAACTAAGCCACCCAGGCACCCTATCCTACTCGTTCTAATGGGCCTCCTTATCAGAGATCCAGAAATTATCACCTTTTAAAGGTAGCATCATTTATCTAGACAGACATAATCTTACTAGAGTTCAATGTCTACCCGGAGTGTTCACTGGAATGACTTGAGGATTTGTGCTTTGGACCATCCTCTACCATAGCCTCTCAAGCCTTTAAAAATCTCTGATTGGGCTTTTCTTTATCTGTATAATTACGGTAATATCCATTTACAGGTCATGTAGAAATTCAACTTTTAGGTCTCAAAAAAATATTTTCTGAAGCAATCCATTTCAATTATGTCTTTAAGACACTCATTGTCTTAAAGTGCAGTCATTAAGACGTGACAATCCAAATACAAATAAGGGAAAAAAAGTGTTACATACTGGAAATACCTCGATCCTTTTATAGAACCAGACCTAGATCGTCTGAGTGAAGCTGATCTTGATCTACGAAGAGACACTGATCTTGATCGTCGTGGAGATGCTGATCTTGATCTAAAACATAAATCTAAGTTTAAGTCTTATGTCCAATTAGTTTATCACTTGTTAAAGCTTAAATTAAGCAGTATTTCTCACCTCCTTCCCCTGCTCCTGCTTCGTGAGCGAGAGTATCGCCTACCCCTGGACCTCGAATGTGATCTAGACCGTGACCTATTTTTTTAAGTTAGAAAAAAAGAAAATGTTAGATGGTAACTCGTTTTTAGAGTTTGTGTGCCTCTGCTGAAATCAAATCTCAAAACTATTTAAATTTAGTGTCTCATTTGGAAATAAACTCTGGGCCTATTAGTTTTTTTTTTTTTTTTTTTTTTACTACCTAAAAAAAGATTTGTTAAAAGCTGAATTACATCTTAGAATTACATAATATAAAACACTGTAATGTGTATTTAAAATAAACCTTGCAAGTTTGCAGGTCGACCCTCTTTGGCCCATGGTCTAGTAGATCTAGACGATCTAGAAGTATCTATAGCCGATCGCTGCATCTAGATGTTTTCTTCAATCTAACGACGATCAAACTGACAGCCAAATGAGCCAGGTGAGGCTTGATTGACGCAAGAAGATTTTTCTAGTTGGGAATGTGGTCAATCTGGTGTTCCTCTTTCTAAACCGGAGGGGGCCCCAATTGTAAGCCAAATTTACTGTTACGGCGATCACCGTCTCAAATTTTCTGCCCTTTAAAGAATAAGGTGAAGCTAGGTGTAGATGACTCGAGGGGATCTGGCCTCTTATGCTGATCACCTCAAGGTCTAGGAGGATCTTAATTGTCGGATTTGCAAGGCGCCTCAGCATGATATCATAAGGCTCGTGACATTCTGAATCAAGGCGACTGACTCAAACGAAGAAACCTGAAAGGTTTTGACCAGGTTGATTATTAATATATTAACATTTGTTTAATTAAACAAAAATTGTAAAATACACCTGTACAATTAACATTCAAGTTTATAGAAAAATACTAGTTTCTGCCTTGCTAATAAAAAAATTACTTGATTAACTAGTATACCAACCATTCTCTTATTAAAATAAATACCTGCTTCTCCGCCGCCGGCTATAACGATGACAATCATAAGCATAATGTCCCTTTTCGCCACACTCATAGCATCTATCATTGGGATCAAAGGGACGTCGGGCGGGTGGTCTATCAAAACGAGATCTCCGAGGCATGCCTGTTGATAATTCAACTCTCACTCGGGAACCACAAATCACCCTATAAAAGAGAATCAACAAAATTCTAATGCTAAGAATACACATCACTTCTAGATTTAGAACTTTCCAACCACTCTTCTCCCTCACAAACTTCAGCTATCTTTATAAACCCTTCCAACTCCACCTTTGCATCCCTTCATATCTTAAATATACAGAATTATGATTGGCTATTTAGTCTCCTCCAGACTACAGAATCCAAGCTTATCACCTAGCTCACTACCCAGCCCACAGGAATATTCTAATAGACGTCAATTTCACAACCACCATCTTACTTACTTCCCATCCAGGCCTCGCACTGCATCTTCTGCATCTCTAGGATCTTCAAATTCCACAAAGGCAAATCCTGGAGGATTTCTCGCAATCCACACAGTTCTTAAGGGACCATAATAACTGAAAGCCCTTTCTAACTCTCCTTTGCCGGCACCGGTTCCCAGATTACCAACATACACCTTGGTTTCTGTTTAAAAACGCAAATAGAACAATGCATGTTATGCAAAATTTGCCTAAGTCTGAGTGAATTCTGTGCCCCAAACAGGCCATCCTTAATCCTGTGCAAAGCACGTTTAAAGCTTTATCAAACATTTACTTTAGCCTTAAAACCAGCAAAGCTCATACATTTTGAAAAGCCAGGTGTATGACAAAGACTTTTACATTCTAATAAGGAAACGACCTCCAAAACAGAAGCACAGACACGTGGTAGGATATTCCGAGGCGTGGGGCGGGCTCCGCCCCGGCCCCGCCCCCGAGTCCCGGCGGCCCCGGGCGCGCGGGGAGCGCGCGGGCCGGCAGCGTCGGTAGCGGGCGGGCCCCGGCAGGGGCCGGACCGGGAGAGCGGGGCTGCGCCGGCTCTCGTCCTCCGCGGCAACCGCCCCAGGCGCAGGCTCGCCCAGACTCCAGCTCCCCGCCCCAGAGCCATAAACCGCGCTCGAAAGAGCTAAAAGAGAAAAGAAACCAGCCGCCAGACGAAAAGATTATGTCTCCATTCCCACTCCTCAATTCGACCGATTGTCTGACGAGAATGCGCAGCTCGAAGCTGCCACACTTTTGTTCAGTCTCAAATTCACCCCTGATTTTACGGCTGCGACCACATCTGTCTGCTAAAGTGGCGGGAAAGCGCCAAGGAAATGCGCCACCATGGTCGTCAATGTGCGCAAAATGGCAGCCGAGAGCGGGGGGGGGGACGGGGGGGCAGGCGGGCGCCTCGAGGAAGGGCAACAGGGAAACAGTGATCGTGGGCTTGCCTCGGGCTGTGGTGGGAAACGAAATCGCCCAAGAATGAATACGGAACCCACCACAGACCTGCACCCGCCATCCCCCGGCTGCCCTCGATACCCCGCCCCCGCGGCCTCCGGCTTCGTACGGTGTGCGCCGAAGCCGCCATTACGCACGCGGAATAACCGTCTCCCAACCGCCGCGCCAAACCCCACGGCCTCGCAATACTCACTACATCCACAGCAACGTCCCTTACCGGGCCCTGGCCTCTTACCTCCTCCATACCGCCCGTAACGCGACATGATGATTGGCTCGCGAGCTCGGCTGTTGCAGCTCGCAGAACCCAGGGAGCGAGGAATACAAAAGCTCCGAAACCTACTCAGCAGCCAACGGTCCCGGCGGCACTACGAGGAAGAGGCTGGGTTCGCGTTTATATATGCGGCGGCTGTGTCTCTCTGCGCATGCGTCACTTCGACGTTCTGCGCGGCACAAAGGAGCTGGGCGGAAACAGTGGAGAAGCGCCGCGGAGGGAACTGAAGAGGCTAAGACGCTAGGCGCGGGCGGAGGGATACGTCTCCATGGGAACGACAGACCTCGCCTGTAAACCTGTGGACTTCCCCGCGGTGTCCCGCCCCCTCCCCTCCCCCTTTTCCTGTACCCTCCTCATTTTCCTCCCCTTCTCCCTCCCCCCTTTCATTTCCCCCAATCTAGGGACCCTCAGCTCTAGTAATCTTACTACAGGTACATTAGACCGGCCTTATGAAAGGCTGTAAAACTTAACCGCTGATGTTGCAGCTGCCGCCGCCGTTCTGCTGGGGGACCCGGCCTAGACTGATACTCAGTCATCTTTGGGGCTCATCAGAGGTAATCGGGAGCTTGGCCAGGGTGAGCACTCCATGAACCCCGCCATTCTGAGTAGTGGTCACTGCACCCTGGGCCTCAAAAAGAGTGACGCCCCCAGGGACTGCACCGACCCTCCGGCCCCTTCAGAACCAATTTTCTCCAACACCGTACGAGTTCTTGGGGGACAAAGGAATAGAGTTTTGTTTCGTTTTCCGGTTATGAAATTGTGCAAAAACCCTAAATCCTTAAAGCATTCTAGCTAGTGGCAATGATGAAATTATTTGCATTTGAAGCACAGACTTACTTGAGCTTCCTCTCTAGTGCTTTCTGCTGTGTATGGTAGTAACACATCTCATCCACTAATAACTTATCCTGAGGACTGGGACTTTAAGTTGTCTTAGTAACAGCCTTGCAGCTCAGCCATTCTCTATATAAAATAAATGTAAACCTTTTCTTTAGATAGAATCGCTTTGAATTCAGTTTTGATTTTATTTTTTATTTTTATTAAGTATAGTTGACAATGTTAGTTTCACATGTGCAACGTAGTGTTTCAATAATTCTTTACATTACTCTATGTTCACCATAAGTGTAGTCACCATCTGTCACCCATTCAACATTATTACAATATTATTGACTATATTTCCTATGCTATACTTTTCAGCTTTGATTTTATACACTGTATTTGCGAAACACGAAGTCTACAAATACAGATTTAACTTCTTTTTCACCAGCCACACATACAAAAAAAGACATTACACCATAAATACTTGGAATATATGAGTTGGAATTGTTGCACTTGAAAGATGAAGTCCTGGGCGCCTGGGTGGCTCAGTTGGTTAAGCGACTGCCTTCGGCTCAGGTCATGATCCCAGGGTCCTGGGATCGAGTCCCACATCAGGCTCCCGGCTCAGCGGGAAGCCTGCTTCTCCCTCTCCCACTCCCCCTGCTTGTGTTCCTGCTCTCTCTGTCTCTGTCAAATAAATAAATAAAAAAAAAAAATCTTTAAAAAAAAAAAAGAAAGATGAAGTCCTTAGATATTTGTATCTCTCTGTTTCTCATCTGTAAACTGCACATGATGTATAGGTAGTTGGTGAAGTAGGAATCCTCTCTTGACAATGTTACAAATTCATACACATTTTTTTTTCAGATTTATCAAATTATGGAATACATCCATTGCAAAAAAATTCTAGCAAGAAAATAGAAGTTCTATAGGATATGTTATATTTGTTCTCAGGGTTTTTTTTTTTTAAGATTTTATTTATTTATTTGTCAGAGAGAGAGCACAAGCAGGGGGAGCCACAGGCAGAGGGAGAAGCAGGCTCCCCGCTGAGCAAGAAGCCCGACGTGGGACTTGATCCCAGGACTCTGGGATCATGACTTGAGCTGAATGCAGACACTTAACTGACTGAGCCACCCAGGCATCCCAGTTCTCCTTTTAGTTTTATTGATTTTTGTTTTCCACTTAACTGGGTTCTTCTCAAAGGATTAATTGATAAAGATCTTTTTTTTTCTTTTTTTATTCTTATGTTAATCCCCATACATTACATCATTAGTTTTAGATGAATGTTCCATGATTCATTGTTTGTGCATAACACCCAGTGCTCCATGCAGAATGTGCCCTCCTCAATACCCACCACCAGGCTAACCCATCCTCCCACCCCCCTCCCCTCTAGAACCCTCAGTTTGTTTTTCAGAGTCCATCGTCTCTCATGGTTCGTCTACCCCTCCGATTTCCCCAGCTTCATTCTTCCCCTCCCGCTACCTTCTTCTTCTTTTTTTTTCTTAACATATGTTGCATTATTTGTTTCAGAGGTACAGATCTGAGATTCAACAGTCTTGCACAATTCACTTACCAGAGCACCTACCCTCCCCAGTGTCTATCACCCAGTCACCCCATCCCTCCCACCCCACCCCCCACTCCAGCAACCCTCAGTTTGTTTCCTGCAATTAAGAATTCCTCATATCAGTGAGATCATATGATACATGTCTTTCTCTGTTTGACTTATTGATAAAGATCTTTTTATATACTTCCTGGAAGACAGAGTATCAGTTCTGTAAAGGTTCACTAATTTGAGTTTCTTCTATTACGAGTTTATGGGGGCACTTGAGTGGCTTGGTCTATTAAGCATCCAACTCTTGATTTCACCTCATGTCATGCTCTCAGAGTTGTGAGATCAAGCCCCACTTCAGGTTCCACACTGGGTGAGAAGCCTGCTTAAGATTCTCTCGCTCCCTCTACCCCTCCCTCCTCCTCTCAAAAAAAAAAAACCAAAAAAACACTTATGAAAAGTGTTGTTGCACAAAGCATAAGTAATTTATTGAAAGATAGTACTTAGTATACTATTAGGCCTCAATAAATGTTTTTTGTCTTTGTATACAAAGTCTATTGTACTAAAGAGAATTTTGAAGGATGTAATACTGTAAAAAATATTAAAAGAAGCAGTTTTCCAACTTATAACAAACTGCTTTCAAGCACATTAAAGGAAAAGGGATAAACCCCGACTGGCTTGCCTACCTCTCTAGAGACAGGTGCTTTGATAAGCTAACTACAGGTTTTTATCTCTATTAGAGGAGGGCCAATTCTAGGCTGGTACCATGAAAAAACAATAGTTCCGCATGGTATTTCCATACACTATTCTACTGTACACTCTTTCTCTAAGAACACATAACGAATTCTTTTCACTAAATGTCAATCCAAATCAGGGAGATATTATTGTACAGAGTACTTTTATTCCCACTGATTCTTTTGAAATCAGTTTCAGCCACATAAATTTCTGCCTATAGCATTGAGTTAAATTAAGATCACCTCCCCAGATTGAAGTGGAATATAAAACTACTTAATTCAACGAATATTCTAAGATTTCCTAATATGAAATTTTTTTTTTAAAGATTTTTAATTTATTTATTTGAGAGAGAGAGAGAGTGAGAGACAGAGCATGAGGGGAGAGAGGGTCAGAAGGAGAAGCAGACTCCCTGCTGAGCAGGGAGCCCGATGTGGGACTTGATCCCAGGACCCCGGGATCATGACCTGAGCCGAAGGCAGTCGCCTAACCAACTGAGCCACCCAGGCGCCCCTAATATGAAATTTTTAAGTAATTATTGATATACTACTATTGTTAAATATTGATTTATTATTAGTTTAGGAGAGGGTGGGTTAATTCTTAATCCTTTTACAGCAGCTTTCAAAATTTATCTGCATTTCCTAGATTCAGTTTTTCCAGAGAAGCATTAAAGAAAAAGTTTACTCTCTTATTTTCTTCTCCATTGTAGTTTCACTTTTAAATCATTGTCACTATTTTAGCTTATATGTGAAAACCTTAAAACAAAAACAAATTTAGACCTTTTGCACATGTATCTATTTTTTTTTTTAAGATTTTATTTATTTGTGAGAGAGAGAATGAGAGATAGAGAGCATGAGAGGGAGGAGGGTCAGAGGGAGAAGCAGACTCCCCGCCGAGCAGGGAGCCCGATGCAGGACTCGATCCCGGGACTCCAGGATCATGACCTGAGCTGAAGGCAGTCACTTAACCAACTGAGCCACCCAGGTGCCCCTGTATCTATTTTTAATGTAAAGAAATAGTCTGTACTTCTAAACACTAGTCTTTTCATACGTATTTATATATCTGCTGTATATATATATGTATATGTACTGTGGGTCAGTCCAAACAGCTATATTCAACTACAATTTGCTTTTCTTTTTTCGACATTTCATAATCTTCAATTCCCTCTAGAATGCTCTTACAAAATTTTAGGAAGGAAAAATTCTCAGAATCATGTTTATAATTCTTTCATATTGTATAAAGAAATTAAGTTTTCATTAGCCAAGAACTGGACTATGATCAGTACTGAAGTGTGAAGATGGGGGTGAGGGAGCAACAGTGGCTCATTAAGAACGCCTGTGCCTTCACCAACCTCAAAGGGCGGAACTAGGAAGAGTGAAAATGTGATGCAAGAGTGAGCCACTGATACAAATACTACCTAAATGGGTGGTTTAGGAGTATAAAACAATCTAGGAAAAATGAGGCTTTCTGAGGAATACCTGATTGTATTAAAAAGTGTGGAACTGTAAAACCATCAAACCCCAGTTCAATTATGTTGTTCCTTATCTAAAGAAAGAATATCAATGAAAGGGACTTGGTCAGCCTGTTGTCTTAACTAGAAAGAGCTAGACTGGCTTGGATAGAGTTTAGCAGTTCATTCAGCACTATCTTAGGAGAGAACCTATGTTATTAGCCAGCCCTCAGCTGTACTTAAAGATTACTGCTCAAGACCGTTGACTTCCCTTATTTGATGTTTTGGTACTGATCTTTTAGTCCCTGGAAATGAATATCCTCTACTGCAAATTAATAAAAATGATTTTTGTTTATGAATTCTTTCCTTAAAACAGGTGGTATATACTTTTAGGTAGGTATAGTATAGTATAGCATAATGATTAAGGTGGGTAGGTATAGTATAATGATTAAGAGCATAAGCTCATGGAGTGTGACAGTTGTGTTTGAAGCTTGGATCCACTATTTAATAGCTGCCTACCCTTGACCAAGTTGATAATCTCCTGGTACTTCAGCTTCCTCATCTGCAAAATGGGGTTTGCAAGACTACCCATCTTAGAGAGTTGTTGTTAGGATTAGATGAGGTAAATCAAGCAACCTAGACCTGGGTACATTGACAAAAGTGAAGCTTTGTTTCTGCAAAGCTGGGGACTAGACCCTGAAACACAGTAACTAGCCTTATGTGGCCACTCCTAAGACACCTTTGTCTCTTCACTCATTGACTTCTAAGTGAAATTGTCACTTTTCTTCTTTGACCCTATCCACACAGACAAAAACAATCTGACACTTATAAAAAGCAACAAGGCAGAAAAAGAAATTTTCTTCATGAAAAGTGAATCTACAGGAATCCCAAAATCAAATGCTGAAACCTTCTTTAAGGTTCTATGGCATTTGCCTATGGAATGGGGAGATACATGTTCATGAACAATGGGGAAGGTGTTGCTTTTTATTACAAAGTCTTTGAAGCTTTTTTTTTTTTTTGGAGAGAAAGAGAGAGAGAGGGAGGGGCAGAGGGTGAGGGAGAGAGAGAATCTTAAGCAGGCTCCATGCCCAGCTTGGAGCTCAACGCAGGGCTCGATCTCATGACCCTGAAATCATGACCTGAGCTGAAAATGCATCAGACGCCTAACCAACTGAGCCACCCAGGTGCTCCTTTGAAGCAAATTTCTAAGTATACCTTTTTTAAAAAAGCAAATAGAAAATCTATTCCCAAGCCAATGACAAATGGATACATACACCGTGACTCAAAGAGGTAAGTTCAGACTTTGTAAGAAAGGAGCAGTTTGAGGGGCGCCTATGTGGCTCAGTCAATTGAGTGGCTGCCTTTGGCTGGGGCCCTGTTCTCAGGGTCCTAGGATAAAGTCCCAGGCCGGGCTCCCCGCTCAATGGGGAGTCTGCTTCTCCCTCTCCCCCTGCCCAGCTCGTGCTCTCTCTCAAATAAATAAAATATTTTTTAAAAAAATAAAGAAGTGGTTTGAAACACATAGAGAAATGAGGAATTTTATTAAATCAGTTTAACTACCTCATTTTTCAAATGAGACTAAGACTTAGAATTATAACACAGTGAGTGCAGTGGTACCCAAATCTTGCCACGAGGACTATCAGAACTTTGATAAAAATATCTCCAATTCCAGAAAACTAGGAACTATTGCCAACCACTCTTTCTCGGGAAGAACCATCTTTTATTCTGTGACTATGTCTTATTTTTTTAAATGTTCCTCCCCGCCCCCTTTTTAAATTTATTTATTCATTTGAGAGAGAGCTGGGAGCCTGATATGGGGCTCAATCCCAGGACCTGGAGATCTTGACCTGAGCCAAAGGCAGAGGCTTAACCATCTGAGCCACCCAGGCGCCCCCAATGAAAGGATGCTAAGAGTAATTTTTTTTAAAAATCTCATGTTTTCTTTTTCTTCCTTTAAGTATGTTTATTTTTAGTAATCTCTACACCCAACATGGGGCTCCAACTCACGACAGTGAAATCAAGAGTCAGTATGATCCTCTGACTGAGCCAGGCCGGCACTCCTCTTCATGGTTTCTTGATAGAAAAAAGTTTGTGGGGGCGCTTGGGTGGCTCAGTCGGTTGGGCGTCTGCCTTCAGCTCTGGTTGTGATCCCAGGACCCTGGGATTGAGCCTCACGTTTGGGGCTCCTTGCTCGGCGGGGAGCCTGCTTCTCCCTCTCCCTCTGCCCCTCCCCCCTGCTTGTGCGCTTTCTCTCTCTGTCAAATAAATAAATAAAATCTTAAAAAAAAAAAAAAGGAAAAAGTTTTTCAGATCTACCTAGTTCCCAAAATCCAAGTCTGGAATCTCTAGTTAAGAACAAAGTATGACAGGGTTCCTGGCTGGCTCAGTGGGTTGAGCATGTGACTCTAATCTCAGGGTCTTGACTTCAAGCCCCACCTTGGGCACAGAGCTTACTTTAAAAAAAAAGAATGACTTCACCCAGTAAAAAATAGGAAAAAAAAAAACCCCCACAGAAACAGACAAGAAAAGAAGAACCACAAAGAAAAAAATATGTCTATCCTTACTAAAAATGCAAATTAAAACAATATGCTGTTTTTGTCAGGAGTGCAGTGAAATTGGCACTTATACACAGTAATGGGAATGTGAAATAATACCATATATTTGAGAGTCAATTTATCAATATGTTTTTCCTTCTTTTTTTTTTTTTAAAGATTTAGTTATTTACTTATTAGAGAGAGAGAGCATGAGAGGGGGGAAGGGCAGAGGGAGAAGCAGACTCCTTGCGGAGCAAGGAGCCCGATGTGGGACTCGATCCCGGGACTCCAGGATCATGACCTGAGCCGAAGGCAGTCGCTTAACCAACTGAGCCACCCAGGCGCCCTGTTTTTCCTTAATGAAGCACTTTTATAGCCTATATACACCCCCACACACAAACTTTAGAATATATAAAATTTAATTCTTCCAAAATATCCTTTAACTTTTCACTAATTCAGATATAACATTTATAATTAGTATATAATTTTTTAATTTTTTTTATTTTAACGAGGCTCCATGCCCAACGTGGGGATGGAGTATTCACTGAGTATTTACTATGTGCCAGACACCATACTAAGTGTTTTACATATGTTAACTCTTTTTTTCTCTTTTTTTTTTTTTTAAGATTTTTATTTATTTATTTGACAGAGAGACAGCGAGAGAGGGAACACAAGCAAGGGGAGTGTGAGAGGGAGAAGCAGGCTTCCTGCGGAGCGAGGAGCCTGATGCGGGGCTCGATCCCAGGACCCTGGGATCATGACCTGAGCCGAAGGCAGATGCTTAACGACTGAGCCACCCAGGCGCCCTTCTTTTTTTCTCTTTACAAATAAAAGTAAACTGCTCATTTTTGAACAAACCTCTGCCCCTTTCCTTATGCCATTATCCTTATAATATTAATATCCTTCATTGTTTCTATGAACAGTCCTATCTATGAAAGTCCTACTTATACTTAAAAGCTTAGCTTAAATGTATCAATTCCTAGAATCAGAGAAATTAAATTATTTGCCCAAGGCCATCCAGCTACCTCTTTGATGAATACAGTCTGAGTTAATGAAAAGACAATGACCTGGGACTTAGAAGACTTGAAATTGAATCCTGTCTCTGCAATTTACTATTTGGTTTTAGGAAAACCACTTAATGTTTTAGACATTTGTTGTCTCATTTGTATTCATTCATGTGATATACATTCAAGCATACTTTGAAAAATGATTTAAAGCTAATAATCATAATCCAATTCAAAATTTTGAGTTATTTTGGACCGCAGTGTTGTATGTTCTTCTGTACTTAGCTCAATTATTCCGTTGGGTTATATGGATAAGATTATTAATTATCCAGGGGCACCTGGTTGGCTCAGTCAGTTAAGCATCTGCTTCAGCTCAGGTCATGATCTCAGGTCCTGGGATTGGGCCCTGTGTTGGCCTCTCTGCTCAGTGGGGAGTCTGCTTCTTCCTTTCCCTCTGTGTGCTCTCTCTCTCTCTCAAATAAATAAAATCTTTAAAAAAAGATTATTAATTATCCATGTGATATTAAATTGGGAATGTAAAAACTTTCTTAAATTATAAAAATAATTTACTTTTGCTGCAGGAAATGGAAAATATGAAAACCAGAATTTAAAAAACCCAACAATCCTACATGGTTTAACTTTCCCAGTAAAATACTTCTCTTGGGGGCGCCTGGGTGGCTCAGTCGTTAAGCGTCTGCCTTCGGCTCAGGTCATGATCCCAGGGTCCTGGGATCGAGTCCCACATCGGGCTCCCTGCTCGGCGGGAAGCCTGCTTCTCCCTCTCCCACTCCCCCTGCTTGTGTTCTCGCTCTCGCTGTGTCTCTCTCTGTCAAATAAATAAATAAAAATCGTTAAAAATAAAATAAAATAAAATACTTCTCTTGTTCACTGTTGTAGACCAAGCATCTTAAAACAGTGCCAGGTACAAAGTAGATGTTCAATAAATAATTGCCAAATGACTTTATTTTTTAAGATTTTATTTACTTATTTGACAAAGAGACAGAGAGAGCACAAGCAGGGGGAGAGGCAGAGGGAGAAACAGGCTCCCTGCTGAGCAGGGAGCCAAACCAGAGCCAAAGGCAGACGCTTAATTTTTGGGGGGCCCCTGGGTGGCTCAGTCAGTTAAGCATCTGCCTTTGGCTCAGGTCATGATCCCAAGGTCCTGGGATTGAGTCCTGTATGGGCTCCTTGCTCAGCAGGGAGTCTGCTCCTCCCTCTACCCTTCCCCACTGCTCATGATCTCTCTCTCTCTCAAATAAATAAATAAAATCTTAAAAAAAAAGAAGAAGAAGAAGAAGAAGTTTGGGGCACCTGACTGGCCAAGTCAGAAAAGCATGTGACTCCTGATATTGGGGTTATGAGTTCAAGCCCCACATTGGGTGTAGAGATTAAATAAAAATTAAATAAAATTAAATAAATAAACAAATAAGTTAGCTCATGCTGTACTGTTGACTAGGACTGTGAGCTCTGCAGTCCAACCACCTGCGTTTGAATCCTGTTCTCCCTACACATACCAACTACAATTTTGGGCAAGTCACTTAATTTCACTTGGACTCAGTTTCCCCATACATAAAAGAGAAATGACAATAATACCCACCTCATCCAGTTGTGAGAATTACATGAGTTAGCCCACAAAACTATCACAGGCTTTTTTTCCCTGATTATAAGTAACATGTTGATTGTGGAAATTATATAATAGCACAAATACCAGGCTGTGAATTTTGTGAGGGCAGGGTCCAAAGCTATCTCAGTAACTACGGTATGCCTAGTTCCTAGCATAGTCCTTATCATATAGTAGGTGCTCAGTATTTACTGAATGTTGTTAAATAAAGAATATAAATGTTATCCATAATCCCACCACTCAGATATAACCATTATTAATCTGAAATTTATAGTTCCAATTTTTACCTATGCATATATCACTTTGGAAAAAAATTATATGATATTGTTTTGTAAAAACCTTTCTTTTTACTTAGTATATGTGATGGTAAATTTTATGACTCAACATGACTGGTCCACAGGACCAGACATTTGGCCAAATATTATTCTGGGTGTGTTGGTGAGGGTGTTTGGGTGAGATTAACATTTGAATCAATAGACTGAGTAAAGCAGATTGCCTCCCCTATTATGGGTGGGCCTCGTCCAATCAATTGAAGACCTGAATAGAACAGAACAAAAGGCTGAGCAAGATAGAATTCCTCCTGTGTGACTGCCTGAGCCAGGACACCAGTCTCTTCCTGCCTTAGGGCTCTAACTGAAAAATTGGCTCTTCCTGGATTTTGAGCCTGCCGGCTTCCGGATTAGAATTTATACCATTGGCTCCTGGGTCTTCAGCTTGTCAATTACAGATCTTGAGACTTCTCAGCCTCCAGAATTGCATGAGCCAATTCCTTATTTTATATATTATTTTGTATATATCTGGCATTGGTTATGTTTCTCTGGAGAACCTTGACTAATACAGTGTATTACACCATAAACAATTTCCCAAGTTATTCAATATTCTACATTATAATGTTTGCAGTCGTATTCCATTTCATCAGTATCTACCATTGTAAGAAATTTAGATTCTTTTCATTTTTTGTATTATAAATAATGCTTAAGTGTATATACCTTCGATAGATATTTATGTATATCCCTGATTATTTCCTTAGAATAATTCCATAAGTGAAATTACTGGGTCAAAGAGTGTAAGAAAAAATGTAAAAGCTGGGGCACCAGGGTGGCTCAGTCAGTTTAGCGACTGATTCTTGATTTCAGGGTTGTGGGATCAAGCCCCATGACAAACCCCACAGGCAAGCCCCTCCCCCCGCCCCCTCAGCTTACACACTTAGCAGGGAGTCAGCTTTGGGATTCTCACCCTCTCCCTCTGCCCCTCCTCCCCCCCTAAAATAAATAAATCTTTAAAAAAATGTAAAAGCTTTTAAAACATGTTGCCAAATAGCTCTCCAAAATGGTTGCAGCCACTTGTATCCCACCAACAAGTCCACAAAGGTACTTGGTTTTCTGCACCTTCATTAACACTGGATGAATTTTTTTAATCTACCAAATTTCATTTTTAAGATAGCTATTTTTTTTTAAATTTGCATTTTGTTATTTACAGTGAGATTCAACATTATGCTTACTGGCAATTCGTTTATGTCCTTTGTTGATTTTTCTGTTGGGGTGTTTTTTCTAGCTTAGTGATTCTTAGGATCTCTTACTATATTAAGGACATCAATTCTTTGTAGTATTCACTGTTATATTTTTCTCAGTCTCATAGTTTTAACAGTTAAATGATTACTTCATCTTGAATTTATCTTAGTATATGTAAATTGAAAACTGTTATAGCCATTCAATAAATGCTAATTTAGTTTATTTTTTATTTTTTTTATTTTTTAAGATTTTTAAATTTTTTGACAGAGAGAGACAGCGAGAGAGGGAACACAAGCAGGGGGAGTGGGAGAGGGAGAAGCAGGATTCCTGCGGAGCAGGGAGCCCGACGTGGGGCTCGATCCCAGGACCCTGGGATCATGACCTGAGCCGAAGGCAGACGCTTAACCAACTGAGCTACCCAGGTGCCCCGCTAATTTAGTTTAATGACTAAGTGCCAGTCATTGTACTTGGTGATGAAGATAGATATAAAAGATGCAGAAAGAAGATAGATGTTTAAAAAAAATATATATAGGGCGCCTATATAGATGTAGAAGATGTATCTCTCTCTGTCAAATAAATAAAATCTTTTTTTTTTTAAAGATTTTATTTATTTATTTGACAGAGAGAGACAGCGAGAGAGGGAACACAAGCAGGGGGAGCGGGAGAGGGCGAAGCAGGCTTCCTGCGGAGCGAGGAGCCTGATGCGGGGCTCGATCCCAGGACCCTGGGATCATGACCTGAGCCGAAGGCAGACGCTTACCGACTGAGCCACCCAGGCGCCCCCAAATAAATAAAATCTTAAAAAAAAAAAAAGTAGACAAGCAGACAGAGGTAAAGAAGACATTTCAGACAAAACATTTTAAGCAAAAGAATGATAGAATGACTCCACCTCAGCATGCACCTGCTATATGCCAGGCTATGGGGGGATGTGTATAGAATAATATATTGAGTATTTACTATGGATGCCAGGTACTCTCCTGACCCCTTTACATATATTAATTTACCTAATTTTCCCAACCACTCTGTGGTAGAAGTACTATTATTCCCTATTTGCAGATGAGAAACAGAGGCACAGTAAAGCCAAGCAAGTGAAGAATCCAGATTCAAACCTAACCAGTCTAACTTCACAGTCTGTGCATTTTACCATTTTATACCATTTTACCATATTATAACCTTGTTAAAGAAGAACATCCAGGGTGATTTGGAGGACAAGAGAGAGGTACTGCATTCAGCAAAGCAGATCTGACAGGGTTTGGTCACTGATATATGAGAGGAGGGGGAAAAAAAGAGATCTAGTGTGGATGATGGTACCAATCATCTAAAGAGGGAATGCAAGAGTTGGAGGAGGAGGAGATGGCCTTAGGGGTCAATAAATAACATGCCTTTTCCTGCCTGAGTTCAGAACCAACAGGATATAGATGCAAGAGGCAGAACGACACCAAAATATGACCTTTTTGATTAAGTTGATAGTTACTGTGATTTCAGATGTGATGTGCTGCCAAGTGGGCTCACTGATGCTTCAGCCCCTAATTAAACATTTACCCACCTGGTCCCAGGCACAGCTGAGAGCAGAAAACTCTTCCTGGATTTTTTTTTTTTTTAAAGATTTTATTTATTCATTTGAGACACAGAGATACAGAGAGAAAGCACACGTAGGGGGAGAGGCAGAGGGAGAGGGAGAAGCAGGCTTCTCTGGCAGAACAGGGAGCCCGATGTGTGGGGCTCAATCCCAGGACCCTGAGATCATGACCTGAGCTGAAGGCAGACGCTTAAGGACTGAGCCACCCAGGTGCCCCTCTTCCTGGTTTTTGGTTTCAGACTTTGAACAGGCCAATTCAAAAAGAAGAAATTCAGAAGGCACAGATCAATACTCTTCCAGATTCTTTTGTCAGCTCCCAGCCAGAAGTCAGCCCAGAGTATTCCTCTAGCAGAAAAGTCCCCTTATGGGAACATTAAGAACAAGGACTGGGGGTGGGGGGGTAAGGAGAGGTTGGTAAAAGAACACAAATTTTCAGTTATAAGATGAATAAGGTCTGAGGATCTAATATATAAAATGGTGACTATAGTCAATAATACTGTATTGTATAATTGAAATTTGCTGAGAGTAGAAAAATGTTCTCATCCCCCCAAACCATCATGTTATAGATTTTAAATATCTTAAAATTTTGTCAATTTTATCTCAATAAAACTGGGACGGGGGAAGAATAGGGAGTGTGTCAACTATACTCAAAAAAAAATTTTTTTAAAGGGAATAAGCCTTGCCCCATCAACATTTCTGAAAATGTATGTTATTGATGAAAGAACTTTTGGTTTACAAAGGATTTCCTTCACATGTTTTCTATGTATTACAAATGATTTGAACTTCTCAGAAATACCTCTTAGGTAAATAAAATTCTCTTTCTCTCCCCCTCCCTCTTTGTCTGGTATAGATGAGGATATCCTAATGCTGCACCCACACTATTAGTTTGTCTGCCTCCGTTGTAACAGCGACACCTCAGGCTGCAGAAGTGAGCCTAGTCGGGAGAGCAGGACCTACCCTCATTGCAGCTACGTCACTCCTCTTCAGATATCGCCTGTCTCTAAAGTAGGGAAGCAAATATGTCATTTACTCTAAGTAAAAGAGAAAATGATAAGGGGGGTAACTTTACATCAGTCACTGTAAGTAAGGCAGAAAGTGAAGAGGACAAGTTTGAAGACGCCTATGAAGTGATCCCTGTGGCATCAACAATGAATCTAACATCTTCCCTGGAAGAATGCACAACTGGATTGTATTTATTTCTAAATAACAGATTCTCAGAGGCCATAGATCTCATTCATCCGTGGTCGAAAAACAGCATATACCATGCTCTAATTTATAATATCCTTATGGTTGTCAAGGCCATCTTGACTTTTGATCCCCTGGATCTACAGATTGGAATGACTGCCACAAAGGAGGCTTTGAAAACCTGTAACAGTTTCCGAAGAAAATCTAGGATGACAAGTTTTTCTCATCTAGTGAGTAAACAGGGAATAAAGGCTATCAAAGAAGAGGAATTGCATGCGGAAGTCTGCTATGCTGAGTGTTTGATTCTGAAATCCTCCATCACATTTATACAGGATGACAGTATGTTTGGTTTTCTTAAAAGCGCAATCAACATCGGGTTAAGTTATCAAATATACAAAGACTGTCAACAAGTATTAACACAGATAACTCACAACCGCAGCAAAACCTACCGACACCTGGTTGGAGGAGTGAAATGTGGACTTGGAGCATTCAATCTGATATTATCGCTTGTGCCACCAAAGACCCTTAAACTACTCAATATTGCTGGATATTCCGGTAATAAAGAGGCGGGCTTGACTTTGCTTTATGAGAGTGCATCTGAATCCCATATAAATAATATCTTAAGTGTTTTGACTCTCCTCTTTTATTACAGTTATATCTATATAGCTGTTGGTGTTGAAAAGGGTCACAGTTCTGCTGTAGAGGACCTCTTCCTAATATACCTCCAGAAATTTCCAAACTGTGTTGTACTTAAATTTTTTCATGCGCGTTTTAGTATGCTGAAAGGAAATTTTGAAAATGCACAGTTAGTATTAGAGGAGTGCATTTTGATTCAAAACAAATGGGAGCAGGTTCATCACCTGTGTTACTGGGAACTCATGTGGTGCCACATTTTTCTGCGGAATTGGAAGCAAGCTTACCGCTATGCCGATCTACTGTATCATAACAGCAGGTGGTCCAAGGCAATATACGTGTACAGTAAAGCTATGCTACTCGCCCTGCTTCCTTCTGATTCTGTCAAATCAGGGAGCGAGGACATAAACTCTCTCTTCTTAAAAGTGGATAGCCTGAGAATCAAAATCTTGGGAACTTCTGTGCCAATAGAAAAGTTTGTTGCTGAGAAGAGTCAGCGCTATGGCACGACCACGGGCTGGTTCACAGCACAGCCCATTCTGGAATTCATTTACGCCTGGAGTGGTTTCCGAGTCATGAGCAAAAAACTAGACCTTATTTCAAGCTGGCTCTCGATAATTAATAGAGGACAAGACCTTTTACGAGAAAATTCAAATAAAGAGTATGGCACAGATGACATCAGTTTGTTAAATTTACTGAAAGGTCTATGCCTGAAACACTTAGGCAGATATTCGACAGCTGAGCATTACTTTAATCGTGTCATTCAAAAGGAGAAATTGTTAAAATATGACCACTACTTGGTGCCGTATACTTACTATGAACTAGGAATTCTTCACTATCTAAAAGGAGATTATGACAGTGCAACAAAAAACCTAGACAACATAAAAAACTACAAGGACTATTCCATGGAAGCCCGATTACAGTTTAGGGCTCATGTAGCTCTTGAACAAGTAGCTAAAGAAAAGTGATGGTTTTGACACAAAGTGTGGTTTTGTTTATTATGAGTGAAGTATCTGCAATCGGCAAGGTAATTAACAGTTAGAAAAATCATTTCTTTGTGGAAGAAATCCAAGAAGAGGCAGCTGCTAAGAATCTGATCAGTAACAAGTAAGAAAGGAATTGGCCGTTACTTTTCCCTCTTTCCTTCTCCTTACCTATAAAATGGAATGTCTTAGACTGGCAAATGGAGTGATGCATATTCTTGAAAAAGAAAAAGCAAATGATGTACAGTTGACCCTTGAACAACACGGAGATTATGGATGCTGACCCCTGCGCAGTCAAAAATCTGCGTATAACTTTTGACTCCCCCAAAACTTAACCACTAATAGCCTATTATTGACCAGAAGCCTTATCAGTAACAGTCGACTAACATATATTTTGTATGTCGCATGTATACTGTTCCTATAATAAAGGAAGCTAGAGAAAAAACGTCATTAAGAAAATCATAAGAGAAAATACTTTCACAGTACTGTACCATAGCAAAAAAAAAATCCATGTGTAAGTTAACCTGCCAGTTCAAACCCATGTTGTTCAAGGGTCAACTGTATATTATGAAACATACTCTCTCTTATATGTTATGGATTTTTCAATTATGTTAGACAACATTTTCAAAAAATCAAAAAAAATTTTTAACATCTCACTCGATAATGTATACAACTTGCAAATAAAATAGGAAGAGTAGCTACACCAGGAATCCCAGTGCCCTATAAATGTTTTTACTGTTAAAAGAAAGAAAAAAACCTTTAAGGTCTTACTGACATTTCAAAACAATGATACACTGAACAGCAAAGACTCTGAATATTTTTCCCTCTTATAGAGTAATTTTTATTGGCTTTCTATAACAAAGAAGGTATTTTCCCCCGTGTCTATGTTACCTTTTACCTTTTTTACTAGGAAGCTCAACTCTGGGTCTATAATTTGCCACAGGGTAGAGAAGAAAAAGCCCCCCACCCCCTTCACACACACACAGAGGCAAACCCTTTGAAGATAATTGGAGGAAGCCGGGAGGATAGATTCACTGGGTAGGAAAAAACAGGTTAGGCCTATGGAGGGAGACTTGAGTTACTGCTGGGCCCTCCCTTAGTTACCCTCCCTAAGGTGTATAGAGCTATAATATAATTAAATGCTGCATCTATCCAGTTGCCATTGTTATTGGGCTAATCTGAGAGTAAGTAGCAGCTGTCGGCATGGGTTATTGCTTTACCTGCCTTGGGGGTAAAATCAGTACCTAGACCATTTAATTTCCAGACCATTAAATCTGGCTGAGTGTGTCCTCCCTTAGAAAGTCACCCTTGGAAACAGACCTTGCTGGGGAAGTCTGGTTTGCTAAAACACATGAGTGAAACACATTATTTATTATTACTATTATTTTTTAATGCTTTGGGCGTCCAAGCAATCAACAGGAGCACAACGAGGAGCTAGTATTTCAGATTTAAAAATGCTTACTTTGAAAAGCACGTTCTTCATTAACTAAAAATAGACTTTCAGGTGAACAACTGTGCTTAAGTTTTCCTCCATTATTTAATTAGTACGATAGTGTGGTTAAGAGGGCAGGCTCTGGCACTAGCTAGTCACGTGCTCTTGGCCTCTGTGCCTCAGTGTCCCTGGCTGTAAAGCAGGGTTAATAGTTCCTCTTTCATGTTTTTTCTGTGTTAATTAATATTTTGAGTTAATACAAATGTGTTATTCCTACTACTACTATTACCAGTAGTAATAAGAATAATACATTGTTACTCAGTGCAGAGGATTTAAATTACTTCCTTAGAAAAAGCAAAGGTGCCTTTGTTACTGCTTTGCCAATCTGAAATTTGACCTGTTAATTTGTTTTTTCTGTTCTTTGTTTATCTTGGTCACTTATGAAATAAGTAACTCTGCCTACATTATGGTTTGGTCTTTTGTCCCAGCTTCTTCCAGTGAAGAGCAATATTAATTGGTTAAATAAACATGTTGAATGCCTACGATTTGCAGCACTGAACAGGGTATTGAGAATATAAAGCATGTTCTCTCTCCTGAGAGAACTTGTCTCCTTTATTAGGGAGACAAGTTAGAAGAGGATTTTGTTGGGGTGGAAACGCTTAAAATGGTTGCTTAAACAGGTAGGAGTTTGTCTCAAACACAAAAATCTGAAGGTAGGTAGCTCAGGTCTGGTATGGCTCTTTTATTTTTCTGCGTGGTACACCGGCCTTCTCGTACATGTCTCCTCACTCAGTGGAAAGAGCTACCTCATCTCTGGGCCTTATGTCCAAGCCAGGCAGGCTGGAGGAGGAATGGGTAAGGAAGAAAAAAAAGGCTTTCTCCTTCTTAGGAGGCTTTGCCTTTTTGTTTTAGAAGGGACAGTCTTCTCAGGGATTTCCATGTGGATCTCACTGGCCAGGAATATTCATATGGCCACTTCTACCTGCAAGGGAAGCTGAAGATTCAGTGGTAGGTTTCCAGCCTCATTAGGAGGTTGTGGGAAAGGACTGTTAAATGACCCAACCTCCAGTAACTGCCTCCACACATACGTAAATAACAAGATGCTACAAAATGGTATAGAAAGGGCACCGTTGAAAAAGAGCAAGAAAACAATGAGACCAAGGAATCACCTGCAGAAGACTCTATGGGACTCCAACAGGAAATCTTGCAATTGGCATTTCCTTGGTGAAGTTGCTACCCGTAGCCCAGCTTTCTGGTCCTTAACTGGCCCAAAGGTTGACTAGACACATCGAGGCTGATTCTTACCCTGCAAACTCACAAGAGATTAAGGTATAATTTACTCTGCAAATTTATTTATAGTAGGGACTATTCCAGAGTTGCAAACTCAATTTCTTGTGGGATCAGGCAGTTAATGTAAATAATATAAAGTAGCCAAACATAAAACAATAAAAGTGGTTGAAACTAGTTGTGAAGAGAGAGGAAACCTATCTAAAAGCTTTCAAATTAAGGGGTGCCTGGGTGGCTCAGTCGTTAAGCGTCTGCCTTCAGCTCAGGTCATGATCCCAGGGTCCTGGGATCAAGCCCCTCATCGGGCTCCCTGCTCTGTGGGAAGCCGGTTTCTCCCTCTCCCACTCCCCCTGCTTGTGTTCCCTCTCTCGCTGTGTCTCTCTCTGTCAAATAAATAAAATCTTTTTAAAAAAATAAATAAGGGCGCCTGGGTGGCTCAGTTGGTTAAGCGACTGCCTTTGGCTCAGGTCATGATCCTGGTGTCCCTGGATTGAGTCCCGCATCGGGCTCCCTGCTCGGAGGGGAGCCTGCTTCTCCCTCTGACCCTCCCCCCTCTCATGTGCTCTCTCTCTCATTCTGTCTGTCTCAAATAAATAAATAAAATCTTAAAAAAATAATAAATAAATAAATAAATAAAAGCTTTCAAATTTAAAAAAATTTTTAATAAAGATTTTATTTATTTGAGACAGAGTTAGAGCATGAGCAGGGGGAGAGGGAGAAGCAGACTCCCCGCTGAGCAAGGAGCCCGATGTGGGACTCGATCCCAGGTACCCGGAATCATGACCCAAGCAAAGGCAGACGCTTAACCATCTGAGCCACCCAGTTGCCCCTAAAAAAATTTTTAATTAAAAAAATTTTAAACTGTGCAGATATTAAACTATCTGCATGTCCTAATATGACCCCTAGTTTGTGATTTCTGGTCTATTCCTTTCTATTGACTAGAAAGTGCTCATGTTTCCCTGTCAGGAATCACCTCTCCTGATAAACACTCTCCTCCCAGTGTGGAGGAGTCACAAGGCAGCATGGTGAGCATGGAATCAGAATATAAGGAGGCAAATGGTTTTAGGAACGTCTATTCCAGGCCAGGGTGAGATGTGATGAAGCATCCGTTCCCCACAATATGTATATATCTCCAGAAAGTTCCTGCCTTACAGATCCAGGGTCTCTGAGAAATACCTCCCAATCTTTTGCTAACTGACCTTTCTTCTCCCATGTCTTCTGCTGCCAACCCTGGGGTACTGGATGTCCCAGTAGGGTGTCATAACAATCAAGTTTCCATTTACTACTATAAAATCCCATTCCAGTCCTGTGTCCAGAGAATACAACCAGGTCACTTAGTTTGGAATTTTGGTCATCCCCACATTTTCTGGTGATCCAGATTATAGATGGTCTCTCTGTACCAACAAATCACAGATCGAATCACATCCATTTTACTTAACGTTTAGAGTTAGTTTATAAGAGCTTGGCAGAGAGACCTCACTGTGGCCTTCCTGTGCCATAAACACAAATAAAGTGTTATTGAAGCATTTTTTATTCCAGGAAAAAATTTCTTATCTAGTTAGTAAATATAATAACTATTTGGAGGCCTGAGATCCTGAAAAAACAAAGAGGAAGAGGGGGTTATGAATGAAGAAAAGAACGGATCAAAGTTCTCAACATGCCCTTGCCCCAATCCAATCACTAAATCCTGTTGATTTTTCCTTCAAAATATTTGTTGATTCTACTCCTTTTTTCTCCTCTTTTTCATTTCCACTGCCATCAGCTTAGGCTAGGACTTTATTATGTCCTGTCTGGGCCACTGCACCAATTTTTAGGAGCTCAGTAGTCAACATCTTCTGTTGTTTCAAGGCAATTCCAGGGAAAAATAAAAATAGTGAACCCCACTTTATTTTTTTTTCAAAACAAAATAAAATCTATGTAAAACATGTATTTTTGTACTGCTTAGACTGATTATATCATTGACTAAGAGGAACTCAATGAAAAAAATGGCACTGATTTTTAGCCAGTATAAAGGTATTAGCTGAGCATATTTGAAAAGCAACAATTACAGAAGCAGTTTGCTAAACCCTCACGCCTTACATGGATTTAGTGCTTTAGAGTTCACAAAGTCTGTTCAAAGCATTTTCATCCAGGGAAAACAATCCTATCTTCACCTTACTGCTAGGGAAACCAATTTTCTCTGAGGTTGTAAAAATCTCCCCTCTGGGCAGGCCTGGGCAGCGCTGGGCAGAGCAGATAATTAATCAATTTAGAGACACTGCCTCCCTAAATCCGCTTTCCATTTGGAAAGTGGTTCTGGAATTTTGTCCTGATACCACTGCTTTGTTTGGATAGAGAGGCTACATTTTACATAAAGTTTTATGCTGTGTGTGTATACTGTTTTCTCCACCTCTCATTTTTCTGCATCCTTGCTAGTACACTGAGTTAATCATGTTATTCCATCACTCAAATTTTTTCCATTCTCTTTGGTATAGTTATTCACTCAAAATGAGGTAATATCTGAAAGTTCTTAAAGTAGTGCCTGGACATATTAGGTGATATGTAACTGCCTAAGAAATGAAAATTCAGTTGAAATTGAGCACCTACTATATGCCAGGCAATGTGGTAGAGGCGGGGTATATGGTAGTAAATAAAACAGACATAGCCCCTGCCCTTAGAAGGTTTACAGTGCTTCTAAGTGACTGTATGGCTTAGTCATGAACATTTATTGCTGACAGGATGTTAGGTCATCTAATCCCACATTTTCACTTATAAATGAGGAAACTGAAATCTAAGAAGGCAAATGACATCCAAAGTCATAAAGCTGGTAGGAACACAGTCAGCGGTGTGCAGGAACCAGTTTAAACTGTCTTAAAAGAGCCCTTTGTTAAATATTCAGGAATTTTTTGAGCCAGTTGTTAAATCATTGGTACCTTGAAATCAGCCACGGTAGGAATATTTACACCACAGGAATCAGCAAATGGTACAAATCAAACTCCTTTTTTCAGGAGAACCAGTTTACCAGGACACTACAGATTTGATCAAATGAAACCAAGGTTTCTAAAACTCCCTGCCCACTGCTTTTCACTCCAACCTACACCTCCTTTGATTAGGTTCTGCGTCCCATAGACACAGAATTTTTTGTGGTTGGTTCATTACTTATAAATCAAGTTCAAGCACTACCTCTTTAAGAAGATTTTCTAAGAACCCCTTCCCCAGCTCTTCCCATTTATTACCAAATTAGGTAGAGGAGACACTATCAGCTTCCCAAAGGGAAGACATTTTTTTTTTTTTTTAAAGATTTTATTTATTTATTTGAGAGAGAGAGAATGAGAGAGAGCACATGAGAGGGGGGAGGGTCAGAGGGAGAAGCAGACTCCCTGCCGAGCAGGGAGCCCGATGCGGGACTCGATCCAGGGACTCCAGGATCATGACCTGAGCCGAAGGCAGTTGCTTAACCAACTGAGCCACCCAGGCGCCCGGGAAGACATTTTTGAAATTAGTTTTTTAATTCCTAGTTGTTAACAGAAAGTGCATGTGTAGGTATACAATATATGCTTGATGAATAAATGCAGAAATAAAGAATAGACACTTTTAACGGACTCTACTTGTTGAATGAATGAAAAAACCAGAACATTAAAAAAAAAAAATCTTGGGCCAAAATGACCATTTATTTTTTTCTGACCTTACCTTGCATGAAATATACTCAGCAAATTACTATCCCACCCCCACTCATTTTCTACCTACTTTTTTTTTCATGATAAGTATACTCTTTATCTACCTACTATTATGATCCAACACTGTGAATTGAAAATTGTGATAGTCTGGCCAGGGCAGGGCAGGTTTATCTTTGCACCATGATGAAGAACAGTGTAAAACTATTGACAACTTTTTTAAGCTTCTGATGTTCTTCAGAGAAATTAAGAAAAGCTTTTTTAAAAAAGTGTTTCTTGCTGGGGCACCTGGCTGGTGCCTTTTAAGATTTCATTTATTTATTTGACAGAGAGAGATCGACAGAAGAGAGGGAGGGAGAGCACAAGCAGGGGGAGTGGCAGGCAGAGGGAAAGGGAGAAGCAGGCTCCCTGCTGAGCAGAGAGCTGATGTGGGGCTCCATCCCAGGACCCCGGGATCATGACCCAAGCAGAAGGAGGAGGTTAACTGACTGAGCCACCCAGGTGTCCCAGAGCATGTAATTCTTGATCTCAGGGTCATGAGTTTAAACCCCAAGTTGGGTGTAGAGATTACTTAAAAAAAAAAAAAAAGTCTTGCTAAAATTAAAATGTACTCCAAAATCTAGAATAAACAATTTTTCACTTGGCAGAGGAAAAGGTTAAGAGTGTGTGTGTGTCGGTGGGTGTGAAGGTTTGAGGGGGAGGCAGACATTAGGAAGGAGATGGAGGAAGAGGGAAAGGGAAGAGAGGAAGTAGAAAATGTGAGAGAAGGGACATCAGCTGGTCTGAGGGAGGCACCAGGCGGACAAGGGTAAGGAAAAGGAAATGGCACCATCTGAACTTGAGGGTGGACTACAGGAGAGGGTCTTTCTGTAAACCTGTATTATGGAGTGGATTGGGCTCAGTCTGTTATAAATCAGTGATTCACATCAGCAGATGCTGGAAATGATTATCTGGGAGACTAAAGGGAGAGGGGAGAGAAGGGAAGGAATTTGCCCCAGTCTCATCACTTTAAAAGGGGTCATTTAAGTTAAGCTTGGAGCTAGCTTCCAAAGTCTTTGATTCTGCAGTACAGATAGAAGGCTTAAAATGCAAATGGCCAGTTGTCACAATTGTTTGAAGCTCTTCTGGACTGAATTTTTATGAGGTCATATGTTTAGCTTCGCATTTTAACAACTGGTATGTATGTATGTATTTATACAGTTTTTTATTGAAGTAATCTCTATACCCAGTCCGACTCACCACCTGGGGATCAAGAGTAGCATACTTTTCTGACTGAGCCAGTCAGGCGCCCCCAACTGGTATTTATATTAGCTCTTTGTAGATTTATAGAGGACTTAACTGGCATAATCTAATTTAATCTACTAAAGCCACATTAATATAATCAACCAAACACTCGAGTGAAGGTTGCCAAAGGATTATTTAAAATGATGGCAATAAGAAACAATGTACTTCAAGGATTATGTGAACTCAGATCCCAAATTGTAAGGGAAAAGCTGACTAATTCTCAATGTTTTCTACATCGTGGTTTGATAGTCCTCTAATTCGGTTTCCGTAAATCTCCCTTGGTGTTCACATTTGCAGAAACTCAACGTTTAACACCTCGTACCATTTTTCAGGATCACAGTTTATTTGGACCATGCCAGGAGCCGACTACATACCTGAACCGAAATCTGTGGCAGAAGCGAGTCTTTTGCCCTTTTCCACTGCGGGGGTGGTGAGGGGTTGCGGGGGAGAGGCCCGGGCTTTCCTGTGAGCGAGGCACCCCTCACTAGCGAACGGTCGGCTAGGTGGAAATCATCCCAATCCTGTGCTTTTTCTTCCTGGCTTCCGCACCTCCTGCAGGACTGTAGCCAGGGCACATCCCAACGGAGCAGACGTATTAATTGCCTTACACTAGCCAAACAAACAAGTATCTTGGCTCTATCGCTTTTCTCCAAGGCACTTTCACCTCACACTTCCCGCGTTAGGATTTACCGATAGGGTTCATGCGCTTTGAGTCCACCGCAAGGGTGCATTTCCAGGTCTACTCTCAACGAGGAACTTGGCACGAGACTTTTCCTCTTTAAAAACGAAAGGCTGAAACGTCCATCGTGACAGCGAAGAGGGGTGGTTCTAGCGAACAAGGAGCCTTATTACTACTACACAAAAATCTCAGGCTCTGCCCGCACCCGGCCTTTATCCCCCCCCGCCCGGTGACTCTCAGACCTCTAGGTGTGACCAAGGCCAAGGACTACAAAACAGAGAATTCTGGGGGAAGGAAGTGACGACGTGGCGCAAAGCCTGCTGGGCTCAGATGGGCGCCGCTGGAGTGACTCCTTCCTCGCCGCGTGGTTACTGTGTACCCGTCGCTGCGAGGAGTTCTTGCTGGTATTTCTTTCGTTTGTGGGAATTAAACGTTAAGTACCACCAGGTTTGAGTACCGTTTTAAGGGTCGTGCAGCTGCAGGCTAGGCCACGGAATCTGCGCTCTAGAGCTTTCGCTGCTGCCCCCTGGTTCGTGCATCCTCCAAACAAATAAGAGGGAATTGTCAAATCCGGGGCCTCTCCCCGGCGGGATCCCCCGGAGAAAGAGCTGGAGAGAGCAAGTGGGTGGATATCAAAGGAGTTTTCCTCTTCAGTTTTGGCTAAATGTGGTGTGGAGTGAGTTCCTTTGATCGCAGGAGATCAGAGTTAAAAGGTTTGAGCATCTGCTGACCGGAGTTCAAAGCCAGGGTGAAGGCGATTTGGAATCGTACTGGGTGGTGGAATAGAAGTAAGCCGGATGAGTTACCCCGGGCTGGGCCTCCTGGCAGCGCCCGTGTCTCCTTAGCTTTCAGACCGAATTGTGAGTATCAGCTATTTTCCTGATAATGGAACTTGAGGCAAATCACAGATGTTCTCTATCTCTAGGATGGCACTTCCTTGAGTGGAACATACATTAACCCGAACTGGTGGTGGTTTTAGATCTAGCCAGCTGGCAGCCATGAATGAATGGATGAGGAAAGGCCCCTTAGAATGGCAAGATTACACGTACAAAGAAGTCAGAGTGACAGCCAGTGAGAAGGAGTATAAAGGATGGGTTTTAACCACAGACCCAGTTTCTGCCAAGTGAGTATGGCTCCTTCTCCCCTGAAATCATAATGACACCCCTTTGTGCTGCCTATATGTTATATCCAAACTAAGGAAGTAGATAAATGAAAGGCTAGTTATTCACACATAAGAATTGCGTTGCTTTTGAGTCGAAGTGTTGTTCTAACTATGGATTACCTTGGCAGACAAGCCAAGTTTGTAGAAGTGAGACACTTTTTTTGTTACTACATTTTTTTTTAAGATTTTATTTATTTATTTGAGGGAGACAGAGCAAGCACGAGGGAGGGGGAGGAGCAGAGGGAGAGGGAGGAGCCGACTCCCCGCTGAGCAGGGAGCCTGACGCGGGGCTCCATCCCAGGACTCCGCGATCATGACCTGAGCCGAAGGCAGACGTCCAACTGACTGAAGCACCCAGGCGCTCCTTGTTACTACGTTTTTATTAGACAATCTCAAGCATACATAAATGTAGAGAGAATAGCATAACAGACACTAGCCTTTCTTTCCCCTTCTAAATATCTTTAAGCCAGTTGCAGATATCATATAATTTTGTTCATAAATACCTCAATATCTTTTAGCAGATAAGGACTCTTTAATAACCACAGTAACATTATAATACCTAACAAAAGTAATAATAACTTTATTATGAACAGTCCGTTTTTAGATTTGCCTGGTTGTCTCAAAATATCTCTTTAATTGGTTTATCAATTTGGTTGGTATGTCTCTTAAGTATCTTAATCTATGACTGCACTTTCTCTTTTTAGTTTTCCATGTCATTTATTTGTTGAAGAAATGGAATCATTTGTCTTATAGAACTGAACACGTTCTGGATTTAGCTTACTGCATTGTGCATGGTGTAGCTTAACAAATGTTCTTGTTTTTGTTTTTTGTTTTTTGTTTTTATTTGCGAGAGAGAATGAGAGACAGAGAGCACGAGAGGGAGGAGGGTCAGAGGGAGAAGCAGACCCCCCGCTGAGCAGGGAGCCCGATGCGGGACTCGATCCCGGGACTCCAGGATCATGACCTGAGCCGAAGGCAGTCGCTTAACCGACTGAGCCACCCAGGTGCCCGCTTAACATGTTCTTATATCCGTATTTCCTATAAACTGGTATGCCTATCTAGAGGTTTGATTAGGATCAGATTTGTTTTTTGCAAGACTACTTTATTTATTTTTAAGATTTATTTATTTGACAGAGACAGCGAGAGAGGGACCACAAGCAGGGGGAGTGGGAGAGAGAGAAGCAGGCTTCCCGCCGAACAGGGAGCCCGATGTAGGGCTCGATCCCAGGACCCTGGGCCCATGACCTGAGCCGAAGGCAGACACTTAACAACTGAGCCACCCAGGCGCCCCTTGCCCCTTGCCCCTTGCCCCTTGCAAGACTACTTTAAAGGTGATGATACACACACACACTTTTTATTTTGGAATGATTTTAGATTTACAGAAAAGAATACAGAGAGGACCCATCTACCCAGCTTCCCCTAATGTTGGCATCTTACCTAACCATGGTACAGTCCTCGAAACTAAAACTTTACATAAACTGCAATCATTTGGATTTTAACAGTTTTTCCCCTAATTGTTTGCCTTTTTCTGTTCCAGGATCCAATCTAGGATCTGACATTCGTTTAATTGTCATGTGTCCTTAGTCTCCTCTGATCTCTGAGAATTTTTCAGTCCTTCCTTGTTTTTCATGACCTTGACACTTTTGAAGAGTTCTGGTGAGTGAGGTATTTCATAGAATGTCTCTCAATTTGGGTTTCTGTGATGCTTTCTCATAATTAGCCTGGGATTTTAGGTTTTGGGAGGAGTACCAACGAAGTGAAATTCACATCACATCACACCACATCATTTATTTTATTTAGTTAGGATTTTTGCATTTGTATTCATGAATGAGATTAGCTTGTAGTTTTATATTTTAATCTTCTCCTCTGCTTTTGGTATCAAGATTATATTAACCTCATTAAACAAGTTAAGGCACAGTCCCCCTTTTATAGTCTCTAGAAGAATTTGGTTAGATTAGAAATGTTTGAACCTTGGGGTGCCTGGCTGGCTTAGTCGGTGGAGCGTGCAACTCTTGATCTTGGGATTGTGGGTTTGAGCCCCACATTGGGTGTGGAGATTACTTAAAAATAAAATCTTGGGGCACCTGAGTGGCTCAGTCGTTAAGCGTCTGCCTTTGGCTCAGGTCATGATCCCAGGGTCCTGGGATCGAGCTCCACATTGGGCTCCCTGCTCAGCCGGAAGCCTGCTTCTGCCTCTCCCACTCCCCCTGCTTGTGTTCCTTCTCTAGCTGTCTCTCTCTCTGTGTCAAATAAATTTAAAAAAATTAAAAAAATTAAATCTTAAAAAAAAAATGCTTGGGGTGCCTGGGTGGCTCAGTTGGTTAAGCGACTGCCTTCGGCTCAGGTCATGATCCTGGAATCCTGGGATCAAGTCCCACATCGGGCTCCCAGCTCAGCAGGGAGCCTGCTTCTCCCTCTGGCCCTCTCCCCTGTCATGCTGTCTCTCTCTCTCTCTCTTTCTCAAATAAATAAATAAACAAATAAAATCTTTAAAAAATGCTTGAACCTTGAAAATTGTATATAATTTGTTAGTAAAATTGGGCCTTCCCCCCATGGGAAAATATTTTAAAATACTTACTCAGTTTTTATGAAAGACTATAGGACTATTTATAGTCTTTTTTTTTTGACTCAGTAGTAGAAATTTACATTTTCTAGGAGTTTTCTATTTTAGTTTTCAAGACTATTGGCATAAATTTGTTCCTAATACTTTAAATTGCCAATATTTGCTGCCTCCTTCCTAATATTATTTGTATGTGTCTTTTTTTTCTATTCTAATCAGTTTTGCCTGAGTTTTGTGAATTTTACGTTGTTTTTGTTTTTTAAAGAACCAACATTTGGCTTTGATGATCTTGTTATTAACTCTTGTTTTCTCTTTCATTAATTTTGTGCTTTGTTATTTTCTTTGGTCTGCTTTGAAGGCAAGTTATTCAGTTGTTTACCTCTAAAATTAAGTCTGTACCCTTTCTTGATTTCTAATACACATTTAAGCCATTTATAACTTTTCAGTGCTTTAACTGCATCCCGCCATGATTGGCTTTAGGCTAGACAAAAAAGTTTAGATGTGTAGGACCCTCGGTGAATACTTATTGAATGAGTACAAACATTTGGTGGTGAGGGGATTAATTTTAAACAGGGAAGTTCTTATTCCCGATTTCTAATTGCCTGTTGGGGCTGGTGATGCCTCTTCATTCCATTGCTTCTTCCGTAGCTTTATGGGCCTTTACATTTTTCTTTTGCAAATCTGCTCTGAACTTAACTTTTCCTCCCAAGTATTGTCCTTGTGAACTTCCTGGAAGATGGCAGCATGTCTGTGACTGGAATTATGGGCCATGCTGTGCAGACCGTTGAAACTGTGAACGAAGGGGACCATGGAGTGAGAGAGAAGCTGATGAATTTGTTCATGTCTGGAGACTGCAAGGCCTACAACCCTGAGGATCTGGAGAAGAGAAAGAACAGCCTAAAGAAATGGCTCGAGAAGAACCACATCCCCATCACAGAACAGGGAGATTCACGAAGGACTCTGTGTGTGGCTGGGGTTCTGACTATAGACCCACCGTATGGTCCAGAAAATTGCAGCAGTTCTAATGAGATTATTCTCTCCCGTGTTCAGGATCTTATTCAAGGACATCTTGCAGCTTGCCAATGAGAGGCCAAGAACTATGGATGCATCAATTGAAATAACATTTCATTTTTTTTTTCTTCATAAAATGTTTTGAATGTTAAATCCATCATATTACAAGACTTCAAAGGCACACAGTTGTGTGTGTGTGAGTTTTAATTCTATGTTGTTTTGGTAAAATCAAAGATCTGGATTATAAGTGCTAATAAATAATCAAACTATGGCAAAGCTAGCATCACATGCAACAAAATAGCACAAGGACATTAGAATTGTAAGAGTCTTTTGTTGGTGGGAGTACACCTCCATTTTTGTTAGGCAAGAAACACATGTTAGATTCAATATAAAATGTCTTGTTAAGCCCCTTGCACTACCTGTATGTGTCTGTTTTAAAATATTTATTGTGTAAGGATGAAATCGCTTTTGAATCAGAATCTATTGGAATATATGCTTTTTTGGTTGAAACTTGAAAAGTTTTAGCCTCTTGTAAAATCTTACCACATAAGCTGTTTAACTTTCAAAGCCTTTACAGTGAGCCCTGGCTGATATCTCTGACGAAAAAGGTAAATGTGACAAGTATTCTGCTCCTGCACTGAACCCAGTTCCCGTGCCTGGTGGATTCAGCCAAGGCCTTCAGCCCATGCTGCTTTCTGCCTGTAGCCCCCATTCCCGGGTCAGGCTTCACTGAGGGGAGAGAACGCAGGAAGCATGCCTCACTAAACCTGGCCCTACCCCTTGGAAGCCAGGCAGGGGCCTGGAAGCCAGGCAGGGGCCAGGACTCGATATGGAGGTTTCTTTTTTTTTTTTTTTTTAAAGATTTTATTTATTTATTTGACAGAGAGACACGCGAGAGAGGGAACATAAGCAGGGGGAGTGGGAGAGGGAGAAGCAGGCTTCCCGCGGAGCAGGGAGCCCGATGTGGGGCTCGATCCCAGGACCCTGGGATCATGACCTGAGCCGAAGGCAGACGCTTAACGACTGAGCCACCCAGGCGCCCCGATATGGAGGTTTCTGGCCTAGAAACCGAGGGAGGTACCTCAGATTGTCGGTTGGGTGTCTTCTCGAGGGCAGGTCAGATTAGAACCCCAGGCCTCTGACTCCCTAGGACAAGGGTCAGCAAACTTTGAGCCCTTGGGACAAATGCAGCCTGCTGCCTCCATTTGATAAAAGTTTTCCTGGAACACAGCCGTACCCACTGGTTTACGTATTTTCTGTGGCTGCTTTTGAGCCATAGTGGCAGATTTGAATATTGTAACAAACTATATGGCTTATATTTACAGAAAAATACAGCCCTGCCCTAGGCGTGTGGGGGGTGGGTGTCTTTATGATAATCACCTGTGACCTACAAAGAATAACCAGACCCTAAAAGGGAAGTAAGCCATGGAAGGAGTTATCAGTAAAGATGTTAAAAGGATTTAAGTTCCCTGGTTAGCGTTCTATAAAAGACCAACCCTGGGGTCCCTGGGTGGCTCGGTCCTTAAGCGTCTGCCTTCAGCTCAGGTCATGATCCCGGGGTCCTGGGATCGAGCCCCACATCGGGCTCCCTGCTCAGCCGGAAGCCTGCTTCTCCCTCTCCCCCTGCTTGTGTTCCCTCTCTGCTGTCCTCTGTCAAATAAAATAAATGAAATCTTAAAAAAAAAGACCAACTATCTCTGTCACTATCTCTGTCTCTCAAATAAAGTCCATATATATACACACACAGAAGGTTTGCTCTAGGAAATCCTTGAAGCCGTCTGGTGTGCCAGGGCTTGGGGCAGACTTCCAAAGGCAGTTTTGACCTAGATAGGCCACGTGGGCTGCTATAGGGCTAAACTCAGAACTCTTAACTTCTCCCTAGTCTGTCCGCAGGCATTCAGCTGTGCAAACAGCCCTTTCAGTTCTCACGTATGTCCCTTATTCATACAAAAAGAGAAGCGGTACCTTTTGCAAGAAATAGTTTAAAAAAGTCAGCGTTTAGGGGGTCTTTGAATGCAGCCCGATCAGCGCAATTTCCTGCATAGTTGTCCAATGACAGGATGTAGCCTCACACTCCTCACACTTCAGCAAGCGTCAGAATCAGTCCGAGAGCTGTTAAAACAGATTGCAGGACCCTACCCCCAGGGGATTCTGTCTCAGGAGGTCCAGGTTGGACCCAGGCATTGGCATTTCTAACAAACTCCCAGATAATGGTGATGCTACCTGTCTCAGGCCACACTTGAAAAAGCAGTTCAGAAACCTTGGGGAAACAGTCCATTCCTCACAACTTTATAAGGTTCCCATGATCCTAAAAAGATTTAGTACATAGCCTTGCTCTTTGTGACTAAGACCCTCCCATTCAAATCCTGGAATGTCTTTGGGAAGGAAATAAGGGAAGAGGAATAAGAACAAATTAAATTCAGTGTGGAAATGATTTTGGCAAAATACAGGGAGGCCTTCAGATGAGAGAAGCCATGTAGGAAATTGCCCAAAGCATCAGTTGGGCTTAAGCCCTGTTCCAGGGACAGGTGCACTGGTGTTGGTAGATTTGTTTGCTGTCAGACTAATGAGCTGGAGAGAGAGACTGTTTCTTGGCAACTGAGTCCTCTGTTTAAACAATGTGCCTGCAAACAAAAGCTGAGTGCCGAAGAGGGTAAATGATCTGGCTCTGCCACGGAAACCTTATATTCTTATCACTTTGTCAAATCTATTTCTTTGTGTTTCTAATATTTACTCAAATGGAAATATATTCTAATTATGTACTTAGAGCATACATGCACCGCTTTTAACTTATTTTAACGTAATTTCAGATTTATAGGAAATTTGCAAGAACAGGACAAAGAATTCCCATATATCTTTCTCTCAGCAAATGTCAACATTTGACCACATTTGTATTTTCCGTCTATGTGTGTGTGTGTTCATTTTCTCCCCCTGAACTGTTTGAGAGTAAATCATGGACACGATGGAAAAATGAGGACATTCTCTTAAATAACCACAGTACAGTCATCAAAATCAGGATAGTAACACTGATATAGTACTGTGGTTTAATACACACCTTATCCAGATCGTCTCAATGTCCTGTACCGGAAAAACAAAACACAAAATGATTTTTTTTTTTTTTTAAAGATTTCATTTGACAGAGATAGACAGCGAGAGAGGGAACACAAGCAGGGGGAGTGGGAGAGGGAGAAGCAGGCCTCCCGCTGAGCAGGGACCCTGGGATCATGACCTGAGCTGAAGGCAGACGCTTAACGACTGAGCCACCCAGGTGCCCCCAAAATGATTTTTAAAATTTGGACCATGCATCATGTTCAGTCATGTCCCTTCCTTTAATTGGAAAGAGTTCCTCAGTCTTTCTTTGATTTTTAGGACATTGACATTTATTTTGTGGAATAATCCTCAATTTGAGTTTGATGTTTCATTTTGTTTCAATTTGATAGGATTCTTTTGGGTAGGAATACCCTGGAAATGATAGTGTGTTCTCAATACATCATATCAGGAGGTACATAATATTGATTTGTCCCATTTCTGGTGATGTTAACTGTGATCACTAGGTGAAGGTAGTTTTTCACTTTTCTCCACTGTAAAGTGACTTTTTTTTTGTTTATTTATTTTTTTAGTCATTGCTACACCCAGGGTGGGGCTTGAATTCATGACCTCAAGATCAAGAGTCACATGCTCTTCTGACTGAGCCAGCCAGGTGCCCCACTATTTTTTTTGTTTTTTTTTTTTTAGTTAAAGGAATCTTACAACAAATTTTTATTTATTTATTTTTAAAGATTTTAAGTAATCTCTCTACCCAACATGGGGCTCCGACTTAACAACCCTGAGATCAAGAGTCATATGCTCTACCGATTGAGAAAGCCAGGTGCCCAGTGTATTTTTTTTTTTTTTAAGAAAGAGCGCATGTGCACCAGCTGCGGGGGGGCAGTTAGGGTGAGGGGAGAGAATCTTTTTTTTTTTTTAAGTATGCACTTTTTTTTTTTTTTAAGATTTTATTTATTTATTTGTCAGAGAGAGCGAGCACAAGCGGGAGAGCGTCAGGCAGAGGGAGAAGCAGGGAGCCAGGATGCCCTGGGATCCTGACATGAGCCAAAGGCAGACGCTTAACCAACTGAGCCACCCAGGCGCCCCAGGCATCCAACATATTTTTTAAAAAGAACTTTAGGGGCACCTGGGTAGCTCAGATGGTTAAGCGTCTGCTTTTGGCTCAGGGTCCTGGGATCGAGTCCCGCCTCGGGCTCCTTGCTTGGCCAGGAGTCTGCTTCTCCCTCTCCCTCTCCCCCTGCTCATGCTCTCTCTCTCTTTCTCAAATGAATAAATAAAATCTTTTTTTAAAGAACTTTATTGAGGTATTATTAACGTATCATAAAATTCATCTACCTGAAGCATATAATTCAGTGATCTTTAGTAAATTTACAGAGTTGTGCAGCCATCACCATAATTCTTTATTTTTTTTAAACATTTTCATCCCAACAAGATTCTGTATCTCATTTGCAGTGAATTCCCATTCCCACCCTCAGTCCCAGGCAACCACTAATCTTTTTGTATCTATTGGCTTGACATTTCTGTATATTTCATATAAATGGAATCATACCATATGTGGTCTCTGTGTCTGGCTTCTTTCACTTAGCATTATGTTTCTGAAGTTCATCCATGTTGTACCATGTATCACAGGCTCCTTTTTCTTAATAATATTCCATTGTGAATATACTCCTTTTTATTTATTCATTTACCATGGATATTTGGGTTATTCCCAGTTTGGAACTATTATGAAAAATGCTGCTGTGAACATTTGTGAGAAGTCTCTGTATGGACATATATTTTCATTTCTCTTATGTGAAATACCTATGAATGGAGTTACTGGATTACATGATAAATTATGTCTAACTTTTTAAGAAATCAAGCTATTTTCTAATATGGCCATACCATTTTACATTCCATCAGCAATGTATGAGGGTTCTAATTTCTCTGCACCCCTATGAATATGTGGTACTGTATGTGATTCTAGAGGTTATGAAGTAGTATCTCATTGTGGTTTTCATTTGCATTTCTCTGATGACTAATGATGTTGAGCATCTTTTCATTTGCTTCTTAAGCCATTTGTATATCCTTGGTGAAATGTTTACTCAAGTATTTTGCCTGTTCTTTAAAACTGAGTTGTCTACTTGAGTTCTAAGAAGTCTTAATATATTCTAGATACAAGTGCTTTATCGAAATATAATTTGCAAATATTTCCTCCCAGTCTGTGGTTTGTCTTGTATTTTCTTAACGATGTTTTTAAGCTGCAAAAGTTTAAGAAATTGACTAAGTATGATTTACCAAATTTTTTTTTTTTCTGTTATGGATCATGCTTTTGGTGTTTGTAGCTAAGAACTCTGCCTAACTTAAGGTCACATATATTTTCTGGGGTTTTTTTTCTCTTTTCTTAATTTTTAAAGTTTATTTATTTTAGAGAGTGCGTGCGATTGGGGGGAGGGGCAGAGGGAGAGAGTCTCAAACAGACTCCCCCACCCCCACCCCAAGCGCAGAGCCTGAGATGGGGCTCCATCCGACAACCCACGACCTGAGCCGAAACCAAGAGTCGGACACTTAACCAACTGAGCCACCCAGGCGCCCTCCAAATACATTTTCAAGAGAGAGTAGACCATAAATTTATTCCCTACAGCTTCTTTTTTGGTGATATGCAGACGTTTGCTCACAATGTTTATTTTTTTTCTCCCTTTCTTCCTCCACCTGCTTCCCCTTAACAATGTTTGAAGAAACACACCTAGGGGTGCCTGGGTGGCTCAGTCGTTAAGCGTCTGGCTTCAGCTCAGGTCATGATCCCAGGACCCTGGGATTGAGCCCCACATTGGGCTCCCTGCTCAGCGGGGAGTCTGCTTGTCTCTCTCCTGCTCCCTCTGCCCCTCCCCACCGCTCATGCTCGCTCTTTGTCACTTGCTCTCTCTCTCCAGTAAACAACAACAACAAAAAGGCACACCTAATTGCTGAATGAGATCAGATGCTTAAAAAGCAGAATTAAGGGTGCCTGGGTGGCTCAGTCATTAAGCGTCTGCCTTCGGCTCAGGTCGTGATCCCAGGGTCCTGGGATCGAGCCCCGCATCAGGCTCCTTGCTCCGCGGGAAGCCTGCTTCTCCCTCTCCCGCTCCCCCTGCTTGTGTTCCCTCTCTCGCTGTGTCTCTCTCTGTCAAATAAATAAAATCTAAAAAAAAAAAAAAGCAGAATTAAAAGACTTGGTCAAAGTCATTAGTATCCTTCGTTTTAATTTCAACATATAGGCATCTAGTTTCTTTAGAACCCTCAAAGCCTCTTGCAGGGGGTAAATTAAGCTCCTGACTGAATTTATTCAAGTAAACTTTATTTCTTTATTGTCCTGTTTCTCCTGTGTCCCAATTTATCTTTTTTTGTTTGTTTTTTTGTTTTTATATTTTATTTATTTATCTGACAGAGAGAGACACAGCAAGAGAGGGAACACAAGCAGGGGGAGTAGGAGAGGGAGAAGCAGGGTTCCTGCCGAGCAGGGAGCCTGATGCGGGGCTCAATCCCAGGACCCTGGGACCATGACCTGAGCTGAAGGCAGCTGCTTAACTGACTGAGCCACCCAGGTGCCCCTCCTGTGTCCCAAGTTATCTTTGTATTCCTATCGTGGCTGACACATAGCACCTGCTTAAAATGTTGGTTATATTGAAATTATGAGCATAAATGTGGGAGGAATTTCTGCAACCCCAATATGGGTCTCAAACTAGCCGTGTAGTACACATTACTTATAAACTGGACAATCAGCCTCCCTGTTAACTAATCAGATTGCATGTTTCAATTAATCCATCTTAGCCATGCTTACTGTGGAAAAGGATGGTATAAAGATTTATGGGCCAGAAATAATGGGGACAGCTGGAGCTTAAATGGGAACGTGCACAGGTGAATTTCAGAGGCAGAAGGGTGGCATTAACAGAAACGTCTATAATTACGGATTATTTTGTGCTGGGTCTATAATCAATGGATTAGTTTCCTCCTCATATGGGATTGTCCCTTGGTGCCCATGGTATAACATGGCCCCTGATTTGTAAGGACATCTGTCTTTTTTTTTTTTTTTTAAGATTTTTATTTGTTTATTTGACAGAGAGCGAGAGCGAGAGAGGGAACACAAGCAGGGGGAGTGGGAGAGGGAGAAGCAGGCTTCCCACCGAGCAGGGAGCCCGATGCGGGGCAGGACATCTGTCTTCTAAAGAGCATAACACATCTTTGACTTTCAGTCTGGTAATCTTACTAATAATCAAGTCCTAAAACAAAGATTTTTTTTTTTTCCAGTTCAAACGATAGGAGAAGGATTACTGAGCCTAGAAATTATAGTTCCTAATTAGGTTTCATGTTATATTTCAACATTTTACAGTTACCTACCTATAGAGCTATACACTCCCTTCCCCCTTCTTAAAACCCTATTTGTGTTATATCATATCGGCCAAAGTCTACTAGGTTGGACTCTGTTCAAATAACAGAAAGATAAAGTAAGGGTGTGTGTATTTCAGACATCTTACTGTGGGCCTAAGAACTTGAGTTCTGCAGTGGAAAATGTTAACAGTATTAGTGTCACATACAAATTGTATTTTCAAAACACATGTTTTAACCTATTTTCACATTTTCAAAATAAGTGGTATTTACAAAAATGAAATTTAATGCTAGAACATGTTTTTAAAGTAAATATATCCTTACCCACCTGTACATGGCTTTTCCCATTTGTACATATAATTTCCTCACATTCTTTTTTTTTTTTTAAGATTTTATTTATTTATTTGAGAGAGAGAGAATGAGAGAGAGCAAGCACATGAGAGGGGGGAGGGTCAGAGGGAGAAGCAGACTCCCTGCCGAGCAGGGAGCCCGATGCGGGACTCGATCCCGGGACTCCAGGATCATGACCTGAGCCGAAGGCAGTCGCTTAACCAACTGAGCCACCCAGGCGCCCCATTTCCTCACATTCTTAAGTACTCTGCATTGGGTAACAACATGATGGACTCATACGCTCTTATTCACACAGTACATGTTTATTAGAGTTGATTTAAGCATAAGTTTCAGAGACCACTGTGGGCATAATTTATATCTGATTAGTAACTGATAGCTAGACTTTTTAAGTAGTCGCCTATCTCATTTTGTTTAAAAAGGTTTTCTCCACCTTGGCATTACTGACATTTTGAACTGGATAATTTTTTGTTCGAGAAGGATCCTATGCATTGTAGGATATTTAGCAGCATCTCTGGCTTCTAACTACTAGATGCCAGGAGCACACCCCAATCCCCACTCAGTTGTGACGTCTCCAGATATTGCTAAGTGTTCCCTGGTGGGCAAAATTGCCTCCAGTTGAGGACCACTGGTTTAAAACAAGCAAAATATACATTTTGTCCTGTGAGGAAACTTCTCTATAGTCTTTGTACATGGTAAGATCCTGTATTGTAGTTAATCAACCTCTATGGACAAATAAATAAAGTCCTACTTGAACGGTTAACATTCTTTTGTTTTAATACATTTGAAACTTAAGGATGGAACGAGGCAAAACTTATTAAAAGGGGACTCTCAGGAAGTAAATGAGTCTTTTTGGCTATGTTATCCTGTCTTGAATCATTTAGAAGAAAACCGGCCATGGATAATCTCCCCTTTATAAAAATAAGCTCATTCGACTTGGAAGGAAAATTAACTCCTTCAGGCCATTCTCAGTAAAACCTAGGTTGGAAGAGGTAGCAATAACTGCATTTTTCTGCATAAAGAATAGTAATAACAAAAACCCTCACTGTTTGAAATGTTTCTGTTGAAAATGTTTATTAAATACATTATGATACCATATTTAGGAATATTGTATTTGTAATGTCAGGGTTATCATCCTAAACACTGATTTTCATTGTTGGTATTTACGGGAAGTTGCCTTTTTTAAAAAAAAGAATTTATTTATTTATTGAGAGCGAGCGAGTGACTGAGAAAGAGCCCACGAGCAGGGGGAGGGGCAGAGGGAGAGACTCTTAAGCCGACTCCCCGCTAAGCGTGGAGCCCGACACGGGGCTCGATATCACCACGCCGAGATTGCGACCTGAGCCGAAATCAAAAGAGTTGGACCTGAGCCACCCAGGTGCCCCTGGGAAGTTGCCTTTTCAAACAAAACCCTCATACAAATCATCTTTTGTTGCGATTTGTTTCTTTCCTAAAAAGTTGAAATACAGGTGGAGAAATCCAGTAAATGGATTCTAAGCCATCCTCCTCCTCCTAGCTCTCACTGGGGCACTGCGTCCTGGCTTATTTACTCAGTTAGCTGGGTTGGAACTGACTCAGGAGTAGACTCGGGGATGGCCCCCATTCGGCAAAGACGGGGCAGAGGCTCAAACGTCTGTGGGAACAAGCTCACGTTTGGGCTGCTCTCCTTTATCTTTATGAAATATCGATGTCACCTGATGGCTCATGTATCAGGCGAGTGATTTCCAACACAACTCTTTCTCTGCTCTTTGACAAAGCAAATTATTAAGACATTTAAGATTTTAAAGCACCCTAAGGATTAGTGATTGGCTATAAATCTTATTTAAGACTAATCTCTTTGATATATGGTTTTGGGGGGGTGGATAACTTAGAAATGGCAAGAAAAAAGTCTCTCCTGGTAATGACTCATCGTGGTTAATGGTTTACACAGTCATTACACAGCTTTACATGTGTGAGACTTAAAAAGACATGGAAGCCGGTCACTCTGGAACAGTCTGAAACTATTGCTGTGACACTACATTGGATTAGCTGTTTCTATAGTTTCCACCTGAGGCACCGCACTGTGTGTACTCAAGTATTGACTAACACAGTTTCATGATCAAGATCTAACTTCTGAAGACAGTAGCTCACCCTGTGTTTATTAACTGGCTAAATATTTTAAGCCGACTTTCCCTCTGCATTTGGGAGAAAACAAGCCCTAGGAATTCCGCTTAATTCTAGCACGACTGAGGAAAGAGCCAGCATCTGCCTAGGCTTGTTTAAGCACAATGGCAGTGTGAGCATAATTCTGCTGCCCCCAGGGATCCTCATTTCTGTGGCAACGAGGTGACACCCACAAGGGACCCTCCGAGTGTGACGCCTAAGCTCCCCAGCTCAGCCCAGCCATTGAGAAACACAACAGAGTGCAGTTCGCAAAAAGCCAGCCTGGGCTGCGTCTGAAAACCACACCCTTGGTCCCAATTTGCTTACATTTGCTACATTTTAATTTTACAAAGTACTTTCACAAGGTCTTATTTTAGGATAACCTCTTAGGGACATACTCAAACCACCGCCTAGAAAGGAAAAAGAACATTTACCATATGCCTACAGATCCACAGGCTGTGTGCTTTGGTATATTAGTTAAACCGCTCGAATAGCAGAATGGGAGGATAAAAGACCAAAGTTCAATACTTGTCAGGGAGTCTGAATTATAATATTCAGATACGGAACTCAAGGAGGAAGAAGACAAAGCTGATGCTCTGCCAACCTATGACCACCTCTGCAAGAAAGAATGTTTACCTACTCTCATTTCCTGAGAACTCCCCAAAGACACAGACTACAAAACCCTAACACAGACTTATTTTGTAGCAAGTACTTTACCAATATTGTTTCCCAGCTAGATTCCAGCAAAGCAAATACTTGAGAAACATTTACAGAATTCTCCATAAAATTAACATTAAATGCTGACCATCTTGCTGGGGCTTAGAAATCTGGTTTCACCTTAAAATGCTCTACAGCGTGCTGATCTTCAATTGCGAAGAAGTAATCCTGTTTCATTTGCTTCATCATTTTAATGAGGGGGCTTAAGTTCGGTTTTGGCGGGGAGGACTTTCTTATTCAGTGTCCTCAGTCAAGGCTTTCCGATCTTTTCCACATCCTGGCACATCTGTGGAATGAGCTGTGCATTTGTCTGTGGCTGCCAGTGACCAGCCCAAGAATAACCTCCCCGAGGGGAGCGATTTCTCAGCACTGGATGGAAAGTTCTCTTGTTTCTCTTCTCCCCACTGTATCTCTGCTGCAAACCTGTGTGGAAAGCTGTGGGTCCAGTGGGCAGGTGGCTCCAGCTAGGGTGGCCAGCATCAGTTCCACTACAGCACCGAGAGTCAAAACTGGTTCAAAAGAATGTTTTAGAGGGTGAGTGTGGTCTTCTCCTTCATTTCTCCTGAGCCGTTATGTAATGTGAGCCTTGTTTCGGTAGCAAGTCAGAACTTGAATACTGTGGGTGCGTGCTATGCATATACGTGTTTTTTATTTAAAGTGATGACATGAATCTTTTAAAATACTATTTTTAGATAGTATTATTTTAAATATTTTAAAAATACTATTTAGAGTCTAAGCTCTTCGAGTGCGCCAAAGCTAAACACGCTTGATAATGACCATTTTGGACAGTCCAGGAGGTTTCCTGAAAATATAACTGAAATAATACTGTGAAAAGTGAACTCCCTTCACTGAGGTGGTTCTGCTGATTGGTTTGAATTCCATCTAGAGCATGAAATCTGCAGTGACTCTACCTGAGTGCCAGAATATAAGAATATTTTTTCTACTCAGCTCTTTGGGATGTTTCCTGGCCACATGGATAAATGTCCAGAGAATATGTAAATGTACTGATAGTTTTTCAAAATGCTAGCTCCCCATTCACCTAAGTGGCGGGTGAAAACAAGCAGCCTCCTGTAAGATATTTTTATGGCTGTGAATCTGACACTAGCAGGGCAACCTTTTCTACCTCGACTGTGCCAAGTCCACTCCGGGAAGACCATCAAAATTCCCCACTGGGTAATGTGAAATGTGGCCATTAGAGCTGGGTGTGTTCCTAAGAGAGAGCAGAGACTCCTAAATGGAAAACCAAAACCAAAACAAAGACACCTAGACTGTTCTGCTTTTGAGAATAAGAATGGTAAGGATAAAACCAGCTTGCATTTTAATAACAAACAAGAGCTCTTCGAGTTTGTTTTTTAGGCTGAACTTTAATGAGTAAAAATAAAAATCCCTTACAGATTAAGTTTACTTTATAGCCAATAGCCTAAAAATGAAATTTTAATTTTTCTCGCTCATGATTTTTTTTTTGTCCTTCTCTGTTCTAACTTCTTTCAGATGAGCCTTTATGATAGAAAAAAACATTCAGTATTTCTCCTCATGCTCCTATCTCACCCTAGTAAAAAAGCAGGAGAGAAAAAAATACATAGATTAAAACAGAATCGTATTAAACATTCACTTTTGTATGATGAGGTGAATTTCATTCATTCCGGGATAGCCACAGAGAAAAAGACAGGCAAGCTGGTTTTTAGACTGCCTCGCACGGACGCTCCAAATTGTGCAGGGAGTGTCCCTGTTCTGTCGAAATACAGAAGGTCTGGGAACCTTCCCTAAGTGTGTGTGGGGCCTCAGCTGACTGCACAGTGCCTGCCCTGGGCTCCTTCACCAGGGCAGCCCAAGCACAGAGCCTGGTTGGAGGTAGAGGTCCTGCTCTTATTTCCCAGGTGAGCAAGAAGCAGGGGAGTAGCAAGCACTCTCCTAAGACTGGTCTTTACTGTGTGGTGACAAGTTTCACAATCATGCTGATGATCCGGGATCCTCGAGGACATGTACACAGATCTATGCTTGGGTTTTTTATCTTATCCTGGAGAAGCTGGTCAAGTTCGCAGCGGAGTTCCTTTACTAGTTCAGCCACCTAAAATGAAAGTTACAATGTGAGCAGTGGTTGGGTCAACAGGGGAGGAAAGGTTATTAAAGGAAATGTCCCACTGATGATTATCATTATTCTAGATTTCTGGTAGTAATTTTAACTCCATGCGGGGGGGGGGAGGGGGGAGGAGAAACTAAACACATATTTATTCTAAAAGGGCTTCTAAAATTTCTTGATGCAGCTGTAAGAACATTTATGCAATGTCAGCTCTGCAATATAATAAATGGGGTCTATTATATATATATATTTAAAGATTTTATTTATTTATTTGACAGAGAGAGACACAGCGAGAGAGGGAACACAAACAGGGGGAATGGGAGAGGGAGAAGCAGGCCTCCCGCCGAGCGGGGAGCCCGATGCGGGGCTCGATCCCAGGACCCTGGGACCATGACCTGAGCCGAAGGCAGACGCTTATCGACTGAGCCACCCAGGCGCCCCAATGGGGTCTATTATAAAAACGCTCCTCTATCACATCTCATTTAAAGAAAAGATTAAATCTGGGAGAATGGCTTCTACGTAGTGTTCTGCATATTAAAGCCTGGTCAACATTTACAATTTGCTCCAAGAGGAGAAGCAGGAAAACGGAGAATTAAAAATGCTGGATATTAAACCAAAAAAATCTGTAGCTTTGGGATACATTTGATGCTTTCATGGGAAGAAATAGCTCCACATTTTTTTATGGCATTTTCTTATGCTGATGTGTGGTGGGCACTGGAGATGTCCTCCCAACGTGGTTTGCCGCTCCCCCATCATTTGGCAACCATGTGGTTTGCACCCTGACCCAACTCAAACAGGCTCATGCCATGAGCTTTGCCGGAGTGAATGGCTCAGATCATCTGGGCCTTAGAGTTTATGACATTCCTTTGTCCATAGAAATTGATTTAGGAGAGGAAGTTTCTTGTCTCCCCTCCTGGACAGTACGCTGCCACACAGATGTGAGGCCTGGGGCTACGGCAGCCATGCTGCTACCATGAGGTCAGCCAGGCTTTTGTTGTCCTTGAGCTGCTGAATTAAACCAACCCTGCCTGGCCTTCCTGACCTGTTCTGTGCAATACGGCAGCCACCTGTCACACGTGGCTAATCTAATGGCCAGTTCAAACAGATGTGCTGTGAGTGTAAAATACACCCCAGATTTTAAAGATTTAATATAAAAAAAAATACATCTCAATAAATTCTTATACTGATTACGTGTTAAAATTAAAACTTTTTAGCTATATTAGGTTAAATAAAATTAATTTCACCTATTTTTTACATGTGGCTACTAGAAAAATTGAACTTACATATATGTCTCACATATTTTTATTGGACTATGCTGCTTTAGACTTTATAGTTAAATGTGCCGATAAATTCTCTTTAATGTTTGAGTTGGTGTTTCTGCTTCTTGCTACCTTTCTGCCAGATGCAAATGTTAAAATGAATTTTTCTTTCCTAAACATATACTCCCCCTTAAATGTTTCTGCAGAGATTCCAATAGTGAATATGTGAGACCTGAGAATAAAAGAATTCAGACCCACTTCCTTTTTTGTTTTTTTCTTAATGGTAGTGGTAGAATCAGGGTGATTTTTGTTTATTTTTGCTCATCTATATTTTCTGATTTTTCTTTGGTGAACATGTGTTATTTGTACAACAATTAGGAAGGTCCAACATCTCACTCATGGCTTCTGCCCCGAACCCTTCACACCAGCCCATCCTGGGCTCCCCTCCCCGTGCACTGCCCAGGCTCTCACTGAGCCTCGAGCCCTGGCCTCGCTCCTAGCCTGGGTCGTGCTCCGTGTCCCCCCCACCCCCCCACAGTTCACTCTGCCTCAGCTCTGTTGTCTGTGGCGCCTGAAGGAATGCCCTCTAGTCACAGCATCAAAGCCCCTCAGGGCCTGCGCCTCACAGACGGGCCCGCTAGCCCTTACCTGATGGGAAGCAGCCGCAAAACGGATCCAACCATCATCCAAGGACACTACAAACTCCCCTCTCTGAAGCTGCACACTCACTTGGCCTCCCCCGAACAAGACCAGTGGGTACACGGACACCATACTGCAGTCTCGGATGAACACCCGACTAGTTTTGATCTTTTCGTGGTACACCAGGTAGGGGCTGTCAAAGTGTCTGACCTGGAACAGAAAACCTCAGATGACGACACTGGCAGCTGGAGGGGAGCTCCCCCCATTCCACGGATTGAAGTACCACCTGTCTATGAACGACTCCCCAAATTCTCTCCAGCCGGTACCTGTCCCCCGAGGCCAGGCTTCCGCGTGCAATTGCCTTCTTGACGTCTCACTTTGGATCTCTAATAAGCATCTCGGATTTTCGTTCAAAATGAATTCTTGATTTCCCCCTCTTTACGGTATTCCCCTCCCGCTCAGTACATGATGTTCCCATTCACCTCGCTGCTCACGTCCCCAAGTTAGAAGCCATCCTCAACTGCTCTTTCCCCTCACTCCATCGAAATTATCACTAGGGCCTGTCGGTTCTCTTTTCTAAATACATAACGAACTGACATATTCTCCCCGCCGTGACAGCTACCACCTCAGCTCAGAGCATCACCGACTCGCACGGACCACGGTCACGGCTTCCTAAGCGCTCACCTGCCTTCTGTTTTACCCCTTCATGGTCTCTTCCCGCCCAGCAGCCACCGTGATCTTTTAAAAACCCATGCGCAAAAGCCTGCAGCGACTTGGAGGATAAAATCTGAGACCCTTACCATGGCCTCTGAGGCCCCCCCCAACCTGGCCCAGCACAGCGGCTCCTCCGGCACCTCACAGCGCACCCCGCCTGTCCCAGCCGCTGGCCTGCGCCCCCAGAGCGCGCCAGTGTGCTCCCGTCTCGTTTCCTCTGCCGGAATGTTCTCTCCTTAGATATCTCCATGGCTCGCCCTTCACTGCATTTGGGATCTGCTCAGTCGTTTTCTCCTCAGACGGTTCTTCCCTGACCACTCTCAGCAAAATGGCCCCTCTCCTGTCACTCTCAACGTCTTACTCGGTTTTCTTTTTCTTGATAGCATTTGTCACTAACCTGAGGTGATCTGTTTACTTATTTCTCGCCTGTCTTCCTCAGCAGAACAGAAGCTCCCTGAGGACAGAGGCCTTGTCTGTCCAGCTCATCCACTGCCCTCCATGGCCCACAACCGTGCCTGGCACAGAGGAGTTGCTAGTAGATACTGAATGGATGCATGAATAATTTGGATTCATTGCATGACTGTCAAGGTAAAGTCAGAAGAGAAGGAGCAGAGCTAGCTCAGCCCTCTAGCTCCTAAGTACATGTGCAGCTGAGAGACCAGATGACCTCCGGGCCTCAGATTCTTCTGGGCTTAAGGAGACCCTTTTCATGCTCTGCTGACACATTACTCAGTAGTTGCAGGGGGCTGACCAGCCCTGACACTTCAAATTCTCTTCCTCCGTCCTCCTGTCCTCTTTTGCTCCATCTCCTCTCTAAGTTTTATTGAGCATCTGCTTTCTGCTAGGCGCCACGCTAGACACTGAGAATACAAAAATGTCTACCATACAATTCCTGTCTTTAGGAATTTCACAATTCCACAAAGGAGATGTACCACAAACTATAAAACAATGTGATAAGCGCAACAGTGGATAAAATGCATGCCACACGATGGTGGAACCAGAAATAAAGAGCAACTTTGAGGGAGAGCTTCTTCATGGAAGCTCGAAGACTAGGAGCCTGCTGAGAATGAGAACATCATTCCAGGTTCTGAGGAAGTGTGTCCAATGTCATGGCACACAGAAGGACCGGGGGTGGGGGGGGGGGGGAACGGTGCGGGACATGGTATAGGAGGGGCCAGGCACACAGGATCCCAGGAGCGTTTGCAGGAGACTCCATGTAGGAAGAGTTCTAAGCCAGGGAATGACATGACTGACTGTGTGTTTTGCTAAGTTACTTCTGGCAGCAGGACTGTAAAAGGCTGGAGAGGAAGGATCGGAAGTCAGATCGTGACAGCACTTTCGGGGTTTGAACTGAGGAAGGGACGGTGGGGAGAAGGGGAGGAGGCCCATCTGAGAGTGTCGTTAGGGGCAACTGCTGGGACCTGGGGTCCAAATGGACCGGAGTAAGGAGAAGAGCGGCAGGGTCTCTGTGAGCGCAGGGTTCTGGTTGGGAGGGGGCCGTTCACCAAGACACAGAAGACAGGAAGAGAAGAGGGAAGTGGGAGATAGAGTCTGAGGTGAGTGGCAGGCATCCGGCTGATGATCTCCAGCAGGAGAGCTCCGAAGAAGCCCAGGCCCAGAGAGAGATCTGGGGCTCTGTGGCCGCTTGTAGGTGGCCATTAGAACCACAGTGCCATGTCTGGTGCTTCGGGAAGATTAAGTGCCCTGTAGGGAGAAAATGAGGACTAAGGACAGAACCACTATTTCAGAGCAAAGGAACCAGTCAAAGAGGTGTCGGGGGATGATCAGAGAGAATGAGAAGAAAGTGGCATTTCAGGAGCAAAACCACATCAAAGATAGTTTCAGGAGGACGGGAGGTTAGTGCTGTCAAATACTACACAAGAGTCAAGTCTGAGGAGGACCAGGGCGTGTTCTCTGGGTTTGACAAGGAGGCGACGCATAACCTGTGGGGAGGTGAGCGGAGCGGCGGGAGCAGAGCCCGGCAGCTGCGGGAGGAAGGAGCACCGAGGCAGTGCCATCGGTAAGTTCAGGTCATTTAAGGCACACATTTAGGGATGCAGTTACAGCCTGACTTCTTCAATCACCACTGCAGAGAAACAATTTTACATCTGAAAGCAGGTTTGAGCATTTTTTTGGTATCCATTAGAATTTTCTTAAAATGGAAATAGTCTTTCCCCAAACAGTCCAATTTCTAGTCTGCTCATGCTTATTCAACCTTCCCCAAGTCAGTGGTGCTGCTGGGGACAGAGAACAATAGAAGGAGGTTTGAAGGGACTGTGCTGCCCCCTGCAGGACCTGCCATATGTAAATACAGGTGTACCCCACCATTCCAACCTGATAGTTCACTGAGGAAGGGTGAATGTGCACATATCCATCATTCTTGGTGACAAACTTCAACTCATCTGATTTGGGTTGCATTCTGACAGCTCCGGTACTGGTCTTCTGAAATTTCCCTTCTGGGCTTTTCACCTAAACAACAGGTATTTTTTTTTGGGGCGGGGGGGGGGAAATATATATATATTTATATATATGAATATATTATATATTTTTTCATGATAAGAAGCATCCCTTGGCACAAAACCAGTCTTGTCTGAATGCTTTTGCTGTTTCTTCCCTGTTTCCTTTTGAAAGCAGTATAAGCATACTTTCCCCCCTTTTCTTTTTTTGAACCACCAAGAAGTGTGGATGAGGTGTAGCAGCTCTGGGAGACTATACCACACACCAGCCACATGGGGGTGGACGGACGTTGCTACTGGAGGTCTGCACCGAATCTCAGCTGCAGAGATCCAGCTGGGAACAGTGGAGCAGGAATCTGCTTCAATCCTAATCCAATTTTTCCCAATGTATTTCTTTCCAAAAGAGGGAAAGAATTATATGAATAAACACATTGTTTCATTTGAAAAGAAAAAGTTTATGTGCACATATACATACATATGAATTATCCACATATATGTTTTGCAAAAATAATACACTGTTACTATAGAAAGTAACATATTAGGAAAAAAGAAGAAAATAAAGATACCCTGTAATCACATGTTTAAGAGATAACTAGCACTATATTTGATGAATATTTTAGTTTTCGGTGCTAGATTTGTTTATATACACAAGGAAAACTATAAACATATAATATAAATAAAAATGTACACGTATTGAAACTAATGTAGGATCATTTTCTACAATCTACTTTTTAAACTTAATACATTGAGAACATCTTTCCATGTTATTAAATATTTTCTTAAAACGTAATTCTAAATGGCTATACCTAGTTATGAGGATCTATAATAATTTAACTAATAAATTCCCTATTATTGGTACCTTAGATTGTTTGCAATTATAAACAGAGCTAGAATGAACATTCTCCTAGCTGTATTTTTATGCATACATGCAATTATTTCCTAATCAATAAGTCCTCAGAAATGAAATCTAGAAAGGGTGTATCAATTTATACTCCCACTAAGAGTGAGGGGGTTCATTGTGGCGGCTTCTGACAGCACCAGTATTACAATTTTTAAAAACTTGTGTCACATTGCTGTAATCGCCCAAAGCCCATAGTTTACCTTAGGGTTCACTCTTGGTGGTGTGTATTCTATGGGTTTGTGCAAATGTATAATGACATGCACGTATTACGATGGTATCATGCAGAGTCTTTTCATTGCTCTAAAAATTGTCTATGCTCTGCCTATTTGTTCCTCCCAATCCTTGGGGGTTTTTTGTTTTTTTTTTCCTGTCTCCATACTTTTGCTTCAAATGATTTTTTAAAATAAATTTCAAATGGTTTGAAAAGCATGCAAGTACTGAGCAGAAAATGTGCCAGAAATTCATCCGCAGATGTCAACCGAGCATTTAACAAAATGTTAAATGAGAAACAATTTAGCACTCTGACAAATTCATAGTCTTTCTAAGTTTGACAAGGACTGGATAATTAAAACTTAGGTAAAAGTCCAACAGCACATATAGGAGGGTTTTCCAGAAGGCTGGCCACAGCTGGTCCCATGGCAGAGCCCTGGCTTGTTTGATTTCGTTCTTACCTAACTGTAGTCCAGAGCAGAGGCCATAACGGAAACTGTAGTAGAATCAAGCGTCTATCTAATATAGAAGGCTGGTTATGCACACGTTAGCTGGCAGGGGGACATCTATGTCCATTTAAATTTCTAGAATGTCATGTCAGAGGGATTAAAAAGGCACCTCATTTTATACAATCAATGTGTTCTTGAACAATGTTATCTGAAGAGATTTGGGGAACTGAAGGACTGGAAATGTATACAAAGTTTACATGTATGTATCTCTTTAAGATGATTAATGTGTATGTCTTAACTTACGTCCCTTGGCTACAGATCAAACAAGAAGTGGGAGGAACTAGGAAAAACGTTTTGTTACCTGCACTACATTTGGATAAAGAGCAGCACACAGCATTGCTGATATCAGCTTGGGGTTCTCAGCATTTGAGTTTGCCTATGAGAGAAAGACAGCATTGATCTTATAAGTAATGTGGCTACTTCTGTTTGTACCCTGGAATTTACCATTATATTTCATTGGATTTCTATCTTAAAACAAAACAAAACTAAATTAAAATACCTAATTTCTATCTTTTTGCTAGAAAAATTCTTTCTTTCTAGGTAAAAAATAAGTCTACCAGACCATATTCACATAGGACCCACTCCAAGAAGCCCACAGTAACTCTGGGTCTCTGCAAAGCAGTTACAAAGCCAGTGTTCCTAAGGATCAGTGGACAGAGATTCTTGCTCATGAGATGCTCATGATCTGCAGAAAGTACTAACTGCACTGAGAACAGGGAAGCATCAGGTTCATCTTGAAGAAGTGTTCTTCCTTGGTCATATAAAAAAAAACTATTCTTGGTTGGAAAAAGGCTGGTGTGATTTAAGAAGACATTACTGAAACACCTATTTCACCTCTCATAAGCTTATCAAGAACCGGTTTGGGGACGCCTGGGTGGAGCAGTTGGTTAAGCATCCAACTCTTGGTTTCAGCTCAGGTCGTGATCTCAGGGTGGTGAGATCAAGCCCTGAGTTGCTCTCTCCCTCTCCCTCTGCCCCTCCCGCTTGTGCTCTCTCTCTCTCAAATAAATAAATGAATCTTAAAAAAAAAAGAACTGGTGTGAAATTTAAAAAAAAAAACAATAGTAGCAACAATTAACAGAAAAACCCTTCTGTTTTTAGGAGTGTTTCCTGACACTTCTTTGTGGAAAGAAAATCAAGAATTTCAAAAAAAAAAAAAAAAAAAGAAGAATTTCACTAAGCCCACTGCTCAGCGGGCTTAAGTAAAAAATTAAGTGAGTTAATATACTATCCATGTGCTAATTAAAGAGAAATAAAAGAACTAACTACACATTCTTTACCTCTTCTCCTGTGGCGTCCAAGATACCATCTCCTCCTTGGGCCCTTTTCTCAATTTCCCTTGCTCTGAGTCCCTCCTTTACAAAGCCTATATCTGATAACAGTTCAGTGAATTGTCGTTTGAGGATGGCCATTTCCTGAAAGAAATGGAAAAAATTCTTTAAGGCTAGGCAGCAGCAAGTCAAAGGTAAGTGCAGAGTCTTTACTTCAGTGGATAGCAGTGAGGCTCCTATGGGTCATCAGACAGGTATGAAGATTGTCTTGTCTGGTCATTGCCAGAAGGGCACTTTTTACTTTGACAAACCAGCAGACAGAGTGAAAGAGTTACACAGAAATTCAACCAATTTCAGGAAACCTAAGGATCATTTATTTAACTCTAAATCACAGTTTTTAAAAACACATTCATCGGAATTGGGGTAGGTCTGACTTTACCGGCAATTCTTAGGACAGCAAAAAAATACAGTTTACTTTGGACCCCCATTCAAGGTGCTGTGACATTGTCCAGTTTTCCCTACTTACATTTCTGCTCTGGTCCCCTTAGTTCCTCACTGGAGCCCAGAGTGGTTAGTGTTCTCTCTCAATGGATGCAGAACACCCAGCTCAGAACTTACTTTCTATTACCTTGTGATCTCTCTGGCTCACATCTTTTCCTAGGAATAAGGACATTATTAAGTGGTTTAGATTTAGACACCCCTTTGTGTAGCTGAGCACAAGTGTGAGAAAGAAAAGAACAGACCTCCTTCTCTTCCGGCCACTGTTCAAACAGAGGCTGTGTATCAGATGATAGGGAAGGATCAGAAGGATAGGGAAGGAGGTAAGGACAGTCAAAGAACTGAGAGCCAAGCAATACTACCCTGTCTCTTGATGACAGCTTAAGTATTTTCTTGAAATGTCTCATGTACACATGGATAACCTGGCAAAATATAGCTAGGACTTCTCTATCATGACAAGGTTTTAACTGCTATCTTAATAAATCTTAATATCTTTAGTGAGAAGAGGAAACTGTGATGGACCTTCCAGATCATGGCAAAATGTACATACATCCTGAACATTCATAAGAAATGTAATCTGAAAGAAATATCACTTTACACTTAAATATTAATGACTTGAGGACATATCTACAACTGCACCTTCCATATAACATACCCTTCAGACCAGTGGCTCTCAACCCTGGCTGCATACTAGAATCCCTTGGTGCACCCAACAACAATAAACAGATGCTCAGGCCCCATCCACAGAGATCCAGATGTAACTGGCCTGGGGTGGAACCTGGGCATTTTTATTTATTTATTTTGTTAAGCCTCCTCAGGTGAATCTAATGTGCAGCCAAGACTGAAAATTACTGCTTTTGGTGTCCTTAGAACAAAGCTTGAGCCCGTGTCCTCTCACGATGCCTCACTGTAGTACACCTCACAGCAGAGGAGAATGAAGACCAATAGTGGGATGCTTCTGAAGTCTCTTACTTCGTTTTATTTTTTATTTATTTATTTTTAAAAGATTTTACTTATTTATTTGACAGAGAGAGACACAGCGAGAGAGGGAACACAAGCAGGGGGAGTGGGGGAGGGAGAAGCAGGCTTCCCACTGAGCAGGGAGCCCGACACGGGGCTCGATCCCAGGACCCCGGGATCATGACCTGAGCCGAAGGCAGACGCTTAACCGACTGAGCCACCCAGGCGCCCCTCATTTTAAATAACCAATTCATTCACTTCTGCGTTTCTTCAGTGAATCTTTACTGAGCGTCAGCTGGTGCTAAGCACCATTCCTGGCACTGGGGATACACTGTCGAACAACACGGTAAGGTCTCGGCTCTGAGGGAGCTTGTGGGATAGAGAGATAAATAAATGTCAGGTAGGGGTAAGCACTAAGGACATTAATTTTGTGTTCTATTCTAGGACATCTTTTAATAGGAAAGCAAAGTCCTTCCCTTTCCCCAGCCTGAAAATCTCTGAGTAAAACAGATGCTTTACAAAGCTGTGTACCGCCATTACTCTGGCTTCTCCTACCGCTGTGGAAAAGTGCCAACAACACTGTCCCAACGGAGGACAGAGCCCTCTCCACTATGGCCCAGAAGAAGAGAAAGCTTCTCTTTCTTGTACACTCATTATTGACATCTCAGCCTCTGATGGACATAAGGAAAATGAACAAAACCTGGTTCAGGACTCATTCTTTCCTTTTGCGGAGAAGGTAAGGAGCTTGGTGATGGTCACAGACTGCTCTGAGAATATGATGAAAGCTATGGTCCCTCTCTCCACAATAAAGCACATATGTATAAGCATCTGATTTTGCATATAATTTCAGGGGTTTATAGATCCAGGTTAAGAACACCTGGTAGAATTCCTGAAAAAACTGACTTCCGGTAAGCAGTAATCTTCACAGTGTCATATTCTCCTATCCTCCACATAAGTAAACACAGATTCATTGAAAAGAGGAAAAGTGGGTCAGTTGAAAGGTTCAGTGCAGAAGGCCTCATGTCAGAGGATGTAAAACAGGAGTGTGTTTTACATGGCGGATAAAGCCAAGCATATTTCAGAAATGATACTTTTAATGTGAGGCAGGACAAGGGAAACAAAGTTGCAACACCCTCTGGTGTATGGCTACAATAGAAAAATGAATGAAAACAAACTGCCACAGAAACAACTCACCTGAAGAACTCTTCCAGACAAGAAGTTCTGTCTGCAGTAATTGTAACTTGCACGCATTCCTTCTTTCGTACTTAGCTGCCATCCCTAAATTTTGGAGAAAATAAAAGTGAACTTACTCTTTAGTGCCAATTCTGTTAATATACCTCAGCTATTGGGGCGCCTGGGTGGCTCAGTCGTTAAGCGTCTGCCTTCGGCTCAGGTCATGATCCCAGGGTCCTGGGATCGAGCCCCGCATCAGGCTCCCTGCTCTGTGGGAGGCTTGCTTCTCCCTCTCCCCCTCCCCCTGCTTGTGTTCCCTCTCTCGCTGTGTCTCTGTCAAATGAATAAATAAAAATCTTTAAAAATATATATATACACATACCTCAGCTATTAAGTTATATACTTACCTTATATGCTCGTAGAAGAGCCAGATAGTCGCTGTTTGCAAATGCAAATTCTAGCTTTTTCTGGTTAGCTTCCTCTTTTTTATCCCAGGGAGATACCTAAATGAGGAAAACCAGGTTTGAAGGGCACATTTTACCTGAGGTTTCTTTCTTTTTTTTCCTTCAAGATTTTATTTTTAAATAATCTCTATACCCAATGCGGGGTTCGAACTTACAAACCTGAGATCAAGAGTTGCATGCTCCACGGACTGAGCCAGCCAGGGGCCCCATGATTTTTGACAAGAATGCCAAGACCATTCAATGGTGAAAGAACAGTCTTTTCAACAAATAGTACTGGGACAACTGAATAGTCATATGCAAAAGAATGAAGTTGGACTCTTACCTCATGCCATTTACAAAAATTAACTCAAAATAGACCAAAGACCTTAATGTAAGAGCAAAAACTATAAAACTCTTATGGGGCGCCTGGGTGGCTCAGGTGGTTGGGTGTCCAACTCTTGATTTCGGCTCAGGTCATGATCTCAGGGTTGTGAGATCGAGCCCCACGTCGGGCTCCATGCTGAGCGTGGAGTCTGCTTAAGATACTCCCTCTCCCTCTGCCCCTTGCCCCACCCCCACTAAAAAATAAATAAAAATAAAACTATAAAACTTAGAAAACACAGAGAGATAAATGGAATAAAGCTTCATTAACTTTGGATCTGGCAATCAATTTTTTTTTAGTGTAGTTGACACACAATGTTACATTAGTTTCAGGTATACAACATAGCGATTTGACAAGTCAGTAATTGATACATTATGCTATGCTCACAAGGGTAGCTACCATCTGTCATCATACAACACTATTACAATATTGCTGACTATATTCTTTATGCTGTGCCTTTTATTCCCATGAGTTATTCATTCTATAACTGGAAGCCTGTATCTTCCACTCCCCTTCAGCCATTTTGGCAATGGGGTCTATTTTTTTTGTTTTTAAGATTCTTAACTATGACAATGGAAGCTCAAGGAACAAAAAAGTGGATAAACTGGACTTAATCAAAATTAATACCTTTAGTGTTTCAAAGGACATATCAAGAAAGTGAAAAAGGTAACCCAGAGAATGGGAGAAAATATTTGCAGATCATATTTCTCATAAGGGACCTGTATCCAGAATATATAAACAACTCTTACAAATCAATATTAAAAGATGAATAACCCAATTAAGAAATGGGCAAAGGATCTGAATAGACATTTCTTGAAAGAAGATATACAAATGGGAAATAAGCAAATGAAAAGTTTACTATCATTAGCCATCAGGGAAACACAAGTCGAAACTACAAATTCATACCCCCTAGTATGATTATAATAAAAAAGTCAGATAATAACAAGTGTTGGTGAAGATGGGGAGAAATTGCAACCCTGATAAAAGGTTGGCAGAATGTAATGTGCAGCTACTCTGGAAAAAGAACTGGAAGTTCCTCAGAAAGTGAAATATAGAGTTACTATTTGATCCAGTAATTTTACTCCTAGGTATATACCCAAGACAAATGAAAACATATGTCTACATAAAAACTTGTACATGAATGTTTACCAGCAAAGGTGGAAACAATCCCAAATGTCCATCCAGTGCTGAACGGATAAACAACATGTGGTACGTCCATACAAAGGATATTATTTGGCAAAGGAACAGAGTACTGATCTGTTACTATGTTATAGTGCATATGTTACCTATGTTACTACGCTGTAACATAAATGCACCTTAAAAGCATTATGCTAAGTGAAGAAGCCAGTCACAAAAGACCATATATTTTATTATTTCATTAATGTGAAATGTCTGGAAGAGGTAAATCTATGAAGACAGAAAGCAAACTGGTGGTTGCCTAGGGCTGTGGTGGATGAGGAATTAGAGGGGGGAAGGGGAGTGACTGCTAAGGGGTTTCTTAATGAGGTCACAGAAATGTTCTAAAACTGACCATGATGAGGACCACATAAAATTACTGAATGTACAATTTAAATGGGCGAATTATATTTCAATAAAGCTGTTAAAAAAAAAAGTGGTCCAATGTATTTACTGCCTGTTAAAATCATGCTGGGGCACTTTTGCTTGCTTGCATTTTCTGATTTTTCTTTAATGAGCATGGTGGAGCAGATACAATAAAAAGCACATTTAGGTTATTTCAATAAGTTGGATCTTCAGTTCTTAATCTTTATTTGAGGCATGGATTTCTTTGAGGATCAGACAAAAGTTACAGACATTGCGACCTAAGACTTCCCATCTATCATCCTCATAAGAAAATGTGTGGGCAGGCTCACATAACCCTGAATCCCCCCATGGTCCCCTTAGAGACCTCTGGACTCCAGTTTAGATGAATGTTGTTTACTTACAAAAGGAGACTTAAAAGCCAAACTGGCAGCAATGGTGAGGGCAGGATCCAGACAGCGGAAGATAGACCCAAACAGCATCAGTTTGCCGATTCTCACATCCACGGGCAGAGAGGCCAAGTGATACCCTAGGGGGGTCAGCTTTTCATCTGGAGTTAACGCTCCTAAGTCTCGTAATCGTATTTTTGAGGCACGGAGAGAGTCAGTGTGTGGCGGCTCAATGAGCCGAGAGAACACAGACTGGAGATTGTGAGTGCTAAACATCTCTAAAATTTTAATTCTACAAAAAGAAAACAAAATAGTAATTTGTCCATTTTATTTCTGGAGAGATGACACAGAGGAGTAAGCTTCTTTCTTGAATGAAAATAGTTGGTAATTTCCCAGACATACGCTTTCATAAGCCAGACAATGCTAAATACATTTTCTTTTTCTTTTGGGGGGGGAGGGGCAGCAGAAGAGGGAGAGAGAGAATCTTAAGCAGACTCTGAGCTGAGCATAGAGCCTGAAGTGGGGCTCGATCTTCCCACCCCGAGATCACGACCTGAGCCGAAATCAAGAGTTGGACACCCAACCGACTAAGCCACCCAGGTGCCCCTGAACTGTTTTTAAATCATATGTACCATGTAATTACATTTTCCCCTCTCTCATCCTCCCTCATGGGTCATTCAACTTCCAAAACTTTCTCAGATCTCTCCGCTCCTCTTCATTTGCACTGTTACTACCTTAGTTCAAAGCAACTGCTTGCCCAACTTCTTAAGACCTGACTGTGGACACTTAAAAGCAGGGCCTGAGTCTTGTATCCTATCTCTAGTGCTTAGCTCAACCCCTGGCAAATGGAAGGCTTTCAAAATATACCTGCTGGATAAAAGGAGAGCTATAACTTCTTTGTACTAGTAACTTTTTGCTTTGGGTTATTATTTTATGGGCATACTCCCTCAAAGCAGTGACTGGGTCAGAGGGCATGGGTTCTTACTAATGCCAACCACATTTTCAGAAAGGTTGAACCAAAGGTTGCCCAGCTTCAATAACACTGAGTTCAATCATTCATTCATTAAATCCTATTTTATGAAATTTGTTTTTTGTTCATCAGGTAAATAAGGATGTTTCTCAAGTTGTTTTTGTTCACTTTGCTCTGATAATGAGGCTGTAGATCTTTTTGCCTTTTATGATTTAATATTGGTGTTGCCCCTAGCAGAAATTTCTTGATAAGTTAGATTACTTTCCTGAGTTACAAATGTATTCTTAAGCTCTATTTTAGGGCCATTCTTTGCAATGTAAGAGATCTTCATGTGCAGAAAGTTAACACGAATGGTAAAGGCAACACTGAAGAGCTCTTCCTTTGCAAATGAGTGAATTCATCCATGTCCACTCTCAGCAAAATGTCTCCTACTAAGAAGAAGAACCCACGGGACTTCGGGTGAGAAATATGTAGACCTTCTGGAAGCCAGAACACAAAGATCAAGGTGTACCTCAGACACAGCTGTTCCAACGGCACTCTTTGGATCTCTGGCAGCTGCTGCTTTAACAGCTGGTGATTGAAGTGATGGCTGGTGAATAAGTGGAAGCAGACCCCAGAGGCAACCCGGCCCGCTCGACCCTTTCTCTGCAGAGCATTGGCTTGAGAGACAAAAGTATCCTCTAGGCTCTCCATCCCTTTGCTGGCGTCATATCTACAGAGAAAGAGAAAATGGAAAAAGGAATTATTCTATAAAAACATGGCTAAGACCCTGCTTAGCATGGACAGAGCAGATGCACTACCTTACTTCCACCAAAGGACAAGTGTCCGGTGTGTTCTCGGGTAGTTCAGTCTGTGGTGGGAGCACACAGCGCGAATTTCAGTGGCATCAAATGTTGGTGAACTACATGCAGTTCCTTTATGCGACCTTTTCTTTTTTGTGTATTTATTTGACAAATAAAAACTGTATATACTTAAGGTGTACAATGTGATGTTTTGATAAATGCGTACACTGTGAAATGGTTACCGCAATCAAACTAATGAACACATCCATCACCACCTAAGTCACCTCTTTTTCACTCAAGCACATGTAAAGCGTATGGAAAAAAGAGAGGAAAAATAATTACTTCCAAGGTAAAACCTGAAAACTTTCCACCACCGTTTGACTTTGAGACTAGGGCCCCGGTACAGAATCACTCATATATACCCACGTAGTTTTCCTAAAACATTTTTCAAACGGCAATCCGTGTCGCTCAAGAGCATCGTCACTGACATGTCACTCTCACTGAGGCATCTTTAACCCTCCTCTACTGGGCCAAAGGAGAATACCTCTTCTCTTTCATTTTCCCAGAGTCAATGACATAGACAACATCGTCGATGGTTATGGATGTCTCAGCAATGTTGGTGGAAATTATAATCTTTGTTACACCCACAGGGGGTTTTACAAACACTGCCTGCTGCTCTTCACTGGATAAAGATGAATGAAGTGGGTGAACCACACATCTGAAAGGAAAGAGAAGCACATTTAGTGTCCTAGCACTAAAGGCTGAAATTGGATTCATGGTGGGTGAATTTCTATTACAACTAGCAACAGGACTCCCAAGTATCAGCAGCTTCCTTCTAAATGGGAAGGTTCCTTCCAAGCCTTACAAAACATGAACTCAGTTCTATGAACTAGAAACCTCGCACCACCTTGGGAAAAACTGGAGGGTAACTCAGTAGTAAATGATCAAGAAGGACTATAGTTGCTATTCTACAAGTAACAAGCCTAGAGCACACTAACAGTAGAGAATCGTTTTTCCTCTGTCTTTAAATGCAGAGAATAAGAGGCAGTATGTATGCTCAGAGGCTTCGTTCTTGTATTTCTAGGGAGCGTTTAACCCTTCAGGACTTGTCCCCTTGGGTATGAAAACACACGTCTTGCTACTGGAAAAGAAACTGTTACAAATTACTTTTTTCTCAAATGGCAGCATTTCTTTGCTGTTACTCACACTGGCTTCTCCCATGCCTCCTACTTGGCAACTGAAATCACAGGCAATTTTGCTGAGTCACTACGCTAAGTGAAGAGAAATATTTTTATTTAATGGAATGGGAATGATTGCTTCCCTGGAACAGATAGGTCTGTCTCCTTCCAGCTGGCATACACAAACATATTCTTAAGGAGTGACACCAGGGTCTAAAGAGGGTGATGGCTGTCAGAGACCGTTCTGGTTAGTCATCTTTGCATGTACCTGCAACAGATGGTTAAGGATATGGAAAGCAATTAACTTACCGATGACTGCGTCTATTGTTGAAAAGAGAATTAGATTGTAGCTGTTCATATAGCATTTTGATTTCTGCTAGTCCCGGTAAAAATACAAGTATAGCACCTGGGTACATAAAAAGAATCAATGTGATAGATGCAAAAAAGGAAAAACTAATATGGACTATAGAGCTATTTTAAATTTTTAAAAATGTAATAATCTGAGATTTTTTTCCACTGCCAATTTTTTTTGTAAAGTCCCCAGGGACTTAAATGGATAGCAGTGTTTTTCATACATTTTCTGACTTAACTCCAAAATGAATGGGGTATTATTATCTTTCCACAAGAGGAAAAACTGAAGTGTAGAAAAATATAATACCTTAAGTTATACAAGAATCATTAGCGAAGCTCTTTAAACATACTTCTACTGTGCACCAGGCACTGACATTGTTTTTCTAGGAAGAGTTATCCTGCTAATCTTGTAAGACAGGAAGACTCTTCTATTAGTAAATAAAATCCATAAACATTTCACTAGAAATGAGAAAAAGAAAATACAATTGGCTGGCCAACCTGAAAATCTAAATTCAGATATATGGTGGAGAGGCAGCACATTAACTAACCATGACATATTAACAGTTTATGGGCTTTTAAATTTTACATTAAAGAAAATAAACAGTGATAACTAAAAATAGAATATTTCCGTGCCAAGAGTGGGCACTCAGCAAGTCACCTTCTTTTGTGCTTTATCCCGAGAGGAAATTGACACCATCCTCACTAGCCCCTCCTTTAATCCCACAAATATTTATTGGGTGCCTATGTCAGCTCTGTGCTAGGTACAGTGAACTATAAACCGAAGACCTGCCCACAAGGAACACAGGACCTATTATTTATCACAGTTATTCTCCCAACGAAGTAAATAAGGAAACGAAATCATTACAAAAATGGAACCCTGAAGGAGGCAAAAGATATCTTTGAGGGTTAGTTTCAACACTTCATAGTATACAAAGCATGTTTACATACACTACCTCATTTGATCCTCACAACCACCCATTAAGGTTATTAGTACTTTCAAAGTGACTCAGTAACTTGGCCAGGCGACAATGTTACTTAAGAGTGGGGCCTGACACAAACCTAAGGTTTTGGGCACCAAATCCATGCTCTTTCCGTTACACGTTCCGTCTTCCTCTCTACTAAAATACCACAAAATTTAAGAGTGGTAAAATTGGCTCAGGTCATGATCTCAGGGCTGTGATCTCGAGCCCCTCGATAGGCTCCTTGCTCAGCGGGGAGTCTGCTTAAGTTTCTCTCTCGCTCTCCCTCTGTCCAACCCCCATCTTCCCCATGCTCTCGCTTTAAAATAAATAAATCAATCTTTTTTTTTTAAGATTTTATTTATTTATTGGAGATGCTCCATGTCACAACCCTGACATCACAACCTGAGCTGAAACGAAGAGTCAGTTGTTTAACTGACTGTGCCACCCAGGCACCCCATAAATAAATCAAATGTTTAAAAAAAAAAAAGAGTGATAAAATAAACATATGGATGGGAAAAATTTTTTTGTCTATTTTTTTTTTTTTTTAAGATTTTATTTATTTATTTGACAGAGACACAGCGAGAGAGGGAACACAAGCAGGGGGAGTGGGAGAGGGAGAAGCAGGCTTCCCGCTGAGCAGGGAGCCCGATGCGGGGCTCGATCCCAGGACACTGGGATCATGACCTGAGCCGAAGGCAGACGCTCAATGACTGAGCCACCCAGGCACCCCTGTCTATATTTTTATGTGCCTTCTGATCTGCTCTGCCCTCACAGCTTGGCCAGCTGTATTGGGAATACTTTTTTTTTTTTCAGGTTTATTTATTTTTTTTTCTTTTCTTTCTTTTTTTTTTGGTGAGTAAAGGAATAGAAGTTTATTAAGTGAAGATACAGAAAAAGCTCTCAAGAGTGCGAGCACCCCGACAGGGTTGCGACAGGGTTGCCAAGGAGGGCCTTTAGGGTTGGTCTTTTATAGAAAGCTAACCAGGGAACTTAAATTCTTTTAACATCTCTATTGATAACACCTTCAATGGCCTACTTCCTTTTTAGGGGCTGGTTAGTCTTTTGTTGGTCACAGGTGATTATCATAAAGACACCCACCCCACACGACCCACCCTGCACACCTAGGGCAGGGTGGTCCCCCTCTGAATTCACGTAATTTTCTAACAGTTCTTTTTGTCTGCCATGCCTGATGTTTTTCAACAATCATCTTTTCCTTTGGGATGAAACAAGACATTCAGCCCAGTGATAATGCATTAGCTGACACTGACTACTTGCCAAGACATAACAAACTTCAATCCTTTCATGTGGCTCATACGGCTCTATAGAAAATACCACGTAATGATTACAGTCTAGGCAGAGGAGGGCAGCCATTCCCACTTCTCTAAAGCACTGCGTAGTGAGCACATCATGGAACTGTTTGATCAACTTACGATCACCCAACAATGGCTGCATCTATTCATGTGACAAATATTTACTCTGTACCTAAATATTCCAGGTGCCGTCCTAGGGTCTGAGGAACACACTGGTGCACGATAAATCCTTATTCTTAAGGAGTTTGCATTCTATTGAAGGAAACTGTCAGTAAGCAGAACTATAATTCTGGATATTGTGAAGTGCTATATTGAAAATGAAAATCACTTTTGGATATCATGCTAGAGTAAGGGGTAGGTGGTGAGAAAACAGATATGGTGGTCAGAGAAGACTTCTCTGAAGAGAAGATATTTGACAGAAACCTGAGTGATGGGAAGGATTCAGTAATGAGAAGACTTGGGGGATAAAGGACTGCAAGTGAGGTTAAGAAGGCCACTGGGATGGGAAGACAGCCAGCAAGGGGAAAGCAGTAGCAGGAGTAACAGTGATCTCAGCAATAATAACGACGATGTATGTTATAATTATAATGTTACCATTATTAGGGGTAGTAGATACTATATGCCAGGCACGATGCTAAGTGCTTTACATATGGTTTCTTTCTCACTTTTTAATTTTTTTAATTATTGTGTTATGTTAATCACCATACATCATTAGTTTTTGATGTCTTTCTTACTTTTTAAAAAAGATTTTATTTTTAAGTAATCTCTACACCCAACACGGGGCTCAAACTCATAATCCTGAGATCAAGAGTCACATGTTCCACTGACTGAGCCAGCCAGGCGCCCCCACATATGGTTTCTTTTAATCCTAAAAATAGCTATATGTCAGAGGAATTATGATTGTTTTCATTTCACAAACAAGGAAACTGAGGCAGAGCAAGGATAAGGACTTTATCCAAGACTACACGTTCCTGAGTAGCAGAGCTAGAAGTTTATCAGACTCCAAAGCCGGTTCTTTTAACCCTCCTGCCCTGTGACCTCCATGTACACAGTCTTCATGGGATTCAAACACTCATTACCAGACTCCCATTTAGCCCGGGGCTGAGTGTTTACCATGTGGATCACCCAGGCCTTCTTTTCAGCTTTCGTCCTTTTGGACTTTGTATTGTTAACATCTTTTTGCTCAGTGGGAAACAAAAGAATGCTGAACAAAAAGGAGTTGGTGAACCTCAAAAAGTAAAAGGTAAAATTTCCCCCTGAAAAGCCTAATAAGCAACCTTATATGCAATTGGGGGTGAAAAAGTAAGGGTGGGGGCAAGGGTTCCAGGAAGGGAGGCTGCCCCCACAGCACCCACTCTATCTCAGTGAGTGAGCTATCTTCCCTTTTGCCGTCTTACAAAGACAAGAAGCGGTTACCTGGAGGGTAGGAGTGCTTTCCATCTACAATCCACTCTAACAAGGCCTCTATTAATTGAAGATTCACCTTTTCGAAATCCATGATGGACATTGTTTTGATGACCGATTTGCTAACCCCTGAAAGAAAGGTAAAAATCAGAAGGATAATTATACCTTATTAAAGACAATGATGCCTGTGAACTAGGTGAGTCTCTTGATTTAATGACACAGATGTTCACATTTATGCACCGAAATGAATCGTTTTCTTTCAGTCTCTCAGAAAATACATGTTTACGAGGAGCACTTTTTGTTGAACAATGACTCAAAGAACAGGCACCTGACCCTGCTGGAAAGGCCCAGATCGGCCACGTTTTTCTTTCTTCCCTCCCCTCTTTTCTCCATCATACATTTATTGACAATTTAGATCCTAGAAACAAAATTCAAAGTCAAATACACTTTAGAAAGCCCTTCCAGATTCAATCAAGACATGAGTCAGATCAGATGGAAATCCAGGTAACAGTGATCCAGGGCAATCAACAGAGACCACAGCTTTTACCAACAACTTCACGACAGTGACTCTTAACCTTTAGGTTCCTTTGAGAAAAGGACAAAAGTTCTGGATCTTCCCTGAAAAATACATGTGATTTTAATGGCTTCACCAACAACCCCTGAATTCTAGTCACAGACTTTCAGGTTAAGGTCTCCAGTCCCTTTTTAATTTATCTGAGGCCTAGTGACAGATACAGTTCTTTGGGCTATACTGTGTGCCTGAGCTCTTTTCAAAACAAATAGCATATTCTTGGGGAGACTAACTCTCCAAAGACTGCTGGCCTTTCTTCTCAGGTCCTCTTAATAGCCCATTGCCCTGAATAGTCTAACTGGAACAAAATAGCTGCAGGTGATATGAAGGAAGGGAAGCTTCCTATATTATGCTGAAGTTTGAAGAGGGGCAAAAGCAGTTTTAAACAATGTTATTCTGGCAGTGTGAACCCTATGTTGGTCAAACATGAAAAGAAAGGATGTGGTTGGGTGTGGAGGGCAGAGAAGGAATCATTTTTATATGTCAAGATTCCAAAAAGCAGACTTTTCAAAAAGGAGAAGGATTAGCTAACACTAAAAAAGAGAGTGAATGTAATTTTTAAAAAACTTTTAATAGTTTGGCAGTTTTTGCTAATCAATTATACACTTAAAAGGACTGACTATTATTATTATTTAACTAGAAAAAGTTTTAAAAATTGAACTCAGAATCATTATTTAATTTTCTGAGGAGAGAGCCTTGAGATCAACCAGCCCCGGTCTTTTCTTGGTACAGGGAGCGGTCTGCCCACTACCAGACAGAAGCTACTGGCAGAGCCGGGTTTCTTGACCACAAATCTTCCATCCTCCTCCTTCAGAAAGAAGCTCTCAGCAGTGCTTTCTGAACTTTGGTAACCTGTGTGCTTGAAATTAGAAAGGCCTGGCTTCGATCCAGGCATAATTTTTATTTATTTTAAAAAAGAATTTTATTTATTTCTTTTAGAGAGAGATAGACAGACAAGTGGGGGGAGGGACAGAGGGAGAGGGAAGGAGAATCTCAAGCAGCCTCCACGCTGAGTGTAGAGCCCGGCATGAAACTTAATCTCACAACCCTGAGATCATGACTTGAACTAAAATCAAGGGTTGGATGCTTAGCCTACTGAGCCACCCAGGCGCCCCATCCAGTCATAATTTTTATTTTTTAAAAAGATTTTATTTATGGGCGCCTGGGTGGCTCAGTTGGTTAAGCGTCTGCCTTCAGCTCAGGTCATGATCCCAGGTCATGATCCCAGGGTCCTGGGATCGAGTCCCGCATCGGGTTCCCCGCTCCGCGGGGAGCCTGCTTCTCCCTCTCCCGCTCCCCCTGCTTGTTTTTTTTTTTTTAAAGATTTTATTTATTTATTTGACAGAGAGAGAGACAGCGAGAGAGGGAACACAAGCAGGGGGAGCGGGAGAGGGAGAAGCAGGCTCCCCGCGGAGCGGGGAACCCGATGCGGGACTCGATCCCAGGACCCTGGGATCATGACCTGAACTGAAGGCAGACGCTTAACGACTGGCACCCCCAGTCATAATTTTTAAAGAAAATTCTGAAATTTCTGAAATAATTTAATAGAATAAGGAAATGGGAATTATCAGCTGGTGTGATGTACAGAAAGAACACAAATTTTTGACTCAGACATAGTTTAATTAGAATTACAAATGTGCACTCACTAGCTGGGCACTGTGCTATGGATTTGTATTATCTCATTTAATTCCCTAAACAACTCCATTTTATTGCTAAGGAAACAGGTATGGAGAGGACAAGGAACTTGCTCAAGGAACTCTGAGTGAGTGAGCAAGTTGAGCCCAAGTCTATCTGATGCAAGTCTATGCTCTCAACCTTACTTCTCAGGATGTTGGGAAGGTTAAGTGAAATAATGTTTAGGAGCTATGCATACCTTCCTAAACAGCAGAATGCTAGCTAATACCTTAATTCCTGGATGATTACCATTGCCCATGCAGGACTGGGAATATAGTCTTCAGAGGAAGGAGAAAAAGGAAAACTCACTTGTCTCTTCTCCCATAGAAGCAGTAATAGGGAATTAGAGGCTCTTACTCCTTGGAAGGTAAATACCTTTTTTTCCCCCCCAAAAGGCTAAGAGGGTTGGGGTGGCAGTCCAGGGAAGAGAGCAGGAAGGGCAGCTGAGACCTGTCTCTGGTGTAGGCTTTAGGGAAGAAAGCAGTAGTAGTACCCTTGGGGTTTCTATGTGTTCAGCCCAGCTTATCTGTATAGAAGACTATCTAGGAACAAAGAACAGTTAGGTGAGGTCTGGCACAGAAGGAGGGAGCACCTAACAACATATATAAAAATGCTCAGCACAGGGTGGCCCCACAAAAGATGTTATTTGAAAAGCCCATGAGTAATGCTAAAACTAGTGGATGAAATTTTAAGGATATTATAGGATATTTAAATAGTCTCAAATCTCTCTCCACAAATGACTTATTAACTATAAAGGGAACAAACAGTAACCACACAGGGGAGACACCTAGCCAACATCACCCTAACCAAGTGATCAAAAATAACACCGCCGATAATGGGACAAACCAAAATCCTATGCCTCCTGATATGATGTACCGAGAAGGACTCAAAATTGTTTCTGTGGTTTTCTAACCAAAAATGAAACCCAAAAGGTTAGGTTTTCTAACCTAAATTTAATCCTGGGGAAACATTAGACAAAACCAAATGGAGGGACATTCTACGAAATAACTGGCCCAAACTCCAAAAAATGTCAAGATCTTAAAAGAAAAATACAGGCTGGGGAGTTTTTCCAGATCAAAAGAAACTAAAGACACATAACAACAAATGAAATATGTAATTGTGGGTTGGATTCTGGACTAGAAAAAAATAGCAATAAAGAACATTTTTTAGGGGTGGCTCAGTCATTAAGCATCTGCTTTCAGCTCGGGTCATGATCCCGGGGTCCTGGGATTGAGCCCCACATCGGGCTCCCTGCTCAGTGGGAAGCCTGCTTCTCCCTCTCCCACTCCCCCTGCTTGTGTTCCCTCTCTCGCTGTCTCTCTCTCTGTCAAATAAATAAATAAAATCTTAAAAAAAAAAAAAAAAAGGTGCGGTTAGCCTTTAAAAAAAAACTTTTAGATAATTGGCAAAGTTAGAATATTGACTATGGATCAAATAATAGTATTATATCAGTTAAATATCTTCATTTTGATCATATCTGGTATTTATGCTTTTAAGAAATGCATATTAAAATATTAGGGATTAGGGGACATCATATCTGCAACTTACTCAAAAGGTTCAGGAAAGAAATATATACATGCGCAGAGCAAATAATGATAAAGCAAATGAAGCAAAATATTAATAATTGGTGAATTGGGGTAAAGGATATAGGAGAGTTCATTGTGTAGTCCTGCCAACTTTAATTTTGAATTTGCAATCATATCAAAATAAAAAGTTATAAAATAGTGAAGAATATATTTATATTTCACTATTTCCCAATTTTTCTATAATAAACACATCTTTTATAATAAAAAAACCTGCTGGTAAATACAGTAACAATTACATCTAATATGTGTTGGAACTGCTATTTTTCTTTTTTTTTTTTTGGAACTGCTATTCTTCTAAGTCAAAGGTTGTTCTGATGAATTAAGACAATGCAGCTATGAGACAAGAGCCACATTTTTCTTCTTCTGGATCACTGGTTATCTTTGGCGTAACTGTAATATTCCCCCAGGAAACGCGTTACCTTTATAGCGGGCCAGGAGCTGCTTGAAATCTAACTGTTGATCTGGCACTGCATCTTTGACAGAATCCTGGGGCTGGAGGTGAAGAGAGAGCCTCAGGTCTTCCTCTACTTCTTCAAATGCAGTTCTGCTGCGCCTTGCTTTCAGCTTCTCCTTTGTCATCTGCTTCATGGAGCGCATATATGGGCTCCCGTCCTGTAACACATACCTGAGGAAGGAAGACAAAGGAATGGGTCTGTGTGTATGTGGGTCTGTTGGCGAGAAATGAAAAATTTCACTGATTTATATGCTCATTCTGCAGAACGTTGCTCTGCTTCTGCCCAATTCGCGTGCTACTCTTCCACCGGTCTAGGGTTCTGCTGGCTAGACCCTATTTCTGGGAGGGAACCCCTGGAATGCTTTTGCTTCTGTCTCAAGATCATTCTGGAGGCAGTGAGTCTGAGTTTGAAAGTGAGAGAATAAAGACCAGGAAACTAGTTGAAAGATTAATTTCCCCAGAGATTCACATTCAATGGAAGTGGGATGGGGCCCAGAGAATAACAATTGTAATAAGCTCCCTACGTATGCTTATTGCACACTGAAGTTTGAGAGCCACTGGTTTTAGGTTTTTAGCTTGACAATATCGCACCATTAAATAATCAGAGAATTGGGAGTGGTGCTTATTAGAAATGGAAGAGGCAGGGTGAAGGAGAAAACTTCTGAATTGAATTCAGGTGCCAGACATCAAGGGTATTTTACTTCTGGAACTCAGAGGTCAGGAATGAAGATGATGATCTGGGAATTCTTGGCACAGAGGTGATGTTTGAAATCACGTGAGTCTAACAGAGGGATGAAAGAGTTTAACAGTGAGAAGAAATACTGCAAGGATAAAATCATGGGGAGTCAAAAAGTGGGAAGGTCAAAAAGTGGGAAGAGGAATCAGGGCTTTCAAGGAGAAAAATGTATTCAATGGAAATGGCCATTTTCTGCCCAGTTCTGAAATTACAGACATCTTAATACTCACACTACACTGCAAGCTCCCTGAGGCTTGCAGGATGATGATGATAATAGCTAACTTTTATAAAGCATTTGCTATGCACCAGGATCAGTTCTAGGCCCTTTGCACCTATTAACTCCAAGAATTAATTAATTAATTACTCCTTATAACAACCCTGTGAAGCAGCTGTTAACAATATGACCATTTACATATGATGAAACTGAGTCACAGAGAGATTAAGCTACTTATCAATGTTACAGTTAGTAGGCAGAAGGATTTTCTTTTTTTAAATTATCTATTTAGGGGTGCCTGATGGCTCAGTCGGTTAAGCAACTACTTTCGGCTCAGGTCATGATCCCAGGGTCCTGGGATCTAGCCCCACATCGGGCTCCCTGCTCAGCGGGAAGCCTGTTCTCCCTCTGCCACTCCCCCTGCTTGTGTTCCCTCTCTCACTGTGTCTCTGTCAAAAAAATAAATCTTTAAAAAAAAGTTATCTATTTAAGTAATCTCTATTCCCAACGTGCTCAAACTCACAACCCTAAGATCAAGAGTCACATGCTCCTCCGACTGAGCCAGCCTGATGCCCTTAGTAAGTAGAGGGATTTAAATACTGGCAGTCTATCTGCAGAATTGGTCTTTTTTTTTTCTTTCTTTCTTTCTTTTTTTTTTTTTAAGATATTATTTATTTATTTGACAGAGAGAGAGACAGCAAGAGAGGGAACACAAGCAGGGGGAGTGGGAGAGGGAGAAGCAGGCTTCCTGCTGAGCAGGGAGCCAGATGCAGGGCTCGATCCCAGGACCCTGGGATCATGACCTGAGCCGTAGGCAGATGCTTACCGACTGAGCCACCCAGGCGTCCCTGGTCTTTTTCTTTCTTATTAAATTTTCCACATATTTGGTCCTTCATCATTTTTTTTTTAATAGACTTCATTCTTCAGAGCAGTTTTAGTTCACAGCAATATTGAGCAGAAGGTATAGAGATTTCCCAATACCCCCTGTTACCCACATATGCATAGCCTCCCTCATAATCAATACCCCCCCACCAGAGTGGTATAATTATTATAACTGATGAACCGACAGTGGTACATCATGAACACCCAAAGCCTATAGTTTACATTAGGGTTCCAGTCAGTACTGACAATATATAATATTGTCTGTGAATTGCAAATAATTTGTATAATATTTGCTGAAAGGGGAAAACAAAATGCTCAAGCAGAAAAATTACAGAAAAACGAACACATCTATTAAAATGCTGGCACACTGAGCTAAAATGGTAATTCTTTCAAAGACTTTCAACAAACCTTCATTAATGTCTTCCTTACCTTGTCACAGCAATTGCATCTTCCAGAAAAAACTGATCAACAGGAAATGTGCGGCCTAGAAGAACAAGAAAATAAAAGAGAAAAGCCTCAGAATACCTGTTCAACTATCTTGAAATAAATAGTTGGCATATGTAAAATTCTCTTAAAACAAAGCCTGGCACAATAAGGGATGGTTTGTTCTGTGGTCTTAAAAATATCAAAAAAGAAAAACAAAAGGTTGGGCGCCTGGCTGGCTAAGCTGGTTAAGTGTCTGCCTTCAGCTCAGGTCATGATCCCAAGGTCCTGGGATCAAGCTCTGCATCAGGTTCCCTGCTCCGCAGGAAGCCTGCTTCTCCCTCTCCCACTCCCCCTACTTGTGTTCCCTCTCTTGCTGTCTCTCTCTCTGTCAAATAAATAAATAAAATCTTACAAAAAAAAAAAAAAAAGAAAACCAAAAGCTTCTGATGATTGAAATTAGAAGGGATATAGATTCCAGCTTGTAAAAAAACCCAGAAGTGCATAGGTGGAGAGATGCTCGTTTATAACACTTTTTTTTTAAACCTCTCTTTTTTTTTAAACCTGTTACACTTTTCTCACCCTCCCCTTCTCTGCCTCAGGGAACTTTGAACCATTCAACAACTAGAAGAAATAGTGCGATTATTCGTCAAAATTGTCCCCAGATCATTCCTTTGGCAACAAATCGCAGACAGATAGAGCAAAGCCCAAGGTGATAAATTAATCCCACAATGAGATTGTGAAAACACCAGAAGACATAGACTATTCAACTTCACTTTCTCCCAGAGTAGACCAACACCCAGAAAGTTAGCTGCATCCAGCAATGAACCAATATGCTTATACACAGAGACAACTTCCCTCTTTATGACAGATTACCATTATTAACTCACACTTTGATGTTAAACACAATGGAATGCTAGAAATCCTAATAACCTAGACTTTTTAAAAGAGCACATATAAAACTGAAATCTCTTAGCAAATGGATATGTTACTTCTTTATTTATTTCATTATATGGTCATAATTTTATTTGTTATAAACGAATCACTTCTCCAGAAAAGATATAAATACCTGTTATTTTATATCTCAAATGAACTTTAAAAATAATTATATTTGCTTATCAGAACAATGCATATTTAAGGATGCATTTTAATCACCTGGTATAGTAATAACTGGGCAGGAACTGAAATATTCTGAAAAGAGCTCAGCATTTAAAGTTGCACTCATTAGAATAACTTGAAGAGTTGGTCTCTGCAACACAATGTCCTTCAAGACTAGCAGCAAGAAGTCACTAAAGGAAATAAAAGAAACACCTGAAGATCAAACAAATTCAGTACATAAAAATGAATTTACTTTTGATGTATTTTTTTAAAGATTCTATTTATTAATATTAATAAATATTATTTATTTATTTATTTATTTTTCATCTAGGGCAGGCCTAGCTGAAAAGGTATCTTTGAGTAAAGACTTGAAGGAAGTGAGGGAGCTACCGTGAATGTGTGGGAGAATCCCATAACTGGCAGATTTTTTTTTTTTTAAAGATTTTATTTTATTTATTTATTTGACAGAGATAGGCAGTGAGAGAGGGAACACAAGCAGGGGGAGTGGGAGAGGGAGAAGCAGGCTTCCCACTGAGCAGGGAGCCCGATGCAGGGCTCGATCCCAGGACCCTGGGATCACAACCTGAGCCGAAGGCAGATGCTTAATGACTGAGCCACCCAGGCGCCCCAACTGGCAGATTAATAACATGTGCAAAGGACCCGAGGTACATACTTCAAGGACAGCAAGGAGGACAATGTGGCTAGAGCGACTGAATAAGGGGAGAGCAGCAGGAGATGAGCAGTGGTGATGCAGATCATGTCACGTAGGGCCTAACTTGTTGGTGAGGACTTTAATAAGTCATCAGAGGATGATGAGCAGAAAAATGGCATAGTAAGATTTATATTTGAATAGAACTGTTGGTCTGCTCTATTGAGACTAGATTGCAAGGGGATGGGCTGAAGCAGGGAGACCAGTGAGGATACTGCTTTTCTATAGCACATATTATTCTACAACTTGGGTTTTTTCACTACATCTTAGAGATGTTTTCATGTCAGTATCTAAAGCTCTACTTTATTCCTTTTATCTGTCTCACGTTATTCCATAGAATGGGTGATTCTGTAGTAGTTAACCACTTTTTGGTTGATGGACATTTAAGTAGTTTCCATTGTTTTACTATTATAAACAATGCAGTCATGAAAATCTTTGTATATTCTTCATTATGTACATGTAGATATCAAGAAGTAGAATTACCAAATGCAATGATAGATCCTGTTAGTATTTTGATTGGTACTACACTGACTTTAGTTTATTTGGGGGATATCTTTTTAATTTTAAGTCTTCACATCTAGGATCATGACACATCTTTTTATGAGATTTATAGTTTTTTTTTTTACATAAGTCTTACATTCATTGCTCAAAATACATGAAAAGTTGATCCCAGGGTCCTGGGATTGAGTTCCGTGGCAGGCTCCCTGCTCAATAGGGAGCCTGCTTCTCCCTCTGCCTGCCGCTCCCCCTGCTTGTGTGCTCTCTCTCTGACAAATAAATAAAATCTTAAAAAAAAAAAGGGGGGGGGGACTGGGTGGCTCAGTCGGTTAAGCGTCTGCCTTCAGCTCAGGTTATGATCCCAGGGTCCTGGGATCAAGTTCTGAGTTAGGCTCCCTGCTCAGGGGGGAGTCTGTTTCTTCCTCTGCCTGCCCCTCCCCCTGCTTCTCCTCTCTCTCTCTCTCTCTCTCTCTCTCTCTCTCTCTCTCTGTGTCAAATAAATAAATAAAACCTTTAAAAAAATTAAAGTTTACTATTGTTGTGTTCTAGGAATTATTTCTTTTTATTTTGATCTATTCTTTTTATATGCAAGTCTGCTTTTCTTTAGTTTCTAATTACTTCATACTTCCTATTTACTAGTGCATCAATGTATTTATTTCTTTGAACAGATAGTCTTCTCGTCATATGTCTTCCCTGTTCAGAGTTTAAAAACTTTTTATCAGCAATAGTTGGAGACTCTTTTCATGTTTGTTTTTTTCCTTTTTAAAATTTTGCTATTAGCTATTTTCTGCTTCTCTGTCAGTCTGCCAACTTTAGACTTTGTTCTCAAAATATTTATAATAGTATAGTCCTTTTTGGGAAAGGCTCAAATTTTTTACAGGATTGTCTTTTTTTTCCCCATTAGTTTTTTGTTGTCGTCGTTGTTCTAGAAAATGATCCACAAACTATGACAAACTATGATTAATGCCATCTATTTACTTGGTCCTTCCTTTTAAAATATTGAAGATTTTGATTTTATATCCCAACCTTTAATGACTTCTAATTCCATTAAAATAAATTCTAAATGTTTTATTGTCCAGGGTATACAAGGCCCTGGAAGATCTGGCTCCTGCCTTTTCTACCTGCCACTTTTCCCCTTGTTTATTACAACCAGCTGCACAGGCCTTCCTCCACTTTCTGGGCTCATGATGCCCTTTCCCACTGCAGTCTGCGAATGCTGGCCTTGCCTCCACCTGTCACATGGGATGCCTTCTCATACTTCAGATTTTAATTTAATCATCATCTCTTGAGAGATATCAGCTCTGACCATCTCATGGATCCCTCTCCCCAGAACACAGCATCCTATTTATTCCTTCAGAGTACTTACTCCAATTCGTAAGTCTTTATTTATTTGTTCATTATTTGTTTTTCCTACCAGACCATGAGAAAAAGGAGAACTACATATGCTTATTTCCTATAGTATCCCCAGCAATTAACAGATCATGTGGCACTTAAGACAGTCTCAATAAATGTATGAATGGCTGTCAGGACTGAATGACTGACCAAATGAACAAAGAAGGAAGCACATACTGACCCATCTATCAACTACAGCACTGGTTACACCTGTTATTCCTACTAAGTACAGTGCCCAGCTCAGCATGAAGCCCAGGAGGGTGTTAAATATCTCCTGGTAGAAGATGTCCATCTAACAGGATGACTCTTCTAGTGATGAACATGTGCCCTCCTAGCATTCTGAGTATTCTAGACCCCATAGATCAGGAAAGCAGTTCCTCTTCTCTAACTTGGGCCTTCTCTGTGGCCTTCCTCTCTAGCTCTATGAAACTGAACTGGAAACAGAACAAAATTATTTCAGCCATGCCTTCATTTTATGTGTGTGGCTATTTTTTAGAAACTCTTTAGTTTACCTTTCTTCTGTCCTCTCATGAACTTCATCAACAATGATATGGGTGACTCCTTGGAGAGCTGTGTCTCCTTCCAGCCTTCTCAGCAGCACGCCTGTGGTGCAGTATAACAGTCTGGTGGCTGAGGACTTACACAGAAAAGGGCACAGAAAGCATTCATGGAATTTTTGCAAAAAGGAAACACTTTCAAAGCCAATATGGCAAAGCCATTTTGAACGGATAGGGACAAAGAATCTTGAAAATATCAGCAGTTGCATTTAATATGAAACCACACTAAATGCATAGTTTCTTGCTGGCAACAACAGTAAAAGCTTTTCTACTTCATATCAAAATTTTAAGTGTAAGACTCATAAAAAGCATTAAAAAATTATTATAAAACATAAAAACAACAGCGAGTGATGAACTCAATTCTGCATTTGTCCATTCCTTATTTGGTTAAATGGATTAAGTCCCAGGTTTAAGAGTAAAACAGCACTTACTAGATCATTTCTGCCAATGAAGAATAAAAGGTCTTTATAGAGGAAATGAAGTATACCCAAATAAGAATTCTTATACCAAAATATTTCTAAAAGGTCTTCAGCCGTACTGAAGTATGCATCCCAACTTGCCCATGAGTCGCTAGAATCCAAGAACTCTTTATACTTGAAAAACAAAATTTCTATTACCAGGAAATAAGCAGAGTATACAAACCTTGACACTTTCTAGCCGGATCTGGTACCCCACAGTCAGACCCACTCTTTCTGTCCTTTCTTTAGCAACACGTTCAGCAACAGATATTGCTGAGATTCGTCGGGGTTGGGTACAGATGATGTTAGCCACTTTCTCAGGTGGTCCATTCAGAGAATCATCCAGAATAAACTGAGGAATCTGTGTAGTTTTCCCACATCTGTATGTCAAAACAAATAAGTCCTAAAATGAGAGTTTTCAAGTGCTAGTTACCAAAAAAAAGGAACCATGTGCAATGAGGGAAGTGAGAAAGCCAATTATAATAAAACTTGTTCAGCTTCCTTTATCTTCTAAACTGACCTACTGACTTGTTACCTATAGCTCATAACTGCTAGGAATTTGCACTTGGAGTAACAGGACACTCATATAATAGTTTAGTATCATTTATAAAATTGGGACAATTGAGCAGACATTAGATCAAGTTCTGTAAATACCTCTAGGAATATGAACTCTGTATTTGAATCCTAAAGAAATGGGAGTATTCTTTTATGATTTTATGTATTATCTTACTGATTTGGCTATAAGTGGACTGAGGTGAAAAAGATAAGAAACTGGAAGATCTCCAATTACTACTGTATCAGTGAGTCTGGGCACAAATATAATTATTAGGTTGAATAACTTTGAATATAGAACTAAATTAAGCCTAGAACCTGTCCTTGTTAAATAAGTTTGGATAACATATGAAAAGTGTGAAACAGGAAAGATAATATGCCCTAAGTTGTTCTTAAAAGAACAAATAAAAGCTGTAAGGAAATCAGAATAAATTTAGAAGAGGAAAATGTCCAAGTTAAATGTTCTGGAGGGGTGCCTGAGTGGCTCAGCTGGTTAAACAGCTGGCTCTTGATTTCAGCTCAGGTCATGATCTCAGGGTCCTGGGATTAAGGCCCCCCATCGGGCTCCATGCTCAGTGGGGAGGCATCAGCTTGCGAATTCTCTCTCACTCTCCCTCTGCCCCTCCCCCAGCTTGCATGCACACATGTGCTCTCTCTCTCTCAAATAAATCTTTTTTTTTTTTTTTTTTTAAGATTTTACTTATTTATTTGTCAGAGAGAGAGCACACAAGCAGGGGGAGCAGCAGGCTGAGGGAGAAGCAGGCTCATGACCTGAGCCAAAGGCAGATGTTTGACTGAGCCACCCAGGTGTCCCAATCTTTTAAAATAAATAAATAAATTTATGTATGTTCTGGAACTATCCTTTACATAAAAAAATGGGCCTGTTAAAAGCATTCAGTAAGGGGCACCTGGGTGGTGTAGTCAGTTAAGTGTCTGACTCTTGGTTTCAGTTCAGGTACTTATCTCAGGATTGTGAGATTGAGCCCCATGTTGGGCTCTGGGTTTAAGATGTTCTCTCCTCCCCCTCTGCCCCTCCTACTGTGTGCTCACATGCTTTCTCTCTCTCAAATAAATATTTTTTAAAAAAAAGTCTTACCAAAAAAAAGTATTCAGTTAGACCTTTTGCCTTAAAATTGTCTCAAGGCAGGGGCCCCTGGGTGGCTCAGTCATTAAGCATCTGCCTTCGGCTCAGGTCATGGTCCCAGGGTCCTGGGATCGAGCCCCACATCGGGCTCCCTGCTCGGCAGGAAGCCTGCTTCTCCCTCCCTCTCCCACTCCTCCTGCTTGTGTTCCCTCTCTCACTGTGTCTCTCTCTGTCAAATAAATAAAATCTTTAAAAAAAACTGTCTCATGGCAGAGGAGTACAATGTCTGTAAATTCCTGGATGGATTTCTGAGTTTGTTTTTGTTTTTTTTTTTTGTAATTTAGGTCTGTTGGCTGCAGATACACAATATTATGTTCTGTGAAATATTATTTTGTATCTGACCAGAAAAACCACAAATAATAACAGCTACTAGTTTTTTACAAGTAGAACTGGTTATGGTAACCAGGGTACATACCATATTCATGGATGAAAGCTGCATTACAAATAAATTGCATTCTTACCCAGTCATACCACTTATAACAAGCACTTGGTGCTCACTCAACAACTTAAGAATGGTTTCTCTTTCTTCCCAAGCAGGGAGTGATTGTCTTTCTTGCAGAATTGACTGGAACTGTCTGGAAGCCTAATAACATAAAAGATAAGGTATCAGTTAGGTACTTTCAATCATCTTTCACAAAGCTCTGAGTGTTGAATCCGATAGCTTGAACCACCCTTTCTGCTCTTTCTTTAACAATTTGCTCAGAGACAGAAATTGTAGATTTGTTAGGATTGGATGCTGATGACTTCAGTCAGGAGGCTGCTCAGAGAATCAGCCAGAACAAGCTGTGAAATCTTTATGGTTTTCCTACATCTGAATAAACTGCAAGATCTTATGAGAGAAATGAGCCGTCCTGCTTAGCACCATCTAGCTCTTCCTAGCAGGAGTCTCTGCATCAGCATTATCCAACAGAACTTTCCACGTTAATGGAAATGTTTTTTAGCATTGACCAATGTAACAACCTCTGGCTACATATGGCTAGTAAGTACTTAAAATGTGGCCAGTGCTACTGAGGAACTGAATTTTAATTTTATTTAAGTTTAATTAAATGTAAATAGCCACATGTGGCTAGGGGCTACCACATTGGACAGTGTAGTTCTATACCGTATCAGATTTTTACTAAAGTCAGTAACAGTAAGAGCACTCATGAAAGGGTTCTTTTTGGCCAGGCATTACATATATGTAACTCAGTCCGACATCCAATGGCCAATAAACATTGTAGTATATGCTAAAACTAAGGAGGTATTTTTTGGGTTTTTTTTTTTTAGAAAAGTATCCAAGGTACATTTCTTATTTTTTTTTATTATGTTAGTCACCATACATTACATCATTAGTTTTTGATGTAGTATTCCATGATTCATTGTTAAAGATGTATTTTTGAATAAGAAATTTATACTAACACATCATTTTTCTGCATATTATTTTATCATATAAATTTATTACCTCTGAACACAAACTGATCAAATTGAATGTGGAATTTTTTGTTCCTACCGTCTTACTATTTAATTATGGTGTCAATTTCTATTCACTTTGACATTCTACAGGTATTGCACTCTAATATGCGATAGTGTTATACTGTGTCAAAAATCAGAATCTGAACTTCACAATTAGAAGAGCTGTTAGACACATCCCTAATCCAATCCCCAAAATGGTTATGCAACCTTTTGTTCTACACCCAACTCTGCCCTAAATGTTCACTCATAGGTTCTTTTAAAATAATCTTCTTGTGAATGGGATAAAAACAGCATGGACTTTAGGAACAGAGAATTAACTTGAATCCCTGTTGCCACCTACTAGCTATGTGACCTTGGGTAAGTTATTTATCCTGTGATTCTCTGATATGGGGTAAGGGTCCCTCCTTATCCTTCTCCTTTCTACACTATTTTTTTCTAATGTAAATCAGTTTTAATTTTCATTTCACTTATCAGATTGTCTAGCAGAGTACGAAAGCCACATGATTCTGAGAATATTTGATATATATGCACGTGTTTCATTTTCACCAGCCATTGGATTTTCCAAAACTATCTACAACATGCACCCAAGTTTGCTGTGGCATGCAGAAAATTTGACCACTCAGAGTTAAAGAGAACCAAAAGTAAACTAGGGAAGGTAGCCCAGGCTTCCTAATTCCTAACCCGTTCACCTGTACATTAGGGAGGCAATGCTAGCCATTCTCTCAGAATACCCTACCTGTTTTATTCGGAACTGCTTGCAGATTTTAGCATTTTCAGCATGTACTGATTTTGCCTGCCAGTCATATCTTTTGGAAATCTTTTTCTTAAGGTTCACATAGCTTTCATTCTCCACTATAACTGGTGCAGGACCTTCATCCTCATCTGTCTCCTCCTCAGGTTCTGATTCTTTTTCAACTTGAAGGGGATAAAAGGAAACATTTTCAATATGGAGCCCTTTCTTTAGCAAAGGGGGAAAATCACTATCTAATAAAGTAACAACAACAACAAAATCGTAAGATGGAGAAAAAGTTAAAAGCTTGAATAAAGCAGGTTAATTCATTTCAAACAACTACTTCTACTGCTAAAGAACTTAAAATACATCTTCAAATAAACTTTCATCAAGTACAAGTGGCTATTGCTAAACCAAATTAAAAACAAGGAAGAAAAAAATCATGGCACGCCTTGTTAATTCCATAGACTCTTTACATTCAAGGAATTAACTGAAAGTTTCAACTATTTGCAAGTGTTCCTAAAATCTCATGACATAAAACCACCCAGATATCTATCAAATGATAAATCAATAAACAAAATACGGCACGTTCATATAATGGAATATTATTCAGCAATAAAATGAAGTATTGATACATCCTACAATATGAATGAACCTTGAAAACATGATGCGAAGTGAAAGAAGCCAATCACAAAAGCCACATATTGTATGATTCCATTTCTATAAAGTGTACAGAATAGGCAAATGCATAGAGACGGAATGTAGATTCACGGTTGTCAGGGGTTGAGGGAAGGGAGAAATAAGGACTCACCGCTACTAAGTATGGGGTTTCTTTTAGGGTTGATAAAAATGTTCTGGAATTAGATAGCGGTCACGGTTGCATAAATCTGTGAATATACTAAAAACCCACTGAACTGTACACTTTAAAATTAAGGGTGAATTTTATGGTATGTAAATTTTATCTCAATAAAGCTGTTACTTAAAAAAGTCCAGGCCAGGGCGCCTGAGTGGCTCAGTCATTAAGCGTCTGCCTTCGGCTCAGGTCATGATCCCAGGGTCCTGGGATCGAGCCCCGCATCAGGCTCCCTGCTCTGCGGGAAGCCTGCCTCTCCCTCTCCCACTGCCTTTGCTTGTGGTCCCTCTTTTGTTGTGTCTTTCTCTGTCAAATAAATAAATAAAATCTTTAAAAAAAAAAAAAAAGTCCAGGCCACACAATTTGTCATTTCTCAAGGAATATATTTGAATCCCACACGTTAGAAACTGCTGTTTGGGAGCAAGTGGCTAGTGAGTGAACCTACCCAAACGTCCACCGGGATATTCCCCATCTCAATGCAATTTCATTGTTCTCTACTTATTGATGTTTACCTAAGAACTCTTGTGAAATAATAAAAACTTGTTTCTCTCAAAGAAAGATGGCAACAGAGAGAATTCTTTGATGAACTTTGAACAAGGAGTTTAATTGTGGTGTAAGAATCTGTATAGCAAATCTGGATTTCGATACAGCCAGAAACTTGCACCAACATTTCTTTGAGGATTTAGGGATTCATAAAGGTAGCCCTATGCTAATGAACTTTGGGGGTCTAGTGTACTACAGAAAGAGAAATATCTCTAAAAACTCATTTGAAAGTAATTCTGTGTAAAGCATCAGAAGTAAACATGTGAAACGAAATGAATTCAACAAAACAGTTTTTCTAGGAAGATGCTTTAAGGTTCTTCCAGCCCCCAACTGCTTGAATAAACTTACACATCGTTCCAAACTTTCAATGCAGAGAGCCCAATCATGATGCCGAAACTGGGACTTAAAGTCAGGCCACAGTTCAGGGGCTTCTCATTCCCTTTTGTCCATGGACTGAGGAGAATGATTTGCCTAAGATCACCAGGAGATCCGAGGGCAGCCCTTGGAAACACTGACTTCCTCAATCCACCATTCTGAACACCCCCTCCACAAAGCCCTCCACACAATCAAGGCCTTACATACCTTCAGGAATTTGATTTGAAGCAAAAGAATTACTTGGAATCACTGGTTTACGACAGACAGGATTATTTATTCTGGTCCCAGAGGATACTGGCAGAAAGTTCACAGGAGGGACACTGTACTTGTGATGGGTATTTGTCAGTAAGTTGACTATTTCTGATTCTTCCTCTAAGAGGGTTATCAAAGAATATACAACAGGTTCTGAAGTTTCTGCAAATGTCAAGGCCTTGCCATAAAGGAACTCAGAAATATGTAAACGACAAGCCAGAGGTAGATTCTCACTGGTGGAATAAAATGCCACAAGCGGAGCTTGGTAAGGGTATTTGTGGTCTTTAGAAAATCGAATTTCAAGTTCATATAAAAAAGAGGCATCTTCATGGACATTAAGATGAGAATCATCTACAATTCTTTCTGCTCTTCCGACAATTTGATTTGGGGGCACTTCATGTTTGAATTTGCATCTTGATCCAAATTTGCAATTTCCTTTGAGGTAAAATTTACAGATTTCAAGTGTAGTGTCCTGTGCATTTTTGGTACTTTCCTTTTGCTTGGATTTGCAGAATTTACTCGTCAAATACTCCAGTTCTAATCCAATGGTCCAGACTCGGTTCTGAATTCTTTCTATGAATTTCTCTCCACAGATGGACTTGAGAGCAAATGCCTCTTCCTGCCGCTGTTCCACACACTCATCCAAGCTTACATGGGCACCTGCCTCAGAGATCTTCATCTTCTCCCCAAATGTCTCTGAAAAACACTGTGTGAGCAGATGTTCTAGTGAAGCCCCCACATCTCCATCACAAATCCTCAGGGCTGCCTGACAGTGTTCAGTGCTGAAGCCATACCTACCGAGTGTGAAACGTGACAAAAAATATTAGGTAGTATCAAATCACAAAAGTGAAATTCACTTATGTACGTTTATGTGCAGTTATAACCATATATAGGCAGGATCTGTATTTTGAAAAAGTTTCTCTGCTAATACTCCCTAATCACCTTGTTCTGAAAGACAGGATATTGGACATATATCACGCACCGCTGCAACCCACACAAGAGGAAAGTACTCAAGGAGGCGTAGTTGGGTTTACAGGATGATCTCCCCTAACTCCCGTAAATGTTGGAAGCAATCACCTGGAAAGTTTCTGCACTGCAAATGTTGAGACTGTAAATTCTGGACTATGAGGCTCCACTGGGCCTGAGCCAGCATATTCCAAAGGGTCACAGTCAGGAACAAGGGAAGCTTCTCGTCCAGCAGACCAGTACTGCTCATCATCACACTCAGGCTCGTCATCTTCCTCCTCCCCAGAAATGCCTCTTCTGACAAAGGTAACATTTTCATATATTAGATACTAATTTCCATGCACTTCCAAGAAAAATTTAGCAAGAGTCTAAGAATTTAGTTCAAGGAGCCAGAGGACATAGGATGCTAACCATTCTTCAGTTACTAATTTAAACTTCTATTGATCTATTCATTTATATCTTGGCAATTAATATTTATCCGGCATTTATTACATGCCAGGTACTATGTTAAGTGTTTTATATGTTCTATCTCTTTAAAAGTCTTCCCACTAACCCTTAACCAGATACTACTGGAATCTCCATTTTTCAGATGATCAACTAAAACTTAGAGAAGATTAGTAATTGCCAAAGGTTATACAGTAAAGAGCAACTGGAGATTTTAACAAAGGCAGTCTGACCCCAGAGCCTATATTCTTAACCACAGAAGCCCTGGCTATCCTCTCTCCTCATTCATAAAAACCATCCCTCATTTTTTGCTTTGCTGCATAACCACCTTTCCTAAATCTAAGGCAGATAAAGAGATTTGTAGATAAGATGGAGATGGAGCTGTTCATGATTGACCACCCATTAGTTGTGGCAAATGCAATGAATTGCCTTCTTTGACTGAAATCACAAAGCAGAACAGTAAAAGTTGTTTCTCTTAGGCAGATGGTTATCAGAAAGTGTACCCCTAAGACTTCATCTCATCAAGTCAATATTTACTCCTACAACAATACTGCTACTGTACACTCCAAGGTTTTATTTGGAAGGCTGTGAATAAAGCAATTACTGAATCCGTTTCAGTGCTGTCTTCGGAAAAGAAGCTAAAAAGCCAATCTGTACTGCTTGCAGATATTGCAAAACAAACTTACTCTAAAACTGCTGTTGAATAGTTATTCTTGTATTTCTCTCAGGTCACTTTCAACTAATTATATTGTCACAATGGGATCAGTATTGAAAAGTACTCCCAAAGACACACAGGACCTTCCCACTGCCTTCCTTAATATACGAATTTACTCAAATAAAATGATTTACTCAGATCCAGCATCCGCATCTTGTTCTTGGAGGTCCCGGAGAAGAGCTTTCACTTTCTCTTGGTTCTCAGAAGTCATGTGCAGGGTTTGAAGGGGCACTTTGGCTTCAGGCTTCCATTTGGGGCGTGCCTCTCCTTTTCTTACGCTACTGTTGCTAGGTCTGCAAAGGACAGATTTACTTGGGACCAGCACTTTGACATTCTCCCCACAGCCCCCAAATACAGACAACACGAACTGGACTGTTAAGTATCTTACAAATGGTAACAATGAATGTGAAGAATTCCCTGTTTTCTATAGTACTGACTAGACTTCATTATCTTGCCACTGCTGTAAAAACACCTGATTAGATTCTTAATCATTAAATCTGGCTTCACTAACTCAAGAATCCTCTGGAAAAACTAATGCTATGATGACTCCTGCTGGAATAGAGGACTTTCAAAAGAAATACATTACACACAAACTGTTATTTCATTCTACTTTAGGTACCCAATCTGAAAACAATGAAGGGTCTCATTTTACTTGTGAATATTAGGTCCTGCTTTTGAAATATTTACCTAAGTTATCATTATTTCCTGATTACAAAAATAATAATAATAAATACATGTTCACTGGAGAAATGTAGAAAACAGAAGTCATCCTAATTCACATCAATTCTTTTCACAGACATTTATAAATAAAATTATACAGCACATATAATCTTTTATAATTTGCTTTATTTCCTTATCAAAATAAAACTGGTATTTCTCTAAGATTAAATATTCTCCTACAACATGTTTTTAAATGGTTATGTATAGATATAGATGCACTGGAATTTATTTCACTAATCTTTCATTGTTGGATTTTAGATTTTTTTAGGTACTCTTTTTAATATTTAAAAAAACAAATTCAAAAGTTTAACATTATTCACTAAATTTCTTTTTTTCGTCTGGCATGTTTCATTATAAATTTTCACAAATCTAGGGAAATGGAAGAAACTTTTTTGTGTTTAAAATCTCAATCCACAAAACTGAGACTTTGAAAAGAACCACACACGTATACTTGCAACACTGGGTAGCAAAGGAGAAAATATAATCGACTGTGGTTTTAGCCACTTAGTCACAATTTCTGAAAAGAAATGTTGCACCAAGTCTATCATTTCCTCTAACAGCTTTTTTTCTTTTTTTTTAAAGTAGGCTCCAGGCCCACTGTGGGGCTTGAACTCATGACCCTGACATCAAGAGTCACGTGTTCTGTCAACTGAACAAGCCAGGCGCTCCTCAATAATGGAACACACACACACACAAACACAAATGGAACCTACACTTTAGAGGGTCAGTTTTAGGACTGTTTTAAAAAGTAATCTCTAGGGGCGCCTGGGTGGCTCAGTTGTTAAGTGTCTGCCTTCGCTGAGGTCATGATCCCAGGGTCCTGGGATCGAGCCCCGCATAGGGCTCCCTGCTCGGCGGGAGGCCTGCCTCTCCCTCTCCCACTCCCCCTGCTGTGTTCCCTCTCTCGCTGTGCCTCTCTCTGTCAAATCAATCAATCAATCAATCAATCAATCTTAAAAAAAAAAAAAAAGGGTAATCTCTACACCTAACGTGGGGCTCAAACTTATAACTCCGAGATCAAGAGTGGTTTGCTCTACCAACTGAGCCAGCCAGGCAAAGAGACCTCTAATTTTTTGTTTTGAAAAAATTTAAACCTATAGAAATAAACATCTTTTACCTAGATTCACCAGTTGTTAACATTTGCCATACATTAATGCGCAGACACATTTATGCACATCTCATCTTCTCTCTCTACACACATATATGCCTATGATATTGCCCCATTTTATGTATATATTGCTAAACCGTCTGAAAGTATGCTGCAGACATCATGCAGAGATCATATTCACTCTTAAATATTTCAGCATGCCTTTTCTAAGAACAGAGAGAGATTCTTACATAACCATAATACTATTATCACTCATATTTTATATTGATATAATATCATCTAATATATAATCCATATTCAAAGTTCCCAACTGCTTCAGTCATGTCCTCTATAGATTTTTCTTAAGATTTTATTTATTTATTTGAGAGAGAGAGAGAGTACAAGTGGGGGGGGCGCAAGGAGCAGAGGGAGAGGGAGAAGCAGACTCCCCGCTGAGCAGGAAGCCTGATGCTGGGCTTGATCCCAGGACCCTGAGATCATGACCTCAGCCAAAGGCAGACACTTAACCGACCAAGCCACCCAGGTGCCCCAGATTTTTTTGATTATCTAATTAAAAATGATATTTAGCTATTCTTTTTTTCAAACTCCCTTAATTTCGAACAGTTCTCTCTCCTATTTCCTGACATTGTCTTTTTGGAAGAGCTCAGGCCAGTCAGCTTGTAGAAATTCTCACAACTTGGAGTTGTCTAATTGCTTCCTCGTGATTAGCTAAAAAAAGGGGGGGGATTCTACATACTCCTTTCTCATCCACCATTTATCTGTATACCCCTTTACTTTGCCTTCCTTTCTGTTACTAAGGAAGAACCACACTAGATCCTAAAGTCAATCCCTCTATTTGTACACTGTATCCCAATCTCTTCAATCTCCTCAAGGAAATCATCCCAGCACTTCTCTTTCCCGCTACATCATCGGTTCTTCATTCCCCTCGGAGCATTCCCATCAGCATACACACATCTTATATAATGTCACCATCTTAAAAAACCAAACCAAACCAAATTCTCCCCTCGAGTGCACACCGCCTCAAGCTATTGCCTTATCTCTCCTCCCTCCTCTGCCCTTTATTGTAAAACTCCTCAAAACGGTTATCTAAATCATTGTCTTTGTCTCCACTTTCTTTCCTTTTCTCTCTGACACACACTGCAATCAGGGCTTCTCCTCACCAACTATATCAAACAGCTCTTGTCAAGGTTACCTATGCTATAGATATAACTCAGTGAGGCCTAAAACCAAAATTATAAGGAGAAAAATCAAACACTACACTAAGAAAATCCTGCCTCATTCTACCACCCATCAAGAGTCTTGAACATTATTGTTACTGAAGCTAAGGTGCAGACATTCACCAGCTGAGGCCTTGGAGTAAAACTGTACGTGAGAAAAGACCAAAAGGGGGGGCCATAGAGAAGAGATCCTGTCAGCTCATTTTCCTCTAGGCATAGAATTGTCATGCCACCTACAGAAACAGTGTGAGATCTGGCTTTGGGATTCACAGAAAAGGGAGATACCAATTAAAAACTGAAATTACCTGACTCTTGGGAAACAACACGTGAGGGACATCTGGATTGTAAACTTTTCCATGTATAAGATAATTTTCTTAGTTAATCTTACCGTGGTAACCTGCATAATCTCAGTCCTCAATAAAACAGAAGTCTCCAATAATCCTGAATTCAAATGAATAAACGTGATATCAAAATTTCCAGTCTATCCCATCGGTTCAAGAAATTCCTGGTGGCCTTCACATGTGTTCTCCAGTGGTCTGAGGGTCATAACTAGATTCAGCATCTTTGTGGGAATGAAGAAAACGTTGCATCTTCTAGGCCTACTTAGGGGAAGTGATCACTCCTATAGGGCAGAAGGGGAGCTGGGGCAAATGGGTAAAGGAAATCGAAGGGAACAAACTTAGTAATAAGATGAGTGTGTTCTGGAGATGTAGTGTACAACACAGCGACCACAGTTTACTATAATGTTTTATATGTTCGAATTTGGTAAGACAGTTCTTAGAAGTTCACTCATATATGTAAAATTTAAGAAACAAAAACAAATGAACAAAGAGAAAAAAAAAGAGACAAGCAGAAAAGCAGACTCTTAAAATACACGGAACAAACTGGTGGTTGCCAGAAGGGTGGTGGGTGCCAGGGGAAAGGGTGAAACAGGCGATGGAGATTAAGAAAGAGTACACTGATCTTGATGAGCACTGAGTAATGTATAGGATTGTTGAGTAATTATACCGTACAACTGAAACTACTATAAGACTGTATATTAATTAGACTTGAATAAAGAAAAAAGTTCACACCAAAAATAAATAAACTGTAATTATATGAGGCAATGGATGTGCAACCTAAAAAAAAGAAGTTACCTATGCTATCCGCATTGCCAAATCCAGAGGCCAGTGCACATCTCTCTTGAGCTCTATAAGCACTCCTTTACAACTGAATATCCCCTTTATGTATCCCATCCTATCTGACTGGATAATCCCCTTTAGAGCACCTTTATTTCCCGATTCCAGAAACCAAACTCTCCTAGTTTTCCTCCTACGCCACTGGCAACTCCTCTCTCCCCTCTGTCAGATTCTCCTAATCTCTCTCAGCTCTAAAGCCTAGAGTATCCCAGGGCTCAAAGCCTCTTCTCTACGTAGTCTATCTCATCCAATCTCACAGTTTTAAATCGAAGTCATTCAGAGGACTCACATTAACTTCTCTAGCTTAGATCTTTTCCTTGAACTGCAGACTTAGAAGTACCTTGTCTGTGACACTTCCACTTGGAGAGTATCTCCTAACTAGTCTTCCTGCTTCCAACTCTGCCTCCCCTGGAGTCTATTTTCCACACAGAATACGGAGTTAGGGCTACTGAGTATAGTTGCGCAGACCACACATATACTCTGGGGCTATAACTGCCTAAAGGGACACCGTTTTCTAATTCACATAAAGGCGTATGTTGAATAGTAGCACCTCTGGCCGGAGGGAATGACGTCACACACCTTTGCCTCAAAGCCGGCAATGGCTTCCTATCTTTCTCAAAGCAAAAGCCAAAATCCTTATAAAGGCCAATCAAGTCCTACACAGTGTTAGCCTCTTGGATCTAACTGCCTGTTACTCTCCTTCTTACCCATCCACTCCAGCCACATGCTTCCCTGCCACTTCTTAAACCTTCTAAGCACACTCCTGGCTGAGGGGCTTTGTACGTGGTGTTTCTTCTGCCTTGAATGTTCTTCCCTCAGGTAGCTTCATAGCTCTCTCCTTCATTTCCTTCTTGTCCCTGCTTAAAGGACATGCTATTAGAAGCCTTCTCTGATCACTCTACATAAATAGCAACTATTTAAAAATAACAGCAGTTTACTTTGGCATTTTCTACCTCTTTTATTTTTTTCCAGGGCACTTTCTACCTGACATATTAGATATTGTTTAAGGTCTTTATACCTCAAACTTGCTTCTATGAAGACAAGAACAATATTTTATTCATTGTTGTAATTCTAGTCCCTAAAAAATACCTGGTGCCTAGTAGGTGCTCAGGACATACTTGCTGTATGAATGAATGCCAAAGACGGTAAGAACCTCCAGTTATAATGTCTACGTTTTCAAAAAGAAGGGACTGCATCTAACTCAGAAGTTAGGTTCTTAAGTCAGCAGGTAAAGTGAAAATAGAGCTTAAAATTACCCTGGAAGATTCCTAGATTCCTTTTAAAAAAGGTGTCAAGTTTGAGATTGACATATTAGCTCTCAATATGTCTGAAATGACTATTTTTCTTCTAGAACAAAAGAAATTGTAGATTCTCTGGCTGAATATCAGATCAAGTATTTGGTTATGTTAGGGACTATGTATAAAAAATATATATTTAAGCCCTAAAATCACATACTCAGTACATCAAGTGGCTTCAACGACAAAAAGCACTTGGAAACTAAGACTGACCGAGGGAATTGTAATTCTTCTTCCGTTTCTTGCCCACTGTGGGGCTCAGTTCATTTAGTGGCAAGTTTAAACCACTTAAATGCTATCTGTTTTTCTTTTTCTTTTCCTGAGTGCATACAGATGTATTCATTTAAGTTAAAAGCATGTTTGATGCAGTTAAACTCCAGCATTCACCTATATTCCTTTCTAACTAATATTTAGTTGGGAGTTATTCCCACAAAAGAGAGAGAGTGAGTGTGTGTGTATGTGTAGCTTTAAAGAAATCTTTCCATCTCTAAAAATTCCAGTAGACAGCTTGCAGTGCCACTTGAGAGACGAGAATTCTCTATCTATACTGCACAACATGCAGCAGTAAAATCTTTACTTTCACTAAATATTCATTAGAGTTATCAGAATCTACTCATTATTTAAAAGTTGAGTACGAAAGAAGCCTGGCTATGACTCTGTCACGGGTCATCACAGGAAGCACCAGTGAAGATTTGGCTGAGATGTCTGGAAAAGAGATAATTAATCCATCAACTAAACAGACAGCAAGTACAGTCAAGTAGCATTTTGGGACTTTCAAACTACAATGTGTAAGAAACTCTTAAAATAATTTTCATCACTTTCGCCATTTCCAAGATTTACTTTCCTGGTAACAGGAGTTACAGCAACAGTATTATATTCAATTCACAGTGTCATGTAAGTTGAAGTTAACTTCAGATTCCGACCTTGCAAAAAAAAGCCGTTATTTGCCAACATGCCTCTAGAAAAGGTTACAAAGTGGGAGACTGCAAGGTTTTAAAATAAGAGGAACGATTCACTTGACTGGAATTACTCGGCATTTCCCCCCTCTTCCTCTTAGCTCTCTGCTGTCCCACAGATTAGGAATTGATACCTTTTCTGCATTTACACATTACAAAAGCATAATGACCTGGATGAGCGCCTCGATTCGCTGAAGATGCAAAAGTCATTGCCATCATCCCACATTCTGCTCGAGGCTTTCCTGTTGCCGGCACCACCACCACCGCCCCCGTGAGATCTGCTCGCGTGACTCCTGCCTTCCCTTCCTCCTCTAGAAGACCCTTTTCCACCTCCTTTGCCCGGCTTGCCTTTTCTTCTTACCGAGGAACTCATTTTCACCTGCAAGAGAAAAACTAATACAGACATCATAAAACCAGACAAGTACGACAATCCTTTGTCACAGTTATGGAGATAGCCCATTACAAAGAAATAAGGACGGGCACATGTTTTAAAAGGGTCAGTCTAGGGGAAGCAGAGATAAATTGTTTTGACAAAAGTTTTACAAGCACATCCCTCTGAGGATTAATATTTAGTGAGTCTCTCTGACACAGATTTCTTTCTTTTTTTTGTTTTTTAAAGATTTTATTTATTTATTTGACAGAGAGAGACACAGCGAGAGAGGGAACACAAGCAGGGGGAGTAGGAGAGAAGCAGGCTTCCCACGGAGCAAGGAGCCCAATGCGGGGCTCGATCCCAGGACCCCGGGATCATGACCTGAGCCGAAGGCAGACGCTTAACTATTGAGCCACCCAGGTGCCCCTCTGACAGATTTCTTAACCAGGGATGAGCATCAGAAATACACGGAGAAGTTTCAAAACACACATGCTTAAGCCCGAGTCCTACATCCTGATTTGGATAGATTTGGTATAGGGTTTAAAAAACTAGTTGAAAAAGAAATGTTTTCCATGTATTTAATATGTGATTTGATAAACAAAATTTTAATTTACATATACACTTTCAGAGACACAGACCTGGCTCAGAGATTTTGCCTGGGTAGAGTGAAAGTATAGACCTTTTGTGTGCAAATGAAGTTGAGTTGTTAACCAGCTTAAAATAGAATGTTATAACTATATGATGTTTTATGTAAGCCTCATGGAAACTACAAAGCAAAAATCGACAGTACATATACAAAAGAGAAAGGAATCAAAGCATACCACGACAGAAAATCATCAAATCACAAAGACAGCAAGAGAGGAAGAAAGGAGCAAAAGATCTATAAAACACCTAAGAAACAATTAACAAAATGTCAGTATTAAGCCCTTACCTATTAATAATTACTTTAAATGTAAATAGATTAACTTCTCCAATCAAAAGACACAAAATGGCTGAATAGATAAAAAAATAAGACCCAACTATATGCTGCCTACAACAGAAGTGCTTTTTGGCTTTAAGGACATCGAATGAAAGTGAAGGGATGGAAAAAGCTATTCCATGCAAATGGAAACCAAAAGAAAGCTGGGGCAACTATACTTTTATTTGGCAAAATAGACTTTAAGGCAAAAACTAACAACGGACAAAGATGGTCATTATATAACGATAAGGGGATTAATTCATCAAGAGGATCTAACAATTGTAAAATTTATGCACCCAACATCAGAACACCTAAATATATAAAGCAAAACAGAATTTATAGACCAAAAAGAAAGTAAAAATGAAAATTATACATTAAAATTATAAAATATAGCCAAAGCTAGATATTTATTTTTATTTATTTATTTATTTTTAAGATTTTATTTATTTGTCAGAGACAGAGAGAGCACAAACAGAGGGAGGGGCAGACGCAGAGGGAGAAGCAGGATCCCCGCTGAACAAAGAGCCCGATGCATGACTCTGGATCATGACCCGAGCAGAAGGCAGATGCTTAACTGACTGAGCCACCCAGGCATCCCCAAAGCTAGATTTAAGATAGTTTCTTAGACTTAATATATTCCTATAATAAGAGAAAATAGTTGTAACTCAAGAAGTAATAAGCTACATTAAAAGAATAAAATACCTAGGAATAAATTTAACCAAGGAGGTGAAAGAACTGTGCACTGAAAACTATAAGACATTGATGAAAGAAACGGAAGAAGACACATATAAATGGAAAGATAGTCTGTGCTCATGGATTGGAAGAATTGATATTATTAGAAAGTCCATACTACCCAAAGTAATCTCCAAATTCAATGTAACCTTTACCAAAATTCCAATGGCATTTTTCACAGAAACAGAACAAATAATCCTAAAATTTGCATGGAGCCAAAAGACCCTGAATAACCAAAGCAACCTTGAGAAAGAAGAACAAAGCTGGAGGCATAACAATCCCTGACTTCAAACTATATTACAAAGCTGTGGTAATAAAACAGTATAGTATTGGCATAAAAACAGACACACAGATGAATGGAACAGAATAGAGACCCCAGAAACAAACCCACATATATATGGTCAATTAATTCACAACAAAAGGAGCCAAGAATATACAGTGAGGAAAGAAGTCTCTTCAGTAAATCGTGTTGGGAAAACTGGACAGCCACATGCAAAAGAATGAAATTAGATTATTATCTTACACCACACACAAAAATGAACTCTAAATGGATTATAGACTTGAATGTAAGACTTGAAGCCATACAACTCCTAGAAGAAAACATAGGCAGTAAACTCTTTGACATCAGTGTTGGTGAGGATTTTTTGAACCTGACTCCAAAATCAAAGGCAACAAAAGCAAAAATAAAAAAGTGGGTAAACTAAAAAGTTTCTGCAAGCAAAGGAAAACATCAACAAAATGAAAAGGCAACCTATTGAATGGGAGAAAATATTTGCAAATCATGTATCTGATAAGAGATTAATATCTAAAATATATAAAGAGCTCATACAACTCAACAGCAAAAAACCGCAAACAATTCAATTTAAAAACTGGCAGAGGATCTGAATAGACATTTTTCCAAAGAGAACATACAGATGGCCGACAGGTACAGGAAAAGATGCTCAACATCACTAATTATCAGGGAAATACAAACCAAAACCACAATGAAATATCACCTCACACCTGTGAGAATGGCTATTATCAAAAAGACAAGAAATAATGAGTGTTGGCAAGGACGTGGAGAAAAAGGAACTCTTGTGCACTGTTGGTAGGAATGTAAATTGGCATAGCCACTATGGAAAACAGTATGGAGGTTCTTCAAAAAATTCAAAATAGAACTACCATACAATTCAATAATTCCACTTCTGGGTGTTTATCCAAAGAAAATGAAAACACTAATTCAAAAAGATATACATATGGATATAAACAATGGAATACTATTCAGCCATAAAGGAGAATGAACTATTGTTATCTACAACAACAAGGACGGACACTAAGGGCATTTTGCTAAGTGAAATTAGTCAGAGAAACACAAATACATACAATCTCATGCATGTGTGGAATTTAAAAACAAAAACAACCAAGCTCACAGATAAAAAGAACAGACTGGTGGTCGCCAGAGGTGGTAGGTAGAGGGTGGGTAAAATGGGTAGAGGGGGTCAAAAGGTACAAACTTCCAGTTATAAAATAAATAAGTTATGGAGATATAATGTACAGCATGGTGACTATAATAAATACTCCATTGCATGCTTGAAAGTTGCTAAGTGAGTAAATATTAAAAGTCCTCATCACAAGAAAAAAAAAATTTGTAACTATGTATGGTGGTAGATGCTAACTACTAGACTTACTGTGGTGCTCATTTCACAATATATACAAATGATAAATCATTATGTTATATACCTGAAACTAATATAATGTTATATGTCAATTATACCTCAATTAAAAAAATGATATATGCTATAGCTATATGCTATATCTATATATATCTATATATAGCTATATGCTACTTATCACTTTAAATTCAAAGAAACAAATAAATGAAAAGTAAACAGATGGTAAAAGATAAATTATGCAAACGGCAACCACAAGAAAGCTGGAGTGACTGTGCCAGTATCAGACAAAATAGACTTTAAAGCAAAAAAAAAAAAAAAATGTTACTAGAAATAAAGAAGGACATTTCATAATGATAAAGGGGTCGATCTAGCAGGAAGATATAACAATGATAAATATATATGCACCTAATAACAGAGCACCAAAATACATGAACCAACAATTGATATAACAGCAAAGAAGACAAAATTCCTCATGAAGCTTACCTTCCAAAGGGTAAGACACAAATAAACAAATAAATAGATAATATCAGTTAAATGCTATACAGAAAAAGAAAAATCCTAAGACTGTTATTTTAAAGAGAGTGGTCAAGTAAGGCCTCTCTGAGATCATGTTTGAGCAGACACCTGAACAAACTGAGAGAATGAGCCATGAAATATTTGTGAAAAGAATATTCTGAGGGGAAGGTGCCAGGTCCAGAACATCTTCAATGCACTGAGCTGGACAAACAGTAAGAAGTCTGATGGGTCCGTACTGAGGAGAGGGGATGAGGTCAGAGAGCAGAGAAGGCCAAGAAAAAGCTGGAGACGGGGGGAGCACTGGGAGGAGAGGCAAGAGAGAAGAGGCTGTTACCTCAGTAAATCCTGCAGGCCACAAAGCTAACATTGCATTGCCACAGTAAAGATCTGGTTGGGTTTAGTGTTTAAGTTGCAGTTATTGCCACTTTAGGCTAATGCTTGACTTTGAAGATTTTATACACAATATTTTTGTTATACATCACAACTTGGCCACCTCCACTCCAAACAACAGAATGAATTTTCTTAAAGTGAGCTTAGTTTCTTTTGGTGATTCATGTTTGTACATAGATTCTGTGATCCCATTTCATACTGCATCATACAGGAACACTTTGTATAAATGAACTGCTTTTTGTTTTCATATTATTAGTAGTATCATAGTCCCATCACATGCCTATTAACCTCATAAATGTGTCATTAGTCTTTGAAAAAAAATATGTAAATATGTATGTGTAACATGAGAATTTCTCTCCAAAGCAGGGCTTAAAGTATTTTGGAAAAGTTTGACAGAGTATATCATGTGAATTCAGATTTACCTCAATGCCAAGAATTATGTTTAGATAGGAAAAAAGAAACTTGTTTTGATCTCAGATAGAAAAATAGATTGCTTTGGGTTTTATGTAGCTTTAGATTTTTAAAAAGCTAGAATTTAATCTGTTTAGCTAAGAGTGATTTGGAAAAAAATTTTTTTTGGAAAATTTTTTTAAAAATTCTAAATATGATAGGAAGTCACTAAAGAGCTGATGCAAAAGATGGCTAGGACTGACTCATGTTTTAAAACAATTATGCTAGCTGCTTCGTGAAGAATAAAGAGACTGCAGGGGGGTGAGGAGAAGCCAGGAGGTCAACTAGGAAATTACTGCAGTTGTTCAGGCAGAACAAATACAGAGAAAATACAGTGGGCGGGACTAGGGTGGGAGCAGCAGAGTTGAAAAGTGGTCACAGATTCTGAATGTATTTTAAATGTAGATGAATTAGATGAAAAGTATCAGAAAGAAATGTCTACAATTATTGTAAGATTTTTTGGCCTAGGTTAACTGGGTAAATAGTGGTGTCATGTGCTCAGAACTGGAATATTGGGGAGGAAAAAACCGGGGGAAGGGTGTCACAAGTTCAGACTGGATCTGTTACATTTGAGATGCCAACAAGATACTCACGTGGAGACATACTGAAAGTAGTTGAATATACAAGTCTGCATTAAGGGGAAAGGTAAGATTATTTCATTTAACCGTCTAAAAATCTAGTACAGTAAAGATTATTTTCTACATTTTATAGAGGAGACTAGAGCACAGATAAATTATATGACTTGTCTAATGCCACCGAATGTATAGAAGCAAAGTCTGGAGCCAGGGTTTCAAACAATCTGTTTGACACCAAAGCCAAAATTCTTTCTACTGTATCTCTTCCTCCTCAACCACATACGTACCTTACATCTTCAATTCAAAGTTTAATGATAAACAAGACCCCCTTTGATTTGTGCCTGGGTCTTAATTTATAAAAGTGACAACAAGGAGAGGTCAATGCCACCGAAAGAAAAGTTTACTGTTATTCACCGTTTGGCCAGAAAGGAGAGAGGTACATCATGCCACGCCGGGCCAGGCCCCAGGAGGAGGTACCAGAGTCAGTCAGGAGGCACAAAGGAGCCAGGGGAAGGCAGAAGCCACAGCCTTTCTTAGTGTTTCCGCAGGAAAGGCAGGGCCGAGTAAACAGTTTAGGATTGGCCAGTTAAAATAATTCCAGCAGGCTTTGGGGCATAGGGGCTGTGCCTAGTTGCCTGTGACCTGGCCCTGGGTTGATTTAGGGGGAGGGAGGAATTGGCTTGGTGCAAAAATTAGATGAAGGAGGTAGGTGGTTGGGGGTTGGTCTGCATATGAAAGGTATGTTCACAGGTCAAGGTGAATTAGCTATCTCTAGGAAGGGCAGTTTCTTCCTGGCCAGGTAGGCCCCCAATGTGTCAAAATATAATAAAATATGGAAAATAAGAAATGATTAATATACTTTTCAAATCCAAATTTCAAATCCCTTCATTGCAAGTTTCCTGACTCCAGATCTCTTAGATAAGAATATCGTGAGAAGCCCAACTATCTCAGATTCTTCTGTAAAAACAGTGGTACTTACACACATACTCACAAAAATGTAGGGTCATTTAAAGCTTAACAGAAGACCAAAACAATCAGACAACTGAATTCTGTAAAGTTGTGCATCAATAATTATCTATTACTTCTAGAATTCAGACAAAGGGAAAAGATATACCAATCAGACAGAAAGATCAGAGCTTCAGCTCAAAAAACACCCAGTCCAGGGAAGTTTGTGTAAGTAAAATACATTAGGAAAAAAGCAAGAAGATAATGTGCTTTGATTTTTAGAGTGGCTAGCCAACCAGACTGCGCCCCAGCTAAGCTTGCCTAAATAATGATCAACAATTTGTCTCACACCAACCCAGAAAATCTCACCTTTACAACCTGATCTGAGATCTGCTCTCAAAATGTTGAAGGAAGGCTTGCTGGCTGTATCCAATACAATCCAGCCCAGATGTTTTCAAGGGAATGGGAATTAGGTTGTATAATCTACATGTATTAAATTTCAGCATTCTATTCCATTTAGCCTGGGAAGATTCCAACTATTTTTCTTCACCGTGGACACAGGGACCTAAGTTTGGCTCAAAGAGGATCCTTTGTTTCACACGCAGAACAGACCCCCAGGAACAGAATCACCAAACAGGCCACTGAAAACTGATCACACACCACTCCCTTCCCAGGCAAACCTCTGACTGACCCCATATATCCAGCTCCACGCAGATACCTACACCTGGTACCTTTCTTCCAGCATACACTCAGTTCGAGACGGTGACAAGAGACAGGAAAGGAAACCCGAGCCTCTCCAATGTAATCCTTTACCCCTCTCCAAGGTGAATTCAGCTCCCTCGCCTCCAGCCTGGGTGCGGACAACCGGGATCCTGCTGGTCCACACTCCCAGGCCCCAGCCAGCCTGCCCGGATCCCACCCGGCCGGATGCCCCTCAGACTCTGACCATCCCCGGAGGGGGAGGCGGTAGCAGGGTCCGCACACCGACAACCAGGGCGGCGCGCAGACCACGCACACAGGCACACATCCCTTGTCCGCGGAAGGGGAGGCCGTGGCGGGTTCGAAGCGCGGCCTCCCGGGGCGGCTGTCAGGAGGGAGGGCCCAGGCTGAGGGGTCCCGCCAGGGCTTCGCCACCCACCGCGATCTCACCTAGAGCGGCGCCGCCGCGGCCCTGCTGCAGCAGCACAACCTCCTCCCTTCCGATTGGCTCAGCTTCGGGCCCTCGCCTGTTCGCTTCCGGGTGAGAGGTGCCTCGTCGCCCCGGCAACCGAGTCGCGCTCTGCGCGGAGTTAGCGCTTCTTTCCCTCAACGCCATAGAGCTGGCGGCCCAGGAGGAACCGCAGAGTCAAGAAAATATCTGCAACACACCTCTGTCGAGTGAGTGCCCCTCCTCCCAATGCCCCGAGCCGGGAAGTTCACCTCTAAGTAGAACTCGCATTAAGCCAGAGCGTGGACACTGGTAGCTCCTGTGTGGCTGTGACTTACTTCCTGATCGTCTACACTGGGGATGGCGTGGGGACACGGAGACACCCCCCCCCCCCCCGCCCCGTCCTGGGAATCAGAACACCTGGATTCCAGCTCTGTTTCGGCCGTAGACTCGCTGTTGTGACATCTTAGGCAAATGCCATCCTCTCCAGATTTTTCCTCTATGGTGCCAGATGGTCTCCATCTCTTACATTCCCTCTCGCTCTAACATTACAAAGTTTCCAATGGTTGAAAACCGTTTGGTTTTTCTGTATGATCAACTTAGGTACCCTGCTTAATAAGCATTTAAAGACTGGGGCGCCTGGGTGGCTCAGTCGTTAAGCGTCTGCCTTCGGCTCAGGTCGTGATCCCCGGGTCCTGGGATCGAGCCCCACATCGGGCTCCCTGCTCAGCGGGAAGCCTGCTTCTGCCTCTCCCACTCCCCCTGCTTGTGTTCCCTCTCTTGCTGTGTCTCTCTCTGTCAAATAAATAAATAAAATCTTTAAAAAAAAAAAAAGCATTTAAAGATTGCTTCCCAAGTGCCATTTATTCACTAGACATTCAGTTCCTACCTACCACTAAGTACTACTATGCTGGACACTAGAGTGAGAAAAAAAGATTTGACTAATCCCTGATCCTTGACCTAGATGAGCTGGGTATTGTGATTGGGGATTCCAGAACAAACACATTATTGTAACAGGGTTCTAAGTACTGCAGTAGGGATCGGCCCAGGGTGCTGTGGAGACTCCTAGACGAGTCTGGGGGTGAGGGGAGATAAGAAAGGATTTGCTCAAGTGATACTTGTCTTTTTCTTTGTGCCTTTTTCTGGGAAAAATTTGCAACTTTGTATTACAGTTCACCAATTTACTTTTCAGTTGTATTCATTATGCTATTCAGTCATTACCCCAATTATGTTATTCATTTCCTAGATTGCGAATTGGTTCTTTTTCATAACCACCTATTTCTGTCTCAAGGATACTATACTCTCCCTTTCTTTCTGAGGATGTTACAGAATTTTAATGTCTTCTACCTATTGTGTTATGTTTCCTCAAAGAGGATGAGCCTCTGGTCTTTCTCGATTGGCACTTAATTTTTAAGTAAAAATGTCAGTTCTCTTGGGCGCCTGGGTGGCTCAGTTGGTTGAGCGACTGCCTTCGGCTCAGGTCATGATCCTGGAGTCCCTGGATCGAGTCCCGCGTCGGGCTCCCTGCTCGGCAGGGAGTCTGCTTCTCCCTCTGACCCTCCCCCCTCTCATGTGCTCTCTCTCTCTCATTCTCTCTGTCTCAAATAAATAAATAAAATCTTTAAAAAAAAAAAATGTCAGTTCTCTTGCCCCACCCATAGAGATTCTGTCAGTAGTTTAGGAACTTGAAGGCATCCCAAGTAATTCTGAGGCACGAGCCACACTTTGAGTAACATTCTGGTAGACTCTTTAGTCCCAGAAGTTAGAATTTACTTATCTTCCCTATATATGTTTTCTTTGGTATTGGAAAAATATAATTTTTTTTAAAGATTTTATTTATTTATTTGACAGAGAGAGAGAGGGAACACAAGCAGGAGGAGTGGGAGAGGGAGAAGCAGGCTTCCCGTGGAGCAGAGAGCCTGATGTGGGGCTTGATTCCAGGACCCTGGGACCGTGACCTGAGCCGAAGGCAGACACTTAATTGACTGAGCCACCCAGACGCCCCTGAAAAAAATAATTTCTAATGATTTGGTCCACTAAATGTCCCAGGGCTTTGAGGCATGGATTCCCCTCAGTCCTTTCTTTTGACCTGGTCTCCATTCCAATCTCATTCTGTTTAGACAACCTCACCCCTACCTCTCCCCACTATCATTTACTATCTTTATTTTCTATTCCCTCCTCCTGCCAGTTCCTCACTTCACTTTACCTCTGTGAGGGCATCAATAGGTCATATAGGCTACCCAAGAGAAATAAAAACATATATCCACACAAAAACCTATACATGAATGTACATAGCAACATTCTTCATAACAGCCCAAACTGGAAACAACCCAGCTGTCCACCAATTGATGAATGGATAAACAAACTGTTATTTCTGTACAGTGGACTATTACTTGGTTATAAAAAGGGATGAAGTACTGCTACATGCTACAATATGGTGAACCTTAAGAACATTATGCTAAGTAAAAGAAGCCAATCATAAAGGACCACATACTGTGTGACTCCATTTATAGGAAATGGCCAGAATAGGCAAATCTATAGAGACAGAAAGTAGATTAGTGATTGCTAGGGGCTAGGGCTGGGCCTGGGGTGAGGTGGAGCTGGGCGTAGAGAAGAGGTGGGAATGGAAATTAGGGGAATGAAGACTAACTGCTAACATTATAAAATTAGATTGTGGTGATAGTTGCATACCTCTTAATATGCTAAAAAAACACATTGGATTGTATACTTTCAAAGGGTAAGTTTTGTGGTATGTGAATTATATATTTATAAAGCTATTATAATAAATAAATAAAAATAGATCATCTAGACAAAGTTATTCATTTCCCCAGGACCCTACACTAGACAACGGAAATGCCAAGTAATCATGCTTGTGATCATATGAAGTGAGTCAGTTTGGGTAGCTCTTAAAGCACATAAAAATATTTAAGTTTATGTGACTTTTCTTAAATCTTTTATAACAGCTGCTGAAGTGTATAAGATAAACTTTATATTTCCAAATGGAGACAAGTATGGTAAGCATACATTTCAATTACTTTTTCTATCTAGACCAAAATTAAATAGCTTAAGGGGTGGTTGAGGTGGAAAGAGCCGAGATGCCTTTCAACAGATGAATGGATAAAGAAGATGTGGTCCATATATACAATGGAATATTACTCAGCATTCAGAAAGGATGAATACCCAACTTTTACATCAACATGGATGGGACTGGAGGAGATTATGCTAAGTGAAATAAGTCAAGCAGAGAAAGTCAATTATCATATGGTTTCACTTATTTGTGGAACATAAGGAATAGCATAGAGGGACATTAGGAGAAGGAAGGGAAAAATGAAGGAGGGGAAATCGGAGGGAGGGATGAACCATGAGAGACTATGGACTCTGAGAAACAAACTGAGGGTTTTAGAGGGGAGGGGGGATTGGTTAGCCCGGTGATGGGTATTAAGGAGGGCACGTACTGCATGGAGCACTGGGTGTTATACGAAAACAATGGATCGTGGATCACTACATCAAAAACTAATGATGTATTGTATGGTGACTAACATAACATAATAAAATTAAATTAAAAAAATAAAATGCCATTGTAAAATTTAAAAAAAATTAAAAAAAGAAAAAAGAAAAAAATTAAAAACCTTAAGAGTAAAAAAAATGAGGGGCACCTGGGTGGCTCAGTCGTTAAGCATCTGCCTTCGGCTCAAGTCATGGTCCCAGGGTCCTGGGATCGAGCCCCACATCGGGCTCCCTGCTCCTTGGGAAGCCTGCTTCTCCCTCTCCCACTCCCCCTGCTTGTGTTCCCTCTCTCACTGTGTCTCTGTCTGTCAAATAAATAAATAAAATCTTAAAAAAAAAAAAAAGAGTAAAAAAACGAGACTGTAAATTTTGTAAAACAACTATTGGGATATTAACTCCATTAAATAAAATGACATAGAAATACTAATAGATGGACAGATTTAAAATTTTTTTTTTAAACATTTTATTTATTTGACAGAGAGAGACACAGCGAGAGAGGGAACACAAGCAGGGGGAGTGGGAGAGGGAGAAGCAGGCTTCCCAAGGAGCAGGGAGCCTGATGTGGGGCTTGATCCCAGGACCTGGGATCATGACCTGAGAGCCGAAGGCAGACGCTTAACGACTGAGCCACCCAGGCATCCCGACAGATTTTAAATTTAAACTCTAACGTTAAGTCTAGACAGTATGCCTTGGAAACCTATGTATGGGATCTGTCAGTCTTCCTGGCCAGTGTGTTTTAATGGCTACCTGACCTTCTAAGGGGCGCTTGTCTGGTTCAGTTAGAAGAGCATACAATGCTTGATCTCAGGGTCATGAGTTCGAGCCCCATGATGGATGTAGAGGTTACTTAAATAAATAAATAAATAAATAAATAAATAAACAAACAAACAAACAAACAAACAAACTTAAAAACCAAAACAAGACTTCTAAGTGCATGGAGCTCCTTTATCTCTGGCCTCATTGGCTTCAATGCTAGGGAGCCAAAGAGACCCATAGGGGTACAGTTATGATTAGTCCTGAACATAAATACTTTATTACCTAGTCTAACAAGGTTCCCATTCATAATGGATTACAATATATTTCTCTCTTGTTTAGATGGTGACTGTACAAGAACATCTTCTGGAATCTTTGAGAGAAATGGAATAGGTATTCATACCACTCCTAATGGGATTGTCTACACAGGAAGCTGGAAAGATGACAAGGTATTGTTGTTGTAATATTGACAGTGGATAAGTAAGCCTATTGCTTAAATGATTCCTGGCATTTCACCATTAATGAAAAACACAGTGAGTAGACTATATAATAAAAATAACTGATATGAACATAGGAGTGATATTAAAGTCATACAGGGTTTGTCATCTTTTTTTTTTTTTTTAAGTTTTATTTGTTTAAGTAATCATTACACCCAACATGGGGCTCAAACTCACCACCCGCCCTTCCCGAGATCAAGAATCACATGCTCCTCTGACCAAGCCAGCCAGGCCCCCTGTCATCTTTATTACCATCTTTCTCATCTCCTATTCACTGAGTAAAGCTAAATGCATTACATAATTTACTCATCTAATCCTCACAGTACCTCATGAGGTAGGTACCATTAATGCTCCTGTTTTACAAATGAGGGAAATCAGGCTCAGGTTTCTTGCCCAGTGAGTGATGAAACCAGATGTGGACTCAGGTGTGCTTGAATACAAATTTTTGTTTCTAACAACTTCTTTGCACTGTTTCCTGGGCTAACTAAATTGGTTGTCCTTTAAGACTTTTGATATATTCAAGATGTCTTAAGGATCCTATTATCATCATCATGGACCCCCTAGATGTTCAAATGCCCCAGATTAGGAACATTTGACTTGGTGGGCTTCAGAGAGAGATGCATTTGAAGGACAATGATCAATGGTAAATGTTGTCTTATTTTTGTGGAAATAAAGGGTGATACAATGATAGATTAAATAATAACTAAATGGATGATAGACATATATATACAGAAACTGAATGTTAGTTACTGAGGTCATTTCCTTTGTTACAAACAGATGAATGGTTTTGGAAGGCTTGAGCATTTTTCGGGAGCAGTGTATGAAGGACACTTTAAGGACAATATGTTTCATGGATTGGGGACTTATACATTCCCAAATGGGGCAAAGTATACTGGAAACTTCAGTGAAAATAGGTAGGCTTAAAATAAGAAGTCATTGTAGTTCTAAAAGGTTCTTTTCAGGCATTTTTGCTTAAATATTATATTTAGTTAATGCTAAATATTCTTTTGTAATACAGTTCATTAAAATATATTTATAGTATATTTATTAAGAATTGTTGGATTAGGGGCACCTGGGTGGCTCAGTTGGTTAAGCGTCAGATTCTTGATTTCAGCTCAGGTCATGATCTCAGGGTCGTGAGTTCCAGCCCTGCATTGAGCTCTGAGCTGGGCGTGGAGTCTGCTTAAGATTCTTTCTCTCCCTCTGCTCCTCCCACCACCTCTCTTCCTCCCTGTTTAAAAAAAAAAAAAAAAAAGTGTTGGGTTATTTTGGGGGGGAAATGTTATAAACAGAGGTTAAGACCATCATGAGCCTCCAAAAGAAAATATTCTTGTTGATAACCTATTAGACTTTTCATTTATTTCCTCTTATCTCTCCTATTGCTATAGAACTTTTTGTCATCAGCTTGGAAATGGAAAGCTTGTCACAATTATTGAGAAAATTTAGGCCAAAAATTATATATATCAGGATATAAGAAGTATATCCTGATAAGCTTTGTTTTTTCTTAATTTTAGAGAGGGAGGGAGGGGCAGAGGGAGAGGAAGAGGGAGAATCTTAAGCAGATTCCACACCCAGCATGGAGCCCGATGCCAGGCTCAATCTTACATCCTTGAGGCCATGACCTGAGCCGAAATCAAGAGTTGGATGCTTAACCAACTGAGCCACCCAGGCACCCCTATCCTGATAAATTTTTTAAAAAAGCAGCCTTGGGGGATAATTTCAAATTTGTTTATTGGATTTTGACCTGATATATGTATGTATTTTTACTAAGCTAATTTTTAAAGTGTAAGCAAAATTAGTTAGTTTTCGAATTGTAGAAATGTACTCACCGTTGTCCTTTCTGGGCTTATGCTTGAAGGAAAAATAAAAGTAAAATGAAATAAAAGCACACTTTTACAAAAAAGCTTAATCTTCACACTGAATACCATGCCATATAATCCAGAGGTTCGTGTTCATTTACAAATATCCCTTTATTTCCAGAATTGAAGGTACAACCTAATTGTTATGAAGTGGTTGATATAAATACATTTTGAGGAGGGCAGAAAAGTGTTCACCTTTTTTGACTCCCAAGTCTGTGCTGATAACGCAAACTTTTTCCACTGATGTTAATGAAGGGAAAAAATTTAACCCCTGGCATAAGTCTGTTTGTTTATGTGAAGTACATTTTCACTACTCCCAAGAGTCTAAGAAAACCCCACATAAAGCATAGCACCTCACACATAGTTGATGGTCAATAAATATTTGTTGAATAAATGAATGAACTAATATGAACTTTTCATTTTTTAACTGTTTTGGTTTTGTGTAAACTGAGTGTATGTGATCCTAAAGTCTTGGATACCAGAATTTGTATAATAACAATGTTTGTTTGGAATAGTAATGGTTTTGGTAGGATATGAAAGCAGGATGCTGAATTTCATTTTACTTTATTTTATTTTATTTCATTTTATTTTATTTTATTTTTAGGATGCTGAATTTTAAATCAAAGTTTGAAAGTGGAAAGATATAATTCTTCAGGCATAGAGTATAATATGCTAGACAATCTTATACCTGGACTCTAAATTCTTGGTCTTGGTTAATGAACAAATTTATTTTTCACTATTGCAGGGTGGAAGGTGAAGGACAATATACTGATACCCAAGGACTAGAATGGTGTGGTAACTTTCATTTCACTGCTGCTCCAGGCCTGAGACTAAAGCTCCACATGTAGTATATTCTGCATTAAAGTTTTAATGTGGTAACTGAAACTTTTAGGCATAAGGAAAACTTAGTCATCTGAAATACTTTCATATACTACCTCTATATCATAATTTAGCCAATAAAACCATCTCTCAACATCTTTTTGAACTTTATATTCATCATCTTATAATTAGTTTAAAATAAATTATGTGGGGTGCCTGGGTGGCTCAGTCGGTTGAGTGTCCAACTCTTGATTTTGGCTTAGGTCATGACCTCAGGGTCATCAGATCGAGCCTAGCATCAGGCTCCGCTCTGTGTGTGGAGCCTGCTTAAGATTCTCTCTCCCTCTCCCTTTGCCTCCCTCCTTGCTCTCATGCATGCACTTTCTCTCTCTCTCTCAAATAAATCTTTTTAAAAAATTAAATTATGTGATTCATTTTAATAAACACAGCAGAACTTTCTAAATCTTGGCAGAGTCAACTTCCAATCCTGTGCCTGAGTTTTATCATCTTTAAAAAGTATATCTGTGTGTTAAAGGGAACTATCAAGGAAATGAAAAGAATCCACAGAATGGGAGAAAATATTTACCAATCATATATCTGATACAGATTTACATTCCAGAGTATATAAAGAACTCATATGTAAATACATATAAATAAAAATACAACCCAATTAAAAAATAGACAAAGGATTTGAATAGACATGTCTTCAAAGAAGATATACAAATGTCTAATAAGCAAATGAAATCATTACTCTTTAGGAAAATGCAAATTAAACCCACAATAAGATAGCACTTCACAATCACTCAGATGGCTATATTAAAAAAGACAGACAATAACAAAGATTGGCAATGACAGGGAGAAATTGGAAACTGCCAACATTTCTGGTGGGAATATAAAATGGTACAGCCGCTATGGAACAGTTTTTCAAAAAGTTAGACATACAGTTACCGTATGACCCAGCAATTCCTAACTATGTCCCCCAAATAAATCGACCTGTATGGGAATTATTCATAACAGCTCAATATTGGAAACAACCCAAATGTCCATCAACTGATGAATGAATAAACAAAATGTGGTATATCCATATAAAGGAATATTTTCAGCCATAAAAAGGAGTAAAATACTGACACATGCTACAACATGAATGAACCTTGAAAACATTATACTAAGTGACGGAAGCTGGTCACAAAAGGCCACATATGGTACGTGAAATGTCCAGAATAGGCAAATCCATAGAGCTAGGGAGTAGATGAGGAACTGGGAGGCATGGGATTTCTTTTTGGGGTGATGGAAATATTCTAGAATTAGTGGTGATGGTCGCACAACCTCGTGAATACTAGAAACCATTGAATTATTCACAATAAAAGGGCAATTTTTATGTGTGGTATGTGAATTATATTTCTTTTTTTTTAAAAGTAGATCTATGTGTCCTCACCTATTCTATGCCAAGGAAGCTTTTTTACCTTCTAGATAATACAGTTTAAAAATTACCAGAAGAGTGGGTGCCTGGGTGGCTCAGTTGGTTGGGCAACTGTCTTCAGCTCAGGTCATGATCCTGGAGTCCCGGGATCGAGTCCTGCATCGGGCTCCCCGCTCAGTGGGGAGTCTGCCTCTTCCTCTGACCCTCCCCCTCTCGTGCTCTCTCTCTCTCATTCTCTCTCTCAAATAAATAAATAAAATCTAAAAAAAAAAATTACCAGAAGAGTACATGACAGCTACATATTAAAAATTACAATGAAGACCTGAGTGTTTGCTGGAACTATTTTTCCAAAAATGACCAAAAAGTGCTACAAACAGTAACTTTAATATCATATTTCTTCATTCAAAGTCTTGTGGAAATTTGTACTTCTCAAATTAGCAAGTGTACTGTACTTGCTAAATTTTTAAAAATTTCTGTTGTACTACTATAAATCTGGGTTGAAATGTCTTTTAAAGTAGAACCAAAAATGGTATTTTTGTTAGCTTCCCATAATCATAGATTATGTATTTAATTTCAAAATACCCTATTTTTAACTGTTCAAAAATACATTTTTAAAATTAGACACTTTTGGATTTGTTGGTTAGCACTAATTGGTATGTTTTAGAATTAAATATTATTGTACTAGAATTTATACAAATTAAGATAAATTGAGAGGATGTTTTCAGGGACCAGGACATATAATGCAGTTTTAAAACTTCTGGAAAATATAGAAAAATATCTGTTTTACTGAAAACCTAAATTTTTCCCAATATTTTTCTTCAAAATATCTAAGGTAACAATGGCTTAGGTCAAAATCTTTAAAATCTTTAAAATTTTAAAATCCTTTAAAAATCTTTAGCTTTTTATTGATATATAAATTGATATATAAATAATGTTTTAATGCTCAAGTTGCCAGTTTTCTATGATAACAAAGTCATTCCTTTTAAATGGTTTTCTTTCTCTTACTCCTTGAAAGTAAATCCAGTTCAGTTGATTAGTTGATGCTAGAATTTGACCTGAAGCTTATATAATTAGAAGAGACACTAGTTTTCCTCATTTAAAAGCCTAGTTAGCATATGACAATCTCGTTTCCGGGGAAGTCAAACCTCTCCTGCTTTTTTTTTTTAATAACCTTTAAATTAATTTAGAATCCAGATAAGCCTTGATCTGAGGATGATATAACCTCAGCAAGCAACATGGGGTAAGTGTGTGCTTTTATGTGCTTTGAAAGGCATTGACAGGGGAAATATTTTCATAAAAGAAGAAATCCCATATATCCTTACTAATTTAGATTCAAACCATGCTGACATTTATTTAAGGTAGCCATTTAAAGAAATAGCTATTTAAAAGTTATAACAACTTGTACAATATTTATTTTCTTGCTTAATTTTTTAATTTTATCATAATCTGCCTTTGCTTAATTTTTAAATTTTATCATCATCTGCCTTAATGAAATGTTTGGAGACTGAAGAGCGTTGGATATTTATGTATTAATTTGAAGTGGAATTACATTTTGAGAGCTATCTTAAAGAAAAGATGACAAGTTTCTTGATTTACAAGGCAGATAAATCCAACATGCATATGCCTCTTTGGGATTAAGAATAAAGAATAAAAATTAGGAATGCCTTTTGTAACACAGAAAAGGGACAGAGGATTCTATCAGAGTTCACTCTGTTATGTATAGAATAATGTGTGCTGATTAATTACACAGGGACCTTAGTGAAACTTAATTCTAAACTCTTTGTGGGGTTTTGGGAGCATGATGAGAAGAATTGTGTTTCACCTGAAAGCTTTCTATCCTTTACTTAAGCAAGAATAGCATTCCATTATAATTAGTATTGGAATTATATGGGTTTTTGTATGTTGAAACTAGTATTCTGAAAATATAGAAATATGTCTTTATTACCCTTTGTCTTTTTAAATAGCTCCTTTCAATACAAAATTGTATTACTGGAAATGGTATTGCCATTTCATTGAAAGTACGTCTGAAGGATTTAACACAAATGGTCAGAAATGTATCCTAGAGAAATAAATTTTTGACACGTTTATTCTAAAGTTTCCTTGAATTTAATTAACATCTACATTTTTATTAATACCATGGACTCTGAAAATGCCATCTAAACCAGTTTGAAACCTCAGAGGCTTTGAAAGGAAGATGATCATACTGTTGTTAACTTTTAATACAAATACAATATAAAAGTTAACAGATAAATACCTTGTGCAAATTTCATATACATTTGGTTGATTTGATTTGGGACAGAATTGATGAGACTCCTGGTTCCTCTTTATTCCCCCTTCTTCCTTCTCTCTCTTCTCTGTATATAAGAGTGAATATCAATATAGCAGTAAACTAGTAAGCTCCAAGCAATGGGCAGACAAAAAGTCTTCCTTCCTCTCTGAAAAAAAGAATTGTAAAATCAAACAATGTCAGGCGATTTACAGATGGTCTGAATTTTAATCTATGGACCCCAGATTAAGAACCTTCTGATTTTGAGTTTAGGGATATTTTTCTCAGCTTTTGGATTTTTTATAAAATGTAAGAATATTTAATAATTCCTACTAACGTCTCTCAGGGACAATGTTGAAAGTACTGATTCTCCCACTGACCATCTCCCAACACACACACACACACACACACACACACACACACTCCATGAAAATGAAGCACAGTTTGATCAATATCCATAGTTTGACAATCACTGCTGCTTGTCCCCAATGACTTGATTAATCACCTGTGCTTTCAAGAGATCAGAAATCACCTTGGGAACCATGGAAGAAAAAATCCTCATTATTTTATTTGTATGGTGCTTTCAGTGCCTCTTATAAATAAGATGAACTAAACCATAAATTGCTAAATTTTAGCCAAGGATATTCTTCTGATTATTTTGTTATCTGCTCCTGCCCTTATTGAGAAAAGAGAGTTTAGTAGGTATTAACATCCATTTAAGTTGTCCTAAAACAGAAAAATAAAAAAGAAAGTGGCAGCTGATCAGATGCTCAAATTTTTTTCATTTGAGGAAGGGTCTAGAATTTATCCCCTGGGAATGAGGAAGTAGCTGTTTAGGATTTTTTTTGGACAACGGTCATTTAACTCAAAGCTCTTTTAAAATACAATGCCCTCATACGGGTCCGTTCCAGCTCTATCCATTTTCCTCAGGCTATGTGGGCATGATTTCAGTGAGCAACGAAGAGGCAAATAATAGAAAATTCTTATGCCCTCTAGAAAGCTTCCTCCTTCTCTTAAATTTTCACTGGACTCCTTATGGAGTGTGAGGGGGGGGTGGGTGGGTAGAGATGGTGCATAATGGTGGTAAAGGGTGATTGGGGAGAAGTGCAAGAACCTTACTGTGTAAGGTACCCTGGGAGCATGATGAGACCTCCTATTTATTGTCATATCTGGGCAGAAGATGAACAATGGGCATGAAAGGATGGTTGTATTTCTTTGCTAAGATACTTTTTTTTTTTTTAAGATTTATTTATTTATTTTAGGGGGAGAGAGCGAGCGAGAGAGCCAGCACAAGTGGGAGGGGCAGAGGGAGAGGGAGAGAGAATCTCAAGCAGACTCCACACTGAGCGCAGAGCCCCACACAGGGCTGGATCTCACGACCCTGAGATTATGACCTGAGCTGAAACAGAGTCAGCTGCTTAACCGACTGTGCCCCCCAGGCGCCCTACTAAGATACTTTTCAATACTCTTTCCCCATCTACCAGTTATTCCGCGCACTCCCAGTAGACATCTGAGGATAACAAAAGTTAAGGCTCTGCTAAAATTGTAGAACCAGTAAGTTCATTATTACAGCATATTCAACCTCCTTTTGGTTCCCCAGTTCATAGAAGAGTATTTTTTTTAAAGATTTTATTTATTTGAGAGAGAGAGACAGTGAAAGAGAGTACACAGGTGGGGAGGAGAGAAGCAGGCTCTCTGCTGAGAGGGAGAATTTGTTATTAAGTAGAAGGGACACACAGGCTCAAAGGAGGGAAAATTTTCAAGAATTAAAAATGCTTCTTGGTTCTAGACATTTTCCTAGAGGACCAGCATATTAGTAAGTTTGGGTTCATCCATATATGATGGAAAAGCAAAATAATAGTGGCTTAAACAAGCTAGAAGTTTCTCTCTTATGTTAGAAAAAAAAAAGCCTAGGGCCACCTGGCTGGCTCAGTCAGTAGAGCATGTGACTCTTGATCTCAGAATTGTGAGCTCAAGCCCCACACTGGGCATGGAGCCTGTTTAAAAAAAAAAAAAAAGCCCCCAGGTAGGCAGTCCAGAGCTGTTTGAGCAGGTCCTTGTGTGAAGGACCCTGGTTCCTTCTATCCTGCTCTTCTGCCATCCTTAGTGTATCCCTCTTGGTCCAAGAAGGTTGCTCAGACTCTACCTATCTCATTTGTGTTCCCCCAGTGGGAAGGAAGAATAGGAAGAAAAAGACGTGTTCTCTCTTTTGAGACTTCCCAGAGATTGCTCACATTATTTCTACCTCTACCTCAGAGGTAGAGTCTATTCTTGTGGTTACACCTAGCTGTGAAGGAGAAGGGGGAATGTGGGGGTTTTTTTGTTTTGTTTTTTAAAGATTTTATTTATTTATTTGATAGACAGAGACACAGTGAGAGAGGGAACACAAGCAGGGGGAGTGGGAGAGGGAGAAGCAGGCCTCCCGCCGAGCAGGGAGCCCAATGCAGGGCTCGATGCGGGGCTTGATCCCAGGACCCTGGGATCATGACCTGAGCCGAAGGCAGATGCCCAACGACTGAGCCACCCAGGCGTCCCGGGAATGTGGTTTTTAAACTGGGTTACTAAAGAAAAAGGGATGCTGCATGGCAATGAGCAGCGTCTGACAGAGCCAGGATTGGGTGGTGCGTTGCCCCTTAGATTCCTTCAGGACAAAGAGCAGAGTTATGCACAAAGAGGACCATATTAAGAAAAATTTTCTGTAAAGTTAAGAAGAAAAAAAGAGCAAGACAAGCTGGGAATAAATATAGATTCTCTTAGGATAAAGGAGGGGACCTTGACAAAATGATGAAAGCAACTAAGTAAGCTGTTGGTGCCCCTACTGCCCATGTTCTAGCCTCTGGCCCCCCAGCCTCCATCTCCCTTAATCCTCACATCTGCATTGTTATTATTCTTATGCCAATTATGCAGATCAAGAAACTGATGCCCAAAAAGATTCCATAACTTGGCCAAACTGCCCAAGAAGCTTTAGATAATGAAATAATGAAAAATAAATAAAACATATAGCTGGATTGAAACCTGCTATATTCCTCAAAAAATAAACAAAAACAATACCCAAACCACCATATACTCATAGGGTATTTTCCAAATGGGTTTCTACTTAATTTTGACTATAGATCACCTCGATTAGCCCCTACAGAAAAAACCTATTATGAACCTATTTCATTTGTCACTTGAAGTAGGTGACTTTCATTTAACGTGGGATACTTAGGAAAATCTCTAGATTTGTGGCTTTCATTATTTTAGGGTCAGATGAACTGCTTTGAATGTTGGAGTACTCCAGCTAATTTTAAATACATCGGAATTTTTTATTAGTCCAGAACTGTTAGATATAAATACCCAAAGATATAAATACCAAGGTGAATGTGCCTACTCAACACCAAGTAACTTAAAAATGAAAAGACTAGGGGCGCCTGGGTGGCTCAGTCGTTAAGCCTCTGCCTTCGGCTCAGGTTATCATCCCAGGGTCCTGGGATCAAGCCCTGCATCAAGCCCCTCATCGAACCCGCATCGAGCCCTGCATCGGGCTCCCTGCTCGGCGGGAGGCCTACTTCTCCCTCTCCCACTCCCCCTGCTTGTGTTCCTGCTCTCGCTGTCTCTCTCTCTCTCTGTCAAATAAATAAATAAATAAATCTAAAAAAATAAATAAAAAAATTTTAAAAACTGAAAAGACTAAAAGAAACAAGGTTTTTTTTTTTTTACTTTATATATTGTTGAATGTTTAGACTTTTTTTTTTTTTTAAAAGATTTTATTTATTTATTTGAGAGAGAGAATGAGAGACAGAGAGCATGAGACGGAGGAAGGTCAGAGGGAGAAGCAGACTCCCTGCCGAGCAGGGAGCCCCATGCGGGACTCGATCCAGGGACTCCAGGATCATGACCTGAGCCGAAGGCAGTCGCTTAACTAACTGAGCCACCCAGGCGCCGCTGATTAGATATTTTTTAACAGCAATCTCTTGAATGTACAATAAAAATGTTTCATTAAAAATTTATTAAAACAAAGGATGGTATAAATTACAAGGTACCTATCATTATCAATGGCATTTTTATTTCTTGTAGAACCTCTAGAAAAATCAGAAAGACTTCACCAAACATGATGTGATGTCTACTGGTGGAGACAGGCCACGAGGTGAGTGAATACTGCAAAGAACTTGTTTCTAGTCACTGCACAGATGAACCAAGAGCTTAGTTTAAACCAGTGTACTTAGCTTAAACCAGTCCTTGTACTTCATTTATAAATCTAAACATTTATAAATTGCTTAAGAATCTTGTAACTCTTCTGTTTATTTATTTATCTATATATTTTAAAGATTTTATTTATTTATTTGAGAGAGAGAGCATGCGCAAGCACAGGAGTGGGGGGAAGGGCAGAGGGAAGAGAGAGAAGCAGGCTCCCTGCTGAGCAGGGAGCTCCATGCGGGGTTCAATCCCAGAACCCTGGGATCATGACCTGAGCCAAAGGCAGATGCTTAACTGACTGAGACACCCAGGCACCCCAACTCTTCTATGTTTAAAAACAAACAAAAATATCATGGGATTCTTTATAAGTTAGCACTCAAAGCTAATAGCCACCTTATAAACTAGCCATGTTACATCAGACTTTTACTGAATGTATGAATGCTTACAGTATTGAGATAATAATGAGCTATATTTCACTGAGTTCTATTTCGGATTGCAAACAAAACAAAACCTTAAGGACGACAAAATTTGCATTCAGCTAATATTTACTGAGTCCCTACTTCATGCTAGGCTTTGTGGCATGATAACTATGTGGGATAAGTATTATCTTCATTTTACAGATGAGGAAATGTAGGCTTATAAGGGGTAAGTAACATTCCCAGGGGCACAAAACTAAATAAGTAGCAGATCTGCAATTTGAAGCTAGATGTCTCCTGAACTTAAGAAGAAAGTTCTATGTTTTAAAACAGTATTTTTTAAGTCAATCAGAGAAAGACAAGTATCATATGATCTCACTGATATGAGGAATTTGAGAAACAAGACAGAGGACCGTAGGGGAAGGGAGGAAAAATGAAACAAGATGAAACCAGAAAGGAAGAAAAACCATAAGAGATTCTTAATCTCAGGAAACAAACTGAGGGTTGCTGGAGTGATGGGGGGTGGGAGGGATGGGGTGGCTGGGTGATGGACATTGGGGAGGTATGTGCTATGGTGAGCGCTGTGAATTGTGTAAGACTGATGAATCACAGACCTGTACTTCTGAAACAAATAATACATTATATGTTAAAAAAAAAAAAAAAGAAGATAATAGAAAGGGAAAAATGAAGGGGGGGATATTGGAACCATGAGAGACTATGGACTCTGAGAAACAAACTGAGGGTTTTAGAGGGGAGGAGGATGGGGGGACAGGTTAGCCCAGTGATGGGTATTAAGGAGGGCACATACTGAATGGAGCACTGGGTGTTATACGCAAACAATGAATCATGGAACACTACATCAAAAACTAATGATGTAATGTATGGTGACTAACATAATGTAATAAAATTAAATTAAAAAAAATAAAAAATAAATAAAACAGTATTTTTAAGTTTCAAAACTAAAAAGCACACATTGTAAAACAAACAAACTTGATCAAGACTGAAGAGTATAGGGGCACCTGGGTGGCTCAGTCGGTTAAGCATCTGACTCTTGATTTTGCCTCAAGTCATGATCTCAGGGTCATGAGATCGAGCCCCATGTTGGGCTCCACTCTCAGCAAGGATTGAGGATTCTCTCTTTCTCTCTCCTTCTGCCCCTACCCCTGCTCACACGCACTCTCTGTCTCTCTCAAATAAATAAATAAATCTTAAAAAAAAAAAGATACAAGGGTATAAGTTAAGTTTGAACCCTATCTCACCCCTATTCCATCCCTCTTTCCAAGAATGACCACTGTTAGTAGTAGTTTGGCATAAATGCTTCCATATCTTTCCTTTGACCAATGTACCTTTTACACTTCCTATTTTAAAAACATCAATGAAGAGAGGAGGTTGAATTTACTATATATCTACTAATATAAATATCTAGTCTAAATAATAACTGAAACGTTCATTCAGCTAACATTAGGCATCTAATTGTAGAGTTTCAAAGAAGTATAGAACTTACTTTCTGTTTCCTAGGGACTCATAGTCTAGTGCAGTGGTTCTTAATTTGGTTTTGAGAGGGTAAATATAGACTCTGTTGTGAGTCTGATGTGAGCTCTGAATCTTCTCCCCAGCCGAAAATGAACCTACATAAAATTTTGCCTATAATTCAGGGGAATTCATGGATACCCTGAGAGTATGTGGACTCCTGCCTCTGGTAGAAGTAAGGTTCTTAAATTAATAATTTAACATAAATACTATAATAGAAGTGTGGACAGGACACTATGGCAGCACAAAAAAGCAGGGGCTTACCTTTAGCAAGACATGTTAAGAAAGACAGGGAAGAGTGCTACTTGCCCAGACTCCTGAAGGACACAAGGAGCTTGACAGCTAGCCCAGGGTAAGGGAAGGATGTCCACTGAGGAACAACTCTATAAAGCCCAGAGGCTAGACAAGACAGGAAACCACAGGACTCTCTTTGTGATAGGAGCCCAGTGTATGTACGAGAGTGACTGAAGAGAAGTTTGGAGAGCTGGGGAGAGGTCAGATCTAAAGGTAGAGGTCTGCTGTGTTAGGACATTTGAACTTTAGGAGTCACTGAAGGATTCTGATTAAGATTTTCATAGGTAGGTAAGAAGACTATAATTAAGGCATGACTGAATAAATGATCATGGGAATAATAATTTAGATGGCAGGAGAAGATAGAAAAAGGAGATAAGACCACTTGATTCAGACTTGTGGGGGGATCAGTGACGAAAACATATGCGATTAAAAAGATACATTGCAGGGGCTCCTGGGTGGCTCAGTCATTAAGCATCTGCCTTCGGCTCAGGTCATGATCCCAGGGTCCTGGGATTGAGTCTGCATGGGGCTCCCTGCTCCGTGAGAAGCTTGTTCTCCCTCTCTCACTCCCCTCTGCTTGTGTTCCCTCTCTGTCAAATAAATAAATAAAATCTTTTTTTTTAAAAGATACATCGCTAAAAATCAGATGGAATTCATTGGAAAGTCATTCCTTTTGCAAAGGAGATTGAGAGAATAAAGCTCGGAGACTGTGTGTAAGATAAAACTCAAAATTTGGGCCGCACATCTGCCCCCTCACTGCAATGAGTCCCATGCACAATCAAACTAGTGTCAGTCACTCAGGACGTATCACTCACTCCTGGTCTGCACACCCCCATGCCTTCTGCTGTCCTCCAGTAACTCCTGATGGACAGCTTGTTTTCCCATCAACTCTTCCACCTGCAAAGAGTAGAAAATGAAAGATGGCAAATTCGGTCAGTTTCTCAATAAGTCTACATTGAGTATATATATTCCTTTTATAATTATTTTTGTAATTCAGGTTTCAAAGTAATGCAATTTAGAGCAAGGCTTACAAATAATGCCATATCTGGTTCATTTCTTTTTGGGTCTACTTAACTTAATATACCTAGTAAAAAATCCAATTTTAGTCTCGCCTCCTACTACTTGGCAATGACTTCATAATCGAGGCAAGACTATAACATCTCAAGGATATTTACTTGATAAATATTTATTATTCATTAAAATTTTACTTATCCTGTAGGAGCTTTGAAGACTGAACTTATTCATATATTGAATATGCAGTTTTGTGTGTATGATGTATCATAAAATTTTTTTCAGATACAAAGAAGCATTTGGTCTTTGCCAAAGGACAGTCGCTCCAAAAGACTTCTCAGTCCCTATGTTTAGAAATGAATTTTTGTTAAAACAAAATTTATAATTTTAGCTGAAATAGCATTGATTTTTCCAGCTTGCCTTTTCTAGCTTATTAATTTAAAACAAAAGTGCATCTCCTTGCTATTACTACAAATGAATAAAGTTCTGTCATTTTCTTTTTTCCTCAGCTCACATATTTACTTTTTTGGGGGGGGGGAGAACATTAAGAACATTAAGTTCTACTCTCTTAGAAATTTTCAATTATACAGTATTATTAACTATAGTCACTATGTTATACATTAGACCCTCAGACCTTATTCATCTTATAACTGAGAGTTTGTACCCTTTTACCAAACTCTCCCTATTGTTGTTTGCTTTAAGGAAAAAAAAAATCATTAACCATCCACATCCTCTGGAATTGAATTAAATTCAACTCAAACTTGTGTTAAGTGCTCATCACAAAAAGTTCTGAAACTACCTCAGAAGAATGTGAACAAATAATATAAATGTATTTACCTTTTAAAAGCCAAGCTAATTTTGCATGCCTCTCTATAAAATAGCTCAGCATTTAAGAATATATAAAAAATTTTAAGTTGCTTATTATTAAGTAAAACTGCCATATAAGGAGATGATCTATAGTTATCCGAGGCTTAAAGTCTAGCACTCTGGTGAGAACCAGATGCCCAGGTGCTATGGCTATGAATAAGAAATGGTCCCTCGGTTGGGGCTGACAGTTTTGCAAGGGAATCAGACATGGAGACTACAGCCGGTCATTCCCAGCACGGAGAGATACTAAGAGTATGATATGACAATGCAGTAGAAGAGGGGTTGACTAAAGATGACTTGGAGGATGAGGGCTGGCTTCATGGAGAAGGAGGTGCTTGAATAGAGCACTGAAGGATGAGAAATGCTTATTTAGGTGAGGAAAGATCTTTGGGGCATAGAGAATGGGAGAAACAAAGTACAGAGGCAAGTGTTTGATGAAATGCATGAACTGTGATCATCTACACATCTATATCACATATACTAACTACTATAAAGTTTTATTTGAAATACTACGAAATAGAGAAATCAAGTAAGTTCAGCTGGTTCCGGCGTCAGCTGTTACAATAGCAACATCATACCAGCTAATGGCTAGACGGCCCAGGGACAGGTGGGGAGCCTCACCCAGACAACCAGCCTCTCCAAGGTTCCAGAGAAGACTGCCTGAGAGGATAGGGTGAGATTGTGATTTGCAGAGCTGATGACTTGGTGAGAAAGGGCTCCTGAGATATAAAATTAAGGGTCAAGAGACCTGAGGCTGCCTAAAAATCTGACACTCATTCAAATGGATTTGCTTTCAATATTGAACATTTGAATAAAGGACAAGCTGATCCCCTCAGGGAGGAAGACTGAGAAAGGAGGCCCCTCAAGGGCAATACTTGGCCTCCCATCCCCGATCAAGGCCGTTCGGTGCCAGCCTCACACTACAGCAATCCGCAAAACAAACATTTTGTAAGGAAACAGGACTCACCTTTCTTAGAAGGCTTTTTGGTGACCATTTGTTGTTACTCAAGAGTGCACCTACGTGGGCACCTGGCTGGCTCAGTCAGGAGAACATGGGACTCTTAACCTCAGGGTTAAGAATTTTGCATCCCGATGTTGAGTACCTTTCTCTTCAGCTCCACAAACCACAGCCTAGAGGCAGAAACAACCTAAAGAATGTGTGGGAAGGAGGTAAAGACTCAATGGCTAGACTGGAAATACTCCTTTCAAAGGGGTAGGTCTTTTTTTTTCCTCCCCCTAGATTCATCTTGCATCCACTGGCTCATTCACTGCCTATCATGTGATTTGTTTTGGAGCAGGCCAGAGGCATGGGTCCCCAAGCAGATGGATGGCAGACATTGCAGGCTAATGGCAGGTCCTGTGGATGTTAAAAGAAAAGAAGTGGGCAAACCCCAGGTAGTGACATTGCTGAGATGCATTCTAAAGTGGGCTAAGGATGAAAAGGATTCACTTTGCTTCTAAATCCAAAACATTAGAATCATATATATATACATATATATAAAACAAGGGCAGAGCCATTGCAGATCATCCTATTTTTTTTAATTAAAATTTTTTTTCTTTAGAGAGAAACAGAGAGAGAGGGAGGGAGCTTGCCAGCAGGGGTGGGGGAGGGGTAGAGGGAGAGAGAGAGAATCTCAAACAGGCTCCAAGCCAGACCCAGGGTCTGCATGGGGCTCAACATGGGGCTAGATGTGGGGCTTGATGTGGGGCTCAATCCCACAACCTTGAGGATCATGACCTGAGCCAGTGTGATTTAAACAGCTTGAGCTTGAGGTGACCATGGAGAGTCAAGTGAAAATATTCATTAGAGAGAAACAGAACAACCAGGGATGCTCATTTAGCAGAAAAGAAAAGATCAGAAGAACAAATGGTTTTGTTTCCTTCCCTCAAAATCAAGACCTAAGTACTAAAAAACAGCTAAAATTGCATAGTGGAAGAATTAAGGATTAGGAAATTGTGAACGGCTTAGCATAATTCCAGTTTGGGGTATAGTGGGTTTTTTGTTTTTTTGTTTTGTTTTCATTTTTGTTTTTTTTTTTTGTTTTTTAGATTGAACAAAAGAACAATTATGGGAGGCTGAGGGGACTGAGGGGGCTGGGGAAGGGAGGCCATTGGTTGCTAGAGTCCCATGTTGCTGAGTAATATTTGGAGACACCCTGCTAGATTTTAGTCTCAGCATTTTAGAATTCCAAGGACTTTGAGAGCCTCCTTGAACTAGAGATGAGAAAATGGAAGCCCAGAGAGAATACGTTGCTTCCTCTTGGCCCCGCAGAGTGAGAAGTCAGGGTCGGATCTCAGTCCAGTATTCCTCCCATTCCCACCCCCCAACCCCCCACCCCGGACCCTGCCAGTCAGCAGGTGTACTACCATCCTGATTTGGGGGGAACATTGTTACATCAGTCTATAGTGGGATGCCTGGTGAAAAGCTTCATATTGCATTATCAAAAAGCAAAAGGGATGGTCCGTGAAAAGCACAAAGTGCATAGCACTAGAGGCAGGAAACAATGTGGCACAGCATGTACGCACTCCTGTTAGGTTGACTTGCCTTCGGTGGGGGAACCATTTTGAAATGGCATCCGAACAAGATGAAACGGGTATAATCTACACAAGGAATAATTTCCTTATAGCATGTTTAAGCAGCCCTAGAATAGATTTCAAGTGAGATTGTTCAGTGTGTTTCCATATCTATTTTTAAAGGTTGTGAAGATTAGGATTGCTATCCAACAACCTGGGATGGGAGAAGCATGTAATTCAGTTTGGAGGCAGGAGGATGAAGAACTTGTTTCATTTACTTATTCCTGACCCAATTTGTTCCCAAAAGGAAATTGAAACAGTACAATAAGAGATTTAGGAATCAGGATATAGCTTCTTAGCAAAACCAGTCCCAATGTGTTCTGGTCTCTTCGTGAAATATTTCTAGACCTTTTACTTTGTGCCAAACTTACCAGATATGGGTAAGAAGTGGTAAGACATTACTCATTGATTGGGTGCAGTATGCCTTAATTCTAGGAAGGCCATGTATGAAATAGGCTGCAATTATAGAAGAAATAATCAAGCTCATGATGAATTTACATTTTTTATTGATGAATAAAAATGTTGACTGTTTCTTCTATCTAGATTAATGTGTTGTTGAACTCTAGTAATAATGGGTTATAAGATGACCCTTGCCTTAGTGAGGAGAATGGCCAAGTCAGGCTTATGAAGGGTATGACACATGAACTGTCCTTTGAAGGGTGAGTGGGCTCTGGGTTGGCAGAGTGAAGAGGGTTTTAAGGCAGGGCACCTGCACGGACTGAGATCCTCAGGTAGAAACGCATACAGTCTGTGGGTAGACCAGTTCTGCAGGGAGAATGTTATCGCTTTTTAGTGGTCCAAGACCATCACCAATCCCTGTCAACAGTGCACGAGCTGTGGGGCTATTCTCCTAACTGAGGTTATAGATTTGCAGGGTTTGTCTATAATTTCCAACGCCTGGAGTCTTTGTTCACTGGGAGGTAATGAGAAATTACAGTCCTTCTGAGGATTGGCTTTTACTTTATTCTCCTTTCTGAAAGTGCCAAAGGCAGATCCAAATTGGATGTCATTTTATCCGAACTATGAAAAAACGTCTCCCAGGAGACCCAGCAGTAACCCGGTTCCCCCTCTCACCTCAAAAGGCTTTGGTGACCGATGATCTATTTCACAAGGTACTACTACCTCAGCCACGTGATCCAGCTCTGGGGAGGCCTGCTGTTGCCTCAGCAGGAGGCATACTTCCTGAGGACTGCTTAAGGTTTGCCATATGGAAAGACCCCCCTGCTAATTAGGGTCGTCCCTAGGGCTGGAGCTCAGGACCCTTTGCTTCACGGTTCTCCCAGGAGCCTCTCTTGCCCTTTGCTGTCTTCCTGCCCGTCCCGTCAGGACCAGCCTGGTGAAATACAGTGACAGTCATTCATCTTCCTCTGAAGTAGACATTTAACTTGCACTGGGGCAACACTGTGCTCTCCACTCCTGCAGAATGTTCTGGAGAAACTCTTAACTTCAACTCAGATGAATCCAGGGAGAGAACCTGTTTGAAAGGTTGAAATTAAAGCGAGTCGAACCAGGAGAAGAAAAGAGAGAGAGCACATCTTCCTAATCAGACCCAAGCTATAGCACTGAAGTTCACAAAATTGGGTTCTGGCACATTTATGTTTGCCAGTTAATAAAATGAGTCAGAAGAGCCCCTGGAAGTAATAGGGTCTGAAACTGTTGATACGTTTTGACGTCCTAAAGGACATGATAAATTCAATTTTAAATTTGAAAATAATTCTCTCTAACCATTGGGTTGTTTTGTGTGTGTGTGTGTGTGATATCCTGCCGGTGTTCCTTTTTTTTTAAAAATTTTTTTATTTTTAAAGATTTTTATTTATTTATTTGACAGAGAGAGAGATAGCAAGAGCAGGAACACAAGCAGGAGGAGTGGGAGAGGGAGAAGCAGGCTTCCTGCCGAGCAAGGAGCCTGATGAGGGACTTGATCCCAGGACCCTGGGATCATGACCTGAGCCGAAGGCAGACACTTAACGACTGAGCCACCCAGGCACCCTGCTGGTGTTCCTTTTTTCTGATTGATGTTGGTACATAGCAACGCAGCCAAATTACTCTATCCTGGCTGATATTAGGTAAACAAACCAGAAAATTAATGTGCCCATGGAGTGGAAATGAAAGGATCTCTGTTATTCTATACTCTGATGTAAAGAACCTCTATGTGCCCTCGGGCTAAGGAGTTGCCCACGCTTTGCCTCTCTTCTCACTGGCTTTGGGAGCTCTCAGCTGGAGCAGTGGTTACAGTTAGTTTTAGCGTGGGACCGTTCGTCAGGACATGGCAGGATCTTTAAGCCCAATGGTGGGCACAGGGGATATAATTCTGCTACTAAAACTTTGCTTGGTGGTTCCCCCCCCCCCACAAAAATCACCTCCAGGCTAAACTCGTTCTCTATTTACTCGTAATTCTTTTTGGCTTATGTGAAGCCCCGTGTGGTAGAAGGCATGTTTCTCTTGTCGTCCTGGATGAGAATTCAATTCACTTCCACAAGTATTTGTTGATGACAAGCCCCAGAAGGGCACAAGGAGCTGGGGACACAGCTCCTTGGGTGAATAAAACCCCACTCTGCTCCCAAGTTGCTCACAGTCTGGGGAGGGGACAAGCATTCAGGCAGTTAACCAAGGACCAAGAATGATGGCCTTGTGACCTGGTTCAGTGGCAGGGACTGCCCTGTTTCTAGCAACACCCACATTTGGGAAAAAGTCAATTAAGAGGCTGACTTGAGGAGCGAGGACCATTTTCAAAATAAGACCGCTTATTTTGGGGGATGTCTGGTGACAGAGTCCTATATTTTAATTCTTTAATGTGTTGCCTTTGCCACCATAAGCTGCTACGTATTCAAGAATGATTTGGTTATCTCTGTTTTTAGAAGCAGGTATAAAAAATTACCTTATCATTGGGTATCCTCATTTTAATCACTTGCCTCCATGCTTATACATTGTGAAATTTGTTTTATCTCCTTATCATTTTGCTTCTAAGAGTCACGCTATGCTCTTTGCTTTCTTGCATTATGTTGATTAGTGAATTATATTAGTAGATTTATAAGCATCCAGCCATTTTTATACTCTAGAAAAAAACTCATGGGGTTGCATTTTTGCTTTCTGATATTTTATTTAGAATATTTGTACATTTATTTATTTAGGCTTTCCTAGAGTAGATTCAGTATCAGAACCTCATGGGACGGATTTAGTGATTTACATATATACTATTCCCTGGTACAGATTACATAATACAGTCACTGCTATTTTCAGAAATTCTGTGATATTATCCTAGGTTATTTCTTATTTGAGGGGTAGATATTTGACACCCCCTTTCAGTATCTCCTCTAGATAGTTATTGTGGTTGACTTTACAGTTTTTAAAGCTCAGCAATTTGTTTTCCTAGAAAATTGTCCATTTCATTTGGTTTTAAACATTATTGGCAATAAATGACATAGAGAATTTTTAAAATAATATTTTATAGCCTCTGAATTGGTGGTTACATCTCTATTTTTTGTCCTATTTTGTATTTTCTCTTTCTCTCAATCACTCTCTGTCTCATCAGACTTGCTAGAACTTTTCTCCTTTTACCAATCCATTCAACCTGTTTGTTCAAATGGCTCTCAGAGCCCACATAAGAAGGAATACATTTTTCCTGAGATTAAGCACAGATCTGTACCTCTGAAACAAATAATACATTATATGTTTAAAAAAAAAAAAAGAAGAAGAAGATAGCAGGAAGGGAAGAATGAAGGGGGGAAATTGGAGGGGGAGACGAACCATGAGAGACGATGGACTCTGAGAAACAAACTGAGGGTTCTAGAGGGGAGGGGGGTGGGAGGATGGGTTAGCCTGGTGATGGGTATTAAAGAGGGCACGTTCTGCATGGAGCACTGGGTCTTATACGCAAACAATGAATCATGGAACACTACATCAAAAACTAATGATGTAATGTATGGTGATTAGCATAACAATAAAAATTTAAAAAGAAGGAATACATTTTTAATGACAGTAAAAGTGGTTCCTTTTAATATAGTACTTTGAAATGCTGTGGCATGAAGTGGTTTATTTAAAGATCTAGGCTAATAGAGTAATGGTCTTACTTGGAGCTATTTCTGAAGTAACTTTGAGCAAATAATTGTTGAGAGCTTCAGTTTCCTTCCATATAAGCTGGATGGTAACAGTGCCCTGCACAGCTACACAGAAAAACAAACAACCCCCTTTGAAATTTTTTAAAGCATTCTTCTACATCACAAAGATTATATAGATTTTGCTCTCTGAAAACATTTGCAGGATTTGTCCTGATGAATTAACTTTGGTTTCAGGGGAAAATATTTCCTCCTCACCCTCCCCCCAACATAAAAAGTTCTCATTCTACTAAATTAGAAATGTGCACTAAAGACCCATTCAATAAAGGACACTGAAATGGAAATTAACTCAAGTCTGCTTTCAATTAATTTCAATTCCCCAAAGTACCAAACTTTCCTTTTCTGTCACAGCAGTAATTGGAAAGTAATAGACAATCCTAAGTTTTTGTGGTCTTTTGCGTGTATGTGTGTGCACGGTATACATTCTAGGTCAGTCTCGGGGAGGGCCAGGAGATTTTTTTTCGGTGTTCTTTAGGCTTCTATTAACTTTATTAATATTACTAACTTTATTATTTGAATGTATTTCATAAAAGTCTGGCTATCACTTCTTAGGCTAATTCCTCTTTCTCTATTGCAATAATTTTAGAACCTTTGTCTTTCAGCAGCAGAAACTGATTTTAAAAGGAAATCCTTCCCCCAAACCTGCAGTTTGTTAATCAGACAAGAACAGAGAGACTTGGGTTGAAGGGGATGGAGAGGGGGGCCCAGGACCCCACAAGCTTGGTGGCTTTCTCCCTGTTCCCAAGGCAGGTTCAAAAAAGCCCGAGGGTTTCGAAGAGTACAGACTGAAAACCGTTGCCCTATATAATGATCAGGCATGGTTTAGTATCTAAGAGGCTTTTCCTAAAAACTTAACACACAGTGTTTTCCAAGGGTCTGCCAGGGCTCACATGGGTGTGTTTACAGGCTAGCACTGCTGTTGTAGAGATGGAAAGACAGGAGGAAGACTGGGGAGGAGTAGAAGCCACATTAACTTGGTGAGAGCAAAGCATCCGCCTGTTAGGGATTCCAGGGCAGTGAAGGACCGGCTAGAGAAAGGCTCAGAGAGTGAGGGATTCCCACAGAAAATGAAGCAAGGACTGTAAATAAGATCTCAAAGGGAATGTCAGAAAGTAGTAAGGCCTTTTCCAGAAAAAGTCATACTACTTTTCCATGTAATCTTGTTATTCTCCCTTTTAAAATGTGCCTTTCGATATATGTTACTCGTTTATATGATCACAGTACTAGTAATTCTCTTCTGGAAATCTTGCTTAAGGAAAAAAATGTCTTAAATATGAAAAGAAAAAAAAGCTATATTCCTTTTAATATTTATTTATTATAGTGAAAAACAGAAAACTATCCTAATGTTCAATAATTGGGGGAAGGAAAGAAAACTGACACATTTCCTCAAACAACTATTTTTCGTAACTAAATACAACAATTATGTAATGATTTGGAGAAAGACACGAGTAAGAAAAGCACCCATTCTGAAGTCACAGAGACCTGAGTTCCGATTCAAGCTCCCTCTGACATTTTTTTATCCTTGATCCTGGGCATATTATTACCTCATTTTCCCCAACCCTCAATATTCTCTTCTACAAAACGAGGATAATGATACATGCTCAACAGGACCAGTATGAGGATTCAATTAAATGTGACAATATAAATAAATATGAAGCAATAGTGCTTGGCACATAGCAGCTGTTCAATAAATGTTATTTCTCTCTCCACCATTCTTTTTTTTTTTAAGGTTTTATTTATTTATTTGACAGAGAGAGTGACAGAGCACAAGCAGGGGGAGCAGCAGAGGGAGAGGGAGAAGTAAAGGGAGAGGGAGAAGCAGACTCCCCGCTGAGCAGGGAGCCTGATGCAGGGCTTGATCCCAGGATCCTGAGATCCTGACCTGAGCCAAAGGCAGATCCTTAACCGCTTAACTGACTGAGCCACCCAGGCACCCTCCACCATTCTTTATATAGCACACAGAAAGATGCTTAAGCTCTATCAACAGATTTGTTGACAAACTTAAGGAAATACATGGTTTCCTAGGAAAACACAAATTACAGAACTAAGTAGAAAAATTGAGTATATCGACTACCTTTGAGAGAATTTAAAAGAGTTTAAAGATCTGTTTATCTTTTAAAAAAAGGCACAAGGTCCAAACGGTTTCATAGCTATGCTCTATTATCTTTTAAACAACAGGCAATTCCAATTTAACTGAAATTTTTCTAAATTATAGGAAAAGATTGAAAACTCTCTAATTCATTTTAAGAAGCTAGCATAACCTTAATACCAAAAACGAATAAAAGACAAAAAACAATAAACCTGCCACAGATCAAAATCACTCATGAATATAGATGCAAAATGTCTAAATATTAACAAATAGAATCCAGCAGTGTATCAAAAGAGATATATCCTATGACCAAACAAATACTATAGGAATGTAAGGATGATTCAACATTAGGGAAGCAGTATAATTCATTACAATACTAAATTAAAGGGAAAAAAAAAAGCAATTCTATCAATGGCTATTAAGAGGACTAATAAAATACAGTATCCATTCCTAATAAGAAATTTTAGTAAAATAGAACTAAAAAGAAATTACTTAAATACAATAGAGATCATTTTTTAAAAATTCTATTTATTTATTTGACAGAGAGAGGGAGAGCACAAGCAGGGGGAGCAGCAGAGGGAGAGGGAGAAGCAGGCTCCCCACTGAGCAAGGAGCCTGTGTGGGGCTCGATCCCAGGACCCTAAGATCATGACTTGAGCCGAAGGCAGACGTTTAACCAACTGCACTACCCAGGTGCCCCTGATAGAGATCATTTACCAAAGATAGCAAGTATCATTCTAAATGACTTTAAAGCCATTTACATTAAAATCAGAAAATGGATAATGATGTCCACTATCACCATTATTAGTAAACATTATTCTGGAAGCTCTAAGAAATACAATAAGATAGGACAATGAAATAACCAGTATAAATATTTGAAAATAAGGATAAAAATCACCTACAAAGGGGGCACCTGGCTGGCTCAGTCAGAAAACTGTGTGACTCTTGATCTCGGGGTCATGGGTTTGAGCCCCATGTTGGGTATAGAGATTACTAAAAAAAAAAAACTTTAAAAAATTATTAAAGCTCAAGAAATACTCATTTATTTATTTTATTTTTTAAGTGGGCTCCACGCTGGGCTTGAACTCACAACTCTGAGATCAAGACCTGAGCTGAGATCAAGAGTTGCACGCTTGATTGACTGAGCCACCCAAACACCCCAAGAAATACTCATTTAGAAATCTTCAATAATTAATAAAGGAATTTACTAAGATGGCTAAATGTAAAATAAATATGAAAAAATAGAGAATATAAAAACCAGCTAGAAGTGAAAGTGGAAAAATGCCATTCACAATAGCAATAAAAATTATAAAATACTGAAGAATAAATTTCACAGGAACAGTACAGGATCTTTAAGAAGAAAACAATAAAATCTGATCAAAATACCTAAAGCAAGATCCAGTCAAATGGAAAGAATATACATGCTCTTGGATGACAAGATCTGATGTAAAAAAAAAGATCAGTTGTCCCAAATTAATATATAAATCTAATACAATTCCAATGGGAATCCCATTTTTTTTTGTAATGAGTAAAATGATCTTGGAGTTCATTTATTCATATGGAAAAATAAATGTCAAGTGAAGCAAATTATAAAAAAATAATAGTTGACTTGCCTTACCAAATATATATATTTTTAAAAGATTTTATTTATTTGATAGAGATAGAGACAGTGAGAGCAGAAACACAAGCAGGGGGAGTGGGAGAGGGAGAAGCAGGCTTCCCGCTGAGCAGGGAGCCCGAAGTGGGGCTCAATCCCAGGACCCCGGGATCACGACCTGAGCCAAAGGCAGATACTTAATGACTGAGCCACCCAGGCGCCCCGCCTTACCAAATATCTTTAAAACACAGAAGAACATCTATAATTTGTGATTTGGGAACAGCAACAGAGAGATCAGAATGGAACAGAGGGCCCATAAGAGATCTCTGTGTATATGGGAATTTAATGTGTGACAAAAATAATGTTCAAATTCTATGAAGGAAAAGGATGGCTAGATAATGACTGGAGCAGGCACAAACAGTTATCCATCTGGAAGACAAACAAATCGAACACTCCCTCATGCCACATATAATAAGTTCCAAATGAATTAAACACTTAAAAATAATGAAAGCCTTAGAAGAAAATTTAGGGAAACATGTATATAAAATCTTGGGGCTGCAGAGAGCTTTTAAAGCAGTGCAAGAAATCTAGACGTAAATAAGGAACAAGATCTATTTGACTTCATAAATTTTAAAAAATGTTTCAATAGCAAAAGTGACTACAAAGTCAGAAGACAAAAAAGACAGATGGGGAAAATACTCAAAATTCACATGACAAAAATCTACTCTCTCTTATGTGAAAATTCTTACTAATTGATAAGGAAAAGACAGATGACCCAATGGAAAAATATGCAAAGGAGAGGAATAGATAATCCCAAAGCAGCAAATCTAAATGTACAGTAAGTGCATGCAGAGATGCTCAGTAGCGCTAGCAATCAACAAAAGTAACTATGAAATATCACTTGTCACTCACCTCATGGGCAAGAACTAAAAAGTGTTAACATTCACTATAGGCTGGGATACAGGAGAGGAGGTACTCATGCCATATTCTTGGGAGAGATGAGCCTTTTTATGAAACAGTCTAGTTGTATCTGTTAAAACCCCACATAATTAAGAACACCAATGTGTAAAGCTCTATGTACTAAGCTGTTTGTTATAGCACTGTTTGCAGAGTCAAAATAATGGAAATAGAGGGAATGTACATCAATACAGAAATCATTAACATAGGTCATTTGTACCTCAGATACTATGCAGCCATTAAAAATAATTTATTTGAGGGGCGCCTGGGTGGCTCAGTTGGTTAAGCGACTGCCTTCGGCTCAGGTCATGATCCTGGAGTCCCTGGATAGAGTCCCGCATCGGGCTCCCCGCTCGGCGGGGAGTCTGCTTCTCCCTCTGACCCTCCTCCCTCTCATGCTCTCTGTCTTTCATTCTCTCTCTCTCAAATAATAAATAAATAAAATCGTAAAAAAATAATAATTTATTTGATCTATACCAATTAATTTGGAAAGATTGCCATGATGTATTATTAAGTGAAAGAAATAAGAAGCAGGGAGGTCTCATTTGAATCTACAATGACATGTATATTCTGTGTATATGTGTGTATGAGATTATATGAGGATGGAGAGAGGAATGGAAGAACACTAGCAGATTGTTAACACTGATCGGGACTGGGAAGAACACTCCAACTCTCTGTTCAAATGGCCACCATAAAAACATGAGTAACAAGGATCCAAGTTTTTAAAAAGAAAGTAAAACACTTATGCTATAATGTAGGTGAAACAGTGATGCCAATAGGTCCATTAGCAATCGTGTGAAACATTCAAGAGAAAAAAGATTGGCAAGCAACACAGCTGAACGATCGTCACGGTTGTTTAACTAGAGGCACTATGGTTGTTTTTTTCCTCTGTATTTTCTAAATTTTCTCTAATGTAGTTTTGTTGCTTTTGTAAATAAATAAATAAAATAAAAATTCTAATTTACTTTATGTGAACCACACACTTTTTATTATGTCTTGAAATCAGTTACCATAGGTATATATGTGAGCTTGAGGATGTCCTAACTCTGAAAATCTGTACATTTACATTTTATCTATGACACATGAGAGGTATTTTCAGATTGTTTCAATTAGTTGTAGATTAGATAACTAAATCCCTAGGTAATAATTATCCATAAAAACATGACTTTACATATTTCAAGATTTCTTTTCCCCCTAAGCAGTAACAGACGTCACTTCTAACAGTAATTTTCCAAAGCTTCGTGGCATAGGGCAGGTCATCTCTCTTCCCCTCCCTAGGCCTCAGTTGCTTCACCTATAAATGAAGAAGCTGGATGAAGTAATTTTCTCATGGCCTTTGGCTCTAACATTCCGTGATTTAATTTACATACATCATAGAATCCATTAGATATCAAACAGGTGAACAATTGCTAAGGAGAAGAAAGTTTTCATCTGAGTAATACTTACATCAGCTGTACAAGACATTCAGATAGGGTGCCTGGGTGGCTCAGTTGGTTAAGCGACTGCCTTCGGCTCAGGTCATGATCCTGGAGTCCCTGGATCGAGTCCTGCATCGGGCTCCCTGCTCAGCAGGGAGCCTGCTTCTCCCTCTGACCCTCCCCCCTCTCATGTGCTCTCTCTCTCTCATTCTCTCTGTCTCAAATAAATAAATAAAATGTTTAAAAAAAAAAAGACATTCAGATAACTAAAGAAGATGCCCCACCTTGATGTAACTTTCATATTCACATGAAAAATGTACAAGATTTCAAAGACTGTATAGCCTTGACTATCTTGATATCCCTCACTTATAATTAAATAGCTGTTGAACACTGCTTTTTCATTCATGTTAACACTTCTGCCCCTGCCAACTTATTATTTTGCTTTACAGACCTCAATATATGAATGAAAAGGTTTTTTTTTTTAAGATTTATTTATTTGTTTGAGAGAGAGAACGTGAGAGCATGAGCGGGAGGGGCAGAGGAAGAGGGAGAGAGAATCTCAAGCAGACTCCATGCTGAGCATGGAGCTGACCTGGAGCTCCATGTCATGACCCTGAGATCATGACCTGAGTTGAAACCAAGAGTTGGATGTTTAACTGATTGCACCACCCAGGCACCCCTGAATGAAAAATTTTAATTCTACTTTCTTGAGGTGTAACTTGTAGAGAATAAAATGCACCCAATGAAAACATACATTTTTATGAGTTTTGACAAATGTATGCACCTATATAACCACCACCACAGTTAAGCAATAGAACATTTCTATCACCCTAAAAAGTTCCCTGTGCCTCTTCCTAGTTAAGCCCCACCTCCTATCCTAGGTAATTACTGATCTGCATTTTGTCACTATAGGTTAGATATGTCCTTTCTAGAGCAATGAACACATTTTTGACTTGTATTTTCTCAATCTTGGATAGAGTTAATATATTTTGATAGTTTCAATCAGGTTTCTCAGTTGCACACAACAGAAAAGAGCTCTGGCTGATTTCAGCAGCAAAGGAGTTTGCTGAAAGGATGTGGGCAGCTCATAGAATTGCTGGGAGACTGCTCTCGCTCTGCCATTCCCTCTGCTTGTGCTCTTCTGTCTCTCTGTCAAATAAATAAATAAAATCTTAAAAAAAAAAAAAAAGAATTGCTGGGAGACTGGAGAACAAGACTGGGATTATGCAGCCAGCAACAATGCCCCAAATCATAGAGTACAGCTCTTCTGGTGAGGAAAGCACCACAAGCAGCACTTGGAGTTACCTCAGCTCTATACCAGATCATGGTCACCTCCAGCACCCTTGCTTCCACTGATGTTTTGAGAACTCCGTTTCTTAAAAAGAACAAAGTACATCCAGTACATCTGTCCTAGGAAATCCTTCTGTAACTGCCAGTATCAACTGGAGTGAGTAAATCTGAGGGGCATATCCTAGGTCATGTGGCCTTCATGCCTAAGCTGCAAGAGAGGCTAGGAGAACCTGCCACTTTCAGCCTCTAGAGCAAGAGGCTTAACCAAACTTCATAAGATGGGAGGATTCCCCCATCATTGGAAAGGGTTGAAATTCTAGATGGTCAAAAAGAGGGCCAATGTCCACAACACTGATGGTTATGTTTGTTTGTTAGACTGCATTCTGAACATGCGGCTTCATGTCTGAAGATCACTACAACCAGGCCACATCTGGCAACACCTCCTGTGTGTACAGTGGTCTACCAGATGCCAAAAGTGGGAACGAGGTCATCAGGGCATTTACTGTGTAATGAAATAGAAACCGATGTATTGGCCTTCATACTTGCTTAAGATTTTTCTTCTTAAGATGATCTCCCTAAAATATAACCTGTTAATAAAATTAATGGGCCTAAAGTAATTAATTTGATCCAAAAAAGAATGTAATATTAAAAACTGCCATAATTTTAAGTCATGAATTTCATATTTATTTACAAAATACCTTTAACTTTTATTTATTTTTTATTTTTATTTTTTATTTATTTGTTTGAGAGAGAGAATGAGAGAGAGAGAGCACATGAGAGGGGGGAGGGTCAGAGGGAGAAGCAGACTGCCCGCTGAGCAGGGAGCCTGACAGAGGACTCGATCCTGGGACTCCAGGATCATGACCTAAGCCAAAGGCAGTCGCTTAACCAACTGAGCCACCCAAGCGCCCTACCTTTAACCTTTAAACTAAATATTAATTTGATATTTTTACTCTTCTGAAATTACACAAACCTTAAGTTGTCTCTAATAGCTGTGTTCATTTCAATTATTTTAAGTTAACACATAAAGTAAGTCCAGTTATTTCACCAGTTCTACCTGCTATCCCTTATTCTTGATTTCAATTGCCAGGTCCAGAGAAGAAGGGGTGGCCTGATCCAGGGACAATGAGGATGTAATGTTAAAGAATCAGCTGGAGGAAAGAAGCAACAGGCACCATGGAAAAGACCAAAACAAAGCAAGGTTAGACTTTTTCCTATGTCTTGCTTTAGATCTCGGGATTTAAGAAATGTAGGTTTCAGTCTTCTCTTCCATTGTATCAAAACATGAGAATATGTCACCTTGACTATTCTCATCTCCTTATCATCATATAATGACCATGAAGAGCACAGACTTGGTGCTGGAGAAACAGGAAATGCTATATGTATAATTTGGTCTGAGTAGTTATCTTATTTTTCTTAGCAATAACTTTAGGACTTGCTTCAGAACAACCTGCTGAATAAGGCCAAGATACAGATTCAACTAATAAACATCCAACATTTTCTAGAAACATAAGTGCTCTCTCTTTTTATCTTTACCATATCGAATCAACCATATAGAAATAGTTCTGTTATCACCTCCAATTTACAGGTAAGAAACATTCATAGAGGAGTCAGGCTACAATCACAAAATGTCAAAGTTTGATCTGGGAGCCTGGTTTCTGTTCTCATGTTCTGGTTCTTGCCATGATACCAGGCTGTTGGGACACAGTATAAAATGGGCTAAGTAATCTTTACCTAAGCTTGTGTGAGGAGCTTTGGAGGTCAAACCACCTGGATTTTATAGGAACAGCCTTCTGTCTGTATAAGTTCTAGGCTGAGGTCATGTATTATTTATGAACTTAATACACTGAGGCTGGTTCCTCTAAGGAAGGGTTTTCTATACCAGTATGTCTTAAGAGAACAGTATACATATCCACACAACCAAATATTTGCAACTGGTGCTTTCATCTATAAACTGCTTGATTCATACGATGTGACACAATGGAAATATAACTAAGTGGATGAGAAATGAGCTGCATGTTTTACATGGATTGTCGTGTCTTCATGGCCAACCAGTGTGGTTCTGAAAAGTATTAAGCCAACCTTTTCTTCTCCCCAGTTTGTAAGTGGTTTTTATAACCTACTACTTCCTTTGTATTTGCCCTGTGTTTCACAGTCTCTAGTGTTGCCAATATTCTTTTCTTTCTGCCTGCATCCTTCCCAGAATCTTTCCATTGACAATTCCCTTTACTGACCCTCTTGCCCAGGAACACAGTAAGATTACCTTAGCTGATCTGGGCAGTGACAGGAGGGGAGAGCTTAGAAGTTTGGCAAGGACATTTTATGCAGGCTTCCTGAAAACAACAGAGTGACAACTGGACAGGTGTCTGGTGTGGCCTTCCTGAGTATAAAACTACCCCTCAAGTAAACTCCTGTCAGCCCCAAGAACATGAGGGAACCCTTCACGGGTATTCCCTTCTGGTTGATTAATAATCACTAATCATTCAGTTTGGTTGAGAAACTTCCCCACTGTGGTAGAACATATTTTGTTTTGTTTAAGATTTATTTATTTATTTGAGAGAGTGAGAATGAGAGAGAGAGAGTACATGACAGGGGGAGGGTTAGAGGGAGAAGCAGGCTCCTCGCTGAGCAGGGAGCCCGATGCGGGGACTCGATCCAGGGACTCCAGGATCATGACCTGAGCCGAAGGAGTCGCTTAACCAACTGAGCCACCCAGGCGCCCCTGTTTTGTTTTGTTTTTTACTACAAGAGTTGTATCGGGTAGATATGATTAGGTTATTAGGATGTGAATATAGAAACCACTTACACCAGCTTATGTTTTGTTCTTGTATCATTGGTTTCTTGTCATGCAGCCAGGGTCCTATGAGTCCTATGAGTCCCCTTATTCCCTGCATGTGTGTGAAGAGGATAGGGACAGAATGAGTCACGTTCATTGAACAAAGCTCTTTCTTCCTACAGGAGAGAATGAACATATGCCGATGAATAACCCTTCCACACAGATTTACCAGGTAAAGACAATTAGATTGTTTTGAACACTCCTGTGTGTGATGGTGATGACTGTCGCTTACGTATAAAGTTTTCTAGCACTCACAAGTGCCTACACATCCATTATTGAGGTAGGCAGGGCAGAGAGTGCCGCTCACGTTGCACCTTTGAGAAAGCTGTTCAGTGAAGGACAGCTTATCCAGGTTCTAAATTACAGCACGACCACTCCCACGTCCACTCCAGTTTCCTTGCCTGTCGCCATCATCACTCTGGCCATGACACAGTGCGATGCCATCTCCATGAGAGAGGAGGAGAGAGCAAGCTCTGTTTTTCTTGGTTTACTATTTCAGCAGGGAGAATTGAGAATTGAAAGCAGGTTAACATTGCAGATGTTCACATAGGGTGATCGAAAAAAATGTTAAGCTCCCTTTAAACAATGGAAATAATTTAATTTCCAAGGAAGATAAAAATTCTGCAAAGCATTTTATAATATGTTTGCAACAGGGGTCACTTGGGGCTGCTTTCGCTTTCTACACAGTATTTATTTGGTGTCTGTCTTTTAAATGTAAATTTAAAGTAAAATTCTGTCCTTAAAAATCATGGATGTTTTATTCTGATGTAATTTGTAATATAAAAGAAGCTTGGGCTAGGAAACTCCATGCTCCTCTCTAGAGTTAAGGCACTGTTACCTGGAATGCAGGAGAGGGAAGAAAGAACTAGCAGGGCTTGGTGGGGGCTGGGAGAAAGAGTGATTTCAAAGTTGGCTGTAAAGTTTTAAGCGTTGGTAAGGATAAAGAAAAGAGCAATAGGAATCCAGAAGAGTGGAGAGTTTTAGGGGAAATGTTATTTAGATTTGTTGAGTTTAAGTGACAGTAAAGTGCAAATAACTAGTGCCCAGAAATCTCATGCAAGAGATCATTGCTGTGGGCCAAGCAGGGCGAGCCAACACAGGATTATGAAAACATTTTTGTAGTCGTGCCGCTCCTAGACCAAGACCAGCAGTGGGAAGGGGTAGAAGAAACAGCTCCATTTCAATTTACTACGTATTTATTGAGCAGTTACTATGTGTAAAATCAACTGCTTGGTCTAATAAGAAATAAAACAGATGCAACAGGCATTTGCTATTGATTTTTAAGTGTCCGCCACCTGGACAACATATACAATAATTAGCTCAAACAGGCTGTTGGAAGGATTACAACAGAGGCATTGATGTGGCGGAGGGATGAATGAATATTGGCTGAAAGATGTGAACCAGGCATTTAAGGACAGATTGGTCATTTGGTAAGTGGATATGGGGAAGAGTGTTTCAAGCAGGGGGACCAGCTTGAACAAAGGCCTGGAAGCAGGAGTGAGTCTTCACTCAGTGCTGATTTGATGCCTCATTTGTCCACGACCTCCAAATGCCTTCCCTGCCCACCTCCCCTCTGTTCACATCTGACCTGTGTAGGGCATTGGAATGACTGTGAGTATGTCTTTAAACTTAGGTAGGATTTAAAGTCTATTATAGATTTTATGTAGGTCACTCCCTGAATGTTGGCTAAATATAGCGGCAGTGGGAGGGGGTGGCCTCATTCTCTTACTGTCTCACAAATCCAAGTACATCTGTTCGCAGTGGAACAAATGAAACAGATGAAGCAGTGGAAGCGAAGTTGGTCTATATGACCTCTGTGACAATGTGGTTATAACCCCATCCTTGTTTTAAAAGAATGCTTCCTAAACCCCAGTCTGTTTACTCCAAGCAACATTTAACCAAAAGAAGATGAGGAGAAGTAAAGAAAGAAGAAGAGGAAGAGGAAGGAGGGAAGCAGGGAGAGGTTAACTATAATAGAACACAATCCATACCAAAAATGGAGAGCAAAATATGAAATTTGAAGCAAAATATGATGTTTTAGCCATTTTCTATCTACTTTATTTTCTTGATAAACCCCCATCCCTACCTGAAATTACATTAAATATTATCTTGTTTCTTTACTTTTTTAAATTGTCTGTTTCCTTCTCTAGAGTGTAAGCTCCAAGGGCAGGGATTTAGTACATTTTGCTCTCTGTTGTATCCTCAGCATAAAGTACAGTGCCTGGAATATAATACATATTCAATAAATATTAGTTGAATGAATGAATGAATATCTGCAAGATGTGTATATTGCTTTGAGCCAAGAGATCTGATGTAGTCACTTAGTCTGGTGTCAAATGATGTTTGGAAAATTGTCTGGTTCTTCTTTGGGACAAAAAAGAAGAGATTCTTACTTCATACATTAATCAAAATAAACTCAAAAATGGATTAAAGGGCTAGAAATTAAAAAATCAAACTATAAAATTTAGAATTAGTGAATATTTATCTTGTCTCTGGATGTGAAATGTCTAAGTAAAAAAGCACTGGAAGAAATCACAAAGGAAAGGGCCAGAGATTTCACCCACATCACAACAATTAAAAAATTTCCCAACGTAAATATATTTTCAACCAATTCAAAGGCAAATAAAAACATGGGGAAAATTCTTACAAAAAAATACAAGGGTTTAATGATACATAAATAGTTAATACAAGTCAGTAAAAAAAGAAACTTGAGACCTCAGTAGAGTATGGGCAAAGGATACAGATAATTTACCAAAGTAGAATTACAGATAGCTAATAAGTAGGAGAGAAGATGAGGCTTTTGAAGCTTATGACAATCTGATTAGTGAATAATAAAATAATTAATAATATTTAGTTCTGATGAGTGTGTGTAAATTGGAAACTTTTACAAAAATTCTTAAACTACAGTAAAAGTGTTAAAATGTTCATAACCCTAATCAGCTCCCTGCTCTTTAGATGGATTTGACCTCCTTGGTGAGTAAGGTACATTGACCCAAATCAGATCATGGCAGCCAACAGGAGAATGAGCACTACCATCTCCCAGTTCATTCCAGTATTATTATCAGAACCGGTGAATCTGTGTGGATACACTGATTGCTCCTTAGCTCATATTCCCTTTTATTTGAATCCAACTCTATTCCAATTTTCTCTCATCCTTTGTTCACTGTACATAGGCCTCTGAGATTTCACCCAATCTCTTCTCCAGAGTCAGATTGTGTTGCTGCAGCCTGACTACTTCCTTTTGCACATGGATTTTTAAAATAAGATTCCATTAACGTGAGAAGTGGGGGTGGGGTCCCGCAATCAAGGCCACAGATGTGGTAACTGCACCATTTGGTCCTAGCCCAACTCTCGCCTAATGATGTGAATTCCAACTGTGTTTCTGGCTCACCTGTAACATGTAAACATTGCAGCCTCCTCCCTTTATATTACTTACGTTTTATGTATTTGTCCAAGACATGTTTTTCTAAATACACTAATTTAGCCCTTTGAGTCAAATATTACCCAACGTCCTTAAACTCATAGTAATTTCATATTTAGGAATTTATCCTAAGGAAATAATCTGAAATACATACCAAGCTTTAAATAAAAAGCATTATATGTCAGCATTATTTATAATGTTGAAAAATTACAAACAACATAAATTTCCAAGAAAACTGAATGGGTGGATAAACTGGCACATCCATAGGATGGAATATTGAGTAACCATTAAAAATAGACACAGAGAAAAAAAATCGAAGGCTATAGGAAAGGGTTTATAACAGTGTTTGGCAGAAAAGGCAGGGGGTAGGATCAAAATATATCCATAGTATGATTTCAAATGTATAAATGTATGCATTTATATCCATAGAACAAAACAGAAGGAAATGTGCCAAAACATTTGCGGTTGTATTAAAGTAAGGAGATGTGAAGTGTTTTTTTTTCTTTTTTCTTTTTCTCTGTAATGAAAATAATTTAAGAAAACGAGTTATGTGCCAAAAGGACCCCTAACTGAAAAACTATGGGAACCAGTCCTACAGCAATAGGTTTCATCATTAAAATTGCCATTGAAAGTTTTCTACGATTTGTAAGTCCCGTTTGAGCCTCAGTCTCTTATTGCCCTTAAGGAATATTTTCCAACTTCAGAGAAATTAATTCTACTAGGCCGGTGGTGCATCCAGGAAGCGATAAGATAAATTTCTGGCACACCATGCTTCATAGCAGTTTCAGCAGTGGCCTGTAAGAATGACATTAAGGGTCAACTTCTGCAGGGAGTGTAGAGGAGTAGATTTGCGAAACTTACTCTTGACTATTCAAATGACTTGCTGCCCACTTTTTGTTTTAAATTATCATATTTCTGGGGATTACTAAACAGGCCTAAAATGAAGACGATGAAAACTGGCAGAAAGACCATGTTTCTTCTGTACAAACCCTGGTTGGGGGGAAAACCAAAGCAATTACGTTGGCATCGTTGCCATCATGTGCTGCTTCTTACAGCCTGTAGTCAGGTGTTGGAGGAATTTGGCCTGCCTTATGGAGCTTTCTCAAATCTTGACATTTATGACTTAGCAGGGATCTCAAGGCCCAGGCCCAGTCCCCTGAGTTGGCCTCAGAATAGACTTTGACCTTGATAATGGAACAGAATGAAGGACAAATCTGTGTGAAAAACAAGTTGGAACAACTTGCATAATTTACGAAAATTTAGTTTGAGGGAACTTTGGTGGAAAATGACGGGAAGACATTGATTAAAATTCACCTTGAGAAAAGTTAAGAAGCCAAGAAAGTAAAGAAAATTGAGAAACAGAAATTAAGACCAGGAAATAGAAAGAATTCGGACTCCTCTCCCCTATTTCTTTGAGCCTAAGATGCCCTCTGTGGTACCCTAGGCTTCGAAGTACAAGTCTTCCCTGAACCTGCCTCCGGTGGGAGCCCGCCTTCAGCGGCAGGATGGAGGGATCATAACCTCTCTAGAGCAGCTTCATGAAAAAATCAACGAGATGAGGAACGTGTTCAACTCGCTGGAGAACAAGGTAGACACCCATTTCTAATCCTTGGGGTGGGCTGTGGGCTGTCAAATGAGAGAGTTGAAGAGAGAGCAGAGAAAAGATGTTAAGTCCATGTCCTCAGGATATTTTTTATGCACAAGGAATGGCCAGTTGGTACTGGAAAACCAGTCGGTAGCAGCTAAAGATACTGAACCCCATGCTATCTTCAAAGCAACATGTTCGAAGCAATTATGCTCACATATGGCATCCCCTCCCTGGCTGATCAGTGGATGTAAAGCTGTTTATCAGGCAGTAGTGTTACTTCGATGGTAGGTACCAGGAAATGGGCTCATGGCTTAAAATGGTTTCAAAATTCCCAAAGTCCCTATATAACCTGGCTATTAGGGAAAACTCAATTTTTTTTTTGAGAGCTGGGGTTCTACAGGTCAGGAAAAGTCCTTTCCCCTAGGATCCTACTGCTGTCTTTTGGTTCCTGGGAAAAACTCCACACATCCAGTGAGCAGTGATAATGAAGCCTATTTCTGTTGGATAATGGTTCCCTTTTTTTTTCAAACAGGAAACCTGAGTTTACAGGTTTCCAGAGTACCTGAATGAACGTCAGGTTTCCTTCCTTCAATTTTAAAACTTGCACAGATTTTGCTTTGATATTATATTGCTGTCGATTTTGTTTATTTTGTTCACTGAAGATGAATTTATGTAATGACAACTACCAGATCAAAAGTAATTGACCTGGTGATTTAAGCCATTACGATGACTAGGTTAGGACATGTGCTAAAATCCATCACAAAGATTAATTAACATTAAAAATGACTGGAGCGAAATACAGACTGCTCATGGTGCTTCTCAGGCTTCTAGCCCTGAACACTTGGCAGGTCCTGCTTTTTTCCTCAGAATGATCTCTTTGGTTCCTCTTATTTCTCCCTATTCCCGGCCCTTGAAAGAAACCTTTGAGGCACAGTGAACCACAAAACCCCATATTTTAAAAATGTGGTGTAGGAAACCAAGTCATTTTATAGTGGGAGGTGTCGTTGTGAGTTGGAGCCATTTTGGATGACCAGATTCTGAAAATGTTTAGAAGTACACATTTGAAGGAATTTTGTTAATTTTGTCAAAAGTTCTGCTTTAAAGAGAGAACTGGGGCTAAGAGTTCCTCTCTTTAGCAGAGGGTACGATCATGAATTTCAAGAAAGTGTTATTATCTGGTTGTACTATTATTGTATTATTATTTGTTCAATAAAAAAAAAAAAACCCTGAACTTTAGAAGCGCTCTATTTTCTCCATATTTCCGTTTGTGCTCAACTTTTTGATGTGCCACTGAAAGGGGGAGAAGAATTAAAATTTCTTGAACACCTTCTATGAACCAAGCATGCACTGTGGCAGGAAACTTGCCTATCTGTATTCATTTAATTCTCCAGACAGCCCTGTGACATGGGTGTCACAGTAGTTATTTTACGCAGGAGGAGACTGCTACAAAGAGGTTAACCAGCTTGCCTGAGGTCTGACTTCTCATAGGAGAGAGCTAGGGTTCGTACCCTATCGGACTCCAAAATTGATACTTTTTTCATGGTGTGGAAGTTGACAACAGAAGTCCAATGTGTGCACTCCTACTCTACCAGGCTTGACTCTTGAAGATAATTCAACATCACTATCAACAGTGTGCTGAGCTCCTAACATTGTAGCTATTTCCTGCCACTCAAATGCAAATGCCATTTTCTCCTTTTCCATGACATCATCCAACATCCATATATATATATATATAAATCCTGTTCCCTTTCAAAGAAATTCTCAGATATGCTTAGTTATTATTCTTTTTATCATTTAATTTTTAAGGGAAAAATAACTGAATTTCTTCATCTTCTATAACACCAGGGATAATATGACCCATCCTTTCTTTCATGGGATTCAAAGAGTTACTGGATCAAGATTGTCTTTCACAAGCATATGTTGGTTTTCAAGTAAATCTCATTTTAAGCAAAGGTGTTAGAATAAACATAGCTCACAGGAAGACCTGTCAACCTAATTGTTTGCTTGCTTGTCACTATCAAGCTTCGGCATGTGCTATATAAAAAAGACCCTCTTTTCCCTAAAAGAATGGGACCAAGGTTGCCTTATGTTGTCTAAACTTTAGTCTACCAGTATATGAGGTCTGTAGATTTTCAGGAGCTTGGTTTCTCAAACAAAATGAAAATTCAAGGGGCCAGTGGCAGTATTTATAGTAGTTTATAGCAAATTGAATTCATTCTTGGTGATCATCTTTAGTTGCAGGCCTTGGCCTCTGAACTCAAAACTGGTTTCACGGAAGCAATGCAAGAACTGTCAAGAATTCAACATGGAGAATATGCTTTGGAAGAGAAGGTTAAGAGCTGCCGATGTTCCATGGAAGAAAAAGTTACCGAGATGAAGAATTCGTTAAACTATTTCAAGGTAGGCTCCTTTTCTTTCTTTCTTTCTTTTTTTTTTTTTTTTTTAAGATTTTATTTATTTATTTGAGAGAGAGAATGAGATAGAGAGAGAGAGAATGAGAGGGGGGAGGGTCAGAAGGAGAAGCAGACTCCCTGCTAAGCAGGGAGCCCAATGCGGGACTCGATGCTGGGACTCCAGGATCATGACCTGAGCCGAAGGCAGTCGCTTAACCAACTGAGCCACCCAGGCGCCCCCTAGGCTCCTTTTCTACTCCCCTCCTAAACAGAGAGGTTCTTGATCTTAGCCACAGAAGTAGAAAACACCTTTTCATGTAGCAGTCAAATAAAAGAATTTTCCCTCTGGCCCATTTGCTAATTATCACGAAGAAAAAATCTGTTTTTCTTTCTTGGATCTCTGTGTTAAAATTACAGACTGCAATAGAAATAAGATGTTCATTTCTCATTCATTCATTCAACAAATGTATACTAAAAGCTTACTGTGTACTAGATATCATCTTATATCCTTTCACCCCTTTTACCAGATTCATTATGTATCAATTCCTATTTTTCAGGAAGAGCTGAGCAATGCCATGGCAATGATTCAGGCCATCACTTCCAAGCAAGAAGAAATGCAACAGAAAATTGAACAGCTTCAGCAGGAAAAGCGAAGGGAATCTCGAAAGGTTAAAGCCAAGTGAGTGTCTTACACAAAATTAGCCAATGGCAAACCCATAAGCAGAGGTTTGGATACTTACACCGAGAACACCTTCCCCCCATCGGCAGATAGATAACTGGCTACATACTGCTGGAATCTGTGGGTCAGCATGTGATGGAAGTTATAGAATCATAAAAATCGGTTACGTTTAAAAATGGATGGTAATAATTACACGGAAAATGCACTCAGTACAATAGGAAGTGAAATGAAAATGATATAAGATGACATGTAGAATTTTATTTCAACTGTAAAAACATGTAAAATAAAAACTAGAAAGATATATTTTAAAATGGTGATTGTTGTGTTAAGATAGTGGGGTCACTCATGATTTTCTTTTTTAATTAGTTTTCTAAAATTTCTCTAATGCTACTACTAGTTTACTTCCACCATTGAAAATACATTTATGTTAGTATCTCAACCAGGTTGAGTCAATTAAGTTTCACCATTAAACATATATAATCATTATTGTTATAGGTTTTTAAATTATCAAATTTAAAATAGAAATATGGCAATAATATTTGTGTGACTCCAAAGAATGGCTTGTTGTTTGTAGTTGAAGACCTGCTGCTTCCTGGTACCTTTGTGTTGCTTTGTTAAGTGAATGTAAATCACCCCAAGCAAATTGTCATCACTGCAAACTCTGTACAGATCCTGATGACAAGGAAGCCAGGAACAGAAAAACAAAAATATAGGTATTACCATTAAGATGTGATTTGTACGTGTTTGAAATTTTTTCTCCAGTTTTGGCAATGAATTAAGTTGAGCCCTAAGAATTGCTAGTATCTAACTATTTTTAATTTACAAAAACAGCACTTTTTTGGTTCAACCTAATGTTTCAGAATTTTTCTTGAATCATTCTGAACTGATTCTCTTCTTAACCCATCAGGCATTAAGACCCTTTGTTTTCCTTCCCCAGGAAAACTCAAAAAGAAGAACATGGCTCACAGGCTGGGCCTGTTCAAGCACAAGGAAGTCCTTTCCGTTCAATCAATATCCCTGAGCCTGTTCTTCCAAGTGAAGACTTTACAAACCTCTTGCCTTCTCAGGCCTATGAAAAAGGTACAGTTTGCAAACCATATTGAATTAACCAAGCCTTTCCCCTTGATTCCTAGAGCTTAAGTAATAGTGAGAATGGGTTTATGTCTTCCATCCTTATAGGAAAATGATGTATTGCTCAGAATTTTTCCTCCTATAATTGGAATTTATAAGAATCCAGAGAGAGGATCCTGGGGTGCCTGGGTGGCTCAGTCAGTTAAGCATCTGCCTTCAGCTCAGGTCATGATCCCAGGGTCCTGGGATGGGGCCCCACATCGGGCTCTCTGCTCAGCAGGGAGCCTGCTTCTCCCTCTCCCTCTACCTGCAGCTCCCTCTGCTTGTACTCTCTCTCTGTGTCAAATAAATAAATAAAATCTTAAAAAAAAAAAAAAAAAAGAATCCAGGGGATCCTAAGAGACCAGGAGAATCTGCCCAATTTTAAAAGATTTTCTTTTTTGGGAAAATACTTATCTGGGTTTTCTAAATTTCAAAAATAACCCTAGGAGAAAAATGTTAAAAAAAAATTATCCACTCTAATAACTCGTTTTCTCTTCCACATTACTGCTCACGCCTTGTCTCTCTGCATAGACATTTTAAAGATAGGCGTATTCTTACCAGAAAATTGTGTGTTCTGCGCTTTTTTCAGTGAGGTTTCACTGATCAGAGAAAATCATATCTGCCTTAACTGGCAGGCAGTGACGTCAGTGGTGTGCCCCTCTTTCTCTGGGTAACCAGAGCTGGTGCTGTCTGTGGGCTCGGGTCACTAGCCACACCCCTGATCTGAGGGATGAGACAGCAGATGCTAGAAAACTGTCCCTGGGCAGTGCTGATGAAACTGGCTTTCCAGCCAGTTACATCCGTCTGTAACCATGTCTGGTTACACGTTTGCTACATCTGTGTATGCTCAGCAATGTCTAGCAAAGTACCTATGCTGGAGAGTGACATTAATGTTAGTTAGAGTAATTGTCCTTTTTTTTTTTTTTTTTAATTTTTGGGGGTCACATATAGAAAGTCTCCAAAAGAGGCTCAAGGACTTCTCAACCAATTGGAAGCTCCTCTGAGGCAGAGCTGGTGGTTTTCTACCCTTCTGCCTTAAGGCACCATATATTCCTAGACGATAAATGTGTTTTGAATCACTAAATTTAAAAATCTAAATCAGATGGCTTTTAAATCGGTATAACTTCAAAGTATGGATCTGCTTTTTTTCTTTGTAGTTTTTTTTTACCCCCTTGAGTAGTTACTTTAGAGACTGATAGGTGCAGCCTGGGAAAACTCACTGATCCATCTGGGGACTGAGTGGGTTCATCACAGGTGGTTCTATTTTCTTTGCTCCATGTCATGATGAACAGAACATAAAAGGATGGTCTTACTAGGAAAGAATACAGGATGGCCTTGGAAAGTAGAGGTCAGATCAGTGCCAGGTCTGGGGAAGTTGAACATTTTCACAAGATAAAAGATTAAAAATTATATCTGCAAAGTGCTCAGATGGAGTTCAATGAGCTATGTGGTGGCAACTCCTCCCTCCTTCCCTGTTACAATAGACGTGGCTTATATAATACAGTTTGTTCAACCGAGTTACTGCAGAATTTGGGAACAATGTGCCATAATAAGACATTTTGGATATGATTGATGGTAGGTTATGTTGAAACGCAGGATCTAAGGGCCAGACTTTAGAAAGGGTTGGCTTACCCACTGTTAATTATAAAATGGTGCAATTGTTGCTTATTGCTCCCAAATTCAGTAGCTTACAATAATAAACATTCATTATGTTATAGTTTCTCTGAGTCAGGAATCTGTGGGTGCCTCTGGCTCAAGGTCTTTCGGGAGATTGCAGTTAAGGTGTTGACTGTCCCACTACGCGTTGGTCTTTCCTGCTATCTATCCATCACCCCAGACGCTGACTTAGATGGCGGGAGACAGTAATGAACAAAACAACAAACATTCCTGCCCTCATGGAAGCAGACAACAAACAAGATAGATAAAATATGTAGTACATTAGTGATAGGGAGAAAAATAAGGAAACACAGGTGTAATTTTAGAGAGGGTGCCAGGTAAAACCTGAAGGAAGTGAGGATGTGAGCTTATGCATTCGGAAGGGAAGAAAGGAACAGCCCATGCCAAGGTCCTAGCGGGAACATCACTGAGATGTTCATTCAAGTTGGAGCGGGAGCAGGGGGGCTAAAGCAGAGGGAACAAGAGGGACAACAGGAGACGAAGTTTTCAGAAAAGAAGGAAACAGGAGGGGCAGGAGGGGGCAGATATTTTACGGCTTTATGGTCATTATAAAGCCTTTGGCTTTTACGCTGACCTGGGAAGCCATTGGAGGGCTGAGCGGAGGAGTGACAGGGTCTGACTTACATTTGAACAGCATCATTCTGGCTCCTCTCACCCTCACCATCATAGACAATAATTTAGCTCTTATTGTGTATAGTTTACACATATTAACTGATTTAATTCTTGTGGTAGTCTAGGAGGTAAGCGCCACTTATTATATATTCTTACAAATGGGAAAAGAGTGCTTGCCACTATATTGAAATTTTATTTTATTTTTGGCTCTTCTGTCTCCCTCAGTAAGCTGTCAACAGTGAGTCTGTCCCCAGTGTCTGGCTCATAGAAGATGTCAGCCCCTGTTAGTGGAGTGAATACTGACTGAAAGCTTTCCTTTCTCTAGCCCAAGAATCCAGATCCATGCATGTAGCAGACAGTAATGTGAAGGGGATGATGGGTCCTGGTAAGTAGCTCTGTGTTGAGTTCTCGTCTCTTCTAGCAACTCTACCTTTTCCCTGCTTCCACCTTCCCTGCTTCTAGGCCCTCAGTCCCAAACCAGGCTTGAAAGAACTCAGGCAAGGTAAAGCACTGTGGTTACTAAGACCCCAAGATGTGTAATAGAGTAAGTCAGTGACTCAGTTAAACCAAGGAGAGAGAAGGGAAGGGGTGGAGATGTTTAAGACAAAGCCAGTATTGGTTCTTTCTGGCTCACATCAATTGGTTCTTTCTGGCTCATGTCAATTACTGAAATAATATTTGCTGAGAAACTCACAGGTATACGTAGCATAAGTTTTCTATGGACACAGTTTATAGTTCATTTAATTTAAAAGTTATTTACTTAATAGACAACCCACCAGTATTTTTTAAATTATTTCATCTTCCCTTCCCTCCATTCCTTCCTCCTTTTTGCAACTTACCATTATTGCGGCCAAGGAAAACAAATTCCAAAAGAAAACATTGTTTTGGCATCTTTCTTCCTCTGTATTTTTTCCCCTGGTGTGCTTGCCTAAAAGGAAGGAGATACAGGGAGTCAATGCATACTTACTACAAATTAATTATATTATTTTATAATTTTATTTTTTTAAAACGCCTTATTTAGTAGTGACTACATACAAAGAGTAGAGGATGTATAGGCCAGAAACAGAGGTGATCCTTTGCAAGTGTAGAAACTTTTAATCTTCAGTTGATTTATTTAATCCTCGAGGGACAGTTTGTACCCAAACAGGGGCATAATATTTCAGAGTTAATAACAAATATAATTTTTTAAAAAAAAGTCAAATCTTGACGGCAGGTGTTATTTTTCAGGAATGAACCCAACAACTCCAGAAGCAGAAGAAAACCTTAAGTCTTGCCTCTCGGCTGATATCCAGCCCAAGAGCCATCTCTCATCTGGTGTGTGGAGGCAGCCTAAGGATGGTAAAGAATGGGGCGAGGAGTATGTCACGAAAGACCACCCAGATAAACTCAAGGACGCTGGCCAGGGCAGACACAGCTCCCTGGAAAATGTTTTATGTGAAACCTCTTTAGCTGGTAAGTCCCAAGGGAAAATACAGGCTGAAATTTTGAAGAACAGGAAACCTACAGGCTAGAATCCTTGCAATATAGGTTCAGGGGACATGTGAGACCACCTGCTCTCTGGTTTCCTTTTCTTTCTTTTTTTTTTTTTAAAGATTTTTATTTATTTATTTGAGAGAGAGAATGAGATAGAGAGAGCATGAGAGGGGGGAGGGTCAGAGGGAGAAGCAGACTCCCCGCTGAGCAGGGAGCCCGATGTGGGACTCGATCCCGGGACTCCAGGATCATGACCTGAGCCGAAGGCAGTCGCTTAACCAACTGAGCCACCCAGGCGCCCTCTGGTTTCCTTTTCTGATGAAGGCTAAAGCCTATAGAGATGAGGGGACTCACCTGAGGTCACATGGCCAGCTTGGGACCAGCACCTCAATTCTGGGTATCCATGACATTTAGTAATGCAGTGCTTTGGGGGAAAGAAAGGGATAAAGTTGGTGGGGAAGAGGGCAGCATTTTGTGAACTATGTAGTTAGTGATGCGAAATCTTCAAAAAAATGTGCGTCTTGGATCAGTAGTCTGCCACCAAGATATCAAACACTGCAACAGGGTCCGTCCTCCCTCCCTCCTTCCTCCTTCCCTCCTTTTTCCCTTCCTTCCTCTCCTTTGTGTCACAAATTGCTAGTCCACACTTACTATATGTCGCATAACAGCATTTCCCTCCAACCACTTTGCGGAAGGCAATTTTTTAAAAATTAATTTTTACTATCAAACACACAAAAAATTAAATAGTACTAAAAGGTTTATTATGAAGAAAAGAGCAACCACTTTAAATTGTTTGCACAGTTTCTTGTGGTACTTGCTTCCATGTTTTAAAACAAGTTTATGTTGCTGTTTTTTTTTTTTTTTAATCAGTAGTTTACTGGGGGATAATTTACATACAGCAAAGTTAACAAAGCTTAAGTTTAAGCTCATTGACTTTTTATGTATGTATAGTCCCTTGTGATCACTACCTGCATCAAGATATACAATATTTCTGTTACCCCAGAGAGTCCTCTCATGCACCTTACCACCTGAAGAACCACTATTCTGACTTCTGTCACTGTAAATTAGTTTCCTCTGTTCCTGAACTTCATACAGAGGGAATAATACAATGTGTACTCTTTTGAGTCAGGCTTCTTTCTCTCAATATAATGTGCTGTGTGTAATTCATTCAGTAGTTCATTCCTTTTTTCAGTCATTGAATAAATTTACCACAATTTGCTTATCTGTTCTCCTGTTGATGGACATTTGGCTTGTTACCAGTTTAGGGCTATTATAAGCAAAACTGATATGAATATTCTTGAATAAGTCTTTTTTGGATGTCTGCCCTCATTACTCTTGGATGTACACGTAGGAGTAGTATCTCTAGATTAGGGGAGAGGATTATGCTAAACTTTGAAAGAAAACATCAAACAGTTTTCCAAAGTGATTGGGATGTTTTATACTCCATCCAGTAATGTCTGCGAGTTCTGGTTGCTTCACATCCTTCCCAATATTTAGTATGGTTAGTCTTTTTAATTTTAGCCATTCTCATGGGGGGGTGTACTGGTATTGTAGTTTTAATTTGCACTTGCCTGATGACTAATGATGTTGAGCATCTTTTCATGTGCTTATTAGTTATTTGTACATCTTCTTTTATGAAGTGCCTGTTTAAGTCCTTTGTCCAACTTTTAAAGTGCATTATCTTCTTATTATCAATTAGTAGAATTTAATATATTTTGGATATGAGTTATTAGATATATGTGTGGAGAATATTTTATTCCAGTATGTGGCTTGCCTTTTCATATTCTTAATAGTCTTTTGATGAATAGATGTTCTTAATTTTGGTGAAGTTAATCAATTTTAAACTTTTTATATAGATTGTGACTTATGAGTCCTTCTAAGAGATCTTTGCCTATCCCAAAGTTGTGGAGATACTCTAGTATGTTTTCTTCTAAAATCTTTATAGCTTTAGCTTTCACATTTAGATCTATTACTTACCTTTTTTTTAAAGATTTTTTTAAGTAAACTCTATGCCCAATGTGGGGCTCCAACTCATGACCCCAAGATCTAGGGTTGCATGCTCTACAGACTGAGTCAGCCAGGAGCAACAATCTATTACTTACCTTGACTAGATTTTGATGTATGGTGTGAGGAAGGAGTCCAGGTTCATTTTTTTCCCATACGGCTGTCCAGTTGCTTCAGCACCATTTATCGAAAATATCTTTCTTTCCATATTGAATTGTGCAAAGAACGTCAGGTGATTCACATATGGGTGGTTCTAATTCTAGACTCTGTATTCTTTTTATTCCAATTAGCATAGAATTTACAACTTGGCAGTATTTAGTGTTCCAATCAAAGAACATGGTTTATGTCTCCCTTTATATAGGTCTTCTTCAATTTTTCTTAGCAATGTAATGGAAAATCTCTCATTTACATGCTTCTTCTTCTCCCCTCTCCACCTGCCAAAGCCTTTGCCCTAGAGTCCTCTGTCATCCTATTCCATTCTGGCCCATTGCACCGCTGCTATCCTGGGACTTCCCACTCTTCTTAGGAATTCCTTTCATAGTTCTCCTACCTTAGATTCCCTTTTGTTTGTTTTTATCTTGTGTGCCTGTTGGTTTCTTGGTTTACTCCTTGTTTGATGGAACCCATCGTCCAGTAGCTTCCGCGTGCTTTGGTGATAATTTAGGTGAATATAAAATAATTTTCCCTCATCATTTTGAAGCAATTATTTCATTGTCCTCTAGTTTCTAATGTTACTTTTGGAAAGTCCAATACCATTCTGATCCCCAGTCCTTTGTATGTTACCTGAGTGTTCTCTCTGGTAACTTTTAGGATCTTCTCTTTACCTTTGATGTGCTAATGTGTCACAGTGTTGTGAGAGTCTTCTTCATTAATTATGCTGAGCACAGTGGGCCCTTTCCTCTAGAAATGTGTCTCCTGGTATTTTTTTTCTATTATTAATTTGATAATATCCTCTCATCCATTTTCTTTCTTTTCTCTGAAATTTCTACTAATTTGATATTGGGTCTCCTGGATTGATCTCCACTACCATCATTTCCTAGTCTCTTTTTCTTCAAAATGTCTCCTTCTTGTTTTGTTGGGGGAGTGGGGAAGAAGGCAGGAGATCTCCTTGACTTTATCTGCCACCCTTTTATCTTTGAAAAAATGCCAAAAATTCCTCCTCCTCCTCCTCCTTTTTCTTCTTCTTTTTTTTTTTTTTCTTTTTGGAATGTTCTCTTTTCTTAAAAAAAAAAAAAATAGCATCCTGTAACTATTAAATGGCCGGAATGTTTTTCTCATATATCTTTGAGGATATTAACCATAGGATTTTTTTAAAAGATTTACTTATTTATTTTTTTATATAGAGAGAGAATGTGTGAGCAACTGGACAGCCTGTGGAAAGACCTGGAGAGAGAAAGAGTCCTTTTTTTTTTTAAACATTTTATTTATTTATTTGACAGAGAGAGACACAGCAAGAGTGGGAACACAAGCAGGGGGAATGGAAGAGGGAGAAGCAGGCTTCCCACTGAGCAGAGAGCCCGATGCGGGGCTCGATCTCAGGACCCTGAGATCATGACCTGAGCCGAAGGCAGACGCTTAACGACTGAGCCACCCAGGCCCCGAGAGAAAGAGTCCTTAAGCAGACTCCCCGCTGAGCAGGGAGCCCAATGCAGGGCTCATGACCTGACCTGAAATCCAGAATCAGTGCTTCACCAGGGTGCCTGGGTGGCTCAGTCAGTTAAGCATCTGCCTTCAGCTCAGGTCATGATCCCTGGGATGGAGGCCCACATTGGGCTCCCTGCTCAATGGGGAGCCTGCTTCTCCCTGTCCTTCTGCCTGCCACTCTCCCTGCTTGTGCTCTCTCTCCCTGTGTCAAATAAATACATAAAGTATTAAAAAAAAAAAGTCAGTGCTTCACCAATTGAGCCACCCAGGAGCCCCTTAATTATAGGATTTTTAAAAAAGTTTTGTTTCTGCATTGTCTTTTTTTTTATTAATGTAAAATTGACACATAATGTTATATTAGTTTCAGATGTATAACATAATGATTTGATATTTGTATATATTGTGAAATGATCACCACAATAAGTCTAGTTAACATCATCACCATACATAGCTACAATTTTTTTTCTTTGAGGAGAACTTTTATGTCTACTCTTTTAGCAACTTTCAATTATGCAAAATAATATTATTAACCATGCTGTACATTACATCCCCTGCATTGTCTCTATTTACTCAAAATGTGTATATACCTTTTTCTTCTCTTTATTTTATGATGTCAGGTTGATTCAAATGTCTGAGGATCCTTAGCTGATATATATAAGAGAGAGGCCCTAAATAAAAAGAAACCATGATTCTATGTTGGCCAAGCTTATCAGTAAATGGACTTCACTATAGGCTAATCAGGTGGCAAATTAACTTTTTGGTAGCTGACCTCTTTATGTCAGTGTCTGTAGGTCTTTTTCCCTTCGGTTTCTTCAGTGGAAGATCCTCCAGTCTCCTGCCTGGAGAGTATAAGTCTGGCTACTGGCACTGTGGAAAGACCTGCAGGGGGAGGGGCTGAGGGGAGTCTCCCCATTCAGTATGCAAGCCTTCTCTGAGTCCCCTTGTTTTCATGTTGGAATCTCAATCCTTCCCTCTACTGTCTTTAGTCCAGACCCCAGAGATATGGGCCCCTCTAGTTTAATTTTTCCCATTTTCCCATGGATGGGGATGGGGAATGAGGAAGCCATCTGGCATGGGGGGAGGAGCCTGGAAGTTCAAAAGCACCATATATAGACTAAGTCTCCTGTTTTCAGCATTGCTCCTTATTTGTACTTTCTGTGGTGCCCAGTGCCTCCACTCCTTGAGCCTTTCTGCTTCTCAGCAGATTTTCCATGTGCGGATGAGAACACTAAGGTTTTGCGTCCTTACTCTGCTGAATTAATTACCATGCTTCCATTCTGTTTTCCATCCTCCGAAAACTTGCCAATGTCCCTTTTTATTGCTTTCAATGTCTTTTTATTGCTTTCTATCATTTAATTGAGTTTTGGGAAGGAATGGTTGACGAAAATTCCCTCTTTGATTTGTTTTTTAAAGCTAAAAGACAGACCGTGGCTCTAGAACTGCTTGAGTCAGAGAGAAAATATGTCATTAACATCTCTCTGATCCTGAAGATCAAGGCAACATTCCAAGGGTCAGATGGAAAGAGGAATTCCAAAGAGAGAAGGTATCCATGTGTTCATTGCCTTTGCTTTTCAGATTGATTAAAATTTAAGGTAAGTCGTTTATTGTTTCCAGTTGGGGAATTCTGTGACCTCTGACGAGTTCCAGAAATAGTCTTTGAAGAGAGTGTAGGCAGTGACAGCAGGTAATGCCTGGCAAGTCTCAAATTTAGACTTACCACAGATAACAAAATGAAGATAGTCTCTGAGAACTTCAGTGTCCCTGGCATGTCTGTAAAGAACATAAAGGGGGAATTAATGCTACGGTGAGGGAGACATTGCTCTCTGTTGCCATCTGCATGTTCTCCTGGGATCACAGGTCTCATGGACATAGGAGGGAATGGATGCAGTGGAGGTCTGAAGCATTAAGCGGCCATTAGATAAATGGTATGGGGCTGATTAACTCTGGACTTGGACCTTTCTTATTTGTCCTGGTGATCCCATAGTACTAGACAGTGTGCAAGTGGTGTGTGTGTGTGTGTGTGTGTGTATGTGTGTTGGTGCTTCCACAGGGTCTGCAGTATATTATAACAGCATGCTAGCTCCAAGATTACAACACTCCTTGATTGCTTCTGTTCATCATCTTTATATCTTCTCTGCTTCTTCTCCATTAAGAAAAGCAGGAAGGAGGAAACTCTGATTTGGTGGAAAGGACTAACCTCATGAAGACGTAATAATCCAGATTAGTTGAGGAAAAGGCCAATCGAGAAGAATGGAAAGTCTGGATTATGACTATTACAGATAAATGTAGCATTGATAGTTTAAATAGTCTATCAGGTAATAGACACCGGTGGTCCATAAATCTATCATGAATCTATCTCGGGAAGCCCCTGATTGTATTTTCCTGCTCTCTACCCACCCCCCCCCGCCCCATTTTACTTGGCTTTGTGGCTGCTGGCAAAATACCTAGTCTCTAGAACACGGTGCTCCCCCTATCTAGTGGCTGAGGTGAGGGAATATTCCCTGACAGACTCAGAAGTGGCTTGACTATTTTCAAGAATCATTTTACTGCAAAGTTGAGGTAAGCAAAGTATAGAAAACAACAAGGAACAGAAAGGGTGAAGTGACAGGGCTAAAGCTCTCACCCCTAGAGGCCTCTCTCAGGGGCCACCCAGATTCTCGCTGGTTGTTCCTTCCCCATCTGGAATCCAACTCATCCCACCCTCTCCCATTGCCCCTTCAGCCTCTGAGATGCCTCTCGGCCTCCAGCTATCTTGCCAGAGACCTGCTCCATTTGCATTAATCAAATCTAAAGGCAAATCTACATTTTGGTGTAGTATTGCTTCCACATGCGAGATTCTAAGCCAGCAGCATCTCCTCGTCGTCTCTGAAAATTTGGGGATGGGGCAAGGGGAGAGAGAGAGAGAACTGTTTACTCTGGAACACGGTAACCAGGCACTTCATTGGTAAATTCATGAAATCTTCACAAGAACCCTATGAAGCTTACCGTATAGCTGAAGAAACTAAGGCCCAGAGGACTTGAAAACCACACAGCCAGTTAGTGCCAGGATCCGGATCCAGGCTTGTCTGCCCCTGTCCTTGTGACCTTTCCACATCACACCACTTCTCTGAGGACCTTGTCGTTTCAAAGACATCATCTGACTAACAGCAATATGTTGGGTTTCTCAGCCAGAAGCAGACCTTCTGTCTGTTCCTATTTTACAGCGTAGGCTTCCCTCTTAACAGCCGTTAACGTTCTTACTTCAGATCTCAACTGATGTGTCAGGCAGGGATGCTAGAAATGTTCTCGGTTTACTGAAGCTCTCTTCTACTTGCCGTCACTTCCTCCTTGTCTAGGATGTTCTCCCATGACTCATGACTGAGGAAGGACCGATCGTCTCCAAATCCCAAGATTTAAAAAAGTTTAAAGCTATCACACAATCCCCCATGAAAGTTAGAAACCAGTCATTTCTCATATCCGCGATAATGCTATTAATGTTAGTTATTTACTAAGCTAACCCTCTTTTTTCTTTTCATGGATGGAGATGAGAAAAGCTTTAAGTCAGTACTCTTAGGACTAATATAAAGACTTGAGTTCTGAGCTTTGCAGTGTCGCCATTTTTCCACCCTAGGCTTAGATTTCCATTATCCTCCTTCACTCACTACATTCCTTCTTTTTTCCCAAACTTTTCTTTTTTAAGGATTTTATTTATTTATATGACACACACAGAGAGAGAGCACACAAGCAGGGAGAACAGCAGAGGGAGAGGGAGAAGCAGGCTTCCCGCTGAGCAGGGAGCCCCATGAGGGGCTCGATCCCGGGACCCTGGGATCATGACCTGAGCCGAAGGCAGACGTTTAACCGACTGAGCCACCCAGGCGCCCCTTTTCTAAGCTTTTCTGAAGCCTCCGTGGGTTTTAAATAGGCCCACTGAACGAAATACACAACAGAACGAGATTATTCCCTTTCTCTACTGGCACTTTCCCCATGCAAAGGTGGAAATAAGGTAGTAACACGTCCCATCCTTCCCATCATACATTGCAAGCTTCCAGCACTTTCCACCCCTGCTGCAAAGTAACCTGGGGGTGAAAATAAAACCCACCGGCACTACAACTGGACACTCAAAACTGAGGTCGCCACATCTTCTCAAACCTCTACAATAAAACTTTAGTTTCTCCCTGGAGAAAAGTAAAGCCCTCGAGAGCCTCCTTCGCATGTTTCAAGCCAGCCCTGCGCCTGGCTGAGCGAAAGGGCTGGAAACTGCAGAGGCACGAGCGGCCCGCTGAGGCCTGAGAGGAGCTCGTGGGCGGCTGTTCACTTGTTGGAGGATCCCAGGAGTTGCAGTTCTTGGCTTTCTCTGGTCTGATTCACCTAGACAGAGTTCAAGCTCAGGATCAAACAGTCCTGTCTGTCGGGATACTTGTGGGGAGGGACATCAGCCCGACAGGATTGCGAGTCAGCCTACTGCGCATGCACCAAAAATGCTGTGTGCCACGGGTCACCACCAGGTGGCCTATGCTTCGTCATCGGCACCCCGCAAATTTGGTTGCGTCCTGCTGCTGAAGCTCGGGAGAGAGTCTGGCCTACGATTAGACCGGCAAGAGCTAAGTTATTAATTTGAAACTCTAACCGGGTTTTCCTTGATGGCTTTTAGTTTAGTGCCCTTGTTGTTTAAGTACTGTGTTGTGGGAGTTTAAATAACTTTGAAGATTTTGAAAAGAATAAACTACTCATGTAGTTGCTATAATTTCACCCCTAGTAAGGAATAGATAGGAAGATGGATACTTAACACTTTCATCTTCACGAAAAAGTTGCTTCTGGGAGTCGGGTGTGGCTCTAGGTAAAAAGGGAAACAGGTTCCGTGTGTGTCTGTCCTGCTTGCTTCTTTCTCCCTCTCCTCTCCATCTCCTGGCTTACCTCCTCCACATTCCTCTCTGATTTCAAATAATATCTTTTTTAAATAAAATTTTCTTCAATATTTGGTACAGAACCCACAGGCAGGCCATTGCTCTTTGTGGAACTTTTGTGTTTCCATGATACTTGATGGGACCATTAACCTTTTGTGACCCTCACCCTGAAATCTCAAACTATTACCCCAGTGGACAGTCCAGGGGGTACCTGGACTCCAACCAAGTTACCAGCTCTCCAATTCTGCAAGGACACTGGTCACCATGTAACAGAAGGCAGCTTTCTCTAAAGAAAGAGAAAGAAGGTCAGGCCAGGTGAGGCCAGGCAAGGCCAGGAGAGGAGTAAAGAAAGAGAAAAAGAAAAGAGATCATCCAAGAGATATTACATAACCTATATGGACAACCCATCTCAAAGTCAGAACTCACCATGGCATGGTGCCCTCACATCTTTCAGTGTCACACCAGGAATATTACCCAAAGTCATGATAGCCTTGGGTGGGGAGAAATCTTTCACATCTAGACCTTTCACGGGCATAGTGTTTTACTCTTTCAGTTCAATCAGTTCTGCTTTTCTCCATCAGCTTGATGGTCTCCTCCACAGTCATCCTGTCTCCTAGCCACCCCTCCAAATTCCCTCTGATCTGGACAGGGATTACTTAGATCTTCTGAGCCCACTGTGCGGCCATAAGGGCTTAGATCGGGAAGTCCCTCCACTTGTGCTTATGGACCAGCTGGCTTCGCAAATTCGGAGACTAGTGGCACAGGAAGGGGAGGGGCAGAAGTCCGGAGTGAAGGAATCCTCGTATCTTCTCACAGGGGTTGGATACTCGCTCTGTTATCTGCGTCTTCTCTGAGCTATAGCCTCAGGGGAGTCTGCTTTACTTGCAGATGGGTTGAAGAAGCTTTTTTTTTTTTTTAATTTTATTTATTTTTTTGGAGGGGAGGTTGAAAAAACTTCTTACCAAACCGCGGTTCTTCCTACTGAACTCAACAAAGGTCTGCTTGTTCAGGGTTGGCAAAGCACCCCAATTGTCCGCTGATTCATTCTTTTTGGACCCTGGGGGAATGAATATCCAAGTAATTCAGCTCTCAGTGACACTTTCATCTTCATTAAACTTGTGGTCTTGAAAGCCCAAGGGAACCTAGTATCAATTCCCATAAGTCACCAAGTTAGAGCTCGAGTCCTTGCTGTAGCCCAGTGAAACTACTTCATTCTGGCTTCCATCCTCATTCCTATAGGCCCCTGGTTGCCCCACCCTTCTCCATGCACCCCCTTCCTCTGCCCATGATTCTCTCTCTCTCTCTCTCCTCTCCACCACATCCTTCTCTGACACCTCTCTTCCTCCCTTCATTTCCTCTAGGAAAAAACAAACAAACAAACAAACCGAGGCACACTGAGGAATGAGGGAGACGGGTGTGAGAAGAGGAAGGGGCTCTGTGACACTCCAGGGAGTAGCAGGCCAGGCCTGGTCCGCAGCCTCCTCAGGCAAGACTGTGTCCTTGCCCAGTAGTCCTCTTGGAAAATGAAGGGAAAGGAGCACTTTCTTATGCCCATCTCCTGAGCATTTAGGTGCCAGCTTTATTTATGTTTTTTTTTTAAGATTTTATTTCTTTATTTGAGAGAGAGAGAATGAGAGAGAGCGCATGAGAGGGGGGAGGGTCAGAGGGAGAAGCAGGCTCCTCGCTGAGCAGGGAGCCCGATGCGGGACTCGATCCCGGGACTCCAGGATCATGACCTGAGCTGAAGGCAGTCGCTTAACCAACTGAGCCACCCAGGCGCCCTAGGTGCCAGCTTTAAACAAGTTTTCCTTTTTACCTCAATCGGAGTCTCTTACTCAGTAACTAAGAATGATCAAGTGCTACCTTCATGCTGTCATCTACAGCACTAATTAGAGTAGTCTCTTTTGCATATCAAGTGGGAATAACTTTAAAATTTTGGAAAAGAGTTCCCTTAGAATTTCTACTGTCACATAAATGAGACAGTAACAGTTTGGCTTTAAAAAGGCCATTCTGGCTGGCTCAGTTGGAAGAGGGTGTGATTCTTGATCTCAGGTTTGTGAGTTTGAGCCCCACGTTGGGTGTAGAGATTACTAAGAAAAATAAATAAACTTAAAAAAAAAAAAAGAAGCCATTCAAGTGATGTGCTCTTTATTAGTGTAATACACATTTGTGTAGGAGTCATTGGTAAAGGGGTCTTTTTATTTTAATTTATTTAATTTTTTAAAAGATTTATTTATTTGAGAGAGAGAAAGAGAGTGTGAGAGAGAGAGAAAGAGTGCATGAGTCGGAGGAGGGGCAGAGGGAGAGAATCTTCAAGCAGACTCCCCTGCTGAGCGCGGAGCCCAACATGGGGCTCCATCCCAGAAACCTGAGATCATGACCTGAGCCAAAATCAAGAGTCTGACGCTTAACTGACTGAGCCACCCAGGCACCCCTAAAGGGGTCTTTTTACATCTTGAGGATATTTGCTATTAGGTCTACAATATCAAACTCAAAAAAAAAAAAAAAAAATTCCTGAATGCAGAGCTGTGACTCAGAATATTTTGAATGACTGGGAAAATGGAACCTCCTTCATATGTTCTTATAGGGTCTTTCCTCTGTACACCTGGTTTGTGTGATCCTATCTCTATTCTGTTTCAAGCCTCTTCCCTGGCTCTTTACGGTACCTTGTCCAGCAGCACCTCGATTTGCTTCATGCTCTGCAGGAAAGGGTCCTGAAGTGGCCACGCCAAGGAGTTCTTGGAGATTTATTCCTTAAGTTAACAAATGATGAGGTAAGTTTTTAAAAAATCCTTTATAAACTAGAATTACATGCATCTGTGTCTCTCTTGTCTGCTTCTCTGAATGGAGAACTTCAAATCGGTGAGTTTCAGAGTTAGGAAAACTGCTGAGATCTAGTCTAACCTCCTCACTCTACAGATAATGAAATAAAGTTCAGAGACATTAAAAGACTTTGCTAAAATCACTCGGCTAGCTAGGTAGTTGTGGATCTCTGACCCAAGTCTCCTAACGTCCAGCCCATCACTTCCCACTATACTATGTATAACTGCCTCATTGAATATGCATGTAAATGTGTGTGTGCACTTGTGTATAAATATCTGTATCTCTGTAATGTTCTGCAAAGAAAATATGACCCAGGCCAGAGGTTGTAAACCCAAATGCCTACAGGGCCAGATGGTGATATAAATGAGTGGAAGTAGGTGGAATGTGATACAATATTGGCTGTTGGGAGGTGAGCTTAAGTGGAGCACATATGCTTGTCTACAGGAAATATTGTCCAATTATTATTCAGGAAGAAGGGACTAGAGTTGCCAGATCTTCTGGTATTTTACGAGACACTGGCAATCCAGAATTTTATGTGAAAATTTATTTTAAAAATATTGTGTGGGTTAATTAAAATTGGTGTGCAAGCCAGAGTTAGCCTGCAGTCAAACTCTGTATATCAATGATGTAGCAAACAAAGTTTACAAATTATTTACTTATATGGGTGTAATGCAATCCCTCTAATACCATTTTTACTCATTTGTATTCAGTATGCTTTCTTGGGCTGAGAATTGTTGTATCCATGGGAATATAACTTTGGAAGCTGAGAATTGTTTTCCTAAAAGCATATTGCATAGATGAATAAGCAATGGGTGGAAATACACAATTAGTGGAAAAAGTTGAGAATCACTGGTCTAGACACTAGAAGGTGGGTTGGACAAAGTTCCTTATTGGATGGAGATGACAAATTAAAAGTAACTTAAAAACAAAATAGGCATTTTAATCATTTAACAGTTTAAAAATACTTTTTCAACATATGTGACCCCTCTCTGCTGTGTTGGTTTTCCACTTTCTCTCATTGAAACAGGACTATTGAGTTTTGGTTCCCAAGTCCATAGGGATATTTACCTTAAAACCAAAAAGATTTAAAAAATGAATTAAAAAACAAAAAAACATAGTAATGAACACATTACATAAATGATTAAGATAATCTCTGCAAAGTACTCCTTTTTGATATACATGACTCTATAAAAATATTAGCTGTTATTCCTGTTTCCAGGTACTTACCATGCATTTTTGTGTTTGTTTTCAAGAATAATTTCTTAGATTATTACGTTGCCTACCTAAGGGACCTGCCTGAATGTATCTCCTTGGTTCATGTTGTTGTTTTGAAGGAGGTAAGGTAACTCTATGTGTGTGCACTGCCCTTTGGTTACATGTGTATCTATAGGTCCTTGCTCATCCACCTCGGGGAATACAATGCACTCAGCTTGTCTTCCAGGCTGGGGAATGGCTCGAGGAGAGTCCCTGACACTCCTACTTGGGGTTAAAGGAGCCCACCTGAGGATAAGTGCCTGTGCTTTGGTCCTTGCCCTACTTTACTGACTCTCTTTTCTATTCCATTGGAAGGCTGCACAAAGTAAACAGGTGTTCTAAGCAGAGATCCTCAGGCTACAGCTTGTGTGCTGTATGAGGGTTTTTTCCCCCCAGGCTCAGACAATTTGAATCTGAATATTAAACTCATCCTGTGTCTGTCAGTTTATAAGATCATAAAGTGGTTCTAATCATGTAGCTTTAAGTATTGCTACTGCAATGTTATATTAGGTGCTCAATAAGCCCATATAAATATCTAACAATTCTAGTTATTTTAGGTCAGTAGGAAGAAACCCTATCAGAAGCCTAGAGTTAAGAATTAATCAAGTTTCACAGGAGGTGAGGGTCTCTTTCTTATTAATGTCTTACTTCAACCCCCGCCCCCCACTACTCCCAACCCTACAAGTATAATGCCTATCACATGTTAGTACTCAGCAAATATTTAAGAAAGGGAAGGGAAGGGAAAGGAAAGGAAGAGGAAGGGAGGGGAGGAATGGAGTGGGAGTGGAGAGGATGGAATGGAATGGAAAAGAAGGGAAGGAAAGGGACATGGAGAAAATCCAACATGTTTCCTCTGCCAGCCCAGCTGGCCAGTTCCTAGTTACACACTTTCTCCACCCTCATGAGGCTCCAATCCACCCTTAGTGCCTACCAGTAAGCCACTGTAATGAGTACTTCCAAGAGAATCTTAATGAATTCATTCAACTCAAATATAATTTATTGAGTGCCCACTTTTGTCCAGCACTGTGCTAAAAAGAGTGGGGGGCGGGAGTAGGGGGTAGTCTGGAAAGTTGGGTGGATTCTAAAGAAGTGTATGATATGCTTCCCGCTACAAAAGAATTGTTTCCTTGAGCATGTCACTCCAATGAAGGATCCAGTGAAGGATCCAATGAAGGATCATGACACTCTAGAGAAAGAAAATGCCTTGGGAATAAAAAAAACCCTCCCTGCTCTGGTAGGACTGACTTTGGGGTTCTGCAGCCAGAGTTGGAGGGACACTGAAGAGTGACTCTACCTTTCTTTCATTCAGGGTGATGAAGAGATTAAATCTGACATCTACACACTGTTTTTTCACATAGTCCAGCGCATCCCTGAATATCTGATACATCTGCAGGTAAGCGTGGCTGGGAAGCTACCAAACTGATTTTCAAGCTAAACTGCTATTTGTGGCTTGCGACTGAGAAACACGGTAAAGGGTCAAGGAAGAACCAGTGGTATTTCTAAGGAGTAATGAAATGATTTAGATTGCCGATTACGCCATTCCTACTTTGTGGTATGAAATCTCAATCTCTAAAAATTTTTGGCTCATGACGTCTGCCTTTGAAGTTCTATCTTCATTTACCAGCAATCCCTACCTCTGCTGATCCAGGATCTTTCTATAGCAGCTTCTGGTAGATTCTGAGTACTTATTCAGTCCCTTCAACCTTGTTCTACAGCCATCTAAATGTACCCCCAAACCCTTACCCCACCCATTGGCATCTAAGAAGTATCTATGTAACCTGTCCACCTAACTGCTCTCCTGACTACTTTCTTTTGGCTTGAGTTCAAGGGCCTACCATATATTGCTCATGTTGTATGTCATAGAGAAAGCATGAGGAAGTTGATGAGCTGACTTCTGCACACCATTTTTCCCACAGTGCCCAACATGGGGCTCGATTCCAGGACCCTGAGATCATAACCTGAGCCGAAATCAAGAGTCAGATGCTTAACTGACTGGCCCACCCAGGCGCCCCAATAATTATCTTATTTAATGCTTTCAATAATCCCATGAAATAGGTATCATTACCATTGCTTAGATAAGGAAATGGAGAGCCAAAGAAATTAAGTAACTTGCCCAAGTTCACACACCTCATAGGTGAAAAAAATCTAGGACTGAAACCCAGGTCTTGCAAGCAGTATGGTAAAAAAATCTAGGACTGAAACCCAGGTCTTGCAAGCAGTATGGTAAAAAAAATCTAGGACTGAAACCCAGGTCTTGCAAGCAGTATGATTCTACTGTCTGACTTGAGTTCAAATTCTGACTCTGCTACTTGTTAGATGTGTTAATGAAGATTACTTAACTTCTCTGTGCCTTGATTTCCTTACTTGTTAAATGGAGGTAATAACTGCACCTATCTAACCTAGCTGTGGTAAACATTAAATAAGAAGAAAACAAATCTGTAAAGGCATTAGTACTTGGCATTAGGGAGATTCAATAAATCTTAGCTTTCCCATATCCAACTAACATGCATGTTCCTCTACTGTACATTAGGCAATATAATAGGAAGGACTACGAGGCCAGGCTTGATCATAAACATCATCCCCTTCCAGCCTGCCTTGATCCCTGACATTCTCACCATTGGCCTGCCTCGTTTAGGTCATAAGGCATTGCTTATAGGTAGTAATTGTTAGAATGATTCCATTACCTCAGAGATCTAATGAGTAGATCCTTCTAATTTTCAGAAGGAATTATCCAACATTCACATCCAACTCAAACAGGAGCAATGGTGACTATTATTCTCCCCTGGTGTGATGGACAAAGAGAACAGCAGGTTTAACCATTCAGCTTACAATTAGTATTGTTGTTCTGATTAAATGGCTACTAAACTCTCACAACAGATGGAGGCAAGGGGCACAAGAGACAAAAGTTTCATTCTAATTATGCAATGCTGCCTTCTTTTTATCTCCATCCAGAATGTCCTGAAGTTCACAGAGCAGGAACACCCTGACTATTACCTACTTCTGGTGTGTGTTCAGCGCCTTCGAGTATTTATCTCACATTACACCCTGCTGTTTCAATGCAATGAGGATTTGCTTATTCAGAAACGGAAAAAGCTCAAGAAGTAAGCTTCTAACGGTGCCGTCTAGAGGGTTGACCAAAGGTTTCTGAGAACGGGGATATAGACAGTCAATGTGGATACCTGTCAAAAGTGACCTCATTGTATGTTAAGTGGCTGAAATGCATTGACGGGGGTAGAAGAGAAGAGAGAAGAGGAGGGAAATGAGGTGGTCAGGTTGGCTACAGGAGGGAGGGACCTATTACCTGGTGGTAAAGTAATTTCCATCAGGTAGTAGGTACAATTACTTTAGAGAAATAAAAACAGTTTTACTCTAATCCCTATGCAGGCCCCCTTCCTTGTGTTATTAACCACCTTGAAAATAGTTGTTTCCCTAAGCTTGCCAGGTCAAAAAAGTGCAGTTTAAAGGCCAGAATGTGGTTTCTTTCATGAACTCAACAGTATTTATTGAGCACTTACTACGTATCTATGTACTGAGTATACTGCAATGAACAAAACAACCAAAAATCTTTGCCACGTGGAGCTTACTTTCTAGAGCTGGACAGCCAGTTAATAAATAGATGGTGTAAGTGCTATGGATAAAAACAAAACAAATAAGGGTGGTGGTTGAACAAATTTCACACTAAAAAGAAACAATAAGAGCTGACTAGGGAGAATCTGGGCTTGAGAAGGAACAGAAACAACCCATAACAGAATTTCCTAATGACCTGGATTTCCTTCAACCTCATCCCAGCCCAATGAAGAAAACAATCATTTCTGTGGATGTTTGAGACGAGAAAAAGATGCCATCTCCCAAGCTAGTGCTCCTCTAATGGAGGACATCTTCCTATACCACCCTTTTCCCTCAAACTTAACTCAGGAAATTAATCAGCATCCCTATTCTTGCCCAGCATCTATGTAAACAACCTGGTTTATAGAGGACCATGGAGGGAGAAAGGGAGAGAGAACTTCACAGCTGAGCTTCAGCTGAGAAATATTGTCTCCTTATCTTTCTTGGCATAATCTGTGTTCAGAGCCAATTTCCCACTATACACCCTGAAAATTATTACTTCCATTCTCATAGGTCATCCATGGCAAAGCTGTACAAAGGGCTGGCTTCCCAGTGTGCAAATACTGGACAAGATGCTTCCCCTACTGCAGGCCCCGAGGCTGTCCGTGACAGTGGGATCCACTCAGAAGAGATACTGCAACCCTACCCTTCTGCTCCCAGTTCTGGCCCTGCTGTCACGTAAGCACTTGTTGCTATGGAAAGGTTATATGGCAATGCCCTTGGGTGCCAAGTCATCTGCATGGGGTAGCAGGACAGCCTGGAACAGGAGTATGACCTACAGGACTCTTCCCTCCCTCTTGCTCCATCAGTCCTATATACAGCAGGCAAGCAGCTGACCCAATGGTTAGATCCCAGAGGAAGGCTAATGTAAAGGGGCAGGCCTAGAGGCTGAAGGCTACTCCTAACAATTTTATCACACATAACTACCCTCTACCTACAGCATAAGTTTCTTTGGGTTTAGACAATGATTGAGTAGAAGAAAGGGCCACAAGAAGACAGGAAGGCATCTTATAGCTCCTCAGAAGGGTGGGAACACACTTAAGTTCTCCAAAAGGTGTAGTAGAGGGAAAGAGAATCCCAGTCAGGGGTCAATGGAAGTTAAGACTCTGAGAAGAGAAATAGGCCTGAGGTGATGCAAAAAGAATGCTGTTTAGCCCTTCCCAATTCCCCTTGAAGCTTCTTCAGAAAGGGATTTTGTAAGTTCTTTTCTTCACTTATGACAGCTTCTCTTAAAGCTGTTTTGTGCAGTGGATGTATTTGACAGCCTTTTAAAATCTCTGCACACAACCCTCTAGCACATTAAGCTGGATTCTTATTCATCAAACTTCTTGATGATTTTTACATTAAGGATTAGGCCATTTATATATATTTGGAACTCTTTTTTTTTTTTTAATTTTATTTATTTATTCATGAGAGACAGAGAGAGAGAGAGAGAGAGAGAGAGAGAGAGGCAGAGGGAGAAGCAGGCTCCCAAGGAGCAGGGAGCCCAATGCGGGACTCGATCCCAGGACCCTGAGATCATGACCTGAACCGAAGGCAGACGCTTAACCATCTGAGCCACCCAGGCGCCCTATTTGGAACTCTACCTCTGAAGGATAAGGATAAAGTCAAATTAGCTACTTTTGCAATCAGGATTTCTGGAAAGATAAGGGAAACTAAAACTCAAAATTCCAAACCCACCACTCTGTCAAATACAATTCTCACAAAAGTAATTCCTTAGACTATAATCTCTACTTTGGGTTTTATTATTTTAAGGAAAATTAGAAGTTTTAGCTACTTTTCTAAAATTACAATGAAGTAATGGGTAGGCAACTGAGATTATTTCAATTTTTAATCACTCCAATTTTTAAAATGCCAATTACAATCATTGTAAGGAGTATCTGATCAGTAAAGCAAAATAAACTGTTTCCTCTTTCTGCCTTCATCTCTTAAAACTGAACATGTATCACTGAAAGACAGAAGTACAAATATGGAGAGAGAGATTCCATAATCATTTTGGACCTATGAGACATTAACCTTTCTATAAATAGAGCCCAGGAAGATTTTCTTCCTATAGAGAAAATCCCACAAATCCTGTAGGGGAGAACTCCATACAGAAAAAATACCTTTCCTGGGTGGAGAGTGAGAGATAGGCAGGAAGAGAGTGTTTACTTTGTGGGTCACTTCAGGTTTTATAACAACAATAAAGCTATCTTCTTTGAAGTGCAACAAATAGACCCCCCAAAAATGAAATCCCTAGAGATTATAGCCAGACCAAAAAGATGGTTGCCATTGCACTCTGTGTTGGGAAAATGGCCAGTAAAAAATTTGTTTTCCAAGTGAAAAGATGATTCAAGTTAGGTCAATATTTCATTTTATCATTTCTTTTCACCTTTTGAGTGTGAGACCTCATTTTCATCTTAAGATCACCAGAGAAAGATACTCAGTATTTGCATCTGTTTTTTCTTTTTAACACATCTGCCCTTTTAACGCATTTTTGTGGTAGAATTAATAAACTATAAATAAAAGGTCGGGTCAGTGTGTAGTCATGCACTCACATCTGCCTGGCAATTACCTTCCACCAGAACTGGCAAATCCCATCCAATCTGATGTGTATGCTACCCTAATATCCTATGTAAATTATTCATTACTCATGATTAAACATGTAATTGGGCTTATTTAAAGTGATAGCCTTTTCATTTTGGTGGTTGTTTTTGTCGGTGAAAGTTTGAGACGACTTTATAGAGCATGCTCTATAGCCATAAAATTTTTTAGTTTTTTATTATGAAAACTCCAAATATATACAAAAGTAAAGTGTACAGTGTACAGTGAACCCCATATACCATCATCCAGGTTCAGCAGTTTAATTGTTCTTAAGCGTGAAGATCCGCAAGTCAGACGAGTTCTTTCCATTATTTTGTATCATACTGCTAGGGCAAAAAAAGGAGAGCAGAGAAAATGAGGTACCTTGGGGCTCTGGACACGCGGTGGGCGGGTCAGAGCTTCCACGTGCCGAGTGATGACCGTCCTTGGCTGACCTGCCATCTCTGTGCACAGCCTCCTTGCTCGGACGGATACTCCGGTCCTCTGCTTTACAGATGGCATTTTCACCCTCCCACGTGGGCGACCGGGGCTCATGGGGACTCCCTTAGCTGGAGAAGCCTGTGGAGCTTGGTAGGTGACGCACGTAGGCGCCGGGGGGGCGGAGAGGAGAGGAACTGGCAGTTCTGCGCCTAAGCGGTAGCTGGCAGGCGCGTGTTGCTCCCGGCCTCGAGCTGCGGGGAGAGGCCTGCACTAACCAGCCGTAAGCACACCTCTTCTGTTTTCTGTTTCCCCTTTAAAGACATTTGATGGCCCCAGTTAAGAAAAGCCAACAACAGCAAAGCCTGATGGAGAGCATGCAGCCTGGGAAGCCCAGTGAGTGGGAGATGGAGGGCAGAAAGCACGAGAGGCCCGAGAGCCTCCTGGCGCCGGCGCAGTTCTGTGCGGCCGAGCAGGACGTGAAGGCGCTCGCCGGGCCCTTGCAGGCCATCCCCGAGATGGACTTCGAGCCCTCGCCCGCCGAGCCGCTGGGCAACGTGGAGCGCTCCCTGCGCACCCCAGCCGAGCTCCTGCCCGACCCCCGCGGCTTCGTGCCCGCGGGCTACGAGGAGTTCGAGTACGGCGGCGAGATCTTCGCGCTGCCCGCGCCCTACGACGAGGAGCCGTACCAGGCCCCGGCCCTCTTCGAGAACTGCTCGCCCGCCTCTTCCGAGTCCAGCCTGGACATCTGCTTCCTGCGGCCCGTCAGCTTCGCCATGGAGGCCGAGCGGCCCGAGCACCCGCTGCAGCCGCTGCCCAAGAGCGCCACGTCGCCGGCGGGCAGCAGCGGCGCCTACAAGCTGGAGGCGGCGGCGCAGGCGCACGGCAAGGCCAAGCCGCTGAGCCGCTCGCTCAAGGAGTTCCCGCGCGCGCCGCCCGCCGAGGGCGTGGCCCCGCGCCTCTACAGCACGCGCAGCAGCAGCGGCGGCCGCGCGCCGCTCAAGGCCGAGCGCGCCGCGCAGCCGCACGGCCCGGCCGCCGCCGCCGCGGCTGCGGCCGCCCGCGGCGCGCCCAGGACCTTCTTCCCCCAACAGAGGTCCCAAAGCGAAAAGCAGACCTATTTGGAAGTAAGGAGGGTAAAGTAAAACCGCACCCAAACCCACAGCGCCGGCAGCCCCGGGCCTAGATCTCCAGGGAGCAGCCTGGGCTCCCCTAGCGTGGAGGGGAAATCGGGCTGGCCGGAGGGGGAGCGGAGGCAACGAGGGAGAGCCCCGTCGGAGGCTTGTGGGTCAGGTGCCCCGGAGGCGAGCAGGAGCGCCCGCTCTGCAGTGCCAGGGCACGAGGGCGTGTCCTGCGTGCGTATGTGTGACGGCAAGGAGCCAGCAGAGAAGACGGACTCCCAGACCTGTCTACACCGTCACCACCCTGCCCCACACCTCCCCCGTACAGAGAGTTAGGGGTGTTCTCCCTCTTGCTGCTTAAGCCGTGGCACCTCACAGTTGCACTTCACATTCAGAACCCTGCACGCTAGTCCCAGACCTGTTTCGTCCTCTGCCTGGCCAGGCGCACCTTCTCGTGGAAGTGTTCAAAATACAGAACCCCGCCGTGTGCCGGCCTGCCCCTCTCCCTGACCCGCACTGGCCTTGCTTGTAGCTAGGGAGGAGGCAGGTTGCCCCGACCCACTGTGGACTCCCTGCAAAGTCTGCGGCAAATGTGACTGGGAAAGGGTGTCACGTTGCTTTGCAGATTCCACTGGGACAGAGACAACACAATATAGTCAAGGAGGCGTGGACTCGCAAATACCTTCTTTGGCGTCCGTATCAGTGTTTAGTATTTTGATGTCCAACCTTGCTCTCTGCAAGCCTTGGGACGTTTAAAGGGGTGTTTAAGTACATATCCAGGAAAGGGCTAGTAGTTCCTGAGCAAACAATTTCTCTGCATGTGATTGGAACAACGCAATTTCTGATCAAGCAGAGAGTAACAGGATAGCTCTGACCTCTGCCACCATCCTTTCTGTTTAACTTCGTTTTAAGAGTAGTGGTTACGGTTTACAGGGCAGCTCTGCTTTGGTACATCTTGAAAATGATATAGTCTAGGACTAACTTGTATCAAGCTCTGGAGACCTTTTGCCTAGACTAAAGGAGGTTTTTCCAGGAATAAGGGCCCTATAATCCACCTATTCCCATTTCCAAGCGAGTGGGGACAGACTGAGGATCACTGACTCCTTTCATTCATTCATTTTTCAGCAGACACTGAGCTAAGGACTGAGGGTTCAGAAATGAATGGCACCTAAGTCTCTGCCCTCCAGGACCACTGGCTTGTTGCAGGAAGGGAACACAGAAACACAGAATTATAATAAATTGTGGGAACACATGGGAGGGGTATCTAAACGCTGCTGGGGGTGATGGTGGACAGGGCCTCCTGGATAAATTGAATGTCTGAATTCAATTTTAAAAGCTGCCTAGGTGAAGAGTGAGGCAGGGAAATATGAAAAAGGCTCATGAGTCTTTAAAAAACAGCAGGGTGATGCTTTTCCTCTTGAATACTGTGCCAGGTAGGACTGGTGGCCATCAGGCCAGAGGAACAGAAAGGGGCTGGGTCATGAAGAGTCCTGGAGCTGGTAGCTAGCCATCTAGACTCCAGGAATCAAAGTCTGACTGGTTCCTGAAGAGGGACCTTCGTACGCTCCGCTAAAGTTGCTGAGATTCCCCAGAGTTCTGAGATTTTTTTTCTGGCTTTGATTTGCAACTCTGAACTTCACAAAATTCTGTTAGGCAAAATTTCTTAGGCAAATCAATCTTAGGCATGTGTCAAAGTTAAAAAGTTCACTAAAAAGGGAAGTAGGTAGGAAATAATAATGCCAATTCAAATTGACTTGAAGTAGGCAGAGATTAACATATAAAACCTTCTAACTAGTATAGTCTATGCTGCAAAGAATGCTTTTATTTCACATGTTCATAAAAGTCTTCCTCTCCCCCAGTTAATATGTGAAAAAATGGGAGTTCAACAATTGACAGGAAAAAAAAACCAATCAGAAATAACAATATATCTGAGAAGCAAACGATGAGTAAAATATTTGTGGCTATTTATCAGACATACCAGATAACAATAAACAGTATATTAGGTACTGTTAATCAGACATCCTGGACAGCAAGTTTCATCCCCTACAGTGTCAGACATGAGTCAAGTCGGTTCAGAAAGTGACACTAAGGAGATGTCAAATAGAGGTCAGTTAAAAGAGGCCTTTTCTCTTTCAGTTATCGGTAAATTTTTCAAGCATGTGAATTTTTCACACAAAGTTCACCTTATTATTTCTGTTTTTGGACAAAAACTTTTTCTTTCTAAAAATTCAGAAGGTGTGGTTTGTTGGGAATCCTAGAGAGAAGGTGGAATGCAAAGTCCAGGTGGGCAGAGGCTGTGTGTGGGTATGTGTGTGCATGTGTGTATGTGGGCAGGCATCTGTACGTGTATATATGTGTAATGTGTGCGTGTTTGTATGTGAGTGGTTGAGGTGGGAGTGAGATGGGGTTTTGGTTGCGAAAGATGAACCCTTCAAAAGCCCTATCTTTAAAGGTGTCAGCTCTTTCCTATTGAGATGTATAAAGCTCCTACTATTTCATCTCCTTAAATATACTCTGTGTATCTTCCACCCCTGCCCCTCAGAGCCAGCTAAACCCTGTCTCTAAGAGTCAGGAAAGAAGGCAGCATGCTTTGGTGCAAAGAGCACCTACCCGGGTGTCAAGAGATCTGGGTTCTAGTCCTGGCTTTGCTGCCAAATAGCTGCGTGCTTTTGGACAATTCACTTGGCATCTCTGTACCTCCAGTTTTCTCATCTGTAAAATTAAGACAATATATACCTTACCTAATTCACAGTGTTGTTGTGGGCATCAGGCCAAATAAGATAAAGTATGTGCATATGCTTCGTAAAGTATGGAATGCTATACAAATGCAAGATATTATCAAGATCATGATTGCACAGAGAGATTTTCCTTAAACTTAATATATTTAGTTCCTAAACAGTCCCTAAAAGCCCAGTTTTCAAAATGTGGTCCTTAGACTAGTGGTAAATGCATTCATTAACCTGGGAGCTTATTGTAATTGCAGAATTTGGGCCCCACCCCAGACCTACTGAATCAGAGTCTGCATTTTAGCAAGATTCCCAGGCGATGCATATAAACATTAAGTGCAGGTGGGCAGGACCATACCTTAAACCACTGGTTTTTAAAATTAAAGTGTGCATAAGGATTACCTAGACCTAACTCCAGAGTTTCTGATTCTGAAAGTCTGGGTTGGGGCTCAGGGCTGTACATTTTAAATAAAAGCCCCAGTTGATCCTGTTGCCCCAGGACCACACTTTGAGAAACCCCACACTAAGCCATCAAGATGTGCTCTCCATAGTTTAATAATGAATCTTAGTAGCGTCTTAGAGGACCTCTAGATCTGCTACTGTAACCCCAGGTTAAATTCTCAAAGTCAAACCCATGTTTCCTGAAAAAAAAAAAAAAAAATCTTCCCCACGCCTCACTTCACTGTCAGCAAGCAGTCACCCATCCAATTCATGAAAGTTTCAGGGTGGTTTTTGCTTTGACTCCTTGGGTTCTCTTCTTAGGTTCAAAATGAAGCAACTAAATTATTTTAGGTTGCTTTTAAGTCTCAGTCACCTCACAGTAAATATTTCGTTTATATGGACATAAATATAAGTGCATATCTATTTTATTTAGCACATCTCACACTTAGAAACTAGAAAGTTCACAGAAGATAGAGCCTTATTTTTTATTAATTTTTACCTTACACTGCACATACCACGAATTAAGAATGCCAAAAACTATATCGAAGTTGTATTTGCAGGTTGGAAGTGTGTGGCGGGTACACATAGACACATGCACGTACGTGCCCATATAGACACAGTTGGCATCTACTTCTAAACAGATCTGACCCCGCAAAACCTCCTTCCCTTGTTTATGTCTAAAATGGAGAGTTAGGAACATGAGTTTAAAACTAGCATTACAATGAAGGAACTGCCTTATTTTGTAGAAAGAGAAACATTCCCAGAGACGAGAGGGGCCCCCTACTTGTTTTCCAGCAAGACAGGATTGGTGCCAGAATAAGAAGTTAGTCTCCATGGCCTTTAGATACTCGCTAACTCCCCTTATGTCCTGATCTTTAATTATTTTTATACCATAAACCTACTCTAAGACTGTTTGCCTTGATACATACAAAATACTTCTGCACTTAGCAGATTATCCTCTTTTCAACTTCTCATTTCTTAATTAGCCTAGGTTTGCTTTAGTTGGGATAGGGTGCTCACCGTTAGTCTGTGGGGTGGGAGAGGAAAGTGACAAAGTTAAAAAAAAATTGTCCCAGTCAGGATAAGGTTAACTTTGGAAAGAGTAAATAAACATCCCTCTTTTGTATTTTCAGGAGATGCATTTAGAAGACACCACCAGATTCTGTCCAAAGGAAGAAAGAGAAAGCGAACAAACATCTTTCAGCGATCAAAACCCCAGGCAAGACCAGAAAGGGGGCTTTCGCAGCTCCTTCCGCAAGCTCTTTAAAAAGAAGTGAGTAGCCCTTAGACAAGACAGCATTGTAATTCATTTCCCTTTGGGCTAAGTCTGGAGGTTTTAACAGTAATAAGGTTTAAGTAGCCTGGTTTCACACAACAGCTTCAAGCTCAGTGCCTGCAGCCAGTAGCCACGAATCCCGAATCCCATCAGGTGAAGAGTTCTCACTGTAATCTCCTAGAGTAAAAGCAAACTCAGCCCTGTCTCTGCCTCTTTTAGCTCCACTTCCTTGTTCCCAAAGTCATGTGTCTGAGAAGAGTAAGCTGAGGAGGTCCCCAGGGTAATGAGCTGGTGACAATCAAATCCTTTTAGACGGGGAGGCCTGGGGTCCACTGTTGGAGTTGGGTGTAATGGATGCTCCATCCAAATCTCCCCACCTGTGGAAAGTTTTCCAAGGCATCTCAGCGTTTCTGCCTGTAGGAGTCTATAGTTACCCTGGATAACTATATGTTTATAGTACATGTTTATTGGGACTTTTGCTAGTGTTTTCCTTAGCAGAAATGATGGAATGGATTTGACTTGGGCCCTAGTTAAAAAAATCACTTTAATGGAGTTTCTGTACTCCATAAGAGGCCAAAACAAGACATTTCCCTTCTGTGGTCCTTCTAAGACTCTAAGTCCTTGTTGTAGGAAATCACCTACTAGGCATTTTGGCCAGCACTTATCAGCACTGTCTTACAGACTGGGAGATGGTGGCCAGACCCCAGCATGAAATGTAGGGAAGAGAGATTTAAGCATTTAGCATTTGACCTGAGAGAGATTCTCCAGTCTAGCCTTTGCCTGCCTGGGAGACTACTGTCTCTTATTTCCACTGGTCCTCACACCCCACCTCCCCCTCCCTTAGAGAGATTTTCCCTGCTACTTAGTTTCTCTTGGGAGAGGAGGTTCTTGCAGTCAGTTTTAAACAGTTAGTGGATGGAAAAGTTAAAGACACTCTAACTGCCTTTGGAGAGTTGCTGATAAGTGAGGAAATTGAGGGACATCACTTTCTCCTTGAGGGTAGAAGTTACTGGCTGATTTAGATAATGGTCTCGATGGAAGGGGGCAGGCCTGGAGTGAGGACTTTTTTGGAAGGTTTGTCTAATTTTTCTCCCATGGGGAGGGTGGTACTGAGATTAGAGGATCTGTGAGTGTGGGTCCCTGCCTGTTGTTACTGGAAGAATGAGGAAGAGGAAGAGAGCAAGAGTATTGCAGTTAGACACAGTACTACTCCACAAAGTCCTCTTTCAGTTTTGCTAAGGGACACATGTCTGTTGCTAGATCCCTTTATGCAGGGGGTGAGGAGTTAAGACTCCTATCCCTCTCTTTATGTTCATAGATTAGATTTTTCTTGGATTTAGGCTCCTGAATCCTTCTAAAGGACTCCTAAGATAGGCACTGCTTCAGCCTATCTTTTTTTTAGACCACAGTATTCCCAGACAAAGAGCCACTTTTTGCCCACTGCCATTTATAGTGAGTGGGTCTGTCGGAAAACAGTGAGCCATGGATTCACCGCTGGTTCCTTTACAAATTCCCATTTTTCAGAGCGATGTAAGAAAATGCTCTGCCAGTTACTTGAGGTGGAGGGAGTAGACTTGGCCTCCCTGTATCAAGGGGGCGGAACTAGGAGTGGTGGGTAAGAGGAAGAACTTTCTAAAAATGCAGGTACTGGAACTGGAGCTGGCTGCCTCATGAGGGAGTGGGTTCTCCTGAGTAGAAGCTAGATGACCCTGGTCAGGGATGCTAATGGAAGGGATTCCTGCACTGAATGGGAAATTGCCCAAGATAAGCACTTGAGTCCTTTCTAGTGCTGAGATTTGCTTTATCTGTACTTTGGCTTTGTTTTAGATCAATCTGAGTAATCACATCTTTTTAACACCTGGAACAAGAAATTAATATGGCGTTGGGACCTATAATTTTAAAGACTCACCATGTGGAAGACCTGATTTTATCTTTCTGTAGCCCTCCCACCACCGCCACCCCCCGCCCCCAGCCCTTGGCACAATGCTGAGGACTAGCTGTGGACTCTCTAAATTCATGTTGGTTAATTGCTTTCAGTCTTCTTGCACCTTTTGGAGATCCTTCTTAGAGGGTTAAATGGGTCTCCTTAGTCCTCTTATCCTTTCTCATAGATCAGTCTCTCCTGCATCAATCACAATGCTGCCACCTACCCTGCTGCTGCCTTTGTATTTAAAATCTGAAGTGGTATATGAATGGAAGTAAAGGGGGTACCACAGAGCTGCTCCCTCTGGCAGGCTTTCCTGGCTTTGAACATCTGGGGTAGGATCGTGAGCACCACCAGGTGATACTTGCGTATCGCCTTGGGTCAGGGAGCTGCGGTGGGCGCTTTGGGACTCTGCGCAGGATAAAGAAGCAGCCTGAGTAGCTTCTCCTGAGTGTTCTCATGCAAGAACCGTGGGACATTTGCTCCATTATGCTATGATAGAGAGGAAGGGCAAGAAAGTCCCAGAGAAGCACAGAAAGGTCAGCGGCTCTTAACTCAGTTGAGAACGCACCATTCTTCTCAGTAGTGAAGCCTTCCTTCTTCTTTGCACGTGCTGTGTGGGACACTTGTATAGGAATCGTGAATGACATAGTCCCAGCTGTTACAAAGGAACTTGCACTCTGAAGTCAGGCATGTGGACAGATCCAGGGAGGAACCGGAAAGAGACATTTAGCTCATTCTCCTCCCATGTGTCGAGAGTCAGGCTGGCAGCAAGCCCTGTGACTTTAAGAAGTGGTTAATCCTGGGTACTGGAACCATGCCACAACCTGGCCTCAGAGGTCCAAAATGGACTCGTGCCAGAAAAACCACCTGTGTCACATTTGGGGCTCACTGCCTGCCTCCCCCCCAGCCCTCTGGAGGCTCATTCCTGTCTACACTGACACCCTTTTTGTATCCATAGGGGCTTGTTTGGCTGGTGGCCCCACACACCCAGAGTGCTGCTTCAGGATGAAGCTAGGCATGGAGCCAGATGCAACAGAAAACCTGAGAAAGGGTTCTCCTCCCTCTGAGGCTGGGAGGGCCGAATGCTCAGACCCACAAGGATTCAAAAGGGAGATCAAGTTGACATCATTAAAAAAAAAAAAAAATCCCCCCAAATGCCCAAGATATTTGGGGAAAAGGATGATGCTCTGATTATTTCTGTCTCAGGCACATTTGTCCTGGGTAGATACCAGGTCACATGTCCCTGAAAGCTGCCCAGAACTGATCAGAATAAAGACTACATATCTAAAGCTTGAAAATGTTAAGTGACTTTAAAAATTCTAAACGAAGATCCTTAGAAGCCAGGAACAGATCTAATGTGATAGGCTGATGCTGGACTGAATCCTTATCTCTCTGCCTTTGAGTAGGGAGTAAGGCAAACTGTCCCATTCTGGAAGGTTGAATATGGAGGCTGTTCAAGACTTACATCTAGACTACTCTGAAGTGTGAGGCAAATACTACTTTATCTTTATATATAAATCTTGCACTTAGTTTAATAAGTATTCTTGGTTGGGGTGTGGCATGGAGGAAGAGGATTATGTAAGACAGTTTAGGGGTAGAGAGTATAGAGGCTCTTTTTATCCTCAAATTTGGGGGAGTGGAATAAAAAAATATGGCTTCCAACTGATTAATTCTGCTTCCTCACCCATTCTCTTCCTCTTTAACATTTTATAACTTATATACCTTAGACTGTCTCCTTCCTACATCATCACCCTCCCTGCACCAATCACATCAAAATCTCTCTATTTTCTTAATCACACACACACACACACACAGCATACTTCTACAGGGCCCCATGTAACCAAACATCCATGAGTCCTCTTCTTTGGTGTCTTATCAGCTGTTTCTGTATATGCCCAGCCTCGGCTATAGAACAGAGCACATAATAGAAAACAGGACTACTAAAGAACTAATTGATAATTTACCCCACCTTCTTCTTTACCTCCTCACAACCTATCTCAAGTCCTTCTCCCGTTTCTTACCCACTCCGGGCTCCTCTCTCATCTCATTTCCCTACATTACTTCAAAATTAAAGGAGATGATTGAAGGCATAACATTTTAGATGACTTAAACCTCACTACAAATGTGTCTTAATAGGTCATTTGAAATCCATCACTTAACTTAGTGTCGAGTGTCAGACCCTTAACTTAGGGTCTTTAGGGTACTAGGTTCTGTCTAGCACAAAAGAAGTAAAAGACATAGTTGTAGCCCATTAGAAGCTTACAGTTCAAAGGTAAGGGTAACCTAGCTGAAGGTTTAGTACCTAGAACATAGTAAGCACTCAACAAACATACAGTATATGAATGCTCATTTGTCACCCTGTTGATTACCAGGACTGACTGATTTGGGCGACAGGATGGGTGTTCCCCTGCTCCCTTACTTTTCCATGTGCAGGTCTCCTAAAGCTTTCATAGCAGACAGTCTTTCCAATCAGAAAACCAGCCCTTCTTAGGTGAGAGGGTTCCACGGCACTGGATTCCTCCCCTTCCTCCTTTCCCCAGCTCCAAATAAACTTGCAAGGCTTATTTGTAGCAGATCTATACTTGTATGATCTACCCAGCTTGTTATTTTCTTTGTCTCTGTGGACTAAGTGGAAGGAAACGTAGCAACAGGTTATTCTCTTTCCATCAAACACTTGGATGGCTATGTGTCAGAATGTCCTGGCAGCCACTGTATGCTTATCCAGCAAGCATTAGCCTGCCTGTCCCTCTAGTGTCTGCTCAGATCTGCCCTGCAGTTGACCAAAATGGCCCCAGGAGCTCAAAAGCCATTTCTGTTTTATAGATGAAGGGAATAAAAGCAAATACACTGGCCCCTTCTCCTAGATTCTGCAGGTTATTTCCCAGTAATTTAGGTACACATTACTTCCAAGCCTAATAGCCACACATTTGGAAGAGTCCAAGTGGCCACATACTATGTAAGCATTGCAAAGAGGTCGGTTAAAATTATCTTTAAAAGGATAAAAATAAGCTTATAGTCATGGCTACAGTAGAATGCTGGATTTTGAAAAGGATTAGCAAGTTAGTCATTAGTTAATTAATAGTTAATATCAAGAAATGCAGAGAAATTCACATACTTGGAGACACCGAGAAAGTGGTTTGTGAGAAGAGCGGTTAAAAAAAGAAAATACTAAGCTGAGTTTGTGGACTTTGAAAACTAGACAGGGCGATTTTGGCATTTGTTTCAGAAATGGGAACGCAACTGGTGAAGATTTCTGTGGTCCTTGGGGCTGGTGGTGACATCAAAGCTTTCCCATTTCCAGGTAAACACTAAACAGTTGCATGTTGGAACCATCAAAGTATGACATATTGGGTTTTGGAGAGATCAGATGCAGCTAAGAGGGGAAATGTGAGGTAAAGATTTTAAGTTTTGACTAATGATTTTCTGATGAGAAACCGCCATATGGGGGAACCATTCAGAAGAAACACCAGCCAGATTCGAATCTTGCTTCTTATTTCCCACCCCCAAAACTATAGGCATTCCTAGCCTTCTGGATAGAAGAAGATATGGGGAAAGAATAAAAGTGTCAAAAATATATCTTCCTAACATTTTGGGCATAACTGTACTAATCAGGGATGATTTGAACTGTAGGTAGGTGGGAACTCTGAGTTGAGAAGAGGCGTGGAGTTTTAGGGTGGGGCATGTGGAGCCTGTTTCAAGGGAGAGTTCCAAGGGGGCTTCTGAAAAGGAATAGGACTTTCACCCTACCAGATAAGATATAATCTTATCTGATGAGTACGCAGATGGACTGGTGTTGAGAGAAAGAATAGTTTTCCTTCTGTGCACTGGGGTGTAGTGGAAAAGTGCTTCTTCCTGACCGGAAGTAGAAAACATGGTGGGCAGCTCTGGCTTCATCTGTGATACCAAGTATCAGGGTGAATAATAAAAAAATCCAGTCAGTCATTAGGTGTCCAGACATCAAGATTTTAGTCTTTGTGTGGATCCAACTTCTTTCCTTGAATAATGTAGAGGGATGTTTGAATTCTGCCCAATTAGTTCAGTAAATTATAGAGTCACAATTAACTTATCTAACAACGACTGTGAGGACTCGTAGCATACCAAAGACAGTAAAAGAACTTATCCTTCTTTTGTGGATAGTGGAAGGATGCCTGATTCTGCCTCAGCATATGGAGAACTTGTTCAGTTGTATAGGAGCTTTGGATAAAGAACTTCATGTCTAATATCACTTCCATACATCCTGCATGAGGTCTTTTGATAATTGGTTCTTAGTCAGTGGGCTAGTTCTACCCATTCTAGCTCGGAGTTTAAGTTAGCCAAAGGGCCCCAGCCTAGCTTATCAGAGGTTATTTCCAGAAAGCCTCCTCCCTCCAGGGACTTCTGACATGAACAAACTGGAGAAGGTGCAGAGCTGGAATGGATTACCCAACTGGCTTAACCAAGATAAAGGAAGAATGCACCCTCGACTGGGGACTCAATTGGACTGATTTGAGTTGTTGACTATTGATTGGGCTTGGTCTCCTTTGTGGTGGTTGAGATTATAGAATCTCCTCAATCTGACTACTGTACTAATTTCTGCATTCTATCAAATGTAGCATATATGTGTGGTTGGCTTCAATAAATCTTTCATTTAAAAATGAAAACAAGCAAAAGCAAGAGTTTGTAATGTAATGCCCAAATTCAGTAATGGCCCTTGATAGATAACCTTGGTTGAGAACAATGAATTCCATCCATTTTAATTTAAGGGCCTTGGTAATTTGTGGAGTAGTTACTTGGTTGAATCAAAAATAGGATTTCCTAAATTTTCTGAGCTTTTATTTCCCTTTCACAACGTTATACACAGTATCTTACACTAACATACACAGTTGTCACAATTGTCTCCATAAAGCATTAGAAAGATATTCTCTTTATGTTCGTTGCAAATTTTAGTTACACGTGTCCTGAGTCATGAAATTGAAGGGAAGTAAAAATTATTCCAGATCTAAGAGGCAACTGTTTTACAAATGCAAAACAATTTGGATAAAATATCTGAAAACAATTAAAACCAAATCAACCTGTACTTTATCTGTGTGCTGAGATTTTAGGTCCAGTGGATCAGAATACAGGGAAAAAACTAATGAGAATCCCTCAATGGATCCTTCACCCACCAAACAAGATTTCTTCAGAAACCGACTTGCTCTTGCAAATGACCTTGACCAAGGAACAGCTGTGTAAAACATACTTAAAGTTGTATTGTCAAGTGGTAAGATGAGGATAAAAAGCTTGTATATATCTGTGTAGGAATATATATATATATATATTGATGTATAAATCCCTGAGGAAAACTAATATAAATACTTACATATGAAACTAAGTCAACATACAAGACATTGAAGAGATGAAGATTAGTCTATAGTTGAGAGCTGGCTTTTTGAACCTCAACACTTGGGAAAAGGGAAGTGAAGACTTTTCACAGCATTACAGAAACACAGTAAATTTGGAAGAAAATAAATGTTTGTAAGAACAAAAACTTCCAACTTGAAGTCATTCCCCCTAATATAATATAGAGCATGTAACATGGATGTGAGTTTTATGCTTCCTAGGCACTGACCTTATGAATTCATCCCAGTGTTCTTAGGCTAATACACACGATGTTAGGGGCCAGTTCTGTCTTGCCATATGTCTTCCAAAAACCCTAAGGCAATACCTAACATCCCTTAAGGCAAAGGATCAATTAACAGAGTTGTATTTTACATGTTGCCCATCTGAGTTGTGGAGAATTTGTGCTTTAACTGTGATATAGAAGGTTCAAAGCTTATAGATACATTGATCTCCAAACAGGAAGGGAACCCTGAGAGTAGTATTTCTCTTGTTCTGTGATTATGAAAATCAGTACAGGGGACAATGATTTCTCTTGAAACTGGGAGGCCAAAGAAACATTTTCCCTCATGTGGGTTGTGCTGCAGATGAGAACAGTCTAGAGTCTATGTGTTACTGAGTATTTAGGATTCAAAGATCCACTAGTGATCCTGAATGTCACACACACTCATGAACAGATGGACTGGGGGGAAAAGGCACTTATTTAGCTACATCCTCTTTTTAAAAAGATTTTCTTCAGTCTGGAAAGAAGGTTCAATAACATCAGTGCTTTAGGAGCTCACACACAGGGGTTGCTACAAAACACCAGGTCAGAATGAACACTTAGGACTGGCAATCCTTACTGTGTTTTCAAGAAGTAAGCTGTAAAAAAACCAGAGTTCTTCCAGCTCAGACAGAGGAATCGCTGCAATGAGGCTTGCCTGGCTATGGGGTGATAGAATGTGCTGTTTCCACATGGATGTGTCCAAGATGGTCCACATCCTTGACATGCCCCAAACGCAAGAATAATAGAAAAAAAAATGTGTTTAAACAATTTGTCTCTCTTCCCAGGCAGTCATCTGTAATAAATTAGAGGCATTTCGTTACTGCTCATTCAAAATCTTGGTACTCAGACCAACTTCTTTAGAGACTGTTCCTCTAGGAATGTGCTATTTGATAGAATCCGGGAAGTTCTACTTCTGAGTGTTAAACAGGTTTTCTTCTACTTGTCTGATGATTAATTAGGAACTCATCCATTAGCATTTTGAACAATAGGTGATCTGGAACACTTAAAAGATCACTGCCAAGTTTGGGGAGTTTCCAGTATTTAAGTGTAAGCCAAGCTTTTCATTTTCCTTGCATTCCCGAACACTTTTGAAGTCAGATTTCTCTCTATCAGTAGGCTGAAGACGGTTTGGGGGCAGGGCCTGAAAGCACAATGCAGAACTGACTGGACATGGAAAGTGAAGTACAAGTCACAGTCTTTTAAGTAAAATGTAAAAACAATAACGTTTCTTTCCCTTTCATAATGTTGATCATAAAAATGATCGATTACTGGGAAGGTTTCAAAACAATCACACACCTCCCAAATTTTCATTTTGATACCATCCTTTAAAAAATCTTGATGTTACATCTGTAGCACAACTCAGTTTTGTTAGATTTTATGAAACTAGCCTATAAAACTAGTAATAATTAGTGCTGCTACTCTCTGGGTCTCCACCACCCGGGATCTGGGTTTTTCTGGTAGCTTTCTGACTGCCCCCAAGTACCGTCTGTTCCCATCAATCCTACACATCTCCATCTCTAACAGATTAACATCCCCAAAGACTGCACTGTGTGAAACTCTTTGAATGTTCTTACTTGTCAAATTCTGAGCTCTTTGACTTGACGTCCAGGGCTGTCTGTCTCCCCAGGATGGCTCCCAGGCTTCTGGCTGGCTGCCTGCCGTCTCCCACTGGGCAGGCCTGCTGGACTAGGTGCCTCAGCGAGGCTGGGCTTGTATTGCTTGCTTGCAAGCCATGCACCTTGCCTCACGCCTTTCCCCAGCCTTCTTCCTCTCTGCCAGTGTTCGAGGTCCAGTTTAAGTCCCTCATCTTAAGTGATCTCTGGTTCTGTAACTTGTCTATCCTTTGATACATTTTGTCCCGTCTTCCCAAGAAGAATGTAAGTCCCTTCAAGGGCAGGCACGATGACGAACTAGGACGTGTTTTTTAAATTCCTTTCCACCTCCTGAATAGGACACAGTGGGCCACAGAGAATAATTTCTACTCATAATTTGACAAAGAGCTTCAGGGTTGTCACTTTACCTTCCTGCCTTTCATTTTTTTTTTTTTTTTGTAAATAAAAGTACCAAAGGAAATAAAACACAGTTGTTCTTGAAAGCAGTTTTTGCTCAAAGGCAAAAGGCCCCGCTGCCACTTTTCACGGCATCTAGAGTTAGAAAACAGCTCTCCACAAAAACAAAAAAAAAAGTTTGCTACTTTTTTCTGTGTTGTCCTGGCTCATTTCATCATCTTTGTAGGTAATATTGTAAATTGACAGCAGGGATAGGATCTTTAATTATGTTTCTTAATGACACTTAATAGAATGTTGCATTAAGGATGAAGTCAGGAAGTCAGGGTGAGAAAGAGGCTTGCAGTCCCTGCTGCTCTGAGCTCCAGTCTCCTGGAGAAGTGCGGTTTACATGGGAGACCACAGCCGTCTTCTGGAAGTGTCTGGGTTCATAAGCAGAAAGAAGCACTCCACCAAAAGACGAGGGGGATGTTTCTGCACAGGTTGGGAGTGGCAGCCGGTCCCTTCTGCAGCCTGGTGCGGTCTGCATACAAGCCCGAGCAAGGATCACCCTGTTTTTCTGACTCCAAAACTGGAACCTCGGAGAACCAGGGATTTGTGGACCAGTGCTGCGGGGTTCTCTGCAGTGGGTGGTTTCATCATGGGACAAATAGTTTAAACCTGTCGGGGGCTTGAAAGTAGAATGTTTCGTGCTTGCCCAGGGAAAACCCTTTGAATAGTGCTTTCTATAGCATCTTGTGTCTCGTTCACTTACCTTCTTCAAGTCTTTACTAATATGTTTCTTTCTCCATGAGGGCACTTGTAAAAACTCAGATTCCTGGGTACTAGCTCAGTCCCACTTTATTGGAATATTTGTGAGCAGGGCCCAGGCATCTGCATTTTGAATGCACTCAGGTGATTCTTTGGCCCACTGACATTTCAGAGCCATTACCTCTTAGACCAATAAGTTGAGTGATTTAGTATGTAAACTTCAGCACTCAGATTCTAGCCATAGATGGAAATTTAGGACAGAATAGAGAATTGATTACACTTACCTTGAGATACTGAAAGCTGGTAGTTCATCAAAACCCAAATGAATCTTTCTGAATTCTTAACATTTATCATCTGTAACCTTTACTATCACATACAGTAAGATTTTGGTTAAATTATACATATGATTAGTGCTCTTTATAATAAATTGGTAGAATTGATTGTATATTCCAGATAATCACATGCACTTAGGAAAACAATAAAATGAATGTCTTACGTTAAGTTGTATAATAAAATTAATCTAGTTTTCAGACTAAACTTTCTCTTGAAAGATCACCATTAATAATTTTCTTCCTGAGCCTAAAACCAGTAATGTTTTTGGGACACTTGGGATTCTCATAGCCTGAAAGTTGATTTAACTTAAAGATGTGAGTGTAGCGTTCTCAGCATCTGAGCATTCTGCTATTTATGGAATACGGGCCAGTGAGTCTCACATGGTGGGGAGGGGTGAGGGAAAAGGAACATGAGATATAAAAGAGGTTGAGAAAATTGATGAGGACCTATATATTTTAAGGGAAAAAATAGAAATTGTTATGTAACGCTAGACCGAAGTTTTAAACATGTTATAAGAAGATACAATACCAAATGTTGTGAGGTTGTCAGACACGCAAAATAGTCAAGATTTTTCTACCCAAATAGCTTGTTCTCCAAAACTTGTTTTCAAAGAGCTTATGCATGCATGATCTTGGTAAGTCATCTAAACTTGTTTCTTATCTATAAAGTAGATATTTTTCTCCCCTCTTGCATCATTCCCTTCAGAGGTAGTAGCATTAAATGCTCATACTTCTTAGCAGGAAAACAGAATGTGTTGGGTTTCTTCCTCATGTATACAGTGCTGTCCATCTGGAGGCGGCGGGCTCTGCTATGAAGGCCGGCAGCTGGGGACCATCTGGGTCTCTGTCCCAGGGCGCTGTTTCCATCCAGCACTAGGTCACATTCCCTCTCCTCATTATCACATTTTCCAACTGGGACAAACCCTTCGGCATACAAGCACGCCCTTATTTCTCCCATTTTTTAAGCAAAAGATACCTTGACTGTTCTAGCTGTGCCTTCTGTCTCTGCTTACCTTTCTAGTGAAACTTGAGAGAGGGAACTGCTCCAGTTCTCTCCCCCCATTCCTTATTAGACTCACTGGGTCCGCACCACTCCCCCAAACTGGTCGTGTCCAGATCATCACTGACTTTCCCCTTGCTCAATGAATAGTCCACTCTCCCTATCAAAGAGAATTTGACATGCTTATCCCCTCTTCCTTCGGAAATAATTTACTAGGCTCCAAGGGCACAACCTACTGTTGTTGGCTTATATCTTCATTGGCAGCTCCTTCTTGGTCCATTTGCTGGTTCTCCCTCCTTCCCGCTCTCTGATTGTTAGAGTGCCCCAGGGCTCTCCTTTACTTGGATCTCTTCTTTTTCCATTCTGTACTTAGCTTCTTTGGTGATCTTATCCAGTCTGCTAGCTTTCAAATATGATCTTTATGAAAGTGACTCCCAATTTTATATCCTTAGCCCAGACTCCTTCCCAGATTTCAGACTCCTATCTCCTACTGCTGCCTGGCACCCCCCAGATGTCTGACATATTTATTGAACTGAATGTGTCCTAGCCTGCTTCAATTCTACCTTCCCACCTCAGTTAATGGTAGCTTTGTTCTTCTAGTTGCCAAAAACCTTGAAGTCATCCTTGACAATTGTTTCTTTTTTTAATTCTTTTTTTAAAAAAAAGATATTTGAGAGAGAGGGAGAGCGAGCGAGCACAAGGGGTGGGGAGGGGCAGAGGGACAAGCAGACTCCCTGCTGAGCACGGAGCCCATCTCGAGTCTTGCTCCAAGGATCACGAGATCATGACCTGAGCCAAAGTCAGACCCTTAACCAACGGAGCCACCCAGGCACCCCGACAATTCTGTTTCTTAAGCCCCATGTTCAGTCTCTCAGCAAATTCGCTATCTCTGATCACTTCTCACCATCTGCACTGCTATCACCTTGACCAAGCTGCCTTCTATTGGGCTAGCCTCTTCACTCCCACTCTTAACCCCTAATTATTCTCAACATGGCAGCCAGAGTGAACCTCTACTCAAACGCTCTATGGGCTCTATTTCTAACAGAAGTCAAAGTCATTACAAGTGATCTGGATCCCATTAAACCTCTGATGGCCTCTCCTATTCTGCCCACGTTCATTCCTCTCCAGGCGCAAATAGCCTCACTGTTCCTCAGATGTACCAAGTGTGCTTCTGCCTCTAGGCTTCTGAGCTGGCCTTTCCCTATGACTTGGCATATTCCTTCCTCAGACACTTGCATGTCTCCTTCCTTCACCTCCTTCAACTCTTTACTTATATGCCACCTTCTCTGCGAGCTGATGCTGATCATCCCATTTATATATATACCATCACCCCATCCCCTACTTTCCCAGTCACCTCGTCCTTTCTTCGTTTATAGCAGTTACCAACATTCTAACGTATATGCTCGCTCTTATTGTCTACATCTCATTAGATTACTAATCTTATTATGATACAGATTTTTGTTTCATTCATTGCTATATTCCTAACATCAGAAGTGTACCTGGAACAGTAAATATTTGTTGAATAGTCAGATGAAATGCTTATAATACGGTCACTCAAAACCAATTTAAGTGATAGTAAACATCAAAGGAAGCTGGATAGTAAAGAATCAAGAAGTTATGGGGACTTCAGGATGAAATATCAACCTCTTCAAAGATACCTAAAAGCAGGCAAACTTTGAAAACATATCCCTCATAACTTTGGTTACCTTTATTAAGCACCTATTCTGTGAAAGGCATTGGGCTTCACACATATTGTCTTTAAACCTCACAGGAGTCCCCCAGGAGATTATTAGCCTCATGTATTGAGGAGAAACAGAAACTCAGATTATTTAAGTAACTTCTCTAAAGTCACACATCTAGTAAATAATGGAACCAGAATGTGTACACAGATATGTGATTCCAAGGCATCTGCTTATTGTACTCCCCCACAGCGATTCTTTCTTTTCTTGATGAGTCATGAAAGTAGAGAAACTAGCTTCTAAAAAAGGACTGTATTTTTTTTTTCTTGCCTCTAATGAGAATCAAGAGTCTTGAAACAATAGAATGTGCATAAGCTTTTTTGGAATTCTCTGGAATCCATGGGAATCTCTCTGCAAAGAGGTAGGCCCCCCGCCCCCCGTCATGGGCTATACCCTAGAGACTTAAGAGCCCTGAATCTGTGATGAGCTAACGTGATTAAAAGAAGTAAAAAAGCAAACCACCCGGTTAAAATTCAAAAGTGACATTTGAAGAGCAAATTCAGAACCAGGTTGACTAATATCAGTATTAATGTTATTTACCTATAGCTCTTAAATTGATTACCTAGAATGTACTCAATAATACATAATTGGATTTCAGTGGCCTACAAATGGAATTTGTACAAATTAATGATTTTGTGTTTTTAAAGCAGGGGCTGGGGGGCGGGGAACCACACATAAATTTTAGCTAGTCCTGAGAGCAGTCCTCCATACACCAGGAATCCGAGTCCCTTGTCTCAGGCACGAACTGGCACAGGACGCTGGCTAAGTCATCTCACTGCTCCAGGCCTCGCTTGCTCCAATTTTTAAATAAGGGTATTGGATTGCTAAGTTTTTCATCAATTTTTACATTCTGTAGTTCATCATGAATGACCTCACATTAAAAAAATTCTTTACAGTATATAACCGCAAACTGTATCTTTTTATGCCAAGCCTAGAAAGAATTGCTAAACGTCAGGCTGCCATATTCTAACAGGTCTCGATAAAACTTGTCTGTCAAGGCATTGTGGTATCTTAACTTTATAGACTGCAAATGCCTCCTTGGCCCTTTGAAACTTCATCTGGGTGACACCCAAGGTCGCTAAAGTACTAATTTTCATCCCAAGGACCTCCCACTCACTACAGTCCTAGGGCTTGAGACAGAAGGAAATACTGAACTTTCCATATATATAATATGATCCAGGAAACAGTGCCTCCAAAGCAAGACCATGATAAAGAACAAACTATTTCTATACGGAAAGCACAAGCTAAGAGGAGAATGGCGACTGATATTGAAAGGGGTGCCTTCTAAAATAAACACGTACAAAAATGATACATTTGTGGACTATGTAAGGCATTTTTCTTTATTATTTTTCGGTTTATCTTAGTAATGCCAGAAAAATAACAGCCATTATTGTCACTTTAAATGCAAACCAAATACTGCTGCACACAGAGTACAAAGATTACCTACGAACATGGTTAGGTACAAAGGCCATATTAGATGTATAGACTGCACTTTGTTTTTACATCAGAGTAAGACTGACAGAGCAATTTTTTGGACAATTATTTTAGCAAATATACCGTGCTACTAAACAAAGGCAAATACACACACACACACACACATATATACACAAATACGTTTCAACTGAAGTTATACATGTCACTTTGACAAAGGCTTCTTCTCTGGTGAATTTCACCAGATATTTGCACCCCAAGGTCCCCTGCCCTGATCCCGCCCCCAAATGCTGACTTGATCTGAAGAAAAAAATTAGAGATGTTCTTAATTAAAGGCACATTTGGCAGCTACTGAAAGTGGCATGCATCTGACACAGGTGCACTGTCCCTAAAGCCACACCCCATGTGACTTCCGTCCTCTGCATCTTGTTTCTTTGAGTGGTAGTCCAAGGTGATCCACCTTTAGCTAACTTGCTTTATAATTCTGCAGCAATTGGCTATTTAATGCACTATTTTCATTAAAGGCAAAGGGAAATTTGCTCACAGTCGACAGAAAATGCACTTTACGGTGTCAAAAATGGAAAATAAGGCATGAAACTTACAAAACAAGTTACAAGTGCTTTTGTTTAGATTTATCATCTAGACTTCATGCTTCTTAACTAGAGCTCAAAATATTTCACTGGCTCATGTATAAGGGATTATGAAATGATTTTAAGTTAGTAAGGAGATGTTTCAAAAGAAAAATACTGAATAAATAAACGAAGTCATCACTTTCCCTTATAAATAATTCTACTGCATAATTCTTTCAGCCAAACCGGTATTAACCTGGCGATGTTTCTTTTACTGGTAAAGATTAACGTGCAACAGGACCTACACTTGTACAACAGCCATACAATATAGGTTAGAAGAATAAGTGAGCCTACCCATAGCAGCAGAATACCAAGAAATAAATGGCTAGATTTCTTTCTTTCTAAATCAGGAGGAAATAAAAGGTCTTCCCCAATACATATACAACACTAACAAACTGGGAACCTCTCCCTCCCTTTCCATGATTTGTTTTGCCGAGCCACTTAAAACTGAATTTAAGCTATCATTAAAAGGGTGAAATACATGACCTAAGTAAGCTAAACTTGAGAATTAAGATCATGGTCATAGATAACCAGCTAAGTTTTGGTTTGTGTAACTTTCAATTTGTGGAAAAACCCATAAAGGAAGAATTTAGAACCATAATATAGCTTCCGAGTGAAACAGTACTTTTTCACTAGACTGTTGTGTTGATGGTAGTTTTTAGTGTGGCGTGCTCTTTCCTAAATTCATATCTATTAGCACATTCTTGAGCTGTTAGAGCATGGTATCCCACTAAACACATAGCTTGATACCCAACAACCTTTAATTAAGCAAACTTTTAATGCCTGTATACTTCCTGATAAGTTTGTACTCTTAAAATACATCAGGACGGCTGGGAACAGTCAATTATCTGTCTTTCAATAAACTTAGAAACATACACTTATCTGTTCCTGTTTTAAAAAGTGCTTAGATGTGAAAAGCCTCCCTTTCTATTGTTATTGTTTATCAGCCCACTTAAGTATATTCAACCTTGAAATGTTTTTATTTTGTGATCCGAGGATAATGAATCTTCTAAGAACATTTCCATTTCTAAAAGAAATGTCCCATATTTTGGAATGTGGTTTAGAAATAGTCATGCCGCACTGACTGTCTTGTAATGTCCCGGATTCAAAAGCAGAATTTTGTGGTGATGCAGTTCTCTTCTCAGCCACTTCTTGTCCCTGAATAAGTATATTTTAGTTACTACAAAGAATAAATTTGTCAGCTAGTTAATGTTTCCCGTATGAAGAAGGCAAGGATACAGTTTTCTCACCTCCGTTTAAGGGCATCCAATTGGGATTTTTTCTAATGAGTTACCACTGCAGAAAATATTTTTACCCAAAATGTCAACTTCAGAATAAAAATATCCTCTATCCACAATGCTGATGCACAGTGAAGTGGTCTCCTAGAGCCACTGGGGTAGGAGAATGGTCCCCTTTGGGATAAGTAGGATTAGAACTCCAATTCTGAGCTTTTCCTCTTTAAAAGATCAGGCGGGTTGAAAAGCATTATTGAAGGCTAACGCACTGGCCAGAGAGATATTGAACGGGCTCCAATGTGACGTCTCAGGTTCTCATTTGGAGTGGGGTACGGGGTAATTAAAAAGAGAAGTGATCAATAAGACATATAAACGGAAATCCTAGGGAAAATGAGGCCGATCTAATAAAAAGTCATGGGGGATTCCGGAATGTGTATTATGATTAATTGCAGCAACACTAGTAAGTAGGCTTAGATAAACACTTGTTGAATGAATGGTCTTATGGACACTTTGTATACAAGAGTGGATTTGAAATTAATTTTTGGGGAGACTTTTAAAAGGAGACATTTTACAAAGAGAAAAATGGCTACCATAACAGGAATGGTACAGGTATTAAACAAAAAAGGGCTCAACTCTAACAAATAAATAACAAAGGATATGATAGGATGGATTGCTTAATGATGATGCAATCAACATTCTGGTCTCAAAGGACTATATACTGTACTACTGGGATGTACATTTAATGCTCTAATAAATATCACAGGAAATTATTAAAGTACTAGTTTCCACCATGGTGCAGCACGTCTACAGATGTCTCTAATGGCATGGTTAACAGAACTGCTGAGATGTCGCTTCATTATTGTGAGGACACATGCAGATACTGATGGACTGATGACTCTCTAATGATGGAATACTACACATTGCACAGACATTGTAGTGGAGATTAATAAAACTTTTTCTCTTTGACAAGTTGCATGCATTTCAGTCACGGTATTGGTTAGACTCCGAAGATCAGTACATAGGTTTAATGAATAATCTGTATTATGATACTAATGATGTAGGCAGATGTTCTATTATGAATAGTTTTGATAGAGCAAAGACCTCAAGCAAGGTAGAATGTTTAATATAAACTAACAAACTGTATACACGTTGCCTAGGAAATTAAAAAACTTCCAAAGTTCTGCTTAAAAGATACCCATCCTATTCTAACCCAATTTTTTCCTACATGCCAAACTGTAACTTTAGATCATTCTTTAAGATGAATACATACATCCAGAACTAGAAACCAAGGCGTACCACAATACGTGCTTTTATGCTTAGTGTTTGCATGTGTGTGTGTGTGTGCGCTTCAACTGAAAGAAATAAGAATCAACCATTTTCTCCATATAATAATTTAATATATGCCAGCCAAACAAAGTATTTGTATCTTTATTCAATTAAATTAAAACAGACCATAACATTCACTATATACACATGATTTCGGCAATGCAAGGTAATTCTAGATACGCTGATTACTCAACTATCAGTAAAACGTGACCGTGTCAGCGACGCCCAGCAAGCGCTCCTTTTCACACCGGGTGACTGCGTTTCCGGAGTCTGGGCGGAGGGACAGCTATGGGCCATGACACGGATTATCAGTAAACTTTTGTGGGAGAAGGGGGGAAAGTAACAACCTAGCACAGATTAACAGTCTCCTAAGTGTAAATCGTATACTTGACAGTTACATTTTTAAAAAAGTTCTTGTCACCTTAATGACACACAGCTTCTCTCGTTTGAAGGCAATACCACCACGTTTTGTTTGTGTAGGGGGGGTGGGGGAATGCTCTTAAAATCAGTATAATTACTCCTAAAAACAAAAAAGAAAGAAAGAAAGAAAGAAAACAAGAACGAAAAGAACAAAAAGACCACAAGTACCTCTTTGGTGCAGCCTCGGTACCCATCCCTTCACTGTGACAGTCTGGAAACAGGGCGGCCGCAGTGCTGGGCCCGGGCTCCAGAGCTCAGGCGCCACAGCCGCTCCTCACGGGCCTCGGAACGACTTCTAAGAAAATATTTTAAAGTAGGACGAGTAAAAGCAAAGGAAAACAAAGGAGATATGAAGATCCCTGTTTAAGATTTCTTTTTAAAAAGTGCATATTTTGAATTACAAGAGCTGTCATCATGTGGGCCTGCTGGACACTGGACTGTGTTTTCCATCCCTTTAATGATCAAGATCACTTCACAAAAAGGGGACTCCTGCCTCTTGGCTGGAAGAAGTCCCTCTCCTCGATCTTCAGGTGCAATCAGTTGTCCAACTCCTCTAGATCGGTCTTCCCAGATTCGAAACGAATACCATTTTCACGTATAATTACGTCTTGGGTAAGGTTCGTTGTCTTACGCTGCATCCTGAAGTAGAGTCGGTAGTGTTGGGAGCTGTCGTTTCAACCCCCCCACGCCGGCTCGCTCAGTGCGCCCATCGCCAGCACTGGGTCTGCGGCCAGCAAAACGTCCGTCCTGGAACAGAGCGACTCAGGAGGAGTGGGCGTTCTCCAACAGCGGTGGTCCATCTCTGTGCATGGATGGGTGCGTGTGCTCCCTTTTATAAGTTTTTGGAGGGAGTTTAGGGATATGTTGAGAAGTGCTTTGTCGTGGAGGAACAGGCGGCCCAGTGATGGAAGGAAGGTCCACTTCTTGTGTCAATGGTGGCGACGGCAGATGCCTTCTTGTGCCATGGGGAGACGGTGTTTGAGGAGGAGGTGGTGTAAAAGGGGAAGGGCTGTTTGGGAAGAAGGCATTGCCATGATCGCTTTTTTTGCCCAAAGGGGGAGGCTGGAGATGTAGCGGGGAGCTGGAGAAAACATCAGGTGTCCTCACAGGTTCTCGCGGTGGTAATAAGGGAGGGCTCTCAGGAGGGTCTGATATAGAGGTCCGGTCTGATATTGAGTATCGTGGTGAATAGGCTTTGGATGTGGGCTGCCTAGGAGGAATCGCTGGGGGGCTGTCCAAATGCTTAGACATAATCTAACACAAATGAGAAAAAGAATAAAACACAAATTTATTAGCAATTTATGTAGTACTGTGAACACGTTAAGAATTAAGTTGGGGTTTTCAAACACACTATTGGTAGGGCCCTAGGTGTGGATCAGGGAGTTTTGCCGTATGTTTTAAATGGGGGATTATGCCCATTTATTAGATTTTTTTTTCTAAGTTTTTATTTTTCTCAGAATTTTGTTGTTTGCTACTGCTTACCTATCAGTCAACCTAATGTAAAATCATTTGTGACTTAACATAAGTTCATCTTATAATTTTAAACTTACTATATTAACATTTTATGATGTTCTGCAAAGTGTCTTGACTTGTCCAGGTGCTCTGCTCTCCGCACACTCAGAACCACTAAATCAAGTTAACGGTTGACAAAGAAAGAAGCTTAAACAAGTGGAAAAAATGGCTATTATAAGCCTTTAAGGTCTCTTCCAACCCAGAACTGTCGTGCAAATCCCATTTAAAAGCATGTCAGATTTACTATTAAGGGCTCAGATAGGTAATGTTTAAGTTTTACTTAAAATGTGCTTTCGTATAAAGCTTCACACTTCGCTTCTTTCTCTTTCTCTGTATAGTCTCTGCTTGAGACATTCTTCTTTACAGATTAAACTTGTTTATTCCTTGACAGGACCCATAATTTAGATTTATAAGGGTTTTGAAAATATACCAAAAAAACTACGTTCAGAAGAAAGGAAATAAACATTACTTCAGGGTAAATCCATATCTAGTCCTCGTCTATACTCTGTTAGACTCAGCTACCCTGAAGTGTTAGCCTAATCCTGTGGGAACTAAACTAGACACGGGGGCATGATTATAATGTAACCGTAATGACTCCACTGTCCGGATGACAGGACTCCCTACTTACCTTAGACGGCGAAGATTCGGCGGGGGCAGATTCCGGCCGTCTTCGTGGAGGAACAGGAGGGGGGAGGGGCACTTCATCAGTGCCCTTGGTTAAACTTATAGACGATACTGAAGCAGATCCTGTAGGATGTTACATTTTTTTAAAAAGTTCACAGGAATTTTATTTCATCTATTAATCCTGAAAAGGCTTAGCTGGAAAGTGCTTATATTTATTAAAAGAAACGTACAGAATTATCAAAAGCAGTTCAATAAACCAATACACAACAGTATTTCCTTGATTAAAGCAAACTGCTATAAAAGCATGCAGAAATTTCTTAGCAGAATTTTCAGGAAAAAAAAAAAAACCTGCCTAAGATATTCGTTATTTTGCTTCTTGAACAAAATAACATTCCCACTGTTAATCTATTACTGGAATTTTTTTATTTGGATATGATTCTCAGGTATCTGGGAGAAACAGCAAACTACTAAAAACTTTTGGAATGGTAATTTTGTTAAGCTTTTGTGATGGGCTCATTTTCTTTCTCTGACTTTATTAGTATAGAATTTCCCTGCCCTTACTGGATAGTCCTTGGGATTAGTTTCTGATCTTAACGGCTCTCCCCAGGTAGTCTCTCGAAGGATGCCAGGGAGAGAATCTCATGTCCAGGGGAGGGGTCTCTCCTCACTTTGCTTAGGTATAGACTGGCTCCTTGGCGGGTGAGCAAAATCAGGTTCATCATACTCTAACCCAAAAATTTTAATTGTGATGGAGCTATTTAAGATGACGGAGGCAGCCCTGATAAAAACAGAAATTACACTAGAATCTAGTGAACCCGATTTAAGAATAAGTTGATGAACTGGCACAAAAAAGGTAAGTAAAGTTTCTAATCAGAACTTATCCTATAGACATTTATGATGACAAGGGCATAATATAGGCATAAAGTAATTACATTATTTAAAGACAACATTTATGTAAGTTGTTAGTTTATGCGCAGTATAAAAAAGATATGAAAAAATACATAGATGATCATTCAGAATTATACTTGGCAGGTTCTTGTTTTCCTTTAAGTATCAACAGCTTTTATTTTGTCAATTAGAAGTTATAACAATATAGAACTTAAAGAGTATTTTGTGTACTGATACTCAAATGAGCAGCATTTGGATCACCTACCTTTTTTCTTAAGAGACTACATAGTAAATTAATTTAGCTTATAACTCATGTTTTCCATCATATACATTTTGAAATCATTTGTATGAAGGACAGCAAAACCACTAATCTATTAGCTTAAAACTTATGGAATCATTTGGTGAATTGTTAGTTGACTTTAAAAATAAAAGCAAACGTCTACAGTGGAACTTTATTTTGCTCAACAGTGATGACTATTTAGGCCATATAAGTTAAGTGGTTACAGTGATAAGACAGTTCTTCTAAAGTCAAGTAACAGTCATTTGCCTAGAGTCTGTGCCATCGCCAGGCTAAATGTATCTGGTGGTTTGGATACCGCGGTAGCTGCTAGCATTCCCACAGGCGCATGCATGCTCTTGCTGGTTTCTTTTTAAAGTTGAGCATTAAAATATATTTAGAACTCTATAGTTGGAAAAGAGAAATGGTTAAATGTGGAAGTCACCCATATAATGTTCTTTTGAAAGAGAAAACAGGTTTTACAAAAAGCATGAAAAGTGTCTAAGTTGAAGCAAATCATGTCTGATCAGAAGACAGCCCAAGTGAAGCCCTGACGTCTACGACGTTGCAAGCAAGGGACCAAGGCTGCCAGGCCCAAGAAGAGTTTTAGCAGGGAAGAGGACACTTGGTTTAATTTTTAAAGCCAAAGCAAGAATTAGGAGTCTTAAACCAAATATACTAACTTGGGCCATGGGGCAGTGAAACTTGGATAAAGATGGTATCGCTGCCTGTGAAAGGAAACAAGAAAGAGTAGATTGTTTTTCTTTCATTGATAAATTCAACTCATCTGTAAAAATGCATTTATGATAAAAATGTCATTTTTGTCATTCTAATTGTAAAGAATGGTACAACAGTCTTTAGTAAAAGCACATGACTTCTTACTTTTGAGAAAAATAAAGAACTAAATTGAGCTAATATACTGGGAATTTTGAAGATTTTCTTTTAGATTCACTACCTGATGTCATAATAAGTAAATGAAAAGCATTCATGGGAAAACTAAAATATCCTCTATTAGTGGAAGACTTTAAACAAAAAAATGTCTAAACCCAATTCAAGCCAAGAATTCAGCGGGACATAGAGAAATATGTCATTTAGTAAAGGTTATTTTGAAAACTCAAATGTGTGAAATAAGTAGTAAATGATGAATTTATGTTATGTCAATTGAAAAATAAAAGGGAATTTCTTACTAATATTATTATTATATACTTTTCAAAATATTCTTACAGCGTATATTCTTGGCGCAAAATAGTTACAGCTTTGGCTACTACAAAACAAGCCTGAGAGTGATAGAGCCTTTTCCTTCCATATTCTTGAACACTTAAATCAATAAATATCTGGCGCTTAGACACATTTTATACTGGAAACTCCCTGACAAATCTAGAATGTTTAATTTCAACAGTATTAATTCTTCTAAGAAAAAGAACTGAAAGCCCTATAGGCCAAAGCCCCAAGAGCATTAAAGGAGAAAACTGAGACTAGAGGCTAAGTGATCTGTACTGGTTCTAAGTCAACAGAGTTGCTGATGTGACCCTGCTTCCTATTACACAGACTGAAGCGGTAATATCCAAGAGACAAAAATAATTCCTGTAGCACTAGTCTGAGCTGACTTTTCAAAAAAATTCAGGTTCCTCTCTCTCTTTTTGCACAACAGACCATCACTCAGTTTGGACCACTGTTTTTTTCTAGTTGCTTTGGTCAGAACAAGGATAATTTTATGTTCCAGGTGCAGTTGGCAAGACTATTAATGTGACTGCTATTTATATAGATACACATAGCCCCAATTTCCAGCAATCTATCCCATTAATCTCCTTTCCTTATGCATTGGTACTTATATGGAGGCCATGGTCACCATGGGTAGCAATCCAGCTAATTCTACTAAGTTATCTCTCAGAAGATTAAAATTGATTTTTATACTCCTTGATAGTAAATGAAGCTGTTACTCTGTCAATGATTCACTCCACTATTTATTAGGCATCTATGATGGAACAAGGGTTAAAGGGGTATTTACCTCTAGCGCTTACCTACTTAGGTTTTTTTTCCACTTTTCTTGGAAAGGAAATAAATATGCCTCCTGGAGATTAGCCTCAAGAACATGCTAGTACACTTAGTATAATATGGGAATAAAATAAAAACACAAAGCTTATGACACCTACAAACTGCAGGCTTTTAGAAAGACTTGTTATCCCAGGGCACCTGGGTGGCTCAGTTGGTTAAGTGACTGCCTTCGGCTCATGTCATGATCCTGGAGTCCCTGGATCGAGTCCCACCTCGGGCTCCCTGCTCAGCAGGGAGTCTGCTTCTCCTGACCCTCCTCCCTCTCATGCTCTCTGTCTCTCATTGTCTCTCTCACAAATAAATAAAATCTTAAAAAATAAATAAATAAATAAATAAAAACACAAAGCTTATGACAGCTACAAACTGCAGGCTTTTAGAAAGACTTGTTATCCCTACGCATATACACCTGTACATACACAGACTTGGCTTTGATCGTCTTTATATGTATGGCACAGGCTTAGATTTGTGTGTTTGGTAAGTTAAGGGCACTTTTCTGATTTGTCATTTTAAATGAATTTCTTGGCCTCTAATTAAGAACTATATACCAGAAATTCTATACTAGCTAGGTAGTGAACAAATTTACTGATAAGGACTTAGGAGTGAAGCCCAATTAATTAAAAAAGTAGTACTAATTTGTTAGGTATAAAGCCCGGACAAAAGATCAGTGGTTCTCAATCTTGGCTACGCATTTCAATCCCTCTGGAAAGCTTTAAAAAAAAAAAATAAATAAAATACTGGTTCTTAGTGTCCGTACCAGTCTAATTGAAGTGTGGGCGGGGCATATGGGTAGCTGGTTGTTTTTTTAAGCTTCCCAGGGGATCATACTGTATAGTCAGGATTGAAACCCTGTTGAAGATACTTTCCAATTTATAACAGTCATTCTTGAAAATAGGAACAGGCCTTTTCCTATAGAAAAAAATTCTATAAATCACGAATAACTTCTTAAACTCACAAAAGCCTGTTAAATGCAAATATACCTGAGATTAGAAACTAAGCATCTACAACAATCTTCTATGAAGAAAAGCCTTGCATTCTAGCTTGAAATGCTTGGCATACATCTTTTCTGGTCAAAGCTTCCTCTCCTGAGGGCTAGAGCCGAAGTTCATGGGCAGCACAAGACCAGGTGGGACCTCTGGCTCCCTTTCGTGACCTGGCAATCTTCAAACAGGAAGGCATGTAGAGCACTTCTTCCTCCTCTCCACCTTGTGATGGCAGCAGAAACAAAACAGCAAGCTGGGTGGTCTCTCCCCTCGTCATGGTGACTGTCTTCACCACCTCAAAGGTGGAGCTGGCCAGGGCAAGGTGTGGAGCAGGGCTGAGTGGGAGGAGGGTCTATGTAGCAACACTAAGGGGTTGGCCAGTTTCCTTACCTCTGTCCTCACCACAAAGCTTCCCATGACCACTCTTGCCCATTCTGTGGTCACCTTTGTGTAAACTTCCACAGCACTGTGTCTTCACCACTTATTTAGCATTTTGCTGAGCCCTTATGTATCTTCTCTGGTAAAGCTTGCAATCTTACTGAGAGTGAAAAATAAACATAGTACAAAGAGAATCATGGCATTTAACAATGGTTAAAGCACCGAACTATGATTTTCTTTGTACTACGATTATTTTTCATCTCTCAGTAAGATTATGAGCTTTACCAGAGAAGATGTGATGTATAAGTGCTTGGCAAGGAATGAGATATGCAACAGATACTGGCTGATTAATTAATTATGGTTTTAAAGTAAACTGTTTTGAAAGACAAAACTATAAGAAGCAAAAAAGCACTATTATAAGTGATCAAAAATCGAACTTTGCCTTTTGAAAAACTTAGGCAATGGAATTTTCTGCTGTTTTGTATTGAGTGGAGTATGTTCAGATGATGTAAGAATGTAGGCCCAGCAGCGCTTTCCTGACAGGCTCTGAGGACGTAGGAACTCTCACTGGGCAACACAGTGGGCAAGCTGGGAGCTCTGGTGACCCCCACAGTCCTAGCAGGTCTGTTAAGCAGAGGTGGGGTCATCAGCAACTGAGGACCTTGACGACACAAAGGCCATGGGTAAGTTTTAAGGGACTGAGCATACAGATGGTTTTATATTATGCTGGCTTCTCTGATTTCAAAATCAGTTATTTTCAGTATTTACTAAGAGCAAAGGGAACAGTAACAGGAATTTTCTTTATCACAAAGAAAGCGAAATTGAGAAAACCCTCCAAGCTAAGCTTGCAAAGCCTAACTTCTGGAACAGTGGTTTCTCCACCTTCCAGCTGTTAAATACTGTTCCCCTGCCACGTAGGGACAGGGCACTGCATCCAGAATGATTCCTTCTTCCCTCTGTGACTAACTGCTTTAAAGATTCAGCACTAGTAGGCAATGTTAATGTGCTTATCTCCTGTTTTTCCCACCTCTTCCATTTTTAGCTACTTTTTAAACTGAGAGAAGTACAATTTGCAATTGATAGCTTTCATGTGATTTCAATAATTTATTTATGCGGGAATCTTTATAATATAGACCACAGCTATCTGCACTAAGGAAAAAAAACCCTGCAAACAGTTAAATAGGTCAGAATTAATAATGATTTTAGGTTGGGTATACTGCAAAAAGTGCTGGTTTTATTACTTAATTTTAGAGGGTTTATGAATTGGGGAAAATAAGTGGAATTTTTTTTTTTTTACCTGGTGTTTACTTGAACTTACCAAAAATATCTGGTAGCTTAATATGTATATAACGTGACCCCATAATCCCCAGTAGCCAAATAAAGCCAAGATGTAGTAATTCTCAAAACAAACACACTTTAGGTGGTAAAAAGACAAGACAAACTGCTGGGTAACTATGAATGTATGTACAACACAGGAATAAATAAATAGGATTCTGGACCAAATCTCAAAATAATACACCTCCAAAAATAATTTTAAGTCAATTTTTGTTAAAAAGTTAGATTGTCTGAGTTGGAAGAAACCTTAAAAATCTAGCTGGATCCCCAGAAGGCACAGAAAGTCTTTTATCTAAAATCAGAAAGTTCACTAGCAGACTGAGATCCCAAACCGGATTCCTAACTCCTAGGTCACCCGCTTCTCGACCTCCTTCCCCACAGTAACGACATGCTGTCTCTCAGGATTGGATTCTGTTCTGTCAGATAGCAGCATAGGATTTGATCTGCACACTGAGCTTAGACAGCCAATGGGAAGAGCACGTGGAAGTGGCTGAGAGGGGTAAAGGTGATGGGATTCAAGTTTTGATTTAATACTGAACAAACGGAAAGAGGTCGTGTGTTCTTAGAGCTCTAAAGCTCCACGTGGAATTGACTAGAAAATGAGTGGAAGCAGGGTGACCTACATATCAAAGGCAGCCTCTTCAAAGGGCTGGAGCTGAGCTGTAGTGTTTGGAAGTCACTAGCCATATGTGGATTGATAAGCACGTGAATGTGGCTAGTCTGAGTTGAGGTGTGCTGTAAGTGTGAAATGCATACTGGATTTTGATGATTTAGAACAAAAAAGAGAATGCCAAATAGCTCAATAAATTTTTGTCTTGAGTTCATGTTGCAATGATAATATTGCAATTTAACACACTAAGTTAAATAAAATATATTATTAAAATTAATTTCACCTAATTCTTTTTGCTTTTCTAAACGTGGCTGTAGAACACTTAAAGTACACATGTGGCTCACATTATATTTCTACTAGACAGCCCTGATCTAGAAATAAGAAAGGAAGGAGGAACAGTATGCAGTCTGTGAGATCTGTATGGCTGGGCTTGAACAAGCACAGGCGGTGTATTAGCGGGCGCTATGCAGCAATCCCCCAGGTGGTATAGACCAAGAAAGGGTTAAGTAGGAGTTTAAACTGGATACTTGCTGCGAAACTTGAAGCCTACAGAGTTTGGTGGAAAGGCAACGATGTACTGAGCAGTATTCAAATATAGTAATTCTGGGGGCAGCTAATTTGAAGCACCTGACAATCCTTGCAGATTTGAGGAGTTCTCTTTGTTTCCTCTAGGTAAGAGGAACGCACGTTAAATTCACCCGTTGAAAACAAATGCGCAAATCAAGTTTAAATTACCAATTTCGTCCCCAGGCCTTGTGGTAAAGTATAATAAATTTAAAGAGAGCTATTCCAACAGGTTTTTAAAAATCGTTAAGTTGCTGGAGTTTAGAATTTGCTTTATATTTTTATAATAATATCTTTTGAAATGGTATTTGTCTACAAATTCACAAAAAATAAAAAAGTTATACAGATTCTTTTTCACCTCTAGCACATATAATAAATACTAGCAATTACTTTAAAGCACTTAAAATGTTAGCACCTACTTGAGTGAAAAGGGCTCGAATGATCGGAATCAAAAACGCTGCAAACATCTGTGGTACTAGAAGCACCAGAAGCAGGAGGAGGTGTTAACGGTGTTCTTGGAGAGTTTGGTGCAGATGCCGTACTTTCTGTTTCACTTTCAGGGATCCTACTATAACTAATTTTCCTTGGCTCCTGCTGCAGAGGTGTGGGATGTCTCATGGTACCTGGTCTTGGGTTTGATGGACGAACACCAGGAGATTTTAGGGGATAGCTATATTTTTTTGGCTGTAGACATATCAAAAGAAACACAATATTTACAACACCATAACAGAAAGGAAGGTTTTTCTTTATATGCCTGGTAAAACTCAGCTAATACCTAGGAAAACCATAAAAACCATAAACCATTACTAAAGAAGTTATATAATGATTAAAATCAAAGTGCCCAAGTTAAAATATTAACATCCCATTTCCATAAAGCCTTGGCTATCTAAAATATTAGGCAATGAATTTCTTTAAATAGCTGAGTCTTAGTCCTAAAAATACCAGAGTATTTATCTTAATATTTTTGAATGAAATCTTTCTAAGATATGCTGTAAATTTCTCTGGTTTTTTAAACAGACCTTGTTGAACTAATTTAACCTTGCTGGAAAAGCCAGGATCATTATTATGAACGATGATACCTTACGATGCTGTAATACTGTGATGTTGGAATCGTTTGAGCTATTTACAAATGCATTAAATTGCTTCAGTTTTCATCTGTGTGTGTGTATATTAGTTTTATGAAATTTTCTTTGGAGCAAGACTATATAGCTATGTCTAATTCGCTGTTTTTAGTCCATCTTTTAAAAAACCATTTTATGCCTTGAGAAATTTTCTTGGGAGGTAATTGCATAACCTTTAGTTCACAGATACTCTGAAATTTATCTTGGTTAGTTACTAAGGAAGCCATTTATATTTACTTCTTGATTTTTTACTTACTTTGTGAACAAGACCGATTATATTCAGACCAGTGAGGTGATGATACTGTACATAAAACTGGTCAGGCACGAAAAAACAAAGGAAATTTTACTTTCCCACCAAAAGTATCTTTAACCAAACTTGTTATTTTTATGACTAATGATTCATAGTTAAAAGTTTTCATAAGTCATTACCTTAGAAAAAAGTCATAAATGCATATGTTTATTACAAGTGAATTAGTATAAATTAATCAAATTTCCTGCCCTTAAAATAAATCTCAAATAACATTTTTGTTGAAAGAAAAACTTACATATTTGCCCAATTTCTTCATTTATCAGGATTTATTCAGATTAATAATAATGCTCACTTATTTGCAATCAAGTGGGATATTCCTGAGCATACTTATTAAGCATTTATTCATTACTTTTATCCATCACATGTACACTTCATCCCTGAATGCCCTCATGGAAAACTAATCTGTATAATACATATGGTAGTGAGGACATCACCAGACATAGATAACTGCAAAAAATATATAAATATGAAAGAAATAGAAATATGTGAATGCTTACAAATCTTGGGAGAGGTTTAGGATTTCGTGGTTCTATTTCTAGGGATTTGTTGAAAAGATAATCTGTAAATTCTTTTTCCATGCTATTTCCCATTGGATTCAAATTTTCAAAGAACCTCTAAAATAAACGCAATGAAATAAACAATTATTAGTATTAAATATTTTAAATGCAGTTTGAAATTCACAAAAGTAACTTAAGAAAACATTTAACAACATAAGAAAATCTGAGTTATTTTTAGCTTTATTTTCCTTTAGCTCCTCCATGAAATAAACCTGCCTTTCATCAGCTGGTTTATAAACTTAATTAGAAAGATGTATCCTCAAATAATTCAACTTACTTTGATATCTGATTCTACTCGTAAACAATAAGGCTGATTTTGGTACTGCTGGATCTCTCCTGTTATTTCTGCTACTTTCCTCCTTTTGCTAAAGTTTATAAGCTCTTTTCCATGCCTTTTTAGGACCTCAGGGTTGCCTTCTTCTGTTTTCAAGATATTAGTTAGATAAATTCCTAGAAGATATAATGAAATTATTTCAAGGATAAAAAAGGAACCAGCTAGTTCTTTTTGTCAGTAATTGTAGGCATATTACACTGTACTATCTCAATCACCATCACCAAAGATTTAAGGCACAGATTTCCATTTGATGAAAAAGTAGCTAACTAAATATCAAGAGAGATATTTTTATAAGTATCAAGTTCTTCTGTGACACTTGTTTTATAAATACAGGAGAAAAGGGGAGATCAAGTTTAACAAAATTTAAGAGCTTTATCAGGAGGAATAACCAATTTCCCATACCTCCAAACCCATATGGTATTTCACATAAGTCACTGATCTGTTAAAGGAACTTGAACATAACCCCTCACTTTAATAACACACATTTCTGGCCAAAGGGGAAAATGTTAAATTCATAGGATCATATTTTCTGCTTACTCAAAGGTTGTTAGGCTTTGTAAGTCAGAGGTAGAACTGTTTGGATAGGCTTACTTGTGGGAATGGGGAAGGATCTGCAAGCCTATCAAACACCGTATTGCATATAATTTATGTCTGTTCTGGTCTTCAGTACTTCTAGAATTAGTCGCAGTCTCCTAACTGAGGTCCTGTTTCCACATCACTACAGGCTGTGCACTGGAGGAGGAGAAGGACCCAAGTAACAGGCACTTTGGTTCTTTACACGGCCCTCTGGTGCCAGGAGCACCTTAGTTCCTTTCTGTTCTATCATAAAGGTTCTGGAGCCAACTCTGCTGCTTTCTACTTGTGTGGTCTTGTGCAAGTTGCTTAGCTTCTCTGTGCCTTGGTTTTCTCATCTGTAAAATGAGGATAGCAAGGTTGCTTTGAGAAATAAGTGAGTAAATTTACGTATATGCTTAGAATAGGGCCTGACGAAAGTAAACGCTTAGTTAGCTATGGCTCTGATTGTGGATGCTATCGTTGCTAGTCTTGGCCTATTCTCTTAAGCTTCTGCCTTTTCCCCTAAAGTACTGACTGATGCTTTGGGGAAAGAAAAGGGTGTGTGTGAATATCTGAGTTCATTCACCCAGTACACAAATACTGAGTCTCCACTGTATGCCCAGCACTGCATTAGGTACTGCAGATACGAGGATGAACAAGACACATAATCCCTGATCTCAAGGAGTTCAGAGCTTTGAATGTGGGCTACAGTCCAATTCGGTAAGTACTATATTAGTGGTCATGCATAAGATGCTAGCAGAGCACGAAGGCGTGCCTAACTCTGCCTTGGGCCGGTGGGAACAGAAAAAGCATCACAGATGAAGTGATGTTTACAGTAAACCTCAAGTAAGGGGTACGATGGAAGGGCATTCTAGGCAAAGCAGCAGTGCGTCCGAAGGCACTGGTTCATGACGAAGCCTGGCAGGCATCCTCTGAGGCGGACTGTTCCACGGTACGGCTGGAGCGGACGGGTCTGGGTTTGGGGGAGGCAGGGGGCAGGGTATGAGGACAGACACGGGCAAGGGGCTTGGTAGTCCTGATCCCCCAGCGCTACAGGCCATGCACTGGAGAAGGAGCAGAAGGAACAAAACAACACTTCCGTTCTGATCACAGTTCAGTGGCTCCCAAGGCTTTTGTGATAGAGGCATATTTTCAAATACTACAATATTTGGCCACATTCCTGAAAAGATTAAATGACTCAAACTCAGCGAACAAGTCAGCAATAATGAAACATGATAGACATCAATGCCTGTTTGCTTCTGAAAAGTATCCAGTTTTTAAGTATATTTGTTGGCTCTTTCTTAGCACCGAGGCTACTCTAGATTAGACACCCGTAAGACAAATGTACCATGTGTTCTCACATGCACAGGCTTTTCATCTGCCTGTCCCTTGGCTCTTTTACTTGCAGCCAGTTATATTCGCCACTACACTCTGTCACGTGATGCACTGAGCTCAGTGTTCAGTCTGACAGACATACCCGTACAGTACACATATCTCAGGGCAGTGGGACTCAACTGGTGGCCACACACTGGTGGCCCAACTGTGAAGGGTTTGTGGGTAGCAGCACCTGGATTGGATCATGAAGAGCCCCTTTTCAAAGAGCTTAATTTTTATTCATAATTAGGAGATTATTAGCCAATCTGCATTCTAGAAGGATTACTCTGTACTAGGAAGCCAGATGGGTTAGAAGGAGTTCAGATTAGAAGCCAGATGAGCAGTTAGCAGGATGAATGCAGTCCTGGTGAGCTGATGAGGGCTGTCCGAGGGTCTACAGGGATAGAGGGAAGTGTGCACGTCCTTAGGGACAGACTCCACAACTGCTTAACTGGTCTGGCAGAGGGCAGGGACGGGCTGGGTGGGAAGGAAGACTCGGCTCTGTGCCTGGCTGACTGACTGGGTGGTGGTGTAATGACTGCCGCTGGGAACAAGGAGGATAATCAATTATGGGATGTTGTAGCTGTTGAAAGTATACTTGAATGAAGTTGTAAAAATGCTTACAAGTAGCATTTTGGGAGAGCTCAGGATAGAATCTGGAAATTATTTTATGACATACTAATGGCTTGTTAAAAGGAGAACAAATGATCAAAGAGGTGGTATCCAAATTTTGTTGATTACACACAACCATCAGTAAAAAAACGTTTAAGCATGGCTCCTATATATATAGTTTCTGAGTTAGAAAAGTAGTACAAACGTACACACAGACCTGAGTATTATGTACTGTTGAACAGTAACCTAGCCTGCTCTGGTGACAGCTGTCTGGGGAAAGGGAGAGCAGGGCAGCACCACAAATAATGAAGCAGGGCAAGGTTTCACGTTGTTGCTGACGCCTTTTCCAGCCTTTCTAGGAAAAAGTGGCTGCTCAGGGTTCTGGGTTCATACTTCAACTGATACATTTCTGTGATGCAACATTACATCTACTACATGGTAATATAATTTATTTTTCTGCTCTTTCAAGAGAGCTTATTGAGGGTAAGACTGTGTTTTATTTGTCTCTTGATTCTTGACACCTAGCCCTGGGCTTGGCACGTAGAGGCATTCAACAATGTTTCTGAACGAATAAAAAGAAGCACATTATTTCAGAATAGAAGAGAAAGCATTTGAAGAATAGCTCAGGATGCAAGAGACATAGAGTCAATCCTAAAATGGCAGGGAACAAGAGTGGAGGGGAAGCAGACTGACAAGAAACAGAAGGAGGACACAAAACTAGAGCCGTATGAAAGGAAAGAGCAAAGCCAACACTACAGACTTGGGTGTTTGTGCAGAGAGGTGAGGCTCGGCTGAAGGAAGAATCTGCATCTTTTTACCTTAGAGGAAATGTCAGTATGCCTCTACATATATATCCCTTTACAGTGAGTAGAACACTTTGGTATATGGAGAAAAACTGAGATATAGACTCAGTTTGGGAAAGCCTCAGAAGGAGAAGTTGCCTGACTTTTATTCTGTAAATGGTGTAGTGCCAGCGAGAGACCTGAATGAGAATTCTGCAAGATGACAGAGGAAGTAAGTGTCAGATACCGTCCCTGACCCTCCCATGGGGGGGGGGGGGGACACATCCACAAAAACAGTCCCCAGAATTAAGGATAAGAATCTGGAAGGAGTTTCTACAAGCTACCACATAGACGAGCCAGAATTAGGAAGCAGCAGGAACATCTGGCTCTCCCCTCTGGTCAGAACCAGGAAAGGCTGTGTGGCTAATATCAGGAGCTGGGGGAACAACAAAGATCTCCCAGAGCAGGAGAACTGACCTTGAAACAGAAGAGAAGCAGAAACAGGCAGGAAGGCGGGCAGGTGGGCTGTCTGTACCTATCAAACTAGCTACATGTTTGTGTTCACTCACCAGATCACATGGCCGACCTTAAACACAATGGAATCATACTCTAAACACAGGTCTGAAACTTTTTTTCCCACTTAACATGTTACGAGGATCAGTTATGTTAGTTCGTATGTCTGCAAGAGAGTACTTCAGAGAGTTCAGTTTGTGTGAATAAATGCTCACCAATCAGGGTGACGGGGTAGTGGGGCCACACAGGGAGTTGGGGGAACAGGCCCTCAAGTTTCTTTTCACCTCTCACAGTGGTGACCTATCACAAGTAGTGTGACCATGAGCTCAGTGAGCACATGGAGGGACTATGTATTTTTCACTTTTTCTAAGCACCTGACATAGTCCCTGATATTTCACAGGTACTCAAGAAATATTTGACAGATTGAATGAAATGAGTATCAGGCCTACCCAGGTCCTTTCAAGGCTCCCTTGTATGAACTCGCACCATAGTCACCACACTTCAAATACATCAACTTTAATGCATCTGCTTCTTGATCCTCTTTTCGTAAACTATTTTTAAATTGTTTGTTAACTCCTTATCAAAATTATCTTTACACTCTTTCCTCTATGAACTGTGGAAGGTCTGTGCGTCTTCTGTACTGCCCAGACAGGTGTAACATTTCTAACTTACAAGATCTTATGTAAGATACATTCCATTTTAAAAATTAAATATGACTGAATCTGTACTTTTTTTTTTTTTTTAAGATTTTATTGATTTATTTAGAGAGAGAGAGGGAGAGAGCGAGCATGCGCTGGGTCGGGGGCAGGGCAGAGGGAGAAGCAGGTTCCCCAGTGAGCAGGGAGCCCAACACGGGGCTCGATCCCAGGACCCTGGGATCATAACCTGAGCCCAAGGAAGATGCTTAACTGACTGAGCCACCCAGGTGCCCCGAATCTGTACTTATATAACTTAAAAAAAAAAAAAAAAAAAAAAGTTTTACCAGAAAGAGAAAATAAACTCAATAATTTTACCAAGAATGTAGGTAGGGGGGCAAAAAGTTCTCAGGAAAAAAATAAATTAATAATGATAAAAAGTAATACATGATATAGAAAACAAAAGAAGAGAGTAATTACATTTAAGATTTTATCTTTTTGAAGTAAAAAGCAAAGTAAAACAAGTAAAAATAGAAATGGGAAAGATAGGGTGCCTGGGTGGCTCAGTTGGTTGGGCCACTGCCTTCGGCTCAGGTCATGATCCTGGAGTCCTGGGATCGAGTCCCGTGTCGGGCTCCCTGCTCAGCAGGGAGTCTGCTTCTCCCTCTGACCCTCCTCCCTCTCATGCTGTCTCTCATTCTCTCTCTTGCAAATAAATAAAATCTTAAAAAAAAAGAAATGGGAAAGATATATTGCAAATGGAACAATTTAAAAAGTGTTTTTGTAGATACAACTGACTACTAGTATTTTTAAAATAATGAAATGAGACAAGTGTGTAGCAGGAAATGGAAATAGAAAAAAATTAAGGAAGAAATTAAAATGTTACTAAAGAATTATATCCTACAAAAGATTCCAGGCCCAAATGGTTTTTCTGTTGGCCTACTTCAAAGTTTAAAGGCTAGATCATTTCATGATATTCCAGAATAGAGTAAGATGGAAAGCTACTGAACTCATGTTATGAAGTAAATGTAACTACGACAACAAAAGCTGATAAATAGAGCACAAAGAAAAATCACAGACCAATCTCGTTTATGTAGATGGATATAAAAATCCTAATAAAAATGATAATGAATAGAATTCATTTGTACACTTAAAAGATCAATCTACTATGAATAAATAAGGTTTAATATTAGTAAATAGGAAAGTTCAGCATTAGTAAACCTATAATTTTAATTTGCTAAACAAGAAAAATTATTTTTCCCCCACTAAGAGGTGGTGAACTTTTTTTTTTTTTAAGATTTTATTTATTTATTTGAGAGAGAGAGAATGAGAGAGAGCACATGAGAGGGGGGAGGGTTAGAGGGAGAAGCAGACTCCCCGCCAAGCAGGGAGCCCGATGTGGGACTTGATCCAGGGACTCCAGGATCATGACCTGAGCCGAAGGCAGTCGCTTAACCAACTGAGCCACCCAGGCGCCCAAGAGGTGGTGAACTATTAAAAATAAATGTATTTGCTAACAAAAACACAGAAGATAACTATGAAAAGAAACTTTAACATAATAAAAAGCATCTAATCAAGCAAATAGAATTATACCTATTCCCACTGAAACTGAAATTAAAACAGAGCTACTTATTTTCATCACTATTGTTTAATCTTTGTTTGGGAAGGTCTGACTAATGCTATAAAGCCTAACACAGAAATAAGACCAAAGGAAGAGACATGATTAAATATTTAGAAAAGCCAAGGAAATTAAAAATTCCTAGAATTAAGGGTAATTGATTATTAAAAAATGAATACCATTCACAACCAAAAGTACCCAGGAAAAAGTTAAGTATCATATATGTTCTTTCCAAATTAATTGATAGACTGTTCCAACTGTATTTTGGGGAATTATCACCCTCCCCCATTATAAAGTTCAGAGACAAAACTGGCAAAGAAAATACTGAAGTGGCAGTGAAGAACCAACTTTGTCATATATGAAAACACTACAAAGCAGGTTTCTTAGCCTTGGGCATTACTGACCTTTTGGACTGGATAATTCTTTGTTGTCAGGGGCTGTCCTGTGCGTTGTAGGATCCTGCCTTCTACCCACTAGAAGCCTCTAGCACCTCCCAATTAGAACAACAAAAAATGTCTCCAGACATTGCTAAATGTTCCTTGGGGGGCAAAAATTGCTCCTTGTTGAGAATCACAGATTATAAAGTGCCAATCATTAAAAACTGGGGCACTTGTATAGGAAGTTAATGGGAAACACTATTTATTAAAGAAAGAGGTACCATATATAAATGGGATAAAGAAAATTACTCAATAAACCTGGGTCAACAAATAAACAATTAGGTGGAGAAATAAATTTGAAGATTTCATATATCTAAAGAGTTAAATATAATTTTTTATATGATTAAAGAGTTAAATATAATTTTAAAGTTCACATCATAAGCTAGAAGAAAATATGACTGCAATATTAAATTACTAGACTGGAAGAATTTTCTAAGGTTAGAAACAATAAAATCATAATGGTAAAGATGGACAGATTATAGAATTTTAAAATACTGTATATCAAAGAATAAAAATAAAAAGCCAGATTGGTAAAATATCTAGCTTGAGAGATTCCCAGCTAGATATATAGTATCTAGCTAGATTGGTTTTCTAGCTCAAAAAAATATTCTCAAATACAGACAAAAGGCAAAAGTCTTAAAAGGAAGGAAAGGGTACTTCCTTCCTCTGGTGTAGACGAACAAGAAAAAAGGGTAAAGTTTTGGTGTGCAGAAGATGTGGGCTCAAAGATGACTTTTAGCTATGTGAAACTGTTTACAAGTAAGAGGATTATAAATATAAACAAGTATGGCCATACCTCTTCTGTAGAGTGGTCTATTAAAATTCAACAAAAAAGATTTCTATGAATATAAAAGTACAAATCAGCTTTATATGATATCAAATGGCTGCCCAAGATGGAAATAAAAAAATGGAATTTACATTTTGGGCATGATCTTCAAATGTCCTAATAGAGTAAAATTCTATGGTGATTCAGGTGCTAATTATTTACTAAATAAGTATTTTCTGTTGGTATATTCCATATATGTATATTCAGTCATTTAATGAAGTAAGTGTCTTGTTTTATCCAGAAACACAATAAAAATTCAAGAAATGCTCACCAAAGAAAGGCACACATGGTGGATTAATAGACCTGAGTTTTGCCAAATATTTCTTATAGTGATCTTCACTTAATTCATGAGCTTCTTCTAAAATTTTCTTTTGGCGACTTGGTATTTGCTATAATAAAAAAAATAACATTTAGGAAGCATAAGTTTACAAAAGGAATCACAGGTTTTGCCCCAAAATGCCAGGCTTAGAGTAGCCCAAACACAACAGTATCAGTTTGATTCTAAGAAATGATAATAACTGTTTCAAAGACACTGTCTTCATTTCATTGATCCTAGAACAAACTTAGGGTGTGTGTGTGTATGTGTGTGTGAGAGAGAGAAATCTGTTCTTATCAGTTTAATATCTTGCAATTCCTTACACAATTATGAGAGCATTTAATTGTATATTCCATACAAGTAAGGTGCTGAAAGGTTTTTCATCTTCTAACCTAGCCTAGGACCTGTGAATGCATTTTAACGAGAATGCCTAATTTATAAAGTGCAACCAATTCAATACAAAATTTAGACAATTCCATCTTTTAAACTGTTACTGAAAAGACAGATAAGGCACTTAAACATTAAAGACCACGATTATTAAAATCCTGATTCTTCATTTAAAACACACCTACACAAACCTACCTCAAATGTGTGGTCTAGTCTGTAAACAGGTGAGGAGTTCATAGCACTGACAACCTCAAGGACACCATTGAAGTTGTTCAGCTCTTGAAAGACTTGTAGAATCTCAATTATTCGACTCACCACAGCTACTCTTTCTTCTAAGTTTTCAGTTTCTACAATACATCTGGGAATCAAAGACAAAAAATGAATTAAATTTGTAGTTTTCCCAACAAAGAAATGATTTAAGGAATTTAGTAAATAAAACAATGTAGAGTGGCGGGGGAATGGTTATAGAGGAAGTATAGAGAACATATATTCAGACGGAAGGGTATAGCAGGAGACTGGATAAGGCAGTGCCTTCAGTCGGGCATGCTGCTCTTCACTGTTTTTCACACTGACACAGCAAAACAGTCAATCATTTTCCTACTCTATTAGAATTAACTGATGAGCCTAACATCTTGTTGAATGTATGCTTGGTCTCTGGGATGTGGGTGTGTTCTAGGGGAATTTATTCTGGAACTCAAGAATTCTGTGCCTCCTGTTCATCTAATTGCAAGATTTTAGTGATTAATGTTTCTTTCTTTGATATACAGAAACAATTAATTGCATTTCTAGGAGCAGCTCTTTAGAAAAGCACTGAAATGTTAAAAAGTCAATTAAAGTATTTTACCATAATTAAGAATAAAATTTTTTAAATTACTAAGGAAGAAAGAAAAAGTCAAAAACATTTTACATTTAAATACCAAGAATCCTTGGAAGGTACGTAAATTCCAGTACATAGCTAAAAGGAAGCATACTGTGCTCAAAAAGAGAAAATTCCTCAGTGAGCATTTACTAATGCTTGAGAGAATTTTTAAATTTACTAATCACCAGGAAAGAAAAAAGGCATTTTAAACTTGGTTTTTAATAATGTAAACAACTTATAATCTAAAAAAAAAAAAACTAGAAATACATAAATGGAACAATAAATATAAATCAGTATTAAACATTTTTTAAAATGTAAAGGTGAAAATTACATTACATTATTCTCCAATGAAGGTAACCTGCCACCAAGAGAAGAACTACTGTAAAACTATCAAAATAAATTTGCCTTGCTATCAAATTAAACATAACATGTTTACATGTTTAAAACAGCTATATCTCTACAAATATGTCATACACTGGCTAACTAGTTAGCTGGACATTTAAAAAGGTACAAGTATAATATATTTACATCTTTTATTTAACTATTCCAGTTGATATTACCTAGGTATACAGACTGAGATCACCTGTAGAGTTTTTGTAAAAACCAGGTAAGTCTGGAGTGATTTATCTATACGTGACTCCAATTCTAATGTACATCCATGGCTAAGAACCACGGTAGCCAACCAAGAACCTCTCACATTGAAAAGGCCAACACTGGAACCCTTGTATACTGTTGGTGGGGGGAATGCAAACAGGTGCAGCTACTATGGAAAACAGTATGGAGGTTCCTCAAAAATTAAAAATGGAGCTATTATATGATCAATCCACCAATTCCACTTTTGGTTATTTATTTGAAAGTATTGAAGTCAGGGTCTCAAAGAGATATTAGCACTCCATGTTCATTGCAGCGTTAGTTCATGATAGGCATGATGTGGAAACAATTCAAACGCCCATCTATGGATGAATGGATAAAGAAAATGTGGTATATACACATGATAGAATATTACTCAGCCTTAAAAAAGAAGAAAATCCTGCAATATGTGACCACATTGATGAACACTGAAGATGTTATTCTAAGTGGAATAAGCCAGTCACAGAAAGATGAACACTGCATGATTCTACACATATGAGGTATCTAAAATAGTCAAAATTACAGAAGCATAGGATGGTGATTGCCAGGAGCTATGGGATGGGGAAAATAGGGAGTTGCCAACTAGCATGTATAAAATTTCAGTTATGCAAGATGAATAAATTCTAGAGATCCATTGTACATTATGCCTATAAATTAACAATACTGTATTACACATTGAAAAAAATCTGTTAAGAGGGTATCTCTCATGTTAAGTGCTCTTACAACAATTTAAAAAAATAAGAAAAATGAAAATAGTCTGTCTTATCAGTTGTTTCCTCTTTACAGACATAAATTTTAATTATTTATGATAGAAAAGGTCTTCTGCATACTTAAGTATAGTTATTTAATTTGATAATGAAGAAATCAGGAAGCAACATTTAGAGGGCAAATTCTAAAGTTTTACTTTTTTTAAAAAAAGATTTATTTTATTTTAGAACAAGAGAGTGGGGGGGGCGGGAAAGTGAGAGAGAATCTCAAGTAGACTCCCTGCTGAGCGTGGAGCCTGACGTGGGGCTCGATCTCACAACCCTGAGATCATGACCTGAGCTGAAATCAAGAAACGGATGCTTAAATGACTGAGCCACCCAGGTGCCCCTAAAGTTTTACTTTTTAGAGGCTAAGAGATAATAACATAAAATAATATAAGTGACTTGGAATGCTTATTTCTCTTCAGGAATTGCTTTCAAGTCTTTATCCACATTCTAGCTTAGGTTCTAGTCATTCCCTATGTCACTGGCCTCTTGTTCTGATAATTCCAGTATGATCTGTGGAAACTCACATCACCCTTATAAAATATTAATCAACTAATCACATTGTATTTACTCAGAAAAAAATATGGCCAGTGTATAAAATGCCACTTTGTGGCCCCAACTATAAAATTGCATTGAGATTCTGCATGCTGATACCACAGTGTAAGCAGCTCTGCTTACCCACTCCTCAGTGAAACTGGTGAAAATTATACATATATAAAAAATATAAACCTAATATAAATATACACCCCCCCCATTTAAAGTCTCTGGAAATGGTCCTAAGAGCAAATGGCAAATGAAGAAACATCTATTTAGGAAAATCTACAAAAATTCAGTAAAAGAGGCAAGAGTTTATGGCATTTGAACCGAGCCTGCTCCCTCCTTCTCCCAGAGAACCTCTGGCGGTGGAGGGGAAGAGTCTACTCCAGACAGCTGCAGCCAAGAACTTAGGTCTCCCTCTCCACCTAGCTCCCAGCTGGAGGGGTTTCTTCTCTGGAGGAACAGGACATCAGCATTCCTCATCCAGTCCCCAGCTTCCTGGTGGCTGAGGCTAACTCCCTGCGGAGTGCAGCTGAGGAGTGGGGACTCCCTTCTTCACTCCGACGTGGAGCCTGGGCTCTCACTTGAACGTGGCATACTGAGAATGCTGGGAAGACAGTCTTTCCCTGGCTCCTGAGGCAGTGGTCCCACGCCAGGAGAGGTGAGCAAAGAGGACCTCACACCCCACCCCCAACCCTGCATTCAGCTCCTAGAGCAGGAATGTTTCAGAGAAGCTTGCCATCATCCTGAGCTCAAGAGGACAGGCTCAAACAACTTCTACTCTCTTGTCACTTGCTCTCGAGAACAATGAGGGAAAGTTGTGGTGAAGGCGATAGGGAGATTCATGGATCTAACTGCCTAGACTGCCCATGGACTAGTTTGCAGGAGAGAACCAGGGAAAAAGAGCTGGAAGGAGTCTTCCTGGGGTCAGAACAAATATCGGGGACCTAAGAAACCACTCCTTAAAAAGGAGTCACAATTTGATTGGATTTGTTTGCAGAGCAATTTATACCACTGGGGAAATTGTTGAAAACAGGAGAGCCGTCAGTCAGCTGGCAGTTAGTGGATGTGAACAGCTGGGTGTGGTCAGGAAAGGAGCCGAAGAAATCCCTACCTCTACTGCTGCCTTCTTGGGGTGACTGTGGACATACCCAAATCTGTACCTCTCAGAAGAGGGACTTCTCCGCTTAACGTCTCAGTGTGGAGGGAGTTGGGGGGATAGGCCTCACTAAAATAATCCAGCTAGTCACTAAATAAACAAGCAATAACTCTGGCGGCGGGGGCGGGGGGGGGGACTACCCACAAGTTGCTACAGTGTATTATCTAAAATGTCACGTTTCCAACAAAGAATTAGGAGGCATGCAAAGAAACAAGTACAGTAGTCCCCCCTCATCTGTGGTTTTATTTTCCCCAGTTTCAGTTACCCGCAGGCAACCACATCCCGCAGATGATCGTCCTTTTGAGGTACCGTAAGAAGGTCATTAGTAGCCTAAGGCTGCATCACTTTGCCTGGGCACTTCATGTCATTGTGTAGGCATTTTATCATCCCACATCATCACAAGAAGGGTGAGTACAGTTCAGGAAGATATTTTGAGAGAGAAACCACATTCACATACTTTTATTATATTGTTGTAACTGTTCTGTGTTATTCGTTATTGTTGTTAATCTCTTACTGTGCCTGATTTGTAAATTAAATTTTATCAGAGGTACGTTATGTATAGGCAACAGACATAGTGTATATAGGGTTCAGTACTATTTCATGGTTTCAGGCTTCCACTGGGGGCCTTGGGACACATCCTCCGCAGATAAGGGGGAGCTACTATATGACCCATTCATGGAAAAAAAAGCAGGGAACAGTAACTGCCTGTGAGGAGGACACAGATTTAACAGAAAAAGATTTCAAAGTAGCCATTATTGAATATGTTCACAGAACTAAAGGAGAGAAAGCGTGATTTAGAAAGTACAGGAAGATAGGACGACGATGACATAAAAGACACAGCAATGATAAAAGGAACCAAATGGAAACTCTGAAATTAAAAAATACAACAGTTAAAATAAAAATTTACTAAAGGGGCTTAATAGTACATTTGAATTGGCAGAAGAAATAATTAGTTAACTTGAAGGTAGAGCTATTGTTCAAAGATGAAGGCAAAATAAAGACTTCCCCAGATAAACAAAAACAGAGAATCTGTTGCTAGCAAACCCACCATACAAGAAATACTAAAGGAGGTTCTTCAGGCTGACAGCGAGGAACCCCAGATGGTAACACAAATCCACAAAAACAAAGAGCACTGCTAAGAGTAAATCTGTGATTATAGAAGACGCTGTAAGTGCATATTTTGTTCTCACTGCTTCTCTTAACTGATTTAAAAGGCAACTGTATAAAATAATGTGGATGTGATGTAATGTAATGTTGGACCTATAAGTAATATATTGGACCTATATGTAATATATTGCCAATAACTACACAGAGGAGGTGGGTGAGAGCAAAGCTGTAATGGGCTAAGGAAATAATAACAAATGGTAAAGCAACAACTGTTACAATGTATTATTAGATTTGCATTATTATACGTAATACATATTATAATAATACCACAAAAAAGGGAGACAGGGAATAGAGCTCTATAGGAGGAACATTTATATCTATTCCTTGAATTAAACTAGTATAAATCTGAAGTGGATTCCGATGTAGATGGTAAGCTTTAAAGCTTTCACTAAACAAACCCTCAAAAAATCATTAATGAGATAAAAATGTTACATTAGAAAACTATTCACTCAGTGCAAAAGAAAGGAGGAACAGAGGAACAAAAGAGAACATGAGACATAAAAAAAAAAAAAAGAACATGAGACATATAAAAACAGAACTGCATTTAAAATCGTAATAGCTGACTGCTATGAAATCTAAGAATGTCAGTAATACTTACTTCTCAAACCACAGAGTGAGATTAGTGGTATGCCGGATCATTTTTAGAAGATTAGGAGAATTAATTTCTTTGTCTTCTTTTGTCCACACACTTCCAACTAATTCTGATGGCTGTACAGCTCTAAAATCAAGACATAATTCTACATGATACTTTTCCCTCTAGCATGCTGTTTTCTTAAGTAAATGAGGTAAATAAAACTAACCTCCCATCTAAGCCTTCTTTTTACACCAACAGAAAGGTTTATGAAAACAAGGTATAACAAAATTTTACAATTATGGGTATTTTTCTATAGATCAAAACAATATTTTTATGCATGTACCTGTGTACTTATCACTTTATAGTAGCATTTTGCTTTTGGCAACATTGGGATTTTCTCATAATATCTTTCCCAGCACTTATAAATATTATTTAATGAATTAGGGTGGCAATGTAATTCGGGATAGTTCTTTTAAATAATGGTATCTGTTATAATGATCAGTTCATTGAGGATATAGTAATCACTGCAGTTCATAAATCTTTTTTTTTTCCCCCTCTAAAGGAAAGATCTTGGGAAATAAATAAAATCGATTCTAACATTAGTTTTTGGGAATAGTGAGGATCTTTGGAGTGGATGGAGATCTATAGATTTTTTTTTTCATTAGTTATTAAAAAATAGTTTGCAATTCTAACTTCTAAACAGTCCCCATTTAAAATGAGAAATGGACTTTCTAAGACAGTAGTTATGTCAATGTAGAAAAACTCAAAAAGGCTGTGACTCACAACAGCCTCAGGAATAGGTACTATTATTAGCCCCATTTTAATCCTGAGGAAGCTAAGGGACAGAGTAGTAAAAGTTAAACAAGAAGGCTAAAGTTGCCCAAGGATAGCAAGCCAGCAATTGGTAAAGCCAGGATCTGCACTTAGCTTTACCAGCTAGGAGTGACTACAGACAGAGAGAAGCTCTAAATCCAGGCAGGGCAGGGGGATCAGGGAGTGAAAGAAGGGGAGGCCTTCTATGCATCAAGGCTTTATTACTACACACTTCATGTACTAGCTCATTTAGGTCTTACAACATTCCTATAAGGCAGAAACCAGTATTTCATTTAAAAAATTAACTCCTTTGAAATGATTTTTCAGCTTGAATGTCAAATTACATACCGATATAGATCTGATTCAAGTAAAGTGAGTTGTCGAGCAATTTCTATTGGGTGTAAGGTGAGCAGGTCAAAAGTCTCTATGTGCCCGGGCCTGCTTATATGCCACTCAACTGTGGGAGGTGAACTCTGAAATGTAATATTATGACCTGGTCCATTGTCTCTTGCAATTTTTTTCCTTTGGATTATTTTAGTGATGGATTCAACCCATTTTTTCATTGCTTTACCTGAAATACATTACATTTTAAATAACATTTAAAAACTTTTCACTCGATATTTTATCCTTTTAAAATGTTTTAAAATCAGACAAGTGATACTTAAATATATCTTTGCTATTACAAAGTTCAAATGATAAAAATAAAAAAATGGAAGTTCCCCTTTACCACGTCCCTGTTCCCTATCCCAATCTCATTCTTCTTCACATGGGTAACTACTGTTAATAGTCTGGTACATATTCTTCTACATCCTTCCAAAATAAAATTAGAAAGTAATTTATTCATAGATTTTTCACCTCTATCATTCCTAACTTCAGTTCAAAATATTATTTTATAATCCTCCATAAAAAAGACATATCTGGCACACATGGGATTTATAGGGTTGGACTATACACATTCACTGTTAATCTGATTAACATTGCATCTTACAAACCAAACAGTACCAGAGGGTCGATTCCTTCATGTTAGTGTGCGTTTCTGATGTAGCTCTGTTTTGTACTATGCATGAAAGTACTCTTATTTAACCCTTTATTTTCTGATTCTCATTTAGAGTACACTCTGGACATTAGAAACAGGTTTGTCTAGGACGTTCTTAGACCGCTATGATCATAGAATCTTTAAAACTCGAGGGGAAACGTTGGCATCATTGAGTCTTGCTTCTTATGTTACTGATGAGGAAATAGGAGTCTACAGAATCAAAGTGGTTTTGCCCAAAGTCATGTATCTGGTGAGTGACAGTGTTCAGAACAGAACTCCTGTTTCTTGGCTTTCAATCCAATCTGCTCTGCGGCTTCTCTGATACATGCTCTATTCCCCTAACTGGGGCCCAGTCCGTCTCCAGCAGTGGTGTTCTGATGGTACACTAGTTCCTAACTGTCCTCTGATACATATACCTTCAGATAAGTGGAAAAACAGCATAAACCGAGACTTTTTCTGTCCAATTCCAAAATAATCACTACACTGATTTACTAAATGAAAATACGTTTGGGTCAACAGGGTGATTACTGAGCAATTTGTAGGTCAAAATGTTGTTTGATGAAAATTTTCAGCTTTTTCAAATGGTTGTGCTGCCACTGTTATAAACAACCCTTAACAACACTGAACAATAATGACATCAGTTGACAGTCACCATATTGGTACTTTTATTACATAGAAAACTGAGCACTTAAAAAAACCATACCTCTCACTGTTCCAATAAATTCTTCCATTCGCTGCAAAAGATCTGCATCCCTTTCAAAATCATAGAAGTGGTGCTCTACCCAATGCCGACATACATTTAATACTCTATGGCATTAACACAGAAGAATGACTGAATTACATGGGAACTCACACATAGGCGTTTACCGTGATGAATTGTATAAATTAAAACATAAAAAATAAAAATTAAATAATTTTATAAGTGGCTTACCACTTTCAAAATCCTATGTTAATTAAGACTTATACAATAATTTCTGATAATTGCTCTTTATTTCACTCATTTTACTTGCTACCTCCTGCTTGCTTGGGAAAGATCCTTATTTACTTCAACTCTGAAACAAAAGTTCAATACAGACTTCATCACTTCAGTTATTTTGTTACTCTTACCGCAGCTGTACAGGCTGTATGTATTCTTTTCTAAACCTTTTTAGTTCTGCACTCAAGGGCTGATCTCCATTCTCTATAGCTATGCGATCAGCTTCTGTTGGCTCAGGCTCTGGAATTTCAAACCTAACATAAAACAGAACAAACTAATGAAAATACTAATAACATCAAATTATACAAACAGAAAACTACACCCCTTTTCACTAGTCAGCACAATCCAGAGAGCACTGTGAAGATTACTACAGATACACATATGCATCAGTGAAAACAAGGCTTCTATAATATAAAGGTTAATGATCTTATTTTAATTTTTAAAAAAGAAATTAATGCTTGCCAATACAAAAAGACAAGAAACATAATAAAGGATTAAAAATACATGCAAAGTCTAAAAATAAATGTGATTATAAAGTTATGGGACTGCTGTTCATTTTTGGCTTGTGTAATCACTCTGAATCAGCTAACATAACAGTTTTTAGGGTAATCCTTAAAGAGTTGACTGTTCCTTGGGTGGCTGAAACACTTTTCTTGATTATGGTATTTGTTCACTGATAAGCTCCATTTTCTTCAACATGTGATATATTTGAAAAGTTCTGTTTAGAACACCTAAATCATCAAAATTTAAATTTTCAGAACTTAAATTATACATTTTTATATAGTTCTTTAACTTGACTAATTCCATAAATTTGAAATTTCAAGTACTGGGTTTCCATGTAAAAAAGAATGCTTATTTTTGTACTTCAATAATCAAAACTTTATTATAAAGATGTTATTTCTTTAAAAAGTACTCATGAACTACAATTTAAAGCTCATACAATTTATTTCTGAGAAACATACAGGATCTTGGCTCATTCTCTTTAAAAAAAAAAAGGAAATTTAAACATTTTACATTAACAGACCTTTCTATTATAAGACTCAGTAGTTCTTGAGGTTTACAAAAGGATCTGTATGTTGTAAGAAATGTCCGAACAAAATTGGGATCTAAGAAGAAAAAGGAAAATTATCTTATTAAAATCTTTGATTCAGCATGATTAAAGCTATTATTAACATTTTCAAAAGGGATGAAACAGTCAATTTTAAAATTCCCAAAATGTACTGACCACATAGAATGCTTTGGACTTTATAACAAACTGCTAGCTTGAGTGCTTCCTAAATTAGTGGCAAAACCATTGTTACTAAGATTCTGTATCAACTTATTTCTTGACCTCTGTACACTCTGACTAGCTGAACTTACTAAAGTCCTCATCGGCCACAGGAATGCAAAGGGAAGAAAGGCAGAGAGCCTGGAAACAAGCTCCCACCTGCTACCTGGATCTCAGAACATCTCCAGTTGGTTTCTATCTCCCTCATGAAGAAAAAGGCCACAGCAATAACCCATTACTTTTTCTGGCATCCAGACTAGTTTATCTAGGATGTTATCTAGATTCCTTTAAATCACGTTAAGAGAGTATACAACTAGAAATTGGATCTTATAACGCTGTAGATTAAGTTAAATACAGTTTCTCAATGATTTTATTCGCCAGAGGTCTTAAAACTGCTAAAAGAAGCTTACAAATACCTGTAAGTTATTAGAACTGCTAAATGTGTGAGAATGTGGATTTGGTTCTATTCACAACTTAATTCCTTTTATTTCAAGTAGTCACGCTAAGAGCTCAGTCTCCAACCCCCTCCATGAGAGGGCCTACTTTTCATTCACAGCTCCCTGAAGTAGATCAGGAGGCTGCCTGAGTGTGATCACTTCCCCAGGCCTGGCCTACTCCAGTCTCTCCTTGCCACTTTTCCCCCAAGTTGTGGAGAAAGGCTGCTGTCATCAGCAATAAGAGACCGGGGCTGTCATCTTCTGCATAAACAGGGGGAGAGACATCTTCCCACAATGGGGGAAAAAAAAATCACTCCCTTCTATGACTCCAATTTCACCAAGGTCCACATTTAGTTCTAAGTCATTAAAAAGAAGGAGGGGAGAATTCATTAACTTTTTTATTGGGAGCATCCTTTTCCTATTTTACATTATGGACTGGTAAACTCTAATTTAATAATGAATTCGTTGACAGTAGCAAGTACCTTTATTTTTGTTAGGCTTCACACTGTGGATCCTTTGTGAGGACAGTGTCTTTTATTAGCATAGGATTTACCAAGAATCACAGTTAATTTGTTTGGAAAATTTCTATTTAGGCTGATTCTGTCTGATTAAGAATGATGCTAAATTTAACCTTAACATAAAATAATGATAATATATTAAACAACCTCCCCCAAAGCAAATGCATGGATTTATCATAAAAATCTATTTCTTATCTATTGGTTTATGTGGTCATCAAGATAATGAATTGATTTAAATATCAGACAACCTTGAATTTATAATGTTTTAAGTTAAAGAAAATTCACAGAATAAAAACATACTGGTTTTATTTTTTTTATTTTTTAAAGATTTTTTTATTTATTTGACAGAGAGAGACACAGCGAGAGAGGGAACACAAGCAGGGGGAGTGGGAGAGGGAGAAGCAGGCTCCCCGCAGAGCAGGGAGCCCGATGCGGGGCTCGATCCCAGAACCCTGGGATCATGACCTGAGCCGAAGGCAGATGCTTAATGACTGAGCCACCCAGGCGCCCCAACATACTGGTTTTAAATGCCCCTCTTCTCCTTTACTTTCCAAGTCTAGTGGGTTACTGATAAAAGTAATTTAAATATATATAATCCTTTAGTAATTTCCTCTCTGTTGGTATCTTATTGTTTGTCTTCAGTTACAGAGTTCCTCAAACGTTAAAGACTAATGTCTCATCCAGAAGAAAAGATTTTAGAACAGAAGGCTGTACAAGATTTTAAAACAGAGATTTATATCGATTTCATCACAATCCTCCCTTTCAAGAATCTACTTCCTGTTCTGCAAATCTATTTGTAAGGTGAGGCTACTCAAAATATCATATGTCTAGGAAGCAAAAGCAGTGGTCACTGTAGAGATGCTGAGCTGTCACTGAGGGAGAGTGAGCCCAGACCATTAGTAGCGAGGGTTCCAAGTAGCCCTGGGCCGTATTCTAAATTTAGACTGGCCCCTCCTTTTTTTAAAGGAAAAGTTTATTTCGATCTAGAAGTCTAAAATCAATATTCAGATCCATTTCTCCTCAGATGCCACCTAAGTTAGGCTAAAAAGTTACGGGATATCAAAGGTACTTTTAAATTGAAAAACAGAATAAAAAGCAGGTTCTAAGTGAAGTTTTTTTTTTAAAGAAAACAGCCTTTTTTTTTAAAAGCAAACTACTTTAAAATGGTCCTTTCATCTTCAACCAAAACGTCTGGTCACTTCGGTACCTTAGTAACTGATGACAATGCTGGGAAAGTCATGATATGCCTCAGTGCTACATCAGTCACACGGGGATCCTATCAACTCCTGATCTCTGTTACGTCGCGTTCTCAAAGGGCACTCCCATAATTGATTCCACATGACTGCTGTGAAGGGGGTGGTGCTGAGGATGTTTTTCCTTTCTACATGAGAGGAGGAGCTAAGACTTATCCAAGGTCACACAGTAGAGTGGCAGAGATGGAACCAGAAGCTAGATTGTGCGATGCCTAGTTTTATGCTTTTTTCTACTGTATCACATAACCTCTCTGGATTAAAGGATCCCTTCAGGTTTCCACAGCTGTGACATATAAATACAAAGAACAATTCCATGAGTTATGTAATCATTACAGAAACTGAAATAAATGATTAATTGCGAATGTAGCTGCAAACGGCTAATCCGGTTACTGGCACTAGGTCATTGAAAAATCGGCCGTCTAACTGTGATTCTTTAATTCCTGTCAAGCCTTCTTCCAGATTTTAGGAAGTAGCAGCTGTACCGTCCTGCACACTGCATTCAGCAGAGGAGTGAGTGAAGCGGGCAGCATAATAAACACTCCCACACTCATCACTGTTGTCCTAAATTCTAACGTGATTCAAGTTTAAGTTGTTTTTAGCTTGATTAGAAATAAGAGCAGTCTTGCCAAAAAGAAAAAAACCAGCAGAAGCTAAAAATAAACCAAGAAAACTTGGCCAAAGTTTAAGGACCTTCAAAAAATATCTTACAGGCTGCATATATTCCCAGGCTTGTATTGATTTAGGCTCCACTTTTAGTCTCAAGTGGTGCAAAACTGCTAATGAATGAAAACATAACATCTGCATTTGAGGCCATAACATTTGTATTTGAAATCTTACACAAAAAAGCGTACGTATTCCAGAAGCTATTTTTATCTCTATTAATTTCCCCCCTTCAGTGATTCTCACATGTACTATGTCACACTAACCCCTGGAAACCTTTATCTTATGGATGATGTGAAGGACTAAGATAATTCAGTATTTTGAAAATACTCACCAATCAGCACAGATTACCTAATTTTGTAAGAAAACAAAGCACTAGCTACTTACATCCCTCAGGCAATGGTAAAGGCTGAGTGTTACCCTGGCCCTGCTGGTTGTGGGGCAGCAGTTATCTACCTGTATCATAAAATGATGTTTCAGAGACAGATGGAAGGCAAACACGTAAAAATACAAAAGCCAGGTCGCTTTGGTTTTAGAACATAAGCATGAATACTTGTGGAAAACACAAAAATTGGCTATTTTGAGAGTCTCTTTCTCTTTCTGTTTATCACTTGCTTGTGGATGTAAATTCCACAAACCTCTTTCTCGAACATAACCCCACGGGAATTTCAGTATGAGCAATGATAAAAGCTTCCCTGTGGTTTTTCTTCATTATTATTTCTACCAGATTCTCAAATCCCTGCACGAAGATTTCCACCAAGCTTACTAGCTGCTCTGCTTCCTTCCCTCCATACAAACAGCTGCCAACTCTCCCATCAAATCCCTGGTCCAGGTTATTTCGAACAGGAGCTGCAGTGACTTTTTTCTGCCGCGTTGTCTCCTTCACTTGAAAACTGTTCTTTGATAATACTTCTCTGCACAGTTCTTCAAAATCTTAGGAACTCAAAATATACCTAGGTTAATGTTCAGAAGACAGCATGCTAACTTTGAGGTGATAATTCAATCTTTTTTTCTTAGGTACCTATTTTGATTGACACTTGACATTTTATTTGGCAAGGTCAATGAAAATTCATGAAATATTTGTTACATGGAGTTATTTATGTCAAGAATGCCCCTCCCCCACTCCCATAGTGAACCACTGTTAATCAGGATGTCTGTTCATGTGATAATTCTCCCTTTAATACAGCCATTTAAAAAGCCACAAGAAACAATAAGCTTCTCAACAAGGATTTATAAACAATCACTCTTGAATTCCTTAAAAAAGGAAACAGACGCTATGCTGACGCACAAACACTTAAAAAAATTATCAGAGAGTTTAAAAATAGAACAGCACTGCCCTATAGATCAAAAATTGTTCAAAAGATTTTTTTTAAAGTTAAGACACACAAACTGAATTTATAGAGGCCACAAACTCAAAAGAAAGCTAATGCAGGTTTCTGAGGATTTTCTGAGGGCGTAAAATAGCAACAAATACTTTAAAGAAAACTATCAACCGGCTAACATTTTTTTCAATACCATTTTCTAGAAAAGAGTTCACCACACATGGGAAACACCTTTTTCCCACACTTCAATATGAAAAGCTTGTATTTGCATAATATCAGTTCTGAATTTTCCCTTGCCTCAAGGACACCTCATTTCTCTAAGACTATCAAACCAGACACACCATTACCAAACATTTCTTTACTCATGTTGTTTTAAGTCTCAATAATTAATTTGTACTTTATTTCCTTCCTGTAACTCTGAAACAGAAGTAAAATTCCTACTCTCATCTCTTCTTCTTTACATATATTGCTTTGTGGTCCTCTTAAGGTAGGTAAGGAAAGTCTCTTCATATTCTTGCCAGATTCAGAATGACCTGACTAGATACTGTCCCCTCTCCAGCATTTGAAATGGATGCCAAAGTTCTGATGCAGTTAGCAAATTAGTCTATGTCCAGAAATACTGGATCTGAGAGACAAGCTATAAATCAGATTCCACATAAGACCCTGTTGCAATCTTTTTTTCTTTTTAAGTGACAGTTAATTATTTTCTAATTTACCTAAATTTAACTTTTTCTCCCAGAAAGCTTTCCTTTACAAATACCACCAGTAGACTGGGTTTTGTTAAAATTTAAAATTATGATGCCCAATATCTAACTGTATACTAAAATCTATGCATTAAAATGGAAGTTTATCTATTATTACCTATTTCAATAAGAGAAAAAAATTACTCTGCTTAAATCTTCATAGTAAACCTGTGTTTGCCCAATAAGAAACAAGCCATTTATATTACTGGCAATTCAAACCAACCAGGAAATTCTCTTTATTTTTATTATTTGATACACATAATAAAAAATATATTTTAATAATTAAAAAAATTTGCCTTACATGAGTCACTGTAACATGGTGAAAAGTACAGTCTATTAAGAATCAAGAAACCTAAGTTTTAGTCCTCATTCTGCAATTAATTGGTATGATTTCTGGAAAATCATATAACTTTCAGGGGCCTTGGGTTTTTGTGTGTTAGTTGAGGGATTGGTCCTGTGTCTAACACTGCAAATCTATAGCTGTTTCAGAATTATTGTTAAAAACACCTGAGGGATCAAGTTGGCTAAAGCCACAGTGAAGTCTGAATTAAGTAAGGTTAAACCAGTTTTTCTTTGTTTTTATGACAATTTCTGAACAATCCATAACCTAAAAAAATGTAAGTGGTGCTTAGTGGATATTAAATTTTCTCATATATTACAGCCAATGTCTTTTATTATAATTCTGTACAACATAATAAAAATGTGCAAGTTATATTTTAGCCTTTATTTCAGCCCATTTTGCACTGAATGTTCTCCAATAAAAATATCTATCAACCAACTGAACCGCTCCCCCCACTACCGCAAAAAGAGCAGACCAATAATTCTAAAAATAAATGGCAACTTGATCTGTTATTATTGTAGTAAGGACTCAAAGTACATTTGAGCTGGAAGAGACCTTAAAAAATAATTGCTTTCATGTTTTACGAGTTCATAGATGATCTATTAAAAACACATTCCATATTGCCAGTAACACGTTCGGTGACAGACCTTACAGAGGAGCCCAAATAAACTAGTAATTAATACTAATTTGTAGGTATCGTGAACCACAACTCATGACAGCTGCTTGTGTATTCCAGTTACACCAGTAATATACCTTAATGACCTATGTTAAAATATTCAATTAAGCTTCAAAAGAAGATAGAAAAGAAAAATGTAAAAAAAAAACTTGGCTACAACATTTCTAAAACTGGCATTTTATTCCTCAAGAAATTAATGAAAGGAATTTTTGAAAAACTTTTATTTTTTAAAAAAGTAAAACAATCTTGTCAATTTAAATGTGAATATACTTAACTTTGCAAAGTCCTATAAATCTAGAAATTTCAGTGTTTTATACTAACTAGAAGTAAAACCATTTAAAATGCCATTCTATTCAAAACCTAAAGGTTTATATAAGTAAGAGCAACTATCAAAAGTAATAAGACATCATGGCAAAAGTACTATTCTACAGACTAGGCTAGCATCGTGTACATTAAGGAAAAAAACTCTAGAGACTCCATAAAAACTCTCAGCTATGCTTGTTCAAGTTTTGTTTTAAAGTGTCCTCATTGAAAAAATAAAAAGCACAGTTCCCAGAAAATATTTAATTGTAGTTCTGCAACTGCTTACTAATAAGTTCTGTGAAATGCAGCAAGCAGTTTAAAAAAAAACCTTTATCATCAACAATCGTTTTACAGAAACAATTATATTAAAAAATTTGGAATCTGAAAATGCTTTCCAAGTCCAATACTACTGACGTGTGATAGTAAACACTAGTGAGTCTTCTTTAGCACTTTCCACTTACACTGCTCTATAGGAAAAAAACCCCCCAAAAACAGTAAAACTTTTGTCTTATGTAGATAAAAATCCAAGGATTAATTTTACTCTAAACAGTCTAAGAACTCAAAACAAAGGTATTTAATTTAAAAGGATGAACGGTTTAGAATGCTTATGCTAAAGAAGTCAGTGAATCTTCTAAGACCCTTAAAAATCAGAATAATGTGGCAAGAAGAGCAATCTGAGCTTGTATAAATACCTTAAAAATTCTTTAAAAAGCAAAGAAATAAGCATTTTGCAACCACAAATTTCGAGGAATTTAATGAACATTTTTGTAGTTGTATTCTAGATCTTAAAGAGTATACAGAAGTTGATGAAGATCACAAAATAGGTTGGTCATATTAATTGCCGATAATTGTACCTCTCAAAAAGTTTTATATATAAAAAAGACACCAGAATAATCTATTTCTTTTTCATGTAAAATCCTAGGCAGCTTATTTAACTTTCCTGTGCTTTGTTTTTTCATTTTTGAGTCAGTAAAATGAATACACTGACTGCAGAAGTTTCTAGGTGAAAAATCAATAGTAATATTGGAATCCCAGACTAGTCTTCTTAAACTATCTTAAACATGTTTCAGCTACTGCCTGCTACTACCAAATGGAATCTCTTTAGAGAACCCAAACTGCTTTTAATAGCCTACAGAAAACACTAATATTTTACTGTGGAAAAGGCTAGCAAAAGAACTACCAATTGGAGGCCAAATAAAAATTAAAAACAAAACAAAACCCTGGCTTATTTATTCCAGAGACATGTGGAGATAATGAAACATTATATTCATAAAGGTGCTTTGATATCACTGATAAAAATATTCTAACTTGATTTTACTTTTTTGCAAAGAGGACCTGATAGTTTCCAGGCCATTTAAGTAGTTCTGACTGGACATTTAACAAATCAAATAGATCAACATTATCAAATGCTATTCATCTTTCTTACAGTGGATTAGTTAATGGGTATCTTTAAAAGTTTAATTTAACTGGTGCCAGAACAGCTTCCAGAGAGAACTGAGAACCTATTTAGAGGACTTTAAAAAAATGAAAAAACAAAACAAACAAAAAAATCGACCTCCCTCAGAAACACACGTCTAGAAATAGGAATATATTTAAGCAAGAAGTTTGGGATGGAGGTTAACTTTCACGTTCAACTACTTAAGAACAGCATTTATGTTATAAGAGTTACGTTTGAGTTTATACGTCTTTGTAATAAAAATTCTTTGAAAGTAAGTTTACATTTAGATTTACAAAGAGTTTTCACACGTTGTAGTTCGTCTATTCTTTCCAATAACATTCTAAGGTTGCTGTTGCGATGTTGATTTTTGAGATGGAAACTGAGATTCTGGGACCTTAAGGAACTGTGATAGAGTGGGGTGTAAATCCAGATTTGGTGCTCTTTCCACTATACCATACGCTACAGTATTGCCCAATTTCCAAGCTTTCTATTGTGTAGAGAAGTTGAAGGTTGAGGAACATTGGATTATCATGGGTTACTTTACTAGAAGAAATAAAATTACTTTAAAAAAAGAATCATTATGTTTGTTCCTTAACTCTCAAACATTACATTTGATTCGGCCTCTACTGATCTTCCTAAGTAGTCTGGACATGTTTGTCTCTAAAAACTGCCCTGCTAAGGTAAAATTGTTCTTTTAAATGACATTGGTTGTAAAATGCAAACAAATACTCAAAACTTTAATGACTTTCAGGATTGCTAAACTTAAGTTTTAGGAATAGAAATTAAGAAAAAACAATGCTGTGCATATTTGTACTACCAGCACAATTTTGGTGATGAACGTATACCAAAATTTTTACTGACTTTATAATCTCAGTAATGGAAGGAGAAGAAAGAAAAAAGAAGAAGAGGTAAAGGTTGTTAGACCCTAATGATGATGATTTACCACTACTTTTAGTTTTATTTCTGCCACTAATTGGGTAAGTTTAGCCAAGTGATTTTATTTTCTCATTTGTAATTCTGGTTGTAAAGTTAAAAATAATATGTAAATGTGGTAGAAAAAGTATAAATGGCAGTATTTTTAGGCAAAGGAAAATGAACTCGGAATAATGCGGAGGATCTTTTGTTGTTAGTTTGCTTTCTATTTTAGGCACAATGACCTGTGCAGCAAAGAAAATCAGCTGGAAGCAGGAAAATAAAAGTGACAGGCAACTTTTTATTTCTTACCTGCGTACATATGGTACGTGAGCCTCTCTATAAGTTTAATAACAGTTCCCGCTTTGATAATTGGAATTCCAGCCTTGGGCTGCATGTTTTCTTCAAATATTATATTCTCTTCAGAGTCAGGCTCTGCAAATCTATAAACATCAGCACTAGGGAGCCTCATCTGCTCCTCCTTCTCTTCCTGCAGCATCGTCACATCAAGCATCCTTTCCAGTGTACTCCGGTATTGTAAAGATATCAATGCTGCCATCCAATTGTTTTTCTCTTCAGCTGACTTGGCAGAAAATATAACACTGTTTTCATCTTTTAAAATTATTTCAAAAGCATGCTTGTACTCACTGGTGTCATCTTTGTCATTAATTTGTACCTTTCGCATGAAAAACTTTTCTTTAAGACGATATTCTGCATTGCTAGCACCAGGAAGTCTTGGCTGCCCATGATTTGATTTACAGCAAATCATTAAGCCATCAAAGAGAAATATGTGTCTCTCATGTTTGGCTCCTACACGTGTAAGAGTTCCTTCCATTATAAATTCATTGCAACACTGTCCAATGTCCTTTCCCTCCCAACCATCAATATTCTTTTGAATCTCGTTCATTTTCTTGATTGCTAGTTGTTTCCCCTTCATTTGCTGACTATAAAACCGACATGCAGATTCACTGGGATAAAGTAAAAAAAACATTATTAGTGCACAGACGACAGACAATCTAGAATTCATGTAAATAAAGGACAATGTAAAAGTACATTTTAAAAAGTTGCACTGAGAAGGTTCTCACTAATTCTCCAAATATATTAGTGTTACAATACTGTACCATTTTAGGAACTACAGCAACATAGTAGAGACTTTTTTTAGTGCTCTAAAAAGAACAATGACTATTGACAAACTTCTACTCTATAAATTTAGCTATGGAATGATTATTTCTACCTTGGCTACTAAATATTTAGAATGACAAATATTAAAAAGTAGCCAATATAGGGAAAAAATAATTTAAAAGACTTAAAAAATTATTTAGAAATGTTTAAGTGGACAAGACCTAAAGCTAACAAACATGCACATATTATAATTAAGAAAGTGGAAGCAATGTTATCTGAATTAATACCTCAAGTTACATAATCCCTAAAAAAAAGGACACTACGAATTTTACTTTGACAGAACGATGATGTTGACATAAATCTACTCAAGACATTTTTCTCTGTCTCTCCTTTAGCTTACCAGTTGACTCTCAGGAGGTCTTGTCTGGGAGTATGCAAGGAAAATGCACAAATATGAAAGGTTTTTCAAACAATAACAAATTCTCTTGGCTTTGATGTCACTTCCTCTGAAAGACCAAGCTTGTCACTAAAACTATTTTCTTCATTGTTTACGTGAGGAGGGAACTGGGATCCCTGAATTTATACCAGAATATTCAGGGTGAAAGGGAGGATTATTAAAAAGGTAAAAATATTCACCTCAGTCTTCGTTTTGCAAGACTTTTAGAACATATTTTTTCCATACCACTCTGAACATTAAGCAAAGCTGTAATTGCTTGTTTCAAACATTCCTTGTCTTCTTGATCTTCACTCTTTTCTTCTAACTGCTGCAAAGTCAAAATGACAAAGCTGAACCCGCAGGACAGTTTTGGACAAAAAGAATAAGCAGCTCATTTTATTCAAGAATGAAAATAACAGTGATTCAACTCTTTCTGCCACAATAAAATTTTTAGATGTGTCATAAAATATATTCTTTTAAAAAAGCATTTTCTTCTTTATGTACTACTTTCTGTATCAACATGCAACCAAGTTTTCCACATTAAAAAAAAAAAGAGCAGAAGCAGTGTTAAAGATGTCACACCTTGTGACAGGCAGTAATGTGCAGTTTCTCAGATGCATATGACTGAAAAGAAATGAGGGACATAAATTATCTTTTTTTTTTTTAAAGATTTTATTTATTTATTTGAGAGCGAGAATGAGAGAGAGAGAGAGAGAGCATGAGAGGGGGAGGATCAGAGGGAGACGCAGACTCCCTGCTGAGCAGGGAGCCTGATGCGGAACTCGATCCCGGGACTCCAGGATCATGACGTGAGCCGAAGGCAGTCGCTTAACCAACTGAGCCACCCAGGCGCCCATAAATTATCTTCTTAACCAGCAGAGGATTTTGCACAGCAGGAAGCACACAGATGAGATTTTTTTCTCAAGCATGGAACTTGGTCTTAGGTTTCTGATTCCAACACTACCATTGTAACAACAGGATGATTAGGAAGATAAATACACAGGGAAGGATGCAATATAGTGGAGAGGAACTTGAAGACACAAAACCTAGGACCAAATTTTGCTTCTACTTCTGTGTGACTATGGGGCAGATTATCTGACTTCTGAGTTTCACTTTTCCCAACTGTCAAATGAGGCTTGTAAAATGCCTGCCCTGCCTACTGAATGGGGTTCTTATTAAAAATCAAAGTACTTTGTAAATGGTGATATACAGTATAAGTCTAAGTTGTTTTCTTCATAGTTCTACTACAGAATTAACATTAGTATCATGAACTTTGTCAGTATTCACATGACAAGATTTTGAGTAAAACTAGAAGTGTACATATTAGCGAAACTCAAGCACATTTTCTGTCAGTGGCAAATATACTATATATGCTAGACAGAAAGTCTGTACTTAATAAGGATTGAGTCATCAATAACTACGAATTGTCAATACAACAGGTGGCTATAATTCAAGCAAGCAATTAACTGAGGTATGAGTTATAACAAATGACAAGAATTCAGTCAACTTCTCACCCTGTTTCTGGCTGCCAAAGAGAAGGAGTTAAGAAATAACATTTATCAGTAGTTTTCATGCAACATTTAAGAACATTTACTCTCTGTCATAAAGGAAAAGCCATGAGAAATAAAACCATAAAATATTCAAAGTAATTTGTAAAGGTTTACTTTTCAATGAGCATAATTATTCATTATTACTTTAAGGATTTTATGTTCTTAAGAGATACTCCTTAAAGATCAACAACACATTCCTTTCCAGTTCAACTGATAAAGATCAGTTATACACACATACACGTACTGATGACTTGTGAAAAGTAAACGTATTTCTTACTCAAAGCCTAAACCATTTTATAAAAATAATTTACTTAATCTGCACTTTTTAGTCTCAATTGTGTTGTTTCATGATAATCCCCCAGAAAAAAAGGGAAAAATGTTTTTTTCCCAAAGGATAAAAAAACTTTTATATATATCAAAAAGTACTTAGATATCATTTACTCATAGTATTGCTCTTCAGTATGGCCAGCTAGATTAAAGGAAGTCAATAGCCAAGTGTTCATAAAAGAAAGCTATTATGTTTTTACTTCATGGATATTACTAGTAGGCTGAAGGCTGGACTTTGGGCATGCTCTCAAAATACTCTCTATCCCTATCACTCTAAAACTACCTCTCACATGGCAGAATTTTGGGGGACTAAATGTTACCATTAACCTTACTGAGTTTGGCTTCCAAGGCAGCAATCTCACACTGAAAGCAATGTTCATTAAGAAAGGGCAAAATTAGGGGTGCCTGGGTGGCTCAGTCATTAAGCGTCTGCCTTTGGCTCAGGTCATGATCCCAGAGTCCTGGGATGGAGCCCCTCATCGGGCTCCCTGCTCCGCGGGAAGCCTGCTTCTCCCTCTGACCCTCCCCCTTGCTTGTGTTCCTTCTCTTGCTGTCTCTCTGTCAAATAAATAAATAAAATCTTAAAAAAAAAAAAAAAAAGGACAAAGTTGTATGGGGTGTAACAAAAGCACCACTAAAGAGATCTACTGCACTGAGTTGTTTCAGAATGTAATCACTCAAATATTCGACTCAATAGGATACAAAGTAATTTTTTAGTCTTAAAGAGCTGGCACAAAGAGGTAGCAGAATACTGGGTCCCTCATATTCTACCCTTTTATTTTTTATATTATTAATTCAGGCAAACATACCGTAAGTCATACAAAAACACAGTTTTAGCACACATAAAAAGAGCATGAAAGTAACAAATCCGTTTAGACATGCATTTGATTTTCTATTCTAAAAATGTTTCAAGCTTCTGGGTCATTTATCTACTATTTAACTATAGCATTTCACATACAGAATATACCAATATCTCAAAAATATTGTTAATACATTTTAAAACCACAAACCCAAAGTCTATGTCAAACCCATAAGACTTTACTAATGAAGTAATTTTTAAATGCAATTTTTACCTTCATAGCATTACTCAAACATCTAAAATAAATTTCAATGTAATAAATGACCTTTCTTATAAGCATTTTTGCTTAACATGGCTGATTTAAACTGGGCATTGGTACAGAATAACTGAAGCTAACTACCATCAAAGGGGTGGCTTATTCTTGCTACAGAAACAAAGCAGTGGCAAAGAGTTCAACTGATTCACATAGAATGGCTTCCTTTTGTTTAAAAAAACACAAAACCGGGGCGCCTGGGTGGCTCAGTTGGTTAAGCGACTGCCTTCGGCTCAGGTCATGATCCTGGAGTCCCGGGATCGAGTCCCGCATCGGGCTCCCTGCTCGGCAGGGAGTCTGCTTCTCCCTCTGACCCTCCCCCCTTTCATGTGCTCTCTCTCTCTCTCTCATTCTCTCTCACAAATAAATAAATAAATAAAATCTTTAAAAATAAATAAATAAATAAATAAAATAAAAAAACACAAAACCTTTGAATTCATGTTTTTATATCTAGAAATTAATTTTCCAACATGAGATTATATAAAATGAAGGAACTGCCATGTACTTGATGGCGAAGGCAGGCATGACCCACGATTTCTGAACCTCAGTTCAAGAACCTTTTCAATACACTACCTAAAAAACTGATATGACTTTGAAATACCTATTAAGAAAATATTCACCAAGTAAAAACTATTCCATTCAAATAGGTAAATTGCAATGCACAGGATGATAAAATATACAATCAAGAAATATATAATTGTTTAAGATTTATCTTTATCTTAAATATTGTGTATATATAAAAAGCTTATCACAGAATGGGAAAACACAAGCAAATATGGGGATCGTATTTTGACTGTGGAATGGTTACCTGTATACTCTTTGATGAGATGCTAAGAACAGATTGCAAAGTGGAAAATACACGGTCAAATGGTAAATTTAATTTACTAGTCCTGTAAACCAATGTATGGAATATTATCCAAATTATTCCAGAAACCAACGAATTAAGCCAACTGCTCCTGACTCTTTGCTATCTCATAATTCACACATCCCATTAAGGCTGAGCATAAGAAATGCAATAACCCTCAACTATTCTTTTATAGTAGCAGCACAACTAAAAAGTATGGGTGAAAAAGATGAAATTCATAACTAAAATGAGATTTAGAGATTGTCTGCAGACTTCAATTACTCATACTACTCATTAAGTTAGAAAGTACATTTCATAATTAGTTCCTTTCCCCTCAAAAGTTATTTTATGAGTAGTGATTTCATATATGCAGATAATTTTCTTAAAATATACAAAATTTCAACCAGTAAGTGATGTCAATGATATTAACAAAATTTGATCTTCTTTTACTTAATCAGCCTAAACCCCCATTTTCCCCCAAGGGAAATAGAATAAACAGTATAAATTTGTAGTATAAACAGTATAAATTTATAGTATAAGTAGTATAGTTCTTCCATAATTATAATTTATATAATATCTGTATTAAATTAGCCAGTGTATTACATTAGCCAATATAAAAATGAAATCTTAAAGTGTAAATTATAACATAACTTATAATTCATTGTTAGGAAATAAAAGCAAAATTCTCAAAGCTTTTTGAGGAAAGTCACAAGTTTTATTGAGATAATTAAGTGTGGTCCTTTGTATATTTTTAGAAACTATTTAGAATATTGATAGCTGAGTGGAAAAAAACTCAAAAGGGCAGATCAACAGGGGAAAGCCCATCAAGTTCCATTCGGAATGAAATTAGCAAATATTCGTCCTTCACTGTTGCCCCTCCTACTGCTGTAAACACCATAGCCATAACAAATACTGCAGAAAAGCTATAAAAATGCAAGAATTTCCAGTAACGGTAGTGAAGTGAAGAGGTCTTGAGAGCCCTCCCACAGATAACAATTATATAATCTGGACAAAATGTAAAAATAACTATTTGTAGGCACTGGAAAACACCTAAAAGAAAGCATAAGCCAGCAGCAGCAATTACTCTTGAAAAGCTACAACTCGCAGGTGTATACACTTGTGAGATTCAGGCTTTCCCCAAACTCTCATGGCAATACAGTGGGAAAGAATGAGAGGAAAAGAGCCTCTATGGGCTAGAGATAAAAGAGCACAGTTTAAGAGGAAATTTAAGGGGGAAATCTGGAAATGAATGAACTGCTGACGGGCTGAAACCCAAAATCTGAAAATAAACTCTCTCCAGGTACCTGGCTGATTGCTAAACCCTTACATGCATGGAAAGACCCCGAGGAAGCCTGGCAAAAAAGCAGGCAGAGACCAAAGAGGAATCTATTCTTGAAAGACAGAACTCTAATGGATGAGTTCTGAGGCTTTTAAAGAACTGAGTTTATTCCCCAAATGTACACAGCTCAGGTAGCAGAAAGCTGAAGCCTTACTGGTTTCAGGTGCCAGGGGGTAAAGCTTAAAGCTGACAGGGTAGCTGGAAATTAAGGGGGAAATCTCTGGGCATAAGGGAACCACAGAGACTGTGCCCCCAAATCTGAACACAATCTCTGCCCAAACACTTGTCTGACTGCCAAATCATACATGTGTAGGGGAGACCCAAGAGAATCAGCTAAAAAAGTAGCATATGGAAATCCTAGAAAGTGAACAGAGATATCGGTTGCTTCACAATATAGAAGAGACAAATTTGCAGCTGAGTCCAGGAAAGTTAACTGCCTAGTAAAGCAAAACACAATAATCCAAAAACAAGAACCCCAACAATCCTCAACACAATAGAATCCAGAATTGTTAACGAGCAAACAACAAGAAAATGTAACCCATGTTCAGGGGGAGAAAAGTCAGTTAATAGAAAATGACTCCAAGTGGGCCCAGGTGTTGAATTTAAGAAAGGCTTCAAAGTGGCTTTTATGATCATGTTCAAAGAATTAAATGAAAACATGGTCTTACTGAGTGGACAGACAGGGAGCCTGTGGAAACTGTAAAACAAAATCCAAATGGAAGTTCTACAGTAAGCAAGATAATAACTAATAGTTCTACTGACAGATTAATAAAAATTACTAATTTGAAGAACAAGGAAGGATAAAATTTAAGAAAAATGAACAGTCTCATAGATCTGTGGGACAACACAAAGTAGTTCAACATACATTAACTGGAGTTCCAGGAGAGGAAATGAAATAAAAATGGCAGAAAATGCAAGCATAATGGAAAAGCAAGTTAAAATCTGAAGTGTGGAAAGGAGTTTGAAACTTTAAACAGGAATATCAACCCTAAAAAGTGTTAGATGTTAACACTCATTTACGAAAATAAAATACCTTTTAAAACCATCTCTCTGTTTTTATCAGAGAAAAAATTACCAAAATAATAAATGCACCCCACAGTTTAGTTGATTTAAAATTTAAAATTAGAGTAATACAATAGTCAGCTTTATTATTACAATGGCTACTGAATTTCACTACCCTATGCTTAACTTCAGACATTTAACGTCTGCAGTCAGATATAATACCATTTAGCTCATTGGTTTGAGTTCATGGTTTCTGGATAAGAATTTCCAAATTTAGAAATCTAGTTCAAGGGAATGGAAGCTAGACAGACCTCTGTTGGACTTATTTTTATGACAGAAGCTATGTTTTCTAAACCTTCTCTTATTGCTGGTATTAAGTCATCAGCTCATGGGCAGAATAAAAAATGGTCTGAAGCATATAGCAGTTAAACCAGACACAGAACATGAAAAAAAAAAAGATAAAAATGATCTAGAGTACATGTTTGATATTGTCCAGCTCCCAAACTGGAAAAGCAGCAAACCAAAGCCATTAACAAACGTATACAAGATGTTTGTAGTGCAGATTTCTTTTTCTTTTTTTTTTTAAGATTTATTTTGAGAGAGAGAACATGTGCACACGGGGGTGGGGGGGTGAGCAGAGGGAGAGGGAGAAGCAGGCTCCCTACTGAGCAGGGAGCCCAATGTGGGGCTTGATCCCAGGACCCTGGAATCATGTCCTGAGCCAAAGGCAGAAACTTAACCATCTGAGCCACCCAGGCACCCCTTGTTTAGCATTCTTTTTTTTTTTAAAGACTATTTTGGGAGGATAAAATCTTTTAATTTTAACATTTCTCAATTTTTTATCCTAAATTTTCCACTCATTGTACCATTCAGTTCTAAGTTTTTATCTATAATCCTTTTCCACAATTCCTGTACTTAAACATTTGCAGCTACAATTTTTGTAGTATTTGCGATTTTAAGGGGAAAAGGGGTCAATCTTCAAATCAGTGTGCTATGCAAAAAATCTAGGAATATTAGAAAATTTAATGTTAAATTTTGTTTTTTTTATTTCTTTTTAAATATTTTATTTTAATTTCTACACCCAACACGGGGCTCAAATTTATAATCCCAAGATCAAGAGTCACATGCTCCACCAACTGAGCCAGCCAGGCAACCAAATGTTAATTTTTTTTTTTAAGATTTTATTTATTTATTTGAAAGAGAGCGAGAGAATGAGAGAGAGAGAGCACATGAGAAGGGGGAGGGTCAGAGGGAGAAGCAGACTCCCTGCCGAGCAGGGAGCCCGATGCGGGACTCGATCCCGGGACTCCAGGATCATGACCTGAGCCGAAGGCAGTCGCTTAACCAAATGAGCCACCCAGGTGCCCCAAAATGTTAAATTTTAACATATAGCAAGAGTCTAACCATCTGAGTCTTCAGATTAAAGTTGTTAGTGTTCTTATTTTCTAAAATAAAGCTTGTGATCAAGATGAACACCGCAATGTTATAATGAAATAACATCAACTACAATACTTACTATTCTGTTGGTCCTCAATTTAATCTTACTTAAAAACACATGGTTGTAATGATCTGTTAAAATTAAACTCGGACATGTTTTCTCTCAATTATTTTGCTAATCTTGTACTTTTTAATACCAATAAAACCTAAGAAAGGTATAGAGATTTTAAGTGTTAAATATTCTATTTTTTCATTTAAGACAAAGCATACATGATAACCCCAAACCCAATTATATACACGTAGTCTTATTCAGATGATTAAGTTAGTAATTTTGTATTCGTGTCCGTTTTTACCTGCCTATAGTCCATCCTGCTAAAAGTCCGTTGGCTTTTCACTAGATTTTTATGACTAAAATGAAATTTTAAAATCTAAGATCAGAATGAAATGATACTTAAATTGGCTTAATATAAAACTATATATATGGGTTTAAGAAAGTCATTATATACTGGAAAATCAGAAAACCAAAAATGAATATAATTCTATAGCATACCAAAAACGAATTGTAATGGGTTGAACTGTGTTCAAGTCCTAACCTCTGGTACCTGCAAATGTTATCTTATTTGAAAATTGGGTCTTTGCAGATATAATCAAGTTGAGATGAGGTCATATTGGATTAGGGTGGGCCTTACACCTGTTGACTTAGCACCTTTGTAAGACAGAGGACAAGGCGGGGCGCCTGGGTGGCTCAGTCGTTAGGCGTCTGCCTTCGGCTCAGGTCGTGATCCCAGGGTCCTGGGATCGAGCCCCACATCGGGCTCCCTGCTTAGTGGGAAGCCTGCTTCTCCCTCTCCCACTCCCCCTTCTTGTGTTCCCTCTCTCGCTGTGTCTCTCTCTTTCAAATAAATAAATAAACTCTTTTTAGCCCAGACCTAGTTTGCGGCAACATGGCTAAACACACCAAGAAGGTCGGAATCATGGGTAAATAGGGGACCCGTTATGGTGCCTCCCTCAGGAAAATGGTGAAGAAGATTGAAATAAGCCAGCACGCCAAGTACACTTGCTCCTTCTGTGGCAAAACCAAGATGAAAAGATGAGCTGTGAGGATCTGGCATTGTGGCTCCTGCATGAAAACCGTCGCTGGTGGCGCCTGGACCTACAACACCACTTCTGCCATCACAGTAAGTCAGCCATCAGAAGACTGAAGGAATTGAAAGACCAGCAGAAGCTCCACCATTTGAAACATTGCTAGCCTATAATAAATGGGTTAATTTATGTAACAAAAAGAGAGAGAGAGAGAGAGGAGACTTGGATGCAGAGATAAGAGAAGAATGTGAAGCTGTGAGGAAAGCCACGTGAAGATGGAGGCAAGGAATGAAGTGATGGCACTGACAAGCCAAGAGCTACCAAGGATTGCTAGGATCCACCAGAAGCTAAGAGGCAGGATTCTGCTCTAAAGTCTTGAGAGGGAGTATGGTTCTGCTGACACCCTAATTTTGGACTTCTAGTCTCTAGAGCTGTGCTATTGTTTTTAAGCCACGCAGTCTGTGGTGCTTTGCTCTGGCAGCCCTAAGAAATGAATACACTAATGTACATATAACAGTATAGATCTGAACCCAATTTTTTTAAATTGAGGGAAACTTACTTTTCCTTAGATTATATGGTCAACATATTTACATAGTCCCAAGTAACAACTATAAATTTGTTTAATAAAGCAAATTAAACTTCACATTGAAAAAAGAGTATTATTTTTCAGTTTTAGTAGTATTCAAGTCTTACACTTACTTAATTATTTAGCTAAAGTTTAAAGAATTCCAAGTCTCCGGGGCACCTGGGTGGTTCAGTCCATTAAGCATCCGAATGTTGATTTTGTCTCAGGTCATGATCTTGGGGTCATGGAATTGAGCCCTGCATCAGGCTCTGTGATCAGCGGGGAGTTGCTGGAGATTCTCTCCTTCTTCTTCTTCTTTTTTAAAGATTTATTTATTTATTTTAGAGAGAGTGAGCATGAGCAAGCACAGGGAGGGGGAGAGGGAGAGAGGGAGAGAGTGAGAGAGAGAGAGAGAGTGACAGAGTGAGAGAAACTTTAGCAGACTCCGTCCCGAGCATGGAGTCCTAAGAGGGGTTTGATCTCAACACCCTGATATCATGACCTGAGCCAAAACCAAGAGTCGGATGCTTAACCAACTGTGCCACCCAGGGGTCCCAGATTCTCTCCTCCTACTACTCCCCCCTGCTCGTGTGCTCATTCTCTAACAAATAAATAAATCTTATTAAAAAATTCTAAGTTTCCAAAATTAGTGTAATTACATACAATTTACAATTAAGCTTCTTTTTTTTTTTTTTTAAAGATTTTATTTATTTATTTGACAGAGAGAGACACAGCGAGAGAGGGAACACGAGCAGGGGGAGTGGGAGAGAGAGAAGCAGGCTTCCCGTGGAGCAGGGAGCCCGATGCGGGGCTCGATCCCAGGACCCTGGGACCATGACCTGAGCCGAAGGCAGACGCTTAAAGACTGAGCCACCCAGGTGCCCCCAATTAAGCTTGTTTTAAAATATAAGACATTTATAGGAATTCTAAGGAAAGCTTACTTATTTTTGTTTTATTTTTGCCATTAATTTTTTTTTTTAAGTTTTATTTATTTGACAGAGAGAAAAACAGCCAGACAGGGAACACAAGCAGGGGGAGTGGGGAAGGGAGAAGCAGGCTTCCTGTTGAGCAGGGAGCCCGATGCGGGACTCGATCCCAGGACCCTGGGATCATGACCTGAGCCGAAGGCAGACGCTTAACGACTGAGCCACCCAGGCACCCTGTCATTAATTTTTTTTAACAAGCATTTATTGTCTAAGTGCCAGACACTACTAGGCATGAGAATTCAAAGCTACTCAGGGCTCACATCCATTATGTGGGGAGCACGGCCTAAAACAAGGTAGACAATAAAAATGGGACAAGTTCTGTGAGGAAGTATAAAGAGAGGGAACATGGTAAAAGGATCAGCCTAAGGAACCAAGGGAAACTTGACGGAGAAACCAAGATTTGAACAAACTCTTTGACAAGCAGGAATTTCTCAGATGAAAAGGGAAGGCAGAAATAGAAGAGAAATTCCAGGGAAATTAGAACAAAAGGAAAGTGGAATCCTGAACAGGTTTGATACATCCAGGGCTGCTAAAAATTGAGATGAGCTGGAAAGAGGGTAAAGAATTTAGACTTTCCGTCAAAGTCGATAGGGAACCAACCACACTTTTTAAAACTGAAAGTTCCATGAGGCATAAAGGCCATACAGGAAGCCACTATAGTAGTCCCAGCAAGATACGCTGGGGGGCCTGGACCAAGGCAGGGTTAGTGAAATGTAGAGAACAAGTAACTTCCAGAAATTCTTACGGTTTAAAGATATACTTATTTATTTGAAAGAGAGAGAGACAGCACACACACAGGGGTGGGTTAGGGGCAAAGGGAGAGGGAGAGAGAATCCCAAACAGACTCCATGCTGAGTGCAGAGCCTCACACCAGGCCAATCTCATGACCCTGAGATCACGATCTGAACCAAAACCAAGAGTCGGATGCTTAACCGACTGCGCCACCCAGGTGCCCCAGAAATGTATTGTTTTAAAATGGTTTTATGTTGGAGAATCCACCAAAAAACAAAACAAAACAAACAAAAACAAAAAACCTACTAGAACTGATAAATGAATTCAGTAAGGTCTCAGGATACACAATTAATATACAGAAATCTGTTACATTTTTATACGCTAATAATGAAGTAGCAGAAAGAGAATTTAAGAAAACAATCCAATTTACAATTGCACCAAAAATAATAAAGTACCTAGAAATAAATTTAACCAAGTAGGTGAAAGACCTCTACTCCAAAAACTGTGAAACACTGATGACAGAAACTCAGATGACACAAACTAATGGAAAGATATTCCATGCTCATGGATCAGAAAATCAATATTGTTAAAATGTCCACACTACCCAAAGCAATCTACAGATTTAACATAATCCCTATCAAAACACTAACATTTTTCATGGAACTAGAACAAATAATACTAAAACTTGTATGGAACCACACAAGACCCCAAATAGCCAAAGCAATCTTGAGACAGAAGAACAAAGCTGGATGTATCAGAACCCTAGATTTCAAAATACATTATAAAGTTGTAGTAATCCAAACAGTACAGCACGGGCAAAAAAACAGACATATAGATCAAAAGAACTGAATAGAGAGCCCAGAAATAAAACTTTATATGGTCAATTAATCTATAACAAAGAAAGCAAGAATATGCAGCGGGTAAAAGACAGTCTCTTCAACAAATGGTGCTGGGAAAACTGGACAGCTACATACAAAAGAATGAAACTGGACCACGTTCTTGCACCATACACAAAAATAAACTCAAAATGGATGAAAGACCTAAATGTGAGACCTGAAACCATAAAACTCCTAGAAGAAAACAGGTATTCATTTCTTTGATATCGGCTATAGAAACATTTTTTCAGATATGTCTCTTCAGGTAGGGGAAACAAGCAAAATTAAACTTTGGGTCTATACCAAAATAAAAATCTTTTGCACAGTGAAGGAAGCAATCAACAAAAATAAGAAGGCAACCTATTGAATGGGAGACGATATTTGCAAATGATATATCCAGTAAGGGGTTACTATCCAAAATATATTAAAAAACTTATACAACTCAATGCCAAACCCACAAGTAATCCAATTAGAAAATGGGCAGAGGACCTGAACAGACATTTTTCCAAAGAAGACATACAGATGCCCAACAGAGCACATGAAAAGATGATCAACATCACTGATCAAATCAAAACTACAATGAGGTATCACCTTCCACTTATCAAAATGGCTAAAATAAAAAATACAAGAAATAACAAGTGTTGGTAAGGATGTGGAGAAAAAGGAACCCTCATGCACTGTTGGTGGGAATGTAAACTGGTACAGCCACTACAGAGAACAGTATGGAGGTTCCTTGAAAAATTAAAAATGTGATCCTGTAATTCTGCTACTGGGTATTTACCCAAGAAACACAAAAACACTAATTTGAAAAGATATATGCACCCCTATGTTTACTGCAGCATTATTTACAATAGCCAAATCATGGAAGCAGACCAAGCGTCCACTGATAGATGAATAAAGAAGATGCAGTGTATATATACAATGGAATATTATTCAGGTACAAAAAAGAATGAGATTTTGCCATTTGCAACAATATGGATGGACCTACAGTGTAATGCTAGATGAAATAAGTCACTGACAGAAAGACAAATACCACATGATTTCACTCATACGTGGAATTTAAGAAACAAATGAACAACAAAGAAAAAAAGAGGACAAACAAACAAACAAACAAACAAACAAAAAGACTTAAATACAGAGAACAAATTGATGGTTGCCAGAGGGAGGTAGGTGAGGATCCCCTGAAGTAGTTAAAGGGGATTCTTGATGAGCACTGAGGAATGTATAGAATCACTGAATCATTATCCTGAAACCAATACAAAACTGTGTGTTAACATAAAACAAAAATATAAAAGGGTTTCATGGTCTAATTAATTTGGGAAGCCCTAGAAAACAATTGGATTGCTTTATTGCACAATTTTATAAAGTCTTTAATATTCTAATGTACTTTGAAAATTTCTAGGAGTATATAATTAAGGATGTAGTCTTCCTCCAACATATCTAACCACTGCACATCCCCCCCTCACCAACTTTTTATTGAGAGTATCTCATGGGACTAGCATCTCAAAGAATATTCTTTGAAAATACTGCTCACTGAAAATATTTAATTAAGCAACATACCAACAAATAGAAATTGAAAAATAAGTACAAATAATACCTTAGTACTGAGGGAATGCAGATTAAAAAGGAGGGATCACAGTCTGTGGGATTAATTAGGCAAGGTTTCCCACTCAATATACTGCTAATTCTGCAATGGAACTTTAGGCAGTAAGATGAACTAGGGATACATATGCTTAAACCAGTAGAAATCTTTTAAATTGCTGAATGATGTTTTAAAATAAAAACTCTACTACCACAACTTACAATTTTAAAAATTTTAATTGCCTGTATTGGGGGGGGTAAATAATTTCCTATATTATTAAGCTGATTAGATTTTACAGCCTTTTCAACCTTCATCAAAGCTTCTTGTTCTTTCTTATAAATTAATAACTGCTTCTAGGTTTCATTTGGCCTTTAATGCTTCAGAATGTCATTACTGTCTCAGGTTAAAATCCCATTATCAAATAAACTATTATGAACAAGGATTCTATATAACAAACTTGTTTGCAAATATCCTGTTAGGACTGTGGTTTGTCATAATAAATTCTTTGTAAAGAATGGTTTTGTATAACAAATGCTTCCTCTTGATTATCCTCTTAAAATAATCATTCTATATTACCAAAGACCTTAAATGGTATGCTGTTTTCAGTCTAGAATGGAGAGCTAAGAGCTCTGTAATTCTGCTTGGTGATTAAATCCTTTAACTCCCTTGGTCTTTCTCCAGTTCAAACATTCCTACTTGAGAAATCTAACTAAGGTCCAAATTCCTACAATGTAAAAAGATGGGACTTCGTTCACTGATTCATTATAGAGAGCCCATTTCAGCATGTACTCCTGCAAACTGTAAATATAATTTCTGCTAATAAATTCTCCATAACAAAATCATGATATTAAATAGAATTTTTCTTTAATGAAGCAAACATTCTTTTAAAAGTTAAAGAAATAATAGTATTAACCCATGTCTTATTTTGTCTCTATGGGGCTAGTTCATTAAGAGTAAACAGAGTATGTTTATTATTTCATTCCTTATTTTAAATTTTTGAAAAAAAAATTGATGTTTTCTTAGGACATATTATCCATAAGCCAAAGGAGACATCATTAGATATATACATAAGAAGTTTAAAAGTAAATCACTTTGAGCTACACCAATGAATTATAACTTACACAGACTAAGGGTCCCTTTTTCCTTAAGTGCGAAAAAGGAAAAGGGGGAAAAAAATCAAAATCCTTTCCTTTCAGTGTTTCTTAAATTGAATATTTTGAACTGTGATCATAAGAAATTTTTACTGGGATTATACATAGTTTACTATTTCTAAAGTAATGTTAAGCAGTTTTATAGAGACAGTTACAAACTTGAGCAATGAAAATTAGGTGATTAATATTCTCCATTTCTTTGGCATTCTCTCTACATTGGGTCCCTTATCTAAGTCCCTGAATCAATCTGCTGAGGTCCCCAAATGGAGACATGGATGCGTAAGTCCAAGGTTGTTTCCAAACAACTGGCCCTGTAAGCAAAAAGGGCACAAGATAAAAATATCTGATGACTGCTTTAAAATTCACTATTAAAACTAGAGAAAATATGCCACTCTTTTGCAGATTCATTTACATTTTATTCTTAACTAGAAAAAGCAATTAGATATAGACCAATGCTCATGGGTGCTCACATAATAATTCACAAATAAATTGATAAAAAAAATTGCATCACATTTGAATGTTTTATAAATAGCAGTAAGAGTTTTCTTACCTTCAAAAGTTCAAAGTAATGTAGACAGTGGTAAACAGGGGCTAGAAGTAGCCTGGGTAAAACATACTGAACAGCTTCTTTGAAACCTTCGCCTATTGACTAAAAAACAAAGTAATTAATTTTTTTTTAAGTTTACTTTTCAGACATCATATATCTTGTTTTAAAAATTACTATACCTGTAAATAGAGTGCCGCTCCAGGCTTTGATAACTGACTAAGGAAGCGATCATGAAAACCAGGCCGTAAAATATCTCGAGCATATGATTCATATGGATCAAATGCCAGTTCCTTAGAAAATAAAAAGGTAAAACATAATCTTTCTCCAAGTTAAAATATAAATAACTTACCACCAGAAATACAGAAAGATTAAATTATAGGTACATCTAAGCTAGCACAATTATGTACCTCTTTTAAAGCCTCCCAACAAAATTACAGGGCTATTAATTATGATTTTAATAGGGTAAGTTTAATATTCTCCAGTAAGAGAGTAAGTAAATCAGTTCTTTCTGACGAATAATGGCATCCCTATATGTTATGACACCTCTCCTCAAAGGGTTCTAGTACAGGATTATCAACAAAAGTGGTCGTAAGAATGGCAAGACTTTTGGTTCTGGAAAACAAAGTTTAGCCGGAACAACAATGAATACAGACATCAACAACGAGGTTAAGTATAAACCTTTAGAATATGGGTGCCCAACATTTATTTTCTCATGGTTATTTCTTAGTGGTAGACTTTTACTTTCGCATTCTTTAAGCCGGAGGTAACAGTTTATATCATCTAAAACTCATTGTTACAGTTTTCACAAGCAATTAAACAACAGTTTAATCCAAATTGCCAAAAATTCTATTATCATCAATCATTAATAAACTAAACAATTTTCATGGTTAGGTCTAAAAGAGTACAATCTATTGGTTTTGATGATTCCTGAGGAAAAAGAGAACAGTTGTCTTGATTATAGCAGGAGTCATCCTATGCCCTATTCCTGGTTTAAAAAAACAAAAAAAACAGGAAAATTGTACTCTAGATTCTAGCAAGAGCTCATTCTAGGATGGGGAATTCTAGAAAGAGGAAGAGGACATCTAGTGGAGGAGTACAGAAGGAAGAGGGACTGACAGAACAAATGATGTTTATGTTCATTACCCTTAATGTTGTTTCTTAGATTTTTTTTTTTAAGGAAAGACTGAATAATAAAAATACAAGATCAGAAATCAGAAAACCTGAATCTTTGTGAAATATAATATAGCATATAAAGTTCTAAGTCATCCTGAATTCCTTAACTGGCTCCTGATTCATTTCCCAATTTCAACTCCTTCAACTACTTTCCCAACTAAAAATTTCTATGGTAATATAACACTGGAAATTGCAGTCCACTGTAGATTTTACAAGAATGGATAGTAAGGTTTCAACAATAGTAACAGAAAGGAGTCAGGTATGAACAGAGTAGATGGGAAAGAGGAATAAAAATGTGATTTGATGCTTTTATCGTGGGTCTCTTGAACTCTAGAAATCATCTTGTACAGCAGATAATGTTTGCCCTCCCCCTCTTTCAATAAACTCTAATTTACTACAGAATTTTTAGGACAACTATATATATATATAAAATAAAGGCATACAGCAAAGTGGCTTAAGAGCATAACTTTAGAGTCACAGAGACCCAGATTCCAATTCTGATCGTGTGAGCTTTGATAAACTAAGCCAGTTTCTTCATTGGAAAACGAATAATACCTAATTTCAAGGGGGTTGTTTTAGGAATTAAACAAGACATCATATGCAAAATGCTTACAAAATGCTTACTATGCATGCACATAGGAAGCACTGAATAAACAGTCCCCAGTATTATCATTCTAAATAGCTAATTTCAAAAAAACCTAACTACTAACTAGGAATCCAACCTCTCATCACAGTTTTATTCTTCAGAATAAATTTGTAGAATTGCAAGCCCTTCTAAGAATCCTTGTATAAGTTAACCGATTTTATGGTTAGTTTACTGATTAAATACTTAGAAGATTCACAAAAAAAATTATCAATATATTGTGTATTAATGATTAAAAATATAAAGTATTCTAAACACACAGAAAAATAGAGAACAACCTAACATAACTATATTCACCATGTAGCTCAAAATAGTTCAACATCTTATAATACTTGTTCCAGCTTTAAAAAAAAAAAAAATAAGTATCATGGTAATTGATCCTCCTGAGCTCCCTTTCACAAGCTTATCTCCTCCCTTACTGATCCCCAAAGGAAATCACTGTCCTGAATTTGAATTTTATCATTCCCATGTATGTTTTTATATAATTACATATGTATCAAGAAATAAGGCAATTCTTTTGCAATTTGCACTTTACATTCAAAGTTGTGTCCCAGATTTATCCATTTGGATTAATGTGGTTTCTTCCATTCATTAATTCTAAACTCTGTAACATTCTATTGTATAAATATGTATTTTTTGAGATAATTTAGATTCACATGCAGTTACAAGAAGTAACATAGAAAGATCCTGTGTGCACACTGTCAGTTTCCCATCACAGTAACATTTTGCAACAGTACAATATAGTGCAATATCACAATCTGGCCATTGACACTGACGTAGTAAAGTATGCAACATTTCTATCACCACAGGGATCTCTCTTACTGCCTTTTTGTAAGAAAGGTTTTTAAGGTTTTATTTTTTTTAAGTAATCTCTACACCCAATCTGGGGCTCAAACTCACAACCCGCGATCAAATCACACGCTCCACTGACTAAGCCAGTCAGGTGCCCCTCCTCCTGTTGCCCTTTTAGAATCACATCTCACTCCCTCCTATTAGCACCCAAATCTAAATTATGTATTTTTTCTTTTGTAGCTCATGCTTTGGGTGTCAGATATATCTAAGAATCCTTTGCTGAAGCCAAGGTTGTGAAGACTTAGCCATGCTTTCTTCTAAGTTTTATAATTTTAGCTCTAATATTAGATCCATTTTATGTTTGTATATGGTATGAGGCAAAACGTTCAAATTCATTCTTTCATGTTTCTCATAACTTTATAGGGTCTTTTTGTAAAAAGAATTTTTAAAATTTTAATCTTTTATGGTTTGCACTCTCTGTTCTTTGAGAAACCCTTTCTATCTCAAAGTCATAAACATATTCTCCTAAATTCGCTTCTGAATTTTTCAAGTTTCCTTTTCATTTTTAGATTTTTAATCTGCTGATAACTTGGCTTTGAAGTGAGCTAAGGATGGAATTTTTTCTTTTCACATGGATAACCAGTTTTGACCCAGCATCATTTTTTAATTCGTTTGTTCTTTCTCTACTGGTTAATAATGCAACCTTGGTCACAGATCATGTGTGTACATATATTTTTTTCAGGGCACTCTATTCTGTTGCACTGTTTATACCTACACCAATGCTACACTCTTTATTTACTGTGGCTACATAATAAATTTTAAAATTTGACAAAACAAATCCTCATAACTGGTTCTTCCTCAAAATTTTAATTTTTGTCCCTTCATTCTTCCACATGAGTTTTAGGCCGAGTTCGCTATGCACTGGATTTAGAGATTATTTGGGAGACAACTAGTATCATTATACTACTGAGTCTTTCCATACATGAACATAATATGTATTTCTACTTATTCAGATCTTCTTTATGAATCTAATTATTTTACGATTTTCTTAACTGGTCTAGAGTATTTACTGGGCTTATTTCTGAGTGTCTTATAGTTTTGTTTCTATAGTGGAGTATTTTTCCTTTAATGTCATGTATTCAATGGGTGATAACTGAGCATAGTAATGCTATCAATTTTTATGCTAATCTTTTATGTGGCAACTATACTGAACTTGCCTAATAGTTCTAATACTACATAAATCTTGGGTTTGCCATGTTTACATGTTTTTGAACTTCCTACAAATGGAATTACATAGTGTTTTGAATGTCCTTTTTTTTTTTTTTTAAAGATTTATTTATTTGACAGAGAGAGACATAGAGAGAGAGGGAACACAAGCAGGGGGATTGGGAGAGGGAGAAGCAGGCTTCCCCGCGGAGCAGGGAGCCCGATGTGGGGCTCGATTCCAGGGTCCTGGGATCACGACCTGAGCCAAAGGCAGACGCTTAACAACTGAGCCACCCAGGCGCCTTTTTTTTTTTTTTTTTAAAGATTTATTTATTTATTTGAGAGAGAATGAGAGAGAGCACATGAGATGGGGGGAGGGTCAGAGGGAGAAGCAGACTCCCCGCCGAGCAGGGAGCCCGATGCGGGACTCGATCCAGGGACTCCAGGATCATGACCTGAGCCGAAGGCAGTCGCTTAACCAACTGAGCCACCCAGGTGCCCTTGAATGTCCTTATACGGTTCACCATATATTGCCCTTTTAAACAAATTTTTTTTTAAGATTTTATTTATTTATTTGACAGAGAGAGATACAGCAAGAGAGGGAACACAAGCAGGGGGAGTGGGAGAGGGAGAAGCAGGCTTCCCGCGGAGCAGGGAGCCCAATGCGGGACTCGATCCCAGGACCCCGGGATCATGACCTGAGCTGAAGGCAGACGCTTAACGACTGAGCCACTGAGGTACCCCTATTGCCCTTTTTTTAAAATTGGTAGTTCATTTTTTTTTAATTGCCATATAGCATTTCACTGTGTGAATATGTGACAAATTATCCATCATGAATAAACCTGCTATGAACATTCTTAAACATGTTTTTTGGTAAACACAGGCACTCATTTTTGTTTGGTATATGCCCAAGAGTGAAACTGCTGGATCATTCGGTACAGTGTATGCTTAATTTTAGTAGATAAGCCAAACATTTTACTGAAGGGGCTGTACCAATTTATATCCCATCCACCATCAATGTAGAGCTCCAACTGTTCAATGGTTTTAAATTGCATTTCCTTGATGAATAAATGATGTTGAACACCTTTTCTTTTTTCAGGAAATACCTGCTTAGGTCTTTTGTCTATTTTCTAAAGAAAAAACAAGCTGTCTTTAAGTTACTGATTTTACATACTCGAGACAGGAGTCCTTCATTGGCTATAGATGCTACAAATATTGTCCCACCATCTACAGCTTGCCTTTGCACTCTCTTAATTTTGGTTATTGATACAGATGCTTACCTTTAATGAAGTCCAGTTTATCAATCTTTTCATGGTTTTAGTGTCTTGTTTAAAGAAAGCTTTGCTTATTCTAAGGTCATGAAGATCTCTTACATTTGCTTCTGAAAACTTTGTTATCTTAAAGTTTGAACTCACTCTTGAATAAAAGTTTAATTGGGCAGAAAGTTCTATTTTCACTTAGTACTTGAAGCTACCAGTCAACTGTTAGCCTCTCTTGTTAAAGAGAAGCATTCTGTCATCCTTTTTTTTTTTTTTTAAAGATTTTATTTATTTGAGAGAGAATGAGATAGAGACAGAGAGCACAAGAGGGAGGAGGGTCAGAGGGAGAAGCAGACTCCCCGCTGAGCAGGGAACCCGATGCGGGACTCGATCCCGGGACTCCAGGATCATGACCTGAGCCGAAGGCAGTCGCTCAACCGACTGAGCCACCCAGGCGCCCGCATTCTGTCATTCTAACTGTAGTTCCTTTTCAAGTACTACTCTCTTCTCTCTCACAGCTTCTAAGATTTTTTCTTTATCCTTGATGTTCTAGAGTTTCACCATGTTTTTGGCTGTAGGCTTCTTTTTATTTATCCTGTCCAGTATTTGGAATTCATTTCTGATCTGGGAACTCAGGTCTTCATTTCTGATAAATTCTCAATTTCTACCTCTTCAAATATTTCTTCTCCATCATTCTTTATCTGAAACTATTAGATGATATTAAAGCCCTTCAATGTAGCCTTTGTTACTCTTAGCTATCCTTTCATATTCTAATTGTGGTTTCTCTGTGTCACATTTTCAGTGAATTCCTCAATTCCTTTTTCCAATTCATTCATTTTCTCCTTGAACTAGGTTTAGCAAATGTTTACTACATATTGAGTTTTTATTTATATTTAATTCCCAATATCCCTAATTGTTTGATACTTACCTGTTATTTTCTTTCCACCTATTTTTGTTTCACGACATCGTCTTTATAAATGGTTCATATTTCTGTATTTATCTCTCTGAGCATCCTAAACTTCTTTTTTAAACTCTGCATGTCTATTATACAAAATTAATTTCATCAGGAATGAATTTATTTTCTAGTTGTTGATTTTGTTAGGTAGCACTCTAAACATTAGAATTTGTCTTGTATTTTGGAATTCTGTATTATGCAGACTTCTTAGGGGGAGGCTTTTAGTTTTGGGTTTCCTTTTTTTCTCTCCCATCCCTTTATGGTCACTCTTCTAGACCTGAACCTGCTCTGTAAGTGATTTTGGGGTCTCAGGCTCTGTAATCATACTGGCTCAATACTGTAAGATAATTTGTTAAGTTTTAAAGTATTTTTGTTATAAGGCAGTGTTTCTGTTTCCCTATCTCAAGTCCACGACTTCCTATAGAACCTTGCAGGGAGGAAGTTGATGGGATTTCCCCAGCATCCTCTTACAATCAGGGTCTTGAAGCAAGAAGTCCTGCTCACTTTCATGGAGCACATTTAGTCTTCATTATCCTCAAGAGCTGAACACCCAACTACCGGAGCTCATTACCTTGAATGCTTACCCTATCTCTGATCTTATTTTTGAGTCTAGTTATGTACATTCCTTTAAAAAAAAAACCACAAAAACACTTTACGACTTCTATGTGTTTGAAGCAAGAGTGGAGGGGCTGTCATGAAGCTTAGGTAGTATTTACCATACTATTTAGCTGGAAATCTTAAGTTTTTGTTTTACAAACTCAACCCTGTATTTGTGGATTTTAGAGTAAGAACAAAGTAAGAGCTAAAAATCTCAGAATGACTACCAATGCTAACTTATTAGGACTAAATCCTATATTTTAGCATTTTAATACCCACGGAGAAGGTTACTGTTTTTCCACCCCCATAACATTTTATTCATCTAGGTCCTAGACCTGATTTTCCTATTCATTTCACTCCTCCTATTCTAAATAATAATGTACAGTTATCATATATTGAATAGCTTACTGTGTGAAGGTGGTTAGCTAAATATTTTAGGTAGGTTACTTTAATTTTCACAAAAATCCTGAGTCCTACTATTATTATCCCTATTTTAGAAATACAGATATGGGGATTTAAAGATTGGAGATAAATTGCCCACAGTCACATACAACTAAGTAGCAGAATTGAGGTTGGAACACAAGTAGTCTAACTTCAGGTCCAACTTCCATGGCTTCTTCAATGACGGCATTCATGGACTTTTCTTAGCTTTGTTATAAAAGACAAGATGATGGACTGTCAGCTGTAAATGCCTCCCCTCTGTGGGATCTGCTTTTTTATAATGGATGAGAGACTACTTTTTTTGTGGGTTTCATAAGATAATAGTAACAAATGTTGACAATGAGCCTCTGAGGAATGGACAGTATGACAGAGTAGTCAGCAGTTAATATCTATGATTTCAGATGGAAACAAGAATTAAGATTCCAATTTTAATGCAAGTGTAGAGCTTTTATACAGACTTTTTCGGTGTATAATTAAAGTACTTACTTCAGCTAAGTCTTCAAAGCAGCTTCCTACTAAGGGATGGGGGCTACCTTCATCAGTCATTTCCACAGTATCTTCTATATGGCCCAGTAACTTTACACTAAGTTCATGTATATCTACTATACGACTAAATATATTTTCTACATCCTGTTGGGAGGAAAAACAAATTCAGTTAGGTTATAGAATAAAAAACAAATTCTGAGCCAGTAAGTCTTTTATAATCACGAAATTTAACATGGCAAATACACTGAGAAATTTTAACTTACAAATGCAAGTAAAAGACAATTCAAGAATTCTTTTTGCAAAGGTGTACAATTTGCAAATACATTTCTTTAGGTCAGTGGTTCTCAAAATAATATATAGTACTTTTATGAAAACTACTTTTAAAACCAAAAAAATTCAGAGAAGAATGGCATTGTTTTACATTTGTGCAACTCTCTACCATCTAGCTTAAAAGAAGGTAGCTGCATTTAATCTGTTGTGATACATTGTTTTTGATTAAAGTGAAGAAAATCCAGCTTTACACAGATAGTTGGAAAAGGGAGGAATATTTTAATATTACAGATCTTTTTTTTAGTACAGTTTTTTGAGATATAAGTCACATACCATAAAATTCACCCTTTTAAAGTGCACTATTCAATGGTTTTCACATATTCAGAGCTGTTAATTTATCGCCACTATCAAATTCCAGAATATCTTCATCACCCCAGAGAGAAGGTCTACGTCCATTAGCAGCATTCTCCATTCTTCTTTTCTGCCCAGGGGCTGGCAACCACTAATCTACTTTCTATCTCCATGGATTTGCCTATTCTGACATTTCATATAAATGGAGTGAATGGCCTTTTATGATATTACACCAAAACTCAACAAATGGTAGTTTCTCAAATGTTAGTTGCAATGTGGAATCTGAAACCGTATTATTTTTGTATTTCTACATTAAAATCCATCTAGTCTATATTAAACTCTGAATGGATCCTTTACCCATGTGTGTTTTTGTAGCATTATGGATTTGGTCACTTGGAAAGTAGTAGTCCACTGAATTCCACAAATCTTCCAAATGTTAACACATTTAACACATTTCACTACAGAATTTTAGAAGACCAAATCCATTAGTATCACCACAGATAGTGTGAGTGGATAAAAATTTTCCAAAATTGTTTTCATTTGAAAGTTCAATTTTTAACACTATCAACAAATACTGTCACTTTCCTTGAAGTGACAGGTATTTCATTTGATTTTGAGAAATGTCTGCCAAATACACAAGTCTGAAGAACCACAGGTTGTCAGTCATTCTTTTAGGTAGTGTTTCATGAAGACAATGGCTAGTTCAGTTAGCAATTCAGTCACACAGTGCTTTCCTTCACAATAAGCACCCTACTTTGATATGTAGCCTAAGTGCTTATGCGTGCTTCCTAATTGCCTCAGCTCTTCTCTTATCTGGGCCTTCTCCTGGCATGCCAAGCTCTTGTTCTTGTTCTACCAGTAGTGACAAAAAAATCCATGAGTCCGTATGTAGTCCCCTTTTACTTCATTTCTTCATTCTATTTGTCTATCATCTCATTTTTATTACAAATACACATGCATACAAGAATGCTCAATACAACACCTACTGACTTCTGTAAGATTTTCTGTAGGTTAGACTCCTGGATAGACTTTTTTTTTTTTTTAAGATTTTATTTATTTATTTGAGAGAGAATGAGAGACAGCACGAGAGGGAAGAGGATCAGAGGGAGAAGCAGACCCCCTGCTGAGCAGGGAGCCCGATATGGGACTTGATCCTGGGACTCCAGGATCATGACCTGAGCTGAAGGCAGTCGCTTAACCAACTGAGCCACCCAGGTGCCCCTCCTGGATAGACTTCTACCATGGGGTCACATATTTAAAATGTCAATGGGTATCTTCTTAAAAAGAGTCCACTGGGGGGCGCCCGGGTGGCTCAGTCGTTAAACGTCTGCCTTCCGCTCAGGTCATGATCCCGGGGTCCTGGGATCGAGCCCCGCATCGGGCTCCCTGCTCTGAGGGAAGCCTACTTCTCCCTCTCCCACTCCCCCTGCTTGTGTTCCCTCTCTTGCTGTGTCTCTCTCTGTCAAATAAGTAAATAAAATCTTTAAAAAAAAAAAAAAAGAAAGAGTCCACCGATTTACCCTCCCACAAGTAGTATATGGGAGTCACAGTTTGACCAAACCCTCACAAAACTGAATATTGTCAATTTTAACTTTTAGAAAAATGTCTAGGTAATTGAAAAACAAGAATCAATTTATAATTATTCAGTTACTATTTTTCTGATTTGATTATTTTTAGTAGTGACTTTTTTTTTTTTTTTTTGGTCAAATCAACTTTGAAGCAGGATTCATATCCAATAAGATAAACCTTTTTTGATGTACTTTTGGATGAGATTTTATGTAGTTATTCACTCTTGTAACCATCACCATAGTCAAGATATAAAACAGTCTTATTACCTTAAAAATTTCCTTATGCCTCATCCCCATTAATCACCACTATTGCCCCCAGGAAACCAGTGATCTGCTTTCTGTCACTACAGATTAGAATTCTAGAATATTAAAAAAATGGAATCATAGATCATCTTATTTGTCTAGTTTCTTAGCTAATGGTTTTGAGATGCATCCATACTGTTGCTTTTACAACTATTTCATTCCTTTTAATTCTGAGTAGTATTCCATTGTATGGACATACCACAATTTGTATATCCATTTACCTGTTGATGGATATTTGGGTTGTTTCCAGTTTGGGGCCATTACAAATAAAGCTGCTATGAACACTCATGAACAAGTTTTGTGTGGATATGTTTTCTTTCTTTCTTTTTTTTTTAAAGATTTTGTTTATTGACAGAGAGAGACAGCGAGAGAGGGAACACAAGCAGGGGGAGTGGGAGAGGAAGAAGCAGGCTTCCCGCAGAGCAGAGAGCCCGAGGTGGGGCTCATCCCAGGACTCTGGGATCATGACCTGAGCGGAAGGCAGACACTTAAGGACTGAACCACCTAGGCGCCCCGTATGGACATGTTTTCATTTCTTCTGGGTAAAAACCTAGCAGTGGAATTGCCGGTAGTACGGCTAGTTTATTTTTAATGTTACACAAAACACCCAAACTCTTTTCCTAAGTATTTGTACTAGATTACATTCCCATAAGCAATTGCTCCACATTCTTTTCAGCATTTGGTATTGCCAGTCTTTTTAATTACAGCCTTTCTATCTAATGAGTTTGTAGTAGTATTTCATTGTGGTCTTAATTTGCATTTCCATAGGCTACTGATGTTGAGCATATAGCTTCTTTCATAAAGTGTGTTAATTTTTTACCTACTTAAAAATATCAGGCTGTCATTCCAATTATTGAATTGTAAAAGTTCCTTATATACTCTGGATTCAAGTCCTTTGTTAGATATATGTATTGCAAATACGTTCTACCAATCTGTGGCTTACCTTTTTATTTGTATGACAGTGTCTTTAGAAGAGCAAAAATTTTTCATTTTATTGAAGTCCAATTCATTAATTTTTTATTTTATGGTTCTTGATTTCTGTGTCTTAAGAGATCTTTACCTATTCTTTACTCCTTTATTTTTATTAATTAAAAAAAATTATTTATTTATTTGTCGAGAGAGAGAGAGCACAAGCAGGGGGAGCAGCATGCAGAGAGAGAAGCAAGCTCCCTGCTGAGCCAGGAGCCCGATGTGGGGCTTGATCCCAGGACCCTGGGATCATGACCTGAGCCTAAGGCAGACGCTTAACCAACTGAGCCACCCCAGCATCTTCATTTTTAAAATTTTTATTTTTAAGTAATCTCTTGAGGCTTGAACTCACAACTCCAAGATCAAGAGTCACATTCTCCACCAATTGAGACAGCCAGGTGCCCCTTTGCTCCTTTATTTTTAAAAGCAACTTTATTTATTTATTTATTTTTAAGATTTTATTTATTTGACAGAGAGGGCACAAGCAGCAGGAGAGAGAAGGAGAAGCAGGTTCCCAGCTGAGCAAGGAGCCCAATGTGGGACTCGATTCCAGGACCCTGGGATCATGACCTGGGCCGAAGGCAGCCATTTAACCGACTGAGCCACCCAGGCGTCCCTAAAAGCAACTTTATTGAGGTAAAATTCACATAGAATGCAATTCATCCATTTAAAATGAACAATTCAATGTTTTTTTACTCTATTTAAAGATTTGTGCTACTCATAAACTACTCCTGTAACTTCTAATGGTCATTCATTGCCATACCTTGAGCCTCAGTCTCAGCTTCTGTAGTAAGCACTACTTTTCCATCAGTCATCCATGGCTAGACTTCTAGGAATTCCTAGATGTAATTCTCTTAGACAATCTCAATTGTTCTCACCACTCAGCATTTCCCCAGGATTCAATCAGGTTGGTTTGATTACTATTGTAAGATCAGTGATCCCTTCTCTAATTTTCAACGTTACTGGCTCTCTCTTTTTGCTCCTCAAAATATTATTGTCACACTTCTATTATGGTAATTACCACACTATATTGCCATTTAATATTACGTTTACATTTCAATCTTGACTAGACTCAATTTGAGGGAAGGAACTGTTGTATTCATCTTTGAATCCCTGTTGCCAAGTACTATCTGATGCCTAACAACATATACAGGCAGCACTGATGAAGTGTTAGCTGAACGACTCAAGTGAGTCAAATTAAACAAAAAAATCTTCCACCTTATAAGAGGCTTTATTCCTTGGAGTACACAGAAGATTCTTTAAGTTCATTTGCACTTATAGTTCAGTCTAGTTTAGATTTTGTCTTTTAATTTTTTTTAAAGATTTTATTTACTTATTTGACAGAGAAAGAGACAGCGAGAGAGGGAACACAAGCAAGGGGAGTATGAGAGGGAGAAGCAGGTCTCCTGCAGAGCAGGGAGCCCGATGAGGGGCTCAGGGCTCGATCCCATGCTGCTGGCATCATGACCTGAGCCAAAGGCAGCCACTTAATGGCTGAGCCACCCAGGGCCCCTGTCTTTTAATTTTTGATGTTGAATTTATTGAACCTGTTGTAGCAAATCTGAGATCACAGTCACTATGCATTAAATCCCATAACTTAAAAAAAAATTTGACAAATTAGCAATCATGAACTACACAAACTCAAATTTGAGTGGTCATGTAAAATTAACAACACATGCAATGATACATGTATACACAACAATACTTACATTAGCTGAAAACAATTTTGAGTTGGAGACAAAGGGCTCTCTAAAAACTTTTATAATTAAATTTAGTTCCCTTATGTACTGTCGAATTTCTGCCATAAATGCTTTTACCAAATCATAATAAGTTTGCTCTCCTGAGGTGGAAGGCTCTTCATCAGTTAAAGATAATATATTTATATCTTCTACATCTTGATGAAACATGTCCATTAATACCTAGACAGAGATATAAAACAAGTACAATAAAATATGAATTACAGTCGAAGTTACACACCCTAAGTTGCTCTTTGAATACAGTTCTTAAGTGATAAAAAGCAGATACACAATAATCTCTTCTCGCCACTGCCCCCTGTGTATCTTCTCTAAAACAGAATTCTCCATCTAATATCCAACTGCCTCCTCCAAGTCCTCTACCAATACCAGCATCTGTCTCTCTTGTTAACCTATTACTTCAAGTTTGTTCCCAAATTCTATGTTGGATTTCTCTCTGACTTAAGTTTCCTGCTTCACACCTTGCCATTACCACCTCACCTCATTCCAAGGCCTCACCACCCTGTATCTGAATAATTCACAGTCTGCTAATTGGCCCCCTTGATTACATTTGTGGGAGACTGATCAAAACCAGTCATTATTATTAAAGAAGTCTACTATTCAAAGAAGTCTACTATTATTACTCTTGCTAAAACCTCATCTTTCCACTTCTGTAAATTTCTACATCACTATACCTATAACACAGTGAAATAATATTTTATCTTAGATTACTTTCTGCTTGTTTCACAAATATAAGTTTCCCTTCATCTGGAGACTTTTTTCTTTTTTAAGATTTTACTTATTTATTTGAGAAAGAGAGAGCACGAGCAGGTGGTGGGGCAGAGGAAAAGGGAGGAGGCTTCCTGCTAATCAGGGAGCTGGACAGCTCAATTCCAGGACCCCAGGATCACGATCAGAGCGGAAGGCAGATGCTTAATGGACTGAGCCACCCAGGTGCCCCTGGAGCCTTGTTTTATACTTCTTTTGCATCTCCTCCCTGTGGTGAGCTCACAGTATGTACTCAAAAATATTTTACTTATCTGATTTATTTAAAAGTATCAAAAAAACTATTTTAAAAACCAAATACTTCTTCATTTAAAAATATCAATACATTTGAAATCCTTCCTCAGATCAGGTGATTTTTACTCTGTATGTTCACATTCTGAAAGAACAAATAAGCACTAGAACATAATTAAGTGGACTTAGTAATCAGAAAGAATATTACAAACCAGTAAGAGTATAGTGAGAAAAAAAAAGGATTGAAATGCTTCATCAGAAAATAGTTTCTTTTCTACAAAGTCATTTTTAGAAAATGAGAATATCAAGGCAATCTAGTGCAATAACTAAAAGCTTTAGACCCAGATCTAAGAGTCTAGGCTTTGAAACTTCTCAGAAAATTCTGGACCAATTTCTTTATCTCTCTGAACTTCAGTTTCCCTTTTTAAGAGCATCTACCTTGGGGGTACCATAAAGACCAAATGAGATAAATTTCATATATGCTTAACTTTCGATAAATGTTTGCTCTTAATATCATTATAATAAAACCATACAAATAGTAGCTACAGATAGTTAAGTATTGAAATAAAACTCTCAAGAGTTTAGTATTTTTACATTTTCAAAATTTGTTTTAAAAATCCATGATCTTGGGGCGCCTGGGTGGCTCAGTCGTTAAGCGTCTGCCTTCGGCTCAAGTCATGATCCCGGGGTCCTGGGATCGAGCCCCGCATCGGGCTCCCTGCTCCGCGGAAGCCTGATTCTCCCTCTCCTGCTCCCCCTGCTTGTGTTCCCTCTCTCGCTCTCTCTCTCTGTCAAATAAATAAATAAAATCTTAAAAAAAAAAAAAATCCATAATCTTCTAAGTGTCCCAACCGAAATAATTTAAAGAATTTTACAATCAAGAGATTATTACTAGTATTAAACCCACTTGCAGGAACACATAAAAGGAAAACTGCATGACATGTTTAGACAGTTTAGTACTATATATATATAATATTCTATTTCCATAAAATGTTATCTTGAGTACTTGCTATTAGGTTACTGGAAATATATAATTTTATTGTCTGAATAGTATGTTAGCATCCAATAAATCAGGAATAAAAATTTAAGAACAAAACATAGAGAAGATCAGTATCCTACCTTATCAGCACACATTGCCACTTTAATATCTTGTTTTGTAATTTCATAATGCCGTATATTTCGTACATAATTCCCCACCAGCTTTAAAATGTCTGCAGAAATGTATTCTAATACAGCTACTATGTAAACAGAAACCTGGTGGTCAATTTTATAACCTAGGACCTCCTGAAAAATTAAAAGAAAAACATGTTTAAAAATAAGTTACTACAAATTTCACACACTGATTAAAAATAAAAAAGCATACACAATTTAGCTTAACTTTTACTGAGGCCTGTGACTATCAACAACATTTAATTGTAAGTGGAATAATACACACATTGCTATCTGGAAATGTAAGCAAAGCAAAGGTAAGGCAAAATTACCCATGATCATGTAAAATACTTAAGTAGTACAGATTACTAAATAGATCATCCTTAACCTAGGAAGGGAAGCCCCAGCTTGGGTGAGGGGAGAAATGTTCACTTTACCTAATTCAGGATACCTGGAATTAACTATAACAAAAGACGTTTTTTCTTTATGCAGAACAAAAGTTAATGTATTATTGGTATCTGGGAATATCTACTAGCCTTATTTTACTCTATTCTTCTTTCCAAAGGAACCTGGGATCCCAAAGCCCTAATGGCACATTCCTGGTATCTATAACTGTTTCTATGGGGAAAAAAAAGAGTCATGCTATGTTCTACTGAACAACAGTGGTTATTAAGAGCATGTTAAATAGTATTATTAGACTTCAAAGGAAGTATGGGATTTTGTGGGGCCTACAGGGAAACAAATTCTATTTTCTAAACAATCGGATTAAAAAAAAAACTTTGAAATAAGAAATTTACTTAAGTTGGGGACAGGTGGTATTTACCTTTAAAGACATGTAAAACTATTAAATGGTTATAGTGATAAGAATATATTAATAAATTGAAATGATATCCATAATTAGATCATAAAATTCAAAGTTTAGGATCATTATTAATACAGCATGCACATACCTCAATTTGTTAATTCTCTTAAAATATAATTCAATATACGGCTAGTAAGAATCATGAAAAGAGAATTATAAAGAAGTATGCAATTACTAATAGTTTAGTAATTTTCTATAACTTGCACTTACTTCCTCAGACCAGTAAGATATAGGCAGATATTTCTATTCCAAAACCAAAGTACAAAACATAACCTTTGGACTGTCTTAAACATCATCCAAGTGTTAATCTTAAATCTTGGACAAGATCAAATAGATCTAAGTTCTCTAACACAATCACTTTGAGCCCTGTGAACATGGGCTAAAAGTCACTTAATCACTTTCTGCCTCAGGCACCTCTTCTACAAACTGGGGATGAGAATAGTAACTTTGTGGAGTAATAAAACTTAGAGATAATATATGCAAGCATTAGTATTTTGCTTGTATTACAGTACATAGAAAATTATTGATATCAAAAGTATTATTAAGGTTTTAATTACTATAGTACCTGTATTTTTGATGAGTTTGTTTGTTTTATTAAATAAATAGAAATAGCATTATTAGAGTTTTCAGCAATTATTTTTTTCTACTAGTTCTGGAGAGATTCAGCTGACCGATTTAAATGAGAAGTAGGACTGGGTAGTTTAGGTAACCTTTAGAAAGTTTTTGTTCAAAGATTACACATAGCCCTGTGGAAGACTCACAGAGGTCCCTACACATCTAATGATTTGAAGGATTTATAGGGACACTTAGGTCTAACCAACAAGAAAGGAGTTTTATAAATTCTCTTTGAGGTTCTAGTAACACCTGTGATGGAACAAAATTCACAATTATAACTTTTCTTAGTCCTTTCAATTTGCATATTTTTGTTGGTATGAAATTACTTTAAATCATGTTGCCCAACTTATACTTGGCTATTATATCATCCCTCCCCATGACATGAATTCCTGGAAAAATTAAAATGAGAGAATTTTACTCTTCAATTCACTATCACCCATAAAATATATTCTTAGTGCTTGAAAATCATAGGTTTTATTTTGCTTTTCAAAGGCAAGAAGGCAGTATTTCAGCTTTACCTTTAGTAAAGGATGAATTTTTTCTACTGGGAGAGATAAAGGGTTTCTTCGCTTCCTCTTTTCAATAGCCGATTGGGCATCAGCTATTGCCCACTTATCAATTGGATGAGGGAAACTTTTTTGAACACGTTCCTTGGAAAATAGGAAAATAACAACTAAGCAACAAATATATTAAATAGTGCTCTTCACTTACAATTTACTTTTAAAATCAAAGAATCCCCAAGGCAGGCTTTTCACATATGGTATAATTTATACTGCAAACATACTTAAGCTAAGAGAAAACTATAGCTGTCAATGTATTAGTATCTTAATTAGACAAGTAAGAGACTAAACATCCCTTGTAATATCTAGGGGGAAAATCACATTCTGAATTTCAACTTCACTGTGATAAAGCTAATGACAAGAATGATTAGAATAACCATTGCTTATATAAAATCTCAAGGAACAAGACCTAAGCTCAAGAAGCAAATATCTAAATCCAATTCTCCTTCATTTGTCCTTTCAACACCAATCACAACCTCAAGGAGCATTTTACACTTGAAACCTCTAAGAATTTTTTTTCTTTACTTCATTCATCATGCAAGAGTACCTGACTTCAAAACTATTTACACATCATGGAAATCAAGGGTTTACATTGGTAACAGTAATTTTTATACACTGTAGCTCATCATTAGAGTTTGAATCCTTCATAGATCATTAATTTTTAACAAAATACTTCACTTTAATTTCTAGCACTTACTCGATCAGAATTTCCACTGAAAATGAAGGAACTTATGTTAATATAAAAGCTAAATTTCCCTACTTTAATACACTAATGAAATTCACTTCAAACCATTCTCTCAAGTTTTAGAATTCCACTTTCAGGATACTATAGTTATAACCAGTAGAGGTCGCTATTAACATAATTTAAACACATGTACAGAGCTAGTAGTATGTAAAAACTGCTAGATAAAATTAAACATCACTCCTGATTATAAGCCTAAATAAAAACTTTTGTCAGCTGTTATTAAAACGGAAAATAAGAAAGACTGCCATGTGATACTCTGGGGGGAAAACATGCTGATTCTAGGACACGTTAAGAACAAATTTATAAAGTGAGAATAGTTTAACCCATTCAAGTTAAAGAAATTTTCTCTTCATCTACATTTAAGGCTAAATCAGCTGCCAAACATAAGAAGTGATTGTTTCAATTCTAATTAATGGAATTAGAGGTGTGCTGAAAGAAATTATTGTAGTTACAAATGGAGTTTACCAACTTTTTGAAATGCCCAGTTAAAAAGCTATTTGCCAGGACACTATACCTTCACATAATACAGGCAATACAGAGGTCCAAAATATTGGGGGGAGTTTGGCAGGTGAAAAGGAGAAAAGGGAAGGGAGATAGGGTGGAAAGAACAACCAAAACAAAAAAGCTTTTCCTTTTCCCCAGGAAATGACTTGCTAATCTAAAAATAACTAAGAGATTAGGACTAACTTGACTGGCTTCTAATTAAAATTTTCAGTGATGGGTTTAGCCTGTGGTTAATTAAATGGGTAGAACCCAAATAGTACAAGCCTTATAATGGGATGGCCCTGTGGGTTGCTAATTTTTTTTTCCCTCAACTCACAGTAAGAAAAATAAATTCTTAGTACATTTCACATTACATCCTTAAACATCATACACATACTAAACTGGAATAAAGTTCATAAAACAGAACCTGCCCTTATTATATGCAATGCACTGATATTTTCTACTCATGTAAAAAATGTTAGTTGGGCAAAGCACTAAAGTGATTTTATGACTCACTAATGGGTCATAACCTAGAGTCTTAAAAAGCACTGGTGTAGAGGGGTGAAAGAAAAGCAGAAGAGAAGAAAAGCTGAACTCAATATGACAACTCTAAATATACTGAACATCTATCTTTGGGGAGAAAAAAGTCATTGGTGGAATCACTGAGGCCAACTGGAGACAGGGGTGGAGGTGGAAGAAAACACAACAGCGGTCCCTTCCTGTCTCAGTTCTATCCACCTAACTCCAGGTTTATCTATTGTCTTGAGAAAGAAGGGGAAAGAAAATCAGGAGTGATAAAAGAGAAGACAAGAAAGGGAAAATAATATTGATGAAAGATACATTTTAAACTTCCTTATTAGTGTATTACTGGAATCAAATTACCAACTATATAGGTAGGAGGTAATAACCAGGGTCAGAATGTATGGGAGAAGACTGGTAGGGTTAAAAAAAAAAAAAAAAAAAAAAGAGAGAGAAGAAAAAAGGTGCCTCGAATGTGAAAAGGCCAAGTTGAAAGAATTACTTTACCTCTTGGGTGGCAAATTTAATAGAGCAAAATAAATTTTTATGATTATTTTATGTATTTTTAAAGATTTTTAAAAAGCCCAAGGAGGAATGATCAATGAAAGGTTCATGAATTAGAATTCTATTACTCTGCTACTTCAAGATTAATAATTTCATGTGTTTGAAATGAGAAATTCCATCTTCACTAATATCTAGTGGCTTTGGGAAAAATTTGAGATACAGAGCTAGGTTTGAGATTCAGCGGTCTCTTATTAGCAGAATCCTGTCTTTTCCTTTACATAATAAAGGGTCTAAATAGATACCCTTGCAGATCACTTCCAATACAAATATTCTAGGACCTGTGAAAATTCCCACACACGTACTTCAGTGCAAATATTCAGACCCACAGGTATTTTGAAGTCCTATTAATAGTAATAAAGGCATACTGTGGGAGAATTTGGGGAGGAGGATCCTAGAAAGGTAGAAAATAGAAATTACTTGGGAAATCTAAATGTTAATAGAACACTTATTAGAAATTATAAGGATTCTTTAGGATGTGAAGGAAAAGAAGTTAACAAAAAAAATGAATGGAAAAGTAAAGCAAACTTCTTAAATTTTAGAATATAGCTCATAGAAAAAAAATCTAATTAGTCCAAGAAAGCCACAGAGAAAGAGGGAAAGAACAAGTACAATTATGAAAGGTTAAGACCTAAAAAATTAAAGAAAAAAAAAAAAATTAAATAAAATACACTTTACCAGGGACATGGAAAAAATATTATTTTCTGCTTCTATTTTTAAAAAGATTAAATACAGAAAATGAAGAGAGGGAGAATAAACCAGACTGGAGCAACTTTATACCTATCTTCTAAATACTAAATTATTTTGAAAAGACAGAAACAAATACATACCCCTCCTCTATATTCCCAGAGCACTCGTATAAATGCTTCTTTATTCATCTCAAACACTGCCTGACAGATGGTAGATACTCAAATATTAGTGGCAGGGATTAGTGAATTTTGGCTACATCAATAAAACGAAATCCTTTTCATTTGTACTACGATAGTTCACAATCTGTGATTATCTGTAGTACAATTTATCAAAACTCTTAATTAACACAAGCAAGATTATAGATGTGTATATAATCCATCAGTTTTCAAGCACTTTTGAAGTATTTATTTTCCTAAAACTATAGGGCAACTAAAACTCACTTTTAGTTTTTCATTAAAACAAATCCCCTTGGGGCCGAATATTAAGCAAGAATTGCTATTCTACTTTGAATTATGTTTATACTTTAAAGTAATCAAAATGTATTATTTAAAAGATTAAAAATTTATATATTGCACTAATTCAGATTGATCTTTTTAATTTTTTAATTTTTATTTTTTTATTTTTTTAAAGATTTTATTTATTTATTTGACAGAGAGAGATAGCGAGAGAAGGAACACAAGCAGGGGGAGTGGAAGAGGGAGAAGCAGGCCTCCCGCTGAGCAGGGAGCCCGATGCGGACTCGATCCCAGGACCCTGGGATCATGACCTGAGCCAAAGGCAGACGCTTAACGACTGAGCCACCCAGGCGCCCCAGATTGATCTTTTTTAAGTACAGTTTTTAATATGGCCCTCAAATTTTTAAAAAAATTTTGATGAATTATCTCTTACCTCAAAATTTATTTGAAGGCCTTACAAAATTCATGACCCTTATTATTTTAAAAGAAAGTTCTATAAATGTATTAAAGAAATTAAATAAATGTATTAAAGAAATAAAGAATCCTAATGAATGAGAAAATGAAAAATTATTTTCTGATGAAAGAATTTAAGACACCATTATATTCACTTAAATATCTCTGCATGTCCATAGTCTTGTATAAATACCCTTCCAGGAATGGCACAAGAAGGGTATTTGACTACTGAATGTAAAAGACCCAGGTTTCCACCTTTTTTTAAAATCTATTCTACCATTCTGAGGGTTGTCTAACATAAAATAAGGAGAATACTAACTATTCTACAGGGTTGTTGTAAAGACATATATATGTACGTAACAGTACTCTGAAATTACAATGCCTACTGCATGACTGACTGCTATTCTGTCTGATTCTGTCACTGTCACATCTTTTCTTTCCCGACCATTCCCAATCCCAAAGCCAGTTCACTGGTATATCACATGACTACATCTATTTTAAGGGTCCAGATTAAGTGCTTAAAAATAACAAGATAGGGTATAGGGTAAACATATGTCTTCAGTATCTCAGTTTTCTGAGTACTAAGAAGCTATGAAATTTCCTTTATTATTTAGTCTTGAGGACCTACATATTGGTTAAATTTGCACAAGGGAAAGACTGAGAGACTCAGTGATTTTCAAGAATTCATGGAGATTTCCTTCAATATTGGAAAATTATATATTAATTTCTACATTAGTTAAAAGGAGGAAATTACACAAACATAGGTATACAGTACAAGCTATCTAGAAAGAGCTGAATTTGAGTTTGTAATGTTACCAACCAGCAAATTCCTGGAATGTCATCTAACGTCAGAATGATAAGCAAGATGAGATTTGTAACCCTGTTCTCATACAGCAGGCACAAGGGTGAGTGTTGCATGTCACAAACACTGTGGGAGAACCTAACTAGGATCCAAAAGAGCAACTGGAACTGGAACTGTTCATGAGAAGAGTCAGGCAACCAGTTCTATTCAAGATCTACTCTGAATCCCAATGTAATTATGTGCCTATAGGAAATCATGAATACAAGATAGCTGACCTTATAACTCAATGGGAAAAATGGGATAAAAATGTATGAAACCAACTTTGAATTACTTAAGAAATCAAAGTGAATTACTATTCTGTTGCACGCAATCTTTTCTACATCCACAACCCCGGTAATTCAATGCTTTTAAATATCTCTTTGCTTCAGCTGAAATCCGTATCTCCCCTGAAGACTTCTAGAGCAAAAACTGCCCTTGTCCCAAAACCTGCTTGAAGGTAAATTTAATATCTTTTCCACTCCCCAAGCTGTTTCTGGGTCATGTAAAATCTTGCCATCATCTTGTGTGACTTTATCATCTATATTAAGGACACATACAATATCCTGGCCTCTTAATTCCTTGAATACCTCATCGTGGGGGACCTTTGCTTCTAGCCCAGCTGCAATCACATGGCCGCATCCTGCTTTGTAACTGTGTTACTGAGGAAATCTTAAATTCCAATAACTTTGTCTCTGATCCCAATCTATTCTTTTAATTCTCTCGCTCAGGTATTCTAGTGTTATCAGTTCTCTGACCTTATTGGGAAATCCAATACCCTAGTTCCCTGCATGTTTTTCCAGTTTACTTGCCCTCTCCTGGCAGAATGGCTGAGTTGGAATGTACATCCAGAAAGCTTAGACTTTCCGGGTTAGAGTCTTGGCTTCACTACTTATTAGCTGTGACCTTGGGCAAGGGCAATTTATTTAACCTCTCTGTGCTTCAGTTTCCACATTTATTCATTCAACATGTATTTCCTGAGTGCCTTCTTAGTGCCAGACATTGTTCTAGGTGCTAGGAATTCGGCAGTGAACAAGAAAAATAACCTTGGAGCTTACATTCTAGTAAGGGAAAAAAAACAGCACCATCTTCATGGGGTTATTAAAAACTTTAAATAAAACATAAAACATAGAAGTGTTTGAACGGTGCATGATACTCTAGCAAGCACTCAAACAGTAGCCATTAACACAGTTCACCTTTTTTTCCTATCCAGTTTAGGTTCTCTGATACTCCTTTCAGAAATTTCTCATTGGATATGCCCATATATCAATCTCTCTTGCCCCCTGGGGAACTAAGCAGGGCCTGGGGTATTTAGATATACCTCCTACCCAGCCACTGTTTGTGATAAAATACATGTAGTAAGTGAAGATCAAAAGATTAACTGACATGGGTTTTTTTGTTTGTTTGTTTTGTTTTTTAAGTAGGCTCCATGCCCAGCAGGGCTTGAAGTCATGACCTTGAGATTAAGACCTGAGCTGAAATCAAGAGTCAGACACTTGATGGACTGAGCCACCCAGGCACCACTAAATGAAATGTTTTTTTAAATGAAACAAAAGAAACACTTGAACATATGCCACTCTTAAAGCTGTGTGTGTGTGTGTGTGTGTATAAAATTCTTGCATCAAGAAGTAGTGTTTGGAGGTCAACAAAAGTTCATTCGAGATGAAAAGCAAAACATGGAATAACTGGACAGCTAAAACATATATGAGTTATCCTATACCTAATACAAAGTTAGAAGAAATCCAGTTTTCATTTTTTTAATACCACATATATATTTTGTGAACTTGAAGAGCAAACTCTTTCACTGACATTACAGTAAGTACACAGATTAGATATATATGTGTGTGTGTGTATATATATATGAAGTAAATACAAGGCAAAATTTAACATACCTCTACATCTGAAGCACTTCGGGGCTGAGCTTGGCATAGCATATTTAATAACTGCAAAATTAATTCTTCAACATATTGAAGAGCATCATCACTAGACTCAAGAGTCGGATGAACTTGCCCCTGGACCTATAAACAAAAAGCAAAGCAATTAAAATGTAGATCTGTACTCAAGAACATGGTCTGGTTTGCAAGTACAGATTTAAATGTTATGACCCAGAAGTCAGAAGTTCTCAACCTTTTTCCCAGCTACACACACCATACGTGCTTATTAACATGCTCCTGGAGATTCAGATACCTAACTGCAAATTTCAATATATTTTTTTCTTAAACCAGTTACCCTGAGGTGTGGGAATGCAGAGAGGGAGGGAAAGGCTAGCTGGGAATAACAGATGCAGTTTATATGGTTTTCATCAAGAACCAGTGGTAGTTAGAACATTTACTCAATATACTGCTTGGGCAAAATTGACCTCTCACAGGTCTCTGGTCCTTGTTTCACTCTATCTTTCCTACTAAATGATAAAATCCAAAAGGGATTTCTTTTATTCACCAAAATTAACACCAGCACCTAGCACTGTGCAGGGCACATAATACAAACGTGATAAATATTTGTTGAATACAAAGTCACCTTATATCAAAGGACACAAAATAGTCACTTTTGACAATCTGCGACTGTCTCTGCTTAAGGAAGATAACTTAGTGGTCACTCATTTACTTTCATTTTCCTCAGTCATTTCTTTGGAGGCCCATCAGGCCACTGGCCTCTGTAGAACTTACATTTTAATAACCAGCACAAGAGCCGTCACTTGCATCCTTTGCCACTCACTATGGGGGTCACAACTATTCCCTGCTTTTATTTTTTTTTTTTAGATTTTATTTTATTTATTTGAGACAGAGAGAGAGCACAAGCAGGGGGAGTGGCAGGCAGAGGGAGAGGGAGAAGCAGGCTTCCCGCGGAGCAGGTAGCCCGATGTGGGGCTTGATCCCAGGACCCTGGGATCATGACCTGAGCCAAAGGCAGATACTTAACGTGCTGTGATTTCGGCTCAGGTCCTGATCTCATAGGTTGAGAGATCAAGCCCTACATCAGGCCCTGCACTCAGTGGGGCGTCTGCTTGGGACTGTCTCTCTCCCTCTGCCTCCTCCCCCCCATTTGTGTGCACTCACGTGCTCTCTCTCAAATAAATAAATAAATCTTTTAAAAAGTTATGTATATATACATATATACATATGCATTTAAAATACTTTTTAAGGAAAAATACTTTAGAGGCAGATAATACAACAATCCACAACTGTGGCAGGGAGTGCTACATCAAGTATGAGGTTTAAAGCAATTTATTATTATTTTATAGATGAAGAAACTAAGCCCCAAAAGGCTTAAATCATTTGTCCAATCATTTTTGGTCATATTCGGTATAACAATTACCAACCTGTTTGTAACTGATTTGTTTATCAATCTCTCTACCCTATTAGATGACTGAATGGATGTACAATTAAAATAATGAACACAGTTTGGACTTAGAGCCCAGAATTTGTGTTTCTCAGCTCAGTGCTTGCTATTCTCCATGCCATCATACTCTAACTAATGTGTATAACTAATGTAAACTTATTTCCCTTCAACACTTAACAAGACTAAACCCACCTTTTTGTTTTTAAACTGGAACTTGACAAATGTTTTATTAATTTACTTATTTGAGTATAGGTGACACACAATGTTACAATGGTTTTAGGTGATTCACCTTCTCTATACCTCATGCTACGCTCACAAGTGTAGTTACCATCTGTCACCACACTACTATAATATCATTGACTATATTCCATATGCTGTGCCTCTTATTCCCTTGATTATTCATTCCAGAACCAGAAGTATCTCCCATTCCCCTTCACTCACTTAGCCCATCCCCTACCCCTTCCCTCTGGCAACCATTGGTTTATTCTCTTCTTTTATCAATGACACAATCTATTCTACCTCTCTTATTTCCTGTGCCTTTTCCATTTTCTTGTGGAGTTTCCTATTTTCCTCTACCTCTGAAGTGTGATTCTATCCTTGTTTGTTTACTCCCTTCTTCTGTTCGTCCCCCCAATCTCATTTACCTCCACTTTTTTGAAGATTTTATTTATTTATTTATTTATTTGAAAGAGAGAGCATGAGAGGGGGGAGGGTCAGAGGGAGAAGCAGGCTCCTTGCTGAGCAGGGAGCCCAATGCGGGACTCGATCCCGGCACTCCAGGATCATGACCTGAGCCGAAGGCAGTCGCCCAACCAACTGAGCCACCCAGGCGCCCCTACTTCCACATTTTAAACTATAATCTACGTAGATGACTCCAAATCTACCTCTAGTCCTGACTTCTCTCCTGAGTTTTAGACACACACTTCAAATCACTTGCTAGATATCTCCACCTATCCTACCAAAATCTCTACTATAATTTGGGGAGAAAAAGGAACTTTTAATTATAAAAGTTTAATAAGAAAAACTATATCTCAGGGCACCTGGCTGGCTCAGTTAGTGGAGCATGTGACTCCTGATCTCTGGGTTGTAAGGTTCAAGCCCCACACTGGGTGTAGAGATGCCTTAAAAATAAAAAATAAAAATTTTTTTTTTTAAAAAGCACTTATAAAAAGAAAAGCTGTATCTCACACATAGAGCTAAATTAAAAACAATGAAAGTATATTTTATTTTTTTAAAGATTTTATTTATTTATCTGAGAGAGAGAGTACATGAGAAGGGGGAGGGTTAGAGGGAGAAGCAGACTCCCCGCTGAGTGGGGAGCCTGATGAAGGGCTTGATCCTGGGACTCTAGATCATGATCTGAGCTGAAGGCAGACGCTTAACTGACTGAGCCACCCAGGTGCCCCAAAATGAAAGTATATTTTAGAAAACACAGTATAGGGGCGCCTGGGTGGCTCAGTTGTTAGGCATCTGCCCTTGGCTCAGGTTGTGACCCCAGGGTCCTGGGATCGAGCCCCGCACTGGGCTCCCTGCTCAGCACAAAGCCTGCTTCTCCCTCTCCCGCTCCCCCTGCTTGTGTTCCCTCTCTCGCTGTCTCTCTCTGTCAAATAAATAAATAAAAACTTAAAAAAAAAAATAAAACACAGTATAGACAGCCCCTGTTTTCACAAAATGTTGTACTGGAAAATGTAGCTATAATTAGGGGTTACATTCCTGTCCAAGGCTCCAGAATCATATGAACTATAGCTACAGATTTACAAAACCACAGAATTTTAGAAATAAAAGGGACTTTAGAAGTCATCTAACTCAGCCCCACTATTTAGCAAATGAGAAAAAGGAAACACCCATGATCCTATAGCTAACTAGCAATGCTATGAATACTGAACCTGGGCCTCCTGGTGTATGGGCCATAGCTCTTTCCACTAAACCCTTGACTGTCAAATTTGGAGTCTGAGGAGTGTCCTAGTAGCCCCATGAGCATAAGGAAAATGACCACAAAGTGTATCTAATCACATAGTGGGCTTCCATAGGACACTTGGCTTGAAGTGTGCTGTCACACTTTAATAAACATTGGCATTAAATGCAAATGCAGCACTATAAATCTCTATAATCTGAAAAGGTAAAATCATTTTCATTCAAAATTATAAAGTAAAATTTATAAAATTATAAATTTACTAAAAGTCTGACATATAGCTAAAATGCTAGAGATAATATTAAAATGAAAATATTTAATCAGGGGTGCCTGGGTGGCTCAGTCGTTAAGCATCTGCCTTCAGCTCAGATCATGATCCCAGGGTCCCAGGATCGAGCAACGCATCGGGCTCCCTGCTCTGGGGAAAGCCTGCTTCTCCCTCTCCCACTCCCCCTGCTTGTGTTCCCTTTCTCACTGTGTCTCTGTCAAATAAATAAATAAAATCTTTCAAAAAAAATTTAATCAACAATAATCTTAATTAACTTTTAAAAATATCAAAGCCCTTTGAGGTTTAGGTACACAGAAACACATTTTAGAAAGTGTTCTGGAAAGTGTAAATTAATCAGATTATTGTTTTTAAATGTTCTTTGTTTTTCAAAGAAACCCATGGAAACAACATAATTCTTCACTAATATATCTCCATCTCCGGCTGCTCTTCAATTTACACTTTATGCTGAAGCAATTCAAACTATCTGCAGTTTGCTAAAACATGGCATGCATGCCTATCATTCATTCTCTTACCCTTTCATCTGCCTGTCTGACTTTCAAAGCCCAGATCTCACCTCATTTGGGAAGATTTCCTTATTTCTTGCCTCTTTCTAAGGTAGAATTAATCTCATTCATTTAAATGATTTATTGACTCCATTAAGTATCAGACTCTGTTGGTTTTGGATACATAGTGATAAACCAAAAACAGTCTCTGCTTATAGGGGCCTTATACCCTGCTAATGCTTGTACTGGATATCACATTTTTGTTATCAGTTTGTCATACTGAATTATAATTATATGTTCCCTTGTCTACTGGATGGACAGTGATGATCTAATTGGGCAGGGCCTTGTTTATCTAGTTCTAGAATCATATTCTCTTTACTTTTCACTCTAAATCCGTGACATTCATGGTATACTCAAAGCTTTGGGGCTGCAGGGGTAAAAGGAATAAGATATTTCTTCCTTAAAATTAAGACTGAAAAGGGATAGTGGTAAGGCTAGAATTTGGATGATTTCAGGAGCATAAGCCCTTAAAGCAGAAACCATTCAACATATAAAGACAGAACTAAAATAGATGTTTATTATGTAGAATCAAATGAACTGTATATAACCAGAGTGGTGAAATGCTATGGTTTAAACAAACAAACCTGATACTGCTTATAATTCAGGCAAATATAATTCAAATGTTGGCTAAGTTTGACACCTTGCATGATGCATAAAATTTTAGAAATTTAAATTCAAACCATTTTATTCACTGATAGTTACTAATAGCCAAATAAAACCTATTAGTTAAATTAATCACACAAAGAATTAGGCTTAAACAGAAAATAATGCATGATGTCAGCTGTTCTTCTAAGTTTCTGTAACCTTTACCATATCTTTTTTTTTTTTAAAGATTTTATTTATTTATTTGAGAGAGAAAGACAGCGAGAGAGGGAACACAAGCAGGGAGAGTGGAGGAGGGAGAAGCAGGCTCCCCACTGAGCAGGGAGCCCCATGTGGGGCTCGATCCCAGGACCCTGGGATCATGACCTGAGCCTAAGGCAGACGCCTAACGACTGAGCCACCCAGGCACCCCTACCCTTTACCATATCTTAAACCTATCAAATTAGGATCACAAGGTTCATTCATACAAGAGACAAGGTTTTGAAGTAAACCTCTGACTGAGAAGCATGGACAACAGTAAATGTTTCAAGACAAGAAGACCAATTCCTGAAATACAGACTTTGCTCTTTATTCTTTTAAGGAAAATGCTGTTACGAGCTTTAATGAGCAGACAGAAGTAGTACTACATTTCCTATACAGACAGAATAAAAAACACTTCTTTTCTATGAGATAGTGTTACAGCTAAAGTGTTCCATTCCATTTAAGTGGTACTCAAGGTATTTAATAGATCAAATGATCCAAATTATTCAAGACCATACAGAATAGGTTACACTGCCAACTCTTATGACAGCCTTCAGAAGTCATCTACAGCTGATATTCACTGAGGCTGTGTAGTGGGGGTGTGTGTGTGTGTGTGTGTGTGTGTGTGTGTGTAGGCATTCAGAATTGGGTTTATATACCAAATGTGGGTTTTCCCTTATATACAGTTTTCAAAAAACTTATATTTTATACTTACATTTATTGATATCAAAAACTTCATATACTTTTAAAATATAATTACTTTAGGTAATTTAAGTGAAGCAAATATAAGAACTTCAGTAAAGAATTAATGATAGCCATGAATAAGAATTTTATGTGATCATGACAGTGAGTAATTCTTTTAAGGTATAATCATCATATTCAACTAAAGATGCAACATTGAATTTTAAACCTTCTTTAAAGCCTGCCTGCATCTATCTTGACAGTCCGTTTTGTCTCTAGTGGTTTCTAACAGATTCAGAAGCAGCTTTGTTGGCTATTATTGCCAGATTTTGTGGAATCTGTAAAAACAAAGGGATCAGGTCTGTATCAATTCCTAGTTGTCTGATACATGAGTCCTCTAAGTGTATTCAGCAACCCCTTGGGTAAACTGCCAGAAAACACTATGCTGAATTCTGATGAATTTTTCATAGCTTTTTCTAGCTAATGGCTCTCTGAAGAATTAGGAAGGCTTCTAGAGTGTATTTTGTCCTATCTTGAGCCCAGATCTGCTACTTTTATTTATAAATATAACAGGAGAATATAAAATAAAACTTGTATTCTCAAAATCTTTACCATAGCAAATAATAAAGATCTGGATCATTACATTTCTTTCTCAATGTTACAATGATTATTTAGCCAACATTTTGTTTTAGGTGCTTATCTTTCCTCATTCATAGATTTAAATATTAAAGCAAAAATCCTTTGTAAAAAAATTAAAAGAGACAAAAAGAAAACAAATCAGAGAACTTAAATCTTTTCTATAATTAAATTGACTAAAAATATTTTCTCATTTCTTAGAGACTGTAAATTAGCGTTTAGGCCCATATACATAACAATCTTTTTTCTTTCCAGAGTTCCCCTTATTTGCTGGGGACACAAAGAGGAATAAGGACATAACATCTACCCTCACAAAGAGTTCAGCTCACAGATGAGCTAGACATATACACAACTGACTTAACACAGTGTGATGGGGCTAAAATGGAGTTATATTTAAGGTACAGTGATGACCAAAAAAAAGAAAAAAAAGAGTGACCCTTGCTGATGAGTCTGAGGAATATCAGAAGTCTTCCCAAGTGGGGTGCCTGGGTGGTTGAATCGGTTAAGCTTTTGACTCTTGATTTTGGCTTAGGTCATGATCTCAGGGTTGTGAGATCGAGCCCCATGTTGGGTGTGAAGCCTGCTTAAGATTCTCTCTCTCCCTCTGCCCCTTCCCTCTCCTCCAGCTTGCATGGTCTCTTAAAAAAAAAAAAGTCTTCCCAAGTAAAGCACACATGAACTGGGGCATAAAGAATGAGTAAGTGTAAAGGCATCATATAAGGAAACAGGGCTTTTACTAAAAAAGCTAGCATATAAAGAACTATAGAGGCCAAGACCAAATGATATGTTGGGAAAACTTTCAAGAGTTGGGTCAAAGAGCACACGTAGGGAAGGCTAAGCCTGGGAAGGGCAGGCTTGTGTTTAATGTTAAGAAGTGGGGAAGTGACCAGGGAAGTAGAAAGGTTTTACACAAGACATTGACATAATTAGATCTCTCTGCTGAAGAATCTCTCTGGTATCAGTATGAAGAATGAGTTGAAATGAAGATGAGGCTGAAGGAAGCAAAACTAGTTGGAAGGATGTTACAGTCTCTGGAAAAAGAAACAGTGGAGGCCTGAACCAAGGCAGAAACAGTGGGAGGTGGGAAAGTGAGGATGTGTGTTTGGATAACTATTTTGGGGGAGAGAACCACCAACTTAACCAGTAAATACTAGAAGAGGATAATATTTTGCAGAAAAGATAAGAAATTCAAATCGAACACCTCAGTGTAAGCTTATGTAGTGAAACAAAGCTGAAATTGTTTTTTTATCAAGTGGTTTTCAAATTTTTATTGTATTTAATTTTTTTGGTTGTAGAGAATTATTTGCCCTACTAGTGTTTCAAATGCTCAAGTAGCAAAACTACCTAACTACTGGGTGTTTATGGGAGAGATATATTTACTTATTAACCTACTAGCTGTTATAACTATAGGAAGTGAAGAGGGCTTATTTAATGAATATTTGCAAATAACTTAGACCCAATTTTCATGATTTTTCTCTTTTACTAATGTTTAATAATTGCAATAAATTAACTGAAATAACTAAAAATTATTTAAGACTACTCATCACATATTTGGTCATGTGAGCAAAATATAAATAAATAAATAATCTGAGGACCTGCGTACACTGTAGAAGTAGCTTTGGACTACTACATATGGCCAAAAAGATGCATGTACAAAAATAAAGATAACTTAAACTGTAATTTTAAAAATAAAAGCAATGAAAAAAAGATATAGCTAACATACAGCAACAACTTTATAAGAAACACAGTTACTGAAAAATTTTATCTCATACCATCTGAAGAAATTTTCAATTATAGTAGGAAATATTCATGCACAGAATTTTTAAAACACACATTTAACTCTTCATTCAAAACCAAATTGTAAATGACAGTATAAGCCTGGGACACCTTATTGTACCAGAAAGCATGGAAGCTCTCAGAGGTGAATGGGTCATAACAAACAAAACAAAACACAGGAATATCATGAAAAGGCTCCTCACTTGCAAAATATGGGCTAATTCAAAAGCCAAATCAACTCTAACTAACAGAAATATGTTGAACCTGTGCTTGCTTTGGCAGCACACATACTAAATTTGGAATGATACAGAGCAGATTAGCATGGCCCCTGCGCAAGGATGACATGTGAAATACACTGAATCTATAAAAACCAATGAGGTCAAAATGATGTTTTAAAAAATACCAAGCTCATTAAACGGCACTGGAAATAACTGGGGCACCAATTCTTTATCCTGAAAGAATTAATATACACCCTTCTTTTCCTGTCTGAACTAGACGCTAGGATAACCAAACAACCCAAGTTGGCGAGGAATTCTTCCTTGTAGAAGGATTCCAGGTAACAAATGCAAAAGGAATGCAGGGTTCGAAAACCATCCATTTGCAACTTGAGCAACATAAATTCCGATATTAATCGTCAACAGATGAAACCATTACATGAAGAGTTCATCCTTATAAAGAAGGGCTAAGGCTGTCGCGTGCTGAATCCCCGATCAATCTTAAGTTAGCGTCACTAAAACTGGGGCCAGACTTGACGCCGTGTAAAGCCATAGCACCACTTGTGAAGTAGTCTTGCCAAAAAAGCTAAAAATAAATCTAATCAAGACTCAAAAGCTAATATCCATTTACAGAAACTATGACACATATAAGTTAGACATTACACTAAGAAAGTAAACAGAAAAACCCAGAATGTTGAACATCTTGCACGACAACTGACCCAGTTCCTGCAACAAGTCAATTGGGAGAGGAGGGTCTGTAAATTAAAGAAATTTAAGAGATGTAACAACTACATTTAATATGCAGTCCTTGTTTGGCTTCTGATTCCAATAAACCAACTGCAAAAACACTTCTCAGAAAAAATGGACGAATTTGAATTTTGACTGGTATTATTAGGTGCCACCAAGAAATTGTTAATTTTGATAACTATGTAATACCATTACAGTTATATAAGAAAAAATGCATTTTGAAATATGCAGGGAGGAAATGACCCCTGATGAATGCGATTTGCTTTAAAGTACTTCAGGAAAAATAAAAAGGAAGGTGGATGAAGATGAAGTAAATGTGGCAAAATCTAGGTAACTTCAGGTGATGGGCACATGAAGATTTGTTCTGTCTACTTTGTGTATGTTTTAAATTTTTCATTTAAAAATACTGGAGTGGGATATAAAAATATTGTGTATCACTTACAGAGATTATCACCAATGCAAATTCACCCCACTCCTACTATTCCCTTTGCAAAGATCTGGGGTTGGGCCCCACGATCTGCATCTTTAACAAAATACCTCGGAGGAAATTCTTGTAAGTGGTCCTGAGATCACACTTTGAGAAATATTAACATAGAAGAAGGAACTCCTAAAATCAGTCCTAAATATATCTGGAGAAGTTAAGAGGGGGGTTGATAGAAGATCTATAACCTGAGCTGACTTTTGAAAAATGAATGGAAATCTTCTGGATGGAATCAATAAGGAGGGCAATCTGGCAGGAATACTATAAATAAACACACAGAGATATGAGAGTGCATACTGCCGTTTAGGAAATATCAAGCAGTTTGGTATGATTAGAATATAAGGAAGCATGATGGGAAGATGGTAGGAGGTGAGGTAGGGAAGAGACACAATGTAAAAGATTTCTGTAGGCCATGCTAAAAAAATTAAACTACATTTAATATATTTGATGCTAAGGGAAATTTTATTCTATATTCTAAACAGTTCAGTTATGGGACTTTGGAAACAAAATGTCCATGCCTTAAGGATTATTTCTGTCTTAAAAAGGGTCTTGGTAAAAAGACATTTTTCTTTTTAAAGATTTATTTAAGTAATCTCTACACCCACGTGGGGCTCACAACCCCTAGACCAAGAGTCACACACTCCGACTAAGCCAGCCAGGCGCCCCAAAAAAAGACCTTTTCATAAAAAAGACAAGATATCAATGTCATAAAATTACCTTCAACTAGGTTCCCTACCCTGTCCACAACCTAAAATGAGTCCTTAAAAAAAGGCACTAAAATCAAATCTTATCAAATAGAACAACAAAAATCAATCAATATACCTACATGTTACCATTACGTGCATATAGTATGTGCCTATGTGTACTGTTAAGTACATGTATTTCCTAGTTCAGTCGCTAAAAGGGCCTAAAGGTACATATACATACCTCAGTAACAATGAGTACATCCAGTGCCCTGATCTTGGTTTCTAACACCATTCTCCAAAAGAGAAAGATGGGTTACTTGGAGACATGGCTGATTCTAGGTCTGGGGAAGGAATATACAGAATGAGCCTAGAGCATGCTGCAGCACTGGAAAGTAAAGAAGTGCTCAAAAACCAAAAGAGTGGGTATGTCAAAAAGACACAGGGGGGAAAAAAGAAGGAATGAAAGAAAGGGAAAAACAACACAGGAGCCAACATCAGAGAGCTCTCAATGATCAAAGCTGGTACAATTTCAGCAAGAAAATAATAGAGTACTGGATTATAACCCAAAGTACAAAATAAATAAATATCCATGAGGCCATTCTGATATAGATACAGATAGATATATGAAACATAAATATATATTTATTTTCCTAAATAAAGGGAGATTGTCTCTTTTCATATCTATATGAAATATAGATATTTCCTTTAAAAAAAGATTTTATTTATTTATTTGACAGAGAGAGCAAAAGAGCACAAGTCATCAAGGGCAAGGGAAGTCTGAGAAACTGTCAGACCAGAGGAAGCAAGGGAAACAAGATGACTAAATGTAATGTGGTATCCTGGGTGGGATTCTGAAGCAAAAAATGACACTGGGGGGAACACTGGCAAAACGTGAATAAGGTGGCAAGTTCAGTAAATAATAATGTACTAATGTTGATTTTTTTAGTTGTGACATATGTACCACAGTGACATGTGGCATTAATAAGGAGAAATTAGGGGGCGCCTGGGTGGCTCAGTTGGTTAAGCATCAGCCTTCGGCTCAGGCCATGATCTCAGGGACCTGGAATCAAGGCCCCCCCCCCCCCCCTCATGTTCTCTCTCAAATAAATAAAATCTTTAAAAAAAAAAAAAAAGGAGAAATTAGGTAAGGAATTTACAGGAATTTTCTGTATTATCTTTGCAACTTTCCTATAAATATAAAACTGTTGTAAAGTAAAAAGTTTATTTTTAAAAGTGTGGGTTGTGGCTGAAGTAGTACTAGAAGGAAACTTAAAGCTTTAATGTTTATGTTATAAGAGAAGAAAGGATAAAAATGAATGGGCTAAGCATCCAAAGTAAGAAACTGGGAGTGAGGGGAGAAAGATACATTAAAACAGCACTACCTAAAAAAAAGAAATAAAAAGCAATAATAAATAAAAAACCAGAGAGCTCCCTGGACCCTCACACCATGTGATGATGCAGAGAGAAAGTGGCTCTCTAAGAACCAGGTTGCAGGCCCTCATCAGACACCAAATCTGCCTTGATTTTGGACTCCCTATGTCCCAGAACTGTGAGAAATAGATTTCTGTTGTTTATAAGACACCCAAGTCTATGGTATTCTGTTACAGAAAATGAATGGACTAAGATACAAACCATATAAAAAAAAATCAAAGATGGATCAAATACATAATTGTGATGAACAAAAGATTTAGAAACCTTTAAAAAAAGTACAGAAGAACATCTTTATAACTTGAGGCAGGAAAGAATTTCTTTGAAAAGACACAAAAAGTACAAAACAAAGAAAAATAATAATTCAACTTCTTAAATTAAGAACTACTGCTTCATCAAAGAAAACACAAAAAGTACAAAGCTAAGTCACACACTGGGAGAAAATAAATGGAGCACATATAATCTACAAAGTATAAATATCCAGGATAAATAAAGAACTTTAAAGTATTAATAAAAATCAACACCCCATTTTTTTAAACGGGTAAAAAGACATGTAAAGGCATTTCATGTAAGAGGAAACACAATTGCCCCATAAATAATAACAAGGTGCTCAGCTTCTACCTTGTAAAGTATTCAGGTAAATATAAATTAAAACTATGAAATATAATTTCAGGTCTTACTATTTTGACAAAAATTTAAAAGTCTGAGAGTCAAGTGTTGGTGAAGATATGAAGAAATGGGAATTTTCATTCATTACTGGTGGAAATAAACAACATGACCTTTTTGGATTGAAGTTTGAGAATACTGGGGAGCCTGGGTGGCTCAATCAGTTAAGCGTCAGCCTTTGGCTCAGGTCATGATCCCAGGGTCCTGGGATTGAGCCCCGCATCGGGCTCCCTGCTCAGTGGGGAGTCTTGCCTCTCCCTATCCCTATGTCTCTGCTCATGCTCTCTCTCTCAAATAAAATCTTTAGAAAAATGTTAACAGTAAGTAATGCTTGAAAAGCAAAACTTGGAAACAACTCCAATGTCTAGCAACCTCAGAATGGGTAAATACATTGTAGTAAATTCACAAAATGGAATATTATATCAATGAAAATGAGTGAACTAAAAGCTACACAGAATAACATAAAGGACTCAAAATCATAATATTGGGCAAAAATGTAAGTTACAGATTAATATAAACAATATGATTCCATTTATATCAAGATCAGAAAAAAGGCAAAACCAAACCATGCATCGTTCAGGAATTTATACATTTGTGATAAAACTGTAAAGAAATGTTTTGGATTCGATTAACCCAAAACTCAGTAAATTCTTACTTCCAGGTGATGGGAGAGGACATGCAATTAGGTAGGGAAACACAGGAGCCTTTTAAAGTATTAGAAATAAATTATATCTTAAACCATGTGTTATGTACCTAGGTGTTCATTTTAAACTGAATGTGTAAGTTACATGCATTCTTTAAATGTATGATATACTTAAAAATTTTTTTAAATTAAAAGATTATGAGTAATATTTAAAACTATTTTTCTAGTCTTGGAAGTTTTAAGTATTTTCTTCAATAAGTGTTACAAAATATAAATAATATATAACTTTTACAAGTAACGAAATATCTTTATTGTTAATTTGGATGATGAGATTGAGCAACACAAATAAACTGATGCAACTATAAACCTGGCCCTGGCAAACAGGCATATGAGATTTTACAAGTTCTATTTTTTTTTTTTTCAAGATTTTATTTGTTTATTTGAGAGAGAGCGAGCGAGCAGAAGCAGGAGGAAGGGGCTGAGGGAAAGGGAAAACAGAGTCCCTGCTGAGCAGGGAGCCTGACACGGAGCTTGATCCCAGGACCCTGAGATTATGACCCGAGCCAAAGGCAGACAGACATTTAACTGACTGAGCCACCAGGCACCCCTACGAGTTCTTAACTGTAAATGTTTGCAATATATAGCCTAGTATTAAACAAATTAGAATCTACTATCTGTCAATAAAGGTTGAAATACAACCTACAGAATAATTTTTCCATAGCAATAACATAAGATAGTGCTTGTTTGTTAGCAAAGAATATTCATAATTGTTAAGTTAAAAAGTTCTGATGATTTGGGTCATAAAAGCTTTTTTAAAAACCCAAATATTCTTTTTGTTTCTAATTTCAATTAAATGGAATTAAATGGGAATGAGAAATTTAACAAATTGACCAAAATTAGAAAAAGACATTACACAGTGACACTGTAAAGTGGCTTAGTCTTTTTTTCCTGCATTTATTAATGAAGTAAAATCCATACTATGTTCTGTAGTCAGAATTTAATTGGTTACTTGTCTGTTTTGTAATTTTTATGGAAACATCAATTAATAGTGAAGAAATCCTGGTCTTTCACTCTGATTAATTACACAACTAATAAAATTGGGTTGTACTGACTTCCTCATAAATCTCATTTAAAATTCTAAAAATGGAACCAAAATTTGTTAACTTTGGTGGGGGAAGAAAACTTGTGTTTAGGCCTATGTATATATAATTAAGATAAGAATAAAAGGTTCTATAACTTTATATGTATAGATTACTTCTATTTATCTTAGGAGATTTTTGATTTTTAAATATTTGCAAATATTTAATCCATGTTATAAAATTTTTGACAATTTCCCTGATTTTTAATTCATAAATATAGTATCTGACTATTCACAAGTTTCTGGATTTTTTATTAAAAACATTTATTGAACCCTCTCTATAAAGAATACTCTCCTAGGTTATATAAAAAGGATACAGACAATAATACCTATTTAAGAGTTAAGAGTAAAGCTGAAGAAAGGAAACACAAACACATACAATCATAAAATCTTAAGTGTTGGAAAGAAAGAGCCAGAAGTGACTTGGTATCCTAACGTCCCACCTAAGGAGGCTGCCTTACAAAATAGCTTGAGGGACACCTGGGCTCAGTTGGTTAAGTGGCTGCCTTCGGCTCAGGTCATGATCCCAGGGTCCTGGGATCAAGCCACACGTGGGGATCCCTGCTCAGTGGGGAGTCTGCTTCTTGCCCTTCCCCTCCCTCTGCCCCTCTCCCCATGCTCCTGTTCTCTCTCTGCCTCAAAAAAAAAAAAAAAAAAAAAAATAGCTTGAAATTACAATGTATCACATCAAAAGTTCAAAAAGCTGACAAAGTACTAAGAATAATCAAGTTTTGGACTAATTAAGCACAGGTGCCCAGCTTCTTTGCCTTGTTACGCATGTAAATGTTAATGTAAATCAAATCAAATAAGGACTTAAGCCCTCAGCTATTATGTAGCCAAGGGACAGGATAGTTAGGTACTTTACAAAACTTGTTCAAAATCTAAATTTATATGGGAGAATAGCAAAATGATTCAAACCGCAGGAGGAAGAGAAATAAAACAAACACTACTATATAAACATCAGAGTTAACACTATAGACCACATTAGCCTGATAGAATGTCTGGTAGTTCTTCTAACCTTCCCCTTACAATTCTTTCATTCATACAACAAATTATTTGTTGAGCAGCCCACATATATGCTCAGCAGTGTAGTAGGCATTTGGGAAAAGCAGAAAAGACAAAGTTCTAGTCCTCACAGAACTTACATTCTTTGCTCTAGGTTAGACTTGTGTTACTGGGTCTTTTTCCTCATTTTCCTCTGTATTTTTGGCAAAGGAAAACTAGATCTATGTTAAGGAAAGAATAAAGAAGAATAGACAAATAATTTTTTTTAAAAAGATATCTTAATGTAATAATCAAAATTTACTCTTAATTTACTTGAGAATAACTAGAAATCTAGCCAGGTCTTAAAGCTCAAGAAAGAAGTTAAGGCCAAAGACATGGATCTAGAGTTCACCCAATCACTCACAGGAAATTGTACAAACTAAGGGTGGATAAAATCTCTCACTCCAGGGTTAAGACCACAGAGCAGTGAAGGAGAGGATGGAATCTTGGTAGCACCTACAACCAAGCAGCAAGCAGATGAAGATAAGGCAAAACAAAAACCATTGTCCAAGACCTTTAAATGCTGCAAAACTCAGACTATTTTGAGAAGACCAATTAATGAATAGCTATAGTGCTTCTACCAATTCCCTAATAGGTACAATTTTTATCAGTGTCTTATTTATTCCTCCAGAGATTCTCCATACAAAAACATGCAAGCACAAATATAATTTTTTTTTTTACCAGAAAAGTTTCCAAGTAGTTTCAGAAACTTGCTTCTGAAGAAAAAGTTTTTTCAAAAACTTTTCACAGAAAAGTTTCAAAAACAGTGGAAGGATTCCCATATATCTTTCATGTAGATTCACCAATTTTTAGATATTGCCATATTTGCTATATCATCTACTGTCTGTCTTTGTCTCTGTCCTTGTCTCTCTATACATATAAACATACCTACATACACGTATGTGTGTATATTTCTTCATAATTACTTGAGTGCAATTTGCATACATCATCCCCTTTGCCCCAAACATTTCAGTGAGTCAGTGTGCATTTCCTAAGAACAAGGATTTTCATTTACATCATCATAGTAAAACTATTAAATTCAGAAAACTAACATTGATACAATACTACTCTCTAATCTCCAGACCTCTTTCAAATTTCAGTGATTGTCCCAACAATATTCTCTATAGAGACTGCTTTTTCCTGATCAGGATCATCTACTGCATTCCAATTTCATGCCTCCTTAGTCTCCTTCTATCTGGAACAGTTCCTCAGTCTTTCTTTGTCTTTCCTGGTGTTGACATTTAAGAGGACAGGTCATTTAGTTTCCTAATGTTCCTCACCACTTTACCTGCCTCTAATAACTCTCCCTTTCCCAGTTTCTGGTTTTCCTACCCACTTCCAGCAGTTGCAACAAAAGGAACAGGTCCCTGCTAAAAACTGTTACCTGTTAGGGAATTGGTAAAAGCATTATTCCCATTTGGAATAATTTATAAAACCAAATATATGAAACAAAGATTTTCAGATATTGGGAAACAGGCAGTTCAAACTACGATACCTAAAGAGAAGGGAAACAAATGAGGTGAACTCTAACTGGTCAGCTTCCGCCTGGAGGCGGTTTTTAGGCCACTGAGCAGGGAGAGAGCAGAACAAGGTCTCCAGGGAGCCCAGCAATCTCAAATTCAGGAGACAGAAATCATGCAGGGCAAGGTGGCTAAATATGTGCAATAGGGCACTAAAATGGAGAGGACTTCCCAAGACAGAGGAAGCTCCAGAGATCTGCAGAGTACCCTCAAATCTACGGCTGAATACGGATATGCACATGTGAGAAAAAATTCCCCAAGGCCAGGAAAGAAACACCAAAAGGGCTGCAGACAAAACAATTCCTGGAGCTCACACAGGAGTAGGATTAGTTCATGCTCCCATCAGCCACGGTGGGAAGCTCTCTTAACACCTGGGGTATCATGTAAAGTTCTCAGGAAAATACTGTCTCAGTAGTAAAACTAAAGCCTGCTTTGGACCTGCTCTACCAAAGCTTAAAGCAAGTCTCAAACGGATTAAACTTACCCTAAATAACTTAATTACTTGTCAGAACAAAATATAACACTATTCATAAAATATAACAAAATCCAGTACCCAACAATGTAAAACTCACAATTTCTGTAACCAATCAAAAGTTACCAGCACATGCAAAGAAGCAGAAAATATAACCCAAGAGCAGAAGAGGAGTTAATCAACTGAACCCAGAAAATGGCAAAGATGATGGAATTAGCAGACAGCGAAATTGAAATAGCTAGTGTAAGGCCACAAAATAAGTCTCCACAAATTCAAAAAACAAAACAAAACACAAAAAACTGAAGTCATACCACGCATCTTTTCTGACCACAATGCTATGAAACTAGAAATCAACCACAAAAAAATCTGAAAAGAGCACAAATACATGGAGGTTAAATAATGTGCTACCAAGGGGCGCCTGGTGGCTCAGTCGGTTGAGCGACTGCCTTCGGCTCAGGTCATGGTCCCGGGGTCCTGGGATCGAGCCCCGCATCCCTGCTGAGCAGGGAGCCTGCTTCTCCCTCTCCCTCTGCCTGCCACTCCCCGTGCTTGTGCGCATGCGCTCTCTCTCTCTCTCCCTCCCTGTCAAATAAATAAAATCTTAAAAAAAAAAAACAAAAAAAACTCAGAAGCATTTAGGAGACGACTATCTTCTAGTGCTACTGAAATCCCAACTCTATACTGTGTTTATTACCTTTCATAAAAGAATAACTGAGGGGCGCCTGGGTGGCTCAGTTGGTTGGGCGACTGCCTTCGGCTCAGGTCATGATCCTGGAGTCCCGGGATCGAGTCCCGCATCGGGCTCCCTGCTCAGCGGGGAGCCTGCTTCTCCCTCTGCCTCTCTCTCTCTCTCTCTCTGACTCTCATGAATAAATAAATAAAACCTTAAAAAAAAAAAATAATGTGCTACCAAACAATGAATGGGTCAACCAAAAAAAAAAAAAAAATTACATGGAAACAAACGAAAATGAGAACACAACAGTCCAAAATGTCTGAGAGGGAAGGTTATGGCAATACAGGCCTCCTCAAGAAGCAAGAATATCAAATAAACAACCTAACCTCACACCTAAAGGAGCTGGAAAAAAGAACAATACCCTGGAAAGGAAGGAAAATGAAGGGAATATTAAAGATTAGGGCAGAAATGAATGATATAGAAACTAAACACAATAGAACAATGAATAAAACCAGGAGATGGTTCTTTGAAAAGATCAACAAAATTGATAAACCTCTAGCCAGACTCAAAAAAAGGGGGGGGAGACCCAAATAAACAAAATCACCAATGAAAGAGGAGAAATAACAACTAACACCACAGAAATACAAACAACTGTTAACAAAATATTATAAAAACTTATATGCCAAGAAATTGGGAAAACTCAGAAGAAATGGATAAATTCCTAGAAACATAAAACTTACCAAAACTAAAGCAGGGAAAGACAGAAAATTTGACCAGACCAATTACCAGCAATGAAATTGAATCAGTAATCAAAAAATTCCCCAAAAACAGATGTCCAGGACCAGATGACTTCACAGAATTCTACTAAACATTTAAAGAGTTAATGCCTATTTTTCTCAAACTATTCCAAAAAAATATAAGAGGAAGGAAAACTTCCAAATTCATTCTATGAAGCCAGTATCATTCTGATACCCAAACCAGATAAAGACACTGCAAATAAAGAGAATCCACAGGCAAGTATCTCTCAGGAATACAGATGCAAAAATCATCAAAAAATATTAGCAAACTGAATCCAACAATACATTAAAGAAAAATCATTTGCCATGACCAAGTGGGACTTATTCCCAGGATGCAAGCGTAGTCCAATATTCACAAAATAATCAACGTGATACGTCACATCAATAAGAGGAAGGATAAAACCATATGATCATTTTAATACATGCAGAAAAAACATGTGACAAAGTACAACATCCATTCATGATAAAAACCCTCTGCAAAGTAGGTCTAGAGGGAGCACACCTCAACACAATAAAGGCCTTATATGAAAACCCACAGCCGACATCATACTCAAGGGTGAAAAACAGAGCTTTTCCCCCTACGGTCAGAAACAAAACAAGGATGTCCACTCTCACCACTTTTACTCAACACAGTACTAGAAGTCCTAGCTACAGCAATTAAACAACATAAAAAAATAAAAGACATCCAAATTGTAAGGAAGAAGTAAAACTCTCACTGTTTGCAGATGACATGATACTATATACAGAAAACCCTGAAGACTCCACCAAAAAACTACTAGACTGATAAATGAATTCAGTAAAGTCACAGGATACAAAATCATGTACAGAAATCTGTTGCATTCCTATCAATAATGAAGTAGCAGAAAGTGAAATTAAGGAAACAATCACATTTACAATTGCATCAAAACCAGTGAGATACCTAGGAATAAACTTAACCAGAGAGGTGAAAGACCTGTACTCTGAAAAGTATAAAACACTGATGAAAGAAATTCAAGACAACATAAAGAAATGGAAAGGCATTCCATGCCTATGGACTGGAATAACAAATATCATTAAAATGTCTATACTACCCAAAGCAATCTACAGATTTAATGCAATCCCTATCAAAATACCAACAGCATTTTTCACATAAGTAGAACAAACAATCCTAAAATTTGTATGAAATCATGAAAGACCTCAAATAGCCAAAACAATCTTGAAAAAGAAAAACAAAACTAGAGGTATCACAATTCCAGGTTTCAAGTTATATTACAAAGCTGCAGTAATTGAAACAGTATGGTACTGGCACAAAAACAGACACATAGATCAATGGAATAGAGTAGAAAACCCAGAAATAAACCCACAATTATATGGTCAATCCATCTTCAACAAAGGAGGAATGAGTATACAATGGGAAAAGATAATCTCTTCAACAAACGGTGCTGGGAAAACAGGACAGGTACATGCAAAAGAATGAAAGTGGACCACTTTCTTGCACCATACACAAAAATAAACTTGAAATGGATTAAAGACCTAAACGTGAGAGCTGAAACCATAAAAATCCTTGAAGAGAGCAAAGGCAGTAATTTCTCTGACACTGGTCACAGCAACATTTTTCTGGATATGTCTCCTGAGGCAAGGGAAACAAAAACAAAAACTATTGGGACTACATCAAAATAAAACATTTCTGCACCGTGAAGGAAACAATCAACAAAACTAAAAGGCAACTGACAGAATGGGAGAAGATATTTGCAAATGGCCTATCCAATAAAGGGTTAGTATCTAAAACATATAATGAACTTATACAACTCAACACCAAAAAAAACAAATAATCCAATTTAAAAATGGACAGTAGACATGAACATTTTCTAAAGAAGACGTACAGATGACCAAAAGACACATCAAGGAGATGCTCAACATCACTCATCATCAGGGAAACATAAATCAAAACTACAATGAGATATCACCTCACACCTGTCAGAATGGCTAAAATCAAAAACACAAGAAACAACAAGCGTGGGTGAGGATGTGGAGAAAACGAACCCTCCTGTACTGTTGATGGGTATGCAAACTCGTGCAGCCACTATGGAAAACAGTATGGAGATTCCTCAAAAAATTAAAAATAGAACTACCATATGATCCAGGAAATGCACTACTGGGTATTTACCCAAAAATACAAAAATACCCCTATGTTTATTGCAGCATTATTTACAATAGCCAAACTATGGAAACAGTCCAAGTGCCCAACCATAGATGAGTGGATAAAGAAAATGTGGTATACACATTCAACGGAATATTATTCAGCCATAAAAAAGAATGAAATCTTGAATTTGCAACAACATGGATAGAGCTAGAGTATAATGCTAAGCAAAGCAAGTCAGTCAGATAAAGACAAATACCATATGATCTCATGCATATGTGGAATTTAAGAAACAAAACAAACAAGCAAAGGAAGAAAAAAAGAAACAAACCATTAACAGACAACTATAGAGAACTGATGGTTACCAGAGGGGAGGTGGGTGGGGGGGAAGGGTGAAACAGGTGATGGGGATTAAAGAGTACACTGATCACGATGAAAAAAATAGAATAATAAGTAAAATAGGCAGTATAAATACACTCCATATGCTTAATAATGTAAAGGAAAAATATGAACATGATGAGGAAAAAGACACACAAAAAATATCTAAATAAAACTTCTAGAGATGGGGCGCCTGGGTGGCTCAGATGGTTAAGCGTCTGCCTTCGGCTCAGGTCATGATCTCGGGGTCCTGGGATCGAGTCCCGCATTGGGCTCCCTGCTCCTTGGGAGCCTGCTTCTCCCTCTGCCTTTCTCTCTCGCTCTGTCTCTCATGAATAAAAAAAAAAAAAAAAAAAAAAAAAAAAAATCTAAAACTTCTAGAGATAAAATTATAATATCTGAAATGGACAATACAGCAGATTCGATACTGCAAAATAAAATACAGGGGAACTTCAAGACACAGAAGGAAAACTCTCCAAAATGAAGCACAAACAGGGGAGGGGAAAAAAAAAAAAAGACCGAAAAAAATGGACAAGCCTCCATGACCTGTGGGGCAATATTAAGCAGTCTAACATATATGTGACTGGAGTCCCAGCAAGGGAGACAGAAAAAAATTTTTAATAAGGAAAAGGCTCCACTTTTGGGGGCTGTGTCTAAGCTCCAGGCCCACCAAGAGCACTCTGGCAAATACTGCAACAGAGTAGTTGACTGTGTTTTAAGAAACCACAGGATTCATATTTCTAGTTTTTACCCTGATAGGATTAAAACCTTGACTTATGTTTAGTCTAAGTATGTCCCTTTTCTTATATTTATCAATGGGGGAGGGAATAAGAACATTAAAAAAAGAAGGGAAAAAGTTATTTTCTATCTCAACTGGACTCAAATATTTATTGAAGGTCTCCTGTGTTAGCAAGACATTATTCTAAATGTCAGAGATTCAACATTAAACAAAGTTCACACAGAGCCTGTATTTTAGTAAGAACAGGGCTCCAGCCACGTGCTTTTATTAAAAAAAAAATAGGAAACCTTAATCTGAACCTCAATTCACTGACATGAGACATCAAGGATGGAGTGCCTGGGTGGCTCAGTTGGTTGAGCATCCAACTCTTGGTTTCTGCTCAGGTCATGATCTCAGGGTCATGGGATAGAGCCTGGCTCTGCACTCGGCGGGGAGTCTGCTTGAGGTTCTCTCTCTCTCCCTCTCCCTCTGCCCCCTCCCCGACTCACACACATACATACACACACACACTCTCTCTCTCAAATACTTTAAAAAAATATATGTTAAAAAAGGGGAAACCACAAATGTAACTCCAGTACATGTGATAGTCTTTTTTAGTACATCTAAGGTTTCCATGAATTTAATGTCTTATTATTCAAAGTACATAAAACACTCTACTTACACATAACTAATGAATGTATCATGTCACATAACTGGTGGTTAATCCAGAGATTATCTCTTCCCCAACAGAGCCAGGTCTGCATCCTCCCTGCATCCTTTATGGTAACTAGCATGTCACCTGTTAATTCCACTCCTTGCCCACTACCAGTCTTCTTGCATTCTTTTCCAGAAGCCAGAATCCCTAGCCACATTAGGATAAATCAGAGGCACAAGAATTCTGTTCACGGAGTACTTATGAAATGAATGGATGAATCACACTGTTAAATTCTATATAGTATTAGCTATATCATTAAGAGTTAAATAGTAATATTTTGTAGAATAGTATTGTTATTGGGCTGAACTGTGTCCCCTAAAGATGCATACGTTGAAGTCCTAATTCCTAGCACTTCAGAATGTGACTATATTTGGAGAAAGGTTCTTTAGAGGCAATTCAATTAAAATGAGGTCATTAGGGTAGGCCCGAATCCAATCTGACTGGTGTTCTCGTAACAAAAGGAATTTTGGACTCATATATACAGAGGAGAGACCATGCACAGACACGGGAAAAAGATGGCCATCTACAAGCCAAGGAGAGAGGCCTCAGAAGAAATCAACCCTGTCAAAACCTTGATCTCAGACTTCTAGCCTCCAGAATTACAATAAATTTCTGTTGTTTAAGCCATCTAATTTGTTATGGCAGCCCCGGGCAAACTAATACAACTATGTATCCATTAAAAAGAATTAGAGCTATGCCATTTGATAGACTTCCATGAGGTATTTTTTTTAAGATTTTATTTATTTGAGAGAGAGAGAGAGCAAGAGCAGGGGCAGAGGGAGAAGCAGACTCCTCCGCTGAGCAAGGAGCCCGACACGGAGCTCGATCCCAGGACCCTGGGATCATGACCTGAGCCGAAGGCAGATGCTTAACCTACTGAGCCACCCAGTAGCTCAAGGTATTCTTAAGACAGAAAAATTTAAAGTACAGGGAATGCTCAAATAAACCAGGTACATGCGCACGCGTGTGTGTACAATGTATTAGAAATATACATTTGTATATGAACATGACAATGTGGATGAAAATATGTAATAAAATAACATAGGTTATTTAACATGGGTTAGAGGTCCTGGCAGAGCAGGGATATGGATGGAAGGGAAGAGAAAAATGAACCAACCACTCTCTCCCTACCCCCCCCCAAAAACTGTACTGAAAATAATTGTGCCATTTTTATGTGTATATAAAATAAAATATAAATTAAAATTTCATTATATTTAATTTTCATTTAAATAAAAGTTTTATGATTGCTTTTCTGCTGTGTGTACATTAGCCATGGGAAAGACAGTGTTCAAAGTTCTTTCCCACAGAAAATAACTATATACAAATTCCAAACATGTGTCAAGTGCCAAATTCATATCATCTTGCATTTGTTTTGCTTTAAAAACAATAAGTATGGTCTTCCAAAACAAATCTTTTATTACTTTTTGTGATAACACAGTTCCCACCAATAAAACAAAGAACTGATTCAAGAAAAGAATCTCTGATGGTTTTTTAGTTCTTCATGCATTTTCTTAATCTTCATATTCGAGTCTTCCAACTGTGGCAGAAATCCCTTATCAGTGATGTCCTGACACAAGCAGGAGCTCTCTATAAAATTCCCAGTTTTTTCCCATAGTGCTCCCATACATCCTATCCTTCTGAAGTTTTAATCCCATTTTAAGAGGCATCTTTAAAGCTGGAGGAGCAATTCATAATACAGGTGTGTCTACTGTCTATTCTTCGGTAGTTCTCCTAAAAATGCCAACAGGTGGCCGTTTGTAACTTGAATATCTTTCTAATAAAATTCACCAATTGGCTGCCACTAACCTCAAAGTGTCAGATTCTAAAACCTAGTGAATCAAAGGCAGAAAAGCAGAAGGAAAAGCTTTTTCAAATGCAAACTTCTCTGTACATCACTAACACAGTAAGTTGATTTACTAGACAAACTAAATGGATTTCTTCACATTTATACTTTCATTTCTAGAAGGTAAAATGGTTAATGTCATCTGTGAATCCACCTGGAAATTTTATCCATTTTCAGACTTTGAGTAAAAGAGGCTATTCCCCAAATAAGGTGCATGCACACAGGCATGTGTTCACCAGATATTGTGCTAGATACCAGGAATATATACAGACACAGTCCCTGCCCTCACAGAGCTTAGAAGTACAGGAGGGGAACAGCACATTAAACAAATAACCACAAAAATAACTACATAAGAGGCAGAGTAGTGAAGAGGTTAAGCATGGGCTAAACTGTCTAAATTCAAATCTTGGTTCTTTCAATTATCAGGCTGTAATCGTGAGTAAATTACTTAATCCTTCCTATATTATGTACCAGTACACAGGCAATGTTTAGTAAATGTTAGCTCTAGCTATTGCTGTTGTTCTTAATAAAGGATGCCATCAGACGTTAAACAGGAGCCTAAGTTAAACTAGTGTTCTGGAAAGGAAGATTAAGGCTGAAACCTAAAGGGTGAATAGTACAATTTAGGTGAAAGTGGACTAGTGAAGTGGGAGGGTAATATTCTAGGCAAAGGGAACAGCATGTACAGACATGAAAGGGAGAGTAAAGGAGTTGACATTAAAGAGGGTTAGGTAAGGCTCAGATCAGTGGCCAGATGTACTAGATACAGATGCATTTACTAAAAAAATACTGTAAGAAGAGAGGTTTTACTAAATGGGAAGGGAAATGAAGAGATTAAGAGCTTAGTTCTGAGGGAGCCTGGGTGGCTTGGTCGGTTAGGCATCCAACTCTTGATTTTGGCTCAGGTCATGATCTCAGGGTTGTGAAACTGAGCCCTGAGTTGGGCTCTGTGCTGAGCATGGAGTCTGCTTTAGATTCTCTCTCTCCTCCCTCTGCCCCTCTCCACTAGCACACATGTGCTCTCTCTCTAAAAAAATAAAAATAAAAATTTCTTTAAAAAGTTTAGTTCTGGGCTTCATTATGCTTGAAATATCTTTGAGCCATAAAATTAGCAAATGATAAGTTTAATGTACAGATAAACAAGTCTGGAACTGTATTTTTAATAATTTTAATCATATAATGCCTCTATCCTATCAAAATAGCAAGAAGTGCTTAGATACTAAATCACTGTTAAATAATAATTTCACAGGAAATCAAATGAAACATTTTTTTTTCCTCCCAGACATCCCATACTATTGAGCAGAAACTGGAGGCATTTCAACGCTTTGAAGACTATAACCCAGTTAGGGGTGCTCTTCTTCACCCAATTCCATGACGGCAGACAGTAAGGCTGTGGAGGGTATGTATAAGACAGGAATGTTAGAAGTGGCTTTCCCCTACAACTTTCTACTATTCTAGAATGTGGCCAAATGTCCCTGGCAAAGAACAGAATCTACTGACTCCTGGGCTCAACTGTGACAAATACATTCTTCAAAGGGAAGCTCTAAAAGAATAGTCACATTTAAGAGAGACCTACTAGGCACAAATGGTTGGGTGTAGGGATCATTTTGATGCAAGGGAACAGTGCCACAAAATGACAGATTTGCTTCAGATTTCCTGATAACTGACATTAATTAAGTATCATATATTTATACTTCATAAAAATACTTCATTAAATACAATCAATGTATCTTAGTTTTGTAAATATTAAGCATTGCCAACATGGCAAGAACACTGGGGCTGTCAAATGATAAAGTCTTGTCTATAAAATAAAGTACTATGATTTAACAACTTCACACTTTTCAATCAGGAGACAATTAAATCCATGGGATCTTTATAACAAACAAGATCTGCTATTTTCTTGGAGACTGGCAATGGGGGGGAAATAAGAGTTGTCAGAACACCTATCTTGGATATCTGACTTTACTTGTATGTATGATCTTCCGCAAGACATTAAATTTCCTAAAATCTCAAGTTTCTCACTTGAAAATGGCAATATCATTACCTATCTTCTCAGGATACTGTAATGATCAAATAAAATCATGTATCTGAAAGCACTATAAAAAATACAGTGCTGGGGCGCCTGGGTGGACCAGCCGTTAAGTGGCTGCCTTCGGCTCAGGTCATGATCCCAGGCTCCTGGGATCCTGCCCCACATCGGGCTCCCTCCTCAGCAGGAAGCCTGTTTTTCCCTCTCCCACTCCCCCTGCTTGTGTTCCTGCTCTCGCTATCTCTCTGTCAAATAAATAAAATCTTAAAAAAAAAAAAAAATCTGCCTTCAAAAAGAAAATACAGTGCTAAATAATGAATGATCATTATTCACATTACCACATGCAGTAAGGTAGAAATTTTAACGCTGAGCATAAAACACATAGATGAAGATTATATGTACTTGAACTCATCAATCTGATAGTTTCTCTTTAAAATATACACCAACAAAACCCAGTTTATCCCACTTTGCATTAAATAATCCCAACATTAGTGATTCTTAACCTAAACTATGCATAACAATTATCTGAAAAGGTTTTTGTTGTTGTTGTTGTTGTTGTTTTAAAAGCAGCCTTCTGAGCCTCATCCCTAGGGATTATGGTTTAGTATGCCTGGGGTGAAGCCAAGGAACATGCTTTTTTTTTTAACTGTAGTAAAATAAAATTTACCACTTAACCATTTCTAGGTGTACAATTTAGTGGCATTAAGTACATTCATACTGTTGTACAACCATTACCATTATCCATCTGCAGAACTCTGTAGCCATTAAACAATAACCCTCATCCCCTCATCTCCCCAGTCCCTGGTAACCACTCTTCTATTTTCTGTCTCTATGCATTTGGCTAATCTAGGTACTTATACAAGTGGAATCATACATTTGTCCTTTTGTGTCTGACTTCTTTCCCTCAGCAAAATGTTTCAAGGTTCATCCATGTTGCAGCATGTTTTTTTAAACTGGTAACTCCAATCTTTTTTTTTTTTTTTTTTTGAAGACTATTTTTTAAAGCAGTTTTAGGTTCATGGCAAAATTGAGCAAAAGGTACAGAGATTTCCCATATATACCCCCTGCCCCCACTCATGTATAGCCTCCCCTGTATCAACATCTGCACCAGACTGGTACATTTGCTACAACTGATGAATCTACATTGCCACATCATTATTACCCAACACCTAGTTTACATTAGAGTTCACTCTTGGTGTTGTATGGGTTTTGACAAATGTATAATGACATGTATACACCATTACAGTATCACAGACAACAGTTCCACTGCCCTAAAAATTCTCTGTACTCAACTCATCTTTCTTTCCCACCCACCCCTGATCTTTTAGCTGTCTCCAGAGCTCTGCCTTTTCCAGAATGGCATATAGTTTGGAGATACATAGTAGGTAACATTTTAAGATTGGCTTCTTTCACTTTATAAAATGCATTTAGGGTGCTCCATATCTTTTCATGGCTTGATAGCCCATTTCTTTTTAGTGCTGAATAATATTCCATTGCCTGGATATACCATAGTTTATTCACTCACCTACTTAAGGAAGTCTTGCCAATTATGAATAAAGCTGCTATAAAATCCATGTACAGGTTTTTTTGTGGATGTAAGTTTTCAATTCCTTTGGGCAAATTCCAAGAAGTGGGACTGCTGGCTCATATCATAAGAGTACGTTCAGTTTTGCAAGAAACCACCAAACTAACTTCTGAAAATGGCTACACCATTTTGCCTTTCCACTATTAATGAATGGGAGTTTCCTGTTGCTCCACATCCTGGCCACCGTTTGATACTGTCAGTGTTCCAGACTTCACTCTAATGGGGAGTTAGTGGTATCTCATTCTAGTTTTATTCTTTCATTTCCCTGAAGATATATTATGTGAAGTATTTTTTATATGCTTCTTTGCCATCACGTATCTTCTTTGGTGAGGTGTCTGTGAAGGTCTTTGGCTCATTTTTATTTATTTATTTGACAGAGAGAGAGGCACAGCGAGAGAGGAACACAAGCAGGGGGAGTGGGAGAGGGAGAAGCAGGCTTCCAGCAGAGCAGGGAGCCCGATGTGGGGCTCGATCCCAGGACCCTGGGATCATGACCTGAGCTGAAGGCAGACGCTTAATGACTGAGCCACCCAGGCGCCCCGCTCTTTGGCTCATTTTTAATTGGGTTGTTTATTATTGTTGAGCTTTAAGAGTTCTTTGTATATCTTAGATAATACCAGATTACATCTTGCAAATATTTTCACCCAGCCTGTGGCTTGCCTTTTTATTCACTTGACAGTATCTTTTGTAGGGCAGAAAATTTTAATTCTAATGAAAGTCCAGTTTATCAATTATTTCTTTCATTGATCATACTTAGTGTTGTATCTAAAAGGACACTGCCAAAATCATCTAGATTTTTCTATGTTATCTTCTAAGAATCTTTATAGTTTTGCATTTTACACTTGGATCTGTGATTCACTCTGAATTTATTTTTGTGATGGGTGTAAGGTCTGTGTCTAGATTCATTTTTTGCTTGTGAATATCTGATTATTCTAGCATCATTTGTTAAAGAAGCTATCTTTGCTCAATTGTATTGCTTTTGCTCCTCTGTCAAAGATCAGCTGACTATATTTATGTGGGTCTATTTCTGGGCTCTCTCTTCTGTTCCACTGATCTATTTGTCTATTCTTTCACCAATACCACACTGTCTGGATTACTATACCTTTCCTGTAACTCTTAAAGTCAGGTATTGTCAGTACTTTGACTTTGTTCTCATTCAATATTGCCTCAGTTATTCTGGATCTTTTGCTTTTCCATATAAACTTTTAAATCAGTTTGTAAATACCCACAAAATAACTTGCTGGGATAATTTTGATTGATATTGCACTGAATCTATAGATTGAGTTGGGAAAAACTAACATCTTGACAATACTGAGAGTTCCTATTCATCAACATGGAGTATCTCTCCATTTATTTAATTCTTTGATTCCTTTCATCAGAGTTTTGTAGTTCTCCTCATATAGACCTTATATATGTTTTGTTAGGTTTCATATCTAAGTATTTCAATTTTGGGATGCTAATGTAAATAGTATTCGTTCTTTGCCTTTTTCTTTGTCTAGTTTAAGATGACTTTATCAGTCCTACTCCTTCATTTTGGATCAGCCATTATGGACCTGAAGCAAGAGTTTTCAGCATCAGCACTACTGATATCTTAAGCCAAATAATTCTCTTTTGTGGGGGGCTGTCCTTTGTAGCATAAGATATTTAGCAGCATACCTGGCCTCTAACCACTGAATGCCAATAGCACTCCTGCCCCTGCCAGGCGTGATAACCAAAAATGTCATCAGACATCGTCAAATGTCCCCTGGGGGTGAGGCAAAATCCCTACTGGTTGAGAACTGCTGATTTAAAGCACACCTTTCCTTATCTCTTCAGAGTCTGCCAGGTACAGCTGGATCTCCGGCTCTACTTTAAATTTTCTTGGATAAAAATTAAATCACCAATAGTTCATAATTCTCCAGCCTGGCCCAGCAGACCTTTTCCTCTCTAGTGCTTATATATATATATTCTGTTAAATATTCCCTTGTGTTTTCACAACATGCATTCACATTCTATTTATATCTGAACTTTTAAAAATAGCAAAGTCCATATATTTATACCTTATATATCTGACAAATTATACCTTTTTGAGGCAAGAGAGGTAGGTGATAGATTTAAAACTTGAAATTTTTACCAGAAAATCAAAGTGTGCCTCGAAAGACTTACAAATTTTCAAATAAAACCTCTTTAAAAGCAAGACAAATTTAAACCCACTTGGAAGCTCTTCATTAGTTGTAAAAATGGTCTCTTCCTACTAGGCATTCAAGAAAAACTTCATACCACTCAAATTCTCCAATTAAAGTTGAAAATGAATATGATAATTTACTTCTAAATATCAAAGTACTATTATAACTTCAGAACTCTTATGAAGCACTATTACTTCTTTTGTAAAATGTAACCTTGTATGTAAAAAGGGGGGCTCTAAGCATATACAAAGATCTTAAAAAATCAATTACAGAAATATTTTTTTAAATAAATGCATTTTATTTTTTAAAGATTTTATTTATTTATTTGATAGAGAGACCGAGACAGAGAGAGCACAAGCAGGGGGAGCAGCAGGTACAGGCAGAGGGAGAAGCAGGCTCCCCACTGAGCAGGGAGCCCGGATGCGGGGCTCAATCCCAGGACCATCATGACCTGAGCCGAAGGCAGACGCTTAACGACTGAGCCACCCAGGCGCCCCCAAAAGTGTTATTTTAACTGCTATCTTGCATTCTTTCAATCGAGGCAACAATCCAGTTTTAACTAGTCCCTGTTCCTTCTATGGGTTTATAAGGATAGTTTCCCCTTTAACTAATACGTGGTGAATATCTGTCATTCCTGGGTGTCTTCTTAATAGCACTCTGACTTCCTTTTGAGGAATTACCCCTCCCCTCTGTACAATATTGGTAAAAGAGGAGTTTCTGGTAACCACAAAGAAGCCAATAGGCTAGACACTAACCCTTCCAGCTCTAGGGGTTAGGCACAGACACTGTCCGCTAAAATATAGCAGATAACCCAAAGAAGGAAAGACTGACTGGAAGTCAGTCACAGCAGAAGCCAGGATGCAGCAGGCCTTTCCCACTTAGAAGCCTGCAGCATGAACCATGAGGCCCTAGACAGAGCTCCCCTGGGATCCTGCCAGTTTTTCTGTCAGGGCTGCTCTCCCTCCTTCGATGAACCTCTGAGCAGCACCTTCCAACAAATCTCTTTTATGATCAAGACCTTTTATTTGCAACCAAGAACCCCAACTGATATACTAAATTATTTGGAAACAGAAAGGTTTGTCTTTTTGAAATCTGGAAATAAACGAGATAAGGAAGGTAGATGAATTTTTCTCATGCTAACATCTGGCCTGTAGGGTTTTAAGTACAATATTAAATAAAATTTCTAATCATTAAGATGTATCAATAATTATTTCCTTAAAATTGAGTTTTTAAAGTACTAAGTCATTACAGATATCCAGGGTACATAAAATTATATAACTAAATATTTCTGTGTCTGCTTAACTCTTAACATGTAACAGGAAGAAAAAAATCCCCAAATGTCCATCTTTAACCCACTAAATTGGAGACAGGCCTTTTCCTAAAGACTTAGTAAGAATTTACTGTTGTGTAATTGGACTCCTAATCATGCAATATAACACCATAACAATTCTGACACCTCCTTTAAGGCAGGAGATACATCTTTTTAACCCCTATATTCTTGGCCTGCAAATCAGTAATCTCGTAGATTCAGTAAAACATCAAATATCATCTGAAAATGTATTGTTTATAATACCTTTTAGGTAAGAATATTAAGTACATCAAGCAATTAAAATGTACTTTTGGAGAAACATGTTGAATGTTCCTGACTAGTAGCTTGTTTCAATCACCTTGGTTTAAATCAAATCCTCACATAAAATAATGTTTTTCTATTTCTACTATATTTCCCTGAAATAAATGATCACCTATGTGATAGCTCCTACTAAACTATAGCAGTAAACACAGTTTCTAGTTTTTGCAATGGGGAAGCATATTTATGCACTTTAGAGCAAAATATTAGCAATCCAAATGATTCAGTGCCACTTTCATTCCCACCAACATGGGGCAGGGTAGATGTTTCTGATTGCAATACGAATGCCAATCAAGTATAAGAAATTCTACTCAGGGATTCCTATTTTCACATTTAAAATCAGATACATTCTGCTGGTAGGTTTTTACTTAATTAAGATCATTTGACACAATAATGAATACAGCGTATTCTGTAAGACTGATGAATCACTTAACTCTACCTCTGAAACTAATAATACATTATATGTTACTTGAATTAAAACAAAACAAAACAAAACACAAAGGTTTCCCATATATCCCCTGCCCTCACACATGCATAGCCTCCCTCATTCTCAACATCCCCTACCAGAATGGTAGGTTACAATTAATGAATCTAAATGGACACATCATTATCACCCCAAATCCATAATCACACATAGTCCATTATTGTTCACTCCTGGTGTTGTACATTTTATGGGTTTGGACAAATGTATGATGACATGTACCCAGCATTTCGGTATTACGTGGAGTATTTTTGCTGTCCTAAAAATCCTCTGTGATAACTGGAATTTTTATATGAACAAATTGGAATACTGTAACAACACACTAAATTGTTTAGAGTCTCCCATCCCAGCCTTAGCCAGAAACATACAGTTATACAAGGCATACTTTTCTTATATTTGAAACAGATTATGATGATGTTAGCATGAATCTCAGTACTTCTAAGAAAGAATCTGAATAGTTGTTACCAACAGTGGTCACTATAACTGATGATGTGACTTTTTTTAGATATGCTGAATGTTTGTCATTAAGAATCTGGAGAACATGGGAGTTGGGGTAGCAGAGTGTGAAAAAAAAAATACTCAAGACTGTCAATAGAATAACCTGTGGTTTTACCTATAAGCTTAAGTAAAGAATTAACTAAAAATAACATTTGTTTCACTGGAATGTTATCCATAAGAACTACATTACTATTCTATATGAGGATTACTTTTGTAGAAGTTACTGTCTAACAAAAAGGGACCCGTTTAAGAGGCTGTATGTATGATTTATTTCAACATTTATAAAAAATATACCTAATATCAACCCAAATAAATACATACATACATACATGCATACATGCATGCATGAGAACAGCAAGCACAAAAGCCCAACACAGGAGACTGCTTAGAGGAACAAATGGCAAGAAGTTCAGTGTCACCAGAGCAAAGTCAGCAGAGAGTTTAGAGATGAAATCAGAGAGCGAGGGGGCCAGATCCCTTGAGGACTTTGAACGCCACAGAGCAACAATGATGAAAAGCCAAAAGAAGGTAGGTAGAGCCTTTTTACAAGGGTGTACTGCTACTTTTAATTCAGGGAACAAAAAGTTCATTGCTTTGGTTTCAGCAGATTCCACATTGCATTTAAGAAACTACCACTTGTGGGGTCTGATGTCAAAGGAAAATATTCACAGCATCTGAAAAAGCTCCTAAATACCTTTTCCAACTATTTATATGTATGAGGCTGGATTTTCTTCATATAGCTCAACTAAAACAACATATCACAACTGAATGAATGCAGACGCAGATAAAAGAATTCAGGTTTGTTCTACTAAGGAAGACATTAAAGAGATTTGCAAAAATATAAAACAATACTACTCGCTAAATTTTTTTTTTACCTTGGAAAATATAATTATTTTAATAAAAATGTTATTGTTAATATGTAAGAGCTTATTTTTATATAAATTAAATTTTTTTGTTTTATTCTCAAAAATACAAATTTATGGGTATAACCCATATAACAGTGCTCTTTGGGAGCCTCAGTAATTTTTTTTTTTTAAGATTTTATTTATTTGCGAGAGAGATAATGAGAGACAGAGAGCATGAGAGGGAGGAGGGTCAGAGGGAGAAGCAGACTCCCCGCTGAGCAGGGAGCCCGATGCGGGACTCGATCCCGGGACTCCGGGATCATGACCTGAGCCGAAGGCAGTCGCTTAACCAACTGAGCCACCCAGGCGCCCCGAGCCTCAATAATTTTTTAAGAGTGCACAGGGGATCCTGAGATCAAAAACTTGGGAACTACCCATCTATCAATCTAAAGATGCCCTGGAGTAGCATTCCTCAAACACCATTAATGATTTTGGAGGACTCCTTGTCAGATTAACTACAGAAAATCTATTTACAAATAATTTAGTCAGCCACACACATCATTTCTATTCTCCCACTAAAACCCTAACCTATAAACCTGTTAGTCCAGGGATTTTCATAACTTTTAGGAGGGGAGAAGGGAGCTCCCAGGAGAAATCCCTACTGAGCCACAATATATAATACCAAATATAATAAGAATAAAAGTGAAGCTACTCTGGTTAAAGTGAGGGTGGTATTTTCTGCCTCCAGTTCATCCATCCCCTTAGCTACTATGAAAGACCTGCTAAGGTACTAAGAATTACACAGAATGCAGCTTTTAAGTCTTTATTTTAAACTGCTGCTTAAATTTGCTGCCTACTCAAGTTTCAGAAAGGTTCTGCCAGTTTCAAAATGGTCATTTTCAACTTCACCCTCCAGTAGAAACCAGATGAATGGCATTTGCATCTATATAGACAACTACAAAATTGTTTAAATTTCACAGGGAACTCTCAGACCCATGAGAATGTCTAAGTATTCTTGAGAAACGACTTGAGAACTGGTAGATGGGTGGAGTTAACATAAAAAGGCTTCCTGAAGAAAGAGACACTATGATTAGACAAGCAGAAAAGGCTCAGCTGGTAGACGAGAGGTCCCGTGAGGAAGGGCTAGGGTGAGCCGTGGCTTCCAGGCTATAAAGAGAACTGCCAGCCAGTCTGTGGCTTCTCAAGTACCGGAGTTCTTCAGACTACATGCAAAAGTTTGTAATTCAGATAGTAAAATAACTCCCTATTCCTCAAACTGGGCCAGATGAACATTTCTTACTTGGCTAAATTCCCTACTCTAGGTAAAATTTAAAAGGTGAAAACATACCAAGCCTGAAGTCTTAATAGGAATACTTGCTTCCAAGACAAAAATTATTTCAGTTCCACATATTCTGAGATTGACATAGGACAGGACTATGTCATTGTTCAGAGAGAGGGGAGTCATTAACAGTATTAAGAGTGAAGCAGAAAAATTATTTTAGCAATATCACAGAATAGTTGGAAGAGGCTACTGTCTATATAGAAGTCTAGGCATGAGCTGACCAAAGGCAACTGAGAAATAATTTCATAAGTCAGTCAGTAGTGTTTTCACAATCTATTTTTAATGTTTAATATTATTTTCTGTGCATTTTCAATTGGTGCCTGAGAAGCTAGATGTTTATATGAAGCTATCTATTGGCTACCCAAACTGCTATAAAAGAAACAATGCAGATCAACTAATTTGGTGGGGGGGAAAAAAAACACCAAAAAAAGTTGCGATTAACTATTAAAGTGAAGGGCTAACTGAAAAAAAGACATTTTAGTATCTTCACAATAATTAAAATGAACATCTATTGGCCTATAACCTAGACCAGTGAAAGCAAGATTGTCTTTCCCCTTAAACAGACTTAGCAAGGGAGATTTGTTAAAGGCAGGGGAAGGGGAAGGGTGGAAGCTTTATACTTTTTCTATTACTTCCTTTCCTCAGCCACTCCCTTGGAATTGTCTAATAGGTGTAAGATGTCTCTAAGAAACAACCTGCTCAATGTACACCATTTTACATGAGTTTATTTATGGAAATCTATCCCATATCTCACCAGCACACATTCCTTAACATCTATCTTCTTCCTTATATGTTACCTTTAAGAACAGAGTAGAAAAGAGCCTACAAGAGGATATGTTGGTTAAAGAGTACAAAATTTCATTTATACAGGATGAATAAATTCTGGAGATCTAATGTTTAGCTATTGTTTTTTTTTTTTAAGTTTTATTTATTTAAGTAATCTCTGCACCCAATGTGGGGCTCAAACTCACCACCCTGAGATCGAGTCACATGCTCTTCCAACTGAGCCAGCCAGGTGCCTCTCTGGAGATCTAATGCATAGTATGGTGACTATAGTTAGTAATTCTGTATTACATACTTAAAATTTGCTACCAGAGTAATCTTAAGTGTTTTCACAACACAAAAAAACTGGTAACTATGTGAGGTAATGGATATGTTCATTAGCTTGACAGTGGTAAACATTTCACAATGTAAATGTATACCAAGACATCCATGTTTTACACCTTAAATATAAACAGTTTTTGACAATTATACCTCAATAAAGCTGGGGAGGGGGAGAGAAAACAAAAATAAAAAGATATCTATAAAATATACCTTTATAAAACCTAATTATTTGTCAGGCTAAATTCATGTGGGTTTGTTTGGTCTTGTTTGTTTTTGGTGTGGAGTAAAGCAATAAAATACCATTTAGCACAGAATCAAGTATAAAAAGTCATTTCAAAAACATTAAGCTTTTGGGGCACCTGGGTGGCTCAGTTGGTTGAGCAACCAACTCTTGATTTCGGCTCAAGTCGTGATCTCAGGATCGTAAGACCGAGCCCCACATCAGGCTCTGCGCACAGCGTGGAGTGTGCTTGTCCCTCTCCCTCTGCTCCTTCTCTCTCTCTCTCGCAAATAAGTATTTTATTTTTAAATTTTATTTGTTTTTAAAGATTTTATTTATTCATTTGACAGAGAGAGACACAGCGAGAGAGGGAACACAAGCAGGGGGAGTGGGAGAGGGAGAAGCAGGCCTCCTGCTGAGCAGGGAGCCCCATGTGGGGCTCGATCCCAGGACCCTGGGATCATGACCTGAGCCGAAGGCAGACGCCTAACAACTAAGCCACCCCCGTGCCCCATAAATAAAATATTTTTTATAAAAATTAAGCTTTTTATTATCTAATGAAATATGTTACCAAGGAGATCTATATTTGAAAAATACTAAAAATATACTAGCTGAAATATATTTTTACTTTTCTTCAAACAATAAAGAATTATCAGAAATAAATTTACTACATATACCTACCACTAATTAACTATGTGATCTTGGATTAAGTGATTTAATTAATCTCTATGGAGGGGGATTGAATTGGATGATCTGTAAAGTTCCTTTAAGTTCTAAAATTCTTTATTATTTTCTTAAGTTCAAGGAAATTTATGAGGATCTAAGGAGAGACAACCCTATGAAAAAAAAAGTATATTTTATGTACATAGGAGTCTTGAAAGAAACTATTCAGTCACTAACAATGGCTAAATATAAGAAACTATATATGCTAGTATATGCAAATTACATATGCAAATGTGGGGTATAAATCTAAATTTTATCCTTTTTATCAGGTAGAAATTCCTCTATTTATCAGCATTACTCTAATACTTTATGCTAGTTCATAGGGGTCATTAAGGTAGAGGTCCAGGAACCAACCCTAAAATCTTGAGCCCCACCCAAGACCTTCTGAACATCTAGGAACCTCTAGGAGTGGGCCCCAGTGAAGTGAGTTTTAACAGCCCCTCCAGGTGATTCTGATGCTTAATAAAGTTTGAGAACAACTTCTCTAACATACAAGAGCATGATTAATGATCAAGGTCCATGATTAACCCAAGATGAGGACAGTTTAAGTATTTTTACCTATTGAAAATTAAATATTTATGTAGGCTTTAAACTATTCCTTATTTTTTTTTTTTTAAAGATTTTATTTATTTTTCAACAGAGAGAGAGAGACAGCGAGAGAGGGAACACAAGCAGGGGGAGTGGGAGAGGGAGAAGCAGGCTTCCCGCGGCGCAGGGAGCCCGATGCGGGGCTCAATCCCAGGACCCCGGGATCATGACCTGAGCTGAAGGCAGACGCTTAACGACTGAGCCACCCAGGCACCCCTAAACTATTCCTTATTAATTACAATATATAAGAATGCTCTGGTTAACATAATGGGAGAAAATATTTGCAATTCATATATCTGATAGGAAACTTGTATTCAGAATATATAAAGAACTCTCACAACTCAACAACAAAAGGACAAATAACCCAATTAACAAATGAGAAAAGAATTTGAATAGATATTCCCCCAAAGAAGATGTAAAAATGGCCAATATGTATTGAAAAGATGTTCAACATCATTACTTACTTATCAGGGAATCACAAACAAAAACCACAATGAAATAATCACTTCACACCCACTACAATAACTAGAATCTAAAAGGTAAGTGTGGGTGAGGACAAAGAGACATCAAAACCTCACACACTGCTGGTGGGAATATAAAATGGTACAACCATTTAGGAAAACAGTCTAGTGGCTCCTCAAACACAGATTTACCAAAATACCCCAGTATCCACTCCAAGAGAAATGGAAGCATTATGTCCACACAAAAACTTGTAAACAAAAATTTATAGCAACGTTAGAACAGCCAAAAGGTAGAAATAACCCAAATGTCCATCTATTGATGAATGAATAAAATGTAGTATATCCATACAATAGACTATTATTATTTGGCTATAAAAAGGGGTAAAGTACTGGTACATACTACAACATGGATGAACCCTGAAAAAATTCTGCTAAGTGAAAAAGTGGAAGACACTAGTCAAAAAAAAAACCCATATATTATATGACTGCATAATATTAAATGTCCAGAATGGACAAATCTATAGAGACAGAAAGTAGATTAATGGTTGCCCAGGGCTGGGGACCTAGGAGATGACAGCTGAAGGGTACAAAGTTTCTTTTTGAGGTGATGAAAATGATTAATAATTGACTGTAGTGATGGTTGCACAACTTTATGAATATGCCCAAAACCACTGAACTATACTTTAAATGGGTGGACTATACAATATATAAATTATATGCCAATAAAGCTCTTACCAAAAGAGAGACAGAGAAAGAGGAGAAAGGAAAGAATAGAGCAAGAAAATATAAAGAAAACCATATATAGTAGCTGCAAGAATATTTAGTAGTATGCCTAAACCAACTGTTGAACAATTAAATAATATAGAAAACAACATTATGTGAATCCTGATAGCATTCTGGGCACCCATTTTAACTAAGCCTAGTTTGAATTATATTTATTTAGAAATTAACTACCAACATTTGTTCCAAATGTTGAAACTTCTGACAAAGGAACATTTATATTAGGAATACAAGGATATTTTAAAAATGCACTTTAAAAAAAAGTGGATGTATGCTTCTTTCATAAAATGCTCAACTAATTTCTTCTTGCTTTTAATGACCAGCAGCACACAGAAAGCAGTTTTCAAATTATGAGCACAGAACTAAGGGCATCCCAGAGGTATGCAAAACACTACCAGGTAAAGAGAAGGAGGCAGCACAATTCTACACACTGCCTCTGCAGGAAGAAAAAAATTATGACTTTCTTTGTGATCTGTTAATATACTGAGTTTTCATTTAAGGTCTTGTTTTCTTAAGTACTATTTCTATTTTCAAAAATGGGAGAGGGGTTTAATATTGAGAGGGGAAAAGGACGATTTTGAAGTCCAAAAGATTAGGCTATATAGATTCTGAGGAGTGAGGCTGGTGGGATGAAGGAAGAGATTTTCATTTTTATTTTATATGTATCTGTATTATTTATTTATTTGAATACTAAATGCTTATTACTATTAAAAAAAAAGGATTCCTCTAAATGAGTTGCAAGGAAGGTCTCAATCTTTTAAGTCCTTTTTTTAATTTTTAAGACAGCTACAAAACCATTATGAAGATGTCCAGTTACCAGCATAATGCCTATTAAATGTTGGCCGTTTGAAATTTTTATTTTTTAATACAGAAATAAACTTGTATTTTTGCTGTAACCAAAGTATACAGACTAAAATAGCTTAGGACTCTGTATCGCTAAAAAGCATTATGTACTAATATTCTTGGAAGGAAACCACAGAAGGAATGTTTTGGTTTTTCCTTGATATTTTTGTTCCACAGTAGGGACTATAATGGTAGAACAATTAAATAAATTCTGTAAGAAGTTGGATACTTCGGTACTTTCATCACTCTAAAAAAAAGCAGAATTCATTTCATATACTAAAACTATTAATAAGATATCAGTAAGAGTATTAAGTTATGTATTTTGCCAACTTCAAAGTTGTTCAACCTAAATACTGTAGGAGAACTCTCAAGACAAGAAAAAATCAAAAAAAGCAGGAGCAAAACTAGAACTGGCTTATTATATAGATCTGGAAAGATTTCTGGTTCTCACACTTTTCCCACCTTGCAAAGCTTTAAGCTACCCAGGTAAAATGCTAATTTAACACAGATAACTTAAAATATAGTCACATAATGAGATTCCACTACACTCAAGTCCTAGTAGTTTTACAGTACAAATATGGCCTGAGATACTTGATTCTAAATTTCAAATATGGTCAATGAAGTGAAAAAAATGACTTTTATAATAGAATTTGAACCACCCTGGCTTAGAATGGGGGAGTGAGGAAGGGTAATAGATAATTTTAATTTAAATATAATTTTTTTCCTTCACTGGAGACTTTCTTTTCAAGGGTTTTCACAGCTGTAGCTGCTATTAACTAAGTAACACTGCCATCTAAAAAGTAGCAGCTTCAAGGCACCTGGGTGGCTCAGATGGTTGAGTGTCTGCCTTTGGCTCAGGTCATGATCCCAGCATCCTGGGATTGAGCCCCACATCTGGCTCCTGGCTCAGTGGGGAGTTTGCTTCTCCCTCTCCCTCTGCCTCTCCCCCTGCTCATGCTCTCTCTGTCTCTAATAAATAAATAAAATCCTTAAAAAAATAAAAAGTAGCAGTTTCATTATGAAATAATTTTACTAAAACTTTCTAGGTTACTTTTATTTCAAGACCAACACAATACAACTTCAGTTGGGAAAAAATTATTTTTCACCAAAAAAAAAAAATATCATAAGCAAATACAAGGTAGAATTTCTAAACAGGATGGCATGAATGCAGCCAGAGAAAAACAACACCTTACCTACATTAAAAAATAATAATAATAAATAAATAAATAAAATGACAACATATTTCTCATCAAAAACCATGGAGGTCAGAAGGATGAGGCATAATATTTTTTAGGTGCAAACCAAAGAGAGTTATCAATCCAGAATACTATACCCAGTAAAAATACATTCTGGTATACAGAGGAAATTAAGACAATTGAAGCAAAATTAAGAAAATATGTTGCTAGCAGACCTACCCTAAAAGAATGGCTAAAGGAAGTTGTCTAAAAAGAAAGAAAACAAGAAAAGGAACCTCAGAATATCAGGAAAAAAGGAAGAACATGAGAAAATAATATGGATAAATACAACAGGATTTCTTTCTCCTGACCTTTATAATTATGTTTGATGGTTAAAGCAAAATTATAATGCTGTCTCCTGTGGTTCTGAATGTATGTTGAAGAAATATTAAGACAACCATAAACAGAAGCGAGTAAAGGAAGTTTTCTCTATACTTCAAACTGATGAAATGACATCAATACACTGCAGTAAGTATGTATATATAATTTCATACCTAGAACAACCACTTAAAAAGCATACAAAGAGATACTCAAAAACACTACAAATAAATCAAAATGAAATTCTAACAAATGTTCAAGCAACCCGCAGCAAGGCAGGAAAAGAAAACAGAAGAAAAAGTAGAACAAAGAGAAAACAGTAACTAAAATGACAGGCTTAAGCCATAACATAGCAATAATTACACTGCATAAAAATGGTCTAAACATACCAATTAAAAGCAGACGTTGCAGAGTGTATTAAAAGACATGACCCAACTATGTGCTATCTACATGATACTCACTTCAAATATAATGATATAAGTGGGATGACATAAAAATATATATCATGCAAACATTAATCAAAGGAAAGCAGGAGTAGCAATATTAATATCAGATAAAGTAACTTCAAGGAAATTTATCAAAGACAGAGAGGGACATTACATAACCATAAAAAAGCCAATCCATCAAGAAGCTACAGCAATCCTGAAGTGGATCCACCAAGCAGAACTCCAAAATATGTGAAGCAAAAACTGAGAGAAAGAATACAGAAATAAATCCAAAATTATAGTTGGACAACCCAACACCCTTCTCTGAACAATTAATAAAATAACTAGACAGAAAATCACCAAGAATTTAAAAAAACACAACACCCTCAACCAGCAAGAACTGACATTTATAAATCATTCCATACAACAGTGGAATACACATTCTTTTCAAGTGTGTAACATTAAAAAAAAAAAAAAAAGAACATATCTAGGACTGCAAAACAAACCTTAGCAAATTTAAAAGAATTTAAATCATACAGAATATATTCTTTGACTACAGTAAAATCAAACTAGAAATTAATAATAGAAAGATAACAGAAAAATCTCCAAACACTTGGAAACTAAACAACACTTTTATTTAAATAAACTATGAGGCAAAGGGGCAAAGAGCAAGTCTCAAGGGAATTTATACACATACACACATACACACTCACATACCAAATGTATACATACATGTATATATGAAAGAAAATAAAAACACAATATATCAAAATTTGTGGGCATAGGTAAAACAATTTTGGGAAGGAAATTTGTAGCACATTAGAAAAGAGGGAGTCTCAAATCAATCATCTAAGTTCTTACCTCAAGAACCCCAGAAAAGAAGAGCACACTAAAAGCAAACCAATAGGAAGGAAGGAAATAATAAAGAAAAGAAACCAATGAAATTGAAAACAGGAAAAAAATAGAGAAAAATTAATGAAACTGTTTTTTTTTAAGTTTTATTTTAAAAAGATAGCACGAGCGAGCATGTGTTGGGGGAGGGGCAAAGGGAGAGAGAGTCCTAAGCAGACTCCATGCTGAGTACAGAGCCCCATGTGGGACTCAATCTCACGACCCTGAGATCACGACTGAGCCAACACCAAGAGTCAGACATTTAACCAAATGTGCCACCCAGGCAGCGTGAGAAATAAAAAATTGACACATATCTAGCAAGACTAACAAAGGAAAAAGACAAGACACAAATTACCAGTATTAGGCCTAAATCAGAAATGAAGCATGGATAACACTACAGACTGGGCAACTACAAAATGATAATAACTATGAACAACTCTTCAGACTAAGTTGACAATTCAGAAGAAATGGACCAATTTCTCAAAAAACAAAAAAAAACTACCATAACTTACTCATTATGAAATAATCTGAATAGCCCTATACCTACTAAATAAGTTGAATTTATAATTTCAAAACACTCTTTAAAAGAACTCTTCCGCCTAAATGGTTTCACTGAAATTTATAGCAAACTTAAAAAAAAATAACACCAATTGGTGTTAATCTCTCTAGAAAATAGAACTGAAACACTTTCAAATTCTCTCTATTAAGCTAGTATTACCCCAATACCAAAACCAGACAATAACAGTACAAAAAGGAAAACTATAGACCAATATCCTTCATAATTATAGATCCTTAACAAAATATTAGCAAATGGAATTCAGCAATACACACAAAATAATTATTACACACCATTACTAAGCAGAGTTTATTACAGGGACACAGGTCTGGATCAATATTCTAAAACTAATCAACATAATCCAGCACATTAAAAAGCTAAAGAAAAAAATACACATGATCACATTAACTGAGATAGAAAAAGCATTTGACAAATCTCAAAACCCATTTGTAGGGGGAAATAAAACCACACCTCTCAGAAAAACAGGAATAAAAGGGAACTGCCTCAACTTGATAAAGAGAATCTACAATAAACCTACAGTTAACATATGCCTGACAGTGAAAGACTGAATGGATTCCTCCCTAAAACTGCAGGGGGGGGGAGGGATGGAGAGACAATATCCACTGTCAACATATTGAACATAGTGCTGGAAGTTCTTGCCAGTGCAATAAGACAAGAAAAGGAAATAAAAGACAAACAAATTTGAAAGGAAAAAATAAAACTGTCCTTATTTGACAATCACATAATTATCTAAGTAGAAAATTCCAAAGAATCTACAAAAATACATGCAAAACATAAAAATAAAAAACTTTCAGAAAAAAATATAGGACAAAATTTTCAGGATCCATTAATAGGCAACGAGTTCTTAGACACCAATCCATAAAAGACTGATAAACTGCACTTCATCAAAATATAAAACTTTTGCTCTGAGAAAGACACTGTTAAGTGGATGAGAAGACAAGCTAAGGAGTGGGACAAAACATTTATAAGCCACATACTCAGCAAAAAATTAGTATTTAGAACATGTGTGTGTGTGTGTGTGTATAAACTCTCAAAACTCAACAGTAAAAGAGCAAACAATTCAATTAGAAAATGGGCAAGAGACATGAAGATTTCACATACTGATGATGACATATATACAAGTTTTCACTGAAATGGTGTTTACAATACAAAATGATAGAGAATGACCTCAATGTTTCTCAGACTAGTTAAATAAATTTCAGTATAACCAAACATTAGAATGCAGCCATAGAAAAGAATGAGGCTGGTCTTAAATGTTATGCTCTACCAAACATATTTAAAAGGGGGGGGGGGGACAAGGATGCAAAAGAGGGTATACCAAAACAAAAAAAGAAAACCAACAAGAAAAAATACACACACATACATATTTTACACACTTGTTTATCATAAAAGAAAATCAGTAATAAGAGAAAAGATGGATGTTACATAATGATAAAAGGGTCAATCCAACAAGAGGATATAACATTTGTAAATATTTATGTACACAACAAAGGAGCACATAAATATATAAGGCAAATATTAACAGACCTAAAGGAAGAAACAGTAGTACAACAATAGTAGGGGATTTTAATACTCTATTTACATCAATGGATAGATCATCCAGACAGAACAGATAGAAGAAAACCTCAGTCTTGAATGACATGTTAAACCACTGCACCTAACAGATATATACAGAACATTCCATCCAAAAGCAACAGAATATACATTCTTCTCAAGTGTACATGGAACATTTTCCAGGACAGATCATACATTAGGTCACACACAAAAAAAGTCTTGATAAATCTAAGAGGACTGACATCATATCAACTATCTTTTCCAACCACAATGATCTGAAACGGGAAGTTACATAAAGAAAACTGGAAAATTCACAAACATGTAGAGATCAAACACCATGCTACTGAACTACCAATGGGTCAAAGAAGAAATCAAAAGAAAATACCTTAAGACAACTGAAAATGAAAATATAACAACAAATTTGTGGGGTGCAGCAAAAGCAGTTTTGAGACAGAAGTTCATAGCAATAAATGCCTACCTCAAGAAAGAAGAAAAGTCTCAAACAACCTAACTTTACACCTCAAGGAATTAAAAAAAAAGAGCAAATAAAGCCCAAAGTTAGTAGGAGGAAGAGAATAACAAAGATGAGAACAGAAATAAATGAAATAGAGACTAAAAAGACAACAGAGAAGATCAATCAAAGACCTGGTTCTTTGAAAAGATAAAATTGACAAGCCTTTAGCTAGACTCACCAAGAAAAAAAGAGAGGACTCAAAATCAGAAATGAAAGAGATTACAACCGATACTACAGAAATATAAAGGATCATAAGAGATAACTATGAACAATTATATACCAACAAATTGGACAACCTAGAAGAAATGGATAATTTCCTAGAAACATACCCACCAGGACTGATCATGATGAAATAGAAAATCTAAACACACTGATTACTAAAGTAAGGAGCCTGAATCAGTAACCAAAAACCTCCCAACAAACCAAAGTCCAGGACTAGACAGCTCCAGTGGTGAATTCTCCCAAACATTCAAAGGAAAATTAATACCAATCCTCAAACTCTTCTAAGAAACAGAAGAGGAGGGAACTCTTCCAAATCCAATTTATGAGGCCAGCTTTACCCTGTTAGCAAAACCAGACAAGGACACCACAAGTAAAGAAAATTATGGACCAGTATCCCTGGTGAACATAGATGCGAAAATCCTCAACAAAATATTAGCAAACTGAATTCAACAATACATTAAAGGGATCATACTCTGTGATCAAGTGGGATTTATTCCAGGGATGCAAGGATGGTTCAACATCTGCCAATCAGTCACTGTGATATACACATTAACAAAATGAAGGATAAAAATCCTATGATCACCTCAGTGGAGCAGAAAAGCACTTGAGAAAATTCAACTTCCATTTATGATAAATACTCTCAACAAAGTGGGTACAGAGGGAACATACCTCAACATAATAAAAGTACCAGTATGACAAGAACAGCTAACACCATACTCAATGGTGAAAAACTGACAGCATTTCCTCTAAGATCAGAAACATGACAAGGATGCTCATGCTCACCACTTTTATTCAGTCTAGTACTGGCAATCTTAGCCAGAGCAATTAGGCAAGAAAAAAATACAAAAGGCATGCAAACTGGAAAGAAGAAGTAAAAGTGTCACTATCTGCAAATGACCTGATATTTAGAAAGAAACCACTAAAAGCTCCATCAAAAAACTGCTAGAACTAAAACTAATTCAGTAAAGTTGAAGGACACAAAATCAATACACAAAAAAATGTGTTGCCTTTCTACACACCAATAACACTCTATCAGAAAGAAAAATATGTATCAAAATTCCAATGGCTTTTTAAAAAAAATTTTTGAAAGATTTTATTATTTATTTGACAGAGAGAGACACAGCGAGAGAGGGAACACAAGCAGGGGGAGTGGGAGAGGGAAAAGCAGGCTTCCTGCCGAGCAGGGAGCCCGATGCGGGGCTCGATCCCAGGACCCTGGGATATCATCACCTGAGCCGAAGGCAGGCGCTTAAAGACTGAGCCACCCAGGCACCCCTTCAATGGCATTTTTAAAAAGACATTATTTTATTTGAGAGAGTGAGTGAGCACAAGTGGGGGAAGGGGCAGAGGGAGAGAACCTCAAGAAGACTCCTCGCTCAGTGCAAAGCCCAATGGGGGGCCCAATCCCATGACCTTGAGATCATGACCTGAGCCAAAACCAAGAGTCAGACACCTAACCAAATGAGCCACCCAGGTGCCCCACCAATGGCATTTTTCAAAGAAATACAATAAATAATCCTAATATTGGTATGGAACCACAAAAAAACCCTGACAAGGCAAAGCAATCTTAAGAAGAACAAATCTGTACCCATCATGTGCCCTGATTTCAAACTATTACAAAGCTATAGTACTTATTTTTTTTTTTAAGATTTTATTTATTTATATGACAGAGAGAGACAGTGAGAACAGGAACACAAGCAGGGGGAGTGGGAGAGGGAGAAGCAGGCTTCCCGCTGAGCAGGGAGCCTGATGCGGGACTCGATCTCAGGACGCTGGGATCGTGACCTGAGGCGAAGGCAGATGCTTAACGACTGAGCCACCCAGGCGCCCAAAGCTATAGTACTTATTAAAACACTATGGCACTGGCATAATAATGCACACATAGATCAATGGAACAGACTAGAGAGCCCAGAAGTAAACCCACACATATTTGGTCAATTAATTTATAACAAAGGAGCCAAGAATATACAATGGAGAAAGGACCAGTCTTTACAATACCTACTGTTGGGAAAACTGGACAGTCACATGCAAAAGAATGTAACTTGACTACTACCTTGTACCACACACAAAAATTAAGTAGAAATGGATTAAAGACTTGGACATAAGACCTGAAACCATAAAACTCCTAGAAGAAAACATAGTTGGTAAGCTCCTTAATATAGGTCTTGGCAATGTTTTCTGAATCTGACACCAAAAGCAAAAATAAGTAAGTGCGACTATATCATACTTTATTTTTTTGATTAAGAATTATATCATACTTTAAAAGCTTCTGCACAGCAAAATTAAAAAGCAACCATCTAAATGGAAAATAATATTTGCAAATCATATATCTGATAAGGAACGAATATCCAAAATATATAAAGAACCCATACAACTCAATAGCCTCCCCCCGCCGAAAAAAGACAATTAAAAATGGGGAGAAGATCTAAATAGACACTTTTCCAAAGAAGACATACAGACAGCCAATGGGCACATGAAAAGGTACTGAGCAACATTCTTCATCAGGAAAATACAAATCAAAACCAAAATGAGATATCATTTCACACCTGTCAGAATGGCTACTATTAAAAAGACAAGAGGGGAGCCTGGCTTGTTCAGTTTGTAGAGCATGTTACTCTTGATCTCAGGGTTATAAGTTCAAGCCCCATGTTGGGTATAGAGATTACTTAAAATCTTTAAAGATTAAAAATTTAAAAATTAAAAAAATTAAAAGACAAGAAATAACAAATGTTGGCAAGGATGTAGAGAAAAGGGAACTCTTGTGCACGCTGGTTGGGGCCACTATGGAAAACAGTATGGAGGTTCCCCCAAAAATAAAAAATAGAACTACTATATGATCCAGCAATTCCACTTCTGGGTATTTATCCAAAGAAAAGAAAACAAAAACACTAACTCAAAAAGTTATATGCACTACCATGTTCACTGCAGCTTTATTTACATTAGCCAGGATATGGAAACAAACTAAGTGTCCACTGATAGACGAATGGATAAAGAAATTGTGATATATATATAATGGAATACTATTTAGCCATAAAAAAGAATGAAACCTTGCCATCTGCTACAACTTGGATGGACCTGAGAGGCATTATGCTAAATGAAAAGGGACACCTAACTCATACCACATACAATATTTAACCCAAAACAGATCAATGGTCTGAATATAAGTGCTAAAATCATAAATTCCCTAGAATAAAACTTAGGGGTAAATCTTCATGATGTTGGATTTGGCAAAAGATTCTTAGATATGCATTAAAAGCATCAACAATGAAAGAAAAAATAAACTGAACTTCATCAAAATTAACTTTTGTGCAAAGACATTATCAAGAAACTGAATAAAACAACACTTGGTTGGGTTTGAATGGGTCTAATATCAAGAACATATAGGGGCACCAAGGTCGCTCTGTAGGTTAAGTGTCTGACTGTTGGTCTCAGCTCAGGTCTTGATCTCAGGGTTTTGAGTCCAAGCCCAGCATGGAGCCTACTTTAAAAAAAAGGGGGGAACATATAATGATTTACTAAAACTTAACAAAAATACAAACAATCTAATTTTAAAAACGGGCAATGGACGTGAATAGAAGACGTATAAAGAAGATATAGAAATAGCCAATAAGCACATGAGAAAATGCTCAATATCATTAATCATTAGGAAAATACAAACCAAAAGCACAGTGAGATATCAGGTCACACCAACTAAGATAGCAATTTTTAAAAGAAAACCAAAAACAAAAAATAAGTATAGGTGAGGATGTGGAGAAATTTAGAACCTTTGTGCATTACTGGTGGGAATGTAAAATGGCTGCTGTGGAAAACAGTACGGCAGTTCCTCATAAAGATAAACACAGCACTGCCAAATGACCCAGCAAATCCACTTCTAGATATATACCCAAAGGAACTGAAAACAGGACTCAGATATCTGTACACCAACGTTCATTTGTAGCATTGTTCACAATAGTGAAAAGGTAGAAACAACCCAAGTGTCCATCAACAGATGAATGGATAAACCAAATGTGGTATAAACATACGATGGAATATTTATTATTCAGCCCTAAGAAGGAATGAAATTCTGATACATGCTACAATATGAATGAACCTTGAAAACATACCGTGAAGTAAGTCAGACACAAAAGGACAAATACTGTATGATTCCACTTACATGAAATATCTAGAATAGGCAAATTCAGAGGCAGAAAGTGGATTAGAGGTTACAGGGGCTGAGGGAGAGGGAAGTGGAGAGTTATTGCTTAATTTGTACAGAGTTTCTGTTTGGGGTGATGAAAAAGTTTTGGAAATAGATATTGGTGACAGTTGCACAACACTGAATGTAGTTACTGGCACTGAATTATACACTTAAAAACAGTTAAAATGGCTAATTTTATTATGTTATACATATTTAAAATTAAGAGAAAGAGTTATTATATGTATGTACAAAAATCAGAATCCTACCAAAGTCCTTAACCAAAACAGGTGTGAATGTAATTATCAGTAAGTGCATTGCATTACAAATTATGTGGTCATACACTGAAATCAATTTACTTGCAAATAATTTATTAGATTATAAGTAAAATGGAAAATGAGTCTTGTCTATATAGAAAGGGAAAAGTTTATTTTGGGCATTATAAAAGAATAACCAGAATTATTAGCTTGTTACAAAAAGTCTCTGTTAATGAAAAACTCAACTTTTCTTTTTATCTCAAGACCTATATTTATTTTGAACCTCGAACAGTCAAACTCCTTTCCACATACTAAGTACAATCTGATTTGCAACTGGGATGCTTTAACATATAGGGGCAGATTACAGACTTTATCACCAGATACAAGTTTCATAGAAACAATTGTTTTATTTTGAATTGCATCTCCATAATGCTTGCCAGACAGTAAGTGCTCAACAAATTTAATGAATAAAACCAAATCAGTCACAATCAGCAGCAAAGCAACATTAAAGAAACTTTTTCAAAATCATCTTCCTGTTATACTTTTAAAATATTTTATTTTTTTTAAAGACTTTATTTATTTATTTGAAAGAGAGAATGAGAGAGAGAGAGAGAGAGCACAAGAGTGGGGAGCGGGAGAGGGAGAAGCAGGCTCCCCACTGAGCAGGGAGCCCGATGCGGGACTCAATCCTGGGACTCCAGGATCATGACCTGAGTCGAAGGCAGCCGCTCAAGCAACTGAGCCACCCAGGCGCCCCTAAAATACCTATTTTAAAAGTAATGCCTAGGGGTGCCTGGGTGGCTCAGTCATTAAGCGTCTGCCTTGGGCTCAGGTCATGATCCCAGGGTCCTGGGATCGAGCCCCGCATGGGGCTCCCTACTCCGCAGGAAGCCTGCTTCTCCCTCTCCCCCTCCCCCTGCTTGTGTTCCCTCTCTCGCGTGTCTCTCTGTCAAATAAATAAATAAAATCTTTAAAAAAATAATAATACCTAAGTAATTCAGAGTCCATAAAACCAAAACTTTAAATTACTTTTCTCCTATGTATATTCCTATCCCCAATGGGAAGTTACCAGAATTTGACTTTATGAGGAATTTCTTGTAGTGATTTGTGTTTGCCTGCCTGTGAGGCAGCCCAAGCCTAGAAAGGAAAATCAACCAAGCAGTCCTCTTCATGGCTGGATGGCTGGACTACTCAAGGTGGTGCCAAAGTGCTCCTGGTTCACTAGTTCATATAGTAGTAATACGGGCAACATCTATCTGCATTGTTTTCTTTTGCCTTTACTGCTTTGTTTGTGGAGTTTTGTACATTAAAGGTTTAATTATGAAATAAACTTGAATGTGAAATGCAAACTTTGACAGCTACTAAAACAAACTATGCACTGGGGCACCTGGGTGGCTCAGTTGGTTAAGCGACTGCCTTCAGCTCAGGTCATGATCCTGGAGTCCCGGGATCGAGTCCCGCATCGGGCTCCCTGTTGAGCAGGGAGTCTGCTTCTCCCTCTCACCCTCCTCCCTCTCGTGCTCTCTCTCTCTCATTCTCTCTCAAATAAATAAATAAAATCTTAAACAAAACAAAACTATGCACTATTAATATCAACGATAATTAAGTTTTGACTTTTAGAACTTACCCTAAGATACCTTTTTTTAAAGCATAAGGGGCTTAGGGGGAACAAAGGACCCTTTAAGTGGGGGGAAGATTGTAATGGAATGATCCTGAGTCAGGCAGTGTATAGCCAAAGAGGTGACCCTGGCAGGCTATGAGAACGAGCCTCCCAGATCTCGGACTACAGGGAAGGTAACCAACGGAGGGCTCCAGCTGCTGCACTCTGAAGTCCATCACAGCGCTCCTGCACAGGCTGCACTTCCCAGCGGCTGCTCGCCATCAAGGACTGAGCATGGCAGGCACACTAAGGCAGGCCTACTCCCAGGAGATGAGGAATTCCTGCGACAGGCAACTTTCACTGAAGAACTTTCTGAAGCCTTGGTGGACTTTCCTTAGAACTACACTGCAGAGTAAGACACTTTCACCCCAAGTTCCTTCTTCCCTTACCTCTCTCCTTCACTTGGGAGTCAGACTTGCATCACAGCCTAAAGGCTTTCCCTGACTCCTTCCCCATTTTCTCTCACAAGCACTTCTAACAAATTTCTTTTACACCCAATCCCATCTTGGTATCTGCTTCTCCCTTGCATTACACACATTAGATCTCAACTAACAGCCAACTAACTTGAGCGGACAGACTCAGAACCACACACAATTCAACAAATGTGTCCTGAGCACCTGCTGTATGTAAGAAATATGCTAAGCATTATAGGGAATATAGGACCCTATTCTTGACCTCAAGTAATACTCAATGTAGAGAAGGAGCAAAGCTACAGATCCAATGAAGGGCAGACTGTCATTTAGTACTAAAATTGAAGTATAAAGTACAAAGTAAATTAAGAGATTCATTCTACTTAGGGGATGGAGTTGTAGTAGAAAGGCTTTATGGAGAAAATGGCATTTGAAGTGTACTTTGAAAGACATTATCACAGCCTTCAGGTTGTTACCTGCCTGTAATTCCTGAGGGCAGTCCAACAAAGACATTTTCCGTGCTTGCCATACTTGGCTACCCCCAAAGTGTAAATCCCTCTCACACTTTCTCATTCCCAGAGTATTGAAAGCTTCTTAGTTCTCCTCCTAACATCCTCCTCTCCCAGTATGTCCTTTTTCATCCCATTATCACTTAGACCTCTAAGCCAGAAAGGGAGGAGTAAGTTTGACTCCTCTCTCCCACTACTTTGTCATTCAATCATCAGTCAATCTTTACATCTAAAATCTGTCCACTTTTCTCTATCCCCACAGCTGTTGCCCTAGTCAAAACCACCATCAACTCATCTTAACTGGCCTTCTTGCCTACAGTTCTACTACCATTTAATCTACGCTCCACAGAGCAGCCAGTGAGCCTTCAAAATTCGAATCTAGGGCCACGTGGGTGGCTCAGTCGGTTAAGGCTCCAACTCTTGGTTTTGGCTCAGGTCACGATCTCAGAGTCCTGAGATTGAGCCCCATATCAGGCTCCATGCTCAGTGGGGAGTCTGCTTGAGATTCTCTCTCTCCTTCTCCCTCTGTCCCTCCCCCGACTTGCTTGAGCATGTGCACTCGCTCTCTAAAATAAAATAAAATCTTTTTGAAAAATTCATATCTAATTGTCAACAGCCTGTTTGAAACCCTTCAGTGGTTCCCCACTGCTCACAAGATCTGTCCCCATGCTCCAGACTCCAGCTACTCAGAACTCCTAAAATGCTGAGCTCCTCTTGGACTCCAAGCGACCACAAATCCTTTAACTCTTCCTCCTCATCCTCACCTGGCTAACTCCCACTTCCACTTAAAACATCACTTCTGTCACTCCCAAACATAAACACACAAGATAGGGGCGCCTGGGTAGCTCAGTCGGTTAAGCATCTGCCTTCAGTTCAGGTCATGATCCTGGGGTCCTGGGACAGAGTTCTGCATTGGGCTCCCTTCCCAGCGGGGAGCCTCCTTCTCCTTCTGCCTCTGCAGCTCCCCCTGCTTTTGCAGGCATGTGTTCTCTATCAAATAAATAAAAAAAAATCTTAAAACACATGCACGCGTACACACACACACACACACACACACGATAGTCTCCAAGCTTCCTATTGCTACCCCAAGACTTTACTTCTCAGCCCCTTCCTTCGTGGTCTACACTAGCTTTCCATTAACTAGCGCCCTTAAAAGTCTTACTTTTTTATGCAGCAGAACCTTTTTTTCAAACGTAATCCTATGCAGACCCCTAATATGTAAAAGGGCTGAGCTTCTCAGCCTAAAGCAAGAGGTTTCAAAGCCCCCTTCATTCAGCCTCCACTATCCTAAGGCACTTCTTCCCTAAAATCTAAGGTGCAAGACAATTAAAACCCCACAGTATTGTATTACACTGCCTACTCAAAGGAAGCAATACAGTACAGTAGAAAGAGTTGTTTCAGAAGTCACACAGACTCAGGTTCAAATCCCGATTCCTTTTTTTTTTTTTTTAAGATTTTATTTATTTATTTGAGAGAGAGAGAGAGCACAAGAGGGGGGAGCGGGAGACGGAGAAGCAGACTCCCCGCTGAGCAGGCAGCCCGATGCGGGACTCGATCCGGGGACTCCAGGATCATGACCTGAGCCGAAGGCAGTCGCTTAACCAACTGAGCCACCTAGGCACCCTAGTTATAAGATCTTGAGCAGTCTGCCTAAGGATCCATTTCCTCAACTGTAAAACTCAGCTATAAAAACAGACTCTCACTACTTCCATTCAACATTAAATGGAGGTCCTAGCCAGTAAAATAAGGCAAGAAAAATAAATAAATATCGGATTGTCTGTAGTTACAGATGACATAATTACATAGAAAATTCTGTGGAATCTACAACTACCAGCAAAATCAAAGCATATGAAGACAACATATAAAAACCAGCTTTATGTTTGTATATTTGTGACTAACAATTAGAAAATAAAATTCTAGGGGCACGTGGGTGGCTCAGTTGGTTGAGTGTTGCACTCTTGATTTTGGCTCAGGTCATGATCTCATCGGGCTCCCCACTCAGCAGGGAGGCTGCTTCTCTCCCTTTTCCTCTCCCTCTGCCCCTCCCCCACCACATGCTCCCACATGCGCTCTCAAAATAAATAAAAATCTTTAAAAAAAAAAAAAAAGAATTTTTTTTTTTAAGATTTTATTTATTTATTTGACAGAGAGACACAGAGAGAGAGGGAATACAAGCAGGGGGAGTGGGAGAGGGAGAAGCAGGCTTCCCGCCGAGCAGGGAGCCCGATGTAGGGCTCGATCCCAGGACCCTGGGACCATGACCTGAGCCGAAGGCAGACGCTTAACGACTGAGCCACCCAGGCACCCCTAGGCATTACTTTTAAAATAGGTATTTTAGGGGCGCCTGGGTGGCTCAGTTGCTTGAGCGGCTGCCTTCGACTCAGGTCATGATCCTGGAGTCCCAGGATTGAGTCCCGCATCGGGCTCCCTGCTCAATGGGGAGTCTGCTTCTCCCTCTCCCTCTGCCCTTCCCCCTGCTCATGCTCGTGCTCTATCTCTCTCAAATAAAATCTTTAAAAAAGAAATTAAAAAGTCTAAATAAATGGAGAGATATACCATGTTTTTGGACCCAAAGATTTAATATTGTTAAGATGTCAATTCTCCCTAGTGATCAATCTATAGATTCAATGCAATCACAATCAAAATCTCACCAAGATATTTTGGTAGAAATTGACAGGTTGGTTCAAAATTTATAGTGAAATCCAAATCTAGAAACACTAAAAGAGTATTTTTTAAAAAGATTTTATTTATTTATTTGCTAGAGAGAGAGATCACAAGTAGGCAGACAGGCAGGCAGAGGCAGAGGGAGAACGAGACTCCCCGTGGAGCATGGAGCCCAATGCGGGGCTCGATCCCAGGATGCTGGGATCATGACCTGAGCGGAAGGCAGACGCTTAACCGACTGAGCCACCCAGGCGCCCCTAAAAGAATTATTTTTAAAAGAGGAACAAAACTGGACGACTTACACTACCTAACTTCAAGGCTTACTATAAATCTCCAGCAACCAGTAGTGTGAACTGATGTAAAAGTAAATTGATCAATGGGATAGAATGGAAATGTTTGAATACATATTTACATAAATATATATGATATATATTCATTTAATTTTCACAAAAACATCACAGTCCAACAGAGAAAGAAAAATCTCTTCAACATATAGTTCTGTAATAACTAGATATTACCATAAAAAATGAATCTCAATTCCCACTTTATATTGTACACAATAATTAATCTGAAATGGACCACGGATTACGTAAAAGCTAAAACTATATAAAGTTTTTAGAAAACAGCATTAGAATTATCTTCATGACCTGGTGGCAAGCAAGGGGTTCTTAAACACAGAGAGCAATAACCTTAAAAAAAAAAAAAAAACTGGGGTGCCTGGATGGCTCGCTCAGTCGTTGGGCATCTGCCTTCGGCTTGGGTTGTAATCCTGGGGTCCTGGGATCGAGCCCCGCGTTGGGCTCCCTGCTTGGCGGGGGGGCTTCCTTCTCCCTTCCCCTTTGTCCCTGCTTGTGTTTCCTCTCTCGCTGTCTCTCTCTGTCAAATAAATAAAATCTTAAAAAAAAAAAAAACTAATAAATTTGACTCTTTGATATTTAAAACTCTGCTCATCAAGAACACCATTAGGAGAATGAATAGGCAAAGCAAAGGATGGAAGAAAATATTCATAAACTTTTTTTTTAAAGATTTATTTATTCATTTGAGAGAGCGAGAATGAGAGAGAGTACATGAGAGGGGGCAGGGTCAGAGGGAGAAGCAGGCTCCTCGCCGAGCAGGGAGCCCGATGCGGGACTCGATCCCAGGACTCCAGGATCATGACCTGAGCCGAAGGCAGTCGCTTAACCAACTGAGCCACCCAGGTGTCCCATAAACATTTTTTTGATAATAGTTATCCAGGCTATATAAAGAACTCCTACAACTCAATACTAAAAAGAACTAAAAATTTAAAATGGGCAACAGATTTATGCAGACTGTCCAAAGGAAGACATAAGAATGGCCAATAAGAACATGAAAAGGTGTTCAATATCAGTCACCAGGATAATGCAAATTAAAACCACAATTACACTACACACGCACCACAGTGACTAAAATTAAAGACTGATAACATCAAATACTGGCAGAGATGTGGAGCAACGGGAACTCTCATACATTGTTTGTGGGAATATAAAAGGTACAACCACTTTGAGAAAAGGTCTGGCAGTTTATTATAAAACTAAACAGACACTCTATGAGCCATTTCTCCTAGTATTTACCCAAGAGAAGTGAAAACATAGTCCTACCGAAAAAACTTGTATAATAAGAACCTTCATGGAAATTTTATTCATAATAGCCCCAAACTGGAAACCTCCCAGGTATCTGATACTGTCCTATGATAGAAGAAAGGACTGAACTTCTGATAAACACAACCTCAAAGCCTTACCAAAAATATATGCTGTGTGATTCTATTAATATGACGTTCTAGAATAGTTACAATTAATCTATGATGGTATGATAAAAGATCAGAACAATAGTTGCAGGGACTGACCGACAAGGCACATGAGGGAAATTTCAGGAGTGATAGTAATGTCTGATATCCTGATAGAGGCTTGGGTTGTATCTGTTTATCAAAACTCATTAAATGGTACAATTAACACTTGTATACTCCACTGTACCTAGATTTTACCTAAACAACAAAAAGAACTGTAAACAAATACTGAACTCTAGTTAATGACATGCATACTGAGGCGCTTAGGGGTAAAGTGTACTGATGTCTGTAACTGACTTTGAAAAGCATCAAAATGTAAGATGGATTAGTGGATGGAGGGAGGAATGGATAGGCATGTGATAAAGCAAACACAGTAAAATGTAAATTATAGAATCTAGGTGATGGGTATATGGGTGTTTTACTGTATAATTCTTTCAACCTTTCTGTATATTTGAAACTTTTCATAATAAAATGTTGGGTAACAAACTTAATCACAAAACAAAAATATTCTAAAATGAAGTGCAAAGTTCTTTCCTATTCTATCCACAGTTGTGATATAAAATATATTATGGGGAACAGGAGTAGTTGTCACTTTTATTACTATTTGGCTGAAGCATCCTCACTGCTGTGATTTCTGGACCTCATTGCCATTGCTGGATTAGAGTCTTCCTTTCCACTACAACACATGCCATAATCCTTGTGGACTTCGCCATCATCCATATATATATAATACACCAATCCATTATTCAATACACCAACTTTGGAGCTCCTGTCTTATTTCTTTCATCTCTGGAATACTTATCACCTCCAATCATAATCCCCTATCTGCTCTCACTACCCTCCTCTTCCAACTCCCCAAGATTCCTAGTCCATGGGAGCCTTCACTTACACCTCCATGACCTGTCTTGCAGCTTTTCCGCCTATCACCTGAAATATTGCTATCCTCCTAGTCTCTACTGCAGCCATTTGCAACAAATTCTCCCGTGCTCCTCTACCTGAACTGATGCGTGCTACTGGAGGAAATCTCACAACCAGACCAATAAATGCTGGCCAAATTTATGGTCTCGACACTCAGCACTGCTCAGCAATTCCTTTCTAATTCACTACTTGGCTCCTTCTCCACACTCCACAACAGTAACTTCAAAACTTCACCACGCTTCTTAAACTCCTTACTCATTTCTCTTTCCTCACTCTATGTAAAGAATCTTGTCTTTCATTTCATTGTGAACACAGAGGCTACCTACCATGAACTCACTGCTCCCCAACCTACAAACCCATCTTTCTCTTTTTCCTTCCCATCTCAGAAAAAAGGATGCCTTCCCCCCTGCTAGAGGTAGCATAGCATAGTGTTTAAAAATGCAGACTCTCTAACCAAATTACTCTTTCCAAACCTCAGTTTCCTCTCTTCATTCAACAAATTGCACGTACCTGAGGTGTACAATTTGTTAAATTTTAACCAATGTATATATCCCTGAAACTATCAGCACAATCAACAAATGAACATAAAAGCCTCCCCCTAAAATAACTATTGACCTTTTTGTCATTGTAGATTAGTTTGCAATTTCCAGAATTTTATATAATTATCTAGCATATACTCTTTTTTGATCTGGCTTCTTTCATTCAGCTTATTTTTGAGATTCAGCCACATTGCTGTGTGTTATCAATAATTCATTCCTGGGGTGCCTGGGTGGCTCAGTCATTAAGCATCTGCCTTCGGCTCAGGTCATGATATCCCAGGGTCCTGGGGTCGAGACCTGCATCGGGCTCCCTGCTCAGCGGGAAGCCTGCTTCTCCCTCTCCCACTCCCCCTTCTTGTGTTCCCTCTCTTGCTGTGTCTCTGTCAAATAAATAAACAAAAATCTTAAAAAAAAAAAAATTCATTCCTTTTTATCACCAAGTAATATTCCAATGTATGGCTATTTCACAATTTGTTTATTCATTCACCTGTTAATGGACATTGGGCTGTTTCCATTTTTTGCTGAATACAGCTGCCACGAATATCCATGTATAAGTCTTTGTATGGATAAAGGCTTCATCTACTCTTAAAGTTTTATTTATTTGAGAGAGAGAGACGAGCAGGAGAGGCAGAGAGAAATGGAGAATCTCAAGCCGACTCTGTGCTGAGCTCAGAGCCTGACGTAGGGCTCAATCTCACGACTCTGAGATCAAGACCTGAGCTGAAACCATGAGTGGGATGCTTAACTGATTGCACCACCCAGGCGCCCCAAGGCTTCATCTATTCTTAAGACTTTGCTTACACCCCTGGAAGTCCCAAATCTGCAGTGGCAGATACCAACAAACAACCGCCAGCTCGACAAGCCCACTTGGAGAAGCCAAAAGGACTTTGTCCCAAACTCCTGTGTTCAGGTCACTCTCTCCACCCCCAACAGCTTCTCCTCCATTCTCTGTCCTGACTAAAGGCATGCAAACCAGAAACTTAAGACTCTTCGTGCTCTCTTCCCACTTGCCCTACTCACTCAGTGGTTTACCAGGTCCTGTCAATTCTACCTTGTAAACATCTCTCAAAACCCATCCCTACATTTCCATTTAGTTCAAATGCACCCTTAATTCAAACACATATCATCTCTTGGCTGGACTATTAAACTAGCCTTCTAACTTTTAAATCCTTACCTCAGGTCTCATTCTTCTCCAATCCATTTTCTATTCTATGGCCAAAGTGAATTTTCTAAAATTCCAAACTGATGTTACTCACCCATTCCTCAATGACTTTCAGCCCCTCAAGATAAAATTCAAACTCCTTAGCTTAACATTAAAAAAATTCTCTATAAACCAGTTTGCTCTCCAAACTCATCCTCTGCCACTTCCCACCCTGTTCTAACTTAGTCATTTCTAGATGATGTCATTTACCTTTTTATCCCTAGTGCCAAGGGCATTACCTGGTCTGTAGTAAGCATGACATATTTGTGCAACAGATAAGGTAGGACTTGGACTGATAGAGAGAGACATTCTGGGCACAGTCAGGAAAAGTAGTCATCCAGTCTGGCTGAGCACAAAGAATATGAAAGATCATGGTAGGCAATCCAGTCAGGAAAGCAGGATGAAGCCAGATCATCAATCAAGATCAATTCCATGCTAAAGACTGTGCACTTCATCCTATGCCCTCAAAAGATATCGTTGTTTTTGTTTTTTATTTAAATTCTAGTTAGTTAACATATAGTGTAATATTGGTTTCGGGAGAATTTAGTGATTCATCACTAACACCCAATGCTCATCACAACAAGTGCCTGCCTTAATACCCAACACCCATTTAGCACATCCCCTCGCCCGCCTCCCCTCCAGCAACCCTCAGTTTGTTCCCTGTAGTTAAGAGTCTCTTATGGTTTGCCTCCCTCTGTTTTCCCTTCCCCTACGTTGATATCAGTGGTTCTCAACAAGAGTGCAACATACTCAGAAGTGTACAATAACTTCTGAAATTTGAAAACCAGATACAGGAAAGGTGAGAGGCAGTAAACTAGTTAAGAGGCTATCACAGTGGTCTGGGAAAGAGGACTCAGAGTAGAAGGAAACAGATTAGAAGACATGTCAAAGGGAAATAAACCTATGTTTATTGTGTTATATCTTGTGCCTGGGTATGGGCAGTAACATAAAAGAGAGAAGTCAGAGATGACTCCAAAGTTTTGAACCAAATAAAATAATAAAGCCACTAAGCAAGAGGAATTTTTTTTAATGGTCCGTGGAGGAGGAGAGAGATGATGGTTTTAGTTGCGGTATTCCCACACCCATTCATTCAAACATAAGTGCCTATTAGGTAGGTGTCAGGCACTGTATGTGTGAAGGATAAAAATGGGTAAAATACCATTCCTTTTCTCAAAGACCATCTAATCTACTTGTGGGATGGGGAAGACAAGTAAATAGGAACTTACAATTCATTGTTAAGTGCTAGGGTTTGGTGCTAAAAGAAAGTAAAGACTATCCAACTCAGCCCTGAGAATTTGAGAAAACACTGAGGTCGAGTTAGCATTAGGCCAGGCAAAGGGCAGTCCAGGTGAAGAAAATAACATGACGATAGAGCCTCAGGTAAGACAACACAAATTGGGCACATCTGCAAACAGTAAAATAAGTCTAAAGGAAGAGTTCAATATAAGGAGATATCCACATGAAATGTCTAGCAGGCAGGTGAAAATGCAGGTTCTGAGAGCTCTCAAGAGCTACATCCAGATATGCAATATATTTTCAACCTCATCTTAGGTGGCTTAGAGTGCTCATCAGTGGCTATCTTAAATAAGAATTGGAAGAACCCTACTTATCAGCTAGATTGTGTACACTTCCACCTCCCCCCATCACTTCTGTCATGCAAGGGTAGCTCTGTTTCAAGTTAAATAGGTCACAAGGATTGGTGGGAACTGTGGAAAGTTGGAGAATGCAGGCCCAGTCTGAAGAGGAAAGCCATTCACTCAGCTCCAGCAGTTTACTGTCTTGCCCAATGTGGAGAGATCGTCCTATTCACGAAAAACTGAAAATTCAGATTTTATGTAACATCTCCCACTTTTAAACAGTGGTAACTAATTACATTAAAAGTCTGTAAAACAACATTGTGCCAGCCAAAGAAAATGCTTCTGTGGAAAGATTTCAGCAAGGGCCACCAGTGTGGCAGATCTGGACCTGGTCTGCCAACTCCTACAATGCTCTTTCCACTACTTCCTAGTACCCTCAACTAAGAGTATCTTGATGGTTCCCTGGGACAGGAGCTGTTTGCTCCTAAGCAAAACAGCCCTAAACTGATAGTGTTTTACAAGTTCTTTTGTATGTTCTCAACAATTTTTCTGTGTCCTCCCCACTCCACCCCCACCTCCATCAGTACCAGGCTTCTAACATGACTGAGACCTCCTACTCCCCTATTATAAGCTAAGATTTTGCAGGTAAAGCAAAAGTAAAAAGAGAGCCCTGATTTCTAATGAATAAAGTATATAAGGAATATGGCATCTCTCTGGTTTTCTTAGAAAACATCACAGAGATGTTTGTTACTTACTCAGATACTTAAGGAAAAAAGTCAGTAACTTATATCTGAAAAAATGAGCAAATTCTGCTAACAAACTAAATAGTTTCCACTGTAAGTTTCCAAGGGGGGGGCGGGGGGGGCGGGGGGGGGGGGGCGGGAAGGGCAAAAGGGAAAGCAAAAGTTGCTGGCCTTTGGGAAACATCAGGCACCTTTTAAGACACAGTTTTTAAAGGTATAAATGTTTAGAACAAAAGATATATCACAATCTCAACTCTCAGTAGGAGTAAAAACATAGTTTAATAACATAAAACATTCTTTGAGCAACAAGAAATTGGGATTAAGAAACACTATTAAAGCAATCTGTATTTATAGAAAAGGTAAAAGGGAAACAAACACCTTATTTATTTATTAAGATTTTATTTATTTATTTGACAGAGAGGGACAGCGAGAGAGGGAACACAAGCAGGGGGAGCGGGAGAGGGAGAAGCAGGCTTCCCGCTGAGCAGAAAGCCCGATGCGGGGCTCGATCCCAGGACCCTGAGATCATGACCTGAGCCGAAGGCAGAATGCTTAACGACTGAGCCACCCAGGCGCCCCCAAAAACACCGTTTTAATGTTCGTTCACACACACTAGTTTCTGACGTTTTCATGTACATACGAAGTCACAATGTTGCTTTAGAGGCTTTTAAAATGTAACATTTCCTAAATGTACTAAACATTTAAAAGCACAGATCATGGAGTATGCAACTTTAGGTAACAATGTGGCAAACTTGAAGAAACACGGGAAGGCTAAAAATTCAAACCAACAAAACAAAAGATAGTACCAAGATTCTCAGACGCTCGGGGGCAAAAAAAAAAAAAAAGAAAGAAAAGAAAAGAAAAGAAAGAAAGAAAGAAAAGAAAAAGAAAAAGAAAAAAAAGAAAAGTGGCATGTACACCCGCCCCTGTTAATCGGAGGAGTGGGGGAATTCAGGGGAATGAAGAGTGATTACAGAGGACGAGCAAAGCAGGCCATGTCCTGCTGGCAAGCGAGCTCTGCAATTACTTAGAGCAAGCATTATGGCTAGAGCATTCTCGAGCCCACTAAAACCAGCATACTGGACACCTAAAACCGGAGGCTGACAGCAGCTCCAGGGTAAGACCGAGAAGGCGGAAAAGTGGCCTGCTTTGACCTCCACTGAAAACCGAGTCTCCTCCAACTCTTGTCTCTGAATCAGGGGCAGGACGTTAACCTCTCAGAGGTTGGATTATTCGGGCAAACTCTGCCTGGCTTCCTGCGGCCTTCCCACACACCGGGTGAATGTCAACACCGGGCCAGCGAGTGTGGGGGAACCTCTCAGTGTGCGCCGTCCTTTCTGGGAGGCGGCGAGACCGGGAAGAAAGACGGCCCTGCGCACGCCCCGCCTCCCCAGCCCTTCCCCGGCCCCGGCCCCGCGCCCTCGCAAGGGCTGCAAGCCGGGAAGCGGGGTCCCGCGCGCTCCTCACCTTTTTCAGCGCCGGCACCAGCAGCCCCCGCCACTTGGGTGCGTTCTCCTCGCTGAAAAACTCGTACGGCAGCTGCTGCGCCTGCATGGTGCCCCCGGGGCGCCTCTGGGCGGGGAGAGGGGCGGCGGCGGCCGGGCCGGGGAGCCGCGAGAGGGCGAGCTCGCAGCACCGAACAGGGCCGCGGCCCCACCGGACGGCCCGGCCCCCTCGGGGCGCCGCGCGGCCGGGCTAGTCCTGGAGAGGGGGCTGAGGGGCGAGGCCCGCGCCCGGCCACCCACCCGACACGGGCACCAGCCGTGGAGAGCGAACGCAGCCCGGAGGCGGCGGCGGCGGCATCCCGCACCACCGCCCCGGGGCCGGGCCCCCCACCCCTCCCCGGCCCACCGGCGCCGGCCCGGGCTGCCCTCCGCCGCGGCCGCCGCCCGCCGGGGCTACGCTCCCGGGCCCGGCCTGGCCCCGCGGCAGAGCCGGCGGCTGGGGGGGGAGGGCGTGTGGAGGGACGCTCCGGCCGCGGCGCCCGCTCCGCGCAGCGGGGACCCCGAAACGCGAGCGGCCCGGGGCGGAGCTGAGCCGGGGTGTAGCGGGGGAGGGGAAAGGCCCGAGGTCGTCGTTGGAGGATCTGGCTGCCCAGAGGTGCCGCCGCGGCCGCCGCCGACGACTCCGGTGTAGCGCTGGAGCTTCCTACTAGCGAACTGAACCTGCTCGCTACTGAGCATGCGCCGCCGAGCAGGGCCGGTTCGCTCCGGGTTTTCCGGCTCCCCGGCGAAGGAGGAGGAAAGCGCCAGTGAGGGAGGGCGCCCCCGAGGACTGCAGGGGAGGAGCGAAGCGGCCCCAAGAAGTCGAACCCCGGCCTGCGGGGTGGGGTGCGGGCTACCGCGAAGTGGCCCCCATTGTGTGGCTGGGCCGCGAGGGATCCCACCTCTCTCGGAGTCCCTGGACCTTTAGTTTCGGAAAGGGCCGTTGTGTGTGTGTGTGTGTGTACTTTGTTCCTGAACATGGAGATAAGAACTGCCCAGAGCATGCAATGTATAGTAAACAGACTGGACAAAAGATAGGTGCCTTTCTCAGGAAACCTACTGCTCAGTATTTGTCGGATAATAAAAGTGATTACAGTATTTCCGATCGGTCTTTCCACCAAGAATTATCACCAAGAATAAAATGCGTACCCGCAGTATAGATTTTGTGTGTGCGTTTTAAGTGCAATATGTTCATCTTTCGAACCCACTTAAATTTGAACTTCAATAATCACTTACCTCAGTGGAAACTGAAACCTCTTCCGCAGCTCCCGGGTCCCAGAATATCTGACTCACGCCCCTCTCAGGGCATTTAGTTTATCTGTTTTGTAATCTCTCCTGGCTCTTTGAACTAGATAGCAAACTCCTGGAAGGCAGATCTTTTTCACTAAGGGCTCTACGCAGAATAGGCACTTAGTGATGTTTGTAGAGTGCTACAGGAGCATTATCTACAAACTGTTCATCTCAGGGATGCAGGCGTTTATTGTAACAGTGGCACTGTGTGGCTGGCCTTCATGGTTTACCATCAAGCACTTTTTGAGCATAATTTCATTTAATCCTCATAGCAATCCTATTGTTTTCATTTCACAGATGAGACAGTTTAGAGAACTAGCCTTGGTTGAAGTTGATATTGTACCCTGCTATTCCGGAGAACAATAACCAGGATCACATAGATGAAAATGTTTAAGCAGTAGTTCGCAATCTCTACAACTCCTCTTTGCAAATCTCTTATAAAAGTCTTAGGTCCTTCCCTTTTAAAATGTACACACATGATTTACATTTTAATATCCTTCACACTTTCAAAGTATTCAGAATGACATTTTGAAAATCATCCATACATCCTCTGAGTAAGATGCTATAGAGGAACCATAGCTTTGAGAGGAGTTGGGGGGCAGGAGAAGGGGTCTCAGAGGAAAGGGGAGAGTGTAAGTCAGCCATCTTCAAATATCTGATATCAAAGGACTGATATGGAAAAATCATATATGTAATACGGTTTGTGTGATTCTAAAGGATTGAACTAAGATCAAGCCTCTGGCCCAAATTATTCCTTGGCTTCCCATTGCTATTAGAATACATTTTTTTTTAAAGATTCATTTATTTATTAGAGATAGAGAACACACGCGGAGGAGGGGCAGAGGGAGAGGCAGTGAGAATCTTAAGCAGACTCCCTGCTAAGCACAGAGCCCCAGTGGGGCTCCACACATCAGGACCTCAGCCAAGAGTCGCCTGCTGGCTGCTTAACCGATGACCCACCCAGGCGCCCCCTCTTAGAATACTTTTCAAAAACCTCTTACCAAGAACCACAAAGTCTGTATCTGGCTCCTGTTTACATTCTCAACCTTTTCTTTCCATTCTCAACCTTGGCTCAGCACACTCCAGTCACGCTGGCCTTCTGTTTATTCCTAGGAAACGCCATCCTTTCCTGCCTCAGGAGCTTTGGTATTCCCCCAGCCTGCTATAACTCACTCTGCTCCCAACTATTCACTTGGCTGGTTAGAAACGTCATCACCTCCAAGGGACCTCTGATCACCCTAAGTTTTTCCCACCTATATGTTGCTACCATAAACCTTGCTTATTTCCTTGCTAGCATCAAGGCCACTAGAATGTATTCCAAGAGATCAATCTCTCTACTTCGTCATTGAATCCCCAGGACCTACAGTATTTGGTACACAGGTGCTCAATAAATATTTTTGAAGGAATTAAAGTTGGAGGAAACTTCAAGGAAGGCTATCTAATCACGGGTGTCCCAGGAAACGGACGATCTTCAGGGGTGTGCAAATAAAAACCGTACATCCGTTCACTTGGGACATCGGGGTTAATAGGTTGGATTTGATGACCTCCGAGGTCCCCTACAACTTGGCAGTCCGACAGCAGAGGTAAGCAAGCCCTGGAAACATGGATTACAGCCTGGCATGGGCATGCTTAGCGGCCAGGGCAGGTTTTCACTAGTTTTGACGTTTTGGCCGCAGACTGAGAGCAAGCAGCTGGAGGAAAATTGCAGTCAAGAGGCTCGACGCCTCTCAGCTGAGACCTAAGGGGCGTGGTTCTGGGCTCGGCGTCGCTAAGGTCAGGGAGCAATCGAGCCCCTCAGCACCGTTTGCTTGCATCTCTTGGCACAAATCAAAACACCTTATGGGCGTGCAGCGGTGTAAGACAACTGTGGCGGACTCAGAAACGCGTTAGTGGAGACTTGTAAAACTCCCTGGCGCCCTCAGCCTAAACGGTGGACAGTTGCCCGCGGCAGCGCAGGCGCAGAGGGTCTCTTCGCGCCCCTCCTCAGCCCTAATGAGCCTTGAGCCAGAGCGGACGTGACGCACGGGGGCGCGTCCAGACCAACTAGCCGAGGCCCGAGTAGGACGCGTCCAGGAGGGCTAGCCGAGTTCCGAGAGTGCAGCGACGGAACCCGGGCAGCGGGGAAGGGGGCGAGGAGGGCGTTTGGTCCAGCGGCGCGCCTCCTGCAGGCGGCAGTGCTCTTTTCCCTGCGTCGCCCCCGGACGCAGACACAGGGTTCCCTGCGTGTCTGTGGCTACAATTATCTTACCGAAGCAAACTTTAGGTCTAGCTACTCCCTGTTCAAGAGCCTTCGCTGCCATCCCAGGATGAAGTCCAAAGTCCTTAGCTCGGTATCCATGACCTTGCACAATCAGGCTACTACTTACCTTTCCAGCTCTATCTCACTTAAAGCGAACTACTGTTGCCTCCCGTTAACGCATCATTTTCTCTTTTTCCTGCCTATGCTGTTCCGTCTGCCTGGTATGCCCATAACCGTTTTTCTTTTCAATCCCACCTGCCACAGCTTCACCCCATCTCCCATCTACGCACTCACCGAGGAACTTTTCCACCCTCTTGCGCCCACCTCAGATGCCACCTTCCCTCTGAAGTGTTTCTCAGCCCCCAATGAGGATTCTTCCCCCTAAACAATAGGCATAAGAGGCATAAGAAACAGCAGTTTCAGCCACCAGCAGAGTCAAACTCCTCTCTTCCAGCGGCATATCCTCCCTTCATGTACCTCCTCACCCTTTCTTCCCAACCCCTACTTTCAATTCCACTTCTTCAAATAGTATGTCCCTAGAAACTACAACAGAGAAAATGGTGACTGATAAAACCACTGGATACCCACCCTTTATCACCTTTAGTTTCAACTTTGATTTCCTCCCCCTGTTTCTCTCTTTCTCTCTGTCAAAGATGGTGGGGAGCAAGGTAGGTACAGTTAGAAGAAATGATCAAAAGCTCTCCAAAATATGTGGGACTATTCCTGGCACTTGTTTTTTAAGATCCCCATGGAGTCCAGTTTTTTGCAGAAGTCTCTTTCCAGTTGATTCAAGTTGTAATGGCACCTCAAACTGATTGCATCCCAATCCCATGCAACTTTAATCAAATTCCCAACAGAGTTTGTCATAAAACTTGATTAACTGTTTCTAAAATGTATATGGAATAGCAAAAACAAAACAAACAAACAAAAAAACTCTGTTCTGCTATAAAAGAAAAAGTTAGGAAAACTTATCAGATACGAAGATTTATTACATAGCCAGAGTAACTAAAACAATGTGGTATTAGCACAGGAACAGACAAACAACCAATGGATCAATAAAGGGCCAAATATATAGAAACTTGATTTATGACACAGCAGGCATTGCAGATGATTGGGGAAGGGATATACTGCTCAATAGATGAAATATGGGCAATTGATAAACACATATGGGGGGGAAAAAAAAGAAATTCTCTCCACAACTCATGCCGTGCACAAAACAATCCCACCTGGATGAAAGACTTAAATGTAAAAAACAAAATTATAAAATTATGAGAAGAAAATACAGAATATTTTTATGAGCTCAAAGTAGGAAAAAATTTCTTTTTTTTTAATAAGTGGGGGTTTTTTTTAGATTTATTTATTTGCCAGAGAGAGAGAGCACAAGCAGGGGGAGCAGCAGTGTCCCTGTTGAGCAAGGAGACCAGTACAGGACTGGATCCCAGGATCCTGGGATCATGACCTGAGCCGGAGGCAGACACTTAACCGACTGAGCCACCCAGGGCTCCCAGGAGGAAAAATATTTCTTAAATAAGACACAAAAAACACAAACCATAAATTTAAAGTTTGATAAATTTGACTTCATTAAAATTAAAAATTTCTGTAAATCAAAACATACCATTAAAAAGTGAAAGAACAAGGGGTGCCTGGCTGGTTCAGTTGGTGGAGCATGGGACTCTTGATCTCCGGGTTGGGTCATGAGTTGGGGCCCCACATCAGGTGTAGAGTTTACTTAAGAAAAGTGAGGGGCGCCTGGGTGGCTCAGTTGGTTAAGTGACTGCCTTCGGCTCGGATCATGATCCTGGAGTCCCGGGATCGAGTCCCGCATCGGGCTCCCTGCTCGGCAGGGAGTCTGCTTCTCCCTCTGACCCTCCTCCCTCTCATGCTCTCTGTTTCTCATTCTCTAAAAAAAAAAAAAAAAAAAAAAAAAAAAAGAAAAGTGAAAGTACAAGCCATTAAGTAGGAGAAAGCAGTTGCAACTCAGATAACCAAAAAAGAATTCTTACTCAGAACATGTAGTTTACTTTAGAGGAAATAACAATGGCTACATGTTCACCTCATTACTAATCAGGGAAACGCAAGTCAAAACCACAGTGAAAGACTATGTCATACCCACTGAATTGGAAAAATTCAGAAGCTGAAGAATGCTAAGCTTTGGCAAGGATGTAAAGCAATTGAAATTCTCATCCACAGCTATGTGAAAATAGATGAGTACACAACTTTAGATAACTATTTCTTAAAAGATGAACATGGGCATGTCCGTATAAACTAGCATAGATATATTCCCATAGCATATATATTCCAGAGAAAGTTCCTCGCTAAATTGTTTGTAATAGCATAAACAGTCAAATGGGTAAACAAATTGTGGAATACTAGACATCAGCAAAAATGAATGAACTACGGTCATACACATTCCTATATAGACTGAATAGTTTATGTTCCCTTCAAAATTCATATGTTGAATCTTGATCTCCATTGTAATGGCATTTGGAGGTTGGATTTTTGGGAAGTGATTAGATCCCGAGGGTAGAGCCTTTATGAATAGGATTAGTGCTAAAATAAAAGAGATCCCGGAAAGATCCCTCACCCCTTCTACCATGTGAGAACAAGAGAAAAGACAGTTATCTATGAACCAGGAAGCAGGCTCTCACCTGCTGGCACCTTGATCTTTGACTTCCCAGCCTCCAGAACTGTGAGAAATACATTTCTGTTGTTTGAAAACCACCCAATATGGTATTTCATTGTAATAGTCCAAACGAACTTAGGCACACATCAACATAGATCAATCTTTAAAAAATAACACTGATAATATAGAAATGTGCCTTGTGAATGTCCAAAAGAGGAAAAAAACACTGAGAAAGACACAGAAAACTACCCACTGTGTGATTCATTATATAAAATGCAAAAAAAAAAAAAAAAAAAAGCCAAGAAGAACTGAGTGGCATGTTATTTATTGTGATACCCAACCTGCAACATGGCCCAATGAGACTTACCTCCTGCTATTCCTGTCCTGGCATAGACATCCACTCCCACATTTATAGACAATCCTATTCAATAGTCAATCTACAAAATAGGGCTTTGAAGAAATTATATATGTGGCTTCTGAGGCTAAATCTTAAAAAACATTGTGACTTTAGTGTATGTCTCTCTCTCTCGAATTTCTCATTCTGGAAGGAGCCACTGCCATTTTATGAAAGCATTCAAGCCACCCTATGGAGAAGCCCACATTGAGAGGAACTGTGGCCTCCTGCCGCCAGCATGTGAATGAACCATCTTGGAAATATATCCTTGACCCACAGTCAGGCCTTCAGATAACTGCAATCTGTTTAATATTTTGACTGCAACTTTTCAGAGATTCTGAGCCAGAACCACTCAGATAATCCATTTCTAAATCCTTGATTCTCAAAAATTATGAGATAATAAATGTGTGTTGTTTTAAGCCGCTGAATTTTGGGGTAATGTGTTCATCAACATTAGAAAACTAATATTTTTATGGAAGCATACATAAGTGGCAAAATCATAACAAAGTATTAAATTAATACCAAATTCATAAAGGTGGTTATGAAGGATGTAAAGTGTGAAGAGATCTTTAAGATATATTGTCAACTGTAGGAAAAAAATAGTGTAGAACAGTGTTTGTAATTGGGAAGATTTTATATAAGGATCTATTGAGATACTGGTAATGTTCTATTTCTAACCTGAGTAGTATATACATAGCTATTTGTATTATTTTAAAATTTAAACACATACACCATTTTTTGCATGTATGTTACAAACACATGCTATACACAAACGAGGGGTGATGACTATAATGGGTAAATATAGAGAGGGCCAAGGGAATTCATAGACAATTCTGAACAGGACTGTGACAGTCTCAGAAATGCACTTAAGAAATAAAATCTACCTGCTCTTAACTGTAGATCAGAGCTGGAAGAGGCCAGAAGTAAGCACAAGTAGACAGCAATTTAAAGTCAAGCCATCTGTACTAGCTGCCAGTTTCCCTTTTCTGCTCTTCTCCGCATCAACAAAAGGCTAACATTTTCAAAGCTTCTCAATCTCAGATACTAAAGGTTAGAGAGGCCACTTAAGAGAGAAAATAAGAGATACTCAGGTCAGCCAACTCAGTCCTTTATTGCTCTTTATTGCCTAAGCAAATTACTTAATACCTATTATAACAACTTGTATAATTTGTGTCCAGAGGAATCCCATCAGCCAAGCACCCACTACTGTATAGGGAATGCAACATCTGAATAGGATGAACCGTGATATGTAATTGAAAGATACTCAAAGGCTAATTTTTAAAAATATTTATTTATTTATTTATTTATTTATTTATTTATTTATTTATTTATTTATTTTAGAGAAAGAGAGAGAGCACTGGCCGGGGCGGAGGGTGGGGGGGGATGCGGGAGAGGGCTGAATGCAGGGCTCTGTCATAACCATGAGATCTTGACCTGAGCCTAAAACAAGAGTCCAACGCTCAACCAACTCAGCCACCCAGGCACCCCTCAAAGGTTAATTTTTAAAATCATTTGGCATTTTAAGTTTCAAATAAGTAATATATTCACGTGATTCAAAAAGTGTCTTTTTAACCCTGTCCACTATCTACTGTTTCTACCAATTCCCTAACAGGTAACAATTTTTATCAGTGTCTTATTTATTCCTCCAGAGATTCTCCATACAAAAACAAGTAAGCACAAATACAAATACAATTTTTTTTTTACCAGAAAAGTTTCCAAGTAGTTTCAGAAACTTGCTTCTGAAGAAAAAGTTTTTTCAAAAACTTTTCACAGAAAAGTTTCAAAAACAGTGGAAGGATTCCCATATATCTCTCATGTAGATTCACCAATCTTTAAGATATTGCCGTATTTGCTATATCATCTACTGTCTCTGTCTTTGTCTCTGTGCTTGTCTCTCTATACATATAAACATACCTACATACACGTATGTGTGTATAATATTTCTTCATAATTACTTGAGTGCAATTTGCATACATCATCCCCTTTGCCCCAAACATTTCAGTGAGTCAGTGTGCATTTCCTAAGAACAAGGATTTTCATTTATTTTTGTTTTGTTTTAAGATTTTATTTATTTATTTGAGAGAGAGAATGAGAGAGAGAGAGCACATGAGAGGGGGGAGGGTCAGAGGCAGAAGCAGGCTCCCTGCCGAGCAGGGAGCCCGATGCGGGACTCGATCCCGGGACTCCAGGATCATGACCTGAGCCGAAGGCAGTCGCTTAACCAACTGAGCCACCCAGGCGCCCAAGGATTTTCATTTACATCATCATAGTAAAACTATTAAATTCAAAACTAACATTGATACAATACTACTCTCTAATCTCCAGACCTCTTTCAAATTTCAGTGATTGTCCCAACAATGTTCTCTATAGAGACTGCTTTTCCTGGTCAGGATCATCTACTGCATTCAAATTTCATGCCTCCTTAGTCTCCTTCTATCTGAAACAGTTCCTCAGTCTTTCTTTGTCTTTTCTGGTGTTGACATTTAAGAGGACAGGCCATTTAGTTTCATAATGTTCCTCAGCGTGAGTTTGTTTGAGGTTTTCCCATGATAAGATGTAGGTTTTGCCTTTTTGGCAGGAACAGTACGTAAGTGATGTGTCCTTCTGAGAGTGTCACATCAGGGGGCACACGATGACAGTTTCTTCCATCATTGGTGATGCTAACTTTGATCATTTGGTTAAGGTGGAGTCAACGAAATTTCTCCAATGTAAAGTTATTTTTAGCCTTTGTAATTAGTAACTTGTACAAATACATGTTATTTTTTTAAAAACAGCTTTATTGAAATGTAATTCACATCCTGTACAATTCACCCATTTAAAGTGTTCAAATCGGGGTGCTGGGTGCCAACTTTTGGTTTCAGCTCAGGTCATGATTTCAGGGTCATGAGATTGAGCCCCATGTTGGGCTCTGAGCTGAGCAGGGAGTCTGTTTGAGATTTTTTCTCTCCCTCTCCCTCTACCCCACCCCCCCAGCCTCCACCCCCACGCTTGCTCGCTCTCTCTCTCAAATAAATAAGTACATCTTTAAAGTGTTCAAATAAATGGTTTTTAGTATATTCACAGAGTTGTGCAACCATCATCATAATCAGTTTGGGAATATTTTCAGCAACTCCCCCCCAAAAAACTTCATATCCATTAGAGTCATTCCTCATTTCTCCCCAGCCTTTCCCGGCTTCAGGCAATTGCTAACCTACTTACAGCCTCCATAGATTTGCCTTTTCCAGAGAGACAAATGGAAACATACAATATGTGGTCTTTGTGACTGGCTTCTTTTGCTTAGTATAATGTCTTCGAGGTTCCTTCATGTTAAGGCATGCATTTCATTAATTTTTATTGTCAAATAATATTCTATTGTATGGATATACCACATTTTATTTATCCATTCATCAGCTGATGAAAATTTGGATTATTTCCACTTTTTGGGTAGGGAATGCTGCTATGAACATTTATGTACAAGTTTTTATAAAGACATATGTTTTCATTTCTCCTGGGTATATAAGTAGGAGTGGAATTGCTGTGGCATATGGTAACTCTATGTTTAATCTTTTGAAGAACTGCCAGAACTTTCTCCAAAGTGGTTGCATCATTTTACATTTCAACCAGTAATGTATGAAGGTTATGATTTCTCCATATTCTTACCAACACTTTTTATTGTCTCTTTTTTATTATAGCCATCCTAGGTATGTATGAAGTGGTATGTCATTGTGGTTTTATTTTCATTGCCCTGATGGCTAATGATGCCGAGTATCTTTTCACGTGCTTAATGGCCATGTGTATACCTCCTCTAGAGAAATGTCTATTTAGATCCTCTGCTCATTCTTTAATTGGGCTATTTATCTTTTTATTATTGTTTAAGTATTCTCTCTACATTCTGGATACAAGTCCCTTACCAGATACATGGTTTGCAAATATTTTCTCTGATTCTTTGGGTTGTCTTTTTAGTTTGTTACTGGTCCTTTGAAGAACAAAAGTTTTACATTTAAGTCTAATTTATCTATTGTTGTCACTGTGTGTTTGGTGTCATTTCTAAGAAGGCTGTGCCTAACCCAGAGTCATGAAGAGTTATCTCTATATTTTCACCTAAAAGTGTTGTGACTTTAGCTTTTACATTTAGGTCTATGATCAATTTTGAGTTAGTTTTTGTGTATGGCATGAAGAAGGGGTCCAATTTCATTCTTTTACGTATGAATATCCAGTTGCCCGAGCACCATTTATTGAAAAAACTATTCTTTTCTCATTGAATTGTCTTGAGATCATTACTGAAAATTAATTGACCAAAGTCAATTGACCATTGACTCTGAATTCTATTCCTTTGATCCATATGTCTATCCTTATGCCAAAATACACTGCCTTGATTACTGTATTTTGTAGTAAATTTTGAAATAAGGAAGTGTGAGTCCTTTGTTATTCTTTTCCAAGATTGTTTCGGCTATTCTTGGTCCCTTGCAATTCTATATGCATTTTATGATCAGCTTGCCAATTTCTACAAAAAAAGGAAGTTTGGATTTTGATAGGGATTGCACTGAGTCTGTAGATCAATTTGGTGAATGTTGCCATCTTAACAGTATTAACTTTTTTGATTCATGAACATGAGCTATCTTTCCACTTATATAGACCTTCTTTAATTTCTTTCAATAATGCTTTATAGTTTTAACAGTATAAGTTTTGCACTTCTTTTGTAATTCTAATTTCTATTTTATTCCTTTTGATCCTATTGTAAATAGTTGTTTCCTTAATATCATTATCAGGTTGTGTATTAGTAGTATATAGAAATACAATTAATTCTTTTTAAAGATTTTATTTATTTATTTGACAGAGAGACACACAGTGAGAGCGGGAACACAAGCAGGGGGAGTGGGAGAGGGAGAAACAGGTTTCCCACCGAGCAGGGAGCCCGATGTGGGGCTAGATCCCAGGACCCTGGGATCATGACCTGAGCCGAAGGCAGATGCTTAACGACTGAGCCACCCAGGCGCCCCGAAATACAATTAATTTTTATGTATTTATATTTTATCTTGCAACATTCTAAACTCATTTATTAGGTCTAAAAATATGTATTCTTACATTCCCATTTTATTAACAAATTGTAACAAGCACTGTTTTAAATCTTTTTTATACCCTTAATGGTTTATCTTAAAAATATCTCCAAATCCACAAAGAGAATTCTCATATTTTTATAGTTACATAGAATTCTGTTACATAAATATACAATAATTTATTTTATCAGTCCCCTTTTGAAGGACATTTGGTTTTTTCCTCATCTTTGATTACAAAGAGCACTGCAACAAGTAAAATTATTTTGCTTGTATTCAAGTATATCTGAGGATAAATTTCCTGAAGAGGGATTGCTATATCAATGGAAAGTACATTTGCAATTTTGATAAATATTGACAACCTAGAGGGCTAATTATTTAATGTTCATAATGTATTTTAGGTTGCTCATTAGGAGTGGTGTAGTAATAATAAGCCAAGAGAGAACATTTTAGTTACCTAATAGTGGCTATTCCAATTATATTAGCATCTATAAGGACTTTAAAACAGTATTTTGAGTTTCTTTGAAGTCATACTTCATGCCTTGAAGTGGTAATACATCCTGAACTATATAGGACAAATGATCATTTTTTTTTATACTACTGTCTTATTCTGTGTTCATCCTATAAAGCATGTAGCTTAATTATAGCAGATAAATTTATTCCACAATAAATTTGCTGTCATTTCTTTCTTTTTTTTTTTTTTAAGTAAACTCTACCCCCAGGTTGGGTGGGGACTCACAGTCCTGAGATCAAGAGTTGCATGCCCTACTGACTGAGCCAGCCAGGCGCCCTGCTGTCAATTCTGTGGATATGAGGGCTCTTATCCCATTGAGCGCTAAGGTGATCTGCCAGACTAGTGGAGTTACCCTAGACTGTATTAGCTAAATACACATGACCTACAAAATGGCTATTTTTTCCAAGTATATAAACAAGTGATAGAACCAGTCAGGCTAATTGGTCAGTTGTCATTTCTTTCAAAAACTGATGTTGTTTATAGGTTTTACATCCTCATCATTTTTTAAAAAAATAAGAAATTGTAAAGAAGCAGCACATAATTTGTTCTGTATGTAACACTGATGCTAACTCGTGGCAGACATGGGATGCTGTGTAGCCCGGGTGTCCCTTTAAGAAAGGACTCATTGCCCAACTGCCAGGATCGTGCAGTGAGCTGACAGCTGCCAGCAGGTTTTTTTTTTTTTTCCTTTTTCTTTTTTTTAAAGATTTTATTTATTTATTTGACAAGGAGAGAGAGAGAGCACAAGTAGGCAGAGCGGCAGGCAGCAGGAGAGGGAGAAGCAGACTCCCTGCGCAGGAGGGAGCCCTATGTGGGGCTCGATCCCAGGATCCCTGGGACCATGACCTGAGCTGAAGGCGGACGCTTAACCGAGCTACCCAGGCGCCCCTCAGCCACCAGCTGTTAACCCCTCCAAGTCTCCTTCAGTTTTTGAGCCAAGGTCATATTCTTCTCGAGGTGGCCTCATGGATGGCTCAGCAAGAGGGTAGGACAAAAGGCTGGCCATTTCCACTCAATGCAAGACTCCTCTGCAGGGAAATCTTTGCTCTGGAAGTTCCCACTGGGATGGCGGGGTCACTGGCAGAATTGCATTGTGGTCTGCTGGCTCTTCTGCCCACTGTTGCTTCCTCCTCTGTCCCCTCACAGAGGTTACTTCCCAGGGAGCCTTTGACACTCTTAACTTCATCTCAGTTAGGTCTTCCCAGCAGACCCAACTAATACGTTTGTGTATAAATATTGTTTTACAGGGTATCAACTGATACTTTTAATCATGATGCATCCATATAAACACCTCAAGTTCATTGACTATAGAAATAAGTCTGTAATTTTCTAAACTGATTCCTTTCTCATGATCTACACAGAAATTGGTACAGCTCTCAGTTTCTCAGTAAAGAGATTGCAGTTTACCCTAATTTGGGTTATGTTCCTTAAACAGAGTTTAGTTATGATAAATACAGCTAAAGCATTCAAACTTCATCAGATCTATTCTTCTTTAACTGCTTCTGACAGAGACACTCTCTTCTTCTTCTTCTTTTTTTTTTTTTTGCCAATAAACTACCAGCAATTCTAAAAAGAGACAGAGAAAGAAAACAAATACAAGAACAAAATAGCACATCCCATCAACCCTTGTGCAACAGCTCATTTCCCCAAATCTTTGAAAATTACTTATACATGCGTGGTTTATGAAGAGAATGCCAGAAACATAGTTTCATAAGGATTATATTAAAAGTTTCTGTCCCTGAGGCAGAAGCATTGCTCCTTCAGAAGTGATTTCCTCTTAACCTCCTCTGCCTAAAAATGAAAAAGTTTGCCTTGATTTATGAGGTGTATAGTTTTTGTTTTCTTAACTCTAACATGGAAGTTAAAACAAAAACAACAAAACCTTAGGATGGAAAACAACACCAACAGCTAAAGAAGAACTGAATTTTTAAAAAGATTTTATTTATTTATTTATTTTTAAGATTTTATTTATTTATTTGACAGAGAGAAAGAGAGAGAGCACAAGTAGAGGGAGTGGCAGGCAGAGGGAGAGGGAGAAGCAGGCTCCCCTCTGAGCAGGGAGCCTGATGCGGGGCTCAATCCCAGGACCCCAAGATCATGACTGAAGCCGAAGACAGACACCTAACCAACTGAGCCACTCAGGCACCCTAGGCTTTATTTATTTTAGAGAGAGATGGAGAGAGCAAGAGAAAGTGCATGAGGGGAAAGGAACAGACAGAGAAGGAGAGGGATAAGCAGACTCCGTGCTGAGCGCAGAGCCCCATGCAGGGCCTGATGCTCACGACTCTGAGATCATAATCAAGGGTTGGTCACCCAACCGACTGAGCCATTCAGGTGTCTCAAGAATTGAATTTTAATTTGCTCAGTTAATCAGGCAAAAATAGGTTATCTTATTACTGAGACCAGTGGGACCAGTTCTCACAAAATATTTTGTTACAATATTCCTTTCGGTTGTTTACTGATTTTAGATAGGAAATTATGGAACACATACTGAAGGTGAAACAGAGGGAGAAAGACTTGAGATGGAGTCTGTGTGCCTATTAATTCTAGCACATCTCTTGTAAGTTTAATCCTGGTTCTTGTTAACTTTTGTTGTCATTTGGAATAGAATTTTAAAATTACATTTCTACCTGATCATTGTTGGGTAAAAGAAAAAGCACTGTTGTTTTCATATAATTATCTTAAATCTGGCCACCTTATGAAGTTTTTCATTCATTCCAATAGTTTTCTTTTTAAAACATGGTATCTTTGGGCGCCTGGGTGGCTCAGTTGGTTAAGCGACTGCCTTCGGCTCAGGTCATGATCCCAGGGTCCTGGGATCGAGTCCCACATCGGGCTCCCGGCTCAGCGGGGAGCCTGCTTCTCCCTCTGACCCTCTCCTCTCTCATGCTGTTTCTCTCTCGCTCGCTCTCCAATAAATAAATAAATAAAATCTTTAAAAAAAAAAAAACAAAAAAAAACCCATGGTATCTTTGATTTTCTGTTTATGATCATTTTCTGTGTAAACCTTGACAATTTTGCCTTCAGCCTTTTCACGAATGTGGTAGGAGCAAGACCTGGATCCCATAACCACTCTCCACTCTGCCTTGACCAAAATTGGGAATGCTGCCATTACTGATGTTGAAAGCTGCTGAATCAAGAAGTCACCTGCCAAATTAATAAGCTGCTGCCGTGGCTGGCTCTGGAACCATGCCACCTCGGCCATGGTCTACACCAAAAACGCAGATGCTCTGCACCCTGCCTCTCCACAGATGACTCAGCTCCAGATCAAAATCTCACATGCGTGCTTCTGTTTGGTGGGACCCAAAGCACATCTTGAGCCCTAGCCACAAAGGGAGCCTGGGATATGGAGTTTTTTAGCTTCCATCTGTGCATTCATTCGAGAGCATGCCAATTTGCAGTATTGGCCACGGTGTTCCTTAGCATGTTTCCTTATATTTCTTATTTTTATTGTGATTAAATACGCATAACATAAAACTTACCACTTACCATTTTTAAGGGCACAGTTCAATAGTGTTAAGTATATTCACATTATTGGGCAACCAATCTCTAAAACCTTTTCCTCTTGCAAAACTGAAACTCTATACCCATTAAACAACAACGCCCCATTTCCCCCTTCCCCCAGCCCCTAGCAACCACCATTCCACTTTCTGTTTCTATGAATCCGGCTTCTCTAGATACCTCATATAAGTGGAATCATATTTGTCTTTTTGTGACTGTCTTGTTTCTCTTGGCGGAATGTCCTCAAGTTGCATCCATGGTGTAGCATGTGTCAGAATTTCCTTCCTTTTTAAGGTCGAATAAGCTTCCATTGTATGGATATACCGCATTTTGTTTATTCACTCATCTGTCTGTGGACACTTGGGTTCCTTCCATCTCTTGGCTGTTGTGAATAATGCCACTAAGAACATGGTTGTACAAATATCTTTTTGATGCCCTGCTTTTACTGCATACCTATTTTTTTCTTCTTAGGGCTTTAAAAAGGCAAGGGCTGGTGAATTTTATCAAACAATTTTTTATTATCTGTAGCAGATGATACTTTTTTTTTTTTAAAGATTTTATTTATTTGAGAGAGAGAGAAAAAGAGCACGAACAGGGGGAGGGAGGCAGAGGGAGGAAGAAGCAGACTCCCTGCTGAGCAGGGAGTCGAACGTGGGGGTCAATACCAGGACCCTGAGTTCATAACCTGAGCTGAAGACAGACGCTTAACCAACTGAGCCACCGAGGCACCCCACAGATGATACTTTTTAAGATGCTGAAACATCATCACCCATCCCGCATGCTTGACATGCTTTTCATTGAGTTGTGGGATTTATATCTTCTCTCCTTGAGCCTGGGAATATCTTTGTGACTGCTTGGACAGAGTATGGCAGAAGTGATAGTATGTTACTTCCAAGGCTGGATCATAAAAATGCCATGCATTTCTACCTTCTGCTCTTGGGATGCTCACTTTTGGACCCCATCAGCCATGCTATGAGAGAGCTCAGATTAACCCTTGGAGAAAGCACCTGGAGAGGCCATGTATGAATTTTCCACCTGACAGCCCAGGATCAAGTGTAAAACAAGCAAGTGGTGATACCTCCAGATGATTTTGTCCCTCAGTCATCAAGACACCCCAGGCTTTGAGTCTCCCCAGTGGGGCTCTGGACATTGTGGAGCAGAGATAAATGCTCCCTGCTGTGCTCTGTTTGATTACTGAGCCTCGGAATTTAGGAGTGTAAGAAAATGGTTGTTTTATGCCCCAAAGCTTTGAGGGTGGTTTGTTACATAGTAATAGATAACCAATATCATATCTAATGATATGACCATTTGGTTATTCTTCATTCCTCTTTTGATGTAATAATTAAGTACTCATGTGTTCCTAGAAGAAACTGTCCTTGCTCTTGTTAATAACCTTCCAGATTTAGTGTACTGGCATGATAGAGATAAGTAATTATTATTCTAAAACAAAATCAGACTTAACTGCTTCTGCCTTTTAAGGGGGAAGGTAATATAATTTATACCGGGGGTAGACTAAACATCCACACTACTCTCTTCCACTTTGAGGGCACTCGCCTACTGTCCTTTCTTCCCTCCTTATTTAGCTCAAATTCCATGTTTACCACGATGATTGATCCCTTGAAAATATCTTCCATTTCCCTGCCTCTCTCCCTTTACCACACTTGCCTTGCGAAAAGCCCAGCCTCAGAGAACTCTATCCACCCACTAGTTCTGCGCCTGCCCATGGGACATAGGCTGTGCTAGAGAATCCAATGGCTCAGCTGGCGTCACCATATTTCACGAGCACAAACCTCAAAACGGCACTCGTAAACTCAACCCATCTTCAGGACACCTAATTTACACCTGTGCCTCTTTTCTTACTTTATTTCTCCCACCCATTTCCACCTTCTTTTTGCTCCTGATCTCGACTTTTACTTCGTTAATAAAATCATAACCATCTGGGCGCCTGGGTGGCTCAGTTGGTTAAGCGACTGCCTTCGGCTCAGGTCATGATCCTGGAGTCCCAGGATCGAGCCCCGCATCGGGCTCCCTGCTCAGCAGGGAGTCTGCTTCTTCCTCTGACCCTCCCCCCTCTCATGTGCTCTCTCTCATTCTCTCTCTCTCAAATAAATAAATAAAATCTTTAAAAAAAAAATCATAACCATCCACCTGGAGCCGTATCCTTCTCTTACATCTTAATGCAAGGACCATGGGTATCACTCCACTGTGACGCTCTTAAAGAGTTGGTTTGGCTATGGGCAAAGAAAAAGAACATTTCTGAGCCTTTCTAACATCCCAGGTGCCTTACTTACATATTAGTTTATGACGCAGGGGTTAGCATCCCCACTTTTCTGAGGAGAAAACTGAGCCTCAGCTGGTTTAAGCACTTTGCCCTACCTCACCCCGTGCAATGCCGTGGGCTGACTCCAAAGTCCGTGCTTACTGACTGCACTTCAACTCCATGGTTCCCCAGGCCAAGGACTCTATGTACATTGCTGTTGTAGATTTATCTTTTTGAAAAATGAGACTGTTCAAGAGATGAAAGTTCCAACAGCTTCGTTCTTTGATCTTGCGAAGGACCGCAGTGTGTGAGAGGATTTCAGGTCCGGCTGGGGTGAACAGCAGGCTGTGACTTGAACAGGTCATCCTGCTCAATCCCATTCTTGTTCTTTGGTGTTTTGTTTTTAGGAGGTGAATACGAGCCAGAGTCACTGTGCAACTCCTACCTTTAAAACTTAGTCCTAGGAAAAATGGATCTTTATCCTAAGTGAAACCAAAACATATTTTTATGTGTGCAATCTGTACATGTACTATATGCTCTTTATAAAATGAGACCAGCACTGAGTCTCCCTCAAATGAGACCCATTGCTAAATTAATTTAGCATGATATGACACCATCAGAAGGGGGGAGGAGGCTGTTTTCTCCCATTTACAAATCTTTTAAATTTTGAAGTATTAGGACATTTTCTTAAAGCCAAATAAATGTGTATGCTTAAGTGCACATTGGAACGTCTTTAATTATGTGTTCCTGTTGTATATAATTATCATGGAATGCAGGCGAGCTAAAGATGGGGCACGATTTTCCCCCTGGGTTCTCAGTCTGGCACATCTGACTTTGGCTTCCACTCCAGGGCCCTTGGAGATTAGAGCTAAAGAGCCTGAAAGAGCTCTTGCTTTGCCCTTCTCTCTAAGCTCCACAGCCCATCGCTAGGATGGACAGTGACCCAAGGGCATCTAGCTGGGCTAGGAGAGCGTGGAGTGGGGGCGGCGGGGGGGAGAAGGCTGTGCTGATGGAGGCATGGGATAAAAATATATGAAAATGCTGAGCCCAGGGCGCCTGGGTGGCTCAGTTGGTTAGGCGACTGCCTTCGGCTCAGGTCATGATCCTGGAGTCCCGGGATGGAGTCCCGCATCAGGCTCCCTGCTCGGTGGGGAGTCTGCTTCTCCTTCTGACCCTCCTCCCTCTCATGTGCTCTCTCTATCTCATTCTCTCTCTCAAATAAATAAATAAAATCTTTAAAAAAAAAAAAAAAGAAAGAAAATGTTGAGCCCAGAACTCTATGCTCCATCTCCCCATTCCTTACCCAAGCCTCCCTTCCAAGCCCCTCACCTGCCCAGCTCCAAACTCCCCTTTCCTCAGAGATTCTGAATTCACTGAACCCAACCCTGACCTCCCCCTTCTTCCAGTGAGAACTTTCCTTAGGAAAACCACCTTTCCCCCCACTGCACGCCCATCATTTTGACTTGCCCTTTCCCAGTCGAGAGGATCTTTACTGATGAAATTCATGTAAAAACGCAGGAACGAGCGAAATGGTCTCGGAGGTACCCTTTCAATGACACCCACTGTAGATCCAACTCCACGCAGTCCTCAGTACGGCTTCAACACTGGAATGGAGACTCTGAAGAAGATACAGCCGGGGCCTAACTCACGCCAAGTGTTAAACTAGCTGCCTTTTACAGATTGTCAGGAGCGAAGAAAACATATATTCTCTGATAGGGTCTTCCTTAATCTACCTCATTATCACACAGAATTTCACAAGAGTGGTTTATGGTTTTATATCTAGCAAGAAGATAGTACTGGTTCCAAAGAACAGAGCGAATTTATTTCTGCCGAGTAAAGTGATTCCCAGCCACCCCTCCCCCACCCTCCCCCTCCCCCAACCCCTCCCCCTCCCCCCACCTCCCCCCAAAGCAGAGAGGCTGCAGCGGCATTGATTTTTTTACACTTGTCTTATAACATTTCTCTTTCACGTTCTTTTAAAATCTATATTGCTAAGATGCTAAGACAAGCAACTTTCTTAGAAAAAGAAATCCCTGATGCAATGTTATAAAAATAATTTTCACTAGAGCCGGGCGTCTCTGTATTGCTCTTTCCTGACTTCAAAGCCACAAAATGCAGTCATTTCTCTGAGCCTAATTTCTTCAGGCATCGTGACCCTCTGCCATTAGGCTCATGGGAAACATTTCGTTCGAGATCCTAAATTTGTAAGTAAAGGGATAGAGCCTAAAGAAAAAATCAAGTACTTGCTTGAGGTCAAACAAGTCTGTTAATAGCAAAAGCAAAATTAGATCCCTTGGTCCTAAAGCACTTTTAACATTTCAGTGTGATCTTGCCTGGTATTTCAGGGAAGGCCTGCCCTCTTCAGATCCTGTGATTCCAGGACCAGATAACAACATGAGCAGTATCTGAACTTAGCCAGAAAAGGGTGTTGGTTCACTCTGATTTTTTTTTTCCTTTCAAACGTTTATTTTAAATAATCCTTGCTCGTGTGAATACCCTGCTCCTCAACAATCCATCATCCAACGGATTCTCAAACCAGTGGTTCTCAAAGTGTGATCCTGAGGCCAGCATCATATGGAACTTGGATAGGAAAGCAAATTCTTAGGACCCCCAACCCCCAGACCTGCTAAACTCTGAGGGTGGCATCCAGTAATTTGTGTTTTAACAAGCCTCTAATTGATTCTAATGCACACTGACATTTAAGAACCACTGATTTAGATACTCCTTGCTGGCATTAATTATAACACTGAAGTTGCAATGTGGTAAATTTCCATCATCCATTGAACACTTACTAGCTGGCATTCTTCCTCTTTTCTTTTCTTTTCTTTTTTTTACTGACATATTATTGATATATAACATTGTATAAGTACAAGGTGTACAATGTTTTGATTTGGTACATTTCTATATTGTAATATGATTACCATCGTAGTGTCAGCTAACATCTCTTTCAGGTCACATAATTATCATTTCTTTTTGTGTGGTGAGAACATTTACGATTGAGTGTCTTAGCAACTTGAAGTATCTAATACAGTATTGTTAATCACAATGCTTTGCATCAGATCCCCAGAACTTATTCATCTTCTAACTGCTGGTTTGTAACTTTTGACCAACATTTTCCCATTTCCTCCAGCCCCTAGCCCCTGATAACTACCATTCTACTCTTCCTAGGAGTTCAGCTTTTTTAGATTCCACATCTAAATGAGATCATAGAGTATTTGTCTTTCTCTGTCTGATATGTCTCACTTAGCATAATGCTCTCAAGGTCCATCCACATTGTCACAAATGGCAAGATTTCCTTCTTTTTCAAGGTTGAATAATATTTCATCATATATATATTCCATCACATATATATCACATCTTCTTTATTCATTCATCCATTGAGGGACACGTCTATATCTTGGCTATTGTGAATAAAGCTGCAATAAACATGGGAGTGCAGGCACCTTTTCAATATCCTATTTTGATTTCCTTTGAATATACATCCAGAAGTGGTATTGCTGGATCAGCAATTTAGTAGTTGTATTTTTAATTTCTTGAGGAAGCTTCATACTATTTTCTGTAGTAGCTAAACCAATTTACATTCCCACTAACAGTGTGCAAATGTTCCCTTTGCTCCACATCCTCACCAACACTTGTTGTTTCTTAACTTTTTGACAAAAGCCATTCTAACAGGTGTGTGGTGAGATCTCACTGTAGTTTTGACTTGCATTTCCCTGATGATGAGTGATATTGAGCATCTTTTCATGTACCTGTTGGCCATTTGTATGTCTTCTTTGGAAAACTGTCTAGTCAGCTTCTTTACCCATTTTGATGAGATTGTTTGGGTCATTTTTTTGCTATTGAGTTTAGGAATTCTTAATATATTTTCGACATTGACCCTTTACTTGATACATGGCTTGCAAATATTTTCTTCCATTCTATAGGTTGCTTTTTCATTTTGTTGATTAACGGGAATCTTTTTTTTTTTTTAAGATTTATTTATTTTAGAGAGAGAGAGTGTGCAGGGAGGGGGGTGGGCAGAGGGAGAATGAGAGAGAGTCTTAAGCAGACTACCCACTGAGTACAGAGCCCCATGTGGGGCTCGATCTTGCGACCCTGATATCACAACCTGATTGAGCTGAAACCAAGAGTCGGTTGCTTAACTGACTGTGTCACCCAGGCACCCCTAGCTGGAATCCCTCCATACAGAAAAACTTTCCTTTGCTTTGCCCTACTTTTCTCTCTATTCTCTTCTTGTCCCCCATCACCATGGATTCATAGACTTTGGAAATTCTGTGTGTTAAAATCTGTTACAGTCACCATTCTTTTGACTATCCAAATAGTCCCACATTTACCTGATGGAATCTCCTTCAAGCTGTTGCTGTGTTCTTTCCACCAGGCTCCAGGAGATGTTGAGAGCATGGTCTCAACACAAGCAGACTCAGTGATTCTTGACTGTGTGTTTGCCTGTTTTTATATGAATCTTGAGGGCAGGAACAAAGTCTGCCAGTTAACATTAGCCAGAAGGGACCTGATATCTAAATAATGTTCTCCACAGTAAATGTATTCAAGCAAGGTGAGTTTGACCATTACTTTGGAAAGGACAAAGCCTGTTCAGAGTTATATCGAAGTCTCCATGATTCTTAGACTAGGGTGATTCAGAAGAGGTGTAAATTGTGGTGTTTTGTTATGACTTTAGGTTAATTGACTCTGAGGTCTAATCCTTAATCAGATAAGAGACACTTGCTCATAATTGGCAAGAGCATGCTGGAGATGGTAAAAGAGGTATTTGGTTTCAGTCTTTAATTTGTATAGTTTTTAGGATCTGTGTAATACAGTGCACACACAGCTACTTAAAATATTTCAATGCTTATCAGAGTCACCTAAACATAAAATTAATCTGCAAATTTAATACAGCTATTTAAAATAATTAATATTTCAATGCATACCAGAGTAACCTGAACAGAAATTAATTTGCAAAGAGAATAATACTTTACACCTATGAAATGATTACTGTGAGTCAGGCACTGCACCAAGTGCTTACCGTGTATCAACTCAAGCGTTGCTTTCAAAACCTCTATGAGGTACGTGCTCTATTATTCCTGTTCTGTGGATAAGTAAATTGAGGCAGAGACCGTTGCGGTATCTTACCCACAGGCAGCACAGCTGGGCAGCGGGAAGCAGTCCATGTTCTTAACTGCCACACTATAATGCCTTTCTAAATTTCTACTGGTAAATATAATTATTTAAAGAGTTTGCTCTATGATTAGCTTATTATTTAGTTTCATAATATTTTCAGGAAGAGAACAGAAGCAGTGGGGTATTGTGGCAACAGTCCAGGCATTTTGAATGTCAAAACCTGCTTGTGGGTTTCACCTAAAGCTCCTATGTGAACTTAGGCAAACCTGTTCTAGGCTTCAGTGTTTTCATCTGTAAAATAAATCTAATAATACGTTCTCTCCCTACCTTGTGGTCATAAGTAATAGATAAAATAACGGGTGTGAAAGTGCTTTGTAAATTGGGTTAGACATAGAATCTTAACAGTATAAAACATATCTTATGTTTTTCTATTTATAAAGCCAGTTCACATCTCAGCTTAAAATATTTTAGATCCTTAAACTAGTTCTCTTAGACTTTATTTATGACTGAATTTTCCAAACTGGTGATTTTCTTCTCTTTTTTTCCCCCGTAGTTATTTGACTTCCCAATCTTGGATTTATTAAAATTTTTATAAAGTCATTATGCAAATAAAGCACCTTTTACATGCTTCTCCCTGGGGCACATTTTAACTTCTTGTCATGTTTCAATTTTATCTGCCACAAGCAGGCGACATAATCTGCGGCTCTGGTGGCTCATGCATTTGTGTTTTGCATATTTCATACAAGAAAATGGATTGGAGAGAGAAGTCAGCCAGATGGGAATCTCTTTCCAGGCAGAGAAGAGCTAGAAAAGAATTTGCATGACCACGATCTCTTCTGTGGACAAAGGATGCTTGTTTTCAGGACTAGCAATTGGTCATAGGGTGACAACCCATCCCCGAATTCCTGAGGCAGCCCTAGGTTTTCAATCTGAGGTTCTTAAATAGTTCCCAAGATGCAATTATTTCCAAATTTAATCAACCCCAGAAAATCGCTAATTAAAAATAATCATGTAAAACAGCAGGTCTTTTCTCCAAAATTAAACACACTTTCTTTTACTGGCTGTTTAGACAAGCCTTGCAAAAGCCCAGCCACCTGTTCTTTGGCGGGGGGGGGGGGGGGGGGCAGGGGGGGCGGGGAGGTGCTGAAGTTCCTAGGAGGTGACTGTTCTTGGCATCCACCCCCACCCAGTCCTTCCTGGAATCCGTCATTGTCAGCTTCTGCTAAGATATGACTTTGTACTTGGTGGGAAAAGATAGGCAAGAAATTTTTTTTTTTTTTTTTACTTCTCTTTGACTCTCTTTTCCATACTCTTGTTTATATTCTTGAAATGGCATAATTAGAGTAAAGCTCCTAAAATAGTGTGATCTTCCCTCCGCTTCTCTCCTTCACTCCCTCCTTGCAGTCCCGACGGTCCTGTTTCCCCAGGCTCTGCCCTACTATCCAGGAAGTTGGGTGTGGTTCCCAGAAGCTTTGGTTGGGATTTACATTCTAGTTTGCATTGATGATTTAATCCATCCTTTGGGCCTTTTTCAGCAGAAAACCAGGCAGAATATTTTTCTAACCTATTTTGTTTTTCTCTAAATGAAAACCTCAAGGAATAGAATGCCACAGAGTAAAACCAGTATAGAGAGGGGTGTTTTTCTAAAATCAGGGAATTCTCAAGAATTCATGGACCATCATGGAGACACTTGGCAAAGCAATACTTTGGAATTGAGATTAGTGTTCTTTTCCAGCTCAGTTTCTTTTCTGATGAATGTTCACTGTCCTAATAGCTCAAACAAACAAACAAACAAGAAACAATGAAAAAATGCTTTTTAAGTTCTTCTTGGGGGTTGTGGATTTTTCGTGTTGACGCCATTGAGCAAGCAGTGAAGAGATGAGCTCTGGCAACTCAGGAAAACCTAACTTCTTGAGGTGGTATTGCTTTGTACCACTTTATTTTGTAAAGCCTCACAACTCTATTTTTAAATGTTTATTCATCTTTAATTCAGTTCTTTTTTAGTTCATTATATTGTTTTGTCTGTTTTGTTTTTAATTGCCATACACTTTGCATAGAGCTGATGCACACATACTAGATGTACAATTCCATGAGTTTTGATGATTGTACACACCTATGGAACCTTAATAGAGATGTAGAACATTTTCATCACTCTAGAAAATTCCCTTGTGCTCTTTACTTATCCCAGCTTAACTCTAAATAACCACTCTTCTGATTTGTATCACCACGGGTTGATAGATCTACCCGTTTGAACTTATATAAATGGAATCATGCACTATGTACTCTCCTTTTTGTATCTGGATTCTTTTACTCAAGATCATGTCATTGAGATAGCAAGTCTCTCATTCATACTTTGTGTGGATCAGTAGTTTGTTCCTTTTTTTGTGTGTGGTTGCCTTTTTTTAAGTGTGGTAAAATATACATAAAGTGTACCATTTAACTATTTTTCAGTGGGTCGTGTCACCTTCGCCACTACCCATTTCTGGAAAATTTTCAACATCCCAAACTAAAACTCTGTACCCATTAAGCTGTATCTCTCCAGCTCCTGGTAATGACTATTCTACTTTCTGTCTCTATGAATTTGACCGTTCTAGGTATCTCATAGAAGTGGAACCATGCAGTATTTGTCCTTTTGTGTCTGGATTCTTTCACTTAGCGTAATGTTTCCAAGGTTCGGCCATGTCGAAGTATGTTATCAAGAATCTCATTCCTTTTTAAGGCTGAATGATAGTCCATTGTATGTATACACCACATTTTCTTTATCTGTTTTTCTGTTGATGGACATTTAGGTTGTTTCCACTTTCTGGCTATCATGAACAATGGTGCTATGAACATTGGTAGACAAGGATCTGTTTTCATCCAGGCTTTCAAGTCTTTGGGGTAGATACCTTGGGGTGGAATTTGCTGGATCATATGGTAATTCTAGGTTTAACTTTTTGAAGAGCCACCAAACTGATGTCCACAGCTGCTGAACCATTTGATATTCCCTGAAGCAGGGCAGGAAGGAGTTCTCAATTTCCCAGCCAATACTCCTTCTTTTCCTTTATTTTTTTAGGGGGCACCTGGGTGGCTCAGTTGTTAAGCGTCTGCCTTTGGCTCAGGTCATGATCCTTTATTTTCTTAAATAATAGCTATTTTGAGGGGTGTCAAATGACATCTCATTGTGGTTTTCATTTGCATTTCTCTAATGACATGATGTTGAGTATCTTCCTACACTTATACTTACTATGTAGCTTTCTGAACTTTTCCCCACATTTCTCCAATCTTTTTGCAGGAACGATTTGAAATACTATATTATCTAGGACAATAAACCTCAGATTTTTTATCCTTACAGAGAAATTCAATTTGAAAATATTTTAGAGGAATTGACTTATTTTTTTTTTGTAGTTGTTGTTGCCAAGAAAGGACTTAATTAATACTGCCATGTCCTATGGCCATCATTTTATAAATGAAAAGACATTTTAGTTAAAAAAAAGAAGGAAGAATAATCCCCAAATAAAGGAGAGACTTTTGCATTAATCTGGCTTTAGGAAAATCTTGTTTTTGTTTTGTTTTGTTTTTGGTGGCCAGTAAAGCAAGGTTTATTGAGCAATAGCACAGTGATAGTACAAAGCTCCCAAGGAGGGAGGGGACCCGAGGGGTTGCCCAGGAAAAACTTATTTTTTTATCCATATTTTTCTCATTCTTGCTGTGGTCCAGAAAACCCAACCGGTCGTTGAGACTTGCTGGTCTGGAGCAGGCCTCTCCAAAGGCAGAAACATGCACCCAGGGGGTATATAAGATCACATGGAGGGAACATATCAGAACTTCTATTCATTATTTATTTATTTATTTATTTTGGTCTGGAAAATAAGAAAGAAACGAAGTGTTCTGCTATTTAACATGGAAGCCCACACCGGCGCCCTCACTCAGCCACATCTGAGAGAAAGGGGTTCCGTGACGTGGATAGTTTGACAGTGAGGTTTCCATTCACTCTTCGAGTTTTAGCATTTTAGAGTATTTGTGGAATACTGTAGCCTTGATAAGACTTTTTTTTTTTTAGATTTATTTATTTATTTGAGGGGGGAGGGTCAGAGGGAGAGAATCTTCAAGCTGACTCCCCACTGAGCACGGAGCTTAATGTGGCGCTAGGTGAGATCTTGACCTGAGCTAAAACCAAGAGTTGGACGCTCAACTGACTAAGCCACCCAGGCGCCCCTTAAGATTTTATTTTTGAGCAATCTCTACATCCAACGTGGGGCTTGAACTCACAGCCCTGAGATCAAGAGTCAGATGCTCTACCAACGGAGCCAGACAGGCACCCCAAAGTCTTTAGAACTCTCTCTCCGTATTTTGACAATTCCCCAAAATGTAAATCTCACTTCTCAATATAAAACGTGAAAAACTATGTTTTTCAACCTTTTTCTGAGCTAAAGTGCAGACTTTTTTTTTTAGATTTATTTATTTATTTTAGGAGGGGAGGGACAGAGGGAGAGAGAGAGAAATCCTCCAGCAGACTCCCCAATGAGCGCAGAGCCCGATGCGGGGCTTGATTCCAGGACCCTAAGATCAGAAAACCAAGAGCCGTTTGCTCAACCGGCTGAGCCGGTAGACTTTTGATTTAGGTTCCATGTGTAAGGCTCACGTGAGTTAGACTTTGATTTGGAACTGAATTACACAGATGAAGAGGCAGGGTGTGAGGCATCATTTTGCTATGCCAAAAGCCGGCATATTGTCGTGGAGCCAGCAGGGACAGGTGCAATCCCATGGTGAGCCAGTTCTCGGTTGGACCTTTAGGAGTTCACTCAAGGAACTGTTTCTTCAGCCCTTCTGACTATTCTTTTTAGTTGACTACATCCCTTTCTGCTCAAACTAGTTGGAGTAGATTCTACTGTTTTCAACCAAGAACGCTGCCTGACCAATTTCAGGAGATAACCAGAAGACAAAGGTTTCCTGATTATCTACAGGCAGAGTCCTTAAAATAATTGTCAACCTTGGTGAAGAGTTACCTATCTTTCTTTTACAAAAAGACAAGTGTTGATCTTGTCTTTCAAGTGTTGACAAGAGGCTTTCAGTCATTTCTTAAGCTTGCTACTAGATATTTTTTGGGAAAAACAAACCAGACCAACTTTTCAAGACACAGGCAACATTTTAGAAATAGATAATACAGTAACTGCTTTTCGGAAGAAATTTATACTTTGAAGAATTTGTTTTGAAAAAGTATACTTGGAAAGGATTCCATCATTATGTGATTTTTTTTTTAAACCTCAAACAATATCATCATACCTTTAAAAAAACCTACATTATGTGCACACATGAAAAACTTAAAAACAGAATTTTCTAACATGTTTAAAAATCTTACAAATGAGTTTCAATAGGCTTCAAATACACTTGTTTAAAATAAGAATTTGACAACTTCCAATTAATCTGTAAGAATAACCAATTCACTTTAGGGAAAATGGAAAACTTTCCTAATCAGATTTCAACAAAACATTAACATAATTGTTAGATAAGGGTTAAAAATGAGTATTATGATTTAGGAAACTAAGAATACATGATACATATTGTTTTGAAGTATTTTTTTTTAGCTTTGACAGACTTTAAAAGAATGTATTGAAAAAAAAAAAAGAAAAAAGCTGAACATAGAACCAGAACTTTGCTTCATTGAAAAGTGCTAAACCAGGGCGCCTGGTGGGGGGCTCAGTTGGTTAAACGACTGCCTTCGGCTCAGGTCATGATCCTGGAGTCCCGGGATCGAGTCCCACATCAGGTTCCCTGCTCAGCAGGGAGTCTGCTTCTCCCTCTGACCCTCCTCCCTCTCATGCTCTCTGTCTCTCATTCTCTCTCTCGCAAATAAATAAAATCTTAAAAAAAAAAGTGCTAAACCAAACATTACAATCATGACATATTCAATTATGTTGCTCTTACTAATTATATTGCTATGCTAGTAATGATATTTTTAGTAAGAGCAAAATTTTTGTATCCGTAATAACTAAAATAAATATTTTCTAAAGCACATCATTTAGCTCCGTGTGTATATGTGTATGATTTACAAGTTAGAAAATATAGATATATTAGAGGTACATGCTTAAAACCTTTTTTAACCCAATATATCAAAAAATTATTTTAACGTGCAATTGATAGAAAATTAATAATGAGATATTTCACATTCTCTGTTTTCATACTGCCTTTCAAATCCAGTGTGTATTTTTTTAAAAGGTTTTATTTATTTATTTGACAGAGAGAGAGAGAGCACAAGCAGGGGGTGCTGCAGGCGGAGGGAGAGGGAGAAGCAGGCTCCCCACCGAGCAGGGAGCCCGACGTGGGGCTTGATCCCAGGACCCTGGGATCACAACCCGAGCCAAAGGCTGACGCTTGACCGACTGAGCCACCCAGGCGCCCCTCAAATCCAGTATTTTACACGTAAACATATTTCAATTAGAGCCAGCCGTAACTCAAGGGTCTGGTGGTGCCTCCTGTATAATCCAAAGCACAGCCCTGGACAGTGTAGCTGTAACTATAATTTAACTTCCTTATTTTCAATGTCTTTTCTAACTTTGTTTCATTCTGGACCAGGCTGTTGCAAACAGGCAAGTGTAATATATTTTTTCAACCATCTTTCAAAACAAACAACAAAAATCAGAAGAATAGTGTATGCCTAGGGGCGCCTGGGTGGCTCAGGCGTTAAGCGTCTGCCTTCGGCTCAGGTCATGATCCCAGCGTCCTGGGATCGAGCCCCGCATCGGGCTCCCTGCTCCGCGGGAAGCCTGCTTCTCCCTCTCCTGCTCCCCCTGCTTGTGTTCCCTCTCTCGCTGTGTCTCTCTCTGTGTATGCCTAGTTCCGTGTAGGTTTATTGGAAATAGTCTCAAGATTTTGCACCTTTGCCTCTAGAATCCCTTATCTATACCTTTCCTAGGTAGTATCTACGCTACGGAAATCTGAATGTGGGTGTGGTAGTTCCTGTCTACCCTCTCCAAAACAGGATTCTAGGTAATTATATTTTCAACCAGAATTGGGGTATTGTAGCCACCAGTTCTATCGATGTGTCTGCATTTTATCAGATGAGTGCCGGGTGCTTGTTTTGTTCTAAGAATTCATCACTCAAACCACATTCAAGTGCCTGCTTAAGATTGTATATAGTATTTAAACAACTCAGATATAATCTAATATAGCCTTATTCTCACACTTGAGGCCTTCTTAGGGTCTAAGAAGGGCAATTATTAAACTAATTTCTGTAAACATAACTGAGGTAAATAGAGGCCTCAGATAAGAATTCACCTCAAAATTAGTCAGAAGAGGTTTAGGCCTGTAGATGATAGAAATTGGCTTGGTTGATGCAAATGCAGGCTACATATGAATCATTCTTGTTTATTAAGCCTGGAAGGGCAGTAAAAGATTTTGGCTCCTGGTTCTACTTTTGTCTATGTGATTGGTTATTTTTAAGCAAAAATTATAGAAACCTGGTCCTTATGTGGTCAGTGGTGCATTTTAAAGCTCATAGAGAAGATCATGTTCACCTGGACCACTCACGCTCATTTTGTAGATGAAGAAACCCAGGCCTGAGGTGTGTGGGCTGGGGCTGAATCCCAAGTCTCTTGACTCCCTGCCCAGTGATCTTTCTACTGAGCTACCGAAGGGAACGAATAAGCAATATTCAAAAGAAAACATACAAGTGGCAAAAACACATATGAAAAGCTTGTATTGAATGCAAATTAAAACCAGAAGATACCATATTTCATTGAACAAATTGGCAAAGATACAAGTTTATAACAAAGATTTTGGGGGGATTTTTTTTGGTGTTATTTATTTTTTTTAATGTGAAACTTTTGGGAAACGGGCCGTTAAGCACTCAGCTGCCTGGTGCCTGAAATTTCACAGAGATCTAGTCCTTTGGCTTAAAATGTTGTCTCATCTTAAACATGAAAAAAGAAGTAAAATGTTATGCTTTACCAATCATTTACACCTCAGAGAAAATGGGTGCCTCAGCTCCTTTGCTGAGAATGGGGTTTCCCTGAGGTAAAGAGAGAAAGTCAAACGTCTGTAGGTTCTTTTTTAAAAAGATTTTATTTATTTTTTTGACAGAGAGCGAGAGAGAGACAGCGAGAGAGGGAACCCAAGCAGGGGGAGTGGGAGAGGGAGAAGCAGGCTTCCTGGCTGAGCAGAGAGCCCGATGCAGGACTCGATCCCAGGACCCCGGGATCATGACCTGAGCCGAAGGCAGACGCTTAACCATCTGAGCCACCCAGGCGCCCCTTTATTTTTTTTTTAAAGATTTTATTTATTTATTTGACAGAGACACAGCGAGAGAGGGAACCCAAGCAGGGGGAGTGGGAGAGGGAGAAGCAGGCTTCCCGTGGAGCAGGGAGCCCGATGCAGGCCTCGATCCCAGGACCCTGGGATCATGACCTGAGCCGAAGGCAGACGCTTAATGACTGAGCCACCCAGGCGCCCCATGAGCAATTTTTTTTTTATCTGCATAATCTTTTATAGTTTATAGAGGTCTTTAAAATCCTGTTTCGTTTGACTCAACAGTCTTGCAAGCTAAGGAGGAAGGGTCTTTTCAGTTTGCAGATGAGGAAACTAAAAACGAGAGACTTTTTTTAAAGTAATCTCTACACCCAAGGTGGGGTTTAAACTCATGACCCCGAGATCAAGAGTCACATGCTCTACCGGCCAAGCCAGCCAGGCGCCCACAACCCCCCGCCAGGTCTCCTACTCCCAGCCCCTGTTCCTTCCACTTTACCACGCTGCCTCTCCACAAAAGCGAAGGGGACAAAAACCTCGTCATTCCAGTTAGGATGATAAATCGCCAGCAACCTTATTGCTTGAAATTCACGCCCTTCCAAGTGTTCGCCTGCCCTTTGCGCAGAGTCCGAAGGCTGCGGCCTCGGGCGAGTCCCCGAACGTGGCTCGTGTCGGTTGCGCGCCGGGCAAGTCCTCGGGCGGCCACGGCGCCCTCGGAGCCGCTCCGCGCTCTGCTCCCCGCCCCGCCCGCGTCCCCGGGTCTCCGCCGCAGGGAAAGCCGGCCGCCCTCGGGAGCGAGAAGGGGACGCGGCCGGCCTCCCCGCGTCGCGGGGGTGCTCACTAAGCTCTAACCGGGGAACGCGAGGAGTGACGGAGGAAAGTCCCATCGGTCTTGCGCAGCGGCAAGTTCGGGGCCCTCGACGGGCCCTCTTCTCCCTGCCCTTCGGCTTGAACGCTGCTGGCCGCACCGGCCTTGGAAGCTGCGTGTCGCGGTGGCGGCGCCCCGGTCACCGCGCGCGGGCCCCTGAGCGTCTGCGAGGAGCGCACGTGCCCGCCGCGGCCGACGAGGCGGCTTCTCTGTAGTTTGCATCGCCGCATTTTTTTACGTGCAACACTTTGTTAAAAGGAATTGTAATCACACTGCTCTACTTAGAGGTGCAGCGAAGGGCACTCGGTGGTCACCAGAGTACTCCCCTGGGAAGGTCACCCACCTTTAGCTTCCACCCTCCCTGCCGCAGGTGCGGTGGATGAACATGGCCACACGCTCCCCCTGCCCCTCTTTTCCTTCCCCTCCTCTCTTTCCTTTAAAGCAAACATTGACTGCGGGTGGCCCGCAGAGCCAGGGCCGAGGACAGGCCAGGCGCTGAAGAGGATTTGAAGGGCTCCTTATGTTATTCAAAGTCAAATCCGCGTTCTCACAGTGGTCCACGAAGGGCTGCCTGTGGGTTTTGAGCTTTTAGAATCAGTCTGTAGAGAAGCATGGAGAACAAGTCTACTTTCGGAACGCTGCGGATGTTATCAACCCTGAAGACATACATGACAGGGGACAGGAGTCAGCAGGGAGGAGCAGGAGAGGTGATGGTGTGATCGTGTCTCCCGCCTTATGAGCTGAGTATGGCTGATTGACTTTAAAAGGTGTACGTGTGGGGAGCCTGCTTCTCCCTCTGACCTTCTCCTCTCTCATGCTGTTTCTCTCTCGCTCGCTCTCTAATAAATAAATAAATAAAATCTTTTAAAAAAAAAGGGGGCACCTGGGTGGCTCAGTCGGTTAAGCGTCTGCCTTCAGCTCAGGTCATGATCCCAGGGTTCTGGGGTCAAGTCCCACATCGGGCTCCCGGCTCAGCGGGGAGCCTGCTTCTCCCTCTGACCCTCTCCTCTCTCATGCTGTTTCTCTCTCGCTCGCTCTCTAATAAATAAATAAATAAATTTTTAAAAAAAAAGGTGTACGTGTATGAAAGGCATAAAGGGAACGAACAGAGGAACTAAATAATGCTGTATCTATTCAGAGGGGGAGGAAGGTGGAAACGAGGAGTCAAAGTGAGCAAAATCTGCAATCAGCAATCAAAAAACAAAGTAATAAATACCTAGTTTAATATCGGCACGTTAATGCCAGAGAGTATTAGCTTTTATTACTATTTTATAAGGACACTTAACAAAGGGATGCATGCTATTAACTGCTGTCTAAAGCACGGTGGTATCTTTCTTCAAAGATGGGCCTCCGTGCAGCATGCCTCTTCTTATTCCTGCTCCTGGGTAGCCCCTGCCGCACCGAATCTGACTGACCCAGGACTCACTTGAATGAATAGAAGTGGCAGAGGTGACAGCCTGTCCATTCTGGGTCTAGGCTTTAAGAAGGGCCAGCACTTCTGCTCTTGCCTATTTTGGAGCCCGGAAAGAAGTCCTGCTACCCTGTTGGGAGCGGTCACACGGAGAGAGAAAGGCCCTCAAATTCCCAGGGGACACCGAGAGAGGCCCGGCCGCCCAGCGCCGCACCTCAGCCCCCCTTCTAAGCAGGTGCGTGAGGGAGGCCATCTTGGCCGTTTCAGCCTCATCGCTATCGGCCGGCAGCAGCACGAGATACCCGAGCAGGGCCAGTAGAAATCATCATCCTGCTGAGCCCCAGCTGAGCCACACAAGTGTGAGAGATAATAAAATGGCTGTTGTGTTTGGCCTCACAGTTTTGGGGTGGTTTGTTATGCAGCAAAAGATAACTGAAACAGGCAGGTGTAATCTCTTTCTGTCAGGTCACCCACTTCCTGCTCAAGTGCCAAAATATGAATCCCCAAATTCCAAGAACTGAGGAGAGTGTGGGGAAGGGAGGAGAGAGAGGAGGATGGAGAGGAGAGAGAAGGCAGCAGGATGTTTGGCTGCCCGTGGGGTGAGGTGGGAGTGAAAGGAGCTCTGTGGCAGGGGACTAAAAGGACTTTTATCCCCATGAATGTCAGAACTCAAATTTGGGGTTTTCTGGAGCCGCTATAAATACCTCACCTCCGTCTTCTCATTTTCTTCCAATCCTTAGGAAAGACTGCTACCCACAAATTACTTTGTATGAGTAGAATTTTTGTAAAAATTCAGGGGCCGAATTCATGGTTGGACACTTCCTAGGGAAAAAATCAGAACACGGAGGAGAAGGCTTATTCAGTCCCTTCCCTGCAGGTGGACTTGGCCTTGGTCCAGTGATTTGCCTTGGGCATCAGACTGCGAGCAGATGTGAACCGCACTGCTCCTGAACAGAAGATTCTAGAGGCATTGCAAGTTTCCACCAGGCCTTTCTTTCCTGTGCCCTCTGCCATGAGAAGGGCATACCCCATAGAGCACCTGCTGCTTTAGCCTGGGTCCCTAAGTGAGAAGACACATGAACCTGTTCTCAAACCACAGCCTGCAGCCAAACCACAACCACGGCCCTGTAACATGAGCAGGAAATAAATATTTGTTGTAAGCCGCTAAGATTTTGAGGTTACACAGCATAATCTAGCGAAAGCAAACAACATGAAGCCCAAATTCTAGAGGCTTCCAAAGGGGAGAAAAGAAATCTGGTAAGTTACAAAGGGTCCAAGTCAGACAACATCAGGCTTAAGATTAGCAATGCCAATCAGCAGTCTCAGGATCATTACCTTTAGAAGGTACAATGGAGCCCTGCCTTCAAAGCATTCTGACTTTAAAATTTATAACTGATAAAATTATGAAGACATACTCATATACACAAGAACTTGGAAAGCATACCATTCATGTGCTTCTCATGAAATAAAATATATAATATGTATATGGCCTTATAGGTTTTTCTTTTTTTAAGATTTATTTATTTTAGAGAGAGAGAGGGGCAGAGGTAGAGGGAGAGAGAGAATCTCAAGCAGACTCTCCGCTGAGCACAGAGCCCGACACAGGGCTCAATCTCATGACCTTGAGATCATGACCTGAGCCAAAACCAAGAGTCCAATGCCCAACCGACTGAGCAACCCAGGTGCCCCGGCATTATATTTTATCCTACCAAAGTGAAAAGAAAAAAAACCTCTTTCCTGTTACTGAGGGTATAGGGAAATAAATGATGGTGCTGAGAAATATTGAGATTAATTTGTTTCTGGAGAATTTAGCAAAACATAAAAATCCTAAAAATATTCCCACCTTTTGAATCAGCAATTTCATTTGCAGAAAAATATTTGGAGAAAATTAGCATCAATATAGGCAAAGATTTAGCTACTAAGATGTGGCATGAAGCATCATATGTAATAGTGATAATTGGAAACAGCCTAATGTACCTACTAGGCAGGCATTAACTATGATGTTGTAATTTTTAAAAATTATCCCTTTGAAGTAAACACTTTGTGTCTTACAAAATTTTTTTAAAGATATAAACCTTTTCTTTTTACTCTTATGCTCCAGCCACTGAGTTTCTTCTTTGAAGGCAACTGTTCCAATTTTCCTTTTAATCTTTCCGGAGACATTCTTCCTTGTATATGTATACATGATAACTAGATTATATATTAAATTACATATGCATATATGTATTTTATAATGGTAGCATACTGCTCTGCTCTTGGCTTTTTACACTTAATTCTTCTTAGAGATTATTCAATATAAGCATGTGGATAGTGACCTCATTCCTTTAAACTACTGTAGAGTATTCCTTTGATATGTGTCCCTTAATTTACCTAAGCCGTTTTGAGAAGATCACATCTGTAAGGGATTTATAGAAGAACATTTAATAACATGCATAGATGTTCATGATTTACTAGGTGAAAAAATACATGAAGCAGCAGATTACAAAGTGGTTGAGAGCTATAGTAGTCTGCAAGTCGACAGACAGTCTCTTCCAAATGCTCAGGACACATATACACGTATTCACATGAAAGCCTGGCATTTGCCATTACAAATTCCTGGACTGACTCAACCATTGTGCCCTTTGTCCTAGCGAGTTGGCCTTTGTAACCAGGGAAACAGCCCCAGTTCATAATCTAAAGAAATACTGCAGAGATAGTCCAGCTAAAGATAAGGAACAGAGTTATATTATTCTCTGGGTACTCGGTGATCTCTCTCTAGCGCGCACGGTTTTGTGACTTTGACAATCAGTGGTTAGTTCTCATCCACATTGTCTATAGATTTCTGAAATTGGTGACAGGTACATAGATAACCAACCTGTGGAGTTTGGTGAATCTTCATCCTCATGTTTCCTAGACAACCACACGTGGATACTGTATAGCACATTCTTATTCCTTTGACCCAGATACTCTGCAGAGGCTGGTGTTGATGCACATACCTGGCATTCCCATCTCCTTCAAGGCAAATTTCCACATTTCTCTGAGTGCCTGAAGAGTTTGCTTCTTGAAGTCCACTCCATGATGTACATGTGATTGTCAATGGTATGGTCTCTGGTCCCTACCCCACTGACGGCAGAACAACCCTTCCTCTCTCCACCCTTCTTCTGGAAGCCATTCTGCGGGGCCCAGGTTGGAAAGACTTGGTGATCTTAACACACTTTTCTTTTCCAGGGATGCCTGTGATGCCGGGCAGCACCCTGGTAGAAGCATCCAACCCCAGACTTCCCTGCTGCTTAGTCAATCCAGGAGTGGACTTCACTCCCACCTCCTTTCCTCACTAATAATCGAGTTAGAAATAGATCAGAGGAGGGGCGCCTGGGTGGCTCAGTCGTTAAGCGTCTGCCTTCGGCTCAGGTCGTGATCCCAGGGTGCTGGGATCGAGTCCCACATCAGGCTCCTTGCTCGGCGGGGAGCCTGCTTCTCCCTCTGCCGCTCCCTGCCACTCTGCCTACTTGTGATTCCTCTCTCTCTCTCTCTCTGTGTGTCAAATAAATAAATAAAATCTTAAAAAAAAAAAAAGAAAGAAATAGATCAGAGGAAGGGACTAATCCATGAGTGACCAGAGGCCTTTCAGTCTTGTAGAAACTATAAAATCAACACTAATAGAAAAACAGTCCTGGATCAGGCCCTCGAGATTTGCCTGCCTTGCCGGTCTGAGTTTTCCCTTTTCAGCCTCACTCTGGCTGGTCGCGGGACCCTCCCTGGGAAGCAAGGACAAGAAGGGAGGAGACAGGTCCAGACCCTGATGGTGTGAAAAGGTTGTCACAGCTGGAACCTTATCTCTGCCTCCACAAGGGCTGTTCATATTGAAACAAGTATGCTTTAAACAACAACAGCACAACTTTTTATTTTGGAATAATTCTAGACTTACAGAAAAGTTGCAGATACGACTTACAGTTCCTGTATGTCCTGACCCAGTTTCCCCTAATGTTAACATCTTGCATGACCATGACACATTTGTGAAAGCCTAGAAACCAATATTGCTTCATTACCATTCACTGAATTCCAGATTTTATTTGGGTTTCACTAGCTTCTCCACCAATGTCCTTTTGCTGTTTTAGTATCCAGTCCGGGATCCCGCGTTGCACAGAGTCATGTCTCCTCTGCTCTGTGACAGTTTCCCAGCCTTTGTCTTTCACAACCTTGACAGTTTTGTAGAGTATTGGTCAGATATTTCATAGACTCAGATTCAGGTCATCTGATGTTTTTTCTCATGATTACATTAGGATTATGGGTTGTAGGAAGAATAACAGAGGTGAAATACCCTTCTCTTCATCCCAGATTGGGGGTACAGGACATCAACATGGCTGATCACTGGTGATACTAACTTGGATCACATGGACAGGTGGGGTCTGTGGGTTTCTCCACTCTCGAGTCACTGTTTTGTCCCTTTCCATATTCTATCCTTTGGAAGAGTCACCAAGTCCAACCCACACTCAAGGGGAGGGAAACTGGGCTCCACCTCTTGGAGGGAATAGTATTTACATAGATTATTTGGAATCAGTCTGTAAGGAAGCTTTGTCCCTCCCCCCTCCCTCTCTCATTTATTGATTTATGTGTGTGTGTATATATATATACACACACACACCACACAGAGTTGTTTAAAAAATATATCTAAGTGGCGACAGTTATTATCCGTGTTGTTGGATCATGAGCGACTTCCTATTTTCTTATTTGGGTTTATCTGCATTTTCCAGATTGCCTACAAGAAACCTAAATTATTTTTGGAAATAGAAAAAGCCAATGCTATTTTTAACATGCTCATCACAGAGAATTTGGAAAATATAAAATTTTATATAGAAGAAAGTAAAGTTATAATTTTACCACTTAGGACTATTACTAATAATGTGTTGTATTTCTTTAATTCTTTTATGTAAATGTGTGTATGATCTTTGCCACTCCCCCCTCCTACCCAGGTTAGGATCATACCATATGGAATGTTTTGTATTCCGCTTTAAAAAAAAAAAAGTAACACTGTATCATAAACATCACCCTAAGTCTTGAATACTTTTAAAAACAATGTTTTAAAAAAATACCAAGCAAAGTAGTGGGGCAAATGTGCAGGAACTGAAGTATAAAGATTCATTACAAAGTGCACAAAGCAAGTTGCAAAGCCGTATTACAGGGTGATCATACAAGATAGTCGCCAAGCACATAGTTTCGGTTATCTCTTAGGAGGAGGAATTATGGGGAAATAGTTGGAGGTTTAAAATTTTAAAATAATGTGTATATTGTTATTATCTCTGTAACCAGAAAAATAACACAGATTTCAAAATAAATAAAAACATTTTTAAAGGGCTGTACAATATTCCACGATACCCTAAAATTTCCTGTTGGACATTTGGATTTGTTTCCACCTTTTCATTATATAAATAAAGATCATCCTAGGATGAACGTCTTTGCTTTCAAGTCCTTTTCTGAGCTCTTTATAGCCTATGATAAATTTGAAGAAAAATTCCTAGGTCAATTTGTGTGTACTGATCTTAAAGGATTTTGCTTGAAATGCATGCTTATACATAAATGTATGCCTGTATATAAAGGGTAACAGATTTAACTTTCTATTTTTTTTTTTTAAGATTTTATTTATTTATTTACTTGACAGAGAGAGAGACAGCGTGAGGGGGAACACAAGTAGGGGGAGTGGGAGAGGGAGAAGCAGGCTCCCCGCCGAGCAGGGAGCCTGATTCGGGGCTCAGTCCCAGGACCCTGGGATCATGACCCGAGCCGAAGGCAGACGCTTAATGACTGAGCCACCCAGGCGCCCCTAACTTTCTATTTCTTAATAGAAATCAGCAAGACCACTTAGTTTATAGCCTCTGGTTTACTCAGAGAATTTCTCACGGGAAAAATGGACTCTCTTTTGAAATATATTCCAGAGTCTTCCTTGAAAACCCTAGGAGAAACTTTGAAAACTGGCTAATAGTCTATAACAGAGAAATGGAGGCAACAGATCAATGTTCTTGATTCATTAAGCTAATGTGACGCAAGCCAATTCACTCGCAGTACTCTGACATGGAATTCAGAAGAGAGACTGTAAAAAATAGATATAAAAAATTTAAAAAGTCATTAATCCATGGTTTTATCCTCTAACCTATTTTAAAAATTAAATATAGGGGCGCCTGGGGGGCTCAGTCGATTAAGCGTCTGACCCTTGATTTCAGCTCAGGTCATGATCCTGGAGTCCTGGGATCAAGCCCCCCCTCCACCCTACCCCCCGAGTCGGGCTCGCTCTCTCTCTCTAATAAATAAATTAAAAAATTTTTAAAAAGTAACTATAGTCCGGGCGCCTGGGTGGCTCAGATGGTTAAGCGTCTGCCTTCGGCTCAGGTCATGATCCCAGGGTCCTGGGATCGAGTCCCGCATCGGGCTCCCTGCTCCGCGGGGAGCCTGCTTCTCCCTCTGCCTCTGCCTCTCTCTCTCTCTCTCTCTCTCTGACTCTCATTAAAAAAAAAAGTAACTATAGTCCTACTTTTTTTAAAAAGAAAGTTTTATTGAGGAATAATTCATATATCATAAAATGTACCCTTTTAGAGTATACAATTTGATGGTTTTAGTATATTATTACTGTGCAACTGTCACCACTATTTTGGAACATTTTCGTCATTCTTGCTTTTGGAAACTCTTTCCCCATTTTACGTTATAATTATTATACATCGAAGCTGCTTCAAATCCATTCTCAAGTGAGGCAAGGAGGAGACACATGTAGTTAAATAAACAAATACAGTTTTGACCACCCAGTTAATCTGTGTTTAACATTCTTGAACTTTATCAAGGCCTCGGTTTCCTTGTCTGTAAAATCAGACGTTTGGTGTGCTCTCACAAAGGACTCCGATTTAAATTCTATCTTTTTGCGTAGCATTCCTATGACTGTTCATATTTCATGATGATTTCAGTCCCATCACTTTGGGTAGAGCCAGGCCTTGTATATACAGAGGAGGAATATGCAGATGCCTTCGTTTCCAAATGTGATGAGATCTACCCAAAAGAGACAACACCTTGTTACAGTTTGGGGCTAGCCAGTTAGCTAAGGACACGTGTTTCTGCACGGTTACTTTAGTTAGGACTGACCTAACTAAATTACAAATATCTGGAGGTAAGGATTTAGCAAAAATGGAAAATGCTGCAAAGCAAAGGACCCGGCTTCAGGTAACTAGTGCTTACCACCTTTAAATGCAAAAATAAGTGAAATTGGTGGAAGTTTTCCGAAAATTTTAAAGCCGGCTCTGCCAATTCCGGGCTACCTCCCCGAACCTGAGATTTCTTACTTGTAAAATGTGGCTAACAATACCTATTTACTCATGTGTTTGGGAGAGTCTGTGAGAGAGTAGTATAAAGCATCCGATCCAGTGCCTGACATCTAAGGAGGGCTTACTGTAATTTAGTTCCCTTGGACCAGTTAATCTACCAAGAGGTAGGTCTGATGATCTAAAGGTCATCAGAAAAGAGGTGATAATACATAATGTCATACATGATACATGTATAAGTCCGTGAAATTAAGGATTATTTAAAAAAGCCATGGGGCACTTCGGTGGCTCAGTCAGTTAAGTGTCTGCCTTTGGCTCAGGTCCTAATCCCAGGGTCCTGGGATCGAGCCCAGCATCAGACCCCCTGCTCAGTGGGGAGTCTGCTTGTCCCTGTCCCTCTGCCCCTCCCCCACCCACCCTCTTGCTCGTGTTTGCACACGCTCTCTCTCAAATAAATAAGATCTTTTTTTAAAAAAAAAAAGGAAAAGCCATAATTTGCCTACATAATGCATCGATGATTTGTATTTCAAGTATGATAGCTGCTTTATATTTAGAATATTGATTTAAAATATTTCTTTCCTTGCTACTACACAAGGCTTGAGATTTCTATTATTACTTAATGCTTCTCTCTTGCTTTGATCCTATCAAATTTCCTAAAATATCCAACTGCTTTGGTCATTAGTGCTCCCTTGTGGGTTTAGAAATTCTGAATATTAAGGGGTACCTGGCTGGCTTAGTCAGTAGAGCACGTGACTCTTGATCTTGAGGTTGTGAGTTCCAGTCCCATACTGAGGGGTAGAGTGTACTAAAAAAAAAAAAAAAAAAAAAATCTTAAAAAAACCCCAAATTCTGACAATTAAAAAACCAAACAAAAAACACTTTGTAAATTTGTGCAAGACAGTGTCTAATGGTTAACAAGTTGAGATAAAAATACTGTAAAAAATGTTCTAGGATTTTATATATTCAGAGTCCTGGAAAATCTCCTAGCAATGTAACTAGATGGAGTCTTCTTGGGGATCTTGGCCAAAGATTTACTTTAATCCTTAGGGATTGTGCAATTTGAAAATTGAAGTTTCAGTTTCACTTGCACTTAATGGCTACCTTTCAGCCATATGTATTCTTCCTTGTCAATGTTATTGATCAAAGGGCACGTTGTGCACTTATTGGGCAAAAATTATATTCTTCCTCTTCAGAGTGGCATCCAGCTTATCTATTTATGGTATGCCATAATCTGTAGCAACAAGGAGTTTAAAGTGCTTACAAAGGCAAAACAAAACAAAACAGCAATAACAAAACCAATACCATGCCCAGTGTTGAATAACGTAAACCCTCTAGTACCTCTTATATATTTTTGGTTTGCTGAAAAATTGACAGCAGGGCTCTTGCAAAGCAACTGCACCCTCAGGATTTTGCACTCACCACCATGGAGCTGGCGGTTGGAGAAAGGCGATCTTAAAGTAGACCGGGAAGGTGGGAGGACACAGGACTAGTCCCTTCCTTGTGAAGCAGACAGAGCATGATCCCTAGCTAGGCTCTTGCTCTGTCCTCACCTCTCTATTCAATCTGTAACAGACCTGAGAAAAGGACGGAAGGAGGACACAGGTACAGGACAAGAGAATAATGACAGTTGTTTGTATCATTTCACAAACTCTCATAGCCAGAAGGATCCTTAAAAACATCGAGCTTGACTACTCCTTATTACTGACTGAGAGGCCAGAGAGACACAAGAGAACATGTTTAGCACAGTGCAGTTTGCAGTGGGGTTGGCTCTAGAGCCCTGCCTCATGCTGTTTCTCCTTGCCTGCACAGCTCTGGTGCATGGTTTTTGTAAGAAATGATGGCCGGGCTCGGCACTAGTAACATTGGTGAAGCCCACAGTTTGCTGTCGGCCTATTTCCACCTCCATTTCTTACCCCCTGTGGTGGCCTCCACTCCAAGCCCTGAAGAGAGGCCGGGGCTCTGATGCTGCCCTCCAGCCAGTCAATAGTGCCCCCCATGGCAGCCCACATGCCCATTTTTCTCAGCATGCTGATGACGAATAGCTCTTGGGAAAGCTATTCCTTTAAACAAATTCACATAAAAATCAGAACTGGGACTTTATCTCCCTAATCTCGGTGGGATTACTCTGGAACCCAGATGCCTTTCTAAATGTTAAATATTTCAAGTAGAATGAGGAAGAGATTTTTATCTCTTCTAGGCCAGTCAGCCTCTGGGCAGAATTAGTCATGGTCTTGCTCTCTTTCAAGTGTAAAGGCTCTAGATGCAGGGACAGGCAAACTGGGGAGTACCAGGGCAAGAGGGAAGAGGTCCTTGTCCTGGTTGGAAGTACTAGGAGTGGTCTAGATGTTAACCCAACAGAACTTCCTGGAGTTTGGGGCGACAGTAGCCCCGAGTTACATTATAAAATCTGGATTTGGAAATGGAAGAGGGGACTTCCAATGGATCTCTTGAAGCCAACGAATGGCTGAGAACCTGTGATTTAGAGGGAGCATTTGATGGAATCAATTTTGGCGAGGGATTTTTCTTCTAAATGTGATCACATTAACGGAAGAACGAAGAGTATGGCATCTAAAGAGAAGTCAGTCTCTAAGACAAATGTGTGTGTGTGTGTATTTTTTTTTTTTAAGTAAGCTCTACACCCAATGTGGGACTTGAAGTCATGACCCTTAGATCAAGAGTTGCATGCTCTACTGATTGAGCCAACCAGGTGTCCCTCTAAAACAAATACATTTTAGAGATTTGTTTGAATTCAATCCAAGATTATTTTCAAATTTAGTTTATATAAGGTAGGGCTGGTATTTTACAGGGGTTCTTATATTCGTAAGATTAAATACAGTATGATTTTCTCTGACCTGAAAATTTCAGGTAGTAGAAAGGAGGATAATTCTGAAAGAGGAAGGGAGGAATGGTGGAAAGGTGATCTTGAGATGGGGATGGTGGCAGGACAAGTGACAAATGCCAATTCTTCCCCTAGATGCACTCCTGACAGTTCCTCTCCTTTTCTTTTTTTCCTCTCACAGCAAGCATTTCTCCAAGATTAGGACTGACTTTTCTTCTCACTCACAGTACTGCCCCACTGCCTCACAAATACAAATTGTTCATAGGATTTCGGTTGCTAGAACACACACATTAAGACTCGTGTCTCTAACATACGTCTCCTGCTTTTTTCTCTAGCTGAACTTCCAGTAGCTAATCATGCTGGACAAACACAATTTTTTTTTTTTTTTTGGACAAACACAGTATTAAATTTGTTTTGTGTATTCCCATAACGAAAATGCTTTTTCATCAACATTTAGTTGTACCTCCCCAGCCAATTCTTCTATCTCTGATGATTCCAACCCCTCAGGAAATCTCTTGGGAGTTCTGGTCAGATTTTCTCATGATGCTGATGTTGATGTCTTCTCTAAATTTTCTGGTGAGGTCTTAATTTGTGGCCAACTCCATCAGGCTGTTTCTTCTTGGAGGCTATATATTCCCTTGAGGGCTTATTTTCTTCTGTGTCTACCCAGTACTTGATGACTTGATAGTGTTTGCTAACAATAAGCAAACATTTTCAATAATATCAATAAATTCAACTGATACAGAGAAAAACTTGACATTTTTGTCTGCTGGAAGATAAGGGCCTTTTCATGTTGGAAATGCAAAAGTCATTACATAGAAGATATGAGCAATTGGGCGCCTGGGTGGCTCAGTTGTTAAGCATCTGCCTTTGGCTCAGGTCATGATCCCAGGGTCCTGGGATCGAGCCCCACATCGGGCTCCTGGCTTGGCAGGGGGTCTGCTTCTCCCTCTCCCACTCCCCCTGCTTGTATTCCTGCTCTCGCTATCTCTGTCTCTGTCAAATAAATAAATAAAATCTTAAAAAAAAAAAAAGAAGATACGAGCAATTGAGGAGGATGAGGTCTCACACCTTTTTGGGAGGAAACATGGCAACCACTGTTTTAAAAAAAAGTCTAGATGGTTGCCAGAGGGGAGCATGGTGGGGGATGGGCAAAATAGGTGAAAGGGATTAAGAAGTACAGATTTCTAGCTACAAAATAAATAAGTCATGGGGATGAAAAGTACAGCATAGGGAATATAGTCAATAATATAATGACTTTTATGGTGACAGCTGGTAATACACTTACTGTGATGAACATTTTGAACTGTATATAAATGTCGAATCACTCTGTTGTTGTACACCTGAGACTAATATAGTATTGTATGTCAACTATACTTCAATTAAAAAGTAATAGGGGCGCCCCTGGGTGGCTCAGCTGGTTAAACGACTGCCTTCGGCTCAGGTCATGATCCTGGAATCCCAGGATCGAGTCCCACGTCGGACTCCCTGCTCAGTAGGGAGTCTGCTTCTCCCTCTGACCCTCCTCCCTCTCATGCTCTCTGTCTCTCAAAAAAAAAAAAAAAAAAAGAAGTAATAAATGAAATAGTCAAACTAAAAAATATTCTACGGATTTCCTTCAAAGGACCACAATTAATGAAAAAGTTAATATATTCCCAAAGTTCTAGAGGGTAATAAAATAATCAATCATTATATAGCTCTTTCTATACAAAGCACATTAACATCATCATTTCATGTAATACTTTTAACAACCTCAGGTGTTAGGATTCTCATTTCAGGTAAGTGTTATTATTCTCACTGTAGAGTTGAAGACACTGATGATCAAAGGTCATGACCTGGAAGTGGCAAAGCCAAAATATGACTTGTGGTTGGATGTCTTTCTGGTTCAGAGAGGGAAAATGTGGAAAGACAGTGAAACCAGTCATCCTGAATACTCAAAGGTGCTAGAGACCTTTTTGAATGAGGAGAAGCTCTTTTCGTGCAATTAGATAAGCCTTTTCCCTAAGAGCACAGAAGATGATCACTAGCTGATGTCTGCTGAATGGGAGGGTACATGAGGAGCACTGGTTAAAAACACCCACCAGGACCCAAACTGGCTGATTCTTTTTTTGGGCAAAAGGTAGAAAATGAATAGTTTGGCATCTATCCAGTTATCTAACACAGACATGAATATTTTTTCCTTGCAGTTCCTCTTAGGCCACTTTAAGAGAGCAAGTAAATTTCCACCAAGAATGTACTCATGTATTTGGTAAAATCCAATGTTTGGATCATTTCTTCATTACGGTGTTTTAGATTTCCTGCATAGGATAGTTATATATGTTTTATGAGGAGATGATGTCCTCTTTGGAAGGATAGTAGCCTTGACTAAAATAAATAGAATCCAAAGAAAGAGGCCAATGTGTGGTAGGGAAGAATGATTTTCAGATTTCCTCCAGTGTATAGTTCTATATAAAAGAACATCAGATCCCTGCCTAACTTTAAGTGTGATTATTGTTTGCGAACATGCTTCTCAACTTCAGTGGTATGCAACTGAGAAACATACTCTTTTCAGTTATCACTGCTACAAAACAAATCATCCCAAAACGTAGTGGCTGAAAACAATTTATTCTCATAATTTTGTGGGTGGGCTGGGCACAGCTGGGCAGTTATGCTGGTCTCACTTATTTGGCTATATTCAGCTGGTGGCTGCACTGAGTTGGAAAGTCCAAGAAGGCTTTACTGGCCCCTTGGTGTTCCTCCTGTGGCCTCTTTCTCTTCATAGGGTATCTTGTCATCTGGAGGTCTAGTCTAAGCTTCTTTACAGCATGGTGGCTGGCTTCCCCAGAGAGAGAAAGCAGAAGTTGCCAGGCCTTTCACGACCTAGGCCCCAAAATAGCACAGTGGAACATCTGCTGCATTCTCTTTGTCTAAGGAAGTCACTAGTCACAAGGTGAGGAGAAGGGAGGGAGACTTCACCTCTTGATAAAAGGAATGGCAAAGTGTCATTGCAAAAGGCCTTGGGATGGGAGAAATCCTTGCAGTCAGCGTTGGAAAGAATCTACTATACTCTCTCAACACAGCACTATTAAAAATAATGAAAGCAGAAAGATTAGTTCAAGAGAAAATTTAAAAAATGAAGCATCTTTAAATAATGACCTCATTCATTATTTTACTAATTGTTTTTCTCTCTTTTGATCATTGGTCTAAGTTTGGTCTTTGAGACTCTTCAACTTTTTAAACCCACAACAGAAACTACTGTGACGATTTGGAATCGAAGTTGCAAGAAAATTTCATATTTTGTAGCTTATGTATTGGGAAGGGCCAGAGAAATATTTTGATGAATTGAAAGAAAAAAAATCTTATAGCCTCAAAGTAAATGTTCTCAGGAATAAGCATCTATTGGGTTGGACTGGAAAAGATTTTCTTAGTTTTTCCATTTGTGAAAATTGCCAACTCAAGGCACAAAAAGGAAGAGTTGCTATACCAACTGTTCAAACAGTCCAACTGAGAGGAAATGAAATAACAAGTTCTGAAGTTTATATGTGAATATGACAGTTCTTCTCATTTAAATACAAAATATTAGGCAATGGACTAATAGGTGAGTTGAACAGAAATAAGGAGACAGAAATATTTCTAACTTTTATTAAAATAAACTAAAGAACATATTCAGGTTGAGTTATATATACAAATGTAAGGTCACCAAAGTATTTAAGCCCATATTTAGGTTTTCCAAACATCTTCAGCTAAATTTTTAAAATATTACGTATATTTAACCTAATAACTAAAACTGCTTTGTAGTGAATTGTTTCTGCGGTATAAGTTGTCATTATGCTAATTATTGTGTGCTAATTAATATTACAGCTACAAGTTCACGAGGTTTGAAATAGACCTGCTTCTCTACTAATAGATTCTAAAATCTTCAATGTGACAGTATTGAGAGACATGGTCAGTGACTAGTGTTCACAACAGAAAAGAAAAATTGTAACTTTAATAAATACAAGTTGTTTCTACTCCTGTTAAGTACGATAACCAAATCTCAGCTTGAGTAGATTACAGGTTAAATATAAAGTAGACTGAAACTGAGTCTCTGCTGCTCAAATATAAAACTGGTATAATTTAGACATATTTGTAGAATTCCCTTAAGTTACCATTTACTGAAAGCATTAAAAGTTTTGCTGAAGTTAGAAATGTCCTCAGTGTTCTTTGCCTTAATGGAGATCTTAAATTAGTATTTCACAGCATATGTATCATTTCCCAGCTAATTAGAGTTATATATTAAAACATCAAAGAATGATTACATATTACTCTGCATTTTAAAAGCACACCTGTTTTATTTAATTAAAATTTAGTGATAATTAGCTTTAAAATCCACTCTAGTTTATACAATTGAACCTCCATTAGTTGTCTGCAAACTATTGACGTGATAGAACTAGCAGGGAGTGGTTGTGTGTATGTGTGTGTGTGAGTGTGAAAGCAAGCAAGCGAGGGAGAGATGAGAGATGGGGAGGGAGAAGGGGAGAGACAGAGACACAGAGAGAGAGAGAGAGATCTAGCTCCTCTCTAGAAAGCCTCTTCTAGTGGGAGAAATGTCCAGGACGGAAATGCCATGTGCTATGGAGAATCATAGAAGTCCACAGCTGAATGGGAGCCCTAGAAATCACCTAGCTTATCTCTTCCTTTATTTTTCAAATGAGAAAATGAAGGCACAGAACAGTTAAACGTTGTGACAAGGCTACACGGAGAATTGCAGGCCAGTCAAGAACCTGGTGTCCTAACGCCCAGACCAAATGATAAGTCTATTATTCTTTAACCTACCACTGGTAAAGACTTTGTCTTCTACTAAAACAAGAATGAAGTTGATGAGTTCATGATTTTATTAGGAAACAAACACCCACACTCACACACACATACACACACACCCAGAACATTACTTTATTGTGTGTGGCATTTTATCTTTATGTCTTAATTGTATGCATCACAAATTTATACGTAATGCATACGTATGCATTATAAATCAGAATCTGTGATTCAGTTAATACTTATACTGACTCCCCAATTTTTTCAAGATTTTAAGGTTTGTGCTGGGCGCCTGGGTGGCTCAGTCGGTTAAGCGACTGCCTTCGGCTCCGTCATGATCCTGGAGTCCCGGGATCGAGTCCCGCATCGGGCTCCCTGCTCGGCGGGGAGTCTGCTTCTCCCTCTGACCCTCCCCCCTCTCGTGCTCTCTGTCTCTCATTCTCTCTGTCTCAAATAAATAAATAAAATCTTAAAAAAAAAAAAAGATTTTAAGGTTTGTGCAGTTGTACGATCATTCCTCTTCTGGTAGTATGTTTTAATTAACAAAAAAAAGTTTTTTGGTCTTTTTGTTGTTGTTTTGTTTTTTCTTTTGAGAATTCTGTGCCATTCAAGTTGTTCCGAAACCAGGATTGGAAATCATTGGTAGTGACAAATGAATAAGAAAGTGCCATCTTTTTGAACAACTGTAATTCCATGGCAAGTAAGCTAAAGAACCACAAAAAATCTTCAGAGTTGAGAATTTTTTCAAAATAACTTACTAATTTTCTTAGGTCTTGTAGTTTGGGAGATCTGCAGAGCAATGACGAGCCGTGATATGGCTGACTTAGAAGGGGGATAGTCTGCTCTCTGCTCACCTCTTTCTTTCCTGCCTGAGAGCTTTGTCTGCACCCCTTCCTCAATTATCTCCCTAATCCAAAGCATGCAAAAACCTCTTGAATACAATTTTTTGACAATTCAGTCTAGTTAAAATAATCCCCAAAAGCGACCCCCTAAAAGGGCTTTGTGGCTGGGGGCAAGTTGGAACAAGTGCGGTCGAATAGGACCAGGACTGAAAGGAGCCCAAAGGCAGAGTCCAAGCAAGCAGACTCCCAGGGCTGATAAAGGTCTAATGAAACGGCCTTTCTACGGTGTATTTATTTCCTTCTTCCCTGAAGCAGCAGCAGGAACTAAAGTCCGCATTTTCAATTCTCCGTGAAGTGCTCTGCAAACCAAATAAAACGAACGGCTTGGCTGCTTGGAGATTCTCAGGTACGATGTGGAAAGTCTGGGGAAACCAGGGTGCGAAGCGATCACGCCTGGGAGTGGAGAGGGCGGAGCATTCAGGTGGTGCTGCTCACCATGATGGCTCAATACTTGGACGGCACCAGGAAAGAGCTATATACATAAATTAAAAAGCTTGAAAGCTGGCACGGGTGAGACAAGTCACAGGTGAGCCAGAAACCTCACAAGAATGTAAAGGAAATGCGTGGTTACAGAACCGTGTGGGCTTCTGTGAAGAGCCCGCTGAGTTTTACAGAAGTCATTACTTAATTTGGGCACTACATGCTGAAGCGCACCTATCTTCCATGTGGCTGAGAAGTGCAAGGGAGTCCGTGCAGCACCGAAGTGAGAAACAGGCACTTAAAACAGAAAAGAGTTGTAGGTTGAGGTCTGTGCGCCTGCGTGATTCCGAGGCGGGTCGCCCAGGGAAAGGGCCAGTGTGCAAATGTTACTCGGATGATTGTTTTTCTTCATGGTAAAAGGACTGCAACAGAGCACTTTCCTAAGCATTAGATGCTTTCTCCTCTTTCCCCCTCCCCAGTGATCTCTAAATGATGGATTTGTCTATGGAAAAAAAAATTGAGAGAGAAGAACGCCAGTTTGCAGTAATTCTTAAATGTAAGCAAAACTAAGAAATGACAGTCACCCTATCAACCGTTTGAAGCATGATTATAAGCAAAATGGGAACTGGAGTTGTGTGCTGTGTTCTGAATTTCTGAGTGTGTTTGTCTGTGTGTGTGTGTGTAATGTAATTTAGGAGAGCTGGAGCAGGATGAGTAGTTTGGCAATAAGAAGGCTTACATGAGGAGCGCCTGGGTGGCTCAGTCGTTAAGTGTCTGCCTTTGGCTCAGGTCGTGATCCCAGGGTCCTGAGATCGAGCCCCGCATCGAGCCCCGCATCGAGCCCCGCATCGAGCCCCGCATCGAGCCCCGCATCGAGCCCCGCATCGGGCTCCCTGCTCCGCGGGAAGCCTGCTTCTCCCTCTCCCACTCCCCCTGCTTGTGTTCCCTCTCTCGCTATGTCTCTCTCTGTCGAATAAATAAATAAAATCTTTAAAAAAAAAAGAAAGAAGGCTTACATGATAAAAACACTATGGAAGTTAAAAAGAAATCTTTCAGCAAAGTTGCCGTTTATCTTTTATTTCTCATTTTCCTTGCTCCTGTGGCATCATTTAATTAAAAACGCAAGAAACATACAAATCTGAAGAGGCACATTCTTGATGATAAAATGACAAGAGGAAGACCAAAGAAGCTTAGAGTCACGCTAAGCATGTTAAATGGCCAAATAAGCCCATTTAGAATGTCCTTCCAGTGAGCAAGAAACCCCTGTTGAGATGCCATAATTCCTAAGTAAAGAGATGCTCCTCCCGAATAACTGAACAAGATTCTCTAGCAGTTTCCACAACCATGTTTATAAGTGCAATAAACTTTTAGAGGTGAACAGAAGATGTTAGTGTGATTTCCTAAAAACAATTTATGCTTGGCGTATAGTGCCAGATACATGGCATTTCTTGGAATTATGTGTATTTGCAAAATTTGACAACGTTCAGGTAAGCATGCCAGACCCAGGAGCAGAAAAGAGTTAATGAAATAATCTTAATAGTTATTGAAACATCACTATTTTGTGCCTTTATGCCAGGCAGTGATAGACAACCCCATGCTATTATTTTACATGAGTTCCTTGCTAGCAAACGAAAAGCCCTTTAAACAGACTGCCTCATTCTTTGATGTCTAAGATAAAAGGCATCTATCATGATGTTTCAAAACTTATAAACATATATGTATATATGTGTACATATGTATGTATGTATTTAGGTGTATCTGTCAAGTGTACTTGGGAAAATATCCCAGTGTAAACGGGGCTTACCTACTGTGGTGTTTTGTTTGTTTGCTTCCTCTTTTTGGTAGGAGACACAAAGAAGTTAACTGAACGACAATCTTTCTGTTGTTGGAAGCACTTACAAACCTGATCTGCTCATGATACACAAGTTTAGGGCTGCACAAGTTCACACAGGCTATGGATTCAAAGGTTTGGAAGAATATCGACTGTGAACTAAATATTTAGGACACGCACCCAACAGGATACATCTAGGCACTGAGATGATCGAGCCAGGAAAAAGAATAAGAAACGATGATGTTCCAAAGGACAGCATTAGAGTCAGCAGTCGGTTATCATTGGGCATTATGTCATGAGGATGGTAATTCCTTGTAGTTCCTTATTTGCTATGTAAATGTATGGAATTTTCTCTGACTTGCTTTAAAATTAGAATCGTCAGTGTCTCATGAGACAAAGTAGAGTCTGCCCTGGAATCGAGGGATAAACCTACATGACATTTCAAGGTTCCCTTCCTACACCAATATAAAATTCAGCATTACTCAACAGACCTGGTTACAGTAAGCGTGAATTAAAATGCAGAAACATAATGTCATTCCTTACACAAAAACAGCTAGGCAAGCTATTTGATAATGCTCTAAGACATTATGTGGTCAGGTAAACCAAAATAACATATGTAAATCTTTTCCAACAATCAATGTACAAGCCCACAAACTCTCACTATAAATTGCCTCGGGAGGGGCTGCTCTGATGAAATGGAAATGTCTCCTCCATATGTGCAGTTTCAGACTCTATAACATTTAAAGAAAATGTTCTAAAAGATAAAGTTGGCATGTAAAAAGCACGGGCAGAGGAATCAGTAATGATCAGAGCAAAACAATTCTAGAAGGCATCTTAATTTTCATATGGCTCATTTGCACTTGAAACACTGAGAATTCCTATCTCTTTTGTACAAAAATGTGTACATATTAAATTACTTTCCACTTGAAAGAACATTTTCCTAAATGTTTGGAAGATGATCAAATTTTAACTGGAGGACTTGTTTTCTTCCATCAGGTGTGGGGGAGATGTGGCTTCCTGGTATGAGAGGCAACAGTTGATTCTAATAGCAGAACAAGACAAAAATAAGAAAGTAAATGGAAAAGAATTCCTATTTGTACAATTTGATTTAAAGATGGCAAAACAAAAAGGATACATATGATACAAAGATGTCAAAAGACATCAATTTAAAATCAAATAGGGTTACCTTTCCAAAAATTGTGATATTCTGATACTTGAAAATTAGGTTCTATTACTTATTCTAGGATTCTCATGGATGTAGTTGATTTATTTCAGTATGTTTATCTCTGAGTATCTAGTCCGTGTTTAAAAGTTAGATGCCCCCCAGCTTTTAGACAATAATTTCAAGAGTCTACATTCTACCTATCTTAAATTTTTAATTTTAGGATATTAATTTTAGGATATTTGACAGAACAGTAAAGATTTAAAACCTCTTTACTATCAATTTTAAACAATATTTAGTCTTAAGGAAATTGTTGGTTACTCACTCAGGGATCTAGAAGTTGGTATCCAGGGGGAAATTTGAACTCACAAAGTGAAACCACATTGAATGGAAAGATCTTTTTGAATTTTTAGTTTATTTTCTGATACGATAAAATGTTTAGGGAAGAGGCTCATGTTCAGAAAGAAAACCAGAACCTGAAAGACATCCCTGCCTTTCTCTCCAGAGACTTCACCTGGTGGCTGGAGATGCTTAGCCATGGTCTCAATGGTGGGGGCTCTAGTAAGGCTTCCTCCTGAAGTGGGAGAGGATGCAGTTGATGAAGGACTGAGAACATGACCTGAGTTCTGTAAATGAGATTATCTAGGTCTATGCTGCTCTTTGTGCTTCTTTTCCTTTTGGAGAAATAAAGTTCCCGATCTGCATCAGCTGGGCTATGGGGTATGAAGGAATGGGGAACACAGCTGTGAACGGGAGACTCCCAGGGAGAGGAGCATCGGCACCTCCTCAAGGCGAGGCTGGTAAAAGCGCAGTCAGGAACCGAGGGCCAGGATGGGGTACTGCTGCTCTTCACCCTCCCAGGCCAAGCGGGGGGAATCTGGTGACATGTTTTTTTTAAGGAGACAGTGTTTTTACACACAATTCACCCTGTATTTCAAACTGCTGCCTCAGACTTATTTGAGCAAACCCTAATCTTTTGGTTAAGTAAAGTGCATTGGGCTTGACTTGCAAACGCATAACTTAAAACAGTAAAAGATAAAATGGTCTATGTAGTAAAAATTTGAAAATCACCTTAACATGTCGTCTTGTTGGTTAGTTTGATCTTTCTCTCTCAAAAAACTTCAATTTTAATTATTAAAATGGTGGAAAAAAACCAACCACCACCTGCTTTCTTCCTTTATGGTAGACATGCTAATGAGAAGATAAATGACCAATAAGTAGATCAAAGGTGGAAGCTGAAGCAAACATAGAATGGGATGATTGTCTGTCTGGTAACTTGAAAGTTACATCTTTGTTTATTAATAAGCAATGTTCAGCTATTTATTTATTTGGATAATATTTAACGAGTACCTTCTATAGGTCAGACACTGTTTTAGGTGCTGGGGACACAAGATGAAAAATAAACCCCAAACCAAAACAAACCTACTTCCGTGGGGTTTATGATTTAACCTCAAAGTTTTTCTGAAACCAAGTAAAGCAACAGTCACCTAAGAAACTGCAGAATCAAGGTTTGTCATATTCATCATATTATTCTACTATACTGGCACATTTTAGGATAGAATTTGGTTCTTAGGCGTTTGAGTTTCATCTCTTAGTATTTGCCAGAGCTTGTCCTTGGTTTTGAGGAAAAGCTTAGGGAAGGCAGGCTTAGGTGCCTGCCATCGGTAAAAAGATGGGAAGAGTTGAGTTTCCTTTATGGTGTGTCTGGAGGCAAGAGAGGGTCCTGGGCTTTCCTTGGTAACGTTCAAACTCAGTCCTGCTGTAACCAGGGTTTTATTGTATGAAGTTGTTGTATTTTGGGTATATGAACTATCCAATCAGCATGGCAAAAAGTTGAGCAATACTTTGATTCAAGTATATTTGGAATAAGATTTTGCAACAAATTTGGATATTTTCATAGTTTTATGGTTTTATTACATCAATCACCAGAATTTATTAAGATAAACAAATACAACTAAACCAGTGCAAAGAAAGGTCTTGGTGTCTACCTAGTCTCACTTTGAAAAGTAGAAAAAGAAAAAAAAAAGAATCATTTTTATAGCACTTTAACTTTTGAACAGAGGTACCTGCTGGCGTCTTCTGTTTCTTACTTCAGTACGTGCTTTTCTTTTAATTTGGTCCTCGTGAAAAGAATCAAAGTAGGGGCTCTCCAGGAGTTGGGCACAGGTTAATCTGTCATCAGGATTCATCTTCAGACACTCCTTTGGAAGAAAAGAAAGTATTAAAAGGGGGGCCTATTTTGTTACTGTGACCTGAAACTGAAAAACTTGTTAGAGCAAATAGGAGTTTAGAAAATCTTCAGGTTTGTATATTACCAAGTACTTGAAACTTGTTAATAACTAGAATTGCTTTTCTTTTGCCATTTCAAAGTCTTGAGGGTAGAACTGAACATTCAGTGTCCCTGGAAGGGGGCTACAACTAGAGCAGATGTTTCTTTATTCCCCCAAAGATTTCATTTATTTGTCAGAGAGAGATACAGAGCACAAGCAGGGGGAGGGGCAGGCAAAGGGAGAGGGAGAAGCAGACTCCCCGCTGAGCAGGGAGCCCAATGTGGGGATCATGACCTGAGCTGAAGGCAGACACTCAACTGACTGAGCCACCCAGGCATCCCGTAGATCAGATGTTTCTACCAATGACACCTCTTCATCACTTGTCAAAGCACATAGTTTGCGTGACACTTCAAGTGTGATCCCGAGCGTGATCCCAGGACCAGCTGCATCAGCATTACCTGGGAACTTGTTGTAAATGCAGTTCCTGATCAGTCAAAAGCACTGGGGGAGGGCTAGGGCTACTAGAGGCTACTAGAAGCCTCTAGCTTTGCCTCCAAGAGAAGGGAGGACTCTGGCAGCAGCGGGGCTGGTGGAGTCCCGTCACAAAGATTTTCTTCAAGAAGCCCTGATGCTCTTTGGCCAGAGAATGGGGCTTTTCCCATGAAGAAAGACAGATTATGATCCATAAGAAATTAGAACAGCCTTAGAACACCCCGGCACAGGAGACCTGAAATTTCCTGCCTTACGGCCATGAAAGAGAAGTAAAACTTATCAACATAACAGACTTAGTTTGAGGCATTTGGGTGTCCAGATAATTATTTTGACTGAGGCTGCCCTGTCGTGTCCATTCCTCCCTAACCCCAGCTGACCTTAGGTCTCTGAGATCCCTGCAAATGCTGCCACCCCTATAGTCTCACCTGCCCTTCAGAGCCGTGTCTGATTGGACCTGGCTTTAAGTAACAACCCTACTCGGCATAATCAGCATAATCAGATTCACCTGTCCCTTCAGAGCGTCACCTGCTCCAAGCAGATCCCACCCCACCCTCATGTTAATGATCCATACCATAATTAAGTCTAACTGCTATTGGGGGTCTGTCTCCTCAAAGCCTAACACTGTCAGGACTGTAACCAGCACAGAAAAACTGATATTCCAGGATTCTGAATATAAACAGTAGTGGTCTATTTCTTCATCACTTCGTTCTGGCTTTTGCCTCCATCATTCCACTTAAGTGACTCCTGTTGTTCATACCTATGACTTCCATATTCATAAATCCAATAGGTAGGTCGTGTTCTCATCTCCAGTGTTAGACGCGACTGACCACATCTTCCTCCTTGAAACTTCCCTTGGCTTCTTGATGCCTCCCTTTCCTTCTCCTTACCTCGTGACCACCCCTTCTCAAACCAGCCTGTGTTAGTTTACCTTCTCCACAATGGGTGGGTGGAACTCCTCCAGGCTCAGTCCTAGGCTCTCCTTTCTCCTCTCTGTTTCTAGCTAATCGCACTGATTCTTAAGTCTTCAATTATTAAGGTTTATCAGGGACTTCCACATGTATATTTCTGGTCCAGACCTCTCCTTTGAACTCCAGACCCACATATGCAGTGGCCTACTTAACAGTTCTGATTTGTCTCAAGGGCACTGTTACTGATTGACTATGTTGAAATCCTAACCCCCAATACCTCATCATGTGATCTTATTTGGAAATAGGGTCTTTGCAAATGTAAATGGTTAAGATAAGGTCATACTGGAATAGGGTGGGCCCTAATCCAATGGGATGGTGTTCTTACAAGAGGGAAGACACTACAAAGACAGACATCGAGAAAACACCAGAAGACAGAGACAGAAATTGGAGTTCTGTCATAAGCTCAAGAATGTCTGGGGCTAACAGAAGCTGGTAGAGGCCAGGAAGGATCCACCCTAAAAGCTTCAGAGAGCGTGGCCCTGTCAACATCTTGATTTGAGTCTTCTAGTCATCAGAATTGTGAGAATAAATTTCTGTTGCTTGCAGTCACCCAGTTTGTGGCACTTTGTTACAACAGCTCTAGGAAACTGGTACAGATATCTCATGGTTGCCGCCCTCCTCTACTCACTCCCCAGATCTGAATCATAACGAAGTCCTATCAGTTTTATTTCCAATCATATGTTGAATTCATTCATTTTCTTTAATGGGCTTTCAATCTATTGAAATCTGGTCTACTAAATACCTATGGGTTTTTAGTTTAAAGAACATTTTTAGATTCTAAGAATAAGCTGCTAATGCTGAGCTCTTCCTTGGGCCTGGGCTAGAACTATATCCTATTTTGTTCTAGGAGCAGTGACATGAATTGGGTGGAGTTGAGGCTTCTGAGTTGTTGAGCCTGGATTAATACCTTTCTATACACCTAGAGGCCGATGAATTGTCAGAGGTGTTCCCTGATCAGAGTGTTCCCAACCCAGGAAAGGTTTTTATGATGAGGGACAAGAAATTGGAACTGCAAAGTACATGTCAGGATCCTTTTCTTGAAACTTCAGATGTCAATAGAAAAGCCTTAAAAATATTTCCAAGAGCCTACAGACTTCTTCTTTGGCCAGATTAAACTAATACAGTGATAGGATGTTATGGCTATGAAAGCAACTGAGAAATAAATAATACTGTGTCTGTTGTCTCAGTTAAAACCAAATGAGGAGAAACACACAAGCTCTGCCATAGATTGGCTACTCCATGCCACCACTGACTTTGGCACCGTCATTGGCTGGCACTTCATGCATTTGAGCAGGTGCCTGCATAGATGATGGCCTAGTCCCATGGGATGACTACCTATTATAGTAGCTGGTTTTTATTATTAAAGACGTCTCAATTGCAATTAGTGAAAGAAAGCCTTCCTTCATCTAGCCTGGGGTAGAAGTCTAGGAGAAAGGGTGTGACCCACGGAACAGCACAATCCTTGATGCACTTAGAGAATCCTTGGGTCTCAGGTCAGACATTACAGGTATAAATCAAATGGTTGAGCGACAAAACTAGCTTCATCCAGAACTGGGCAGACAAACAGGCCACTTCACCTTTGGAGCTGAGGACAGGGAGTTTGTCCTATACCTTGGAGTTTTTCTGCCCTGGAGTTGCCTTCCAGGAAGTTTTCTCTCTCGTTAGTTAGAGAAGTAACTAGCAGAAGGCTCGGCCTACACCTGAGAATGGGTTGGGTTTGCAGTGCTTGACAGATACCCTCCCCGCAGGAGGTCTTGCTAAATTGCAGATGGGTCAGAACAACCTGTCCAGAACAAGGTTGGGAAATTGGAGTTCTAGGACAGGGCCTGCAGGGCGCTGGGTTAAGGCAGGTCAGAGCAGGGAGACAGAGAGAAGGCAGCAGAGGGCCAGTGAAGCGCTGGTCAGTGCAGTCTGAGGGCACAGAGGTGTCAGGCTTTCAGGAGGACTCAGACCAAAGGAATCCAGCACCTTGGATAGCACCTTGGCAGTGACCACCATTAGCACAATGGCAGGTCTACACAATTGACTCTAGGTCATCCAGGTGGCTCTGCCTTCTAGATCAGATGACTTCTGAGCTAGGCTGTGTACCATAGTCACCTAGAGGGATGTTTAAAGATACAAATTCCAAGGTCCTATACGGAGAGATTTTGCTTCTGTAACGCTGAGGTTAGATACTGGAATGTATATTTTTAAAAAACTCATTCTGATGAGTCGTCATTCTGATGAATAGTATGGAAACCACTGCTATAGATAGAACTTAATTGGTTGCTAAAGATAGATACCTTTACTGATATCTCCATCCGTATTCCACTAAGAGCTTTCAGTATCCACAGTGGAGGTAAGAGTCACATCTTCTAGCATGGGTCAGTTGGTCAAGCATGAATGGCAGACTAGTCATAGGTGAATTTCTTCTGCTTTTTATTAGAATTTGTCCTTTGTCTGACTATTTCTTTTGGGCCTAGTGAAAGAGCTATATCTGGTGTCTGCATGTCTCTGAGTTTGCCTGGTCTACTAATTTAAAACAAAAAAAGATTTTAAATTTTATTTAACCCAATGTATCTAAAACATTATCAGTTCAACATGTAATTAATATCCTAGAACTTCTTAGTGAAATATTTAATATTCTTTTTTATAGTAATTTTCATAGAAATCTAGTACATCTTCATTCAAATTAGCCATATTTCAAGTGTTCAACAGTAATAGGTAGCTAGTGACTACCATATTGGACAGTACAGTTCTAGACCTTCAAACATTCATCCTCATAAATTTCCATAGTCTGAATATACTGACTTAACAGTCAAATTTCCTAATAAATGCAAAAGAAGTAATGGTGTTCATCACAGCAAATTCTAATTATACTCTTCTGTCTTTGACTAGTTTTAATGGATATGTTAGAAAGATTACTACTTCAAATACTGATGTTCTTTAACCATAATTATTTTACAGTTCCTTATTATGTTGAATGACTACGTGGCATTATTTGCCCTACTGTCAATCCCTCCCAGAGTTACCAGCTTCAATTATTACAATTTGCTGTCAATAGTGGTTATAATTAATTCTTAAGTACCTGCATGAAATTCAAAGACATGGGATGAGCATCTGAGAACTTTTCTTCAAGAGTTTCCTAGAAAACAAAATAAAGAATTTCAATGTTACATGACAACAAAGTTATGTTTATTTTGAATATATTAGAAATAAGAACACTTTGGAGAAAGACCTCCCCTAGTAGGTTAGATAATTCCTTTTAAGGACTTTTTTTAAAGTCCTATTTTTATATAATTTTACACTATAGTATAAAGGTTTAAAAGACAAAAACTGGAATTATTTTCTTAATTTCACAATGTCTTACATATCTTGCAATTGATGCTTGGTGAATGTGAGTTCCAAATATCCCTGAAATCCTACAACATTATTTTATTTTTCAAAGATTTTATTTACTTATTTAACAGAAAGAGAGAGCACGCGCACACAAGCAGGGGGAGCTGCAGGCAGAGGCAGAGGGAGAAGCAGGCTCCCCGCTGAGCAGAGAGCCCGATGTGGGACTGGATCCCAGGACTCTGGGATCATGACCTAAGCCGAAGGCAGATGCTTAACTGACTGAGCCACCCAGGTGCCCCTACAACAGTACTTTAATATCTGTGCAGATTTACTTATGGGGATGCTTTGAGCATTAATGAAAATGTGTTGAACTACATGTGTATGAGCACTATAGAAAGCAAGAGAATGATAAACACAAAATTCAGAATAGTAGGGAAGGAAGAGAATGGGATCAAGGGAGGAGCACATAGGGAAGGGGAAGCTCCAAAGATAATGGTAATAGTCTCCTTTATGTTTTAAAAAATTTTTTTTAACTTTTCTTTTCGTTTTTTTAAGTAGGCTGTTCCCCCAGTGTGGAGCCCAACGCAGAGCCTGAACTCGCAACCCTGAGATCAAGACCTGAGCCGAGATCGAGTTAGACGCTCAACCAACTGAGCCACCCAGGTGCCTGGGTAATAGTCTCCTAACTAGGCACCAGGTACTTGTGAATTTGTATTTAAACTAAACTGTTACATAAATATTCTTTTGTAATTCAACCTCTAGCCTTGTTAATTCAATTTTAACCTTTTGTTATATTTGTTAAAGCCTTTAACAAACATAGGGGCGTCTAGGCAGTGCAATTGGTTAAGCGGCTGACTCTTGGTTTCGGCTCAGGTCATGATCTTAGGGTCCTGGGATGGAGCCCTGGGTCGGGATCCATGCTCAGCATGGAAGTCTGCTAAAGCTTCTCTCTCCCTCTCTCTCTGCAACCCTCCCACTCGCTCATTCATGCCCTCTCTCTCTCAAATAAATAAACCTTAAAAAAAAAGCTTTAACAAATATAAAAGAAAGAAATCTATAATATATCAAGGTATTACATGAAATACCGAATTTAAAATGAACAAGGTGTCAAGAAATAGTCGGGATTGTTCGAACCTCGGATTGTTCCCACAGCCATAAATCATGAAGTGGCTTTACAGACTTCCCCATCCCTGCTCCACTCTCGTACCAACACACAGCCCGAATGTGGGCACACACCTCTTCTGACAGTCCTTTCATTCTATAGGCAGAATTTAGACCACTTGGAGCTTTAAAAATCATAGCCACGCTTAGGTGACACAGACAGATCAATGTCTGTAGAGACTAAGACGGCAAGTAGTCATGGACACATTCCCAAAGAAAGGCAAAGACCACAGCAAGAGCATAGCAATGATCAGTGTGGTCTGGAGTTTTGATTTGGGTACAATGAGGGTCATTTTGTAGAATGACTTTCCACATGAAAATATCCGCTGTGAAGAAATGGTTTTTATGGACTTGGGCTTTGTTTTACAAGCTGAAAAAATAGAGAAGACTACAGTAAGTACTGTTTAACAACAGATAATTATTTCAGGGGAAGGTGCTGAGCGTTTTGACTAAAAGGATCAAGGTATTTATGTAAGGAACTAAATATAGTTTCGCTTCAAATTTAACATTAAGTTAATCTTTGACTAGATAGGGCAAGTAGACTTTTAAAGCATTCTCTTGGTTAATTTATGCTGTTTTATATAACTTCTTTGATCTGTCTCAGTGTGCCAGAAGGAAAACAGGACCCAAAAGTACAGATATTGTGAAAAATACCCCTTTAAAGAAAGTTGCAACACAAATAATAAAATGTCCAAGATTGAGCAGTTTACCATGTCTTCTGGCTCAGGAATACTGATGCCATGGAAAAACTGGTTACTTTTGAAGATAGATTGATGTCTTGGGATTAGTTTTCCTGCAAAATACAAACCATGTAACTCATGACAAATTTAATAAAAATAAAAGTGTTTAAATGGTTAACTTCTGAGGTCCAGATACACAAGAAATACTGAGCCTGATCATTCCTTCCCGATTCAGGAGGAGCGAGTCGCTGCAAAAACAGGCCTCCTCAGGGCAGGGCAGGCCTCCCATGCAACTCGCTTTACCACAGGCGGCTCAGTCTGCCACTCAGCACCCCCCCCACCCCGCCAAACGCGGAGGTCAGAAAACCGTGCTCAGGGCTTTACACATGTGATCGCATAACTCTCTCACAGCAGTTGCTATTTTTAATGAGCAAAATGAGGCTCAGAAGTTCAATAACCTGCTAAATTTGCATGGTGATTAAGAGACAGACGCAGGATTCACCCTCAGGTCTGTCTCATGTGTGCTGCATGTAAATTTCCACAGTCCTTCTGGGAAATCAATCAAACAATATATACTGAACGTGTGGCCTGTGGTGCTCCTCTACCCTACATTTTTCATGCTGTAGAATTCTCCGGAAGAATGCACTGGAACCAAACAGGGACCTGCATCAGACCACACAGCAGTGCTTCCATCGCCCAGCAGCCGGGCTGCCGGGACAGGCCAGGGGCAGGCAGGAATTAATAAACACCCATCGGGTGTGTAGATGTGTCGCTTTCCTTGTGTCCGTGCTGCTTCGTGTGAAGCTGCAGCCGACCTTCTGGGTCATGTCCTCTTCCAACTGCCACGGATGCTGACACATGGTGGAAGCTTATGAGAGAGGCCCCCTGAGTCCCATTCCTGCTCTGCATGTAACTTGTAGGACTTGAGGCCAATCATGGAAGCTCCCTGAGCCTCAGTTTCCTCATTTGTAACATAGGCACAATTAAAAATGTTATACTGATCTTAATGGGTTTTTCTTAAGACTGGAAGAGATGATGTGTGTGAAAGTAACTTGTAAATTCTCAAGTGCTGTACGAAGGAGCAGAGTTGAAGAGTTGCAACGGAGACAGTATATCCTACAAAACCTAAAATATTTATCATCAGGCCCTTTATAGAAAAGTCTGCTGACCCCTGCTCTAGAGTAAAGGGGGGAAACCTCTCCTTTGCAGTGGGCAGAAATGACATTTGATCAAATATCTCTTAGAGTCTGTTCCGTGCAGATGACTCACATCCTTGTTCCTATCTTAGCCTGACAGGGAAAGTAAGTGGATAGTTTATCCAAGGCTAATTGACTTGACTTGGAAAGGCACCTGAGAGCTCCTCACTGAGCAGAGTTACGGCTCCACATGGAGAAAATGGCTGGACTTTGGTGACAACCCAGCACAAGCAACCGAGGAGCACTTCGGAGAAGCAAGAAAGCTCTTGTTGTTCATTACAGTGATGTCCTATCACTGTAACAATTGAGCAACTCTGGAAGCCATAAAATGCAACTCCTACCCAGTGTTCTGATGATCAGATAAAGCTGGTCCACATCTGATTTTCCAGGCCAGAGTGGCTGGCCCGTCAGAAGCTCTGCAGAAACGCAACCAGTGGCCCACACATCTACAGAAGAACCATACTGCGTATCTCCCACAAGAAGTTCAGGAGCTCGGTACCATCGTGTCGCCACGTAATCGGTGTAGGCGGCTCCTGGAACTGCAAATGCGTCAGTCAGATCGAGGGGGGGGGGGGTGTCACATTCCCGTGACACGTGACCTACTCCCGGGAGCAGGTCAGGCATTCGGGCAAGCTACAGTAACTCCGAGGCCACACCACTCCTCACTGTTGTGGCAGCGAGGCACCAGCTGCCCAAATACTTCCGCTGTGCGCTCGGACAGTCAATTCAACTCCCAGGGGTCCCTCGGCTTAGTTAACATCAGTCTCATCCCACACAGTCCCACACAGAGGGGGGCGGGAATGAGGATTTCTGGAGTGGAACCTCAAGTTGAAACCAACTTCCAGGTGCACTGTGAAGCTACCTGCGTCTGTCCTACCAGGAAACTGGTTGTGTGCACACCCACCTTGCAGTGCGTTGTTGCTAACGCGTGTTGTTGCCTGCCGCACAGTTCTAGATTCAGGGAGAAATCGTGATCTGTTCTCCTTTCCCTTTGGTTCCCCCTGCCTGGGATGACTTCCTTTTTCTTAGCACTGTCTCTGAAACCTCTCCTTAATTTTCTGCTTACTCTTCTAGTCTTACCAACCCCACGGGATTTTCCCCACCTCTCTGGGGCACAGTAATGTCTCCCTCCAGGGAACCATCTGCACCCTCGCTTTGGTACTTCCCTGCGAACCATCTCGTATTATTCTTTTGTTTCTTTTTTTTTTTTTTTAAAGATTTTATTTATTTATTTCACAGAGAGAGACACAGCGAGAGAGGGAACACAAGCAGGGGGAGTGGGAGAGGGAGAAGCAGGCTTCCCGCCAAGCAGGGAGCCCGATGCGGGGCTCGATCCCAGGACCCTGGGATTATGACCTGAGCCGAAGGCAGACGCTTAACGACTGAGCCACCCAGGCGCCCCCCTTCTTTTGTTTCTTTTACTTCAGATTGTAAGTGCATGAAGAGCAGAAATGCATCTTATAACTCTTTTCCTCTACGAGGCAAAGCACATAAATATGACATCCAATAAATTGGAGTGGAGTGGAGTGGAGTGGAGGTGCAGTGCACACTAAGGTACTGGCTAAAAGGTAAAAGTGAACTTTTCCTCTTTGAATAGTCACAATGTCTGTCACACTTAGCATCTGTTCAATATCTAAAGTAAGAGTTTATATCACTTCATAATCATCTGAATTGGATAAGGGAAAAATTGCTACTTACTCAGAATTCGTGCAAACCCAAAGTCACAGATCTTGATTATTCCTTGCTTAGTTATTAGAATATTTTCAGGTTTTACGTCTCTGTGAATACACTGTAAGATAATATTTGATTATTTCTCTGAGTCATCAAAATGAAAGCATAATAAACATTAAATATTAGTCTAGATGATAAACATGAGATAAGAACAATATGCTTTTCCTTCATTTTTCTAAAAGAACTTTAATTGGCAAATTTTCACTCATAAATCTTACCACACCAAAAGAAGAAAAATCAAAATGCTGCTATATAAGCAAAGAAATTGAAATTATAATTGTTGGATAAGAAAACTTTTTTTTTTTTTTGAGGTCGTGTCATACAATTATTTCTTCCACATTTTACTGGTCTCTACTTAAACTGCAAGAGGTAAAGCCCTAGATGAGATTAGACTTGATGTATCTTGATGCCGCCCAAGAATCTCAATTCAGGTTGAATAAGTATTGCAGATTTGAGAAATTGGAAAAACATTTGAATGATAACAAAGAAAATTTGCTTAAAAATTGGCTTGTAACTAGAGTGACCATATTATTTATCGCCCAAATTGGGATGTATGAAAGGAGCACTATTATTAATTACGCCAGGAAAACAGGACCAAACCACAACTGTCCTGGGTAAGCTGGGAGGTACAGTCACCTACTTCTCAAGAGACACTGAGCCTTCAGCATCGGGACGAGGACCACTGCCATTCTTCCTCAGCACTAAGCTAACCTGGGAGGATTAGCAGCTCTCCTGGGATATGACCACACAGCGCTGTCTGCCAGGGTCTGTCCTGGGAGAGCAGGACACCCCCGTGAGGCGTTCCCCCCTCACAGAGGCTCCCGTTATTCCTCTGTAGGCAGAGACCTTACAACTTGCTGCATCACTGTAAAGACCCTGAATGGAGCACGTACTCCTTGCTGGATGTGCGAGGGCCACACTGGGGTAAGGAGGCAGGCAGGCTGCATGAGCCGCACTCCTTGTTCTTCCAGAAATGGCTGCTCCATGGTGTGGAGGCCCTCCAAGAACACAGCTCAGGCCCTATTCTTCAGTACTTTATCTTTCCAGTTCTTCCTCCCAGACAAGCCAACGGATAAAACTGATGTTGTTGTTCTTCTGCAGCTCAGCCTTCCTCTAGAGCTCCGTCCTTTTCAAGTCCTTGCACGTGAATTATTTCATTCCTACCACAATCTTGTGACTGCAGGTGACCACTGACAGGGTCTCTGGATTGACTGTCACAGTAATCTGCTCCTTTTGCCTCATTCCTCTGCTGTGCTATCAGTCCCTGTATATATTCCTGCCACACTGACAATTCTGAAGTAATTTTTCTTTGCTTCTATGGTAGCTATCTGGGAAGATAAAAGGCTGAGTCCTAAATTCATTTTAGGTCACAAAAATGGCAGTGGTAACAGAAGCTTGTTCCTAGTTAGTCTCAATTATTGTCAACTGTCTCATAATTTGTATGACCAACAGAAGAAACTTCTAGGCCTCTTTAGAGTCCTAAGGCCTTTGATATTAATTTTAAAAAAATACATTGCTATAATATAAACCAACATAGTTTTGAGGTCCTACCGTTTAAGCAACACATTTATGAAACTTGGATTAACACTCTATGAGTCCTAGTCACAATAGTTGGTTATTTACTAGGATTAGGTTATGTTCCTCAAAAGAGTCTGCATCAAATTCTAAAATTTCTGGACTACGTGTGGCATTATCAGGCAAATGGACTTACACTGACACTTGTCTTTTGGTCTACTTAAATATGATTTTTGGACTTAGTGCAAATCCATGCAAAATTTTTAGCAATTTATTTTCCAACCAAAAAAATACCAAGGCAAATGAAGTACTGATGTGTCCCAAAGAAACAGAAAACTTACTGGTGTAGATGCAGCTATTAATGAAGAGGAAGAGGATACTGAAGAAAGCAAAAGAGAGTAAAAATGCCTGGAACAGTAGGAAGTCAAGCACAGAGAACGGAAGCCGCTTAATCCTACAACATTCGCTTTCTCTGCTGCAAAGCCACACTCTGTGCACACTTGGCAGGGCCTCGAGCAGTCAGTTTGCTTTCCACCAAACACCAAGAAGCCTGCAAGTCAGGTGACACAACCAGGGTTTTGTTTGTTTGTTTGTTTTTAAATAACTTGGGTTGCATACACAGCTTTTAGAAAATGTTCAAGTTGGGTTACTGTGGCTAATGTGTAATCTCATTTTTACTGGCTCACAAGTCAACAAGAAGAGGTACCGTGACCCTCAACTTTAAGAAACTCCAGAACTTTCACAAATTGCTTCTTGTAATACCTGATCAAATAAGTTTTTTTTTTTTTAAAGATTTTATTTTTAAAGTAATCTCTACACTTAGTGTGGGGCTTGAACTCACGACCCCAAAATCAGGAGTTGCACGCTCCACCAACTGAGCCAGCCAGGTGCCCCTAAATAATCGGTCTCTATTATCTGAGACGGTTGTCCTCTTGAGGTTTAGAGATGGTTACTGATACAGCAGTGAGGAAAAGGACCTCCTTCTTCACAACCAGAACATTAGTATGAACAAGATGATGATGGATATTGCAGCCTGATACATATATCTTGGAAGTCACTGTAGTTTTGTCATTTTGCAATGGACTTCTTTTTGTCTAATATATCAGGTATATAAAAATCCATGAGTTCATTATGATACTAAATGGGTCACTTTAGTTAACTCATTCTAGCAATATTAGAGGGTAAGAAAAAACAAAATGAATAGGTACTTTCTTAAATCCAGTGCTTGTCAAAATTTAATGTGCACATGAATCTCCTGGAGATCTTGTTAAAATGCAGATTCTGATTCGGTAGATCTAAGGTGGGCCTGAAATTCTGCATTTCTAATGAGCTCCAAGGTGATCCCTATTAATAAGGCCTAATCCCTTATAACTTTAACCTTCCTTGTCTTGGTTAGGATCACCACTCTGGAGATAATAAGGTAGTCATGGTCTCCATAGGTTGAAAGCTGTGAATTTTCAGCAACACCATTGAGTCAGATTGCGTTTTCTATTCTTTGAGAGTATCATGAGGGTTCCTTTAAAAATAAGGAGAGGATAAAGGTTTTAGATGTAGTATTGTAACAGCTTACATATGACCTAATTTTTTTCCTTTGCATGCATTTTAGTAATAGATAAAAAGATACACAAAGGCTTACCATAGCATAAGAAAATGAGATAACCGGAATTCAGAAGTAATTCCCATGTTGGGGGAGGGAAGTTTGAAAAATTATCCATTTTTAATAGAGGTCATGGGTTATCAATTGGAGGTTTTAAAACTTAAGATACAGAACGTGTTGTTCCAAGCAGAGAAATGATGGCAGTTGCATTGAGCTATAATAATGTTTGGGTCTGCTGGGAATAGTAAGTCACAATCAGTAGGTAAGTTGATTGACTTCATTCATTCATTCATTCATTCATTCATTCATTCATTCATTCATTCATGCAGCTATTCAATAAATACTTATTGAGCGAGCACCTGTTATATAAAAAGATCTATGCTAGGTGTTGAAGAGATACAAAGATAAATCAGCCCAGACGTTGCATTCAAGTTTATAACCTAGTACACAGGAAAGTGTCTGACTATATAGAGATAAAGGACAAACACTTATGGTAAATAGAACTTCAAAAAATCATTTTAATTACCCATAAGACTCCTACAAGAACCTTAGGTAAACTTTAATACCTCTGATAGCATGGTAGAAAGTAACAGAGACATGGTTTTATTTATTTTTTTAGTTTTTTTAAAAGATTTTATTTATTTATTTGACAGAGAGAGTGAGCACAAGCAAGGGGAGCAGCACAGGGAGAGGGAGAAGCAGGCTCTCTGCTGAGCAGGGAGCCCAATGTGGGACTCGATCCCAGGTCCCTGGGATCATGACCTGAGCCAAAGGCAGACACTTAACTGATGAGCGACCCAGGTGCCCTGGGATGTGGTTTTAATTCAGCAACATCTTTAGTAAGTATTTGAAAGCATTTGCATCATGAAAACCAGGCTTATGTATCTTGTGAACAGTATTTCTCTATATTTTTTATTTTTATTTTTTTTAAAGTAGGCTCCATACCCAGCATGGAGCCCAATGCGGAGCTTGAACTAACAACCCTGAGATCAAGACCTGAGCTGAGATCAAGAGTCTGATGCTTAACCAACTGAGCCACCCAGGTGCCCCAACTCAATACTTTATTAATAGAAAATATAAGCTTTTGATTGATCCTACAAACTCTTCTTTGACTTTCTTAAAACTAAAGGAAGCTTCCTCTAAGTATTGAAATTTATTTCCATGATTTTACATTCTTTTCCAGCAATCCTAGACTATGATAGACATTATGCTGGCATCAAAATTTACCATATGGTAGTCTGTATCCTTGCCTAGGCATTGCCTCTGTCTAGGCACCAACTCAAAAGGTCTAGAGTTATTTTTTAAAAACTATCATTATAAAATCGGAGGGGGAGATGAACCATGACAGACGATGGACTATGAGAAACAGACTGAGTGTTCTGGAGGGGAGGGGGTGGGAGGATGGGTTGGCCTGGTGATGGGTGTTAAGGAGGGTACGTTCTGCATGGAGCACTGGGTGTTATACACAAACAATGAATCATGGAATACTGCATCAAAAACTAATGATGTAATGTATGGTGATTAATATAACAATAAAAAATTTTTTAAAAAAGAAAACACACACACACACAAAACAAAAAACTATCATTATAGCAAAAGTTCCCAGAAGCCAACTTAAAGAAGCTCCCACTGGCCCAAGATGGGATAATTTGAACATCAGAGAGAACTATCATTGCAAAGGATTGAACATATCAAATATATAAGATCCATGAGTTTGTAATGATGCCTACGTTCCCCTAAAACCTTCATTGTTCATTCTTGGAGGTTGCTAAGATACCAACTTATCACTCTGAGTATTGACAAACAAGGGAAATAATCACACCTTTATCTTACTGTATTTTACAGTAGCCAGAGTCTGTGAGGGTAGGTTCTTCTTCATAGAATTCAAATTAATAAATGCAGAAGAAATAATAGAATTTGAAAATCACCATCTTTTAACCCTAATGAAATACTAGACCTAGGCAATTATCATCAATGAAGGCTAAAGCCATCAAGTAAAAAGGTTGACCAGGAAACTCATAGTGGAGAGGATCAAACTAAGCTCCCGAAGCCACTTATCTATTTCAAGATGATCAAAAGTGGGACAAGCTGACATAAGCCTAATGATGTTGACGCAAGAAGACATGTACAGCATTACATATGAAATATTCTTGCCTGAAAAACTGAACCTGAAATGATCGAGTTTCTAGACACAAATACCAATTTACTGGAAATATAGGTGAAAGAACAAGTTAAATGACACACAGGAAGCAATCAGCCGCAATGATTTCTAGAACACAGTAGTATTCAAAGTGTGTTTCTTGGACCAGCAGCTTCAGCATTAACCGGGCAAATGTTAGAAATGCAAATTCTTGGGGCCCTAACCCGGACCTATGGAATCAGAAACTCTGGGGGTGGGCCCAGAAAACTGTATCTTAATAAGACCTCCAGGGGGGTTGATGCATGCTCAAGTTTGAGAACTATGGGTCTAAAAAACTAATGCTAAAAAAAATTTTTTAAAGGGATACTGGAAGGGGGCCTCTTAAAGAATAAAAGACTCAAAAAACATAAAAACAAAATTAAATCAAGTGCCATGGGGAGTTACACCACTGCTATCCAGCAAACTCATTTAACCCAGTTTAAAAATGGTCACAGGAATCACCAGTAGGATGGCAAAAGGAACACTGAGTTTACACAAGCTTTTAATTCATAAGGAATTAATAATTTGGAATGGAATTCAAATGGAAATTTGAAAAAAAAGCCATGGATTACGTTTCCCATATTCTGTGACTTTCTTCCTTTCCTTCCATCTTTAGCTCTTTAAGGTGATCCCTGAGCTATTTAGAAGAAAAGAAGAAATTGACAAGTATGTTGGAAAATGTTACTTACGTTATGTTTATGACAGAAATTAAGAGCTTGAAGTGTTTGCCATAATACACTTTTGATCACTCCATCAGCAACTCTGGGGGAAAGAAAATTAAAAAGGAAATGAAAACTCTTAAGATGGGGGGGGGGCTCAGGAGAGGGAGCTGGGACCAGAAAGGGAGTGGGTAGGGCTTGCCGTGGCCAACAAACATGGTGAAAAGGGTGTGCTGGAGATAGTTTTTTGAATGTGTTCATGAAAATTGCTTTACTGTGTAGTTTTCATTATAGATACATAATTTTCTTTCGTAATTTGAAAATTTTAGATCTGTAGAAATGGCATATGCTTATCACAAAAATCCAAGCAGTATCGCAAAGTAAAGGAATAGAAAGTGTTGACTCAAAACTTGCTACCCCAAACTTCTTGCTGTAGTGTAAGTGGCTTTCTCTTCCGGCACCTCTGTTTCTTTCCCTCTCTCTGCCTCTCTCTCTGCATTTACTTTTTTTTCCTCTGCATTTACTTTTTAACTTTAGCTTTTTTTTTTAGAGAGGGGGAGAGAGAGCAGGATTGGGAGAGGGGTAGAGGGAGAGGGAAGAGTCTTAAGCAGCTCCGTGCCCAGCACAGAGCCCAATGTGGGGCTCAATCTCATGACCCTGAGATCATGATCTGAGCCGAAATCGAGAGTCGGATGTTTAACAGACTGAGCCACACAGGTGCCCCTTTAATTTTAGATCAATGCATTCATATGGCTCAAAATTTGAAGAGTATAAAAGTATATTCATGAAGAACTCTTTCTCATACCTGGCTAGTCACACATTTCATTCTCTGCAACTACTCCCCCCTCTTTCAGGAAGCTTGTATGCATAGAGGTACAAATACCAATGCTTTCACATCTATTTCATGGTCTTATTATATGGATGTGTCATAATTTACTTACTTAGTTCCCATTGGTGAGCAATTAGGTTGACTCAATTTTATTCCTAGAAACAACATTTCAATGAATATCTGTAATTGTCCATTCTACCGCAGTTGTGCAATTATCTTTTTAAGGCAAGTTCTAGAAGTGGGATTTCTAGGACCAATGGTAGGCACATGTTACATTTGGATCCTGCAGATACGACCTTCAGATAGACCTAAAACCTGGTTTTGCAGGAAGAAAGGCATACTTGAAGACTGACTTCCAGCAGTTATGGTGGTAAACACACTCGAGTACATGCTGTAATTGTGTAACAGTTTCTTACACCTGGTGAGCAGGCAGGTACACAGCCAGGGGAGGCCAGAAGGAACACATGTCCCATAAGAATGAGAGGCTGGGTGCTTCTTGTCCCTGTAGGATCCTGGAAATACTGGAAGGTATTTTCCATTGCAGAACTGGGGATCTGGGCAACTCACATTTTGTCTGGGAGTAGTCTACTTTGTGTAACCATCTCTATAAATTATAGCAATTACACTCCCTTTAACTTTCTGTTGATATCTTTCCATGGCTCACATCACTGTCCCATGATGGCGACTTCAGTTGCATATTGCCCACCGAACATCTGTGCATTCAAGTCCCTATCTCCTCATTGTCTTGCCAACACCCAGTTTTGCCAATGTTATGTTTGCCAAAATGTGGTTAAACTAAAAAGATAGCTCATTTTGGTTTTCATTGGCATTTCATTAACTATTAGTGACTTTTGTTTTCACATGATTATTGGACATTACATGTCTTCTTTTCAGTATTTCCTGTTCATGGCCTTTATGTCTTTTTTGACTGGCCTGTTTACCCTTTGTAAAATTGATTCATGGGCGCCTGGGTGGCTCAGTTGGTTAAGTGACTGCCTTCGGCTTGGGTCCTGGGATCGAGCCCCGCATCGGGCTCCCTGCTCAGCAGGAAGCCTGCTTCTCCCTCTCCCACTCCCCCTGCTTGTGTTCCCTTTCTCGCTGTCTCTCTGTCAAATAAATAAATAAAATCTTAAAAAAAAATAAAACAAAATTGATTCATGAAGACTCAATATATACTGGAGTCTGCATTTGTGCTGCAAATATTTTTACCCATGTGTTGTTTGTTTCTCAACCCTCTTCATGGGGATGGGGTGGCTGTTTGCAGAGTTTCGAAAATCTGAGACACAAGATGTCTTTTGTGGTCTACTGTAAGATTTTTTTATTTAAAAAGTTTAAAGTGATCGAATATTCCAAACATACCCATTACTTGGCCTTAATGTTTTATCATATTTGGAAATTTAAATCGTATGTTTAGATCACTTTTAAAAACTAAACTCATCCTGCAGCTGTTGTGGGTCTTACAGAGGGATGGGACAGCCTCTGTATGACTCAGGCATCGAACCAGCTACAAGACCTCACCATGCAAAGCTGTGGTACATGCCGAGAAAGAGCAACAAGTGCATGGAGGTATTTTTCTCAGGGCAGTTTTCTAACTTCAGGTGACAGTTATGACAGCACATTCTTGATATCCATGGTCTGGTGGCGGCCCTTTGACTCCAACTCTTCTAATTAAGTATTATTAATATTGTGAAAGCCCCTAATTCTCAATATTAAATCCCATTCTGCTGGAAGTGTCTAGAGCCATTTCTATTTCCTGCACTGAATATTTTTTTTTAAGGTTGTTTTTCTTTTATTTATTTGACAGAGAGACAGCGAGAGAGGGAACACAAGCAGGGGGAGTGGGAGAGGGAGAAGCAGACTTCCCGCTGAGCAGGGAGCCTGACGCGGGGCTCGATCCCAGGACCCTGGGATCATGACCTGAGCTGAAGGCAGACTCTTAACCAACTGAGCCACGCAGGTGCCCCCTACACTGAATTCTGATATAAGCTGATCTTTCTCCCCTCTTTGCCTAGAGCCATGCTGGAGACAACACTGCTTAAAGGTTTTTATAAGAGACAGGAAGAATAGTACAGCCATTTTGAGCCCTATGAGGCAGGGTTCAAATCCCATCTGCACTGCTTCCAAGTTTTAGAAGCCCAGGCAAGTTATTTGTGCCTGCAGTTTTCCTCATGTGTAAAAATGGAACAATGCCACTTAAGTTTATTAGGAAGACTATCTCCTAAGAGTCTGGGCTTTCATATCTCCATAGGTTTAGGATGAGGGTCTGAGATCAGGTGAGGCCAGTGACCCTGTAGGAAGAAGAGCCCCAAGAGAACAGCAAGAGGCCCCAAGGTGAGAAGGAACGGGGAGGGTAGAAGAAACAATTAGGAGGCCAGTGTGGCCAAAATGAGTGAAGTTGGTGAGGCTGTTAGATCTCTAACCACCAAGGGCCTTAGAGATCTGGGTAAGTAGTTTGGATTTTACTCTAAGCCTAGAGGAAAGTCATTGAAAGGACTCAAGAAGGCAAGTGGCGTAATATGGAGAGTGGATTTCTGTGGGCAGAATGGAGACAGGGAGGTTGATGAGGGGGGCAGATTTAATAATGCAGGTGAGATCTGGTGATGTTGGTCAGAGAGGTGGCGGTGGAGGGAAGGGAAATGGACTTCAGGCCTTGCAAGGGCCTGCAAGAGAAACACGTAGACACGGAATGCTGGGCGGGGTCTAAGCACCGCAGGGCCGGGGTATCAAGTCCTGGAATCGGGAAACAAGATAGGGGCGAGGGTTCAGAGACTGGTGGAACTGAGGTTCCTAGCGCTGATAACATGGATCCGGGCACGAATGAATGCCGTAGCAAAGTCCCGAGCTCTTGCTGTGGAAGGGGAACTTTTGTTTCGTGGCTTCTCATGGGAACGGGTCATGGCTCTGCTCGAAACAGAACAGCTTCGACTCCGAGAAGACAGGTTCCATTGTAGGCAACACAGCGTATGTACAAAATACCAGCTACAAACACATACCACCGATCTTACAAAGAGAAGATAGTTATCAGAGAGAAGACAGATTCGCACAGGGCTCATTCCAGAAAGATAGAGGATTGCAACATGATTCAGCCACAGGCAGCATGTTTCAAAGTGCTTTGAGGTGAAATAAAACCTTCAGAAGAAGTCAGCTGACACTCGGTGTTTAAATATTATAGGCTGGGTGAGGGCAGAGACAACTACTACAAGGCACAGTGAAGGCCTGAGAGCAAAAACTAGACATCCTAGCTCAAGACTGAAGAAGGGTGTCTCGAGGTGGGAATGCCGACTTGATTGCTGGGGGACTGGCTCTCTCCGTCACTCAGAGGGGTCCTGCTGTGGACATCAGGACTCATCAGCTTTGCTTTAATTCCTTATATAACTTCACAGGGGGAAAACCTGAGTTCACTGTCAGTACCCGAGACTAAGTGAGTCCTCAGTCAACCCTTGCTATCCGAGACTACAAGCCCATCTCGACTCCAGTCTGCCATCCCCTTCACACCACCACTTCGGTTAACCTCCTCCCCTTCTGTCTCCTCCTGTATTCCCACAGATACTTCACCCCGGCCCCACTGGTTTCCACCATTTCCTGAGCATGCCCGGCTTCTTTGCGCCTCCAGATCTTTGTGTTCATTGTTCATTCTCCTCCCCTCCCTGTGCTTTCCTTCCATTCAGGGACTTTGTCTCGTTGACTACCGTGCCTCTGGGGCCTTGATGGTACCTGGTATCTAGTAGGTACTTAACTAAGCTTGTTTCTCTGGCACTCTTGGAAATTTTATAAACTAGCACCCTGTCCTAAGTCCCTTTCTGCTTACACCAGCTGGAGTGAATTCTGTTGTTGAACCCTGACCGGTTCAGAATACGCTACCAGAAGCGGATGTGGGCCACAGACTAAGGCCTTGGGAATTGGGGATTGGCTATCTGATTTAATTGGGTTTAAAGGCAGGAGAACCTGATTACCATTAGTGACTGGACTAGCTGGTAGATGGGTACCGAGATCAAACAGTTGTTAAATCATCACCTGTGGTCATCTGGAATAAAATGCCTATTCAAGGCAAGCCTTTGCCTGACTGAGTGTGACAGAATAATACGGGAAACATAAATAATACAAGAAAAGTGGGGGGGGGGGTTGGCTCTAACTTCATGAGAAATTTTTATAAAGGACAGAGATAGGGCTTTAATATCTTCATTCAACGCAGTTAGGAAACCAGAAGTTTCAGTGCTTGCACTAAAAGAACCCGTTATTACTTGTATCTTTAGGACTCACTTCATGGATCTATAAGAATAACATGAAATGACTGAAGAATCAAACACGGAGAATAATCCTGCAGGATGCTAAGTGACAACATAGATAGATATAACTTATGTGAGGTTAATTAATTTCTCAGTTACAATTAACTGAGAAAGAGCTACCTATACTTCATGAATTGAAATGTGGCACTCAGGAGTATTCATATAATTAAGAGCACCCCAACTTCCTACCAAACATCCTGTCTCAGGCAAACTAGCCCCCAAACTCATATGATGAGGCTGGTTTTGCCTTGACGAGAACCCTCTAATGTTCTCACTTGAGGTAGCTGTGTTGCATGGGGATGCCAGTTCTTCTCAGACCTTGAGAGGTCCCTAAACCTTAACTAAAGTCAGAGTTCAGCATATCCCACGGGGCCTATTACAAAGTCAAACAGAGGAAAAGGTTTACACAGGAAAGGAACTATAAGATATTGCTAATTTACAATGGGGAATGCCTGTGAGCATGGATTTCACTGATGTAGGACCAGAGGGGAAGAATCAGAATTTTCAACTGGGCCGATTATAACAACACGGGCACACTTACTAGAGATTCCAGTTTCACCAGATGACCTGGAACAGCTAGGAATGAGTCTAGCTGATTGCCAAACTGGTTGACTGAAACCTGGCTAAAGGATTGCCTATGGCAATTGAAGTTGAACGCCAGAAACTCATTAGTAAAATGAGGAGGAGGAGATCCAAAGATCTGAGGCGACAGAGTGTTGGAGAGGATTTTTCACACGCAACGCTCTCATCTACCTCCCAACTGTGCCTCCTCAAAGTCTGTAATGGCAGCGCCAAGCTGTGCTCTTCCCCAAATGCGTAGTGGGCTTCCGGTTTTCTGTTTTGGTCAAGCAGCAGCAGATGCCAGCCCTTCTACTGGGCTCTTCCTACCACAGTGTTCACTCCGTGGGCCAGTCAGCTGGCTCTTTCTCCATCTGCTAGTGTGTCTGTCTCAACTATCCAGCTAGGAGATGGAGAAATAATCTCAAGGTTGGATCTGTGGACCTACCAGGACTACCGTGAGATGGATTTGAGTCAAGATTGCATTCACCACCAGACTTAATGCTTCCTGCTCCCCATCCCCTCCAGACTGACTGCAGGGGCTTTCAAGGTCATTGGTGCCTGGTTTTCCCTCAGAGACTTGTCCATTAATTCCTGAAAGATAGGGTATTTCTCTTTTTCTAGCGCCTGACTATCCTGGTAAATGGCTACAGACTACTTTGGGGGCAGGCTAAGAGGAAGAATTAAGAACAGATGTGTGATGTTATTGCAGGGCATTCCTCAAGGAAAGCCATCTTCCCTTTAGTCACAGGCCCTGGTTCTGTGAACTGGCTACTGTGGTGACTCAAGTTAAGCCTCTAGTCACCAGTTTTTATTGAAAAATAGAACCTTAGTGATCGTCCCATCTATTTTGGTTCGAGAGAAACTATGGTCAATTAAACCATTTTGATCATCACTGCGGCTTGTTGCCTGTTATCGCAATTCTGGAAATGAAAAACTACCACTTGGCCTCTTGTCCAGGGATCCCATGATCCCCACGGGAATCAGGAAGCCATTTCAAAGAAAGGATCTCCTCACTCCATTACCTGGGACATGACTCTTGTGCAACCCTCACCAATGTATTTCTTGGTACTCATGATTCATGGCCATCTTTCCAACAAACCACACCCTGTCTTACGGGAAATTTTCTATGAACAGTTAACTGAGAGAGAAATTCAAACCTTTTATACGTCAATTATACCTCAATAAAGCTAAAGTTAAAAAAAAAAAAAAAAGAAATTGAAGCCTGACTCGTGGATGTGCATAATGTGTTCCTATCAGCCAGAAGGGGAATGGACAGCTGTAGTTTTGTAAACCCGTTTGTAGTTTTCTAACACTATAACCGCTTGTAACTGTTCCTTTGTATTTCAGATTCCTCATTAGATCTTAGGCTTCTTGAAGGCAGGATTATTCCATTATACATCGTGCAACGGGAAGGAAAATCCTTCCTCTGGCAGGGAGGCAATTTCTATCCCATTACCAATGAACTTATCCATTGTATTTAGTGTAGAACACAGAAGGGTCTGAGAGAAAGGAGAATAGATCGTTTTAAGCTTAATCAGGTGATGCCAATTTTGGCTGCGTCACATACATGTAGTTTCTTGAGCAAATCCAACACAGTCTCAGTACTCAGTATGGATGCAGCTGTTGATCTGACAAGTGCTTTTTTCCCTATCCAAAATGTAGAGGACACCAAAGGCTTCATCTGGCAGAGGAAGCAGTACACTTTCACCATCTTAGTGTGAAATCAGCTCTTCTTAATGATATAAGTTAGTCCTCGGGTCTCTTGATCATCAGCTCACCATCCCACAGCTCACCCACACGTCCCCTCTGTTGATTGCCTCATATCCACACACCAGTTAATTCTCCAAACTGAATTTACCCTAATAAACAATGGCTCAAATAGGGTTGGTATGTATGCGGTCTGGTTGTTTACCTCTGTTTGCTATTCGCTGGTTTTACATTCTCTTGGCTGTTATTTAAGTAGGTTTTAGGAAGGGAGTGAAGGTAGATGGGTGTTTTAAATTAATCACTGTTATGTGGAAGCACCCAGCATTTCATAAAAAGACTGGCGTGTTTTGCACTGTTCCTAGTTGCATTCCCCTATGTAGATCCAAGTCTCAGGGTGGACCCAAAGCCCGTGTATACACTGGCATTGCTAAATACATTTACAAGACTTAAAAGAGTGGAAAGTAGGTAGTTCAGCAATCCCTGTGGGGGCACCTGGCTGGCTCAGTTGGAAGAGTGTGAGACTCGATCTCAGGGTCATGAGTTTGAGCCCCATGTTGGGTATAGGGATTACTTAAAAACAAAAACAAAAACAAAAAAACAACTTAGATCCTTGTGGTTGCTAAATACATACTGAATGAGAGGCTGCCTGTATATGCTTTGCTCCTTCTTTCTGCACATTCCTCCAAGATTGTCCATTCGGCCAACTCTTCCCTTTGTAAAGTCTCAGCCTAAACCCTTCCTTCCCTGATTCTCTAGGACTGGCAGATGTTGCAGTCGTACCAACATTAACCCAATCAGAATTGCCATCTGTAACTGCTACTCTGAATGTCTGTCTCTTCATTCGATTTTAAGCTTCTTGAAGGCAGGATTGTGCCACTATATCTTTGTACCCTCTGCACCAGCAGAAGTACTCAATAAAATACTCCTGAAGTGAATGAAAGAATGCTGTACACTGAGGAAGCTATTAAGATGAATTAGATATGAATTCTGCACTCAAAATACTTACAGTCCAGTAAGAGAGAGAATGCACATAAAAACACATAAGGCAGAAGTACCAAGTACCATAACAGGGATAAAAATCAAACTCTGTGGCTGTGCAAAGGAGGGAAGCAATTCTACCCAGGTGGAGGAATCTCTGAGATGTTGAGAATATCTAGGATTTCCCATTTTATTTATTTTTAAAAGATTTTATTTTATTTTTTTAAAGAATTTGTTTGTTTATTTGACAGAGATAGAGACAGCGAGAGAGGGAACACAAGCAGGGGGAGTGGGAGAGGGAGAAGCAGGCTTCCCCGTGGAGCAGGGAGCCCGATGCGGGGCTCGATCCCAGGACCCTGGGATTATGACCTGAGCTGAAGGCAGACGCTTAACGACGGAGCCACCCAGGTGCCCCTAAAGATTTTATTTTTAAGTAATCTCTACACCCAACACGGGGCTCGAACTTACAACCCCCAGATCAAGAGTCACATGCTCTACCAACTAAGCCAGCCAGGTACCCCTAGGATTTCCAATTGTCAAGATGCTGATAGAGATAGGGAAAATGGAGTAAGTTAGAATATTCCAGGTTAAAGGAAGAGCATCAGCTAAGTTCCACAGGCAGGAAGGCTTATGGTACATAGAAGGAAGAGAAAGATGGTTAGTTCAGTTAAACAGGTATGTGTATTGTATGTATTGTATATTTTATTTTCAGGGCCTTGAACAATACATGAAGTTTACATTTCTAACTTTATGAAAATGTACATTAATTTATAAATTAACTTACAGGATGGCTGAACAATCTGTCCTCTAAACCAATACAAATCCTATTTAACTCATAATAAAGCTGAACTATGAATTAATTTATCATGTAAACTGGTTTTTAAATTTTTATTTTAAAAGTAAAATATGTGCATTTGCTGGGATATTGGGATAAATTCAAAATAAATTTCAATTACACTGAACATACTACTTTCTAACTTCATTTTTTTCACATACCATTTCATGAACATGTCCCCAGGGCATGAATTATTCTACAGCTTCCTTTTTAATGGGTTGGATACATAGTGTTCCATTGTATGCATATAGCAAAGTGCATTGAGTCAAATCTTTACTATTGGAAAATTAGATCAGTCCCAATATTTTGTTGTTGTTGTAAATAATGATGTGTTGAACATTGTTATGTATAACTTTTTGCACCTGATTATTATAAATTTCTCTAAATGGAATGTCTTGGTCAAAGGATTAAAACCACTTAAAGAATTTTCATACATACTGCTAAATTTCCATTCTAATTATATACTCTCTCCAGCTGTGAATGAGGGTGCCTGATTCCCAACTTTAACAATGCTAGGAATTTTGGTTTTTCAAAATTCTTTGCCCAATTTGATAGGCAAGAAATGGTACCTTATCTTAAATTTTTGAATTTTTCTAATTAATAGGGAGGATAAACATATTCTCCGAGGTGTATTTGTCATTTCCCTCCTCTTTTTTATGATTTGCTTTTTCATGTAGGAATTGCATGTAAGTTCCATAAAGTTAGGCAACTTTTTTGTATGTTTTGTTTACTGCTATATCCTTAGCACCCAGCTGGAACAACAGCAGGATTCTACTCAACTTTTTTTGAAGGAATATATATATATATATTTAATATTTTATTTATTTATTTGAGAGAGAGAGAGAATGAGAGAGAGAGAGCATGAGAGAGGGGAGGGTTAGAGGGAGAAGCAGACTCCTTGCTGAGCAGGGAGCCCGATATGGGACTCGATCCCGGGACTCCAGGATCATGACCTGAGCCGAAGGCAGTGGCTTAACCAACTGAGCCACCCAGGCGCCCCTATATATATATTTTTAAAGATTTTATTTATTTATTTGACAGAGAGAGACACAGCGAGAGAGGGAACACAAGCAGAGGGAGAGGGAGAAGCAGGCTTCCCGCTGAGCAGGGAGCCCGATGTGGGGCTCGATCCCAGAACCCTGGGATCATGACCGGAGCTGAAGGCAGACACTTAACGACTGAGCCACCCAGGTGCCCCAAATGAATATATTTTCTAACTGGGTGTTAATCTTTCAAAACATTTGATTTGCAAAATCTGCAAATGAAATGATATTAATTCTTCATCTGGCAAACAAATTACCTAACTTACCACTTCTTTTTTAGTTTTGTTTATGGTACTTTTTGTCAAAGGGAATCTCTAAAACTAATTGATTTAATATTTGGCAGTTAAAAAGTCCCTTTTCTTTTAAAAAAAATTTATTGATTTAGATAACTTGATTTTCAAGTTAAAAAAATCCCATTGGCATTCTGATTAGATTTTTGAGCAATAAATAAATAAACTGGAGCAGTATCTTTATAATAATGAATATTTCCACTCAGAAATATATGTTCATTTAAAAAATATCATTTATGTACCTCAGTTAAGGTTTGTAAGTTGTCTTTATGTAGCGTCTGAACAATTCTTTTTATCTTTATTTCTAAACTTCTTTGTTGTTAGTATTTGAATGAGATCCTCTCCACTAGATTTTCTGGAGTGCTGACTGATACAAGAGCTGTTAATTTTTGTGTGTGGAGTTTGGAGGGCTGTAGTCATTATACTGAATTCCACTGGTTATAATGACTCTTTAGGCAATTCTCTTAGATTTTGTAGAATACTATCATCCAGATAAAGATGATTTAATCTTGCTTCCAAAGTTATATATTCTATTTGTTTACATTGGCTAGAGCTCTCAGAACAATGTTACATTGTAGTGGTGACAACTGACTTCCTTGTTTCTCATTTTAACAGTGGTTCCTCTAGCATGGAGTATAAAGTTAGCTGTTGATTTGAAGAGGGGTGGGTGGGTGGGTGGGTGGGTGTGTGGTGCGTGCTACAGAGGTATCTTAATCCTAGTTTGCTAAGGTGTTTTGTTTTTTTTTAATAATCAGGAAAGGACATTGAATTTATCAACTGCCTTTCCAAATTTTATCAACCACATGTATTTTTTTTTCTCCTTTAACCTGTTAGTGAATTTTATGAATTCTAATATTGAACCATGGTTCATTCCTTGAATTCAGAGGGCATACCTTATTTTATTGCCCTCTGCTTTATTGTGCTTTGCTTTACATTTCACAGACATTGTGTTTTTTACAAACTGGAAGTTTGTGGAAACCCCATGTGGAGCAAGTCTACTCGCGCCATTTTTCCAATAGCATTTGCTCACCTGAGTTTCTGTGTTTGGTAATTCTCATATTTCAAACTTTTTCATTATTATTATATTTTATGCTGATCTGCAATCAGCGATTACGACTTGCTGAAAGTTCAGGTGATAGCATTTTTAGAGCAATATGATATTTTAAAATTAAGGTATGTACAATTGTTTTTTAGACATAATGCTGTCGTACACTTAATAGACTACAATATAGTGTAAACATACCTTTTACATGCACTAGGAAACCAAAAAATTCATTTGACTCACTTTATTGCAATATTTGCTTTATTGCAGTGATCTGGAACTAAATCTGCAATATCTCCAAGGTTTGCCTGTACATAAGTTAGCCTTGAAATGCACTGTGATTTATATTTGCTGTTGATTTGTCTTCCTAAATATTTTTACTCTAGGTTAATATTTATTTCTGTCTGAGCACATCCTAACTAAGATGCGAGAAGGGTAGCCAGCAGATGCATCTTGGCAGAAAGAGGAGTGTGTTTCAGATCTGAAATTTGCCACAATTAATCCCACATATAATGAAACTGAATGGCCATACAGAGCCTCAGTTTCCAGATTACTTACCCTTTGGGGTTTCTTTCCAGCTCGTTTAAAAGTGTGTGATCACAGTATTCAAAAACTAAATGCATTTTCCTTTTTCTCCTGAATACCTCAATGAGGTTCACAAGGTTTGGGTGTTTTAATTGCTGCAAAGGAATTGAAATCAAAGTTCGGTTATTTGTTTCTCCCCAGATCCCTCACAATTTAAACAGAAGGCCTTGTTTATTATTCTCTGTGCATCTCTTGTGGATAATTTTATTAAGGTTACTCACAAGAGAAACTACTTTAAGGTTGAAGAAAAAAAGAAGACATTTTTCTTCTTCTTCTAAAGTACCTGTAACAGATGGTAATTAAACTGCCTGAATCTCCCCAGAGATAGCAAATAAAGTACACAACATAAAATATTGGACACTGATACCATAAATACTTTATGGATTTTGTGAAAATTCTAAATATCCAAGTCATAAAGGACCCTGGATAAAAGACAGAGGAGATGGAATTATTGAGTAAAAGGTTATAAAAATTATCAATCCCCATTTAGCTTGCATATTGCCATGGATTTAATATAAATGTCAGCTAGATTATTTATTTTTTAAAAGATTTTATTTATTTATTTGACAGAGAAAGACACAGTGAGAGAGGGAACACAAGCAGGGGAAGTGAGAGAGGGAGAAGCAGGCTTCCCATGGAGCAGGGAGCCTGATGCGGGACTCGATCCCAGGACCCCGGGATCATGACCTGAGCCGAAGGCAGACACTTAACGACTAAGCCACCCAGGTGCCCCAATGTCAGCTAGATTTAAACGCAGTCTGAATTTTAGTGTTGGCTCTCAGAAATTCTAGAGCCCAAATTTCAAATCTGATTAAACTTCCTATTGTAGGAGTCCCCACAGTGTGTTTTTAATTTATCATGTTTTCAGCTCTGTTCTTTGATTCTATTGTTTTCTCTTATGCTTAGATGTTTTACGTGTTAAATTCTATCTCAAGCTGGAGCATTTCACAAGGCAGCCTCTGTTTAATGTTGTAAACCAGAGGAAAAATTCTAATTAAGTAAGATAACCCATCATAGAGTAACTATATAATTTATCATCCTATCAGGGTAAGGAGTATAAGACAAGACTGTCCCAGGAAAACAGGCAGATACGGTTTCCCTGCCTATAACTAGGGTGACCATATAATTAAGCACGCAAACCAGGATGCTTTTGAAAGAGGGTGCTAACCAGACTGGACTCCGGGACAAAAGCTATAAACCAGGATATCTGATCACTCCCACTTACATATAACTCATCTTCCCTGTTTTCCCAGTATATTAGATACATCACTTTTCAAACCCTATGCCACTTACTCAGAAAGATACCTATATAGAGGGAACACAGGATTTTGTATATAGCAGGAGCTGCAGAAATATTTTGCAGGCCCAATAGCGATAGCATCCTCTACTTCAGTATCTGTAAGCATGGTTTGAGGGGGAAAAAAAAATCACCCTGCAACTATGTGCTCAACAGTTTGGGAAAAAGGACTCTATTACATATTAAAAATACGTCTAAATATGTCTAAAGCACAAAATCAATTTGCCATTGCCTGAAAGAGCAGAGAGGCAGAGTGGAGGAAACAGGCCACACAGGTAAGCCAGCTTTGTGCGACACTGAAAGCCATGCAATGGAAGGGAAACAGTGGCTTTACCAGGAGAGTAAGGGATTCATAGAAGCTAACCTGGTCGAATCTGTCTTTGGGTAGATAAGCAATTTATATCCCCTTTGCAAAGGAAATTAACTTAGCTCAGAAAAACAGTGACTTGTATAAGTAACATAGGCAATAAGGAGGACAAAAATCAAATCACATTTAAGTAACAGGAGGATGTGCAGAAGGTAAGGTAAGTTTATCATGGAAGGAATCTGCTCCTGGTGCGCGGAGGGCAACATATCGAAGCTGGCAAGAAGTACATTATGAGAACCATCCCCAGACACCAAGCTGAGGTGGGATCTGGCTACTTCTTACCTGAAAGCCCATTCTTAAAATGTGGGCATTGTGACCCAGGAGGTACTACCTGAGCGTTAACCTTCCTTGCAGACATGAGGAGGAGGGAGGTGGTGGATAAAAAGCATTACTTTTATTAGACAACAACTCGCAGTCCTTTCCGACACACCCTGTAAGCTTAGCTCTGTGACAAAGCCGGCTGGCTAACCAGCGCCTTCTGCCGGCTGTGAGGTAACAGTGAACCGGTTTTTACGAAGGATGTAATCTTGAAAACTCCGTGCGTATTAACTTATATTTTAAACTATTAATAGTTTGAGGAAACCTGCTGTAAATAACACCTGAAAGGACAGATAATATGATAATTATTATATTCCTCTAAAACTGATTTCTGGGGTTTTCCTAAAAAAAGATGACCCGTGTCAAAAGTAAACGTCAAAAAAAAAAAAAAAAGTAAACGTCAGCTATGTGTTCTTGAGGAAATCACACTTTTATTACTCAAAGTGTGGTCTACCAAGCACCGTCAGTACCACTGGGGAGTTTACTGGAAATGCTGCATCTCAGACTGACCACCGACCTTTGACTCAGAATTTTGTGTTTTAGCAAAGTCACCTGGGGAATTCCCACATTAATTCTGCACATTAATGTTTGAGAAGTGCTGTCCTGTGCCTCAGTTTCCTCTCTGATAAGATAAGGATGCTGGATGGGAAGCATCCCTAAGTTCTTTTATGGTTCTAAAACCAGAAGAGTTCTGGGATAGGAAAACACTTACATTGAAGACTTATGAATCTTACATGTCAAATCCTTTCAGAGTAAAAACAACTTTAGGGACGTCTGGCTGGCTCAGTCTGTGAGCATGTGATTTGATCTCTGGGTCCTGAGTTCAAGCCCCACGTTGGGCATAGAGTTTATTTAAAAAAAAAAAAAAGGTAACAAAATCTTTGTGGAAAATGTGTATACATAGCTGGGGCAATACTCAATATGCCTAAGAACCAGTGGAGAGCAGGAAGGACTACCCCATATCGATGCCTACAGGGGCATGGGTCCAGTCCTGTGGGCTCCTGTGCCAGGAGATGTTCTTTTAGTTGCTGGTTTGTGGGGAGAAGGATTTGGGAGGGGTGTAAGGCAGAGCAAGGCCAAGGCAGGGGAGGGGGTGGGTAAACACTGGGCCGAAGGACTTAGGACAGTGGATATTTACCAACCAGAATGGAAGTACTTCAATATCAGAACTGCCAAAAGTCCAAAGTAATAATTTATTTTCCATAGTTGCTGATACCAAGAAATTAAGTCCAATGAGAAAAAAAAAATCACTTTAAAATTCATTCAAATTGTAATGTTGGCATACATATTTCATCCAATACCATGATGTTATAGATATACAGAGAAAGTGAACCTACCTTCAACATACGTATTTCTCTTAGTGCTATTTTCTTAACAACTGGTTCATCTTCAGATTCCACAAATTTTTTAATAGCTACCACTTGTCCAGAGGTTTTGTTTCTGCATTTGAATACAACCCCATAGGACCCTTCTCCAATCTTAGCTAATTTTTCATACTTTTCCATTATAGTTGAAAGGACTTAAATTACTGTATTGATTGACTTGCAGCACAATGTTACATCTGGAAAATAAGATGACTCAGCTTAATCAAGTGATCAAGGACAATGTTCTCACAGTCTCGTACATAAAACCGATTTACTCAGGATGCCAAAGATTTATTTCCACCAATTAATTTTAAATACACTTAAAAATATTTGAACATTATTTTGGTAATTCAGTTGTCTTAATGTGGTTCTTCCAGCTACTGCAAAGATTTTTATATTTCTTATAATGGATCTGCCTTTACCTCAGTTGAATTAAAGAATTTGTGGAAAGGAACATTATCTAGTCTATTTTCATTATCCTCAAGTAAATGATGAAAATATGGTGCTGTAAAATCCAGCTGAAGGAACATTTAATACTCTTGCATTCAGTGTTTATCTTTTCCCTCCTCACCCCTTGGACTAGGGGAACTAGGAAGAAGTGAGAACAAGACACGTACAAAGTGCTATACTTCCACCTGGTGGAGAGAAGAAAGAGTAGATGTGGACTGTGGAATAAAGCTGCCATTACAAACAGTGACATCTTTCTGACACATCATTTATTGCTCTTAGCTTTTGTATGTATGAAGGAACAGATCCTTAAATTCTTAGCTCCTAAAGAAAATAAAAAGCACAAAAAAGAAGACAGGTCTCTCTAATTTTTCATGAATGCTTTCTTTTATCTTCATTTCCATGGAAATATTTAATTTTTCTGTCCTGCCTCACCCACTTGTGAATTTCATAGTAATTGGGATTACATATTAAACAACAAATAAGGCCAACATTATTAAATAAATCAGTCTAGGAATTAAAAATATAAAAATTCGAATAAGTCTCAAAAATCCCACCCCACTTTATCCAGCAGAATCTTAATATAATCTAATAGTGATAATAGTTAGCACTTAAGTAACATTGTCCTATGAAAATCACATCTTATGTGTACAACCATTTTATGAAGTGCTATTTTTATCCAATTATGTGGATGATAAAACCGAGACAAAATGAAGCTAGTATGGAGTTAGAACCCAGGCAGTCAGGTTCCAGAGATCACAATTTGAATCACTACGCTATACTGCCTCTCAGTTAATTCAAAAGAATGCAAATCCAGGCCTTAGTAATAATAAAATGTCAAGTGAAAGAGTTGACCACTTTATAAATTTCTCATGTTTCAAATGAGTACCCTTCTTTTCTTTTTTTTTTTTTTTACTTCACTAACATCTTTTCCATCCACAGATTGTCTCAATGGAGAAAGAAATCATCTACACTTTCTTGCCACCATAGAAATACACAACTGGGAAAAGTGTTTACCTGGGTAAATGACTATTACTAAACTATTCTACAATGCTACATATATTTTTTTGGAGATTCTATTCTCTTATGAAAGGGAGAAAATGGAAGCAAAAACACTTTAAAAACATGGAAAATTCATCACAGATCATGTTCTGAAAACTCTATTAGTTATACTGAATTGTTACATAGATATTATTATTAGATTAGATTAAATGTGTTTAGATACAAACATGCATACATTTGTTCTTTAGCCTAGTTATAGGTGATACGGAAGAAAACAGTAGATACTAGGAATTTGCTTTAGAAAGTTATTGGTATAAATCTTTGTGGATTTATGAATTTAACCTGCTTGATAAGCCCTATGATTACTGGAATAAACTACAAATATGCCAAAAAGCTTAATTATGGTATTTAAGTCAGTATTATTTTATTTCCCTCTAGGTAGATGATTTGATCTATTGATCTATGATTTTTTTTTTCCCCAAATGGTTTAATAGTGATTGAGTTCTCAGACTAATATTTAGACCTCTCAGTCACATCAACCAAACTTCTGAATATGATAAAATAAAGCACCAGAAAATAGTACTTTATCTGGTAACCTCTCAATAGTATCTGTTTTCTAAAGCCTTTACATGTTTATGGAAGATGAGTCTGAGCATGCAGGCAGGAGTTAGACCAAGGCAGAAATTCCTCAAAGGGATTTATGGCTCTAATTCCAGCTTACTAGGAATTCTTACTCTACCAGAGTAAGAAGCAGTAATTCCTAATATCTTACCTGAGGTACAGACCAACTATGTTTGATGACTATCTCTACACAAATAGAATCATCTCAAAATCAGTTTGTTTTAAATTAAATGCCTTCTTTCCTATCCTCTACCCCTACCCAAAGTTCTCAAACCTGCTCCACATTACACCTAAATGGCTTGTGAAGACGTATATGGTGGAGAACTTTGAGATAGCTGAGGATAATGGTGGCTATCTAAATCAAATCTCCTCACATAGCTTTCTCGAAGCTGTAGAAATCAACCAGAATAAAACCACATAAATGTAATGCTTCCAAAATAACAGGAAGACAGAGGAATTTACAAACTTAAGTAGAAAAGTAAACTCCAAATTCTGGAAGAGATATCTCTTAAGGTCCCACTATAAGCCTTTGCAGAGAGCAAATACAGGAATGGGGTGGGATCTGGAAAAACTGTGAAGAGAGAAGAGGAAACGAAGAGCCTAAGATAGACTTAAAATCGTCCCCCCTCCATCCCCTGAAGAGAAAATACATCACAAGTGCAAAAATATTAAGTGTGTCCTGGTAGATCAGAGTATTTGCCCCAGGGAAGGGACCTAAAAGTCATGGATACTGAGGGGATATCAGTCAGTGTGACACTACTCTTGGGCAAGAGGGAAGGGAGAGGCTTATCAATCTCTGTCAGAGACTGGATAGTAAAGGGAAAAAGAAGCAAGAAGGATAAACTTGTGCCCCTGCAAGACAAAAGAGAACCCCAAAACTGAAGGACATGCAAATCTCTTCACCACTAATTAAAAAAAAAAAAAAAAAGTGCTACTCATTAAAGAAACTGAACTTTGGTACAGTGACAGAAAAGAACTCTCTTGAGCTAGGATTACTGTCAATTATTACAAGACAAAACCTGCCCAGGAAATAAAATAGAGAAAAGCAGTCTCCATACAAACCTATTATTGGAAGAAAACAGAAATGAGAATTGGACATTTTCGCTGATGAAAATCACGCCAAAAAAAACAAAAACAAAAACAAAAAAACCCTAACAGTGAAGCAGAAGAAAACTAACACAACACTCCAAACTAATTTAAATATCTTCTAACATTCCCCTGGAGATATGAAAAGTACTTTTTAAAAAAGATTTTATTTATTTGAGAGAGAGAGATAGGAAGAGAAATCATGAGTGGGGTGGGGAGCAGGGGGAGAGGAAGCAGGCTCCCTGGGGCTCAATCACAGGACCCCAGGATTATGACCTGAGCTGAAGGCAGAGCTTAACTGACTGAGCCACCCAGGTACCCCATGAAAAGCCATTTTGAATCGGAAATTCAAATAAGAATAGAAGTGAAAAGGAAGAAGGAAGGAAGGGAGGGAGGGAAGGAAGGAAGAAAGGAAGAAAGGAAGGAAGGAAGGAAGAAAAAAAGACAGTTGATTGAACTCAGGAAAGAAACAAAAGAAAAAGACAAAATCATTTCACAGATAAAGGCTAAAAAAACACAAGATGCCAATGAAAATTTAATAAGTAGAATTTTAAAAAGGCAGAACAACAATTAAGAGAATAAAAATGAGAAAAAAAGTAGGAGAGTTTAGAGAGAAAGTGGTTGAAATGGAAGACAGGCAAAGAAGACCCAACATGTTCAGAGACCCAACTAGAGTCTCTGAAGAAAACAAAACAGTGGAACAGAACCAATAGTTTAAACTATAAACTATGAAATTTTTCTGGCAACAAAATAAGATCGGAGTATACATATTGAAAAGGCCCATCAGTAGTTGGGAAAACTGAATCAGAACAATCAACTCAAAGATGTATTTGAATAAAACTATCAAAGAAAATACTCTCGTAGCCTGCAGGCATAAAGACTAAATTGAAGTGTAGGAGAATGAGAGTGACAACAAATTTGTCAAGAGAACACACCATGCAACATAAAAATATAGCAGCCTTTTGAAGAAATTCAAGAGAAGAAAGTGAAAGCCAGGATTTTACACTCAACCAAGATGTCCTTCAAGTCGCAAAGTTATAGACAGATACAATTGGAAATATGCAGGATCTCCAGGAATACTGTATTCATGAACCTTCTCAAAGAATCTACAAGGCAATAACTTTCACCCAACCAAGAGCTGACTGAGAAAACTTCAGGAAGAGATTTACAGTAAGCATTTAATATATTTAATTGAAGACTATAGCAAAGGTGAGGAGAAGGGTGGAAGAATAACATAAACGTTAGAAGTGCTGACAGTGTAGAAAATAATGCAATTAAAAATATGTTTAAGAAATGGAAAGGGAAAGAAGAAAGCAGAATAAACTCATTGATAATTGAAATGATGGAAGAGTAAAATATACCATTAAAAACAGACAAACCAGAGAATAGAAGGTTAAATAAGAAAGCAGGGACTAGGAGCATTAAGAAAATATCCAAAGAAATGTAAGAAATAAAAATCAAACACAATACATAAAGAAAGAAACACAGATTAACATTGTACACATAGGGCGCCTGGGTGGCTCAGATGGTTAAGCATCTGCTTTCGGCTCAGATCATTTCTTTTTTTTTTTTAAGATTTTTTATTTTTTTTATTCATGAGAGACAGAGAGAGCGAGAGAGAGGCAGAGGGAGAAGCAGGCTCCCAAGGAGCAGGGAGCCCAATGTGGGACTTGATCCCAGGACCCTGGAATCATGACCTGAGCCGAAGGCAGACGCTTAACCATCTGAGCCACCCAGGCGCCCTCGGCTCAGATCATGATTCCAGGGTCCTGGGATCAAGTCCCACATTGGGCTCCCTGCTCCTTGGGAGCCTGCTTCTCCCTCTGCCTCTCTCTCGCTCTGTCTCTCATGAATAAATAAAAATGAAAAAAAAAAACTTTAAAAAAATTGTACACATAAAAATTATAATATAAAACAATATGACAGAGAAAAGACTAATATCAGTGGTATCAATAAATATGAGTGAGCTTAACTCATGTATTAAATGAAAAAGATTTTCAATTTGGCTCATAAAGCAAGATCTAAGTATAAGCTCTATGCAAGAAACACATCTAAAGTGACTCAGAAAGGTTAAAAATAAAAAGACAGGGCGCCTGGGTGGCTCAGTTGGTTAAGCAACTGCCTTCGGCTCAAGTCATGATCCTGGAGTCCCAGAATCGAGTCCCGCATTGGGCTCCCTGCTCAGCGGGGAGCCTGCTTCTCCCCCTGCTCATGCTTTCTCTCCCATTCTCTCTCTCAAATAAATAAATAAAATCTTTAAAAAAAAAAAAAAAAAGACAAGCAAAGGTATTCAGGACAAATGAAAACATTAAGAAAGGAAATTTATGATCCTATCTGATGAAGTAGAATTAAAACTACAAAAAGCATTAAATACAACAAAGAGGGGTATTTTTAATACTAAAGCCACAATTCACAGTGAAGATATAAAAGTCCCCCAAAAACATAGCAATTACTGTTATAAAGCAGAAACTTTAGGACATGCAAGAAGACATGTACAGAAACACATTAATAATGAAACTTTAACCCATCATTCTCAGGAAAAGGCAAGACAAATGAACAAAAGATATGTAACTATGTAGAAGACCTAAACAATGTAACCAATAAGGTAGACCTTTAGGAGAGAGACACATTGACTTTTGTACTCTGATAATTTAAAATATACCTTCTTCTCAAGCACACATGGAATATTTATAAAAAGTGACTATATATTAGGTTACAAAGAAAACATTAGAAAGTTTCATAAACTAGAAATATTATAAAAACATTCTGATCACAAACTATCAAACTAGAAATTAGAACAATTTAAATATATATTTAATACATATATAATATGTGTATTTATACATACTTATATTTAATATTATTTACATTTATATATATATAATAAAAAAGACTTTCTACCTAGAAACTAAAAAAGCCTTCAATTAAATACCTGTTGGGTAAAGGGGGAAATACAAACTGAAATAATGGAATTAAAAAATAATAATAATGAAAATACTACATATCAAATCAATGAGATACATTCAAAGCAGGATTTCTCAACTGGGGGTGATTTTGGCCCCCAGGGGAATTTTTCAATGTCTGGAGATATTTTTGATTGTTATGAGTATGCAGAGGCCAGGGATGCTGCTAAGTACCCCTCAATGCACAGGACAGAACCCCACAATACAGAATTTTCTACCCAAAATGTTCATAATGCCATGGTTGAGATACCCTGATATATAGAAATCAGGAGAAAAAAAAATCCAGAGATCAAAAATATATAGAAGAAAAAAGAATAAAAATAACAAAATTAAACTCAACAATCTAAAAAGAGAACTACAAAATAAACCAAAACAAAGCAAAAGAAACAATAAAATTGAAGCAGAAATGAATAGAGGATACAAAAATAATAGGTCTTATTAATAAACCCATATCCTAGTTCCTTAAAAAATTTAAAACAAATCTATAACTAGCTTAATCAAGAAAAAAGGGAAAAAGAATAAATATACAAAATAAGGAATGACAAGAAGTAATATCAAAAGAGAACTTTTTTTTTTAAATCATGAGGCTATTTTGCAGGCATCTATAAAGATGAATCTGAAAACTTAGATGAAATGGATAGTTTTCTAGAAAAACAGAGTTTACAAAAACTTACCTAATTAGAGATTGAGAATTTAAAGTAGTTTCTGTATAATAGTTTGTTTTTTGTGTTTGTTTTTTTTTGATTCCATGAAAAAGCACCAGGGGTCAGACTTTGACTACTGTGGGGTAAAGAAGTTGGTGAATCCTCCTCCTAAAACGTAAGACTAGGCAAAATTTTCAAAAAAAAAAAAAAAAAAACTAAAACTAAAACTAAAACCAAAACCAACCCGTAACAATTTGGGGGCTCTGGAAATCAACCAAAGGCAAAAAACAAATTGAGAAGTATTTATTCATAATAAGTTAGAATTCCACTAAGGACAATGGGAGTCTGTGGCTTCTTACCAGAGTCTGCTGCCATTCTTCCTCTACCCCCGTCCCCTAGCTCAGCAGGTGCAGCAGTTCTACCACTGTGAACTGGCCATGAACCAGAAGCCTTAGTCCAAGAGAAAATGTGCTTGACATGGCTCAAACCTGTGACAGGCTGAAAACCTGTGACAATACTGTCAGTAAAATTCTTACAAATTCAGTAGGAAACAAATGGGGAAAATCCCCACAGCTTTGAAAGCCTAAGGATGTGGTTCCAGTAGGGGTGAGCTGCAGACTAGCCAAAAATTTATGGGAAGATCATGGAAATGAAAGACCAATAGAAGGGTTAGGTTGGCTTTACATATCTCTGGCTAACTGAGAAACTATGAGGAATGCACAGGGAAGGTAAGGGAAGGCCCTGAGGGAAGTTAAAGTTGAGGCAGATTTGAGGACTGATTGAACTATGAATACACTCTCCAACGTACACACTGATCCTCTGATCCACTTAAGAGGGTGAAAGACTATGGCTAGAGTTGTTTAAGTCCCACTGCTGCCCAAATTATTGGTGACCACTAAACTATGCAGACAATGGTGAGTCCTAGAGAGCCAGGCTAAAAAAAAATAAAAAAACTGAACACAGATATCAACAGTCACACACTTGGAAGGAGACAGATGCTGGAATACAGGCAGGTTGCAAAAACAAAAACAAAACAAACCCACAAATAAAGCCCTAGGAAGAAAATTGGAATCCAGCGTAGATATATTATCTAAAGTGTCCCCTTTTCAATTAAAAAAAATCATGAGACGTGCTAAGTAAAAGGAAAGTGTGCCTGATACTCAGGAAAAAAAAAAGGGGGCAATAAAAATGGATTCTGAATGGATCCAGCTATTTTATTAGCTGACAAAGATTTTAAAGCAACAATTATAAATATGTTCAAATAATTAAAGCAATATAATTTATAGAATTAAAGAAAAATAAGACAATGACTTAATAGGAAATCTCAACAGCAAAATGAAAAGTAAAAAAAAAAAAAAAACTGAATGGAAATTTTAGAGTTGAAAAGTACAACTGAAATGAAAAATTCACTAGGTGGGCTCAACATCAGATTTGAGATGGCAGAAGAATCAATGAATCTGAAGACAGATTAATAGAAAAAGACTAGTATGCAAGAGCGGGGAAAAAAAACTGAAGATGAACAAGCCTCAGAGGCCTGTGGTACAAAATCAATAGTACCAACATAAATGTAATGACATTCCCAGAAAGAGAAGTGAGAAAAAGGGGAAGAAGAAAATATTGAAAGAAATAACAGCCAAAAATGTTCCAAGTTTAATGGAAAACATTGATCAACAGATTCAAGAGCTAAATGAATCCCAAGTAGGATAAATATTAGGAGATCCAGTTCTAGATACATTATAGCCAAACTGTCAAAAACCAAAGATAAAGAGAATATCTTGAAAACAGTAAGAGAGATCCATTCACGTACAAGGGAACAATATGCTTAATGACTGACTCCTCATCAGAGAACGCAAAAAAATCAATAAAACAAAAAGTTGGTTCTTGGGACGCCTGGGTGGCTCAGTTGGTTAAGTGTCTACTTTTAGCTCAGGTCATGATCCCAGGATCCTGGGATCAAGTCCCATATTGGGCTCCTTGCTCAGCAGGAAGCCTGCTTCTCCCTCTGCCTGCCACTCTCCCTGCTTGTGCTCTCTCTCTCTGACAAATAAAGAAAAAAATCTTAAAAAAAAAAAGTTGGTTCTTCAAAAAGTTGATGAACCTTTAGACTAAGAAAAAAGAGAAAAGTTATTCAAATCATAATCACCTATAGAAATTAAAAATGGTTAACAGAATAATACAAATAGTTTTATGCAGCCAAATTAGACAACGTGGTTGAACAAATGCTTAAAAAGACAAAATATCAAAACCGACTCAAGAAAAATAAAATCTGACTATGCCCATAACAAATGAAGACATTGAATAATAAAAAATATGCCCACAAAGAAAAGGGTCAGATGGCCTCGTAAGTGAATTCTACCAAACATTCAAAAAAGAATTAATACCAATTCTTCACAAACTAGTCCTAAAAATAGAAGAGGAGGAAACTTTCATTTCCTAACTCAATCCATAAGGTCAATATTACCTTGATATGCAGTCAGACTAAGAAATTACCAGAAAACTACAGATCATTATTCTCATGAATATAGACACAAGAATCCCCAACAAAATAATTGGCAAACCAAATCCAGACACATATAAAAAGGATCATATGCCATGATTATGTGAAACTTATTTGAAGAATGCAAGGTTGGTTTAATATCTGAAAATCAATAATGTGTAAGAGCATCATAACAGAATAAAAGACAAAAACCACCTGACCATCTCAATAGACATAAAAAAAGCATTTGACAAAAACCAACACTCATTCATGATAAAAATCTCAACAAACCAGGAATAGAAGGGAACTTCCTCAAGGGCATCTGTGAAAAATGTACAGTTAACCTGATTAAGGGTGAGAGACAATGCTTTCCCCCTAATACTGGGAAAACAATTTTGCTTTTACCACTTCTATTTAACATTGTATTGGAAGTTCTTGCCACTGCAACAAAGCAAGAAAAAGAAATTAAAGTTATGTAGATTGGAAATGGAAAGCAATGCTGTCATTTTCTGGAAATGTCATGACACTGTATGTAAAAAATCCTAAACAATCTATAAAAAAACAACTTGAACTAATGAACAAGTTTGCAGTGTAGTAGGATACATGATCAATATACAATAATAAATTGTGTTTCTATGCACTAGCAACAATTTGAAGAGGAAATGGAAACAATTCCACTCATAACATCAAAAGAATAAAATATTTAGAAATGAATTTAACAAGTGAAGTGTAAGGCCTGTATACTGAAAATTAAAAATATTGCTCATGAAATTAAAGAAGATAAAAATAAAAGGAGAGAAATATCATGGTCATGGATTGGAAAACTCAATAAGATGTCAGTTCTCCATAAATTCACTGACAGATTAAATTCAATCCCTATAAAAATCCCAATAGACTTTTTTGGGGGTAGAAATTGACAAGATGAACCTAAGATTTATATGTAAATGCACAGTACCCAGGACAGCCAAAGCAACCTGGAATAAAAACAAACTGGGAAGACTTATAATACCTGACTTCAAATTTTACCATAAAGTTATAATAAATCAAAAGAATATGGCATTGGCATAAAGATAGACATATATATCAGTGAAAGAATAGAGAGTCAAGAAATAATCCTTTTTATTTATAGCCAATTGATTTCGACAAAGATGCCATGGCAATTCAATGAAGATAAACTATTGTTTGCAACAAATGATGCTAAGACAATTGGTATCCATATGTAACAAAATAAAAATAAAAACAAAAGAATTTAGATACCTAAATAATATACCAAAATTAACTCAAAATGGATCACAGACCAAAATATAAGAGCCACAACTACTACTGACTTCTAGTAAAAATATAGAAAAAAATCTTTCTGACCTTAAGTTAGGCAAAGATTTCTAAGGTATGGCACTGAAAGCATGATACATACAAATTGATAAAATAGAATTCATCAAAATTACAATCTTTTGCTCTTCAAAAAAACTGCTTCATTAAGAAAATGAAAAAAACAAACCACAGACTGAAGAAAATATTAGATAAAGGATTTGTATACACAATACATAAGGCACTCTTACAATTCAACAGGCAGCCGGAAAACCCAAGTTAAAAATGGACAAAAGATTTTTTTCAAGTGAACTCTACCCCCAACATGGGGCTCAAACTCACAACCCCAAGATCAAGAGTCTCATGCTCTACCGAGTCACCTCAAAAATGAACAAAAGGTTTGAAGAGACATTTCACCAAAGAAGATATATAAATGTCTAATAATAAGCACATGAAAGGATGTTATTAATCATTAGGAAATGTACATTAAAACCAAATTAAGATACTACTATCCACACACCAGAATAGGTAAAATCCAAAAGACTGACAATATCAAGGATTGATAAAGATGTATAGAAATTGGAACTCTTACACATCAATGGTGGGAATGTTAAACAGCACAGCTCCATTGGAAGCAGTTTGGTAATATCTTAAAAGTTAACCATAAATTTAACATAAAAGTTAAACATAAACAGCAATTCCACTCTTTGGTATCTACCCAGGAAAAATAAAAATATACGCCTATACAAAGACATGCATGCAAGTGTTTATAGTACCATTATTCATAAGAGCTTCAATAGAAAACAAACTAAATGCCCATTAACCGATGAATGAAAATCCATGCAGTGAAATACTTATTCAGCATTAAAAGGAAAGTACTGGTACATGCTATTATGTGATAAGCATAAAAAAACACAACTGAAAACATATGCTATGTGGAAGAAGCCAGACAACTCTCCCCCACACATATTGTATGATTCCATTTACATGAAATTTCTAGAAAAGGTAAATGCACCACTGAGAAGGACCCAGCATCTCCTCTGTGGTACTGTTGCCCGAAATGCAAAACCTGAACCGAATCATGAGAAAAAAGTAGACAAAACTTTGGCATCCTACAAATAACTGGCCTGTGTTATTTAAAAAAATGGTAAGGTCATAAAAGACAAAGGTCAAGGTACTGTTCCAGAAGGAAGGAGACTAAAAAGATATGAAAATGAAATATAATGTGTGATCCTAAATTGAATCTTAGAATGGGATAACTGTAAAGAGTAACACTGGGATAACTGGTGAAATCTAACTATTGACTGTGGATTAGGTACTAAATTTCCTGATTTTGGTAATCTGTACTGTGATTATGTAAGAAAATGTCCTTATTCTTAGGAAATACACACTGAACTACTTAAGTGTAAAAGCACATGATGTCTATAACTTACTCTCAAAAGGTACAGAAAAATTAACATCCATGTATTTATACATGGAGAGACAGAAAGGAAATGATAAAATAAATGGAGCACAATTAATGCAGGTAGATGTATGGGGGTTCATTGTACTTTTCTTGCAAGTTTGAAATTATTATATCAAATCAAATCAAGCTATTTAAAAAACCTACATATGGTGTGACTGAAGGGTCTTAACTCACTTTTCTTCTGCATATCTATTTCCGTTACACCAAAAACATCTTTCTCAAACATCAGCATAGTCATATATTGTCCTTCCTCAAAAATGTCTATGGCCTCTGATGCCACAAAATAAAGTTCAGATTACAGCAGGATACTTACAGTCCTTTACACTCCGGTCCCAATGTACCTTTCCCATATTGCTTCTCAAATTCTTCCCCAAACACTTTCAGATCTGTCTCTGCTTATGCCACTGCTGGGAAGTTCTGACCCCGGAATCCTCATCTTTTGCAGTTCAACTCAAATGTCTTTTCTTTTATCCTTCCCCAATCCCTAAAGGCAAGCTCTTTCTCTGCACACATCCTATGTTCACAATTTCTCCCACTCCTTTTTTACACTTTATTCATTACACCTAACTTGCCTTCTTAGCCCATTGGCCGGCACACGGCAGGTGCTCAACCTGTTGAAGTCCTGCCATAATTTTATTCTCTAACCTTTCTGCTAAATATGTAAAATAATTTTCTTCTTTAAGCAAAGGAAATAATCACATTTTGATTGTTAATACAGTATCTGGGCAGGAAATCAAGATCAAGCAGTGATATAGCCACTGACAGGGAAGAGATGAAACTGGTTGAAAATATTTTTAATAGTCATTAGTGACTTCAACTGAACTTACATATCTCTTGGCTAAGGGGCCTCCTGACTTCAAAATTTACCAAATACTTGACTGTTAAATTAATCAAGTTCTGTGTATAAAGGCAAAAACAGATATAGACTTGGGCCCATTGGTAAATATAGAAAGATATTTGAGTAGATAAGATACTTGAGTGGATCATTAAATTCTTTGAAAGTTTCCTGTTTAATTTCCTTAGTCTGAAGGAAATGATGCACATAGAAACAGAGGAAACACTGGGAGGCAGATTATTTTCCATGATTGTATCACAAAGCAGGTCCTGAGGGCTCAAGTAAGCCTATGGAATGCACTGGCGGAAAGCAAAACAAAATTAAGAAAGGGAGAGTAATGGGGTGAAAAAAATATTTATTAATCTCCTAATCTTAAATTTATAGGAAACTGGTGTAAACAGCAGTGTTAAGAAGGAGGAAAGCAAGGAGACTTTTTCAAGACCAGGCCAGCCCAGTTAAATTCTGCAGGCTTAAAGTCACAATGTGCTATGTTGTTTATTGTTTCCAATGCACCCAAACTTGTAGTATTCATATTTAATAGAACTGATCAGGAAGATGGGCTGCAAACGCATTCTGCATCTGTCTTACGAACATAACACTGAATTACAGAACGTCGAAAGTACACACACCTGTTAATAAACGTCTTGGTGATAGTACAATCAGGTTACTTAAAAGCATCTCCAGGAAACCAGAAGACCATATAATTTATATAACCCGAGAAACTAATTTTGTTTAAAACATCACAGTTCATATGTTCCCGTATCTGGAAGCTTGGCATCGTTCACTTCACCGCCAGGCCTCTAAAGCCGTCTCGACCCTTCAAAGGCAGTCCAGCTTCTTGGCCACACCTGGTCTCCCAAAGCGCAGGTGCGCCCCGCTGCCCCCGCTGCCCCCGCTGCCCCCACCGGCCGCCCTCCCGCAGCCGCTCGCCTCCCCAGGGCCGCACCTCCCTCTAGCCCCCAGGGAGCCGCAGCGGGTGGGGCGGGCGGCCGGCGCGAGCACCCTGGCACCTCTAGCCCTCGCCCCCACCCCGCCTGTCCCTCCGGAGGCTACCGGAGGGCAAGGCAGCCCCGCTCCGCTGCCCTCAGGAACTTTCCCTCTTCTGGGGGCGTGCATGCAGACCCGGTCCTCTCTCCCTCAGGCCCCCGCCCGCCGCCAGCACCCACACTTACGGCGCGGACCCGTGGTGCCCGCCACGCCGCCTCGCGCAGCCCGGAGCGGCGCCGACCCGGCGGAGGTCGCCGTGCGCGGGCCGCCCCCCGCCCAGCAACTGCGGAGCGCAGCGCCGCGGCGTCTCCGGGGCAACCGGACGCTCGGGGCGCGCGGGCCGGGCGGCTTCCGGGGAGCTCCTCCGGCGCCCGCCGCTCGGGAAGCCCGGGCTCCGCCGCCTCGTCCCAGGGGGCAGCCTCCGGGCAGAGCCATAACGTCGGGGCTGCAGACGCGGCGGCCGTTTCTGCTCCAGAGCCCTGAAGATGCCCTGAGGAAGGCGCTCAGGAAACATTTAAACTACTTTCCCGCGAACGCCGTGATTGTAGGAAGTCCTGCTCCTTTCCAAGGCCTCAAGCGCACTTAAAATGAAGCCCGTGTAAACGGCGAAATGAGGCCGCTTCCCTGCCTGGGCCGAGACCTTCAGTCTGTCAGATCCTCTCTTTTAGTCATTACTTTTCAGTCTTGCTTTTCTGTCCAAAGAGCTTTTTAGCAAACTCGTGGAGGCCTGCCCGTGACAGGCGGCTCTCAGCTGTGGGGCGCGCTGCTGCCGTGTTCACAATCCTGCAGGCACTGTGGTAGTATCTGGAACGGGTTCAGAATGAGGCAGATTTGCCACCCAGGGGGAAGCAAGTCAAGCAAATAATGCGATGAATGCCGTATCGAAGTAAATGCATTAACGCTGCACAAGATCATTTTTACGAAAGCTTACCCTTCTTGTTCCCAAATACGAACTTAAAAATACTACGTTAATAAGCACATACATACTTGTTTAGCATCAATAAAATGCTCCCCATCATGCCGGATTTAGGGTAGTCATACTTCCCTTCTTCCTTCAGGTGACTGTACTCTTTTCTTCATCTTCAGTTTTCCATTTGCTTCATTTGCTTCGAAAATAAAACCAGAGACAACCTTTTATCTCCTTTCTCTTTCAAGACCAAGCATTCTCCCAATAAACCCAAATCTACATAAACTCACATCGACTCATTTCTGCCCTTATCATGCTACGGAAAATATTCTCCGTAAGGATACGAGTGATCACCTATGCACAAACCCAGCTGCCTGTTTTCATGGGCGTGTGTCTGATCGCTGCAGTTCCTAAGTGGAGCTTCTAGCTCCTTTTCTCATTAGGAAGCTCTCCACAGTCAGGCTCAACCTTGTTTTCTAGCTTTGTGCCTGTTGCTGTGCTCCAGGTTCTCTAAACCAAGCTCAGCTGCATTTATCGTCACTACTCCAGGAACCTGCATTCAGAGTCCTTGAAGCTTAGTCTAGCCTACAGCTCACCACCCTTTTGTACTGCACTTGATAAACCCTTCATCTAACAACCTGGTTTATATATAACTTTCCACACAAAGGCTTTCTTTTCCCCAAAGTATAATTAGGCGCAACCTTTTGTACCTTTAAAAAAATTTTTTTTCATCCAAGTGGGCTCCTTGAATACTAGAAATGATGCCTTTTCCATCCTTTTTCCAGCATCAGTGAGGTGCCTGGATACACTGTAAGTGATGTGTAAGTTGGTTAAATAACGGAGTTATCTCACAAAAGTAAAAAAAAAAAAAAGTCTTTGCAATGAGTTTTGACTAGACTTACTTAATAAGCTTTAACTAATTTTATGCAAAACACTTTGAATAAAGAGAATTCAGTTGAAAGTTGAATTGAAAATTCAATTCAAAATTCTTCTTGGTAAAGCCAAAAAATTAAGATAGGAAGTTGATTTCTCTTGTTGCAGAGACTGTGAAAATCAGAACTTGAAATCCAGCTCCTGGAGAAAATCCATCTAATTTCTGGGGGGAAAATGCTTCATATATTTTAGAGGGCAGTGGATATACTGTTTGTATTCTGTGTAATACATACTTTAGTATAGTAGTTAAGGGTATACACTTTGAACCAAGTGGCCTGGGTTCAAATCTTAGCTCCACCATGTATCAGTTATATCCTTTGGCAAGTTATTTAAGCTTTCGATGCCTCAGTTTCATTTGTAAAACAGCATTAACAATACCTACCCACTAGGTTGTTTTGGGGCTTCCATGGGACAATCTGTATAAAGCATGTAGAATCACACCTAGCACAGATACATGTACTGGGGACTTACTATATTCCCTCAAGTAATACTCTTCGTGCTTATCCATTATTTTGTATATAGACACATTTTCATCTTTGTTTCTAGTAATGGTGAAAACTATCTGCCCGTTCTTTCCCAATCTCTCCTGAAATCAGTGTAAGCTGAATGACAGCCAACAGGCCCAGAAACAACTGATCTCATTCTTCTCAATACTACTAAGAAACTAGCTAATAAGATAGATAGCTTGAACTTAAATGAAGATGAAATATATTCTCTCCAACATTTAGGTGAGTGGCTCTTTTCCTTTTGAATGAATAAAGATCCTTAATCAAAAGTTACTAGGTAGAGCTACAAAATTTGCATTTTTAACAGTCATCAGAGATTATTCTGATCATGTGATCCTTCGACCACCCTCAGAAAACTGATTTAAATTCAGGTCAACCAATGTTTCCCACATAGAGATTGCACATCTGAATAATCTGCATGACTTTATAAAAGTAATAGGTTATTGGGCTTAGCCCCCAAAGATTGATTTCAGGGGTCTATGTTTTTAAAAAGCCCACAAGTAACACACAAACCAGTTGTGTATTTTCTGGAAATAATTCCAAGTGTTTGACAGTTAAATATGATTGTTAAATTTTTTGAGATGTGACCGTTTATATAACTTATAGGACTTGGAAATTAGAAAAAACAGTGGCCCAGAAAACGGATCAACAACCTGGTCAATAAATGCCAAGAACAGAATCTTGATTTCTTGAAAATCTTTTCCATGAGTCTCTGTTTTTCAACAAGTCGACAATAATGTTATACTGGCAAAGATGTGTTTTTAGAAGTCATTATTCAGTCATTAATGCTAAGATCAGTGACAATGTATTTATTTGGGAAAAGTGATACATATACACAACTGCTATGACTATTAACACCTGTATGATTTAGAAGTCATGTTTTTAGATAAGGAAACTGTTCTAGAGTCAATAGATTACCTAAAGTCACAGAGAAGGGTAGTGCACTAGCTAAGGTAGAAATGGTGCCTCATGATCCACCATCCAGTTCTTCCCACCTAACTGTCCCCTTCTTTAGTCTCTAGAACTGCATTCCCCAACACCCTCCCGTTCCTTTCTGTAACTCAGGAGTCGGCAAACTTGCTCTATACAGGGTCAGATGGTAAATATTTAAGGCTCTGTAAGCCATACGGCTTTCTTGCAACCACTGTAGCGCAAACACAGCCAAAGACAATACATAAATGAGTACGTGGTGTGGTGTTCCAATAAAGCTTTATTTACAAAACGGGTGGTGAGCAGGATTAGGCTGTTTGCCGACACCTGCTCCATTAAGACTATGAATGTTTAATTGGTTTTCCTGATCAGAAAGTTGAATATTCTATAAAAGATACCCCTTTATGAAACTGAGATGACAGATCAAACAAAAATATGATCTGAGGGACCAGAATGGGTATGTAGGATTCAATGCAGAGTTATTAAAAAATTGTTTTTCTCCTTAATATATTTTAGTCTTACTCTATACAGATTAAGCCAGATGACAAGCTACTATACAACCGCATGTTAAAAAACATGTTTATTTTACACTATGTACAATCAGGAACATATTTAAAAGTATTATCAATTAAAATAAATGAAGACCATAAATCACAATTTAGTTTGTTCCTAGTGTACATACCCACATTAAAATATAAAGAACATATACCAAAAAAGAGCCAAGGTGTGCATTTTGCTAAAACTTGGTATTATACATATTCCATTGGAAAAAAGCAATCAAAAATGACTTTAAACCAAAACTAAGTTCCTGTGATGTGTAGTAACCATTATATTGTTTATATGAGGTAGTAACTAAATTATTTTGGCCGTGTGTTAATACTCTAAGTCAAAAGAAATATGAAAATGATCATAAAATAAGGCCAACCAAAATAAAGATTTCACTAGAAATTTGAACCACTCCACTCTATGGAATGTTATAGTTCTTCAATGTGATTCTATGAAATGTTTAGTGTGGACTCTTTAATGATGCTAATTTATTCTTTGTGCATACTGTAATTCAGACAACTGCAGTGTTACATCACAGTACCGCTATTCTGTGATTCAAAATTTTTTCAAAGGTATGTTTTTAAGCACAGACAAAGAATCTTAGAGGATTCTGCTTAATTATAAAAAGACCAGTTACTACAACAGGTGGTTAATTGGTTTGTTTCACATAGAAAACAATCCAAATACATTTAAAAAACATGTTGTGGAGCCAAATGCATATTGACAATGTCACAGCTTACCTTTGTGACTTAATACATCACGTATCAATACTTTGTGCAAATATAAACACCAGTGTACTTGCATTAAAATTAAAAACAAGATTATAAAATGATTATAGCCTCCATTACAATTTTGAAAGTTACAAGATTTGTATTCATATTACTAAATTACATATAATAAAAATACAATAGTGTTAAATGTATGGGTTCATCGCCAGCATCCCATTTTGTAATATAGCCACACCCAAGAATATACCAAGAATTCTTAAAATATTAACCCCAATTGCATTTTCATCAACATTTACATCTGTACAGATAAGACACTTACTTGTACATCTCATAAAAGTACATTATCTACATAAATTCTTAGTGTATGTCTTCAGCAATATGAAGTTTCACAGAAAAATACCCCTGTGTGTACAAAGATTACATAACAATGAATTAAGCACTTGTGTGGTTCAATATGCTAAATATACCCACACCACTTAAAACAAAAATCCTCCCCATCTCATGTCATGCCGCAATAAATTACAAGTGACTGAAGCCGGGCACCGCAGCTCCGGACGGCTGCAAGCATTCGTCCCTGTTGCAGCAGCCGTGTTCGTTCCTTCTCACACTCACGGTTGAAGTACAGCCGTCCTCAGTAGCTGTTCTCATGGCCCGCCAGGATGTATAAGTTGCTATTTGCTGTGGGGTTATCAGTTGGCCTGCTTTCCAAAACCACGACCCTAAAGGTGATAAACAAACAAAGTTATTCTTGAAAACTAATGTTAGCAGAAACATTTTCCATTGCGTCTTCATTTTCTGCCTCTATAAATGCTGTTTATTTGATTTGTGGGCAGAAAATGATTTGCAAATCACTATGATTAAAGAACCAGTTCCAGCTCCAGGAAGTACTTTCGCTGCCCACCACTCTCTAAGCCAGTGTTGTTCGAAGAGTCAGAGGTAGGGAAAACCGTATTTGGAATAATTTGGGGGAACTTAATTCTCACAAAGTATAAAACAACCTGTTGTTCAAGAATCAGAAAGTGTGGGCGCCTGGGTGGCTCAGTCGTTAAGCGTCTGCCTTCGGCTCAGGTCATGATCCCAGGATCCTGGGATCGAGCCCCGCATCGGGCTCCCTGCTCGACGGGAAGCCTGCTTCTCCCTTCCCCACTCCCCCTGCTTGTGTTCCCCTCTCTCGCTGTGTCTCTCTCTGTCAAATAAATAAATAAAATCTTAAAAAAAAAAAAAAAGAATCAGAAAGTCTATCAGAATAGAACCCAAAAATTCTATTTAGCACTAAAACCAAAAAATTTTGTTTGTTAGTATATGGTATTTCCTCTTTCTTGTGCTATAAATCATCCTTTAGACAGCACGTTTAATGCAAAATTAGTACTGATAGATCTATATATTCCTGTTACTTGGAAGATCAGGCGCATTCTCAAAGGCTTTATAACTTCCTGACTTGTGAATTCTTTAGTGTGAAAAATACAATGTTGAATGTATTACTGTAGAAATTTCAATTCCCTTGAAAAAGAAATCACTTTCATGCTGGCTTTATAAAACACATTAAGTACTATGTATTTAATACAACCCCTTCCCATACCTGTCAGATCCAAGCAGTCGGAAAATTCTTGTGTTATCTGAAATTTCTTGTGTTACCTGTTCAATTAAAATATAAACTTAATTTCTGGAATTAAAGGTACAAAATTTTATATGGGCATTTAATTTATAATTCTATAGAAAGGAAACGTAATTCCTAAGATGAAAATAGATCCCTGCATGACTGTTAGTTTGTTAAGTCAGCACATAGATACATCAGTTTGTTAGTCTAGGAAAAACGTGCCTAATTTTGAATTAATCATAAAATAGGAGAGTAGGAAAACTATTTACTTACTAAATTACAGACCTCAAGGGAAAACTGAAAAGCAAGCACGCAGTCCATTTACTTATCAGAACCCTCTGTCAGTCACATTAATGCTAACAGCAGGGCCACGGTGGCAGCAAGCCACTTAGATCTGGTCCTTTTACTTCAACAAGGCTGCACTGTGGTATGATGGGACAAACTCAGGACTGGAATTTGAATCCCGGTTCTCCCACTTAGCAGCTATGACACTGGGCAAGGTAGTAGTTTGCTGAAAATGGTTTTGCCTTCTGTAAAACAGGAGGGAAAAGCTCTACCCTGCAGCAGTATTGTGCAGTGTTCTCAGAAGTAGTAGCTAAGGCAGTGCTCAACAGATGGTTTTTCTTTCCCATAGCTCTCCCAGTCTCCTGAAATAGTATTTTCTGATGGCAGATATCCTTTAAGAAGTCCTCAGTGTGACCCATTACCAGTTGGGGAATTAAAGATTAAGTCTATGGGAGAAAGAAAAACCCACTATTTGTTGCTTACTGAATGCAAAACATTCCAAATTATAATGGCAGTAACTTCTCCCCACAATTTTGTAGGCTGAAAAAACAATTTGATTTCCAAACTAAATGTATTCCCGTTAGTACCTCTACAGTTAGTTATTGGGGAAACACCAGCGATTCTCAACCTCTTTCAGAACCCAGCACACCTGAAGGATACAACATGCTCACTACAGTAACAGTGGCTCATCATGACTGATCTTCAATGTGTTTTGGGGTTTGTCTACTGGAAGGACGTAACATTTTTGGAGGAGCAATATTAAGTAAGGGCTGCCGGCACAATTTGAAAAAGCCCCTCAGGGATGGCTGGGTGGCTCAGTGGGTTAAGCGTCTGCCTTCGGCTCAGGTCATGATCTCAGGGTCCTGGGATCCCGTCCCGCATCGGGCTCCCTGCTGCCTCCTTCTTCCTCTCTCTCTGCCCCTTCACCTGCTTGTGTGCTCTCTTTCTCTCTCTCTGTCTCTCTCAGATAAATAAGTAAATAAAATCTTAAAAAAAAAAAAAAAAGAAAAAGCCCCTCAGGTGATTTTTTGGACAATCTTCTTTTTCTTAAACTGCTCTCTGGTATCCGGCCTATGGTGTCTTTCTCTGCCTTGTGTTTACTAGTTGTTGACTGTTCTTATCTCCCTGCTCAATTCCCCCTGGTGATTTTTTTTTTTTTTTTAAAGATTTTATTTATTTTTTAGAGAGCGAGCGAGAGAGAAACAGCATGAGAGGGGAGAGGGTCAGAGGGAGAAGCAGGCTCCCTGCTGAGCGGGGAGCCCGATGTGGGACTCGATCCCAGGACCCTGGGATCATGAGCTGAGCCGAAGGCAGACGCTTAACCATCTGAGCCACCCAGGCGCCCTCTCCCAGGTGATTTTAAAACATCTTCTGGAGAAGCCCTCTTGTGGGAATAACTACTAGAGACATATTAGCTACGAAGTTTCTTTTCTTTAAATATTTTTAAGTAGTCTCTACAACCCAACTGGAGCTTGAACTTACAAGCCCGTGGCCCAAGGTCGCATGCATGCTCTACTGACTGAGCCACAAGGTGCCCCCTGACTGTTCCTGAAAACTCACTATAAGCCAAGCATTATGCCAAGCACATCATATGCTTCCTTTCATTTAATCTTAATAACCCAATGAAGTAAGTACTATTTTGTTATCCTCAATTCAAAATGAGAAGTATAGGCAAAGAGAAGTTCAGTGATACGCCACGGCTACGGTTACAGAACAGCAGGGCAGAGACTTGAACCCGGCGTTTCAACTCGAACTCATGCTCATGGTCGCTCTGCTAAAATGTCCACTTGGTTAGAAGAAATACTCTGAGCTTAGAATGACAGTTTGGGACACAAATGAGCTACTTTCTTGCTTGAGGCACCTAAGGTTCTCCTTTCCCTCTAATGCTAAAATGAAAGTTACACTACTGAGATTGGTTTGGCAGTTCTGGGGGAATTTCTGATGATTTCACTTGCCTATGATATTCTTGGGGGCAAGTACCACATTTTGCTCACATTTGTAACCCCAGTGCTTTCCAGCAGAACTGGAAATGCTGAGCAGAACTGAGTATGTCCTAGGACTTGGGAGTTAAATTGTTCCTGGAATTAAATTAAGGTAGGAAGAAACAGGGGCAGGGCGCCTGGGTGGCTCAGTCGGATAAGTGCCTGATTTTTTATTTCAGCTCAGGTCATGATCTCATGGTCATGAGATGGAGCCTGGTGTTGGGTTCTGCGCTCAGCTCAGAGTCTGCTTGGGATTCTCTCTCCCTTTGCCCCTCCCCTGCTCATGTTCTCTTTCTCCTTCTCTCTAAAATAAATGAATGAATGAATGAATGAATAAATAAAATCTTAAAAGAAACAAACCAACTAGAACATACAACTGCATGTCTCTACCAAACCATCTATTAAAAATAGGGGGAAGGCAAAGAATCTTACAAATGTCAAGTGAATCAGGGTAAGAGAGACAGGAGGCAAGGTGGCTAAAAAGGAATGTGCAATCCTTTACTTATAAACCCACTCTGGTCATTATTTCTGAAATACAAAGTAGAAAGGTGCCTCAAGACAGAGAGAGCCAGCATCCACACTGTTGTTCCAAGTGATGGTCTGGGAGAGTTAAAAGGAAATCACTTTTAGCAGTATTAGGAACTTCTTGTTCTGAGCCTAAGAGTTATCTGGCTGCACATAAAATATGCACTGAAGTTGTCTGCGTGAATGGAGAAAGAGGCGCTGCGGAGTATGTGCTATTAATTTAATTACCAGGCTGAATATAGTAATTAATAAAGTGAGCATATCAAGTATTCCTTGTATCATTTAAGAATTTTCCAAAGTTAAAGAAAATTGTTTGAATAGAATTTGATAGTTTCATGACTATTTAATGGACACAATTTTTAAAAGATTACTTACCTCATTAGATCTAAAACTTCTACCTTGCATTCCGTGTTTCCAGAAAGCTAGCACACTGTCTTGTAGGCAAACTAGCAGGCAAGAACAGCTCAGTTACTGTTAATAGTACAAAAGTTCAACTGATAAGCATCAATTTTGTCCCTCTATCTTGCATAGCAATACTTCATTTAATAACTAATGTCAGCTATTCCATATTTACATGGCATCTTTACTTTTGAAATTAAAAATATACATATACCAGATAGAACTTATTCATCTTTTTGGCAAGAAAAAAGAAAATTCTTTGAAAATATTGTTTTGTTTACTGACATTTTTGTTTTGATAAAATGACAATATTTGAGATAAGGTATTTTAAACATACAGAAAAATATGAGAATAGCACAGAAACGTATGTATTTACCATCAAATCCTAACATTGACACATTTGCCTTTTGTTTTAAGTAAAACCAAATAGAGCTGGCATCCATATACAACCCCCTGTAATCCCTTTCCAGCCCCTCCTGCCTCCCTGACATAACCACTATTATAAATTTGGTGCTTGTCATTCTCATGCCTGTTTTTACTATTACTACACAATATCAAACTTTATATTGAATGTTTCCAACTTTCATACATGTGATCTAATGAACATAAAATTGTTTCTAGTTTTTCGTTATTACCATCTATAATAAACATTCTGTGCCTCTTTTTGAATACATGTGCAAATTTTCTAATTCTAGAAACAGGATTACTGGGACACAGGCATATGTACTTTCTAAAAATATTAGTGTTGTTTTAATATTTACATATTTAAATACATATTTTTGTGTGGATTCAGTGAGGAAAATGTCTAATTTTCTTTCCTGCGGATAACCCATTGTACCAGCATCATTTGCTGAACGTCTCCCATTTTCCACCGACATATTATGCTATAAATTTCCATTTATATGTGGGCCCATTTCTGAGCCTTCTATTCTAATGCCACTGTTCTATTTATTTATCCCTGTGTTGATCCCACACAGTCTTAATCACTATGGCTTTGCCAAAGTTTCAATATGGAGCAGGGCAAGTATTCGTCAAAATTTATTTTACTGTTCTTGGCCTTTGGTTCTTCCATATAAATTTTCAGATCAGCTTATCAAGTGGCACAAAACATCTTACTAGGATTTTTATTGTAAATGTACCAAATGTGTGGTTTAACTTATAAAGAACTGAAACCTTTCTCATATTCAGTCTTTCTATCCATGGACATGGTATAGTTCTTCATTTGTTCAAATCTTCATTTATGTTTTTAAACAATAATTTGGAATATCCCTGATAATGGTTTTAAACATGTTTTGATTACATTTATTTCCACATATTTTATTGCCATTGTCAATGAGATCTTTTTTCCTATCAAAAATTTCATAATTATGGGCACATTGAAAAGCTATTCATTTGTGTTAGTCACATCCAGGAACTGAATTCTCCTACTGGCTCATTAGTTTACTCAGAGAGCTATACATTCTATATAGATAATCATACCATCAGCAAAAAAGGATCTTTTACTTTTTCTTTCTAATCCTCATAGTTTCCTTTTCTTGTCCAGTGAGATAATGTTGAAATGTGATGACAGCAGGTATTCTTATCTTGTTCTTGACTTCAATGGGAGAGTTTGACCATTGAAATATGAATATTTTTAAATAAGTTTTGCTAGATGAAGAAGATTTCCTTCTATTCCTAATCTAAGAAGCTGTTTTTTTTTCTTAAATCATGAACGACTTGTATTCATTTTGTGTATTTACTGAAAAATTACGTGACCTTTTGCTTTTAAAATTTAATGTGCTGTATTACATAAACAAATTTTCTGATGCTGAATGAACCATCCTTACTTTCCTGAGATAAAGTCTATTATTTGATGATGTGGAATTGTATTTGTTAGTACTTTAAACTGTTTAGATTTTTTCAAAATTTATTTTCAAGAGACTGTATAATTTTGTTTTCTGTACTAATCTTGATTTTAGTAGCAGTGTTAAACAGTGATTTGTTCAGCATTCCTTCTTTGTCAATAATCTGAAATAGTTTGTATAGGATAGGGATCATCTCTCTTTTTGAAGGGTGGATAAAATCTCCTAGAAAGCCATCGGGCCTTAGGTGGGGAGAGTCTTGGTTACTAGGCACCTCAGGCAAGGAACCTGGTTCTGGCTCCCATCTCCTGTGGGATATTTTTAGTCTTCTTTATCACCAGGAGCCCAGCACCTCTGTTGGGTTCAGGCCTGCATACTGCTTAGAGTTTCCGTTCTTTATCTTACTTTTTGGCCCTGGCTATGTGTTTTTAAGCATGGATTCCATTTTAACATCTTGAAGAGATTTCCCTCATTATTATCATCAGCATTTGCCTGCTGGCAGAGAGACATTCTAGTTGGAGGAGAGAGTAAAAATAGAACTAGGAATAAGACAAATGAACTATCTGCCCTTGGCCCTACCCTCGACCAACATATATATGTGCAAATATCTTTCACTGATAATGAAGACCAAAAAAATTGTGTCTACTTAAATACTGAATTAGCTCTCATTCATTTTCCAAGCACCATCTATGATCATTCTTACCTAATTTTTCTGGAATCTAATCATTTTAGAATACTGAGTCTGTCAGAAATCCTTTTTCAGAAAACACTCTAGTCAAGCAAAATGTGAGAATGACAAGGAGATTCCATGATCTCCTTATGGAGATGCTTAAAATGCTCTGATCAGCAGATACAATAGAAAAATACAACAGAGTACCCTAAGGCCTAAATTTTAAATACTTATAGGGAAACTCTACAGGAGTTTGGAGGAAATGGGAATTCATAACTGTGTTATGAAAAATAATATTTAATTATTTCTTTTGAAATGTCAAGCCTCTAAGGAGGGTAACATTATTTATAGATTATATCAGTTATTAAACTATTTCAGAGAATGTATAAAAGTGAAGACTGATACTGACCTCATATTCATTATATCCTGTATTTAAAAAAAATGTGTCCTTAGTAAATATGTTTCTGTAATTTCAGATAATTATCAGGTAAGTTATTTTAAGCAGCTCTTATTGCAATCAAACAAGAAATACAAAACTTTCACTTACCTATTGATTCAATCTGGAAATCAAAGGTGAGTTCAGATGATAATTTTCTGCTAGATTTTAATCTTCCTTGAAGATTTACTATTTTTATACAACCTAAAGAAGGTGGGGAAAAGTCACTCAGAAACTAAGATTAAAAAAATGTGTTAAAATAAGATGTTCATAAATAAAAACTTACAGTCCAAGCATACAAGAATGGTATCTCTCTCCAGTTGGGTTACATGAGTAACACTTGTCTGTGGGCTATCTGTAACACAAACAAACTCAATAAACTTACACAAAAAAAGTAATATTGAAAGCACAGAGATGTAAAAACAAGAATTCTGAACATCACTGAATTTGAAATGGATTTAAATTTTTAGTTATACATATGTAGTGGTTGAACCAGGCTGCTTGGGTCTAAACTAATGCAGTGCTAAACGAAGTGAGTGCTCGGTGGAGCGCTAACTCTGGTCCTTACTACTGGTGATGTCACTGTTTCCATTTATATGTGAAATAAGGAGTCTAATCTTCTATATTACGGTTATGAATGATTTTTGCTTTTATGCTCAGAAGGCCAGTGACTAGGCTTTGTACATCATTATATGGTAGTGCCTAGCACCACATGAAATAAGTATTTATTAAGTGAATGAATCAGAGAGTCAAACAAATTATTTCAAGTACAAATGAATTAAAAGAAATACTGAAATATTTTAAGAAGTATGAAGTATTACCAAAATGCAAAGACGCATAATTTTTATTATAATGATTTATCAAAGTTCTTACAAACTGAGAATGTTTAAATGATGATCTGCCATAAAGTGAAAAGTAGGATATCCCAAACTTTGTATGAACATCAAAACTGAAATTGCTGAGCTATAGGCCTTTGTTTCTGGCCTTATATTTCCTGCAGAATGAGTCTGATAATGTATAGTCTACTGTTTTCTACTTCCCATAGTATTTAGTCCTAGGCCATCCAAGCACTGCCATATTTCAGACCTTCAAACGTATTTTAGATTTGGTACTTCTGTAACCAACCAGGGTTGAAAGAACATGGGGGCGCCTGGGTGGCTCAGTCATTAAGTGTCTGCCTTCGGCTCAGGTCATGATCCCATGGTCCTGGGATCGAGTCCCGCATCAGGCTCCCTGCTCTGCGGGAAGCCTGCTTCTCCCTCTGCCACTCCCCCTACTTGTGTTCCCTCTCTCACTGTGTCTCTCTGTCAAATAAATAAAAATCTTAAAAAAGAAAGAAAGAAAGAAAGAAAGAAAGAAAGAAAGAAAGAAAGAAAGAAAGAAAGAAAGAAAGAAAGAAAGAGAAAGAAAGATAGATTAGGTCTCCTGTAAATCAGACCTTCGTAGCTCATACACACGAGTGAAAGTTAACAATCTGAACATATCTATACAATCTACTTCAGTTCAGGAAGCCAGTCTAGCATTACTAGAGAGAAAGTCAGTAAAGTAAGCTTTTACCAACTGCTTGTATCAATTAGTCACCACTGGAATCATCTAGAGATCTTTAAAAAATACTGATGCCTAGCTGCCACCTCTAGGTTTTCTTATTTAATTGGCGGTGTGTATGACTTGAGGTATTAGGAATTTTAAAAGCCTCCGAAGGTAGATTCTAAACTGCAGGAGAGTTTAGGAAACCACTGGCTTAGAATTTCATATGATTCTAAAATCTAACTATACTTTCTCTCTCAATTTTTATCTCATCATCTCAAAACCAGAGATGAGTTATACTTATCATATTTAACCTCTAATAAAGGGATTTCCTTACAGTAAGAGAATGAAGTAAAAAGTTCCAAAGAAGGAAGGTACCCACAGCTGTATAAAATTCTTTTGTGCAGAGATTAAGCTCTTAACAATTGGTAGAAAAATATTTAAAATTAAAAAGCTTGGGAGAAATAAGGCGTTAAATGAAATTCACTAACAATAAAGTACCAGTTACCCAACAATGCCTTCCTGTTAAATAGGGAGGAAGAGATCAGGAAAGCAGAAGTGCACCCGCTGTCTGAAAGGGAAGATGGGTGTCCAAGGGAGAATGCAGTACAGTTTGGGGGAGCCAGAGAAGCCACACATGTTGCCAGGAGCCAACCATGTTTTCCTTCAACAATGTATCCTTAAGGGAAAGCTGTTTCAAGCGTCCTGGGCTTCGGTAAGTCATGTAATTGTCTCTAGGTTTTTGTGAATATGTTTGTGATTTTTTTCACTGCCAAAAACACCTCAACTCTTAATTTCTTTCCTTCTGTGAACACTCAGGCTTCCAACAAACTCCTGACTAATCAGTATTTATTGCCAAACTGGCTTCTTAAAATTTCCCTAAGAACCCAAAGACTCTGACAGAGGGCCTCTGCAAGACCTTTAAAAATTGCCTTTTAGGGGCGCCTGGGTGGCTCAGTTGGTTAAGCGACTGACTCTTGGTTTTGGCTCAGGCCGTGATCTCAGGGTCATGAGACTGAGCCCTACATCAAGCTCTGCACTGTGCATGGAGCCCAGTTAAGATTCTCTCCCTCTTTCCCCCCACCGTCCCTCTACCCCTACCCCCGCTCTCTAAATAAGTAAAAAGTGCCTTCTAAAATGGCCACTGTCTACTTTACAGCAAAACACTGTACAATGTTATTTTTTAAGGGAAAAAGAGCAAAAAGAGCTCCATAATAAACACAGTGCTTTAAAAATAAGAAAAAAAGATGGTTCAGGTCACTTTTTTAAAGTGTGAAAGTTCAACCAGATTTATTTACCACGAAACAAGTTTTACTAAATTTGTACTGACTACAACAACAAAACTGAAGGTTTCAAACTATAATCAAATTTCTGTAAAAAACTCATTAATTGGAAATATTTCCTAAGATACTAGCTATGAAGGAAAGATCTGCTATGTAACTGGATAACACAGATCAAAATTTAAGGAAACAATTTATATAAAAGAATTATTTTCAAATACCCTCTAATATTTCAGAAGGAGCTGTTTAGTTATAATTTATATCCTAATTACAAATCATTAAACATTTATCAAAGTTATTGCATAGTACCTGTGTATCAATTCAGGAATACAATGGAAAATAAACTATACTCAATGCAGTTTTTCCTTTTATTTAAGTCAACTTTTCTAGGCCTGACGTATGTGTATATGTGTAGTTCTCAAAGTGTGGCTGCCGTATCAACATCATCAGTGCCACCTGGGAACATACAGAAACAAAATTTCGCAGGCCCCACTCCAGATCTACTGAATGAAGAACTGTGGCAGTCGGGGCCAACAAGCCTCTGGGTGATTCATACTCAGGTTGGGGAATGCATGATGTTTTAAATATCTCAAACAAATTCACTATTTTAAAGCAAGCCATCTTCTCTTTTTTCCAGTTTCATAAATTATTCTAGATTGGATTTTTATGCACTGTTTTTGCCTAATGAGAGAGATGGTAAACTTACTATTTATAAAATCAAATGTATTGGCCTTAATAATTCAATAAAAATCACAAACCTGATTCTGTAAACCACGAAGAGGTAGAGTTTGGATTGACTGTTTCAAATCGAACCACCTGGTTGAAGTCTCTCCCTCTACTGACACCAACACAGACTAAAGGGTACTCCTGCTCCGGAACTACCAGCATCTCAAACATTCTAAGTGGACATGGTATAGGAAAATCTATGTGCTAGAGAGAGAGATGAAAATGCATTAAACAAAGGAAACCAAAAGCCAAATAATTTCATGAGAACACAATTAAGAATTTTTAGTTTTATGAAAATATAGAAAATAACTGTCTACTAAAAAGACTACTTCTTGTCACAGAAACTTTGGATATGCAGAAAAATACAAGTTATAAAGTATTTGATTTTAGGTTTAGCACCATAAAACTCTTTAAAGTTAAAGATCACGTAATTTTAGGACATTAGGGCTGGAAGGCAACTTATAAATCACCAGTTCAACCCTCTCTTTTCAGAGGTGGAAACAGAGACCCAGAAATTTAGTGACTGGCTCAGGGTCCCCCAGCCCTTTGTGGCAGAGTCTCCTGCCACCCAATTTGATGCGCTTCAGTTATCCTCCTGTCTCCTTATCCAACCGAGCAAACATGGATAAGACCACTGAAATGCTAATTAGCAAGAAACACTCCTCTTGTGAGTGGACAGAAAAAAACCACAAATAAGAGAAATTTAGCCTTATAGCTCAAGTGACTATTCATGAACTCACAGTTATGATGTAACCAATTTTAATTTTATATAACTTCAGAATTATTTTTATATTGCTACAAAGAGACTAAATAGATTCATATTTTGTAAGTTTAGAAAAACAGACGGAGAACTTTAACATCATCAGTAATCAGGAAATTAAACTACGAGAGACTATATACATCCACCTGAAGGACTAAAATGAAATGATTGACAATAACAAGTGTTACCAGGAGAGGAGCAGACAAATGCTCACCAAGTGATGGGAGCATTATACAGTATGGCCACCCTGGTTAACTATATCATCTGTTCCTGCTGAAGATATGCATCCCTTTGGGCCCTGCAATGATGCTCTGGTTATACGTCCCAGAGAGTATGAATATGCACGTGCATAGGAGGCATATGCAAAAATGTTCACAGAAGTATTGTTCAAATAACAAAACTGGAAGTAACCCAAATGCCCATCAATAGCAGATAGATAAAACGATGGACTACTCGGCATATTCACACAATGGGAAATTACAGAGCAATGAAAATGAATGAACTACAGCTATATCCAACAACGACACAAATATGATGTTGCACAAAGTCAGACATGAATGAATACATACTTTGATTCCACTTACATACTGTTGAAAAATCAGGTAAAATTAATTCTAATGTTGAGGGGTATGTTTATACAGTAAAAATGGAAAGCAAGGGAGCTGACTTGGCAGGGGGTACCATGGGGATTTCTGAGGTGTTAGCAATATTCTTCACAATAAAAGGTTGTTTTCATAAAAATATCGGTCTTATACATACTTTAATAAGTTCAGTGTTAATATATTTATATTTTTGTTGCTCTTACAAATGGGCTGTATTTTCATTTTATTTCCCAAAAGGTCAGCATTAGTATTTAACAAAGCTACTGAATTTATTTTTTAATCTGGCAACTGGTAAATTCTAAAGAAAATAAAGTCTGGAGAAAACAAACAGGTGAAATGGGGCTACCATAACTACTATTCTTACAGTGTTAGAAAACCCGATGTGGTCCTTGTGGCTAGAAGGTGAAGCTGTCTGTGCACCTGCTGTTCCTATTCAAATCCCTTCTTCCCTGGGACTGCCAGAAGCGCCTCCACCCCATGGGTACAGACACTCCTCATCAACACTCTCCAAACCCCCTCTCTAGAAGCTTTCCCATTACCTGGGGAATAGGCTTTGACTACAATTGGTCAGATTTTTAATATGGCAAAATATTTAAAATAATTCTTTGAAATGTGGTAAGAGCAATAAAGCAGAGAACAATGCCTCTGCTTAATTATTTTGTCAGCAAGAAAACCAAGAGATTCTGAATAATTCTATTTAGCCTCTAATAATGTTTTTTAAGTCATTAACAGAAGAGGACTGCCGTCTAAGAGCTCTAAATCCAGTTGCTATTGGTATTGGTCTTTAAGGCCAGTGACTATATCTTACTCATTTTTGTCTTAACTAGTTAAAAAAGCACTGTGCCTGGTTTTTGTAATAAGTACATAGTTGTTTGCTGGCAAGGTCTTTAATTTCTAACTTTTATTTATGATGAAAATGTAGTCTAATAAAGCAAAAACTCTGTCAGAAATGTCATTAAGAGGAAGGAAGACTATAGAAAGGATAAAAATGTTTTTGAACACATAAGACTGTAGAATAGAAACACCATAAATACTAATCACAATAAAGTCAAATACAGGAACAAAATATCCACAATATCTTCAAGTAGAGAGACAGGGGAAGGAGAGTTGGGTTAAGATTCAGGGTAAGAGCCTACAGAGAGCTCAGGGAGTTTAGGAAAGTGGGAAGGCACAAAGTCTTGAGGGAGATTGTATTCTAAGTGCAGTATCTTAGAACACTGGCAACAGGCCTCATTAATTAGTCGGGGCCAGGCTCCCCGGGACTAGAGAAGTCGTGGAAAAGAGAAGATGTGGATGGATAATTTTTACGCTTCCCATGTCTCCAAAGTATGTATTTTCTCCTGCATGTTCTTCACACCTAAAATTCCTTTAATAGAGAAAAGGGTCTTTCGTTATGTTAGGATAAGTGGTATAACTATCAGGTAACACAACAAATTCATTCATCCTAAGGTTTAATCAGACTGTATCTCTGAACACTGATATAATGAAACTATTTTTCATTCTGATAGAGGTTAGGAATGAAAGGAATAGAGAGGATGTATCTAAAATGGACTAAAGGGGGAAAGGTAGGAAGAAGACAGGGAAGGGCAGGGCTGCAGAAAAATCAAACCATGTACACTTTAGCACTCCCTCTAGGAGAAGGCGTGCTTTTGTCAAATAGGCAAGAACAAAGAGGAGCTAAGAACAAAACAGTTTTTGCCATAAATGGGCTGTATTCAGAAGTTCTGCTTTAGACCGTTTATAAGGCTATTTTTCCCCTTCAACTTTTGGTTTAAACAATTTTTGTTTCAGTGGTTTATGGCAAGAGCACCTCAATGGGTTCAAAATTCTTGAAGTTATTTTTCTATTTCTTTAGCCCTACTTAATGTTGAGGTTAATAAATGGTGATATGAAATTAAAAATAGATTCCTTAGTCACTTATAGAAATTTAAATAACAGGAACCCAATGCTTTAAATACCCTAATGCTGGATTATAAAATTTAGGAAGAATCCACTCCAATTATATTGTGACCCCAAGTTCTAGGGAGATCTCAAATGTTCAGGAAATAAGGCTACTTAATTTATATAAAATAGCAAAGAAAACAGCTTTAAAAATTCATTTGGTATCTCCCTGGTGTGAGTGAACCACTTTATTAGTTTTTCCTCCAATTTTAAGTTACAGCTGAGTAATATTAACTATTTTAAAAACTATTCATTAAAGATGCTAGAGAAATGTAGGCACAAAAAACCATCCATGGGAAGGAAGGCCTGGGCAAATTAACACATAGGCATATAACCCAAAAAAAGTTGTAAGTTCCCTCTCTCTATGGTTATTCCTAGTCCTCTTAGGCCAAATGCCAACCTGTGGGTTGTTTCTCTGCTGTGACGGAGCAGGTCAACCTTCTTAACACCTCCTGTTCGGGACATGAGACTGTATGTGAGAGGCTATTTCTCGCTCCTACTGCCATTTCCTTGAACTATTTCTCTAGTCTCTTTTAAAACTTTTATCTGGCCGACTGACTTCCTTACAATCAGGCAGATTTTCACTACCCTGCCACATAATCCAAAATCATGAAATTAACTTGAGAAGAAATGGGAAAAAAGAAAAAAAAAATGTTTTTGTTTTTTTTTTTTGAAAGAACAGGAAAATAGACTTAATGAAGCTTTTATACTAAGAATGACTTAGGTTGCTTTTCATGCTTACCTTAATTAACATAAATTTCTGCATTGGTTCAACCCATTCTAATAAAACAATGCTAGTCTGAAGTGCCCCACATAGGTACTTATGGCCTGTGTAAGGATTTCGCACTGTCAAGGCAAAAAAGTATACGTAAGTTATCTTATAATACAAAGTCCTAACAATAGTAGTTGCATGCTCTGAACACAAACAAAAGCTGGCTGCCAGTTCAATTTCTTAATTAGATTGCAGGGTGAAAACACTTTCAGTAAGAGCTGGAAACTGCCATCACGTGCAGGATTTTTGTCTTATGCACAAATGAAACTGGTGGTTGTTATGGAGTCTGGCGGTGGAAAGAAGGATTTTAGGCCTCAGGGTAGCAGGGAGATTAGGTGAGGCAGCAAGATCCCAAAGGAAGGGTCCTAAGTAGATCTGGGAGAAGTTGCCAAATGGACAGACTATAGCACATTTAGGGACAGGTGACTAAGGGTGCTTTTGGTAGTAATGTTCAGAGGCAGTGATGCTTTGGTTCTAGCAACATGAAGACATTATTAATCAAATCTCAAAATATAGGTTTACAAGTAATAAAGCCTCAGAGGTTTTAAAGGGAAGGAAAGGAAACTCTTTTTTGCTTTTGCTATATGCAAATAAAACAGCTGGTTGTGATGGGGGTGGAAGAGGAATTTAGGATCGTGGTGTGTGAACAGGGAGACTATAACTTTCACTTCACAGGCATAAGGTTTCACATATTAAAGGCATGAAAATATATGCTGAATGAGTAAATGCAGTCTCAAGCCATTACTGAGCAGCATGTGAATGAAAAGGAACAGGACTCCTGGAGAACAGGGTATGATAAAGTGCTGTAATAAAAAGTCATCCTACTTTCTCCATTTATTCAGTCAATAAATTATCTGCAAAACAACTGTTATGTGCAAGGTACTATATTAGGTTTAGTTTACATGGAGACTGAATGGCCAAGACATTTGTTTTACTTAAGGGGGAAAAATAAACTATTACTGGCAGAATGCCCTGGAGAAGTACTGTTTTATACTAAATTTAAAAATGAGCCTCATAGAGTTTTCTTATCTACTCTGCAAAGCAGGAGAGCTACGTGTTATGGAACGGTTTACTTACCAACACAACATTTCTGACACCACTTGGTTTCAGGGATTTTTGCTGATACAGCAAATTTCCTAAATGTAAATGAAAATGAATATATAATACATGTAGGTGAAGTTAGTATATGATAATGGTATCATTACAGATCAGTGGAGAAAGGATGAGTTGTTAAACCTACTAGGTCATCTATTAAAAATAAGAATACATTTGATCCGCTTCTCATCCCTCCTCCAATCAATTCCAAATAGACTAAGGATTTATCAAAGTATGGCAAAACAAGACTATAAAATATTTAGAATAGACTTTGGGATTTCTTTAAAAAATGCAAAAAGAACAAATTATACAGGAAAATATTAATAAACTTTGATACTTTTTCACGGATGGATCCCTACCACCTTAAACTACAGGTGGTAATTTGTTGAATGAATTTATTGAATATATTATTAATAACTTTGGTTTACCAAAAGATACCACTAAGAAAGTAAAAAGATAAGCCATAAGCTGAGGAAAGATATTTTTAGCACATAAAACAAATTTAAGCTATATAAAATGTTGTCTTACCACTAAAACAATTTTTAAGAACTTTTTTTAGACATTTTTATTTCTCTACTCAGGAAGAATGGGATATAGATTTTTCTGGCAAAAGTCCTTTAGGGATTCTGCAAACATCTGATTCAAACTTAATATGTAAAAATCCATTTAAAATTATTTTTTAAAACTAAAATTTAAAAAATACACATAAACTCAAATGTCTTTTATAATGAAAGTTGATAAAACAGACTTAGTGCAAGGTTGTGCAAACGTCAAATTATACCTTTCCATTTCTGTACACATATTTAAACTTCTTTTACATGTATAAACGTGCCACAGATTAGATGTCATTGCTCCGCACGTCTTAAAAAAAAAAAAGAGTTGTGTCTTGCTGGTAATAAAACAGTAAAGCCTGCATGTGATGCTCAATACCATTCCAAACAAGCTCAGAATAACCTTTTTTAAAAAAATTATTTATTTATTTGAGGGAGAGTGGGAGAGAGAGAGAACATGAGCAGGGGGGAGGAGCAGAGGGAGAGGCAGACTCCCTGCTGAGCAGGGGGTCCGATGTGGGACTCAATCCCAGGACCCTGGGATCACGACCTGAGCTGAAGGCAGACGATTAACCGACTGAGCCACCCAGGCGCCCAAGCTCAGAATAATCTTGATGGATGTTCCTGTCACTGTACAATTGGAAAGTGAGTAATAACCAAACATATAATGCTGAGGTATTGTAATTTTAGCTTTTAATATGTTTTATATGCTGATGTTTATATTTGTAAAAATCTTTAATAAATATTGCTAACATTTACTAGTAAGACCATACTGTTTGCCATGAATTTCACATGTTCTATGTCAGTCCCTCTGATAATGCCATGAGATAGGTCATAGCACAGAAATCTGAGGGTTAGATTTAATAATTTCCTTAAGGCCATACAGTTAGCAATTCTAGGAAGAAAGAATTCTAATCTAGTGTCTTAGTCTAACTGTAGTGTTCATAGTGATTCAACTTTGAAAAAAAAATCTACTTCTCTTTTATGATTCTGGATCAGTTTCACTAAAAAGTACTCTGAGCTTGCAAGAGAAGCTGTTAAAATTTGTTACCACTTGTAAGTTCATTATCTGTATGAATTAGAATTTTGTTGATATTATGGTACCTAAACAATGACACAGAAATTCGCCAGATATTGAGGCACTAAATGACAATGATGATCCAGAATACCTTGATTTCAAACTTTGGGTTAAAGCACCTATTGTTTCCCTCACCTATGTTCATACTGGGAAGAGTTTTACGTTCCAATTCATGCATTACATTAATATTTATAAAAATACCCCTTTCATATACAGTGAAATTTCATACAGCTCAAAAAACAAAAATTCCCCACACCTTTAAGTTAAGTAAACTGCTTGAACCAAAGTGCTTTTTAGAGTTTAAGAAAACCTGAATCAATTTCCACTGCAACAAGCTTAATGTTCCCGGTCCACACTTGTGAACTTGTCCCCCGGGTCCCAAGGTTACTTAGGGGTCAATCGACTGAATCTGACAAAACCCAGGAGGATTAACTGACTGCAAGGTTCTGAAAGATTGTAAAGAATACTACACAGTCAATATGAGATGAACTACTAAGTACAGCTGAGGGTTAACAGTAATGAAACTACTCAGAACAGCTGTGAGCAGAACACTGAAATGTTGTGAAAGTTTAGAACTTCCTACAGTGATCTGTATAGATTTACCTTGCTTTTAGTTATGATTTTACAGTCAGTACGTAAAATTTATCTGCCAGCACCCAGTTGACTAGAATCTTAAGTGAACCAACATTCTCAATGTAATTAAGGTCAGATATTTTAGAGTACTTTACAAACACAGTTCAATTTACCATGCCTGACAATGATGACAACAGATCTACTTATTAAGAGCCTATTAGGTGCCAGAAACAATGGTGGATACTATACATACACAATTTATCATTTTAAAAACAACTTTACGAGATAGGTATATTGGTTCCATTTTTTAGATGAGAGGTTGTGTAATTTATTCAAGGTTCCAGACCTAGTTAGTGAACAAGGCAGGATTTAAATTCAAGTTTACCTAGATTCCAAAGCTTATGCTTTACTAAAGAAGCTTTACAGTTCAATACAATGAGTACCTAGATTTATAATGAGAACCACGGGACATTACAAGATGCTCAAAGGAAGTTTCATTTGTGCTCACTTTACAGTAGAACTGGTACTAATACACATACAAAATCTTATCATGCAAAAAAGGTTCTCAGATTTCCTGCCAGTAAATAAGAGAATTAAGAGCAGATTTTGTAATAACTGACTTCTTGATAACAAAACTGAAGAAAGTGGGAAGGACCCAATGGTGAGTGCTACTAACACTGAAGACTGACTATAACAAAGTTACGTGAAATAGCCCAGAGGTAAAGTACTCTTAGGGGTAACATCTTCCTCTATGGAAATTGCTTAAAGGAAGAGGTAATACGTTATTCAGTTTTGTCTCATGTATATACTAGGAAACTTTCTGCGCATCTGGTATATTCAGTAAAATTTGAAGAATTGAACACAGCTACAAATAGGCTCAAATGAGCTACAAATGTCTCTATTCTGACAAAATGATATAAAAATAAGTGAATACATTAAAATTTATGTGCTTTACATTCCTTGGAGGGCTCTTGTACCTTACATACATTATTTTTTTTAGAGATTTTATTTATTTGACAGAGAGAGAGAGCACGAGCAGGGGGAGGGGCAAAGGAAGAGGGAGAAGCAAGCTTCCCATGAGCAGGGAGCCTAACGTGGGCCTCAATCCCAGGACCCTACGATCATGACCTTAGCTGAAGGCAGACGCTTAACCGACTGAACCATCCAGGCGCCCCCCCTTACATATATTTTTAAAGCTTGGTAGTCAGTTTCCATGGCCAGAGGAATTTAGGATTATCAAGTTAGGCAGCTAGATAGAGATGTGCTATATAAGAAGACAGAAAATCAACAGCACCAAGTGGCAGCTGGGAGAAAAAGAGGGACAGATAAACTCTATGTGAAGAAAGAAACTCCCTGACCCCATTCTTGGGGCTGGTAATAGCTAACTCCAATTGTAGATATTATAATGTAGGTATAATAAATCAAGCTCATAGTTGCAACTCTGAGTCATCATGAAAAGGTCCAGTTAAACTCAATGTAATCTATTTTAAGAAGACAAAAAAGCATGTAGTATAATTTTTAAATGATTTTCATCAAAAAGGTTAATTTTTGAAGTCTTGCACAATGCGGCAAATTTTAGCTCTACTGTGAACTCAGCAACTGAGAACAGCAGTTTTTCAAGGTACTTGAAAGCTAAGGTTGTACGTTAGTTGCTCTACAACTGATGGTAAAGGAGGAATGGCTACAGTACAATGTCGTCGTAAAATACAATTTATACTAGACTCAGAAGACCTTTTGGTCGACAAATGAGGTACAATATTATAATAACCAAAGGAAGAGAGAGTATAATGAAAAACTCCTCAAAGTAGAAAAACAAAACCCCTCAATTCCTAATTATCTTCTAATGTAAAAAACTTGATTTAATAAATCATTTTGATTTTCTAAGTTTAGAAACTACCTTGAAAAAAATTCACTTTATTCAAATTAACACAAATATGTGGGAAGCACTATATGTGATGAAAAATTACTAGCAAATCATAGAAAAAAATGAGTTTTAACCTTGCAGAAAATACGAATCAGTTTTAAAATTCCAGAGGTGCCTTCAGTTCTTGTGAAAATATATTACCTCTCACAATTTTTTCATTACATATGATTTCTACTAACCCAAACTGAGTGTTTTTTTCAATTTCTGTAGTATAACTATTATTTAGAATTAACTAACATATTACCTCTAAGGATGAAACGTAAGTGAATGTACAGTTACCTCGGTAGTATCCTGTCAGGGAGTTTGTGTGCTGGAATGGCCACAGGTAACTTCTGCATTTGTCTTGCATAATCAAAAAGCCCTGGTAAATTATGGGAATAAAGCTGAGAAGCTTTACCTGTAAAGAAAAATAACCATGATATAAAAGCTAATAACATAAATAGGAACAATTGTAAGATAGGTAAAAACTAAAAGACTTACCAGATATTGATAGTAAGCAATTGTTCATTACATATAACCATGTACACCTTCGGGGGAACAGCTGGTTTAAAAAAAAAAAAAAAGTGCAAAGTTTACAAAAGGTAACAGATAAAATAGTAACATAAATATGTACATAATTACCATGCAAGCTGTCTTATCAGCTAGTTCTTAAAAAAGAAACTTATTTTTAATAGACATTCATTTTAGAAGACATTTAAAACAAGATGATACATATACACATACATTTCTATGGGAGAAAAATAAGTAAATTAGTAATGTAATTTCATTACCTAAGTCTCAACACGATATGATTAGTTTGAGTCTCCCTTATGGTTAAGAACTATAATAATCCCAAACTGCAAGGGGAGAAAGGCCATTTTCAAACAATTTCTATTCCTTTATTTTAGTTCTGGGGTTAAATAATTAACTTTTCTGTGTACTTCTCCAAATACATTTGTATCTAGGCATATGAACATGCATGGCTTCTGGAGCAGAAGAGAGAAAAAAGGATCATGGTTCAGTGGAACACAGGGTATGGAGGTATTTCCTCCAAACACTAGGTATGGAGGAAAAAAAGGCTGAGGGAATATGATGAAAATGTACAAATAATTAAAAATATAGATATGGAATTCATTTCTGAAATACAGTCCATAAGAACGGAGAGGCACCTCTGGAAGTTTGAAAGTGGTTAGTATTTAGGGCAAAGAAAAGGGAATCCATGGAACATGGTCCATATACTTCGAAGGAAAAACATAACTGCTCTCATAAATACATTCTATTATGAAGCCCAGTGGTACTCCAAGTGGTCCCTCCATCCACATCAGCATTATTAGCATCACGGGGGCATTTGTTAGAAATTCTTGGATTTCACCCCAGACTTACTGAAGTAGAAGTTCTGAAAGGGGGCCCAGCAGTTTAGGTTTTAAGCAGCCCTCCAGGTGATTCTGATGCATTCTGAAGTCTGAGAGCCACTGATGAATGTAATTAAGCATTCTCATTTAACAAGCCCAAGTGCTGGGTTTGCTCTGGCAGCTCCTACTCAGTTACTCCAAACTAGACTGGAATGTGGGCCGGAACAGAGAGAATGAAGGGACGAATGACACTACCAAGGCCTCTAAGGGCTTTACTTTATTAAAGCACAAAGTCACAACGATGGCCCTGAATAACTAAAGGAGAAAAAGGTAATAACAAAAGGGAAAGAAACTAAGTAAAACCTACTTTACAGAAAACCTGATTGTTTATTTGCAAAATAAACTCCCATAAAGTATCTAATTTCTCCAAACAAATAAAACATGGCTATATAGTTTTAAAAAGATTGAAATAGAGTTGACATACTATATTAATTTCAGGTGCACAGAATAGTGATTTGACAATTCTATACCTTATCCAACACTCACCACGGTTTAAGTGTAGTCACCATCTGTCTCCATACAATGTTATTACAATATTATTGACTATGTTCTCGATGCTGTATTTTTGCCATAGTTTTTAACTTTGAAAAATGTGCCTATAGCTGTGTCTCAGACCGAAAGGACATAAACATTTCCTATTTTATGCTCGTCATAAAAATTCACAACAGAATTGGGAATTCATTGGCTATACAGAGAAAATTAGGCAGAAAGAGGGGCAATGACTTATTATAAGCCATACAGCAGTATATTATCAAAGTAGCAAAAAACTGATTTTTATTTAATACTCTTGAACTGGGTTTATCTTCATAAAAAAACTTAAGTATTCCTCTAGTATTAAATCTATGGCTTATTGTGAGATGATATATTTGTAAATGTGAGTTAGCTTGTTTAATACAAGCATACACAAAGTATCTGGGCAAGACACAAACTCCTCGCATAACAAATTATCAACACGGACAATGAAAAAGCATTTAAGCGAAGTTTTATTAAGTGGATTTCACACTGGATTTTTGTTTTTAACCACATTTAATAAAACCCTAAAGCTTTTCTAGATTTCTATTTCCTTTAGCAAAGTAGGCTCTGGGTGAAATAATCCATTTAATGAAAGTAGACAGTAGTTAAGAGCAGGTTCTGCAGTTTGCATAGACTCAGATACCTGCTTTCTCAGTGACTGTGACTTTGGATAATGTGATCTCTGCGAGTCAGTGTTCTTATTTGTAAACTGAAGCACCTATGCCTAACAGAGTTGCTGTGGCGATTAAACAAGAAAAGGGCGTGGAAGACTGGCACACATGGAGCACTCAGTGAATGTTAGCTATAAATAATAAAAGCAGATAAAAAATTTAAAATCAGGACCCTGTTTGGTGTCATTTCCTCTCCTTCCAGCATCTTCCCCTATCTAGCAGACTCATGCCACCTGGTCTCTTTCCCCTAGAGGACAGAGAAAATCCACCTAATAATTTCACAGCAAGATGAAAAAAACTCAGGATCTCACATATTCTCATTCCCTACTCTCAAAGGCTTTGTCTTTGAGGGAAAAGGTTTCACTTTGTAGGACATGTGTAGCTCAGAATATATTAATCAAACAGTGTAGTTTCCAATGCTGAAGCATCTCAGAAGGGGACTTCCTGAAGACTGGGACCGGGTAAGGTCAGTGGGCACCTTCACTTAACAGTCCCTTGAATTAGGTGGATAAATGCTTACCCCACCAATGCATGAAGTTGGTCTTGTTCTTATAATTAATATTGTTACCTGTAAGGTGATTTTTATTTTTTTTAAAGATTTTATTTATTTATTTGACAGAGATAGATAGAGGGAAAGCACAAGCAGGGGGAGCGGCAGGCAGAGTGACAGGGAGGAGCAAGCTCCCCGCTGAGGAAGGAGCCTGACGCAGAGTTCGATCCCAGGACCCCGGGATCATGACCTGAGCTGAAAGCAGCCGCTTAACCAACTGAGCTACTCAGGCGCCTCTCAGGTGATTTTTAGATATCTCATTATATCCAAAAAAAAATATCACTACCTTTGAGTTATTTACTAATTATTATAAATAACAAGACCCTTTTCATTTTTCTCTAGTTTCTAGTATTTTTCAGCCATGTCACTATATACCACTTCCAGATTGAAAGATTTAAAGTATATCATACAGTTTTGGATCTTGTTGGAAAATCTAATTAAAAAATGCTACAATGAGGGGCGCCTGGGTGGCTCAGATGGTCAAGCATCTGCCCTTGGCTCAGGTCATGATCCTGGGGTCCGGGATCGAGCCCCACATCGGGCTCCTGGCTCAGCAGGGAGCCTGCTTCTCCCTCTCCCTCTGCCTCTCTCCCTGCTCATGCCCTCTTTATCTCTGTCAAATGAATAAATTTAAAAAAAAAAAAACTTTAAAAAAATGCTGCAATGAGAAAAGATGGAAATGTTTGGTTATGAAGAAAATACCATTACTTACAGATTTTTTTCTCTTCATTGTATTTGTAATCAATTTATATTGATAATGGACAGTTATACATCCCACTGGCACCCAAAACTCAATGTGACCAAACTGCATGCAGTATCATGCCCTTCAAATTTACTTCCCCTTCTGTATACGATACCCTGACAGGTGGTACTGTCATTCACTCTAGCTGGAGACCTGGAGTCAACCTAGACTTTTCCTGAGCCTCCATGTTGAAGAGGTCATTTAATATGGCCAATTCTAGCTCTTTAATCTTTCTCTAGGTCTGATGTTTCTCTACAGGAGCCATACAAGTGGGAAAGGAAGTGTGGTGAAGTAGTTAAGGACACGGACTCTGGAGCCAGCTGGCTGGGTTCATATCCCACCCAGTTCAGCTACTTAATAGTTGTGGGATCTCTGAAAAGTTACTAATCCTTTCTGTGCCTCAGATTTCTCATCGGAAATGCAATCCATGATGGTATCTGTCTTTGAGAGTTGTTGTGAAGATTAAGTAAGTTAATTATGTAAAGCATCTAAAAATAGTGTCTGGCAGGGGGGCCTGGGTGCCTCAGTTCGTTGGGCGTCTGACTCTTGATTTCAGCTCAGGCCATGATCTCATGGGTCATGGGACTGAGCCCCGCTAATAGGGGAGTCTGCTTAAGATTCTTTCCCTCTGCCCCTCCTCTCTCTCTTTCTCTCTGGAATAAATAAATAAATCTTTAAAAAAAGTTTAAAAACAGTATTTGGCACACAGTAAGTTTTATATAGGTATTAGCTTCTAACACCATCATCATTTTCCAGGTTGTTTAGCATTGCTGGCCCCTGGGTACTAAAGCCAAAAGCTTCCCCCAGTCACTGGGACAATAACAAATGGTCCCCATACAATCCCAAACCCCACTTTTTCCTTTCTGTCCTCTCCACTTCTGCCCTGACTCAACACTTCTTCACCCTTTGACCAACATCTCTCCTGCCATCTCTCACCGCACTGCAAACAGATAGTTCTAAAACATAGACCTGGTTATCAGCATGGTACACGAAGCGTGGGGTTTTGGCAGTTGCCTTCCCCACCCACCTCCATTTACTGTTACTATTCTGCACTCGTTCTGTACTCCAGTCAGAATGTCTGTTAGTGATTCCCCATCCTTGCCATGCCGATTCACAACTCCGTGCCCTCATATTCACCCTCTGTCTGTCTGGGAAACTTCTACTCATTGCCACGAATGGTGTCTTTTCACCTGCCACAGGAGGTGCTAGTGACCTGCACTCTGTGGCCTCGACCTTGTGCTTGCTCCTAGCGCGACAGCTGAGTGTTGCAGGGACTGCTATGTCTCCTTCTCTGTTAGATCACGAGGTCCTGCAGGGCAAGAACTGGTCCTGCGAATGTGTCCTGAGGACCGACAAATACAACATGCTCTATGACGCTCTTACGGATAAAAGAGGCAGAAAATCCTAGAACTGAAACATTTCTTGTCTAGTATCTATATATAACTTTAAAAAACGGAAAATACAAAATAACACACCTGTTCCATTGATGTTTCATGAAGTTCATTAAGATTCAAAGTATAAATCCCTTCTTCAGCACCAAATATCAAGTACTGATCTGAAATGACAAAAGTAATTCACCGGTTTTGATATGTAAAATACTATCAAAAAGGATTTATACAGAAATTAAGTAAATATGTATTTTTTTTTTAAGATTTTTTATTTATTTATTTGTGAGAGAGAATGGGAGACAGAGAGCATGAGAGGGGGAGGGCAAGTGGGAGAAGCAGACTCCCTGCTGAGCAGGGAGCCCGATGCGGGACTCGATCCCGGGACTCCAGGATCATGACCCGAGTTGAAGGCAGTCACTTAACCGACTGAGCCACCCAGGCGCCCGTAAATATGTATTAACATGAAGAATTATTGTGATTGATAAGCAGTAAATATATTTTAATACAAATTAAGTGGCTAAACACTCTACCTTAATGAACTGAGCTATATGTAAATGCCAGCCTCAAAGTAGAGAGGAAAACTTTTATGTAAAAAGAGGTTTTGAAGTCTGGAATGATAGGGTTCCTCGCTCATCAGAAGGTGCTGAGGACTGGCAGAGAATCTGTAGCTTCTTTTCTAAAATTCCTCTAAGAGAGGATCATGTACAATTGATGTATAAAATATAAATAAAAAAGAACTGATACAGATTTAAAATATTTTTGCAGATGGGCTACCATTATAAGCAGCAACATCAAAACATCAGGATCTAAAAAAACCCCCAAAAAACAAAAAAACAAAACAAAACAAAAAACCCCAGGATCTGGCTACTGCCTATTCAGAAAGTTAACTAAAACTTGGATACCTGCTAGGGTACTCAATATCTGCTAGAAGATGGTAGTTTAGCCACGGTCCTGTCTGATCTGCTTTTGATAATAAAAAACAACAGGTAAAGAACTTCTCCAGACTGAACTGAAGTATGCTGAGAACAACTTAGAATGCTGAGAGCATTCCTAGACTGCCCAGTATTTAGGATTAGTGCTGGCAGATTAAAGGCATAAGCTTTGTGGTCTGACAATACAACTGAGCTGGGTTCCAAGTGCAGCTCTACCCCTGACTGGTGATGAAACAATGAACCTCTCTGAATGTCATTCTCCCTACTTGTGAAATACAAGTTCCTCCACCTCGGATTTTTAAAAGATTTAGTAAGAAGATGTGAGGGCATGTATTCATGTAGATCTTACATATACAGATACTAAGATACATAGTGAGAGAATGCTGGTGGTCTTCAGTCAGTGACTAACGACAACGATTCTTATTATGATCCCCTTTAAGGTGGAGAGGTCCTTTTAAGTGTTCACTACACCCTGGACCCTTGGCAGTTAAACTCCTTTAACAACAGCTGTGCCTAAAGCACAAAGATACTGAATGTGCAGCTATAGAAAAAAACCTTTTCTGGGGGAGATTAGGGTGGCAGAGAGTGTAAGGTTTCACTCTATTGATAGGGGGACCATACAGTGAAATTTTAGTGTTACAGGTCACCTCTAACACTGCTAATAACACAGAGAAACATATTTACCTTAAATAATTTTTAAAAATTATAACAAAAAATTTTTCAGAAAGGTATTCAGAACATGAAGAAAACTGAATGCTTTCATGGCCTCAAGTTAAAAAACAATTAGATAACAGATAAAAACAAATAGTACTACCTCTTGTATCTGGGTTTATCCATGATGTTGCACAGTGAATTTTTAAGGGACATCCATTAAAAACCTTCGAAAAACATGCACCCATCTGGAAAAACAAAGAATAACCAAATAATACAATATTCTCTGATAAGAAGGAAATCATAACCTCTATAAAGGTGAAAAGTTTATTTCATGACCTAAAATGTTTAATGTTAATCATTAAATTTAATATTACAACATGAAAAAGGCATAGTTGATTACAAATTCATATTATGTACTTCAAAACATGGTCTGTACCCATTTAAAAAAAAAAAAGCCATGTGCTTATTCTCCCTGGATGGTCAATAAAAAGCTTTATTTCTTTATGTTAATATTTATCAAACCCATTTGCAAGTCTTTCGTATAATAAATACCTTATAAGGAAATATAGTATCATTCATTTGAACTTTTTTTTTGATCTTCGAAGAGTAAAATGTTAATTTTGAAACTGTTGTTCAGATTAGAATAAATACAAGAAAGCTTATTCATTTAATCACTTTTTCTACTAACAACTTGCGGGGAAAAGAATACAAAAATATTTGGTGAGAAGAGCAGTGCATCATTTTATAGCTGGAATATTTTCTTCACAAATATGGAGACAATAGCTGGGGACAGAGTGCATTACTATAGTTGATTATAAGGGATTAAAAATATTAACATAAAAAAATAAAATCATAAACCTTAAGATTTCCTTTTTCGTCGAAGAAACCTACCAACCAACATTTTTAAGATTTTAGTACCAAAAAACAACAACAACCTGGCAATACCATCAGGTGGTAGGAGACCAATAAAAATGTTTTTATGGTGTAGGGCAGAAATTGTATCATTTAACTAATTCCAATAATTATTCTTCAAGGTCACTGCCAAAATTTCGTATGTGGAGGTGCTACCTAATTCCTAAAAATCCAAATGACAAAATGAGGTGCCGAACAATCAAACCAACCCCAACCATAAGCTAGCCTGGACAGCTGATCGTACCGGGCTTCGCACTGCAGCCAAACAGGAAATCGTGTCCGGCTGTTTAAGTGTCTCTGCTGGACTTGGGAGCCCTTTACTCTCAAAACTTTCATTTTGTAAGACAAGGTATATTTAGATCTTTATACTAATTACAAAGTGGAGTAAGAAACTAAAAGGGCTAAAAAGAAGAGTCAAGAGGTTACAGACTAGAAACGCAGCGGATACCTTCTAAATTAGCGTCAAACTACGTTTTAGGTTACAGGTTTGCAGCGGTGAAAATGCAGTTCTATATACTGATGCAACTCAGTTACACTGAGCTAATATAATTTTATAATATAATAATATAATTTTAACCCTAAGGTAGCATGGTCTAATAAAACAAACAAAAAAACCAGGACAGAGTGAAAAAAAACAGAACATAGGAGTGTTATCTAGGAACTGGGTGGAGTTCTGTGATCTTGCAAAGATTCTGGGGTCTCAGTTTTACTCATGGTCAAAATAGAGTTTGGGCCAGATGGTCCTTTAATGCTCCTTCTAGTTCTAAACTTCTGTTTTTGATCATTGAAAACACTAGGAAAAAAATGTGTCATATCTACATTTTGTACTTCCTATTGTATCCATGTGCCTTATCCACATTTCTTCAAAAATATCTACAAAGAAGATATTAACAAATTTTGGAATAAAGGAGTTTTAAAATGTATAAATTTACCATAATTTTATTTTGTAAAGCTACTTTTCAAATGTAACAATATTTAAATTAGTAATCTTATAGATTTTTTTATTAATAAAGGAGATTCTTTTCTTTTTTTTTTTTTTCAAGATTTTATTTATTTATTTGACAGAGAGAGACAAAGTGAGAGAAGGAACACAAGCAGGGGAATGCGAGAGGGAGAAGCAGGCTTCCCGCTGAGCAGGGAAGCCTAATGTAGGGCTTGATCCCAGGACCCCCAGATCATGACCTATGCCAAAGGCAGACACTTAACAACTGAGCCACCCAGGCGCCCCGAGGAGATTCTTTCAAACAGGTAAAAAGTCTAACCAAAGATACACAGTCAAGCAATTATCTTTCATTGTATTTAGCTTGAAAACAACCTATTTGATATTTATACTTACATGCACTTTAGGTGTTGGGGGTAGACCATTACTAATAGGCTTCTAGAAAAAGAATACACGCATGAATACATTTCTTTTGTTGCTATTTGGTATAACAATACTGTATTTCAAACACATGTATCAAAATAAAATACATGAATACTTTCTTTTTGTAAAACGAAACAATACAGATAAGGCTGAAGTTCCCTATAACCCTTCTATAGTACACTTATTCCTGGTACCTGCCCCTCAAAAAAACTGGTTTAATGTATACCCTTCCAAGCCTTTTTTCTAGACAACTGTATGTACTCATGTATTTGTGTATATTTCCAACCTCTTTTGTGTGTGTGTGTATATATGTGTGTGTGTGTGTGTGTATATATGATTCCCTACAGAAAACACTGTATGTGTGTTTTATAACATAAATAGTTATGCACTATTTTATCAACCTCTTCTTTGCCTTAACGTTGGGTCTTAGATCTTTCTGTCAGTACACATAGATCTGGTTCATTTGTTTAACTGCAGCACAGTATGAATATAACATACTTTTACTTAGCTATTCCCTAATTATTACTGGATATTTAAGTTATTTTCCATTTTTCACTATAACAACAATACAGAAATGATCACCGTTGCATATACCTTATTATGCAATGTGTGAATGATATTTTTAGGGTACGCTGTGAGAAGAGAAACTCCTGGAAAAAAAGGGCTGAACCTTTTACATTCTGGCAGATACTGACCACCAAACTGTCTTTCCGAGTGCTCATTTCATATCATACCCATCAGCAATGTAGGAGAGCCCTGGTTCCTTCTGGTCTCACAGACACTTAATGTTATCAAGCTGATGAATAAAAAATGTTTTCTCCTTAATTTGCATGGCTCTGATTGTTAGGAAGATTGAGAATATTTAAAAAACAGTTTATTGGCTATTTGTATATTCTCTTCTGTGAAGTGTCTTTTCTCTTTTTACTGAGTTATTTTTTTCTTACGTACTTGTTGGAATTCTTTATATAATCTAGATTTGAATACTTTTTTTAAAAGATTTTATTTATTTGTCAGAGAGAGACAGAGAGCGAGCGCACAAGCAGGGGGAGCGGCAGGCAGAGGGAGAAGCAGGCTCCCTGCTGAACAAGGGGCCCAGTGCGGGGCTCGATCCCAGGACCTTGGGATCATGACCTGAGCTGAAGGCAGACACTTAACCGACTGAGCCAACCAAACACCCTAGATTTGAATACTTTGTCTACTAAATATATTACAAATGTCTTATCCTAGTCTGTAGATTATCCTAACCTTGTTTACAATGTCAATTGAAGTTTTACATTTTGATGAATTCAAATATATCAATCACTGGACAAAGTATACTGATAATTACCAGGAAAGTAAAAATTGCATAATCATTCACCTCCAAGATGCTCAAGAATACCAGATATTTCTCCAAGGGCCTACATGCCTGGAGTATATGATTTGTCCCCTGGAGAAGGAATCTCTTGGAGAGAGATGATTATTTTTTTAAATGTAGTCTTTCCTAATTCAAGATTAAAAAAAAAAAAAAAAAAGAAGTGCCCGAGTTTAAGACTTTATTCATTTATTTGTCAGAGAGAAAAAGAGAGAGAGCACAAGCCAGGGGAGTGGCAGGGGGAGAGGGAGAAGCAGGTTCCCTGCTGAGCGAGGAGCCGGAAGCAGGATTTGATCCCAGAACCCTGGGAGCATGACCTAAGCCGATGGCAGACACTTAATCAACTGACCCACCCAGTCGTCCTGAGATGATACTTTTTAAACATATATTTTATGAAAGTCTAGACTTCTCTGGAGGTTAATCTTAATATTTTAAGGAATGACATCCTAATTTTTTCTCAATCTAAGTCAAAATTATCTAAATGATGCAACAAAAATTAACTAAAAAGCTATTAATTGATTTTGTATACATGATACAAATGAAATATTCTATGTAGTACTACTTCTGTAACTACTAGACACTTCTGAAATTAAGACCATTTGAAATTTTACTTTGTAGATATGTGTATGAAGATGTACAGCCTATTACGGCCACTAATTTCTGATAATGTTTTTCCATTTTGCAAATAATTCGTGTACTTAGTTTTATACTGATGTCCTTAAATTATGTTAGATCATCTATTTTGGCAAAACATTTTTAATTAGGGAGCTCTGAATGTTGTAACTGTCAGATTTACAGTAAGTATTGACAGAACTGGCTATAAATAATTTCAAGCTGCAGAAACTGTAGTCATGTTTCAATATGTCATGGATACTGTTTATCCTATGATACAATCATGGACATATTTCAGAATTACTGAAACTGTTAGGTTTCACTACTACAGAACAGTAGTTCCTTATCCTAATGAAGATAACAGAGTGAATTAAAAATGCACACATAAAAAATGGATACATCTCTCAAAGGTTCTTATGCTGCATATAGTCATTAGGCTGTATTTCTGTACTACTACATTAACAGGGCTGCTAAAATTTAAACTGACGAAAACAAAAAGGCCTTCCTCAGTTGGACAGATTTCATAAAAACTTATTCTTGAAGGGCATTTTACACTTTTATAACAACGTCCTACCTAAATTTCACAAATTATGATGGATAATCTCAGTTAAGTGTTTTAACTGAAAATAAAAAATGGTATGTCATATTATGTCATGAAATCTTAAAAAAAAAGTTGATTAGATATAGTACAAAAGCCTCTAGCAATGTGCTTACTACATAAAATCATAGCTAAATGCACATAAACATTTTAAATGTACTATAAATATCTATAAAAATAAATATTAGTATACACAAAAACTTAAAAAAAAATACCATCTCAACTCATGATCTCATCTGCTGAATTGGAGATTTTAAGGATTTTTTGTTATTTTAAGTTCTATGATGACAGACAAATGTCTTCTGATGATGAAGAGCAAATTCTTTACAAATGTTAAAATATTTTAGTTCCCCGATAAATAATATTTATTTATCTGTAACAGGAATAGCTGTTAAGGTTAACTTCATCTTTCCTGAAGTGATATTTGTACATCTACTAGAAAGTAATTTTTCCTTGTTATTTATTTTCTTTGAGTAAGAGTAGTAATACCATGAATTATGTAATCTACAGTTAAAAATGTGTCCTGAGTAAATTCTAGCTTTCCTTATCTGTCCATGTCCTTCTTTCCATAACTTCTTGAGACTGAAAAAGGAACTTTTTAAGAATCAATCTCATCACAATGAGAATACTAATAGTTACCTGTATACAGAAGGTCACATTCTATAATACACCTTTATAACCAACTGGCCATCATTCAAGTTTGCCACAGCAAAGTTACTTTTTTAAAGATTTAAGCAATCTATTATCATTATAATTAATATATTAAATACCATATTGTAAAATATATCATTGCTACAGTTTCATTAATTATAATAACAAAACTATAACCTAACAATGAGAAAGAAAAATACAAGTAGAGGTTATAAATATAAATACCTACTGGTACATCCTTCTTTTCTTTCCTTGAAGGGTTTGTGCCTCTGTGTTCATTCTGTTGTTGATACAATGAACCATCTCGTTCACCATTTAACTGGAAGGAACTCACTCCATTTCCTTCAGTGAGATGTTTAAATATATTTAAAAAGGATCAATTTTCATGAAAACTTTCATTCAGAAAATTATCAAGTAGGAAAGAAAAATCCGATCTCTCAGATGGTTTCTGCCTTCACTTGGGATCACCCAATCAGAAATATTTAGTACTCAAGAAAGAGGTCTGATACACATGTTCTGCTACTTATATCTCTATTTTCATATAGACAAATTTAAAATCAGGTTATGTCTAACTAAGCACATGTATTTGTGTAAAAGACAAAGAAATACTGAATATATAACTACTTTCAGGAAAGGGGTAATTTACACTATGTTATCCAGGAAACTTTAGTTGTTCTTTTTTAAATTGCTTCTTATGCATAATATGCAAGAATATAGTATTAAAACAGCATCTTCTAGTATTAATTTGGAGGCAAATACCTAGTAATGGAGACAATCACTTTTCTAAAAATGATAAAATGAAGAACTTAGAGTACCCTCCTCTTTTTCTAAAACACAAGTAGCCTACAACCAAAACACACTGTCCTTGTTTGTTCAGAGTTCAGTTTCTTCTGCTGCCACGCTAAGATAAATGATGAACTGAGCATTCACAATTCTCCAAGAGGGAAGAAGTTAGATATGAAATGAGAAACAAGGACATTTGAATCCCAGAATGGGTCACAGGTAATCCTGTCATATAAACACTTCAAACCATGTGGCAAAAAGCAGAAAACATCTCTGTGGTCATTGTCTTCCTTCTCTCCTCTCTCAAAGGAATTTCAAATACTCTCTTAAAAGAAAGATACCCTCCATTTTTTTCACACAGTACTAAACCCTGGTAACATGCTTATCTCACCCTCCCTTCCCCCATTACCTAAAGCAATCGGCTTTTGTGGAGGTAATCTGGGCGGTGGTGGTCTAGGCGGAACTTGGGATGGTTTTGCTGGGCTCTCTGACATGGGACATCTCTTGATGGTTCCTTGATTATCATCATCAGTAGAATGAGTTTCCTGTGGTATGAATATGGACTTAGGCTGAAATAATACAGAAAAGGAGACCAAGGATTAAACAGAAAATTATTTATGTTTCATTCAAAAGGAAAAATATTAAACATTTTCCCTGAAGTAAATACCATTATATATCAGAGGCTTTCGAACTGTGTTTACTAGCTAAGCTCCAAGGTTGTTCAACTATCTGATTCAGATTATCTTACATACAACCTTAAAATGTGCAATAACGTGTTTTCTCAGAAAAAAAAAAAGGCCTCTTAATTCCTTCACAAGCCTTCCTACCTAGACTTGCTAAATAAAAATATTCTGGTTCTTCTGATCTCCAATTTAAATGAGTTTATTTTAAATATTCAGGCTAATCAGATTTCAGTTCTTTATAAGGCTAAACTGTCTCTTTTAGATGAGTCAATGTCTTTTATGTTAATGCTTAATCTCTCAGACTGGGGCAGGAGAAGATACCAATTAAAATTTTTATCATACTGGAGAATACTAACACAGCAATATGGAATGGCTAAGAAACTTTCTGTGCAGACAATGAAAAAACCTCCAGTCAGCTGACAGTTTGGAGAATTTATAAATTCTTATAAATGTGTCCCTTATTAGGAAGATTGCTCAGCACTTACCTTTTTGAAATTCTAATGTAAAACTAAACAAGCAAGTACAGTATTATTTACCTGCGTTGAATCATGATTTTTTCAAAAGTATAAAATGAAAACAAAATACAAAATCTAATACATTAGATGCCAAGACTGGTCAGACTCCAATTGTCATTTATAATCCCTGATTTCAAACCTTAGAATTATAAATAGTTCAATTTTATAATTAAAATTTACTCTGCATATAAGCTTATAAATTTTTATTACCTATATTAACTCATTTTATCTTTAAAAAACCCTTCAGTTGGAATTTTAGTATTTTATGATGCTTTTAACAAAAGGATTTTTGCTAAAAAATTTTTGAAAATTACTGTCCTATTTTGTATTTTTAATGTAAAAGTACCTTCTATGATAGTTAATATCTATGATGATAAATCACTATCCATTAACCATTCTCAAGAAACCAATTACTAGTAGATCATATGTTTTGAAGGAAAAAAAATCTTACAAAAAATGTGAGATTTCTAACCAGGTGAAATAATACCAACCTATTAACTTAATCATTTTCATGCACAAATTTCTAGAACTTATTTAGCATAAATATTAAGTGACAAGTTGGATAATTAAAAAAAGACAAACAAAAATAATCACAGTCATCTATATCATGGTTAGTCACTTGTTCATGTTTTTTTTTTTTTTTGGGCGGATCCCAAGTGAAAATAAGCTACAGAGAAACTATTAATACAGTACTAAAGTGGCAGAACAATCACACCCACACACACACCCACGTAATTCAAGTTGAAAAACAAACCTGCTTACCTTTGGTGGCAAAGGAGGTGGAACTTTCGCTTTCATGGTTGAACTATAAAAACATGAGCGTTTAGAATCAGAATTGAATTATTACTAAAATATAATTAATTTTTCAAAGATATGGAAGAAAACTTGCATAAACAAGTTCCCTTTTCTGAGATTATGAGTGTTTTCCAAAATATTCTGTGAAATGTTCAAGTTATACGGAATGAAGTTTTATTCAGAAGTAATTAAGGAGATATGCTTTCTTGGTTTCAAATTAAAACAGGAGAAGATAATTACAGTTCCAGTTTTTATCAATTGGAAAGTAATTATTATAAAAACATAAGCAGCAATTAGTTTAGGGAAAAAGAGCAAAATGATATAGTATAAAAATATATTACAATGTAAGCTTCATTTTTACTGTTAGATATGAAATATCTCTGATGAAGCTCATCAAAAGCTACATATATTTGCTGGAAAATTTTAGGTAGAATTTATTTGATTGAAGCTAAAATTCATTACAACTCAGGACTGGCATTTTAGATGTACAAAAAAATGAAAAGATGATCGAGCATTAACTCTCAGATGAGGAAAGGGAGGCCCAGAGAGGCTAAGTGACCTGATTCAAGGTCACAGAGTAGTGAGGTACAAAGGAAAACCTATGCCTCCACGCCTCCAGCTGCTAGTCAGGTGTCACTCTCCCATGAAATTGCACCTTTCTTCAAAGGGGGAAAAAAAATCTAAAAAACTAAGTATCAATGCTTACATAAGTGAAAATATTCCCTCTTGAAAAATAGATTTATATCCAATGTAGGTGTTTATTTAAAACATAGCACATGAAATTTAATCAACCAAGTACAAGCCTCTTTGTTTGTAGTTGTAGTAATAATTATAGCATCTACCAATTACGAATTTATGACATTTCAAAATTCTTTGTCATGAGCCAGTGCTATGAACTGAATTTTGTCCACCAAAATTCCTATGTTTAAGCCCTAACCCCTAATGTGATTGTATTTGGACATAGGGCTTCTAGGAGGTAATTAAGGTTAAAGAAGGTCCTAAGGGTGGGGTCCTGATCCTACAGGACCTTATAAGAAGAGGAAAGGAGGTTGCTCCTTCCTTCTCTCTCTCTGTGTACACACTGAGAAAAGACCACTTGAGCAAGAAGGCAGCTGTCTACAACCCACAAATAGGGCCCCCACCAGGAACTGAATAGGCAGTTATTTTATCTTAGACACCTGAGACTCCAGAGTGTGACAAACTGCTGTTACTCAAGTCACGCAGTCCATGGTATTTTCTAATGGCAGGCCGAGCTAAGACTGACTTGCTTGGTACCAAGAAGTGGGGTACTGCTATAACAAATACCCAAATACGTGGAAGCAGCTTTGGATCTGAGTAACAGGTAGAGGCTGGAAGAGTTCTAAGGTACATGCTAGAAATAGGGACACTAAGAGTGATCTTGGTGAGCAGCCAGAAAGAGGAGAGCTGCATGCAGGAGAGTTTCCATCTTCTTAGAGAATACATAATCCCCAACAGAATGTTGGTAGAATGTGGACGTTAAGGCCATCCTGCTGAGGTCTTAGATGGAAATGATGAACATACTATCATAAACGGGAGGAAAGGGGATCCTTGTTACAGAGAGGCAGACAACTTGGCTGAATTATGCTCATATTCTAGTGTTTAGTGGAAGGTTAACTGAGGTCGTAAGAGTGAGGTCCTCATCGGATAGGAAAAGGGGAAGAGATTTCTGTCTCTGCATGCACGGATTGAGGAAAGCCCACGTGAGAACATGGTGAAAAGGCAGCCATCTGGCAGGCCTAAAAGAGACCTCTCACTAGGAACTAAACTGGCCTGCAGCTCGAGCCTGAACTTCCCAGCCTCCAGAACTGTGAGATCAATTTTTAAACCACCAGGCTATGGCGTTTTGTTAATGCTGCTTGAGCTAACACAACTAGAATACGGAAAGAGAAAGAAACTGTGGTATAACCCATAATACTATGTTACTAATGATATTAAAATTACTGGCAATATTAAGCTGTCAGATTTATGAAATCAAGTCAAATGACACATTTTCTTTTAACAAAAACAGAGAAAGAACTTACTGTTTAGATTCATCATCATCCCCTTCATCATCTTCTAAATGTGCCACATGCCCTCTAAGGACAAAGGATAATTCCACTGTCACTAAATGGACTTTACCAAAACGGCTTAAGAGTAAATTTTAGAAAATGCAGGAAAGGCCACTGCAAGACAGAATTTTATTTGCAGATTTGCAGGATTCAGAATTAAACAACAACAAAACAATCTTAGGCTACATGACAGAGAAGGGGGCAAACAGACTTTACGCATCTATGATATAAAGTATTTTAGGCTTAATTAAAAATCAAAATTACCGCTGATGTAATTCTTCTTCAACAGACTTCAGTAGACTCCTCAAAAGAAAACAAAAACAAAAACAAAAAATAATGTGAATAAATAAGCAAAGGAATACCAAGAACATTTTCATCACTTTAACCTTACCCACAAATTTTAAAATTACTCTTTACTATTTACTAACATCTGCTACAATGATCTCTATACCATAGAACATCAAGTTATATTTAATAATATATCTGTATTTTCTGTTGCTAATGTCTTTATACATGTATTTGAAATGAACAAAATAAATCCTAATGTTTAGTGAAAAATACCAATTCAAACAGAGGACAACCCACCATGAAATGTCACAATAGGACTGACAAAACCATAATTGCAGGGTCATAGCCAGGGGTTTCCAGGATTCAAATTTTACCTGGAACATTTTACCTGACACCTGAAATTATATTTTCTTTTTCTTAAAATAAGGAAGGTGACACACTTTAAAAAAAACATGCTCTCAGGCAATCCTACAAAATGAAACTCAACATGTTGGATCTCTGCAAAAGCATGCATGCATGTGATGTGAATACATGAATGTAGTAGCACTTTGCTTTCACAGAAGACACTCACTTACCTGACGTATCTGTTCTCCAGTGGTGTACTGGCAAACACATTTACACTTTTGGGAGACTAAGCCTGTATCAGACCAGGTGCGAGGATTTTATCATTAGGAGCAATTTATGAAACTTTGATATTCAGGAATGTAAGAGAGCACTCGTGGCATTCCTGAAGTTCCCTTACTTCTTTTCACTGCAAGTTCATGCAGCGTATCTCCTATGTTACACTCTTCAAGCATAAAAACTCCGTAGCTTTCTTAAAGCCAATGGGATAGGGAGAAATATGGTTACTAATAGATTATTGAGGTAAAAGTGAGTCAATGGAAATTTACTCTCCTCCAAAGTTCTAAGGCAGTACCTTCTAATCATTTTCCCCCTCTGATATATATTGGAAAAAACTGCCCTTAGAATTATCAAAACATAAAACCAGAGAAACTGAAAGGTACGGTTTAGCTGGTATACGCAATTAATACAATAGATTTTGGTCTTCAAATATTTTATTTAGGCCAGCTTACTGACAACCTAACTATTAAAAAATGACAAAGCTCTAACTCAAGTGTAAATGACATGGGAAAGCCATAAACTAACTGCAAATCCTATTTTGTAGATAAAAAAATTGAGGTACTTCAGTCAAATCTATCATCTAACTCACAAAGCTCTTCGAGGGCTAGCTCAAGGAAGGCAGGACTTCTGACTAGAAGCCGGATAGCCAGGTTATGAAGCAAAGACAGCCTGAATCTGAAACCCGCCTCTGTCCCTGGAAGCTGTGTGGCCTTCAATAAGTTACTTTGCAGTGCTTCAGTTTCCATATCTATAAAACAGGAATTATAACAGTACCTACGTCAAAGTGTTTATCTGACGATACACTGAATATCTTGGGTAAAGTGCTTAGAATAGTAATTTAAAATAGAGTAGGTACTCAATTAGTATTTTCTTTATTATGATTGAGCAACATTTCTTTAAACTAGCAATTCTCAGTGTGGTCTAGGGATCTCTGAGGTCCCTTGGTCTCCTGTAAGAGGTCTGCAAGAACAAAACTATTTTCATATTTAATACACATACTACAAAAAAGCATTTACTTTTTGCACTCTTGTTCTTTCATCGAGAAGGAAACTCTGGAGTTTTCCAGAGATTACAAAATGCATAACACAACAGATTAGTAGCCGATATGAGAATGCAGCTGTCCTCTATTAAGCCAGATATTAAAGAGATTTGCAAAAAATATAAAACAATGCCACTTTTCTTACTATTACTTTATTTCAGGAAAACAGCTGTTTTTCATAAATAAATGTTATTAGTGGGCCTCAACAAAAGTCTGTTGAATTACACTGACATATATAAAGACTATTATCACAATTATTTGCTGCTTCTAAGTTTCATGAAAGGAATCAAGTGGTGTTACAAGGAAGGTATCATAAAGAGGTGACATTTAAATTGGTCCTTAGTGATGAGTAATTTTTTTTTAATACACACACAAAAATGTTATTTATAACATGTAATGAATATATTACTATTTTAAATAAGTAAATATTTTGAAAAGCTCTTAGTGTAAATTTCCAATACTATAAATATTGACAATTATAACCCATATAAACAAAAGCTTACTAGAGTCCTCAATAATTTTTAAGATTGTAAAGGGTCCTGAGACCAAAAATTGAAGAAGCACTGCTTTAAACTATTTTACTAAGTTAAACACAGTATCTCTGAAGTGTACATTGGGCTTTTATATCATTTTGGAAGATATGAAAAACACTTCTTACACACATGACAACAGTTTTGGGGGGGCACCTCTTTTTTCAGTAGAGAATATTCAAATTTGAAAATAAGAGGGAAATTCAAAATGTAGTTTATTTTCAATTACCATATTTAATTGGATTTACATGGCATTCCACTTTTTAAAAAAGAATCTTCCTGAGAGTGTTAGATTTGCCAAGAATAAGAGAGAAAGGCTTAATAAGAACACAGAAAAGCAGCTAGCCTATGGCGAGGGACTCATGTAAATTTTTATTTATTTACTTGTAAATCTCCTACTATGTTACAGATATTTTGTTAATAAAGTTATAGAATTCACAAAGTTTTAATGAAAAGTAGGATATATGATTTGCTTTTCAGGCTTTATAAAAGAGAAAATGGGGACGCCTGGGTGGCTCAGTTGGTTAAGCAACTGCCTTCGGCTCAGGTCATGATCCTGGAGTCCCAGGATCGAGTCCCACATCAGGCTCCCTGCTCGGCGGGGAGTCTGCTTCTCCCTCTGATCCTCCCCCTCTCATGCTCTCTGTCTCCCATTCTCTCTCTCAGATAAATAAATAAAACCTTTAAAAAAAAGAAAAGAAAATGAAACATGGCTAAATTTGCTAAGAGGTTCATTTACAGTAAATATTGTATCTTGAGAGCCCTCGAGAAATATGTGACACTGATTTAATCACCAAGATTGGGTGCTCTACAATAAACAGTGTCACAATTCACTAGTCCATGTGGATTCTTCTGTTATGGAAATTTTAGAAAGTGATCAACAAAATAAAACAAAAATGATGCCCACAAATACTGAATTACTAAGTCAATCTAAAATAATTTGGAAATCTGGATGAAAAGTTAAAAATGGAACAATATGCAATTATAGATTTAAGTGGTGAAGTGAAGAAACTGATATAGGGAAGTAAAAACCACAGCCAAAATATTTAGCATATTCACATTAGCTAAGAAATTCAGGCTGCTGGTTACTAAAATCTGAAATTGCCTAAATGGCTCAAAACAATCTTTTAAGTATTGTCCTGATTATATCTGAAGACAAAACAAAAAAACTTCTTATCTCTTTAAAACCAAAGAGCAGTTTTATTCACTCATATTCACTTGCTCTTACATCAACGATTACTTACTGAGTAAATACTACAGGTAAGGGCAATTAGTAAGTATTTATTAAACCCTAGCTGTCCTAAATGCTTTGCAATGATTACTACCTTTCACCCTTAGCACCCTACAAGGCAGGGACTAATTATAATCCCCATTTTACCAGAGAAAATTGAGGTAAATTTCTCAAGGTCACATAGCTTACAGGAAGAGGGCATTCTGATTCCAGAGCTGGCATTTACTATTACTACACTCAATTGTGCCAGGAACTGTGTAATTCAGTTACTCTTTTCACCATTATTTCAGTCTTCAGAAGAGACTTTATCTTTAGAATTTTTGCTCTACATTAAAGACAAAATTAGAAATAATTGTTTTCTTTTAAAAACAGTATTTTGTTGGTTTTAAATGATCAGAAAAGTTGATCCCAATAATAACAGCATTCAAAAGAAAAGAAAACCCAGTAAGTCAAAATACATATCATTCTGTTAAAACAAAACAAAACAAAACAACCAAACTATCTTAGTTCCTGTTTGGTCTGGAATAGGTAGAAACCCATAAATGGAAATCTGTCTGCCTGATCACCTATGGAGAAAGCAGGAAATCCTGTGAGTTTTAAAACACTGCCTAGTCACAAGAATAAAGCAGACATATCAGTACAGTAAGAGAAGTGCTACATCCATGCTCATGTCACATGTATGTATATACCTGTACATGAAACACAGCCAAAGGTCAAACTTCTGGCCAACCTACCTTGCCAGTGATTCGTTATATAGAATACAGTTCCTTAAGCAGGGATCCAATTAATCAAAAAATGAAGGTTGGGCAAATTATTAACATTTTACCTAGCCAAAGTAACTATATACTATGAAAATGTCTAACAATCAGAAATTAGACAATGGGAACTAAGGAATCTGAAAAAGCATTTAGTGATGGGCTATATATTTTTTTGCATTTTGCCTGTATATAATTCAAAAATATATTTAAAATGAACCAAAAAAGGATAAATGAAATATTTCTCCAAATTATCCACTGTCTCTTAAAATATACCAAAATTTGCTAACAAGGTCCTTAAAACCAGTGACCTTAAATTTAGACAAAACAACACAAAAAGCACTTTAGAATTTTTATTTGCTAACCACTATGAGACAAACTTTCTTTGTTGTCCATCAACAAATCAGGACAGATTACAAATAGCACATAGTTACTCTTTAGATAAAATTTCATTTTTCTACTAGGGAAATTTTATGCTTATTTTCCATTTTAGGAAACCTAAATCAGGTTAATTAAAAAAAACAAAAAACCTCATCGTATTTAACTGAAGTTCAGCTTAAATCAAAACTAATGCATTTCTCTAGGTTGTCATTCAAAGTCTTTTCTCTGTGTTGAGAAAAGATAGTGTATTAAACATTTAGTCTATAAAAAAGGAGAGAGACATGATTTTGCATTATCTTTAAATCCGAGCTACTCGTCTTTAGTCACCATTTCTCAACTGCTTAAAGTATGGATGTATGTATACTTCTCAACGCTCTAATGTAAGTGAAATCATATGTTGAAATTTTAAGTTGTTCTGATTACTAAGATAATATCTACACTGCTGGGAGATTTTGGCAACTTAAACAGTATTTCCTTACAAATTAGATTTTAAAATGATAATCTATTCATGAACTCAGGAAATGAGAACCTACTGGGAACAGCAGAGTCCTGTCTCCTTACCCTGCTGACTCAGGACTGCGAGCAACTTAAATTGTTAGACCCTGTAAAAGCTGCCTTTTCACCCCAGTGGTGCCCCACCCAGACAGTGCCTAGCATAGAGGAGGCCTTTAATAATTGCTGGATTTACTTCTTGCATGAACTGATAATTCTTAAGACACTAGACATATTTTAACTACTCTCTACTTTTTGAAAAGCTCTTAACTAAAAAGTCAGGATAGATATTTCTAAAAGGTGTGAATACTCCCGGCTATTTTAAGAGCCAACACACCTGGGACATGTACCAAAGCAAGTTTTATAAGGAATAATTGGTCAACTTTAAAAATAAAAGAAGGGTGCCTGGTGGCTCATTTGGTTAAGCGTCTGCCTTCAGCTCAGGTCATAATCCCAGGGCCCTGGGATCGAGTCCGCATCGGGCTCCCTGCTCAGTGGAGAGCCTGCCACTCCCCCTGCTTATGCTCTCTCTCTCTGACAAATAAATAAATAAAATCTTAAAAATAAATAAATAAATAGATAGGGCGCCTGGGTGGCTCAGTTGGTTAAGCAACTGTCTTCGGCTCAGGTCATGATCCTGGAGTCCCGGCATTGAGTCCCACATCGGGCTCCCTGCTCAGCAGGGAGTCTGCTTCTCCCTTTGGCCCTCCCCCCTCTCATGCTCTATCTCATTCTCTCTCTCAAATAAATAAAATCTTTAAAAAATAAATAAAAATAAAAAAAAATAATAAAAGAAAAAAATCCTGAAACATATATTATCTTCAGTTGGAATGTACATTTTTTCTAATAAGTAAGGTTAGAAAAAGTAGCTTGATATAAAAAATTTAAGGTGATTGTCCCCATTATGACAATTACTAAATGATTAGCAAAGTAGTGATGAAGAAAAGTTAAAAGCATATTATAAAACATATCTACCAGACTACTACAATTTACTTCTGGAAATATTAAAATATATTTTACATATTAAATATTATATATAATAAAATACACAATAAATATAAATACATAATATAGTGAGTATACTAAAATATAAAGTAACTTAATTATTCTTGAATTTACATTTAAAAAGAACTTTACTTACTTGTTTGCACCCAAAAAGTAACTACTTTGGTGTCCTTGTGCATATTCTAGCTGTAGATCCTAATAGTATAAAATAACATATTTAGCAAAAGAGTAGTATATTACAAATCGTGATACACAAATATATATATTTTAAAAGAGAAACCCCAGACTGCAAATAAATCTGTATTGCTATATGTTCTTTAACAAAAAAAGGCATAGTAGGACTTCCAACAATAAAAGATGTCAGAAGTTTGTAGTTGTGGTTTACGTATTTATTTAAGTTCAGTATTTTTCTGGAACTTGTTTGAGTAATATGTGCAAGTTTCATTTATGGTTATTGCTTTTGTAATTAAAATTTATAAAAATCAGTTTTTAGAAAGAAAAACGCTCAAATAAGATACTTGATATCAAGCTATAATGAAGCAAAAATGACTACAGAAGAGAACAAGCAACAAAAATCTTGACCTTGTATATAATAAGATCTGCAATAATTATGTATATATACACATTCACATATTTCTACTATTGCTTCATGCAGATAATAATTTTTTAAAGATATAGAATAGGGTGCTCTTTTTAAGTAAATTATATAGATGAACATGCACAAGGTTGTAAATTACACTTAAAGGATTTTTAATAATTTTTTAAAGAGTTGAGTAGCAAAACTTCAAAAGAGTATTACTAAGGTAGTTCCTTAACTAAACATTTCCACTGAACACTACAGGTTGTAAAGAGTAGAACTGAAATTTAAAGGGACTAATATATATCCTCAACTCAAATGCCTTCTTGAGGGAAAAAAGTTTTCTAACAACCATAGAAAGTACAAAGTAAAGCTTTTCTTCCTCCCCTTCTTAAGTAACTGTATTCCAAGCATGGTTTTAACAATAAAGGGGGAATATTTAACATTTTAAATGAATTTTATTTTCATTAGAATATAGCATACTTAAAGTGTTTTCTAATTACACAAGATATTGCCAAATGAACAATCAGGATTTAGTGCAAAAGATACCTCCTTTGAGTAGCCTTCAAAGACTGCAGGAAAAGGTGCAACCTGTTCCATGTCTCTACAGTATTTAATACAAAGTTCTCCTCTAGCACTTAGACTACCTTTTAATTAATTAATTTACCAGTCTATAAAAATAGGAGCCAGGCTGTGAGCTCCTCAAACCAAGGGAAAATGTTAAACCCATCTTTCTTCCCTACAGCCCAGCTAGTACTTTTTTTATAAGGAATAAATAGGTCACTAACTAGGCCCTTAAAATAAATGCTTGTTCAAATGCCAATAGTTTATTTTCCTGTAAAGAGACAACTAACACTTCAGCCTCGTTAAGATACACAAATTCTAGATCACAAAAATACTAAGCCTTGGAATATGAGGATTCTAAGCAATACATTGCAGTTAAGTGAAAAGCACTTTAACATTTAAGTATTCTAGCACCTGTCAAAAAGATAACTGATGAAATACAGAATCAAAATCCTGGTTCAGACAAGACTCAATTTTTGTCTTCTTCAATATTTCTGTGCTTTCATGCATAATAAATGTTTTTACCAGTGACAAAAAAGATAATATGTCATAAATAAGATTAGTCAACTCTCACACTGGTATCACATGAAATTCTAATGAAAAAGAAATACCTGTTCTAATTCATAATAATATATCTTAATAGGATGACAGCACTATTATCGTAAGACTGCCACACAATTATGCTGCACAATTTAAGTGGTCATGGCTTTGTACAGGAACCTTTAAACTTTGGCATTCAGTAAAGAGAAGGACTAAGCTCAATGAATGCACTTCTAAATTCAAGTTTGTTTTCTTCAGCTGTAGGTAACTACACCACCTCTACCATACCAGCAATCTCTTTAGCCAACAGAATCTCTTAAGTCCTTAATCAAATTTTGGCTTCTAAAATGTACATTTTGTGCGGAGTGGCCATGGTTTCTGTTATATAAACACAGATTTGGCTATTGTAGCAATAGTCAGCTTATGATACATGACAACTACCAGTTTGATACAATGATTTTTAAAAAAATCAACTGAGATTAGCAGCTACTTAGGAAGGTAAGAGAGGAATCTAAAATAACTAGTATTTTAATAGAAAATTGAACATAGGTTCATATGCAGAATAATGTTCAGGCCAGGAAGAAGTTGGAGATATATCCAAAGATGATTAAATGTGTCATGTCTCAAGCCCTACCAGGAAAGCTAAAATTAAAAGGGGCTCATTCTTTATTAATTCCTTCTCCATAAATTATGTTTTTAGCAACCATGGAACAAAAACAACGTGCTAGGAATGTCATCAAGTACAAGAATTATACTAAGTCCTTTTAATAAGTATTGAATCTCATTTAACTCAACTATTATTTACTTAAAACCTATCATATGCCAGGAATTCAGACAGTAAATCATTCAAGGAAAAGGAGAAGAAATAAAAAGGCAAGGAAGAAAAGTAAAACTTGGGCAAAGTTAGTAGCTATTTATATATCTTCAGAACAGTCTAAGAAAGATTGATCTAAAATGCTTGTTAAGAAGTACTTGGAAGCTATTCTGTAATAGAAAAATGCTACCAAAATGATGCTTGGAAAAGCACTCAAGATAACCCTAGATGATGGTAAAACACAGCAATCCTTCATAAGCTAAGTAAGAATACATATGAACATGCCAGGAGAGACGTAGAAAAAATTAGTAGCACAAATGAGACATCAACTTATTAATGAATGACAATGTTTAACTACACAGTAAAGTCAAATAAGTAACAAGGACTGAAAACACACAACAGCCTTCTTGTATAGATTCAACCCGAACACTCAAGCAAAAATTGAAGGTGGTCACTCCAGCCCAATGAAAATATCTTTTTGGGTCAGAAAATCCTAACTTCAGTTTTAATGAATGGGGAAGCACAGAACAGCAGAAAAGGAAAATATATCATCAAGAAAATCTTATTACTTTTTTTTTTTTTTAAATAAACCCCTTGGGAGGTTGCAAAGTCTACACCTGATGAAAAATCAGCAGAAGTTAATAGAACTGATATAGCAGGCTACAGAAACATAAAAGAAAAAATACTTTGGCAATACATTTTAAGCAACAAAAAGGAGAACAGCACAAGAGGAGAGTTTTTACCTCATCAAAAAATGAGAAAATTATAATATGAATAAAGTCATTTTAAGATACCTTTTAATATGGGTAGATAATTTATAAAGTAAAAAATAACTGAATCGTGGACAAATCAAAAAAGATTTTATTTCTTAAAAAAAGTCAGAGAAGCCCGTGAGGTCAGAACACTAACAGATGAACACTAAACAGTATTCATGACTCTTACATGGCAAACTTGGAAAATAAGATCAGCAGGGTAGGTTTGCCATTCCAGAAAATGTCCTATCATTGTGCAGCTATGAAATGAACTCTCCTTAGAAACTGTCTTATGTATTAGGTAAGAAGAGTAACCACACCACATAAACTTAATGATAAGTAATAGTTTAACAAACTTGAAATAAACAAATTGGTCGGCATTTACTGTTTCTCAGAATAAATTATTTTTAGACTTTATTCAATTTTGACCTAATTAAGGGGTAATCTTAAAGTACTTTTATGTTTACTGATAATGATCAATTGGGTGTATCTTTCTGATGTTTTAGTTATAATTTAAATATGTATTCTTACTTTTTCACGCATACTGTAAGTTTCTTTAGAGCAAAGATTATGTTACTATTTATGTTCCTCCACAGCAATTAACATAGTGTTTTGCATATAATTAACTTTAATATATTTTTCATTGGTATATGGGCTAAAATAGCCAGTAAAATTAGGCAAATTATAAAAAAATTGGCCATCAGTTAAACAGATGTATAATCTTTTAATCTGGAGACAGCTTCTTTTACATCAGATAAACCCATTCTATGGTTATGGGCTAAACTTTTACTATTTTTTATTTTTTAAAGATTTTATTTATTTGACAGAGAGAGGCACAGCAAGAGAAGGAACACAAGCAGGGGGAGTGGGAGAGGGAGAGGCAGGCTTCCCGGGTAGCAGGGAGCCCGATGTGGGGCTTGATCCCAGGACGCTGGGATCATGACTTGAGCCAAAGGCAGATGCTTAATGACTAAGCCACCCAGGCGCCCCTCTTACTATTTTTTAAATAATACATTTTACTGAACCAACATATCCAAAGCATTATTATTCCACCATGTAATAAATATAAAAATGATTAAGGATATGTTTACATTTTTTTTTTAAATTGGAAGTATAGTTGACACATCTTATATTAGTTTCAGGCGTTCAGGCGTACAACATAGTGATTCAAAACCTCTATACATTATGCTGTGCTCCCCACAACTGTAGCTCCCATCTGTCACCATACAATGTTATTACAACACCACTATATTCCCTATGTTGCACCTTTATCCCTGTGACTAACTCATTCCGTAACTGGAAACCTGTACCTCCCAACTCCCCTTCACCCATTTTTTTTTTTTAAGATTTATTTATTTATTTATTTATTTATTTGAGAGAGCGAGAATGAGAGAGAGAAAGAGAGTACATGAGAGGGGGGAGGGTTAGAGGGAGAAGGAGGCTCCTTACTGAGCAGGGAGCCCGATGCGGGACTCGATCCAGGGACTCCAGGATCATGACCTGAGCCGAAGGCAGTTGCTTAACCAACTGTGCCACCCAGGCGCCCCCCCTTCACCCATTTTGCCCATCTCCCACCCCTCTCTCTTTTGGCAACCACCAGCTTGTTCTCTGTATTTATGGGTCTGTTTCTGGTTTTTTTTTTTTTTTTTGGCTTGTCTGTTCATTTGCTTTGGTTTTTAGATTCCACATGGAAGTGAAATCATATGGTATTGTCTTCCTCTGATTTATTTCACTTAGCATACCTTCTAGGTCCATCCATGGTTTTGCAAATGGAAAGATCTCATCCTTTTTTTAACTGCTGAATAATTAATATTCCTGTGTGTGTGTGTGTGTGTGTGTGTGTGTCTACCACATCTTCTTCAGCCCTTCATCTACCTATGAACACTTAAGTTTCAATGTCTTGGCTATTATAAATAATGCTGCAATAAACAGAGGGGTCCATATATCTTTTAGAATTAGTGTTTTAATTTTCTTTGGGTAAATACCCAGTAGTGTAATTACTGGATCATACTGGTATCTCTATTTTTAATTTTTCTCAGGAACCTCCATACTGTTTTCCATAGTGGCTGCACTAATTTACATCCCCACTTAGCAAGTGCACAAGGGCTCCTTTGTCCCATATCCTTGCCAACACTTTTATTTCTTGACTTTTTGATTCTAGCCATTGGCAGGTCTTGAGGTGATATCTCATTGTGGTTTTGATTTGCATTTACCTAATGATAAGTGATGCTGAACATCTTTCCACATGTCTGTTGGCTACCTGCTGTCTTCGGAAAAATGTCTATTCAGGTCCTCTGCTAATTTTTTAACTGGATAGTTTGTTTTTTGGTGTTGTGAAGGGTTTTTTTTAGATATTTTGGATATTAACCCCTTACTGGATATATCATTTGCAAATATCTCCCATTCGATAGGTTACCTTTTCGTTTTGCTGATGGTTTCCTTGTTTGTGCAAAAGCCTTTTATTTTGGTGTAGTCCCAATAATTTATTTTTGCTTCTGTTTCCCTTGCCTTAGGAGACATATCTAGAAAACTGTTGCTAAGGCAACAGAAGAGATTACTCCCTATGTTTTCTTCTAGAAGCAAAATTCTTACTATTTAATTATTGTATCAAAGTGAGGTTTTTTAACTTTGGCATCTTCTCAAAATTTGCAGACTTTTTTTTACTAACAATTTTAGAAATCAAGTTCTGTTCTCCTGGTCTCATACATTATGATTATCTAATTAAAAAAAATCTCTGGGGGCGCCTGGGTGGCTCAGACAGTTAAGCGTCTGCCTTTGGCTCAGGTCATGATCCCAGGGTCCTGGGATTGAGTCCCGTGTCGGGCTCCCAGCTTGACAGTGAGTCTGCTTCTCCCTCCCCCTCTGCCTGCCGCTTCCCCTGCTTGTGCTCGTGCTCTCTCTCTCTGCCAAATAAATAAATAAAATCTTTAAAAAAAAATCTCTGTACTGTAATAATGAAAATTGAGATGTAATAGTCTCAATTCATTTACAAGATTATAAAATGAATACCCTTAGCACTTAAAACAATAAGAAATCACTGATGATATGGGACTTTTAAGCAGCAAAGTCTTTAAAGTGGTAAATGTTTTGGGGTGTCTGGGTGGCTCAGTTGGTTAAATGTCCAGACTCTTGGTTTCAGTTCAGATCATGATCTCAAGGTCATGATCTCGAGTCCCCCCCCCGCTGCCCACGGGCTGCACTATGTGTGGAGTCTGCTTGAGATTCTCTCCCTCTCCCTCCCCTTCTGCCCCTTTCCTTGCACACCCTTGCACATGCATGTGCAGACTCTCTAATAAATAAATTAATTAAAAATAAATAAATAAAATCTTTAAAAAAACAAAAGGGGTAAATGTTTCTTCTGGGTCCCAAAAGATTTACAGTTGTCATCTTGGTGCCAAGTGCCTACTAAGATGACAGCCAGACACTTTGGGTTCATCAGGTTTCTAGTGGCAACAAGTATTTGTAACAGTTGGAAATCCTGCTCACAGTGCTGAAGTTTTAGGACTGATGAAATTAGACAACTGAAATAGCTATGGACACTTCACACCCATTAGGATAGCTGTTGTTACACACACATACACCCCCCCCCCCCCCCCCAAATAACAAGTGTTGACGAGGATGTGGAGAAATTGGAGCCTTTGTGCGCTGCTGGTGGGAATTGTAAAATGACACAGCTGCTATGGAAAGTGGCATGGCATTTCCCTCAGAAATTAAATGTAGAATTACCACATGATGCAGCAATTCTCCTTTTCATATGCCCCAAAGAACTAAAAGTAGAATCTCGATAGATATTGCACACCCATGTTCATAGCAGCACTATTCACAACAGTCAAAAGGTGGAAGCAATCCAACTGTCCACTGATAGATGAATTAACCAACAAAATGTGGTACAGATGCGCACACATACATATACACACACAGAAACATCATTCAGCCTTAAAAAGGCAATTCTGACACATGCTACAACATGGATGAATCTTTAAAGATGTGACATGATGCTAAGTGAAGGGAGCCAGTCACAAAAGGACAAATGTTGTACGATTCCACTTACATAAAGTCTGTCAAAAAGACAGAAAATAGAATGGTGGTTGCCAGGCGCTGGAAGGAAGGTGGGAAGGGAGTTATTGTTTAATGGGTAATGAGCTGCAGTGTGGGAAGATGGATAGTGGTGATGGTTGCACAACAATATGAATGAACTTAATGCTGCCGGACCATACACTTAAAAGTGGTTCCAATGGTAATTTCTGTGTTATATGTATCTTTTACCACAATAAAAAAATAACTATGAAACATATATATATGTTGAGTAAAAAGAGAGATCATGAGTGCAGGCTCAGTATTCATGGGAAGAAACCTGATGACATGGGGTAGAGGTAACATGGACAACGGTTTAGGTTTGAATTCCTGAGCCAGGCTGCCCCAATCAAACCCCACCTCGGCCATTAATTTAGCTGGGTGGTAAGACCAATTTCAACTTCTTTATACCTTAAATCCCCTCATCTGTAAAACAAGGATTTTAAGTTAATACATTTGAAGTGTTTAGAATGCCTTGTGTTTAAAAACTCGTAGATAAATGTTAGCTTTTATTATCATCAGAAGTGAACTTTTAAAGGTTGATTTTATAAACTGTAGAATCTGACAAATATGTCGTTCATCCCTCTTCTGCCAGAACTATCTAACAAGTTAACTATCCCTAAAACCCTCTGTCATAAGAAACTCCTGGTGACTTAGGGGTAGGGGCAGTTCTAGGGAGCAGAGCCAAGGTAACTTATTCAGGTTACTAGGTTAGTTCCAGAAACAAGGGGCACAAAAAAGAATAACTGTAATTCTAAAGACTATGTTTCTGGGTTTGTTGTTGTTGTCTTTTCTAGACAATATTAATAAGTCAATTTAAACTTTTGTTTCTGTGGTTTTTTATTTCCACAACAAATTTCACTAACTGTCATTCTAGCCTACATATGTGCAATTCTGAAAAAATCTTTAATCCGAAAATCACTGACTGTTTTCTTCAGACATTTCATCTTTCTTGCCCCTTTGGACAGTTAATTCTCAATCCTTACACTTTCTGGTCCTCTCTGGACCATTTGATGCATCCTTCTTTCTTTTGTAACAGTCCATGTACTGACTCTTCCAGCTTTTCAACTGCTTCTTCCCCCTCTCCCATGTTGGTTCTACCTTTGACTGCAAAACACAGGGATCACCCCTCGTGGTAACGAGTTTTCTGCATTCCTTCCTCCTTCAGCCCTAATTAGTGAACACACGCAATCTCATGGTTTCATCTATCCTTCCTTCTTTGATGACTTCAATCTTCCTCTTCTGAGCTAATTCCATAATTCCAGTAGTAGTATAACCATTTGATAATTTTAGCTCTTTATCTGCCTTCTCTCAAAACTGTGGTCCGTGCCAATGATCATTCCCATAGCAATTCCCACGAAACACTGGAGACATCCGCCCTTCTCTTCCTGAAGAATCTACAATGGTTCCTACACTACAATGAAATCAGTCTTAGTCCCTTCCAGAAGCCAGATAAAGCCACATTAACCCAAAAGCTTTTCTCCTCTGATTTCCATAGCACCTATTTCATATGTTAGCATCTTGTCATTAACAGTCACCACCTGTTGGCAATCCACTATATATTTTGCTGTATGGCTGAAAGTTTATATGTCCGAGTATTTTTTGCCCATCAAGACAGCAAATTCCTCCAAGAGAAATTAGGTGTAAATAGTCTCTTCCATGTTCTACAGATATTACAGGGCATAGATTTAAGAATTTATATAATGACTTCAACCAACCAGAATTGAAAGAAGTATGTTATTAAGGCAGAGAGAAAGGAAAGAGAAGGAAAATTCCAATGAAAAGGCAAAAAAGTACAATCTAGGAGTAAATCTGGAAGCAACTTGGAGCCCTGGCTAGCTACAGAGAAAAAACCATTTTACAGCAACTATTAAAAGTACTATTTATTTAATATTTACCAGGGTTAATTTTCCTCTTTTTTTACCTAATGGTAACACAGCCTTAATATCTATAACTTCAGGGAGGCTTTAAAATCCAAATTTCGGCCTGAGAAAACTGGATATTACCTAACGCTACAGTTAAAATTTCATCTGAGACTCATTTCATTGTTAATTAGGGATAAGTTATTTCTTAAAATTATATATGCATACATTTATATGTAATATAAAAGTAGTTTAATATATATGAATGTATATGTATATGTATATATATATATGGATGGTTTCTAGTTCATTAAAATAAGTCACATTAAAACTGAACATTTTTATAGGAAAATGTAATTTAAAAATACATTTGAGAATATTAAGTACTTTTCATAAAAAATGATAATAAAAAATTAAAAATTTCTTGAGTAGATATATCTATTTAACTTGTTTTAGAAAAAAATGGCTACAATCAATATATAGAGGCTTGCTAAATGGCAGGAACTTATAAAACAATACTTAAACTGGTTCATTAAAATTGGACAAAATATTTGATTAAAAAAAAACCAAAAACAATTAAGACTAAACAATGCTGACAAAGAAAATCAGAAGATGAGAAATACCAGATTAGATCTTGCAGTGTAGTATATTTCTTCTGAACTGTCCAAAAAACCATCACTGTCGGGCTGTTTAGCAGAGACCAAGAAACCCAAGTTATTTACACTTAGACTAAAAGCCACAAATTCACAAAGGGAAACTGTCACAAGTGAGGTAAGTCCTGCTAACATAATTTTATTAAGGCAAATGCCAAGTCAAATCATATTAAGGAGCCTCTAAAATATCAATAATGCAACAACTTTGCTCTGTGATGCAGTTATTAAATTAGCACAGAATTTAAATACATGCAATGCCAACTTAAAATGAGCACAAACTCCAACTGCCTTAACAAAATACTATTAGCATTTATAAACATGACTAGACTACTTTTTGTTCTTAACCTTCTCCATCCTCTATGTAAATGTTGGGCTTAAGTATTTTAATATAATCATTTTAAGAATTTTTATTTAACACTCCTTTCCTCCATACTGGTATACTGAATTAGAATAACTCCATAATTTAAAGGCTAAAGATTCACTTTGTATGTATGCCTTTAGTCAAGTGGGATAAAATAAGCATTAAATTTAAGAAGAAAGTTCCCATTTCAATCCTTAGTCCTTATTAACAGTTACTTTCTTCTCATTACTGAATAGAAAAGAAAAAAGTGAAACATATAATCTGGAGCTGCAGGAAACTAATTTCATTAAGATTAATTTTGTTTTTTAAGTCTTATTTTTTTATTCTTCCATAGAATATTATCATCTCAAATACTTGCAAAACATGTTGCTTCTAAAAATATATTATCATATATCCGGAAAGGCATATATAAAACATTAAAAAGAATCATGAAAAGAACATTCATATAGTTAGCAAAGCCTTAAATGAATGACAGATTTGATCTACTATGTATGCCTAGTCTCTCCTGAGTTTTAGTCCAAACAGATTTGACTCTACCCTGATGTTTAGAAAACTGGCTTACACTCTTAAAAGGCTGCCCATAAATTCAGTGAGATGTGCTTTTATTGGTCCAACATTCTAATTTAAAATGGTGGCATTTGTCCCAATAAATGCATATACAAAAAGCCCCTCAAAAGCTGAGAAACAAAAATGGAGAAGAAAAAAAAAAAGGCCAGCATTAAAAACATGTAATCAGAGAATGGTAAAACTAGTTTCTCCTAATTTTGAGAATATTCAATCTCAGCAACACAGATTTATTTTTTTTTATAAATTTCAGAATTACTTACCTTTCTATTTCCCCAAATCCTTTTGAAAATATCAATAACTAGATTTTTTAGTCAGTACCAGTATCACAAAGACTAATTAAAATATTTATATTCAGTGTTAACATTCCAAGACTACACTACTTACAAGTTCATGATGTGGTTCTGTTTCCTTCCTTAAGGGTGGATCAAATTTTACTTGGCCAACTAAAAAAAGAAGTAAAGCCATGATCTGTTTCTATGTTCCTAATGATGTAGTAATTTTAAGTTACTCTATGGCAAAACATTTAATTTTATCATCTACCATGATTTAATCATCTACCATCTACCATACAGTGATTACAACCCAAAGATGTAAATGAAAAATCTGTTGGCTGAAAAAAGACCAAAAAAGTCTAGGTAGGATATTAAAGCTTAATCTGTTAATCCTAGACCTCTTCCATAGTAAAAAAAAAAAAAAAAAAAAAAAGATGATTAGCAAAATTACAGTCAGGATCTAACTTGCTACTTCACTGTGACCCAGCATTAACTAGAGGTAATCTTAACTCAGGATTTAGGAGGGTAAACAGCAAATGAGGCAGAGTATGTTTGGAAGCCGGCCTTCAAGATGGCCTCTAATGATTCCTGCCCTCCTGGTGTTTATAAATGTGTGTAGTCCCTTCCCACATCACCATGGTTGGTCTATGTGACCAAATGAATATGGCAGAGTGATGGCCTATCACTTCCAAGATAAGGCTTCTTCAATAGTGGATTCCTCATACCTGTCCACACATGATCATACATCAAGGACCATAAGGTAACTTCAAGTAAGGTATTAAAATTAATATATATATTTCACCTTGATAGAGGCCTAGTGAACAGCTCTCACCTAGATTTGTCATCAACTAGGAAAATTAAATCTGTAATAAAGTTACATAAGGATAGTTTGTGCATCTATCTGCCTTGTGTTACTGTCACATGTGAAGAGGCCTGTTTCCCCCCGCATGTATTTCTTAAGGCAAGTTTTTGCTTATCATATTTAACTGAAGGCAGAAAGGATTCCCTAAAGGGAAAGAATAACACCTTCTCTGCAAATGTGTCCATTTTCACATGTATGTTGCCTACACACCATTTAGTTTAATAAGAGAAAACCTTGGCTGCATGGAGAGATACCATGTAACTGTGAACATAAAACATTGTCAACAGGAACAAATATACACAATTATTAAAATAATTTTTCCAAAGCCTGTCTTTATTGTCAACAGCATTATTAACTATTCTATCACATCTCACATAAAATCATAAAATATTCTAAGAAAGCAGATATTAGAACTTGTGTAAGTTTTAAAAGCCTCAAATATCAAACTCGTAAATTATTAAAAGTTGTGGTTGCTACCTCAACACAATAGAAGGATATGACACCGTTCTTACTGGCAGATGGGGGAAAAGGGAAGAGGTCCATCATACTTTACCTGCTCCCACCAAAGGGAGGGCATATCAGAATCTCAGAAAAACTGGGATACAGCATCTAGTTTCATATAGCATATATAGGGATACGCAGTTAGAAGCTGAGAATCACTAATATAAATTTGTAAAGAATGATTCAGAAAGAACTGCACTTTGCAGTAAAGAGCCTGATAATATAATTTTTTTAAAGAACTGGGTAACAAGAGAAAAGTACTTTAAATTAGATTTCCAATAGTACTGGACATAAAAAGTTTTCTAAATCAACAACAAAGATATCTCTGATTACCATTTGTATTAGTAAAGAAATGATAAAAACATCTTGTAATTGTTTTTTGTATATTAAAAAAATAGGAAATGTTTATATATAGGTTATATAACTATGTAAGTATAGTTTTATATATATACTAAGGTTGCCATTTTCAGAAAAATATGTTTGGATGACAACATAAATACATCCCCTCTCTTGCCACAGAAAATTCCCCGGGAATAAGGCAAATTTAAATCATCTGGCTTCAGATGGAGCTTTAAAAGGTTATCTTATATATGGTCACACAACCAACTGCTGGCAAACAAAGTACCAAATCTCAGTCCTGGGCTTTTCGTACAATGCACGGTGCTTTCTTTCAAGAGCTTCTTTCTTTTAAGTGCACTTTCAATTAGCCCAGCACAAAGCTTTTCTAAGAACTTAATACATAGTGTATGGTCCAGCCAAAGTTTCAAAGGAAAATCTCAAAGAACCTGCAGTGTAAAATCCACAAGGTGTGATGAGGTGGTTTCTGAAACAGAGCAGTGTTGGTGAAAGACCACTGGGCTGGAAGTTGAGAGATCCAAGGCTTGTTATTAAATTGCTGTATGACTTTATCCCACAGGCAAATCTCTGCATCTCTGCATTTCTTTTTTTTTCTATTAAATGGTTGACAGTGTCTGCCACTACTTATTTAGCTTTTCAGACAAAGAGATGGCTTCATCTTAATTAAAGTATGAAATGTACTGTTATTATCATTACTAACCTAGCCGAAAATTGGGGAGAGTTTCTTTACAGTAGTTATCTTACCATGTTACCTAATTTCACTAAAGTCATTTTGGGTATCAGGTCCCTCAGGATAATCTTTAACCCACAGAAAACTGTTACCAGAAGCCTCACTGCACTAAATTAGCATTCTAAGTCATCGAGAATTAATGCTTCCAAGAAGAAAAAAGTTTAGGCACTACTACTGCAGGTTCCTGCTGGCAGAGTTTATCACTGATGAGTTGACAGTACCAGATTCCATGTGAATGAATGGTCTGTCTCAGTGGGCCCATAACGCAGCTGTCCATGAGAAATACCTGGAGGGTTCTTTTAAAAGACAGATTCCTGGGCTGACCCAAAACCCCAGTGACTCAGAATCTATGGAAAAGTGGGGCTGGAAACCCACTTTTAAAGGTGCTCAGGTCACTCAGATGCTAAGCCAGTTTGCAGATCTCTACACCTCTCCTTGCCATTCAAAGTGTGGCCCTGACACCATAAACATCTACATAACTTGGGAGTTTGTGAGAAGGAAGAACCTCAAGTCCCGCCGCGGGTCCACTGAATTGGAAACTGCACTTTAACAACCTCTCTAGGTAAGTTATACACACCTACGAGTCTAGGAAGCACTGCCTCAATTACTTCTGTCCTGCCTGGTTGAGGAATTTTATTCCTCCTCCCAAACAATGACAACATAAATACATCCCCTCTCTTGCCACAGAAAATTCCCCGGGAATAAGGTAAAGAAAATTCTTACTGCCTTAATGAAACTCTACCTTTAAAAAGATTTACTAAGAAAGACTATTTGGAAGAAAATGAAACAAAAATAATTTTAACTAAATTACAACTTGAAATCTTATTTCTCATTGTTAAATTATGAAGTGTGTCTAGTATATACTTACAGTTTATCTCCGAGCGTGTCTTTTCTTCTCTTACATTTCTACTTGTTGAGTGAATTCTATGTGGTACAGCAACAAGGGGCTAGGAAAGACCAAAATCAACGACATGTGGCATTTGATGAATCAAGTCACAGTCTGGTCCACAAAATTACTCAAATGTGAAAGAGATACTCTATTTTATACAAAAATGGCACAAAATATAATGAACCTGTGAATATTTTTTTCAAAAAGAGGCAACTACAAACTGGGAGCTTCTAAGATTATGGATATATTTTATCCACAGCAGGTTCCCAATAAATGTTCTCGGAGTTCAATATATATAAATATATAAAATTGAGTGTTTCAATAATTCAACAGCTGTTCAAAAGCTGCAGCTTTCCTTGTTTCACAAGAGAATATTTTAATAAAAAAAAATCGCAAGTTCTTTTATCAAAGAGAATGAGATAAATAAAATAAAATGACGCTAAAGGTATTCATGATTTGTGGGCCTTTTACTTAGTAAACATAATTTTCCCCCCTTTATGTATTGTCTTATAGGAGTAGTGCTCTATTTTCTTTCCTTTCACTGTATTAAACTCACTCTGTGTAACGCCACACTCAGAAACATTTGGGGGTGGGGGAAGAGGAGGAGTGGTGATGAGTTCTTACTGCTACATCACGGACATTCCTTCAACCATCTGGGGAGTACAAGGGGCCCTATCTGTAAAGCCTCTGCAGCTCCATTCCATACACTTTAAGGTCTCACCTTAAGAGGTGATGCCAGCATCTATTTCATGTACCAAATAGGTTTTTTTCTGTGTGTGAAACGCTTCCCTTGAAGTCATTACCTTTGAAGGAGATACACTCTCAGGCATATCTTCGTGGAAAATGTAATTCATAAACACTGGAGCTCAAATGATCAGATTTGAAAGGCAGATCAAGAACAGGACCCAAGTTAACTATTCTCTGTATAGGCACATCTCAGGAAATAAAGCCATATGAATCTACAAGACCCCAATTACTGAAATACTGACAGTAGTAAAATAGTAGCGTAAGTCATTTCAAAAATGAAGTATTTAAACTTCACACGTACACAGTGATTTGTAGTTTACAGAGTGCTTTCATAAACCTGAGCTCATTTTGTCCTCAAAATAAATTTATGAACCTAGTACTATTCTTGATTTTATAGATAAGAACAATGAGACTCAAAATTAGGGTGCTCAGCTAATTAGATGCAGAGCTGGGGGAAAAATCCTGTACTTCTGATCACAATATATAGTAGCAAAAATAGATATCATGTCAGGTTAGTCACACAGATTGCTATCATCAGTGAACATGAATAAAACCTATGATTGCCTATCAGAACAGTTTTACTTTCCCAGCTTAAATGGTATAACTATAAAATTATTAAATCTTAGAATGCTGCACATAGTAAATGGGTTAACATGTAGGAGAAGAAACTTATATCAAGTAAATAACCTGTGGAAGTTTTTTTTGTAATCAAATGAAACACATTCATTCTCACTGGTTCTAATATTTTAAGTGACAGTGCACTAGGTAAACATTTGTTTTACTATTTTTTCACTTCCTTATACATTTAAAACTGACAGTAAGAGAATTTTTAATGTTGTGACAAAAATTTTTTAAAGTCACAGAACAACTGTGGTTTTCCCCGCTGATGATTAAGATCACTTTGCAGGGTGTCTCAGCTTACAGGGGCATTTCTACAGTCCTGCGCCACCATGCAAATTCAGGACTGCCTATACGTTGAATGATGGGAGAAGAGTTTATAAAACCTAAGTTTTTAAAAAGCAAAATTAAGCAAAACAACAAAAATAATTTTTCCCTATTATAAGGTCAATAATACTTCACATTCCTTAAGTTGTTTTCTTTTTTTTTTTTCCTTAAGTTGTTTTCAAACTCTTTTACAGACCTTGAACAAAAAGGCAGATAGCTGATTTAATTACAGCTGTGTAATGATGGCAAGCTAGAACAATGGTGAATTAATAGAAAGGTTCTCTCTGACTTAAGAGGATATGCAACCATCTTTCTGACCACTGAGAGCTATCATTCCCTCAGTATCATAAATAAAATTTACACCACTTTAAGTGCCTTACATAGAGCCAGTCAGGGTCAAGGCTATCCACGTCAGTTACAGACCCAGTAACAAAATTCTGCCATGTCACATTTACTAAGCTTATGTTAGGTGCCACAATTACTAGCTTAGCTAGTAATGTTAAATATGCCAACAGAAGAGAGGCTTCCTTTGATATCAATGCTTCCATCGTATTAGTTATTCTCTAACAACTACGCTGGCTCATTTTTAAACATTTCCATAGTGGATAATTAGGGTTTTAGTCACTAACAAAAGCAATCCTATACTTTCTACTAACCACTAATAATTCATGAGGTACCGTACAAGGATTTTTTTAAAGAGGAAAACCGAACAGAAATTTTGAGTATATTCTAACATCTGGTTTAAGTGCTTCCCATTTGTGTTCCCTCTTTTATAGTGGACGATCTATTTGGCAACTTCATCTGAAGTGACTACTCTGAAAGAACTACAGTAATTTCACTGAGTGGATTAGATGATTGTGTCTTTGCCATTTTAAGAGGCCAGTAAGAAAAATCCTGCACATGACTTCCCTAAGAGAGACCAAGTCAAAGAGTTAATTATTCCCTTAAGAGATTTTTATTTAAACTAGACCCAGAACTTCAAAAAACTGATTCTGAGATGCACATACCTATATACAATATGTGTTAAATATACTAGCTGGTAAAAACAATTCCTACCTCAGGATCATCATCATCAAAATCATGGTAAGTGGAATGATCTGGATTATTCACTTTATCCAACAGTTCAATTGCCAAAGACCGTGTCAAAGGTTGTGTGACAAACGGGTGCTATATAAACAATACAGAACACTCATTAGAAACCTGATTGGCATTTTATTTTTTGAAAAAAGACATATTTCAGGGCAAAAATAATACCTGTAGTAACTTCTCAGCAGTAGGTCTTTTTTTTGGATTTTTGGTAAGTGCCATTTTCACAAAATGATGAAAACTATTTGACCTAAGAAATTTTGAAAATTAGATTTTTAAATTTTAACTCTTTTTTTTTACTCATGATTATAAAGTAAATAACAGAAAAATACTTACCACTTCATTTTATCCTTTAGTTTAGGAGGCTGAAAATTACTTTTTGTCATTAGAAACAATGCTCTGAAAAATCAACAACAAATCATTACACAGCATTTTAAAGATTTCATATTTTAATATATAAATAATTCTATTACTATTAAGTAATTCTATTACTACTAATAAGGTAGAGCAAGACTAAGAATATTATTTGTTCATGATGTAATAAATATTGGGCAGGGGGAAGGGATTACCCTTAATTTAAGCATAGAGTTCTCCAATTATGACACACTGACCTCATTGGGTGTAAGTCAAACATAGGCGGCTGAAGCTCAGCGAGTTCTATGGCAGTGATTCCTACTGCCCAGAGATCACAGAGCTGATTGTATCCCCCTTTCCTCTCAACGGCTGCAACTTCTGGAGCCATCCTGAAAGAAATATTCCAGGAAAAAAAACAAAACAAAAACAAAACAAAAAAACAACTTCTATTTATTGTATTTTCTTTCATATTCCCACCAGAGGCACTTGGAACTATATCTAAGTTGAGGCCTATTTAGGCCCTGATATCTGAAAAATATGTAGTATTTCAAAGATCTCTTCCAAGATCTTGACTTTGTAAGATTCTCCATCCCAAGACCCTACTGGTGACTCCTTGGTTACTTTGCCATACTTACTATAAAGGTTTATAAAACTTTATAATATAATATAGCAACATATCCCACAGTTGTCCATACTCCATCATTTCCTCTGTACAATTCTGCAGAATTTTACAGAGAAATAACATCTTGCAGTAAATGATCTATAATTTTTAGCTCTAGCTGCTTATACCAATAAACTGCAATCTGGCCTCTGTTTTCATGTGACCAAAACTATTTATTGGGGCATCAATAATCTTCATTTAGTACTTAACTCATATTTACTATAAAGTTAATTGGCAGTTTTTCAGTTTTATTTTAATGGTGGAAGTTATAAAAATGAGTGTTTGCTTTTTAAAACTGTATTTATTTAGAGGAAATTGACCCAAACTTAGGTTTTTTATTTTTTTAACTTTCCTATATAGTCTTATTCTAATTATTCTCTATGAATTTGTATTTGACTGATTTAAATGATTATACTAATTTTCAAATATAAAAATTTTAAATCCTAAACAACAGTTTTAAAAATAACCAACCCTTACATATCAAAAGAATGATTTAAATAAGTAGCTTTACAAATTCACATTTGTCTTCCTAGTATGATTTCAGGCAAGTCAAGTAAGTCAGTGAAGTTAAACACACACACCACACACCAACCCTCTAACTTTCAAGATGCTTGTTCTTAAAATATTTCTAATCTTAAAATACTCCTTAAAAATATTCAAATTATTGTAAGAAAAGTAATTTTAAAGTTTGTCAGTTATTACTTTCCTGATGGCTAGATTCCAGCTTGCTGGTGGAAATGCACTAGCAGAGAATCAAAGTGCATAAAGCTGATATGCCTGGCTTGCCATGTTAGGTGATGTTTTTCCATTTCTCTATAAAAACATGAGTGAAAGTATCCAGCTAGTGTACTTCTACTTCTGCCAGTTAGGCTGTATGCTTACCACTGTCAACTGAGTTCATCTCTGAGCCCGTTTATTCATTATGTTACATATCTTATTATATAATACTATAAATAATATTATTTAATTAAATGTTATGAAAAAACTGATCTTGTTATGAAGTTAAAAGAGTTATGAAAATTAAAGTGAATTCTTCCGAAAACCTTGTTAAAGACAAGTTTCTAAAGACAAAACCAAAAAACCTGGCAAATTAGGTAAGAATATGACAACTGTAAAAGACTAGGAAGGCTATAGACTGTATAATTCCATTTGTATGACATTCAGGGAAAAGGCAAAACCGAAGAGACAGCAATCAGACTGGGTGTTGACAGAGGGTAGGGATGAGGGAACAGAATTTACTAAAACGGGACAAAAGAACACTTCCTTGGGTGCTGGAAACCCATCTTTTATATTGATTATGGTGGTATTTCTCACTACCACAGCATACAAGTTTCTCAACCTTGAGAGAACTGCACACCTAATAAGGCTAAATTTATACGTCATACGTCTGACTTTAAAAAAAAAGTTCACATGCTTTGTACGTCCAAGTTCTCACTGCACTTTACAGAAACACAACCCCGAAATATAGCTGAGGCATTGTGGGTATAGTTTATATTATTAAGACAGAACTCTAATTAGTGAGCCAGTCAAAGAAAAGGTCTTGGTCCTATGGCAAAGAAAAGAAAAAAGTACACTCATATGCCTTAAATTAAAATAAAATGTTTAAGGTGCACATGTATTAATTTTGAGTTTGCCACTGAACAGACATTTTTTATTAACTGAGTAACTGCCTACCTAGTCACTTTGGACAAGAGATTCCATTCTGTTCTACATCCCTAGAGTTCATGTAGGAAAGACATGGTACTAGAAAGACAGATGAAGTATGAGAATGTTCCCAAAATTTACTTTGCCTAATTCACAATTTCACATGCTCCCAAGATAGTTCCTACTTTCTTATAAGAGGAGTAACATTAGCTTTTAATCTCTGAAGCTGGAGCTGGAGATCAGTTATCAACAAACATTTACTAAGTATGTGTAAAAACCATGCTGGACCCCAGAGAATCAATGAGAGTTCCTTTATATCGAGGTTCTCAAAAGCCATTATCCACCTTTTACAGCCTTTTTCACTTAATGAAAATAAACATGATAAAATATTCTTTGGCTGTGTAATCCATCCACAAGTGTACATGCCTAAATTGCTTATGCTACTGATTATCTTCTTAATCTGTTTTAGTCCTAAAAATTTTGACCAGTCTATGTTTTTCAATAAATGCTATATTCAGTAATGATAGAAAAACAAAAAGTTAAATTGTCAATTAAAATACAATTACCAATATGGTGTACCAATGAAAGACTTCCGTTTGGCAATTGTAGCTGTAATCTGTGCAGATACTCCAAAATCAGCTATTAAAAAAATAAGAAACATTTAGAAAAGAAAGCTGAGGGAAAGTAAAATTTACAGTAACATGAGAAGAAACTTTTAATAATTCTTTTCATTAAACTAATTTCACAGAAATGAGATATTCTTAAACATCACATTAAAATTTTTAACTTCTCTGGGTTAGCACTAAAATATCACAAAGTAGTCAGTATGTATCACAGCCAAATAGATTCCTATATATCCCTGCACGAATCAAATGACAACAAAAGTCAAGATCAAATGATTTTGGTGAGAAAGAGACAGCTGAGAAAATTTAAGCCCCCAGACTTAATAATACTATAATTTCAAATTCCCAGGACCTGAAATTCAAGAAATATCACTGGAAGCGACCATAAGTTGTAATATATTCCATTCACTTCCTGCCACACTCATGATGACTGACGTCAAACAAACTAATAATCTACTGGCCAATCTACCCTAGCTTGAAAAGACATCCAAACAGAATATTCTACAAAATCTCACTTCAGCAATACCAACACCAATCACTACCAGAAAATCTGTTTTTATGTAGGATTTGTTGCTATTCTTTATGTATGTTGAGTTCTAAATATTTTCTAGTTTTTAATGGTCATTTCTAAGTCCTTATCAACCAAGATATATATAGGATGTCTGCCAGGAAGGGACACAGTATTAACACAAAATATTAAACTGCTGACAGAAACTGTTAGCCATCAAGAGTTAGATAAATGCTTTTTTCATCTTTAGAGGTGGTTTGGAAAAATTTTATTACATGTTAATTTTCAGATACATACTTTAAAATCCGATTAGTCGTACTGTAGGCTATAGTTCAAAATAGTTTTATTTGTGCTTTTACAAATGTTTTTTGAATTCTGATTTATCTTATAGTAATATGTAATTCAAAATAACTTTCTTATTTATTAAAAACTTCACTTAACACCTAACAGCCATGATTTTATTTATAAAAACTACTATACTATATATGTTTCCAGTCTTAAACTTTCAAACTTATTGAGGGTTTAAATTCTATTTCAGTCATAACCAAAAATTACAAAATAAAAGGTACAGTTTGAAAGAAAGCAACATCCAGCATCGATATTACATTCTTATATAAGTAATACTGTATTTTATTTTAAAAGCTAACATAAAGGATGTAGGATTGCTGGTATAATTGATTTTTTGGCTTTTGTTTGTTTACCTTGTTTTTTGGTTATAAGGTAATTTTGTACAGATTATTCTTACTAAAAGTCACATACATTCCTCAGGTTACAGGTAAAAGAATCTCTAAAGAATTATTATTTTATTGTATCTTTACAACAACTCTGTCATATGTGAAGGGCAGACTTTATCCCCATTTAAGAGAAGAGGAACCAGATACAGAGAGGTTATATATGCCCCACAATGAGAGATTTTCACCTAAAAATACAGAAATGCTGAGGGAAAAACCTAGTCCTAACAGAGGAAAATAGAAACTTACTATGTTCTGGAATAAATTTGCACAAATGACAAAATTTTAATTTACTTACCCAATTTTACATGACCATTATCCGTTAACAGAATGTTAGCTCCCTTTAAAGAGAGAACATTTTAAAGTAAGAAATATTTTTTTCAGACGGCACATATAATAGATCAAATATACATACTTAAAATAATCACAAATGGCAGCCTTAGACCTAGAAATACTTAAAATTTAAAGTATCCCCAATCAAAGTGTTACATCATTATATTCACAGGAAAACTTATCGTCCACATTTTAGGCAATTTGACTATTCTTATAAAATATCCACCCTGCAAAAGGCTGCTATTAACACAATATGAATGTTATCATAAAAATGATGTATTATTTTTCATCTAAATGTTATTTTCTTACTGATCAAACACTGTGACTGCACTAAAATGTGACCTTATATGGGCATTTTCAATTCCTTGTATTACATTTTAAACTTGTTATTTCCTGTTCAAAAAACCCGCAAATTTCCCTTTCTAGGAACTGATCACTGATGAAAATGGTGCTGGTGTGTAAGACTGAACCTTGCTGCTTAGTACATGGGGCTGTCTATCTTAACATGTCTGCCCACAGTTTAGGCCCGTTCAGAACATAAACAACTAGCCATGGGCCAACCAAATTAAAATGTCACCTGTTTGCACGACTGAGAGATAATAGAAAATATAGATTGGTTTCTATCCCGGTTTCTGGCACAGCCCTCTGGAAACCCTGGTAATTTTGTAAGTGACAAGAGCACTACGAGCACCTTTTGTTCTAATACATGATCTCAGACCCTGGTTCTTAACACAGCGCTCTTGAAACACTTGTAATTTCGGGGGTGACAAGAGTATCTTCTGTTCTAATGAAGCAACTCTGGGTGGGCTCCTGGACAGCTCCTGGATGAGGGATGGTCACCGGAAAGACCAAGCCATGATTGGAAGCTTGGAATTTTCGGCCCTGCCCCACATTCTCTTGAGAAGGGAGAAGAGCTGAAAATGGAGTTAATGACTGATCATGCCTAAAGAGGAAGCTTCCATAAAATCTCAATAGTATGGGGTGTGGAGAGCTTCCAGATGGGTAGAGGTTCCAGGAGAAGGTCGTGTCTGGAGAAGGCAAGGAAGCTCCACACCCCTTCCCATATACCTTGCCCTATGCATCACTCCCATCTGGATGTTCATCTCTCTTATCAAATCCTTTAATAAACTGGTAAATGTAAATAATTCCCTGAGTTCTGTGAGCCACTCCAACAAATTAATTGAACCCAAGGAAGGGGGTTCAATTAATTAATTCTGATCTATACAGTCAGTTGCTCAGAAGCATAGCTGATAACCTGGGCTTGCAACCTATTAACTGGGGTGTATGCGTGTGCGTGGTGGGGGAAGGGACAGTCCTGTGGGACTGAGCCTGTATCTGTGGGATCTGATGCTATCTCCAGGAAACAGTCTCAGAATTGAGTTAAATGGTAGGACACCCAGTTGGTGTCACAGAGAACTGCTTGTTGTGGGGGAAACTCCACACATTTGGTGACCACAAGTGTCAGAAGTGAAGTGTTCTGTGTGAGTAAGTAAAGGAGACTCAGGAAAGAAGCACACAGTAGGGAAGAACTGGGCTTTTCCCTACACAGAGAGGAAAAAACTCAGTTTTTTCCCATTACAAAAATGATCCAGTAACATTTTAGCCACTCCTACTTCCTGACCTGAGCCCAAAGTAACCACTTCAATAAGCTCAAAGCTTTTGGAAGAGGTAGAAATACTGTCTCCCAAGGTGTATAGACTTCTTAAATTTTATTTTTTGCCTTTTCTATAACTTTTAAATGAGCAAGCAAAAGTAAGCAGGCTCTTTAATCAAAGGTGTCATCAATCATGTAATTATATGCTTAAAGGAAAAATACTAGGAAACCCCTTTCCACCCAAAAAAGAGGAAGCCATAATGTAAGACTGCACCCCCTGATATTACTGCAGCACTATGGAATAATGGGAGAAATGAGAAAAAGGAGGGACAAGGGACTACAGCAGGGATTTTTTTTTTTAGGAGGGAGGAGGGGGGAGAAGCAGAGAGAGAGAATCTTAAGCAGGCTCCATGCTCAGAGCGGAGCCTGATATGGGGCTCAATCTCACAACCCTGAGATCATGACCTGAGCCAAAATCAGGAGTTGACGCTTAATTAACTGACTGATACAGAAAGGATTTTAACTTGATCTAGGCCCCAGCTATCCAGATGTCTGCCATAGTGTTCAGTTTGGTCTTTCCCCAGCTCCAGGTTAATTTTCCTAAATTACAGTTTATATCACATCACGTGCATCTATGGCCTTTAATGCTTCCTTCCTTCCATTCCTCTCTCCCTGAGCAACCAAGTGCTATTTTAAGCTTTAGGGTTATAGCAATAAATAAGAATAAGCTCCAGCTCTCATGAAGTTTACATTGAATAGGAGAGAAAGAAAATCTAAAAATGAATACACACACACACACATATGAATGAATGGACACAACAAATTATTCAAAGTCAGTAAGAGATAAGTACTTTAAAGACAGTGATATCTGAGCAGAGATCTGGATGAAGTGAGGGTGCAGAGCCATGCCAAAATCTGGGAGAAAAACATGCCAGGAAGAGGGCACAGCAAATACAAAGCCCTTGGTGCCAGAATGAGTTCTACATATTCCAAAAACATCAAGTTTAGTGTGGCTGGAACAGAATGAGTAAAATGGAGAGGAGTGTAACATGAGGTCAGAGAGAAAAGCAGGGGTCAGATCACGGATAACCTTATAGGCCATGGTAAGGAAACACCTGGATTTTACACTGAGTATGGTAGGAAGCCAACGTGGTTCATAAACAGAAGAGTGATAAGCTCTGATTTAAAAAGATCACTCTGGTTGCAAGGTGGAGAAGTGACTACAGAAACACTCAAATAGAAACACTCAAGAACAGAGCCGTTAGAAGGCTGCTACAGAAGTGCAGGCGAGATAGAATAAATTGGTGGCTTAGACCAGGGTAGAAATAATGGTGATGGGCAGAATCTCCCCAGTTAGGGTCAAACTCTGAAGTTTGGCACACAACTCTTTGTGTAATGGAGCTAAGCCCATTTCCTGTTACTCTCCTACCTTCTCTTCTCTTCAGTAATACGGTGCAGCTTCTATCCTCCCTAAAATGCCGTCACACTTTCTGATGTCTGTATCTTTGCTTACATTGTTCCCTCTGCTTGGAAGGCACTCCACCATCTACTTCTGACAAAAATCTATCAGTCTTTCCAGATCATCAAAGTGCTGATGACACAGAACCTTTCTTGATTTACTTATGTTATGATCTCTTCTCCCTTTCAACTCCAAAGCTCTTTGCTTATGTCTTTTAAGTGGCTTATAAAAAATAAAGTAAATGATCTCAGCAGGTGATCTGACATTCCACTGAAATTTCATGCAAAATATGAAGGCATGTACATAAGGACATTTTCTGAGAAGAGAGTCCATGGCTTTCATCAGAGACTCAAAGGATACCAAAAAAAAAAGAAAGTTAATAACCTTTATGCTAAAGAAAACTATTTCAGAAAACAAAAGGGAGAAAGAAGTAGGAAAAAAGATGAATGAGGAAAAAGGTAAAAGAAAAATAAATGAAAGGAGAAAATAACTAAGTTGGGGAGATGGCAGAATGTTTAGAAATAACTTCAGGAGGGGCGCCTGGGTGGCTCAGTCATTAAGCGTCTGCCTTCGGCTCAGGTCATGGTCCCAGGGTCCTGGGATCGAGCCCCGCATCGGGCTCCCTGCTCAGCGGGAAGCCTGCTTCTCCCTCTCCCACTCCCCCTGCTTGTGTTCCCTCTCTCGCTGTGTCTCTCTCTGTCAAATAAATAAAATCTTTGAAAAAAAAAAAAAAAAGAAAGAACTTCAGGAGTCCTGCCATGGCACCTAGTTTACCACAGGGCTAACCCCAGCACATCCAGCGAACCTGCTCTCCTCTGCCAGTTAAATCAAAGACCATCAGAAAATGTTACAGTTGAATTTATCCATTTTGAGAAATTATTAATGATAGTTCCTTAAGATTGTCAAAGTTTACTATAATATTCAAAAGCATGAAATGTTCTAAAAACCCCAACTTAATGGAAGCTGATGACCTAATTTGCTTTTTACAAATAAATAACTACAGATAAACGAATATGGGGTATTACAACACTAATCCACAAATGTATCCTTTAAAAGGGTAAATTTTATGGTATGTGAATTGTATCTCAATAAAGCTACTTTAAAAAAGTAATAAAACTCTTAAAAGTACCACTCAATTTTACTATAGTAACATATTTCAGTTAAGAAATTCATCAAATAGATTAAGACAATTGCTCAACAGTTTGAGCCAAGTATTTAAAAATGAAGAGAGGCCATTAGATTAAACATATGATGTATACCTTTATATCTCTGTGCATTTTTCCTTTACTGTGAAGATAGTATAATCCCTGGAGTTTCAAAAAACAAAAAACAAACAAAAATTAATAAGACTTTACTACAGAGCATATTTTGGGATGTAAAGTGATTAACTAAATAATAGTTTGTCTTTTATTTACTCATTACAGAAAGTCTAGTGGTAATCATTATTTTACTGAAACAGCCTAGAAGACAAAAGAATCAAGAAAATGAAAAAGGCAAAGCTCAGCAGAAACCACTAACTTTCTAAAGACAAATACTTTTCACTAAACTCTGCAAATAGTCTGAAATAACGTTTAAAAAGTATAAATGCAATTAGTATTAGAATGAGTTTCAAATTCCTATAAGGGTGCTTAATTTTCAAGCCTTTCTTTGGTATTAAGAGGAATATAAAAATACAAAATAACAAATCCATAGCACTTAAAATTTAGGAGGTCATATTATCACACTGAGGCTTTATAGTGTTTATTTGCAAATATAATTTGAGTTTACTACACAATTAAAAATGTGTTAAAATCCAAGAGTTTATCAAACTAGAATGCTCAATCCTTACTTAACAGATAACGCACAATAATTAAACACTGAATCTAATAAAGAATGGTATTTTTTAATTAGCACTGGATTTACCTGTAGTGTTTCTCTGCTAACATACGCAATTTGCAGTTCTGATAGAGGTCCCGTTACTATAAGAGAAGAAAATTAATATTAATGAAATTAGTCAAAGCACATTTTTCAGGAAATGACAAATTTTTACTAGTTCCACTAAGCAATAGCCTTGATATACCCAAACAATTGTACTAAAATGTAAGCTCCATGAGGGCAGGATTTTTTAAATCTGATTTTCTCACAGTTGTATCCCCAGTGTTTAGAACAGTGCCTGGCATGGGAAAGCTGCTAAATAAATGTTTGTGGAATGAGTACAAGACTGAAATAGTCTCTGAAATTAATTATATTTTCATTTTTGCACCTCGCTGATCAGTACTACCTTTTAAATGTTAAAAGAAATGAATCATGGCCAACAGGCTTAGCTAGTTTTTATCAAAGCTTTTCTAAATTGATATGTAATGCATGTATTAAGGACTTTTTTTTTAAAGAGGGGTGGGCAGAGGGGTGCCTGGGTGGCTCAGTTAAGCATCTGCCTTCAGCTCAGGTCATGATCCCAGGGTCCTGAGACCGAGCCCCACGTCAGGCTCTCTGCTCAGCAGGGAGTCTGCTTCTCACTCTCCCTCTGTGCTCTCTCGTGCTCACTTTCTCTCAAATAAATAAATAAATCTTTTTAAAAGGGGGGGGGAGAGGGAGAGAGAGAATCTTAAACAGGCTCCACACCCAGTGTGGAGCCTGAAGCAGGGGTTGATCTCACAATCCTGAGATCATGACCTGTGCCAAAATCAAAAGTCAGACAGTTAACCCACCAAGCCACCCAGGCACCCCACATTACAGCTAGTTTTAAGTCAGTATTTTTTCCCTAAAATTATTAGCTTTATAGCTATAAAATTAATTATGTTCACTATAAAAATCCAATCAATAGACAAGTTTGGAAAGTGAAGGTCTCTTCCTTACCCAAACTATTACTCAATAATAGGCAATATCAATAATTTGGCCTATAGCCAACCAGATAATTTTATGTAAAGACACATTTTAAATGTATGTATAGATCTCACAGAAGAATATGAATGGAATCATATTACATACAGAATTCTAAAACCTACTTTTTTACTTACCATGGACAACTTTCTATATCAATACATGTAACTCAATCATAATATTTTTCTGTGTGCATCTATCCACTACTGAGACATTTAAGTAGTTTTCTCTTTTTCCCCTACAAAATCACTTTAAAGTCTCTCTACATTAGGTGGGAGAAACTATTCTAAAAATTGAATTAAATTCCAATGATGGAATCTTTTGCTAGATAGTAACCTCTTTGTAAAAATGTTTACTCTGGGGTATTTGTGGTATTTTACAATTGTGGAAGAGAGAAATCTATTTCACTTAGATTTTGTTAAGGACAAGTCTGGGTTTGAACGTCTGAAGGTAAGCCATATATAACTAATTCTTGTGGTCTGTAAGCGCCTCTTATTCAGTAAAATGGGACTCCCTTTATATTTGTTTCCACAGTATGGCAAACACCCTGAAAACAATATCTAGAAATGACAGAAAAGAATATTCTAAATAATCTTTTAAGTGCCTAGCTAAGTTAAAAAGTAAGAGACTTGCCCAGGAGCCAAAAACAAAAGGGGAAATGAAAATCAGAATGGTAAAAATGTGAAATATTCTAAGAGAAAGGTCAATCTTGGTAAGCTGGGGCTTTAGTTTTATCCCCTACATGGGGAATAGAACAGAAGAAAAGGCCATTCATCTGCAGAGGAACAGTTAAAACAAATATGCCCATAAAACCAGAATCTTCAAAGGGCTACATCCTCATCTTAAAAGGATAGACAAGGACAAGGAGAAGACTAAGGATTTTGTATCATGGCCTGGGGTCTGGATAGGGGAAAATATCTTCTAGATTCTGTCACACAGGCCTCTTCTTCACTCAGGTTTAGGGTTCAAATATAGTGGATACACCGAGGTCTTAGGATCACAGAAAGAAGATTAAGAACACCACCACCACCACCACCACCACCACCACCACCACCACTATGGAAGGACCCACTCTCAAAAGCCAATGGAATTCCTGCTGAACCTGATCTCAGAATTCAAAATTATTAAGTAAGTGGAAAGCAATTCACCATAAATGACATAATAGAATGTGGAAAACTGTTAAAGAACAATATTAAACAGAAAGAAAATGTTCAATGGAAAATGGGGAAAAAAGCATTATATTGGAACAATGAAAGGTTCCAATGTCAGTTCCTCAAAGAAAAGAATAAACAAAAGGAGAGAAGAAACTCATGAAAAAATATAAATTCAAAATGTATCCACACACACATACCTGTGGTAATTTAAAACATGTCTACAAGTGTTGGAACTTAATTCCCTTCCCGAGTATGGGCTGGACAGAAATGACTTGCTTCTAAAGAACAAAACATGGGGGAAGAGACAGTATACACCTTGTGCAACTACATTATAAAAGGCTTTGGGGCTTCCTCCTTGCTCTCTGAGACTGCATGCTCTGGGGAAGCCAGCTGCCATATCGTGTAGACACTCAAGCTGTCCTACGGCCAGATCCACATAGTAAAAAACGGAGACCTGCCAAGAGCCATCAAGGACCTGAAGCTTTCTGCCAACAGCCATGTTAAGTGAATCAAGGTGAAAGTGAATTCTTGAGCCCTACTCAAGTCCGCAGAGGACTGCAGCTCCAGCCAAATAGCTAGACTGCAACTTTATGAGAGAACTTGAGCTAGAATTGCCCAACTAAGCCATTCTTGAATTCTTGACCCTCAGAAACTGGGACATAATATTTGCTGTTTTAAGCTGCTAAATTTTGGGATTATTTGTTATATAGCAATAGACAACTAATACAGTTCCCTTTTGTAAGATTTAAAATTTTTAAAAATCATATGGAGTGATGGAATTAAGAGCAGTAAAACAAAATATAAAAATTGGTTTAATGATACTTTAGAAAGCAGAAATAAAAAAAAGGAAGAAGTAACGGTAAAAAGCAGGCTTTGCAAATTCTGCATGACAGATCAAAATATACTGTGCATACACATATAAAAAAGCAAAATCCCACAAGCATTAGGGTTATTAGAAAAGAAGAACTTCTCTTTCACTAGGTGAGGTAACCCAAGTTAGTACACTAGTCCCACAGAATGACAATGTGATAAAAGAGAGAAGAGAAAGAGAAACACAAAGAAACGGAGGTATCTATCTTATGAGGCTGTGCAAGTAGAGAGCGCTACAGACTAGCCAAAGAGGAGTATACACATTGCCATGAGGAGGTCTCTTGGTGGCAATCAAGATGCAGTCAAGAGTGAAGAGGGAAGGCACCTGGGTGGCTCAGTTGGTTAAGCAACTGCCTTCGGCTCAGGTTGTGATCCCAGGGTCCTGGGATCGAGTCCCACATCAGGCTCCCGCTGCTCAGCAGTGAGCCTGCTTCTCCCTCTCCCTCTGCCTGCCACTCCCTCCTGCTTGTGCACTCTCCCTCTCTGTCAAATAAATAAATAAAACCTTAAAAAAAAAAAAAAGTGAATAGGGACTGGGGTTTTGTATAAGCACATAAATCCCTTGCATGTATATTTGAGAATATCCGGGGTGTTGCCAATTATCGTTTCTTCCATTGACCAAGCTGCTGATCAGTATAAATAAATCAGTATTAACAAATTCATATTATTTTCTTATTTCCAACATTTGGTTGAAATGGAATGACAACAATCATGGCAAAACTATTTCTGTAACTAAACTGGTCTTCTTGCTTCTTCATGAAGAAAGCAGAACCAGACACTTAAGAGCAAGCATATATATCTGATGGAATTACTTAACAATCTGAGAAAGACTGAAAAGTATGCTTAAAAAACTAAAGATGTAAAAGAAGGAGTGCAAAATTACAAGAGAATAAGACACAAATATAAAATGAAGGGAGACTTGAAATAGAACCAAACACTTTCTAGAAATGAGAAAAACAGTCACCAAAAATTAAAACCTAATGGATGTACTAACCACAGCTGTAAAATCAGTGAACTATAAGATGGTTATGTGTATCCTCAGTGCTCTACTGAGGGATTAAAAAGTGCAAAGTATACAGTTGAGTTTAAGAGACACAGAGAAGATCTAACGTTTATCTAACAGATATTCTAAAAGGAGAGATCAAAGAGACTGGGGTAGAAAAGATTTTAAGAGATAATAATTGATAACTGTCCAGGCTTGATGAATAAATTAAATCCTCTCTGGTAAGCACTTTAAGTCCTCAGCAAGAAAAGTAAATGTAAATCCATGTTTAGATACTAAAAACACCAGAAATTAAGAGAAAAAAAAATGTTAAAATTGATTAGAAAGGAAGATTCCCTGGAAAGGATTAACACGTAGTTAGAGTGACAGAAGATACCAACAGCTATAGAAGCTAGAAGACAGTGGTCTAATACATTCAAAATGCTGGCAGAAAATATCTGCCTATACTACACTTAAATTATGATTGAAGAATGAGGGTCAAAGACTGAGAGTGCACCCCTAGAAGACCCAGCTGAAAGAACTTCAGGACAAAGGAAATTAAATGAATAAATACGAGAAAAAAACAGTAGATAAATTAGTCCAAATTAAGACAAAAAAGGGGAAATAGCCTTTTGAATTTTGAATAGCTTTCAGAAATACTGTGTATGTCCTGCAATGCAAAATAATGCCAAATATTTCTCAATTTTCACTGAACCTTGGAAATCAAAATGTCATTAATAAAAAATTCTCAAATATAAAGAACAGCCATACTTAATAAAAAGATATTCTCAGAAAAGAAATAACTTTTCATAAAGCAGAAATGTTCTCATGTTTTCCACCTGGCTTTCAAGGCTCTCTGTATCCGACCCTACTCCCCATATATAGACCGTACACCAATGAGAGTGATCTCACATGTCACACCTTCATGTCACTGTAATGCTGTTTCATCTCCTAGGATGTACTTCTACCTCTTCTTTCTACCCAGAGTTTATGTATCTTTTAAAGAACAATTAAAAACCCATTTTCTTCATTAAACCTTCAAAAACAATTCCAGAAAATCTATCATTTCCTTTTTCCCATTCCAACTGTAGTTAGTAGTACTTTAAAATACTATTATGTCAATCTTTAGGGTAAGTAAAATCTACACCAAGAAGATACAGTAAAATGGGGGCGCCTGGGTGGCTCAGTTGGTTAGGCGACTGCCTTCGGCTCAGGTCATGATCCTGGAGTCCCGGGATCGAGTCCCGCATCGGGCTCCCAGCTCGGCAGGGAGTCTGCTTCTCCCTCTGACCTTCCTCCCTCTCATGCTCTCTGTGTCTCATTCTCTCTCTCTCAAATAAATAAATAAAATCTTAAAAAAAAAAAAAAAAGAAGATACAGTAAAATGAAGTGAATGGAGAGAGTAAAATTCCTATCCGAATAGTCTTTTAACATCTGCTTTATTACAATCAGCCGCCAAAATTACTTAAGAGGCCCTAATGGGAAAATCTGAGCCCAAATCCCATATCAAGAAACATGAAAAAAATTTCCAAAATATTTTCTCGTAAAATTGACATGACTTATTTTATTTTACATTAATCAAAAAGCACAGCTCCAGTAAAAGAATAAACCCACTCTGCAGTTTGTTACAATAACCCATTAAACAGAACCAGAATGGGACAGAGAGAGAAAGAAAAGACCATAAACACTATTATACTTTACAAAATCTTTCTTACATACTCCACTGAAATCTCAATAAAAAAAGCTTTAATAATTTTTAATTCCCCAGAATCTAGTATTTAAAAAAGTAAACAATTTAATTGATGCTTCTTAAATACACGAGAGCAAAATCAATTCTTTGTATTAATACTACTCATGTATTAACTGGATATTCTTCTGGCTTAGTGTTAACCCTCAAGGCCTTTACATGTTTCTTACAAATCTGAGTTTGAAATTTTGAACTAACTATATATAATACGTCTTCTTTAGAATTAGCAAATAGTTCAACTGCATATAATTTTGCAACTTATAATGCAAATACTCCTTTCATCCATATAGATCTTAAATTCTTTTATATATCTAAATAACAACAATAAAACATACTTTCCTCAAAACAACATTAATGCTTTAATATAGTAAATAATTATATTTTAAGAAATTCTACTTAATGTGTATAAAACATAACTTTTGTCTTACCATGATAAATATCCTGTAAAGAACCACCTCCACAAAACTCCATGCAAATCCAAAGTTTATCTCGCCTGTAAGGAGAAAATAGCATGTATCACATTGTAACAAGTATCTTTTAAGGTTGTATCCTATAACCTTGAAAAACCACATAAATGCAAAGTGCTAAGAAAAAAGCTAGTTAATCTCTATGAGTAAAAGAATTACTTAGTATGTTATAACTCAACCCAAGGTTTTAATCCTTAAAAATACACCATTTGTAGGATATAAAAATGTCATCAGCCACATCCAAATGAGAGGAAATTTCTCTTTCGTTAAAAGCTTCCCCTTCCTGGCCAACAGACACATGAAAAAGTGCTCAATATCACTCGGCATCAGGGAAATCCAAATCAAAACCTCAATGAGATACCACCTCACACCAGTCAGAATGCCTAAAATTAACAAGTCAGGAAACGACAGATGTTGGCGGGGATGCGGAGAAAGGGGAACCCTCCTACACTGTTGGTGGGAATGCAAGCTGGTGCAGCCACTCTGGAAAACAGTATGGAGGTTCCTCAAAAAGTTGAAAATAGAGCTACCATATGATCCAGCAATTGCACTACTGGGTATTTACCCCAAAGATACAAAAGTAGGGATCCGTAAGGGTACGTGCACCCCGATGTTTACAGCAGCAATGTCCACAATAGCCAAACTGTGGAAAGAGCCGAGATGTCCATCGACAGATGAATGGATAAAGAAGATGTGGTATATATATACAATGGAATATTATGCAGCCATCAAAAGGAATGAGATCTTGCCATTTGCAACGACGTGGATGGAACTGGAGGGTATCATGTTGAGTGAAATAAGTCAAACAGAGAAAGACATGTATCATATGATCTCAATGATATGAGGAATTCTTAATTGCAGGAAACAAACTGAGGGTTGCTGGAGTGGGGGGTGGGGTGGGAGGGATGGGGTGACTGGATGATAGACACTGGGGAGAGTATGTTCTCTGGTAAGTACTGTGAATTGTGCAAGACTGTTGAATCTCAGATCTGTACCTCTGAAACAAATAATGCAATATATGTTAAGAAAAAAAAAAGAAGAAGAAGGTAGCGGGAGGGGAAGAATGAAGCAGGGGAAATCGGAGGGGTAGACGAACCATGAGAGACGATGGACTCTGAAAAACAAACTGAGGGTTCTAGAGGGGAGGGGGGTGGGAGGATGGGTTAGCCTGGTGGTGGGTATTGAGGAGGGCACATTCTGCATGGAGCACTGGGTGTTATGCACAAACAATGAATCATGGAACATTTCATCTAAAACTAATGATGTAATGTATGGGGATTAACATAAGAATAAAAAAATAAAAAATAAAATTTAAAAAATAAATAAATAAATAAATAAAAATTAAGCTTTGCCATAATATCCTCAAAAAAAGCTTCCCCTCCCTTATAGTTTACCCATCTACCCCAAGATAGTATTATAAAAGTTAAATGTTAATTAAAATGTTCATACCAAAAACTATGCAGAAAATTCATTACAGAATACGTCTCAAAGCATATCACTTTGATAATGCTGTCATCAATAAAATAGACAAAATGTATATTTTACCCTCACATCTAGATTCAACAAAGGTCTTTCCAAAATAATCTGTTAAAATTTATCACTGTGTTTAGATAGCATTTCTCTCTCACACTCACTTAAGATACCATAATCACAGTCACAGGAGAAATGATCAGCAAAGATTTAATAGCTTATTCCTTGTTCAATCTTCACTATTTCATCTCAAAATGTACCAGGAAATATACTATTCTTAAGGGACAGAGATGGAATAAAAGTCTTTGAACTCAGCAAGTTCAACTGAATGCAGAAGATTCTGCCTTAAGATGTCGGTCTTTTTCTCCACTGCATTCACAGTACCTAGAAGAGCCAGCAAATGAATATTTCATAAATGAATGAATGCAACAGTGACTGAAAGAATAAACATACGGATTAGATCAAGAGTCAGCAAACCAGAGCCAGTGGGCCAAATCTAGCCTGCTGCCTGATTTGTACTGACCAGGAACTAAGAATGGTTTTTATATTTTGAAATGGTTGGGGGGCAAAAATCAAAAGAAGAATATTGGGGAGGGTATGTGCTATGGTGAGCGCTATGAATTGTGCAAGACTGTTGAATCACAGATCTGCACCTCAGAAGCAAATAATACATTATATGTTTTAAAAAAAAAAAGAAGAAGAAGAAGAAGATAGCAGGAGGAGAAGAATGAAGGGGGGGACATTGGAGGGGGAGACGAACCATGAGAGACAATGGACTCTGAGAAACAAACTGAGGGTTCTAGAGGGGAGGGGGTGGGGAGGATGGGTTAGCCTGGTGATGGGTATTAAAGAGGGCATGTACTGAATGGAGCACTGGGTGTTACACGCAAACAATGAATCATGGAACACTACATCAAAAACTAATGATGTAATGTATGGTGATTAACATAATAAAAAAAATTTTTAAAAAAGAGTATTTCTTGACACATAACAATTACATGGAATTTAAATTTTAGTGTCCATATAAAGTTTTATCGAAACACAGTCACACGTATTTCTGGCTACTTTTATACCAAAGCAGCACAGTTGAGTAATTATGACAGAGAGAAACAGACAAAGCCTAAAATATTTACCATACAGTCTTTTACAACAAAGACCCCTGGATTAGATTATAATTTGATTAAATACATAATCCAGGCATATATAAAGTTCTATGAGAACCAAGAGGTAAGAACACCTAGGAAAGTCAAGGGAAATCACTAGGGAGGAGGTATCATTTGAGTTGGGTCTTGAAGTTAAAGTAGGAATTCATCAGAGAGACAGGAAAGGGATCTGAGCAGAGAATGAACATTTGAGAGAAGATGCCACACATGAGAGACTGTGGGTGTTTTAGTGTGAGTGGAACACAGACTAGCTGAAGAGACAACGGCAGGAAAGGGAGCGAGAGCAGGTTGGTTCGTACACTCCTCAGTTTAGTTACCTTCATCTGGATGGTCTCTACTTTGTCAATGTCTTTTAAAACATGGCATCCAGAATCAAGTATTATTCCAAGTGTTGCATGAACAGTGCAGCTGTTATCAGGAGTAAATCACACATGGTGCTGGTGGTGAGATGAACAAGACCTAAGAGGTGAGCTGACCTGGGCGAGTGTGATGGGACAATGCAGCATGTAACAAGAGAACACAAGTATCCAAGCATGAAGGTCAGCAAACTTAAGAGTACAGAGTGAAAAAACACCGTGATTCTAGAGGCAAAGCTGAATATCATGAAGACCAGAAGAAATCTGAAGTCACTCTAGTATCTAAAATTCACAGGTGGTCCACATACCAATGAAACGAGGCATGACGGTATGGGTGCAGTACGAGTTAGCTGCCCAGTGGCCTGGTTTTAATAACTCTTAGAATGGATGCTGAGTGCTGGCAAGATGTGTGGCCTTAACCAAAAGGATGAAGGCATTTATGACTGGTGATTGCTACACAGGGAGAAGTCTAACTACCTCAGAGAATCCAACAATTATCTCCTTTATTTGAACACTTATATTTCTACTCACTTGGCTAAAGGCTATCTTCAGGTTCTTAGCAACTGCTCTAAAAACTGCTGGTTTGCAAGGCTGAAGTTTAACTAAAACCTCTGGATCTTTTTTGTGTAAAAAGTAGTCAGATGATTTTCTCCAGTTCCACATTTACCTGGTTCATTAAAAATATGCAGAGAACTTCGTCCTGATTGTTAAATCTCATTCTTTAAAAGTCTTGATTCACATATTTACTTCTGATGTACATCTTATTAGCTCTCCCACTGTTTTACTTAAAATACTTGAGCACAGACAGTGTGACACACATTTCTAATTGGAAACACCCCTCTGTGCTGGTGCCCATAGGCCCCCGAAGTGGATGACTGGCAAGACCCTAAGCGGGAGTCTACCTTCCAGAGGCAGCTACTACAAGGGCTTTGCTTTTAAGCTACTTTGATCTGTGAGTGATTGTACTAATGAGCTTAAGGAATGTTAGAAATATCTTTTTCACTAAAGACATAAATGCTGCTCCGTATAGATGGCTTACAATTACCATTTGGCACCTCTCTGCCTTTGTTTAAACTGAGGTGTAAGACTGGCAAGTCCACCAACCAGTAAACTTTGGAATGCTGCTTCGGCTCCAATTTCATATGTGTATATGCAAGATACCCCAGCCTGTTCTCTCTGGGTTAGCTGAATCCCTCCTCTAAGAACAGTGATTCTCAAAATGTGGTCTGGGGGTCCCTGAGGGGAAAACCTTTCAGGGGGTCTTTCAGGGGGCCAGCAAGGTCAAACCATTTTCATAATAACACTAAAAAGTTATTTTCCCTTTGTACTCTCATGAGAATCCAGAGGAATTTTCCAGAAACCAAACAAAGTGATGATGATGTCATCCCTCTGACAGCTACTGCAATATGTGCTTATGTATTCCTGGTCCAAAATTTTCTGAAGTTTTCATTTCTAATATACTGAATAGCAATAGATATAACCCACATAAACAAAAGCTCTGTGTGGTACTCAATAATTTTTAGGAGTGTAAAATAAAAGGGGTTCTAATACCAAAATGTTTGGGAACCACTGCTCTAACATATTTTCACGTCTGCCCCAAATGACTCTTTCATGTAAAATACCTGTCGTGGGTGCTTCAGGAACAGGTACTGGGGACTTCTTACACATCTTATAAAAACTGGGGGGATGGCTGTTTTGGGGTCTGTTCAGGATAGAATGAAATAACATGTAAATTGCTTAGTAAAGGACCCAGAATATAAACCCAATAAATGTATGCTGTTTTCTATTCCTTCTGTTATAATTCATCTTGTAGTATATTTATGTAAGTCACCTAAGTTGCTCCTGGAACTGAACCAAGGTATAAATAAATAAAACTGGCACTTTCTTATTAAGGAAAAAAAAAAAAGAAGAGAGATGGGATTGACCGACATGACTTCTTACTAAAGTCATGCTAATCACCACTTCTTTAAGTGCTCACTAATTATCTGAATAATAATTTATCCTAGTGGGGGCTGATGACTGACATCAAGTGTAACAGTCTACTTTGTAGAAATCACCTTTTCCTTTCCTTTGCAAATTGGTCATTGCTGATCACTAATATTTTGGTACCTCTCCTATTTGTCAAAAGACACTCAGTGATAGTGGGTACCAATCCCATCTGCTAACTTTTCAGTATAAGAAGATATAATTTATATAAGTCTAAAAGCTTAGATTCATTTAAAGTGTCTAGCTGTTCTATAATTATCTCCTCACCTATCTCATGCTTCAATTCCTTCTTAATGTTTTTTTTTTACACTTTCCAATTTTTTTTTTAAAGATTTTATTTATTTATTCGTAAGAGACAGAGAGGGAGAGGCAGACGGAGAAGCAGGCTCCCCGCTGAGCAGGGAGCCCGATGCGGGACTCAATCCCAGGACCCTGGGGGATCATGACCCAAGCCGAAGGCAGACGCTTAATCATCTGAGCCACCCAGGCACCCTACCCTTTCCAATTTGAAAACAATTCTCCTCGGTAGAGAAAATGGACACAGGAAATGAGTTCTCTGCTTTCTTACATATTTCAATATTACATCATCCTCCACTTGATACTGTTCTATCCCCTTTCCTATCCTGCTTTAAAACATAATTTTCTAGTCATTCTATGAAAAATGACTCTCTAAACTTACAAAGGAAAAAAAATCAGGATTTGAAAAAATATAAACTATATACATACTTTACTTTTTAAGATGCCCAAAATACTTTCTATTTATAACATTCTATTTAGTTAAGTCTGGAATTATCAAAAAAGGTTGAATATTCAGAGTCTAACAGAAAAAGGACTTCCATCTATTCCATGAATGTCCCTCTTGTGATGACAAATCTGCATCTGCTAGGGCGCCTGGGTGGCTCAGTCGTTAAGCGTCTGCCTTCAGCTCAGGTCATGATCCCAGGGTCCTGGGATCGAGCCCCACATAGGGCTCCCTGCTCCGCGGGAAGCCTGCTTCTCCCTCTCCCACTCCCCCTTGCTTGTGTTCCTGCTCACGCTCTCTGTCAAATAAATAAATAAAATCTTAAAAAAAAAATCTGCATCTGCTTTTGGTCATTCACCAAGCCATCTGCCTAAAAGGAAAAGGACTCAAGTCAATCGGCCATTTTATGCAGGCCAATACATTCTAAAATCTTTGTCCCTAGATACATGAATTGAAACAACCACTGAGGTAAATATTCGGGGTATCACTATAGGTATCAAATTTCCTTAGAATTCTTCTCTTATTCTGTAAAGTTGTCTTTTTTTTTTTTTTTTTTTAAAGATTCTATTTATTTGACAGAGAGAGAGACAACACAAACAGGGGGAGCGGGAAAGGGAGAAGCAGGCTTCCCGCCGAGCAGGGAACCTGATGCAGGGCTCAATCCCAGGACCCCGAGATCATGACCTGAGCCAAAGGCAGTGGGTGATTAACAGTCATTAACCAACTGAGCCACCCAGGCACCCCCAAGTTGTCTATCTTATAAGGAATAGAAAAATAAATAAGGGGGGGGAGTTCACTATTTTAATCTTCTAGTTCAATGTTTACTAGAGCATATAGGAACTAACATTCTAATATTAATTCTATTTCACTGAACTGACAATATTATAATTTCTAAAACATACTTTTTAATCTTCCCATACTTTGTAACACATCAGACTTAAAACCAATTAAATATAGAATTATTTATATATTTTGCCCAAACATAACATAATTTAAAAAGTAAAATAAAATGTGAGCAAGGTCACCAAGAATCCGCAGCTCTAGAACATCTGCTAGAGAGTGGCATATACCAAATCATTCTCCCCGAAATGGGACGGCTAGCCATGGCCCCACACTGTAGTGCCCTGATCCCCGTACTTAACTGTGGGTTACCTTGCTGAACAAAAGCATCTGCCAATAGGCACTCCACTATATTCAGCAAAATAATTCAATTCCTAACCAGAACTATCAATGTGAAAAATAAAAAGTTTAATAACTGCTAGCTGTTTTAATATAGGATAACTTATTTAATGTGAACTGAATTTAAAATGTTTTGGTGCATTTTTAAATTTTTTAATATTTTATTTATTTATCTAGGGTGAGAGAGTGTGTGTATGCACGTGAGCAGGGGGAGAGAGAGAGAGAGAGAATCTCAAGCAGATTCCCCGCTGATCACGGCTTGATCTCACGACCCCCAAGATCATGACCTGAGCCAAAATCAAGAGTCGGATGCTCAAATAACCCACCAGGTGCCCTTGGTGCATTTTTAAACAGACATGCAAAAACTACTACATTTCAAAGGTTATAGGTAATTCATCTATCTGCTTCCCCTTTAACAGTGAGGGATAGTTCTGTATTCAGGGATACAAGGTGACCTGCTTATCTGTAATTATACCTAACATCCCCCAGTTCTACCTACGAATTTTCAAAGAATGGGTGACTGGACAGCAAACCTATGTGAAGTATACTTCCCATAAAAAAAAAAATCAATGTACAGTTAAACCAGTTTTAGAAATGTCACATACTGTAGTCTTCTCTTGGACATTAACAATGCCACTGATATATTAAAGGCTCTAAGAAATCCTGCAGTGAGGCAGGGGGAGCTGACAGAAGGAAAGAAGGAAAAGGTGGGGAGGGGAGACAGAAGAGAAGAAAGAAAGAAAGAATGAGGATGGAGAAAGCTGGTAAGTGGAGAAAGGGGAGGAGGAAGAAGGAGATAAAAAAAAAAAAGGAGCAGAGAGGAAAGGGGAGAAGAAATAAAACTCCTTTAATTTTGTTTAGTTCACTATTTCCCCCAATTATTTATTCCATAGACCCATTTGTCTCAAATCACATATGAGCATCCCTCAGAACTAATATTCTGTAGGAAACACCCTAGCAATACTGGTATAAGAAGGTATTCTCATAGAGAGTTCCACCAACTTTTTTGCTTAAAGCAGTGGTTCTCAACTGGGGGTGATTTTGCCCCTCAAGGAGTATTTGTTGAAGACATTTTGGGCTGTCACAATTGGGGAGATGCTACTGGCATCTAGTAGAGGCCAGGGACATTGCTAACTATCATATACACATTTGAAGTAACTGCTATTACTACTACTCCTACTGCACTTGAAGGAAACAAATGATGTTCATGGCCAAACATCATGTATAACCAAAAAACTTAAAAACAAAATAGGAACACTGGTGGAAAACTGGTGAAATCAATATGAAGTATCTTAGTTTGGCTAACGGTATTGTACCAAAGTTGATTTCTTAGTTTTGACAAATATATCATGGTTATGTAAAATGTCAGCTTTAGGGGAACACTGAGAAGAACTCTTTGTACCATCTTTACAACTTTTATGTAAATCGAACACAGTCCAAAATTAAAAGCTTCCTTTTTTAAAAAAAAGAGGGTAGCTAGTTATAAATTAAAGTGAACTTAACTATAATCTTTATTTCCACAATGTAAGCATTCAAAAAAGCATTTCCAGTTATTAGGATCCTGTGGTTTCTTTCCCTCTCCAACCTCACCTCTAGCTCTAAAAAAAATTTCTCCCAGTTTCTATATAACTCAAGAGAAAACCATGTACTGTAATAAAATGAATTTACTCTCAGTCTCAATCCCCTACACACTGGGTCCATCTTCCACAGAACATATCACTCTGTCTTAAAACCTTTAGCAAGTATGCTCAATACCTACACATCCTAATTAAAGGATAAAAGGTTCCTTTTGGCCACATCTCCACAGCCTTACCTACTGCAACGATACCCTTTCCCTTTAAGCTCTAATACGAAACTATTAGTTGTCTCCCGAGTACCTCATGATTTTTTTCATGCAGGCATTTCTGTTGCCAGAAATTAAGCTTTTCTACACACATACACACGCTAGAGTAAACACCTACTAATACTTTAACACCCAATATTTAGGAATCATATTATTCATAGAGTTTTCTGATTCCCTTACTTTGACAAAATTGTATTTTCTACCATCTTCACCACTTTGGATCTTTTGTAGAAATTATTATAGCACCTAGCATGTTATGTTGCAATTATTTGCTCATGTGTATTTCTTCTATTAGATTACGAACTCCTTAAAGGCAAGGGCTGTGTTTTATCTGTCCTTACATCTCCAAAAACCAATACAGCACTCTATACATCCTGAGAAATGTAAAAACACTTTGTGAATAATGGTGGTGATTTACAAATGCTATGAGATAAATTATCCTCATCCAAATTAGTACTCTTGATTTCAAAGGTTTAAAATGTCTGATCCAGGGGCGCCTGTGTGACTCAGATGGTTGAGTGTCTGCCTTTGGCTCAGGTCATGTTCTCCAGGTCCTAGGATCAAGCCCCGTGTGGGGCTCCCAGCTCAGCGGGGAGTCTGCTTCTCCCTCTCCTTCTGTCTCTCCCCCTGCCTGTATGCTCTCTGTCTCAAATGAATAAATAAAATCTTTTAAAAAATAATAATAAAATATCTGATCCAAATGAAATTTTTTACTGTATGGTTCTGATCTATTGGCTTATCTTTTGAGGAGCATTTGTTGTTTTTCAACTGCAGGTTTAAAAGTCAAATTGGAGAGAACTGTCTCAATTTTCTTGATTTGTTCTGAAAGGGTATGATGGGCTAGGAATGCTTAGAAGGAACCTAAAGTTGAGTCATTATTCACTTAAAAGAAGCAATATTTAAGCTCTACTGGGAATAAAGAATAGGTCTATGATGATTTAAACTGTTGTTTTATAAATACACACAAATCTACAGAAAAAATATACACCAAACCAGGACTATTTACTTTTGTTAACTTCAGAGAGAAGTTTTATCTATCCAGTCCTTGTTGTACAGTTTAGGTACTTAGGCATTTAAAAGACATAAGCTTTTAATGATATTGAAGAGAGGAATAGGGAATTCCTTATTAAGAATAACACTAGTGGGGACGCCTGGGTGGCTCAGTTGGTTAAGCATCTGCCTTCAGCTCAGGTCATGATCCCGGAGTCCTGGGATCAAGTCCCACATCGGGCTCCTTGCTCAGCAGAGAGTCTGCTTCTCCTTCTGCCTGTCGCTCCCCCCCTGCTTGTGCGCTGACAAAGAAAAAAATCTTAAAAAAAAAAAAAAAAAAAAAAAAGAATAACACTAGGTATTCTGTTTTTCAGGAGCTCAGTTTCAGCATTTCTTCAGTTTCATAGCTACCCTATTATAAAAGAGACTTCTGAGCTTAATTATATGCTGGTCATCTATTCAGTAAATTCATAGGGTAAGTTTGATTTCCTAAAGGGGAAATTTATTAATAGTAAAACCACATTAGCTCAATTTCCTCAATTTTTTTGTCTAAATTTGTTATAATAGGCTATGACAGCAAGAAGAAGAAAGCTACTAAGAACAGTATATATTTTAGGGGGTTTGTATCAAGTTCAAAAAAACAAGCTCATGGGCGCCTGGGTGGCTCAGTTGGTTGGGTGACTGCCTTCGGCTCAGGTCATGATCCTGGAGTCCCGGGATCGAGTCCCACATCGGGCTCCCTGCTCAGCAGGGGGTCTGCTTCTCCCTCTGCCCTCTTCCCTCTCGTGCTGTCTCTCATTCTCTCTCTCTCAAATAAAAATAAATAAAATCTTTAAAACAAACAAACAAAAAAAAACAAGCTCATTGTCTTTTGTAAAATCATTTGGTAATGAGAAGGAATCCAAGAAACTATGTTCCCTTTGAGATGAAATATGGCCTTCCCAGACTAATATGGTATACCAAAAAGATAGCCAACCAGGGATCTGCAGAGCTTGGTTTAAATCCTGGTTTAAAACCAGACCCTGGTTTAGATCCATCCATTTCTGGATGACCTTTAAAGAAGTCATTGACCCAGGACCCCATTTTCTCATCAGTAAAAAGAGTGGGCCTAGTGACAAGACCCCTTAATTCCTTCCAGCTCTAATACCTTGCAAGTCTAATCATTAGTATTCCACACTCTAAATTTGGCTGAGTCTGGACTTTAATTAGGAAAGAAGGGAAGAATCACTATAGAAAAAAAAGAACTAGAGAAAGAGGATTAACTGCTGTTCTGTGTTATACTATTGTTTGCTTTCCTATCATTTTCATCAGCTATGCCAGTTATAGAATAAAATCATCTATTTAAACCAGCATTTCCTATGTTAGATCATACAACTCCAAACTAACACAGATAGCTCTATCGAAAAAAATGACTCTAATTTTGTCTCTTTTACTTTGGTTTCTGGGCAATTTTGCTCTGCATATTCTCGTATTTGGATTAAAAGTACCCTTTAAAAAATTCATCTAGCTACACACAAAACATGAATTTGTGCACCTTCTCTATGTACATTATGCTCCAATAAAAAGTTTACTTTAAAAAGGATAGTCAGAATATAGTCAGAATATACATTAACTGAAATCTAAGAGTAAATACAATTTTTGTTCAGCATAACCTAACTGGCGCTCTCGTAGCATGTCTAGAAGTAAAAGTTAATGGGTGTGTCACTAAAGAGTTGCACTGTTTTGCCCCCAGTCAAAACCAAGAGTTATCAGTAAAAATGGATACAAACTCAAGAGGAATTCACATTTTGGTGGGTAACAAGAACAAATTTTTTGCTGCCTAACCTGTGTAGGAAGACTTGTCCCTAAGTAATCCAGACAGTCAAATGTCTAGTTTTAGTTTAGTGTTAGGGTTTTTTTTGGGGGGGTGGGGGGAGTTGGCAGTTTATTTCCGCTCTTTGGCAAGGAAGAGAAAGACTAAGTCAAAAGCCATGTGATCCATGAGCACAATATTACCGAAAGAACTATAGTACTCTGTCAATAACTCGAAATTAGACTGTAAACTAAATACTTGATATTAAACTCTCTCAAGCATCTTATTTATAAAATGGAAATAGTATCTACCAGAGTAATATTAATAACAGTGTTGTTGAAAACATCAAATGAGACACTAACATGATAACACTTAAAAACAGTTAAGAAGCAGTAACAGTAATAGTAGCAAAAGTAGTAGTAATAGGGGTTAGTATTTATGGAGTATTATATTTTAACCACTGTTCTTGACACTTTACATGTATTTACCCATTATCCTCAGAGTTATCATGTCATGTATCTATTATTATCCCCATTTTATGGATGAGGAAATGGAGGCTCAGAGTGGTTAAGTAATTTTTTTTTTTTTTAAAGATTTTATTTATTTATTTGACAGAGAGAGACGCAGCGAGAGAGGGAATACAAGCAGGGGGAGTGGGAGAGGGAGAAGCAGGCTTCCCGCGGAGCAGGGAGCCCGATGCGGGGCTTGATCCCAGGACCCTGGGATCATGACCCGAGCCGAAGGCAGACGCTTAACGACTGAGCCACCCAGGCGCCCCATGGTTAAGTAATTTGCTATAAGTCATTCAAAATATAAATGATGGAGTCATGACTCAACCAACCCAAACAATCTGACTCCAGTACTCAAAAGCTCTTAACAATCAAATACGCTGCTGTCTCAAAGGCAAAAAGACCAAGGTTGCCATATAAATGGATGGGGCTTTCCCAGAATAACAGATTAAGCTTTGAATGGTCCCATAGTTCCAGAAGACTCAGACCATGCTGGAGAAATACTCTTAGATCAAAGACCTTTTTGCCCTTGGGGAAGAAAAACATTTTGTAATGCTTCTCAATTGAGTATAAGTAGGTCATTTTGTTAGGACCAATAACAGTTAAATTGCTTTGAAGTGATGATTTTAACATATTGGCACAATCAATTATTTTTGTCACAAACTTAACTGATTTTAAAAGACTGCTTTTGGGGTGCCTGGGTGGGTGACTCAGTCTGTTGAGCACCCAACTTTTGGTTTAGGCTCAGGTCATGATCTCGCGGTCAGGGGATCAAGTGCCGTGTTAGGATCTGCTCAGCACAGTCTGCTTCAAATTCTCTCTCCCTGTCTCTCCCATTCACTCTCTCTCTCAAATACATAAACTTTATAAATAAAAAAAGAGAGACTGTTTCTTTGACCTGATATAGTAATTGCCTGTGCTGCATCTGTCCATAAAATAAAAATTGATGCAGAAACTGTGTTAGGTTACTGTTTGAATCACTCACCATTAAAGTGGTTTTAAATTGGCTGTTACAGAACCCATTCAAAATGTATTAACGGTCATTGACCTGGCAGTAGTACCTGTCCCTATGTTAACTGAAGTCTCCATTAAACCCACTCTTCAATCTTAATGAAGGTGGGGCAATCAAAACTGTTCAAGAGTGGTTAGAATCAAGAAGAGCTGGTCTGGTTGGCTTTTCGCAAGCTGGAAAGAAGAGAGGGCAGAATTGCCCTGTCTCTTCCATATGCTGTGCCTACATCAGAAGGCAGAAGTGTTTTTTTGTTTTTGTTTTTTTTTGTACCTGGATCATAGGACAGTGGAAGCTGCAATAAGCTACTTCCTTATATCTCTTACAGTATATCAGAATAAAATTTTAAGAGTTTTTTTAATACATAAGAAAACAGTTGGGGCGCCTGGGTGGCTCAGTTGGTTAAGCGACTGCCTTCAGCTCAGGTCATGATCCCAGAGTCCCGGGGTCAAGTCCCATATCAGGCTCCCTGCTCAGCGGGCAGTCTGCTTCTCCCTCTGATCCTCTCCCCTCTCGTGCTCTCTCATTCTCTTTCTCTCAAATGAATAAGTAAAATCTTAAAAAAAAAAATTCACCAATCCTCCTTTTGGGAGGAACCTTAAAAACAACTAGGTCACAGCATTCAGCTCATAACTGCACAAAGAAGTGAATGGAAAAACAGGATTTGACCTCGAGGTCATCCCCTATGGACTATGAGCTGGGGAACCCGGCATGGTCCTGCCAAACCAAAGAGGCCGCAAATTCATGGTCTAAGTTTACTTTACGACCTGGGAAAGAAGTCAGTGAAATAATTACAGTTCCTTGTCCTTTGGACAAGATGAAGGGAAGGGATGATGCAGTACCCTGAGGCTAGAAGCACAAAAGAAGGAAAAAGTCTCTACTAAAACCCTAGCAGTTAGAGGTGCTCCTGACTTTCTAAATCCACCCAAGTCCAGAAATAAGGGGCAACAGAATGGCATGTTTAGATCTCTAGTCCACCACAGGAAGACTAACCATAAAAGTCAATTTTTACTCACCAGCCTCCTCAATGAAACCACATCCAGAATTCCCAAGAGGACAAGAGACAAATCACAGACTACAATATTGGTCACAAAATTAACATAAATAGGTCAGAAATAAAAATTTCATTCACATAAAAATATTCTGTATCTTCAAACCATGAAGAAAATTACAAGATACGCGATTAGAGCTCATTTTATTTTGTTAAATGTATCAGGTGATGGGAAACAAACAATGTACCTGAGATAGCTTCCAAAATAAGCAACAATATTTGGGTGTTTACAGTCTTTCATCATAATAATTTCTTGCTGTACAACTGCAAAATCTTCTCCTAGAATAAAAAACAAGCATGTTGAGTAGTTAGTAGTAAGTTTCAAAATGTCAACTTGTTTCAAAACATAATAATGTTACATAATAAATAATGTTTCCCAAATATAATGATGTTATATTTAATTACAGTCTCAGTCTTGACAGAAAGTACAGTGATTAAAAGTGTGAACTCTGGTCCCAGACTATCTAGATTCAAATACTAACTCTGTCCTTTACTAAGCTGTGTGAGCTTGAGCAACTTACTTGGCCTTTCTGTGCCAATTTCTTCCTCAGCAAAATGGGGATAAAAATAATAATAACTTGTCTCATAGGGCTGTTGGAAAAGTTAAATGGGCTAATATATGTAAAATGCTTAGAACAGTGCCTCGTACAGAATAAGGGCTATGTAAGCATTTGCTATTATAAATATTATGCCTTGGACAGAATCATCATATAATTCACTAGAAAACATACATGGCTTTGTTCCTTTATTAACAAATAACACTTAATACAATTTGAGCACAAGGAAGTAATTCTTTTTTAAAAAGTTAGGGCAGGAACCCTTATCCACCAGGAGTGTCAAATACACCCCCACAGGCTCCAGAGCGGAGAGGCCTACACCCCAGCAGTGCTGGATTACCAGATGGCCCACATAACACAGGCTTCTCCTGGATTCAAGGGCCTTATTCACCAGCTGTACTGGGATGCAGAGTGGGATTCTATTTACTGTCAGTCTATTAGTAAGTAAGCTCTCTCCTTCTACTCCCTTCTTGCCCAAATTCTTCAAAATAAGATCTGGCAATCCTATAGCAGTGTCACATGCTCTGGCTCCTGAAAGAATACTTGTGACAGAGAGAAAGAGAACTGCAGTGCCTGCAAATGTGGTGAACCAGAGACTGTGCAGAAAGAACAAATGGAAGTACTTACATTCAAATGAAAGTAGTTGTGCATTACTAATTCAGCTTCTTATTGGTGGCAAAGTAAGAAACAGGTTTCCCAAGTTACAGCTCAAATTGTATCAGGTCATTATATCATCAAGCCCTGACATTTCTTGCCTTGGCATTTTCCTACTATAAATGTAATTGAGACTTAAAGTAGCCTAGCCATGAACCACTTGAACCCAATGTCAAAACCTACCCTATTGCCCCAGTTACAACGGAAGAAGTAACAGAGAAAAGAGTATGTCAGGTTCTTAATTTCTGCAATGAAGTGAGTCAAAGATTTCCAAAGGAAAAACAGGAAATTTTTATGCTTCCAAAATTTCAGAAGAAAATCACTGAATTAGGATCCTCTTCTGAGTTTACTTCAAACTATTAAGAATTCCTGATTTTCATTATATTAAGAAAAATCCAATTAGAAATAATAAATTTTAAAAATCTAATTAGAGGGCGCCTGGGTGGCTCAGTCGGTTAAGTGACTGCCTTCGGCTCAGGTCATGATCCTGGAGTCCCTGGATCGAGTCCCGCATCGGGCTCCCTGCTCGGCAGGGAGTCTGCTTCTCCCTCTGACCCTCCCCCCTCTCATGAGCTCTCTCTCTCTCTCTCATTCTGTCTCAAATAAATAAATAAAATCTTAAAAAAAAAAAAAATCTAATTAGAAATAATAAAACCAAATAAGACTAATACCAATTTTCAGGGATATACTAAATACTTGGAAAGTTCTAAATTTTGCTTTTTCACCTCATTCTCCACTGTACTTTCCCCAAACCAGTGAAGGGATTACATGAGATCAAAGTTGATCTAGTCAGAATGAACCCTAGGACTTTTGTTTGATGGTTAGAGGATAGCAGCTCTCTTTCTGGGGGTACTCATTGCACATCTTCAAAGGGAGCCAGTTTTAGAATAAAGTTGATCTGTAGAAAGCACTGAGGAGAAACAGGAAAACAGGGGAAGGAGAAAGGCTTACTTGAACCTCTGTAGCAAGCCTCATCTGCCTCTGTAAGCTTCCAATATACCTGCACATGATCAATAAGTTCCCTGAATTGTTTAAACTACCCTGAATTGTTTAAACTACCTTGAGTTGTGGTTTCTGTTACTCACAACTGTAAGCATTGCATCTTCCACTGTGATCTTTGTACATATCATAGCCCTTACGACACTGCATCAACGTCTGAATGTCTACGTTCTTACTAGAATATTATATCCTCTAGGACAAGATTATGCCTTAATCATCTATGTATCCCTAGCAACTAATATATGATCCATAAAACTGTTGCCTGAATGAATCTATGATATGACATAATTCCTCTATGTTGACTCTAAATCAAGAATGTCTCTTTTTGGTTTAATTTCAACCAGTTATTATGATATTTTATACAATTAATTGCTTATTTGATACTCCTTTGTTTTACAAAAACCTGTGAATGGTTTTAAGTCTTCAACTACATCTTTCCCAAAAAATGGTGTTAATCCAAAGTGCCTCCTTTTTCCTATGAAGTCATTTTCTAGTGATTATGAGAATGGCCAAGTTAAATTCAACATTTTTGTGGGGAAAAAGAATTCAAAGAAAAAAAATCCACAATTCAATTTTTAAAGGTAACTGAAAAAGCCAGATTTGGGCAGGAAAAAAGAAGAGTCTCTATACAGAAATAATCCAAAAGAGTCTAATAGATTTAAAGTACTTTCTTCAAAGCTCCAGAGAAATACACTCCAAAGAATAAACAGGTACTCCTACCCCAAATCCTAGCATACTTAATTGGATACTGGTAGACCAGGATGGTTAGAATAGATAATCTCTAAAAATTCTTTCCAACTCTGAGAGTCTAGGATTTTTGATAAAATTTTTAGACATTAAAGTGAAGAATACATCTTCCAAAACAAGGCAGGCAGGCAGGGAGGCAGGAAGGAAGGAAGGAAGAAGGATTGGAGGGAAGGAAGACAGAAGAAAGGAAGAAACCCTACTTGAGAAAAACAGGCAAGCCTACCAGCAGAGCAGATCATGAATAAACCAAGTAAACAGGCAGAAAAATACAAAGACTTGAGAAGTTCTCAGAATAAACATAACACATATTAAGTGTTCAATAAATGTTAACTATTTGCAGCAGGCTGAATAATGGCCCCAAAGGTAGAAAGGTCCTAATCCCTAAAACCTGTGAGATCACCTTATATATGGCAAGAAGGTTTTTGCAAATGTGATAAAATTAAGGATCTTGAGATGGGGAAATTATCCTGAATTATCTAAATGTAATCACAAGTGCCCTTGTAAGAGGGAATCAGAGGGAGACTTGAGTTTAAGATAAGAAGCATGATGCTATGCTTTGAAGATGGAGGAAGAAGCCAAGAATTAAGGAGTGCAGGCAATGGAGCTCTAGAAGCTGGAAAAGGCAAGGAAACACATTCCCCCTTAGAGTCTCCAGAGAGAATGCAGCCCTGTAGACACTTGGATTCTGACCCAGTGAAACTCACTTTGGATTTCAGAATTCCAGAACTCTAAGAGAATAAATTTGTGCTTTTCAAGCCACCAAGTTGGTGATAATCTGTTACAGTAGCCAAAGGAAACTAATACACTGTTACTATCAACATTATTATTATTCTGACAGAGCTGGCTAGCCATTCACAAACAATCTGTGTTCTCCCTTCCACTGCATAGAAGTTATTGGTGGGAGGCAATCATCTAGTCAAAGACAACATTTCCCTCAGGGTGAAACTAAGGTGCCCAAGAGACTAGTTCTTGCCAATGCAAAGTGAACAAAAGTCATGTGTCCTTGTCCCACTATTTATTTCCCTATCAGCAAACTACATGACACTGTGAGGCCCCAGGAAATGCAAGAAGTCCGGGTCCCTGAGTCACTAAAAGGAAGAAAGTCATCCAACACATTGAGCATCTGCACTGCACTATTACATAAACTTGAAATAAAACTTGATTATGTTAAGCCACTCACATGTTCTAGTTTAGTTATTACAGTAAACATTATCCTATGCTGATATAATAATTACTATCCATTTGTAAAAAAGGCTGTCCAAATTGTAATAGGTGCTTCACTAGTGTTTTCGTGGATTAACAAACAAGGTATTAGTCGCTCTATTTAATAGAAAGAGAAGAGAACCAGATTATAGGCATTTCTCTCTATTTTGTATATAATGCTTTCCTGTAAAAAGCTATATTTATTTTTTTATTTATTTTTTATTTTTTTAAACAGCTATATTTAGTCCTATGTGTGAGAACAAAAGAGGAGACTTGAATGTCATGGAGGTGGGTCTTTCCCTGAAAACTATGATAAAACACAGAATCCCTAATACCTCCTTGCCTTTTAGATACAAACTGACAATCACTGTATTTCCAACATTTCACAAAATTCTTGACTTTTCCTTCAACAAAATAATACATAAGTCGAATGTGTATGTAACTGACTGCCATTTTGGTATGCCTAATTATTTTCACTGGTGTAAATTGGGGACATTTATAAAGCCTACTCTTCTTACATTAACATAAGCATTTTGAATTAATAAACTATCCACTTACTTTTTTATAAAATTGTAACTAAAAATTTAATAAAATAATTATACAAGTTATGCTCTGCATAAAAGCTTATGCATCTAATTCCAAGTCATTGTATGAAGGCAGATGACATGTCTCTCTTCACACTAAAAAAGTAGAGGTTATTTGAAAACCACACCAGGAAAATTTAAGGATTATCTGTGTTGAGTGGTGAACCAACAGACCAGTTTCAGGGAACCAAGTCTTAGTCTATTTGTAAACTGTGTATCCTATTTCCTTTCTGTCCCCTGTGAAGTAAACACAAATTTACAAGTCATCCTCAAATTCCCTTTGTTTCTTACTTTGTTTCCTATTTCCTATTTTGTTTCTTTGCTTTCTTATTTTCCTTTTGTCATCTTTATGTCTCTCTTCTAAATGTTTAACATCTTCATAACCCTAATAAGCTGACATGGTTTGACAAATGTCATTATAATGAAATAATTCTTTGCATTATCAACAGTAATTTAGCACAGCAACTAACAACAGAGCAAGTCAGAATTAAAAATGCTTTTAATTATCATTTCTTAAGATTTTAAAAGCAAGTTTTCTCAACTTGTTATACCTTCCAGCTTATAACTCTGTGAAGAGTGAAGAGTGTATGTTTGTGTATATATGTTATTTGTGAAAATATTTAATGCTTTAACTTGGATAAAGGTGAAAAGTTACTCTTTGTATAGTCTCTCAGTCTCTCCTGAGAATATATTCAACAACCACAATACACTGAGAGGCAAATGTGATATAAAAAGAATGTGATATAAAAAGAATGTGCTAGAGACTGGAGGTAGAGTTCCAGAAATGAACAAGACTTTCCTTGACTTTAAGAAACTTGGGGGGGAGGGGGGCATAAAATTTGTATATATTAACTATAATAGCTTAAAGTCAAACCTTAAGTAATTCCCTTATTTCTAGAACATCAAATCTATACTTGGCTACTGGACTCACCATATCTAGCAATTCACCATATCTAGCACAGTGTCATGATAAAGGATATGTACTTTGGAATCAAAATATTGATCTATGAAACCTGATTTCAAAAATTTCTAGTTGTATGATCTTGGGCAAATTCATTCATATTCTTTTTCTGAATTCAGGTTCCTCATAAAAAGGAGATAATAGTGCCTCCCCCTCTTAAGGTTATTTGTAAGGATTAGATGAAAGAATACTTAAATACTTAGAACAAGGCTTCACATATGTTCATTACTATTATCTGCTGTTATTACCACCTAGTAGGACTTGTTATTTGTAATTCTACATTATTTCTCCTACTATTCTCCCTCTTCACTCTACTTCAGCCACACAGTCCTCTTTGCTTTTCCTTGAATACCATAAACAAGCTCCTGTCTCTCAGCCTTTACACTTTCTATTCAGACTACCTAAAGCACTCTTTTCCTGCCAGATGGCTTGCTTCCTCACTTCTTTCAGGGCTCTACTCAACTGTCGCCTTCAAGGTGAGACCTTCTCTAATATCCCTATGTAAAATAGCAACCCACAATCACAACCCCACAAACACCCTTACTGCTCTGTTTTTCTCTATAGCATTTACCATATCTAATATACTGTATGTCTACTTATTCACTGTGTCTCCTAACACATGATAGGGACATTGAATATTAATGAGTCAATTAATTATTCTATAAATTCTAAGCAGCTGAAATCCACAAGAGGAAAAAAATAAGGTGGATAAATAGTAAAAATACAAAATTCTCATTATTTGTAGTATATATGATTATGTTCCTGGAAAGCAAGCAAACCAAAATCAACTGAAAAAACAACCAGAAACAATTTTTTAAAAATCCTTAACAAATTAGAATATAGCAAATTAAATTATATATCTAAGGATAAGCTTTAAAATTTGTAGGCCATAAAGTATTTTGGGAGATAAAGATAAAAAAATGGAAAGACACTTTACTTTTTTTTTTTAAAGAGAGAGACCGTATGTGCACGTGAAGGGGGTGGGGAGAGGGAGAGAATCTCAAGTGCAGGGCTCAATCTCATGACCTTGAGATCATGATCTGAGCTGAAATCAAGAGTCGGACGCTTAACCGACTGAGTCACCTTGGCGCCCCGACAATTCACTTTTGAATAGAAGAATTTACTATGGTAAAGATTGCAACTATCTCATGAATTAATGCCTGAATTAATGTAATACCAATCAAAATACCAACTGAATCTTTTTCTGAACATTAAAAAATTAAAATTATATTCATCAGAAAAAATAAACATGGGAGAACCATTTTGTAATTGGCATTACTTTAAAATAAGTAGCGCTCATTTAAGAATTGATATACCCAGAAGAATTCTCACCTATTTTGATTCTTTATCTACCCTGGATCACTCTAAATGCCCTCTGCCACAGAGATAAGGAAAAGAAATAAAAAGCATCCAAAGTGGAAAGGAATAAGTAAAATTATGTTTGCAGTTGACATAATCTTGTAAATTAAAAAAAAAAACAACCCTAAAGATTCCATAAGACAACTGTAAGCACTAAAAAATGAATTCAGCAAAGTTGTGGGATATAAAAACAACATACAAAAATTAGTTGTGTTTACATACCTGAGCAATGAATAGTCCAAAAAGAAAATTATGGAAAATCTCAATTATAATCTCATCAAAAAGAATAAAATACTTAGAAATAAACTTAATCAAGGAAGTGAAAGACTTGTACACTAACAACTACCAAATATTGCAGAAAGAAATTAAAGAAGACATAAATAGAAAAATACCCATATTCATAGACTGGAAGGCTTTATATTGTTAAAGTGTCCTTACTACCAAAGGTAATCTATAGATTCAGTGCAATCCTTATAGAAATCCCAGTAGCATTTTTTGCAGAAATAGAAAAAACGACCCTAAAAGTCATGTGAAACCACAAAGGATCCTGAATATCCAAAACAATCTTGAGAAAAAAGAACCAAGCTGGAGACGTCACATTTCTTGATTTCAAAACATACTACAAAGTTACAGTACTTACAACAGAATGGTACTGGCATAAACACAACATACAGACCAATGGAACAGAACAGAGAGCCCAGAAACAAACCCACACATATATGGTCAACTGATTTTGAACAAGGGCACCAAGACTACAGAATAGGGATAGAACAGTCTTTCCAAAAAATGGTGCTGGAAAAACTGGATATCCACATGCTGAAAAATGAAACTGGACCCTTATCTTACACCATACACAAAAATCAACTCAAAATGGATTAAAGACTTAAACTCAAAACCTGAAACTGTAAAACTTCTAAAAGAAAACACTGGGGGAAAACTTCATTACATTGGTCTTGGCAATGATTTCTTGGATATGACACAAAAAGAACAAGCAACAAAGGCAAAAATAGACAAGTGGGACTACATCAAACTAAAAAGCTGCTGGCACAACCAGGAAAACAATCAACAGAGTGAAAAGGCAACCTACAGAATGGGAGAAAATATTTGTAAACCATGTATCTGATGTTAATATCCATAATATATAAGGAATGCCTACTTCTCAAAAGCAAAACATCTCAAAACAAAACACCCTGATTAAAAAAATGGGCAAAGGACTTGAATAGACATTTCTCCAAAGAATACATACAAATAGCCCACATACACATGAAAAATGTTCAACATCACTAATCATCAGGGTAAATGCAAACCAAAACCGAAATGCGGTATCAACTAACACTTGTTAGGATAGCGAAAGGAAGGAAGGAAGGAAGGAAGGAAGGAAGGAAGGAAGGAAGGAAGGAAGGAAGGAAGGAAGGTAGGTAGGTAGAGGGCGGGAGGGAGGGGAGAAAAGAAAAGAAAAAAAATGTTGGTGAGAGTGTAGAGGTATTTGAGTACTTGGAAACTGTTGCTAGGAATGTAAAATGAAACAGCTGCTACGGAAAATGGAGTAGAGGTTCTTCAAAAAAACAAAAAAAAAGTAGAGCTACCATACGATCCAGCAATACAACTTCTGGATATTTGCCCAAAGGAACTGAAATAGGATCTCAAAGAGGTATGTGCACTCCCGTGTTCACTTCAGCATTATTCACAATAGTCAAGAGGTAGAAACAACCTAAAAGTCCACTGATGAACAAACAGATAAAGAAAGTGTGGTGATATATACAGTGGAATATTGTTCAACCATTAAAGAGAAGAAAATCATGTCATGTGCAAAAACATGGGTGCCCCTTGAGGATGTTATGCTAAGTGAAATAAGCAGTCACAGGATGATTACGGCAAGATTCCACTTATGTGAGGTCTCGAAAGTAGTCAACAACCACAGAAACAAAAAGTAGAATGGTGGTTTCCAGGAGCTGGGAGAGAAATGAGGAGCTATTGCTCAATAGGTATAGAGTTTTAATCATGCTAGATGAAAAAGTTCTAAAGATCTGCCGTACAACATTGTGTTTATAGTTAACAATACTGTACTATAAACTTAAAAACTTGTTAAGGGTAAATGTTTTTTACCACACACATGTATGCACACATGTGCACACACAGTGTCCTATGGCCAGAGAGAAAAATTTAAACTCAGACTATGGGAAACAAGTAAGATTTCCCATGCCCATCTTATGGGTACTTCATTCACAAACCTTCCTGCTTCCATTCTATTTTAAGCACAGAGAAGTAGGAATGTCCATCTATGCTATATGTAAAAGTATTTCATAGCTAATTTTAATTTACCTTTGATATCTGCTACCTTTAAAAATACATAATTTATAAAACTGCATTTCATATTATAGAAACAATAAATGGAATTAACAGTATTTCAGTAGTTCGTGGCTCACTTCCCAGAGCTGTTATTTTCTTAAACAAGCTGTCAAGCACTGTCTCAAACTACCAGAGTACCAAGAAGTACCAAAATCCAATTACTATCTTAAACTACCAGAGGACCATGAAATCCAATGGCTGATTTTAAAAAGATAAGAAACTGACTTTAAGTAATTACAAAATAAAATTATAAAATAGTTTTTTGTAAAACCACAGAACTAGTAACCAATGTTTAGTTTTGGGAGGAATACTCAAATCACAATTAGTACCACGCAGAAATATAAAGGAAGTATTTAATAATCCTATGGACTTCTCAATATTCCAATATAAGTGAAAAAATTAACTATGATAGCAGTATTAGTATTCTTAAGGATTGCACATAAGAAAATGACTCTTTATATCATCTGATGAAAATACCTTACAGTCTATTTGTTTGGCCATCTTTTCCTAAGTGTTCATGATTATCAATGCTTAAGATAAGTCACTCAGATTTGCATAAATTGTTACAAATCAACTTTGACCTTGGGTTCAATAGGATCAAAAAGAAATTTCCTTGCTGAAACTAAATGGTAAAATATCAAAATATCCTGATCCACATACCAAGAGTTTCCAACAGATGATTAGGTTTAGTTTTTGGTTTCAAGAAAACAAGATTTCCACTCTTTAAAAAAACCAAACCAAACCAAACCAATCCTAACAGTGTTTTTCAATCTTGTTTTCCTAATGGCCTCTCCCAATAAAATTTTAATGCCACAGATCCTGTGTGTGTGCGTGTGTGTGTGTTTATCTGTGCCAAATACATAAAAAGAGTAAGATTTTTTTTTCACACCCAAAGAACCAAATTCTACCCCCTTTTCATTTTAAAAAAAATATTTGAGAAAACATTCCCCAATGTGAACAGACGGTCTCCAGGCAGTGAGGTTAGAGTGGTTTAACCTGAAATTTCCTGACTAACCTGCTAGGTCTCTTTTTCTCTTACCTGGATCCAGCTCTTCTTTTGAGAGCCTGGTTTATCAATGTAGCTCTGATGGAAGATTCAAAATAAAGCAGGTACCCATAACTCAGAAGTGAATTCTCAGTACCAGTCCTCTGGATTATATCCCTCCTACTTTATTAAAAATTATACCAGCATGCCTAGAGTTTCTTTATGTAAAGTAGGTCTGTAGTAGGCTCGAAAAACATTCTGGAGTAAGAACAGAAAAAGGAAACATAAATCATGGTATAGTTTTTAAACTAAAACTAAAGAATATAATGGGCAATAATTTCTCTACCTTTATCATGCTTACCAACAAGAAACTCAATCCTATTGTTAGGGATAGTTCTAAAACTTCGAGATGCTTCAAGCTCTCTGACGGTCTGGTTTTCTCTCACAGGCTTGATTTAAAAATACAATTTTCTAGTGGCTCCTGGCCCTGAGGCTATTTAGGCATAAACCACAGCTGAATAAAAGAAAATATCAGTCCCTAAAATCAAAACAGTAGAGCAAAACTATTCTCCCCATAACCTCAATTTAGATGTACACTGTTCCTCTCCCTTTCCCCTAGCAACCTACCAGTCATGTTTCAGTCCTATTCTTCCCCCCTAAAATCTCATGCAGTCAGCCCTGCCTTCCATGCCACTCAACTGTGGATGCTGTAAGCGTAGTAAGTCTTCTTACCCCCAGGGTCTCTCTTCTCAATTTGTACACTGACTGTGCTACTAACCTGTAAAAAAAAAAAAAAAAATCCCCAGTCCACAGGGTAAAGTCTAAATCTTTGGGCTACTACTTACAGTTCTCCATAAACTATCATCAATCCGCTTTTCACATCTTATTTCCCACTATACCCAGACAGAGCATATCACTCTAGTCTTATTTCCCAAACAGGTCTAGTACTTGGCCAACACCACCTTTGCTTTCACACTATCCTCATATGAAATACCCTCCATTCTCCTATAGCTAGCAAAATCCTAGCCAGCCTTGGAGGCTCAGCTGAACTGTTCCTTTCCTAATTATACCAAGTGAAATGAACCTCACAAACTCTATGGAACCCACCAAATGAATCAGGATATATGAGCTACTCAGTCCTCTTAGTGTCCTCTCATAGAGCATCTTGCCTAGATACTCCTATCTACAGCATATCAGAGAGTAAACAGTCAAAGCCTGATATTTATTGACCTGGGAATGGATTAAGTTTTTCTAGTCACAGCTACCCCCATTCCTTACTGCCCCAGAATTCATATACACATACTCTTGGCTCAACGAGTGACTCCCTGTAGTTTGGATGCTACATAAACACTCTAGTTAATTTTCACATTGGGTAACAAGCTCCTTGAAGACAGGAACCCTGTCTTTGTATCTTCTATTCTAACTAAACTGAATGCTAAATAAAGATCCATGCAGTTAAACCCACTGAACAGACACACAGGATTGGAAATGAGGAGGAAATGGCAGATATAGTAAATAAAACGTCTTTTGGGGGGGGGGGGGCATTACCTTCAATGTGTAAATACCTAAGCTGTCCAGTATAGTCAGCCTCAAGCCCACAACGTGCCAGAATATATTCAAGAGTGGCTAAGCAATCCATGATTAATCTTTGAGAAGTAATTATCATAAATGATGTAATAATGATTCTCTTCATGATGGCCATAAACACAGCCAGGCACGGAGTAAACAACTGGCGGTAAGGGACCTACCACAGCGCTCCAGGGAGGAGGGAAAAGGAGCCAGATCAATCATTCCCCTGGTGTCTTCCACTCTATGATGAAAATAAAGGGGAGGAAGCACCTCTCCTACCTCTCGGGAAAGAAAAAACTCATGTCAAAAGGAGACAGAAAGGAAAATTTGTAAGACGCAACTTCAGAGAGCCATGAAGAACCAGTGGAGCGAGGGTCTTCCCGGTGCTGTTTCAAAATTTTGCTCTACAGGGCGCCCGGGTGGCTCAGTCGTTGGGCGTCTGCCTTCAGCTCGGGTCATGATCCCAGGGTCCTGGGATCGAGCCCCGCATCGGGCTCCCTGCTCCGCGAGAAGCCTGCTTCTCCCTCTCCCACTCCCCCTGCTTGTGTTCCTGCTCTCACTGTGTCTCTCTCTGTCAAATAAATAAATAAAATCTTTAAAAAAAAAAAAAAATTTTTGCTCTACAATTCACTAAATGTTGCTCTCGTGGAAACAAAACAGAATACCCTGTTCTTCTTACTATGAATTTCCCTGCTCATCAATCTCTCTACTTTTCATTGTGTTGGAAAAGGAATGAGTTTCCCCATTTAGAAGAGCTGCTACCTAATTAATCAGTGTTATCTGCATTTACATTCTACTTTAAAAACTAGTGCCGCAAGCAATACCACAAATGAGTAATTAGAAGTAACTGTAATTAAATCTTATTTTTTAGTGTGAAAAACTAAAGAATGGGCCAAGAATCGGAGGAGTCAGATCCACAAATAAGATGTGTAAGTTTGGGCAAATTATAAATGCGGTGCCTCCTTTTTCAAAGCAGGAAATGTGAGAGTCAGGCTTAAGAGACCGTTCAAATAATACTTCCCTGTCACCACATCTCTTCTATAACAAAAGTTTTCAAAGTTGTGAAACATCTGACAACCAATGAGAAAGAAGACCTAAAAAGTTCCTTATGGCTCTAAAATTGACTTTAAAACACACAAAGAAGAAAAAGACACCCAAGAGACCCACAACACAATGCAGGTAGTTGTAACACTTTCTAAGAACTGGATAGCAAGCTCTGCCATGAGCCCTCATCCTGATTCATTTTTAGTTTTCTTTTAAAATAAGTCTCCAAGAGTTGGCAGTGCACGAGCCCAACCAGCTTAAGGACCACAGGAACAAACCTGTAGTCTGATATTCAGATTTACTGATGCACTGCAAAGAAGAAGAATGCACACCAGAGGAATACTGAGCCATCTCACAAAACAAAGGAAAAGATAACAGTTATTGTAAAATTTGGGGAGGAATGGAGTTTGGTGAAATTTACATGTAGTAGTGCTGTGACAGGCTTGGAGCAAAGCAGAGCTGTATGTAAAGGGGTCTACTCCAGGACTGGACTGCAAAGTGAACCCAACGTCCTCTCCTTAGCAACTACCAAGTTAAGATATATGCTGGTGCTGTATCCAGAAACCCCTTACCTGAAGCTGTGCATCTCAGCTGTAAATCAAGATTGCTTCTCTGTATCAAAATGACTTAAGATTCTCCAGACAAGAGTGGGATGTTTTGCTCTTGATATAATTACACATAGCCATGTTTCTGCTGGTCTATGATTTTCAGAATAGTTTCTCAGGATATTAGCAAGCCACAGTCACTCAAAGACAGGGTTTATTACAACACTTTCCAACTGCACCATTCTTGGGAGAAATATTAAGGCTTTATCTGTGTTTGTTACTCCAGCAGACAAATTTTTACTTTCTCCATTAGTTACCTGAGGTTCCCGTCTCCATTTTATTTGAGTGTGAAGAACAACTTGCTAATTAAACTCTTTACTTGATGTTCTTTAGAAAGAGGGGTTTATTTGCCGGTTTATCTTTTGGTTTGTTTGTTATGCATTAATTTCTCCACAGAAGATGTCCATTTTAGGCAGATATACAGGTTTTGTTTTTTTTTTTAAAGATTTTATTTATTTATTTGAGAGAGAGAGAATGAGAGAGCACATGAGAGGGGGGAGGGTCAGAGGGAGAAGCAGGCTCCCCGCTGAGCAGGGAGCCTGATGCGGGACTCGATCCCGGGACTCCAGGATCATGACCTGAGCCGAAGGCAGTCGCTTAACCAACTGAGCCACTCAGGCGCCCGCAGATATACAGGTTTTGAAGAAACATTTATATCTTACCCCAGTGAAGTTAATTTACTCATTTAATGTGCATAGAAATCACTTAGCTTGTTACATGGTGGCTCCACCACAAAGTTTTTCATTTACTAGCTCTAGGTTAAGTAAACATGCAACTGAACTTAACAGCACAGTTTCCATACCACTGTCAGCTCCTAAGAGCAGGGAAAGAGCAGGCTCTGGAGCTCCATGGCCAGGGTTCAAATCCAAGATCTACACTATTAGGGCAAGCTATTTAAACTTTCAGTGCTTCTGTTTCCTTATCTATAAAAAACAGGACACTAATATGATCAAATGAGTCAACAAACAAAGCACTTCGTACAGAGCCTAGCACAAAGTCTGAATAAACATTAGCTATTTATTAGCAAAAACAAACAAAAGAGTCCTGGTTTAAACCGATGCATCTCTAAGAAATTTCTAACATATCTTCTGTAGAGTCAATATACTCCTCATTATTTTGATTTATCCAATAAATATTTACTGAGTGTTTACAAGGTGTCAGGCAATTTATCAAGCACTGGGAATCTTGTGGTAAAGAAAATGAAGTTTGCCCTCACAGAAATTATAGTCTTGTGAAGACTTCAGGACCACCACATTCTTACCAACAGTTCTTTCAATTTTTTTCTACTAAAAACACACCCTTGTTGCTGAGGAAAAGATGTCGTCTTCTCAATGAACTGTTGTTATTAGACAGTAAGCTCCTTTAGGACAAGGAGCACATCTTGTTGCTGATAACTCTAGTGCCTAACTATAAAGGTCTCAACAACAGAAGAGGCAACAAATATTTTGTGGTGTTTCTCTAATTCTTGGTTGTATAATTCATTTTTTTTCCAAATTGAATTTTACCACTGATATATACATTTAATGTGTATTTCTCCCTCGTCATCTACACATGCACACACAGCAAAAGAGCTATTAGAAATCAGCAGCAGATCTTACAACTAGTGTGACCAACCTTCTGTTTGCCCAGGACTGAAAGACTCCTGGGACATGGCACTTTCAGTACTAAAAGTGGAAAAAAATCCCATGCAAAATGAGATAAACTGGTCATCAACTTAGAGCTGATGGTTTTGAAAAAGGACAAGTACAACCACATGTTAAAAATAAAACAAAACACAAAGGCTAACCAAAATTTCACAACTTCACAAGTTCTGACCATAAAAACTAAACAAGAACATCCTGTACCGTGGGTACCTGCCCAACACCAACCCTTCCTCCTGGTATCCATCCTGAGTCTCCCTGCTTGGTCCCCCTTCCTCCTGCTTCCCTCCAGGTTGTTGGTTATGGAGTTTAGGCTACCTTAACCTCCGGAGCTTTCCAAAGGACAGCACTGTTAACTACATTTCTTCCCCACTCTTCTTTATTTTTGCTCCCAACTCATACCATGCCCTTTTCAAGATATTTTATCATCAGCAACTCCGTAAGGAGACTTCTTTCTCAATTCCAAACATCATAACCTTTTCCTACTCCTGCATTTACTTCAACCCTTTCCTAGTTACCACCTTTCTCCATCTTTCTGCTAAGTGAAAAAATTAGCTGTCCCAGCAGTCCTACTAGTATAATTAGTTACATACCTGTAATCGATGAGTCCAAGTCTCTATTTTTAGCTGCTTCTAAATTTAAGTATTAATATAGCAATAAACATTACTTTCTAGTATTAATATTGCAATGAAGTTTTTCATAACAGCTTTAATGAGACATAATTCACCCAAATGAAGTGTACAATTCAATGGTTTTTAATACACTTACAGTATTGTGCAACCGTCACCACAATCAATCTTAGAAACCTTTCAAATCTCATTAGCAGTCACTCCCCATTCCCATTATTCCTCCCTCAACCCTAAGAAAGCACTAATCTACTTTCTGTCTATGTAAATTTGCCCAATGGACATTTCATATAAATGGAATTATACCATTTGTGGTCCTTTGTGACTAATTTCTTTTATTTTGCATAAAGTTTTCAACATTCATCCATACTATATACATGTATCAATACTTCATTCCCTTTTTTTGGTAAATAATATTCCACTGTGGATATACATTTTACTTATCCATTCACAGTTGATGGATGTTTAGGTTTTTTCTACTCTTTGGCCATTATGAATAATGTTGCTCTGAATATTCACGTACAGGTTTCTGTGTAAATACAGATTTTCATTTATCTTGTGTACATACCTAGAAGTGGAAAAGCTAAGTCATATGTAACTCACTAACAATTTTGGGGAGTTACCAAACTATTTTCCAAAGTGGTTACACCATTTTACATTACCACCAGCAATGTGTGAGGGTTTCAATCACTCCATGATCCTACCAACACTTGTTACTGTCTTTTTTTAATTACAGTCATCCTCATGGGTATGAAGCGATGTCTCAATGTTTTGTATTTTCCTAATAACTAATGCTGCTGAGCATCTTTTGAGCATGTACCTACTGGCCATCTGCATTCCTTTTTGAGGAAGTGTCTATTCAAATCCTCTGCCCGTTTTTCAATTGGGTTGCCTCTTTTTGGGGGGGGGGTTTGTCTCTTTTTTAAATTGAGCTGGAAGAGTTCTTTATATATTCTAGATATAGTCCCTTATCAGAAATATAATTTATGAACATTTGCTCTCATTCTGTACATTATCTTTTCACTTTGTTAATTACCAGTCATTTTCTAGGACAAAAGTTCTTAATTTTGATATAATCTAACTTATTTAGTTTTTCTAACCCAAGGTTGCAAAAATTTATTCCTATGTTTTCATTTAAAAGTTTTATAGTTTTAGCTTTTACACTTAGATGTCTGATCCATTTTGCATTAATCTCTGTGTATGGTGTGAGGCAGGAGTCCAACTTCATTCTCAGCATCACTTATTTAAAAAAAAAAAATTCTTTTTTCCCATTGACTTGTCTTGGAGACATTCTCACAAATCATGACTATAAATGCAAGGATTAAATTCTGAATGCTCAGGGGCGCCTGGGTGGCTCAGCTGGTTAAGCGACTGCCTTAGGCTCAGGTCATGATCCGGGAGTCCCAGGATCGAGTCCCACATCAGGCTCCCTGCTCAGCGAGGAGCCCGCTTCTCCCTCTGACCCTCCCCCCTCTCATGTACTCCCTCTCTCTCTCATTCTTGCTCTCTCAAATACATAAATCTTTAAAAAAAATAAATTCTGAATGCTCAATTCTATTCCACTGATCTATAGGTCCATCCTTATGCCAACTGAGACCACACTGTCTTGATTACTGCAGCTTTGTAATAACTTCTAAAATGGAACAGTGTAAGTAAGCCCTTCAACTTTGTTCTTTTTTTAAGACAACTTCAGCAATTCTGGGTCCCTTGCATTTCCGTATGAATTTTAGAGTCAGTTTGTCAATTTCTGCCAAAAAACGAGTTGGGATTTTGATAGAAATTGTGTTGAATCTGTGTATCAATTTTAGAAGTACTGACATCTTAACAGTCTATCTATAACTATCTATAGTTTCTATCTGTAACTATGGAATGTATTTCCATTTAGATCTTCCTTCACCAGTGTTTTATAGTTTTCAATGAGCAAGTCTTGTGTTTCTTTTGTTAAATTTATATCTAAGTATTTTAATCTTAGTTTTTAAGCATGTAATCTTAATTTGATGCTACTGTAATTAGATTTACAATTTCATGTTCAGAATGTCATTGCCTGTGTATAGAAATAAAATTATTTTTGAATATTGATCTTGTATCATGCAACCTTACTGAATCTATTATCAGTTTAAATAACATTTTAGTGGATTCCTTAGGATTTTCTAGATACAAGATCATACCACCTGCAAATAGGGATAATTTTACATTTTCCTTTCCAATCTCGATGCCTTTTCTTTTTCTTGCCTAACTCTCCTAGGAAGATCTACAATGATGAACAGATATGGTGAAAATGTATTTCCTTGTCTTGTCCCTGATATTGGAGGAAAGGCATCTTTGTCTTTCATCATTAAGTGTGGGTGTTTTATACATGCACTTTATCAGGTCAAGGAAGTTCCTATTTCTAGTCTGTTTCTTTTTTTTTTAATCATGAAAGGGTTTTGGACTTTGTCAATTGCCTTTTCTGCATTGTTGAGATGATTTTTCTTATTTTATTAATATGGTGTATTACAGTAATTGATTTTCAGATGTTAAACCAATTTTGCATTCCTGGGATAAATCCCATTTGGTCATGGTATACAATCTTTTCTATACATTGCTAGATGTGGTCTGCTATGATTTTGTTGAAGTCTATAGTTTTCTTGTGAAATCTTTGTTTGGTTTCATATCAGAGCAATACTGACCTCATCAAATGAGTAGGCAAGTGTTCCTTCCCTTTTTAGGGGTGGAAGGGAGTTGAGAAGGACTGATATTCTTATTTTAACATTTGGTAGAATTCACCAGTGAAGCCATCTGTTCCTGGGTTTTTCTCTGTGAAAAGTTTTCTGATTACTAATTTAATTTCAATTTGTTATGGGTCTATTCAAAATTTCTATTTCTCCTTGAATCAGTTTTGATGATGTGTCTTTTTAAGAATTTATCCATTTCACCTATGTATCTGACTTGTTGGCATTCAGGTGTTCATAGTATTTTCATAATCCTTTATATTTCTATAAGATCAGCAGTAATGTCCCTCTTTCATTCCTGATTTTAGTAATTTTAGTCTTCTCTCCTTTTTTCTTGGTTGGACTAACTAAAGAGTACATTCTTCAAGAGTAGTAGGTCTTTTTAAAGAACCAATTTTACAGTTACACTGATTTTCTCCATCATTCTATATTTTATTTATCTCCAATCTAATCTTTATCATTTCTTTCCTTTTGTTTCCCTTTGGTTTAATTTGCTTTTTAATTTTTTTTTGTTTACATTTCTTAAGGTAGAAATTAGCTTATTAATTTGAAACTCTCTTTTTTGATATAGGTACTGACAGCTATAAATTCCCCTCTAAACACTGCTTTGGCTACATACCATAAGTTTTTATATACTGTATTTTCATTTTTATTCCTCTTGAAGTACTTTCTAATTTCCCTGAGTCATTTCTTCTGAGTCATTAGTTAACTAAGAAAGTGTTGCTTAGTTTCCAAATATTTGTGAATTTCCCAAATTTCCTTGTGTCACTAATTTCTAACCTTAATACTACTCTTGAAGAATGTACTTTGTATGATTTTAATTCTTTTAAATTTATTGAGACATGTTTTATGACCTAGCATACAGTTTATTCTGGAGAATACTGTGTGTATGCTTGAGAAGAATATGTGTTCTGTACTATTGGGTGGAGTGTTTTATAGATGTCTATCAGGTCTAATTGCTTTACAGTATTTCTATTTCCTTGTGAATCTTCTGCCTAGTTGTGCTATTAATTACTAAAAGTGGGCTTTAAGGGCACCTGGGTGGCTCAGTTGTTAAGCGTCTGCCTTCGGCTCAGGTCATGATCCCGGGGTCCTGGGATCAAGCCCTGCATCAGGCTCCCTGCTTGGCAGGAGGCCTGCTTCTCCCTCTCCCACTCCCCCTGCTTGTGTTCCCTCTCGCTGTGTCTCTCTCTGTCAAATGAATAAATAAAATCTTTTAAAAAATAAATAAATAAAAGTGGGCTTTAAAGTTTCCAATTAAAAAAAAAAGTTTCCAATTTTTATTGTTTAATTGTCTATTTCTCCCTCCAATTGTGAGTTTTGTTCCATATATTCTGGGGCTTTGTTGTTAAGTCCAAGTATTGTTTTCTACTGTTTTTCATAATATATAGAATTTACATTGTGAGCTAATTTTGTTTCCTTTTTATTATACCCTTTTATCAACCTCTCCCTATTTCCCCACCCCCATCCCCAGGCAACCACTCTTCCACTCTGTGTTTCTATGAGTTTGACCTTTTTTTTGTTTTTTAAGATTCCACATGTAGGGCGCCTGGGTGGCTCAGTCGTTGGGCGTCTGCCTTCGGCTCAGGTAGTGACCCCGGGGTCCTGGGATTGAGCCCCGCATCGGGCTCCCTGTTCCGCATGCTTCTCCCTCTCCCACTCCCCCTGCTTGTGTTCCCTCTCTCACTGTGTCTCTCTCTGTCAAATAAATAAAAAAATCTTAAAAAAAAAAAAAAAATTCTACATGTAATTGATACCATGCAGTATTTATGTTTTTCTGTCTAACTTATTTCACTTAGTATAATGCCATCAAGGTCCATCCATATTGCTGCAATGGCAGCATTTCCTTCCTTCTGGTGGCAGAATAACATTCCATTGTGTATGTATAGACTACATCTTCTTTGTCCATTCATCATCAACAGACATGTAGGTTGTTTCCAAATGTTGGAACAGCCCCGTCACTGTAACTAGTCAGTTTCTTCTTCTGTTTCCTACAGTGGACCCTAAAACAACAATAAAAAGTCATTTCCATTATTCTTCAGATATCCTACCTATCTGCCTCTACTTCACTCTCAGCTAAGGACGAAGGTTCCTCCATCTGAGAAAATGGAGGCCCCATTAGGAGATCTTTCACTACCCTCTCCTCAACCTTAAAGCTATTTTGTATTTGTGCCCACTCCTGGCCCTTTACAAAGATGTGATCCCAAAAGAGGTACTCTCTTCCTTTGCAAAAGGTACCGTCTGATCCTATCTCTTCCAGGTCCTCTCAGAACCTTGCTTCATCATTTATATTCTCTTTGATACCTTTATCTCTACCACCACTCCTTTGCTTTCAGCCTACACACATGCTCAAACTTACTTCAAGGTAAAAACTTTCCCTTAACCTTCTCCCCTGTTAAACTGTCTCCCTATTGCTTTTCACAGCCAAAGTTCTTCAAAGAGTAGTCTCAGCTTGGTTTCCTTTCCATGACTTCCACCCATTCCTCAACCTACTACAATCTATTTTTCACCCCAGGACTCTGCTGAAATTACTCTTGCAAAGGTCCACGTCATTCTTAGGCCCAAATCCAAGGCCTCCTATCAGTTCTGAAGCAGCATTTAATACTAGCAACCCCTTCTTTCTTTTTGAAAACTCTCCACCTACAACTACTATCTGAACAATGATTTCCAAATCCATGCCTCCTGCCAGGTCTTGGAGCCAGGTCAGCTCTCTCCTGAGCTCCAGACCGCTAGATCAAATTGACAACTGTACATATCTGCACAATCTCTAAACACTTCATAATCAACATGTCTCACATGAATAGAAATATATTCTCTCTCTCTTCGTCCTACCTCCTAAATAACTCTCAATTCCTGCCCCACTATAACTATCTTGGTGCAAATCCTCATAATAACACTCAAATTGCCTCTTGGGGTAGACTGCTATTTTTGCCTCCAATAGCCATTCTTTCCTTCTTAGACATAGAGCTGCCAGGCTAGAGACCACATGTCCCACCCTCTCATGAATTTGTGTGACCATGTAAGCAAGTTCCCAGCATAGGAAAATGAGAACTGGTGGGTGACTTCCAACTTCACTTGTTAAAAGAAAAGTTGCTTGCCTTAAAATAACTCTGTCTCTCTTCCTACCAGCTAAAGACAGACACACCAATGATTTAGCTTCAGAACAGCAGATGAATGTGTGCACTATCAGGTGATGGCATAAAATGGAAGGAACACACATCCCTGAATGAGCTCATGGAATAGCAACCTGGGCTCACCTCACAACTGTTACATGAGAGAGAAATATCTATATCTATCTTACTTAGGTCACTTTATTTTGGAGTTTCTTTGTATAGCAGTTAACCTCAACCCTAACACCCTTCTCCATATAACTCTTAACTGGCCTCCCTATTTCCAGTATTAACTTACATTTCAGTACATTTGCCATATTATTGCCAGTTATCTTTAAAACATAGGATAAGTATTAGTCTTCTCCCTAATAACCTTCTATGACTCACAGCTCCAGACGTTTTGGCATAGCACAGAAGGTGTTGTGGTACACAATCTGTCCTTAATATCTTTCTAGCTTCCACCCTTTATGACCCACTCCCATCCCTGACGACACCCCCATTTCCCTACACAGATACTTTAAGCTCCAGCATCATTTGACTTCAACTTTCTCCAGTGTTAGAGAAAAACAAAACATAACGCAAAAGCTCTGCAAAATGAGAGAAGAGGTAAAGAAAATTACCTGAAAGTCTGATGAAGCAACCAAAAGAATGTGCGCGTAGACAAAGTATACTTTACATACAGTCATTAAAATGATAAAACTCAGGGTTTCTTCTTTGTAGGAAGCATTTGAAGATGCACTGCCCATTCCATGGGCTGAAACATCAAAGCACCAACATCCATGAGAAAAAATAAGTGGCTATTTTAATTATATGGATAATACAGATTTTTGAGGTGAAATCCATATAACAAAGTGTACAACTCAGTGGCATTTAGTACATTCATGATGCTGTGCCCCCATCACCTCTATCTAATTCTAGAACATTTTTTATCATCCCTGAAGGAGACCTTATACCCTCAAGCAGTTACTTCCTATTCCCTCCCTCTTCCCCAGCAACCACAAATCTGCTGTCTCTATGGTTTTACTTAGTCTGTATATTTCATATAAATGGAATCATACAACATGAGACCTATTAAGTCTGACTTCTTTAATTTTAGCATATTTCTGAGGTGCCTCCTTGCAGCATTTATCAGTATGGAGGACATAAATTTTACAAGCAGTGTTATTTGTAAATGCAACATACTGGAATCAACCCAAATGCTCACACATAGAGGACAGTGACTGAATTAACTATGGTACATATATATGATGGGAGTACTATGGAGAATGAGAAAGATCTCTAGCAACTAGTGTGGAGTGATTTCCCAGACATGCTGTTAAGTGAAAAGAACAAAATTCAAAGAGGTATCTATAGTATGCTACCTTTTGTGAAAGAAAAAAAGAAAGTAAGAAAATATTCACGTATCTCATTTGGGTAAAAAACAATAACAACAAAACAACACAACAGAAAAACATGGAAAGGAAAACCTGAGACCAAAGACAGTGGTTAGAATAGGGTAAAAAGGATAGAAGTAGAATACTTCCCTAAATATACTGTTTTGTATAGTTCTGCCTTTTAGAATCATGTCAAAGTTTCACATACTTTAAAAACACTCTAAAAGAAAAGAAATAAAATCAAAGATGAGGGAGGCATCCCCCAAATGAATACAAACAGAAACAAATGAACTGGCTATATGCCATGGGTTGAACTGTGTCCCCCAAAAAGATATGATGAAGTCTTAACCTCTAGTACTTGTGAATGTGACCTTACTTGGAAATAGGGTCTTTGCAGTAATCAAGTCAAGATGAGGCTTTTAGGGTGATCTCTATGACTGGTGTCCTTATATAAGGGGGAAATTTGGACACAGGAAGCACACTGTGTGATGATGAAGGCTGAGACTGGAGCTTACTACATGCCAAGGAATGCCAAGCATTGCAGGCCATCACCAGAAGCTGGAGAAGCATGGAACATATTCTCCCTCAAGCTCTCAGAAAGAACCAACTCTACTGACACCTTGATTTCCAACTTTCCATCTCCCAGACTATGAAAGAATAAATTTCTATTGCTTTAAGCCACCTAATTTGTGGTATTTTGTTATGGTTGTCCTAGGAAACTAATACACCATAGAGATATTAAATGAATCACATAAACACTTCTGAGAGGGTAAGGAAGGTGGGGAACCAGACATTAGAACAGTGTATGTTCTAAAGATAAACAGAACTCTAAACAATGATCTCTAGCTAGTATTTGATTTCTCACAGAGGCATGGACTAACAATTCTGAAATTACTTTTGTGTTCAAGGACAAAGCAAAGAAATATTCAATATACTGTGGCTAATGGAAACTAAGCTCCTCCCTATTGGAGAAGAGAGTTACAAATATGAAAAGGAGAGAATGAACCCTGTGGTGTTAGACTAGTATTGGTCTTAGACAGTCAGATGGGTAGAGGGGCAGTGGAGGTATGGGTAAATGTGTATTTATGTGTGTATATACACAGGATGTCTATTCCATAAGGCAGCCTCGTAATAAGGATGCTTCAGCAGCAATAACTACACCTAGAATCCAAAACAAAGGCTCAAGAACTCTCTTAGATTAAAGGAAACTCAAGAGACCGGCAACTGAATGCAGCACATGATCTTGGATTTTCTTTTGCCTTTATAAAAGATATTACTGGGGTGGGACGCCTAGGTGGCTCAGTCAGTTAAGCATCTGCCTTTGGCTCAGGTCATGATCTCAGGGTCGGGCTCCTTGCTCAGTGGGGAGCCTGCTCTTCCCTCTGCCTGCCGCTCCCCCTGCTTGTGCTTTGTTTCTCTCTCTGACAGATAAATTAAAAAAAAAAAAAAAACTTAAAAAAATTAAAAAAAAAAAAAAAGGATATTATTGGGGCAACTGACAAAATCTGAATAAGGGTTAAACAATAGCATCGTACCAGCATCAATTTCCTGACTTTGACCATTGTCAAACATTTCATTGTTAAACACACACTAAAGTATTCAGGGGAAGATGGTTTCTTTTAGTGTAGCAAAGAATAAGGTAAAAAATAATAAATCGAGTACTGAGAAATCTGGGGTAAAATACTGAAATTCTTTGTACTATTCTTTCAACTTTTTTCTGAAGTCTACAATTACCTTAAAAAATGTAAGAACTTAAAATTTAATTAAAAATTAAAAATAAATGAACATGGGTTCTAGAGAGGCAAACTTTCAAAGAGCATTGCTGGAGAACCAGGAGTTATTCTAAGCATTCCATGAAGCATCTGTAAGGCAATACACATAACAGCATAGGCTCTAGAAAAAACTTAAACCTGGATTTGAATTTGCTCCACTGTTACACAGCCCTAAGGCAAATGGAGCTTTTCTCCATGAACTAGGGTGGGTAGCCTACAAAAGGCTAGAACATTACCTTGTTCCACAAAGTGTAAGAATTCTAGCAACTGAACTCCTAAGTGTTTTTATTTTACACAAAAAGTAGGTTTTGTGGCTGATAAGTCACTCACTGCACCGACCACCAGTGTGGACCACTTCTGGGAGGACTTGGGGACACCCTGGGGAGCTGTGCCCATTCACATGCATTCTTATTTATCCTTTGCAATGCTTGTTCCCTGGTTCAGTGGTAGGCAAGCAAATTAAGCTGCTCTCAGTAGTATATCTTTGCCAATCTCTGAACTCCAACCAGCCCTTTGTGGTCTACATAATCATGTGTGTCCCCATATGTGTATGTACATATGGATGTCTGTATATAAGCATACAAGAAAATCTGGAGAAAATCACCCCAAAAGTTGACAGTGTTCATATAGCTGGTAGAATGATGATGTTTAGTTTCCTCTTTTTAATTGTATTTTTCTTACTTTTATTATAATGATCAAACATAATCTTTGCAATTTAAGTTTAAAAATGTTATAAACTAATATTACACTGTACGTTAACTGGAATTCAAATAGAAACTTAAAAAAAGTTATAGTCTGTTGGTTAATTAAAGGATGACTGAGACAACCAAATATAAATTAAAGCCACATGGGGGTACCTGGATGGCTCAGTCAGTGGAGCATGCAACTCTTGATCTTGGGGTCATGAGTTTGAGCCCCACATTGGATGTAGAGATTACTTAAAATAAAATCTTAAAAAAATAAAATAAAATAAAACCACATGAGTAAGATTGGAAGTCCTAGTGACATGTGGACTAAATTCACATTTAAACAAAGAATTTTGTCCTCATGTCTGAATAAGTTTTCGTTTAGCTTCAGGTTCAAATTAGATATCGATTGTTACAAAAAAAAAAAGGAACAAAATTTGGATGCAAATTCTTCATTACATTACACTTATGTATTTCAGATTTGGTTTTTTCAAAAAGTTGTAGACTGGCCATCAGAATTCTAATTTAGAAAAATCATGAAGCAGTCTCCCTCCACCACATCCAAATCAAATCTAAATCTTATCAATCTTCTGAGGCTAACTACCAATTCAGAGAAGAACATATTAAATAATACCACAGGGAGGCAATTAGCAAAATCCAAACTGATGGAATAATTCTACACAACAAATAACCAAGTTTCTTCAACAAAAAACTTCAAGGAAAAAGAACAGATTTAAAAAAAGAGAGAGAGAGAAGATAAAGAGAAGGAACCTACAAACATAAAAGAAATTTGAGACACATCAACTAACTGCAGCATATGGAACTTATTTGTTGTTGGAAGCTACATTAATACTGTTGAGATATAGCAATGGCATGTGCTTATATATTTTTATCACTTTGCTAAGCCATATTTGAAAATCATGTAATTCATCCAGACCGAGTGTACAATTCAACAGGTTTTTTTTTAGTAATTTACCAAGTTGTGCAACCATGACTATCAACCAGTTATAGAATATTACCCCAGTAAGATCCCTCATGTCCATTAATTGCTAATCACCACACCCCCCCACACACCAGTCCACTAATCCACTTCCTGACTCTACAGATTTGCCTCTTCTGAACATTTCACATAAACAGAATCATACAATATGTAGTCTCTTGTGTCTGGCTCCTTTCACATAGTGCGTTTGTAGGTTTATTTATGTCCCTGCATCCATCAGCATTTTGTTTCTTTCCATTGCTGAATAACATTCCATTGTATGAACATATTTTGTCTTTTCATTTACCAGCTGATAGGCAGTTGTTTCCAACTTCAGACTATTATGAATAATGCTACTACAAACGTGTGTGACAGCTGTGTATGCAGATGCACAAGATGGAACTGCTGGGTCGTTATGGTAAATTAATGTTTAACTTTTTAAGACAATGCCAAACTGTTTTTCCAAAGTAGATGTACCATTTTACGTAAGAATTCCTGTTTGTGGTTATACTTTGATTTCTTATCCTTTATGCATACATGCTGGAAGATTAAGGGCTGACACTATACGGTATTTGGGATCTGATTCAAAATTATGAGTGGTAGAAGGAGGGTCGTGGGTATAGATCAAACAAGGCTGGTCACATTTTGAAAACTGTAATACATTAGTAGTGCAACTACTTACTACAGCAGGTACTATATAGTACTTTGTTCCAGGCACTATTTTAAGTCCTTTAAATATATTAGCTCATTGAATCCCTACAATAACCTTAAGAGGCAGCTACTATTATTACTTCCATTTTAGAGATCAGGAAACAGAGAACCAGAAAGCTGAAGCAATGTGGTCAAGCCAGGACTACAATCAAAGTAGCAAAACTTTAGATCTGTACTCGTTACCACCAGGCCATATACTTCAAGCATACCAACAAGTGATATGTGACATTAAAGCAAAGAAATTAAATGCTAAAATTCAGGTGGCTTCGATGAAGATTTAAGCAGGGAATCCAATATTAACTAAATTTAAGGATATATCTAATAGCATATATATAATAATAACCCTTGCTATCTCTGGATGGCAGAATATTATTTTTCTTCTTTTTATTTAATTGTATTTTCTACTTTTAAAATAATCAATACATGCATAACAGTGTTCAAGATTAACATCATAACAATATAAACGCTGCATTAATCAGAAAACAAATGACTTGATGAACAATAAGATTTTTCAAGTTCCGGATTTTTTAAAGGAAATATTAAGAGGTACTGAACAACTACTATGCATCAGACACAAAGTTCAGTGCTATGGACACAAACTTGATGAAAGCCTAGAAACAAAGAAAGGCAATTGTAGAATGACAATACAGCTGTGGTAAGTGCTATAAGGGAGCTATTCCTACGGAGGAGTCCTTACTCAGACCAGGGGTAGGGAAGACCTGAAGGAGAAGGCACTGAATGGACTTGAAGGAATGATGTATGTATAAACTACTTCTAATCAGAGACAATTTCATCAAATAACATAGCCACTTCTTAAAGATTACAAATGAAGGCCCTACTTCAAATGCCAGATCTTCCTTTTTTTTTTTACCTCAGATTTCACCAACTTCACAAATGGCCAACAGACACATGAAAAAATGGTCAACATCACTCGGAATCAGGGAAATACAAATCAAAACCACGATGAAATACCACCTCACACCAGTCAGAATGGCTGAAATTAACAAGTCAGGAAACAACAGATGTTGGCAAGGATGCAGAGAAAGGGGAACCCTCCTACACTGTTGGTGGGAATGCAAGCTGGTGCAGCCACTCTGGAAAACAGTATGGAGGTTCCTCAAAAAGCTGAAAATAGAGCTACCCTACGACCCAGCAACTGCACCAGGGATTTAACCCAAGGATACAAATGTAGTGATCTGAAGGGGCACCTGCACCCCAATGTTAATAGCAGCAATGTCCATAATAGCCAAACTATGGAAAGAGCCCAGATGTCCATCAACATATGAATGGATAAAGAAGATGTGGTAATATATATATATATATATATATATATATACACACACAATGGAATATTACTCAGCCATCAAAAAGTTGAAATCTTGCCATTTGCAATGACGTGGATAGAACTAGAGGGTATTTTGCTAAGCAAAGTAAGTCAATCGGAGAAAGACAATTATATGATCTCACTCATGTGGAATTTAAGAAACAAAACAGAAGATCATAGGGGAAGAGAGGAAAAAATAAAACAAGACAAAATCAGAGAGGGAGACAAACTGTAAGAGACTCTTAATCACAGGAAATAAACAGGGTTGCTGGAGGTAGGGGTAACTGGGTGCTGGACATTAAGGAGGGCATGTGATGTAATGAGCACTGGGTATTATAAGACTGATGAATCACTGACCTCTACCTCTGAAACTAATAATACATTATATGTTAATTAACTGAATTTAAATTAAAAAAAAACAAATCTTCCCTTTTTTTACCTCAGATTTCACCAACTTCAAATATCCCCTAAAACATAAGAAATTTAAAGAAAAAACCTGTCTTATATGTGAAAGTGTTAGACTATACAAAATCTGTAAATATGTATAACTGAGAAAGTATTTTTTTATTCATTATATTTGAGTGTGATTTGATCACAGTCCATCAACATATCCTTAAATTTCATCTTAATGGCACTTCTAAAAAGTCTACTGATGATCTAAATCAGGGGCGGGCAAACTACAGCTGCAGGTGGTCTGGTTTGCTAAGAATGTTTTTTTAGCTAAGATTTTTTTTTTTTTTTTTTCATTTTAGAGGGAGAAAGGAGAGAGATGGGGAGGAAAGAGGGAAAACTGAATGCAGAGACCACACGTGGTCCACAAAGCCTAAAATATTTTACTGTCTGGACTTTCCAGAAAAAACTGCCCACCTTTAAAAACAAAAACAAAAACAAAAACAAAACTACAGGAATGGGTTTCTGCTCAAACCAAGGATAGAACCTGTTTTACCAAATTCGTCTATCATCAGTCTGGAGTGGAAGAAGCCATCAGAAAGCCACTACCATCACTGCGGAACTCAGTCTACACACTAGCACAAATGCTTGCTTGTGGCGGAAAAGAGAAAGAGAGAAAGGACTTTTAAGAGAGAATAAACAAGATTATGGTAGTTACTCAGAAAGACATGGGTTTTGCAAAGGGTGGGGGATTTCAGAGAGAAAATACAGGTGAAGCAGAAAAAAAATACAGAGTCATCCTAGGGGCTCTACAATAAGCTGCTCAAGTTGGAAGGTAACTACTATTACAGTATTAATGACCCATAAAATGTGAGGGCCAGGTCTACTGAGAAAACTGAGGCTCAGAAAAGTTGCTTGCCCAAGTTCACACAGCAAGAGTGTAGAACACAAAGAACTGGGCTCCAAGCACCCCAATCTCAGTTTAGCTCTTTCCCCTGCATCACACTGCCCTCTGACCACAGGATAGGGTTAACCTGGAAAAACACCACTAGTGACTGGTGACAAGTTAGCTCAACTGAGTTCAGAAGGAACAAAGTCTCTTCTTCGCAAGTTCGCCTCCCTCCCCCAATTACAAGTTATTTTTCAAGGAAGAACTGAGCCAGGTGTCTACAGGTCCTGAAGAGGAGGAGGAAAGAGGAGACCCCAGTTCTATTTTCCAAGATGTTCGGAACAATCAGAGAATGCTGACCAAACATCATTAAAATCAGCTTTAAAGTTAACCAGTGCTTATGACAATAAGAAACATCAAATTTCAATTTACCTGGTTCCAATTTTATTACTTTAATTGCTGCCAATTCACCAGTGTTAACATTCCGTGCCTAAAAGAGAAGAAAAGACAACTGTGAAAAAGAGCTTTCATAAAAAACTTTATGAAATATAATTTTAGTTTACTGTTTATTTTCAGTTATACAGAAGTATTTTTTAAAGCAAGAATTGCAGAAGGGGTTTCTACTTACAAAATAGATAGTATATTCTTCAAATGAATGTCAACGTTAATTCAACTGTCAATTTAATAATGGTAACAATAAGTTAACGCACACAGACTTCTGTATGTGCCAGGCACTGTTCTAAGTGTTTTACAGTTATTTATTTGTCCCACAACAATCTTATGAGGTAGGTACAACTATTATATCCACGTTGCAGATGAGGAAATTGAAACACAGAGAAGTGAAAAAACGTGCCAAGGCCACACTGCTGGTAAAGCCATAGCAGCAAGATTCCAATCCAAGAAGCCTGACTTCAGAGTCGGAGCTTTTAAGCATTACACTCTACTGTCATTCATTCAAAGGTGAGTTAAAATTTTGAACTGATTAACTAGCCTTAAACTGTTAAACTTAAAAATCTTGGAATATGGGGCGCCTGGGTGGCTCAGTCAGTTAAGCATCTGCCTTCAGCTCAGGTCATGATCCCAGGGTCCTGGGATGGAGTCCCCAGGTCATGCTCCCTGCTCAGTGGGGAGTCTGCTTCTCTCTCCCTTCCTCTGCCCCTCCCCCCCAAACAGATAAATAAAATATTTTTTAAAAATCTATCCATAATATTAGATTGCTGGTATTTACAACTGTAATTATGTATAAATAAGCAGAAGCTGTCTTTTCAATTTGTTTGAAAATGGCAGTAACTGTCAAAATGTTTTACAACTGGATCAGAACTTTCAGAATACTTCAAACTGTTATAATTGTTACATAATACTTAAACTGCTAACTGAAACTCGATTTTCATATCAAGCAATAAAGATCAATATATATAATTCCCTGATCACAGAAAGATACAGTCCTGTGAGCAGAATTACTTGTAGTTGCAACAGTCTCTTTTTTTTTTTAAGATTTTATTTTTAAGTAATCTCTATACCCAACATGGGGCTTGAACTCACAACCCCAAGATCAAGAGTTGCACACTCCACTGACTGGGCCAGCCAGGCACCCCACAATACTCTTATTAATGGTGAAGATCAATGAATCACCCACAAAGAATGGTAACAGCATTAACAGTGGAATCCTTCTAAGAATACTGGAGCATTAAAAATGTCAGATAACAATCTAGGAAGGTAGATATGGGACACAGCCACTGCTGCAATATAAAATTTAACCTTTTAACTCAAAGAAGAACAAAGATATGAAAAGTTCACCATATCAAGGAGCCTGGCTGGCTCAGTCAGAATGGCATGTGACTCTTAAATCTTGGGGTCATGAGTTTCAGCCCCACACTGGGTGTAGAGATTACTTAAATAAATAAGTATTTTTTTAAAAAGATCTCCCCATACAAATTAAGAAAAGCATTTAAATTAAATTGGCAGGGAAAATTCATTCCTTCTGAAAAAATCCCCATAACCAATGAATGCGTATCATGGCAAACTTATTATTGGCAGTACAAAACAGATCTCAACAGTTATTTCAAACTAAACCTAATTTCCGTTAAATGAGATACACATTTCAAATATAGTGCAAGTGTTCATTCCCTTCCCTAGGATGAGAAGAGACTGTGTGTGTGTGTAACACACACACACACAATGAAAGAGAAATAAAATTAGAACATCATTCTGGAAGCATTTTGTAAAAGGGGGGGAGGACAGAGTGTACCTGTAAAATATTCAGGTATATCACATAAACATGACTCATAAATCTCCTCAAACACTATCACAACTACTTGCCTCTCCTCACACTTCATGAACTTTCCCTGGTAGGCTCCTCCTAGATACAATGTCTTCTAATCCTCATCTTTTTTAGTACTTCTCCAAATAAATTAAGACGGTACTCTCCCCAATTCTCAATTCTCCATTTAAAAATCTTGCCATGGTTTTGTTTTCTGTTTACTGAAAAGAAATTCGGAGTATGGCTGATTTCCACTATAGAAGAGCAGAGATAATATGAACTCCTAGAAAGCCAGGATGATTTTTTGATTTTTTATAGCTGAAATTTGGTTCCTAATTGACCACAAGAGGGCATTACTGACAACACAAGTTACACAAAGTGTCCAAAATGGCTACTGTACACAATGTACTATTCTAAAATAGATTTACTAATAATTAACACCAGCACATATTTAACAGAAAAACTGTGACAGTAAGTGACTTATCAGTAGCACTGATCAGACTAAAGTCAATATTTACTACAGGCTTTACTTACAAATAGGATTTTTCCAAAAATTTAAATCAGTCTAGAATTTTGAGGATAACAAGAGTTTTTAAACTTATGATTCTTTAGAAGGAACAAAAAAACAAAACAGCCAAAATTATGACTGCTTTTTTACCTACTGAAATATTTTCCAGTACGTAACTTAGGTAATTCACAAAAAGGGAAGAAAAATAACAACAAAAACTGAGCTTTTCTGCATCAAAATCCAGGTGTTTGTTAATGAAAAGTCTTACATGCTTTTTTAAAAAAGATTTTATTTTTTATTTATTCAGAGAGAGAGTGGGAAGGGGCAGGAGGGAGAGGGAGAGAGGGAACTTCCAAGCTCCCTGCTGAGTGTGGGGTCTGACACAGGGCTCAATCTCATAACCCTGAGAGATCATAAGCTGAGCCGAAATCAAGAGCTGGATGCTTAACTAACTGAGCCACCCCAGGAGCCCCTAATGAAAAGTCTTTAAAGCATTATGATTCATCAAGAATCTTGGTATTCTGGCTAAATCATATTTTGCTGTCTCTAAATTTAAAATGGTCAAGATTACTCACTGAGATAAATATAAAAATTAATAGTATCTCCTATGCTCTGCAACTACTATTCTTTTAAGACTATTTATTTGAGAAGGGACGCCTGGGTGGCTCAGTCAGTTAAGCGTCTGCCTTCAGCTCAGGTCATGATCTCAGGGTCCTGGGATCGAGTCCTGCCTTGGGCTCCATGGTCAGCGGGGAGTCTGCTTCTCCCTCTCCACTCCCCTTGCTTGTGCTCTCTCTCCCTTGCTGTCTCAAATAAATAAAATCTTTGGGCGCCTGGGTGGCTCAGTCATTAAGCGTCTGCCTTCGGCTCAGGTCATGATCCCAGGGTCCTGGGATGGAGTCCCACATCCAGCTCCCTGCTCGGCAGGAAGCCCGCTTCTCCCTCTCCCACTCCCCCTGCTCGTGTTCCTGCTCTCGCTGTCTCTCTCTGTCAAATAAATAAATAAAATCATAAAAAAAAAAAAAGATTTTATTTATTTATTTGAGAGAGAGAGGTGAGGGACAGACGGAGAAGCTGACTCCCCGATGAGCACGGAGCCCAATGCGGGGCTCAATCCCAGGACTCCAGGATCACGACCTAAGCCGAAGAACAGACGCTTAACTGACTTAGCCACCCAGGCACCCCTGCAACTACTAGTCTTTTAGCAATCACCTAGAGCAATTTATTAGGAAGAAAATGAGACCAAGGTAAATAATGTAAAATATCACCATGTATAAAGTTAAAAAAAATTTAAGATTTATTTGAGAGAGAGAGAGAGCACACGAGCACATATGCAGCGGAGAAGGCACAGAGAGAGAGAAAGAGCACGCAGCCCAACACTGGGCTCGATCGCAAGACCCTGAGATCATGACCTGAGCTGAAACCAAGAGTCAGACGCTTAACCAACTGCGTCATCCAGGCGCCCCTAAAGTTAAAAATTTTTAATTCAGTATCAATAATATAAAATTCTCAGACTTGCTCAGGGCAGAAAACTAAGAATAAATATTCTAAGCACCTAGACCTAGGCGTCTTATGCCACCTCACTGGTTTGACCACCATTCTTCACTTGCTCTGAAAATGATATTCAGATCATGTCGTTCTTAAGTTGAAAACTCTTCAGCAATATACATCATTGCAAAGACAAAATTCAAATTCCTTGTCAGAGAATTTAAATTTTTCACTAAATATAGCGCTTATCGTAATAGCTTTTAGTGAAATATAATTCACATACCATAAAATTCACCCTTTCAATGCATAGAATTCAATGGTTTTAGTATACTCACAGCTAAGTAACCATCACTACTATCTAACTTTGGAACATTTCATCACCCCAAAAAGAAAGCCCAGAGCACTCAGTTAGCAGTCACTCCCTACTCCTCCCCCTCCCAGTCCCTGAGAACTATTGGTCTACTTTCTACCTCTATGGATTTGACTATTCTGGATATTTCATATAAACAGGATCATACAAAATGTGGTTCTTTGTGACTGGCTTCTTTAACCAAGCAGAACATTTTTGGGCTCATCCATGTTGTAGCATGTATCAGTACTTGACTCCTTTCGCTACTGAATGATACTCGATTGTATGGAAATACCATATTTTGTTTATCCACTTATCTATCAGCTGAAGGATATTTAGGTTGTTTCCACTTTTTAGGTATCATGATTAACGCTTCTATGAACATTAGTGTACACATTTTTTTTTTGAAGATTTTATTTATTTGAGAGACAAGAGAGCATGTGCATGAGCACAAGGGGGGAACAGGGGGCAGGGAGAGGGAGAAGCAGGCAGCCCGATGCACCAATGTGGCGCTCAATCCCAAGACCCTGGGATCATGACCTGAGCCAAAGGCAGACACTTAACCGACTGAGCCATCCAGGCGCACTTAGTGTACACATTTTTGTTTTTAATTCTCTTGGGTACAGACAGACCTAAGAGTAGAACTGCTGAATCACACGGTAACTCTACGTTTGGCTTTTTGAAGAACTGACAAATTTTTCTCCAAAGTGGCTGCACCATTTTATATTATCACCAACAATATGTGAGGGTTCCAATTTTTCTGCATCCTTTCCAATGTTTGTTGTTATGGTTTTTATTTTAGCTGTCTTAGTGGATGTGAAGTGTTACCTCTCATTGTGGTCTGACTTGCACTTCATCAATGACTAATGATGTTGAGCATCTTTTCATATGCTTATTGGCCATTTGAATATTTTCTTTGGAAAAATGTCATATTCACCTCTTTGCCCATTTTTGTGTTGTCTTTTTACTGCTGACTTAGAAGAATTCTTTATAGATCCTGATATGTCTATCAGTTACATGATTTGCAAATATTTAATTCCATCCTATGGACTGTCTTCATTTTCTTGATGGTATTCTTTGAAGCACAAAAGATTTTAATTTTAATCAAGTCCAATTTGTCTATCTTGTGTTGCTTTGCTTTTGTTTTATAGCTAAGAAACCAATGCCTAACCCAAGGTCACAAAGATTTTTTCCCTATGTTTTCTTCTAAGCGTTCTATAATTTTAGCTCTTCCATTTAGGTCTATGATCCATTTTGAGTGAATTTTTATATGGTGTCCAGTAGGACTCCAATTTCATTCTTTTGCACGTGGATATCTAGTTGAGAAATATAGCATTTCAACAATAAAACTTTTCACTATCTTGCCCCAGTCTTTCCAGTCATTTCCTAATTTGCACTTTATGCTGCAGCCAAAATAAACAACTTGCCATTTCCCAAAGCTATCCACACGTTTGCTCTTTGGATCATACTGCCTAGACAAACGCTTGCCCCAACTCCTTCCTGGGCCCAACTCCCAGATAATCCTTTAAAGCACAGCATAAGTTATTATCACTTCCCACAAGCCTTTTCCCTATTGCTACTCTGGCTTAGGCATCCCACACCCATACACTCCCAAAGATCCTGGGTAACCTTTCCCAAATGGGAGTGGACCTGGTTAAGAAAGTCCTGCAGATCTAGAATTGGTCTCAGTTTAGAGAAGCTCTTGCAAACTATTATGATTCAAAGCTGTCCCAGAAGTCAGTTGGGTTCAGTCAGCCTTTTAGAAGCCATTTGTATTAGAACTGATTTGGGAAAGAATTTTTCTGAGTTGATTTCATGCTGACTACTGCGTTATCTCCAACTATCAGAAAAGTATTCCTTGAGTGTGAGAGTGGGAGTAAACAACATCATCAAGAAGCAATCATTAGGAGGCAAAAAGTGTCTCTCTGTCAAATAAATAAAATCTTAAAAAAAAAAAAAAGAGGCGAAAAGTGTGCTACTCTACGATATAAAGTGAGTTACAGGCAGTCACTACCAAAAATAATCTATCGATTATGTATCAAACACTGTACTCAAAGCTTACTACTTAGAAGGGTCTGTCCAACATTAATATGAAGAAAGGGTCAGAAATGGGAGTGAAGATATACAAAGTTTAGTCCTGGCTCTGCCAGTAACTAGCAGTGGGATCTAAGCACGTAATTTCCCTTCTGTCTTCTTCCCAACTCCTTCCCTCCAATTTAAAAACAAGAAAGTGAGAAAGACTATTTCTAATGTTCCTTCTAATTCTAAAAGTCAGTGTTTATATCAAATAATGTAAGTCTAAATTAACAGATTCCAAATACTAAACCAGCTGGCCAGTTATATAAGAATATTAGGAGTTTAAAAAGAAAACGGTAACGAAAAAAAACCACCCTTGATTTTCAACCAACAGATATAAGACAGGAACCATGGATCTGTATTTAAAGCTACTGATGTGTTTCTGATGTTCAGCCAGGTTTGGGGACCTGGTGTAAGGCACTGCACCATTTGAGTTTTATAAAATATAAATACCAACTTCTAAGTCTTAAAAGAGTGTTACAGGGATGGCTTTATGAAGGAGATTACCATTTAAGCAGATGTTTGCAAGATGGGCTGGATTACAACAAACATGGAAGAGCAATGGGAAAGAGAGCATAGAAAGAAAAGCATGAGCAAAGGCACAGGGACAGAAAACACAGGCTAGTTTGAGTGTATAAGGCGGGCCAAGCCTCAGGGTGCCTCCCATATAAATACTCCCTTTCAGAGGGAAATGGCTAACCCACAGCCCCTGCTGAAGGAATAGTTTTGATTGCTTTTCTACAGTTACTTGAACTGGGTGTTAGCCTACCACAGGGCAACTAAATATACAGTAAGACTGATAGAGTGACCTCTGTTCCTGGTTTGCTTAGGACACTCCTAGCTTATGCCTACTGTCCTAGCAGAATTCTTAATAGTGCCCACTTTCATTCTCAAAATTAAATTTCTATTTAATTTGGGTGATAAAGTATAAAGTCACTCTACCAGTAAACCCTTAGCTGACATGAAAAAAAGATACAGGCCAGATTCTCTAAAATAGGGGTCAGCAAACATGTCCGTTTTTTTAAATTCCAGTATAGCTAACATATAGTGTTACATTAGTTTCAGGTGTATAATATAGTGATTCAACAATTCGATACATCACCCAGGGCTCATCATGATAAGTATACGCTTAATTCCCTTCACCCATCCCTGCCCCACACCTCCCCTCTGGTAACCATCCCTTTGTTTTCTATAGTTAGGAGTCTGGTTTTTTATTTGATACAGATCTGTTTTTATAAGTAAAGTTTTACTGGAGCACAGCCATGTTCATTTGTTTAGGTGCTGTCTACAGCTGCTTTCACAATACAGTGGTTGAGTAGTTAAGATGGAGACCATATGAAATACTTGTAATTATTTACTATTCGGCTCTTTAGAGGAAAAACTGGCTGACCCCCACTCTAAAAAAGCATTGTCCAGTAGAACTTTCTGCACTGAAGGAAATGCTTTATATCTGCACGGTACAACAGAGTAGCCCCATGCCACGTATAGCTATCAATCGGCTGAAATACGGCTAGTACAACTGAAGAAATGAATTTTATTTGTGTATGCAATAAAATATTTAAATTGGGGAGTTGTAATTTTTTGAGATATAACTACATTTAAAATGTATTAGTTTTAGGTATACAACATAACTTGATATATGTATATACTGCAAAATGATTACCACAATAAGTTTAGTTAACATCTATGACCACACATGCTTAAAAATTCTTTTTCCTTGTGATGAGAACTTTTAAGATCTATTCTCTCAGCATCTTTCAAATATACAATATAGTATTGATATAATTGTAGTCACCATGCTGTACATTACATCCCCAGGATTTATTTAGCCTTTAACTGGAAAAAACCAACTTTAAAAAATATAGTTCTGGTAGTTTTCTTGTTTGTTTGTTTGTTTGTTTTTATTTGAGACAGAGAGAATGAGAGAGAGAGAGCACATGAGAGGGGGGAGGGGCAGAGGCAGAAGCAGGCTCCCTGCTGAGCAGGGAGCCCGATGCGGGACTCGATCCAGGGACTCCAGGATCATGACCTGAGCCGAAGGCAGTTGCTTAACCAACTGAGCCACCCAGGCGCCCCAGTTCTGGTAGTTTTAACACATGGATAGATTTGTATAACCACAATCACCAGCCAGAAGCAGAAAAATTCCATTACTGCAAAAGCTCCCTTGGAAGTTATATTCTCGCCTTACCCTAACCCCTGGCAACCACTGACTGGATCTTTGCCACTATAGTTTTGTATTTTCAAGAATTTCATATAAATTAAATCATTCATATGTAACTTTCTGAGACTGTCTTTTTTCACCAAGTGGCTGCCTTTACCATTAGCTTGTTCCTTCTCATTGTTGAATTGTATTCCATTATATGGATACACTACTGCTTATCCACTACCAGTGGAAGGACATACCAGCTGCTTTTAGTTTTTGGCAAATATGAATCAAGCTGCTATGAACATCTGAGTACAGGTTACAAAAATACCCAGGAGTGAAGATCAATGGAACAGAATAGAGAGCCCAGAAATGGACCCTCAACTCTATGGTCAACTAATCTTCAACAAAGCAGGAAAGAATGTCCAATGGAAAAAAGTCTCTTCAACAAATGGTGTTGGGAAAATTGGACAGCCACATGCAGAAGAATGAAACTGGACCATTTCCTTACACCACACACAAAAATAGACTCAAAATGGATGAAAGACCTAAATGTGAGATAGAAATCCATCAAAATCCTTGAGGAGAACACAGGCAGCAACCTCTTCAACCTTAGCCGCAGCAACTTCTTCCTAGAAACATCGCCAAAGGCAAAGGAAGAAAGGGCAAAAATGAACTACTGGGACTTCATCAAGATAAAAAGCCTTTGCACAGGGCGCCTGGGTGGCTCAGTCGTTAAGCGTCTGCCTTCGGCTCAGGTCATGATCCCAGGGTCCTGGGATCGAGTCCCACATCAGGCTCCCTGCTCGGCAGGAAGCCTGCTTCTCCCTCTCCCACTCCCCCTGCTTGTGTTCCTGCTCTCGCTATCTCTCTGTCAAATAAATAAATAAAATCTTTAAAAAAAAAAAAAAGCCTTTGCACAGCAAAGGAAACAGTCAACAAAACCAAAAGACAACTGACAGAATGGGAGAAGATATTTGCAAATGCCGTATCAGATAAAGAGCTGGTATCCAAAATCTATAAAGAACTTAACCAACTCAACACCCAAAGAACAAATGATCCAATCAAGAAATGGGCAGAAGACATAAACAGACATTTCTGCAAAGAAGATATCCAAATGGCCAACAGACACATGAAAAAGTGCTCAACATCACTCGGAATCAGGGAAATTCAAATCAAAATCTCAATGAGATACCACCTCACACCAGTCAGAATGGCTAAAATTAACAAGTCAGGAAACAACAGATGTCGGCAAGGATGCAGAGAAAGGGGAACCCTCCTACACTGTTGGTGGGAATGCAAGCTGGTGCAGCCACTCTGGAAAACAGTATGGAGGTTCTTAAAAAAGCTGAAAATAGAGCTACTCTACAACCCAGCAATTGCACTACTGGGTATTTACCCCAAAGACACAAATGTAGTGATCCGAAGGGACACCTGAACCCCAATGTTTATAGCAGCAATGTTCACAATAGCCAAACTATGGAAAGAGCCTAAATGTCCATCAACAGATGAATGATAAAGAAAATGTGGTGTATATATACAATGGAATATTATGCAGCCATCAAAAAATGAAAACTTACCATTTGCAATAATGTGGATGGAACTAGAGGGTATTATGCTAAGGGAAATAGTCAATCAGAGGAAGACAAGTATCATATGATCTCACTGATACGAGGAATTGTTTCTCTAACAAGGCAGAGGATCATAGGGGAAGGGAGGGAAAAATGAAACAAGACGAAACCGGAGGAGGAGACGAACCATAAGAGACTCTTAATCTCAGGAAACAAACTGAGGGTTGCTGGAGTGGAGGCGGGTGGGAGGGATGGGGTGGCTGGGTGATGGACATTGGGGAGGGTATGTGCTATGGTGAGCCTGTGAATTGTGTAAGACTGATGAATCACAGACCTGTACTCCTCAAACAAGGAATACATTATATGTTAATAAAAAAGAAAATACCCAGGAGTGAAACTGGGTCTTATGATAGGTATATGTCTAACTTTGTAAAAAAACTTTCATTCTTTCTACAGTATCTATACCACTGCTCATGTCCAGCAGCATGTATGACAGTCCCAGTTGTTCTGCATCCTTGCCAGTAATTGGTATTGTACTTTCAATTCTGGCCATTCTAACAAGCGTGTAATAGTATCTCGTGGTGGTTTTAGTTTGCATTTCCCTAAATGGCTAATGATGTCGAACATCTATTCATATGCTCATTTGCTATCCTTTGGTGAAATGTGTTCTAGTCTTTTTTCTATGCTTTAATTGGGATGTTTATTTTCTTACTGTTGAGTTTTGAGAGTTCTTTATATATTCCAGATACAAGTTTTTTTTTTTTTTTTAAGATTTTATTTATTTATTTGAGACAGAGAGAATGAGAGAGAGAGAGCATGAGAGGGAGGAGGGTCAGAGGGAGAAGCAGACTCCCTGCCGAGCAGGGAGCCCGATGCGGGACTCGATCCCGGGACTCCAGGATCATGACCTGAGCCGAAGGCAGTCGCTTAACCAACTGAGCCACCCAGGCGCCCCCAGATACAAGTTCTTTATCAGGTTTATAATCTGCAAATATATTTTTTCCCAGTCTATAGCTTGTCTTTTCATTCTCTTAATAGTGCCATTCCCAGAGTGTTATGGACTGAATTATGTGCACTCATTCATAAAATTCATTTAACGCCCCCAGTACCTTAGAATGTAACTGTATTTGGAGACAGGCTTTTTAAAGAAGTAATTAAGGTTAAATGAAGCCATATTGGGGGGGAGGGGTGGACTCTAATCCAGTAGGGCTAGTGTTCTTATAAGAAAAGGAAGGGATCCATAGATGTGCACACACAGAGAAAAGGCCATGTGAGAACACAGCAAGAAGGCAGCCACCTGCAATCCATGGAGAGAGCTTCAGGAAAACCAACTCTACCTAAACACCTTGATCTTGAATTTCCAGCCTCCAGAACTGTGAGAAAATAAAATTTCAATTGTTTAAGCCACCCAGTCTGTGGTATTTTGTTATGGCAGTCCTAGCAAACTAATATATAGAGCAAAAGTTTGTACTTTTGATAAAGTCCCATTTATCAACTGTTTTCTTTTATGGATTATGCTTTGGTGTCCTTCCAAAGCCTTTTTGCTTAATTCCAAATCAAAGATTTTTCTCCTATGTTTTCTTCTAAAAAAAAAAGTTTTACATTTATTTTTATGATATATTTTGATTTAATTTTTGTTTAAGGTGGGGCACTTAGGTTGAGATTTTTTTGTTTTTGCATGAATATGTCCAACTGTTCTAATAACTGTTTCTTGAAAAGACTATCCTTCTTGCATTGAACTGCCTTTCACTTCTGTCAAAATCAGCTGGCTATACCTGTGTGGGTCTATTTCTAGATACTATATGGGTCCACTGATCTTATGTCTATCTCTTACTATTGCTACACACAACCTTGGTAACTGTAGCTTTACAGAAAGTCTTAAAAATCAATTACTGTGATTCCTCCAACTTTATTTTTCTTTTTCGAAGTTGCTTTAGCTATTCTAGGTCTTTAGCCTTTCCTTATAAATTTTAGAATCAACCTGTCCATATATTTTTTTAAATCCTGCTGGGATTCTGTTTGGAATTGCATTAAATCTATATATCAATCTGGGGAGAACGAACATCTTTACTATGTAGAGTGTTCCAATCCATGAACACTAATTTCTATTTAGGTTTTCTCTGGTACCTTTCATCAGTGTTTTATAGTTAACAGCATACAAGACCAACACATTATTTTAATAGCCATGTATACCTAGTGACAGCTGTATTAGGCATTGAAGCTTTAAAAGTTTGAACTTAGACACTGGGGAGGGTATGTGCTCTAGTAAGTGCTGTGAATTGTGCAAGACTGTTGAATCTCAGATTTGTACCTCTGAAACAAATAATGCAATATATGTTAAGAAAAAAAAAAGAAGAAGAAGGTAGCAGGAGGGGAAGAATGAAGGGGGGGAATCGGAGGGGTAGACGAACCATGAGAGATGGTGGACTCTGAAAAACAAACTGAGGGTTCTAGAGGGGAGGGGGGTGGGAGGATGGGTTAGCCTGGTGGTGGGTATTGAGGAGGGCACATTCTGCATGGAGCACTGGGTGTTATGCACAAACAATGAATCATGGAACACTACATCTAAAACTAATGATATAATGTATGGGGATTAACATAACAATAAAAAATAATAATAATTTTAAAAAAAAGTTTGAACTTAGAAATACTGAGAAACAGTACCACCATGCAATATAACCCAGTGTGAAAACTAGGCCATAAAACTGTGCCAGTGTCTTAGCAAACAAGACCTTTGGAAAAGTGAAGATTTGAAGAAAAAGAAAAGATATATTGAGGAGACAAAGAGCAGAGAACAGAACAAATGCACAGAAAAAATTATAAGAGCTCATGAGAAAGGAACAGATCTCCAAAGCTGCCTTGAGTTCCTGACAACATTCTAGTTCCAAATAACCTATATCTTTACAATAGCCTCTTTTTTCTTGAATTACCTTAAATGGCTTTGTTTCCTGAAACCAGATTTTTAAAGATGTAAATTTCTAGGACTATATGATGCTCATTTCTTTTTATTTTAAGATTTTATTTATTTGAGGGGTGGCGCCTGGGAGGCTCAGTCGGTTAAGTATCTGCCTTCAGCTCAGGTCATGATCCCAGGGTCCTGGGATCAAGCCCTGCATTGGGCTCCTAGGGGAGCCTGCTTCTCTCTCTTCATTTGTCTGCTGCTCCCCCTGCTTGTGCTCACTCCATCTCTGTCAAATAAATAAATAAAATCTTTTTTAAAATTTTATTTATTTGAGAGGGAAAAAAGAGAGCATGAGCAGAGGGAGGGGCAGAAAGCGAGGGAGAAGCAGACTCCCTGCTGAGTGCGGAGCCCAATGTAGGTCTCGATCCCAAGACCCTGAAATCATGACCTGAGCAAAAGTCTGACGCTCAGCCAACTGAGCAAACCAGGTGCCCCATATGATGCTCATTTCAAAAAGGAAAAAAACAGATTGAGATTATCATGCTAACTTTTTTTTAATGCACTTAGCTAATGATTGAATATAGTGGAAAATAATCTGTGAAAAAAGACAACGTATCAGTAAATTATATTTCAAAGTTTAATTTAGGATTCAAAATGGGCTTGTTCAGGGACGCCTGGGTGGCTCAGTCAGTTAAGCGTCTGCCTTTGGCTAGGGTCATGATCCCCAGGGTCCTGGGATCGAGTGCCGCATTGGGCTCTCTGCTCAGTGGGGAGCCTGCTTCTCCCTCTCCCTGCCGCTCTGCCTACTTGTGCTCTCCCTCTCTGTCAAGTAAACGAAATCTAAAAAAAAAAAAAAAAAAAAAGGGCTTGTTCTGTATCACTAACACTTTTAAATGGCAGACTATAAATGTCAATTTAACTAATAATGTAGTTAAAACTTAACAGTGGCATTGAGTTTGGGAAAACACAAGGGTTCAGGTGACCAAATTCCAACTTCCCACTAAAGAAGCAACAGCAACAGTATCTCTAGCCCAGTGGTGCTCAAACTCCAGTGTATATAAAAATTACCTGAAGTTTTACTTTTGGAAATATGTTAGATGAAATATGAGAATCCTCCCATTACAAATACCTAGATATGGCAGATAAGATACAGTAAATCTTCTTTTAAATGCACTGCTGAACTCACAAGAAATCCACAGGCAGCAAAAACAAGGAGAAAACAATAATTAATCAAAATTATCTGTTGAATGTGTTTATTTAATGAAATGAGAGTGGTAAGCAAGAACTAAAGTCATGATCTTAGCTTAAACTTGGAATCTAGAAAGAAACTTGAATTTTGATTTTTTTTTAAAGATTTTATTTATTTATTTGAGAGAGAGAGAATGAGAGAGAGCACATGAGAGGGGGGAGGGTCAGAGCGAGAAGCAGACTCCCTGCCGAGCAGGGAGCCCGATGCGGGACTCGATCCAGGGACTCCAGGATCATGACCTGAGCTGAAGGCAGTCGCTTAACCAACTGAGCCACCCAGGCGCCCGAATTTTGATTTTTATTAGATGTGATAAAAGGTGTAATTGAGACCACTGCATAAAACCAGCAATGCCCTTGAAAAGCCATACCCCTCAGTGAACAGATAGGCCTGTATGGGGGGATGTCTGTCCACTGACAAAGGCAGCAAATAAAAAAACTGTATAAATCAGGCCTTCATTGGAATGGGGTCCGCTGAAAATTATTGCAAGCCTGTTCTCAGTTAAGTATAAATACCCATTTCTTGCAAGGACGAGAAGCCTCAAGCCAATAAATGAATATAAGCTGTTTCTGGGTTGGTGGTAATGAAAAACACCTGTTAGAAAGAGAAGCAAATTCTGTGTGTGAAGTCAAACACACCTTCAACCCATGTGATCCCAGGAGATCCCTAAATATCACTATTAGCCAAATATGAGATTAAAACAAAATTATCAAACCAAAAGGAAACAAACTACCACAGCAGCAAAAGCTATAAAAAAAACAGATTACATCTGCAAGAAGTTAAAATTCTGGAATTAACAGATAGAGAATACATAAAATTACAATTAAGTATGCCTTAAAAGTTTACAGAAATAAGCGAAAATATTAAATATATAGGCCAGAGGGGCGCCTGGGTGGCTCGGTCGTTAAGCGTCTGCCTTCAGCTCAGGTCATGATCCCAGGGTTCTGGGATGGAGCCCCACATCGGGCTCCCTGCTCCACGGGAAGCCTGCTTCTCCCTCTCCCACTCCCCCTGCTTGTGTTCCCTCTCCCGCTGTGTCTCTCTCTGTCAAATAAATAAAATCTTTAAAATATATATATATGCCATAAATAAGAGACAAAAAAATGACTTGGGAGACAGGGGGAAAAAAATACATAATCCTTGAAATTAAAAACCTAATTGGAGGAGATACAGAGAATTAGTAAACTAAACGACAGATCTGAATCAATAAAGAAAAAGAAACAAAACATGAAAGAGATTAAGAGACATCTTAAAATCATTCTCAGATCATCTCATCTCATGAAAGAGATTAACATACACCTAATTACAATTTCAGAAGTGAAGAATAGAAAAAAAATGGAGAAACAGCAATATTTCAAGGGACACTGAAAATCTTCCAGAATGAATAGAAGACCTCGTATTCAGGAGACACTGAAAGTCCCAAGAAGGATAAATAAAAAAGAAATCCACATCCAGATACATCATATGAAACTGCAAAACGCCAAAGGCAAAGAGGGGATCTTTAAAACCAACAGAGGAGAGGAGTCAGATTACCTGTGAAGGAACAAACAATTAGACTTTTCAGAGAAATAATAAAGGTCAGAATAATACTGTGCTGAGAGTAATTAAGTCACTTTAGAACTGCATTCCTAGGTTAAAAACATCATTCAAAAAATAGGACAAAAAAACAACAAAAAACCCCACATTCTTTGACAAACAAAAACAGAGTTTAACCACCAAAAGGCATGGAATATATTCTTCTAAAGGTATAGTTCAAGATTAAAAAAAAAAACTCAAAGCCTAAAGGCAAAAAGGAGGAAAAATAAAATAATTTGGCAATCTTGGGTCAATCTAAACAAACCCTGATGACTGCAGACAGCAATAATAATAATGTCTAATTTATGAAACTTTTAAAAAGTTAGAACTCAAATACTGAACAACTGGCACGTAAACAGAAAGGTGTGATTGACATTAAAATGCTCTAAGGCGAACACCTGAGTGGCTCAGTAGGTAAGAGTCTGACTACTGGTCTCAGCTCAGGTCTTGATCTCAGGGTTATGAGTTTAAGCTCCACACTAGGCTCCATGCAGAGCGTGGAGCCTAGTTTATTTTTTTTAATCTAATTTATCTTTGCAATCAAAGAGAAAATCATTTTGAAATAAGATATTATTTTAGAGAAAACAAAGGACAACCAGGGAGACAAGATACAGAAAGTGTCACTGCAGGAATCCCAGCCACACACCAGGATAAACTAACCATTTTCTGGGGGTGCGGGGCCGGGGGGGGGTGCGGGGGGGCAAAGAACTGAAAAGAAGAAAGTCTTCTGTTAGCTGGGGTGAGAATGTTGTCTTCTTTTTGTAATTCCTTATTTAGCTGGCTGACTCCTTGAGACCATGCTCTCCTTGTCCCCATCAATACACATAAAACCCTCCCTTTACAACCAAGAGAGAAAGACGTTTTCCTCCCTAGGGAAGCCAGCTGCTCTGCCATTCTGCTGGTTCCAGTGTCTCATTTCATAGTTCTTCTGAGGCGCTACAGAACTTGAGAGACTCGAGTACAATTTACACAGTGTCGGATGGATAGGGGACCTGGTTTCCCTGGTCCCAGGACTCAGTGATGAATGAGACTCTTGCTGAGGCCCATCCACTTTAAACTTTTCTGAAAAGGCTTTGGAAATTATGAGCGTGGAGCCTAGTTTAAAAAAGAATAAAATCTTAAAAAAAAAAAAGTGCTCAAACTTGTATTGTTTAGGAAGAGTATAGAGTTAGTGTAATGTGAGGTCTTAGATACATAAAATTAGATTAGATTAGATATATGTGTTAAATTATTAAGAGTAACTTCTAGAATAACGTAAGTAGTATATAGCAATGATGTAATTAGGGAGGATCCTAGCCCTTTGTGGTAGAAAGGAGGTGTTTGGGAATGTGTGAAGGCATTCTGCTTCCACTAATAACTGGGGATGATAATGGCATCTGGTAGGTAGGAGTCAAGGATTTTAAATGTCCTGCTGTGCCTATAAAGTGCCACACAGTGACAGTCCTGGCCAAAATGCCAACAGCCCTACAACGGTATGAAATAATATATACACCTACCAAAAATAAAATTTAAATAATTCAACATGGAAATTAAGCAATTAAAATCACCTATAAATGTGCTTTAAGTCATAAATTCTTGGGCTCCACAAGTAACAGACTCTGAATCAACAGGTCTGAGGTGGGACCCAGGAACTTATGGCTTTAATAACCACCCAAGCAACTGTGATGCAACAGTCCATCAATCACACTTTGAGAAACATTACAGCCTAATGAGGGTGAAGTGGCAGATGAAGGGGGTTTTAGAGACTCCCATTACAGGGAGAGGCTCTGGAGTAAGAGCTGCCCATTGCTGAGGAGAAATCTAGCAACAGGGAGTAGGTGGTGGCAGAAGTTCACATGCACATACCATTAGGAGTCCCCAAATTAGGAACTGCAGATCAAAAAGAAAAAAAATTTTTCTAAAATTAATAACAATATAACTAGAACAGTGCTTTCTCATTACATAAAATGCTTTTTCTTTTAATTACTAGAAATGAAATTATAACAGAATGGATCAGGACACCATCAATAAAACAATTCAATCCACAATTTACAAATAAACCACCTATAAAACAGATGATGGGAAGATCTGTCTCAGAAGTCCCAGCATATTCTGACCTACACTCTTTGAGTAAATGCCCTTTATTCACCAATTCCTAACATCTGGGATGTGACCGCCTCACGGTAACAGAATAGTATTTCTGAAAGATATTAAATATATTCTGGGAAAAAAAAGAGTTCCTTGTACTGAAAATAATATTTACTACATTCGTGTCCTAGAGATTAACAATGCACAACAACAACAGTACATCAAAAGATTCTGAAGATTCTACAGTAAGGAAATCCATTTGCTTTTGTCTCCAATTTCCCACCATGATTTGATTAAAAGGAACTCCTAATTCTTCACCATTTTCATTAGAAAATTTAAGATTTAGAAACTGATGTTCACTCAAGTAAATGCTTTTTATTCCCTGCTGTATCTTTGGCACCTAGGACAGTGTCTCAAACACAACAGGCACTCAAAAAAATGTTTGCTGAATGAGTAATTAAAATCAGCTGCATGCTGGTAAATGTTTAAAAATCAGCTTGGGGGAAAAGGGGAGAGCAAGCCTTGATTGGTGGTATTTCAGCATTGTAAACACTCCCACCATGGCTACCAACTTGAAATCTCTGAACAGAGAGTTGGAAAGAGATGCTCATAATCTCACTAGGACAAAAAGTCTCCAGGACATCAATGATTAAAATGCTAAATGTAGCTTATTTTATGCAAATGCAGAGTAACACCTCACAACCCAGTACCCCTGAGGAATGAAGACTGTTTTCCAAATAATGGGATGTTAAGTGGAAAGTGTACCTTTTTTTTCCAATCAAAGAAATAGTGTATATTAAGTGTACAGTACAAAATTTAGCATTTTCTGTTAACTCAGTACTGTCAATTACCTATAAGCTGTCATAAAGTTACGCTCTTAAAGGTTACAGAGGTATGTAAAGCTAACTGTCCTTTACTAAATCATGGGTTCTTAACCTGGGGCCCAAGGATGGGCTTCAAGGAGCCCAAGAATCCCCTGATGCTGAATGTAAACTGATAACATGTTTATGTATTTTTCTGAGAAAAAAATTATATAGCTTCCATCAGGCATCTCAAAAGTGTCCATAACCCAAAGATTAAGAACCACTTCTCCAAGAAAGGAACTGAGAATACAAAAACAACCATAAAACAAGTAACAAAATGGCATGAGGAACTACCTGTCAATAATTACTTTGAATGTAAATAGACTAAATGCTCCAATCAAGAGTGTATAAAAAAGCAAGACCCATCTATACGCTTCCTACAAGAGACTCATTTCAGACCTAAAGACACATACACAATGAAAATGAAGGGATGGAAAAGCACATTTATCATGCAAATGGCAGTGACAAGAAAGGGCAGCAATACTTACATCAGACAAAACAGACTTTAAAACAAAGAGTAAAACTGTAACAAGACAAAGGACACCATATAATCATAAAGGGAACAATCCAACAGGAAGATATAATTGTAAATATTTATGAACCCAACATGGGAGTACCAAATACATAAAGCAGCTAACAACAAACATAAAGGAAGTAATCAATAGTAATACAATAGTGGTAGGGGACTTCAACACCCCACCTACATCAATGAATAGATCATCCAAACAGAAAATCAACAAGGAAACAGTGGCTTTGAATGATATATTGGACCAGATGGAGCTAACAGATATATTCAGAACATTCCATCCTAAAACAGCAGGATACATTCTTTTCAAGTGCACATGGAACATTCTCCAGAACAGATCACATATTAGGCTACAAAACAAGTCTCAATAAATTAAAAAAGACTGTAGTCATACCATGCATCTTTTCTGACCACAACACAATGAAATCAGAAATCAACCACAAAAAAAAAAAAAAAAAAATCTGGAAAGAACACAAATACATAGAGGTTAAATAAACATGCTACTAAACAATGAATTAGTCAACCAAGAAATCAAAGAGGAAATAAAAAAAATACATGGAGGCAAATAAAAATGAAAACACAACGGTCCAAAATCTTTGGGATATAGCAAAAGCTGTCCTAAGAGGGAAGTTTATAGCAATATAGGCCTACCTCAAGAAGCAAGGAAAATCTCAAATAAACAACCTAACCGTATACCTAAAAAAACTAGAAAAAGAACAAACAAAATCGAAAACCAAGGAAAAAAAGGAAATAATCAAGATTAGAGCAGAAATAAAAGAAATAGAAACTAAAAAAAACAGCAACAACAAAAACAATAGAACAGATCAATGAAATCAGTAGCTGGTTCCTTGAAAAGAGCAACAAAATTGATGAACCTTTACCCAGACTCATAAAAAAGAAGAAAAAGAGACAGACAGTGAAAGAGAGAAAAAAAAACCTCAACAAAATCAGAAAAGAAAAAGGAAAAATGGGGCACCTGGGTGGCTCAGTTGGTTAAGGGTCCTGGGACTGAGCCCCATATCGGGCTCTCTGCTCAGCAGGGAGCCTGCTTCTCCCTCTCCCTCCATCTACCGCTGGGCCTACTTGTGCGCTCTCTCTGTCAAATAAATAAAATCTTAAAAAAAAAAAAAAGGAAAAGGAAAAACAACAACCAACACCATAGAGATACAAAGGCTTAAAGAGAATATTATGAAAAATTATATGCCAACAAATGGGACAATCTAGAAGAAATGGATAAATTTCTAGAAACATAACCTCCCAAAACTGAATCAGAAAGAAAAAGGAGAGGCGCCTGGGTGGCTCAGTCGGTTAAGTGGCTGCCTTCGGCTCAGGTCATGATCCTGGGGTCCTGGGATCAAGCCCCACGTCTGGCTCCCTGCTTAGCAGAGAGCCTGCTTCTCCCTCTCCCTCTGCCTGCCACTCTGCCTACTTGTGCTATCTGTCGAATAAATAAATAAAATCTTTAAAAATAAAAATCTAAAAAAAAGAAAGAAAAAGGAAATTTGAACAGACTGATTACCAGCAATGAAATTGAACAGTAATCAAAAACTTCCCAACAAACAAAAGTCCAGGACCAGATGACGTCACAGGTGAATTCCACCAAAATTTAAGTAGTTAATGCCTATTCTTCTCCAACTATTCCAAAAAAAATAGGAGAGGAAGGAAAGCTTCCAAATTCATTCTGTGAAGCCAGCATTACCCTGATACCAAACCAGATAAAGACACGACAAAAAAAAAAACAAAAACCCACAGCCCAGTATTTCTCATGAACACAGATATAAAAATCGTCAACAAAATATTAGCAAACTGAGGGCGCCTGGGTGGCTCAGTTGGTTAAGCGACTGCCTTCGGCTCAGGTCATGATCCTGGAGTCCTGGGATCAAGTCCCACATCGGGCTCCCAGCTCAGCAGGGAGTCTGCTTCTCCCTCTGACCCTCTCCCCTCTCATGCTGTTTCTCTCTTTCTCGCGAATTAAAAAAAAAAAAAATTAGCAAACTGAATCCAACAATATTTTAAAAATATTCACCAAAGATCAAATGGGATTTATTCCTGGGATGCAAAGGTGGTCCAATATTCACAAATCAACCAACATGATACATAAGATCAACAAAAGATAAAAACCATATGATCATTTCAATAGATGAAGAAAAAGCATTTGATAAAGTACAACATCCAGCCATGATAAAAACCCTCAACGAAGTAGGTTTGGAGGGAACATACGTCAACATAACAAATGCTATATATGAAAAACCTACAGCTAATTTCATACTCAATGGTCAAAATCTGAGAGCTTTTCCCCTAAGATCAGGAACAAGACAAGGATGTCCACTCTCTATACTTTTATTCAACATAGTACTGGAAGTTATAGGTACAGTAATCAGACAAGAAATAACAGGCATCTAGATTGGTAAGGAAGAAGTAAAACTTTCACTATCTGCAGATGACATGATACTATCTATACAGAAAACCCTAAGGACTCCACCAAAAAACTACTAGAACTGACAAATGAAGTAAGGCCACATGATACAAAATCAATGTACAGAAATCCACTGCATTTCTATACACCAACAATGAAGTAGCAGAAAGATAAATTAAGAAAACAGTCCCATTTACAATTGCACCAAAAATATTAAAATACCTAGGAATAAACTTAACCAAGGAGGTAAATGACCTGTACTGTGAAAACTACAAAACACTGATGAAAGAAATTGAAGATGACCACAAACAAATGGAAAGATAGTCTATGCTCATGGACTGGAAAAACAAATATTGTTAAAATGTCCATACTACCCAAAGCAATCTACAGATTAATGTAATCCCTATCAAAATACCAACAACATTTTTCACAGAAGAACAAAAAAGTCCTAAAATTTGTATGGAACCACAAAAGACCCTGAATAGTCAAAGCAAAAGCAATCTTGAAAAAGAAGAACAAGACTGGAGGTATCACAATCCCAGATTTCAAAATATGCTACAAAATAATCAAAACAGTATGACACTGGCACAAAAATAGACACATAGATCAATGACACAGAACAGAAAGCCCAGAAGTAAACCCACAATTATGTGGTCAATTAATCTTTGACAAAGGAGGCAAGAATATGCAATGGGAAAAAGACCATTTCTTCAACAAACGGTGTTGGGAAAACTGAACAGCTATATGCAAAAGAATGAAACTGGATGACTTTCTTACACCACACAGAAAAATAAACTCAAAATAGATTAAAGACCTAAATGTAAGACCTGAAACCATAAAAATCCTCAAAGAGAGCACAGGCAGTAATTTCTCTGACATTGGCTGTAGCAACAGTTTTGTAGATACATCTCCTGAGGCAAAGGAAACAAAAGCAAAAATAAACTCTTGGGACTGTATCAAAATAAAAAGCTTCTGCACAGAGAAGTAAACAACAAAACTAAAAGACAACTTACTGAAAGGGAGAAAATATTTGCAAATGACATATCCAATAAAGGTTAGTATCCAAAATATATAAAGAACTTATACAACACCAAAATCAGTGACAGGAGAGGGACATACATATGCTTTTTTTATGACACAGAATTCCAAACTTAAATATATTTATAAGACAAACAGACTAACTTAGCTTCATCAAATCAATGAATGTTATTTCCATAAAGCACTCCTGGCGATATTAGAGACATACTACATAAAATTTTTTTACCATTATTCCTTCTTTCACTAAAAATTCACCTATTATTACAGGAGAATCCCCAATATAAATACCACATTTTTCACATTTCTCCTCTGTTCCTAAAACCTTTCAAAGGCATCTCATTTGCTTCTGTGACTGCAGGGCTTCTACTTCAATTACATTACTGTAATCTCAGCGGATAAACTGGAGGAGCCAGTGGAAGGTGGGACAACCTCTAAGGCCATACTGTACTAAAGCAGGCCTGAAATGATGATCACTGAAACTGAAGTAATTTAATGGGAATGGACAAAAAATGATTAAAATTCTACCTCACCTCACATTTTCTAGTTTGTGGTGTCCAGACCCAAATGACAAGAGCCACCTTATATTTGCTTAAGCAATTATTTTCAAGAATAAGCAGCTACGTTTTCTACTGCACTTCCAAACCAGAGTTGTCTAGAACAGTCTTCAAAAGAAGGGCCACAATGGAGCTGGGCCATTCCTCTCCAATGAAGCTGGACCTGAGCTCAGTCAGCCTGCCAAGTATCAAGATAGCATATCCTCAAGTAAGTTATGAAACAGCCTGGCCAGATGGACAGGAAAAAGAAATGTAAGAGCAGATTATGGAAAAAAGACCAGTTCACAGAATAAAACAGGGGAAAATGTGGTCATGAGGCCAAAGACAAGACTAAACAGACAGGCATGGCAGTGGCTAGATACACAGATCACGGACAATAACTGGAACTGATCTCCCTGGTGCTGCTGAACATGATTTTCAGGTACTGCATTTTGATAGGATAATTTGTGGTTTCCCATGATAATCTTATAGAGGTCTTTAAGGGCTGAAGTAAAGAAACTGGACAATGAGTTCTACCACCCTTGGTCACTGTTATATCCTCCTCTCAAAGTCAGTCTCGCCTGGAAAGGAACCTTCCTGTGAGTCAGATGGAATGTGAATCCATTAAACAGCTGAAGTAACCACTCTCTAATTATTCTCCCAGAATAGGAAACTCACAATGTAGAACAAGTATCTATGAATTCACAACTCTAGTCTTTTTAAAAATCTGTTTTTTTTTAAATTAGAAAAGTGAACATTTCACAAGATCCCCTTTTATTTTTGTTTTTTTGTCCCCTAATCCCAAGGATAACCTAGAATAATCCGTCTAGAAACCCTTATTCCATTAAAATTAACTGGTAAGCAGGCAAGATGATACACATAGGCATGCAAACATGAATATATACAAAGGCAATAAAGATAGTGGTTATGTATATGTTCTAGGAGTTTGAGTCCTATCTCATCATTTATTATGAATACACACATAATACATTCGTTAGCCTGTATGACGATGAGCAAATTCTTCAACCTCCATGTGCCAGTTTCCTCATCTGTAAAACGGAGGTAATAAATGAGGTAAACTAAATAATGAGGTAGTTGTGAGGCTTAGTCAGTACTTGTAAAGTGCTTAGAACAGAACAGTCAAATACTAAGTATCCACTATCAACTATTATTCTATTATTAATCAAACCCACATATAACTTAATGAAATTTCATTTTAAATTTGCAGCAGGGCAGGTAATGTTTATTCTCTTTGTTACAATGTTCTGTTTCCTAAATATGATCAGAAAGACAAATATTTTCATAACCAGAAAAAAATCTTATTTAAAAATTTAAACAATTTCAATGAGTATCTAAGATTAAAGACACGGTATGGGATTTTTGTACTTTTCCACTGTCTTACCTCAGTGAAGTGATTCTCAAAATTTAGATAAACCAGGAAAATACTGAGAAATCTACATGAATCTGCTTAAAATGAACTATACTAGGTATATTCTGAAAAAATAGTAATTCCAATTTCTGTAAAAAAGCATTTAAAATCAAGCAGGAGCTTCAGAGTTAAGTGTATATACAGGGAGATGACGTTAAGGCAAACCAGCTAATCATTATATAAAGTAAAAAAAATCATCTTTTAAAATTATCTGTTTTAGAAATGCGAATTTACATGAAGCTGTAATCCAACAGTAGAGACTGCCATAGTTAATCATACCAGTTAATTCCAAACTTGGTCTGATTATGTTGACATGGTATATCCTACTACAACATTTAAGGACTGAGCTGAAAGGGTAGTAAAGCAAGTAAGTATGTTATCTCAAATTGTGCATGATACAAACACACTATCATAGTAATTATCCAATAGTATCTCAGGTATAAGAACAGACTTCTTGTAAATCTGAGCAAATGAAATAGCTCCAAAAGCATGATTTTTTAAAAAAAGGTTTATTTGGCATTTGTAAAGTTCACTCCAAGGAGCCAGCAACAATGAAAGGGCTGAGAATGAAGAAACCTAAAGTCATAACCTGATGTACTATGATCGTTTCCATTCTGATTGGCTAGTGTGAGCGACAAAAGGTTAGATGCTATACACTAATGCTGAAGAGCAGAGGCAAAGAAGGCAATAAAGTGGCTTCTTATGTTGGTAAGCAACTTAGAGAGGACAGAGTAGCAAAGAGAAAAGGTAAGAGGCAGTGACAGTGACGATAATCACAGGAAATAAGTTAGAGGGTGGTATGGTCAAAGCCTTGCTGCATAAGCGCAGAGTATCAGATCCTAAAAAATCATATGTTCACAACCTAAAAGAGCAAAGGGCATGCCGTCCCATTGCACAAATTGTGAATTTTGTCTAGAAAATATGCAAAGAGCATTCTAAAATACATTTGGAAGTGAAAATGTATGATTAACCAAGGAAATTTTTTCAAAGATTAATGAAAAGGACATACTGCTATATCAAGTACCAAACATGAAAAGGTCACAATAATTAGAAAAGTATGTTTTTGGCATATGAATAGACAAATATCAATGGAATAAAACAGTCCAAATTTAGGGGCGCCTGGGTGGCTCAGTCATTTAGCGTCTGCCTTCAGCTCAGGTCATGATCCTGGGGTCCTGGGATCGAGCCCCGCATCACGCTCCCTGCTCCGCAAGAAGCCTGCTTCTCCCTCTCCCACTCCCCCTGCTTGTGCTCCTGCTCTCGCTCTCTGTCAAATAAATAAATAAAATCTTAAAAAAAAAAAAAAAGGGTCCGAATTTAGAGTATGATAAATATAGAAATTCAAACCAGTGGTGAAAAGACCCTTTTAGAAGTATCTATTCAGGTGGGGCAAAAAAACTGGACTCCTATCTCTTGCTATACACAAAAATAAATTCAGGTGTTTTAAGACTTAAATATAAAAAGTGCAATTATTGAAATACTAGAAAAAAGCACATTCTGATAATCATGGAGTGAGGGCCTCTCAAAACTAACATGAACCTAGAAATCACAGAAAAAATGCCAACTTATCTGACCACATACAAATTACACATTCTACATAGCAAAATAAATAGAAAATGGGCAAAGGATGATACAAAATAGCAATTTGCAGAAGAAATATAAATGATAAATACTACTAAAAAATTATCAAGCTCAGTAAAAATCAAAGAATGTTAAGTTAAAATAATAAAATACATTTGGCGTATCAACTTGGCAAAATTCAAATAAATTAATGACTTGAATAAACGACATGAATGAAAGGAAAAAATAGGAGTAAAATGGACATCCGCACATATTCATAGAGAAAGGTACTGGAAGAATAATTTTTTTTAAAGATTTATTTATTTATTTGACAGAGAGAGAGAGCCCAAGCAGGGAAAGCAGCAGGCAGAGGGAGAGGGAGAAGCAGGCTTCCCACGGAGCAGGGAGCCGGATGCAGGGCTCGATCCCAGGACCCTGGGATCCTAACCTGAGCCAACGGCAGAAGCTTAACTGTCTGAGCCACCCAGGTGCCATTGGAAGAATAATTTTTAAAGGAATGATTTTTACTATCACCATTTTAAAGCACATATCCTTTAACCTAGTAATTTCACTTCTAACACTCTATTCCACAAGTACTCTAAAAAATGTACAAATATGTGTATATAAATATTTGCTACAGCAATATTTATAAAATTAAAAACAACCTAAAAACCCATTACTAGGAAAATAATCAAATAAAATTATGGTAAATTCATACTATGAAATGCCATAGGAAGTAGAACCTTAGATTTCTAAAACAGGGTCCTGAATTAGAAGAACAAGGTGCATAATGATATAAAGTTAAAAATAACAAAATGACATATATGAATATGTAGCACGCACACACATACAGAATTCTGCACAAAGAATTAACATATGTATAGAAAAGCTCTAGAAACATATATATACAAGGAACCAGTGGTCAGATATAAGTAACAGGAAGGGGGAGATGGAAGGAAGGGACTCTCACTTACTTTAGCATCTTTTTTTTTTTTAAAGTAGGCTCCACACCAAGCGTGAAGCCCAATGCAGGGCTTGAACTCATGACCCTGAGATCAAGACTGAAGCCACGATCAAGAGTTGGACCCTCAACCAACTGAGCCACCCAGGCGCACCTCCCAGTTTTTATTTTTTTTTAAAGGCATGCACTGTTAGAAACAAAAAAGAAAAGCAAAAGTGTTAAAAAGTCGTTATAACTTTTTAAAGCACTACAATAATCCATATACAACATAAAAAAACTATACACAAGAAACTGAGGATGTGATTCATCTATGATTTAGGCTAAAAAATTCAAAGTGTTGGCAGATTCTCAATCTCTGAAGGCTTTAAGCAGTGTCACCATATCATGCACAGAGTCAAATAAAAGCACAGATTTCAGTTTTATGGTTTCCCATGAAAACAAGAGAATGTCCCTAAGACTTCTCATTGAAAGGCACAGATTTATATGAGGAATGCAACTTTGCTAAACCATATGTATTTTCCAGGTAGCATCCTGGCATTTCAAAGTAAGCATATTTAAGGATTAAATACTGGGGCACCTGGGGGGGCTCTGTCAATTAAGCATCTGCCTTCGGCTTAGGTCATGACCCTGGGGTCCTGGGATCAAGCCCTGCATCAGGCTCCGTGCTGAATGGAGAGCCTGCTTCTCCCATTCCCTCTACCCCTCCCCCACACTCATGCTCTCTCTTTTGCTTGCTCACTCTCTCTCAAATAAATAAAATTTTTATAAATTTTATATCTTTTAAAGATTTTAATTATTTATTTGTTTGAGAGAGAACGAGGGAGAGAGAGCACAACCAGTGGGGAGGGGCAGAGGCAGAGAGAGAAGCAGGCTCCCCACTGAGCAAGGAGCCCTATGTGGAGCTCCATCCCAGGACCCCAAGGTCATGACCTGAGCCAAAGGCAGACGCTTAACCCACTGAGCCACCTAGGCGCCCCTCGAATAAATATATAAAACTTTTAAAAATAAATAAAGTAACTATTATAAGACAAACAACAATTCATGAGACTGACAGGATTATGTTACTTTGTCAGAGCCCTCATTTCAGATCATGATCTATCTCTTCAACAGTTTTGCAACACTAATACCAGGCTCTTTCAGTCATCCTTGCCAACTTCCACTCTAGCAGCAATTCCTAGTGTGAAGCAGATGAAAACCAGCAATCTCTCTTATGTATGTTAATATCATAAGGGCTCAAAAAGTATAATCAATCTTTGATGATTACAAATATCCTATAACCTTCAAAAAAGTATATTTACTAATTACCTAGAACAAGCTAGGCTATCTTTAATAAAATATTAACTCATAATCAATAGTATATTTTTAGCACCCTAACATAGCAAAATATTAATTTTATGTAATTTTACAGCTTTCCTATCTGGAAATGTTTTATTCCTGATTCAACATATGAACCAAAATGATAATGCTGATGATACCACACGAGCAATAAACACAAAAGAACCGCCTCTTCCCAAGCACTTACTATGTGAAAGGCATTCTGCCAGAAGCTTTATGTGTAAAGCTTATTTACTCCACAATGACCCTACAAGGTAGGCAATTATTATTACATCTATTTTACAGAATACATAACTGGCACTCCAAGAAATTAACAAATTTAAACCCAGACTGTCTTGATTCCAAGTTACCTATAATCAGGAATGTTATTCAAAAACAATTCTTTGGAAGTGAATACTCATTATGCAGACACCATATACACTTTCAATTGCCATGTACAAAATTAAAAGATTTAATTGTGAATTTCACTTGTGCCTAGATTTCATTTTTGAGGAAAACATTAGAGAATGCTTACAAAGTCACCAATTGCTTCACTTAACAAATACTGAGTGCAAGGAGCTGTGCAAGATGTTCTTTATAATGAGCTCTTGGGGGAAGACGGTCAAATGTAGAAGAAAAACAAATACAGGGTTGGAAACTTAATACTGTGCTGTACGAAAAACTGTAAGATCTTTAGGCAAAAGGAAGTCAGGGAAGGATTCTCTGATGCCCAATTGTGATCTGATATTACACATAGAATATATGCTTTTTGATCAAGATTTGTGCCTCTGAAGTACAAACACATAGAAAAATACTAAAGATTTCTATTTCCTCTTAATAATCTGAAGCAAAAATAAAAGGAATGATTCCACTGTCATAGCAATTAGAATCTATCAGTTGAGTTAGCAGTAAGAGCAAATACTAGTAGTTCAGACACTCATGAAATTAAACAACTTTCTACCATTCTAATATCCAGTCAAAACAAAAACAAAAACAAAAAGATCGATGCCATTGTTTCCATTCAAGAAATAACACCAACTCATAACGAAGCACTAATATCATAATGTGCAATTAACTCATCTCATCCGCAAGGGTCTCAACGTGTAAAAAATTCCACAGAGATTAAGAGTAGAAACTTGATAGCCTGCTGTTGACAAATCTAAAACAAGTATATAAAAGAGATTTAACCAAACAACACACACACACATTTTTAACTCACAGTGGCTTTAATAAGGCAAGTAGCTTTTTCCATATCTGACAATACTGGCTTTTGTTCACTTTGTCAATCAATACATACAGTCAGCCATCAGATTTTCATTAACTATGTTATATCTAAAAAAGGAAAATGTAATGCCCCTGAAACTATCCTCTTATACAAAAGAGAAATTATATAATTCAACTTGGCTAGACTACACAGCTTCTTTTCTCACTATTAAGTGCCATCAGATTTTACTGTGAATTACGACTCTTTTTACTAAAATCTACTGTGGCAGGGCGCCTGGGTGGCTCTGTCGTTAAGCCTTCCGCTCAGGTCGTAATCCCAGGGTCCTGGGATCGGGCCCTGCATGGGTCTCCCTGCTCGGCGGGAAGCCTGCTTCTCCCTCTCCCACTCCCCCTTGCTTGTGTTCCTGCTCTCGCTGTCTCTCTCTCTGTCAAATAAATAAATAAAATCTTTAAAAAAAATAAAATAAGGGTGCCTGGGTAGCTCAGTTGGTTAAGCAACTGCCTTCAGCTCGGGTCATGATCCCGGAATCCTGGGATCGAGTCCCACATCGTGCTCCCGGCTCAGCAGGGAGCCTGCTTCTCCCTCTGGCCCTGTCCCCTCTCATGCTGTCTCTCTCTCTTTCAAATAAATAAATAAAATCTTTAAAAAAAAAAAAATTTTTTTTAAATAAAATCTATGGTGGCATTCTATACTTACTCCAATTTTCAATTTTCTTACTTTTCTCACACCCATCAAAGAATCAGAAACCCAAGCACACTATTATAAAGTAAAACACTTGATCAAATAATTCCTTCCCCATTTATCTTAAAAAAGTTAAGGAAAAAAAAGGACTGAGATCTCAATTACTCTTCAAAATATTTCCTTATATGCTCTATGTAAAACCCGAAAAATTTAGTATCCATAAGACTAGAGCCTTTGGGGCGCCTGGGTGGCTCAGATGGTTAAACGCCTGCCTTCGGCTCAGGTCATGATCCCAGGGTCCTGGGATCGAGCCCCGCATCGGGCTCCCTGCTTGGCGGGGAGCCTGCTTCTCCCTCTCCCTCTACTGTTCCCCCTGCTTGTGCTCTCTCACTCTATCAAATAAATAAATAAAATCTTTAGAAAAAAAAAAAAAGACCTTTTAAAAAGTTCAGAATGATGGATATTATGTTTACTGTGTAGAATATATGTATAGTTACTATTAAAATATCAGAAAAGCAAGGAAGGGAAATATAAATATTTTTATACTGACAGCCCCCCTGGGTAAAATAAAAGACAATTCAGTTTATGTTTCTGAACTCCAGGAATATTATTTCACTCAAGACATGCTTTAGCTTCAAGCCCCAAATTTTTAAAAGATCAGAGTAAAGCACTTTTCATAAAACAATTTCAGCAAAAATACTATCCCCAAACAGTGCCCTCTCTTCACTTCTTAGAAGAAACCATTCCTACTTTTTGAGGGAAGTAGATCTTTATTTCTAAAATATGAAAAGACCAGAAAACTCTTCAAGTAGGGCCTACACTAATGCGAAGTCTTGGTCAGCCACAGTATAAACCTGCCAAGAAACAAACTAGTGAAGTCTTACAGATTCCCTATACTTAATATTTGTATAAAGAAAAAAAATAACAACTTGATTAATACCCAATGAAGCTTCTATGAGATATATTATAAAAATACTATTGTACTATAAAAAATATTACTAAATTATTCAAAAACACATGTACCAACTCAATTATTTGACTTAACTAAATTACATCACATACCAGTAAATGTTTGGACTTTGTATCACCCTTAATACATTCACCAAATAAAAACCTTCAAATTTCAAATCAAATATATTATTCTTTTTCAACTTGCTAGGGTTCATCATACTACATATCTATACCAGGAAAAATGTACAGTGTAATAAATAAGGTCTCTCAACCAAGATTTTAGCATCCCCAACCCCCGCAAAAAAAAGCAAGCTATTTAACACAGACCACCTCTTTCAAATGGGCTTTAAAACAATATTTAAAATTCTGAACACAAATCTAAGAGAAGTCAGTAAGATGGTAGGCTATAAAATGAACATACAGAAATCAATAGCCAATATGCATATATGTAAACAACAACAGAAGATTTAAAGGAAGAAAAGGCCTCATTTCCAATAGCACCAAAACAGTAAAGTATTTGTATACTTTCATTTGACCAGAAATGTGCAAGCTTATGAAGAAAACTTTAAAAACCTTTAAAAATGAAAGTAGAGGGGTGCCTGAATGGCTCAGTCAGTTAAGTGTGTGCCTTCAGCTCAGGTCAGGATCCCAGGGACTGAGCCCCACATCGGGCTCCCTGCTCAGCGGGGAGTCTGCTTCTCCCTCTCCCTTTGCCCCTCCCTCTGCTTGTGCTCTCTCATGCTCTCAAATAAATAAAATCTTTAAAAAATAATAAAATAAAAAGAATCATTCTTTAAAAAATGAAAGTAGAATTGAATGAAGAAAAAGCTATAATCATATTCTTAGAGATGGAGTAAACATCACAAATGTGTCAACTCTTAAGGTAATTTATAATTTACATAAATCCAATAAAAATGCCAACTTGTTTTTCCTCCAGGAACCGGACAGGCTGATTCTAAAGATCTTACTGAAAAATAAACAAGCAATAATTACCATGAAAACTCTGAAAAAGAACAATGAGACAACAGCTCTAACAGATACTAAAGTTTCTTATAAAGCCTCAAAAGGTAAAACAGAGTATAAGTGGCAAATAGAGAAACCAATGGGACAAAAGAGAAAGTACAGAAATAGACCCATATAAAGAATTTCTAAAAACAGAGAAGACAATCTGATAGAAAAGTGGACAAACTACATGAAAAAAGAAATACAAATGGTCCTTAAATATACAGATAAGATGCTTAACCAAACTCATGAAAACAGAAATGCAAACCAAAAAATACACCGAGATAGTATTTCTTAATCCGATGGGCAAAATCTGATGGAAATCCAACTACTCTCTAGTCAAGCTGTAGGGAAATGGATGCTCCAAGGACCTTTATACATTGCTGGTGGAAAAATGTACATTTATATGAAGGAAATATAAAAATACCTTTCAAAATTATAGATGCCTTTACTCTTTCACTTAGCCAACACATTTTCTAGGACCCTAATAAACAAGACACCACAAACAAAAAACAACACATAAATAAGGTTATTGACTATGAAATTGTAATAGCCAAAAATTGAACACATTCAAGTAACTGGCAACAGAGAATGGGTTGAATAAACTATGGCATCTACACACAACTGAATACTACTTTCAGTTTTTTTTAAATTGAAAAAAAAGGGAAATCTTTATGTACAGATATGGAGAGAGAGCTCCAAGGTATAAACCTGAAAAAGAAAACAAGGTGAAGAACAGTAGTATGTTATCTTTTGACTAAAAGGAGGAGGAAATAAAAATAAGTATTTAAATTAGCTATTTGCAAAAAGTCTAGAAGAATAAACAGAAATTAGTAAAAATAAGGACATGTAATGGGCTAGAGAGGAGGAGTAGATGAGAATAGGCAGGACCAAGACTCCTCAGAGTACACTTTTTAAAAATAGCATTTTGACTTTTGAACCATGTAAGTACATACATTTTCTATTCAAAAAAAATAAGTTAAAAACAATTAAATTTGAAATAGAAAGATGAAAAGAAGATGACCTGGCTGATACTTGGTCAAAAAAATTTACTGGACCATGGTTTAAGTCCCCTGAGTGATATTTAAAAGAATAACTGTGGGGTGCCTGGGTGGCTCAGTCGTTAAGCGCCTGCCTCTGGCTCAGGTCATGATCCCAGAATCCTGGGATCGAGCCCCGCATCGGGCTCCCTGCTCGGCGGGAAGCCTGCTTTTCCCTCTCCCCCTCCCCCTGCTTGGTTCCCTCTCTCCCTGTCTCTATGTCAAAATAAATAAATAAAAATCTTAAAATAAATAAATAAATAAATAACTGAAATTACAACAATACTAATCACTGTGTGAAACATCAACATCACAAATATAATCATACTTGTATGTTCACACAAAATTTCAAACGAATCTATTAAAACTAGAGAACAGTCTTAACTTTGAAAACTCCTGTTGCATTGTGTAGCAAAAAAGCATACTGTTCACCTGTTCAAGTTTATAGTTGCACTCTACAGGTCAACAGAAGTCAGCAAGAGCAGTAAACACTTGTGACAGGCAGTAAATACTGACAACGTAAAGGTTTTAGTAACAGCCAGCTCCATGCAGGTCTGGCTGGGATTATGCTAAAACAGCAGCTTTAGACCCAATCAAGGAATGAAAGCATAAAAGGAAAGGCCACTTTCAGTACCTGCCACATTCTCTTCTAATACAACAAAAAAGGACACAGGAATCATCTTGCTTCCATCTTTGGGTGGCTGAAAGTTTTGCTTAGGACCAGAAGTAGGAAATAAAAGTTTACATTCAGCACCTCATTGACAAGTGAAAGTGGATCATTTTTAGAGGGGCGCCTGGGTGGCTCAGTCATTAAGCGTCTGCCTTAGGCTCAGGTCATGGTCCCAGGGTCCTGGGATCGAGCCCTGCATTGGGCTCCCTGCTCGGCGGGAAGCCCGCTTCTCCCTCTCCCACTCCCCCTGCTTGTGTTCCCTCTCTCGCTGTCTCTCTTCTCTGTCAAATAAATAAATAAATAAATTCTTTAAAATAAATAAATAAATAAAAACTGTTTTAGGAACTTCATTAATTAAATGAAAGCTAAGACGAAAAGGCTATATTCTAGTAAAGGCTGCCCCAGCTCCCTAGGAGCGGGTCAGATAAGCCTGGCAGTGACTTCTGGAGAATCAGAATCTAAGTCGTAGCCACACCACTCAGAGAAATCTGAATACTTACACAGAAACTGTGCCAAGAAGTTAAGGGCTCCTGTTACAAGCATACGTTGTAGTGTTTATTACAAGAGACTGCTCTCTAAGGAGGCTCTTTGTTCTCATATCTAAGATCTAGCTGGGTAAATAATATTTATATGGGGAAGGGTTTAATCTGATTTTATATTTCTGGGAACACTTAAAGGCATGCTCATAAGAAGAAAAACAAGCAGGTGAATTTAAAAACAAGAACCCAATCCCAGGGGCACCTGGGTGGCTCAGTCATGTCTGCCTTCGGCTCAGGTCATGATCCCAGGGTCCTGGGATTGAGCCCCGCATCGGACTCCCTGCTCCGCGGAGAGCCTGCTTCTAACCTCTCCCTCTGCTGCTCCTCCTGTTTGTGCTCTCTCTCTCAAATAAATAAAATCTTAAAAAAACAAAACAAAACAAAAAAACCAATCCTGTGGCAAAATAAGCAGATCCTTTACTCAGACTTCTCCTATAAGCTCAAGACCCACAACTAGACAATCCCATTTGCCCTGCAATATACCTCAACCTAACACTTTAACCCTTCCCTGCCATTCCCCACCTCTCCATTCACAGAATTATAAATGTCCTTTTATTTCTGTTTCCACTCCTCATGCCCTGGAGTTCTGGCCACCATCACCTCTTCTCTGCAACACTAACAACAGTCTCCAGCCTAGACCCTGACTTAACTTTACAATCCCTGCATCTAAGACTTCACTTTTATTAGCATAAATTGCTCATAACATTCCCTTATGAGTTTTTAAATATTTGCTATATTGGTAGGTATGCCCTCTCTTTGTTCCTAATAATAATTAATAAAAACTATTTACACCTTCTTTTTTTATGCCTTATGTGATCTTGTTAGAAACTTATCTTTCTCACATATCTTTTCAAATATAAAGCTTTAGGTTTTATTAATCAGATTTAAAAAATTTTTCCTTCCGGGGCGCCTGGGTGGCTCAGTCGTTAAGCGTCTGTCTTCGGCTCAGGTCATGATCCCAGGGTCCTGGGATCGAGCCCCACATCGGGCTCCCTGTTCCACAGGAAGCCTGCTTCTCCCTCTCCCACTCCCCCTGCTTGTGTTCCCTCTCTCACTGTCTCTGTCAAATAAATAAATAAAATAAAATCTTTAAAAATAAAGATTTTTTTCTTCCTATTTAATTCCTGTCCCTCCTTTTTATGTACATTTCTTCCAGTGCCTATGAGTTTACTCTGCCCTTTTTCTGATTCTTTGGAGTGAATGCTTAATCTTTTTATTTTTTGTTCTTTCTTGTTTTCTGAGAAACACAACTGTATAAATCAGACTGTATTAATACAGTCCTGGGTAATTTTCAGGGTTTGTAAACTATACATCAGCAAAGCTGGAAAAACTATTTAAAAGTATATTTTGGGAAGAAATCATAAGAGATAACCGCAGTGACCTTTAGTTTGGCAAATTATTTCTTAAACACAACAAAAATAGCATGAATAGGAGTTATGAGTGAATAAACAAACTGTGCTATACCCCTACAAAGGAACAATACTCAGCAATAAAAAGCAAAAAACTACTTACTGTATGTCAATTATACCTCCATAAAGTATTTTTTAAAAAGAAAAAAGAAAACTTCAAGGTCACTTCCCCCCCCCCCACATTGCAACTTTTCTTGGCATTCTCAGGCAGAATCTGTATTCATACCACATCACAGAACTTAAAATATACTTCTAAAGTAAAATCACAGTTGTTATGCTTATTTGTATGTCTTTCTCCCTGTTAAGACTGTGAGTTCCCAGAATGTCTTATTCATATTTTTATACCCAAGACATAGCAGACTAGTGCTTTTGCATATTAAGTGTTCCATACATGTACAATTAATTGAATGTATGTTTAATTTTTAAAAACCAAATGCAGAGTCTTGAGTAAATGAAATTTGGCTTGAAAATAGGTACTGGATGGAAATATGAAAGGGAATCAAAGATGAGCAATACTGCAAAGCCTCAATGAAGATTCACTTGAAACTGGATTCAATGCTTGAGTATAAACACTGAGCCAGTCTGTGGATTTATCCAGAAAAATTTAGTGTGAAGAGCAGAGATCAGAAGAAAAAGTAGATACTGCAATAAACTCAGAGGTAAAAACTAAAGAAGACAGAGCAATTTAACACTATGGACAGAGACAGACTAAGAATAATTATCAGATTCCACCATGCAATTGGTGGTTATGTTAGAGTCTATATAAATGCCTGTTTACCAAGTACTATAATAAATGTAAAGACAAACCTCTAATTCACAGGCACTAAGGATAAAGACAGTGTGGTTAAGGGAAGGAATAGCTTTAAGAGGGTCGACAGTGCATAAGCAGATAGTTTCCAAGTGCTAGTTCCAACAATGCACTGAAAATAGCAGAGAGGCATTTCTACTGCTAACGGTACTTTGAAAACCTCCCCATGCACTGAAACACAAAATGCTGCATAGGTTTATGTCCAACATTCTTTAGGTTTTTCTGATTATATCAGAGAGATAACTTTGGCAAATCTCTTTGGTTTCACTTACACCTAGGTCTGGGTGGGAGGACAGTAATTTAGAATAGTGGAAGAAGGCCTACTAATCTGTCTTTTAACAATAAGGCTGATTTCTAGTTCAGGAACAGGCCAATTGCATTATTTAAGTAAAAGAGTCAGAAGAATCCTAGATGGATGGGCATGATACACCACAAATAGCCAGAACCAAGAATTCTGAGTTCCCTCTATTCATGCAACAACCTGTGCCCAACTTTAATAATTTAGAGTAATATAATCAGAACAAAGCAACTGGTAATACTGAAAAATATCTTAGAATTTTTTTAAAGCTTTGTTATCTACATAAATTTTGGTTCTGTGCCCATACATTACAATAACAAATTCTACTGAAACCATTATAGTCATTAAACTCTAATAGCCAAGAATCTTATTACATGATTTTAGAACAAACACACAAGTGTATGAAGAAAAACAGAATTTATCTTCAAGAGACAAACATTAATTTACTTATAATAGAAATGATATATATTTTTCTTTTTCTTAAGTAGGCTCCATGCCCAGCATGGAGCCCAGTGCAGGGCTTGAACTCACCACCCTGAGATCAAGACCTGAGCTGACGGGTGCCTGGGTGGCTCTGTCAGTTAAGCATCTGCCTTAGGCCCAGGTCATGACCACAGGGTTCCTGGATCAAGCCCTGCGTCAGGCTTCCAGCTCAGCAAGGAGTCTGCTTCTCCTTTTCCCTCTGCCTCTCCCCCAGCTATGTTCTTTTTCTTTTTCAAATAAAGTCTTTAAAAAAAAAGGACCTAAGCCAAGATCAAGAGTGAGACACATAATTGACTGAGCCACCCAGGCACCCCTAAAAATATGGTATTTAAAGGATTATCTTTTAAAAGGTCTTTGGTTGGGGAGTGCCTGGGTAGCTCAGTCAGTTAAGCATCTGCCTTCAGCTCAGGTCATGATCCCAGGGTTCTGGGATCCAGCCCTGCATTGCATAGCCTCGCTTCCCTGCTCAGCGGGGAGTCTGTCTCTCCCTCTCCTCCTGCCCCTCCCCCTGCTCATGATCTCTCTCTCTCTCAAATGAATAAAGTCTTTAAAAAATAAAAATAAAAATAAATAAAAGGTCTTTGGCTGAAGATCATAACTTACTTTTAATAATATGAAATATAAAAACATTTTTCTAACTTTTGAAAATCTTTCTAACTTCTCAAAAGTAAAACTTTCTTACCTAGCAATTAAACCAAAATATAGGAAATAGCCATTTGAAATACATAAAGGCTGGAGTGCCTGGGTGACTTAGTCATTTGAGCATCCGACTCTTGATTTCCGCTCAGGTCGTGATTTCAGGGTCATGAGATTGAGTCCCTTCCCAGGCTCCGTGCTCAGTGGGGAATCTGCTTCTTTCCCTCTCTCCCCCTTTGTCTCCCTGCCTTGCGCAAGCAACACCCCTCTCTCTCTAAATCTTAAAAAAAAAAATACAGGGGCGCCTGGGTGGCTCAGTTGGTTAAGCGACTGCCTTCGGCTTAGGTCATGATCCTGGAGTCCCGGGATCAAGTCCCGCATCGGGCTCCCTGCTCGGCAGGGAGTCTGCTTCTCCCTCTGACCCTCCTCCCTCTCATGCTCTCTGTCTCAAAAAAAAAAAAAAACAAAAAAAACATAAGGGCTATGTGGTATAATGACATTAAAGGAACATATATATCATAGTTATTGTTACTAATGTTCTAGCATTGCTCTTTTATATTATTTTTTCATTCAAATGAAATATATCCAAACCATATAATGTACATAGGCATTAAGTAAACCTTTTAGAAATAATTAAATGTGTTTAAAAGAACCAAAAATTTTTATGTCATTATACCGTTTTACTTAAAGTTGTAGATAAATGGACACAACCCAATGTCATCTTAAATACAGGACGATAATTAAACAGTAATTTTTAAAAGTAAGGTATACTCTATATAATTTCATGCCTTTGAGAGTGAATTTCCTGAGTACTAGAAAATGGACATCCACATCCAAGAAGGAAGTCTTCATGACCTCTATTTTTAGTTAAAGCTGTTATCTGAGATCTAATTTAAAAGCCAAGTACAGACAGATAGCCAGCAAATCTGACTCCCTTACTGCTGGCATAATACAGATGTTTTGCCTGCATTTTTCCTATTTAAAAATGATACCACACAGTCACAGTGCACAATCCAGATTGAATATACCAAATTACATTCCCTCTCTTAACTCCATTTCACTGTGTAAAAGAGAATGGTGCATGATTTCAGTGTCTTTTTTGGTTATTAAATACTTATTGGGAGCCAATTACATGCCAGGTGTGGTACTAGGTGCTGGAACACAAAGCTATTATTAGCTTACACTTCATGTCTTTGTTACATGGTAAAACTACAATATTAGAATTCTGAAAGTCCATTCTCCTGGAAGACCAGGTGAGACTGGTGAGACTGTGACAAAGTAGATAGAACTAGGGAACTTTGATCTAGCAAGGGCTTCATCATTCATCCAGTTTGATACAGATACTGTTCTACACATGAGCACAGAAGTCTCCCAGAGTTGAAAAAGTAATTCTATGGGTAAGAAGAAGTAGGATTATTAGCACTGAAAAAATGTGAAGTCTGCAGAAAGGTAAATGGAATGCCTTCAGATTCCAAGGATATTTGCTACCACATTTACATGGTGGCTAAAAGGAGTAGGTTTAAATGACTGACAAGTAATCCCTTATGGCACTCTAGAGAGTTCTCAAAGTCCTTTCACACTATTTAATTTTAATTTTCCTGAAATTATAATTTTACATGGAAAGGAACTAGTAAGGGTAAACCAGGCTTTTAGCAGTAGGCTAGCCCTGCATTTCCCAAACTGCATTCTGTGGAACTGGGATATTATAGTCATTAGGTAAAAGAATAAATAAATAAATTGGTTAAGTTCATGAACAACTAATTTAGGAAAATAAATCAAAAAGTACATCAAAAAGTTAAAAAGTACATCTACTACAGGACTTCTCAGAGTCTTCACTATGCTATTATATAATGCAAATCTCCAAATGGAGGAAGGGAATAGTATCAGTTCCCAAACTCATTTGATCACAGAATCCTTTAATCTTTTAAGTATCATTTTAAGCATCTAATGTTCCAGAAAACAAACTCTGCACTAATGTACCAAACAAAAGAAGAAGAATCAAGTCAGAGGAGAACATACTTCCAGAGGCAAAATCTACTAATAGCCAGCAGGTCAGAGACCTCAAAAAAAGACCACAAAATAGCTCCTGAGAAGGCCAAAATGTCCACCATACCTAGCTGTAAAGTCAATGCCATCTTCCCTTGGATACAGACACTGAACAACTAAATGTAGCAATTAATGGCTTCCTCCAAAATATTTACTGAGCAACTACATTGTTCCAGGCACTACGCTAGAAGCTAGAGATATAACAATGAATAGTATGGAAAAGGTCCGTGATCCTATAAAGCTTAGATTCCAGGGGCGCCTAGGTGGCTCAGTTGTTAAGCGTCTGCCTTCGGCTCAGGTCATGATCCCAGGGTCCTGGATTCGAGCACTGCGTGGGGCTCCCTACTCAGCAGGAAGCCTGCTTCTCCCTCTCCCACTCCCCCTGCTTGAGTTCCCTCTCTTGCTGTGTCTGTCAGATAAATAAATAAAATTAAAAAAAAAAAAAAAAGCTTACATTCCAGTTGGAGGACACAAAAACAAGAAAATACCAGACTGCCTGGCTATGCAGGAGGGAAAACAAAAATGTGGATGATGTGGTAGAGGAAATATGATTGAGTTGGGCTGGTATTACAAAAAAAGCATAAAATAAATGAATGAATACAGGCTCAAACTTAGGTAACAATAAAGAACAGGAACAAACTGGGGCACCTGGCTGGCTCAGTCGGTAGAGCATGCAACTCTTGATCTCGGGGTTGTGAGTTCAAGCCCCATGTTGGGTGCAGAGCTTATGTAAAGAAAAAAAAAAACAGAAACAAATACTATCGCAGTTACAGTAAACACGAAGTACTTAGTAGGTGCAGGGTACTATACTAAGATTTAAATGCTTTATTATTTAAACCTCACAACAACCTTTTGAGATAAGTAGTATTAATCATTCCCCCATTAAAAATGAAACTGAGGTATAAGAGAAGTTAAATTAGGTGCTCAAGGTCACAAAGCTAAAAACCAGGAGAGCTTAAATTCAAATGCAGCAATCTAGGTCAAGACGATAAATTCCTATTTGGCCATCAGACTGAGCAGTATCTACTTGGCAGATACCAAACTGCCACTGCAACAATTTTAAAGATTTTTTCCACCTTCTCAATGTCTATTACATATAACTAATTTCTGTCTACCTGCCTGAAGTCACCAGCAGAGAGACCCAACAAATGATTGTATGTGTTTTCTTCCCCTTAGGAAAAGCAGAAACTGAATCCTGACATAGAGGTTTACCCAGGTTATAAAGAAATTCATCAAAGAGCACACTGTGGGAGTAAAAGACCCAGGCTAAATTCCTTGGATGAGAAGAAGAAAACTATAGCCCTGAGTGGTTAAGTAACCAAACCACAGTCACTTATCCAAGTAACAAGGGAGCCAGGAGCAGAACCAACCTTAATGTGGCTCCATCATTATCCTCACGCCTTGACGATGGGGACCAGATCAGCACAGAGGATGGACTGAACTGGGTACAGAATCAGTGGGGAGACTATATTATTGCTAAGAATACCAACACCAAAACAACGTATCTGATACCAAATATTATGTAAGTGGTGATTCATTAAATAATGGTAATTTATTTATCCAAAATTAAGACCTAAATTCATAAAGAATCGTGACTACTGTCGCCAACAGATTTTGGAAGAACTAAGAAGTTCAAGAGGCTATGTGCAATCCCATAAGCCAAGTGCAATGGCCTCTAACTTGGGTATGGTTCACAATCAGATTTTCTTTTCTGTCAAATGACAGCCTGTACTTGGTAAAGTCCCAAGTCCTCCAGGATGTGAGGTGCTTTTTTAGAGTTATGGTTCTCAAACAGTTCCAAATGTATGGCCATCATTTAAGAATCATGTGGCCCAACTGAAGATGCATCAGAATTAATGATTAAAGTTACATTTTCTACACTAACTGATCTGACTTTGCTTAGGCAACAGGAGAAATTTAACATGCTCCACACTAAAGAAATGGGACTTATTGGCACACACAAAAAAGAGCTTTTTCTTTTGCACTTATTGGTAGACAAGCAATAAATACAACCTAGTTTCAACTCAATTATGACTTAGTTGAAACAGGTTTATGAGACTAAATGCCCTTAAAACCAAGCGGGAGAAAAAGAGACAGTAAAGAAGAGAAGGGAAAACGGAATTATAGTGAAAACAAGGCAATTGTGTGCATTATTTCAATGAGAATTAAACCACATTCTAATAGTTTCTAATGGTTTTAATGTCTCTCCAATCTTTACAAGTTAATAATGTTAGGCAGAAACAGTCACCTATGGTTTCCAGTAATAGCAGTTAACAGAAAAATAGAATTATACAGAGATGATGAACTCACTGACAGGGGGACAGAGACTCTGTGCTGATTGTAAAAAAAGAAAAAATATATATAAATAAATTATAAATCAACATTTGGAAGAGTAAATTCCATCTATCACTATCTTGTCTCTGATTTTAAGACTCACATTTAAATCAGACTGGTTGTATAACTTATTGAATTGTATACTTTAAATGGATGAATTGTATGGCATGTGAATTATCTCTCAATAAAGCTGTTAAAATTTAAGTCAGATGCTGGGGAGAAGGGGACAGCAGTGTTTGAAAACGATGCTCCAGAATAACTAAGCTTTTCTATATAAGCTGACCAATGAAACCAAGTGCTAAACAGGCGCTGGTGAAACAGAATAGATGAGATGTTTCTGGCATGTTAATAAAGAAATCCCTTCAACTGATTTGGTTCTTGATCAGCAGCCAGCTAAACGCCTTTGCTAACTGCAATCCTGACCCACTCCTCTCCCCTCTGTGCAAGAGACATATGTGAAGAGGGTGAGAACCACATGCTTCTACCAGAAGGAAAAAATAATCTTCTGGCAATTGTGGTGGGGTGGTTTGGGGGGGAAAAGCTGTTAATTCCAGAACATTTTCAAAAGCATCAACTACTTTCCTCACAAGCACAATCTCCTCAAAAACCAGAAGAAAACAAACTACCTTATCTCTTAAGTATAAGATCCATTTCTCCATAGTAGCCTTTTCAAGGAAATGTACTCTTTTCTAACCACTGTCCCTTCTCTTGTTCAGGGGGAGACTTGGGATTTTTCTGATTATCACTGAGTCACTTCTGCCCCTCCTTGGCAAAAAATAATACTTTTTTAAAAATTAGAAACAAACATGACAGATGCATAGCTCCATGTTCACACACCTACTTTTGGCAGTGTAGCCAAATGCATGGACCCACAGGCAGACTGCTGCTCTGCCATTTACAAGCTGGGGACTCTTGGACTACAGAGCTCTTCGTGCCCCTCTCTTCTCATCTGTAAAAAAGGGACAATTACAGTTCCTACATTACACCATGGATTAATTTACTACCAATTTTGGTCTTACCAACACTTTGCACATGGTATATAGTAATAATAATTATCATTATTATTATTTCAAAGAGTGAACTGGCAACTTAAAAAGTATGAGAACAGTTTGGTTTGAAAACTTACAGAGTTATGACAATTCTTTAAAAGCTATACAGATATACTGAGAATGAACAAATATGTAAATGGATGGCGAACGGCAGGAGCCAGGTTTCTCACTAATGGAGAAGGAGGCTACAGATAAGCAGTGGGGGAAGGCTAGAATGAACCATGTGGCGGTAGATTAGATTTGGAGACAGCAGTATGAACTCATGTTCAGCTTAAAATAGATACTGTTAGATACAGAAATAATTATATGTATGTATGTATGTATGTATGTATGCATGGGTTAGTTACATATATATTTATATTTAGCTAGGTTAGTGATACAGTAATTTAGTAATAATTTCCTGGCTCTATCCACTGAGAGGGCCTAGAAGTAATAACACACCAGTAACAATAAATACACCCAGAGCCTATATCATGTTCTTATTCTATTTCCACTAAAAGGAACCAGGAATCCTTAGAGAAATGGCTGGTTATAAGGCTTGGGCAGGGAATATACATGATGAGCCTGGAACATCTATACTGCCAGAAAGTCAGGAAGTGTTAAAAACAAAACGATGGACATCATCAAAGGGAAACAAGAGACAACCTGAAAGAGCTCCCAATGGCTAAGTTGAAACAATGTGAACAACCTGACTACTGGATTATAACCCAAAGTATAAAATAAATATCCATAAATCTATTGGATATAAAATAACTAAAGGGCAAAAATACAAATCTCCATACAGAGGAATTCCAAGTGATTTATGTAGTTACTTCCTCCCTCAAAAAGATGAAGCTTAACCCCCTAAGTGTGGGGCTGAGTTTGGTGATTTGCTTTCAGAGAGCACAACATGGAAAGGTGGGAAAAAATAACTTTATATAAAGTGTAGAAACCTAGAAAATATTACCACCGTCAGGTTACCATCACTAGCGATAAGTCATGTTAGTTAGCATGGATACTTTATCCTCCCCAAAATTCATAACCCAGTCTAACCACGAGAAAAACACCAGACAAATCTAAGTTGAGAAACACACTACAAAATACCTGATCAGCTCTCCTCAAAACTGCTAAGGTCGGGGGCGCCTGGGTGGCTCAGATGGTTAGGCGTCTGCCTTCGGCTCAGGTCATGATCCCAGGATCCTGGGATCGAGCCCCGCATCGGGCTCCCTGATCAGCGGGAAGCCAGCTTCTCCCTCTGCCTCTGCCCCTCTCTCTCTCTGACTCTCATGAATAAATAAATAAAACATTTAAAAAAAAACAAAAAACTGCTAAGGTCATCAAAAACAGAAAAAGTCTGTGAAACTCAGAGACCAGAAAATTCTGTTTAAAAAGATGATGACTAAATGTAATATGCTATCCTGCAGGGATCCTGGGACAGAAAAGGGACATTAGGGAAAAACTAATGAAATCCAAATAAGCTGTGGAGTTTGGCTAATAATGACATGCTAACTGGTTCATTAGTTGTGACACATGTACCACGGTCGGTAAGAGGTTAACAAAAGGGGGAAAACCGGGTGAGGAGTACACAGAAACTCTCTAGTATCTTTGTGTTTTTTTTATAAATCTAAAATTACTCTAAAATAAAGTTTATCTTCAAAAAATCTTAACTAAAGAGGGGCATCTGGGTAGTTCAGTCGGTTAAGTGTCTGCCTTCAGCTCAGGTCATGAACTCAGGGGCCTGCTCAGTGGGGAGTCTGCTTCTCCCTCTCCCTCTGCCCCTCCCTGCCTGTGCACATGCGTGCGTGCTTGCTTTCTCTCTCTCTCCCTCTCTCAGGTAAATAAATAAAATCTTTAAAAAATAAACAAATGATGATCTTAACTAAAGAATTAAACAATTTAAATATTTTCTTAATGTTGAGCTTAAAAAGGTGACTTTAAATCTTGGCTGATAAAGAAAAAGGTATTTGTCTCCCAAAACAGCTGATCATATCTGGTAAAGAAATAATTTCTGCAAACAATGTTGCTAAAAAAAAAAATTATATCCCATAAGCTTAGTTTCCAGACTTTTCTAAGAACCACTGAAATAAGTTAAATTATATTTTTAAAATACTGTTTAAACTCTTGTAAAACACAGTCTAATTAAATTTCACACGTTTTATATGATCACTTCTTATAAAAGTTGTTACAGAAATATTCTTTAAATTTTAATTCAAATATTGCACGATAACATGATAGAAACAGCTGAAGAAATCTCAACACAAACAATTTAAACCTAATGTAAAAATAGCAACTCTGCCCAGTAATTAACAGAAACCTTCAATTTTGGTTTTTGAAGAAAAAAAAATTTGTAGAACCTCATGTAACCACAGTTTACTGAAGGACCAAAAAAAAAACCCTCAACATTCCAAATCAAAACCTCTTCCTCCAGTAGTGTTAGAGAATCAACATCACAGCACTAACCAGAAACAGGAGACCCCAAAAGAAAAATGTCAACACAATGACTGAAATAAAAATGACAATAACTGACATTACTGTTCAAGCTGAATGACATTCAAAAAACTTAACATAACTGTGTGTGGCAGGTTTCTACAAAAGGCTTTATAGTCTCTACTTGATGCTCTTCGAAGGTTTGGGGTTTAAGTTTTTATTGAAGGAAGGAAGGGTGGTGGAGCATGGCGTGAGCAAGGAATAGAGAAGGGTAAGATGAACAGGTTTTAATAATGACACTGTCCATCCGGTTTATCACTCAGCACCTTCAATGCTTTCTTATTTTCGTCAACTTCGTCACTTCCTAAAAATGACATAGAGGGAGAGGAGTACATAGGGACAGTGAGAGATCGTAAATCATCTATTCCTGAGGCACTATAAGGATAACAGGAATCTAAAAATGGATTTTAGGGATGTACAGATGTTGAAAGAAAACTCGTAACAACAACAGTGGGTAATCTTTACCTGTATTTACTCCACTATTTTTACCTGTTTCAACTAAAAAATATTCAGTAACTTGTAATACCAAACCTTTTCCTGAAGACTGTAACTTCCACAAACATGTATACTTACATCACAGGTCTTTTGTATCGTATTTCATTCATTCATTTAATATGCCTCAAAAGAAAGCTTGAAACCATGAATCTTGAATTCCTTGGATATTAAAAGTGAAAAGAAAGTTAGATAAGAGCTTTCCTTCCTCTGAAAACTAAGGACAAAAGATGTCCTTTACCTACGCTCCCATCACTGAATAATTCCTGTTTTCAAGTGTGCTCTTTAACTATAACTCCCTTTCAGTCCCTTCAAATCTACTAGTCTACCACTTCAGGAGTAGAGAGGTGAGGGGGATGGGACACCTTTCTACTTAAATATATTATATCTCAATCAACTCGTCCAAAATCTAACTCCACATCTCTCTTCACTCAACTTCTTCTAGGGCATCTATGTCCAAAACTTACCCTGTTGTTAATTGAAGTCATATCATTACCATTCACTCTTGGATGGGGACAAGACATTCCAGGTAATATGAAAATCAGACTGAAGATTAATTGTCCACCCTACATCACACCTGCCTATCCACCATGGGACTAAGTGGTCCCTGCCATGAAGTAGCTCCTTATCCACACTTCAGCTCAATCATCTTCAGTGGTTCCTTTATTTCTATCATATTTAATTTGTACCCTGGAGACAGTTTCTCAAGGCATATTTTGGTCTCAACTACCTCTCTGTAGCAAACAGTAACTACAAAGCATAGGTTCTGGAGTTAAGGTTCTGAATTCAAATCCCAGTTTTAGCATTTACTAGATGTATGACTTTGGGCCTATTCTTGACCTTTCTTTTTGTGCCTCAGTATCCACATCTATAAAATGGAAATAACAACAATGTCTACCTCATGCTTCTGAATCACCTGCAATCAGATTCTTTGCCAACCATTCCAACCTCTCAAGAAAATGACTCTACAGACAGCACGTATATCCTCCTAACTAAACTCACTGGTCTCCCAGTACTTACCTCCCCTAGTTCTCTGCTGTATTTGACTCCAAATTACCACTTTCTATTAATCTCAAACTACCTGTGTTTGAATATGAACAGTTAGAGGGAAGAGCATGTAAAGACACCAAGAAAAAAACAGTCATATAAGCCAAGGAGAGAATCCTCATAAGAAACTAACTCTGCCGACACCTTGATAGCAGACTGCTAGCCTCCAAGAACTTTGAGAAAATAAATTTCCATTGGCTAGGCCACCCAGTCAGTGATTCTTTGTTAGAAAGCTCTAACAAACTAATATAAGAACCCAGAAACCGATTTATACAAATACAGTCATCAAGTGACCTCTGACAAAGGAGCAAGGACAATAATGGAAAAAGGATGGTTTTTTCAACAAACCTTAATGCTAGCCAGGATGTGGAGCAGCAGGAACAGGATTTGCTGCTGCCAGGAATGCAAAAATGGTGCAGGCACTCTGGAAGACAGTTGGGCAGTTTCTTACAAAGCTAAGCAGTCTTACCACACGATCCAGCAATTGCACTGAATCAACTGGACAACCATATGTGGAAGGAAGGAAGGAAGGAACGAAGGAAGGATCGACCTAGAGAAAGAAAGAATCTAGACATAGACCTTATACTTCTCCCAAAATTAACTCAAATGGATCAAGACCTACATGTAAAATGCAAAACTATAAAAGTTCTAGAAGATAACTGAAAATCTAGGTGACTTTGGTTTGGATTTGGAAGTGAGTTTTTAGATGTAACACCAAAGGCATGATCACCAACAACAAAAAACCTGATAAGCTGGACTTTGCTAAATTAAAAAACTTCTGTTCTGCTAAAGACACTATAAAGAGAATGAAAAGACAAGCCATAGATTGGGAGAAAATATTTGCAAAACACATAGCTAATAAAAGACCTATATCCAAAATATACAAAGAACTTTTTTTTTTTTAAGATTTTATTTATGTATTTGCCAGAGACAGAGTGAGAGGGCACGCACAAGCAGGGGGAGCAGCAGACAGAAGGAGAAGCAGGCTCCCCACTGAGCAAGGAGCCCAATGCAGGACTCGATCCCAGGACCCTGGGATCATGACCTGAGCCGAAGGCAGATGCTTAACTGACTGAGCCACCCAGGCATCCCTAAAATATACAAAGAACTCTTAAAACTCAACAATAAGACAACCAATCCAATTTTGAAAGGACAAAAGATCTGAACGGATGCCTCATTAAAAAAGATATACAGATGGAAAATAAGCCTATGACAAGATGCTCAACATCAGAGGTCACGAGGGAATTGTAAATTAAAACAACAATGATACAACACACCCATCAGAATGGCCAAAATCCAAAACACTGACAACATCAAATGCTAGCCAGGATGTGGAGCAGCAGGAACGGATTTGCTGCTGCCGGGAATGCAAAAATGGTGCAGGCATTCTGGAAGACAACTGGGCAGTTTCTTACAAAGCTAAGCAGTCTTACCACACGATCCAGCAATTGCACTCCTTGATATTTACCCAAAGGAGCTGAAAACTTATGTCCACACAAAAACCTGCACAAAGATGTTTATAGCAGCTTTATTCATAGCTGCTAAAACCTGGAAGCAACCAAGATGTCAATCAATAGGTGAATGGATATGTAAACTATGGTACAATCATACACAGGGATATTATTCAGTGATAAAAAAACAAATGAGCTATATCAAGCCACAAAAAGACTTGAAGGAACCTTAAATGCATATTGCTAAGTGAAAGAAGGCAGTGTGAAAAGTCTACATAGTGGGGCATCTGGGTGACTCTGTCGGTTAAGCATCTGCCTTCGGATCAGGTCATGGTCTTGGGGCCCTGGGAGGGAGCCCAGTGTCAGGCTCCTTGCTCAGCAGGGAGCCTGCTTTTCCTTCTCCCTCTGCTCTTCACTCGTGCTCTCTCTCAATCTATCTCTGTCTCTCAAATAAATGAATAAAATCTTAAAAAAAAAAAAGTCTACATACCTATGACCTAATTATATGGCATTCTGGAAAAAGTAAAACTATAGAGACAGTTAAAAGATCAGTGGTTGCCAGGGGTGGGCTGGAGGGGTAGAGGCAGAGGTAGACTCAGGTAATTTTCAAAGCAGTGAAAATACTCTATAAAATACCATGATGGATATATGTCTAATACATTTGTCCAAGCCCATAGCATATACAATACCAAGAGTGAGCCCTAGTGTGAACTTAAGGCCATAAATGTAATAGACTTTAGTTAATAATAATGGATCAATACTATTTTGTTAATTTTAACAAATGTATTGCACTAATGCAAGGTATTAATAGGGGTATACAGAGGAAGGGAGAGAATACCAAGCAGGCTCTGCACCCAGCGTGGAGCCCAAAGCAGGGCCCGATCTCACAGCCCTGAGATCATGACCTGAGCTGAAACCAACAGTGGGATGCTTAAGTGACTGAGCCACTCAGGCACCCCAGGAACTCTGTACTTTTTGCTCAATTTTTCTGTAAACCTGAAAACAGCTGAGTCCACAAAAAATAGAAGTAAAACCCTGGGTACCGTAAGTGAAGGGAAATGGAAAAGCAGGGTTGAGGCTTCCACCAACAGGGGCACAAAGATAAAAATAGAAGGGATGGGGAAGGGGAGAGATTGGCCTCTGCAAACTAAATGTTAGAGATTTTAAAATTATTTGAGGATAGGTGAACAGATCTTGGTACAACTCAAAACAATATACTGGAACAAAGACCCCTGGATAAAACTAGGGCCCTGGAAAGGACTGTGTCCTCAGTAAAGTAAAAATAAAAACAAACAAAAAAAGTGACCCACAACAGGAGGAGGATAACAACAAAGTCTGTCTCTGCTTGGGCTCTGAATAGGAAGAAAGAAAAAAGTCCCTTAAGAATTAAAAACCAAGAGCCCAGCTGCTCATTTGGGTTTGGGGTTCAAATGTGCATTATCCATAAGGTGTGGGGAATTCCAAACAGAGAAATTAACATGAAGATCAGTCTCAGACCAAAGAGACTCATGAGGTTCCTGGAAGAAGCAAACTCAAAGCTGTTTTGGAAAGACACCCTCACAATTTGAGCCACAAAAAATTCTTACAGAAAAAACTTGATGAATTCAGAATTAAAATAAAAATCTACCATGAGTCAGCAAACACAACAACAAACAGCAAGATTAAAAATCCTCAAAATCTGAGAAGAGAGAATGGTAATCTGAAAGAGTATGTTAAGTATGTTAAAATAATCAAAGGCAGAAAAAGGAATCAAAACTCTAAGAACAAGAAACCATGTAAAATAAATACACAGACTTGAAAAATAATAAAAGAGCTTCTAAAAATAGAACTATTAAAATTTAAAAAACAAAAGGGGCGCAGGGGTGACTCAGTTGGTTAAGCATCCAACTCCTGATCTCAACTCAGGTTTTGATCTTAAGCTCTTGAGTTCAGGCCCCACGTTGGGCTCCAAAACAAAACAAAAAACTGAAGTGTGCCCCACCCCACACACCAAATTGTACGTTGAAGTCCTAACCTCCAAAGTGATGGTTTTTGGACATGGGGCTTTGGCATATAGTTAGGTTTAGATGAGGCCATGAGGGTGGGGACCCTCATGCTGAGATTAGTGCCCAGAGAGCTTCTGTCATTCTCTGCCTTGTCAGCATAGTGAGAAGGTGGCCATCTGTAAATTAGGAATTTCTCACCAGAAACCAACTGTGCTGGCACATCCTGGTCTTAAGACTTCCAGTCTCCAGAACTATAAGAAAATAAATTTTGTTGCTTAAGCCACCCAGTCTATGATATTTTGTTTTGACAGCCTGATCTAAGACAGAATCCAAATGACCAAATCTGAAATAGTTTGAACATCAAAATAAATTACAGTGATGAATTAGAACCCAATGAAAAAAATAAAAATCCGTAAGTCCAAAAATAAAGTAAAAGCTCTTCATCACAATAGAATGTCAACTAATAAATGCAGAAGAAATTAATGGAATTAGAAAAGCACTATTTCACACCACAGCAGTATTAACTCAAGTATGACTCATCAATGGACATTAAAATTAATGGTGCAAGTTAGATGAGGAAGGAGGTACTATACAGTCTTAAAATCTCCCCACAAATTATTTATTAACTACAAAAGGAAAAAATAACTTTATACTGAAGAAACCTGGCAGATCCATGTAACCAAGTGATCAAAACTAACCTTAATAATGGAACAAGTGAGCATCACATGCCTCCTGATATTGAGAGGATATATCACTTACATACATTTCTGCCAAAAATGCATAACCTGAATTTGAACAAAAGAAACACCAGATATACCAAAAATGAAGGACAGTCAACAAAATAAATGATGTGTACTCCTAAAAAGTGCCAGTGTCTAGAAAGACAAAAAAAGGCTGAAAAACTATTCCAGATTAAAAGGAGACTGATAAGTCTTGGAAACTAAAAGTGATGTATGATCTTGGATTGGTTTCTGGACTAGGAGGAAAATGCTATTGTGGATATCATTAGGACCATTGGTAGAAATCTGAATAAGACCTATAAATCAGATTAACAGTATTGTATTAATATTAAAATTTTCTGATTTTGATAACTGTACTGTGGTTTTATTTAAGTGAATATATTTATTTTGAGAAATATACATTGAATGTTTATGGGTAAAGGAGCATGATGTCTGCAACCTACTCCCAAATGGTTCAGATTAAAAAAATAATATGTACAGAGAGAGAGAGAAAATGTGATAAAGCATATGTGGCAAAGTGTTAACCACTGGTGAATGTGGGTAAGGGTGTAAAAGAGTTCTTCGTATTATTCTTACAATTTTCCTATGAGTTCAAATTATCTCCCCCCCAAAAAAGGAATTTTTAAAAGCAACAAGAGATTATACACAGACACAAATTAAGATACTAAATATATGAACCATAATACAAGACACAGAATAAAGAGTTGGAAAAATCATAACATTATGGGACATGGTGAAATAAAGAAATATCCTATCTCTCTCCTATTGTATGCTTTTTTAAAAAGTCAATCAGAGAGGAAAAAATAGATTAGCTACAAGAAACAATTGATAACAGACTTCTTTTTTTTTATCATTTTATTTTATGACAACAGACCTCTTAGCAACAGATAACCAGAAGACAACAGAGTATCTTCAAAGTTCTGAGAGAGGGGCGCCTGGGTAGCTCAGTCATTGAGTGTCTGCCTTCAGCTCAGGTCATGATCTGAGGGTCCTGGAATGGAGCCCGCATTGGGCTCCCTGCTCCACGGGAAGCCTGCTTCTCCCTCTCCCACTCCCCCATGCTTGTTTTCCCTCTCTCCCTGTGTCTCTCTGTCAAATAAATAAATAAACAAACAAAGTTCTGAGAGAAAGTAACTGTCAACTTGAGAGTTCTATACCATGTTATATTATGATTTGAAAGTAAAGACACAATAATGACATTTTCTAGAGGAAAAAAAAAAGACTGAGTTCACCTTGCACAGTCCCTCACTTGAAAGAGAAAGAAACAGAGAAAGAAGATAAAAAAAGAAAGACAGAAAGAAAAAAAGAACCCTTCCAAATAATGCTCACCAGGAGAAATACTGAACCCAGAATGCAGGAGTATAATGCCTAGACACAATGGTAAGCAATGAAATTGAAAACACATATGGGTAAATGTAAAGGAGAACTATCTGTATAAAATAATGTTAATAAACACTAATCAGGGAGATATAAAACAATGTAAACCAAAATAAGAGACAACACTAAAAGGAAGGAGACAACTGAATTAGGCATTCTAAAGTCCATGTACTTACCAGAAAGAAAACAGATTTTTTTAATTATTCTTTTTTTTTTTAAGATGTTATTTTTTTATTTATTTGACAGAGACACAGCGAAAGAGGGAACACAAGCAGGGGGAGTGGGAGAGGGAGAAGCATGGTCCTTGCTGAGCAAGGAGCAGGGTGTGGAACTTGATCCCAGGACCCTGGAATCATGACCTGAGCTGAAGGCAGACACTTAACCAACTGAGCCACTCAGGCAACCCGAAAACAGAGATATTGATTAACCTTATTATGCATGTTCAAATTTTAAGGAAACCACCAAAAGTGTAAAAATAAAATGTATAACTTTTAACTCAATAGAGGAGAAAGAGGGGGGAATATAAGAAAATGCACTGAATACCATCCAAAGAGTGACTTAAGCAGGTTAGAAAGAGAAGATTGGCCCTAATAAATTTGGAAAATTTTATACTGTAAATCATAAATGAGTTCATATTCTTCAGCTGGCATTCATTTGTCTGTATCTTAGGTATCTGAAACATTATCCATCACATTTCCTAATATGGACCCTTTCTTTGTCAGAATGGCTGTCTGTAACCTCTGCCCACTTTGGTCCCCCAGCAGTTTTTTTTTTTTTTTTTTTGAGATTTCATTTATTTGTTTGTTTATTTGAGAGAGAGAGAGAGTGTGAGCTCATGCAGGGGGAAGGAGAGGGGAAAGAGAATCTTAAGCAGACTACACGCTGAGTGTGGAGCCTGATGAGGGTCTCAATCCCACAACCCTGAGACCATGACCCAAGCTGAAATCAACCAGCTGAGCCACCCAGGCGCCCCCCCCCCACAGCAGTATCTTTACCCATATTTTGTAAATATAAAATTCTCTTTTGGAATTGTTTCCTCCACAGTTCTTTACAAATGCAAACCCAATATTTCATTAAGTCCTAGGTCAAGATATGCTCTTCCAGGAAGTCTTTACCAGACTAACCCCAGCTGATCTTACCCTTAAATTGAATTTCTATAGAATTTATAATATGTCATTGTTTTTTTAATTGTTAAAATCCTGCCTTAGAAATGTTCCTTAAGGGGTGCCTGGGTGGCTCAGTTGTTAAGCGTCTGCCTTCGGCTCAGGTCATGATCCCAGGATCCTGGGATCGAGTCCCGCATCAGGCTCCCTGCTCGGCGGGGGGCCTGCTTCTCCCTCCCCCACTCCCCCTGCTTATGTTCCCTCTTTCGCTGTGTCTCTCTCTGTCAAATAAATAAAACCTTTCAAAAAAAAAAAAAAAGAAATGTTCCTTAATGTTCCATTTAGGCATATTTTGTTTCTTCAATCTGAGCATAAACTCCTCAAAATCAGAAAGAAATTTTTAAGATCTCCTAAACAATCTGGCACAGTGTTGATTATTCACTTAAGGATGAAGCAAATTTTAAGTTATTTTTCTTCAATAAGTTCAAAAAATATGAAATCTGCAAAATATGCACACATAAACACATATCTCATATATAAAAATATCTCAGGTTTTTAACGACTTTGTTTTCATCTTTAGATAAGAAAGCTAAAGTGAACAGATTTTAAAGTCATTTCCCATTTTCTTTTCTTTTCATGTTTGCCAATTTTAAAAGGAGTCCACATGCTCAGAGCTAAAATGTACAAAGTCAAGTGAAAGGAAGTCAGACATCACTAATATGGAGAAGATTTTAATAAAAACTGAAAATGGTGCCCCACATTTTGATTACTGCACCATCGTGAAGAAGTATTACATAATAACTGTCTTTTACTACAATATTAGAAGAAAAGGCTAAGGATAAAATTTATAAGTTAAAAGAAAAGCAAAACACTGATAAGATAAAGAAGATCTAAATAAATGGAGAGAAATAATATGTTCATATATCAGAAGACTCAATACTGTTAAGATCTCAAATTTCCACAAATTGAGCTGCAAATCCTACGTAATCCCAATAAAACCCAGCAGGCTATCTACATGACAAAATGTCACAAAATTATGCACAAAGACAAAAAAAAAAAAAAAGAGAGAGAGAGAGCATGAAAAAGTGGTGAAATCTAAGGTCTAGTTAATTGCACTGTGGCAATCAAGCTCCTGGTTTTGATAATGCACTACAGTCATATATAAAGATGTCACTATTGGGGGAAGCTGGATGTTTGGTATATAGGAGACCTCTTTGCACGCTTTTTGCAACTTCCTATGAGTTTACAATTATTTCAAAATAAAAAGTTAAAACATTCAAAATCCCAGCAGACGTTTTTATATAATCTGAAAAGTGATTCTAAAACTCACATGGAGGGTGCCTGGGTGGCTCAGTCGGTTAAGCGACTGCCTTCGGCTCAGGTCACGATCCCGGAGTCCCGGGATCGAGTCCTGCATTGGGCTCCCTGCTCAACAGGGAGTGTGCTTCTCCCCCGGACCCGCCCCGCTCTTGTGCTCTCTCTCTCAAATAAAAATAAAATAAAATCTTTAAAAAAAATAAAACTAAAATTCATATAAAAAAAAAGGACTTAAAATAAATGGGACAATTTTGAAAAAACAGAACAGAGTTGGAAGACTCACTACCTGAATCCAAGACTTATCCATAAAGCAAGACGGTGATGCACTGGTAGCGGTACAGCCACACGGCTCAACAGAACAGAAGAGTCCAGAATATCCCCATACATGCATCGTCAAAGGTGCTAAGGCAATTCATTTGTAATTCATTTACATGAAGCTCTAAAAGAGTTTTTACAGTGACAAATCAGAACAGTGATTGCTAGGGGGGAGAGGCGTGCGAGACTGACTGGGAAGGGGCATGAGGGAACTCTCTGAGGTTAAGGAAATGGTCTGTGTTAATAAGGGTGTGGGTTACACAGTTTTATGTATGTCAAAACTCTTCTAACTGAAACAAGATCTATACATTTCACTGTAAGTAAACTGTAATTTTATCTTAGAAATATATAACAGCATACAAGCTTTTATTTGTCTATAAAAAAAACAGAAAAAATACATCAAAATACTCAGTACTTACCTCTTGGGAATTAGATCATTATTTTTTTAAATTATTAATTGTTATTATTTAAAAACATGTATGTACACATAATGTGTATGTCATAATAAGAACAAAACAAGAAGATTTTAAAAATGTATGTCACGATAGGGGAGCCTGGGTGGTGCATTCAGTTTAGCATCCGACTCTTGGTCGGATGGAGAAAGAGGGGGAAATATAAGAAAATGTACTGAATACCATCCAAATAGTCTGTTTGAGACACTCTCTTCCTCTCCCTCTGCCCCTCCCTGCTGTGTGCTCTCTCTCTCTAAAAAATAAATACATCTTTTTAAAAATGTATGCCACAATAAAAATATCTAGCCCATATTCTACTGTTCCACTCACTAATTCTTACATCAATTACCTTCCAGATCTGTAGCACTGTTCGACAGGAAGACATCTTTGCAGATCTTCTAGTAATCCATCAGTAAGAGCTAGGAGAAAGGTACTGACCCTTATCAATTTCCATTAGTCCTAAAGACACTGCTAAAGAATCGTTACACTCCATAGAAAATGGAAAAGTCACTATTAGTGTTTCTTTAGAGAAATTACTGCAAGAAAATAATGAAACGAAATCTCACAGGTATCTCTTTATTCTCTAATATCCTAACTTCCACCATAGCTCCTCCCTCTCAACTTTACTGTCTTTGTAACTGACATCATGCTCCCACTACTAATTTATTTGAACCAATATTTTATGTGCTCCTCAGTCTGGCTTAAAATTTTGAAGTCCTTTTCAAATCATCTTTCTCCATCCTCGTATTTCTTCACAAAGCCCCATCAAATGTTTCTCCAAGATGCTTCTCATCAATTCCTTCCTTTCCATTCTCTACTACTTTTCACTTTGTTTGCTCCATCATCATTTACCTCACCCTTCGCTTACTCCACATACTCTAGCACAATTCTATGAATCCTTGAGAGCCCCTAGAATTCTTTCTTGAGGGTTTGAAAGGTCAAAATGATTTTCATAACAATATGAAAATGTTATTTGCCCCCTTTTACTGTGTTGACATTTGCACAACAGAGCAAAAGCAATGGTGATAAAACTGCTGGTGACTTGGCACCAATCAAAGCAGTGGCCCCACAATGTACCACCAATCACTGTATTCTTCACTGCCGTGCACTCAAAAGGGAAAAAAAAAAAAAGCCAGTTTCACTGAAGAATGTCCTTACTGAAGCATAAACATTATTACTTTTATTAACTCCTAACCCTTAATACAAGTCATTTTGATATTCTATTTGATGAAATACATAAAACACTTCCATTGCATACCAAAGCACAATGGTTGGCTCAAAGAACAGCATGTGTGATTTTGAGTTGCAAACTGAACTAGCCACTTTTTCCACAGAACACCATTTTTATTTGAAAGAACTGGGAAACTGGTTATTCATGCTGACATTTTATTGAAAATGAACTAATAATGGGGCACCTGAGTGGCTCAGTCAGTTAAGAGTCTGCCTTCGGCTCAGGTCATGATCCCAGGGTCCTAGGATCAAGTCCCGCGTGGGGGTCCTTGCTCAGCAGGGACCTGCTTCTCCCTCTACCTGCCGCTACCCCTGCTTGTGCTCATGGGCGCGTGCGCTCTCTCTCTCTCTCTCCCCCTGACAAATAAATAAAATCTTAAAAAAGAAGTAGAATTGAGAATCTGTCTTCTATTTAACCAAGTATTAAACTTCTCAGGTTTTACTGCTAATAGAGTCAATAGCAATAGATATAACCAGCATACACAATCTTGGAGTTCTCAATGGCATAAAGGGCCTCTGAAACCAAAAATTGGAGAATCGCAGATTTCACTTAGCAGGTTATTTCCATCTTTCCTCTCTGATCCATTCTCATCATGGCTGTCAGAATAATCCTGAGCACTTTCAGCATTACTCCTTGTACAGAAACCTTTAAAGCTCCCAACATCCTACCACTTCATATCTAAATGACTTTATCTAGCTTCCAAGTTTATAAATTGGCCCTACCTTATCTAGCAAATCTTGTTTCTCCATGCTCCCCAACACAAGCCTTCTGTGTTCTCCCAAGCCTTTATCCACCCCTGTAGTTACACATACCTGGGAATACCAACATCCCCATTCCCTTCTCTGCCTACTTTCTCTTTCTTTCTGTCCCCTCCCAGCTACCTAAACTTAACTCATTCTTAAGGGCCAGGGGGGCAAAAACGACAATTCCTTGAATTTTAGGCTTACAAGTCTGTACTTTAGTCTACAGGCCATGTAGGAAGATTCTTTCACCAGGAGAGGGGGGATGACCATCTCAACCTTCTAACAAGACTTTAATCAAACAAAATAAATATGTTATTTGAACATGACTAAAATTCATAGTCAAATCTAAAATTCTTCCACAGCGTTTAAGGACTAAGGTAAAAAACACATTGTTACACTAGGAACCCAAACCTATAATCTCAGGTCAAGGCAGCCTGGAATTCTGAAACATGGCATCTTCCAGAACAAAAAAGACTAAAAAACAAAGCTAAACTAAAGCAGAAAACAAACATGTTCTCATCTCTTGAATATAGGGCCTTTCAGGGCCTGCTGAACAAAATCCTTTCCTAAAAGCCCAATTCTGTTAGAAACAAAACACAAAAAAAACAAAATAAAACCAGTATGTAACAGCTACATATATTCACTAGTCACTAAAGGTCTTTAGTTTAAAATGACAGAATATCTTCATATGCACAAAACAGGTATGACCATCACTTAATAGGCAAAAGATACATTAAGCCTACTGATTTAGTTTAGGCCTAATAATAATCACAGTGCTTAATTCATTCTGTACCCACTACTGCCAGAACAAGAACAAGCCCAATACATCATCTTTTCTGTAAAACCTGCTATGATTTCTCCCAACCAGAAACAATGATCTCCTTTCTCTAAACTCATGTTGCATATGGTTTGTCCCCTTCAAGTCAGGTCATTCATTCATTCCACAAATATGAACCGAGAATCTAATATGTGCCGGGTACTCTTCTAGGCTCTAGAACACAGCAGTGAACAAAACAAAACCACCAGCTTCCTGGATTTACACTATAGTGGGAAGAGAAAGGTAATACACAACTAAATATAAGGTGACAGATATCATAATAAAATGAAAATTAGGTAAAGAGCAGAGGTAAACTTTCTATAAAGCTAACAGACCTCAAAGTTCAGCCTCCCCCACTCACACGGGCCCATGAGTGCTTCAGAATTACTGGGACATGCAGAAGGCCACAGAAGGTGACCAGTGGCAGCCAGTGTGCTAACAGCGAGCATCTCATGAGTGCATTTCTGAGTAAACGCCTAAAGAAACCTCAGAAGAAAAGGACCTGACTCTAAGGTTACAGCATCTTGTTGGGACATCTTTTCTCATTCTAAATAAATATTAACTTTCATACCAAATTTTTTACTCTAATTTATTTGTTTACTTAATGAGGACGCCCCAATCCTATCAAAATCTGGATCCATCCCTGCTAAAGATGGAAAGTGAGAGTAGGGTGCTGTTTCCTATAGGGTGGTAAGGAACAAACATATTTAAAGGTGACACCTGAGCTGGGACCCAAGGGAAAAGAAGAAGCAAACCATACAGCTATTGGGGGAGGGCAGAACACCAAGTACAAAAACCCTGAGGCAGGAGCATGAGAAGCAAGGTATGTTAGGACAGTAGCAGGAGAAATATATAATAATAAGTGATACTAGAGCAATTAATGATTACAGAGTATTGTGTGTCAGGCACAGTCCTAAATACTATTCTAAGCATTTCTTCTTTACAGCTGAGTAAACTAAGGCACAGAGAAAAGGATTAAAGTAATTGGCTAATGGTGGTGAAACCAGGCAGTCTGACTCCAGAGCCCAGCTCTTAAACCACTTTGCTAAGCTACAGAGAGGTCGGTTGTCCAGATTATGGAGTGTCTAGACAATCTCTCAGCCAGTAAGAGTGCTAATATGCTAGAAAAGAAAATTATCAACAAGGTTTTGATCTAACTATGATAACTAAAAGTAGGTACACATTTTATGTCCCTATAAATACCAAGCGCCAAGTCTTGTCATTTTTGCTCCTCCACTCATAGTCCCTAACACATTCCCTTTCATAATACAGCTCTTCAATGTAGGATGGTTATTCAATGTACTCTCAAGAGAGAACTAGCAACTATTCACTCTCCATGCAAAATAACGTATTAGATGTTCTTTCACAAGAAATACATATATACATCAAATCTTGGAGGTAAGCACTTCCTTTAGGGGATCAGATCCATATCAAAGTCAGATAACCTGTTCTATTGTTTTTTGAAAGGTCTCAAGAGAAATGATCCCACAATCTGTTCCACTGTCTCTTTCCATCTCAAATAAATACTGACGCTGGAAAATTCTACCTTAATTTACTTTTAATACTTAAACAAGCTTTCTGAAGTTTAGGACCATTTCCTCAGGTCCCTCTAGACTTTGTCCTCCATGAAAGTAAAAAATAAACATAATCCCAGACAATCATGCTTTATTTTCCTTCAGCTATTCTTTTCTAATTGCTTAAGGTATTCATGTTCCTCAACAGAAGTCAGGTTTCAGAACTCAGTATTCCAGTCTTATACACACCGACTATAATGAAAGAATTAGTCTTTGATGATACTAATCAGAACACCTTGAAAGATACAGAACTACAAATAAGCCAACACAATTCACTAAATGCTTGAACAAATTAATTTCCTGATTTCACTGCCCAATCTTCCATTTTTTTCCTGTCAGCTTTCATAGAGACTCTGTTTACATAAACTACCATGTGAATGGCTCTGGAGCTTAGCAACATTGCAGCCTCTGCTTCATGAGGAATGGCTTCCAAACACACACAGATAAAATCAGTATCAACATTTCCAAAGCATGTTCTCTACAAGACACTAATTCTAAGGACAAGCACTATGTATTACAAAGAAAAAGAATCCCACGGTCAAGTAGTTAGGAGTTTGCTGGATTAAGCAACACTTAACAGGTTTCTTTACCGTATGACTTCTCAATCTTCAGTATACTCCTAGTAATGCTTTCCCTGGAGCATCCCCACCACATTTTGAAATGCCTACGAAGTCCTGTCCAAAATAAAAGATGATTCCAAGGCCCCAAGTCTTAGCAAACTATCAACAACTGGAGCTTTGGACAAAAGTGGGATACAAGGAAAGGCCCATTTGGAAGTAGATGTAGTCTGTGAAGAGATCAGGTAGACAATGGGCTTATAGAGCTCAGGAGGAAGCACAAGCTGGAGACATCTGGGAGTAGTTCACAGGGATCAAGCTGAAGTCATGAGACTAGACAAGATACTTCCTTAGATACACAGTAATAAGACTGGTCTTTGAAACATCCTTGCCTTAGTCCATCCAGTTTTAGTATCTTCTGCTTCTCTCCAGCAATAAATCTAGAAAAACATCAAGACATGGGGTAGGAATAAGGCAAATCCAACTGAAAAACTGCCTGTTAAATACCAGCACAATGCGTGTGAAAATCCTATTAATGTTGATAGATGTTGATTATGTGACCTGGTATAGAACTACCGAATTTCTCCAAGAGAACTCTTTGAAATGACAAACCTAGAGATGATTCATTCTTTTTTTTGGTAAATGTAATGAATGCTATAAGGCCATTTCCACAGAAAAAAACACACACACAATATTAAACCTATTAATTTCAGAGGGCTTCACGGGCCTCCTGAGGCCCAACCACTGAGCTCTCTAGTTGTCAACTCCTAGGTCCCTAAGTAATCCCGGCTACAGACTTCATCTCACAGATGAAGGCCACAGAGTTACAGGACATTTAAAAGTATGACTTTTTTAAAAACTGTATTTTCCATGTACTTTAAGATAGTGCAGAGAAAATGTATACTTGTACTTTTTGGCCTTGAAAACATGAAAACTTACTGGTTGAGTAAAACTCAAGTCATTTATCTAACACCATAAACAGAAGGGCATACAATGATAATAACACCTTCACAACAAAACAGCTGAGAGGCCACATAGCTAATAAATTCCAGATCTTCCATATTCTACTTCAGTGCTTTTTAACTAAACCATGTCACCTTAAATAAACATATTATTACACTGGGTAGGATACAGTTTTTAAAATAAAAATTCCTTGAAACACCCACCTTCTAAGAGTGACTATAAATAATTAGGTCTCTAACTTACTTACTTAATCTGATCATTCCATTTTTAGCACCTAAACACAAATTAAGGAGCAAATTATACATACTGGCTTTTGAAAACAAACCCTCTAATGCACTCCTCTCTAATCAACACAATTTGTATAAATAAGAAAAATCTAAAACAGCAGAACAAATACAAAAAAACCGTTATCTTTATACTCATGATTACAGACAAAAATACAAACAGCTTAAGCTTTGGGTTATTTAGCAAGCAGGGGGTATGATGCCAAAACCACATGGAGTTTCTCGGCTTTGGGCCCCTGGTATGGGAAGAGGCTGGCAGGCGGGGATCAGCATCTATTATCTGATGTCCATTTGGCAGACTCTACAAAAACAATGAGGCCTGGCTGCACAGCAGGAGTTAGGTATTCCAACTACTGCTTAAAGATCCACTCTAACACAGACTATGGCTACAACTCACATGCTGAACTAAAGGTGTGCCTTAATTTCTGCCCTGGAAATTCAGTCATACGTTATATGCCCATATCCTATCTTTATAGAAGCCGTAGTGCTATTGTTAAGAATGCAGTCTCTGGGCGCCTGGGTAGCTCAGCCAGTTAAGCCTCCGACTTCAGCATCAGGTCATGATCTCAGAGCCCTGGGACTGAGTCCACATGGGGCTCCCCTCTCAGCAGGGAGTCTGCTTGTTCCTCTTCCTCTCCACCTCCCCCTGCTCGTGGTCTCTCTCAAACAAATAAAATAAAATTTAAAAAGAATGCAGTCTCTAAAGGGTAAGGTTCAAATTGTGGCTTTGCCACTTACCAACTTTAGCAAGTTACTACAACTTCCTTGTGCCTCAATTTCCTCAAATGCAAAATGGAGTTAATAATAGCTCCTATTTCATGGAGTCGCTGTAAGGACTAAGTAAATGAATACATGGAAAAATCTTAGAGCAGTGCCTAGCAAATAATAAGCACTCCATAAATGTTAGTTCTCATTATTATTACTTTAAACAGATGACAAGAGTAATCGACTTACACCTGTATAGCACTTAGATGTACTTAGGAAATTACAGGCCTTAATTTTTTTTACTTTTTAATCATGTGGCTTAACTACCAGCTGTTTTTTCTAAATATAGTAAATACACAGCCAATTATTTTTGTAAAGAACTCGGAAAGAACTTACTATACACACTGCCACCTAGGATTTACACACTAGTAAAGTTTTAACTTTTCATCTGAATATAACTAGACTCCCCTAACACTTCTAATGTCCTTGGATCCATTCACTTCAACTTTCATAATCACCACCAATTCCAAAACACAGCAATGGTTATTCTTACCTGGACTACTGTAATGGCTGCCTAACTGTTCTTTCCCCTCCAATCTACACTGCAGTACAGTTAGATCTTTTTTTTTTTTTAAAGATTTTATTTATTTATTTGAGAGAGAGAATGAGACAGAGAGAGAGAGAGCATGAGATGGGGGAGGATCAGAGGGAGAAGCAGACTCCCTGCTGAGCAGGGAGCCCGATGCGGGACTTGATCCCGGGACTCCAGGATCATGACCTGAGCCAAAGGCAGTCGCCCAACCAACTGAGCCACCCAGGCGCCCACAGGTAGATCTTTTAAATCTAATTTTACTCCTCTACATAAAACCCTACAATGGCTCCCCATTGGCCTAAAGAAAAACCTGTCCTCCTCAAAGACCTAAGAGGCCTGTATGATCTAGGGCCATTCTCTTTCTCTGGCTGCTCAAGCCACTGAGGCCTTTCAAATCCTTACCGCTGTTCTTTGGGGCCTCACAGCCTTCACAGATTATGCTCCCTCTATCTGGCATAATCTTCTCTCCCCACTGCCTCTGACTCCCAAAAGGAGATCAGGTCCTCCTGTTACATGCTCTCATAACCCTAATCCTAATCCTCTTTTCTCCTGGGCAGCACAAAATAAAATTGCAGTAAGATAACCTAAGTGGTGTTTAGTGTTCCTCTTGCGCCCCCCAAAATATAAACTCCAAGTAAGACTCAGGAATATGTCTACCTTTTTTCCTGCTACAACCCAAGTGCTTAGATGTCCAGTACCTTATACTAATAGGTGTACACAAAACAGCCGTGTTATCTTATGGGAAAACCTGAGGAGACAAATGATGACAGACAGCAAATCATCCACAAAACAAGACTAATGCAGAATCCTGGCTGCACTGTGAGTCACCATCCGTGTTACACTCAAGTAAAAGCAAAAACCTACTGCTTAAACATGGGCAAAAAGTTTAGGTGTTAGAACGAAACTTTCCAAAGTAAAATTAAGTTTCTCTGTGCATCCTCAGATGTTACGTGAAACAGGAGGCGTTCCACCTCAGTCACCAGTAAGAAGATACACACTAAATCAAGACCGCTGCCACATTTGGCACTATCCGCTTCTTGGCAGTCTCTGCGAGGCCAAGAGTTGAGCCGGCCAGGGAAGAGTGATCTATCTCCCACATTTAGAAGGGGTCCCTCTACAACTGAATGCTGAACTACTAATGGACTTTGAATTCTAACCTCATCAAACCAGTACCTTTACTGAGTATTCTCAATTCACTTAAAAAAAAAAAAAGGCTGAATTGTATGTGTCACTGACAAAAGCAAGTTTAATGAGACAGAGGAGAAAACAAAGTTGCCTTTTCCTCCAAAACAGGAAAAAAAAATTACACTAACTAGATTTCTTTTCCAAACCAAAGTCATTATTCGGAAAATTAAAAGAAGATGGTACGCGGATGCTGAGAGGCGAAAGGCTGGGGGGCTGTGGGTGGAGGCTGCCCAGTGTCGTACCGACCGCCGGGCCCGGTGGGCAGCAGTGCCAAACCTACATCGGGCCGTGCCAGGTCCGTCTGACGGACACAGGTTTGACATACGCCAAACCCCCGCCGTCTGGTTCGTCGCACTGACCCTGCCCAATGCAACAAACAGCCAGACCCTCTCCGCGCGTCCAGCCCTTCCCGGGCACCGCGCGTCCGAGGGGCGCGCTCAGGTAAGGGCTCCGAGGTCTCGGGGTTACCCGTTCGGCCCTTTGTTCGCTCCAAGGCAGCGGAGCCCCGGGCGCCCGCTCCTCCTCCTCCTCCTCCTCCTCCCGCACAGCTCCCGGGCGCCCGCGTCTCCCGCGGAGGGGCAGCGCGGACGCGGGCGCCCAGACGGCGGCGGCGCCCCCCGCCCTCCCCGCGGCGGGTCCCGACCCCCGCGGCCTCGGCGGCGCACGGCCCCTCGCCCTCACCTTGTAGACGTCGCCGTAGGTGCCGCTGCCGATGCGCTGAATCAGCTCGAAGTCCTCCTGCGGATTCCGGCGGGACAGATCGAAGCCGGGGTTCATGGCGGGCCCCGGGTGCCCCCCGCCTCCCTCCCGGGCAGGGGAGGGGGGGCGCTCAGGGGGCCACACGGAGAGTGGGAGCCGCGGCCGGCTCCCCGCTCCCCCGGCGGTCACAATCACCCGGCTCCACGCTGCGGCCGCCGCCGCCGCTCCTCTCACGCCGCCGCCGCCGCCGCCCGGGCTAACCGTCCCCGCCCCCGCAGCCCGCCGGCCGCCGCCGCGCCGAACCCGGGTCACACCCACAAGGAGAGGAGAACGCTCGCAGCCCCTCGCTCGGGGTGCAACTCCAACATGGCTTCCGCCTTCGCCGCTCCTCCCCCTCCCCTTACTCCGGCTCCTCCACCCTCCTCCCCCTTTTCCCGGCTCCGGCCCGACTGCGCAGCCGCGATCCCGGAGGGAGAGCTCTTCGGCCCCGCGCGCGTGCGGCCCCGTGCGCGCTCCGGCTCCGCGCGCCTGCCGGGCGTGGGCGGGCGGTCCCGCAGCCCCGGACCCCGAACTGGCGCCGCGTTCCCGGGCCGCCGGCCCGCGCTTGAGAGCGGCCAAGCCTTGCTGGGAAGGCGTGACTGCCCCGGGGGCCGTAGGGGGGTCCAGGGGGTCTGGGGGTGAGGGGAGAAGGTAGCTCGTATTCGCTTCTGACTCCCCGAACGGCAAAGTTTGACGCTGCTGTATCACGTCCCAACCCTAAGCAGGCGGTATAGTTTTAATTTGCAAGACAGCCAGTGGCCCCAACTTATTTTTAGAAGCACCTACACATAGGACACAGCCGAGTACCAGAGACTTTTCTGGGACTGCGGGGAGGGGGTGGCCCTGAGGAAAGCCCCTGAGAAAAGCGAGCCGTGCTAGCTTTGATACCGGCCACTCGTGGCCCTTGGAGCTGGCCTGCCGGGGTGCAAAAGAGGGCAGGCCTGGAGGGCTACCAGGAGGCGTGTGGAGTGGGTAGGGCGTGGGAAGCTCTGGCGGGAAAAACACGCTGAGCGGCGCCCACCAGCCCGAGTGGAGGGCGTGGGAAGCAGGCAGAGTCTAGAACTGAGCAGTGATTGACCTCCAGAGACGCGGGATTATCAAAGACCCGGGCGGGGACAGTGCAAGCTGTGGAGCAACCTTGCAAAGGAGAGGTGGTGGAGGGTGGAGCGTGAACAAGATCCATCCTGCACCTGAGACGTAAACACATGATGTGGCGGAAGCTCTTTAGTTTACCTACCCAAAGCCCCACCCTGCGTGAGACCCAGATTGTGAGCATTACGTCCGATCTATGTGGACACCAGTCAACTGTTAATACCTGTCCAAGAAAACATGTGGAGGGTTAATTTTCTGTTCTCCATAAACTGCCCGCTAGGCATTTCCAAAAGCTTTAATCAAGTAGGTGATGTCCACTTGGACGATAGCACCTTGAGTTTTGCTTCAGAAATGCCTTCCTAATATCCACAGGCACCACACCTTCTGACCACTAGTGCTCCCTAATGCCTGGTGGCTCCTGAGAAACTAGGTCTTATCAAACTTAAGGATAAAATAAGTATAATCAAATAATAAGCAACTTATAGTTAACTGCTTTATACATTTTTATCTTTTCAATCCTTTTGCCTACAGTAAGATTGCATATTTATTAAGTTCTCAAAGAAGTTGTTTTTCTGAGTATCTATTGACTAGAAGATGTTGGAAAATGACCATCTCTTCGCCTATACGAGTAGCCTCCAGTTGTCTAATTTTGAATTAAAGCATCAGTAATATGTGCATATCACATAAATTACTGCCATGTGAGTGCTTATCACTGGATTTCTTCTAGCTAGATCTCACCTTAAGGCTCTGGTATCTTGAGAATTAAACTCCTGAATATAAATGTTATTCCGTTCCTGCTTTTGCCTGTTTAGGGCACTTGCTGGGGACCCAGACTGCAGGCCTTACTTGCCCACATTTGGAGAATTGTTTGGCCTCTTTAAACCAAACATGAGAATAATTAGTCCAGGATTCAGATAGCAGACCTAATAAACTATCCCAAATAGGAATGAGTTCTGCTCTTTCTCTGCCTTTTTAATTCTGGAAAGCCAAATTCTCAGCACTGTTTTGTTTGCTAGGATTATCATCTGTGCAGATAACTTTACATTTGCATCACTAATAGACTTCTTTCAAAGGGAAAAGACATTTCAGTAGGGCTCAAATGGTCTTTAAGGTTTTGTTTGTTCGATTTTGGCAGGACCAAGCTATTCCTTTTGAAAAAGGATTGATTTTCATGTAAGGGCCTGGTTTGCCATATGGGTTACAGCATAAATAAAAGGGCTTTTGCAATTAACTGCTCACAAAGAATAAAATATTTTGTTCTTTGTAATATATACATGCAGATGCCAAATCCGATGTCTTTGTTTCTCCTCTTCCAATGCTCCTCAACTTCGCTAGAAGTAACACTAATGATCACACTTCTTTGAATCCGAGAAATAGCTTCCCTCTTCTATGATTAGAAGCATCCTTAGAAGTCATCTAATCTTTTCAGTTCAAGAACTGCTTCTACAGCATCTCTCCTGAATTTATTGCTACTTGAATACCTTTCTTCCAAAAGCACTGCTTCCAAGAGCAACCCACCGCATTATGAGATAGTGCTAGTGAGTGATCGTAATAACAATAATAAAAACAATAGTAATATCTAACATCACCAAGTGCCTACAAGGTGCCAGGAACTGAGCCAAGTACTTTCCATGTGTTACCTCATTTAATTCTCACAACTTGATGACATAGGTATTATTATCATAATTTTTTGAGGTACAGGCAGATTAAGCTGGCTCAAAGTAAAAGAAAGCTGAAATTTGAACAGAGGTAAGACACAAAGGCCAGATACTTTTTTTTTTAAGATTTTTTAATTTATTTATTAGAGAGAGCGAGCGAGAGAGCACAAGGGGGGAGGGGCAGAGGGAGATGCAGGGAGCCTGCTGCAGAGCTCAATCCCAGGACCCTGAGATCATGACCTGAGCCCAAGGCATCCGCTTAACTGACTGAGCCACCCAGGTGCCCCAGAAGGCCAGACTCTTAACCCCTAATCTATATTCTGCTTTGTAGTATACTTTTTAAATTTTCTCTTATGCAGGGGTGCCTGGGTGGCTCAGTCGGTTAAGCATCTGCCTCCAGCTCAGGTCATGATCCCAGGGTACTGGGATCCAGCGCCACATTGGGCTCCCTGCTCAGTGGGGAGTCTGCTTCTCCTCTGCCCCTCCTCCCTGCTTGTGTGCTCTCTCTCCCTCTCTATCTCAAATAAATAAATAAAATCTTTTAAAAAAATAAAATTTCTCTTATGCTAAGCCAAAATCTGCCTCCTTGCCACGCATTTAGAGTCAACGATTGTTAGATTCTAACAGTATAGAATACAGAGAAGAAAACCACAGTGTCTGTCATCAGGGAGTTTACAGTCTCACAAAACTGTGAGAAGCACAGAAAAGGGGCAGGAAAGCAGACAGGAAGATACAGGGAGGTTGCTAAAGCTAAATCTTAAAGAATGTGTTGGAATTAGCCAGACAAATGAAGGGGAGGTTGTATACTCCAGGCTGGCCACGTAGCCCTAGCCCTTTAAAGCACCCACCCATGTAAGCATCACACTGTAGGGAGCGGGTAAAGGCTAAGATGGACAGTATATCCAGACCACCCTTCTCTTAGCCCATTCTTCATGGGTCTGTGGCTTAGGGTTTCTTTAGTCTCTGTACCAGCTCTCAGTTTTAGCCTCAGGACTTCTTGTCTAACCACCCATTGGATCCACTTTGGCTTACTGACTTCATAATCACCACTCACATTTCAGTATGCCAACAGCTCTGGGAAAGGAATACTGAGCAAGCCTTAGCTCAAAAAAGACCCTACAACCAGGCCATCCACCAGAGGAAGAGAATCAGACCCAGACATATGTGAAACAATAACAGAGTTCCAGGATGTTACACAGCCTAGCCTAGCACAGCTCTGAGCCAGGCTACATGGATTCATATCTCGTCTCTCTGTCCCCTACTGAACGACCTTAGGAAGTTATTTCAAAATGGGGCTCTTATGGAGTCAAAACTAAAATACGTGTAAAGGGATGCCTGGGTAGCTCAGGTGGTTAAGCATCCAACTCTTGGTTTCAGCTCAGGTCATGATCTCATGGGTTGTGGGATCAAGCCCTTTTGTCAGGCTCTGCCCTCAGCAGGAAGTCGGCTTGAGAATCTCTCCCTCTGCCCCTCCCCCTCTCCTGTTCTCTTTCCCTCTCTCTCAAATAAATAAATCTTTAAAAATAAATAAATAAAATACATGTTAAAGTCAGCAGTGCCTAGACCACAACAAGCCCACAAAGTATTAATTACTATTATTTTGAGTATATTTTAGAATTTTTTTTAACTTATTTTGGTGTAACTATTTTTTTAGTGTTATATTGGTTTTAGGTGTACAATATAGTGATTCAACCATTCCATACATCACTCGATGCTCATCACAAGTATACTCCTTACCCCATCACCTATTTAACCCAATCTCCCACCCCCCTATTTTAGAATGTTTTAAAGGGTGACAGTCATGGGGATGGGAATAGAGATATTATTTAGGAAACAAATGCAATAACATATATAAGAGAACCTGATTTAAGGCCAGGGATGCTGAGGACAGAGAAAAGAGAAAGAACACAAAGATCATTAGAAGGTGGAATTGAAGGTTTGGTGGGGTGAGGAAGAAGGCAAACAATGGGCAACATATAGACTTAGACAACGGGAAGGTCCCAAGAGGGTGATAGCATTTGCCATAGTAAGAGGTGTTAGGGTTATTTGGGGGAAGGTTTTAGCGTGGGTCAAAGCTGTTAAGGTTGAGATGCTCAACTAGAAATGTAAAATTAGTGACAAAAAATAGAGTTGAAACTTAGAAAAGATGTCAGGGCTAATTTTTAAATTTTGAGGGTCATAATTTAGGAATATTTATTATCTATTATGTGCCAAACACTATATTAGGTTCTAACAGTGCAACAGGGCATGGTCCCTGAATTCAAGTTGGGCTACAGACAACTTCTCAGATAATTCCCTTACAAGGAGATGAGTACTGAGGAGCAGGAAAGTAGAGCCAGAGGAGATACTAGGTGCTGCTTAGGCTAATAACTTGGCTCTTTTTCAAGCCAATATATATATTTTTAAAAATTTTTTAAAGATGTTTTATTTATTTATTTGAGAGGGAGAGAGCAAGAGTGAGAAAGAGCATGAGCAGGGGAGAGGGAGAAGCAGGCTTCCCGCCAAGGAGGGAGCCCGATTTGGGGCTCGATCCCAGAATCCTGGGATCACAACCCAAGCTGAAGGTAGACGACCAACCGACTGAGCCACCCAGGCGCCCCAAGCCAATATATATTTTTAAATTTTCTTTTAATATATATTTTTTAATCATGTATTCAACATTTATTTACAGGTAAGGTGGAGCTCTGCATGGGGAGTAGGTAGAGATGGATGTCCTCAGGTGTCAGCTTTCAGCTTTCCACACTGATATTATGTGCAATTCAGTTCTGCTCCCAGACTTGCATATGTCCCAGCACAGTGTTTCTCAATGGAGGTTTTATTAGCATTTTGGGTAGGACAATTCTTCCTTGTGTGGGACTGTCCTCTGTTTCAACACTGCTCCCAGCCACACTGACATCAACCACAAAAATAGCCACACATATTTCCAAATGCCTAGGGTTGGGCTGGGGTGGGGGATGGGAGTGACTGCATTGAGAATGTTTGCCTATCGTGTTCTGGAGAGAACTGTCACCCACACCAAACTATTTATCATAGTAGTCCTTTCTATCTCATACAGAATATTCCCTGAGACAAGTTCTGATATGTAAAATATCATCCCTCTTATTTCCAATGCTTGGCACCCGAGTGGGGGTTCATGGCCCTCTGTAGATGCACAACCAAGAGTCCACCTGCTCTTTTTCACATAGTTTCTGGGGTCACATAGGAGGGGACCAAATTCAGTCTTTGCAGGTTATGGAAGTCTTCACAGAGGAAGGATCCTCTAGACTGAGACTTAAAAAACAAGTAGAGAATTAGCCAAGCAAGAAAGTGTACTCCAGACAAAGGGTACAGTGGTTACATTCAAAGAAACGAAAGTAGTTCTGTTTAAGGAGAATAACAGATGAAGCTAGTGTGGTAAGCAGGGACTGGTCCATTAAGGAGCACATAAATTGTATTAAATAATTTGTATTTCTTCTTGAGAACAAAAGGGTGCTATTGGTAGATTTTCAGCACAGAAGTAGCATGATCTCATTTGTTCCTTAGAAATACTCTACCAGCTGCAGATGGAGAATGAATTGGAGTCAGGTGGCAGGACTGGAGATGAGTTGGGAGAATAGTTCAGAGGCCATTGTAGCAGTCCAGGTAGGAGAAAATGATGGTCTGAGTTAACATATGGCCTCAGCATCAACATTCAGTCATGTATTTGAATTGTGGGTTGAGATGAATTTTCATAGAGAAAATAAATGGAATAGGCAGAAAATGGGTTCCTAGAAACCCCCCAACATTTAGACCATGAACAAAGGCAGAGAATCTAGCAAAGGAGACTAGGAAGGTGGGATCCAATATGATATGTGGAAATGGAATGGTATGGGAGCCACAGGAGTGCACTACTTAGGACTTCCTTCAAGGAAGCATGTGCTGTAAGGAGTGTGAACCACTGACAGCCTCTAGCCTCCATGCCTTTGGGATCCATCACAGCATTCATGCAGAGGTCTCAGTCTCCCCAGAGGCTTCCAACCAATGACTGAGCACAGCCAGCCATTCCTGCCCAGTGCAATTTGCTCTAATGGGCAATCTTTGCTCTGGGGCACCGCCCTGGCATCCCTGAGCTAGTCTCAGAGCTTCCCTGCAGACTGAGGCTCTTCCTACCCAGTCCTTCTTCCTTCTTGCTCTCCTTTCACAAGTATTAAGTCAAGCATTGCCGTCTGAGAGTCTTCCTTCCTACTCTTTGTCCCTTTCCTCTTTATCCTTCACAGGTGCATCTTGCACTTCGAATTCGATTTTGCCATCTGCTGAACTAGTACAATTGATATCAATGCAGCAAAGGAGGGAATTTTAAGAGAGTGATCAAGCTGTGTTAAATGCCAGAGAGAGACTAAGGAGGAGGGAGACAGAAAATTTCATCAGATCTGTCATTATGGAGATCAGTGCTAATCTAACCATTGAAGTTCATAGTCCCTCTTCTGCTATTGTGTCTCCTCTTAGTTATATTCTCCCAGATCCTCTTCAACATCTCATCCAGACTATGAACTTATTTAATTTGTTAATATCTTTTTAAACTCTGGCACTAAGAAGTGAGTTCAGTATTCCAAATGCAGTCTGGTCAATGTTGACTATAGGGAGATTATAACTACCTTTTATTTGAACACTCTATTATAGCCTAAACTTTGATTCAGTTTTTTTATAGCCACAAAAAACTCAGGACCACTGTACTGCTCAACATCAGGGAATGCCATTCAGATTATATAATTCTCAAGTCCAACCTGGCCCCTGGGTCCTGATTTTAAAGATCTCCAAAAACCCATATTTGCTCCCCTCTGAATCAGATCATCAGAGGTGCTCTTGAACCCTCATTGTCATAAAATGCCAGAGAAAGAAACCTGGTCTCATGCATCCTACTGTAAAGTTCCTGCCTTGCCAACAGTTTATCAGACCAGATATCATCTTCTCATCACCAAGCCATATATAACAACACCATGAACAAAACAGGACACAGAGTACCTCTACCCAATATTGCTTCCAGGTGAGATCTTGCAAAGACAAACAAGTCAGACAAAAGCCTAGAACCTTGTTTAGATAGACAAGAACTTCCAATCTTCTTGAGAAGCCAGGATTTCAAAGGGGTGCTCTTTGGCTAGCACTGTAGGAAACTGATATCTTTTTAGACTTAGCTAATCCTCGAGGGGTGCAGGCTGTGTGAAAAATAGACAACAAAGTATCAAAGGATTACAAGGAAGTACAGGTGGAATACAGGCTGGGTAAGAGACTAAGAGATGCTGAGATAATCTTATTGATGAAACTCCTGATTATATTCATCTTTTATCACATGATAGATTAGAGCGTAGTGTTTGCCTGGTTCCCTTTTATATAATATCTAGCCTACAGTTCCCCTTAGATATCCCCAGTTAAACGGTGTTGCCAGTACCTTCGTTCCCAAATACAGTGAGGCCACTGTTGGACCAGATCTAGTTGGTCCAGAACAAATGTGGTTACATACACCCTGTTTCCAGAGTAGATTACTGCCCAGAGTATTATCCTGCTGGCCTTTTTAAAAAGAAGCTTTATTCTAGTTACTCTTACTCCCTTAGGAGGACTCCAACCCCTACCCCCAACAAAACCTGTAGTAAAGCAATCTGCTTAAAGATCTAAAAGTTCATCATTTTGGGAAAAAAAAAATCCTCTAATTTGGTTTAACCTGGACTGAAGGTTTGTTTTCTTGATCAAAACAAACAAAAAATAGAAATAAAAGCTCTGTTAAATAATTCAAATAACATGCCAGGAGTTTTCTATTATTCCTTACTCCCTGCTCATAGTTCAAGGTGATGTATAGATAACCCAAATCTCAAACTGACCCAGATCACTGCTCCAGGGGATGGATCCATTTGCTGGGTCTGGGCTCATAGCAAACCCCATTTAGTTTCAGAGGTAGACTTCAGTGATTCATCATCTTATATGACACCCAGTCCTTATTACATCTCGTGACCTCCTTAATGTCCATCACCCAGTTATCTCATCCCCCTACCCCCCCCATATGAACTTTAAATGCCAAAAAGTATAACACTCTTTAAGTTGCTGATGCCAATATTTAGGGTTTACCTCTCACTTAGGGTGAGCACTCTCCAGTCATTCCAAATAAATCCAAAACACCATGTCTGCAAATCTGAATGCAGTCTGTTTTCTGCTATGTGGTGCAAGTCTTTTAATTAGGCTCTCTGGCCCCATTCTCTTCCGCTTCTTATCATACTACACCTGGGCAATAAACATGTCTCTTAAAATGCCAACAGTAGAAATATGGAAGTCCTGAGGGAAAGCTAAATTTGGAATGAATGTGAGTTCACTTTGAAGCATGTTGGGTTTGAGGAGATGGAAGGGCCTTAAGGAGGGGACATCACAAGGACAGTCACAGATTTAGGAAGTGCAAAAGGGAATTACATCGTGATGTGTAAATGTGAGTCATAGAAATAGAGATGGTAGAATCATGGGATCTCCAAGAGAAAAGGCTGAGAGTGTAGAGCAGTGGTGAGCAACCTGTTTTTCTTTCTTCTTCTTCTTCTTCTTTTTTTTTTTAAAGACCATTTAGGGGCACCTGGGTGGCTCAGTGGGTTAAGCATCGGACTCTTGATTTTGGCTCAGGTCATGATCTCGGGGTCATGAGATCAAGCCCTGCAATGGGCCTGCTTGAGATTCTCTCTCTCTCCCTCTGCACACCCCTTCTAAAGAAAGAAAGAAAGAAAGAAAGAAAGAAAGAAAGAAAGAAAGAAAGAAAGAAAGAAAGAAAGAAAGAAAGAAAGAGAGAATAACTTAAAAGAAGGAGAAAATGTTTATGAACCTTATTTTTAAAACATTCAAAATGAAAATAGTGTTACTGACTTCAATAACAAGAACTTATGTTCTGGGGTGATTATTAAGATATGAATATCTGTTCTCCTCTCAGGCAGTGTTTTCTAGCCTGTCCTAGCTTGCTATATTTGTGATGTGGAGTTTAAGGTAAGGGGACTGTAGATAGGAGTGGAGAAGTGAGAAGAGAAGGGGGATAAGTTAGCCAGAAAGGAGCTAAGTCAACCTTTAAAGTGTTGGAAGAAAGGGAGAAGGGAGATGACCAAAAGCCCAATGAACTGGGTTCTAGAGAAAGAGTTTGGAAGTTATATGTGAGACTAGAGGAAATAGAATGGAACTCAAGGGGGGCTCTGTAACCATAAATGGGGTCCTCTGATGTTCTCTGAGAGCAATAAATGTAAATAAAGGTCGGAATACCTTTTTAAAATTACTGTGTTCCTGAGCAGAATCTGAGGTGTGTGGGAACCTCAGAACTTATTAGGGTTGCAAGAAGAATGCGAATGAGAAATTTGGCAATGGTTCTGAACTGCTAAAATGTTATTTGCTCATCCTAAGAAGTCATGACACAGAAACAGCTCTCAAATCTTTTATAACTTAATTTACATTGCTTTTTAGAGCTTCTGTATGTTTTCACATTTATATCTTATGTTACCTTTGGAATGATTCCTTAAATTATTATCATCCATAATTTACAGATGGGGAAATTGAAGCTTAGAGAAGTGAAAGCCAGAAACAGATCAGAATTAATGATTAGTTCCAGTCAATTGAACATCTACTGAGCCTTGCTTACAGAGATTCAGGTTGTGCTATATATTGGGGACATAAAAATGATGAAAATGTGCATGCCATCCTCAGCCATTATACCATTCTTTCTTTACTCTTTCCAGTTCTCTCAGAGAGGATTGATATCTCCTCTAAGCCTGGGCCAGGCTGGTTCATAACAAGATCCAACTCGGAGCATCACTGACACAAACAGCAAGTTTACAGGAAGAATCGATTCCAGGGCACTCTGACAGTTTCATGCATGTGATGTAGTAATCAGAATTGCAAGACAAGGAAGAGATGGGAACTCTTATACGCTACTGAGTGGAGATTAAATTGGTACAATTACATTGGAAGGCAATTTGGCAAAATCTATGAAAACATAAGATGTCCTTATCTTACAATCTAACAATTCCACTTCGCTATATATATCCAAGAAACTCTCCCTCAAATGCATAAGGACACATGTAAATGATTATTCAGTGAAGCATCATGTATAACAGGAAAATAATTGGAAACAACCTAAATGTTCATCAACCTGAGAGTGGTTAAGTAAATTGTTGTATGATCACACAGCAGAATACTATATAGTTAAAATACATGAACTAGAACTGGAGCTATAATATGCATCAATCTCAAAAAAATAGACTAGTGAACATAAGAAAGTAGAAGAGATACATAAAGCATGCTATCGTTTATATTAACTTTAGACCCATGAAACAATAGTACATATTTCTATGTGTGATAAACATTTTAAAATATTCACAGTAATAGTAACTCCTAAATTCAGGATAGTTGTTACCTCTGCTGAAGAAGAAGGATAATGACAAGAGTATGCAGAAGACTTTAGCCAAATATGGCAAATATGGCAAAAAGTAAATATTTGACAAAATCTGGTTGGAAAGGCGAGTTCATATTATTTTCTATATCCTGTATGCTTGAAATATTTCTTTTTTTTTTTTTTTAAGATTTTATTTATTTATTTGACAGAGAGAGAGCGAGAGCAGGAACACAAGCAGGGGGAGTGGGAGAGGGAGAAGCAGGCTTCCCGCTGAGCAGGGAGCCCGATGTGGGACTCGATCCCAGGACCCTGGGATCATGACCTGAGCCGAAGGCAGACGCTTAACGACTGAGCCACCCAGGCGCCCCTGAAATATTTCATTTAAAAGTGTATAGGGGCCTTCAACCCTGGAATTCTGGGATTTTCTTTTCTTTGTGCAGAAATTTCTTTTTTTTTTCTTTTTCTCATGTTGAAATTCCATCCATTTTTTCATATTTAATTCAAGTCTCACTACCTTATTGAGAATTTCTGTGACAATCTTGTCAGTCTATACTATGCTTTATAAAGTTCTATAGGTCTATAAAATTCTCTTGTATTCTATGATGATTTTATCAAAATGACTTTCATTCTTCTGAGTATGCTTAAGCCACATATTAGATACTGAGAAAGAGTAGAAAAAGAATAAAATTCTCTTGTACACTATGTTTGTATGACCAGAATTCTTTCATGTTGTTGTTTAAATATATATTGCCTTGCATTAATATTTGGCTTTATTGTACACAAACCTTGTTTCTCCAATTATATTGTAAGAGCCTTAAGAGCAGGGACAATGTCTTGAACTTTTAAAATTCTTCCCCAGTGCCCAGTGGAGCCTAATCAAATACTTAGTAATGAAAAGTGATACATAAACCAATAATTATTACCCTTCCTACAAAACCTTTCTATAGAAAATTGAAAATACTAGTTGGAGCTACATTTGCTTTTATTTTCCCAGAGAGAGAATAGTAATGAGCTATGAAATGACCAAAACTCAGGCAGCAGAAGGAAAAAAAAGAAATAACGGGTTTGTATATTACACATTCTGGATAATCAACTCTTGAATGATTAAGTGTGGAAAATCTCTTATGACTAAAAGCAGATTTTAAAAATTTGTTTTATGACTATGGACTTGTTTTATAGATCATTTCCAGTGTCCAGATGATCCCAGGCCAAACTTACAAATTATTTTGGAAAGACATTTCCTCTTCCGATATGCTACATAGCCACACAAAAAACACCTTGTTATCATTCTGCCTTCATTCCAATATTTATTGGGCTACACATGGGAATGGTGGTCCAGGGAAACCAAAACACAAAAGGTGTTCCACCTGTGGAATCAAAAAAGGGTTTTGGAGAAAAACAAATTACTTTGAGTCTAATTTACCCTTAGTACCTCTTGTAAAAAGTGTTTGGTACTTGAGGCAACCAGGTTGCTTGAAACCTCTGAGTAAAAGGTTGGTCTACATTAGTCCAGGATTAAAGCTAAAGAGCACAGGGAATGGTGAGAGGTCTGGACTACATTGTCTCTCCTCAGAACCAAAAGTTGGGTATTGAGGCATGAGATAAATTGAAGAATCAGTACAGCTACTTTTAGTAAAAGCAGCAGCTGCTAGGTCAAGACTACTACCACGTTGTGTCTGAGGAGTTTCCTATGAAACTTAGTACTATTTTATTAAACCAAGCCACTATTTTGTGGTTCTTTGGCCTAAGGACTCTAACACTAAATATAGTTCTCTAAATTAAAACTTACCTACATCTGTATATACGACTGCATTTTTAATGCCACAGTATACCTCAGGGAATTATGTTTCTTCTTACCCTCCTCTATCTCTATGTCATTTGTATCGGAGTGAAGACAACTAAAGGCACAAAAATATCTTGCAGTTTGGTAAGAGATCATATATTCCCTCATTTTCACTTATTTGTAAATGTTAATGTTGAAGCAAAACCCTGAAGCAAAGTGGCCAGAGTATTCCTATAGTAATGAGGAGCCTTATCATTGGTCTCGCAATTTTACCTTTCCCTAAATAAAGTGAAGTAAGAATATAATGCTATTATATAGATAATATATATATTTAATAGACTGGGTTTTCAAAGTTCCCTAACGGATAAGTGTTTGTAACTTAGAATTAATTTCCCATGGAAATACTGTGATTATGGTTAGATTTAAAACCTAATATATTGGTAGGTGTGAGAGGATAGTTGATTAAGAAATTGTATCTCATTTTCTTGTCTATAAACTTACCATAGGAAAAGGAGAAGTCTTTTTCCCTCCTCCAATCTAGAGGGAGGGTTAAGATGGTGATTTTCTAAAGTCTCAGGGAGGCAGAAAACACAACTATCTGGCAGGGGAAGGGTTCCAAAAAAAAAAAAAAAAAAAAGGGAAATGGCTTGGCTTCAGGAGAATTTGGATCTGTTGAACCCAGAAGGAGTGAGAACCAGACAAGAGTCAGTTTCCATAATGGTAAGGATCTATGTCTATTCCCAGATAACACATCAGAATGGTATGCACCTTTGATGAGGATGTCAGCAAGGATATCTTGTCTCAGAAGTAGTAAATTAATTTATGCTAAGCTGAAATAAGTCAAGGGTACATATTATGAACTCTAGGGTTACTATTAAGAGAATAGTAAAATTATGTATAAAATTATGTATAGTAATGCATAAATAGAAGAGAGCATAGTAATTTTTAAAATTAGTTAATGAAATCAAAGGAAGGCAAGAACGAAGATAAAAAGGACCAAGTAACCAGTAAGATAAATAGAAAACAAACAGTAAGGTGCTAGCTATGAATCCAAATATATCATTAATTACCATAAATATAAATGGCATAATTTTCCATTAAAAACCAAAGATTTCCATACTGATTTTAAATATATGGGGCGCCTGGGTGGCTCAGTCAGTTAAGCATCTGACTCTTGATTTTGGCTCAGGTCATGATGTCAGGGTTGTGAGATGAGGCTCTGTGCTCAGCGGGGAGTCTGCTTGAGATTCTGTCACTCTCCTTCTGCCTGCCCCACCCCTGCTCATGCATGCACATGTGTGTGTATGCACTCCATCTTTCTCTCTAAAATAAATATAAATCTTTTAAAAATATATATATATTTAATAATGTAATATTATAATAAATATATATGTGGTTTTTCAAAAGATATAAAAGTTACAATCTAAAATAATACCACAGAAGTCCCTGAGGGCTGAGAGTGTGCTATGCCCCTTCAGACTAGCTGCTTCCATTAGATTTCCATGGTCATAGTCCCAGTTTGAAGCTGTAGTGCCTCTGGATGAGGGTAGTGCTGGGCTATGGACTTTTCACAGAGAGAGGTCAGGGACAGGGTCAGTATTATGGGCATGTGTGTATCTTCCCAAGTTCTCTTACAGTCCCTGCTGGGACTCCCCGACTTATTTTGGTTGGTTCCTACTGCTACTTCTTTTACGAAATAGACTTTGTAGAACTGATTAGATCACCTTGTTTATTTAATGTGAGTTTGTGCCTTTTTTATCTCAATCTTCCGAAATAGGTATATTGGGGAAAAAAGCAGTCTAATAAAATCCTAGACAGAGGAAAAGTAAACAAACAAACAAACAAATAAATAAAATAACACCACAGAAAAGTTAAAGGTAAAAGAAAGAAAGACATTTTATGCAAACACTAACCCAAAGTAAGCCGATATATCTATACAACAATAGAAAAAGTAGACTTTAAGGAAAGAAGCATTATTAAAAATAAAATGTGATATTTCACAATAATAAAAATATTAGCCTATCAGGAAGATGTAACAATTCTAATTTTGTATACAACTAACAACAAACTATAAAATCTATAAAACAAAGGAATTGCAGAAACTGCAAAGAATAATAGATAAATCTATAATCACAGCAGGAGGCCTTAATACATCTGTCAGTGTCTGAAAGAATAAGGAGGCAAAAATTAATAAAGGTACACAACATTTAAACAACATGATTAACAAAGTTGACACAATTGACGCACATGGAATATTTCATGCAACAACTGCAGAATTCACTTTTGTCTCATGTGGGGAGTGAATATTTACTAAAAGTGACAATAACTTGGCCATAAAGCAAGCCTCACCATATATCAAAACATTGAAATTATACAGAGTATGTTCTTTGAGCAGAGGGGAATTCAGCTAACAGTCAACAATTTTTTAAAAAGTACAAATTTCCCAAACACATAGAAATTAGGCAGTATACTTCTAAATAATCCATCAGTCAAAGAAAAAACAACAATGGAAGTGAAAAAAACATTTTGAACTAAATAAAAATAAAAATATGACATATCAAAATTTTAAGATGCAGCTAAAACTGTGTTTGGTGGGAAAATTGTAATCTTAAGTGCTGAAATTTATAACTTTAAACAAGAATAACTTAAGTATCCATCTCAAGAACTTAGAGAAAAAACAATTAAACCTTAAGAAAGTATAAAAAAGGTAATGATAAAGAGAAAAAAATTAATGGAAAAAATATACAGTAGAGAAGAGTCACTGAAAAAAATAAACTGGTAAATTCATAGCAAGACAGATCACATATATAAAACAAAAACAAAAGCAAAAAGGGTACATATTACTTCTATCAGGCTTGGAAAAGGGCACATCACTATGCGTCCTACAGACATTACAAAGTTGAAGTGAAAATATTTTAGACAACTTAATGTCAATAAATTTGAAAATTTAGATGAGATGGGAAATTCCTAGGACAACCCAACTTACAATAAGTGACACCAAAGAAATAGAAAATAGACCTATATCAATCAAAGAAACAAAACAGTGATTAAAAATCTTCATACAATAGATCTCTGGATTCTGATGATTTCACCAGTGTTCTTCCAAATATTTAAGGAAGAAGTAACACCAATTGTGTATAAACTCTTTCAGAGAACAGAAAACGGAAATGCCAACATATTTTATGAGGTCAATAAAATGTTAATCCCCAAACCTCAGAAGGTCATTACAAGAAAGGAAAATTACAGACCAATCTCTCTGTTATCAAAGATGAAAAAACTTCTGGGGAACTTGGGTGGCTCAATTGGTTAAGCGTCTGACTCTTGATTTTGGCTCAGGTCATGATGTCAGGGTCATGAGATTGAGCCCCATGTTAGGTTCCATGCTCAGCAGGGAGTCTGTCTGCTTGAGATTCCCTCTCCCTCTTCCTCTGCCCCTCCCTCCATTCTTTCTCTAAAATAAACAAATAAATCTTTAAAAAAAGATGAAAAAAATTCTAAATTAAATATCAGCAAAACAAATCCAGTAATATATTAGACATAAAATGTGTGTTTATTTCAAGTATTCAAGGCTGGTTTAACTCTAAAATCTCATTATACACCCAACTAATAGTATAAATGAAAAAAATATATATATATGTACATTCATCCTTGTAGATACAGAAAAAGAATTTGATAAAATTTAACATTCATTCATGATTTAAAACTCTTACCAAACTAGGAATTTCCTCTTTTTGGTAGTCCTTTATTTTGAAATAATTCTAGACTTCTAGAAAAGTTGCAAAAAAGAGAAAGAACTCCTGTATCACCCTCACCAAGATTTGTAATTATTTACATTTTATCACATTTATTAATGCCTCTCTGTCTATATCACTTTTCTGAACCATTAGGAGTAAGACATATCTCTTTATCACTAAAATACTTCAGTGTGTATTTTTTAAGGACAATCCGCTTGTATAACACAGTAAAATTACCTAAACTGGGATATATTATCTAATCTAATCTACAGACCTTACTAAATCTCACCAATTTTCCTAATACTATTTTTTGTAATTAAAAAAAAAAAAGTGTTTTTCTGGTCCAGGATCCAATCCAGGAACACATAGTACATTAGTTATCATGTCACTTTAGTCTTTTAAACCAAAATACTTCATTATCTTTACTTTTTATTTTATGACCCTGACATTTTGAAGAGTAAAAGCTTGTTATTAAGTAGAATGTACCTCTACTGGGTTGAATTAATGTTTCTTCATGAATAGCTTCAGATACTGCATTTTTGGCAGGAATGCCGAAGAAATGGTATTATACCTGTGACGGTGTATTACATCAGGATGCCCATGGTGTTGGTTTGTCCCACTACTGGTAATATTGACTTTAATCACCCAGTCAAGGTGATGTCTGTCAGGTTCCTCGATTGTAAAATTACATTTTCTTCTTTGTAACTAAAGTATTTTACGTGGAGATATTTTGAGACTATGTAAATATCTTGTTTTTCATTAAATTGCACCCACTAATTTTTAACATCTTTTGATGATTCTTTACTGAATTAATAATTACTCTGATTACAAAGTAATGATTTTCCAATCCAGTCATTCCTTATATATTTATTGGTTAGAATTCCAAAAGTGGGTCAGAGACTTGAACAGGAACTTCAAAAAAGAGAATACCCAAGTGGCCAATAAACACAGCATAAGTACAAGTTAAAAATTGGAAGATGTGATACAACTAGAACTCTCTTTGATGCTGCTGGTGAGAATGTAAATTGGTAAAGTTTCTGAGAAAGCTAAATATGTGCATAACCTATAAGCCAGCAATTTCAATCCTATTTGCAGTGGCCAAAGTTTGGAAGCAACCAAAGTGTCCACCCATAATAGAATAGATATATAAATTATGTATATCTGTGCAATCCAATGATGCACAGAATGAGAATGGATGAACTGCTGCTACACATGCATGAAGCTTATAAACATGTCGAGTGAAAGAAACAGTACACAAAAGGGTGCATTTGTTTAAGGTTCAAAAACAGAAGAGAATAGGTTACTGTGATAGAAGTCAGGACTATGGTTATCTGACAGGAGGTTGTAATTGATTGGGAGCATAAGGGGGCTTCTAGAGTGCTAGTAGTCCTCCTTGATCTTCATACTGGTCACATGGGTGTGTTTACTATGTGAAAATTCATTGAGATCCCATCCTCATGATTTGTACCATTTTATTTATTTATGATATTTTCAATAGGAGGTTATTTAAAAAGTTACACTCACATGAATACTTGTGTAACAGTCATAACACAGAGCACAATTTACAACCAAGTAAACTCTATTTGCTTGAATTTGCCCAATCTGAGACTGTCTTATAAATGGAAATCCAAACATACAAAACAGGAAAATACTTGTAGCACAAAAGCACTTTTCACTTTACAGAGCAAAACATCAAATGCATGAAAGGAACAGGATAACACCCATAGCAGATCCATTTCTCAATTTTGTAAATTTATCCTAAGGAAAAAAATACACAAAGCTTGCTGTGAAAATGTTCATTTTAAACATTATGTCTGCCAACAAAACACTAAAATCAACTCAAATATCCAACCACTGGATCAAGAGTTAATAAATTATGATATGCCAATACAAGAAAATAACATACATTAAAAATGATGTATAGAAGACTTTATAGAAATACTAAACATTTCTGCAGGTACAATGTTAGGTAGCAAAATCCTAATGTAAGATGATATGCATACCATGATGCTAACTACATATAAGTGAACCAATAGGTAAAATGAAAATATAAAAACCTTGTGTTGGAGTCATAGATTTATGAATTTTTTTTGAGGGTTAAACTTCCTTCCATTCTGTATGAATATTCTGTCTCTCTCTTTTTGAAGATCTAATTGGCTTTATTAAATGATTCATGAATGGGACAGCATCCCATCTAGCAAGTAGAAGGGCCCTCTTTTCCATGAATATTTTTTATTATTATTTGGTCAGTTAGAGTTCTTTTGTTGCAAGCAATAGAAACTAACTTAAATTTTAAAAAAGAGATTTATGGAGACATAGAGGAATAACTTACAGAATCAAAGGAATAACTAAATGCTCAAGATGAAAGAAGAGCCAGGAAGTTTATAGAGATCTTAGAAACTAAATTCTCTAACCAATTCTCTGGTATTCTGCCTCCTGATGACTTGTTTTTTGTTTTTTTTGTTTTTTTTTTTAAGGTTTTATTTATTTATTTGAGAGAGAGAGAATGAGAGAGAGCACATGAGAAGGGGGAGGGGCAGAGGAGAAGCAGACTCCCTGCCGAGCAGGGAGCCTGATGGGGACTCGATCCTGGGACTCCAGGATCATGACCTGAGCCGAAGGCAGTCGCTTAACCAACTGAGCCACCCAGGTGCCCCTGATGACTTGTTTTAAATGCCTTCTGTTCCTGTGTGCCTCTACTCAAGATTCAAATTATTGGGAGAGAAAATCTGATTGTCCTGAGTCAAGTACCCACCTTGACCTTTGATTGGCAACCACCTCAGAACAACCTGGAGTTGGGGAAAGGCACTTTCCTAAGAAGGAGGCAGGTAGTATTGTTACCAGGTGAACAGGGAGCCCAAAGATGCTGGAGAAAGCAACCGGTCCATGAAATCTTAATCATCTTTTCAATAAATCAGAATATTACTACCTTCTTCTTATAGTAAATGAAAATATGCTTATTGTAGAAAATTTGCACAATTTAGAAAAGTATATAGTAAAAGAGTAATGAAAAACAAACATCCTTTATCCCACTATCCATAACCTTGTGTTTATTATCCATTGCTGCATAACAAATTAACTTCAAAACTAGGGTGCCTAGAGACAGAAAGTAGATTAGTGGTTGCCTAGGGCTGGGAGGACTGGGGATGATAGCTAAAGAGGACAGGATTTCTTTTTTTTTTTTTCAGGTTTTTTTTTTTTTTATCATGTTCTAAAATTGGAATGTGGCAATGGTTGCACAATTCTGAATATACTAAAACCACTGAACTTTTAATGGGCGAATGTTAAGGTATGTGAATTATATCTTAATAAAGCTGTATTTAAAAAATAGTAGGTAACCAACTATCCCAGTTTGCCCAGACCTTTCTGGTTTTAGCATTGACAATCTCATATCCCAAGGAAACCCTTCAGTCCTGGTAAAACCTGGACAGCTGATCATCCTATACAAAATGGAACAGCTTAAATCAATAAACATTTGTTATCTCCTAGTTTCTCTGGATCAAGAATCCAGGAGGAGGAGCGCCTGGGTGGCTCAGTCGGTTAAGTGTCTGCCTTCGGCTCAGGTCATGATCCCAGGGTCCTGGGATCGAGCCCAGCATTGGGCTCCCTGCTCCGCGGCAAGCCTGCTTCACCCTCTCCCACTCCCCCTGCTTGTGTTCCCTCTCACACTGTCTCTCTCTCTCTCTCTCTCTCTCTGTCAAAAAAAAAAAAAAAAAAAAAGAATCCAGGAGGAGCTTAACTGGGAGACTCAGCGTCTCTTAGAAGGTTGCAGTCAAGATGTCAGTAGGGCTAAGGTCAACTGAGGGCTTGACCTGGGCCGGAGGATTTGCTTCCAAGCTTACTTGTGTGGTTTTGCCATAAGGCCTCAATGTCTTGCCGTGTGGGTCTCTCCACAGAGCGCCCTCATGACATAGCAAATGGCTTTCCCCAATAGCGTATGATCTGAGAGAAAGAGCCAGAGACTAACATGGATGCTGTAGAGTCTTTTATAACCTAATCTTGAAAGTTGTGTGTCATCACTTCTGTCGTCTTTGATTAGTCACACAGATCAAGTCTTGAACAGTGTGAGAGGGAACTACACAGGGGTGTGACTACTAGGAAGCAATAGTCACTGGGCTGTCCTGGAGGTTGGTTCCCATAAGCTGTAACGCCAACTCTAACCCTATCAGCATTTTACTAACATTTTGCTGATTTTTTAAATTAAAACAGACCCGTTATGGAAGAACATATGGACAATGTAAGAGTACAATAGAAAAACCTGTTATAATGAATACTTTGTGTATAAATTTTACTTCTATCTCTGATTAGATAGGATAGATCTCTAGATGTGCAATTATTAGAGCACATGGTTTAAGTATCTTAAGACTTCTTACATATTGCCAAAATGCTTTTTGGATATGTGCATTGTATCAGAGTGCCCATTTGCCATACCCTAGCTAGCCTTAAGTATTTTTGTTAGTAACTCTGCCAATTTCTATGTGAAAAATTGTATCTCCTTGTTTCAGAGTGCCTTTTTAACAGTAAGGTTAAACATTTTTCCATGTTCAGTGGCCATTGCTAATAAGTAAGCATGTAACAGGCCATAAATCCTTTCCAGATACATTCATGCATTCATTTAATATTTGTTGAGTGCCTACTGGAAGAACCCGGAAGTGTCCCGGCTCCCAGGAGGCTCAGAGATTGGAGAAGGAAGCATTTCGATACATTCTAATTTGAGGAAATATTTAAAAAGCACCGAGTCAAGGGGCGCCTGGGTGGCTCAGTCGTTAAGCGTCTGCCTTCGGCTCAGGTCATGATCCCAGGGTCCTGGGATCGAGTCCCGCATCGGGCTCCCTGCTCCGCGGGAAGCCTGCTTCTCCCTCTCCCTCTCCCCCTGCTTGTGTTCCCTCTCTCGCTGTGTCTCTCTCTGTCAAATAAATAAATAAAATCTTAAAAAAAAAAAAAAAAGGTATAGAGTCAAGAAACCACTGGTGTGCTGAGGAAGACTGCAAGTACTTTTCTCTTGTTGGACCATCAAGTACAGAGGTAGAGGATGAGGGAGTGAGTAGAGAATCAGACCAGACTACGGAGCTCAAATCGGATCTTGTTGGCTTTCTCAGCCCTATTAAGGTTAGACCTTATCCCTGAGGGTAAGGGGAAGGCAGGAAAGAGTTTTTTGGTTTTTGTTTTCTTGTTTTTTAGGTAATCTCTATGTCCAACGTGGGGCTCGAACATATGACCCCTAGATCAAGTGTTGCATGCTCTACTGACTGAGGCAGTCAGACACCCCAGGGAAGAGTTGTAAACATGGGAGTGAGATAATCAGATTTGTGTTTTTGGAATCTCCCTTTGGGTAAAGTGTGGAGGAAAAAAACAGAGAAGGGTAAAAATGGAAGTAGGATGGATGGCCAGATAGGAAACAGTTATAGTCCAGGAAAGACATGGAGATGGTCTGATCCTGGGGACCAGTGGGAAGGATACTGAGAAATACTTGAGGTTTAAATAGCATCCCTTGTCCCAGTCTAGGTTTCTGAGAAAATTAAGTAATGAACGATTGGCAGATAGACTCCCAAACATGCCATTTTTGGCTGAAAAAACTATGGTGAAGGTTTTAGCTGAGTGTGAAAGCCAAATGAGATGCTAAGTAAACCCCCGGATCAGGGCAGGCCTCTCTGAGGTAAATGTGGTGTGCCACGTGGATGCCTCTTCAGAAATAAAGGACGTATTCCCCTGGCTTCTGGGAGTGCTGTGAGAACCCTCAGCCAGCAGCCCTCTTTTGGGATGGCCTTGGCTATAGAGAACCACTAGCCCAAAGTCATGTTTCCTTCTTGGGGTGGCTGGCATCCAATGACAGATCAGAGTGGGGAATATCAAGTCTTGGTCCCCTAGCCCCAGTTTGAGACAACTTTGAGAGGCCATCTCAGCTTTGGAGCTAGCCCCCTGAAGGTCATCTGAAGACTTTATTGATACTGAATCTCAGCTCCGCTTCTCCCTTTGTTCAATCTTGCCTCCCTCCCCTCCCCTCTCTTTCCCTTCCTGTTCCTCTTCTTCTTATCCTAAACCTTATCATGCCCTTTCTCTTCTTTTTCTTCCCTTCCCTTCCCTTCCCTTCCTTTCCCTTTCCTTCCCTTCCCTTCCTTTCCCTTCCCTTCCCTCCACAAGTATTGATCCTGAGAGTACTGCCTAATAAACCTCCTATATGCTAATACCTATCTCAGCGTCTGCTTCCCAGGGAGCCCGAACTGGGACGTCCTCTGGGGAATGCTGCACCTGGATAATTATTAGAATGTGTGTCCCTGTAGGGGTGCCTGTCAGGCTCAGTTGGAAAAGCCTGCAACTCTTAATGTTGGGGTTGCGAGTTTGAGCCCCACGTTGGGTGTAGAGATGATGAAAAAAAAAAAAAAAAACTTAAAAAAGGAATGTGTTTCCTTGTAGCTAGCAGCCAAGAGAATGAAGGGTGGCTCAGAACATGCCCAATTTGTCCTTTCCAAGTTTACAAATCATGGGTCCCTCCACCTTCCTTGAGACGGAGCAGTTAAATGCATGGAGAGATGCCAGCCATTATACCATCTATGTTTTTTCAACAAAGTAGGAAACATTAGGACAATATTGAGTGACATTAAAGATAGAATCTTTAGGAATTAATGTAGTAGATACAGGTGAGGAAAAATAGGGCCAGTTAAGAATTACTCCTAGGTTTCGTATTTGGGTAACTGACAGATGGTATTGCCATTTACTGAGATAAAAGAAAAAAACAAGTTTGGAGGAAAATAGGAATTCAGTTTGAGGTGTCTTTAGAATGTCCAAGTAGAGTCATTCATTAGGCAATTAAAGATAGAAATCTGGAGTTCAGGAGCATGACCTAAAGTAGCAATATAAGGGTGTGTACTCAGCGGCATATGCCTAATGATGAGGATCCCACAGAGAAATAATTTAGGGAACAGAAATAAATTAAAAAAAACCCCTGACAACCTCTAATTAGTATTTTCAGAGATTTGAGAAATTATTACCTGCCTAAAAGAAGAGTAAGGATGCTAGAATATGAATATTCAGAAATATGAGGAAATGTTGGGAATGAAAAGTATGATTGGCAAAATTAAAAATTCACTGGAAAGATTAGATGATAAAATATCTCAGAAAGTAGAATATGAGTAGAAGGTGAGAGACCTAAAGGGTGATTGATTCCAAAAGATCCAATAGTATTTTTATGTAGCTGTCATCCTGGTTCCCTTTTATTGATTATCCGTCCTTGGATGTTTCTGGATCAGCTTTTAGCAGGAAGTTCATATGATGAAAGGTCAGGGTTTTGTGTGGGACCGAAGGAAAGGATCCAGCAGAGGGGAAGAAATGGAAGGGGGGAGGTAAAGGATGGGGTGCTCTCCGTGAGAAGACTCAAGGGGGTACCTGCAAAAATGTGGTGCAGAAACTCACCTTAATTGAAAGGACACTCTTTCTTTGGGCAAGATGGAGAAAATGTGTGCAGGGGCAGATTGCTCTAACAGAATACCATAGCCTGGGTGGATGATAAACAACAGAAATTTATTTCTTACAGTTCTGAAAGCTGGGAAATCCCAGATCAAGGCAGGGTACATTCAGTGTCTCCTGACAGCCTGCTTCCTGGCTGTTTCTCGCAGCCTGATTGGGGGAGGTGGGGAGCTCTCCGGGCCGTCGGTTGTAAGGGCGCGGATTCCAGCCACGGAGGCTCTACCCTCATGACCTCATCACCTCCCAAAGACCCCCTCTTAAATACCATCATATTGAGGATTAGGTTTCGGCATACGAATTTTGGGGGGCGGGGACACATATAATCAGTCTATATGGGTGAGGTGATTGGAAATGAAAGGAGTCCTTTCCTGATGGTTTGTATTTTCTCTCTCAAGTTCGAGCACGGTCATCTGTTGAGGCTAACTGAGCAAGCGTGGAGCCTGGGGTGGGGTGTGGGTAGGGAACTCTGCGGAGCGTGGAGATTTTTGTTTTTTTAATAGACTAAATGAAGGGTGAAAAACACCAAAGCTGCATGAGGAAACAAGAAATGATTGCCAGGCTACTCTGAGGGCCCACGGGAGTAGTAGGCCAATAAGCAGTGGATGATTGAAAGTAGACTTTGACAATAAGAGCAGAAGTGAGGAATCTCTATTAAAAGGAGAGACAAACTCTTCTTATAACAAAAAGGCTTCTAGGTTCTTCTGAGAGGAGATGTCAGAATGAAAAATAGAAAAACATCCTCCTCTGAGTCATAGGCTTCGTTTTCATCAGCTCCCCGGTCCTGCTTATTTTCCTTTGATGTTTTCAAAGCACCATGTGATTATAAAGGGGAAAGGTGAAGGGTATAATAAACCAAGGATGCCGGAGGAGGAAGGGACTGGAGAGCCGAAAGGACGAAAGGACGGGAGGAACAGCACGCCCCAGCTGAGGGCAAACAGGGAAAGGGTTTCCTCCAGCCCTCTGCGTGCGGCAGCCCCCTGCACAGCAATGCCCTGCAGGGATCACACACGGTTGTCCTCACTGCTCTAGGCTCAGCATCTAGAACAGAGCCCAGCGCCTCGGAGGTGCAAAGTAGGCATTTGGTGAATGAATGAAGTCCACAGTGCAGTTACTGGCTTTTTCAGTGGCTCAGCGCACCGAAGTTTCCTTTTTTTTTTTTCCCCTTCCCTCCTTTTCAAAAAGTTTTCAGACAGCCTTTGGGCCTGCTGGGGCCTTTGCAAAAGACAAATAGTCCTACCCCTGTTCCAAAGGACCCACTGCCCACCTTCCATTCAGAACTGCCTCTCTCTGTTCTTGTTGGAACGAGGCACAGCTTGCTTTTGCAAGAAACTTGCATAGGAAATGGTGCAATCTGGGCTGTCTTTCAGCCTTTTCAACCTCATTTCCTAAATTAAAGAAAGAAATGTAAGGAATCTTAGGAATATGAAACTTCTCCGGAATAATCTTTATTGAGCTGTGCTTGGAGACATCCTGAAGGGCTGTCAAGGCAGCCAAGAAGAAAAGAAAATGAGAAATATCTTTAACAGTCTCAGCCAAACTCTGAAAAAGATATCTAGAGCAGGGGCTATTTTTTTCTTCCCAGAACGGTTTGCCTTTCCCCCAGTTTGAGGATTGTTTTTAGATTATTTTGGGGGCTAAGAGGAGAAAGGAGGAGGGAACCTAGTGTTTAGGAAGTAGCATGATGCGGTTAGTCGTACCCTGTTCGCTTTGGAATCTGCACAGCTGTTTTATACATGCTGACTTCCTCTCCTTTTCAGATGCCACTGACTGGTAAGTGAGGAATTTATTCATGGCTTTCTCTTTAGGAGGTTGTTCATAGCACTCGGGTTCCCCCGCCCAATTCAGCGTATCTTTGTGGTCTATGGATCATCTCTCCAGAGCTTCATGCATGGGGTGAAGGGTCATTTTGTCTGCCCTACAATTATGCAAAAAGAGTGCAAGAAAAACTGCCAGATGGGCAGGGAACACTTGACTGCATAAAAAATTTCCAGCAACGGTATCCCCAGCTTGCCCTTTTGCTGTGAGCAGTGCCCAAAGTCCACAAGCATTTCCCCTGAACTCTCCACCTCCCCACTGCCAGACAGGTTTGGCTGGTTAGCAGAGGCACGGAGAAGGTGGGAGGAGTCAGCCCATGGAGTGGCGATTTGCTTGACCCTCATTCTCACTCCATTCTGTGCTATCTGTTCCAAAAATGAGCTGGATGCGAGAAAGGAACTGAAACTGATTTGCCCATGGTTCGTCCTTGCGAATGTTGACACAGGAGTGAAGCTCAGAATTGCTGTACCCGGGCCTGGCCCCGGGGCACCCTGGGCTGACTCACTGCTTCACCAGGAATGCAGCTAGTCTGGAATGCTGTGCAGGGTCCCCCCCAACCCCCCCATGCCTGACACGGAGCAGGACTTTAGAAAGGGGAAGGTCTTTTCCTAAACAGAGTGAAGACCTACATTCATAAAGCTATAAGGACTCTTTAAAAAAAAAAATCACACACTACAGATAAATAAAACATTTTTCTTCCTACTCTTCCTCCCACCTCCATTTCAGGTTCCTGCATTGGGCAAACACTGAGCTCAATTTGGAATGCGTCTTTTCAGATATTTATATATCTGCATTATTTACCTGTGTATTATATATTTATATACATGTGTGTGTATGTATACACAAACACACAGAGATTTAGAGAGAGAGGGAGAGCGGATTTTGCATATCATATAGTGTGGATTGTTCCTCAATGTTTTTTTTAATTTAGCCATGTCTCTTGGAGATTTTTCTGTGTCTGTGTGTTCTAATTCTTTTTAACAACTGCATACCCTTATGTAACTCAGATGCATCGCTGTTTATTTAACTGTCCCTCTTTTGATGATCATTTAGGTTGCTCTAAGTTTTTAATACATCAGTGAACAACCTTGTCCCTGCTTTCTTTTTGCCCATTTGCAAGTATTATTTCTGAGGGGTGGATACCAAAGTGTGAGACTGCTGAGTCAAAATACAGATGCATCTAAAGTTGGAGGGACCACTGCCCAATTTGTTCTCCAAAAAACCTTGACGAGTTTATATTCCCAGCAATGGTCTAAGAGAGCACGTCTTTCCCAGAAAGCTTGCCAACACTGGATATGGATCTTTTTGTTTATTGCTAGTCAAATGTGTGAAAAATGGTATCCCCTTGTTTTTATTTGCATTCCTCACCCCACCCCGAAACTGATGAAACTGAGCATTTCTTTTCAAATGTTTGCCATGCATGTTTCCTCTTTTGTGAATTGCTTGTCATATATTTTGTCCATTTTTCTATTCTGTTTATCTTTTTCTTGAGGACATAGAAGAGCAAGTCCTTTGCTATGTATGTTACAATGTACTCACCCAGTCTACAACTGGAATTTTAATTTAATTTACAGATTCCTTTGTTGAACAAATTTAAAGTGTTAGTAAATTAAAATTTATTTAGCTTTTCAATCCTTTTTTTTATGGCTTTTGCATTTTGCATTTTGTTTCAGGAGATCTTTCCTACTCCCAAGTTCATAAACTTGGTCTTCTATATATTTTCTTTTAATGGTTTGATAATTTTTTTTGTTTTCCTACCTAAATCCATCTAGAATTTATTTTAATAAATCATGTGATGTAAAAAAGTAAATTTTTTTCTAATAGCCAACTGTTTCAACATCATTTATTGAAGAGTCCATTCTTTCCCTCATTATTTTGAAATATTACCCTTATAACATACTAAATTCTCTTATACTTGAGCTTGTTTCTGGGCTTTCTACTCTGTTCCATTGAGCTATTGATCAATTCTTGTTCTATTGGAAATACATTGCATTTATGAATAATTTGGGGACAATTGTTATCTTGACAACATTAAGTCCTCCTATTCAGGTCTTTGTCAAAGTTTTACATCTTTTCTTGTAGTTCTTTTTTTTAATATAATAAGTTTCTTTGTTTTAAAGATTTTATTTATTTGACAGAGAGAGCACAAGCAGAGGGAGAGAGAGGGAGAAGCAGCCTCCCTGCTGAGCAAGGAGCCCGATGTGGAACTCGATCCCAGGACCCTGGGATCATGACCCGGGCCGAAGGCAGCTGCTTAACCAACTGAGCCACCCAGGCGTCCCTCTTTTTTATTTTTATTTTTTTAAAGATTTTATTTATTTATTTTTGAGGTAGATTTCAAGCAGGCAGAGGCAGGCAGAGGGAGAGGGAGAAACAGGCCCTCTGCTGATGTGGGGCTCGATCCCAGGACCCCGGGATCATGACCTGAGCTGAAGGCAGACGCTTAACTGACTGAGCCACTCAGGCGCCCCTTTTTATTGTAGTTCTTGCACATATCTGCAAGATATGGTGTTATTGGTGACTACTTTCTAATTTTGTTGCTATTGTAAATGGAATCTGTTTTTTTCTTCATATCACACTTTCTATTTTTAAAATGATCAGTTTGTTGACTTTTTTTTTTGCATTTGACCCTGCATCATTAGTTTTTGAAAGTTTTTCAGTTGATTTTTTTGGATTTTCTAGGTAGCTTCTCATGTTATCTGCAAATAGAAATAGCTATGCCTCTCTGTTTTTGTTTTGTCAGGAAGCTTTCAGGTAAGAGTAATAGAAACATAATTCAAACCAACTTGATCAAAAAAGGAAACTCCTGGGCTCACTGAACTGATAAGAAGCCAATATGACTGGATCCAGGATATCAAACACTGTCATTAGATCTTCGTCTTTCTTTCTCCATTTCTCTAGGATACTTCTCTCTGTCTTGGCTCCATTTCTAGGCAGGATCTCCAGAAGCTCCAGGCTTACATCCTAGTCTCTCAGCAATACCCAGAGGGAGACTGCTTCCTTTTAAGTGTTGCTACCCACAAAAATTTAAGGATTGGTTCTAATTCATTATGCTCATCTCTGAGCCAATCATCTTAGTTAGGGGGTTACAATACGCATACAGGCAGGGAGTGAGTCTGGTCTCCAAGGAAAACTGGAGTGTTGTCATTAGGAAAAAAGAAAACAGATGCCGGAGAGACAAGAAACAAGAGCTGTACACTCCACCATATTTAAACCTCTTTCAATATTTTCAATATTTCAATATATAAACCTCCAATTTCTTTTCTTTGTCTTATAATCTTCCCTTCCCTTTTTTGTCTGGAATGAACTCTTCTCACTGTTGTTGCTTCTATTTTGGGCGCTCTTTCTTAGCTCTAATTTCTTCCCTCCCACCTTCCCTCCTTGCTTCCCTTCCTTCCTTCCTCTGTCCCTCCGAACTCAACCTTCCCTATTTAGTAGTTCTGTGGTTATTTCCATCTGGTTTCTGGGACTCTCAGGCCAGACTTTGGTCTTATCGTATAGTATTGTACATCCAATCTCTTCTCCAGGATCGCATTCTGGCCATGAGACTGTGTCTGATTCTTCCACCCCCCTAGATATCTAGGTTTGTACAAGTTTGTAGCCCCAGGCAGCTGCTGACTCTTGATTCCAGCCCTTGATTTCAGATGGGTCTTCTGCTTCACATGGAGATGTTTAGCCTCCAATGCCCTGAATGAATCCAGCTCCTGAATACCTCTGTTTGCTTTTGGCGGAATCCAGCCACTCACCATATTGTTTCTGTTCCATTTCTGGGCTGCAGAGGTGTTTTTAAGTGTGAACATGCCTAAGATTTCTCCCATTTTATATTCCATCTGTTATCACTATCATTTTGGACTAGAGTGGTCCTCCAAGCACCATCGTGGCTATAAGTCCACGCCCGTTTGTTCTCAGCTCTCTGTGGTTTAGCTTCCTCTCCTGCTTTTCTTTTGGAAACCACGCTCTCTGAGGTCACCACTGTCATTTCCCAATCACCAAATTGAACAGCTTTTCTCTTTGGTCCTCATTTTCCTTCACCCCTCGGCAGCATCCAACAATGTGGACTGCTCTTCCTTTATCCCTCTCTCCCTTTGGCTGATAGGATGCTCCACTGTCCTGGTTCACTCCCACTTCTGACTCTTCCTTTATTTATATATTTTTTAAAACTACCTTCACTTCCTTCTCTCATTTTGTAACTGTAGGTGTCCCACAGGCCATGACCTTTGCACTCTGGTTTTACCTTCTCTTTTTTAATCATTCTCATGTCTTTGGTAATCTCTAAAATGATTCCCTACCTTCACCCTAGGATATTTTTCCCCCTGAGTTCTATAGCTATAAATTTGTTGTGGTACATCCACTTGATGTCCTGCTGTCCCATCAAATTTCCTTCCCTTTTTAGATGAAGAGGCACAAACTTCCAGTTATGGAATAAATAAGTCACAGAGATGAAATGTACAGCATAGGGAATATAGTCAATAATATTATAATAGCATTGTATGGTGACAGATGGTGACTACACTCAACATGGTGAGTACTGAGTATCGTATACAATTGTGGAATCACTATGTTGTATACCTGAACCTAATATAACATTGTATGTTAATTACACTTCAATAAAAAGAATTCTAAAATTAAAAAGAAATTTCTTCCCCTTTTGAACCTTCCAGATTCCATCACAGATACTACCTTTCTCTTAGTTTCTAAGACTCAAACTCAAATTCACTCTTGATTCCTCCTACTTTCTCCAGAGCCAGTTAATTTTACCTTCTATTGACCCTTTTTCCTTGAATTTTCTTCTTGCCATTGCCCTGCTCATGTGTCTGCTGTGATCCCTTATCATTCATCTTTTAGGCAATTTCAGTGTTTTCCCAATGAAGCATTATAGTTAAATATAGCGATGTTTTGATGAGTTTGTGTCAAAATTTATTATTCTAGACACCCCACACAAAAAAAGACTTAACATAAATATTCATAGCTTTATTCCTTCTCCCACCCCAAAGGAGGAAGAATCCTCTGTTGAATGGACAAAACATCAAGATTGATGTGTTGTGCTGATCTGAGTAATGGGTTCAGTCTAGAAAGGCTAAAAGGTTATATTAGAAAGAGCAAGACAGTATCAAAAGAAAATTCATTCAAACTGGGACTGGAAGGATGAGTAGGAAGTATTTAGGCCACCAGGGAAGAGAGTCTTGTATTCCACACAGAGGGGGCGGAAACACAAGCAAAACAGAAAGGTGAAACAACATGATGCCTCTGTGTGTGTGTGTATGCGCGTGCACGCGTGTGCGCACGCACAGCAGGATCTACAAGAGTCACTGTGAGGGAGGGACAGGGGAGATCCGAAGATCGATAGGAAAGCTTTTTACCCCAAGTTAAGGAGTATCTCTTGGGGTGTCATGGAAGCATTAGAAGTGGGGATGAGGTCACCTGTGTGGCCAGGTTTCTAGTTTGGATGACATCTTTCATCAAGCAGGACTGGAAAGAGTGGGGGAATGGGTATCTGGTGGGGGTTCTGATGAGACTGTAAATGCTGCTTGTGAAGGGCGGAACTGCTGAATGGGGAGTCTCTGTGGGGGAAGGAGTGCGGGGCAGCCGTCAGAAACAGGGATCCTGGGATAGTCAGAATATGTTTGCCTGGTGGGGACCAGGACCAAGGTTTGGACCAAAGGAGCTGGCACCATGCTGGGAAGATGACTGTGTGGTTATGATATCTAAAAGGCGTTTCATAAATGAAAAAGAGCAAGAGTCAAGTTGACAGCTTAGCCCCTCATTTCACTGCCCTCCCCCCATTTGTGATACTCTGTTAGCCTTTCAGGGCTCATCTGGAATGCTAGCTTCTGTCTGAAGCTTTTCCTCCAGCCACGCCTGGCAGTTATCTCTTTCTTTTTAGGACCTCTATAACTTGTGGTTTACAAGTGTTTTATTCCTTTGTATTTCTCCTTATGGGTAAAATCTCTCAAGACTGGCTTACTTATCTTTGCCCTTCCTCCATCGCCCAGACTCTGCTCTGTACGCTCTCTGTACTGAAGAAAGGAGAATTGAACTGAATCTTCACTTCCACAGAAAAGTACATCCTACAGGGTTTAATAAATATGAACCTTATATCATAAAATATTTCAAGGAATTTGAATATTTCAAAGCTCCATCCATCCAAAGCCTGAATAATTCATGTAAATATTTGAAGGTAAGAACAAAAACGTATCTAATAATTCAAGACACTGTTTTTTTTTTTTTTCAGAAACAGAGAACATTTTATTTTCTTACTTTTGAAAGTGTTAGAAGATTTTCCAGCATTAGAATTCATTTTCAAGTACAATGATGAAGAAATAACAAGACACTAAATCATACAGTTTCAAAATTTTCTGTTGCTTCTTAAGCCACTGAAAATTTCCCAGTGCAACACTTGTAGGCAGCTTCATTGTTACTTTCTTTGGTTTCTACTCCTTTGGGCAACAATGGCTTCATCTTTAGTCACAAACTTCCAGGGAAAGGACCGACCGACCGCAAAGGGTCCCAAATTCAGCAGTCTGTGCCTACATTGATAGGAGATCAACTGCTAGCAGATTGACAGCTATCTGGTCACTTGCCAGATCTACTATTGCTATTTTGGTCTTAAAAATGTTCTCCCTTTCTTCATCTACCTTAATTTCATATCCAGTTTTAAATAATGCAAGAACTTTGGGGACGTCACAGGCAATGGGATTCCAAGTAAGCATTGGAAAAAAAATTTTTTTTTTCCATTTCCTTCTTTAATGGATTAAGCTTGGGCATTATTTCTGGAACAGCTACATAAAAGTCTGATTGAATTTCATCATCCCAAATCTTCTGAATCTTATTAGTTCCTCTTCAAACAGCAGCTCCCTTTTCTTCTGCTATTTTAATCTCTGATGCATTCCCTGTAAATACAGCGATTTTGTTGATTTCTGAAACACATAAGTATGGAGAACTAAGAACACTGGCCAACGGCTCCCCATTTTTCTTCTTCTCCAGTGCCATGTCTGGTGTCAAATCAAGATAAACACTTTGCTTTGGATTGGTAAAGTCTGGAATTTGAAATGTGTTAAGTAAGCAATTAGCTGTCTTACCTCATATAGTTGCCTTGGATATAAGCTGTTGTTATTGTTGTTGTTTTTTAAAGATTTTATTTATTTGAGAGAGTGAGAAAGTGAGAGAGAGCATTAGCAGGGGGAGTGGCAGGCAGAAGGAGAGGGAGAAGCAGACTCCCTCCTGAGCAGAGAGCCAAACACGGGGCTCCATCTCAGGACCCTGGGATCATGACCTGAGCCAAAGGCAGATGCTTAACTGACTGAGCCCCCCAGGCGGCCCCTGAATGTAAGCATTTTAAGTAGACCTTATCTTCAGGCTCACCTTCCATAAAGGTTCATCTTTTTTCTCATCTGATGCTTTTTCTCACACCTTTTCTGTTTACTTTGCAGGATTTGTAAAGCAACAAAATGTCCGTTGGGCACTTGAACATGGATAAGGATAAACAGGGGTCTGATAAGCCATCTTGGAAAGACTATGCCTTTGATGATATACGGAGGCTCTATCATCTTATGGCTACCACCATGTTGACCGTTCCAGATTGTGTTCAGTATACTGTTCTTTGTTCTGGTCCATAAACAGAGATCTTGTGCTTGGTGGAAAGCTCAGCTCAAGAAGTGTTGAGATGCAGATTAAATTAATTACACCAGAATTATATTTGAAAATTGAAAAGAAGCATTTTTCTAAAAGGCAAATTCCAAATATATGCCTTTTCAAAGGAAGTGTCACTTGGAAAGAAACTGAATCACACCATGAAATCTGTGGCATTTCTTTTGGTTTCCACTCTCTTCCATACTAGTGGTAGGCTCATGTGATATGTAGAAATGTGCTTAATCAAATTTAGCTTGACTTCTCAAGAAAATGTATATGCAGTATTTCTGAGATAAGAAGAGGCACATTCTTTTTTTAGCACACATACTTCCTATGCTGCTGCTTTTGCCTTATTCCCTTATTTGAAAATTTGGCTTTGCTTATAAAATCTACAAATTTCTCTTTGTTTAGAACAGGGCTAGAATAGCCTGGGATCCTGTGGAACTGAATGGTATTTTAGAGTGCTGATTCTCATTTTCTCTTCAATAAAGATCGCAACACGTTACTTGTTTGTATCTTCTAGCACACACAACGGGGATTACCCACCTGGGAAAGGGATTCTGGTGCAAGCCTTCTGTTTGCTGAGCTATGTGTTGTTGAGCAAGTCACTTAATCTCTGAGGTAAAACGAGGGACTGTTGCCTAAAACTCCATGATTCTGTAGTTTAAGTATAATCAACTCGAAAGTTTGATGATTTCTTTGAAAATTAAAAAAAAATGCTAGTGACCATAAATGCATACCGCTGAGCCCTGAGTTTATTTTTGAAATAATGTAAGACAGGGAGAGAGGTTTGGGGGGTCCCTTCCTTTATATAAATTTTATAATGGGATATGTTTGTCTAAGGTAGCACATGCCAAGAGTTCCGGGTCTATAGATGCTACCAGAATTAGAGACGTAGAGATAAGGATAATGAATTTTTTTTTAATTTGAAAAAAAAATAAAACAGAAACAAGTTTCTAATTTTATTGCAAATAACTTGTAAGACTGAAAATGATTACACTGTCACACACTTCTACATTGAATAAACACTATGCAAAAGGATCAGCTACAATGCAGTGATTTACCAAGATTAAAAAGAGTCCAGTTTTTAAGAGCTCATTTTAAGGGTTGTTGATTTTTTTTTTTTAAAGATTTATTTATTTATTTGAGAGAGCGAGAATGAGAGAATGAGAGAGAGAGAGAGTACATGAGAGGGGGGAGGGTCAGAGGGAGAAGCAGGCTCCTCGCTGAGCAGGGACCCCGATGCGGGACTCGATCCAAGGACTCCAGGATCATGACCTGAGCCGAAGGCAGTCGCTCAACCAACTGAGCCACCCAGGCACCCGGGTTGTTGATTTTTAAATCAATTTGCTTATTGTTTCATAGTTTATCTTATGTTTTGAGAAGCTTTCTCTCAGGAAAAGAAATTTTATGCAGGAAATATATATGATCATCTTTGCGATGTGTTAAAATTGAAAGAAAATTAAACTTTAGTAAGAAAAATCATACTAGATGCAGAAATAGACAAAGAACCACATACTAGATGTAGATTAGATATAATATATAAACATGATTTTTTATAATGGCTTTTAAAATTCAACCTTAAGATACAGATTTTTTTTTACTAGGAAAGGAGAGCAATGTATTTGTGTTGGAATTTAATCATATGTGTTTATTCATATGTGTACATCTACATATGAATGCCAGTGTATATATAATTATATGCTAAATATTATGCATATATAGTATACACACATGTGTAACTGTTGGCATTCTTGTCTATTCTGTAGAAAGAAAATGCTGCTATATTTAAAAATGTCTAGCATTCAGTTAATTCTGAAAAAATCACATTGTTTCTTGGCTTTTTTTGTTACTTCCTGTTGGCCTAGTGGCAATGACTCATTATAATGTAATACATATGGTTTCCAGTATCACATAATGAATATAAATGGGTATATAAGAAATCTGAAACACTATTCTTGTTTTAAAAATGTAAACATTGAACAGAAGCTTATTCATCAGAGAATTTGATGTCACTAAATAGTTAGTGCTTTGATTTCAGTAATACTAAGACTCCGATAGAATTGATCTTCAGTGAAGAAAAGTGACTGAATTTTACTTTTTAGTAATTATTTTATAGCTTATATGTAAAACCAAACAAACAAAGAAACCTTTTAAACCGGTTCATTGTCTTTTTCTGCAAATAGGTCACTTCTATTATAGGTGCTGAAATACGTTTTCTTAATATTAGGCTTATGTGATACAGGTACTCATTTCAAAGTTGGAAAAATAAAGTCCCTGACAATTAACTTGAGAGGGGAAAAGAGTAAACAGAAATACAAACACAAAGGAACAAATATTTTTGAGTTAACAGCCCCCTAAGGAGAATGGCAGAATTAGATTAACAAACATTTCAATTGAAGAAGGTCTTAAAGTTTAATCTACTAATTTAATGATAATTAATGGAAATTAGTGGAATTCAAGAGTGAAGAAATTTCTACAATTATAGCTTGAAAGAATGAATTGAATTTTGTTGGAGAAGCTGCTATTGTTTTTGAAATGAAGAGTTAACAATCAAGCAGTAAATTAGGAAACTAACAATTACATGGTAAAGAGAATCCAATATATGTAAATTACCCTCACTGTAGGTAGAAAAGTTGTTTGATTTTATTTCCCTAAGCCACCTCAAGAACCACCTACCAATAAAGTAAGTTACATCTTTGGGCTCAATTTTCATTGTCTGATAATATTCCTGGGGCAAGTAATCATCTCCATTTCGGGTTGGAAACATTTGCATTAGAAATCAATCTACTTTATTTTTTTTTTAAGATTTATTGATTTATTTATTTGACAGACAGCGAGAGAGGGAACACAAGCAGGGGGAGTGGGAGAGGGAGGAGCAGGCTTCCTGCGGAGCAGGGAGCCCGATGTGGGCCTCGATCCCAGAATTCTGGGATCATGACCTGAGCCGAAGGCAGACGCTTAACGACTGAGCCACCCAGGCGCCCTGAAATCAATCTACTTATAAGTGATGTATTTGCTTTCACATGATTTTCATCTTGTTTGGTTGAAATGTGTCATTTTTTTCAACAAGCTGGTGTTCCAATAATATTAGAGATATAAAAAAACACAATTCTGGAGTTCTGACTGGACTTGGCCAAGTTTCAAAACTGTAAATGATAAACCACAAAGGGCCTACATTCATGGTTCTCCTCCCCCAAAGGGTGAAGGGGCTCTGAGGTTTATAGATTGACGTCACAAGTATTCCAGAGATTCTTTTGCTTTTCTTGGCTCATTTCCTTCTTGATAAGATTCTATTTCCTTTCTCTTCCTCTTCACTCTGTTACTTAGCATAGTTTCAAAGTATGGTGTAGCCCTCTTGAACCACTGCTTTCAGCAAATGACTCATCATGAGATAACTGAAGATTTGGGGGCATATGTGTTACTTTTGTTCCTGTTAATTCTTTGCTTTCCACCTCACTATGGATATAATAAACTTCCATAGTTGGCACCAGAATTTTTTTTTTTTTTTTTTTTGCTACTGTTCTGGCATTGAAACATCAGCCGGTCTCATTTTCTTTGAACCAAGATTAAGCCACAATGCAGTCTTGAAACAATAATGGATTTACTTATTGTTCTTGATCCTTGGTTTAGTAATGAGGAGTCTTGGAAGAAAATGAACTTCTTTTACTCTTTTAAGAATGGTACAATATACTGAATGTTTGTGTCCCCCAAATTCATATGTTGAAACTTAATTCCCAATGTGGTAGTATTTGGAGGGTAGGGCTTTTGGGAGGTGATTAGGTCATGACAATGGAGCCATCCTGACTGGAATTAGTGCTCTTATAAAAGAGACCCCAGAGAGCTCTGTTGGCTCTTCCCCCATGTGAGGACACAGCCAGAAAATTGTCATCTGTGAACCAGGAAGTGGGCTCTCACCAAACACCAAATCTGCTAGTGTCTTGATCTTGGACTTCCCAACCTCCAGAGCTGTAAGAAATTTCTGCTGTTTATAATCACCTAGTCTATGGTATTGTTATAGCCTCTCGAATAGACTGAGACATATGGTGACCTTGTCTGGGGAAAAGAAAGGAATCAGGACAATATGGACCCCTTCTTTTCCCCACTACCCATCCCTTCCCCTCACCTGTCAGAGAGGGAGCTTTGCTGCTTGGATGCCCTACACAAATGGGTACCTGCACCAGTTGATTCCAAATCTTGCTCCCTCATCCCAGCCCCTTTACACCCTAAATCTAGCATTTGTTCTGGTCCCCACAAGTTCTGTTTAATTCCATCTATTTTAAATGTGGGCTAGGAGTTGTAATGAAGGGTAACTTGACTGTGGACCTTGATGGATTTAGAATCTTTTCCTAATATTAGTGAGGCCTCACTGACCTTCTTCATTTTTGTTCTTATATGGGATTGGCATCTTACTGATTGTATCTCTCCCCACTTCCAACTTGGTTCCTATTGTGCCGTTTCGGATTCAATAGGTCAAGCTGGGGCCTGAGATTCTGCATTTCCAACAAGCTCCCAGATGAAGCGAATGCTGTAGATCTTCAGACCACACTCAGCAAGGGTCTTGAGAAATAATGAATGAAATATTGTACCAGTTTCTTCCCCATTCTTCATAGAACATCTGACATTGAAACAGCACTTAATATGGGCCTGATAGCATTTTAAGTGCTTTGCATGTGTCAACTCATTTGATCCTCACAATGCTCTGTGAGATGGGCACTATTATTAGCCCCACTTCACAGCTGGGGAAATCAAGGCACAAAGTTAATTAAATTGTAAAAAGCACATAGCAAGTAGTAGAGCCCGGATTCAAACAGTCTGGCTTCAGAGCCCATGTGTTAAGCTCCATTCCTATTTCAACAGTTTACAAACTCATCACGTTCATCTGGACATACTTGAAGTTTTCAATATTTCCCCCTTAAAGTGTGGAACCCAGCTTGAAAATAGTGTTCCAATGATGTGATTGACCAAAAAGATGTGATTGTTCCAGATCATCATGACATCGATTCACCAATATATTAGCCACACTGCCAATTTTTTGCCCGATGTAAATTTGATTAGAGCCAGTACTCAAGGATTGGCTGTAGGATCCCAAGGCAGCTGTGGTTTTGGCTGTTTTCTGTTTTCATTTATTTATTTTTTTGTCAGGGAGCGGGAGCAAGGATCAGCTGAGGTTAATAGCTCTAGCTGATCATTGAGGCAGCAAGAGAAACAGCTCCAAGACAAATACATTGTTCATTGTGTAGCCTGAGGGGAGAGATCTGGCTGGAAGGGCTGAGCCGGGCAGAGGTGAGAGGTGAAATAGGATATATACTGTGTGGGTGAGAAGGTTGGTGGCTGGTCAGGGCAGAAAGCAAAGTGGAGAGGCTGAGGAAGCAAACTGGAGTCTTATAAATGAGCCAAGTTTGGATCAAGGAAGACAAAGATTCATTCATTCATTCATTCATTCAATATTAATTGACAACGTACTACGTTCCAGACACCATGCTACATGCTGGTGATACAGTGATGAATAAGACAGACCTGGTCCCTGCCCTCAGGGGATTCTAATTCTTTTGGGGAGACTGACAAGATAAAACCAAACCAAAGCAGACAAGAAAGCAGACAAATAAATCAGTGCAGGTTGTAATGAATGTCCTAAAAGAAAACAAGGGTCAGAGATGGTGAAACCAAGGGGCACCCTAGCTTTAGGTAGGGTGGCCAGAGGAGGCCTTTAGCTGAGGCCTAAAATCAGAGAGGTTAAGCATGGGGAGAGGGCATTCTAGGGAAGAACCAGCTGTGCCAAGAGCCCAAGGGTGGGAATGGAAGAGAGGCTGGCAGGATTTTGGGGACCCATAGTCATTCATTGGGAATGGGTACAAATTGATGTAAGGATTAACGCTGAGAATAACCAATATGAAACAAAATTAATTGGCTTTGACAGCCTGGTCAGTTCTCATCTGGAGTATCATGTTGAATTCTTGACATATCAGAGTATCAAGGCTCACGAGTGATTGGCTGCCATAGCCTCTGAAATTGGGGAAAATTTTTGGCAAGTCCCAGCATCTTTTATTTGGCTTTTTTTTTTTTTTTGATTTAAAGGCCCATCTCTGAGTTGCAAGGGTCTCACTGAGGTCCTAACAATCCTTACAGAGAAACCTTTACCTAGGTTATTGTGATAAAGGGCAAGGGCAGAAAAAAAGCACAGGGCAGGGTTAGTATGGAGAAGTCAAGGGACACTGACCAACAAACTCTTCTCTGATCTCTCCAATCTCGCTGACCTATTGCAAAGGAGAGGAGGTTGGTCTGGATGCCTCTTTGGGTGAACTGCTAGTAGTTCTAGTGATCAATGCATTTTCTAAGGCTCCTCAATGACCTTTTAGGTGACTTTTGGAGAATTTTCTAGAGAGGAAAAGGTAGTTCAATAATCTATAGTTTCCAGAATCTGTCCTTTTCTATCCTTTTGAGAATCAGAGCATTCGTCATCCCCCAGGCCCTCCCCAGTTGTCACTTGGATTACTGTACCAGTGTCTTACAACTGGTCCCCCTGACTCTTCTCTCACACCTACAATCTATCATCCACAGAACTTTCAGAAAGATTCAGCTGAAATTTGCATAGTATCTTGTCTCTGTCCTTGGCTTAAAGTGGTTCCTCATTACCGTTAATAAAAATCTAAACTGCTTTTGTTGACATTCGATACCTTTAGTGATCTGACCTTTGCCTAAATTGCCACTCTCATCTCCTGCCATATCTCTTTACTCTGAATTATGGCCATACCACGCTACTTGCTCTTACTGAAATAACCATGTTCTCGTATCACATCTCTGCTTTCTCATATGAGGTTCCTACTTGCTTCTTCCTCAACTAATTCCTATTTATCTTTTAGAATTGAGTTTGAACTTCACCTCCTTTAGGAAGTCTTCCTTGACATCCCTAGTCAGGATGAAGTGCTTTATCTGAGTTTGTAACTCATTGTACATGCCTCTGTTACAATACTTAGTGTCTGTTTTTCTGTCTTCCCTACAAAAACCTTAAGTCTTTTGAGGGCAGGGACTGCATCGTTTAGTGCTTAACTGTGCCCTACACATAACAGCTTCAGAAAGGGTTATGGAGTGGCTGCATTTGCATGTGCCACTTTCTGGATTTATTGTAGTTTTCCATGATTTCTCACAGATTACAAAGACCTCATGTTAATTTCTACATCACATATATTCTCCATCTCTACCTCCCCTTTTGGGGCATAGGGGAAATGATTTGCTAAAGCTTAGGTCTAGAGACCTATTTCTACCTCATTTATCAGTCTCACAGAAATCTCTAATGCAAATTTTTTATTACCTACGGTTTAAACTAAAGGCTCATATTTTGCTATGATTTAGGATACCAAATTATAGACGTTTAGACCTAGAAAGGATCTTAGAAGATCAAATCCAGTATTTCACTTTAAAGACAAGGACATGAAGCTTCAGGGAGAGGTAAAGTGACCACTCTAAAATCACCCTACTAGTTGTAGTTGATGGCAGAGTTAGCCCTAGGGGTTAGGTCTCCATCCTCCCAGCCGTGGGTCCTTTTCCCTACATATGGCCGCTCTTCAAATCTTTATCCTCTTTTGGTGTCAGAGACCCATTGTGAATTTGACCTTGGTTTATTCACCAAGCTGAGGTTTTAATTTTGCCTCTGCAACTGGTCATTTGGTTACTAGCAAATGAATTAATATTATGCTTTTTCATTTGGAGGCCTGCTAAACTCTGAACATCTTTCTTAAAAACCCTCAGGGGACTTAAGAAAAAAAGAAGCATAAATAAGTGTTGGATAGATTGTTAGTCTTTTGTTGGTCTCTCAGGAGCCCTTCATTCTATCACAGATTGGTTCACAGCAGAGTAGCTAATAAGCACTAGCACCTCCTTTATAATGCCAAGACATTCACGTTGTCTTTTTAAAGAATGCTCTAGAAGGGAAGTGGGAAAATTACACAAAAATATTATTTCCCATAGAAGCAAATAAGTTCCTTTACTAGAATTTAAAAATTATATGTGCAGTTTGCTCATTTTTTACTTTAAAATTTTTGACTATTTATTAGATTTGGTTAGTAACATTGTACACTACTATTATAAAGATTTAGCAATCCTTCATTTTTAACATAGAATATTTCCTTTCTTTTAAAGATTTATTTATTTATTTTAGAGAGAGAGAGAGAAAGCGTGTGTGTGTGTACACGCAGGGAAGGCGCAGAGGGAAGCAGACTCCAGGCTGGGCGTGAAGCCTGTTGTGAGGCTCAGTCCCACGACCCTGAGATCATGACCTGAGCTGAAACCAAGAGTGGACGCTTAACCAACTGCGCCACCCAGACACCCCAAGAATATTTTAAACATACAGAAAAGTACAGAGAATAATATAACAAAAAAGTCATATATCTACTACCCAGCTCAGTCATATAATAAAATGTTGCCTATTTGCTCTGGATCTCTCTTTTCCTCGTTCTCTCCCTCCCTTATTCTTGTTTTCCTCTCCTTCTCCCGACCAAATTAAAATCTTACACATATAGTTAAAGTCCCTGTAATCAACCTGCCCCATTCTTCTCCTGCTGTTGACAGAGTTTACACCTATCCCGAATTTTGAGGTTTTTTTTTTATAAAAGATTTTATTTATTTATTTGACAGAGAGAGACACAGCGAGAGAGGGAACACAAGCAGGGGGAGTGGGAGAGGGAGAGGGAGAAGCAGGCTTCCGGCCGAGCAGGGAGCCTGATTCGGGGCTTGATCCCAGGACCCTGGGATTATGACCTGAGCTGAAGGCAGACACTTAACGACTGAGCCACCCAGGAACCCCGAGTTTTTTTTTTTTAAGATTTATTTATTTATTTTAGATATATATAGAGAGACAGAGTGTGGGAGTGGGGGGAGAGGCAGAGGGAGAGGGAGAGGGAGAATCTCAAGCAGACTCTTCGCTGAGCACAGAGCTTGATGAGGGGCTTGATTCCCAGGAGCCTCAGATCATGACCTGAGCTGAAATCAAGAGCCAGATGCTTAACCGATGGAGCCACCCAGGTGTCCTTTGAAGTTTTTTTGTTTGTTTTGTTTTGTTTTTGAGTAGTCTCCATGCCCAACGAGGGGCTTGAACTCATGACCCTGAAATCATGAGTCACATGCTCTACTGACTGAGCCAGCCAGGTGCCCCTGACTTTTGAGTTTTAATTTTTGTGTTTTTTTATACTTATACTATAAATGTATCTGTAAACTATAATGGTTTTTGCCTGTTTTCCATCTTTATAAAATGATATATTCTACACTTCTCGAGTTTTCACTCAACATGTATTAATACACATCTTCCAGTTCATTTAAACTGTTATACGGTATTTCATTGTATAAAAGGGCCACAATTTACCCATTCTCTTACTGATGCATCTTTAGATGGTTTCCATATTTTTCTCTTATAAACAGTGTGGGAATAAACATGCTCTTACCTGTCTCCTGTACCTATGTGTGGTGTCACTAGGTTGTGTCCTAAGTATTGAGATGAATTTTCATTTGATAGGAAAACAGTCTGATTAGTTACTTAAAAGAAAAAAAACGGAGTTAAGTGCTGGGAGAAACAGAATGTCAGGAATAGGAAATAAAATAGTATGGAATGGTAGGTGACTGAGATAGACTCCTATGCTTTTTTTTTTTTTAAGTAATTCATCTTTTGACAAAAAAGTAGCTTGAACATATAAGTAAATGGAACAACCTCCAAAAGCCACAGATTTTCATCTACATTTAATACATTGTCTTTTTTTTTTTTTAAAGATTATTTATTTATTTATTTGAGAGACACAGAGAGAGAGAAAGCATGAGCAGGGGGAGAAGAGCAGAGGGAGAGGGAGAAGCAGACTTCCCACTGAGCAAGGACCTGACGTGGGGCTCCATCCCAGGACCCTGAGATCATGACCTGAGCCGAAGGCAGACGCTTAACCGACTGAACCACCCAGGCAGCCTACACGGTCTTTTTTTTTTTAAAGTAATTTCTACACCCAATGTGGGGCTCGAACTCACAACCTGGAGATCAAGAGTTGCATGCTCCCCTGATTGAGCCAGCCAGGTAAAACACTACCTTTTCTGTCATTGCTTCCATGAAGTTTCTTAGAATTTTCCTTTTTTTTCTGTGAAAATTGACTACTTCCTCCTTTGGGCCTCTATTCTATCTACCTCTATTATGTGATGTATTGTGTGTTATATTAGCTATGGTTTGTTTACATGTCTCTCTTTTTTTTTTTCAAGATTTTATTTTTTTATTTATTTGACAGAGAGAGGCACAGCGAGAGAGGGAACACAAGCAGCGGGAGTGGGAGAGGGAGAAGCAGGCTCCCACTGAGCAGGGAGCCTGATGCGGGGCTCGATCCTAGGACCCTGGGATCATGACCTGAGCCGAAGGCAGAAGCCTAACGACTGAGCCACCCAGGCGCCCCTACATGTCTCTCTTAATAGGCTGAGTATTGTTTGAGGGTGGAGTTCATGTCTTCTTCGTGTCCCCAAGGTGTGGTGCACAGAAGGTAGTGAACACAGTCCAAGGAATGAATGAAAAGTCCAAATCATGGAAGATCTTTTAGACTTAGCATTGGTTTCTATTGATAGGATACTTCAGTGAAAACTTGCAGTAGGGAAAGGTTTTATCTTTTTGGCTTCAGTTGGAGCTTCAGTCAGAAGTTTCATATAAACCTTAATAAAAATGACTAATAAAGCAGAGAAATCCCTTAAAATTTGACTGTAGTCGCTTGCAGTGTATGATTTGTAGGCGTCAGTATACAGTTAATTTTAGGAAAACTTTAGTTTTACAAATTACCAAGAAATCACCTGCAAAATGCTTTCTATTCTCATTTAGGGATTTAATTCTTTATCAACAGTTAAGATTTTCAGGGGCGCCTGGGTGGCTTAGTTGTTAAGCGTCTGCCTTAAGCTCAGGTCATGATCCCAGTTTCCTGGGATGGAGCCCCGCATCAGGCTCCCTGCTTGGTGGGAAGCCTGCTTCTCCCTCTCCCGCTCCCCCTGCTTGTGCTCCCTCTCTCTCTGTGTCTGTCTCTCTGTCAAATAAATAAATAAAAAATCTTAAAAAAAAAAAAAAGATTTTCAAAACCCTTTATTCCTATAATCTGGGATACTGGGGTTTTGTCTTATTAGGATTGCTAATGATTAAAAGAAATATTTCTTCTAAAGTGTTTAGCCCACTGTTTGGCAAACAGTAACAATAAATATTAGCTTCACTATTATTGGCTGATTCCATATTTAGATTCCTCTCATTTATACCATGTGCTTCTTGGTATGTATTTGTTTGTCTATCCATACATTTGGAATAGTGCATTGATTAGTAAAGCTGCCAGCTCAGAAAAAAGAAGGCATCTCAAAATTCAGACCTTAAAATTAAGCACATAATGGGAAATTCTTGAATATTTTGTCAGTCAGGTATGAAAAACATAAGGGGATAATCTATTATAAATATATTTTTCAAAATGTAGAAAAGTCATTGGAATATTATAAAAAGGCTTACTCCTATCATAGGAATTGTTTATCATGAATAATAGATCACATGCATGATAGAAGGCGGTATCTAGTTTCATTTCCCCAAAAACATCTTTTCAATGGTAAATTTGAGGCAGCTGTGGTTTGCCAAAGTATAAACCAGTGGGGTCCACCATAACTGGTATGTGTTTACATTTTGACTCATGGAGCCTTGTCAGGCTTTAATCACAGAGAACAAGCAATCTTACTCAGACTTCATTGTTTAATCTTCCATTCACTTGTTTTCCAAGTTTGTTTCAGTCTGTGGCAAGGTTCCTCTTTGATTACAACATGTAGTCCTGATTTCTGCAATTTATCTTCATTTGCCATTTTGAGGTGGCTATGAAAATCCTATGATAAGCTCCTTATTTTCCCAATCTATGCATGTAAGCCTCATTGAGTTGGATTTATCTTAAATACATTTTGAAATCACATCAGCACTTTCAGATCAGCAAATTACTTCTTAATCAATTACTGTCTTACTATTAGATGCTATTTTAAATACATGAAAGAGAGCAGTTTCCAAATGTGAGTAACTATTTCCAGGGAAGAGTAAACCGGAGCCTTTAATTAAATTGAAAGTCCCAAATTTTTATTATGCTGCCACGGGATATTTGAATGACTAGCTGTAAATGAGTTCTATTTGTACAAAAGGAATTTTCTCAATCCAACCATCCCTATTTCAAAACATAGTTCTGGGGCGTCTGGCTGGCTCAGTCGGTAGAGCATGATGCATGCGACTCTTGATCTTGGGGTAGTGAGTTCAAGCCCCACGCTGGGGGTAGAGTTTACTTAAAAAATATTAAAAAAATATATATTAAAAATATATAGCTCTAGGTCCAGGGCAAAACTGGAAATGGAATGGCCATGTCTCCATTGCTAAAAAAAAAAAAAAAAAATTAGAAGCTTACAGAAATAAACTGAACCAATAGACAGAGGAAGACAACCTCTGAGCCCCCACCCTACTTTTTTCCTGAGCTGACCAGACAATTCACTCAACTAACTTTGTCTAGTCATTAGAAAGTCAATCCTTCACTCTAGAATTTCTTCCACTCAAGTAAACAATTTGATGCATATAATTTGGATTAAAAAAAATCCCTCTAATAAAGATCTAGATATATATCTTGAATAAGCTCCTTCTTTTGGGTCACAGAAAGTTTTTCAAAGAAAAACCAAACAGAGATAATAACAACATTAATTACCATTTATTGAGCTTCTCCTATGTGACAAAAATTTTGCATACTTTAGACCTTACAGCAAATTTGTTGGATGAATTTTAGATAGGAGGAAATTTCTGCTCAGACTGGTTAAGTAACTTGCCCAAGTTTGCACAGTTGGTAAGTATGAAGGCTGATATTAAAATCCCAGCCCATCTGGTAGCGGTACCTAAGAACATTTGTTCTTTCCTCTTCAAAACAGTTGATGCAAAGTGAAATTACTTTATGGTCACTTTGATAGCTGATTTTTCAGAAAAGCTATAAGACATGGATTCAATGGTGATAAAAATATGTCCAGTTAGACTACAATTGCATTGTCCTTAATAGTTTCTTTATTTGTCATCTGTTTTTCTCTTTTCCCACTTGAGATATTTGCAGAATGATCCTGTGAACTAACCTACCAACTTTACCTCTGTCCTCATTCCCCTTCTGCTCCCACACACCATTAACAGAAAGAAATTTCCTTTCAAATGATATAACCAAATTTATAACTCACATAGATGATTATCACACGGAACCATTTATTAACCTAACCGATGGCCACATTTTTGCCAAGATTCACCGCTTCTGAAGTTACTTGCCAAGAAAACAGATTTCTCAATAGTTTGGTGAAATTAGGTGCCAAATTACCCAGAGGATGAATAACAATTACTGCTGGTCTTGTTGGCCAATCTGCTCAGCTGTTCACGAAATTTCCAGTGTCTTGAAAGAATTCAGCCAGAAGGGCCCCCAAAATCTGCACTGTGACTTTACCTACTGATATGTCAGAGGACAAAGGCTGTGAACAGATCCAGGAGAGGTTCAGGTGGCCACCCAAGCAGGAGTTCACAAAGTCTCAGACGCACAGTAGCTACACCAGCTACCATGGACTGACCAGTTTCCAAGAGCCAGACACTGTGCTGGGAGCTGTATGTACATTATTTCATTACTCTTCTTAGGCCGGGTTGTGTAATAGTTCACCCCACTGACACAGAGCCAGACTAATATGGCTGTGGGTCCTTGGGCAAGCAATGGAAATTGTGTTTCAGTTTCTATGTCTTGTAAAATACCTCACACAGTTGAAGGGAGAAATGAATTCACTTCCACACAGTCTTTAGAACAGTCCACGGTATGGAGACAGCACTCAGTATCCTCAATGTATGTTGGCCCCGTTCTGCCTGTCAGGACAAGATCCATAGAGCGTGCAGAAGAACCTATCATGTCAGCCTCAAGGCCTCTGGTTGCCATGTGATGAATGGCCTCCATATGACTTGTGGGGACGGTGGGATAAGCATTCCGGGGCTTCCTCCTTCCAGATGGGAATGGGAACCCTGCAAACCTCCTCAGTGAAGACTTAACCACAGCCTGGTGACTCCACCAGTGGTGACGGGAGTGTGCACATGGAGGGCAGGAGGCGGGAGCCTTCGCACACCTCCAACCTTTCCTGTCTCCCGGCACAGTCATATCCCCTGGCACAGATCAGCCAGAGAAATCCATATCCACTCACTCACAACCTCAAAGAGAATCACACAGCAGACTTTTCTGCCTGTTGGATGATAATTAGAATTGAGCTTTGAGTGTAAATCTTTTCAAAAATCTTGCGTCTTAGGTATAATCATCCCATTTAAGAAATGAAGAAATTAAGGCCTAGAGGAATTAGGTGAATTGCCCGAGGTTATTACATTATAAATGGACAACCCGGATTCCAACATCGGTTTATACCTTATTCCCAAACCCATGCCATGTTCCTCTCACTATTCAGGTATTAGTGCTCCTTTGGCTCGAGGATATCACAAACTCATTGTTTCTCCTAATCTTTTTGTTGCTATTGCTTGACCCTCTCATTTTTTGTCACTGATTTTATCCAAGAGCAAGAATATGCTATGGAATTCTTGAGGTAGCTGTTGAAATTAAACGTTCTAATTTAAGAGATTGCATTACAGATTATCTGTGGATTGTTATTTCTCCATACTCTCTTTCTTCCTCCTACTACCTCATATATTTGACGTCTGATCATTAGACTCTTTTTAGAGGTTCTTGAACATGCTCCTTTGTGGGAAAGTGTTAGTTAAAATTGTTACAGGCAGACATTTGTGTTCTCACAGCCTTTCAATAGAGGGGAGAAAATAACTTTTGAGTTCATGAAAATATACACTGCAAAGATTTTCTTAAAATTCTCCACAAGGTGTAGATAATTGGTCAATTGTACATAGTCAAATAATTAGTCAATACAGTAGGGAAATCAGGAATGGTTATTGGTTTTGTATTTCGAGCTCACAGCAAATTATTCGTTCTGAGAGTTCGAAGTCTCTGGGGCAGTCAGAGGACTTGAACAGCCTCCCCTGTCACTCTTCAGTGCCATGGAAGGGACCGAAGCATCATACACGTAGACCTTCACCCTGCTAGCTCTGACTCTCCCCTTCCTATAGGTAGTGAATATGCTGCCTGCAGTAGGTGTTTGTCCAACCTTTTCATACCATCTCAGCACTGTGATGATCAACAAATGTGTCCTGAAAATCTTTTATATGCACACCTTGCAGTCGGACCTCAGACCTTCTTCGGTGCAGAGCCTGGCCCTTGTACACACGGGACCATAAAGGGCATGCACCACATCCGTAAGTGGTAACCTCATCCCTTAATGTTGAAATGGTTTTACTTTCCTCGACTAGCTAGGATAGCAAATACCTATCTGGCTTTTATTTCCTTACGGCATATATATGTATTTGCCATATCTAGCACATTTTGAAATTTGAAAGCACTGATTTCCATAACCAGTCTAATTCAGGAAGAAATCTTACAACCACCCATCTCTGCCAACACTCTTTCCAGTGGCCACCCCCACCTCCAATTTCACGTAAATAGCAAATACTTTGTAATATTTTATCTACAGGAGACACTGTTGACTTGCAGGAGTAGTAACCATATTTGCTTATTTTTTTCATGCAAGAAGCTTAAAAATGCTTCTATGCTCTACAAACAAGACGAAAAAAAATCTGGAAGGACTTACCTCTGTCATAACATCATCCATAACAAGTGATTTTAAGATGAAGACTTCTTCGTGAGAAATAAAACCTGCTGGATTTAGCATTCAGCTCTCACTTTTATTAAACAGAGCTGTCATTTTAGACCCAAGCCTTCCCTAGAGATGGTGATCCCACCAGGGGAAGCAATATGTGAAGTTATCGCAAGAAAGTTTTTGTGTGAAATTGTGACTCTTGCCAGAGATGTCATATGTTTTAGTTAACTTCCTTCCCAAGAGCTAGGAAACTTTCCCAAGCCCCGGCTACATACAACTGGAATGCTCTGCAGAAGTCAGTAGCATGGGGCTGCCGAGAAAGAATGAATTTTATACACTCCATTTGTTTCTGGAGATAAAGACTCTGTTCTATTTTCCTCAAGGTGAAAGTCCAATTCACTTTGAAAACTGTAAAGCCTTATTCCATTGGAAGGAAATGATTATGATTTCTGTCACTGTTATTACTATTTATACCATCATAAATTTACCTACGGAAGGTGATAGCCTCTACTGGATTCCTTCCAGAGCTCCTTAAGGAGTAAAACCATACCACTGACAACCTACAAGACATTCTGTTCCATCTTTTCCTTGTCAGCCCCTTGGTGTAGCCAGCTACACCACTACACTGCTGATTAGCAACTCTGCAGACACAGTGCGAGAGTAATTAATGTTCCCCATGTTGACTCTCAGGAACTACAATGCCATGAAGTACTCTCCAGGATTATCAAGGTGAAATTAAATTACGCTCAATACAGTTTGAGAGCAATTTTACTCGTGGCTTAGAGCACCTCCACAGGGATGTTCTGAAGTTGGTTCCTACCAGCTTGTGAGAGGCAACTGTTAAACACGAAGGAATTGTGCAAGCCAGATGGTAAACCTTTGCAGCCAGGCCACGGCGAGAATATGTCTATCACAGGAATTAGCTTCCGTGCTTCTCCTTCCACTTCCTCAGGGCAGTAGCAATATGGATCATGGAGAGTACCTTTTTCTCCTGTGGGAAAGGTTCTCTGACCTCGCCAGCTCCCTGCCCGCTCCCTCCTGCCGAGCCGTGAGCTCCACCTCAGTGAGAGTAAGCGACACTCAAAACAACCTTTGCTTTGTTTACATGCTTATCTCTGTACCTCAAGACCTTCAGTGGCTTGAGAGCAAAGAGGATATCTTATTTTTAAATCTTTGCTAACTAGCATAGTTCCTGGAACCTGAAAGGGGCACTAAACATTCTCAACGAGTGGGGTTTGAATAAAGTTTCAACTTTTTGAAATGGAAACAAAAAAGAGTAGATTGAATATTTATTCTAATCTAATCTTCTTTGATGGGAAAAGAGATCGATGCCTTTGCTCTATTTTTTACATTCCTTCCTAAACCTTGTTTACTTTGGCTGTTGTTTGGCTCTTGGGACAGACAGAGGCGACCTTCAAATTTGAGACTTTAGACCCCCTCTGAATGACTAATTACTCACGTACTGGATTTTGGCTCTATTTCATCATTTGGTGACTCAGACTAGGGGGAATTTGGAGTTAATATAATGGGGAGTGACTACTACTATTAGCAGTATAGCTAATATTTGAGGGCACTGAGCTAAGTCCTCTGTGTGTAGTCTTACTCGATCCTTTCCACACCCCTATGGAGTAGGTATTGTTTCACTTATTTTACAGCTAAGGAAACCGAGGCATAAGGAGTGACTAGAACAGGGTCTCCGTAGGGCTAAGGTTGAACCTGGGTCTACAAGACTTTAAAGTCTGGCTTTTGAATACCATGCTACACTGCTTAGAGACTCAGCTCTTAAGCTGCATTAGAGAGACGGTTCTGAGACACAAGGTGATTCAGCCTTTCAGGACATGCTGAGTGGGCACTGCCTTAGCTTTGGCTTCCAGAGCAAAACATCATCATGGGGTGGCTTAGACAACGGACATTTATTTCTCAGTTCTGGAGGCTGGCAAGTCCAAGGTCAAGGTGCCTGCAGATTCACTTCCTGGTGAGGTCCACTTCCTGGCCTCTCTGTGTGCTCACATGGTCCTTCCCGGGTGAATACAGGGGAGAGAGAGTTCTCACTCTGCCTTCCTCTTCTTATAAGGGCACTAATTATATCATAAGAGCACCACCCTCTTGTCGTCATCCAAACCTAATTATCTCCCAAAGGCCCCACCTCCAAATACCATCACACTGGGGGTGAGGGTTTCAGTAGATGAATTCTCTGGAATGTGCTACACGGAACTCTAAAAAAGAAGACAGAACGGCAAGGTCTGGACTAGGGTAAGGCAAGCAAAGGACCTAGGGCTTCGCATGCAAGGAGGTACCTACCCTCAGGTGCCCCCCCTGCCCTCGAACAACCCTGCAACTCCATGAACCCATGTGCCTTGCTTGCTTCATCCCAGCCCTGCAGCACCGACCGTCCTGTGCTCTTGGGGAACTCAGTGTCTCAGAAGGGCCTGGTATCAGTATAGGTCAGAACAGGAGGGAGAAACCCTGCCATCATTTGAACAGGAAAAGTTTAATATAAAAAATTATTAAATAGCAGTTTATGGTTTAGAAACCCTTGAGGACACAGAGGAAGAGACTAGGACAGGAGAAGCCAAAGAAGTTTTGACCTTCAGGATAAGAGTGAGGACTTTTGTTTTTCCCTTCAGGCTATGCCTGAGTGAGCAAGACTTGCCCTATTTCTTAGGCAACAGGACTCTGCAGCATTTCCTTTCAGATCACCCCAGGCATTTAGGCTATTTACAAAATCTAAATAAAATCTCAGTCAAACTCACATTCCGAGGGTGAAATGTTTTAATGTCTTTTCCCAGAATGGCCCTTAAGTCTGGGAGGGAGTGCAAACAGGCTGGGTGATGGTCAATATATTTGGATATTTATGGGAACCCAGAGGTTTTGGCAAAAGTGCATATACAAAAAAAAAAAAAAAGTGCATATATATATATATTTTTTTTTTAAGATTTTACTCATTTATTTGACAGAGAGAGAGAGAGATCGAGCACAAGCAGGGGGATCAGCAGGCAGAGGGAGATGGAGAAGCAGATTCCCACCCCCCTGACCCCCACTGAGCAGGACGCTGGGATCACGACCTGAGCTGAAGGCAGACGCCTAGCTGACTGAGCCACCCAGGTAACCCAAAAGTACATATACATCTTTTTTTTTTTTTTAAGATTTTATTTATTTATTTGAGACAGAGAGAATGAGAGAGAGAGAGCATGAGAGGGGGGAGCGTCAGAGGGAGAAGCAGGCTCCCTGCCGAGCAGGGAGCCCGATGGGGACTCGATCCAGGGACTCCAGGATCATGACCTGAGCCGAAGGCAGTCACTTAACCAACTGAGCCACCCAGGCGCCCAGTACATATACATCTTAAAGAAGATTTAAATACAATATATATATATAATTTGATATCACACAGACCGCACAGTAGAACTCGAGAGCAGGTCAAACGCAACAGCTGTTTGTGATCTCTCCTAAACTATAATAACAAAAGTGCTTTAAAAAATTCCTTTCCTTTCTCCAGCTTTCAAAGTACTTAACATTTGCATAATGATTAATCTCGGCTCCAGAGGAAATTCCCAAAGGGAGTGGAAAATCGAGAGGAGGGAGCACCTCAAGTCTTCAGCTTTGGAGCCTGCTCTCGGGGGAATTCTACTAACGTGGCCATCCTATTGACCATGACACTGGGACCTGGATAGCTGAGGGAACACAACCCCAGACATTGGGACAGTAAGTACGAACTTGGCCAAAAGTACAGCCCCAATTAAGGCGTGATAACACATCTCCTATTTCCAGAAGTTAGACCTGGAATATTTCAAGAAGGTTTTATTCTGTGCTTTGAAAGGGCCGAATCCTTATTCTCAGAACCCTGGCATACGCCCACATCAGCCCAATCAAGGAAAGCTCCGAGCATTTTCCTTTCCACAGAAGGTCTTCAGACCGGCTGTGTATTTGCTGTGATGTCAGGGGCCCCCGGAAGCTTTTGGCTGGGCAAGGGCAGCAGGTTTGAAGTGCATTTCTCGGCCTCAGTATTTAACCTGTAAAATGAGGGCATCCAGCTAGCTGAATGGCTCCCAACCTGGCTGCATTTTAGAACTTGCAGAATCTGGGGAACTTTCAGATAAGACTCAACCCCTGCAGCCCGCTTCAGGCTGATTAAATCAGGATGTTTGGCAGGTGGGACCAGAAGGTTAGTATTTTAAGAAACCCTCTCGGGGCGCCTGGGTGGCTCAGTTGGTTAAGCATCTGCCTTCTGCTCAGGTCATGATCCCAGGGTTCTGGAATCGAGTCCCACATCGGGCTCCCTGCCCCTCAGGGAGTCTGCTTCTCCCTCCCCCGCTGCCTGCCACTCCCCCTGCTTGTGCTCTCTCTCTGTCAAATAAATAAATAAAATCTTTAAAAAAAAAAAAACCTTCTCAGTGAGGCCAATATGCAGTCAGGTTTGAGAGGCGCCTGCAGTTCTAACATACAATACTATTGATACCTCCACGATGCTCATCCTGTGGGTGAACCTCTGTGCGTGAAAGCATTGTTTCTGTTACAACAAACTCTCACGGACTGTTAGCTGTTTGTGAACATGTGTATGCATTTGGATGGAGTCTATATGGAACACACAAAAAAGAAAACAGCTGTCTTAGGCACAAGGATAAAGGGAATTTTTCTTTAAAATTTAAAAAATACTGTACTGTCGGGGCGCCTGGGTGGCTCAGTTGGTTGAGTGACTGCCTTCAGCTCAGGTCATGATCCTGGAGTCCTGGGATCAAGTCCCATGTTGGGCTTCCCGCTTGGCGGGGAGTCTGCTTCTCCCTCTGACCCTCCCCCCTCTCATGCTCTCTCTATCTCATTCTCTCTCTCAAATAAATAAATAAAATCTTAAAAAAAAAATACTGTACTGTCTTCACAACAACAACAACAAAAAACAACCCTAATTACCAAATACTCCCCACTCACTCTTGCAATTTTGGGTCTGGGCTGCTTCCAGAAGGTTGTTGAAGCCTGACCTCTGATCATAATAAAAGCAACAGTGTTCTTTGGTCAGAGCTGTGTTTCTCAAAGAACTTTCTGTCTCTCTGCCCTGAAATATTATTTCACGAAAGAAGTTGAAACTTCTATGTGGGTATGGACCTTCTCATTGTCGTGGGCCTAATGTAAGCGGTCATTCAAAGTGTATTCAATTATGACTGAACATAGCTCGTGGCTCTGTCCTGAAATCCACTACTAAATGCATAGTTCATGAATCATATTCATCAACCCTGGCCATCATAAATATTCATCTAATGTCTCTCTTCATTAGGTGGTTAGTAACATGTCAAAGATATTTGTAGAGAAAACGAAAGTGATACATTCTATCTATATTTACTCTTATTTGAAAGGCTAATTTATTTTTAGAGTACTCTTTGATAAAAGGCTTTTAATAAAGGGATGTTTCCTTTAGAAATTGTCTTCTGTTTTCAAGCTAATAATCTTACACAAAGTTTATTAATGTTTTGCTTGTTGAATGACATCAGTCAGGTGATGGGCTATGTAAATAGTCCAATTCAGAGAAGGACGACATAAAGCACTACTCTTTTTTTTTTTTTTAAGATTTTATTTATTTATTTGAGAGAGAGAGTGAGAGAGAGAAAGAGCACAAGAGGGGGGAGCGGGAGAGGGAGAAGCAGACTCCCTGCCGAGCAGGGAGCCCGATGCGGGACTCGATGCGGGACTCCAGGATCATGACCCGAGCCGAAGGCAGTCGCTTAACCAACTGAGCCACCCAGGCGCCCATAAAGCACTACTCTTAAAAGCTTACATTGATGCCTTCTCTACTAACGGTACTCTGGAGTTGCTTTTCCAATGAAAAGAGGCAGCAGTGGTTCATTTCCACACTTACCTGGTCTCCCTGGTAATTGATAACCCGTCACACGATTGCTGCATGGATGGGATACAGTCTGAATAGAACAGAGCAGGGACTGGCAAACTTTTTCTTTAAAGGCCCAAATACTAAATATTTTTGGCTTTACTCTCCAACTCGGGCTGTAGCACCAAAGCAGCCGGAGAGAATATGTCAATGAGTGTATGTGGTGGCATGCCAAAAAAAAAAAAAAAAAACCCTTTATTTAAAAACAAAACAAAACAGGTGGCGGGCTGGATTTGGCTTTCAGGCGATAGTTTGCCCACTGGTGGAATAGAGCAAACCCAACAGGGTGTCAAACCGGCTCTCAGGTGGCCAGGATTGGGAATTTTAACTCAACCCAAAGAAGCCAGGCTGTGTTGGGGTTCCATTTGAACAAGTAGGTCCACCATGATAGGAAAAGTCATGAGAATACATTAACAATTAAAGAGTGGTGGGTGCCTGGGTGGCTTAGTTGGTTAAGCGACTGCCTTCAGCTCAGGTCATGATCTCAGGGTCCTGGGATCGAGTCCTGCATCGGGCTCCCGGCTCTGCGGGGAGCCTGCTTCTCCCTCTCCCACTCCCCCTGCTGTGTTCCCTCCCTCGCTGTGTCTCTTTCTGTCAAATAAATAAATAAAATCTTTAAAAAAAAAAAAAACAATTAAAGAGTGGTAACAGCAATGGCTAGTGTTTGCAGAGGACGTGCTTTGTAACTTGTGCCGAACACTTTCCATGTAATCTTTATAATAACCTGGAGGTAGCTATTATTGTATTCCCATTTTATAGATGAGGAAACTGAGGCACAGAGGGGTTAATTAAGTTTCCCACTGACATAAAGCTAGTAAGTGGCATGGCTGAGATGTGAACCCAGACAATCTGACTTCAGAGATTGCTCTTCTTTTTTTTTAGAGAGAGAGAGAGAGAATGTGTGCAGGTGCGTAAGCATGGGGGTGGGGTGGGGTGGGGTGGGGCCTGGGGTTGGGGGGGAGGGACAGAGGGAGAGGAGAGAGAGAATCTTAAGCAGGCTCCATGTAGGGCTCCATCTCACGATCCTGAGATCATGACCTGAGCCGAAATCAAGAGTCCCACACTTACCCGACTGAGCCACCCAGGGGCCCCTAGAGACTATTCTTCTAACCACGATGCATTATTACCTCCTGCCAAGGGACACAGAAGTCCAAAGTCATCACAGCTGGGAGGGAAGAGTTTCTATATCAGTACTCTAGTCTTGGTTCAAGTTCTAGGGGGTCACCATGTTGAGGATAGACCAAGAATAGTGTCATGGGGTGTGCACTGTGGGGAGACTATTCTCCATGGGGCTCTCATGTTTCTGCATGTCTTTAAGCAAAAACATTGGCAGCCTTTTGTTGGGGGCTATGTTTTCATATTGAACAGCCTTGGCAGATAGAGATGGCGTTTCCCTCTGGAGCAGAGGGAAGGTTAGTTTGCTGTACTATTATCCTAAAGATCATGCCTCCCTCTGGGGCAAAGTTGGGCAAGTTTGCTTGCAGCCCATTATAAAAGACTGGGGTTCTTCTGTGCTCTTATAAGAGAGGGTTCAAAATGCCGCTGAAATGTTTGCTTTAAAATGATTAGTTTTATGTTATGTGAATTTCACCTCAATTGAAAAAATCAAGTCAAAAATGAAAAGAAACAAAACTTAATGAAAAGACAGCCATATAAGAAGCAGACTCTCACTGGACACTGAATATGCTCATGCCTTGATCTTGGACATCCCAGCCTCTAAAACTGTGAGACATAGATTTCCATTGTTTACAAGTCACCAAGTCTATGGGATTTAGGTTATGGTAGTCTAAACAGACTAAGGCCAGAAGACCTGTGTTGAAGGCAGAGCGAGGCAAGCCTCTGTGAGAACCTATAGCTCTTGATTATATAACTAGCAGAGTGGTATGGTCCTCTGAGAAGTTCTAAAACTGACTAGAAAGTGTTAAAGATGTACAGCTGATTCATTGGAATGATTTTTCAATGAACTGTAGCTGTAACATAAGTATTGCATCTGGCATTTTAATATAGTGGTTCCTGAACCCAGCGGCTCATCAGAATCACATGGTAATTTAAAATAACAATAATAAAACAACAGATTCCTAAGCTCCACCTTATATCTAATGAATCAGAATATCTGGGGGTGGAGCTCAGAAATCAATATTTTACAAAGTTTCCCCAGATTATTCAGATGCACTGAGTCCCTGCAGTATTCTGATGATAAAGATTGATGGCTCAGTTGGTTGGGCGTCTGCCTTCGGCTCAGGTCACGATCCCAGGGTCCTGCTCAGCGGGGAGCCTGCTTCTCCCTCTCCCTCTCTGCCCTTTCCCCTGCTTGTGCTCTCTCACATGCACTCTCTCTCTCTCAAAAAAATAAAATCTTAAAAAAAGATTGAATTCGATCACAGACAAGTCCTTCTGCTTCTCTGTACCTAGCTTTCTTCAATTGTTACTCAAATAGTTAAACTCTAGAATTGTGTTGTCCAGTGGCAATTGGAGACATGTGGCTATTTAAAATGAAATTAATCAAAAGTACGTAAAATTTAAAATTCAGTTCCTCAGTTGTATTGGCTACATTTAAGGTGTTTATAGCTACATGTGGCTAGTTGCTACAGCATCATATCGTATAGATACAGAACATTTCCATCATCACAGAAAGTTCTATTGGGGCACCTGGGTGGCTCAGTTGGTTAAGCGTCTGCCTTTGGCTCAGGTCATGATCCCTGGGTCCCGGGATCGAGTCCCACATCGGGCTCCCTGCTCCTTGGGAGCCTGCTTTTCTCCCTCTGCCTTTCTCTCTTGCTCTGTCTCTCATGAATAAAAAAAAAAAAAAATCTTAAAAAAAAAAAAAAAAGAAAGTTCTATTGGATACAGCTGCTCTAGAATAGCTTACACCAGAAAAGAAGGAAGCAATCAAAGACTACTGGGGTCATACCAAAAAAACTCCGGAGTCAACACGAATAAGTCAATATCCCCTTGACCAAAGATAGGATAATTTGAGCACCACTTAGAATAATAACTGCAATGGGTTGAAGTATATGAAATATATTTAAATCCATGGCTCATACTTGTACGAAAATAAAATCTATTGGTGTCTTTTAGAGGATGCTAGGGAACCAAGTCACCACTTGAAAACTGGAAAATACAGGGTTATCAAACATTTAATCAATACTTTCTGGAGGAAAGTTTGGATAAATGGAGATAGGACTGAGATGCATTCTCAGAAGGCCCATTAGCAGCTCCCACAGGACGGAGCACCTGTTGCCCTACACCATGGTTAATTCAATAACGCATCTTTGTGCTAGTTTTTCTTCCCTCTTTTACTTCCCATGTCTTGCATTCTTGTTCTCTGAGATTCCCAAATAAGTGATTGCATGCAAACTTCTATCTGTGGTTCTGCTCTGCAGGGATCCCAGGCTGGGACAGCATTCTAGTACAAATTCTTTTTTTTTTTAAAGATTTATTTATTTATGTGAAAGAGAGATAGTGCTAGAAAGTGGCAGGAGGAACAGAGCGAAAGAGAATCCTGAAGCAGACTCCCCGCTGAGCAGGGAGCCCCACTTGAGGCTCCATCCCAGGACCCTGAGATCATGACCTGAGCTGAAATCAAGAGTCGGCCGCTTAACCAACGGAGCCACCCACGTGCCCCTCCAGTACAAATTCTTGAAAGACAATTTAACCATACTGGCATATAGATTTGGTTGATTGGTTGTGCTTCCAGTCTTGGTCCAATCTCCTGTGAGGGGCTGTCACTTCAAGAGATGTACATGGGATTTCTTAAAGTAGAAGAGGTGGAAGGGAGAGAGAGTTGTGGGGGGCAGAATGAGCCTTGCTAGTGCTGCGATCTGCTGACCGGCAGCTTGGGAATCACCGGAGCTTGTTCGAAGTGGCGACTCTTAGAGCTCCAGCCAGACCTACTGAAAGCAAATCTGCATTTAACAAGATTCCCCAGGTGATTCGCATGTGCATCAACGTTAAAGAGTTCTCCTCTAGAGGGGGTAATAATTATCCAGTTCAGAGAGATTTTGACAAGAGTTAAGGTGCTGAATCCAAAGGTCAATGGGAAGCACATAGAGGAGCAGGGGAGCACATGATATTGTGAGTGTGTGTGTGTGTGTGTGTGTGTTGTGGGGGGAGTTGCAAGAGGAAAAGTGGGATTGGATCTATGAGAAACACTTTAAATTCATACCAGGAAAAACATTCTATACCTACGTTATGCTATTTTGCACCATAAACCTCACAAAATGTTCAAGTGGGACGATAAAACCACCCCCCAAATCAACAGAAAACAATGTCTACGTGTGGTTGTAAACACAGAGCAGGTGCTCACTGAACAACTGTTAAATGCTGAATCGCAGGCTTGTGTTTGGGGCGGGGTTGTGTATCTGTGAGGGAGGCGGAACCAATCTTGGCAATCTGCCACTTCCTCCTAGGGCCCCCCCCCCCCCCCCCCCGCCTAGGCTTTGCCCTCCCTGCCTCTCCCCTGTCCCTAGACTCCTACACTCAGTTCACTGCCCCCTCTCCCATGGACAAACTCCCAGTGACGGGCACAGTGCGCTAGTAAATGTTTCACAACTGGCTCTCCAGAAATAAATATGAAGCTCTAGTTCGTAGGGTTTGCCAATTTCCCTAACAAACAGTGCCATCGTGGCCGGCTCTAAGCTGCCGTGATGTTAACTGGACACAGAGTCGGGAGATGGTGCGACTGGCTCAGCAGAGCGCTGGAAATGATGGGGAGAAATGGCAAGAAGGAACCAAAGGGTAGAAAGGACACTGTCGAGTGGTCTCTCGCCTTCTCAGAAGTGGGAGAAGAAAACCTCAGTTGATGGCCCAGAGTGCTGCCTTTAAGTCCGGGGCTGCGATTCCGAAACGCAGCTGCCTACGTCAAGTCAAAAGGGCTTGCATTGTATCCTTGGCTCTCTGCTACGGGTTCGGCATCTCCCCCCATTGATGACTACTACCCCTTAGCGCCTTTATGGGGAACTTGCTTATGTTGAGCTTTAAGAGTCAGAAACTCAGCTGCAGAAGAGGTTTGAGGACAGCCAGAGTGACTTGTATCCTATGTTTGCTGAAGCTTCTCCCATAAACATTAACTGGGCTCTGGAATGCGCATACCTTCCCTTCCTGGACGCACCACACCCCAATTTCCCCTGCCTGAGTGTAGTCCTAATGACTCCTACCCAGCTTCCTTAGGTGTTACACACCCCGCTTTGCTGGCCAAAGTTCAAGGCCTCACCTGGATTCTTTGGACATCATCCCAGAGCTGAATCCCTGTCTCTCCCGGGAGCTCTCCAGCTGGCAAAGAACTCCCTTCCCTCAGGGATGTTAGCAGATAACGCAAACCTGCCTTGCTGTAGGCACGGGCAGGTAGCTCCCACCTGTCCTGCCCACGAGCACTGTTTTGGGGGCTTGATGTTGGTTCTCCAAAGGCCTGACCCAGGGGCTCCATCCCCTCTGGGCATCCCTCCAGCTGCACAGCCCTTGATCTGTTTTGTGGCTCCTCACCTTTACCGACAAAACACGCACCTGAATTTCCCATAACTGCTCTGGTTGCTCCCCTTTCACCTTTTCTTGGAAAGCATCCAGTGCTAGAAATCCAACTCACTAGAGACAGCCTGAATTAATGCTTCTTAATCTGCATGAAATAGAACTTTTTGTAACCTTCTCTTTGGTGTTTAATCAATGGTGACTTTCAGAAAAGACACGTTTCTACTGGCAGATTAAAAGGGTTCATTTTTGTGGCGCTAATATCTGTTTGGAACGCAACACCTTGTTCCCCCCTCTCCCCACGTGAACGCACCTTCCGGTTTTAGATTTATGATTTGGCTTTTATTTCTTGGAGAATAGAGACAGAAGTAGTGGAAGTCCCCTTATCTCCATCAGAGCTGGGGTCTCTGCTCAGGATTACATCCTCTCCGGCCCCTTCAAAGCAGCCACCATTTATGTTCATTCCTTCTAATCCTCGTTCTCTCCTCATGTTTTCTCATCTGAGCACATAAACACATCGCTACCCTTTCTTACAAAGTCAAGGCCAGCTTACACGGTCCGGGAAAGCTCACACTGACAGAGGGGCTCCAGGTGGCTCAGCTAACTCACCATGGCTTTTGTGTCTCCCAGGCTGGGGAAGGCGCTCAGTGTGTCCTTCCTACCAGCTGAGAACCCTGCTCTGCCCTTGGAGCGTCCCACTGAGAATGAGGCCAGAGGTCTCCAGACCAAAGAATGCTTTTCATCAAGCCCAAGTTAGGCGGGAAGGAATCCCAGCAGCTTCTGCTGTTGGCCTGTGATGCTGACCAAGCTGGAGCATCCTTGACCCTCTCTTCTTTCTTCCAGATGTCCAATGAACTTGTGTTCAGCTTGCCCTCTGACCCTCCACAACGTTGCCTTCTGCGAGGCCTCTGGTGAGTTTGAAAGGCTGCCAGTCTGGACCCAAAAATGGAAGTGCCTGAGGGAGAGAGTCTTCCAAAGTTCTTGGTTGTCAGAGAGATGAACATCATCAAATGACTGAAAAGATGAAAGGGACCGACACTGACGGTGATTGTCAGATTAGACTGTCCAAGGGACGAGGCTCAAGAGGAGGCAGGAACCACAGCGCTGAAAAGCCTGCGCTGGAATTGCTAGCATTCTGAACAAGTTTTCAGGGAGCTTATCAGAGAAGGTCAACTTGAGTGGGCAGTAATGAGTTGATGGCTCTGATCCAGGGACAAGTCAGACCATAGAAACCAAAGTCGTATGGAGGTGGGGTGCTCTGTAATTCTAATGTTCCCTGGGGACAGGCATTGGGCCCCAGGACGAGACTGGTGAACCCCTGCCCAGTGAAATGATCAGGTATCAAGCTAAAATATGGACGGTGAATATGCTCAGAAGAAAGTGCATGGGCTCAAATATGTTAGCGCTCTCTGTCTTTTATTAAGGCCCTTTCTTGGAGAAAGAACTAAAGTTGAGGTGGGCAGATCTTGAAAATGCGTAAGGCTGATCTTATAACCAGCCTGCCTGAGCTTGTATATTGTAGGTATTCAGAAAATGGCTTGTTGTTCACAACGTAATAGGGCTCAGCCCCTGTCTTGCGGTGCTACGGCCCTGGTCTTTAAAGAGTTAAGTGATAGTGCCAGATGACTGGAATGTCCCACGGTGGTACGTTGTGCCCAGTCCACAGATAGGCTACCCCTCTGCTGGGACAGGGCTTCTTCGGTTTATTCCAAAGTAGGTAAATGCTGGGTGTTCTCTCGACCTTAGAAGGGGTAAGACAGCACAGGGAATTAATAGAAGTCTGAAATCTGAGGGTGTCAGATGTGGGCATTAGCATATATCTTGAAACCAGGAAACTAGCCTTTCCCTCTCCTCATTTCCAAAAATATCTTTCCAAGATAGTCTCTATTGTTTTGCCCAGGGCTGTTGGGTCTTAATCAGTTTGCCTTATAAGGGATTTCAGGGTTTCAGGAGCTCTTCCAATAGGAAGTTTTCCCTGCTGTTCTGCCCGAGTTGCCTTCTGCTTAATTTTAGTGCGTTACGTCTGTAAAGACAGGGAGGGCTTTATGGGGCAAAAGGCCCGATCATCGTGGGAAGAATGAATCATTCGGAGAACAGTGAGAAGGGCTGGAAGGCGAAGGTGGCCGAGGGGCAGGAAGCTGGGGGTGGATGGATGACTGGGAACAGCATCAGAACAATCCGGCTTCTTTCTCCATTCCTCCCACTAGGGGGTGCCCAGCATCCCGGAATAATCTCTATTATTAAAACGTTGAAGTTTCAGGGGCCTCCATTTATTTTATAGCAGGGAGCTGGCTGGCCCAGGTTTCGTGCATCTCTGCCCTGAGTTGAGAAGAGACGGGGTGGGAGGGATGGGGTGGAGGGAGGGCTCTTACGTCAACAAGTACACAAATGCCTGTTAAGCATCGGAGGATCCTCAGTCCATGGAAACCTCTGGCAATAGCATGCCTTCTCTAGGACCCACTGGTTTTCAGATCAGTAACGGGAGTAATTGTGGATCCAAAAATCCTCCTGGGCCCAGGAAAGGTGTGATATTTTACCCTGGGGGTAAAATCCTCCTGGGCCCAGGAAAGGTGTGATATTTACCCTGGGGGTAAAGATGTTGTGGGGATAACAAACAAGCAAGGTTGAGAGATTGTTTAGAGGTCAGGGATGGAATAAAGATCAAAGATAAAGTAAGACTTTCGGGGTGCCTGGGTGGCTCAGTGGGTGAAGCGTCTGCCTTCAGCTCAGGTCATGATCCCAGGGTCCTGGGATCGAGCCCCGCATCGGGCTCCTTGCTCACCGGGGAGTCTGCTTCTCCCTCTCCCTCCACCCCTCCCCACAGTTTGTGCTCTCTCTCTCTCTGTCAAATAAATAAAATCTTAAAAAAAAAAAAAAATAAAGTGAGATTCTTAAACAGAGTAGATAACAGGGGTGGATAAAGGTTAGGGAGAGTGAGGGCATTTTGAGGGTCTCAAAACATACATGCCTTCAGAGTGGCCACAGCATGACTTCTAGCTACGGGTGCCTTTGTGGAAAGAACAGGGAACTTGGACCTGGACAGACATGAGTTCAAATTTCATCCCAAGCACTCAATGGCCTCGTGATCTTGGGAATTTAGGAGAGTTAGTCAACCCCTTTAATCTGTAATTCTCTCATTTCAAAACAGAACTAAGAATACTAGGGTTACTTGAGAATTCAAAAGGAAATGGATATTCTTAGAAGGTGAAGGAGGGTCAGTCTGACAAGGCACTTTCAGACCAAGAACCAAAGCAAGCCACTGAATACCATTTACAGAGAGTTTTAGTTGGGGAGATGAGGCGGGTGGGAGGAGGGACAGACCACCCAGGGCAGGACACACCCAGCTATTCTCCGCTGGGTCTGGACCTTAATCCCTAGCTTCTATGGAGCGAGGGGCATGGTGGTGAGGTCATAGGGTAGTTATCTAAAGTGGGACCTGCTGTGTGCTGCTCATCTCTGCTCGTTACTTGAAGTGGGGCCTTCTGTGCACAACTTTAGGAAAGATAAGAAGGAGCTTTCCCACATTCCGGTAGGGGCGTCCATTAGTTTCCACAGGGCCTCGAACATGTAGCCTGGAGGGAGGTCTTGTGTGGGCATGAACAGGAGAGAGGGCTAAAGATGGAGTCAGGGTTGTCAGCACTCCCACACAAAGCATGGAATGCATTTAACCTTCTCTCTCTCATTTTTCCCTATTTGGAAATGGCGGAGAGCAAAGAAAGAAGTATCTCTTGCTGGTTTCTGGCACCCCAAGACCTCAGGTACCAGGACTGCAGCCCCAGGGCAAGAAGGTCTTCCTTGGCCTCTGGGGCTTTCTGCACTGCAGAGCTTCACTGACTATTTAGGACACGCTGGAGTAGTCTTGGCCGCCATGACCCTTTGGACCAGCCCTTAAGTACTTTGCAGGACTGTGGGCCATCATTAAGAAACCAGTCCCCAACTCAATTTTTAGAGGTCACCAACTGGTCCAGAGGCCTTCGATCTTGGAGTGTTAAATTGTCTCGCCCACAGCCACACAGAGGGCCAAAGCCTGGCCTGCAATCCCCGTGCAACGCTTTCCTGTATTACCAGTTAATCCATGCTAATGTGACAATGACCCACAATTCTTTTCAGCATAGTGTTCCAAAGTGTGGGCCACAGACCACCTGTACCAGCATCAGAAGGTGGGCTTGATAAAAACACAGATTCCTGGCCTCCTGCCAGACCTGTGCACTCAGAACCTCTAAAGTTGAAAGGCAATGGCTTACAAAGTTCCCAGTCCCAGGTCACACTCTTACGCGGAAATACAATGCCTGAATCTGCCCAAGTGCTCTTTTGTGGGGGAAGGTTGGGGCCCTTAGGCGGAAGTCTTGTTGGTTCAAAAGTCATAGCCTACAGGTGTTTCTGACCCTGCTTATTTACAGAGCCAACTTCGTCCCTAGCTACTTCCTTCCTTCCCCTGGAACTTCCTAAATGTTGGAATCATTTCTGTGACGGTCACGGGAGACCGTTTCTGTGGACACCCGATGAGGCAGCTTGCTTTGCCAAGGTCAGCTTGATTCTCTCCGGAGCCACAGTAATCACCGGGCCTCCTGTCAAGGCAGCGGGGGAGGAGAGGGAGTTTTGGGTTTTGTTTCTGGGCATTGGGGGCACCAGGATACCCGGATCACCAGCTGCCACTTCCTTGGCATTGACGGAGCACTTACTAACAGGATAGCTGTGTCTAGATGGACACGGCTGGGGTCAGAACTACCCATGTCTTGAAGGCTGTGAACTCGGACCTCTCCGTCTAGAGAGGGATGGGCTCTGGACACGTGAACCGGCTTCCGGAGCTTCCTCCCGACAAGGATTGCATGAGCTGGCTTTGCAGAAGGAACTTGTGACCGTGGATCACCCTCCAGAGAGACAGGCCTTTCCAGACTCAGAGGAACAGCAGTGGAAGTTCTCTGCTCGAAGTCTGTAGCCCTCAGAGTAAGAGGCTTCACCTCGGCCTCTGCGAGGGTCCCTGCACCGCAGAATGGCAGCGGGTCTTCAGGGCAGAGAGAGTTTGCAAGAAGGATTCACATCAGCTTCAAAATGCCCCAAATGAGCACAAACATGCTGCCAGGAAGGCAGTTGTTGCTGTCTGAAATGCTGTTTGGCACAAGGTGGAAAATGAATTTCTGTAACATAAGACTGCAGGTCACCCCTCGTGCAGCCAATGTCACGTTCGCACTCTCCAGCTGGCCCACTGGCTGCCTCCAGGAGGTCGGGGCGGGGCTGTGTGGAGGTGGTTTCGGCCTCCTCCCTTCAAGGGGGCCTGCGTGCCTGCCTGGGGTCCTGGGGGTAGAGAGGTCCCCTCCGGAAGGCATCATCTGACCCCTTCCCAATCCTTTCGGTTTTCGAGGAACAAGAGGATTCATCTGACTCAACTGGAGATGGCTCCCTTCCCTAATTTATTCTATTCCCGAAGCTTCACTACTCCCGGGCTCAGCGTGAGTAGGCAGGAGCCCGAGAAGACGCAGCCCCTTGCAGAGAAACAAGTTCACAGGCGAAAAGAAAAACCCTAACCTCTTTCTTGTCATTCAGCAGGTTTTGTTGAACCTGGAGAGGAAATACATTCCAAAGGCAGGAAATGACCCAGAGCCCGTAACAATATGTGAAAAGCCAAACTGGTGCTTCCGTCACTTTGTTTCAAACTATTCTCATCTGTGTACCAGGAAGCCTAACCCATTACCAGATGGAGGTTTGTTTTCAGACGCCTCTCGGCATCTGCCACTCCCGGCTGGTGACATTTGCACGTTTCAAGAAGGCAAAACTGTTCTGACATCTTCTAACTTCCGGAGAGAGGCGGCCCTCAGGAAAGCCTTCGGGTCTCTTGCCGGCGGCCCCGACCATCTGATGTGCTCCATGCGGCTGGCCTCGAGCCGAGAACGCTGGCGCGCCGAGTCTGTTCTCGAAGATTTGCAGCATCTGAAATCAAACTGCCCCACGCTGCCGGAAAAGGTGGCTCCCTTGCCCGCTTCCTAATCCCTTCTCGCAGGCTTTCCCAGAGAAATCTGATGAGTCAGGAAGGAAGAAAACGTGGCCGAGGGAGATCTGGGCGTGGGCTGGTCTCATTGCTTCAGAAAACTCCCGCCTGTTCCACAATGCGGGTCACGGTTAGGGGTTCGGTTGTACTTTTTTCTCTGTTTGTTCCTCCATCAGCGCTCACTGGGAGAGACCCTTCATTTACCACTCGTGAAATTAGCTCTGCCAAAGCAGGAAGGCCCTCTGATGATAATGAGTCACGGTTACAAGGAAGTTGTGACTTCACTTTACCCCCATGAGCAGGGCAAGAAAATGCTCCCACCTTTGCTCCCAGAAGGAACAATCATTCAGCGGCCTTGTTCTGGCCCGGGGGCCTGTACTTTCCCAAGGCTTTTAATTTTTACTGAGCACCTTTCATCAGCCTTCCCACTGAAGGCTGTGTGCCAGTTGGATTCTCAACACAGCGAGTGAGGTGGCTTCTGGGATACCTTGCTCCGAGCAGGTATCCTGCTAATCCCCCTGAGGTCATCGGAAAGGAGCTAGAGTTGAATGAATAATGTGCCCAACTCTTTCAACCCTTTCAAAATGGGACACGGATTAAAGTATAAAGAATCCAATATATTTGTTGACACCTGGTTTATAAAAAAGCTCCAGCAAGAAAGAAGGGGGACATTCAACATCAGGCTGGGGAAATGGGAGCATCAGTGGGGGACACTGCTCTCTCGTGTTCTGGCAGCAAATACCTGTCCTGGAGCGTGAAACCCCTCTGTGCCACTACCCAAAATTGTGTGGTTTTATTTTTATTTTTTTAAAGATTTTATTTATTTATTTGACAGAGAGAGACACAGCGAGAGAGGGAACACAAGCAGGGGGAGTGGGAAAGGGAGAAGCAGGCTTCCCATTGAGCAGGGAGCCCCCAGTGCAGGGCTCGATCCCAGGACGCTGGGATCGTGACCTGAGCCGAAGGCAGATGCCCAACCGACTGAGCCATCCAGGCGCCCTGTGTGGTTTTATTTTTATTTTTTTTTAAGATTTTATTTATTTATTTGACAGAGAGACACAGTGAGAGAGGGAACACAAGCAGGGGGAGTAGGGGAGGGAGAAGCAGGCTTCCCGCTGAGCAGGGAGCCCCCAGTGCAGGGCTCGATCCCAGGACCCGGGGATCGTGACCTGAGCCGAAGGCAGACGCCCAACCGACTGAGCCATCCAGGTGCCCCATGAAAGAGATTTTAAAAAGTATGTTCTGATTAGCTTGGATTTGTCCCTAGTGAGGGAATATAGTCTCCATTACAGGACAGTAGCTTCATACCAGAGGCAGGTTGTACCAACTGTATGTAGCTGGTAGTAAACCGTAGATAAAAGAACCTAGAAGATCTTCATAAAAAGAGAGAGAGAGGGAGAGACAATCTTCCCAGCAATAAGGGAAGATAAGAGATGTATGGGTCCCTCTCCCCTTACTAGGAATGGGAAACAGAGGGAGTTCATCATTCTAACTCTTGACACCAGCCAAACAGGATAAATAGTTTATATTATGATGATGACAGTGACCCTAATGATGAAGAGATGGTGTTGACCCAGATTAAAAAAAAAAAAAACGGTGCTTGATTTCAAGCTATGCTTAAGCCCCAAAACACTACTGTCAGGGCCACTTCTATGATCCAAGGGACTTTTCACTACAGCTAGAGGCATTTGGGGTGAATGAAATAAACATAATCGAATAGAAAAATCAGGATTAGATAAAGATGGGATTGGGAATGGTTAAAAAATTAGTGAGAAAGGTATCAAATATATACCTATTTCCATTCTGCGTTCAGTCTTGATCTAATGGTTAAAAATACAGTTAAAAACTATTCTTATATTAATACGTAGCAGGGCAAAAGATTTTGCTGGGCTCTCTGGGCACATATTTGGGGTGGCTAGTCAGTGGGGCCTTTCAGTCATCTACAGCCTTCCCCATAGACAAAAGACAGAGTGGGGAATGCCCGACTCCTTGAGGGCAGCTGCTGAAGGCCAGGCCGTAACCTGGCGGTAAATGTTAGCGTGTGCTTAACCCCAGGTTTAGCAGAGGTGGTTGCTAGGCACTTAAAGGAGATGCTTATGTTTTGCAAGTGAGAGAACAGATTCAAAAGGGGAGAAAGAATAGAACCATGAGTTCCAAACTACGTGGAGGTGCCCGGGACACCACAGCAAACTCACAGGGGGCATGGCGGCAGACATTAAGTGTGGAGAGAAACATGGTGATGCTGACCCCTGTGGGACACCGTGGGAATGACGAGGTCAAGGTTGCTCACCGTTTCAACCGTAGACTGTGCCCCCTTCCCCTGCAAGACGTCTTGTCTCTGAGAAGTTGGGTTTCCAGCCATTGTTATGAAATGCAATTACCAAGTGAAAGTCAGTGTGGAAGAAGGGATGCAGGTGGTGGTGCCTGTCTAGTTTCCAAGGTTTTACAAGACTTTCAGGGCCCACTTGGCATATACTTCCTTTTGTAAGTACCTGTGGTTGAGAGTAGAATAAAAATATATATATATATATATATATATTTTTGAATTTATGTGTCTTATTCTTATTCAAACAGCTGAGTTGTTGGGACCTAACCACTGGGTAAGTAATGTTTCTGTTGTATTTCTTTTCAGCTAGGAGCTCTGTAAAAAAATTCCTGAGCCGCTAAGATGCTATGAATTGAGAAAGCTGGGGAACCTGTTGGTGAGAGCAGTACAAACTGTATCCAGGGGCAAGGTGCAATTTAATGATTTAGGTTCATTAGGGGAGGGGCAGAGGCAGAGGGAGAAGCAGGCTCCCCGCAGAGCAGTGAGCCCGATGTGGGGCTCGATCCCAGGACCCTGGGATCATGACCTGAGCCGAAGGCAGACGCTTAACCGACTGAGCCACCCAGGTGTCTCTAAAATTATTTTATACCATGCTTCTCAAGCTATCGTCAGTGAAGGGCTTTTTTTTTTTTTTTTTTTAATTTCCAATTTCCATTGGATTATGTGATGGTTAATTTTTTGTGTGTTAACTTGGCTGGGCCATGGTGCCCACGTATTTGGTCAAACATTATTCTGGATGTTGCTCCGAAGGTGTTTTTTGGGATGACATTACCATTAAAATCAGCAGACTTTGAATAAAGCAGATTACCTCTATAACGTGGGTGGGTCTCAGCCAATCAACTGAAGGTCTTACCAGAACAAAGACAAAACTTCCTGAGCAAGAAGAAATTCTTGCTAGCAGACTGCCTTTGGACTAGAATTCTTCCCTGAAATAGATCTCTCTTTTTATATATAGACATACACACACACATGCACACACGTGCACTCATACCCCTCTTGGTTCTATTTCTCTGGAGAATGCTAACTAATGTAGATTGATACTTTAAAAATGCAATAAAAATAAATTTCTAAGAAAATGATCATATGTTTAAATATTGTGAAAATGTTAAATTGCTATAAAAGTTTCTAAATACCTGCTTTCAGTTTCCATATTTAGTTTATCTGATTGATAATCAAGTGTTTGTAGAAGACACTTAGAGTAGAGCTGATATCATAAAAATGTAAATATATACATACATTCATACATACTTACACACATGTATTTATTTATTTTTTATTTTGAACTAATTTTAAATTTGTTGGAAACCTGCAAAACTAATGCAGAGATTTCCCATATATTCCCTTACCCAAGTTCCCCAATTTTAACATCTACATAAACATAGTACAGTCTTCAAAATGAAGATACTGACATTGGTACAAAACTATTAACTAAACTACAGAGCTGACTGAAATTTCACCACATATATTTTATTTTATTTTTTTGTTTTTAAATATGAATGATAATGCATTTTACTGTGTATGAAGTATCCTACTTATTTTTATTTTATTTTATTATGTTATGTTAGTCATCATACAATACATCATTAGTTTTTGTTTTTTTTTTTAAAGATTTTATTTATTTGACAGAGAGAGACACAGCGAGAGAGGGAACACAAGCAGGGGGAGTGGGAGAGGGAGAAGCAGGCTTCCCGCGGAGCAGGGAGCCCGATGCGGGGCTCGATCCCAGGACCCTGGGATCTTGACCTGAGCCGAAGGCAGACGCTTAACGACTGAGCCACCCAGGAGCCCCACATCATTAGTTTTTGATGTAGTGTTCCATGATTCATTGTTTGCGTATAACACCCAGTGCTCCATGCAGAACGTGCCCTCCTTAATACCCATCAGCGGGCTAACCCATCCCCCTCCCCCCTCCCCACACCACGTATATTTTAAATGGTGAAGTCACAACTCTAGAATGTGTGACTTTAGTAGCTACTGGGCCAGAAAATATTTCCAGAATGGGTTGAGATCATTGCTTTCTCATGTTTGGAGATGAGCCAGCTGAGGCCTAGAAGTCTGACAGTAATTGTGGATTGTTCTGTAGAAGAATATAGAGACCACAAACCTTAATTAAAAACATCTCGCACATACTGAGTGAATACCACAGCTCCTAAGCGTGTCTATCATTACTGTCAGAAATAACAAATTCTTTTGTATCTAGAAAGATTAGTCACTTAATGACAGGATGTATAGAACAGAATGTAATGACAGAATGCATTGAGCTTGGATGAGAATCTGAAATGTCATGCATTTTTTGGCCAAGCCATCCCTCTTCATCTCTTCTGTGAAGACTTCTATGACCTTCCATGGTTAGAACTGTTGTAATGGCTTTGGGCAGCCCCTACCCTAATGACTACACAGATTTCTGTCACGGCACCCGTGACACTTTATTGTTATAATTTGTGTAGGTGCCTGCTGAACTGTGAGCATCTCATGAGCAGGGGTGTATCTTATTCACCCTGGTGTCTCAAAACCCGGCCGGCATGCAGCCCTGCTCACCGGAGGAATGAATGAGTGAATGAATCGAACCCACAATAAATTTACATCGACGTTTTTCTTCCTACCTCATCTTGTTTGGGAAAAGAGCCCATAACTTGAACTCACTCCAGTGAATAAGACAATGCCGCAGTATATTCAAAAGGAAAAGCTTTCAAGGGCCTTGTGTTTGAGAAACAGATAGGCATTGAATGCCAGGTGTGACTTAAAAGCTGAATAAAGACTATCACTTTTACAAACAGCACAAGTGTGTGGGTGCTGATTCACTCTAGTCAGTGGATGCATTGTACTCCTCAGGTGATTTTATCCACTTTAGTGAAATCTAAAGCTTTCCACCTAGGCTGATGAGTTATTATTAGTTACCATTATTATTCAGCATTTCCACAGTATGTGTTTTCAAAGTATTACGTTCCTCATTCTTAACGAGCGACACAGAATATAGGTAATGAAAGGACGTTTAATCTAGTCTCACGTGGAGCTGATAGTCAATAAATTTTTGTTGACTGATTCATCACTGAACTCAGCTGGGGACCAGCCGGTGCTAACTTGTGGGAAGAAATCCTCCCTGACTTTCTGTGGAGGAGCCTGAGGAGGGCAGGGCAGGGGCACAAAGGTCGGAGAGGAAAGAGAGTAGCAATTCTTCTCAGGCCTTCTGAATCTCTGACCCACTTCAGCAATCCTCAGGGCACCCCGGGGATTATGGACACATCGTGTTTACTTGCCCTGTGAAGGAGTAGGTCCTTTGGGTTTGGAGCTGCTGATCTCTTAGGAGCAAATTGTTTAGGGACTGCTTTTATGAGTCGGTGATCAATTTTCGGCATTCTACTTATGTTTTTTTTTTTTTTTTAAAGATTTTATTTATTGGAGAGCGAGCGAGAGAGAAACAGCATGAGAGAGGAGAGGATCAGAGGGAGAAGCAGGCTCCCCGCCGAGCAGGGAGCCCGATGCGGGGCTCGATCCCAGGACCCTGGGATCATGACCTGAGCCGAAGGCAGTCGCTTAACCAACTGAGCCACCCAGGCGCCCTCTACTTATGTTTTTGCTATCACCTGATTATGAAGCTGGGAAAAAAAGAAACCAAGAAAAATTGACAGAAAGCCAGAACATCAAAGCTGAATAATGAGATATTCTCATAGGAGGTATTGCATTATGGTAAGGGGACAAGTGACAAGGAAACTTAATCCTAAGGGTCCCTAGTGGCAAAGACATACTGAATATACAGCTGAGAAATGGAGAGGGGAGGAGATTTACCTCCTATTTCTTGGAAACTTCACCTCCTCCTAGAAGCCCTGCTCAGGGGTCTGCTCTGGTTCTGTCAGCTGAGAGATGAGAAGGGTTTTGGCAGTGGGGTTTGGGGTTGAGGTTGCTGACTTAAAAAAGAATAATGTATTAGGCCCCCGATAGGTAGGCAGAAAATCCTCCCTGCTTTTTTTTTTTTTCCTCAGCGCATGACATTTGTGTACTTCTGTTTTATTGGGCGATGACCACAGATATTTGTCTGGAACACAACTTGGAAAAAAGGATAGTTGAGAAGATAAAAATAGAAACCTTTCCCAGCAGTTGGGTTGGCTGGGAGAGGTATGGAAATGCTCAGGGAAATGCGATGCCATAATCCCAGACACCTATCTCATCCAGGGCCTGGCAGGCCCGGTTAGTCTGGGGTCATACATGAAGGCCACCAGGGAGGTCAGACAACCAGCCTGGAGCTCTCAGCAAAGCAGCAAAGCAGATTTCTCTCATCTCAGGTAGAAGCTCAGATCCACACATCATAGAGCGTTACGGGGATTAAATGATATAGTGGTCTGCGAAGGCAAAGGACACAGGGCCTGGCACCCAGCAATCCTCAAGACTAAGTGGATTTCCTTCCCTGCTGTGACTTTGTGAGACCTGGGGGTGGGACACGGTCTCAGATGATCGTTTCATGCCATGCAGGTATTCTGCACTTTAGAAACACTGGAAAGTCGAACCCAGGCAGACTCCAATTTCTTCTGTTCTGGTTGAGATGAGCCATAGCTAGGGATGAGGCTCAGTTTCCTTATTTGTAAAACATTGTGGAGACACCTGGGTGGCTCAGTCGGTTAAGCATCTGCCTTCAGCTCAGGTCATGATCCCAGGGTCCTGGGATCGAGTCCCACATCCGGCTCCTTGCTTAGGGGGGAGACTGCTTCTCCCTCTGCCTGCCTCTTTCCCTGCTTGTGCACGCTCGCTCTCTCTCTCTCTCTGACAATTAAATAAAATCTTAAAAAAAAACAAAAAAACATTGTGGTTCTGGGAAATAATTTTGGGACTTGAGTGAGGACACATACCTGGTATCATTTCCTCAGAAAATGATTGGTCTGGATTTCAACTCAGAAGAGATTCCTGAGAACACTCACCCCTAGGGGCTGCTACTATTTCAATTTTGGGCTAGGACCCAGTGTCTGAGATAGAGGAGACAGGGTTTCTTCGGTAGTCTCTCACCAACTTCTCATAAATATTTTGATTGGAATCCTAAACCAGGGAGCAACATGGGGCTTTGACGCCAAGGGCTTCACTCTCTGCTAGCAAGGACATACCACTGACAGAGTTCCTGCCATTTGTGACCACCTTGCCACCAGGCATTTGTACCTGCCTATCTCCCTGGCCCAAAGGCAAGTCCCTTGGCCATCTATCCTTTTCAATCCCTTATCCCTCTCCTGTGCTGCATGCCCTCTCATTACATTTTCATTTTCAATCTCTTCTTGTCAACTGGATTCTTCTTGTCAGCTTGAAAGCGTACTTAAGTCTCCCTTTGGGAGTAGGGTAGGTTGAGCGGAGACAACCCTATGCCAACCTTATGTTCTCCTCAGACTACCACATTTTCTTTTCCCCTTTCCAGAGACTTAAAGAAAGAATATCTATACTTGCTGGCTCTGTTTGCTTACTTCTCATTCAATCCTCGGGTAACTATTTGGCTCTTGCCCCATCAACCCAACCAAACAGCTTGTTGGTGCTGGCTTGTGCTAAGGTCATTCATTATCCTTCACCTCTCAGAAGTAGTCTACACTGTTGACCAACCCCCTGCCCTTAAAACAGTCTTTTCTTGGCTTCACTAACACAAGATTCTTCTCGTTTCCTCTATCTTCTCTGACAGCTCATTTACTATCTCTTTTGCAGCCTTATCTATTCTTCCCAGGTCAATAAATATTAAAATACCCAAGATTTAATCCTAGGCATGTTTCTTTTCTTATTCTGTATTTTATTCATGCCAGAATGTTTCCCCAGCCTAGACCTCTCCTCTGAGTTCTGTACTCACATGTCCAACTTCCTACTTAACATCTCTACTTGGAAATCTCCCAGGCATCCAAAATGTAACTCATCCAAAACCAAATGCTTGATCTTTCCTTCCAATCCTGTCAGTACCTCCTGTTTCACTGAAGGGTGAAGCAGGCCAGAACTTGGAGTCACCATGACTCTTGCCTCTACCTTACCTTTCACATTTAACTTTGCCTCCTAAGCCTCTCTTGAACCCATACTCTTCTCCCTACTTCCATTCCCATTATTCAAGTCTAAGCTACCATCGTCTCTTATCTGGATTACTGTGAACACCTCCTTATTGGCCTATCTGCAGCCAGTTTGATCTCCACCTCCTACAATGTATCCAGAGGGATTTCTCCATCTGAACTTCACGTCCTGCTGTCACCCCACCCAAAAATGTTTACTTGAATAACTTCCCATTATTTGGGGATACAGTATTCCTTAACATGACCACAGGGCCTGCACCCATCCAGCTTTATCTCAAACCATGCTGTGCCATGCTTTTTGCACTCCAGCCACTCTTTCCTTCTCTCAGTTCCTTTCACTTGGTATGCTGCCTCTCACCAATTACTCTTTGCCCAGAGTGCTCTTTGCCTTCTTCACCCAGTAACTTCCATCCATCCTTCAAATCTCAGCTCAGTCATGGCTTCCTCAGGGCTATCTTCCCTGACTTCTATGACCAGGGCAAATTTCTACCATGTGGCCCTGGTATTCCTCCTTCATACACAGCTGTAATTTTTTATTTTAATTTTTTAGATTATTTATTTACTTATTTGACAGAGAGAGACACAGCGAGAGAGGGAACACAAGCAGGGGGAGTGGGAGAGGGAGAAGCAGGCTTCCCGCTGAGCAGGGAGCCCAATACGGGGCTCGATCCCAGGACCCCGGGATCATGACCTGAGCCGAAGGCAGACGCTTAACGACTGAGCCACCCAGGCGCCCACAGCTGTAATTTTTTATTTATTGATGTGACTATTTGGTTAAAATATATTCCTCACTGACAGGAGGCTCCATTAAGGTAAGGACTGTGCCTGGTTTTCTGTGCATAGAGCCAGCAGAGTGCCTAGTAATACATAGTAGGTGCTTGGCAAATGCATTTGTTGAACGAATGAATGAATGAACGAATGAAGGAATGAATAAATGAATACAGACATTCATTTTCTCTAATTTTTTTGGCTCTCTCTTCTTCTGGCTCTTTCACCCATGCCCTATCCTTTGTCTCGTCATTGGGGCTTGAATTCATGGATTTGGTCTATGCATCCAGTGCTGCTGGGCTTGCTTCCTATTGTGGGTAACGAAACCTAGGAGATTCTGTATAGCCTTTGAGCACTTCCTCCTTTGTAGTATCTTCAGCTCTCCTGAAATGATTTTGTTATTATTAGGATTCTGTTCACTTCAGGCTTAGATAATGAGAGTACCACCTGAGGAAATGTGTTCTTCCACCTAGAACAATCAGATCATGAAATTGGAGGGAACACTTCCTGATCACATAGTGTAGTTTCTTCAGCAAAGCAGAAATCCTTTCCATATGACTCATGACAGATAATAATAGCTAATGTTTATCGGACATAGGTCAGTTGCTGCCTTAAGAACATTTATATGGATGAATGCATTTAGTCCCTAACAACCGTATGGAAAGTACAATTTAAGTACAGTCACCATCATGCATCTTATATAGATGGAGAGAGAGTGGAATGCCTAGCTCAAGTCATATGAGTGGTAAATGGCACAGTCAAGATTCAGACCCATGCAGTTTGGCAGAGCCTGAGCTTTTAACCATTGTGCTATGCTATGCTGCTTCTGGAGTCAGCCAACATTTACATGGACATTTTCAGGGATAAGCACTCCCGCCACTGTAAGCTGGATACTTGGCCTAAAGTTGTCTTCTGTAACTGCAAGTCATTTTTCCTAGTTGCAGCCTCTAAAACTATACAGAATGGTCTGCTCCAACTTCCATAGACAGCCATTTAAATATTTTCAAATACGAAGAGTAGTTTTTTCTGTTCATAAAAATAACATATGCTCATTGTAGAGAATTTGGAAAATTCAAATAGTATGAAGAAAGTAAGAGAATCCTTGATAATCAAGGAGAAAATAAATGTTATCTGCCAAGAATCTATTAGCTTTTTGTTGTTATTCTTAATACCCATGATTCATTAAGGGCCCATATAAAACCTGTAGCCAATCGAAACCTGGTTCTCCATCACATGTCCTTTCATTAAGCCAGATTTTGTCTTTCGTCTTATATGGAATCCTAGATGTAGAATTTTACATTTATCCCTTATAAACTATATTTTGTTGGTTTTGATTTTTTTCTTCTGCCTTACTGAAACTTTTTGAATCCAGATTCTGCTATCTAATATGTTAGCCTTCCAGTTTTGTATACCATGTGATCTTGGTGACAGGGCTTTCTAAATCTTTATTCTGGACATTTATAAAATGCTGAGCAGGAGAGAGCCCTGCGATACTCCATTAGGGTCCTCCCCGCAGGTTCAGAAGAGTTTATTCATCAACCATTTAGAATGGTTGATCAAGAAAATTCAAATCCATATAATTGCATTTTCATTGAACCCACATTTTTTTTCCCCCACTGTGTCTATGACAATTTCATGACTTAATCGAATACATTGCTGAAATTCAAGTTTCATCAATGGCATTTCTCAACTTTATGGGTATAGTAAGTAGCTCTAAAAGAGAGAGATGCCATTTATCTTTTTTTTTTTTAGTGAACCCAGGGTGACTCTGAGTGATCACTTCTTAATTTCTAAGTGCTCACCAATCATCATCTAAATACTCTATTCTAGAACTTGCCTGGAAATCACTGTAAGCCAATCCGTTACTTCAGACTTTTCACTGTAGGTGAAGTAGCTCTGTGTAGACAAACTGGCCCTGAGTAATATTTAATGGGGCTGAAGAAATGATCCTGCGGGTATATATTGTCTTATTCTTTCTACTTCAGATCAGCTTCCTGTCAACATGTAGGAACCTGGAAAGCTGCAGTCTAATAATATAGCCACTGACAGGAAGATTGTTTAGATTGCTCTTCCAGATTTCTCAATTGAATAATGTTGGTGAAGAATGACTGCTTCTTATTTTATTTATGGCTTTGGATCAACTACAAGGCTACCTGATTTTAGGTAGCAGATGTGCTGCTTCAGTGTTGCATATAAATTCTTTTTTTGCAAGTCAAATTCTACCTAAATTGTACTACTGCGGGAGTTTACTTCTTAAGGCCATCTTGTGGTGAGACATTTTATAAAGTCAAGAATTCTTCGGTGATTTATCCGTTGGGATTGAAAAACCCAGGGTTGCTTAAAGCGAGGCAAAATTACACTGTATATTTATTTACTTTTAGAAAAGGAGCTCAACATTGTTTTTTGTGACCGTCACCCTGAGCAAACAGGATTTGGAAAATCTTGGGCCTGTCAGACAGTCAGCTCATGCATAAAACTAGAGCCTCTCCCGTTCACCACATTCTCCGGGGCACCTTTACTGATGGAAGAGTGCTTCTTTTGATTTCCCTGATTGATATTTTTCTCATTTTTCAACTCAGTGTCTCAATCAATAATGCAAAGAGAATTCTATTGACTCATCTTCTTTGCATCTTCTTGTCACTCAGCTGGTAGGGGGCGGGGTTGGTGGCTCACTGGTGAGGCTTCAGTCATACCTCTGTGTTCATCACTCGCTTGGGTTGGAATGATGTGGAGGCCAGAACCTTAACTTGGTCACCTCTGTATCTCCATAAAACTAGACATTGCCTCCTGGAAACGGGTGTTCACCACACATTCGCTGATCCGATGGTGACTCCCAAACTTACAGAGCCCCACAGCAGGTGATACCGTGGGGTCCACCCCATTGCCACCCAAGGGACCGTGATGGTTTGGACTTGGCTTCCTGCTTCCTGCGAGTCCCCTCCCCTGAACTCCTACAACATTCTGACTCTGAAGCTCATTGGCCCTTAACCAGGACTTCCTTCTTTTGCTCTTGTGTGTGGGTGTGGGTATGTGTGTATGTATTATTTATATACATGAATAGTCTGTCTAGATTCTAGTTCTCCAGGTCAGGTACTGTGCCTTAACCCTAATCCCCACCCTTAACCTTAATTCTAACCCCTAACTTTAATCCTAACTTGGATCCTAATCCTAAATCTGAAATCCCAGAGTGTAGGTTTTAGCAAGTGTTTTTTATTATGAATGTTACTATGATCTTGACATAGTTAAGATAACCAGAAACCAAAACAACCACACATTTTCTACATCGTCTTTCTCAATGAGAATTATGGTTTAGAATGAGCATCCCTTGGCAGTGAGAGAGCCAGAGGATTCAAATACTTTCAATATAGATTTTAGTGTTTAGTATGTAACTCAGTATCTTATGACAATTAGTCTACATGGAGGAGTTAAGCCAACCTTACCAGTTAATTGGAGCAACCGATTGATTAAGACCACATCATTTGCCAATATGGCATATTTACTGTCAAGTGTGTGCTTTTTCTAGTTTTTATCCTCTCCTCACTGATTTCATAGGATACTTTCGGAGACAACTTAAAGCAAAATAAGGTATATGAATCAATTAATTTAACCAGAGCCACTAATACCCCACCTTTACTTTCAGGACGGGTGACATCATTTGTGGGGCCCGGGCAACATGAAAATGTGGTGAATTTCAGGAATTTCAAGATGGTGACAGCAGAGCATTAAAGCAAGTGCACGCCTATGAAGCCAGCCCTTCCTTCCTTCCGGATGGGGGACCCGAGGTCTAGAAGGCACAGCAAGATGCAGCAAGATGCTGCCAGTGCATAGCTGATGCATGCTCACAGAATGGCTGCAACTCCGTCACCGAACATTTGGTGATTGCTCTCTCTGCTTGGCTTCCTGTTCTCGGGCTTCTCCCGCTACCCAGCATCACCACGATGTGGTAGCTGAGGGACATCACTGGGGCTGTGGACAGGAAGTTCTGCTTTTGCCACTTTTCTTTATTGGTCCGACCCTTAGCCTGATTTCTTTCCTACCTCCGCACCTGAGCTTTTTTGCGTACAGCTATTCCTCATTGTCAGCACGACTTCTTCTACTAGTTTTCTTGAAAACTCTGGGGAGAAGGTTTGCGAGGTCCTGGTGGAGTGAAAGCTAAGAAGGGACATTTTGCAGACTGGATTGTTCTCCTTGGTGCCATGCCAGAAAAGATGTGTTTCTTCACACCGAGTGCTCCTCCCTTCCCAAGTCCCAACATAGATGAAATTCTAAGGGCAAACCTAAATGTCTTTGCGAAAGCAGCCTCAGGAGAGGCTCCTGAGGATGCTGGATGCTAATAAAGAGAGGGTGAAAAATTCCAAAATATCATTACTTCCATCCCTAGGAGGCCGATTGCCAACCTCCTGCCCTACTTTACTTCATCCCCATCTTGAATGAAACACGGTTGTGGTTTGCCAGAATTCCAGGGACTTGAGAATTTGATAAAGAATTCTATGTCCTTCTTTCTCTCCAGAGGGACTCCACAGTCAGTGGCCAAAGGAATTCAGACCTCTTTATTGTGCCAAATTTCCCCAAGCCCTGGTCATCGCATTAACTTGAGAATGTGGCCAAGCCAGTCCTTTTGAGAAGGAGGCACTGCCACGCTGAGATCCACATCGGCACTGACCCAGCCTTGCATCCAGCCCACTGGCCGGTTTATGAGGTTATTCGTAAAATTCAGGCAAGCCTGAAGAAACCCTTGATTCAGTGAAAACAAGAGTAGCCAGTTATTTATTATTTTTTTTAAAGGGAAAGCGGGGAGGGGAATTTCACATTATCCCTACACAACAGATAAACAGGTTAAGGGGCACCTGGGTGGCTCAGTCAATAGAGCATAGGACTCTGAATTTTGGCTCAGGTCATGATCTTGGGGTTGTGAGATCTAGTTCAGCATGGAGTCTGCTTGTCCCTCTCCCTCTGCTCCTCCCCCTGCTCCTATGTGCTCTCTCTCTCAAATAAATAAATAAAATCTTAAAAAAAAAAACCCAAAACCGAAACAACAGGTTTAGAGAGGCTTAAAAGAAGCTCCTTAGAATTATTTATATAATCGCATGTTTTCCCTCCAAAACTTTTAGAAGGGGTTCAAAGCCCAAGCCAAAGCCATAAGTTTGATGCTGGCTCCACAAAGCCCATAAGCAACGTTCTTGAGTTCTCTTTGCAAACAGTGAGCACCCTGGGGAAATACCCAGAAAAATGGAAGACACAGTGGGGTACTTAAAGAACTTCTCTGGGGTGCCTGCGTGGCTCAGTCAGTTGAACATCAGCTCTGGGCTCAGGTGGTGATCCCAGTGTCCTGGGCTTGAACCCTGCATGGCTCCCTGCCCAGCATGGAGACTGCTTCTCCCTCTGCCTCTGCCTCCCCTCCCCAGCTCATGCGCGCACACATGCACTTTCTCAAATAAATAAAAAAATAAAATCTTTCTTTAAAAAATTTTATTTATTCATTTGAGAGACAGAGAGAGCACAAGCAGAGGGAGAGAGAGAAGCAGAGAGCTGAAGGCAGACGCTTAACCATCTGAGCCACCCAGGTGCCCCCCCCAAAATAAAATCTTAAAAAAAAAAAAAGAACTTCTCCAGAAGCAGGTAGATAAAATAAAGACACACAGGCAGGCAGAGGAACACTTTTATAAAGATATAAAACAAGCTAATAAGGGCCAAATGTAAAATACAGACATGCTTCTTGTAGCAATGAGTAGAATGAAAGGATCAGGTCAGTTAACCAGGGAGCGCTTCCTGTAGGAGGCACCTTTCAAAGCAGAGTTTTGAAGGTGGTCTGGGGGGAAGGGAAGTGCCTAGGGAAAAAGAGGGAGGGCAATCCCTCTGGGAACTGAGATGATGGTTTGGATCATCTAGTCAAATCTGCTTTTCCCCTTAATTATTGTATTTTATCCTTCACATGTATTTTTTTTTTTTTTTTTTGCTATAGTTTAAATGATTCAGACCACTCTGCCTGCATACATCTGATCTCTGAGGTATCCTCTATTGGTTTTGCAGGTATTTATAGTTACACTATAAAGTGTCTTTAAAAAAAAAAATAGACCACGACTGTATGATGTGAAACCTTAACTCTGGATAAAAATGTCAAGATGTGAACTCTGCTGCCTCCTTTTAGTAATTACTCATTTCTGGCAAAAAAAGCAGATGGCTTAATTTACCCCGAGGACAACTTAAAAACACTATTGCCAGTTAATTTACTCCCAACCCTGCTCCCCAAATAGTTCTTTTCCCCTTTCTCATTTGAGTCCTCATTTTAGAAATTATCAATCTTTTCTGATTCATGGTGTGTAGGCATGTAGTTAAAGTTAATCTGGATTGAGTTAACCCTTTCCTCTAAAGGCATATCTATTTTGCTCTCTCTGGGAATGTCATACATGGAGAAGGCCTATAGATTACTCCTTACAAGGGGGCCAATTACACATGCATTCCATGTATAACTTGATCAAAAAACTTCCTGTATCTATTGACACCTGCATCAGTTAAAGCAGGAATTTAGATGCCCGTTGATGGGATTGTAAGTCATTAACCTTCACAGATCTGATCTACAAAAGGGGGTGGAGGAGACCTCCACTTGCTTCATAGGATCTGATTGCTCCCTCTGGTTCCCTATCATCTTCCTAAGAGGATTTAAAAGTTGGTTTCAAACAGCTATCAGAATGACTCCCCCCTTTCTTAAGGCACTCACTAGAAAATAAAACCAGATATAATTAACAAACAAACAAACCTATCTGCCTGCTGTTCTGACTTGTTATAATAAGTGTTATTTCTACTTACAAACAGTTTCCTGTCAGCATCCTGCTGTTTCTTTAATAAGACTTCTGCACTGGGGGAGAAAAAAAGCTCTGCATTAACATTAAGCGTCGACTTGTCGTCACTTCTCTTCCTGCTTATCTGCCTTCGGATTCAATTTGCTTTGAGGTTGAAAGGAACTAAAATGTCAAAATCATCACTAAGAGAAAAGAGGGACCTCTCTGCGCCTAGAGTTGGTTGAAGGATGGGGCTGCCAGTAGACTCATGATAAACACGCTGCTTCCTCACTCGTGGGCTCCGTGGCCCGTGTGGCTCCTGGGCAATGGGAAAATCTTTCCAGGTTCCTGGGGTTAGTTTCCCAGCTGAATGATGGTGTTCCGGCATCCTTGAGCAAGTTCCAGAGACCCACGTGACTGGACAGATCCAGAGGGGACTTTGACCCTGAAGCTGGCCTGTGGGTTGGTGAGAATAGGAGGCTGAATGGAAATAATTGGAAAGTGGTTGAGGTTGGCCAGGACAGCGGCGGGGATAATGCTGTGTGATCAAAATGTGGGGATGGTGGATTTTCCAGATTAATATTTTTATATTAATTAGAATGTATAATTTTTTTAATAATTTTATAATTAATGTTATATTTAATTAGAATTAATATTTTTAATTCTAGAGAATTGCAAACATATCCAAAGAAGGTAAGATAGAGTAATGAACTACCATAGACCCATCACCCATTTTCAACATTTATTCATGTTTGTTTAACTGATACCCCCACCAACTCTCCCTTCCTGTATTATTTTTGAAGCAAATTCAAGACATATCATTTCATCTATAAATATTTTATACTTGATCTTCGCCAAAAGGCCGAGAAGTGATCATCTATAAATATTTTAGTTTGTCTCTCCAAAAATAAAGACTCCTTAAAAAAAAATATATATAACTGCAATACCATTAGCATACCTAAAAGTAATTAACAATTTCTTCATATAATCAAATATCCAGTGCTTAAATTTCTAGTTGTCTCGTAAATGAGTTTTTTAAGTAGTTTGGTCAAGATTCAAATAAGTCTTGTTTGATAAGTTTGTTAAGTTTCTCTTTCTCTCCTTTTTAAAATAAATTGTTATTTTGGAATAATTGCAGACTTACAGAAAAGTTGCAAACAGAGGACAGAGAGTTCCCGTGTACCTTCACCCAGTTTCCACTAATGTTCACATCTCACATAATTACAGCGTATTTGTCAAAACTAAGAAAATAACACTGGTCCATTACCGTTAACTAACTTACAGCCTTTTTTCAGATTTCCCTAATTTTCCTCCTGATGGCCCTTTCCTATTGTAGGATCCAGTCCAGGACACTGTAATACATTTAGTCATTATGATTCCTCAGACTTCTCCAATATGTGACAGCTTCTTGGTCTTTCTTTTCTTTCTTTCTCTTTCTTTCTTTCTTTCTTTCTTTCTTTCTTTCTTTCTTTCTTTCTTTCTTTCTTTCTTTCTTTCTTTTTTTTTAAGATTTTATTTATTTATTTGACAGAGAGATAGAGAACACAAGTAGGCAGAGAAGCAGGCAGAGGTAGAGGGAGAAGCAGGCTCCCTGCCAAGCAAGGAGCCCGATGCAGGACTCGATTCCAGGACCCTGGGATCGTGACCTGAGCTAAAGGCAGATGCTCAACCGGTTGAGCCACCCAGGTGTCCCTCGGTCTTGTTTTTCATGACCTTGATATTGATCAGGTATTTTGTAGAAAGTCCCTCAGTTGGGATTTATTTGATGTTTTCTCATTATCAGACTGAAGTTATGGATATTTTGGAAAGAACACCACAGAGGGAAAGTGTTCTTCTTTACGGGCATCATGTACCAATATGACTTCAAGTCTCTTTTTGAGGCGCCTGGGTGGCTTAGTTGCTTAAGCGTCCAACTCTTGATTTTGGCTCAGGTCATGATCTCAGGGTCGTGATATTGAGCCCCGCATCGGGCTCCCCACTCAGTGGGGAGTCTGCTTGAGATTCTCTCTCTCCCTCTGCCTCCCCCTCCTCTCTCAAATAAATAAATAAATCTTAAAAAAAAATGTGACTTCAAGTCTCTTTTTAAATCTCTTTTCCTTCATCTCCCTCTCTCTTTTTTCCATTGCAGATAACTTGCTGAGAATCTGTAGGATTTTGGTTTTGTAGTTGCTGTTGTTTGTTTGCTGTTTTGTTTACATACAGAGGCCATGGCCACTTTTTAGGCTGCCCGGGCTGCTTCCCAATCAAACAGTTGTCATCTCAGCAATTCCTGTTCATTTCCATCCCTTACCATCACAAGACAGAATTAAATAAAAGTCTGGGTTACTCTGCAGGCTGCACGGCAGCCTTTAATTTTAGTTAGATGCTGGAGAGAAGGTCTGAGAAAAAAAACATCCTTAGCAGGAAATACATTTAAAAAAAGAATTCCTTGAAAACTGATTCCTGTCTCATGGAAAGATTTAGATAAGAACACAAGTGCACGGACACACACACACACTATGAAGAGGTAGACAAATATATTATTGTTATTATAAAGAGAAGAAATACACCAAGACGATGCTTATAATGGACGGCCATTAGAATACACTGGGGATGATTAAAATCTGCCTGACATTGGTCCTGGTCGACCAGAGTCCGCAAGTTTTCATAGGGCAGGATGTTAGCACAAGTGAACAAAGAAATAATAATTGTCTCCCTCTTGGACACGGAGCTTTCCTTTTTACCGTGCGTCTTTGCTCGTGTGACGTAATGTCATTGCGAAGCACTTTCAGGTCAAACCCAAAGCACCGCCTTTTCCCAGATAAGGACCGTACACAGAGGAGCGAGGCCTTGTGACTTGGTCACAAGGCTGGTTACAGATGGAAATGAGATTAGAAAGCAGGTGTCCTTCCTTTGCATGCTATTACCAGGTAGATTCAGGTTAATGTCATCCAGGATCCACCTTTAAGGACTTTCTACTTGGGTAGCAAATATCTCAGCATGAATCCTTAAAATTAGAATTTAAAATTAGAGCCCCCAGTTTCTCTTCGTGAACACTCCAAATGTTGATTTAGAGCACCAGATTTGTGCTCTAAATCGGGTTTAGTGTTGCTATATTGATAGATATCTTACTAGTAAGCCTGGGCGGGCCGGGAACACGCCCCATTTTGCCCTGCCGCCTGAGGTTCAGGCAGCAGCTCTGATCCATTCAGTGCAGGGTCCTGGTCAGGAAGACCTGCTGCTGACAGTGGTTATGGGAGCTGCTCCTAGGTTCGGAGCTTCCTCAGAGCAGGGTCACACCTGGAGCCTGCTTAGCTTGGCTTCCTGGGAACAGAAGGATCCTTCTGAATCCAACCCTCGGTGGTCCCCAGTGGGCTCCCATCACAAATGTGGAAGGAACAATGGCAAAGCACAGAAGGCAAGGGGGTGGAGAGGTAGAGGAGTGATTCACCAGTGCCCTCCTGGGAAGAAAAGCCAGCACTTAAATATATCTTAACATCTCAGATATCATTTCTGCCTCTGGTAATGATGATGCCGATCCCAAAGTGCTATGGGAATGGGGGCCCCATGTTAAGAGAGGAGTGACCATAGTGAGGGTGCCCTTGAGTACACCCGTAGTTTCACAGGTAGGGTTCTGTTGCTCTTTTGTCTTGCTTGGTCCGTGGGCAGTGCAGTTTCATGATGCTTCACACTCAGTGTGCCTCAACCATGGTAAGATAATTCAAGAAAATTCTAGTTGGGCTTCTGGATTCTTGGGCCACTACTATTTTTAATGGTGACAATAAAAGCTGGAGGAACTGCAGTCTCAGTGAGGGTTTTGGAGAGGCTGTGTAATAATGAGGCATGCAGAACCCTGGGTGGTAGGGCCTCCAGGCTCTCGCTTTGCTCCTGGCTGGCTCTGTGTCCTTGATCTTGCCACTTAACCTCCCTTTCTGCATTCCAGTGGAATAGGCAGATAAAACTCTCCTTGACCTACCTAATAGGTAAGTTTTCAAAAACAGCTGATTGGGAGCACCGAAGATGGGGGAAGTTTGAAAGAAAGAGAAAAGGGGAAAAAAATTACATTTTGGAAACAAATTACTTAATAACAAGCAGTGACAGAATGCCTGAACATTGGAGTTTTATAGTCAGAGTGAAGATTTATTTGGCATTTTGAATTTGTTTTCTCAGTGAGCAGAGGCTATTTGGGGGAGTTGAGAGAAAGGAGAAAAGGGAAGGAAATTTAAAATGCCAAGGAGAATCTATGTAGAGGTCTCTACAAAAATTCTACTGATGCACAAGTCCTCCTACTTATAGAAGAAAAGATCTTTCTATTAAAATTATTCACACCATGTCTGCTTTCCACATTGTTTTACAGTTTGAGCTGCTTCTCCCACCCCATTTCCCCAGCAATTGTCTAAAGCTCAAAAAGCAAAACCATTTAGATTGTTGGCCCTCTGAGGTCTTAGAACCATGTATGACCTAATTTTTTCCATGAGTCCTATTCCTGAGCCTGGATGTCTCAGCTTTTTGACCTTCCAAACACTGGCTTATCTTGGGGACCTTATGAAACACTGTGCCTAAGAATAACCTGGTGGTTTAAAAACAAATAGACTAAGTCCCACGTAAGCCTCCCATGAAGGGCATTTCTAATTCCCCCTTGGAAGCTTGATCTTGGATCAGAGTCAGTAGTCGTATTTTGGGGTCACCTGCTGAGTTTAGTTTCCCTTGTCCCCTTTTGTCAGAATCGCTTCCTCTGACCTTTCTCCCAGTTCCGGAGGACATGGGTCATGGCAAAATGTGAACACCCTGGTGAATCTGGCCAGAGAACGTTGGTCTCCCTTCAGCTCCAGGTACTGAAGGCTCTTGGCTGGATGAAGAGAATGTCGTTAACCTCATGAGAACCAGAGGGACCACAATTGCTCCTTCCTCTCATAGACTAAGCCCAGATCTTGCTGGGCTCAGCAGTTAATACATCTGCACTGTCTTAACAACTGCCCCCTCTTAGTGTTGCTTGTTCTATAGTTCTTGAAGACACTGTCTCTGACTAGTCCTGCCTTGTCCCATTGGAGGTGGGGTGGGCAATGTGAGGATTGGAGAAACATTCTTTGTCATAATTCTGCCACCAGACAAAGGCCTGTGTCTGCCCTAGTCCTTGTTCCTAGTCCTTGGCAGGGTTTCTGCCCACTAACAGGGCACCTTGCATGGGTGGTTTGGGTGGTTCAGCTTCCTAGCAGATTCAGTGGTGACATCTTATTCCCATCTTGAACCGGTCTTAGATCTTTCCTCTTGGTTATACACTTGCTAAGGAGGTGGCATGGAGTGAAAGGAGTACTGGATGAGGAGTCAGGAGATGGGGGTTTAGGAAATATCCTTTAAGTTCTGAGGGTATTATTTTTCTTGTTTGTAAATTGAGGGGATTCGACTAATATGATCTCTAAGGGCCTATGCTATAATAAATAGAAAATTGATTTGGTAAAAAAGGCTAACACCTGTAGCATTCTGGTAGTATGCTATATACTCATGTGTCTATGTGCAAATATATACGTCTGAGAAACAAGAAATTGATAGAAGAAACTTCTTACCTATTCTTTCTTCTGCCATTCTTCAATTTTTTTTTTAAAGATTTATTCATTCGAAAGAGAGAGGGAGTGAGAGAGAGCGCGTACACCAGTGGGGGAGGGGCAGAGGGAGAGGAAGAGGGAGAAGCAGACTCCCCCCTGAGCAGGGAGCCCGACATGGGGCTCGAGGTGGGACTCAATCCCGGGACTCCAGGATCATGACCTGAGCTGAAGGCAGATGCTTAACTGACTGAGCCACCCAGGCGCCCCATTGTTACCTCTATTAAAGCACGGAAATCAGTTATTGTTGATGGAATTTTGTCTACTTAGTGTAATATAAGGAAGGGAAACTCTTCCTGTATTGGCCTGCTGGGTTTAGGTTTTTCAAGCCCGTCAGTGGCTATTTTATCACTTCTAAGAGACATCAACACTGAAAACTGAGTGCTCCAACCATGGTGATTCGTAAGGGGTCAGCTATTATTAAACATTAGTGGCGATTTACCAGAATCCTTTCTTCCTGAAAATAAGTTATGCAAAACTGTTATTTATTTATGAGTTTAAGATGGAAAAAGAGATAGAAGTACTGCTTTAAACCAGATGGGGTGTGGGCAGATGTTGGCCAAGATTTCCTTCCATCCACAGCCCCTTGCAGGCTAAGCATCCGGCCTCTGGGCCAAAGGCAGGCAATTGTGTTAAATCATGCAAAATAGAGTGGCAGTTTGGTGAGGCATGCAAAATGAATTGAAAGCAGAGAACTATTTATTTGTCAGTAGCAATCCATCCCAGACGCAAAGGCTGCAATGATAAAGAATAAGGATTAATTCTTATAATATACTCTCCTACTTCAAAAAACTTTTTGCAAGAAGCACAACACACATGTTTCAGCTTTTTACAATTTTCTAATTGGTTTTGACAATTAGCACAGCATGAGTGAGTTTGGAATTTTCAGCCCAACAAAAATGCAGTTGCAGGAGGATCTTTACAAGCCTCCTGTAATCTCCCCAAAATGTCCAAGATTACCCTCTTCTTCACTTTAATTAGAAAACTGGGTTGCAAATCAGAACAGGGATATAAAATTGACTTTGTCTCTCTTCCTCATTTTGTCACCTGGGAACAAGTCAGTTAATCTGTTTGGACCTCAGTTTTGGTAACATCACCATTACACGTTTACATCTGTAAAAATGTCCACACTATTTCCTTAGGTGGGAAAAGCAGATATAAATGATTTTTTTATGCATTAGTCAGCTTTGCTACAGAAACAATGGCCCCCAAATCTCAGTGGCTTACAATAATAATTTATTCCTCTTTCATATATATGTTAATGACTACAGTAAGCTGCATTTCAGCTCCTGTCTCTTCTGATTCTGGGACCCAGAACAAGACTGGGTCTGACTTATTTTGAATCTCCTATGCATGGCAGAGGGAAAGAGAAAGAAAGTTCACAGAAATACACAATGGCCCTAAAACTTCTGCTTGGTTGTGGTGTATGTTATATCCACTCACAGGCCATTGGCCAAGGCAAGCAACATGTTGGGCGTGATGAGGGGGTGGGGATAGATAGATGCTTACCACAGAAGGCATTGCAAGTCATTTGGCAACTGACTGATTACCTACAGGAATCATTTCTCCTATAGTAAAGGGGAAATAAATAGGAACAATAATATATCACCATATATTTATCTGTAAATATGGATATGCATAGAAAAAAGTCTGAAATGTTATTCATTAAAATACTCTTAGGCCAGAAGAACTGAAAACATATGTTTATACAAAATCTTGTACATGAATGTCCATAGCGGGATTATTCATAATACCCCAAAATGGAAACAATCCAAATATTCATCAAAAAATGACAAATGGGTTGAAAAAAATGTAGTATATCCAGACAGTGGAATGCTGTTCAGGCATGAAAAAAATGAAGTACTGATACACACTACAACATGGATGAACCTTGAAAACATTACGTTAAGTGAAAGACTCTAGTCACAAAAGACTACATATTGTATGCTTCCATTAAAAATGAAATGTCTAGAGTGTAGAGAAATCCAGAGACAGAAAGTAGGTTAGTGGTTGCAGGGGCTGGGGGGACAGAGGATGGGAAGTGACTGCTGATAGGTAATGGGGTTTCTTTGGCATAATGAGAAAGCTCTAGAACTAGATAACGATGACTGCACAACCTTGTGAATATACTAAAAACCTCTTAATTGTTCATTTTAAAAGGCTAAATATTATGGTGTGCGAACTATACCTCAGTTTAAGAAGATTCACAGAAGTGGTTGGATGGTGCGATTGTAGAGAATTTTCACTTCTTCATGTATTCATTCCTATGTGGCCTGAATTTTTTATAATGTGAAAATATTTTTTTATTCAGAGAAAAAAAATGAAGATATTCTAACTGAGGGAAACACAAAAATATCAGTTGCACAAAATAAAGTTTTCTTGCATGCAATTCATGTATCCTAATCTCAAGTACTTGCAAGTTTAAAATTTGAACCATCCTTGAGTTAGACACTTAAAACAAATTCATCACCTTTCTCTATAATTAACCTGGAGAAGTGTGATAGCAATGATGGAAATGTCTAAAATCAGAAAAAAGTGAAAATTGGATTAATAAGGGTTATTTGTGGTCAATGTCAATCTACCTCATAGAGAGAAATGGTTTTCTAGAGGGTCAGAGTGGGTCAGGAGCACAGTGATCTCCATATTCTTGCTTCTCTGCTGGGGAAAAAAGAAATCAAAAGCACAGCTTCATCTTTTGGGTCTACCAGTGGAAAAATTACACGTTTAATTAAGCCTTTTGGCCGACGTGTAGACATGAGAATGGAATTTTTACTCTTGTGTAGACATAAGAATGAATATCCTAGACGGGAAAATTTTTTTTTAGGACAGAGATCTGGTGGCAAGGGGTTTCCAGAAAACTGGAGACTCAGCTCAAAAACGTTCAAGCTGACATCCAAGTGTGGGAATGCTTCCAGCAGGTGAGTCTGAGAGAATGAGCCATATCCAGTGCCCAGAGATTGAGGTCAAGCTGAAGGCTGCAGTGGTGATGCAAACATCTCGTCTACCCCCCCAACAGGAAATCCTCTCCAGGCCCAGAAAATGCCATTGACCCTGTGCATCCAAGGTTGCCTGGAGAATCAGTGGCTAGTGTCTCTCCTGTCGTCTGTCCTTCTCAGTATTAAAGGGAATGAGTGAACAATAATCAAAAAACCACAAGCAGTCCAACAGCTCAGCAGGCATGAAATATCATCTATTGAACAGGCAAAGCCTCTGCCCGCAAGAGATTTATAGTACAATATGGCAGATGAGAGAGGCCAACATGTAATCAGCAGAAAACTAGTACTCAGAAGAGTTGTACTTATGTGTAGTGTGTACGAGCACCTATTTCTAGAAAGTCCATGGCTTAGGTTCTTTACAAATAGCACACCACAAATGTAATTTGCCCAAACATTACTGTTAGTCACAGGTTTGATCTGAAAGGTCCAAGGGAACTGAAAAAACAAAAAAAAACCCCACAAACCCTGTGACTTAACAGAATTTTGTTAAATGTTCTTTGGCCAGGAGCAGTCATAAACGATGCGGTGATTACTCATGATTTATAATTTGAAAAAAGGAAAGGGCAAAGAAGTTGTTCACCCTTATAGCTCTGGCAAGAATATACAAGGTCTTGCTATGCCCTTCCTAAGGCAGTTTCCTAAAGAACAAAACCAAAACCACAAACAGCACTGCAGCTCAGACCATTTTTACTGGCATTACCCATAATATTATGCTAATTCTAATCTGCAACGCAGATTACATTAGCAAGGTGTAACAAGAAGCAATCAATGTTTATAAAGTATGTTTTCTCCTTAGCCCTGCTGACACTGTGCCCCTGAGGTTGCCTAAAGCTCTGGGCCTAATATTAGAGATGGCAGGCAGGGACTTAATATGCTGCCTGATTGCCAAAGCTCTGCTAATAAGCACTGATACTCGTCTGCATAGAGTCTGTATTTTATATTGTGTACAAGGTACAGGTCTTTGGATTTTGATACTAGTCTGGGAAAGGGTATCATCCACAGCTGGGAGAGTACATGCTGATTTTATTCAAGCACTTTGAACTGTGCCCAGCATATAGTAGGTTCTCAATAAATATTTTTAAATGATGAATGAATGAATGAAATAATACTAGGGCATATTATATTAGCCAGAGCTCTCCAAAGAGACAGAACCAATAGAATATGTGTGTGGGGGGGTGTGCATATATATATATGGTATATATTTAAATATATTTAGATATAGTAGATATACACATACACACATACATATGTATACAAACACACACAATATACATATATGCATATATACATACATATAATAAATTGGCTTACATAATTATGGAGGCTGAGAGAGAAGTCCAGACCAGGAGAGCTGAGGTAGAGTTCCAATCCAAGTCTGAAGACCTTGAGAAGCAAAAGAGCTGATGGCGTAAGTTCCATTCCAAGTCCAAGTGTGAAGGCAGAAGATCAATGTCTCAGCTCAAAGACGGTCAGGCAGAGAGAGGAAATTTGTTCTTACTCAGCATTTTATTCTATTTAGGCCTTCAGTGGATTGGATGAGGCCCACCCACATGGAGGAAGGCCATCTGCTTTACCTCAGTCTACCCCTTCAAATGTTAATCTCATCTGGAAACATTCTCACAGACACATTCAAAAAAATAATTAAACACATATCTGGGGGGCGCCTGGGTGGCTCAGTCGTTAAGCGTCTGCCTTTGGCTCAGGTTATGATCCCAGCGTCCTGGGATCGAGCCCCACATCCTGCTCCCTGCTCAGCGGGAGGCTGCTTCTCCCTCGCCCACTCCCCCTGCTTGTGTTCCTGCTCTCCCCCTGCTTGTGTTCCTGTTATCGCTATCTCTGTCTGTCAAATAAATAAATAAAATCTTAAAAAAAAAGACCACGTATCTGGGCACCCTGTGGACCAGTTGACACATAGAATTAACCATCACACCATATTCTCCAAATGCCCTGCCCACCCCCCCCACCCCCATAGCGGGAAAGGTTGTGTGAATCAATTACCCTTTTCCTGACTTCTTTTGTAATGAATGACATGCATCTGTGAGGCTTAAAGTAAACTGTGTGGCTTGTAGCCACAGATCAGAATTTCCTGGGCATGAAGCTAATTGGCACAAAAGGAGTGACTTGGAGATTCTGACAGCATTTAGGGCCTGCCGGATTCACTTGATTAGTTGCTACTCTGCTTCCTTCATCATCAGCCACCCATTAATACATGGAGAATCAGACCAACATCAGAGTGTGGGATGCTGGGACTCACACAGAGGACAGGCAAGGGGTGGAGTCCGAGCAGGCAGGCTACATCGGAGAGCAGAGAGGCAGGGTGAACAGAAGGCCAGGGTTAACTAACGGGTAGCATCTCAGCCAAGAGTTTTCAATTAGAATCACCTGAGAAGCTTCAAAAACTACCTACACCTGAGCCTCTCTCCTGACGAATTAAATTAGAATCTCTTGGGAGGTGGGAAATGTTGGAGCCAAAGTGCAAGTATTTTTTTTTTAAGATTTTATTTATTCAATCGAGAGCGAGAGAGTGAGAGCAGGAGTGTGGGGGAGGCTGGGGGGGGGGGAAGAGAAGCAGACTCCCCGCTGAGCAGGGAGCCCATCATGGGGCTCAATCCCAGGACCTGGAGGTCATGACCTGAGCTGAAGGCAGACACTTAACCGTCTGAGCCACCCAGGTGCTCCCAAAGTGCAAATATTCTTAAATGTTCCTCACATGATTCTAAAGTGAAGCCTGAATTGAGAACCTCTGTTCTGGGCTGTCCAGTCACTTCATTATTAGAATAAAGTGTGATGGATTCTACTTGGGAATACCTGTTCAGTGGAGAATAGAGATTCTCAAACATGTCTGCATGTTGCAATTGCCTGGGGAACTTTAAAACCCACCTACGTTTGGGTTCCACCATCACAGGTTATGTTTGAATGGGTCTGGGGTATAGCCTAGGCTTTGGGATTTTAAAAAGATCCCCCAGAAACACATAATCTCTAGCTCCACTCCAGATCTACAGAATCAGAATTTGTATCTAAAATAATACAATTGGGGCGCCTGGGTGGCTCAGTTGGTTAGGCGACTGCCTTCGGCTCAGGTCATGATCCTGGAGTTCCGGGATCGAGTCCCGCATCGGGCTCCCTGCTCGGCGGGCAGTCTGCTTCTCCCTCGGACCCTCCCCCCTCTCATGTGCTCTCTCTCTCAGTCTCTCTCTCTCAAATAAATAAATAAAAATCTTAAAAAAAAAATAAAATAATACAATTGTGGTAAAATATACATAACATAAAATTTACCATCTTAACTTTTAAAAAAAAGATTTATTTATTTGAGAGAGAGTGAGTGGGGGTGGGCAGAGGAAGAGGGAGAGAATCCCAAGTAGACTCCTGCTGAGCATGGAGCCAGACTCGGCTCTATCGCATGACCCCGAGATCATGACCTAAGCTGAAACCAAGAGTCAGATGCTCAACCGAGACACCCACGCGTTCCCTATCTTAACCATTTTTAAGTGTACAGTTCAATAGTGTTAAGTACACTCACATGGTTGTGCAACCAATTTCCAGAACTCCTTTTATTTTGCAAAAGTGAACACTATACCCATTAAAAGACCACTTCCCATTTCCCTGCCCACTCCACTCCCTCAGGCCCTGGTAACCCCTAATCTACTTTTCCTCTCTATGAATTCCAGGTACCGTATATAAGTGGAATCATACAGTATTTATGTTTTTGTAACTGGCTTATTTTACTTAGCACAATGTCTTCAAGTTTCATTCGTGTTGTAGCATGTGTCAGAATTTCCTTCCTTTTTAAGGCTAAACAATATTCCATTGTATGTATAGACCACAGCTTGTTTATCCATTCATCTGTTGGTAGGCATCTGGGTTGCTTTCACCCCTTGGTTATTGTGAATAGTGCTGATAAGAACATGGGTATACAAATATCTCATTGAGACCCTGCTTTCGTTTCTTTTTGGTATATTCAGAAGTGGAATGACCTGCCATACTGTTTTCCCTAGTCACTGCACCATTTTACATTCCTACCAACAGTGCACAAGGGTTCCAACTTCTATCTTTGCCAACTCTCTCTTTCCTTCCTTCTTTCTTTTTCTTCTTCCCTTCCTTCCTCCTTTTCTTCCTTTTCTCTTTCTTTTGTTCTTTCACTGTAGCCACCTTAAATGGTGTGAAATGCAGAATCTGCATTTTTAAAAAAGATTCATTTATTTATTTGAGAGATGGGGAGCAGAGGGAGAGAGAATCCTGAAGCAGACTCCCCACTGAGTGCTGGGTCCAACATGGGGCTCGATCTCATGGTTAAATGCTTAACAAACTGAGCTACACAGGTGCCTCCGGAATCTGCAAGCAATTGTGTTGGGTTACAAGTTTGAGAAGGTGCTCTACTGCCCAGGCTGGTTGGCCTCCCTCTCTATGCATTTGCTTATATTTTTTAGCATTGACTATGGTCTTGTGTTATCAATGTTTATTTGGCTTTCCAGTTTTCTACAAATAGCTATTTTGGCTTAAGCCTGTTCAACCTCTATTGTTCATTGGCAACTTTGGTGAAAAATGCTCTCTGGGTTCAGATATAGAGGGTTTAAATCCAGGGGGAAGCTGAGTTCCATTCCTGAGGTCCCATGTGGTCCAAACTCTATAAGGACACAGAATATGAAGAAAGAGCCCAAGTAGCCCAAAGTAATAAAAAGGAAGCCTAATCTTACCTCATAGCACCAAACAATATAAAAAGGAATCAAGACCAGAACACTCAACAGCATTTCTTAAAACCCTTTATCTTTCCTCTCCAATTCACTCCAGATTCAAAGTGTTCCTCCTCCTCTATCTCTCCTCTTCTCCAGTCCTCTACTTATTGATACATCTGCCCAGTCTCTTTTATAAGCAGATCCCCTCCTTAGGCCTTTATCTTTTCATTTTCCAAAACAACATCCCCAAGTCCTGTAACTTTCTGGGAAAGCTGCCTACTTCTCTAAGGGCCAGGAAGGAGCCATTGGGCAGAGAAAGACAGCATTTTCTATGTAGGAGGGAGGATAGGTGAAGACTGGAAACTCTCATATGTTAATGGCTAGCTTGCATGTTTTTCTCCTCTACTGGATTGTGAATTCATTGAGGACTTCATGTTTTACCCCATGAATTTCTGATTCATGGTGACTGTTCAGATGTATAGGACAGCTGACCTCTTGGTGACCTAATCCAAGTGTAGGGGAGGAACACAATTCTCTCTCTCTGCTCACCTAGATTCTCTGGCTGGGGCTCTGCAAATTAGACTGACAAAAGAAAGATTAACAAGAAAAAAACAAATAGAAGTTCACTAACATGTGCATTGTGCATATACATGGGAGCACTGAGATGAATAACTCAAAGAGGTGGTTAGAACTTGGCTTTATATAGTATCTTTTTTAAGGAAACTTTTCTTTTTTTAGAGAGAGAGTGTGCATGTGCATGAGCAGGTGGGGAGGAGCAGAGGGAGGGAGAGAGAATCTTAAGCAGGCTCTACCCCCAGTGCAGAGCCTGATGTGGGGCTCAATCTCATGACCCTCAGATCATGACCTGAGCCAAAATCAAGAGTTAGATGCTTCATGGCCTGAGCCACACAGGCACCCCTGGGCTTCTATAGTATCTTAACAAAAGAACAATATGTTTTTAGAGAAGTGACAAGACAAAGGAAAGGGACTTTGAATTTCTAGGGGGGCAAATTGTGGGAAGGTAAATATACAGGGGAACTAATGGAAGATAAGGGCTAGTTAGTAGTTTGTTATATGGATTCTTCTCCAGGCTGAGAAGGGTCTAGAGTTGGCTCCAATGATTGAATTCTGTCTTCTGGATGAAAGGGAAAGGGGGCATCTTTATAAATTTATATCCTACTTTTAGACAAATAGGGGAAGGATAGAGAACTTTTCTTGTATCTACTTCTCAATTGCCTTTAGCTCAAAACAATCAATATGTCAAGTGGCATATTTTGGGATGGCATATTCTACTCTTCATGGATAACCTACAGCCCAGGTGTTCTTTATGCTGCCAGCACTGAAAGAGTCCCAGGATATTCAGGTTACAGCATCACCTAGGATTCACTCCCTTCTTCCCTGATGCCACAGAAATAGAACTTCTCAAGGGCCTTAGTTGCTCTTGTAGCCTCTAGCCTGTACCTGACATTATCAACAAGACTCTTTGATGGAGGTGAATTTTGAAAATCCAGAAACCAGCAGGTCCCTTTGGAAGTGATATTTCACTGCTGCTTTCTCATCTGTAAAATCAATGCTTGTTTCTGACCCAGAGCTGGGTACAGATCTTCTTTCTTATGCATAAACAATATATTCTCTAAATTGATTCATCACTCTACACCCTGGCTTCTAATGACAGATGGCAGTTTTTCTTTGTCTTTCTTGCTTTTGAACATGGACATTAATCTGCAGACTGAACATTATGGAAAGTGCACGGACTCTCTCCACAGCACATGTGTGACCTTCTCCTCTGGTCTTCAGGAAGCTGGACCTAGGAAAGAACTTTAATATTCACCACCAGAGTAAGCTGTAAATATCACACTGTTTGCTTAACTTGTAACGTTAATCTTTCTGTGGCTCTGGGCATTAAATAATAAGGAAAATACCACAACTTACTACAACCAGTCAATGAGCTGATAAGATGGATGCTGTTGTGTTTCAAAATTGTGCCAAGTTTATGTTGATAAAGTTACTTTCTTCTTCGAATCTGAAAAACAGTGCCTATGGTTCTAATCCTATGTGACTCTGACTTTGTCTTAGATTTACATGAAATAGGAAATTGGCCCCAACTGGCCTCATTCATCTTCATAACTCCTCTACTGATGAAATTTATGGGGAATGTAGTATTATTATTCTTTCACTACTAAGGTCTAGAGAGCTTAAGCTTTCAGTCAAACTAGCAAATTCTGTATTGGTTCCAGAACCAAAAGAAAAGGAATAGGTCTGTGGCTATATCTACAGAAAAAAACAACAACAAAAACAAATGTAAAAAAAATTGCTATTGCATGGTAGGAAGGAGGCTATTTTGTTTATCAAAGGCAGTTGAGTCTCACAGACTGCATCTATTCAGGACTGTTGATTAGAATTGACTTGTTAGTCCCATGGAACAACAGGTCAATTCAGCCCAACCACCACTTTGATGGATTTTTTTTTTTTTTTAACTTAGAATGTTTGATTCATCTACTAACTTGACGGCACGTGGACCACCAGCAGGTGGATTATTATAATTAAGAGTCTTTTTAATAGCCTTTGAGAAAAATAATCAGATTCTAAATTCTGATTCTTGGGCATTTGTTAAATAGGAAAGGCCCAAATATCCCCCAGTCCTTCTTTCCACATCCAATGACTATGGTATGTATTTTGACATGGTCTGGATTTCTGTTGGAAATTTTGTTTAGCTATTAGTGCAGCAGACCTGAAATAATAATACACAAGATAGAAGTTCATTTTTCTCATATGTAAAAGACACAGAGAATTGATGTAGCTCAGAGGCAGGACATGGGGCACTGTCCCTGTCAGGCGAAAGCAAATTGCTTCTGGTATTTTAGGCTTATTAGGATAGAGAAATAAAGCATTTGTAGACATAATAAGTACATATTAGATGGTCAAAATGGTGTCAATTTGCTCCAGGACAGACAACTATAGGAAGAGGGGCAGCAACAGAAGTTACTAATTCAGATTTTGATAATTCATTATCATGCTCTAAGACCCATCTGTTCACTGCACATGTTAAGCAGGTGAGTTAAATGGGGACGTAATAGAAATCACTACCCTTCAATTTTCTTTGATGATGACACTAATTCCCAGAATTCTCTTAAAAATACAGCATTGATTTTGGTTTATTATTTTTTTTTTTAGGAGGGGACCGTCCCAGTAGTGCTTACTCTAGGTCAGGAAGCCAATTTGATGTTTCTACTATTTACTGAATTCATCCATTCATACTGTAATTCAGGAACTGGGGCAAATTACCAGGGGTTGGATTGACAGAAACCGTGCCCATCATGAAGTGGACTTGGACTCAAACTCCATTTATCACTGGATCCCCCTAGGTAAGGCTCTGCTGTGTGTGTGTGTGTGTGTGTGTGTGCGCGCGTGTATGTGTAAAGAAACAGTGATGTTCTGGGTCACTGGAGTTTAGCACAAATCCAAAGCCACTTCCAATAATTTGTGAAAGGTATAGATATTTCCCTTTCTCTAGTATACAATTATCTTCGTAAATGTATGCAGGTACTTTTGGTGAAGGGGTAGAGGAAGATTTTCATATAGGTTCTTATGATGTCCTTCCTCAAAGTTTCTCCCTTTCATTTACTAAATTGAGAGTATAGATATTGGAAGATAGGCCATGACTCGTGATGATTTAAGCTGGATATGGTTACTTAAGTGTAGGTTTTTTTCAGTCATTCAGGTTAAGTACATCCTTCATAGGCTATCCATCTAGTTCAGTTTTAGGAACATCATGATCAGTTAGCCCCTACCAAAATATCCCTGCAAGTCAAATTATTCTGTTTTTTTTTTTTTAAGTAAGCTCTACACCTAACACTCGAACTCAGGACCCCAAGATCAAGGGTCCTATGCTCCACCAACTAAGCCAGCCAGGTGCCCCTCATTCTGCTATTATAATAACCACATCCACTCTGTTTCTGGCAGTTAAATCCTACTATGTCATGTCTGCTCTTCTGGGCATTCACCAACCCTACTGAAATCAGGGAACTAAAATTTATTTTAAATATTTTATTTATTTATTTGAGAGAGCGAGAGTGAGAGAGCATGAGTAGCGAGGAGAGGGAGAGAGAGAAGCAGACTCTCCACTGAGCAGAGAGCCCAATGCGGAAATTGATCCCAGGACCCTGGAATCATGACCTGAGGTGAAGGCAGACACTTAACTGACTGAGCCACCCAGGCGCCCCAGGGAACTATTTTAAATAACAATATCTCCTACCTTCATCTCTGGAGTACAGAAGAAATTCAACAAAGTACTCTTCAAGATTCTGGTTCTCTCTTTATTAATGTTTTCCTCAGTGCCTTAGAAAAGGGAGTGTTCTCTGGGTTTAGTTTGGGTATATGTTAGATGTTGTATGTGATAAATCCATTCCAGTATTCTTATCTCTCTGAACCTCTGTTTCAGCTTCCTTCAGCAATAGGCCATAGTAGGATCCAGGTTTTAGTCAACTAACAAGTTAATAATTGTCTCAAGCTAAGAAAAATGAATCCAGAATCTCTGGTTTAGTGTATTCAGGCCAATAATTTGGTCCATAAAATTATGTTTCTGGTGGAATACCCAATCTAATCTCCAGATTTTTGTCAGGATTAATTTTAGCAAAATCTTGCAATTCTTTTGGCATGTGAAACTTTTCCTTCCGTGTCTGACTTTAAATTGGGCCCTTGGGGCATGCTTGATCTGGAACTAGTTTTAATCAGGTGGGAATGGAAGATCACAGGTGTAGGGCATGAGGAGAGCCAGAAGTCCTGTATAAGAGAACTGCCTCAGATGAGGTCAGCATAAGGTCTTCAAGCAGGGCCAGATCAGTGTCTTCAGCTGTGGGAGGAGGGATTGCTTCTTTCAGTAAGGGAGATGCAGTGGGGCTTGAGGATACTCAGAATCATCTAGGTCTTCCCAAATGCTCTCATTCCGATCTTTTGTGGCTCCCTCTCCCCCAGATAATGTCCTGACTTTCATATGAGATATGTAGTGAGGGTATGGGTCAACCTATGTTGAAATTCAATAGCTGGCCAGATCTGGCTCTGAGATAAAAAATTATTTTAGAGGAGTCCTAGAAACTCCCTGTTTCTCTAACAATATCTTGATCTGAGAATTTAAATCCTTTAAAGCCTGTCTTTTGTGAAGCTCACTGATGGTAATAGAGGCAGCCATCCCAGCCCATGCTTCTTTTATTCCTTAGCACCACATAATGACGTCTACGGGGAAGCAATCAAAAGGGAAAGCCAAACTTTAGCTTCAGTAGATACTTTATTCCAAATGACAAAAGGTAATCATTTAAGTTGCTGTTTTCCTACCTTAGATATTACGGGTTACTAGTGTCCCATCATTTAATAATACCCAAGTACTTCAAAGCCGACTAGGTCAGATAGCCATTCTAAGCTTCATGTCCTTGAAGTCTGTTGTTTGCAATCACTTATAGTTCAATTTTTGTATTGGTCAGAGTTCCTTAGATGCGGTCAATGAATTTACTCTGGTTACTTTAAGCAGAGGGGAATTTGCTAAGGGATAAAGAGCTTAAAGAATCGTTACAAAGGCTAAAGAAACAGATTCTAGGTAATCTTCCAGGAATAACCCCAGTGTGTACTTCCACATTCCAAAATAACCTTCCAAGGGAGCTATAGCATCTGCTATGATCAGGAAGCCACCAAAGTGCTGGTTCCAGTTCATGCTAAAAATATGAATAGAAATATGCCCTGCCTCTTTCCTGTATAAACTTGAGTTCCCCATCAGTCCAACATGGGTGCATCTGATTGGTGGACTCTCAATCACCCTAGGCACCCTAGCACAAGGAGGACTGAGAAGTACAATCTTTTATTTATTTACTTTTAATTTATTGCTGAGAAGTCAGGATCTATAGAATGGGGAACTATCAAAATGTTAAAAATGTGTTCAAAATATTTCTGGACATCTGGTAAGGAGGCTGGAGAACAGAAAAGGGGAGAGCCATAGCAATCTACTTCTTGGGTTGGGTGGTAAGTCCACGAGTATTCATTATTTTCTAGTACTTTATAATGAATGCATATATGTATTATTTTGAGTTCTCCAGAGAAATTTAAAGAATTGGTTCATGTGACTATGGAGGCTGAGAGGTCCCAAGATCTGTGGTTGGGAAGCCACCCAGGAGAGCCAATGATATATTTCCAGTTTGAGTTTGAAGGCAGAAGACTGATGTCCTAGCTCAAAGAAAAGCAGGCAGAGAGAATTCTTTCTTAGCCTTTTACTCTATTCAGGTCTTCACGTGGCCGACCCACATTGGGGAGGGCAATCTGCTTTACTCAGTCTACCGATTCAAATGTTAATCTCACCCAGAAGCACCCTCACACACCCAGAAATAATGTTTAACCATGTGACCCAGTCAAATTGACACATAAAACTAACCACCACAATATATGTTACCTACTTTTTATGTAATATATCAAATAATGTTTTTTGGTGTGAGATACAAAAAAAGATTTTTTGGTCAAGTACAACTGACTGATATCCACTACAAAATGCAGCCCTTTTAGTTAAGATTTTGATTGAGTTTAAGTGCAAATGACTGTGGAAGGAGTAGTTCTTTAGCTGTCATTTGGATCTCAGTTTGAGGGAGAATGAGTGGGTTGTTGAATGGAGTTTGGAGAGAGAGAGAGAGAGAGAACTTAATTCAGGTGTTTGAGAAGCAGAGGGGTTGAGAACACCTTAGAAATCAAGAAGGAGGGGCGCCTGGGTGGCTCAGTCGGTAAGCGGCTGCCTTCGGCTCAGGTCGTGATCCCAGAGTCCTGGGATCGAGCCCTGCATCAGGCTCCCTGCTCCGCTGGAAGACTGCTTCTCTCTCTCCCACTGCCTGCCGCTCCCCTCTGCTTGTGCTCTCTCTCTCTCTCAAATAAATAAAATCTTAAAAATATATATATAAAAGGGAAAGAATGGGGGTTTGCTGCTCTAAGACAGATTTCTGCTACTTCACATTTTCGTTGGAACTGCTCAGATTCCTAGCACTTGCCTGAGACCGTTTTCCTTTTCATTTCTTCGCCTTAAGGGATATTGGAATTTTCAGGTGCCTGAGAGATTATTGCTGATTTGTTGTGTATCTATGACTATGCCCTGTTTTCATTTTTTAGTATACGTGGAGGACTCTGAATTAAAACCCCCTCTTCCAACCTCTCTTTCTGGTTCTCTGGGCATTAGTTCACACAGTGTGAAAGCACAGGTTAGGTTGTATACTTCATTATCTGCTGCTATTTATTTCAATCCTGGATTGGAGGAGCCAAGGAGCAGAAACGGCATGCGGGAACTTTCTTCAAACCTACCGTTGATGAATAATGCATAATTCTCTGTGACTCATCTGAAGCAATGGTAAACAAAACCCAAACATTTGGCCACCTCCTCAGCAATCTACAGTCAGTGGTCCCACCCCTTACAAACTGTGAACGGCAGTATTTGAAGGTAGCAATGGAAATCCGCAGTGCTAGTTTATCTTTAGTATCACCCATCTGTTTATTGGCACACAGTTAAGTCAGAAAGTAACAGAGCACAACAAAGACAAAAAGGTGTCCCAACTACGAAGGTAGCTGGAGTCACAGGATGTTACCAGGACCATTCCCTACCACACCTCATATACTTTTCCCTTGATTTTTTTCCGGTTAATAAATTGGAAGCAACACCAGCGTTGTGGTCAGACAGTCTTGCGTTCAAATTCTGCCTCCACTGCTTAGGAGCTGTATGTCCTTGGGCAAGTTATTTAGCTTCTTCCATTTTGGTTTCTCATCCTCCTTCCACTTTGGTGTCCGGTAAGAAGGGAGAGCAGCAATCCTTAACTCTAGACACTCAGGGCCCTTAATTATAAGCAACGGCAGCTGACTCTAGCTGATTAAGCAGAAAGGATACCGGGTGGCTCACAGGGCAGTTGAGAGGGAGAGAGGCAGGCTTGAAGCTCAGCTTCTGGGGTCAAGGCCAGAAACTATGCTGTAGGAGTGACCCAGTAAGGAAGCTGCCTATCCTTCTTTCCCTCAGAGCACAGGTCGGCTGCCAGGAACTCACGCTCTGCTGGAACTCTGCTAGCACTTGATAGTTCTGGGCCAGGAATCCACCTGGCACCCCAGAAAGCTGGGTCCCTCTGCCACCACCCTTGTCAGCAGATGGGTCCCAGGTATCACCTCCTTCCTCTGGTTCATCGTTTCCGACTAGACTGTTGCCTGGGCACATCTTAGTGGCGGATCCTAGGCTTCATGCCTGTGTTCTAGCTGCCAAGGTCTTTGGGGAAGCAAATTTTCTGACTTGACTTTAGGGAGGCAGAGCTCCTAAGGCAGGGAACTGTCCAAATATAGCAAAATGCATAAAAGGTGTGAGGCAACTGGAAAACATGACTTACATTATCTATCAAAGAGTTGTGAAAATTGAGTATGTTAAATGTCTGGTCTGCTTCTGGAGTTCAAGGATTTTTTGTTTGTTTTTGTTTCCTATTCTTTCTTTATCAGAAATATCCATTGGCTCACTGGCTTAACTCTCAGGTTGGGTTCTACCAAGGCAGGATTTGTAAGTAAAGTGGAATGGAGCCTTTGACTTGGGGTGGGGTCTCTACTTCCTAGTGCCACTCCCTGGATGGACCTGACCTCCTGACTCCTAACCCTTACCTGCCCTGACCCTTGGGAGCTGCTCACTCCTTCCTGTTACATTTGACCTTTCGATTCTTATATCTTTTGCTTGCTCATTACCACAGCAACCCACTGACACTCTCCACCCACCTCTCATTTTGTGCTAATCTCTTGGCCTCTTGGCTCATAGATTTTTAGTTGGTAACAAATCCTGCTACCAACTGGATTCTTTCCTTGCCCTGACTTCTGGACTGTTTGCGTAGCATTCTCATATTTTGTATAATCATCGAAGGAGACTTTCTATGCAATATTTGGATCTTTTAAACGGTTCCTTTAGGTTCATATGAAATAATTTTCCTATCTCTAATGAACAAGAAGTGAAAAAAGTCTGAAATGGGGATGGAAAAGGACAAAAGGAACAGTTACAGAATGGTTTCCCTGTCACTCACCCCAGTCTCATACTCTTCCTAAGAAGAAATTCATTAGTACTTTGTATACAGAGGGGGAAAGAAAACCAAAACAACTTGTTCCAAGACATAAGCTAGTGTCTTTCTTACTGATAAATTTCCCCAAACCCTCTTAAGCCAGACTCTGCTTTCTTTCATGCCACTGCACTTGCAAAATTGCCAAGCTTCTTTCCAACTGAAACAAAGGGCAGCATTCTCAACATTACCAGCCTGGCATGTGGCTGTCGGGACTCTTTGGGCAAAGAGAATGCCTTGAAGAGCTGGGGAGAGAGTGGCATGATCCTGTTCTGCCATCATGGCTCAGGGAACCAGGAGTTGTTTGTCCATAATTATTTATTCAAATTGTCCTGATAGCTCACAACTTCATTTGACAGTCTGGGAAATGTTCTGCTCAATTGGCTGGAAATGCCCTCAGAAGTCCTTAGGCCTATTGAATCCTGGGCTGTGTTCTAGAGAAGTATACACAAACAGATATGAAAGATGATTATTGTTCAGAGTTGTCATAGTACAGTGACTGACCCTCCGGATAAAGGCAATGGAAGCCAGGCAATATTTCATAGATCTCCTATGGAGAGCCAAGAATTCCACCAGAGAACGTTCAAAGACTTACGAGAGTTTTCTTGCTTAATTGCATACCTCAAAATAAGGTATTATTGGAGACAGACTGAGGACATCAGATCAAAAGTGCTAGCATATCTCTAAGAAAAATATCTCTGAGTGAGGCGCCATCCATTCACAATGGTGGGAGAACTGGACCTAGCATCAGATCACTTGGAATCTCAGTTCTGCTACTTTTAGAAGAGTATTTTGGATGAGACATTGTTTCCACTATTATATAACTGCTTTGTCCTACCAAAGTGAAGGATGGAGGCGCCTGGATGGCTCAGTTGGTTGGGTGTCCGACTCTTGGTTTTGACTCGGGTCGTGATCTCAGGGTTGTGGGATCGGCCCTGGGTCAGGCTCCAGCTCTGTGGGGAGTCTGCTTCTCTTCCTTTCCCTCTCCCTCTACCCCTCTCCCTACATGAGTGTTTTCTTTCTCACACACTCTCTCTCTCAAGTGGATGGATAGATCTTTAAAAAAAAAAAAAAAGTGAAGGATATAAAGTGCAAAAGTACCAGAATCCCTTTCTAGCACCTAAATTAATTAGGATTCATTAGCTTGTTGGCAGTAAAGGCCCTGAAAAAATAGGAGAGAGAGAGACAAAACTCCAAAGAAAGAACATGGTTCCAAAAAGGTCTAGAGAATAATAGCATGGAAGTGGCAATTGTACCCGGGGCACCCAGGGTGTGGTATCCGGTTGACCATGGAGTAGCAGGAGGTAAATGGCATAGTCAAAATCATGGCAGAGTGCTCAAAGAGAAATGAAAGCGGTCTCTCAGGAAGATTCCATCTACTATTAAATTTTGTCTACTACACTTTGCCCTGCTTAGCATACTTACTCAGGCAGTAGGAGGAATTCTAGTGGCAGATATGGAAAAGTATGCTATTGGTGGGAGTGGGAATGAACAACAGGTATATTTATAGCTAGCTGATACTATGCTGAAGGTATCTATATCACAGCCCTGTGGAGGAACGAGATCCCAGACTTGCTGCCAAGTTTCATCATGGAACATATGGACCTTATGATTTCAGGTTCAGTGATCTTGGTCCAGCTGCAAGAATAACTTATGCATGAATTAACAACAGAAACAAAGCTGTCAGCTGAGGACCAGGTGGATGGCAACCTCTCTGCCCCTTGATAAATGTCTGGTGTTTATAGGGCTGGTCTGGTTAATTTGGGCAGATCTGTCTCTGGGCTCCTAAACCCCCAATTCCAGAGGCTTAAGGCACCTGTTCCCTTCATCTTGCTCTGGGTCTGTTTCTGATGACCGGTTCTAAGTACAGTCTAAGACTGGTCAGAGCCTTAATGCTGTGGTGGGAGTATGGGCAAGATATCTGTGTTACTATGTTGTCATAGCATAGAATGGAAGAACAGAGATGAGCTTTTTAATTTACCAAGTCCAGGAGAAGGGTCAGGTCCGGAGAGGGGTTGTGATTTACCCAAGATCACCTGAAAGAGTGTCTGGCGGAAGTGGGAACTTTCCAAAAAGGAATTAAAAATGAGCAGGGTGGGCATGTTTATTACCTTTCACCATCAGGTGGAGTTTGTGCACTAAACTGTTACTATTAAAAAGGGAATAAATTTCTTCCACATGTTTCAAGGTTTAACTCACTGAGCAAAGACCATATTGCCAATATGCAATTTTACAGAAGTTATGGCAGAAAGGCACTTATTTTATTAGTTTAATGCAATTGCACTAGATTTCAGGGAAATACCATTTTATTTTGGAGGGACACGGATGGCTGTTTATGCACAGCAAATTCTTGGGCCCTGAAATACTGCTTTCTACTTCCCGGCTGTCTTTCTGGGCTGCCTGTGACTCACAGTATAAGAATCCTTGCATTATTCTGAAAGTAGCGGGCTAGTGGCTGTAGTTTTTCTTTTGTCCTTCCATTTCTCTCGTAGGGTGTTACATTTCCATGTTGGAAGCGTTCTTTTCCATTAGGGTTTCCCATTCCATGCAGCCCTTGGAGGTGTAGACCCAGGGCGTGTTTGTTTGTCCCGGAACAGGGTAGCTGTTCCTGTGATGTCTGAGAGGGAACTCCAGCCTTACTCCCAATCCTCAGCTAGGATGGGGCCATGAGGGAAAATGAACTAGGGCTAGCCTGCACCCTGTCTGTGGCTTTTATTAGCTAACCTTTGGCTTTTTTTTTTTTTTTCCTTTGATAAAGTCCATTGGGGTTCATCTTTACTTTTTGGTTTTTCTTTTCTCACTAAGGATCCATTTTGAGACGCTGTCCTTTTAACCAAGAAGATACAGCTCTCTGGCAAATCAGACTTCCCATTGTTGACAAAAGGGGCCAGACCCTTACTTTCTCCCTTCCTCATGTGTCTTCCTCTCCTAGGCCAGCCACCTTCACACGGAGAACTTGATTGGTTCCCAGGAGACATTCTTTCTCTGGGCGAGTCGAGTGTTCTTGCCCATGCTGAGCGACCATGGTGCCCCGAGTGTGGTCACCGATGAGGTTCCTCATCAAGGGCAGTGTGGCTGGGGGGTGCCACCTATCTGGTGTATGACCAGGAGTTGCCGGGACCAAGTGACAAGAGCCAGGCTGTCCTTCAGAAGGCTGAGGAGGTAGTCCCTCCAGCCACATACCACCAGTTCAGCCAGTCTGAAGATACCCCAGCTCCCAGTCCCTCCAAAGTTTAACTCACATCCGCGACACCTGGAATTCAGGCATCATTACGGTGATGTCCGCTCCGTCGGTGGCCCCCTCCAAGGCCCTTGAGTACTCCAAGGAGGGCTGGGAATACCTGAAGGAGCAAACTGAGTAGCCTGTCAGAGGAGGCCACCTGTCCCAGTCAGAAACAGCTAGGGGTCTCTAGCTGTTTGGGAGACTCTAGCATAGACCTGGAGACTCCAGACTGGGACTGGGACTCCACTCCAAGGGCAGCTCCCGGCCTTGCCGACCCAATAAAGGACTTGGGAGGTGCAAAAAAAAAAAAAAAAAAAAAAGAAAAGAAAAGAAAAAAAGAAATACTGAGGGTCTGCCTTAAGTAGCTGACAAACTTTCCAGTTTACCTGGGGCTGTCCAGGTTTTAGAACTTAAAGTCCTGTGATACAAGAAACCTTCAGTTTTGGGAAAACTCAGAGAGCTGGTCACCCTAAGCCTAAGTGGAGCACTGTCTAGGAGCTTGGTATATAACTGGCCATCAGCCTCTCAGGTACTCAGCAAAGCTGAGAGGTTTCTGATTCTTACAGAGGAAAGCATGACATGGTGGAAAAGCATTTACCTAGAACTGAGGACCTTGGGCCCTGGTCCCAGTTTGACTGCAAAAGAGGCAGAGCTCAAGGGCAGATCACTGAACTTCAATTTCCTTCCTCCAGAAGAGTAGAAACATTGCATTTGGTGTTTGACTTTTTGCAACCCAGATTCTACAATTTGATTTCTAAAGGAGTGTGATGAACCAATTCACACTAATTCATATTCCTAGATACAAGGCAATAGGTAATAAGGTTTTGTTGACACTTGCTGATGATGCTAACATTTACAAAGTCCTTATTCTGTGCCAGACACATCCATTATTTTACTTCATCCTCGCAACTTTTTAAAAAAGATTTTATTTGTTTATTTTAGAGAGAGAGCAGGGCAAGGGGCAGAGGGAGAGGGAGAGAGAGAATCTCAAACAGACTCTATGCTGAGCATGGAAGCCGACATGGGGCTCAACGTGGGGCTCGATCTCATGACCCAGAGATCATGACCCTGAGATCATGACCTGAGCCTAAACCAAGAGTCAGAGGCTCAACTGCCTGAGCCACCCAGGCGCCCCAAGGTAGATGCTTTCTTTATTTTCATTCACAGATGAGGGGCTCCGGGCCAAGAGAGGGTAAGTAACATGCCCTAAATCACACAGAAAGCTGTGGATCAAAGATCAGAACCTGGGAGGTCTGGTTCCCAAGCCCAAACTTGACCTGTTGCTCTCACTGGCTAGGGTTGAGTCAACAGTTGAAATGGACAGGCTAATTGTTTCCTCTCAAAGGACTGGCAAAAGGAAACAGTGGCTATTTGGAATGAGATCTTCCCATTCTGGGCTGCTAAAGGTTATCGTCCCCAAAAACAGAGCCTGGTATTTGAGAAATTAGTGTCCCTAGCTCATAGCCAGGCCCCTCCCTGCTCTTTAAGACTAGACAAAGGGTGGTAAAACCAATTGAGAATTAGAGCAGCCCCCACACCCGCTCCTTTCCTATTTTTGGAGGCTTTAGGAGAGTTCTACTCCCTCCAGGCTCGGTGGAGCACTTTGAGCGCTGTTAGCAAGGCTCAGAGGGGCACTGTCAACTGCTCCCACTGTCTCTTACTGTTGGTCTGGAAAATGATTCCATTTAGATCAGGCTTGCCTAAAACTGTGTGTGGCACGCTTCTTCCGTTTCTTTAGGAAGGATGATTTGAAATACAGACAAAGTTAAGTCTGTGGGGTCACATTCACAGCAGCCGGCAGAGTTACACTTAATTAAACTACTGTGATTGCTTCATTCATACATTTCACTTGCCCCATTCCCTTCCTCTCTGACTCCTGACGGAGGCAGTACTTTTCCTTGGTGGGGTGGGGTGGGGATGAAATGCTGTGAGTCTTAAGACCAACCCTAATTGACAACACTTATTTTACTGTGATTGTCTACGTGCAAGTATGCAGAAGTAAATTTATATTCTGAGAATGTGACTGCTTTGGACTGAAAAAAAAAATGCCATTAAAGGGCATTAACGGTTCCTCGGAACTCACCATCCTTTGTTCTAAATTCCCCAGCGAGTCTCGAAGCACCAGGGCTGAGGGCAGGAAAGGAAAACAAGGGCTGAAAGCTCTGGCCAATTGAGATGCCAGCCACCAGCACGATCACCCGAAAACCTGGCTCTGGCCCACTTTCTCTCCTGCTGCAAACCATGGGACAGGTCTTCTGCCTGCTGGGTCAAGGTGAACTCCTTAGTCAGGCACAGACATTCCACAATCTGGCTCCATCTCTCTCCAGCCCATCCCCCTGCACTTACCACTGCATGCCCAGGCTCCAGTCCTAGTTGCCCCCATCCTTCTTTCCACACTGCTAGGCTTTTTTTCATAAATGATTCCCTTTTCCTTTAATGACTTCCAGACCTACCACACCCCTGCTCCTGGTGAATTCCTCTCATGCTTTTAGCTGAAGACCAAGGCTCACCTCTTCTGCAAAGCCTGTCTGGACTACCTGCCCCCCCCCGCTCCCCCCCCCCGATACAGTAAGTCTCTCCCTTTCTTGTGCACCCATATTATTTTGTACATTTTGATCTGAGCATTTATTAAATGCAATCTTTATTGGCATGGCTGTCTCCTCCATTAGACCGTGTCTTATTTATCCGTGTTATCCCCTTCCAATTGCAGAGTCTGGCATAACATTGCACGTAGGAAGTACTTAATAGATGCTTATTGAATGAGTATGTTATGGCTGTTATGATTCTGTCTGTTCATATTTATTGTGTGTTTACTATGGGCAAAGCGTCATGTAGGTGCTGTACATGCGTGTGTTTTGAGAGAGAGGGAGAGATAAAATCTGAATGATATGGGTCACGGTCCTTCAAGAGACGTAATATCCTCTGTGAGACAAGGAGTTAAAAAGCAAAGTAGAAGAAGCCCTGCAGACAGGTGCATGGTTCTGACATCGTAGAAGAATAGCCGTTGGATTGGGGTTGGGGTGGGAAGGAGGCACCACAGACCAAGTGGTGTATGAAAGGACATTGACAGAGAAATAGTAGAGGAATGGGGGCACCCAGGCTGAGGGAAGAGTATGAGCAAAGGCATGAAGAGAAGTTCATAGTGATTTCCCGGGAACAAAGGGCCTGAGAGTTCGGCTCTCCACCATAACTATGGGGACTGCACGTTTTTAAAAAATCTGAAATAAATCCCATTAATATCAATAAATGTATTTTCCCTAATTGCCTAGATTTGCATTCTTTAAGCAGGAGTGGTGATTAATCATTTCCAAATTGCTCAAGGATATGAAGCAGGGTGCTCAAAAGTCTTTAGCAGCAGGAAATGCTTGTTGCAAATAAACTGTTTACAATTTACTTTGTGAGCCTCATTTCTGTTGGGACCGTGCAGCAGGTAATGGTCATAGCCATTTCCTGTTGAAAAGTTTTAATGGGCTTGGCTACAGTTCTAGAGACTTTCAACATAGAGTCAGAAAACACAAAGTTGGTTAATACTTTACAGTGCTATTTTAAAATAAAAAGAAACAAACTGAAAATTTGTTTGTCCCTTAGCATTCCTTTACGGAAAGAGACATTTTAAAATTAGATGCAAATACTATAAACCTACCAGAAACTGTGCTTGGTCAGTTTCTCGTTTTAGGATGGAAAGCTTTTCATTTGATAATTGAATGTAGTATGTGGCAGCAATGACCAGTTCACAGATAGATGCCTAGAGTTTATATTGAAAAGTTTTAATTTGATTCAGGGACCCACTATTATCAACAATATGCATGAAGTCCCTGGTAGATGTGCTTCTTGCATTCTAGATGTTACTGTGTTAGACTCTGTTGGGTTCATGCATTCGAGGACTCGCAGATGGCAGAATAAAGATGACCAGCCAACAATGATCTCTTACATTTCATCTTCACCCTTTAGAAGTCAACATACCTTCACATTCATGTTTTCAATTTTCCATAACCTGGTGAAGTGAATAGAACATGAAAAACGATCCTCACTTTATAGATGCGGAAGCCAAGAGGCAGAAATGATAGATAAAACTCTCCCACACACAACTGGTTATTGCCATGGAAAGAGCCAGAACTCTGGCCTTCTGACTTCTTGTACATTGCTACACTATGGTGCTCGTGAATAAACCGACCTCACGTAGAGTGTTGTAGAGATGGGGAGCAAGGGTAAATAACTGATTGCCATGGCGATCAATATAAAAAAGGATGACAGGGCACCTGGGTGGCTCAGTTGGTTAAGCGACTGCCTTCGGCTCAGGTCATGATCCTGGAGTCCCGGGATCGAGTCCCGCATTGGGCTCCCTGCTCGGCAGGGAGCCTGCTTCTCCCTCTGACCCTCCTCCCTCTCATGCTCTCTGTCTCTCATTCTCTCTGTCTCAAATAAATAAAATCTTTAAAAAAAATAAAAATAAAAAAGGATGACAATTCCATGGCCGATAACAATGACCTGGAGGAAGCCTATAGCTCACCCTTAAGGATTGAGGCCCACTATGATTGATACACCTGATGCTCATGTAGTAGACATATTCTCACTAAAATATGGATTTAAAAATGTCGAAGTCTTTCATAGGAAGCTAAACAGCATCACATACCCAAAGTGGTAGATAATAACAGCAATAATCATATTGAACATCTGTCGAGTGCTTAATCTATGGCAGGGACTGTGGTAAGAGCTTTATACCCACCGTGTCCTTTGTAATAGGGCCTGTGAGGAAGGTGCTATTACCGTTCTTGTGTTACAGATGAGGGAATCGAAGCTGACGTCGTTTGTCAAGGTTTCACGACTCATAAACCACAGGGCTGAGAACTGAACCCGAGCAGCCTGCCCCCAAAGCCCACATGTTTCTGTGACATTATTCCAACTCTTCCATATCAGCTATAATGTCTGTGGGGTGAGGGAATGAAAACAATGCAGGAGCGGGGGTTGAATCTGACCCTGAGGATTGAGTTCAAGGGTCAGATAACATCTGAGAAGGCAGAGGGCATGGGGAAGCCCTCAGTCACAGGAACCCAGAACCAACCAAGGTTCTCTCACTTGGCTTCTCACCCCAACACCGTGTCTCAGTCAACCAATCGCTTACCAGGCAAGTAAAGAGCATCAAAGTGTCAAGGACCAAAGGGGTGTGAATATTTTCCCACCTCTGTTCCCCCTTTGTTCTTCAGAAGTTTATTTCTGCTTTTTTGGTTCTGTTTTCTGGGGTAATTTTCTAGATCTTGATTTGATTGCCAGTAGAATTAGGTTTCCATCCTCTTGAATCTTTAGCATGTTTCTTTTTTTTTTTTTTTTTTTAACTCTTAAATACTCCTGTTGAGGAGGCAAGGAACATATTCCTTAAACGTGAGTGTGATGGACTGAATGTTTGTGTCTCTCCAAAATGTTTATGTTGAAAACCTAATCCCAGTGTGATGGTATCTTAAGGTAGAGCCTTTGGGAGGTGACCAGGTCATGAGGATGGAGACCTCAGGAATGGGATTAGTGGCCTTTTAAGAAGAGCCCAGAGAGCTAGCTAGCTTTCTTCTCTGCCGTGTGATGAGGCAATAAGAAGTGAGCCATCTGAGACCTGGAAGAGCACCCGTCCCAGGACCTCGTCATGCTGGCACCCTGATCTCAGACTTCCAGCCTCCAGAGCTGTGAACAATCAATTTCTGTTGTTGATAAGCCATGCAGTCTACAGTATTTTGTTACAGTTGCCCAAACTGACTAGGCAGTAGGGTTTGTAGAACCTTTCCTCTCAGAGGAGAACACGTTCTGTTCACCTCCTCATCTTGCCTCTGTTCCCAAAGCTTAGGTGAGCAGCAAAGCCGAGCTGTCCTCCTGAGAATCCATCATTTACTCTCTAGGGACTTGACCTGTTCCTAGTGAATCTCAAAAGAAATGCCATGCAGCAGCCCTTTGAAATGAAATGCTTTTCTATTGAACCAGAAAATAATCACATCCTCCCATTTACTCTTTAGGGTACAAATTGATCTGACTTGATTTGTCAGAGAGCCAGAACTGCAGGCAAATAGACACCAGAGAAATCAACCAATCTTTTAAGCCAGCCAGTAATTGTTCCTCCTGTCGGCTGGCTAAATGACTTGTATCTGGAGGAGATGCTCAGAATGAACCCGAATGCCTGAGGTGACGGAAACAGAGAGCATTCCAAAGTGGGCTCTAACAGAGTAAGTGTTTCTTCGTGTCTTACAAGGGCTTGGCTTTGTGTTTCCAACCTCTCTCCCTCTTATCCTGTCTCCTGGGGCTAATGTCATTGGGCAGCAACCAAAGGCGATGCATGTATATAAGAGCAAGGAAAAATAGTTGATATGAGGATGAGAAGAGATGAGGAGTAGGGTTTAATCTGAGGATACCTTTTCTTGTACCTTGATCATTAGCAAACCCAGGAAGTTCCTTTAGTATCAGAGCAGAGGGGATGAAATCCCCTTGCTGGTAAGCTGTCTGTTATCTTTAAATAAAAAAAAAAAAAAAAAAAGGAAAGAGTTTAAATAGACAAGGAAACTGTGAAAAAGACTGTAACTGATATTCATGTACTAACTACTGAGATTTGCTGTTTTGCCATATTAACTTTGGTTCCCGACCTTCTCTCCTTCCTTCTTCCCTACCTCTCTCCTTTCCTTCTTTGGAAATAAAATGTAGCAGCATTGCCAAATCTCCATATTTCCACTCCACTGTGTTATTCCTTTCTCTTTCTTTCCAGAGAGAACTGTTACCACAACACTAGAATTTATCTTTCTTGTTCATTAAAATTACTTTCACTATGTAGAATATATACAGAAAGAATATGTAGTGCTCTTTGGGGATGAGCTTTTAATGTTAACTCTTGTGGTTTTCCTGTAAGTATCCTTTAGAAATTTTTTTTACATTTGACATCATATTGCAATTTGTCCATGCTGATACCAGTAGGTCTAGTTCAATTATTTTACAGTGGCATTGTATTGCTTTCCAAATTTTTTTTATTCTCCTCTATTGATAAACATACTTTTCCCTACTACAGACAATGCTATGATACATATTCCTGTTAAGGTGTCCTCAGACCCAGGTATGAGATTTTTCTCTCTAGAGTATATATAACCTAAGAGTGGAATTGTGGGGTAACAAGGTAAGCTTTTCTTCAATATCATTAGCTATTACCATACTGTTGAATTGGGCACTTAACAGTTTGTATGGGGATGCCTGCATGGCTCAGTTGGTTAAGTGTCTGCCTTCGGCTCAGGTCATGATCCCAGGGTCCTGGGATCGAGTCCCGCATTGGGTTCCTTGCTCAGCGGGGAGCCTGCTTCTCCCTCTGCCTGCCATTCCCCCTGCTTGTGCGCTCTCTCTCTCTGACAAACAAATAAATAAAAAATCTTAAAAAAAACCCCAGTTTGTATGGCATTCTCCTATTGGTTAGACCAAAAAGGAATAAACTGTAGGAAATCAATATAACAAGACGTAACAAAAACTAGTTGAATGGGCCAATTGGTTTGTTCTCTGTAACCTGGTCCATGATATATATGGTCGTATTTCCCTTCTTGAAATAAGAATATAATGCAATCTGCATCCTACTCGAGGTAAAATAGTGCTTGGATTAGCATATATATATATATATACACACATATTCTCTCTGTATCTATATATGATATCTCTATATGTTCTACCATAAATAGACAATAGACAGGTGGCTGGATAAGAAGTCCTAAGTTACCCCTCTGAGCTCCAAACTTTCATTCCATAACTTTATTTTCAAACTTAGTTGAAATATATACCCAGCTTGGGAAATTAGCTTCATTTTTCACATAACCTAAAACACCTGTAGAAAACCAGCTCTTGAAAAAGGAAGGGTGTACAAAGCACTTGGGTGAGATCAGAACATCTGGGGCAGGTCGTGGGAATCTCTGACAATCAGGAAGGGAAACTGAAAAAGATCTTAATTTCATTGTGTAACCAGCCTGGGAGTCCATGTTCGGACACATTCCCATTGGTGCTACAGATGAGCCTCATCTGCTCATGCTGGACCTCCTCTCCCTCTCCCCAGAAGCTCCCCTTGTTATCTCAAGGAGGTCCCCCAAGAGTTGGCATATCTTGGCCGCTCATTTTGTGCATCACCTCCTTTATCAGGGGCCTTATCCTTGTGTTGGATGGTTGGGCTATCAGTGAGAATGGGACCCTAGTGTGTACATCTATGGATGTCTTCCCTTCTGAGGAAGCCAAAGCTGCTTTGTCTGCATGCTGGAGTTGGGGCAGGGTGAGAAAGGGAGGACAGACCCTGTCCCTAGCTCTGTCTCCTGGGCTCTAAGGCACTGTGTGTGTGCCTAGATTTCCTCAAGTTCTTCCTTCAGCTTCTGGCCCCATTCCCTTTTTTTTTTTTTTTTTGAGATTCAAAATTAGTCCTTTGTGATGGGTTTGAAGTCAGGGTGCTGAGAACACTACCCCATCCTTGCCATTGTCACGTTGCTTTCCCCTCGCTTCTCTGAGGCACCCCATGGCAGCACTCTAAATCTCAAAGCCTGCAAGCATAGCACTTCATGGCAGTGCGGAGATGGGACTGTCTAGTATATTCGAACATATCTAATCTTTGCTGCGGTTCAAGCAAGACACCCTTTTCAATATTAGCATCACTAAAGATCTGAAGAGGCCTTTGGTGGGGGGACATTCATTGTTTCTCTCACATGGTAGATCGGCAACAAAAGCATGTGCAGAAACCAGACTTGTGAATGGAAAACAGAGCTGTAGATACACAGCAGAACAAGCTTGACTAGCGCTTAATCAACTCCCTCCCGTCCTCCCCTCCCCGCCCAACATTACTTAAAATACAGAATCACATTTGAAGAGTCTTTAGATGATCTATTTTGGCATCCCACTTATTTCAGTTACCTACTATTGTATAACAAATCATCTCAAAACCTAGTGACTTAGATTTGATCATACTCAACAACTATTCACTATTAAAAAGATCCTGCTAATTAAAAATAAAAATGAAGTTTTTTAATCTAATAGGAGCTACGTACAAAAAGAATGTAGTGACTTAAAACAAGAGTGATTTATTATTTCCCACACTTCCCGGGTGGCTGTGTGCCTTTTCTGCTCTTTTCACCTGGGCTCACTTATGTGGCTGTATTGAACTGGGGACCAACGTGGCCTTGTTCATGTTCTGGCAGATGGTCCTGGCTGTGGGCTGCACTGCCTCATGTTTCTCCACGCAGCCTCCCCTCCTAGTGGGCTAGACTGGGTTCCTTACATGGTGTTCAGCATTTCAAGAGGGAGGAAGCCCCGAGGCTTCTTGAGGGCTGGGCTCTAGAACTCTTCTGCCACATTCGATTGATGAAAACAAGACGCAGGGCCAGCCCAGAGTCAAGGCAGAGGAGCAGGGTCTCCCCCGGGAGGAGAGTTGTTGCACTATATTGTGGCCATATTTTTTAGTTGACCACATCACTCAGTCCTTGCTATGGCATCTCTGCTATTGTTCACCTTGAATAAGATTAGTGAAGGGGTCCTTATTTCTTCCTGGGGCAACCTGCTTCATACAGACCACCCAGAGCCTTCTCCTTTTAGATGAATCCCCTCTGGTTCAAAATAAGCATCAGGGTCCCATGCTTTTTTAGGCGGTATGGGGGAAACAAAACATTTATTGGGACGAGTAAAAGGAAATTCACATTTAGGACACATGGATGGAATAATTTTTTGTCTAAGTTCTGTTTGAGCTAGGTGTGCCTTTTGTGGGAAACAACCTCATTCTGAAGGGCTAAACTGGGCCAGTGCGGGGCTGAGGGAAATAAAACTGATGAGCTGACTGGGGCTGTACCTGGCTTGGTCTTGAAAGGAGAAGGATAAAGGGGGCCCTTGAGGATTCTAAGTTGTTCAGCTTAGTTCACTAGAGCAAGGCAACAGATCAATTAGTTGGGGAGAAAGTCCTAGTCAGGAACAAAGTGTACCCCGGGCTATATATATATCTCAGGAAATTAAGTGTTGTCATAAGTAGTTCTGTGGCATGAAGATGCAGGAGAGGCAAGAGGATGCCGACATGATTTTGGTTTAGTGCCTCGTTACTCCTAGTGTGTACGCTGGGCCACCAGGAGAATCTTGGGCCCACCCCAAAACTACTGAATCAGAATCTGCATTTTAGCAAGATCACCAACGAACACATATGCTCATTAAAGTTTGAGAAGCCTTGGCCTAGGGAGCCTTCCTGATACCATTAAATCCTATCCCATGGGAGGCCCCACGTAAAGCTGGTCTCGCTTCCAAAAAGGAACTATGCTGGGTACTACCCACGGCTTTCTGGGAATAGAGAGGGTCCAGTCTCACAATCTATGGCCCTCTTCTCTAACCCATTGAAACTCTACTGGAAGCCACGAACCCTCTCCCCAGAATGGACATGGATATGCACCTGGAATTTCATCACATTTCATGACACCTCTGAAGCCTTGGTCTGGGGAGCCAAGGTCAAGAGCTCATGCTCTGCAGCCCGTCAGGACAGGTAGTTATTGAGAGCACGTCCTGATCTGGTTTGAGTACCACTGGCAGAAGGGATGGAGCCATGCAGGGATAGGTCATGCAGAGTTCTCACCAAGGAGGAAGGTGACTAACTCGAAAAGCAAAGGACAGGCGCCAAGTGTTTACAGAGCTCAAGAAACTGTGTTTATAACACATAGTTTGCCAAGGAGGTGATAGTGAACAGATGTGTCATTTGCAATTATTCCTAAAGATGTTAATTATGCAAATGGAATCTCTGATTAGGGTTCTAAAAAAAGAACCCCATATATTATGGGGTGTTAGATGTGCACAATCAAGCATGCTTGCTGACTGTGCCTCCAGGTAATCACCCTTGGTGCCAGACTCATCACCTGGGGCGCATGTTTTAAATGTACCACCCTGAGAGCCAGAGAGGGGTTCTGGAAGCACTTTCCACCTGCAGAAGGTGAAAACTGGAAGTGATTTTTGTGATCATGGAGTACAGCTCTGTCCTTGTAAAGAGGCAGAAACTGAGGCTCAGAGAAATTATGTGACTTGTCACTAGTAGAGGGAGGATAAGAGCTCCTGTCTTTTACGTCATCAATTTGCTTTTCCTTGCCTTATTGCGTCAACAAGGACATACGTCAATGATCAATTTTCGCATGAGTCTACTCTGTGAAGTGAGGGCCAAGGGAATGATGTGAACAAAATATCTCCTTAATCCACTCAAGGTATGCATGTAAGTATGTGCGTAGGGAGAAGAAAGTGAGTAACTAGAATAACAGGGGGGTTTATAGTCTAAACCGTGCTGTTCGATAGAGGAACCACTAGTCATCTGTGACTATTGAAGTCAAAATTAAAATAAAATTAAAAAACATTTGAAATTTAGTTGCAGTATTCACACTTCAAATGCTCAGTAGCTACTTGTGGCTAGGGCCTTCCATACTGGATGATGCAGAACATTTCCCTTACTGCAGAAAGTCCTATTTTGGGCAGGGCTTTCTAGAGTCTCATATCAGATTTTCTGAGTCTGAATCCAGGTTCTGCCACTTAGAGGAAAAGCTTCTGTGCCTTATTTAATGGTTCCCAACCTCAGTTTCCTCATCTGTAAAATGGGCACAAGCCTCAGTGCCTCAGTGGTTGGCTGTGAAAAGTATGAATGTAAAGGAGAAAATGTGTGTCAAATGCTTAGCAAAAAGAAGCTTGGACTTAGTAAGCACCACATAAATGCTATTATTGTTCTCATGAAGCATCGCGACATCCTGCTTAAGCCTGTGTTTGGGGCATCTGGCTGGCTCAGTCCCTAGAGCATGTGAACCACCGGAGTGCTGGGAACAAGGAGAGGACAATGTGGAGTGATTTGTGGGAAGTAGTGGAGGGCAGTGAAGATCACCTTGCTTGGTAAAGTTGTCAGTGTCCGGCCCCACAAGGCCAGGTGTGGCAGAGACATCCATCAGTCTGTGAGGCTGGTTGCGGACGCCTCACCTCCTCACGTCCTCACGTCCGTTGTGCTAACTGCATGCCTGCTTGTCCACAAGAGGGAGGCAAGGGAAAGGAGAGAAAGCAATCCTAAAAGTCCAGCTGAGTCTTTGCTGGCAGCTCTGGTCAGAAGTTTGCTGTGGAGGAAGATGAAGTTCCTGATTCAAATAAGACTGCCTTTCACGTAGGCTAGCAGGGCTCAGCTGCGTTTTCCTTGAACCCCTTATGTCCGTAGAAAGGATCCCCCCGCCACTGACCTGGGGCCGGCTATTACTTGGAAAGTCCTACCTCATGGCCTCTCTGGAGGGCTAGGACCATTTTCACACCTGGTGAGAGGCCGTGTCAACTTCCCAGCAACCCTCAAGATGACTCCACAGTGCAGAACTCGGAAGGTGGGAGCGAGGTGGCAGCTGTCCAGGTAATTTAGCCACATGGCCCGCCACTCCACAATATCGATCGCGCTGCCAGGGCTCATAAAGCATTGTGTTAGGCATCGCGAGAAGGTATTAAAAAATAATTCTCTTTGCCCTGAGGGAATTTTCATCTAATTCGGGAGCTAGTGAGCCAAGGGACAAAGCGGGCTTAGGGTGGCCGAAGAGAAAGAACATGGTAGTAGGATCTGCAGATGTATTTTATTCCCTGGTCTGCCGTGTATTGACAGCGTGACTTGGGGCCAGTTCTTGCAGTTCTCCGGGCCTCCTCCCTCTCATCATGAACAAATGTAAGTCGAGGGACTGCGTGATTGTAAAGTCCTCCATGGCTAGAACCCTGGGCTTCGAATGCAGATGTGGGGATGTGAATATCTATGCCATGAAGGAAGAGTCTCCCACTAGGGGTGAGATTTATCAGATGAAAGTATAGAAGTCCAGTTTCATATAAACAACCAATTTCTTAGTGCATATCCCATGCAATATTTGGGATGTTCTTTTTTTTTTTTTTTAGATTTTATTTATTTACTTGTCAGAGAGAAAGAGCATGAGCAGGGGGAGTGGCAGACAGAGGGAGAAGGAGAAGCAGACTCCCCGCTGAGCAGGGAGCCCTATATGGGACTTGATCCCAGGATCCTGGGATCATAACCTGAGCCAAAGGCAGATGCTTAACCAACTGAGCCACCCAGGTTCCCTACTTGGGATGTTCTTATGCTGCAAGATTATTTGTTGTTTATCTGAAATGCAAATGCAAACTGGGCATCTGTATTTTATTTGGCGAATGGCCTTTCACCAAATATGTCTGTCCCCCTCACTGTGTAGGGGCTTGTTTCTGCCTTGCTCCATCCTCCTACTGGGACCCCCTTGGCCACTGAGTGACAAGAGTAGCTGTGACTAAGGCAAGACCTTTGGCTTCCCCTTAGGCTTTCACTGGCTGGACACAAGAGCTAAGGGCTCTCTTCCCCTCCCTTTCTCTTGAGCAGGGGAAGCAGCAGGAAACGCTCCCTTTTCCCACTGCCCACTGCAGACCTCAGCCCTTCTGACGGCTGAGAGAGTGAACTTGCTGTCAGTTCTGAGGGCTCGTTCATCATGGGCATGCTGAAGGCTCAGGCCCCAACGTATGGATTCGGGATGGGAGCAGAGGCCCCATTTGTCCTAAAGTTTAGCCTTTTTTCTCCAATCTAGCTTTTACCAGTGAACTCTGCATTTGGGATATTATTGGGTGCTTGGTGGCTTAATAATAAGCTGATACTTTCTTTCCAATGGGTCAGTACATTTCTATGTTTTCCTATTTGACCTAAAAGGGAGGAGATTTGAGACTTAGGTCCCAAGCCTCTTACATCATTGTTGTGTCTGTGAATCAGACTTATTGGCCCACTTAGATCCAGCCTCATTGATGGGGGGAAAAACAAAAGCAAAGTGGATGGCATGTGACATCATTAGCCTGGGGTGGGAGGAAGGGATCAGACCTAGGTCATCCCGGCACCTGTCTTCTTTACTTATAGAAATGACCTGAGGACTTTATGTTGAAAATAGCAGCTTGCTTCATGAAAGAAGGTGGGGAGGGCTTTAGGCTGGTTACCCAGCCCTGATGTTTCTGGTTACAGAGGTTTACATGAGATGGTTATCGGAAGGCACCTCTTGAGATCCTTTGCCAGTGGAGGCTGTTGTTTTAGCAGTGGGATTTTCATAGCTCAGGCTCTTATTCCTTGCCTGGACCTTTTCCACATAGCATTGTAACTGCATGCCTCCTATACTTGGTTTTCTTAAGCACTGATCTGATGACGTCACTACATTGCCTGAATCTTACTCTTTTCTACAGAGGCAAGTCCTATCTCCTTAGCAGGGTACACAGACCCTTCCCAGGCTGCTCTGACACTCTTTGAATTTCAGCTTTTCTCCAGCTACCACGCCCTGCACCCAGGCACTCTGGGGTGTAGCCCTGTTCAACGGGTAGCTGTCTCCTAAACATTCTCTTTTACATCTCCAAACCTTCGCACGTTGTTGGCTCTTCTACTTCTAATGCCCTGCCTCTGCGCTCTCTGGTCAATGTTGTCTTTTGAGAAATAACTCAAACATCAGCTCTCCAAAGCCATCTCTAATTTCCCTCTCCCCGGACAAATATCTGTTCCCTTCCTCCGTGGTCTCAGACTCTACCATGTTACATTGTAACCTGTGGGCTGCCAGGTGTCTATTTCTCCCACTTTTCTAGGAATTCCATGAGGGCAAATGTCTTGTACCATCCATCTACCTATCCCCCTTCAATGTCACATGCCTCTCCTATTTCCCCATATGTGACATGCCTGTCACAGAGGGGGCGTTCAAGAAATAATTGTTGCATGCATAAGGACAATAGAATATGGCCCACAGAGCTGATGTTTAGATTGTTTTAATTGTATGATGTGTGTGAATTGTCAGACCAAATAAATCTTCGGGGTAGAAATGACTGCATTGAAATGTTAGTATAGGAACATACTGCAGCCCATAAAAATCCAATAGATACTGTAATTTAAATGAGAGATATTAAATCTTTATCTCAAGGCACAAATCTCATGCCACAGCATGAAACGCTTATAATAGACTAACATTAGTATTAGTATAAGCATTCAGTAATCCTTCTTTCTTTGGGGCAGAGAAAGCCTATTTGTACTACACCACATCTCGTCAACCTCTACATTGTGACTATGCCTTATGGAAGGGATTTTTTTTTTTCTTTGTCATGTGAGATTCAATGGATCGGCAAGATATCTCTGTTGGCAAGTACCTTGTGAGAGGCTGTGAGACTGATCCCAGAGTGGGGGGTATTTATTTGCTACCTTGCCTGAATGCAATTTGGAGTGACACCTCTTCTAACACTTTATTTCCTTCAGTACACACTGCGCATAAATTTAGCTCTCAAAGTCTGAAGATCTTCTAGGGGAAAGAAACCACAAAGTTAGAAGCACTCCAGAGAAAGAGCACTGAGCTTGGAGTCAAGATTCTAGTCCCAACTCTGTCACTAAGCGAATGACAGAAGGCGGGGAGGGCTATACGCTGGTTACCCAGCCCTGACAATTCTGGTTTATATGAGATGGTTACCAGAAGGTACCTCTTGAGATCCTTTGCCAATGTGGCAGATACAGCAATAAGTGTGGTCCTGAGGAGGTAGACACAACCTCTGAGGGCCTCAGTTTCCCAGTCTTTATAACAAGGAGATTCTACGAGGGATCTTTGAAGATATTTCTCTGTTTTGCCATTTTGATCCTATGTGGTCCTCTGCGGGGACAGATTGATAATGAACTTAATGAAGCTTAAGTTTCAGGGATCTTTGCTTATATAATTCCTTGCAAAAGCCCCAGGAGGGGCCCATCAACATGGCCGTATATTTTTGTAAAGTTTCAAAAGTAAGATATTTTGACTGAAATTGGTTAAAGTGGCTGCCTCTTTCTGCCCCCGCTTCATTACAATTCCCTAGGTGTTGGGGGACCTTGAAGTGACTGCAGGAATTTTTTGGATCCAGATAAAGGGAAACTGAGTTGGGGATATGTTGATTTTGAGTTTAATGGTATGTCTTTATGGAGCCTGTAGTTAACACTGCTGTTTACCATCCTCATGTAAGTATGGTTTCCAGGAATATTTCTACCACCTACTGTGGCGTGAAGATGCGTACCCACACACCGTGTCATGGAATGCAGTGATCGTACAACACTTGGCACTGGAAGCATTTGGGGAGTGGGAGGGAAACAATGCTTGAAATGTGCAGAGCCAGAAGGTAGTCTGTTGATAATTCTTCCAATCTTCAAACATGTAAAGGTAAATGGAGGATTCAGTTCTCAGCGATGCCTAAAAAAAGAAAGGAAATGTTCTTCCATCAAGAATATACTCAGTAATGCAGCATATACCATTATAAACACACTGTTTTCTCTTTTTCTTTTATTATAAGTGCTCAAAATAGAATTTACCAGAAGGCCTGTGTCTGTAGGAGCAAAAACCTTTAATAGTACTACAAATAGTATGTCTGTGATGTTGCAGGTTTTATGCATCTCAAAATAAGACTTAGCATATCTGAGTCATCTTGTCTAGATTAATTCTGCTGGTTTCAGATGACATAGCATGTAATATTGATACAATGCATTAAAAATACCTGAAGAAACAAAGGTTCTAGTGACAGAGCTCCTATATTCATCAGCAAGGCAATTGATGTAGTAGAAGAGTAATTTGATTATTCTATTATGTAGCTCAGTATAGCATAGATACAATTTAAAAATGTATTTGACATACTCTTGTGGCTGTCTTAATTTCAGATCAATTTTGTATCAATTTTCGGAATGGTTGATTATACTAAAATTCAAGTATGAAGGGAAGAATGTATCCTATTGGAAACTGAAAATCTAAACTAGAAGGAAGAACACTAGCAGAAACTTCAAAATGTTTTTTATTTTATCACAACAGGAGCTAAAAATTATGATGGTCAAAATCATAAAGACAAGGGGCACTGGCTGGCTCAGTCGGAAGAGCATGCAACTCTTGATCTTGGGGTCGTGAGTTTGAGCCCCGCATGGGGTGTAGAGATTACTAAAATAAGTAAATAATCTTTAAAAAATCACGAAGACAAGAAACAGGAACATGATAGCAAAGAAAATATAGATAAAATGATAACAGAAGAAGGAAATTTATGTGAATTGGGACATTCCAGGGCAAGGAATAGCAAAGCAGAAGGAAAATGAAAGTAATGGTCCACACAAGGACAGGGACTACAAAAAGGTTAACGAGTATCATTGATGAAAAGGGTATTTAAAATTAGCAACTGCACAAGAAACCTGAAATGCCATGATTCTTCTAGTTGACAGCTGAAGGAAACTGGATAGAGTTTATCCCAGATTTAACAAAACTCCAAAAATTTGACATGATGTTGAACAAGTTGGAAGTTGAGAAAAACGTTTCTAAATGATCAATAATAAAAAAAAATTTCTTTCTTTCTTTTTTTTTTTTTAAAGATTATGTATTTATTTATTTGACTGAAAGAGACACAGCGAGAGAGGGAACACAAGCAGGGGGAGTGGGAGAGGGAGAGGCAGGCATCTTGCGGAGCAGGGAGCCCGATGCAGGGCTTGATCCCAGGACCCTGGGATCATGACCTGAGCCAAAGGCAGACGCTTAACGACTGAGCCACCCAGGCGCCCCCAAAAAACCATTTCTTGTAGACTGAATTATCTTTTCCCTCTCTCTGTAGATAGAAAGATAGGGAAAATTGTTTATCATATAATGAGATGGCTAACAATTTAGAAAAATATTATGGATGTGTGTTATCAGTTCACTGGTAAACATGTTTTGTCATTTCCCACCCTGGATTTGGTGATATTTGTGATATTTTCAGATCTTGGAAATTAGTAGTTTATTATGATTTATTCCTTCATTGTAAATAAATATTCAGTTTGTACTCAATTTTTATTTGTAATTTTGTATTCTCTTTTGGTAAAAAAAAAAAAAAAGGTGTCCCAAATGATATAAACTTTGGGTCCCACAAAATCTGCTCATCTGACAGCATCCTTTATAGAGCAGTGCTTCTCAAACTTTAAAGTGCATGTGAATTCTGTGGGGAGCTTGTTAAAATGCAGCTTCTGAGAGTTTGCATTTCTAACAAGCTCCTGGGTGTGATCTAGGGAGCACACTTTGAGAATCAAAAATCTAGAACAGTGTTCTTATCTGGCACTTTTGATGCTCTTAGAATAAGACAGATGCCCAGGCCCCACCTCTCCAGATTCTTAGAAGGTCTGGATTGGGGTCCTCTAGTTGTATTAAAACAAACAAACAAACAAACAAACAAACAAAACACTCCACAAGGGGAGAAAGAGGCCCTTTCATCCACTCTTGGTGGGCATTCAAATTGATGCAACCATTTTGGGGGTTGATTAGGCAGTTTCTTCCTGGAAGAAACCGAAAAGAAGTCAGCTGGCAAGTCCACCTAGAAAAGGCAGTTTATAGATTTCCCACCCCAGGGTCACGAAGCAAAGTATGGGAGGATGGGCTTTGGCTGAAAGCAATAGATATATGACCGGCACGGGGTACATTTTCTGTGATCTAGTAGTTTCACTCCTAGGAATGTATCCTAGTAATATTTATATGTATCAAGATACGTGTATAAGATCGTTCAATTCCATAATATTGGTAATAGGGAAAAAATGGCAGCAACTTACCCACACATCAATAACTTACACAAATTATGGAACACCTGTACAATGGAACAACAATAGTTAAAATTAAGTAAACAATTACTATGTACCACACATTGTTCTAGGTTATTTATAAGTAGTCACTAAATGAGTCTTTACAACTATCAAGTTTCCGTTTTACACAAGATGTGATTTGTATGTATTGACATGGAAAGCTGTCCAGGAGTAAAATAGGCATGCAACATGTAGCAGAATATTAAGTGTAATATATTGTGCCTTGCCAGTATAGTATAATACATTAACAACAAAGTGATACCTGCTCTTCTGATGCACACTCCCTGGGAGAGAACCATTGAGGGAGCACAGAAATGAAAGGACATGCAGTTACATCAAACAAGCCGTTTTCATGCACTTTGGTTAACTGGTAACACTTGCAGAAGACACAATTAAAATGATCAGGTTGATTTGGTGTTTTGGAGTCTTCTGTCAGTCAGTGGTCAAACAGGTGGGGCATTCTGGGTGATCGTGACATTAGGGATGATGGGAAGAACTGACCCATAGATGTTCCTAGATCTCATTTCTTTGAGCACACACACCAGGGAGACCTACTCTGGGGCAATTTGCCCAGGCTTTTCAGCTGACCCAACTCTTCTCATTATGCTGTTTCACCATTGTGACTCCATTCCTCCTCTTTTAGTCCACAGCAAGTTTGTTTTTGTTTTTTAAATATATTTTCAGCACTTTATTGCGGAAATTTTCAAACAAACAGAAAAGATAAGAGAAATTTACAGGGCATACTCCCACATCTACCACGTAGGTTAGATAGTTAACATTTTATTACTCTTTCTTCATCGTTCAGCCGTTTCTTTATGTATCCATTGATCCACCTCATCTGGGGTTGCATTTCAAAGTAAGTCACTGACATCAGTCAATATACTTACCCCTAAATATTTCTGTATGCATATCAATAGCTATAGTTTAATATTTGTTTATGGTTCTTTTTCTTTCCCTTTGAGGTAAAATTGATACACACAAAAATGTACAAACCTTAAGTGTACCATTTGATGAGTTGTAACTAAAACCTACATTTGCTTAGCTCAAACTTCTATCCAGAGAGAACTTTACCATACCTGAGAGTTTCCTCCTGTCTCTTCCCTGGGGCACTTTCCCACCTGTGTATCAATCCCCTCTAGACAACTGCTGCTCTGATTCTCCCCGCCCCCCAACATCTTTACCTGTTCTAAAACTTCTATGAATGGAAAGATACAATATGTCTTTTATGTAACACTTCTTTCACTCAGCATAGTGTTTTTGAGATTCATCTATGTTATTGCTTGTGTTTATGGTTTGTTCCTTCTTGCTATTCAGTACTATTACCTTGTATAAATACAGCACAGTTCATTTTCCTGTTAATTGATACCTGGGATCTTTCTGCATTTTTGCTCTTGCAGTGAAAGCTCCTCTCAATATTCTAAGTATTTTTGTGGACATACACTTTCATTTCTCTTGGAAAATACCTAGGAATGCAATTACTTGGTCATATATGGATATATATGCTGAGGTTATGGATTCTGGGCAGTAATTTTGCAGAAATGATCCTTGTTCTTCCCAGTGCCTCACACCAGGAGACACATGATGTCACGTCTTCCCACCACTAACCTTGATCACTCGATCAGGTTGTTGTCTGTTGAGTCTCTCCACCTTAAATGCAACATTTTAGCTTTTGTAATTGATTAGTGTTTTATGGGGACATATTCCAAAATTAGTCAATATTCTATTCCTTGTTAAACTTCTAACTACTGGCCTTAGCATCCACTGACTGAATCAACCACCCTTATCAAGGTTGCTGCATGGTGAGTGTCTATTTCCATCATTTCTTCTGTTTTTATTATTGGGCATTCTATTAGAAAGCTTTTCTTTTCCCTCAACCACTCATTCATCATGTAGATGAGTATGCATGCATCGATTCCAATTTTATTCAGTGGATTGTAATCCATTACTACTATTCTTGTTTTAAAGTGTTTACTTGCCCCAAATTTGACCCTATCACGCTGGCCCTTGTGTCCTTTTGGCATATCCCTGTCATTCATTGAGCATTTCCTTATTTTCTGGCATAATATGATGTCTCAGGTTCAACTTGCACTTTCTCTTTTGCAGCCCTGGAATCAGCCATTTTCTAAAGGATATCTAGTTTCTTTTAGTAAAGGACATTTAGAAACCAAGATTTAGGCACTCAGTTTATTAATTGGCATTGGGGTGTCATTGCTTTTAGGCTCACTCTGTGGACAGAGATAGGAAACATTCACTGTACATATATAAGTGTGTGTATATGGATATATACTTTATCATGTGACTATTTCTATATCTGTGTGTCTGTATATATTTACACACAGAATAATAAAAACATAAGTTCACACTGATACCTCAATTCTAATCCAACACCTCAGGGTTCTTTCTAAACTTCCTGTTTCGATGTTTATAAATATCTTCTCTGGCAATGAGAATTTTGGCTCATACGATCCTCATTGTATTTACCTATTTGCTCAATCTTCCAACCACACCAGCTGTCTCTTTGGCTCAGCAGCTCCGCATCCCACACCCTTCTTGCCTGGTGCCTCACCCCTCCCTGCCTGAATCCTTGGTCTCGGGGCTCCCTGTCCATGCCTCTGCGTGGCTTCCTAAACGCTGTCACGCCCCTGTGACTTTAGTCGTTCTGCTGACTTCTCCACACCGGGAGTGGAAGTGACAGGGGCGCGGTGCACGTTTTGGAGGTAAAAAATGAAAATGAACAAAACCCACCCTCTGTTGCATGTGCAGGAGTTCTCTATTTCCCAGCTCCTAGTCCTGAATTTTCACAAAGGGGAGCACTCAGTCTTTTAAACAATAAGGGAAAGATTGAGTGTAGCAAGTTACAGTTTTATTTAAGGTCCCGAGTAAAAGGCTTTCCACCAGGCTATCTGAATGATAACCTGTGCCTGCTGCGGAATCGGCCCCCAGTCGCCACAGGGCTGCCCAGCAGGGGCTGAGGCTACTCTGTGACAAGCGGACGTGCTTATGGCCCACAAAGGGGTTAATCAGTAATAAGGAGTATCAGCGGAAGCCTCCACTTGGTGAAGTGTTGGCTGTCCTTGGGTGGGCACAGCAGAGGAGGGTGCCAGTCATGCGCACCAGTCCTTGGCATCTGTGAGGTCTCAGCTGTGACAAGCCCGTGGGCACCAATGTCAGGCTCCCCCCCGCCCCCCCGACTGGAGCTTCACAGGTGCTTTCTCATCAGAGCCTTCGTCTATCACCTTAGGGGAGAAACAGTGCAATCGTTAGTTTCACTTTTTTTTTTTTTTAAAGATTTTATTCATTTATTTGACAGAGACAGCGAGAGAGGGAACACAAGCAGGGGGAGTGGGAGAGGGAGAAGCAGGCCCCCCTTCGAGTGGGGAGCCCGATGCGGGGCTCGATCCCAGGACCCCGGGATCATGACCTGAGCCGAAGGCAGACGCTTAATGACTGAGCCACCCAGGTGCCCCGTTAGTTTCACATTTTTAAGTCAGAGAAATAATCTGGCTCTTGGAAAACTATCTGATAGCACTTTCTGGAAATTGTGGAAGGTAAGCACACCTTGAGTGCACCAAGCCCCACACAGCTACCGGCTCTTTCATTTCTAGCTTGGTGTTTACTCACTGACACCCGACCCCACCCAGTATTCCGTGCACCCACCAGAAAGCATAGATTTTTAGCTTAGTGCAGATCAGATTGCATAAAGCTGGGCACTCTCAGGGTCTGCCTTTATCTCTGGCCATACACTCTCCACTTACCAGGGAACTTACTTAACCATCTCTGAAATAGTTTTCATTTGCAGGCTTGAGGAAGCCCGTGACCTAAGATAGGGAGGGCAAATTTGTTTCAATACAAATGCCAGCTCTGATTAATCATTAGTATAGGCTTTAGAGAGCTGTATGGTAAAGGACTTTGACACCTCTTTGGGGCTCGATAGGAAAGAGTGCTATAATAGATTAGTGATGTCTGCCATGAGCATGGAAGGGAGGAATGGGGTAAATGGACATCATGTTTGCCATCCCTATCCTAGGACTTAACCGTATGTAGCAGAAGATAGGTAAGATATTCTTACCTAAAGGAGTTAGGAATTACCTTACTTTCAAAACTGTCAGATTGGTATTATGTCATGTCTGTTGTCCCTATTGATTTACTAATATTTTAATACATGTGTTCACTGATTAATGACAAGAAAAGAGAGGGAGAAAAATGAATATTTATTGAGCATCTACTAATTGCCAATTCTTTTAGAAGTCTTATTAAATATATCTCACTATATATTTAAAGCAATTCTATAAAATTAGAATATTACTCCCCTTCTTAAAATAATCAATAAATTAAGCCTCAGGCAAGTAAAATACTTGCCTAAACCATAATAGAAAATTTCGAATCCAAGGATGATACTTATTCTGATATACTTGGGCAGTGGTTCAATCTTGGGAACTTATTAGAGTCTCCTGGGGAGATTTTTTTTTTTAAGATTTGATTTATTTATTTGACAGAGAGAGTGAGAGAGCACAAGCAGGGGAGCAGCAGAGGAAGAGGGAGATGCATGGAGGCTCCATGCTGAGCAGAGAGCCCGATGCTGGGCGTGATCACAGGACCCTGGGATCATGACCTGAGCTGAAAAGGCAGATGCTTAACCGACTGAGCCTCCCAGGTGCCCCAGACTTTTTAAATATTCAAAAATATTGATGACCACATCTCGTCCCAGATGAGTTACATCAGAATCTCTGAGGCAAGGGAAGCTCAGGCACAGGGATGGTTGAAGACATGTCCCAGGAGATTCGATTCTGCAGCCAGCGTGGAGAACTGCTATGCAAGGGGAGTAGGAAGCAGGATAATTAACATTTACAGCATGCCCACTCTGAGCCCAGCTTTTTCTTGTTTTCCCCAAACTCTATCTAATTTAATTCTCACACAGTTCCTTAAAGGCAGCATCATTAGCCCCATTTTATCTATAAAGAAAACTGAGGCTCAGAAAATACAAGGAAATTGCCAAAAATCTTGTAGTAGAAGGGGAGTTTGAATGCAAATCTGTTTGCTTCCAAGGCACTTGCTCTTCCATTAGGCTTCTGAATCCAGGCTCCACCCTTAACAGCAGTGTTGAGCAAATCTGGATACCACCTAGCTTCCAAATTTGACTCCCACCTGTCATTCCCTCCTTTGACTTGTTTCTCTAGCTCCAGCTGGAAGAAACACTCATCGTCTTAGCATTGTTCTCATGGGAGAGAAATGTAGGAGGCTGACCCTACAGTGACCACTTTCTGTCCTGTAGGCTTTGGGCAGCTCAGGGTGAGGCTGTTTCCAGAGCCAGGAGTCCTGCATGGTCACTTGCCTCTGAAGGATCTCTGCGTCTAGGCCAGATAAGTTTGTGGTCCCTTCTTTCATCCCTAGGCAGTTCAAAGAGGAACAGAGGAGTTGTGGCCTGATCTCCTAAACCTGTGAGCCTTGGGCACCTGTGTTTCTGCTTTGGCTGCTGTGATGTCACACTGACTTCAGCTCCTTTGGTCAGAATCAGAGGTAATTAAGTAAACCACTGGACCCTTAGATTGGAACAGACCTCCAGCTTGATCTAGTTCCAACCCCTGTCTAAGGCAAACATGTCCTCTGTGACTCCATGGTCAGGAATGAATGCAGATGCTGTTTAAATGCTTCCCAGAGCGGCACCTGGGTGGCTCAGTTGGTTAAGCGGTTAAGCGTACGACGTTGGCTCAGGTCATGATCTCAGGGTCCTGGGATCCAGCCCCATGTGGGGCTCCCTGCTCAGTGGGGAGTCTGCCTGTCCCTCTGTCCCTCCTCCCTGCTCATGCTCTCTTTCTCTTAAATAAATAAATAAACTCTTAAAAAAAAAATTGCTTCCCAGGGATGGAAGGGCTCTGTCTCTGGTATTCACTGGCACATTGTTAGGCAGCCCAGCAGCTCAGAAACTCTTTTAAAAGTAAGCTTATATATTGCTCTCTATAATTTTCAAGTCCCTCAGCTGACAGATTTTCCTCAGTCTTATCAAAGACTGATTTCTTTCAAGCTGATCCATCGACCAAGTCATTTATGCGAATTAGGACAGCTTGAGCAAGGTTAGTTCCAGGTAAACATATCAATAGAGTCTCCAGAGGAGCCTATTTTCAATGTCCTTAATCATGCTGCTTTCCTTTAGGGGATAGCCATACTTCACCCTCTCCGGTCTAACTTTTCTTCCTCCATCAGAATCCCTGCTGTCAGGAGAAGTCTGGAAACTCAGCCACCATTAGGTGTAAGTGATGGAGAAGGCATGACTGCCCCCTCCTAAGAGCATTTACTATTTATTAAGGATGAAGCCTTGAAAGGTTTGATGTAAAGGAACAAATTCAAAACGAACCATAGTCATAGGGCAGTTTGAGGGAGCGTGGGGGGAAAGAGAGCATAGCTTCCCAGAGCTTCTGATACCACCTCCCGTAGGGACAGCCGACTCCCCAGGGTGAATCTCCATCTTGGGGCTGCTGGCTGGTCTGATGCTGCTCTCTGCTCTGTGAACACCGGTGGTCTCATGGGGAGTTGGAACGGAGCACAGGGACCTGTGTTATCTGAGATCTAAGCGCAATAGCAAGTGACCGGTTTGCTAAACTTCAAGCCCTGTAGGATTTGAATGGCACCTTGGGCTTCACTGAGGATCTGCTTTAATTCTGTTCTCAAAGATGGCACCCCCAACAGTGCCCTTCCCCTCTACCATTCCTGCTGCGAAAACAGGAGCCAAGAGTCATTTGGAGGGAAGTTTTTCCTCTAAACAAATGGCTATGTCTCTTGGGGCAGGGCAGAGACATTCCTTAGAAGGCTTTCTGTTTGAAGCAGACAAGGTCCCAGCCTGCCTTCCCGTCAGAGAGATGAAAATCTCAGCCTGCAGGGGTGGAGAGTACATGGAAGCGAGACTCCTTAGCCCTGAGGTACAGAGATGGGCGTGTGTGTTTTATTTATTATTTACTGAGAAACCTGTCCAAATACTGCATTTTAGGAACTGGTAGGAAACACAGATGAAAATATGAGCACCGAAGGCATAAAAGAGCCTTTGAAACCAGGACAGACTTTCATTAGAGCCTACCTGGAGTCTGTGGGCAAGGCAGTTTGTATGCACTACACTCCCATCTTCACAAATCAATTTTTAAACTTGGTTTAGACTCCGGGAAGCAGTGAAAATGGGGATTTCAAATGAGCCTTTCAGTCCAGATGTGTCCATAATAGAAACCACTGGGCAGTGGGGCATAATTAACAATCTCTCCTTCACTGAGACCGCAGAACGGCATTAATTTTGCCAACTGGGCTCGACGTGAATTGGCTAGAATGTCTGAGTAGATTTCCAGCTGCTGCCCATGGAGCTCTGGCTTCCAAATAAAACGAGGCCTGAAATAGATGCGTGATACGTGTTCAAAGCTATTTTTAATCAATGATCACTTAGTTCGCTGTGAAAGATTATCAGCAGGTCACAATCCATTTCGGATTTTGCTGTGTCCTGCAGAACTGATCTAAACACACAGTAACTTCAGTTTCCCCTGCGGTCCCTGTGCTTCATCAGCTCTGTGCATGAGGGGAGGAGGGCACTCGAGTAGATGGCGGGAACACAGATGTGTTCACAGTTACATGCGCCACAGGTGGAGGGCTATTTACTTGGGCTAAGGCCCTGTTTGAGTTTGCCCTGGTCCCACAGAGAAATTTTGCCCAGCAATCGTAAGCCCAAGGATTCTGTCCCCTTAACATCCACCGTGAAACCCACCATGTTATTGTCCAAGCAGCCAATCAACTTCAATCCATGGGAGAAGTCAGAGAGAAAGGTTTATTTGTTGTTTGCTAACCCCTGTCTAGCTGTGGGGATGCTGTGAACCGTGCCCATTTCTTTATAGACAGTATCTTCCTGGAGGCTTGAGGCTTCCGTGGGGACTGCTGCCAATATCATCCACTAGTTGTTGTTTGAATAATAGCACCTTACATTTATTTAGCATGCTTACTGTTTGCAAGCAAATCTATAATCTCATTTGCAAAAGGCATTTACATAGTCTGAATACTTAAATACTTATAAATGCGTATTAATTTTAACAGAATATGCTAAATATTATTTTCCCCTCCCCTATTTCTTTCTTTTCTTTTTCTATAATGTGTTTTCCTTTTTCATCCAGCTCTTTTGACTTTTTTTTTACACTTGCGTTGGCAACTGTATTTCAGTTTATCCCTAGGACCATTAGTCTTAGTGCTTTATCTTCCTACTTAAAAAAAACCAAAACTCTCTCTTTGACCCATGATATTCATTTTTCCCTCATTTTCCATCTTCCCCAAATATTAATTTGTAGTTTCCCAAAACATTGCCATGGTTTATTTAGAGTTTAGATGTGACTTTGTCCTTTTTCAAATTAGTTCTCTTTGGTACATAACTTTTCTATTCTTTTTGCTTAAAGATTTATTTATTTATTTGAGAGAGAGAAAGAGAGCGAGAGAGAGAGAGCAAGCAGGTGGGAAGGGTGGGGGAGAGAGAAAATCTTAAGCAGACTCCCCGCTGAGTGCGGAGCCCAATGCCAGGCTCCATCCCACAGCCCCAAGATCACAACCTGAGCCAAAATCAGTGCTTAACTAACTGAGTCACCCAAAATCAATGCTTAACTGACTGAGTCACCCAGGTACCCCTCTTTTCTATTCTTGAATTTTATAAGGATTCATCTGTCCATCTGTCAAGAATGTCTGATTGTCATGTACCTGCAGGAAGTGGGTAGGATCCTGGAGGTGAACCTGGATTTCACATATGCTTTAAAAAAGCCACAGCCACCTACTATCTCAGTTGCCTGGGACTGTTCTGGTTTTAGCACTGAATATGCCAAATCCTGGGAAAACTGAAAGTCCTGGGAAACTGTGATGGTTGATCGCCCTAGCTCCTGAGGTGACCTCCATCAGAAAAGGAGAGAATGCAACTGACCAAGAAGACAGAGATTTGATGCCTCCAGTTCCTCTTTGTGCCTCAGTTTCCTTATCTGTCAATTTGAGTTCATCAATTAGAGTGAGGATCAAGTCAGTTATAACTGCTAACGAGCTTAGTGTGCGCCTGGCACTTAGTCAGCGTTCGCTGAATTTTAGCTCTTATTGTGCTGTTTGTCTTCCTCCACCAGGATATAGCAAGGTTTGTGCTGAGTGTCTTCCATCAGCTCCTTGAGACCCCTGCCCTGCCTTCTCCATCCTATGCACTGACCGAGCAGACTGGCTTAGACGGACTCTGTCAGTCATGATTGCCTCTGGTAACAGGTTGGGTTTTGCTAATGTGGAGCACCAGCAGGAGACTGGAGTGAGGGGGAGTGCGTTGGGGGATTCATTCCTCTGACTCACTCTCTGAGTGAGGGATCACATCAAGATGGCTGTTGGCCTTGACTGAAAGTCCCAAGCCTGTCAGGTGGCTTCTCCATAAGCTCTCTCTCCAGGCTCCACTAACTGCTTCTGCCCTTTGCCCCTTCAGGCCCCACGGTGTCTGCTGTGACCATCCCTCGTGGTTCCTCTACACCCTGCCTACACCTTCTTAAATCAGCCCTCTGTTAAAGTCCCCCCAAATTACCCAATGTGAGCGTGTTGTCTGATTTCCACTAAGTCCTTGAGGAGAGAGGGCCCCTGGTTTGTTCACTGTTCTTCCCCAGAGTCCTGGCAGAAAGTAGAAGCTCAGTAAAGTTCTGTGGTTTGAATGGAGCCGGTGAATGAGCGCACAAACAAGTGACATCTGAAGGATGAGAAGTGGTTAGCCTGTGCAGTAAGGTGGAGAAGCGTGTCCAGGAAAGAGACAGAATGGAAAGGCTTGGCAGAGACAGAAAGCAGCGTTTTCAGTAACTGAAAGACATGAATTACGGCTGCATTGTGAGGTTTGAATGAGAACCGAGGCTGAAGAGGAGAGAAGGGGCAGGTTCTGGTAGCCCTTCTTTGTGTTAAGGACTCAGCCTTTCCCTGAGGGCAATGAGGAGGTAGGAAGGGAGGAAAGTTCTATGACTGTAGGGGTAATTTTTATTTATTTATTTTTAACAAAAATTACAAACAGATGGTGTGAATCTTTTCTAGAAGCCCATTGTTTCTATGATAAAAGCATTAAAGCAAATCTGAAAAGTACAGAAAAGTGTAAAGACAAATATATGTCACTTGAAGTTTTAAAAAAAGTGATAGTCCCTGTGTGGTTTATAAAATGGCAACCATCACAATGGCTATCTTTGATTTAGTGCCTACTAAGGGCCAGGCACTTTGTAGGGTCTTTATACGTAATGACCTGTTTAGTCCTCATGGCAAACCCGTGGGCCAGATGGAAGACAACATGCAAAGGATTAGGGCCATTAGGTATTAACATTTTTTTAAAAGTTTATTTTATTTTATTTTATTTATTTATTTGAAAGAGAGAGAGACAGCAAGAGAGGGAACACAAGTAGGGGGAGTGGGAGAGGGAGAAGCAGGCTTCCCGTGGAGCAGGGAGCCCAATGCAGGGGCTTGATCCCAGGACTCTGGGATCATGGCCTGAGCTGAAGGCAGACGCTTAACGACTGAGCCACCCAGGTGCCCCAGGTATTAACATTTAAAATACAGAAATTCTTCAGGGGCACCTGGATGGTGCAGCGGGTTAAGCCTCAGACTCTTGGTTTCCGCTCTGGTGGTCAACTCTGGGTCGTGAGATCGAGCCCCACCTCCAGCTCCTCTGTGCTCAGCAGGGAGTCTGCTTAAGACTCTCTCTCTTTCTCCCTCTGTCCCCCCCACCCCCCTGCATGCTCTCTCTCTAAAATAATAAATAAATCTTTAAAAATAATAACATACAGAAATTCTTCAGCTTTCTCAGCAATGAACACGATTGTCCTATGACTCTGTCTTTGAGGAGAGGCAAAACTTTTACTCAGTAATCTTCCCAGCTCCATGAATGATTTAGACACTGGAAACAAATGTCAGCACAGAACAACACCAACTATTATTTTTAACTTTTTGTTTTGTAAAGTTTTATTGTTTTTTTACAAAGATTTTATTTCTGAGTAATCTCTACACTAAACGTGGGGCTCAAACTCACAACCCCAGGCCAAGAGTCACAGGCTCCACTGACCGAGCCAGCCAGGTGCCCCTAACTTTCTGTTCTGGGCTTAGACTTGCAGAAGGATTACGAAAATAGTACAGACGTTTTACATACCTTTTGCCCAACTTCTGCTAATGCTCACATCTTACATAATCATGATACAATGATCAAAACTAAGAAACTGACATTGATACAATACTATTAACTAAATTGCAGACTTTATGCAGATTTCATCAGTTTTCCCACTATGTCTCCTTCCTGGCCCAGGAGCCAGCCACAATCTCATTGCATTCAGTCTTCTTTAATGTGGGACAGTTCCTCGGCCTCTCCTGGTCTTCTATGACTTTAATAGTTTCAAGGAATCTGATCAGATATTTTATAGACTGTCCCTCAGTTAGGGATATCCTTGTGTTTTCTCATGATTAGATTGTGATTATGCATTTTGGGAAGGGTCCTACAGGGGTTATATACCCTTCTCAGTGCACCATATTGGTGGGTACTAGTGATAGTAACTTTGATCACTGGATAAAAGTGGTGTCTGCCAGGTTTCTCTACTGTACAGACTATTGTCCCCGTTGTATTTAATAAATAATTTGTGGACAGTATTTTGAGACGATACAAATATCCTTTTCTCTTCAAACGGATATTTTCTCAAAATACCCATTTCTCTTCACTTTCACCCACTAATGTGAGCATTCATCAGAAGATCTGGCTGGTAGCAATTACTACTCTAGTATTCTAATGGTGTTTTCCTATGCCCCTGATTCCTTAAATATTTCTTAATTGGAATTCTTCTGTAAAGAAGAGTTGTTCCTTCTTTATTTACTTATATTTTTATATAGATTTTATTTACTTATTTGTCAGAGAGAGAGAGAGAGAAAGAGAGCAGGGGGAGTGGCAGGCAGAGGGAGAAGCAAGCTCCCGCTGAGCAAGGAGCCTGATGCGGGACTTGATCCCAGGACCCTGGGATCATGACCTGAGCCGAAGACAGATGCTTAACCAACTGAGCCACCCAGGCATCATCTTATTTATTTATTTATATACATCAATATGGACTTTTGAATGTTTACTTCATTCCTTGGATTATAACCCCATACTATCATCATTTATCTTGTTATGCAAATTGATCTAACTTTGGCTACTGGAAGCTCTTTTATTTTTTATTTATTTATTTTTTAAAGATTTTATTTATTTATTTGACAGAGAGAGACATAGCGAGAGAGGGAACACAAGCAGGAGGAGTGGGGGAGGGAGAAGCAGGCTCCCCGATGAGCAGGGAGCCCAATGTGGGGCTTGATCCCAGGACCCTGGGATCATGACCTGAGCCGAAGGCAGACGCTTAACGACTGAGCCACCCAGGCGCCCCCTGGAAGCTCTTTTAGATTGGCTCCTGTATCCTTTTGACATACCCATATTTTGTTTTTGAGCACTTCCTTATTTCTGGCACCAAAAGATGCTTCAGCCAACTATGTTTTTTTTTTTTTTTAATTATTAGACTCCATTTTTTAGAGTAGTTTGAGGTTTACAAAAAAAGTGAATAAAAAGTCCCATGTACCTGCCTCAGTTTCCCCTATTATTAACATCTTAATTGATATAACATCTTAAATAATAAATGATATTATTAACATCTTAATTGTATTTTTTATAATTGATGAACCAATGTTGTTACATTACTATTGACTGAAGTCCATAGTTTAAATTAGGATCACTCTTTGTGTTGTACATTCTATGGGTTTTGAAAAATGCATAATGTATATTAACAATTACAGTAACATACAGAGGAATATCACTGCCCCAAAAGTCCCTAGGCTCAACATATTCAGTCCTCCCTCTCCCTACCCCAAACTGCTGGCAACCACTGATCTTTTTACTGTCTCTGTAGATTTGCCTTTTGCAGAATGTCAAATAGTTGGAATCATACAATGTGCAGCCTTTTCAGACAGGCTTCTTTCACTGAGCAATAGGCACTTATGATTCTTCTATGTCTTCTCATAGCTTCATAGATCATTAAGAAGTTTTATTTCATGAAATATATAGATTCCTGCATGTCATGCAGCATTTACAAAAACTGTCCATGTATTGGACTATAAAACAAGTCTTAATAAATTTCAAGAATTGGTAATCTACAGACCACATACTTTAAGCACAGCACAATCAAGGAATAAATCAATAACGAAGGGTAGCTAAAGGATAACTAAAAGATACCAGACTGGAGGGAAATGAAATATTACCTAACAGTATTTCTGAGAAATTGTAGCTATATCAAGACAAGCTCAAAGCTTTGGTTGTGCTTGTGGGATAGTCTATACAACTTGCCTGATTCTTGATCAGGAGTTCCCTTGAACTAGGTTAATTTTGGTCCTCTCCCAGGATTCCCTGTAACTTGGGCAAATTATGTAAAGGTGACTCTTTACTCAGACTCTCTAAATTTCAGGATTTTCTTTTCTTTTTCAAATTATCCTAAAATCCACATCACTTTACTTTCCTGAAAGTAGCTATGACTGTTGGGTCCTCCACGCTTGTCCTGGTCAGGACTGAATCTGGGTAGTCCTTGGGCTGCTGGAGCTGTCCTGAATTTAATGTAATAGCAGAAAACAGGGAGCTCACTGGGTTATCCTGGTCAAGGTGTCAATGACTTGTACCTCTCTGCTGTGTGGCTGATTCAGAAAGTTGTGGTAGGGAAACAGAAATGTAGCTAATTTCTTTTTATTGCTGTATAATATTCCATTGTATGGAGGTACCACAATTTGTTTATCTGTTCATCTACCACAGGACATCTTGAGTGCTTCCAAGTTTTGGCAGTTTGAATAAAGCTGCTATAAATGTAAGTTTTCAACTCATTTGTGTAAATACATAGAAGTATGAATGCTGGATTGTATGGTAAAACTATGTTTAACTTTGTAGGTAACTGCCAAAGTGGCTGTGCCATTTGGCATTCCCACCAGCAATGAATGAGAGTTACTGTTGCTTCACATACTTGTTAGCATTTGGTGTTGTTGGTATTTTTGGATTTTAGCCATCCTAATAGTTGTGTACCAACTATGATATTTAACTGGCAAAGTCCAATAAGAGATGTCATCTGAAATGTATGTGACTTAAGAATCAGATTTCTAGGAAAAGAAGATTTCTTGGAAAAGAATCCAAGCAGAAGCAAAAAGAAGAAGGAGAAGAAGGAGAAGAAGGTTCACCCTAGGATGACAAGATCTATCTGAAAACACAAATAGAACTTAATTACCAGTCCTAGGGTCAAAACTGAGGAAAGGGACCACACCAGTATTTTTTAGTATCTGGACATCTCCTTTCTTATATCTTAATTTTGGTTAGCTGGAATTCTTCAACTACATTTTTCAAAAAAGATAAATGGAGAGTGTATTTTATGATCCCATGAATATTGGGAATGCCCTCAAGCATAGAAGACAAGTATTCCAGAATGGTAGGACATCTGTTGTGCTTTTCTGCTCAGTGTCATGTTTTGTTTTGTTTTGTTTTTGATTGAGGAACATTTGCTCCCCTAACCCATGTATTTTTGGTGCAATTATCACTTCAGAGTGAGTAGATACCTAGACCTGGTTAGTTGTGCTAACCTGTCCACAATTATTCGTGCAAATGATGGGCATATAATCCAAATAGGGCCGATCAGGGCCCTTGAATTAAATTACATATATGGACTATGAGCCATATAGATATGCTTGGGATGCCAGTGGTCATCTTTCCTGTCAAGTAAACAGTCCATTTATAGCAAGACAGAAGACTGAAGCCACCATAAATAAAATGAAACAAGCAGGTCTGAGAGATAGAGGGAGAGAGACAGAGAGAGAACAAGAACAAGGGAGGGAAGAGAATGAGAAACCAAGAAGGGTCCAAGTGAATTGTTTGAGATCTTTGATCTGGTTGTGCTTGAAGTCTTACTCCTGGGCTTTCCAGTCACACAAACCACTAAATTTCTTTTGTTCATCTTAAGAGAGTTTGCATTGGTTTTCTGTCCTTTATAACTGTAAAAAGGTATAGGATTAGTACTAGGAATATGCCATTGCTAGGGATAGACTCTATTGTGAGGATTTGGATGAATCTAAGTGTGGCACAGGACAGAGAGCACCCCCCCATACTAAAGGCAGGAAAGTTTACACCTTTTGTTCTGCTCTTCTGAAACATATGGCTGAAGGGTCACCTGTTATTTCTTTGGACTCAGACCACACGCCTGATGAGACTGGAGCTTTAGAAGAGTCATCAAAATTTTAGGATGTTGCCTGCTTCTTGCATATCTTTCAAGAAAAGAAAAAGCTTAAGCATAAATTGGTCCCTCTGAAAGAAGGAAGGAAATAGTACATAACTTTGTTAAGAGATGCCTTTCCGCTATTTGGATGTGGGTGGTAATCTAAGACTGCAGTGGGCCAGATAATCAGGCACCTCATGGAACTACAAAAGCCAATAACCCTGCCCCAAGCTGAAGTTAGTATTGGCAGAAGTGGGGAGATGGGAGATGGGAGATGGAGGGGATGTGATGGGACTCAGGAGGAATTTGAGAAATCAGGAAGCCTGATCCTTTAAGCCCTTCTCCCAAACTATCCTGCTGAGCATTTGCTGGTGGTGAAGCAATAATTCATTCTCTAGGAAATAGTCAACCAATGGCTTCAGTTTGGGCACAGCACTGATTAGCTATCATTTAGCTGAGGAGTCATTTAGCTGAGAGCTAAGACCTGCTGCTAAGGGACAGATATGCAAAAGAGTCTGGTCTGTAATCAAGGACACGATTAGACAAGATTTCTGGTTTTCACTTACAGAAGTAGGCTCCAATCAGTAGATGACTAGGGTTTAAGAGGCATTGAATTGTGGGGCACCTGGGTGGCTCAGTCAGATAAGCATCTGCCTTCAGCTCAGGTCATGATCCCAGAGTCCTGGGTTTGAGCCCTGCATTGGGCTCCCTGCTCAGTGGGAAGCCTGCTTCTCCTCTCCCTCTGTGTTCTGTCACTCGCTCTCTGTCAAATGAATAAACAAAATAAAAAAAAAAAAAAGTATTGACTTGCCAGAGAAATGCCAACCCCAAAGAGCTTGGGATTGCTAGGTTTCTAAGGCAATCCCCAGGTTCTTGTAATAACACCAAACAAAAAAGGGACACTAAGGAGCAGGACCTCCAGAAGAGTTTGTCTTGCATTCATTTCAGGCATGCCTTGGAGAATAATGAATTTGGGTGATCTGTCTACAGGGCAAAGCCTGAGCAGTCAGATTGGTTCCACTGTCAAAATGTAAGCGATTCTCCAGGGTATGGTGCATGCTGTGGCACATGTCATGTAGGTCTTTCTGAATAGACCTGTAATTGAAGATACGCGGTTTTCTTTCCTCTACCATGTCAAGGAGGTGTAGGGGATCATTACACTGGTCACTTAAACTACAGGTTGTTGGATTAAGAGGAGCGATATCTGGATGTCAGAGATGTGTGCATTACCCAGAGATCTGGGACATGAAGATGTGATGCTGGGTTGTCTCTCTTGGGAGTAAATGGGATGTCAGTTATACATTAGTTGGACAAACATTAGGAGGAGGCACTTTTGAAATTGTATGTGCAGAAAGCAAATGAATAAACAAATAAATAAACAAAATGCAGAAACAGACCCATAGGTACAGAGAACAAACTGATGTTTGCTAGAGGGGAGGGAGGTAGAGGAATGGGCAAAATGGGTGAAAGGGATTTGGGGGTACAGGCTTCCCGTTATGGAATGAGTAAATCATGAGGATAAAAGGCATAGGGAATATAGTCCGTGGTACTGTAATAGCTTTGTATGCTGACAGATGGGAGCTACACTTGTGGTGTATAGACGTTTTTGAATCACTATATTATACACCTGAAACTATGTAACACTGTGTGTCAACTACCCTTCAATAAAAAAGAAATGTAAACATATCCTTAATCATTTTTATATTTATTACATGGTAGAATGATAATATTTTAGATATATTGGTTAAATAAAATATATTATTTTAAAAATGTATGGGATTAGGGGCACCTGGGTGGCTCAGTTGGTTAAGCAACTGCCTTCGGCTCAGGTCATGATCCTGGAGTCCCGGGATCGAGTCCCACATCGGGCTCCCTGCTCGGCGGGGAGTCTGCTTCTCCCTCTGATCCTCCCCCTCTCATGCTTTCTGTCTCCCATTCTCTCTCAGATAAATAAATAAAATCTTTAAAAAAAAAATGTATGGGATTAGATGGGCAGCTTGCCTCTCTTCTTGTCAGTTTAATTTCTCTTTCTACCCAGGGGGTATGGGGATGCTGTGTTCTTACACATTTTAATTGCTTATCTATTACAAAATACACTGATGTAATTTTGAAGAGAAAGTGATGATTCGTATAAGTAGAGAATGTGAGCGTTTAAAGGGATAATCTAGTCTAACCCACCATCTCCACTTCCATTTTACTGTTGTTTAAGGTCACAGTGCTAAGTAGGACTGGGGCACGAATAATAATAATAATGATGATGAAGACCAAATAGTACTGGCAGTTTTCACAAACACCACTGCACTTAATGTTCACAAAGATCCTCTGAGCCTCCTATTATTATTATAGCCTGTTTACCAGTGAGGAAATTATATTTTAGAAATGTCAAGGTATTTGCTTAAAAATATTATATTAAATCTCTAGATTTTCAATCCAGTACTTCCCCTATTATGCAATGAAACCTCACTGATCTTTGTTTGCTTAATTGAATTCTAATTAAAAATACTTTTCAAATTTGGATTTAGGATTATCTTTTAAAAAATTATAGTAAAATGCATAAATGGTATCTAGCACCAAGATCTGATTTCCTATATTTCTTATAGTCTATATCACAAGTAATATTTCCCATGCTTCTTGATATTACACTGTTTTGTGGTATTGTCTAGTTTGTATGTGTATGTTTTGTGTTGTCTGAGCAAAAGGCTTTTTCCCTGCTCAAAGTCTAGTAAATTTCTTTTGCAAACCCTCTTAGTGACTTCTTTTAAGTTCACCCAAACAGTCAGCTCTTTCTCGCCTCTCTCTGGCAGATTTCCAGACTGTATATATCATTGCCTTTGGCTATTCTTGTCAGCCATAGCAGCAGAATTTGTGCAAAAGTCTTGTAAAGAGTGTCTTGCAATGTCATGGCCTCTGCTACTAATGCCTTCCTTCTCTTCCTTTTAAAATGATTCTCAGACCCTTTGTTTTATAGAGTGGACTATTTTGTCTTTCTTCTATGTGCAGCTAGGTTTTTCTCATGAATTTAGTAGAAGTCAACACTGAACTTTTCACAGTCAAAGGTGCTTCTCCTCTTGCTCCTTAAATCCCTTGCTCCTTTGGTTTCCATTAGGATTCCTAGTGGGATCCTTGTAATGTTGAACATCAGTCATGTCAAAGAGTCCTGGTCCTGCCATTTTCTGGTTGGGTCACCTGGGACAAAGTTCTTCAACCTCATCTATAAAATGGTATCATATTGCACATACCTACCTGGCAGAATTGAGAAGATGGAATTAGATGAGAAAGTAAAGTGCCTAGAATTGTGTTTACTAAAACACAACGTTGGTTTCCACTTTTATTATTCCTGTAAATAATTCTTTCTTTGGTTGAAGTTTCTCTGTTGTCATGCTAACGACTTAGTCATATGTCACAAACTCACCAATGCCTTCTTTCTTCTGAAACATTCTAAGGCAACTGTTTTGTTTTTGCCTAAACTCTGTATTTCCTGATCATCTTGATCCACCTCTCTTTTCAATCATTTTGCTTCATTCTTTTTACTGCTGACTACTCTTTGGCATATTTAGATTGGAGAGAAGGTCCCTGTAGGTCATTCCTCTGACATTTTTAGTCACTTCATATTGTCACAGTACTTTGCTAACTCCACGTATAATCTGATACATCAGTCCCCAAGAAGTCCCATTTTGTAAAGATAGTAGAAAGATCGATACTTAGCACCTTACAGTGATATGTCTATTGGCTTATTGCCTGTTTTTCACTAAGCTCTTAGAAAATGCATTCACATAAATATTCTTCAATTCTGTATCATTTATATTAACTTCACAGACTGTGATTGATAATTTCTAATCCTATCCTCTTTAATTGTGGGGTGATCAAGATCCTCTTCTAATTCTAATGCTTTTTTTAATATTCAGGAAATTCACCACTTAACAAATATTTATCTATAACAACAACCATAAACAAATGCTAGTATTCAGGGATGCAAAGATAAATAAGATTGTCCATCCTTGAAGGAACACATAATAAGTACGTTGTCCTTTCCTTATCTCTTTAAAAAATATTCATATCCTCCCAAAATTGAAACAGGAAGAAATAGAACATTTGAACAGACCAATCACCAGCAATGAAATTTTTTTTTTAAAGATTTTATTTATTTATTTGAGAGAAAGAATGAGAGAGAGAGCACGAGAGGGGTGAGGGTCAGAGGGAGAAGCAGACTCCCCGCTGAGCAGGGAGCCCGATGCGGGACTCGATCCCGGGACTCCAGGATCATGACCTGAGCCGAAGGCAGTCGCTTAACCAACTGAGCCACCCAGGCGCCCCACCAGCAATGAAATTTAATCAGTAATCAAAAAACTCCCCAAAAAGTCTAGGACCAGATGACTTCACAGGTAAATTCTGTGAAACATTTAAAGAAGAGTTAATGCCTATTCTTTTCAAACTATTCTAAAAAACAGAAGAGGAAGGAAAGCTTCCAAATTCATTTTATGGGGCCAGCATTACCCTGACACCAAAACCAGATAAAGACATGACCAAAAAAAAAAAAAAAAAGAGAGAACTACAGGCCAACATGTCTGATGAACTTAGATGCAAAAATCCTCAACAAAATATAAGCAAACTGAATCCAACAATATTTTTTTTTTTTAAAGATTTTATTTATTTATTTGACAGAGAGAGACACAGCGAGAGAGGGAACACAAGCAGGGGGAGTGGGAGAGGGAGAAGCAGGTTCCCCGCAGAGCAGGGAGCCCGATGCGGGACTCGATCCCAGGACCCTGGGATCATGACCCGAGCTGAAGGCAGTCGCTTAACCAACTGAGCCACCCAGGCGCCCCTGAATCCAACAATATTAAAAAATCATTCACTGTGATCAAATGGGATTTATTCCTGGAATACAAGGGCAAGGGTGGTTCAATATTCACAAATCAATCAGTGTGATACATCACATCAACAAGAGAAAGGATTAAAACCATATGATCATTTCAAAGATTTATTTTTTTATTTTTTTTATTTATTTGAGAGGGAGAGAATGAGAGAGAGAGAGAGCATGAGGGGGGAGGGTCAGAGGGAGAAGCAGACTCCTCGCTGAGCAAGGAGCCTGATGCGGAACTCGATCCTGGGACTCCAGGATCATGACCTGAGCCGAAGGCAGTCGCTCAACCAACTGAGCCACCCAGGCGCCCCACCATATGATCATTTCAATAAATGCAGAAAAAGCATTTGACAAAGTACAACATCCATCCATGATAAAAACCCTCAATGAAGTATGTTTAGAGGGAATACATCTCAATAATAAAGGCCATAGATGAAAAACTTACAGCTAACATCGCACTCAATGGTGAAAAACTGAGAGATTTCCCCCTAAGGTCAGGAACAAGGCAAGGATGTCCATTCTTGCCACTTTTATTCAACATAGTTCTGGAATTCCTAGCCACAGCAATCAGACAAGAAAAAGAAATGAAAGGCATCCAAACTGGTAAAGAAGAGGTAAAACTCATTATTTGTAGATGACATGATACCATATATTTATAAAACCCCAAAGACTCCACCAAAAACCACTAGAACTGATAAAAGAATTCAGTAAGGTTACAGGATACAAAATCAATATTCAGAAATCCATTATATTTCAATACACTAATAATGATGTAGCAGAAAAAGAAATTAAGAAAACAATCCCATTTATAATTGCACCAAAAAGAATAAATACCTAGGAATAAACTTAACCAAGAAGGCAGAAGACCTATACTCTGAAAAGTATGAAACTCTGATGAAAGAAATTGAAGATGATGCAAGCAAATGGAAAGATAGTCATGCTCATGGATTGGAAGAACCAATATTGTTAAAATGTCCATACTACCTAAAGCAATCTACAGATTTAATGCCATCCCTATCAAAACACCAACAGCATTTTTCACAGAACAAGAACAAACAATCCTAAAATTTTTATGGAATCACAAAAGACCCCAAATAGCGAAAGCAATCTTGAAAAAGAGGGACAAAACTGGAGGTCACAATTCCAGATTTCAAGATATACTACAAAGCCACAGTAATCAAAACAGTATGGTACTGGCACAAAAATAGACACATAGATCAATGGTACCAAATAGAGAGCCCAGAAATAAACTCACGATTATATGGTCAAATAATCTTTAACAAAAGAAGCAAGAATATGCAATAGGAAAAAGACAATCTTTTCAACAGACAGTGTTGGGAAAACTGCACAGCTGCAAGCAAAAGACTGAAACTGGACTACTTTCTTACACCATTTGCAAAAATAAACTCAAAATGGATTAAGGACTTAAATGTGAGACCTGAAACCATAAAAATCCCAGAAAAGAGCACAGGCAGTACTTTCTCTTGACATCAGCTGTAGCCACATTTTCTAGATGTGTCTCTTGAGGTAGGGGAAACAAAAGCAAAATTAAACCATTGAAATCACATCAAAATAAAAAGCTTCTGCATCATGAAGGAAACAATCAACAAAACTAAAAGACAACCTACCAAAAGGGAGAAGATATTTGCAAATGACATATTTGATAAAGGATTAGGATCCAAAATATATAATGAACTGATAGTACTCAACACCAAAAAACCCCAAATGATCCATTAAAAAATGGGCAGAAGACATGAACAGATATTTCTCTACAGAAGACCCACAGATGGTGAATAGACACATGAACAGATGCTCAACATCACTCATCATCAGGGACTTGCAAATCAAAACTACAATAAGACATCATCTCACACCTGTCAGAAAGGCTAAAATCAAAACCACAAGAAACACCAAGTGTGAGCAAGGATGGGGAGAAAAAAGAACCTTCATGCACTGTTGGTGGGAATACAAACTGGTGCAACCACTGTGGAAAACAGTATGGAGTTTCCTCAAAAACTTAAAAATATAATTACCATATGATCCAGTAATTCCAGCACTTACCCAAAGAATATGAAAACACTAATTCAAAATATATATGCACCCCTATGTTTATTGCAGCATTATTTACAATAGCCAAATTATGGAAGCAGCCCAAGTGTCCATTGATAGGTGAATGGCTAAAGAAGATGTGATATATATAAAATGGAATATTACTCAGCCATAAAAAGAATGGACTCTTTCCATTTGCAATGACACAGATGGATCTAGAGAGTATAATGCAAAGTCATATAACTCAGTCAGAGTAAGAATTTAAGAAACGAAACAAATGAACAAAGAAAAAAAGAGACAAGCCAAAAAACAGACTTTTAACTATAGATTATAGAAACTGATGCTTACCAGGGAAGAGGTGGGTGTGGGGATGGGTAAAGTGGGTGAAGGGAATTAAGAGTACACTTATCGTGATGAGTACTGAGTAATGTATAGAATTGTTGAATCACTATATTGTACACCTGAAATTAATATAACACTGTATGTTACCTATATTGGAACTAAAATTTTAAAAGGATATTATATCCTTTTATTTTTATAATCATTAAACTTGGCTTCTTACATAAACGATTATATGGTCCTACAACCTTGGAATAATTCTCACCATCAGGATTATCCCAAGGCTTTTGTCAAGGTGAAAAAAAAATAATTAGATGGTTCCCAGAAGTGGTTTGTGGTTTGGGTATAATTTGCTTACTATTTGCATGTGCCTATTTTGAAAAGACTTCTTGGTTTCAAGTTAAAACACTTTGGCTATAATTGAGAGTAGATTACCTGCTTTATGTTTGGCTGCCATAATTTATGTAGATTGACTATTCCAGAAACATAGAGCCAGAAGTGAGTTGACAGTTAAATGGAACAGAGAAGAGAAAAAAAAAGTCTCAAGAAATCTTTTAAGACAGTAATAGCCCCCATCTGGAATTTTCCTCTCCTCTGCAAGAGCTTTTGCAGTTAATTAGAGTGCAGGGTGACCAGGGGAGGTCTGGCCTGCATGGTGGGAGTTGATGGTTACTCCGAGTCTTCTCCACGCTCAGATATTTCCTTTACTCATCTTTGAGTTAGAACACGGAAGAACCCCCTGTCAAAATAGAAATGTTTAGCTACAAAATTTTATTGCTGCAAGAGATCTTACAGATCACTATACACAAAGGTTCTTAAGCCTTTTCAAGTGTGAGAACCCCTTTTTGACCTCAACATGTCTTGGATTCTCTTTCTGTAGGACTTACATTGTAGCATCTGTGGATTGAGAAGGTGCATAACTACAATATGGCCCTATGAATTCAATAATCATTTACATGAATTTAAACTTTAGGGGCGCCTGGGTGGCTCAGTTGGTTAACTGTCTGCCCTGGCTCAGGTTATGATCTCGGGGCCCTGGGATTGAGCCCTGTATCGGGCTCCCTGCTCAGTGGGGAGCCTGCTTCTGCCCTTCCCTCTGCCTCTTCCCCCACTCCCCCGCTCATGCTCTCTCTCTCTCTCCGTCTTTCAAATAAACTCTTAAAAAAAATCTTTATTAATCAGAACAGTAATTACATATATTTGAAACAAATAACTACACCTATATGAGTGAAGCATGTCATTTATTTCATCTATAATGTCCTAAGTGAACACATGGACTTGGAGAGCTCAGGGATTTGGAGGCCCCCAAAGTGAGACCTGTGCGTTGGGAACCACTGATTTAATCCAATCTCCTATTTTAACAGACAAAGATAAATGTGGTTCATGAATATTAAGTGACTTTCCAAGAACACAATTAGCTAGTGGCTGCCTCTAGTTCATTGACACCTTTTCCACTGGACGGCAACCTTCTTAAATGTTTCTGAAATTATCATCATGCAGATCACCAGAGAGAAGTATCATAAATGAACTAGCTCTGTACCACACACAGAAGGACATGCTCCTATACTTACCAACAGCAACAAAACATCTTTCAGTTAATTGGATTGTGTATAGAATCCTTGCATAACTTGTCTCACTTGACAAATATTTCTTGAGGATTGCCAGGAAGTAGAGACCTGTGTTAGGTACTTTTTAACCATAGAGTAAATTTAGGAAACACTGAATTTCTGGCCACAGATAATACCCTCTCAAAAAAGCTGAGAAAAATGTAAAAACCTTAAATATTATGGATTTTTGGCAAGGAACAGGCACAAAAGTCAGCAAGAGTGGACATCCTCAACTTCAGCCAACTAGAGAGAAGCAGTTCTGGCTGCTGAATTGAGAAAAGAAATGAGAAAATTCACCAGCCAAATAATGCACTATATTATTGGCAGGCAGAGGAGGAGGACTGTGTCAAAGATATTAAAAAGCCATTCAATGTTAGAATGACTCGATTCAACCAGGGGAAAATGAAAAGAACAATCAATATTTCTTAGATATATATATATATTTTTAAAGATTTTATTTATTTATTTGAGAGAGAGAGCACATGAGAGGGGGGAGGGTCAGAGGGAGAAGCAGACTCCCTGCCGAGCAGGGAGCCCGATGCGGGACTCGATCCCGGGACTCCAGGATCATGACCTGAGCTGAAGGCAGTCGCTTAATGAATTGAGCCACCCAGGCGCCCTAGATATTTTCAATGTTTAGATACAGAGGGTGTATGAAGAGTAGTCAGAGAAACTGAAGCCCAAGGCTTCTCTGAGAGATTGATATGAGGGGAAAGATGCTGAACTGAATGCAGGTCGAATCCATTCTCTCCCTGGATGCCCCTTTCTGCCTGTACTGCACTGATTTAGAAAACTATTGGGTTCAAGAGATTAGGTTTAGGCCTCTCCCAATCCTGTGATAATTTGGGTCATTTGGGGGTAGATCCTGTATGGTCCAATCATATCTTTCGTGTGCATAGAGTAATACTGAGGGTTCATTTAGTTGGATCCAACAATGTCTTAAGAAGGTCAAAACTGCTCACCTAGATGTTACTATGTGTGTCTATTTTCCATAGATAGAGCAGCTAATCTTATGAGCAGAATTTGCCATCTCCATCCCAACTTAATGAGGTAAAACTGTGAGTTTCATAAGGAATCTTCAGGGGGATAGAACTGAACATGAACAAATCCATTCCCACCACTGGAAGCTGTAACTCAAGCTCCATGTCTTTGGGGGATGACACATCTGGGTCTAAGAGAAGCAGAGAGTAGATATAATTGATGTCGACAGAAAAGCTGTACAAACAGATCACGATTAATTCTGTAGCCCCTGAAGCTGACTATAATAAAACTATGGTCCAGGGAGGGCTGCTTTGCATCCATGTTCCCCCACCCTCTCCTTCCCAAGACTCGCAGGCATTGGCGGGAGGGACCGGTGTTGGCAGTGGAGCAGAATTCTTTCTCTTGCCTTAACCCTCCTGGTCAGAGCTGCCCTGCTGGCAGCCATCCTGAGAAGGGCTCTGGAAAGTGGGCTGGGTAGCTGGAGCTTTTTCACCGCAGGCAGATTCGGTTGCTGTGGTGGAGTCCCTACGCATCTGAAGAGTGGCTCATTTGTTCCTGGCTGGGGAGCCCCAGTGCTCACCCAGGCGTGGCCCCCACGAGAAACCCTGGTGCTTACGAATGGGCAAACAAGAGACAGTTTGATTCACCACATTTCCGGGAGGATGAATTTTTGGAAGGAGAAAAAACAGTCACAGGAGAGTTTTCAGTGTTAGGGTCCTGGGGCAGGAATGGCAAGTTCTGAAGGAGGAGGGGAAAGGGAGAGTGAGATGGAGCAGAGAGGGGATGGGGGTAGGTGGGGAGAGAGATTCTTAGCAGTGGCCTTGGGTGGAGAGAATTGTCTAAAAAAAGATTTTAAGGATGTAGCCTTTATGATACGCTGTGGAAAAAGTTCTCACCCCGCTCCTTTATGAAAATCACTAAATAGCCACATTCTGTTCTTTCCAGTGTGGGAGCCAGGAGCCACGTACAGATACTGAGCCACTGAAGTGTGGCTGGTCCAAATTGAAATGTGCCTGGGATTTTGAAAATTTTGTAGGGAAAAAAGAATGTAAAATATCGGTGTCACTGATAAGTTTTTACATCAAATACTTGTTGAAATGATATTATTTTTAATATATTGGATTGAAGTACATTATTAAAATTAATTTTATCTATTCCTTTTTATTTTTTTTTAAGCATGTAGCTACTACAAAACTCACAGTTAGGTCTGGGGCTCACATTATATTTCTGTTGGCTACAACTGATCTCTGTCATCCTTCAGAGCTCCTGAGGTTAGATTTGTGTTTGTTTTGGATGGGCATGGGCGGTGCTGCAGGGCAGTTCAAACAGACCTTCACATCCATGTCTATTGATGACCAAAATGGAAGGGAGAGTTGGACTTGATATGTCTCAGGCTCCCAAAGGAGCATTTGTCAGCAGTCTTTGGTCAGCCCAAATGCGTGCTGAGACCAGCAGGCATTCACAAAGATTCCGAATCAAAGAAACATCCAGGAGAAGTGGGGCCTGACTTAAATATGTCAAAAGGAGACCAAGTTTTCCTACAAGAATGGAACTAGTGTTTACAGAGAAAGCTCAGAGGGCAAAGGTTGGAAACAAAGGGTGAACATTGGAGAGAAGACATGACTTCCTGGGTGAGTGTGACCACCATGTGTTATGCCTCAGTAAGAATGGCTGGGAGGGAGGAGAAAGAAGAAGAGAAAAAGGAAGGAGGGGAATAGAGGAGAAGGAAGGGAATGGAACTGAATTGAGAAAAATAGCTGGGCAAGACTAGACATGGTCCATGTGGTTTCTAACCGCTGTTGTGTTTGAAACGGCTTGAGAAATGACCACCCCATGGAGCAGAAATCCTCTGTAAAACTACCACAAGCTAAAGAAAAACACAGCTTTCCTAAATGTTCAGTAGTAGCAGCCCTGAGTCTATGTATTTGAGAAATGGCTTGGAAGCTGCCCTAATTTTTTGTGAAGACAAGACTGGGGAGGAAGGCGCATTTGGGTAAGTGGTGAGAAAAAATGGCTTCTGGGGTCCTCAAGGTCTGCTATGGATGTTTCCTTGAGCCCTCTCCACAGAAGGTCAGTCAGGGCAGCCTATCTAAGGGAGGCCCTGGTTCCATCCCTGGCTTGGTGTTATTATGTTGCATTGTGTATAAGTCAGCTATGCAGAGCACACCTGGGCCCTTCCCACAACCAGAAAAGCACCCTTCATTTCAGTTTACAGCAAGAAAAGACACTCATTCCAAAGAGTTAGTTGAAACACGTAAAAATCCCCCAACAGAGTTCAGCCTATGCTCTGAGTCTGAAGAATTCAGTCCAATTTCTTATCCTATAACTCCTGTGTCTATGGAACTGGGCAATGAAAATGAATGTTCTGAATAATGACCCAAGGCGCTGCAAAAGCCTGAAGTGCCTCACAAATCATCAAAGGAAGATTAAATTATGTCCTGGACTTACCAAAGCCAAAAAAAGTGAACTAATAATATATTTTAGAAACAGTTGCTCTGGGAGCTGAGACTGAAACCGTGGTAGTGATTAACCTCAATTTAACTAGAACATCTAAGTAACCAAAAGACTCCACTCTTAAAGTTTTCCAGTTAATTGACGATTCTTTTGCACACTGATAACAGGTATGAAAGGCTTTTATGTGTTAGGTTTTCTCTGAGGCAGAATTGTTAACACTACCAGCTTGGCAGAGCGTGGCATTGGGCATTGGTTTAGGGGGACCAGTTAGAAATGCAAGTTCTCAGGTCCCACCCTAGACCTACTGAATGGAATTAGCATTTTAGCAACATCTCAGGGGTGGACTTATAGGCATACTGAAGTTTGAGAAGCCCTGGCGTGGGGGGTGATTCTGACTCTTGGAAGGGGAGAAATCCTCTTTTCTTAAACAGGCCTCTGGGGGCTACAACAAATGTTTATTTTATGTTCTAGGCACTATACTAAGAAGTTTACATGACTCATCTCATTTTAATCCTTCAACAGCCAGAGGGTCGGTAGTATAGAAATTAATCCCATTTTACAGATAAGGAAACTGAGATACAAAACCATTAAGCAATTTGCCCAAACCCCCACACACTATGTCACGGAACCAGGATTCATATCTAGGCTGCTACTTGTTGGCTTTATAAGTTCAGGTCATTATTTTGTCTTTCTTACTTAGGTTTTGAGCCATCTATTCACAAGGTAGGCAGAGTTCCGTTGGTCTTACCCCCCATGAGTTTTCCTTATCCTTTCCAGAAAGCCTGGAATTTCCTGCTTGAAATCCCCACAGAATCTAGACAGTGGAATGACATTCAGTAGTCACTCAGTTAATGGCATAATCCTGGCTGGAGTGTAGGCTTTCATATTACAATTAAAAAAAAAAAAAAAACCCAAAAAGCAAAAGTGAGACCAAAAAATTGATCTGGAATCCCATCTTTCGGAAATAATATGTTAAATTTGGAGGTTTATTCTTACATGACTCAAGATAGCTCAACTAAAGGGGACTTATTTAAAAGTAGGGAGAGGAGGGAGGCAATGAAACCCCTCCTTCTACCCCTCAAAGGAACGAAGCACACATTCTCTGTTTCTCTGTCCTGTTCCTCTCCCTTCTGCAGACAAGGTTCTCTGCTTCCTACTCCATTTGCAGGTGAATGAAGATGGCCAGCCAGCCTTGATTTGACAATACCCTTCAGTTCATATGTCAGCAATCATGGGAACACGGTCTTTGTGTCTCTTACTTCTAAATTACTACTACTTAGAGAGTTCCAGGCTATTAATTGGGTTCTCACATTAATCAGCCAAAGTCAAGTTGTTATTAAAACAGGGCACCGTTTTTGGTAGGGATTGTAGGTGGGGCTTAATTCCAAATCATGGATCGTGGACTAGGCAGCCATGCCCAAATATATCTACCTCAGTTGTTTAATATGAAATGAGATCATGCCTCCTGTGACTACTTTTTTCACTTCATATTTTGCCAACATACCTCCCCATCTGTAAATATTATTGTACCTCATCAGTTTTACTAACAGTGTAGCATCCAGTGTATGCATCTGCCTCAGTTTGCTCAACTGCTTGCTATTGCTGGGGTATTTTTTCCTCCATATATTTGCCTTGAGCATGAATGTTGTTATGAATACTCTTGTCCAAAATCTTCATGACTGGTCTTAATTTTTTTGTTTATTTAGGATGAATTCTTATAAAGCAAAATTGCTAGGTTAACAAGCATACATTTTTTAAAGGCTTTCAGAATGCATACTCAAATTACTTTCTGAGAAAATTGCACCAGTTCATACTCCTACAGCAGTGCAGTATACCTTTTCACAGCCTCACCAGAACTGGGCATTATTCTTTTTTTATCTTTGCCCATTTGATAGGCAAAAACTAAGTTCATTGTTCTTTTAATTTGTGTACCTACTGAGGTGGAACAATTCTTCATATATTCATTGGCCTTTTGTGTTTCTTCTTTTTCAAAAACTCAACTGTACTTTACCCAGGAAAAAGGTTTCAGCATTTGTCATTAATTGTTGCTTGATCCTTACTCTAGTTGTAACTAGTGGCTTTCTTTCTTTGATTACCCCCACTTAAAGATAAGCCAGCATCACATTTTCTCCCTTAGGATAATACTATTTGAGCTTAAAACAATAGGTAAAGCTAAGCCTGTAGTTTGTCATACATCACTGCCCCATCAACCCTTTATGGAGTTGTTCTAGGAGAGGCATATTGATCTTCCAAGCTCTGTGATAAAATGCCTGAGACCAGAATCCCCAGGTGTTTTGTAATGGTGGCATTGGAGTGCAGGGAGAATGTGAGAGCTGCCAAGTTCATCTACTCCCAAGGCAGTTGAAGTTATTAAAGGAAGAAATTTTTTCTTATCACTTTTATCTCTACGGAAGGGGAGAGAAATCTGTATGGAAAGCTGACTGTTTCTTTTCCTAAATCCTTGCTTTACATCTGGCATTGAAAGAATGGACCCCTATCTCCTATTAAAGTTGAAGTCTGGGTAGTTTTGAGTCTTTCTTTTTTTTAAGTAGGCTCCTTGCCCAGCGTGGAGCCCCACACAGGGCTTGAACTCATGACTCTGAGATCAAGAGATCAAGACCTCAGCTGAGATCAAGAGTTGGACCTTCAACAGACTGGGCCCTCCAGTTGCCCCTAATTTTGATTCTTCTTAACAATTACTTCCCAAGACTTTGAGATGACTCAGGATAGAAGATTCCCAGGATAGCTGACTGTGGACGGAGTAGGCTCATTGAGAATTGTACATAGGCCAAGACATTTTGAGAATAACTTGTGGAATGGAGGAGCTGGGTGCACAGCTCAGAGATGTCCTTCCGTATAGACGGGAGCCACTGTGTTTTGAGTCAGCAAGGGTTTCCTAAGCTTCTCTCATGATAAAGATGACCTGATGCGTTTACTACAAATAGACAATCACAGGTTCCATCTGAGACCCATTGATTCAGACTCTTCAGGTGAGGATCTGATGATTCTACCATCAGGGAAGTTTGGAAAACACTGATTTAAAGGATCTGAAGGAAAACCTCTTGTAGGAGATAGTTTTTAGGATGCCCATCCAGATTTTAAGATACCAACTAACACAACTCCCTACCCATAAGTAGGACCCGAGCATTCATATTTGAGCTAGTCACCCCCCATATCCCTGGCCCTGAAGGGAGCCAGGCTGTGCCAGTCAGATTTTCTCTCCACAAACTAGAAATGGTTTTTAGGGATGGGCAGTATGTCTCTAGAACTATAACATGGAATCTTAAGAACATGGGATGAACATCAGGCTCCCTGCTCAGCAGGGGGTTTGCTTCTCCCTCTGACCCTCCCCCCTCTCATGCTCTCTCTCTCAAATAAATAAATAAAAATCTTAAAAAAAAAAAAAAGAACATGGGATGACTTTATTCTGCTATGTAGATAAAGAAGCAGTTAAAATGGTCTACAGGAGAGAGAAGAATGAAACAGAGTCCCTTTGGCTTGAAGTAGCTTGATTTGCTTTCAATAACTTGCATCCCAAGACCAAGATGTTCTAATATATATATTTTCTTAAATCACCTACACTTAACTAAAACTTTCACAATGAGGATCAATTGAAGTTTCTTAATGGATCTATTTTTAAAACGCACATGCTTCTGGAAAGATTACGGCTCATAATTTAATATAAATTACTTTAACCAGATTACTGCAAACTGATGGAATAAGAGCGTTATTTGTGGGGAGTGGCAATGCAGGTGAGGTGGGGAGAGGCAGACTAGGTGAGGAGCCCCAGTACCAGGTTTAGAGACCAACATGGAAACATGAAGACTGGCTATGTTCATTTCTATGTGGTGTTTACACCTTTTCTCCTTGCAATGGTGAGTGTGCAGGTATTTCCAATTCAGGCTGATCTATGCACCAGTGTGGATGTCAGGTGGCATTTAGGATCTGTCAGATTCAGATTTTCATGGCTAAAAATAATATCTGATTAGGATTCTTGAACTGAAGCTTAAAAACATGAATGGGTTATTTGAAGAGAACTCAGTGTGCTCGATGGAGTTGATTCAGGGTTCATGTGTTCATTCACCTAATCAACTCATTGCACAACCAGTTATGTTTAGCCCTTGCCCAGGACACAAGGGTAAGACAAATTTTTTTTCCTCAATAGGGATTTGGCAGTGGTTCCCTAACTCTTAGGGCTGGGTGCATACCTCTCCCGGGCATCTTGATCTGTTGTTCCCTTTTGTTCATCGTGAAAGGGCTATGGACCCCTTTGGGAAGTTGTCTTAGTGTTCCATTACGATTACAATTTCTAGACTTACCTATGGAGTCAAGGAGTTGTTAAACCAACTGAAAGTTCTCTTTTGCTTTCTGAAATTCAGTCTTCTTTGATGCTACTATTTCCTGTTTCCCCCACTATTTTCTTATTTATTATTTTGTGTGTGGAGGCTGTGGGAGGCGAGCTCTTATCTCCCAGGAAGGCTTGCTGTTGTAAAAGGAAATATCTGATTTCTCGGGATTTATTTAAGATCCCTCATGCTGCTCTTCGTCGTCTTCTTTTTTTTTTTTAAAAGATTTATTTATTTATTTATTTGAGACAGAGAGAATGACAGAGAGAGAGCACATGAGAGGGGGGAGGGTCAGAGGCAGAAGCAGGCTCCCTGTCGAGCAGGGAGCCCGATGCGGGACTCAATCCCGGGACTCCAGGATCATGACCTGAGCCGAAGGCAGTCGCTTAACCAACTGAGCCACCCAGGCGCCCCCTTCTTTTTTTTTTTTAAAGATTTTTATTTATTTATTTGACAAAGAGAGACATGGTGAGAGAAGGAACACAAGCAGGGGGAGTGGGAGAGGGAGAAGCAGGCTTCCCGCTGAGCAGGGAGCCCAATGTGGGGCTCAATCCCAGGATCCCGGGACCATGACCTGAGCCAAAGGCAGACACCCAATGACTGAGCCACCCAGGTGCTCCTCATGCTGCTCTTCTTTAAGGAAAGTCCCAAACACTCGGGAGGAGGTAAAACCATTGACAGTTGAGATGTTGGCAAACTTCTTAGGATCCGATGCACTCCCTGCCTTGGTTCATTTGTTGTCTTAAGGGCTTCCCTTCCTCTGCCAGGCAGGTCATTTTGAATTTTACTCGAAGGTCCGGAGAAGCTACAAGTGTGAGTTTAGTCTAGCTGTTTGATGCATTTACACTTTTATCTGATGATCTGGGAAAAAGATTTAGAAAAGGGGTGTCTTGAAGGTCGGTCCTGGAAGTCCAAGCCTAGATCCCTGGCTGAGTTCACTGGGAAAACACATGGCAAGGAGGACTTAGTGGATCTCTTGGAGCCAAAAGGACCCTGAGGCTGCATTCTGACTGGCTGGCTCTGAACCCCACCCCTCCCCACCCCCCGCACTGGCTCTTCAGCTGGGGGCTGGGGTGGCATGCGAGAGTGAAACTCAGATAATTTGTGCTTCCTCAGGACCTTCCTAATGTGGGGTCTAATGTGATGCATGATCTGCATGTATAATAAATTCCTATTAACTCTTACGTAGGTTTTCAGGGTACTTTGCAAATATGAACTCCCAATCTCACTGCATCTGCGCGTTGTTTCTCTCATTTATGGCTGGGCCAACAGAAGCATAAAGACCTACAATGGCTTGTCTGAGATCACCAAGTTAGCGAAATAGGCAGAGCTAATTGACTGATCATCTCTTAGCGCACGCCTTGCCCAGTTGGTCTGCCCTCATACTTGGTCTCAACATGACAGCTGCCGTTCACAGCTCCTTAGAGAAAGGGAAATTCAAATGCAGATGAAGGAAAGGGAAATTGTTTCAGTCCAGTGTTCTCTTAACAATTCATCCAAACCTGGGCTGTTGGGCTCACAGCACCCACGTGATTTAATATAGTCATGATTAAACTCAGTTCTAAGGAAAAAGAGTGTATGCACAGTAAACTAACACTAATGCATATTTGGGGAGAAAACTGCTGACTTCAGTGAAATATACATTTATTTCAACCACATGAACTTATAGGGACTGCTGTTTGTTTCTTTCTGTTCAACGAGGGATTAAATTGAGTTTAAGCAGCCTGGAACAGTTTGATGACTCTTCCTTTCAGCCATGGAAGGTGACAGGTGTCCTGCCTCTTACAAGCTGATGTCCTATCTGTGAGGATAGCAATCCACAACTGAGGTCTTCTGGCTCTATTTAGGCCCATCTACAGATTGATTTATGTTAGAGTTGTCAGTGACATGAGAAATAGATGAGAATAATGCAGAGCTAAGAGCATGAGTTTTGGCGACAAATGGTCTTAGGTTTGAATTCTGCTACTTAGTGATGGTGTGATTGAGAACTCCCTGAGCATTACCTTTCAGGTGATGATTAGACACCATATAATAAGTGGGTGATAGAAATGATAGTAGTAATAAGGATAATTATTATAGCAGCTACCATTAAATGAGTGCTTACTACACACCAACCACTGTGCTAAGTGAGCTCACTTTGTCCTTACAACAGGAGATGGGTAGTGCTAATAAATAGATACTTAACCAATGTCAGTTGCTTTCTTCCTTGACTGAGCAAGTATTTACTGAGTGCTGGTTAAATGTAGACATTGTACTAGGTGTTGGTGATTCAACATCAGATAGCTCATGACCCCTTCTCTCAAGGAGTTCTCATATTCATGGGGGAATGGGGAAGAAAACAAAGGAAATATAAAATGACAAGGACTATCAGGGGTACAACAGGAGCAAATAGAGAGGAGAATATAAAATAGACTGGGAGTCAGGGAAGGCTGGACCTTCAAGGGTGTGGGGCCAGAGAGCTGGACTGCTAGAGGTCATGGGTTTCTGGGTTGAAGTCCAGTGCCCTCTGTTAATCCTTGCTTCCTGGATGGGCATCTTCACTGAGACAAGGCTCTGGGAAGGTTCTTCCCAAGGAAAGGATTACTTTAAGAAAAAAAAAAAAGATGTTTTGTTATGAAGTTTTCAAATTCACACAAATAGAACAATAGACCCCTTTGCCTATCCCCCAGATTCAACAGTTACCAACATTTTGCCACACTAACTATGTGAAAAGGACAATTTTTGTGGGGGTCTTTCTGTCACAGGCTCTGCTGGTGATTCCAGAGAGACTGAGTAGATCCCATGTCCATTGCCCCTTGTCCTATATCCTTAAACTGGATCCCTCTCTTGGGAGGACACTCCTCGATTCTAACAGGGGAGCAGGGGAATGTGGGACCTTCACTGCGATGGTGCTAATAGAGTCAGACAACTCACACATAGGCTGGAGTAGCATCTCCTTATAAACTAAAAGGAACGTTATTATTGCTGTGATCAGATCTGCATTCTGCATATATGGCACCTTTTTTTTTTTAACATCAGTCCTAATGCCTGGTTTGGTGAACAATGCCTAATTATCACATGGTCGGTGTAGTATGAGCATCTTTAACACATGGATTGGACACAATGGGCGTCTTAGTTAAGATGCTAGACCTCAACAGGTGACTGTTGTCACCCACATCTGTTACTTTGCAATCATCTGTTGAATGCTAGATCTGATTGAGAATATAGATTTGGACTTTGTCTTTTCTTCTCTTTTTTCCCTTCATCAGCCTCGGTCCCTGGAAAGGAGTCTGTGACAGGCTGCATGCCCTGAGTGGCGATTTTGAAGGCAGAAGAAACAACAAAAAAATTATGAGTGCTTGGACTACTAACCTGTGGGATTTACTTCGAGGTATATTTTTTGGATTATAAAAGAATTGATTGAGCTTATGAAACAAGAGTAAGTCATTCCTGGAAGGGAAATTCTTTTTAGCATTCAGTAAAGGGATCGACAGAGGTTTAACCAAGTTAGAATAGGACTGCTTTTGTTAAAAAGGTGGAGATTAGGTACAGGAGAAAGCATTTTGAATTGTCAGATGGGAATCTTAAGTACAATCCTAGGCTCTGCCTTTGAGGAACCAGGTGGTATTTGGCGAGGCGTTTCACAGCTCTGGCCTCAGGGTCCTTAACCTGTTTGTGGTTTTAAGAGAGTTTAATGCAGAGCAGTGGTTAAAAGCAGGGTCTTTTGGAAACAGATAAAGCTGGGTTTCAAGGCTAGGTCAGGGGCTTGTTAGCTGTGTGATCTTGAAAAACTTACGTAACCTTTCTGTTCTCCATTTCACCACCTGTAAAACTAGTATAATAGTAATAGCTACAGCCCAGACCTCTTATAAAATTAAATATATTGTGCTTAGCATAGAGACTGGCACATTTAGGCTCTCCATAAATGGGAGTTATTATTATTATTATTATGTGTCCTTGTTACCCTTTATACCCTATTCTACCTAAATAATCAGAGATCCAGGAAGAAAACAAAAACCCTCAACAAGATTTTACAGAAAAATGAAGCAAGATACTTGTCGCTAGCTAGCGTCATTTTCACAAGTACTTTGTCCTGATACAGTGGCAGCATGCATGAAGAAAGCATGCATTATTAGCTCCGTGTCAAGTCTATGGTTCATTTTTAATCTCATTCATTGAAACAACCCATCAGAAATTCAAGTGTGTTACCTGTTCTCCATGTCTTTCTTTCCTGGTGCTTTGTGAACATTCTCTCAGATTTGAAATTCAGAGGCTGGTGCCCAAAAGTCAGATTTCTCTGTGATCCCGTTTGGTTCAGATGTGCCCACACACCTCAGATTCCCCGTGTTGAAGTCTGCAATCAGTACAATTCTTTTCTTTCTAAAAAGAGTTTATTTGGAAGAATATTTGAAACAAACTGAGAAAATGTGCAGATATTTGGACAGTTACTTGAAACAAATGAGCAAGCAAACAAATAAGAAGAGTGAGTAGCCTGGTTCCACTTTTTTTCCCAAAGATTTTATTTATTTATTTGAGAGAGAGAGAGCGCGAGCGCACAAGCAGTGGGGAGGGGCAAAAGGGAGAGAGAGAAGCAGACTCCCCGCTGAGCAGGGAGCAGATGCGGGACTCAATCCCAGGACCCTGGGATCATGACCTGAGCAGAAGGCAGACGCTTAACTGACTGAGCCACCCAGCAGCCCATAGCCTGGTTCCACTTTAAAAAATAATAAACTTGGTTAACTTAGGCTCAATGCTCACTACATGCCGGGCAGTGCTCTAAGCTCTCTGTGTGTAATAATTCATTAATCCTCACAACAGCCATGTTAAGTTGATTTGATGATCATTCCTGCTTTGCTGGTGAGAAAAACTGAGGGAAGATAGGTTGAGTAATTTGCTGGTCGGACAACCAGTACGTAGCTAAGTTGGGATTTAATCTCTTTCAGTCTGACCCTAGAACCAGGTTCCTATCCACGAGTTTCTGAATAGCACGAGGTACTTGTAATAATTTTCTATTGTTTTATTAAATATTGAACTCAAGAAAATTAAATCACAGCACACTGCAAATATAATTCAAACTTTTATTAAATGTCAGAATATCGGATCCTTGGATGCATTCTACTTCTGGGCAATTAGCCAGGTTCGAAGCATATATTTAAGTCTTTGCTGCCCCGAATCTTGCACTGACTTTGAGGGCACATCGGATGACGCAGCGACGAGAATGAACTCACTGACACACACTTTTGGGAGGATACCTTGAGATCTGGGTTGTGTGGGTTCAGATGTTACCTTATAACCCGCAGGCCTCTTCAGGCCTGAATGTTGACTTTGAATGGCCTCCTCTATTGAGAAAGTTGTCATCTAACTTGGAACTTGTAAGTTCTGAAATGGAAATTTATTCTTTTTCCTTCAGCAAGGTGCGGGCCCCCTGAACGTAAATGCTCCTGGTTTGTGAGTAAATTTATAGCTACTATCATAACCATTTTCTCTTTAGTTTGGAAAACCTAAAACTGCTAACAACGCCACCTTTTTTTCTTCCTAAAAGTTCTTTCAGACGCAATTCTTTTTAGTGGAAATAAATATCTTTCTCTGTCTGTCTTCCTAGACTATAAATAGTCGTTTTTCAAGTCTGTGTCTCCTCTGAGAAGTATCCATATCACTTACTTCTTGTGCCCATCTCTTTCTCTTCTGGCTTCATCCTCCTGAACTCCTTAAAGCTGGCTTTAAAATGGTCCCAATTCTTCAGGTCATGATCCCAGCATCCTGGGATCAAGCCCCGCATTGGGTTCCCTGCTCAGTGGGAAGTCTGCTTCTCCCTCTCCCGCTCCTCTGTCAAAAAAATAAACAAAAATCTTAAAAAAAAAAAAGGTCCCAATTCCAACCTCATGTCCACCTCCGTTCCACAACCAATTCCGGCAGGAAGCCTCACTTCGGGAATTACTTCACAATCCCCAGCTTGTGTCCAGGGTGTCCAGTGACGTGGCCAAAAACACCGGCCTTGGTGTTGGCCCCGAGCTCTTGCTTACCCTCCCGTTCCTGCCAGCTGCCTCCCACCTGCCGTCACGACTGAGGCCGCCCTAAGAATCTCTTACTACTGGGTTCTTCCCTGTGGGCTGAAGCTCGGTTGATCCACGAACTCTGAACCAGGGCTGACTTCACAATCCCGTTTGACAACTGTGCCTCGAGCCTGAGTCTGACCCTTTCTAAGCTCAGAGCCAAGGACAAAACATAAGCTTGGAATGACCGGCTGAATGCTGTCACCTGGGGGGAGGGGGCAGTTATGGGAGTAAGTCCTGAAGATAAGCTGGAGGGGTCATGATGCTCACGATGCTAGAAAAGTAGTTGAAGCATCTTCAAATGAGAAGGAAGAAGAAACACCATCACTAGAGGTGAGGGGTGGGTTACTGTACCAAAAAACAGATGGATGGGGTGCCCAGGTAGAACCTGGAGCTGAAGTGCCTGGCTGGTGAGCACCCAGGGCAGGCAGGGTCTAGCAGGGAGAGTGAGGGGAAGAGTGGATCTTGCAGGCCCTGTGGCCCCTATACCTGCTGGGGCGGGAGCACCTGTCAGACTGGACTCAGAAGCCTCAAGTTTGCAGCTGGCCTGGCTTTGACTCTGCTTCACGATGCCCATTCCTGCCTGCCCTTTGCTGCCAAGGCCCCAGCAAGCCTCCTGCCTGCCTCAGTCTGGGCTCTGTCCCATTTTCAGTTTAATAGAATTGATGTTACTCAGTGCTCCCAGGACACATGGCATTGCTCTGTTTGGCACGGGCCCTGATTTCAACAGAAGGGGAAAAGAAAAGAGAACTGCCAACAAGGCCATTTCCTTCAACTGCAAGTCCCACTGTGCTTCCTGCATCTTCTGAGTGACAAGCCTGAAGAGTTCTGAGGAGGATTTTTGAATTCAAATATTTTATGTTCTCAATCACAGGTCATAAATAGTGGAGGGAAGAGATCATCTCTAATTAAAGTCAGCACAGTGTTTATCAAATGTCTAGTGTTTATCATTATCCCTAACCTAGTTGTAAAAGTCATAGAGGCAAAAATATAAAATGTGGCTCCGGACTTCAGGGGTGTACCCAGAAGTCATTATGCTGTTAAATCATCTCATGCATATAGAAATGTAACTAATACTCCAATATGGTTCGTGGATTTAGACGTACAATGACTCAAATTATGCCAACTGAAGAGAAACCACACAGAGAACCTTTGTTGTAGTCTTCCAGCACCAGTCTTTCAAAGAATTTTAACTTTAAGCTCTAAAGTTCTGGGAGTACTTGTTATTATAACTAGTAATAAAATCACACGCACATGGGTGCATATGCACACACACACTTCCACCTGCATTACTAATAAGTTGGATCAGACAGAGAGCTGGCTAATGGACAGCTACTGAGTGGCTGGATGATCAGCCCCTACATTGTCGGGCAAATTGGATCAAGCCCCAGAAAAGTAGCCTCAGATAAAGTGAATGATTTAACATAATTTACTTTCTCATAGTGAGAGGCTCTGTTTAATTTTCACACCCCTGTGTCTGATGTCTGTTCATGAAGTATATTAGTCTACTTCTCAAAACTTCCCTGCTGGTGAAAGATACGCATTTGTTTTTTAATACATTCTGAATCTGGGGTCTATAGGAATAAACTATGCCTCTGGGAAAGAAATGCATTGCATGGATACACTTCGCGAAGGTAAACACACAGAGGCATTCTGCTTTCTGTTAATTAATGATAGTGATGCCAAGTTTTTATAGGAAACCAATTTTGCTTTTGAACACTAGGGAGACCTTTGAGCATAAGAAACGTTTCAATTTAGGAAAACTATAGCATAGCCCAGAGTCCAAATGTAACAGGTGAATTATAGTTGGTCTAAAAAGTTGGATGCATTAGGAATTCATCCATGAATGTTCAGTAAATACAGCTGGACTCCTGAAAATATTGTCTCGAAGCTGAAGATAACTCTGAAAGTTGGGATTTGTTCCAGCATTTTCCCAGAAGTTGGAGTTCAGATGCATAGACTGGGACTGAGGGAGCTGAGAGAGGCTGGGCTGTGAGCAGCCCCCTGGGTGGAACTGTGTCTTGGGAGTGCCAGAGCCTCCCCTGGCTGATGAGGGAATCAATACTCCATCTCCAAATGGAGAACGAGTCTGACCTTATTGCAGAATGGGAGTTTCGGCATCCTCTTGTTTTTATTCATTAGGAGGTTATTTATGAATGCTCACTAACTGAGACGTGCCCTCCTTGGTGTATTTAAAGCAACCCTAGGCTGCTGTTGTCAAAAGTTTCCTTATACACACAGATGCCTTGAGTCGGCAGGAACGCGGAGTTTGACAGGGAGAGAGGCACATGATGTGAGGGCTGAGTCACTCTGCAGAGCATGCCAGATCACCCCTCTTATGCAACGGGCTCTCTTCTAGTGCTGCTACCGGCTCTGCACCATCTAGACTGCAGCGGCCTTGGGCTTCTGCACAGTTGTCTGCCTGGAGGCACAGCTGGTGAAGAAGGAGTGATGAAAGTCAGCGCAGTTACTTCAAGTGAAAACACAAAAGAGTCTGGGTTCTCTGAGCCCTCCCGAAGGGTCTACCCTTTGACTTGCAGAATCAATTCTACAGAAATACTCAAACAAGTGTCCCCGAATACATACACCGTGAAGCTAATTGCAGAATCACGCGTAGGCAAGACAAATTGGAAACAACCCAAAGGGGAGGGGGCCGCAAATGATGCTAAGGCCGTGCAGTGGAGTAGTATGCAGCTGTGAAAAGCAGCTGGGCAGCTGTATATGGGAACAGGTGTCCACCATCCATTTTTTAAAAATTTATTTTATTTTATTTTCATGCCAGGGTAGTTGACATACAGTATCCTATTAGTTTCAGGTGTACAATATAGTGATTCCACACTTCCGTTACATCAGTGCTCGGCAAGATGGGTACTTTTAATCCCCCTCACCTATTTCACCCATCCTGTCACGCACCTCCCCTCTGGTAACCGGTTTGTTCTCTATAATTAAGAGTCTGTTTCCTGGTTTGTTGACTTTTTCCCCCTTTGTTTGTTTGTTTTGTTTCTTAAATTCCACATATGAGTGAAAGAAATCCTGTGGTATTTGTCTTTCTCTGACTTATTTCACTTAGCATGTTACCCTCTAGATCTATCCACGTTGTTGCAGATGGCAAGATCTCATTCTCTTTTATGGCTAATATTCTATTGGGTACCACCTCTTCTTTATCCATTCATCTATCAAGGGACATTTGGACTGTTTCCATAGTTTGGCTATTGTAAATAATGCTGCAATAAACATAGGGGTGTATATATCCTTTTGCTTAGTGTTCTCATATTCTTTGGGTAAATATCCAGTAGTGCAGTTACTGGATCATAGGGTAGTTCTATTCTTAATTTTTTGACCAAACTCCATATTGTTTTCCACAGTGACTGCACCAGTTTGCATTCCCTCCAACAGTTCACACTCTGGCTCACACTTGTTATTTCTTATGTTTTTTATTTTAGCCATTCTGCTTGTCCATCATAGATTGCTGAAGGAAACATACCAAAGGGCATCTATACATATATCTGATATATATATATGATCTGATCCCATTTCTGTGTTTTAAAAACTGTAACAGTGCAGCCTTTGGGGGTTGGAGCTGGGGAAGGTGAGGGAGGGATGATTGCTTTAGCTTTCTGCATTTGTGTTGCTAGAAAGTTTGCAATTAACATGTATTACTTCTGTAACTAAATACATATTTGCAAAAGGAGATTAAATAATTTAAAAGCTTTTCAGTCAAGATTCCCAAAGTAATCCTGGGATTACAGAGTAGCCAAAAAGAATAAATCCATAATTACAAACAGAGGTTCTACGGTAGCTCCAGGCTACTGGTTGAAGTATTTCATCCCAATGTGTTTCTAAAATATGGGTTCTGTCTTCTGAGAGAAGGCAGAACTATAAGTCCAAGCCGTTTATTGATCTGGTCCTTTTATTCTATCAGCTTAATGATACTATTAATAATATACATTATTCATTTCCTAGTTTACAGTTTACAAAGCACTTTTCACATCTTGAATAATGCAACAAAGCCCGGAAGAGATACTATTATCCGTATTTTCAGAAAGTGTAGTTGTTTTGGAAAGTTAGTTGATGCGCTCTAAATCACACAACTAGTTCAAGCAGAATTGCAGTAGGAGTCAAATAGCGATTCTATGCCCAGTTAACCATTAATTCTAGGTAAATCACTATTTTTCTAGGTCTCAGTTTCCTCAATTATAAAACCAGTTGGGGAAGTTTTCTAAGTATAAATGTATACAGTAATTTAAATGAAACCAAGCAAACGCTTCTACCCCCCACCCTCAATTAACTTTGGGACAACTCCATGGATATGTTCAAAGATACTTGTGTTATAAAGACATGGCAGACATCCTTTCTATTAGTATATTTAGGTGTGAGTAAAAATCTATATATTTGTGAAGAGATTTAAAGGACTAGTTATTACAGATTAGTTGGAAGGAACCCAAGGTAATATGGTCCTCTCCTCCCTGCTGTGGTCCTCCTTCCCAAGTGGTGTAGACGGGAAATCAGGAAGCTCCTAAACACCATGCATCTGTACTAACTCAGGTGGTCGTGGCCCACCAGAGAGAAATTGTTCTCTCCTGATCTTGGGAATTTCAGCTGCTTATATAAGGATTCCACTTGAATAAGAGTAGAGAGATTTTTTTTTTTCAGATTTATTTGTTTATTGTAGAGTGTGAAAGAGCTAGCACAATGGACGGGAGGAGGACAGAGGGAGAGAAACGGACTCCCCACTGAGCCTGGAGCCCCACACAGGGCTTGGAGATCAGAGATTGATCTCAGGACCCTGAGATCACGACCTGAGCCAAACTCAAGAGTCAGACTCTCAACGGACTTTACCACCCAGGCGCCCCTAGAGAGATGGTTTTATACAGATCTAGTTGATACATGATAGATCTAAATAAATATTTGTTAACTAACTGAATTTGCATTGTGAATATTCGGCAAATTTAGGTTCAGAGTAAAAGAATTGACTTTTCTTATGACTGAACTATCACCTTGGTCTTATTAGTACTGTCTCTCAAACCCCTGAATCCTCATGTTTTCCTAATCAACACAGTTTTCATGAGCCTACACCCATAGGGCTGTGTTCTTTTGCCTGCCTGTTTGTTTCTTCATAGGGCTGTATTTTAAGACATAGATTTTGTTTTTATTCAGGTATAGTGAGGTCAGTAGGTCAAGAGGTGACTCCCATTGAGAAGACAGTTTGTTGCTGACACAGGTCCCCGAGAGGAGGAGCTATGCCATGCCATGGGGGGTGGGGCACACAGGGAGGCACCAGGGTCAGTCAGGAGGCAGAGAGAACGAGGGGAAAGCACAACTTTTATTATGGTTTCCACTGGAAGAAACAGGTGAGGCAGAGTGAAGAGGCTTAGGATTGGCTAGTTGGAATAATTCCCGTGAGTTCTGGGGTAGAGGGGCTGTCTCTACTTGTCCGGTGCCTGGCTCTAGGGTGATTAGGGCAGGCATATAGTGGCTCAGCACGTGAAAACCCAGGAAAGGAGGTGGTTTAGGTATGGCTCTGGATTGGTTGGTCTGCCTGTGAAAGGCAGGTGAGGTTTTTACTCTTAGGAACTGGTTAGCCCTGGGAGGGGCAGTGTCTTCAGGGTCAACAATGCCCCAAAGGTCAAAGCATCAGAATAAAGAAGATTTTTTTTTTTAAGATTTTCTTTATTTATTTGAGAGAGAGAGCACAAGCAGGAGTGGCAGGCAGAGGGAAAAGAAGAAGCAGACTCCCTGCTGAGCAAGGAGCCTGATGTGGGACTCGATCCCGGGACCCTGGGATCATGACCTGAGCCAAAGGCAGATGCTTAACCGACTGAGCCACCCAGGTATCCCTCAAAGCATCAGGCTAAAAAGACGTGCTTAATATAGACTGATCTAAATTAGGTTAGCCTCAAAAAGAAGCAAAGAATTGGCAAACGGGAGTGCTGATAAAATTGGATCTATAACCTATCACTCTGTATAATATGCGCTAACATAATACTCTTTAATTGCAGATCACTGATTTGGCACCAGTAAGTACGGGAAAGGCTTATTTATATGTTTTTTTCTTCCAAGATCACGAGATTACTTTGTCACGTGAGATAGCTTGTTTTTTCAGTTTTCCTGCAATTAAGCTGTACAATTACCAGGTGGTGGCGGGTTCTTAGTGGTGGGATTTTCTGGTCCCTCCACCCCACCCCCTTATACATACACATGTTTATTAACTCACTTCTCAAGTTGAGAGGTAGTAGATATCCGTAAATGTGTGTGAGTGTATGCAAGTTGATATATATACACACACCTCTCACTATCTACCTTTTAACAAGGTACCGGAAGCTAAAATATAAACCTTAATATTAAGTACCATGGAATATCAACAAAAATGCATCTTAAAGTTGCAAAAGATTTATCACATTATTGCCCCTCTGCCCATGAACACCTGCCCCTCCCCTTATCTAGGGAGAAAAGATCCCTGAAAAATGTACAAATAAGCACACGTCTTTCATTTTTTTAGGAATGACTTATGTAAAGACATTATCGGGATCAGTGGATTTGTTTGCGGTAACCTGTGGTACCCTGAAGCAGGCCTACATCAAAAATGAGCCCACATATATTATTAAACATTGGTTTTGTTTTTTCAATGAATGGTTAGTGCCACTGACTCTATTCTCTTTGACACTTAACCCCCCCGCCCCCCTTCCCCCCCCCGGGGGCTAGCACACCCTCTTGAACATTAGTGAGGCAAGGGAAGTCACAAAGCACGAGAGGTCAAAGGGCTTCTTGGCCTATGTGTTGAGGATTTTCTTCCAGTAGGACTGGAAAGATAATGTTTTTATACAAACACCTTTTTTTTTTTTTTTAAATACCTATGCCCATGTGCTGGTTCAGCCAGAGAGGCAACAGGTCTCTGGGCCAGGAGCTCTCTCTGCTGGAAGGGTCCAAGTTAATCCTGTAGATGTAACTAATTTTTCTTTCATGACCTCATTTATGGCCACAAAAACACCCTTCCTCCAACCGCCTACTCAGATCTCCTCTCCAAAGGGTGCCAATTAGTCACATGTAGCCCAACTTCTAATAACTAATATACTTATTTATTTGACAGAGAGAGAGAGAGACTGCACGAGCAGAGGGAGCAGCAGGGGGAGGAGCAGAATTCCTGCCGAGGAGGGAACCGCTTGTGGGACTCGATCCCAGGACCCTGGGATCATGACCTGAGCCGAAGGCAGACGCTTAACCGACTGAGCCACCCAGGCGCCCCTATACTTTTTTCTTATCACAATATCATTAACAAGGGAAGTAAGCCCCAATACCAGAGCAACAGGGACCCGGGCGGGTATAATTAGCTTCAGTTGAAACCCCTGTGCTCTATGACTAAATCCCAATTGTGTTCTTGACACCTTTCAACTTTTATAGTGTTAAGAATATTAACACGCTTTGGTTTCTCCTTCCTATTTTCCTTATTTTCGTGATAGCTTTTTTAAGGTTGATTCTTTTTTTATTGAAGTATAGTTGACATACAAAATTCTATTTCAGGTGTCCAGCATAGCAATTCGACAGTTGCAAACATTAGGAAATGCTCACCACAATCAGTGTATTTAACATCCGTCACCATACAAAACTCTTTCCTATTTTGTGTTTTGTTTTGGGCTGTTTCTCCGTAAAATATTCATGATCTGTCCACATTTCCCTGGGTTTATTAACTTGGCTCCTTTTATTTCTACTGGTTACCCTTGATGTCTTTCCTTCCTGCTGTACAGTAAATTCCTCCTCTGGATCAATACTGCCCACCCAGTATATACCTGCCTTATAAGGAACTCTCAAAAAACTTGGGTCCTTTTTTGGAGTCAGTATTTAGAGTCCAAATGCAACTGCTAGGGCCTTGATAACTTGGGTTTAGGTAATTGGGGCAATAGTTACATAGACTTCATTCTGTTAAACACCAGGTGGAAATCCATTATGATTGAGTTCAACGTAAAGCTGAAAGGATCTTCCTGGTTGTTTGAGACAGGAAACAGCTCGTGGTTCTGCACACATCTGAAGAACCCACTGGATGCATCTTTCCTGTGACAGTAACAGACAATCGTTTGCACTCAGGTCTCTCTGTTCCTTTTTGGAGCATCTGTTACGTTTATTGTCAAACCTCTCCTAGTCCTGGATGGCAGCTGGAGCGGCACTTTGGGCGAGGGAAGGAGTGCTCAGCCAAAATACATGCCTGCAGAAAATGGCTGCCTGGAGCTCAGGGGGATTGGCTCAGACATCCAGTCTCCAGCTGTTAGGAATTTTCATTGTCATCTCTTTTGGAATTCAGTCGACCCTTGGAGCATGATCAAAGAGGGAGCAGGGTAAAGGAGGAGGGGAAGTAGTGGTGAATTGTAGGCTACCTGTCTGAAAACTGTATTAGTTTCCAGTTGCTGCTGTAACAAGTTACCGCCACCTTAAGGACTTCAAACGACAATTTATTATCTTACAGTTGCGCAGGTCAGACATCCAGAATTAGTCTCGCCAGGCTAACGCCAAGGCATTGGCAGGGCTGCGTTCCTTTCTAAAAGCTCTAGGGGAGAGTCTGTTTCCTTGCCTTTTCCAGCTTCCAGAGGCTTCCTGCATTCTTTGGCTTGTGGCCCACGTCCTCTGTGTTCAAAGCCAGCAACAATACATTTCTCTAATACTACTCTCATTGTACACCTCTCTCTCTCTCTGGTTTTAAGAATGCATGTGATTAGATTGGACTCACTTGGATAATCCAGGATAATCTCCCTATTTCAAGATCCTTAATCCCATCTGCAAAGTCCTTTTCGCCATATAAGGTAACACATTCTTAGGTTCAAGAGCGGGGAGAGGAATTATCCTGTCCTACCACAACCACAAAGTTTATGTCCTCACTGAAGTAGAAAAAGGAAGCTTCTACCTTTAGATCTACCTTTTTTTTGTCTCCCTCAGATCGAATGGGATATTCATAGATTTTTTAAAAAATTCCCTATTTGACATCAAATCAGTCTGTGACAAATGAAATTTTATTAAAAGGCAAGCAATAATAATATTAATGATATCATACTTTTTCTTTATTCAAATTATCACTTTAATTTCCATCTTAGGGGTAACTTTGGTCTCTCCTTCTCCATGTCTTTCCTTCATACGTACATGAGCATTCTCTGCCTTCAAAGACTTTAATCTTTCTGACCTCTACTTATAGAATGATTCCTCTCCCTCCTTTGACTGCCAAAGTTCTACCAAAATGAATCAACATGTGTTACCTTTCTTCCCTGTCAACTTTTCCAACTTCTGTTCATCCCTCAGACCCCAGAAGTTTTATTCCCGCCTTAACCTCTCTATTGACACTCACCTGCTGAAGGCCCTGGATCGTGTCACGGAGGCCTTTCTCTTCCTCTACTGACTGCTAGATGTGCCTGCAATTCTCGATACCACTGACCAGGCCCCTCTTGAAATCCCCTGTCCTTGGCTTGTGTGGCTCTCCTGACTCACTCACAGCAGGCTGCCAGACCCTGGTTCCTTGTCCTCTGCCTCTCCCTAGCCTCCGTACACAGTCCCTGCTCTCCTTTTCTACATTGCCTCCCACAGATTTCTCAGCATAGTCGCCTCTAGGTGGATACTTGTGAAATCTACTTGTCTAGCTAGCCAGTGGACGTTTCCATACAGATGTCCTTCTGTCCTCTCAAACTCAAATGGCCAGGGCTTAAGCCTCTAAATCCATTCTCCCTCCTGATTTATTTACCTACTTACTTGTTTAAATGTTGTTTATTTATTTTAGTCAACAGATCCATCATCGTCCTAGTCATCTTGGCTTGACTCTCCAGCATTTGTGTCTCTTTTTTCCCCTTTGGTTGACTTATTTACCGTTTTCATTCATAATGTTTCTGGCATCTCTTCCTTTGTGTCCAATGCCACCATCATGCCTCTTATCACACAGTCCTGGGTGATCTGAAGTCCTTCTCACATTTACTTCACTGCCAGTGCTAGAGTAATTCCTAATCTCCCTCTTTCTATCAATCATTCTTTTCTTCATTGCCTAAGATCTTAGTGTTGTTTAAAGCCTCTACAGTCTGAATCTAATCAATATTTCCAAATTTATCCTAAACTTTTCATCACAAACTTTCCATTTTAGCAGGACCAGGATGCTCACTGTCCCAGAAACATAACCTTGTTTGTTACTATATCTGGGTGCACGTGGTTTTCCATCCCTGAAATATTCTCTTCCTCTCCACCAATTTACTCCCATAGATCTTTCAAAGCTCAAGTCCCAATTTCCTCATCAGTACTTCTTTGGCCATCTCTATTTATAAGATTTCTCCTTCCTCTGAACACATTAACATTTTCTGAGCATAATATAGATCAGCAGAGAACTTCCATAAGGTCCAATCATCCACCCACCCATCTTCCTGCAAATGTCATCATGCCCTCAATTCCTTCCACTGTTACTAGGCATGAACTTGACATTCACCTACCTAAGACAACCTCTCCACTTATCTACTCTTGGCCATTCACTGACTTTGCTCCAGCAATTCTGCTTCTTTTTTCTGTATCAATTTCTCCATCCCTCCTGGATCATTCCCATCAGTAGGCAAACAGGCTGTTATCTTCTCATCTTCAATAAAACAAACAAACCCTCTCTTAATCCCACTTCCACCTCTCCTAGTATCTATTTTTTTTCTCCTTCACTTCATGGCAAAATTCCTTGGAAAAGTGACCTATATCCACTGCCCCAACTTCTCTCTTCCCATTCTCTCTCGAATGCATTCCAGTGAAGCTTATATCCCCAACACTCTGCTAAAAATGCTCTTATTAAGGTCACCAAAGGCCTCCATTTTACTAAATCCAATGCTCAATTCTCTTTTCTCATCTTGCTTGACCCATCAGAAGCTTTGAGACCTTGATGACTGTCCCCTATTTGAAACTTTCTTCACTTGGCTTCCAGGACACCACACTCTCCTGTCTCTCTGGCTACTCCCTTCAGTCTCCTTTGCTGGCTCCTACTCATCTCCTAGACCTGAGCTTGTAGCAGTTTTCCCTGTCTTAATCCTTGTCCTTCTTCTCTTTTCTACCAACACTCCCTCCCTTGGTGACATCATCTGGTCTCATAGTTTAAAGTACCATTGGTATGTGGATCCTGTTGGCTTCCAATTTACGTCTTTCGGGGTGCCTGGGTGGCATAGCTGGTTAAACGTCCCACCACTTGATTTCAGCTTAGGTCATGATGTCAGAGTCGTGAGATTGAGCGGCAAGTCAGCTCCGAGCTCAGCTGGGAATCTGCTTGAGATTCTCTCTCTCCCTCTGCCCCTCCCACACCTCCAAAATAAATAAATAAAGTCTTTAAAAAAAAAAGTAGTAGGCAAGAAGATCAGGGAATTGTGGAGATGGCCATTCTCCTAAGCACGAGCCATCCAAATCTTTAAGCACCCAAATCCACACTGACCCAGGTTTGGGAATTATTGTTCCAATCTGCTCTGACCTGTGCCTACTTGGTATGTTGCTTATTTTGTGCAGCTTTTACTATAGATTTATAGAATAATAGTACATAGGTAACATTTCTTGATTGTGTACTATTTGCTATCACCGCCTCTTTTTCCTTTGTTTCTTGAGAGCAATTTCTGTAGTTTTTCTTTTCTAAACTTCCTTTGAATTGCCAGGAACCTTAGACAGCCTTAGTTCTGATGCTGGCTATATTCAGGGTTGATATCCCCCTTTTCGGATTCCATATCTAGTTTGCTATCATTGCTACCAAATATAACATTTAAAAGGGTGCTGTACAAATCCAGTTACCAATTTTGCTGTGAGAGCCATTTTACGTTCTCGTTTTATTGACACAAAGAACCCGAGCTTCTTGGCTAAAGCGGCTGATATGAAATGGAAAAGGGTAAAGTGCTGAGTGAGAGTGGGAATAGTAAGTAATGAAAACTCTTCCCACAAAATTCGGAACCCCCCCCAAAAAATCAGATAGTAAAGGAAATTGAGAAATGAAAGAGTTTCCCTAAATATCCAGAAAGCAACCCCTTGAAATTGGGATTAAGCTTCAATATTTAAAAAACTTCAGGGATTTCTTTTAGCTAAATACTGGAATGCTTAGGAGAGAATCCCTTTCTGTTGTGTTTTTGTCTCCGCGGGATTCATAAGCACACATGGTAACCTGGCTGGAAAACACTAAGAGACATCTCCCCTACTGCCAACCCCCCTCCCTGACTTGCCATTCACACAGTCCAAGGCTCTTGATCACATACAGATTGCAGACCCTAAATAAATTAGGCAGATGGAACTCATACATCAAAGCCACCTCCTTGGATTCCTTTTTGGCCATTGGTGCATTTCCTCTCTCTCTTTTTTAATCAGCCTCATAAATCTGACCCTGACAAGGTTCTACCTCTCCATACCAATAGTCGGAGGTGAGATGGTAATTTGTCCTCAAGCTTTCATTTGCTTCTCCACTCGAGTGACCCTCAATGCCATGTGGCACCCATTCATTACAGGGGCTCAGGTGCGGCTGTGGGGAGGTGTGTGCCAAGTCCTGCCAACCTGGTTACTCCTTCCAGAAGCACAGGATGTTTCTCCAAGAGCTGTGCACATCAGATGATTACACTCCGCAGTGCCGGATGAAATCCTTGGCATGCTGACAGCCCTAAAGAATACAACACATTGTTATGTATTCTCCCAAGGATCTCCTTCCTGATAGCTCTTCACATACTGGCTAACGATTACCTGGACCCAAATAACTTTTTCAAGAGGGTTATCCAAATCAAGAATGGAAGGTAAAAACAGAGCTGTCCAGGATGGTGACCTCTCTGAGGTGGTGGCAGGTGCTTGCAGACCTGTGTTGATTTCACCCTTTTCAGGCACACCTGACTCAATCCTTGTCTCCTGGTCTTGAGAGTCTGAATCTGGAACCTTGACCGAGCTCATGTGGGCCAAGTTTGGATTTCTCATCATTTGTGGAGAACTTCCTTCTGACTTCTAGCAGCTGCATCTTGGCTGAGTCTTGAGTCCTTCTTGAGTCTTTACTCTTTTCTCCCTGTCCTTATAAGGAGTCTGTCTCATTTACTTCTCTCCTCCAGATGCTATCTACAGCTGGCTTAGTGTCCCCTTGTCCTGTCAGGGCTTCCTCCGCCCCCTGCACAGGGAGGGGAAGGTCCAGGCACTCCCCGTATTCTCCTAACATGATTGGTACCCATGAAATGCAATAACTATGGGCTGTCATTCCTACAGAGGCATTTCTATCTGGTCCATTTAAAGACCTTGAGAAATGGAGACACCTTATCGTACTCCTGCAGCTTATTTTGCCTATTCACAAAATAGCATTAAACCTCTTTCATGGGCTCGGGCGCCTGGGTGGCTCAGTTGGTTAAGCGACTGCCTTCGGCTCAGGTCATGATCCTGGAGTCCCGGGATCGAGTCCCGCATCGGGCTCCCTGCTCGGCAGGGAGTCTGCTTTGCCCTCTGACCCTATCCCCTCTCATGTGTTCTCTCTCATTCTCTCTCTCTCAAAAATAAATAAATAAAATCTTAAAAAAAAAAAAACCACACCTCTTTCATGGGCTCATAACAGAAGAGCCTATTGAAAGAGCATAATGGTTTCTCATACTTTTGAGTGCCCATCATTCCACCAATACTATAGATGATTATGTTTTTAGGGGCCTTATGGTAGGCCTCCGTGCTTTTCATTAGGGCACAATCCTTGGGAGTGTGATGGTCTGTACTGTAACTAGGATTATGGCTTGCAAATGTGAGCAGTAACCAAATATTCTTGGTGGAGGTGATAAATGGCAAGAGCTGCCATTCACGTCTGGAGCACTTACTGTAGGTCAGCCTTTATATTATGTCACTAAGTGTTTTATTTTCACAGTGGATTTGATTCCTATAGCAACCCTAAGAAGAATATTACTACTGGGATCCCCATTGCACAGATGAGGAAACAGAGGTTTGGAGAGGCTATGTAAATCCCTCTTCCCCATAAAAAAAAAACCTTGCTAGAACTTGAACCCAAGCCTTTCTGACTCCACATCCCAGACTCTATTATCTCTCTATGTGTCACCATAGCATATCACTGGACTGCCCTGCCTTGGCTGGGAGACATGCATTGTCTTGATGCTTGAGTGCCTACAAGGAGGCCTTGACCTGAATCTCTCAGTTCTTCTAGCTAGCTACACTTCCCTCTAAGCAATCTTATCCAGTCCTGAGAATTTAAATATCAACATACATATCACACCTATATGCTGACATCTCTAAATCTAAATCTTCGTTCCAGACTCCTTCCCTTCCTCTCAGGCTCATATAGCCAACTGAGATTTCTAAATGGCATCTCATACCTAACAAATCCAAAACAGAATTTTTACTTCTCCCCAAATATGCCCGACATCCCATACATGATACCACGGTTCAAACAGACCAGAAATGGAGGCATGGTTCTTGATTTCTCCTTTCCCTCACCTGGGCTCACAGTAATTCTGTGACTTCGACCTTTACCCACTTCTCTGTTTCTGCTGCTGTCTCTTTAGTCTAAGCTACTAATACCCCTTGTGTAGACTATTGTAATAGACTCCTGATTGGTTTCCCTGCTTTCACACCTGCCATCTCTCACTGGTTTCCCTGCTTTTGCACCTGCCATCCCCAGCCCCAATTCATTTTTCACATAGTCTTCTGAGTGACATTCAAAACATGAATTAACTCCTGCTCCTCCCTGCTTAGAACTCTTCAAAGGCTTTCTTTTGATTAAAGTCCAAATTCCATAGCATGACCTTCAAGACCACATACAATCTGGCCCTTGACTAACCCTGCCACTGAATCTCATACCACTCAAGGCCTCACTCCCAGCTCTCTAGCTATAGTGGTCTTTTTTCAGTACCTCAGTGGTACAAAGCTCTTTCATGCCTCAGGACCTTTGCCCTGGCTGTTTCCTCTACCTGGAATGTTCTCTCCCTGGCCCATAGGTGCTCAATAAATGTTAACTGAACAAATGGGAACAGTAGATTGCCTCCCCTACAAGAATAATATAAATAATATGAAAAAAATCACATCATTAATGACTTATTTAGCCATTTGTATTTATGACGTATAAATGATATGAGCTTAATATAATTAGGCTATGGGTTTTCTGAAGCATGTTTATATGTTTACGTGAATGGAGTAGGGAGGAGAAGGGAGTGGGGGGTGGGGGTAGGAGGAAACATATTTAACATGTGGTAATCATGAATCCTGTGCAGTAGATGTTGATACCCCTGTTTTTCCAAACTTAGGTGATTTGGGGAGGTTAGGTAACGGGCTAAGAGTGAGCAGGTAGGAAGCAGTTGTCTGGAGTTTACAGGTGGTCTGACTCGAGCGCCTCTGTGTGGTTCCCAGATCCTGGTGCCTTAGAGCAGACACAGTTGAGAGAGGATGTTCAAGGGTAAGAAAAAGGGGAGACACCTGGAAACACTAGCTCTTTTGCTCACGCAGGCAGCGGCTCAGGCTGCTGTGAATTGGAGAGACTGAATATCTTAGCTATATCCAAGTCTATGTTGGTTGTCAAACATGGCCTAAATGAGCTGCATTAGACCTCAACTTTGAAACCCAGCATCCACACACACAGATAAAGCAGGGAATACAGTTACGTATGGCAATTAATAAGCCACCATCTGCTAAAACCTCCCACTCCGAGTGGGATTTAACATGGTTATGGGTTTCTTTGAATGTGTGTGTGTGTGCGTTTTCCCCACCATATGTGTTTAAAGGCTCCAAAAAGGAAACAGCTTAATCCAGAAATGTGAAAAAGAATGGTGACATTCTGTGGTGTGTCACTGAAATGAGAAACTTATCAGGCACCATCTATTTTGGGGGTTTTGTGGTATTCTATGGCTCCAGGCTTTGAGTTAGTGACAAAATGGCACTGCCAAGATGATTTGCCACATACGTGGGGTAGGAGAAGAGCACTGTGGTAGGCACTGCTTCTAAAATTTACTTTTGGCTTTGCCCTGGACTGAGTTGACACACATATGGAAAATATCCCTTCTCCTCCAAGGCCTAACTGAGAAAGCATCTATTCTACTTGGCTTACCTGTGTTCTTCCCAATGGAAATGAATCCCTCTGTACTAGATTTTCCTGTGTGAGCCTCTGGGACGGCACTCATCCAGGCAATCCTTCCTTGCAGCCTCTTGCGTCTCTTTCTCCTCCACTGACCTATACCTTTCCCTGCAGGTACAGGCTGTGGTGTTTTTCATCTCCGCATAATCCAGTGGGACCTGGCACAATAACTCACTTCGAAGGTACTCAATATATGTTGTTGAATGAAAATCAAATTGTTTCAGGGAAACAATGTAGGATGGTGGCTTTAACCCAAAATACCTCAGTTATTTGTAGAAATGACATATTGTAGATTAACAACATAATTGACTCTGTCCTTATGTTAAAGGCTAAAAAAAGTGTGATTTTATTAAAAAAAAAATCCTCATTCGATAGGAAAACCAGGGCGTGGTTTTGATTAAACTGCATAGTCTAAATCCTGTGGAATCTAAATGTTTGAAATGAGCAAGGATATTGCTTTTGGTCTCAGCATTGGGGCAAAAAAGAATATTCATGGTTGGCATGGGTAGCTTAGAACAGGTATGTCAATAAATCATTGCCATAGCTCTTTGATAATTGGAGATGTGTGTGTATGTGTGTGTGTGTGCGCGCGTGCGTGCATGCACACACACACGCGCATGAACATTTTATAAGGAAATATTTAAGAACTTCCTGACTGTCAAGAGAAATACAATGAATGTCACAAAGCCCCTAGATATTATGATAAGTGTGTTTGCAGAAGACCAAAGTATTTTGATTTCTAAATATTTAAAGATGGCCAACACGTCAGTTGGGATGTTTAAATGTTATGGGAATAAAGAAGGACTCCAGAGTTATATAGCAAATTATTTTCTCCAGCCTAGAAAGGAGAGTTGGAAGCTGAAGGATGACATAATCAAAGTAACATTTGAGAAAGAGGCATTTGGCAACAGTATCCAGGATAACTGCAGGCAGGGCTGCTCCTGGAACCATGGGGGCCAAGGCGGAAGCTGTAATAACAATCCCCCGTAAGGTGATGGAGGCATAGTCATGGCAAGTGATAGAAATGTGGAGGAAGGACTGGCTATGAAAGACATTTCAAAGGAAATATCCCTATGATTTTTGTGAAGATGATAGTTCTAAAATATTGAGTCGGAGTGACTTGAATGACTTGTCAACACCAAGGAAGGAGAAGTGGGGAGGGGCAGCTGGACACAGGGAAATAGGAGTTTGCCTTTGGACACGGGGGATTCAGTAATGCGGTGAGAGACACCCCGATGGCAAGTCCCTGGCTCTATCCCTGTCATTTTCGGACATTGTGGTTCTCTGAGGGACGCGCTGGGGATATCAGATCTGGAGATGGCCAAGAGGAAACTTAAGACAGGTGAAGAACCAGCTAAGTTGGAAAACGTCGAGGTCACAGCATAGCCACAGCAGAGACATGCCACACGGCTCTGGTGGGATCTCTGATCTCCTATCGTCCTGACTCTCTGCCGGGCTAAATGCCCTCATGCGCGGACTGTATTCTGGCTTCCACCTCTGCTTCTAGTCATCTGCAAGCATTTAGCTTGTTGTCAGGCATTAGAACACTGTCAGCTTTATGATTTAAAAATGCAGAAAAAAGGGCGCCTGGGTGGCTCAGTTGGTTAAGCGACTGCCTTCGGGTCAGGTCATGATCCTGGAGTCCCGGGATTGAGTCCCACATCGGGCTCCCTGCTCAGCGGGGAGTCTGCTTCTCCCTCTGACCCTCCTCCCTCTCATGCTCTCTGTCTCTCATTCTCTCTCTCGCAAATAAATAAAATCTTAAAAAAAAAAATGCAGAAAAAAGTTCTTACTTTACGGTGGCCCCAACTATTAAAGCCTCCGAGCTTGTGAAGTAGATATATAAACCAAAGAAATATATTCTGCCTGTATCTGCCTGTATCTGCCAGTATTCTGCCAGTATCTCTGATCTAATCCTCTTGGTAAAGTTTAACTCATCCTTTGGAACTAACTTGGAAGTCTCTCAATAGCCTGCCTGCCTCCCCGGGGCAGTTAGTTTTTTCATTGACCACGTTCCCACAGCACTTTGTTCTCATTTCTGCTAGAGCCCATGGAGCAGTTGATGTGACCGTCTCTGGCCGCTAGACCCGGAACATCTTGAAGATGGGAACTATCCATTCATCTTCGCATCCCCACTCCCCTAACAGACTGGGGGGTTAGTGGGTGACACCTCGTTGTCGGAACTATCCAAAAGAGAGATTTTAGGAACATGGGTGGTGCGACGTGCAGTTGCCGTAGCAAAGCCTGTGCGCACGTCATATGTCACATCCCTGCTGATGCTGTTAATGCTGCTCTGGCAGAAGCAGTACTCTCATTACATGCTGCTGGCCCATATTTGTAATGTGTGACATTTTTTATGAAATACTATCAAGGGTAATCCATCATACAGTAAACTTTGGATTATATGCTGAGACTGGTCTTAAACATAGACATAAATGAACTTCAAAAATAATGCTGTTTTCTGAGAAGGGTATGATCAAAGAGTTGTGGCTAGGAAAATAAAGCAGAACATTATGCTCTTTAAAGTTAAACAAAAAGTGCCTGAAAAAGAGGTTTCCTTCCGTCTGTTTCAGTTGGGGGACAGGGTTCTTGTGTGAAGATAATCAGGTGGCTCTGAAATGTGGCAGGCTGTTTATGTCTGGTAGGGCATCAGTGTATGAAAATGGGGCGAGGGCTCGCCAAAGGTTCGATCACCCTTGGGACTTGCAAGGTTTGTGATCACCTTCTCTCAAGAGGTGGGTTGGTTTGTTTGTTTTTTAAATAAAAGGACACATGACAACTTGAGTGAATTTCAGATATCAACTGTAGGCTTACAGTTAAAGGTATTTCTCTCTGCATATCCATAAAGATCTAGGATTTTACACACATTATAGAGAATAAATAAAAGAAGGCTTCTAAGTCTCATCATTTTTGTGTAAATCCAGATAAGACTCCTTTGATGAGCTTAGCGTTTCCTGTTAAGGAAAAGCTTATAGGGGAGAGAAACACTAAAATTATAATTCTTTGTCTTCCTTAATTAGACTAGAGCTCCCCATAGATCTTGCTGAAGCTGTGAGAAAATCCCAGCAATAATTCACATTGTCAGGTCAGCAGATATGGGCACAGGGGTCCAATATGACGGTAGGATTTGCTTAGGTGACCTATCTGTGAACTAAACAGCTCAGAAGAAGTATACAGCCTTGTCTGGAAATATACGCTCTGAAGATGCTGAGCACAAACAGCAATGAAAATAAATCCCAGCAAGATTCTCATTCCACCTTTACAGATGTCATTCTAGGGGAAGTATATAAATCCTATTAATACCAATTGATGTGGGGCACTAATTAATAAGTCCCATTAAATCATGGAGTAATGACATTTAGCATCTAATGAACGCCTCATAATCTCTTGATCATTAATATTTTATAGCATAAGAACACAGAATTGGCATCCCTGGGCTTGTGCAGCATGGTTTTCTGTCTCTGACATGGCCCCAAGGGCATTAAGTGGTACAAGGGTATTACACCTCTCTTGTAAGACTACACAAAGCAGTGGAATCTTTCAGTAACCCTGGGTTCTAACATGTCCTCATTTTAATGAATGTGAATCTGTTATTCTCCTAATTAACAGCTATGGACTACACAGCGCCCTGGAAGAATAGAAGGGAGCTGAGATGTGGACCTTGTTGTGTAGCTTTGCTGTCTTGTTGACCCTCCCATTCCATGCAAGAAACTTGCATGGGAGAAAATCATTACTTTGATTTATTACCGGGGGCTTTATTTATTCAAATGCAATAATCACCTCACGGAGCAGGTGCCATTTCAAGGGTTTATTGATCCTATGCTCTTCTAGAAATTCCAGGAGGCCGACACTCTGCCCTGAGATAGAGATGGTCAACAAAAAAACCCTCCGTCTCCGAGCAGGATGAAGGGAAGTGGGAGGAAATCCCCTGCCACCGTTCTAACGCTCCAATGACACTCGGTGCCTTTCCGCACCACCCCCGCCCCCCCAAGAGGGGCTGGAGGAGAGAGAACGCTTAGAGGTTGCAGTGGGCAAGGGAGAGGGAGAGAGCACCGACAGAGAGCTGCCAAGGGGTCTAAGAGGCTGCATCCTTCAGGCGTGGAGAGAAAGGGTCTTCAGCTCCAGATCACGATTCCAAAGAGTTAAATTTTACCACGCAGCCCGATCTGGATGGGAGTTGCTTCTGGGTACAAAACGGGACACTGATCAAAATCAACTTGGACAAGTGACAAGCCTGAGTCTGATGTCGGTGGATGTCTTCTAAGGTCGTTGGAGGGGAGAGGACGGGAGGCAGTGTGCTCAGGGGTAGGTGGAGAGAAGCTTCGAGTCCAGGGCAGGGCTATAAAGGGACACGGAGTTGGCAAACAGGGAGACAAAACGAGTGGGGAAGAGAGAGAGGAAGAGTTGAAGAAAAGTAGGGGGAAGTGGGGACAGGGTTAGGGGAGAGAGGAGGATAGGAGAGAAAAGTGAGGGCGGCTGGGAGGGCTTAAAAGGGAAGGGGGATTGCTGGAGAGAAGGGCGGACGGCAGGCTCGGGAGGTGGAGAGGAGGCGAGGGGACCCAGCGGGTGGGGGGTGCCGAGAGGCAGGCGAGGGGCTGCGGAGGAGGAGGGGGGCTAGAAAGTGCGAGCGGCGCGGGGTGGGGGTGGGGGTGGGGGGCGGCGGGGAGCCGGGGCGCCGGGAGGGCGGTCGGAACCGAGCGGGCAAGCGGGGACCGGGAGCGAGCCGGGCCGGGAGCCGAGGGCGGGGAGGCCGCGGGAGGGAGGTGGGGGGCAGGTGCGGGAACGCGGGAGGGAGCGCGGAGGAGAGCGGAGGCCAAGCGCATTGTGTCTGGCAGCGGCGCGCGAGCCCACCGGCGGCTGCGGCGGGGCGGGAAGCCATGGAGCCGCGGGCGCTCGTCACGGCGCTCAGCCTCGGCCTCAGCCTCTGCTCCCTGGGGCTGCTCGTCACGGCCATCTTCACCGACCACTGGTACGAGACCGACCCCCGGCGCCACAAGGAGAGCTGCGAGCGCAGCCGCGCGGGCGCCGATCCCCCGGACCAGAAGAACCGCCTGATGCCGCTGTCGCACCTGCCGCTGCGGGACTCGCCCCCGCTGGGGCGCCGGCTGCTCCCGGGGGGCCCGGGGCGCGCCGACCCCGAGTCCTGGCGCTCGCTGTTGGGGCTCGGCGGGCTGGACGCCGAGTGCGGCCGGCCGCTCTTCGCCACCTACTCGGGCCTCTGGAGGAAGTGCTACTTCCTGGGCATCGACCGGGACATCGACACTCTCATCCTGAAAGGTGAGCGGCGGGTGCGCCCTGCGCCCTGGGCGCCCGCGCGGGGAGCGCAGCCCGCGGATCCCCAGGGGCGCGCCGGTCCCCGCGGCCACCTCCCCGCCGCGTCCCCGCGCTCCGCTCCCCGGCTCAGTCTTTCATCCTTCCCGGCCGCCTCCTTTCTTCATTTCTCTGCCTTTCTTGACCACCCCCTTCCTCCCTTCTCTCTCTTGCTCTTCTTTCTTTCCATGACTCTCTTCTTTCTTTCTCATCCTGCTCTCCCTCTCCTCCTTCCCTCAAGTCTGTGCTTTAGCCACCCCCCCCCCCCGCCCCATCTGCTTCTTTCCTTCCTTTGCCTCCTTTTCCCTTCTTCCTTTCCTCTCCCCTCGCCCTTCGCTGTCTTTGTACACCTGCCTGACTTGGAATGCAGGTGTAGATTTTTCTTGTCGCTGCTCCCCTACGGAGGGTAACAATAAAAAAGACCCGACCTTTCCCAACCGGGCACCTCTCAAGTTGTGCTTTCCTTTTAGAAATACCTTTGGAAGAAAAGTGGTGCAAGCCTCAGAAGAGGCGGAAAGGGGCTGTTTCTTGTATTGTTCTGATGTTGGCATTAGACGAAAGTGGTGTGGCCATCCCAGCCTGGCAGGCTAATGGGAAGCTAAGGAGGCCCCAGACCTTCTTCCCAACCCCAAAGTGCAGGGTTTCCTGTTGATTAGACCTCAGACTTCAGAGAGACCTCAATTCATTGGTGAGGCAGTTGAACACAGATAGGACATCTACTTTTTTCCAGCCTTCCTGGTCACTCCACAAACCATCCTCAGCGTCTAGGCACACCAGGGTGAGTGAGGGGAGGAGAGAACCTGCCCAAGCCCTTTGAAGTGCTTCTCTCTGGATTTGCGGGAGACTCTCATGTGTGTGATACCTTGTAAGGCTGCTTTTGTTGTGGTTGTGGTTTTGGTCCCGAGTTGTAGAGCATCAGTTTGCTCTTCTGGAATCTATGCAACACCTGGCTCCCATGCATGGTTAATCAGAAGTTTGATTTTTTTTTTTTTTTGGTAATCTCATTCATGTAAAAATATTCAAGTGACAACCCCATTGGTGAAGTTTCCTTCTAAGTTTCAGAGCTCCACTCTTAATATAAAAAACCCTTTCCCTTAGACTCATTATTGCAAAAAAAGAAAAAAAAAAGAAACAAGAAAAAGTCTAAAATCACTGCATTTTAGTATTTAGTAGCCATTTAGGAAAGTTAATGAACAGACTTATGTGGAATTACAGTGTGGAATGGGATTACATAGAAAGGAGGGGGTTAATAACGTTTTGGCCTTCAGAGTCTTGTTAGTTGGCATATTCTTCATTTCTCATACATGTCAACTTCCTCCTTCCCATGGCTAGCTCAGTTGGGGACTGCCATCTGAAATCTGTCTGTGCGTGGAAGGACTCCAGCGCTTTTGGGGGGATAAGACAGAGTAACCTTCCTTTGGGAGGTGTACCTTTTTCTTTCCTCTCCTAACTCACATCCAAATCTGATTTTACCTCATGAAGATGCTGCATAATTAATTCTGATAGTAGCATAGTACATGAACAAACTGTAAAAGCTGTATTTGGAGATTCACTTATGGAATGCTCATTTAGGCAAGGCAATTTTGAAAGCTAAGCAGTGTAGTCTGTCTTTGGAAATGACAGAGCTGCATTGCCTTACACTTTCTATGCCTAGGGTAATTGATTGCATGCAAATTGCATATAGAGGAATGCCTGAAACAGCAGGGCAGAGTCTAACCCACCAATGGGAGAGGCACCCCCACAGGATACTGCACATTCCCCACCGCTGGAAGTGCCCTGGCTAGCTGAGGTGCCCAGCTCTGAGGTAATCCAGGATCAAATAATCCTTAAGGTAAAGGGACTTTAGAGGTCATTGAATCCAATCTCCCACCTATTGTTCAAAATCCCATCTTCTATAGTCTTTCTGACCAATGTTTGTCCAGCCTAGCACTTCCATAAGATTCCTATACTAGTTAAAATCATTATATTTTTCTCATCATGAATGCAGTGTTTTAGATTAAAACAATATCAGCTTTGTGATAGTGATGGTGTTTAGCTAATCCTTCGTGCAGAACAGCAAAGGGTTCTAGGCTGTAACCAGAAGACATGGGCTCTGTAGCCTCCAAGAAGTGTCCAGACCTCACTGGCCTTCAGTTTTCTTGTCTATGGTACTGGGAAAGCTGACTCTTCTTTAGGGAATTTTCTAGTTCTAAAATTTAACATTGTTGTAATAATAACAGTGTAAATTTAGCTTTCTGGGAAGTTAATGAGCTGACATTATTACATGAGGGGTTTGGAGAAAATGACAGATATCAGTACATGATAGGATCATAATTTGTTGTTTGGGAGTTGGCCAAAAAATGCTTCAAGTACTTTTAACATTGTAATTAACCTACCTTGGGCTAGTTACATAACTCTTCTAGATCTCCGTTTCATTACCTATGAAATGAATAGGCAAAATGAACAGCCTTACAATTCTATAATTCTACACATGATTTGATTTTGGCCTCTGTATTAGGTAGACAGTATTACCTTTGTTCCGGCATCTGACGTCAGTGGCTGTGGTATGAATTTCTTAAATGAGTCATATGTATCTAGCGGTTGACATCACATCTAATTTAAAAATTTAGATAACTAGGGTCTTATGGTCTATTTTTACTTTCTTCTCCGAATTACATTGTTTATGAGTTTTAACATTTAGAAATTTTAATCATCAGAAATGAAGAAAAATAACCTCAGATGGGAGAGTGGGGTGAGGTGGGCAAGGGCCCCAGAACCACCTGGGGGTATTTAGTGAGCTTTTAAGAAAAAAAAGGATGAGCTGTTCTTCATAGGACTCAGAAGGCAAAGCCTGGAGGTGAGGAAAAGTTGCAGAGAAGAAAGTGTGAGTTGATAATATGGAAAGCCTTCTCACAGTTGGAATGATTTGCATCTCATGTTACTGGCGACTATTTCTGAGAGATGTAGTGGAGACAGAAACAGTCCATGTAAACAATGAGAGATTAGTTTAGAAATGAAATGTATAGACTATCTCTTCTTAATCTACTGAAGAGAAATCACATGAGCCAGAAAAGCATCCATCTCGATGGGACAAGTATTTGGGAAAAATCACCAAATTCTAATTGTCACCCTTCATTATGATTCTAGTTCACTTCTAGCCCAGAGTGACCCTAGAAGGTCTAGACTGGACCTCCAAGCAGGACCTTCAGTAAGAATGGTGGTCAAGTTATTGATAAATGCATTCAGAACCAAGACTAGAATCCTGTGCTACTCTACCAGGCTGACAAAGGACCATTCACCAGCACAGTTCGAATACATTTGTTTTTCCAGCTGCAAGTCCTCTTCCTAGCACTGCATTGACCAGTCCACATTTCACTCTCTTGCCCTTTGCGATAACCTGCAAAGGCTTTAGACAGATTAGGTTCCCACGATATTCCCATAGTTTACTATCCAGTGCAGTAAATGCCCATTGAAAGCCTATTATGTGCCAGGTCATGAGAAAGATGTGGCACGTGGGGTTCTTTTGTGTTTGAGTTGGTCAGTTGATTCTAAATTATTCTTCCAGGGTGCCTGGGTGGCTCAGATGGTTGAGCGTCTGCCTTCGGCTCAGGTCATGATCCCAGAGTCCTGGGATCGAGCCCGTGTGCCAGGTCATGAGGAAGATGTGGCACGTGGGGTTCTTTTGTGTTTGAGTTGGTCAGTTGATTCTAAATTATTCTTCCATATAGTTCCTTCTTGCAGCTAACTTTTGATGCTAAGGAAACTGTGCTAGTCACAGTGAGTACTGTATGCAAATGAAGGCATCCTCCGCTTAGCAATCAGAAGGACATAAAAGTTGAGAGAGCCTAGTTGCAGGAACTTGAGAGAATGGACCGAAAATGTAGAGCTTCGGGCCCCTCCGTGCCACTTGGACTGTTAGAGGTTTGAAAGAAACCTGTCCATGTAAAAGTTACAGAAAGCCAGTAGAGCAGATGGACATGGCATGGATTACGTAAGGAGCCCCCGAAATGAGAAGAGGTGACCTAAAGATAGGTTCTTCATTCATTCATTCATCTGATCCATTCACTCGACAAATACATATTGGGTGTCAGTCTTGCTCTAGATGTAGAGGATACAGGAGTGTATAAATGGATACAAATGTCTGTCCTCATACAGTTCATATCAAGTGGTGGAGTTATTTTCTAGTGGGTAGTGTAGGAACCACCCTTAGTAGGTTATGGGAAGAGCACGTGGGGAGGGCTGCTAGCACTGGTAGGCAAATGATGGAGGAGACAGTGCAAAGTGATGGAGTACTCTACCCTTTGGGGGATGCCGGCCCTTCTGTTCCAAGTACAGCTCTTATGTTTCAACTACTCTATGAACATTCAAATAGGAGGACAGATGGAAGGAGACTCAGTTTGAAACATTATATAATGCTTCTTTCGGTTACTGAAAACACTGATTTTAATAAATAAACATTGATGAGACTTGTGAATCCATTGCGTAGAACTTTGGAGAAATTAATTTTGAATGGGGATTAGTCATTGAAATTCTATCAAAAGTTCCAACTGTTCTTATTAGCCTTCACTTTAGTTTTCTAAATTTTTTTAATTAAAAATTTTTATTAAAAACAATTAACACTACATTTCAAATATATGTACCTTGTTGATGTAAATCAAATTCTAATATTACATATTGCCTGCAATAAACAAAAGGAAAATTAATGTTGCAGTGTTTTGTTTTTATGAAATTTAAAGGGGTAGAATTTCAGAAATATGAAGATGGTAATTCTGTATGCACAATGTTAACTTGTATAAATCATTTGGGATTGAATTCTTGAAACTTGAAATAAAACGTGTCCTTGTGGTTTCAGAAGCATTTTTCATCTAATGAGATAAACAGAGATATCAAAGACAGTGGGACACATATACTTTGTCATTTTGTTCTCTGCAAGAGAAAGACAGTAGGAAAATTGGTAGGAATTCATTGGATCTGTTCTTCACTCTGCTAATGATTTATCTGTTTCCTCTGTTGCTTATTTTCCATGAAATTAATAGTCTGTACAGGACCCACCAAGTTCTACCTGACACAGAAGTAGATTGATGCTTTTCTTCAGCTCATTTGTAGACCATAGTATCATCTGTGTTGGAATAATTATTGCCCAAGAGCAGATGATCTAGGAAGGTTGAGAGGCCAACACTGTTTCTCCTCTCTGACCCATTGGCTCACATATTGTTTTCAGATCTTGTCTTGAACCAGAAGATGCTGCTGGCAAAGGGATTCCTTAGTTTTGGGGGTGCTGGAGATATCATTAAGACTTTCTTTTTCTTTCTTTACTCAGAAAGCAAGTGGTCTCTGAAATTGTTTTGAGCATCACTCTATATAATTTCCATTTATTCATTTTTAAATTATGTGCATGGACCATACCAAGCATATGTGTCATGAAACACAGACGAAAGCAAATTTTGAAAGGAGGTGGTAATAGATATCAACACAAGTTCAATTATTTTCACCCTGTGTTCCAAGATTGCTTGTATACCCCCTGGCATGTGCACACTCCACTTTGAAGAGTGCATCTCTCACTGCTCGTTAGCAGAGCCAAGTTTTTCATCTGAGCCAAGAAAGGAGGGTTTTTTCCTATCCTGGCTGAACTTTACGGGGGTCTCCCAGCACACTGTTATGTCACACACATTCATCTTGCACAGGGGAGAGAAGACGCATTTTATTTCTGTATCTTTTCTGACACCAGGCGCAGTATTAAATGAGCCCTTTTTGATTAAATAGCTGCCAGTTCATACTACACAGCTCTTAATGACTAGATTTGTGGTTTTGTTGCAAAATGTTTTGAGGCTGAACATAGCCAAGGTAGTACTTTATGATTCAACACATTCTATTGCTAACGCTCCTGAAGGTTATCTTGAATAGAAATTAAAATTCTTACTTGCCACTCTGCTCTCAAAAAAAGATACTTGCTTAAATTCTTTCCATCTGCACATAGGAATTGTCTTTTAAAAGTGATTTATAAACACAAAAGTGGATGGGGTTTTAAGTGGTTTGGGATCAGAATTGCCAAAACCAATGACATTTGTATCCACCATGTCTCATGGATAACATTTAGCGATGGCTTTGAGGGGAAAAAAGGAAGAGTTTTTGCTATGTCATAGAAAGTCCACATCCAATTATATCCAAGTTGCTGTTGATTTTTGTTTTCCTTAGCTACTGATTTTTCTTCTCCATCGCTCAAAAAGAGCCCTCAAGCCCCATCAGGCCGACTACTGGTAATTGCAAGTGTTCTTGATTGCCGTAGGAGATAAGCTTTTGTTAGGGGAGCATCTGGACGTTAAGATCCACTGAAGGAGATAGGGAGACTCCAGATGCTAAGCTGGAGCCCACGAGGAGTGGGAACAGTGAAGGAATTCAGGCAGGTCATAGGGTTTCCCAACCATTAACCAAGAATGAACTTTCCTTTCATCTTTATTATACCTGAAGGTCAGTGTACCCCAGATTATTGATCTGTGATCTCTGCCAAGCCAGCTGTGACCTCAGTGTGGCTGTCTCCTGATTCCCTCGGCCCGCCTTCTCTTTCAGGGAACTTCCTCTGTCCTCTCATACTCAATTGTATGGACATCTGAGTTCTATTTTCTGGTACTATTTGTTGGCTAAAAGAATAAAAATAATCAGATTTGGTCATCCTCTTCACTCGCCACCCCCTTGCAAAAGCAACTGGTGAAATTGAAAGGAAAAATTGAAAACAACCAAACTGGAGAATCGGCAAAATACTTCAAAGAGCATATGTGTCTCCTTTGGAGTAAAACATTAGCTCACCCTTTCGGGGCAGTTCAGCTAAGATCATTTGAACCATGTAGACTTGCTTCAGGTTTAAAAAAAATTAGTTTTCCTACAGTTACTATTTAAAAAAAAAACAACAACAACAAACCACAGCATTGACATTGTCTAAAGCTTTGCACAACTGGTTGTAAAGATTTTTATCGAAATAAAGGCATCTGTAAATAGAAAGTGGACTTCATCTGCAAAAGCTGGTAAAATTTATGACAGTTGATTTTTCTCACTTTCTTACGGTGTTTCCCTGTGGTTAAGAGTTATTGCAGTGATTAATCTATTTTATTGCAAGTTTTAACTAAAAGGATGTAACTGAACTTGGAGCATGAGAGACTCGGCGTCGGCATCTGAGGCGGACAGTCTTTGCTGCAGGCTAACTGGAAACTATATGCAGTGAAATGCAGCCAGATAAACTGATTGCAGACCCAACAATAATGTCATGGGGACACCCATCAGGGAATGCATTAGCAAGTGAAAAAAAAAGGGGAACAATACAAGCCATATTTTAGTTTCTGTTATCTCAAATTGCTGAGGACGCATGGAATTATTTTCTATAACTTGCTAGATGTCCCCCAGTGTTCAGATTTTTTGATGTTTTGTTCACAGGTAAAAATCAATCAACTAATTTCTCCTCGAAGGACCTAAAGGATATACTATGGTCCCTTTTGGTTCTCTCCAAATAATTTGATGCTATATAGGTACGCAGGGAAAAGTTTCCAGAAATATAAGGGGGAAATTCTGAATGTATTGATAATTCCAGAAGGCTTAAATGTCCCTTTGCAACAGGTCACTCAACTGCAAATCAACACTGAGGCTTCCATCTGCCAATAAGCACTGACATGCAGACTTAGGGTCTATCACAGTGGAACAAGCAGGCTAGGGACAGTGGGGGAGTGGGGAGGGCGATATTTGGCTCGGATCTCTTTTGTTTACATTTTAAGGAATTTTTATTTGGTGTAGGGGATGCGAGCATTTGCTTCACTCAACAATCGGTCAACAAATGTTACTGAGTGTTGGAAAGGAAAAGCTTTTGAAGATAAGACGCTGCTTAGTGAAACATATGGGTGCTATGTCTTCCTGTCTTGTGGGGTTGTGTTTCCCTAACCATACCCAGAGCAGCGAGGAAGGAGGTCTGGGTAGGTGGTGAATTTGACTTTAAATGCCATTTCTTAAGTTCCCATGATTTTGAAAACTGCTTACAGTGATGTTTACAGTTGTCATGGAATCTTAAGCCCATGTGTCCCATTAAATGGTACTCAGTGAAGTTACCCTGAAAGACAACAGAAGTAATCACTTGTCATGTGATTGAGAAATTTGGATACCGATCATCGCTGTGACAGTTTGATGTCGCAGGAGACAACCCTAGGAAAGAAACCAAAAATATAATTGATCCTAGGCCAGCTGGGGCTCAGTATTTCTTTTATACCACTGATGCCTCAGAATCCTTTGGGCCAGGTTACTTCATTCTTCTCATGGAACATATTGTAAGAGACCTGGGTGTTCAGGCAATGGACGTATTGGTTGAAGGAAGCTGAAACTCACAAGTATTTGATGAATAATGAGAAAAGCTGAAGTAAAGAGTGGCAGGAAAACTGACAGTGACGGCTAACATGAATGTTTCTGCAAAATAGTGTCTTTTGTTCAAGTGTGGAAACAAAACAAAACAAAAGACACAGGGAAAGTGTTTGCTATTCAGCAGTAAAAATCCAGCCGGAGGATGTCCACCGAAGAAGCGTCAAAGTCATGTTGTTATTCTTTCCTTTTTTTTTTTTTGCCTCAAGAGTTACCTTTTCTTTCTGGAGGAAACTCAGGTTGGTGGGAGGAAAATGGGTGAGCACATGTAGAATCAAAGATCCATAGAATTGAAAAGAACTTCGAGCAGTGATCCTCACCCTCTTTTTTCGCTGTGGTGCCCATGATAGAAGATTTTCACCTGTCCTACCAGTGCCTATCAATTTCCCGCAGACCAGCTCGAATTCCCTCCTTTTCTTTATGAAAGCATCTTATCAGAATGCCTGTGAGGGAGGGGATGTTGTAATCAGCATCATTTTGAATTTGTTTTAATTTATAAAACAGAGTCTATCATTTAGATAAGGGAAGCCTCCCTTATCTTGTATAGAAGAAGCTTAGAGACACCAGTCTGACTGGCAGTGGGGGTGGGGGCTTTATCTACATTGCGTATTTTTTAGGGGTGGAGGGTTATAAGGGGAGCTGATGGATGTTGTATGCATGGATGCTTCGATCCCCCCAAAGTCATCCCCAGACACCACCACTGATTTGGAAACTTGGGAGCTGCATAAAGAACTCATTACCTGTTTGTCTTCTGAACTGGTCCCAACACACCTGATTTAGGAAAAATTTTTAAAAATGACAGGAGAAAGCATATAGAAGGTCACAGTTTTGTATGCCCTCCAAATGTGACATAGTTACTGAAATAAATATGTCTGAGAGCCCCTGAGAGGCATTAAACAGAGTCATTCCCTAGTCTCCAAACCACACATAGATGATTCTGCAGTAATATTTTGATTATGCCGTGGGGGAAATTGAGTGCTTCTTACAAACAGGCCCCAGATTTTCATTTTGGAAATTTGTGGCATGGGTACTTTTTAGAGCATGTTTTTATTTCTAAACTATGACAGTGTTTTTGTTTTAGCATGCTTCCAGTTCTACCTACAGGTTAAAATGGCAGACTCCCCCCCCCCCCCCCCCCCCCCCCCCCCGCCAAGCCAAGTATTCTATATATGTAGTTTTCTAGAGTTGTTTGTATTTCTGAAAAGGTCAGGTATGGCAGCATTTCTGATTAGGTAGAAAACATTATAATTTGAGCTGTAGGTCTAATTTTTAAAAATGCAATTAATACAATGCCTGATAAACATCTACTTATATAGGTGGGTTTATCAGTTAAGGATCTCTTAGTGCCAAATAACAGAAAACCCAAATAAAAATGGCTTAACCTACAAAGAAAATGTATTATCTCCCATAACAAGATGTCTGGAGGAAGCCTGTACCCGGGCTGATTAAAGATTCAGTGCTGTGGGGCTTTAGTAGTCCCAACATGGGTGTTTTTGCCTTCAGGCTTGTCTCTTCCTGGTCACAGCTGTACCATGAGTCACTTCCTTACACAGCGACAGTTCAAAGGCTGGGAAGGAAGGGAGGCCATGCCCCGTTTTGTGAACCTTTTTTATAATAAGTGTAATTTCTCAAAGGTCTCCAAGCAGACTTCCCACTGGTCTCATTGATGAAACCAATGTCACATGGCCATTCCTAAACCAATCCCTGGCAAGTGGAATGGAATTAGCATAATTCCCTTAGACCAATAAGGTTTTCCCCTGGCCCTGGAGAAGCGCCCAGTCTCCCCAGGGAAGCATCTGGCTGCCTGACAGGTGAACAAGATTTGGTCTCTGTCAGCTAAGGAAATGTGGCTATTGTATATACAATCATAGTGCCTGCCACAGCAGGGAACTCCAAATGGCAGTCCTGTCCTGCCTGTGGTCATTCTGCAGGTAGATCAGGACTGAGAGGAGAACCCAGATTTTCTGCTAGCTTTTCCAAATATACTGTATTCTCTCTCCACATCCTGCCCTGATGGGCATAGGGGAAGAAAAACATCTTTTTCCCCTCTCCACTCCTAGCTTCTCTGGTTGGGACCTTATAAATCAGACTGGCAGAAGACAGATTAACAAAAAACAAACAAACAGAAGTTTAACATGTGCATGGTGCATATACATGGGAGCACTCAGAGATAAGTAACTCAAAGTGGTGGTTAGAACTTGGGCTTATATAGTAACATAACAAAAGAATAATACATTTTTTAGAAGAGACCATACAAAGGAAAAGGACTTTGAGTTTCTAGGACTGACAAATTGTGGGAAGGCAAATATATGAGGGAAACTAAGGATAGATAAGGACTAGTTTCAGCAATTTTTATTTTTTTAAATGTAGATTCCTCTGGTACTGTCTCTGCACTGATAAGGGTCTAGAATTGTCTCTGGTGATTAGCTTCTATCCTTCCTGGTAGAGAGGAGAAGGAGGAGAGCAGAGAAGTTTTCTTATATCTACTTCTTCTCAATTGCCTTCCGCTCACAATAATCCTTATGCAAAAGTGGCATATTTTAGGGTAGCATATTCTGCTACCTTTCTTGGGCGTATGGAAGTGTCTTGAAAGCCTGGTGCCTTTGTGAGGAGCTCGTTGTTGTGATTCTTTAATCTCTAGTGACCCAGAGACTTTGTGGTTGTTTCTAAGGAGGCCTATTGATAATTACACTTTTAAAAATGGAATGCAAAATGTCCAAAATTGTGCATTTTAGGGGATATGGATGTATCCTAAGATCTGATAGTGCTGTTGCTATAAATCTGATACATGCCGGTTTGGTGAGGTCAGTGTTTCAGTGCTTCCTGGTTGTACAACATTTGTTACCCTCGCCTGCAACACACACAGAAGTTCTGTGCACACCAGAGAAGAGCTCTGTGGAAATCATTATTCTGACTAGGCCTGACCCCACCCCGAGCCAGGTTGGTTTATAAAAATCTATTCACCCCACAATATGACTCGTTTTCATTTCCAATAGGAAAACAACAGTGACAATCACATGTTTCATTCTCATCCCTGGACGGGTAACCGAGTGACCGCTATTACAACTACCAAGTGCATCTATCACTATAACAACTTGAGAAGGAAAATTAGCAAATCCCCCTGCTGTTGTCTGTGTCTTGATGTGTTGGTAGAGGCCCATGTTCAAAACCTGAGAAACTAACCAATTCTAATTTGACATGTTACTAGTGTCTTTTTAGGACTTGGATAAGCCAAGAAATTTCTGTGAAGAACTGTTTGCTTTCAGAATTGTAAACCCAGAAGGCCACGTGAGGAAGCAGTTGTTTGGCTGTGTGTGATCTTGGGTTTGGAGGAGTGGGTGGAGGGAGACTGTGTTAGGATGGACCCCAGTCATCTCATCAGGCATGTTCAAGCCAACCCACTCCAGTGCACCTCACATTTTCTGATGGAATTACTATGCTCCTCTTGGGTGTCTCATTTGAAACTGAGAGTCCTATTTATTAAAGCTTGATACCTCTTTAGAGCAGGAATTTCAAAGCAAGAAAACAATCTGAACCATTACAGATGGGCTGAGCTAGCAGGATTTTAGCACAGAAGCCTCAGAAGATGGTGTAGAGCCACAAGGTATGTGGGTGGACATATATTTGGACCACCAGATTGAATGCCAATTTGTAGGTTCAAAAAAAAAAAAAAAAAAAGCAAGAGAGCAGGCAGGAAAGAAAAGAAAGCAGGAAGGAACAAATGAGCAGCTATTTAGTGACTCTTTGGAGGACCATCTATGGGGATCTTGTTTCTTTAAATATCTATTAGTCCATTTATCTCTCTAAAATATAATCCTTGGAACACTACCTCAAAAACTAATGATGTACTGTATGGTGACATAACATAATAAACTAAAATAAAAACAACCCCCCCCCCCCAAACCAATAAAATACAACCTTATCATGTCTTTCCTTTTATTAAAAGTCTCTGTCTGAGGGCTTCCTCAATAAGTTAAACAGAGAATTACCAAATGATCCAGCAATTCCACTCCTAGGAATATACCCAGAAGAATTGAAAACAGGGACTCAAACAAAATCTTCTACACAAATGTTCACAGCAGCACTATTCACATGAGCCAAAATGTGGACACAACCCAAATGTCCACCCATTGATGAACAGATAAACAAAATGTGGTATATTATATAATGAAATATTATTCAGCCATAAAAAAGGAACGATTTGCTGATTTATGCCACAATACAGATGAATCATGAAACCATTATGCTAAGTGGAAGAAGCCAGACACAAAAAGCAATGTATTGTATGATTCCATTTATAGAAATATCCAGAATAGACCAATCCATAGAGAAAACAAGGAGGGAGGAAGGAGTAGTGACTGCTTAATGGGTTTTCTTTTGGGTTGATAAAAATATTCTGAAAAAAGGGGAAATGGCTATACCATGTACTAAATGAAATGGAACTGTTCACTTAAAAATGGTTAAAAGGGTAAAAAAAAAAAAAAATCTCGGATGGTTTCCCACTGTTCACAGCTGTAAGTCTAAACTTCTCAGTAGATCATAAAAAGTCATAAAATGATCTTCACCGTGCAGCTCCGACTACCTTTCCAGTGATATACCCGGCCACTTCTCTGTGAAATCTAGGATCAGGCTACACCAGCCCGTTTGCTATTCCCTCAATACATATGCCCTTCACTGTCTGTGTCATTGCATATCTTGTTTCCTCTGCTGGAAATACCATGCCCTCTTGTCCATCTGGGCTCTCTTCCTTGAAAGCTTTGTGCCATCGTTACTTCCTTGACCCTAGCCTCAGCCCCTCACTCTGCGAAGTTAATTGCTTTATTAGCTGAGACCCCAGTGTGCTTTATGTGTCCTCTGTGACAGTATTTCCTACATTGTACTGTGGCTTGTTTCCTTGTCCATTTTTCCCCCTACCTTAAGGCCAGGGACACGTGCCACCTGGTTAGTATCTGGCACATGGCGATCTTCCCATAGAATGGCTGCTGAAAAAATTGCATTGGTTTGACTCATATCACGGTCATCCTATCTGTTTCATTTTCTTCTCGCCCACTCCATCATTTTTTGTTCAATTCAAGGATAAGGAGAAGGGAGAATTATTTTGTTTTCAAAGCATAGGACTCTAATAATTAATTCAAAAAAGACCAAATCCTTGGCATTTTTTAAAAAGTAGTGAGAGTAGTAGATGTTAAAAAAAAAAACATTTATGCTATGCTTTTATTTTTGAAGTGTTCAAAGAATCTCAGGGTGCTTCTTTATGGGGGATTTTGAAGTGTTCAAAGAATCAGGGTGCTTCTTCATGGGCGATTTTCCTCATAAAAATGTTTTTAATCCCAAACTAAAGGATTATATTATTATTGCGGTTTTCTTGTCTTCCTGCTTATCTCCACAGGAAGTCCCTTCCTTCAAGGATCTGTTCTGTTGTCTCCGTTCTCTCACAGGACCTAGTAGGGGGCTTTAGAAATACTAGGATCTCAGCACACATATGGAATGTTTTGCAAAGTTCATTTCAAGTATTTCTTTATACAGTTTTGGTATATTACTTTTTTTTTTCAATAAAATTGTTGCAAGTCCAGTTATTTACTTCCTTTGGCCAAAAGGCAGAAGAGCTGGAATGCACTGCAGAAAAGACTCTTGGTTGCTGCCCTTCATCAGGCTCTTCCCAGAGCTGCTCTGCGGCAGCCGGCTCATTGCTCGGGAGGCTCTCCATCCGCTGGAGAATCGCGTGGGACACGAGAGTGCTCACGGAGCTCTTCTGGCAGAGGTGGCTCTCCAAGAGACCAGTGGCTTTGCTGGTGTTCTGAAGTGATCTCCCTCCCAGCAAGTTTATTTTGCAGTTTTCTGAGGAGATGGGCGGGAGTCAGGAGACCTGGGGCATCTTCTCTACTCTGTTATTAACTTATTCTGTGACCTTGGGCAAGTCACCTGACCTCTCCAGAGCCTCATTTTCATTTTCGTAAATAGAGAGATTGGATCAGCGTAACCTGTTGGGTCTCTTTTAGCGTTAACCGGCTGTAATTATAGGATGCCCAGAAAACAGCAGCTTAATTAGCTCTGCAAAGTGTAAGGAGAGGAAAAGGTCAGTTCTTTCTAGAAGCAGGTAAGCAAGCATTAGGACAATCCAAATTTGAGAGCCTTTTCTTGTTTTCAAATTGTTCACCCATATGTCTTTTCTTTGCTTTTTGGATGTGACAGGCTTTCTTAGTGCTTAATTTTCTTTTTCATTTCCTGAGGATTTCAAAGGAGAAAGCAGGACTTTCTATATTGTTCTAGGAATTCTCTTCTGTGGGAGCAATGTTAGCCATTTGGTTGGAAGATTTCCACTGTATAATTTTTTTTTTCTTCTTAGATGATTTCATAGGGAATTGGTAATAATAAGGTAGAACTGGTCTTAGGGACTGGAGTCAGAGTTTACAATAGAGAACAAAAAGGAGTACTCTTTAGAAAATTGCATAGTATAATTTAAATTTTGCCTTACTCGCTCATTTTTAAATGTCTTTGAGGAAGTTTTGAAAAGATTTTGATGAAAGGAAAAAAATCATATACTTTTTTTGTTACTACAGGAAAAATTCTAGCTTTATTCCTTCTTTGCTTCGAAGAGTATTTATTTATTTATTATTATTATTATTTTTTTAATTTTAATTTTTTTATTTATTCATGAGAGACAGAGGCAGAGGGAGAAGCAGGCTCCCAAGGAGCAGGGAGCCCGATGCGGGACTCGATCCCAGGACCCTGAGATCATGACCTGAGCCGAAGGCAGACGCTTAACCATCTGAGCCACCCAGGCGCCCATCGAAGAGTATTTAATACTCATAATCCATGTGAAGTCAATGAGAAGTCTACAACTATGTGTGATGCTTCATTTTGTTCAAAAGTTTTAAAGATATGCTTTCTGAATTTAATAATCCACTGTGTTAAATATCTGGAAGTTATATTTGATCAGTTTAATTCATATTATTAATTTTGATTATTCATTTCAATTTCTTCCCCCCCCATATGATATTTTCAGTGGCTTGCCACATATTGTAACAGGCATAGTAGTTAATTTTACTGAAAGCCTTATTAAAAAAATTTGAACGTGATATGACTTTCGTTGACCCCAAGTTTCCTCCTTTGCAGAGGAAAGGATATACCTAGATAACCTCTTTGGTCATCCATGGCAATGATTATAATGGCTGATCTGCCACCCAACTTCCGATCCTTGATAGGACCAGTTGTTTTTACTTAAATCTTTCCACGCAAGCCAGAGACTAAGTAGGCAGGCCAATCATCTGCAACATTTCCACCAGGATCAGGCTGGTTCTTACTGAGGGAGCCAGAGCGTGACTTCCAGAAGACAGACTGTATGTCGTCTAGGGTATTGAGGTAGTATACTTCACCTTGCCCCTGTCATAAGCATTGGGTTAATTGGAAGACTTACTTAGAAGATAATCTAAGAGGAAGAAAATAAACCTGTTCAAGGAAAGTTAACTAACCTACACTGAATGGTGGTGGGGAAGATGGGAGAGAAGCAAGTCCATAGAGAAGGAGAGGAGAGCCATCACATAGCGGTCTTAATTTTGCTCTCTTGGTTTGGGAATATATTGCTTAGAAAGTTTCCTCATTCTTTTGGGATTTTTATTTTTGCTTCCTTTTACAAACAGTTATACAAGAGTCTTACACAATCCCTGGGAGATTATGAACTAGGTAAGTGAAATTTTTCTGTAGTAGCCATATGACGAGGAGTGCAATACTCATGGAGTATTAAAAAAGCACCTTAAAGGTACATAGCACATTCCTTCCACATCACTCAAAGCAGCTTTTCACAAGGAGAAAAAGGACACGTGTTCCCTGAGTAAGCTAGGTGGTCCAGGGGAATGACATTGGAACTGCTGGTAATTATCATTTGTATACAGAGGGGATGTGTTCATGCACTGATGGTGGGGGGGGTGTCGAGGGGTGGGGGGTGGAGCCTGGGAAGGGGGGAAGATGCAGAGACCTGGGCACCAGGAGCTCCTGGCCTAGCCCTGGCTCTTCCTGCTGCATGTCGGACCTTGACAAGTCATGTAAACCTCTCTAGATCTCTGTTGGTTGTTTTCAAAGTGAAGGGTCAGACTTCGTGATTTCTAAGAGTTTACCAAATTATTACATTTTATGATTTATTTAGAGCATCAGGAAGTCAGGGTGAGTTTTCCATATAGCTAAAACTTACCTTTCTGTGCATCTCAATGGAGGGATATATTTATTCAATGCATGATGCAGATTCCTGCCTTCTGAAACAGAGAGCACCAAATTTAACTGTTGCATCATGAGTCAGGTCATCTTTATGAATGATGACATAATACTTAGGTACCCTTAGGGAATGTAGAGGTGTGTAGAACTCTGTGCCTCAAAACTAAATAACACAGTCTACTATTCTTTAAAAAAATTGTGTTGCTCTGATTTTTTTTTTTTAACGCTTGCTGCTTTTCTAAATATCACTACCTTCTGCTTCTGTGGCCTGCCTCTAGCCGCCCTTTTATATATTCCACTCTGCTACTTCTAATGGGCTAGGAACAGGGAGCCGTAGATGAAACACATAGGAATTAGGTCTGAAGTTAGAGCAAATAGTCTCTAGGTGAGGTTTCAGGAGGTACTCTGCAGGACGTGATTGTCACTGTGGGAGACTTTTGCGGGGGGCCTCTTCTGTGTGGCAAGAAGCAAGTCTTGCGAAAGTACAGTACAAAGATACTCTTTATGGAACGATGTCAAGTTTGTGACCATTCTTCCTACAGAGAAATTGAGAATGGTGACAGAGCAAGAATGCCAAGAGGGCTCAGAAATAGAAAGGGGTCACCGAGAGGGCAGATGGGCAGATGTGTGACCGTGTCTGGGTGACGGACAGGCATGGCCGGGTCTCATCTGTACGGCATCCCACACAGTCATCCTGTTCACAGCCTTGGCTTGCCCACCATTCTCTACTATGACAGCCCATTGCTTTCTCCTTTAGATAAAGCAGATACAGGGGATTGGCGGTGGCAAGGCCGAATTAGGACCCATGGATGCCAGCCTTCTGGTTAATTGTCATCCTATTGATCCTCAAGACCACTTGTAGTAGATTAAGAAAATGTAAATTGGTGATTCATTTGCTGTGTATTTACATGGAAATACCACTTTATTAGCTTGCAAATTACAGTATCTTCCATTTCGGCATAAATTTGGACACTGACTAATTTGCACTTGTTTAATCTTGCAAGCTTGGCAATTTTGGGAAGCCTCCTATATCCCCCAACCTCCGTCCCCATAATCTCACCTCACCCATCCAACAAAGCCAAGAATGTTGCTTTAGGCAATAGGAGCCATATTACAAAATACCACTGGGTTTCTTAAAGATTTTCTGATGTAAATTAATTAATTGATTAATTAATAAGCATCACATGGGTCAGTCTCTCTTAGGGCTCTCTTTGCTGTGTTTTGTGGGTGCAGTCAGAAAAGCAGTCAGATTTGGTGTTATCCTGGGACCACAGCTCCCTTGCCCAGGTGGAGGACGGGAGCTCATCCTGCACAGGAGGGAAGCAGGAAGGTCTAAAATCTGTATGGGTGGCTTCATCCAGGATCTTGTGTATGTAATAGTGTGATAGGGAGGTGTGGAGGAAAAGCCCTGAGATGACCAGTCTTAGACAAATGGGGACTGCCTGGGCCATCCCTTTTGGCCCATGATTGTGTACCCCCTGTGTTAGCTTTTTCCTCCTTTTAACAACTAGCGTGGGTGATGATGGGCACAGTGTGGGGGCACCTTCTGCTTTCTTCCCGACTAACGCTGGCCCCTCCTCACTTCCAGAAAAATACTGTCATATGGGAGCTCAGGGTTCTGGAATGACAATCCCTGTAACAGTGTATGCTGGGGCCTTATTTATCCAAGGCTTCAGACTGACTTCTTCTTTATTGATTTGGGCTGATAATCATGCAGTCTGTTGGACTGTTTCTAATTATTTTGGCTATCTTAATTATTGGATTGTGCATGATCTGCGCTGTTCAAATAATTTCTCAGCAAAAAGAATTGAACCAGCTCAAGAGAGCATACACATCTACCTAGTTGCTCTCTGCTCTGCCTCTAGCCCTCTGTGTCACATCAGATGAATCATTTTTGCCTCTCTGTTTTTTATTTTCCTCTCTGTGAACACAGAGAGAATGATATTATCTTGTGGCTGAAGATTTAGGGTCACTGGGTATCAGGCACTAGCAAAATGTAAATTGTCACTACCAGTTTGATAGGACCATTCATGCTGACTTTATGTTGTTTAAATCTTTACATTTTTCTCATTATGAACTTTCATAAACATATGCTCATTGTAGACAATGCAGAAACCTGCAAAGAGGAAAACAAAAATCATTTATAACCCTGCAACTTAGTTATATAAGTCTGTGAAAGTTTGATTTCTTTCCATCCAGTCTTTATGCAAATATATACACAAAGACATATTTGTGATAACACAATATATACTGCTTTGTATCCAACATTAAGCCACAAGCATTTTGCAATTTTCATCATTTTTAATATCTCCACAGTATTTTAACGTGTGGATGCCTGGCCTCCTAGTTAATTTATTCTTTCCGACTCTCATATGTCTTCATATCCCTTTTTTTGGCCCAACTGACAGGATCATGTATCTGAAATAAAACTTGATCCTATCGCTGGCCTGCTTAAACCCTTCTGTGGCTCCTGATAACTTCCCAGATGAGGCCTGGCAGTGGGGGGAAGCTCCTTATCCTCCTCACTCACTGTCTCACACTTTATGCTCCGCAACACCAAACCTCCTGTCCGTCAGTCCCTGGAAATGCTCCTTACCTCTGCACTTTTGCTTCTTGCTTTTCTTCCGTCTGGAATGCTCATTTCTCCCCCAGTGTCACCACCCATGACCTGGCTGACTCGGACTCGGTTTTAAAATTCACCCTAGGATGGCCTCTCAGACTCCCCTTCACCACGAATGTGTTTCTCTGGGTGGCTCTGTAGCAGCTTGCTTGTATTTGCATCACAGAAATGAGTCCTGGCCCCCTCCAATCCGTTCTCCACGCTAAGGCAAGAGTGACGTGTTTAATGCTTGTTTGTTTCAAAAACAAACCAAAAAAATCAATTCTGATCATGTCATCAATTCTGATCATTTCTAATCTGTGGTAGACTTCTTTTGAGGCTTATGATAAAGAGCAAGTCTCAACCCACCTTCAGGCTTTCCGTGGTCTAGCCCCACTTTCCTCTCTAGCGACAGCTCCCCACCCCCCACCCCGCACCCCAGTACTGCAGACCTTCCTCTTCAAAGCCCTGTCCGTGCCCTTCCTTCTGCCCCATAAGGATATTCCTGCCCATCCTTGAGAACTCAGCCTTCCTGGACTGCCTCCACCTTCTCCTCATGGCTTAGGCATCCTGTTCAATGGTCTCAGAACACTGGGTTCTCCTTTATGTCAGGCTTGTCATTTTGCATCTACCTGTGCTCTTATTTCAATAATGCCAATGTCCTGCAGTAGACTGTAAGCTTTCTGAGGGCAGGGCTTCTGTTCATCTTCGTTCACATTAGAGGTGGGATTGGACTGGAGGAAGATCACGGTGTCCAACAGCTGAGGTTAAACAAACTCTTCAACAGATCAGGCTGGAGAAGACCGGTTCGGTTAGATGCGACCTGGTTGGGCAGTGCAGGAGCTGTGGACTGAAGGTGGCCATGTATAAAAGTGCCCGCTCTTTTATAGTCCTTGGAAGACGTTACGAAATCAATATTATCAGCCCCATTTTACAGATTAACTATGACTCCGAGGATTTCATAAAGGTAGCAGGTGGTAGGGCCATAAGTTAATGTTAAGCTGACCTCTAGGAGGGGGAGGCAAAGTGGCATGAAGGACAGGTCTAAGAAGTGACAGAGCTCCTGGTGTACTGTGTGGAGCCCCACGTGTTTCTTTGTGTGTCTCAGGTTGCGTTTTGGCAGCTCGCTGGCTCATCGTGCGGTATTAAACCAGTCGGGCGGCGAAGACATGCCGCCAGAAGCAGGCAGCACCGCAGAAGAGGATTTCCCCTCCGCACATTTGAGCCCCTGGCAATGAATGGTGTTGTCCCAGTCCCTTTGCACTGCCCTACACAAGTGGGGGGAGGCTGCTGGCCGGGGTGCCAGGGTCCTCAGAGGGTGCTGTGCCCAGCCCCGGGGAGGAAATCACCAGGTGCCGAGACTGGCAAAACAGGTACTCAGGAGCCCTTGAAGGAAACAGGTGGCCCTTCTACTTCTAGTCCAAGGGTTTTTAAAGTCACTGCCCTGAGAAGGCCAAGAACTGTGGGGTCCCTGGAACATAGGATATCTAGCCCCGAGCTTTGAAAACCCAACAAAGGCAAAACAGAAGTCTTCTGGCAAAAGAGAATAATCCAGAAAGGATGTTGCCAGAGAGTTAAAAAAAAAAAAAAATTCTCCAGGATTTTCTTAAATTAGGTTTTCCTTTTAATTACCTAGTTATCCTTCAGAAACTTGGAACAGTCCCATTCCTTATCAACATATTCCTTGTCAATTACGCACAGGCTCAGGCTTCTGGTGCCGAGGGTGATGCTTAAGTACAAGGCAGCTGGAAGTTTCCCCCTTGGGTTGTGGGGAGTGTCAGGAATGCTAATGTGGTGAGGCTCTGGGCTGAGCTGGTAGCTGGAGGGAAAGGCCTCACTGAGCACAGGGCCTGGGGGCAGGATGGGGAGCAGATAAGAGGGTCAGGGCCTGCAGGGCGCCCCCCTTCGCTGCCCAAGGGGGCAGGGTGGCCGGCCCCACCAGGTGAAATGGGGAGGGGTGCTGAGCATTAATTTTTAATTTTTGTGATTTCTGATAGACCCTGCCTGCTCCCCGGTTGTAAACACTGTATTCTCAAATAGAGGATTGAAGTGATGCTTAGCAAAACCGCTCATTGGCCCTTTTTAAATTTTCCTGCCTGGCTGTCTCTGTCACTCATGCTGCTTGATGTAAGATGAGGGCTGGAAACATAGTGTGGGCATGTTCTGATGAGATGTGGGCTGGAATGTGGCGGGCGCGTGTGTGATGAGATTCAACGGGGACAGTGGTGAGATGCAGCTGCGAGTTATCTTGTCCTCTTCGTGTCCCCCGTGTCCCCGCTGAGACTTCTTAGGGCTGCATGGGATCAGCACAGGTGGTCAGAAGAGAAGTACAGCTCGGCTGCACGCTGTCCTTGGAGCTGGTCCGGAAGCACGTTTATATTTCAGGCTCAAGCACCTGACGGTTGTTTTGACTGTTGGAACTGTGTGGGTAGGTGGGTGAGTTCTGGTAGGAGGAAGAATGGGAACTTCACTTTGGAGTGTGTGGCTGTGGGGGCAGGCGGGCGGGCCCTCCCCACGCAGAGATTCCCAAATGGACGGCAGTTCCACCTGGGTCAAGGGGAAGGTTTTCCCTTCCAAGCAGATCCTCACTTTAGGTATTGAGTGCCACCCTGTCAATCTGGGGCTCTGGGGTTACAGAGAGATACGATCTCTGATCTCTACCCCTTGTGGTCCTCCTCCTGCCACCACCCCCTGCCCCAATCCTTCCCCACCTTCATCTCTCTCCTCAGCCTCTCCTGTGACCCTCCTCCTGTTTTTCCTCAGCCCTAGTCTGGGGTGTTAGGCACCTGACCACGTGCTCAGCAAGCAGGGAAAGAAATCTTCGCATGCAGAGGTTTGGACAGTGGTTTCCTCGAGTCTTTCTATTTCCTTGTGGGTAGAGGGCAGTGTGAGAGCAAAGGGGATGGAAATATACAAAGAATATTGTGATAAACGCAATGTCACACGTCAACCCATGCCTGCCTGCTCTGTGCTTGTCCCTTTAAGAGGACTAATTAGGCATGATGAGGTGTAGTCGTAGTGATTCTCACCTGACAAAGTCTGTTAAGATTGGCTTTGGAGGGAGATGCTAATTCAATACCAGCTCTGTCACTTGTTAGCCATGGGACTGCAGACAGACGACCTAAGCTCACTGAGCCTCAGTTTCCTCCTCTGTAAAACAGAGGTAATGATGGAACCTGTCTCCTGGGGGAAATGTGAGTAGAGCTCTGAGCACAGAGCCTGGCATATAACAAGGCTTCAGTAAATTATTATCACAACCATTTAGTTATGTGGCCATGGGCAGGCCACGTAAGTAGTCTGTGCCTGGTTCTTCTGATTTGTAAAAGGAACAGAATAGCTTCCTTACGTAACTTACAAGGATGTGTGACGAGGCACTCTGAACGCAGCATAACACGCTACATAATAAGTAAAAGCATGATGATCATTTTCCTATAACCACGCTAAAGCAATTTCGGTGGTCTCACAAGTGGGCTTGTCTGGCTACAGATTTATGCCCTGACTTAGGGATGCCTGGAGCCACTGGAGGAGCCAGCGCACACGGGGAATAGTGGCAAATGCTGCCGAAGACAGAGGGTCCTGCCCGGACTGCCCTCTTATGGCTTTTTCCTATACCATAGGGTTCTTGCCGCTGGAAGGTGGTGAGTGCCATCCTCCGCTCTCCTTGCAGTGGATCCTTGATAATTCGTTCAATTTGGAGATTTTATCCCCCTTCACTTCTTGTCTACGGTGTCTGCCAGGCCACCTAACTATGAGGGGGCTGGAGGAGAGAAAGGAAATGAAATCAGACTTGTCAGTTTTGCTTGATCGTTGCTTAGGCTTGATCATTACTTAGAAAAAATTGAAAATATTGTTTCACATCAATTCATATTGTTTTTTGAAATTGATTCCAATAGCCTACCAAAGCCCAGGAGGACAACTCGATCAGTTATCGGGCCAGCAATAGAACAGGTGCTCTCTATAGATCCTGAAGGCTGGCTCTAAAGGGCTCCCAGTTTCCATTTATCTTGATATGTATCTGTGACACGTCTCATCGTAAATCCAGCAGCCCATCTGGTGAAGGGGACACAAGAACATTGTTCATGGTAGCAAATATGTTTAAATTTTTTCACAGTTTGAGCAGAGCTATTACCCTTGTCTCTACCGTCATAAATTAGCTCTACCAAACATTGCTTTCCTAATCTCCATCTACACTAGTAATTAGTCAATTCAGCTTGATCTGGGGTTCATTTTCATAAAGGAAACAAACTTCTGAAAGTGTAGCTCAATTAGAAAGAGTCTATCAAGCCACCTGGAAGGGGCCACGAGTGTACTGTTTTTGAGGACAATTTGCCCTGGAACACTGCCAGCCCACTCCAGAATGGCCCATCTTTCTCCAGCAAGTTGCTCTTTTCTGAGTTTTTGGGAAACCGCTCGAGCCATCAGAGTTCATGGGTCCCCATGTAGCAGGTGGGAGACCTCTCTCTCTTTCTCCTTCTCTATCCCTCCCTCCCTTCACCCTCCCTGTTTCAGACTCATGGTTTAGTTTCAAGTTGTTAGTTTTTCATTTTTGTGGAACCATATTCTAGATTCAGAAAGCAGGTCCCCTGTCTAAAAGGTACTCGCTCAATGAATGTTTGTTGAACAAATGAATAAATGAATGAGTGAAAGAAAGATTAAAGGATGATGTGATTGACTTTGGTGGCAAAAGGTAATGATTGATACTTGGCCCCTGATTTTTTTCCCAAATGCTAGATGTGAGAGTGAAGTTACACTGGCTGCGGTCCCTGAGGTCAGGACTTACACTTTACTGGTCCTTCGTAGAAAGAGAGCAGGAAGAGGGAGTGGATGGACGCTGTCCCTAGGGACTAGGCACTGTGAGGACACTTGATATATATGATCTCATTCGGTCCTCATAACAAGTCTGTGAGATTGTATTACCTCTACTTTACAAATGAGGAAATGGAGGCTCAGAGTGGTTGAGTTTATTGCTCTAAGTCACACAGCTGGTTCCAAAGCCAATATTCTCCTTTACACTCTTGGATGCTGCTTCTTATAAGCACATATTAAGTGTAAAAAAAACAAACAAACCAAAAACCCAACCTGTATATTTCCAAGTTTCTCCCAATCTTTGGGAATATACAGGTTTAACCTTCCAATGAAAAAAATCATATTTATTGATGTCCATACTAATCGAAAAAGTCATACTGGAGAGGAAATAAAGCTTAGGCTTGCTTCCTACACTGACTGGATGCCTCCCAGAATCCAGGAGATTTGAATGTCAGGTGTGTATTAACAACAGCTTTAGACTCGTGTACTATTAGGACAGGTTTTGTTTGGACTGTATTGATCTCTCTGAGGTCAGCATGTCATGACCAGCGCCAAGAGTAACCAGCAGCAACTGTCGGCCTGTCCCTGTAACACGGTATCCCCCGTGGGAAGGAAAATACCCCAGTGTACTAAGTTGGAGCATCCACTGAGCCAATGGCTGTATTTGGTTTCACAGGAATCAGGGCCCGGGGAGCAAGATATGGGATAGGGTGTCGGTTCTTGCCTGTGTCTGCCTTCTTGCCAGTGGCATGATCATATCCCCCTCGCCCACATTGGCAACTCTGAGCGAAGAAGAAGGACTAGAACCTGTCTCCTGCTAGAGAGAGAAGGTAAAGGGAAGGAGGGGAGAAAGAGGAGGGAGAGGGAAGCTGAGTGCACTGAGCTGGGCTGAAATCCCCCATAAGCCACATAAAATCACAACCTCTCTTTAATCTCCAATCATGAGTCCCTGTCCTACCAGCTAATCACCAACTGCATGCCATGATAGCTCTGAGAAGCTGAGAATCCCTGGTTTTTATTTTTCAAAATTATATTACTTTTTACTGTAGATATAACATAACTCCATTAAAGGAAATTTAAAAATGAATTCAGCCAACCGGTGGTCATTCACTGCCTTAACCCCATGACAGTTTCCACCTGTGTACGGGATCATGCTTGTGGGAGCACTGTTCTTTCTAGTTTGCCCCACTGCCCCCTCCCCTTTTCAACTTCCTGTGATGATGTTTACTCTCTCTGCAGTAGGCTGAATCTGTCAGGCTTGTCATTGAACCCTCCCTCTTTGGCCCCTAGAGATCAGGTGTTTACCGTTCACGGAACTCACCAGAGTCTTGACTTTAAGGAAGAGTCCAGGTGTCTGGGTTTGTTCAGGTAAATGAAGTAGCAGTAGCAGCAGTAATAAGAATTATTATAATAATGAGGACGATGATGGAAGCTAACACTAACAGTATGATATGTCTCATTTAATTCTCCTCTGAGATAAATGGACTACCCCTGTCCATGTATTACAGCTGAGGAAACTGATGCCCGGAGAGGTTAAGAAGCTTGCTAAGGACACACAGCTAGCGAGTGGTGAAGCCAGAAGGCAAATCCAGGCTGTCTTGCTTCAAAGAGAATATGGAGTGAACACTGATACAATTTCATACAAGTGAGAAGCTGATTCTCCATTACTAATAAGAGATAAGGGTAGCAGAACAAGCTAGTATATTGTGGAGAGAGAGTCTAAACACAGAACGTTCACACCTTTCAGGTACTTCCTAGATCAAACACTCGCTCTCAGTTGCTTTTACTTTGAATCTTATTCACCTTCATCTGGTCCGGTACGGTGGCCATCAGCCACATGAGACTATTGAACGTTTGGGACGAGACTTACATGGAAGGAGCTCTGCTGTAAGTGGAAAACACCAGATTTCATAGATCTAGTGTGAAAAATGTATGTAGAATATCTCACTAAGAGAGGTGCCTGGCTGGCTCAGCCAGAAGAGTGTGGGACTCTTGATCTTGGGGTGGTGGGTTCAAGCCCCATGTTGGGTGTAGAGATTACTAAAAAATAAATAAACTTAAAAAAACTCACTAATAATTTCCGAAGTATTGATTGTATGTTAAATTAAAATATAATATGATTAATCTTACCCATTTATTTTTGTAGCATGGCTATTAGAAAATTTAAAAATCTCTATATGACTTATAAATTCTCTAAATTTCTACTGGACAGTGCCACTCTCCCATCACTAATTTTGTACCTCTCTCCTCTCGGTTCTGGAGATCTGATGATGGGTTTGCACTTGGGGCTTGACTTCAGGACTGGTTTTGGCTATTTGAGGCTTAAAAGTCAGCATTAGTCACACAACAGCCCCTGAACTCACTATATCTGGTTTATTTATCTAAATGAGGGCTGTTCATACCGCTTAAAGGAGGCAACGAGGAAAACATTTTCTTTTGTCTGGTTGGCCCCTGATTCCCTCTGAAATTAAATCTCTCTGGCGACAATATGGCAGCCACCCTGCCCTGTGACTCCAGGATGGAGCTTTCCTTTCAGACCAGCATGTGTGCGGGCAGAGTGGGTGGGAAAGAGTTCTTTGTTTTTCTGCCCATGGGCCAGTTTTGGAATTCCAAGTTGCCTTTGAAATGTTTTAGGAAACAATGCAGACTGTTCACTGACCCTTTCATCTGCTGGAGAACCTGAAGCAACAATTAGACTGTTGTTATCAGTAACTGTGGCTGAAAGAGTTCTGAAACATCAGGGATCCAGAAAGAAGTCACAGCCTCAGCTCTTAAGGAACCTGGGACACTCAGAGGGAGGCAGAGTTTCTGATCTATTAGAAAATGACAAAGACTAAGTAATCTAGAGCCAGATTGGGAGGATCAGCCTCTGACGTCACAACAAAGCCAGAGAACGGAGTGAGCTGCATGGGCTGCAGCGTTCCTTCTGGAAGGCATTTTGAATGAAGGAATTGAGCCGGGGGGGGGGGGGGGGGGGCGGTTGCTTAGGAGATTTGGGGTTGTTCCAAGGTGATGGCCATATAGCTATAGAAAGAAATGGGCATGACCCTGCCAAGGCATATGTCTGGGAGGGGTGGGAATAAACCTGGGCACCAGTCGCACTGAGCGCAAGTGAGCTAGGGGGCAGGGATAAATGACAGGGGTCTAGAGCCTGGGTTTGATTACGGTATGTTCTTGGATCGAGGCAAGACAGAGCCAGATGATGGAAACCTCAGGCTTTACTGCTCTCAGGGACCACCAGAGATTTTCTTATCTTCTTCTTTTTTTTTTTTTTTTAAGGTTTTATTTATTTGACAGAGAGAGAGACAGAGAGAGAGGGAACACAGGCAGGGGGAGTGGGAGAGAGAGAAGCAGGCTTCCCGCGGAGCAGGGAGCCCGATGCGGGGCTCGATCCCAGGACCCTGGGATCATGACCCGAGCCGAAGGCAGACGCTTAACGACTGAGCCACCCAGGCGCCCCGAGATTTTCTTATCTTCTGTTTGCTCCAGTGTGAAAGTTGGTACATATAGATTAAAGCAATCTAATAAACAGTTATGGGGCATTTACTATGTGCTGGCTACTTTATTTTTAAATAAATACATAATTCTACAAAATAAATACATAATTACTTTATGGGAAGTAAAACTGTGTCCCACTTAGAGTGATCAATGTAAAGAAACATATGAAGTGCACGATACTGTAAATGGTAGGTGGATATAGCAAACATCTTAAGGTTTTCATATTCTTCATTACAGTTGGGCAACGGAGGCTCCAGATCTTCACACAGCAGATTTCTCCAACAGTGGCCTGGGGGTGGGTTGGAGGGTGGAGAGAACAGTGGCAAGGAGGCCAGTTGGTCAACCGTTCAGGAGTGAAGTGATGGGAGTCTTGCCCTGAGCTTGAGCAGAGAGGGCACACGAGAACCCTTGGTTATACTCCTGTTCAGGCAGGGGTTGCACGGGTCTGTTTCTCTCTCTGTACCCTCGGGTTAATCTGCGATGCACATTTAGGGTGCAGACTCCTAGCGTATGGTGAATGTGAGCCAATGCCAAGAGATATTTCATAACCAGATGCTGACCTTTCTTGAGTGCTTTGACTGGCTTCATCCCATGCTAAGTCCTTGAATGACCTCTTTCCTTCCTCACAATAACAGAATAAAATATCTGCCATTCTTTCCCCTCTTTTACAGATGAGGGAACAGAGGCTCAGAGAGGTTAAGTGATTTGCCAAAAGTCACACAGCCGGGATTCAAATCCAAGTCTGACTGACTGCAAGCCTTTAGCCACCACACATATTGCCTTGTCATTGACTGGTACACAGTGACTTTTTAGAGCATCTTCTGTTTCTCACGTTTCTCCCTCATTTAAACTAAGTATGGGTTTCTGTAATTTAGCATAGAATTCGATTCATCTCTCTAAGCACCAGAAACAATAGAAGTTCACCAGACCATAAGCCCCATTCCTAACCTCTGTGCGGCATATTTATGTGTCTTCTTCTGTGGTTTATATCATCATTAATGTGGCTCTACTTGGCCCTTTAAGAAGCTAATTAATCACTAAATATAGATCACAACTTGTTCTTTTCAACCCTCTGCATGTTTCTTCCCCCCATTGTGTGATGCCATCTGGTGCTATGAGCTCATGCTTTTTTGTGTTCCTTTTCAGGGAGCCAGATATATTGCTCTCTCTACCCAGAAAGCCAGTTAATTTCAAAGTTTGCATGCATGGCTTTGAAAAAATTTGAATCTAATGCCTCCTTGTGGATTTTCACAGTATCACTCTTTAACAGAACACCGCATGGAACTTCTCTGTCTTTACCACCATCTCTGTATATGGGTACACTTGTCGTTTCATCAAAAGGACCTCATTTGTCTTTGGCGAGCTGTCAAGCAACTCCAGGTCTTTTCCTGTGTAATTTTTGTCAAGTTTCATTTTGTCACTTTAAAGTGTATGCTGTAGGAAGCCAGACCTTAATAAAATACTTGCCCCTTCGAATCTATCTGACTTTTTGCTATGGCAGCAGAACGAGTCCTTAAGAACAAGGAACTCACACAGCTAACGCAGGCCTCTGACATTGCTGCTGATCTGTCCTTCACTCCCACTTTCTCTTCTAATTCTGCCTGAAGCCTCTAATCATCTTCCAAGGGAGTGGAGCGCAGGAGCTGTAGACTGTTTTCTTGCCAACTCAGCTGAGATGCTCTGGACTCGCCACCGGGCTCCCAATCTGTGGGATTGTGCAGGACTGCTTGTTACCATCCAGTCCAGACCTTGCCACTCTCCACACTCCTTTCTCTTCTCATTTCAGAGCTCTTGGCAGTTTAAATTTAGCCTGGGAGCCTAGTGGGGAAGGAAAGGTAATTTGGCTCTGTGTGTGCGGCTTACCTTACTCCTGGCACATGCCGGATGCCCCCTGGGGAAGCAAGAGAGCGTTGGCCGGCTGCCTACCTCCTTTCTGCTGTCTTCCTCCTGGGATCATGCCTGTTCCCAGCAAGGGGCCGAGGAGAGGAGCCCTGAGAATGTCCGCAATGATGTAAAAGGAACCATACATTTCCCTAGCACAGAACTTGTTCTGGGGCCAGCCCCTTGGACTCTCAGAGAACAGTTTCTCCCCGGTCCACACCCTATTTCCAGCTGTAAGCAGCTTCTGCGAGATGTAGGTAGGATGAAGTTACTGAGTCAGCCATAGAGCCAAGCCAGTCTCCAAATAATGTTATTGAAAAGTGTGGATAATGTATAGACAGAAGCCTCAATTACATATCAGCTTTGTTTCCAGAAGAGCGTATGTTGTTACTAAACTGAAAAAATGTGTTTTTCACTTCACATTGATAGTTTGCTTAATAATTACAGTTCTAAGCACCCACAGAATTAAGATGCACTTCTAAAAGATTAGGATTTCTAATTTTCCTGAGTGAGTAGTGTACAGAGTTTGGGTAACAGCCCACGTGTTAAAGCTCGGTTACTACTTTGCACTGTGGCCTTATGCTAGTTGCTTAATGTCTCTGAACTTCTGAGTTTTCTACCTACTTAATGGAGTGAATCATACTTTATTTTTCTTAATTTGGTTCGTAGGGTTGTGGGTGATTATCAGATAGATTTTTGTGAAAAGTTTTTTCTGCATCTATGAGATGAGCTTGTGGTTTTTGTGCTTTATTCTATTGGTGAGGTCTATTATATGAATTGATTTTCATATGTTGAAGCAATCTGGCTTTCATGACATCAGTCCCACTTGGTCATGATGTACAATCCTTTTTATATGTTGCTGAATTCACTTTGCTAGTGTCTGTTGAGGATTTTTGCATACCTATTCATAAGGAATATTTTGAATTATTCTTTACTTGTGATGTTTTGGTTTTTGTATTTGGGTAATACTGGCCTCCTACCATGATTTGGGAACTCTATTTTTTAAGATTTTATGAATGATTGTTAATTCTTTAAATATTTGGTAAAATTCACCAGTGAAGACATATGGTCCTGGACTTTTCTTCATTGGAAGATTTCTTTTTTAAAGATTTTATTTTTAAATAATCTCTACGCCCAGTGTGGGCCTCAAACTCACAACCCCTAGATCAAGAGTGGCATGCTTTACTGGCTAAGCCAGCCAGGTGCCCCCGCACTGGAAGATTTTTAATAAGTTATTTACTAACTCAATCTCTACCTATTATAGATCTATTCAGATTTTCTAATTTTTCTTGAGCCCGTTATGGTAGTTTGTGGCATTCTACAAATTTTCCATTTCATCTGTATAATCTAATTTGTTGGCATATAATTTTTTCATAGTATTCTCTTAAACTCCTTTTTTTCCCCATAAGATTATTGGTTATGTCTTCTGTTTTATGCCTGATTTTAGTAACTTGAGTCTTCCCTTTCTTTATCATGGTTAGTCTAACTAAAGACTTGTCAATTTTATGTTTATTATTTTTTAAAGATTTTATTCATTTGAGAGAGAGAGAGCATGAGCTGGGGGGAGAGGCAGAGGGGAGAGGGAGAAGCAGACTCTCTGCTGAGCCGGAGCCCAATGTGGGGCTCGATCCCAGGACATGGAAATCATGACTTGAGCTAAAGGTAGATGCTTAACCATCTGAACCACCCGGGCACCCAAGATTTTTTGATTTTATTAATCTTAGTGCCAATTTTTGGTTTTGCTTATTTTGCTATTCTCTATTTCATTTATTTCTACTGTAATTATATAATCTCTTTTCTTCTGCTTAGCGTTTAGTTTGCTTTTCTTTCTTTAGTTTCTTAAGGTAGACAGTGATTTGACATCTTGTTTTTTAATGTAGGCATTTGCAGCTATAAATTTTCCTCTAAGCATGTTAGTGTAATCCCATAAATTTTGGTATGTTGTGATTTTGTTTTTTGTTTTCATTTAAGGTGCTTTTAAATTTCTCTTGTGATTTATTTTTGGACCCATTGGCTGTTTAGGAATATGTTACTTAATTTCCACAAATTTGTGAATTCTCAAACTTTCTTCTGTTCATTGTAGGATGGTCAGAGAACATACTCTATATGACTTCAATAATTTTAAATTTATTGAGATTTGTGGTCTATCCTGGAGAATGTTCTATGTGCACTCAAAAAGAATGTGTATTTTGCTCTTGTTGGGTGGAGTGTTCTATAGATGTCTATTTTGTCTATTTGTGTTAGAGTGTTGTTCAAGTCTTCTGTTTCCATATTGGTCTTCTGTCTAGTTGTTCTACCAGATTGAAGGTGGGATATTGAAGTCTCCAACTATCATTGTTGAATTGTCTATTTCTCCCTTCAGTTTTGCTTCCCGTATTTTGGGGGTTCTGTTGGTGGATAGGTGCATTTGTTTACAATTTCATAAATTCCTAGTGGATTGACCCTTTTATCATTCTAAAATGCCTTTGTCTCTAGTAAAAATTTTTGTCTTGAAGTTCATTTTGTCTGATGTTAGGATAGCCATTCCTATCTCTCTTTTGGTGATTGCATGGTATATCTTTTTCTATACTTTTATTTTCAACCTATTTGTGTCTTTGAATCTAAAGTGTGTCTTTTGTGGACATCATATACTTGGATCATGTTGTTTTATTTAAAATGCCAATCTCTGTCTTTTGATTGGAATGTTTGATCTGTTTAGATTTAATGTAATTCCTCATAAGGGAAGACTGCCATTTTGCTATTTGTTATCTGTATGTCCCTCTATTCTTCCATTACTATTTCTTTTGTGTTAAATAAATGTTTTCTAGTAACCTTTTAAATTCCCTTTTGTTGGGGTGCCTGGTGGCTCAGTTGGTTAGGTGTCTGCCTTTGGCTCAGGTCATGATCCCAGGGGCCTGGGATTGAGCTCCACATCGGGCTCCCTGCTCAGTGGGGAGCCTGCTTCTCCCTCTCCCTCTGCCATTCACTCTGCTTGTGCTCTCTGGCTCTCTCTAGCTCTCTGTCAAATAAATAAATAAAATCTTAAAAAATATATTAAAAAATAAATTCCCTTTTGTTTTATTTTCTATTTATATTTTTTGTTATTTTCTTAATGGTTACCCTGTGAATTACAATTAACATCTTAATTTATAACAATCTAGTTTAGGTTAATACCAACTGGATTTCATTTGTATATAAAAGCTTTGCTGCTTTATAGCTCCATTCCCTCTCCTGTCCTTTGCACAGTTATTATCATACAAATTACATTATATGGTTCCTCAACACAGTTTTTTTTTTTTTAAAGATTTTATTTATTTATTTAATTGACAGAGAGAGAGAGAGAGAGACAGCAAGAGAAGGAACAAGCAGGAGGAGTGGGAGAGGGAGAAGCAGGCTTCCTGCCAAGCAGGGAGCCCTATGCGGGGCTCGATCCCAGGACCCTGGGATCACGACCTGAGCTGAAGGCAGATGCTTAACGACTGAGCCACCCAGGCGCCCCTCAACACAGATTTATAATTATTCGTTAATGCTTTGTGTCTTTTAAGTCAGATAGGAGAAAAAAAAGTTACAAAAAGCACAAACAATACATTTATTATACCTTAATTTTTCCTTCATTTCTGAAGGATGACTTTGCTGCATATAGAATTCCTGATTGATTATCTTTCTTTCATTGCTTTGAATAAATTCTCTCACTCCCTTCTACTTCCATAATTTCTCATGAGAAATCATCTTCTACTCTTTTGAGGAACCCCTGTATGTGATAAGTTGCTTTTTTTCTTGCTTCTTTCAAAATTCTCTCTTTGGCTTTCAGGAGTTTGATTATGATGTATTTGGGTGTGGCTTGCTGTGAGGTTATCTTATTTGTAGTTCATCAAACTTAGATGTAAGAATGTATGTTTACATAAAATATTTTATATTTATTTCATCAAATATTCTTTTTGTCCCTTTTTTTCTTTTCTCCTTTCTGGGATTCTCATTATACTTATGTTGGTATGATTGATGGTGTCACAGATCTCTGTAGCTCTGTTTATTTTCCTCACTCTTTTTTCCTCATTTGCTTCAGACTGGATCATCTCAATTGACCTATCTTCAAGTTTGCTGATTATTTCTTCTGCCCCTCTAGTGGATTTTTCATTTCAGCTATTGTTCTTTTCAGGTTCAGAATTTCTATTTGTTTTTTTTCTTTTTATACTTTCTATCACTTTACTAATATTCTCTCTTTGGTGAGACATCATTCTCATGCTTACCTGTAGTTCTTTGGATATGATTTCCTTTAATTCTCTGAACATATTTTAAGCAGCTGATTTATAGTCTTTGTCAGATAAAGTCTAACATCTGGGTTTCCTCAGTGATAGTTTCTACTGGCTGGCTTTTTTCCTCACGCATGGGCCATATGTTCTTGTTTCTTTGTAGGTTTTGTACTTTTCTATCAAAAACTGAGTGTTTAAAATAATATTATGTAGCAACTCTGGAAATTAGATTCTTCCTCCTCCCCAGGGTTTGTTATTGTTTTGTGTTGCTGCTGTTGGTTTTTTAGTGTCTTTCTTTAACTAATTCTATAAAGTCTGTATTTGTCATATGTGGCCCCTGAAGTCTCTGCTTGACTAGCTTTGTGTGAAGCTAATGGACAGAAATGTCCTTAGCTGCCTGGAACTAATAAGTCCCAGTCTTTGCTAATGGGCTCTGTGTGTTTGTTGGACATGTCTTTAACTCTGCTTTAGCCTTCACTCCCTGCTTACATGGAGCCTCAAGGTCAGCCTGAAGATGAATATCAAGTGGAATGACAGTTTTGAAAAATACAAATGCAAGCCATTAACACATTTGCAGCATGTTATCTGCTATTATTCTCATAGAATAGATTGTTTGTTCTTTGTAAGCACAGGCATTTTCTGTCTTATAAACACCTAACTCCTGTGCCTTAGACCACATAACAACTGCCATGGGCTCATGCTGAAAAAAACAAAGCGTAAAATAAAAGAGCTTTGAACTTTGGGAGAATCTGTGCTTTCATAAGGAAAAAAATAAAAAAGCTTCCCAAAAGCAGGGAGAGTCTTGGGCAATGTTTCTCAAAGTGAGATTCAAGGACTGCCTGCCTCAGAATTACATGGGATGTTTGTTAAAGTTCAGCTTCCTGGCTCTATCCCAAATCTTTTGATTTAGAATGGGTGGGTCCATCCAGGAATCTGTTTTTAACTAGCTCCCCATTGATTCTTGATGTATACTACTGTGTGAGAAACTCTTCAGGGAAGATGATCCTATAGGTGCCTTCACTTCAGAGATGGGCTCATGATACAGGCTGTGCTCAAATATTAGTTTCCCCCTTTTAATGCCTGATTTCTAAAAAATTCACTTTATTTCTATAGTTCATCAAATTCTATCAATTAGAGGTTTTTTTGCATCTATGAGGATTTTTTTTTTTTTTAGTTGCTGCCAGGGTTATCATAGGATTCAGGCTGAATCATGGGACTCAGGAGATTTCAGGGGAAAAATAAGCCCATATTTATTTATGCAATAAAAGCATGGGTTGGGAGGGAGGGTAGGAGAAGGTACCAGATAAAGCAATGGGTACACTTGCCCATTTCAAAATATTGCACGTAGGGCTGGGCATGCAACCAGAAAAGGTAGAGAGATTTTTTTTTCTTTCTCCTCTCTACTTTTATTTTTATTTTTTCCCCCTGTCCACCTATAATATTTTTCTTTCTCTTGGGGCCCAGAATTTAGGTCAGTAAAATTCGTATTAAGGAAATACATCAGCTGCCCTGGGGTTAAATAGGCTCTTGAGGTTTGTCTGGTAACTGAATCACCACCTAAACCACCAACTAGAAGGTTGTCCTAATGGAATGATGTCTTCTGGTTTCCAAATAATACACTTCCTGATGAACTTTTTGATGCACCCTGTTTGAGAGCTTGAGATTGGATTGAGTTCAGACACATGTAATTTATCCGGGTTAACTTAAAATTTTAAATCGATTTCCCCCAACCATCTCTATACTTTAAGGCCATTTCTCCTTGTGGAGTTTTGTGTTTAGTTAATACAAACTCAGTGTTGAAAAACAATTAGGAGAGTTTAGATCCTTATCAATTTTAACACATTCAAAAGTGAAACATGATTTAAAAAATTATGTCATGTTTTAGGTGTTTCTTGCTCTGACTTGTCTGTATTACTGAGAGTCATCAAGAGATTCCTATCCCTTCTCTCATTCAACCCAGTTTAGGATACATTACTCTGCCGTAGGTCTCCAGAATTGTATTACAAATGCCCAGACTAGTAAATCGCATTTCTTATTTCCTTCAAGGTATTGCACAGAGATGCACGGCTATCAAGTACCACTTTTCTCAGCCAATCCGCTTACGAAACATTCCTTTCAATTTAACCAAGACAATTCAGCAAGATGAATGGCACCTGCTTCGTGAGTATTTCTTGGAAGGGGTCAGAGAGAAAATGGTGTCTTTCTGAACAAAGTATATTCCCACCAGCCCTCTCAGGTTTGAACCGAGAGATGTTGTGCTGAGCTTTTGTGGGCCTGTGGGCCCAATCCAACTTGGTCAGAGACTCTGAGAGTCATTTCACTATGCTGCGGTCAAACTTGTTTACAGATGGAATGTGTGAATGTCAGTCCTGAGGCTTTGTGAGACAGGGCAGTATGTGATTCTGCCCTGGCAGCATCTGTACGCAAATGGCCTGCATCTTTTGTTTACCAAGTCATCGGGTGCAAGGACCTGCTCTGCCGCTTGTCTTAGTAAACCAAGGAGATTATACCTTAGGTACTCTCAGTTTTGTTTTGTTTATACAATATTCATTTTAGCCACCATGTCTATCTCAGGCCTTGGTATTTCTGCTGAAATATCTTTATGAGTGTATGTTGTGATTTTCTCAGAGGATGTCTGTCATTAGAGGATATCTCGATGATGGGAACTGCTCTTTTTCACTGTCAGGAAAATGTGAAAATCTAGAAAGGATCATGCAGTGTGACACTAAAGAGGGCCAATATTTACCTGAAAATTGTTGATTCATGCTGCCTGGTGATAGGACTCAGGAAAGCAAAAAACTAGACCCTAGTCAGAGGTTGATGTTGTCATTTTCCAGTGAAATAAAGCAGCAAGGACTTTGGGGATCTTGTTTGGTGACCAAAGCCGCTGCAGAAAACCAAGCAGAATCTCGTTTTGTGAGGAAGTCTCTGCAGATCAAAAGATTGTTTTGAATCTCAAACATATACGTGGAAACTCTTATGATACTGCTTTAGCAGTGGTCTCATGCTATACATATTAGGATTGGCAAATTTAGGACTTGGAAAGTCATTGCCTGAGATGTGGTTTATTTCTTAATGGTATGACTTCCTGAAAATTCTTTCTTGTTGGCTGATCTTAACAAGCATTTCTCAGCAGATCTGAGTTAGAGTTTTGTGTAAGTGTTCTTATGTCTGAATTCTTTAGGAGCGTCTTTGGAGTTCTTTGTCTTAATCAACAGTCCAGAAAGCCCCGTAGTCACTGGTTTTAAGTCTGGTGAGAAAAGATCAATATAGAAGCCTGAGAAAGAACCTCGCCTCTTTACTGGAGGAGTCTGTGGCTTGCTTTTGCCCAGCAAGACAGTATTTGAGTGTTCTCTTTATCTTTTTTGAGGTTCTTACAGAAAGACATTTTCAGTATTTGCATGCATAGCTCTTTCTAAGAAAGTCACATTGGGCATCTGTACCAGGTTTACCAGATAAGCTTAACATGTCTGGTACTAATGGAAATCCCACATAGATTATATCTGAACCTAGTGCCTTTTCATGGTCGTAGACAATAGAATTACTACTTAAACCACAGGGAATTTAGGAAGTTGAGACAACAATGGCTGACCTATTTCGACATTTCCTCTGCTCAGATGTGGATGGACCAAAATGACTTATCCTCTTAACATTAAACTTAGCCCCTTTAAATGATCACAGCTCCTGGCCCTTGGCCTGAGGTGCCTCCTCTTCTAGGCAGCGATGCTCTGCTTTCATTTAGATGCTCTGAGCTGGAAATGAGAAGCCCCTTTAAAAGAAAGGAATGGTCCATGTGCGCCCAGAGCTGTTGACTGGCCTCTGGGGCAGCTAAGCTATGCTTGGGATCTACTATTTTAAGAAGGGTCACAGACATTTAGCTAACAATTTTTAAAATTCGATTTGTTAAAAAAAAAAAACAAAGAGGGAAGGAAGGAAATAGAAAAATAGAAGAAATTAAATAGCAGAGGGTGCGCAATCAGAGTGCTGCTGTAGGGTAGCGATCAGAGTGAAAATATGTCCGGGTCCCGGTCATCGGTCCATGTCTTTGTTTTGCCTCAGAGCTGGGGGAAGGGCTGGGCTTCTGGCCTAGGGAATCTCATGACTGTGTCTTTGTGACAAAGACAAATAAGGTAACTGGCACCCATGGCGCTCGGTTAAACCGTATTTCACTGCAGCATACCTTGTAGGCTCTTTCTCCGAAGCCAGATTAAGTGTAGCCCCTTGCAGCGGTGGTAGGCGGCATTCCCGTTGCTCTTTTAAGGAAAGAGAAGATATTTCACTCTCTGTTTCCTAAGTAACTTGCTATCCATGACCCAAATTGATCCGGGCACCGTCCTCTGCTCTGCTCTCTGCGTGGTCCAGACTTGTCCGTGCACGCAGAGAAGGTAGGCTCTGACCCCATCTGTCCTCTGGTGGGAGACCTGGGGAGAGACTTCCCTAGACCACCCCAAGCCTGCAGACCCCAAGCCTGCTCATGCCACTGACTAGTGTTTACCATGTACACCAAGCTCTTCATTCCCTAGTTTTCAGTAACTCTGCTGTTTCTCCTTCCCATTCCGAATGTCTGTGTTTCGAGAGTAGACCTGAGAAGAATCACCGCCGGCTTCCTGGGCATGGCGGTGGCCGTCCTGCTCTGTGGCTGCATCGTGGCCACGGTCAGTTTCTTCTGGGAGGAAAGCTTGACCCAACACGTGGCCGGACTCCTTTTCCTCATGACAGGTACGCTGAACACCTCAGACCCTCTCCGGGCAGAAGGGAAGGCTGCTCTGTATGCGGCTGGCTTCGTTCTGCTCATTTTGCTTTCACTTGTGAGAAAAGCAACCAGGGGCCATTTGGCTTTGGTGGGTGATACAGAACAACAATGTTCCTAATACGGGCCTGGTTTCTCCACCCTGGCCCTAGCCCTGGCTTGGACTCTTGGCAAGCTCTGGCCATTGTTTATCAGGAGCTTGCCATGAGAGAGAGGGAGAGAGTGAGAGAGAGATCAGCACAACCACCCCCAGGGCTGGAAGTCAACTCAAAGTACTTCTCTTAGTGATGGTGTCTTTGGGGTCATTTTTACACATAAAACATTCATTCATTTCACTCCACGGATAGATTTTGAGGACTCACTATGTACCAGGCACTACTTTAAGTACTAGAGACACAATGAATAAGGCAGACAAAAATCCTCCATTTTCATCGTGGGGAGACAAGAACTTGTGATAGTAATAAAAGCTTTGAGGAAAACAAACAAGGTGGATTAGGGGGTTCGGGGAACACCTTGCTGAGGTGGCGATTTCCCGGCCAAATCATGAAAAGCAGTCAGCCCTTGGGAGTGTGCTGTGGGGTGAGCCAAACCCTATGGGCAGGGATGGGTTGGTGTATTTTGAGCCACAGAAAGAAGACCAGTGTGGCTGGAGGGCAGGGAGATGCACAGCGGCTTGGATTTCAATCTAAGGGAAATAGAAGCCACCGGTTTTTTAAAGATTTTATTTATTTATTTGGGAGAGAGCGAATGAACGGTGGGGGAGAGGCAGAGGGACAACCTGACTCCGTGCTAAGCGCGGAGCAGGGCTTGACGTGGGGCTTGATCTCAGGACCTTGAGATCATGACCTGAGCCAAAGTCAGACATTTAACCCACTGAGCCACCCAGGCACCCCAACCACCTAGAGGTTTTAAGCAGAAGAAAGACTTGACCTTAAAGCAGGGGATTGGAAGGGGGGTGGGGTGTGGAGACATGACTGTGGTCTTTTTTTTTTTTTTTTTAAAGATTTTATTTATTTATTTGACAGAGAAAGACACAGCGAGAGAGGGAACACAAACGAGGAGTGGGAGAGGGAGAAGCAGACTCCCTGCCGAGCAGGGAGCCCGATGCGGGACTTGATCCAGGGACTCCAGGATCATGACCTGAGCCGAAGGCAGTTGCTTAACCAACTGAGCCACCCAGGCGCCCGACTGGGGTCTTTTTGATTAGCAAGTGAAGGAGTCAGGAGCTGAGCTGACAGCTAACACTGAAGGTGGCTACAGGGAAGAAATCTTTTTTCCTTCTGCTCCTTCACCAAAAAAATTAATGTATTGGTGATTAGTGAATGTCAAACGAACAGTTCCACAAGCATACTCAGAATCAGAACTAATATGACTTTGGATATGTAGCCATTTTGAACAAGCCTATTTCTGCTTCTTTGGAGTTTCGTTTTTCAAGTGACCATGACTGGGTTTGCTAGCACTTTTCACTTAAAGGCCCCTCACTCACGCCCACGTGAACTGGAGGCAGCAAGACCTGACATCATTGGCTGACACCATTTTCTGTCTGCCTGTCTTTCCGGGTTGACAGGTAGGTGGCGCTTTGCTTTCTGGTCAGCCAGTCTGAGGCCTGAGTAACCCAAGTCACAGGCCGAGACCCTTCCTTCTAACTGCCATGGGCCCCTTTCTGTCCCTGTGAGTAACACGGGTCATCGTTGTAAGCTCCCTGACGGAGCATTCGGAAATCACACGGCCCCCGAAGAGTCTCAGCAGAAAACCAACGTAAGCTCTTCACATTTTGGTGACTACACTAGGACTGTAGCACAAGGAGGCTAAAATTCTAGTTCCTGAGGTTTTGGAGGAGGATTTGAACCCTCGGGCCTAGCCATTGGGTGCCTCATTTAAAACCCAAATGGCAGAATGAGTGTTTCAGGGTAGCAAAGAAGCAGAGAGGCCTGTTTCTGCCCAGAAGATTCCTTTAAGCCGCAGCTGGGGCATAATAGTCATTAGAAATCTTGCCCATTTTCTTCCCTCCCCTTATTAGCTGAGCCCCCATTTTCCTGACTCGTGTCCTGGTGTTCATTAAAGAACTGCAGATTCACTGACCCCCAACCCTGGAAAGGCCTACGTCACGTCCCCTTGTCAGGAAAATGAGGGGAGCTATAGACAAGAAAGCCTTAGGGATGGTTTTAAAACATACTTTAATATGGGTGATGCATAAATAATTTAGGATGCTCTTAGATATAAAACAATTATTAGCGGTAAAATAAATCACTGGGCCATAAAAGCCAGGGCTAGCGAGAGTTCCCGAGAAGGTCGTGGGCCCGTCTGGTTTTAGATGAGAGGAGAGTGGTTTTTGAGCCCGGGGTGAGCACGGAGGAGACCTACTTGCTCTTGCAGGGAGTGGATATGCTGTGTTGTGCTCATCTGTTCCCTTTCTGTTGGGTTTAGAGAGGTTTGTTTTATTTTTTGCTGTTTTAAATACTGCCTTTACCTTTCCTTTGTAAACACCGGGTAACTACAAGAATCCATTGCCTGAGATACATTAGCTGGAGGATGTTCACGGGTGGTAGCCGCAGAGGAGAGCAATGAAGGGTTAAAGGAATTGATTTTAATTAAGCAGAAGTGTCTTCAGCAGCCGTCAGCATCTCTCCCACAGATTTCTGATGCTAAACTTAGCCGCTTCTAATGCGCTGGCATCTTCATTCTCTGCCCGAACTTATTAGCCAAACCTTCAATGAAGAGCATCAGTGATGTGACAGTTTGAGATGTTGAAATGGAAACTTCGAAGCAGTCTTCCTCCTTCTGCCTTATTGCTTGCAGGCAGCTCTTGATTACCCACATGTGGACCAGCAGTGCTGGTGCTTGCCCCCTTCCCCTCCCCTGGGGCCTCTCAAAGGAACCAGGCTGCCCGGCAAAGCTCAGGGACGGTCAACACCCATGGTCGGCTATCCCTTCCTTTGCTTCAACGCATTAAAAAAACAAACAAAAAACCCCAAATGAACAGAAAACAAAAACAAAAGAACCAAGAAAACCACTACAGCAGATATATGGAATTATCTAGGTTATCCATTGATTATGACCTAAAACCATAGTTCCTGAGTACCTGAGTTGGAACACTGGGAGCCAGGTGTGTTTTGGAATTCAGGATTTTTAAGTTTCATTTTAGAAAGGTACATATGGTGCATAGATCTTATATTATCTAACACCCTCAGCAGGGTCTGAAATCAAATCCATTAACATTTCTGCAGCAAAACATATGAATATTCACACTAAGCAGGATCAATAAGGACTATAAATAGCCTCATGTCACATCAGGTCAGGCTTTGCATTAAATAAGATTGCTGCGATCTTTCAGAGAAAGATGGGATGTTTTTTGGATTTAATAATTTCGGATTGTGGATCTTCTATTTTATTTTTTAAAGTTTGGTCTGTTTCTTGCCCATTCATTCAGGAAAGACAACTTAGGAATGGCTTTTTGAGCAATCTGTGTGAAAGTAGCATGAGGCATTTTTGCTGGAAGAGCAAAGAGACCAGGATGATGGGCAGGCCATCTTTTGAAGGAGTGAAAAAAAAAAAATCAATGTTTATGCCTTTGGGTGTTGCAGTTGCGTTATTTATCAAGCAGGCTAACCGGGGTGAAGCAGCTCCCACTCCTTTCACACCGTTAAGCACATCAAAGGAGGATGGTCAGAAGAGGGGGCCCAGTTACCCTAATTACAGCTCGCCAGTTGGCCACGGGCACCTCAAGGAGTTCAGGGAAGGAAATTGGGTTGATGATCTGGGATGGCTGCGTAAATTTACTTCCATCCTGATCCGAAAAGATAGATCCCTTCCAACCCTATAATTCTGCAATATCCTTGTATCTTCTAATTAAGAATATTGGTGGAAAGCTTCTTAATATAAGAAAAGTAGTCTCATCCAGGGCTTTTCAGAACCAGTAACTCTTCACTCTTTTGAAGATGCTAACCGGCAATAACCATGACCCAGCCTGGGATTCAAGCTGGGCTGAAGAGTATCATTGCTGGCCGCCGGGGCTCCTGGCTGGTCAGGGAGTAAGCAGAAGGGAAGGAGAGTCTAGGAGAAGAATGCAGGAGAGGCGACCTCTCTCCTCGTGGATCTTCAGGAAGGATCATTAGATGTTGAACTTTTTGAGTGTATGGTGATACCTTATTTACCTTTTCATACCCTGCCCCATACCTTGCATTAACTGGGTTGTTACTGACAAATGTGCTGTATTACCTGCAATAACTTGCTCCCTGGGTAAGTCCTACGTGGGGTAATTTGGGATGACCCGATCCTTAGGTTGGTAGAACTCAATGTGTTGTAGAACTCAGGTTTTGTTTGGCAGGTTTTGTTGACTCCATGTGCTCAGCACTACTAGGATCCGTGTGGAACTTCAGTCTAGGGGGTGTCTACTACCTTGCCCTGAAATGCATTCTGGGAAATGGAATGGAAAGAACACCTGGGGTTCCTGATCACAGCGACGTCAAACCAATCACAGCTGTGACCAATGAGGACTGATTAAACTACCTCTAAGATCAGGACCGGGGTGGGACGTAGTAGATGCTTGATAACTAATTGCCGAATAACTGATTAAGTAACATTTAAAAATAGTAAAATCTTGCTAAGACCTGTAAAAGAAATAGAAATATACTTCATACATTGACTGCACACAAATGCAATGTTATGGGCTGAGTTGTGTCCCTCCCCAAATTTCTATGCTTGAAGTTCTAAACCCCAGTACTTCACAATGTGACTATCTTCGGAGACAGAGTCTTTTAAAGAGGTGATTAAGGTACAATGAGGTCATCAGGGTGGGCCCTAATCCTATAATATGACCAGTGTCCTTACAAGAAGAGGACATTTGGACACAGTTACAGAGGGATGACATCGTGAAGAGACAAGTAGAAGACGGCCATCTACAAGCCAAGAAGAGAGGCCTCGGAAGAGGCCAGCCCTGCCAGTAGCTTGATCTCAGACTTCTAGCCACCATAACCGTGAGAAAATTTCTGTTGTTTCAGCCACCTAAGGTTCTGGTGCTTTGTGACGGCAGCCCGAGCAAACACGTGAGCACTGCGAGATGTGCATATGGAGCTAAAATAGAATTCCGCAGTATCAACATTGACCTAAGACTAATAATCCAGCTATAGCAAAGATGTTTTCCTCATTTAAACCACACTTGGTGTCTTTGAAGTGAGGATTTTTTTTTTCCTTTTTAAAATATCTTGAGTGGGTTAGGCCTCTTTTACAAAATCTTGTTGGGCAAGTTGGAAACAATGCTTTCTCTCCTCTCAGTATGTTTCCTGGTAATAATCAGAAACAGGCCTGCCCATCCCACAATAATAGCTGTGGCAGCTCTGTGTGCAAACTCTCTGAGAAATGTGAGGGTCTAACAGAGAGGAACTCTTGCATATTATGCTTTTTTGTTACTTCTTGCTTTCCTCTTTCTCAGAATAACTTCAAAAGCGTCTTGGAAGAATTAAAAATGTCACCGAAGGGCACCCCCATGAGGGCATCTGTGGGAAGGGTGAAGGGCGGATGGGGGCATGTTTGTGGGCTCATAATAACCCTGCCAACCTGGAGCAGAGTGAGTAAAGGCAACAGACAATAAGGCAGGTTTCTGTCAAGGTTTGACAAGTGCCCTCTTCCAAAAAGAACTTAAAGGCACAGAGATACATATATATCACCATAAAATAAATAGAAATAAGTGATACAAATAAGACAAAGGAGCAATCAGGTTTGGGAGGCAAGATGGATCTAAGGGTGAGGTCAGTAGCAAAAAGCATGACATAAAGTGCCCGACTTTTGCTCATGGTGGGCCACTGATTAACTTTAGGGAGTTTCAGCAACTCCGTCAGAGACAGAAGTTTCTATCAGAGGCATCGTGCACAGTGACCCTGAGGTCCCCAGACGAAGGCACAATCCTTCATGACACCTAGGGCAGAGAAAATCATCCTTCTGGTTAAGTCCTCAGGTCAGCTTATTTCTTATAATCCTTTTCTATTCCGTGTGAACTGGCGGTGTTCTGCTAAAATTCATTTCACCAAAAGCAACTTTACGGGGTTGGCAGGGGAGAAGTGCTAACAAAATCAACGTTTGATATAAAATCAAAGGGAGCATGTATAGTATATACATGGCTTTCTTCTTCTTCTTTTTGGGGGAGGGGTGGGATGGGGGAGTGTTCTTGCTCCATGCCTTATTTTGGAATAACAGAATCACAGGAATTTGACATATCAAGACCAAGTCCCCCATTTTTTTTTTCCCCTAGATGAAGAAACTAAGACTCAAAGAGGTTAGGTAATTTCAAGGTCGTACAGTGATTAGCAGTAGATCTGGGGACCAGAATACACATTTCCTACATCTCAGCTCAATGCATTTGGACATCAAAGGATGCTTAAAAGTCTTAGTTTGAACTCAAGTTATCAGAGGTCATTAAAACTACATTACTCGTAAAAAGCCTTGCTTTTAGGCATTCAGTTCTGTGCAGACAGTTGAGTGCAGAACAGAGTTGTTTTTCCTGTGATCGGGTCATTGTTCTATTATTATATTTTACCTGTTGATACTCCAGAGATCAATTTTTTTCTAACTGCCTTATTGTTCTATTACCAGCATTCCTTAGAAGGCCCTTGTTATATATAAATATTGTCTTTGTTGTGGTGCCAGTGAAAACATTCATGTAAATGTAGGAACATTTGCTCTTCACAAGGTTTGAAAAAAAGCAGAGTATTATTTTTTGACGAGTCCGTTCCTTTATGAAAGAGTTATTTCCATCATGATCTTTGGAAAACTCAAAGTGATATGTTTGCCATAATAATGTGGAGCAGGAATTCAGAAGATAAGATTTTATCCTTTTTGGAAAAACAGCATCACTTTAGATTTTAAAAAACAGAATTAGACAAAGGGTAGGAAATATCAGATTATCGCAGATCAAGTGTCCTTTTAATTTGAAACATTTCTTTTCAAAATGCACATTTGGGAAAGGGTTCAGGCAATGTGCCCTTAGGCGATTTGAGTGCAGGCAGAATTCTGGCACTTAAAAATGGCACTGAGGCCATCTTTATTTCCTCCCAGTTGCTGCCTGCTCTGAATTTGGTTTTCTGCTAGTGTTTCTGATCCCCAGAGCTCTATTAAAAGATCAGGGGAAATCTGTTCCTTCTGGCCCTCTCTTTTTAGTCCCCAAATCTGTGTCTCTGTTACCTATGGAGATGTTCAATATATCCCCAATATATCCCCAGAGCAGTTTTCCGGCCAATAGATGCAACCTCCATTGTATGTGGGATAAACCAAAGTATGAAGAAGAGATTCAGAGGATTTGGAACAAACTGGACATTCCAGTACTTCATTGGGTGTGCATTTCTGCTTTCATTACCCATCTCCTGCAACGGCCTCCTTCTGATCCCCTGCCCATCCCAAAGTGCATCCTTAGGGGTCCACTGTGGTGCAACAGAAACATCTGTGTCCTTGGAGCATCACTTAAGTACTAAAAATACTGTGTTTGGGAAATTTTTATCAGTCCTGGTTTTAGTGTTCTGGAAGGACAATTAATTATACATATATGTGTTGGTACAAAAAAGTAAAATTGGGGGTCTGTCCACTTTATGTCACCCAAATTGTCTCCTATATTCTGAATGATTGAAGTATGTGATCTCCTTACTCAGCTATTTTATGTCAATTCCAACATCCTGGATTTAATTTGTATCATTTAAAAGCTTTTATTCGGGGCTCCTGGGTGGCTTAGTTGGTTAAGCGTCCGCCTTAGGCTCAGGTCATGATCTCAGGGTCCTGGGCTTGAGCCCCATGTCGGGCTCCCTGCTCAGTGGGGAGTCTGCTTCTCCCTTTGCCCCTCCCCACCATTCGTGCTCTCTCTGTCTCTCTCAAATAAATAAATAAATAATAAAAAAAATTTTTAAAAAGCTTTTATTCATTCATTGAAAAAACCCACAATGATTTGTTGAGGCCCTAGTATGTGCCATGCTCTGTACCTTAAAACATAATTTAGCACATGAAGAATTCATTTAAAATATTATTTACAGGGAACATGATGAATACTAACGACAATGGTAGCTGAAAAGGAAAACAGACATTGGATGATGCTTGCAACTATATAAAAATGTGTCAAATCAGGTATAGAACAAGGGGAAATGAAGACTCTTTTGTATTAGGTGTGAGTGATTCTAGCTCTTTTCCTTAAAAACAGAATTTTTATTTCACTGTTTTAAGAACAAAAACCAAAAATAAATTCAAATATACATACCATCCCAGCAAGATAATCCTGAATAATTCAAGTTATCAGAGTCTTCTCCGGTGTTCTTTACTCTCCAATACCCACTGTACAGTCTGGCGCATAAAGTTTGTGCCAGTGTTTGTTGAACGAATTCAAGTTAATTCCAGTGCAAGATTTATAGATCCTTTACTAATTTGGAGTGACCACCTCATCGGTCGACCTGATTTTCACAAAGACCTGTCTGGCCTGTGCCTTGCAGCAGGCAACACTGTAACCAATCATTCTGTTCCCTTTGCTTTATTTGTAGGGATATTTTGCACCATTTCCCTCTGCACGTACGCTGCCAGTATTGCCTATGATTTGAACCGGCTCCCGAAGCTAATTTATAGCCTGCCTGATGATGTGGAACATGGCTACAGCTGGTCCATCTTTTGCGCCTGGTGCAGTTTAGGCTTTATTGTGGCAGCTGGAGGTCTCTGCATCGCTTATCCATTTATTAGCCGGACCAAGATTGCACATCTAAAGTCTGGCAGGGACTCCACGGTATGACTGTCCAGACTCAAGTTCACTGCTTGGTGGCCCGTCCACAGTGTGGACGGCTCCTGAGAGGAACAAGGTGGAATTCAAGTCGGGATCCCAAGCACAAAACGGTCTTTTACATTCCAACCTGTTGCTTGCCAGCCCCTTCTGGATGACTGATAGAAAAATCATGCAAGACCTCCATACCTTTCTACGGACAAGACTACTGGGGATTCAAGTGCTTTAATGACTATTTATGCTTTGACTGTGAGACATAGGGAGCAGTGCCATGGAACATTTCTAGGTTTAGAAAAAAGAGGAAATTGCAATGGAAAAAATTTGTATGATTGCCATTTATTTCAGAGAGTTTGTATATAACAATTACCTGAGAGTCATTTCTATTTGCAAAAGGATTCATAACAAAGCGAGTATAATTTTCTTGTCATCGTACCATGCTTGTTCAGTTTTCAATGCGGTATCTTTGGAACTTGTCCTAAGGGTGTCTTGTTATGTCAGCACCAGATATCTGTGCATTATTTGTGGATGTTCCTTGTCAACGGGAAGATTTCCTCTTCTGTTGCCTTATTTATTTATTTTCAGCTGAAGTCTCTTCTCGGTCTTCGTATTAGAATCCGAATCCTAAGGAAAACAGACCAAACGTGTGAGAGCTAATCCTTGACACTATGCAGTATTGTTTGATGTCTTACCTGTTGTTTAACCTCTGTCTCTGTTAACTGGATTTCTGCATTAAATGACTGCCCTCTTGTTAACTTGGGTGTGTCTTCTTTCAGGGGTGGCAATGGGTCTCCTTAGCCTTGCGGACAGAGGGCAACTCTACTGTTTCCGTAAGACTTAGTAAGCCTTACTAATTGCTTCATTTCAATTAGGTTGGTGATTAACCTGCTGTTGACAAAAGATGTCATTTTCAAACTTCTCTAGAAACCTTTACCGTGGTATTTTAAGTTTTCTTCTCTCTCTTCCTTTACCGTCTGCTTGGTAGTAGGCTAGTGCTAAGGATACATGGTCTCTCCTTTGTCCCTGGATCTCCTGGGCCAGGGGGTTTCAATCTTGGCTGCACCTTAAGAATCACCTGGTGAATTCCTCAACCACACCTAAACTGGGCCCCTCCTCAGGCCAGTGGACTCCGAATGTCTGCAGCTGGGCCCAGGCTTGAGCGTTTCTGAAACAACATCCCAGAAAGTTTTGCTGTGCAGCTGGCATTGAGAGCCACTGTTCCGGGCCTGGGGGGCAGTAGTCTCCTCAGCCGTTAACATTTATTTAGCGCTTCATGTGGGCCAGTAACTGGGCTATGGTTTTTTTCCAGGCATGATTTCATTTAACCTTCTCACAAGCTCTATGAGACAGGTACAAGGATTCCATTTTTTACGATAAGGAAGCCGAGGATCAGGCTCAGAACGTTTGCTTCATTTTCTCTCAGTCCTTTTTCCTATGTCGGGGTATAGGACAAAGGTTAAAATCCTTCCATTGTGTTTCCTTATCTTTAGATAGAAGGGTTGGCACCAGCTAACTTCCAAGTTTCTCCTTTTAACTCCAACATTATCCTGTTCCCTACACACAGGGTGTGCTAAAGATGCTCTGTAGAATAAGGGGAGATGCCACATCCAGAAGTAAGATGTTGTTTCAGATTTTAATTTCGTGAAAGATCCATTTCTCCTTTATTATAATCTTTTTTTTTTTTTTAAAGATTCCATTTATTCACTTGACAGAGACATACAGCGAGAGAGGGAACACAAGCAGGGGGGCGTGGGAGAGGGAGAAGCAGGCTTCCCGCAGAGCAGGAAGCCCAATGTGGGGCTCGATCCCAGGACCCCGGGATCATGACCTGAGCCGAAGGCAGACACTTAATGACTGAGCCACCCAGGCGCCCCTCTCCTTTATTGTAAAAACTGACTTGGTACTTGTGAAAGGATCACCCACCCCTTCCCGCGCTCCTCTCCCACACATAAAGCCTGACTTGCAAATGACAGTGTCCACATATTGTCACGTGAGACTTTTCAGAGCAGTTCAGTGATTCCGGTGACCACACAAGCTCCCAAGAGCTGTGGAGAGATTACCCGGCAATCTCTCGGGCCTGTTTAATAGACCCATCGCTCAGGATGAGATCAGAGACATATAGAAAGGGGAATTATTTTCATTTATTACTTATGTGGGAAATTCTCAAAGCAGGAGAGCTGTTTCTTTGAAGTCTTCTTTAAAGATCCCCATAGAGGATGTCAAGACTCTTCAACATTTATATTCCAACCACCAAAGCAGTGTCTGAGTAACTGACTTTTGAAGTTTCTGAGAAGCTTCCTAGGGATTTGAGGTGAGAATGGAAGAAAGCCTCAGAGTGACAGAAGGTTGAAGGGTTCACACACCAGAAAGATGCCCAGAAGCCAGGGGAGTTCAGTTACATTCAAATGAGTGCTGGCAAAAACAGAGCCTCCTTGCCTTCCAGCCGAAGTGAGCTCAGAGCAGGGAGTGATATGCCCCACCTTCCTTGCTTTCTATTTACTGTCATGGAAGTGTGAGCAAATGTTGCCAAAGTCAGGCATTGGGTCCCCAGTCCTTGGGTTTCTCGAAGGGGTGTTTTCTTCATTGGCTTATGAATGAAGGATGATGGAAATGGCCGCTCAGTACGGCACGGAGCAGAATAATTTATTGAGACAATCTGTTCGTTCTTCTTAAGTTCTCTCTGTCCCACTTCTACCTGCATGCCATGACCAGACTGTATTTCTTTTCCTTAGGTATTTTTCTGCAGGGCAGAAAGCAGAGGTGGTTGAGCTCATTGAAGTGAGGAATGCAGTGGATCCAGAAGGGAGGATAGGCTGAGGACTGAGGTTGTGGGCTAAAAGTACTCAAAGGGCATCCCAGAGACTGAAAGAGAAAATTATGGCAACCAGGTGATTAGCTGGGCAGCACACTCCCTAACGGTATCAGGACCACAGAGAGGACAGCTGTGTGGGGCATCCAAGGAAACTGAGGCCCTTGAAACAATGGACTTCTCAGTGTTATCCAGTCTGACCCTTGGAAGGCTCAGGGATATTGGCAAATCTGTGTGTCAATGTCCTCAATAATGAATGAGGGCCAATTTCCCCCAACTCCTGCGAGATAGGGCTAGGAAGTGGATTTACAGAACACTTGGGATTGTAGACTAAGAGTCATGTCCATCTGCCATATATAGACAATATATACCAAAAAAGAGAGCTTTATCCAAAACCTTAATGAGATCATCATAAGCCCCACAGGCCCCTCCTTTGTAACAATGTCATCCTTGGTTTGTTTGCAATCTTAGAACTATTGCAGGCCACTCTGAGGGAACCCCAAGCCCTCTTTCATTGGAGTACTATGGACCCTGATAGTCAAGAGTCCATGATGTAGGAAACTTACACAGAATGTAATTTCTCCATAAAAGTCACTATACCTTTCAACAAATATTTATTGAGTGCCTACTAGGTGCCAAGCACAATGTTAGGCCCTTAGGAAACACCAGTGAAGGAGAACAAAGTTTCGGGAAACAAAACACAAACAAGACACAATTTATACCCAGGTAGTAAAATGCAGTAAAGTACAAGTAAAATTCTAGTAAAATGCAGTAAAGTACAAGTAAAAATCAAAGTTACCCTTTCAAGCCCCAAATGATTTCATAAGCCCAGGATTAAAGTAATTCAATACAGTTATTAAAATAAGTTTCTTTTGAATTATACTTTCATCGGCTGTACATTTCACTTCATATCATTCTTATTTGAATCTATCCTCAGTTACATAAAAAGTACATTTAACTTGGGGGCGGGTGTGGCCTCGCAAAGATTTCCCATTTGAAATTTAAACTGAGAACAACAAAGGTGGACTGCACGGGTAGACCGCAATTACCTGAGTTAAGGAACCCAGGTTCTTGGACTTTTAAGGTTACGTGAGCAAAAGATGAAGAGGAACCTAGGATCCTAGAGACTCAGAAGGCTACAAGGTCAGGATGAACTACCCAGTGAAGGTGGGTGCATCTGGGATGCTAACACGTCCATCTTTGCTTAGGCTGCTTCCCCTGCTGGGGACTCCCACTCCCACTCTGCCTGGCTCAAGCTGACTTTTCCTTGGGTCTCGGCTTCCATACAACACCTCTGAAGCCTGCCCACTGCCAGTTACACTCTGCATGGTAATCACTTGTTCACCCCTACCTGGGTATAAACTGTGTCCTGTGTGTGTTTTGTCTCTAGCGCTCAGCCTAGGAACACAGTAGGTGCTCATAAATCTTTGCGGAATAAATGCATGAATTCAGATCACAAAGATAAACTTTCATCTTCCCCAGACAGAAGTGACTCCCTTAGCACCAGTTGTAGAGAGCCCATCAAAAAATATACCGTAGTGTAATAGGCTAAATGGAATGAGAATATAGCTTGGCAAGCAAGTAAGCCTCATTAGAATAATTAAAGGGACTATTAACCCAAACTAGCCCAGACATAACTTGAAATGTGTTATGAACTAAGTACTATGGAACATTTATTTAATGGCTCAAACAGTATTAAGTTAGTAACCTCAATATGGTTCTACACCTCCATTTAAAGCTTTCTCATTTATGTGCGGGTATGTTTTAAATCTCTAATTGGAATTCTGAAAGGAATGACATGACTTCCTTTGAATGCAAGTAGCTATACTGACCAGGAGCCCTTTTTAAATTGTATTATTTGAGTTTCTCCAGGACCTTGTCCTTAGACTGGAAGGAGAGGAAATTTGTCCTTGCTGCAGGACAGCCACAAATGCTTGCAGATGCTCAGGGTAACCCATCACACTGGGAACTTGGCTATCAATATATTCCCCGCCCATATATAACCTATATTTTGCCAACCTTCAAAGCAAAATTTCTACTTATTCTAAAACCTATTAGCATATATCTTCTTGTAGCTTCCATAAAAGGAAAATAAATTGGTTGGCTATAAGATACTTTTCTGTTCTTATTCCCTATTTTTCCTCCCCACCAGCAGGTATGGGAAAATACTGCCCGCTCTCTGCTCTCTTGGGCTGTGCTTGGGCCTCTCCACAGACAGGAACTGAGAGAAGACCCCGGGGCTGGAAAGGCGAGAACAAGGGCGCTGTGGAGCTGGTGAGTTTGTAGAGATAGGGCAGAGCTGTGTCGGCAGCCCTAAGGAGGCTGGGTTTTACTCTGGCTGTGGAAAGCAGTGAGAGTGTTTAAGGAAGCACAGTGAAGTGATCTGATTGTCGTTTTAAAATGTCAGTGTTGCCGCTGGATGGAAGATGGGTTGGAAGAAGCCAGTGGAGGTGGAGAAGCCAGTTGAGGAGAAGAGTGTGGCAGGAGTCCAGGAGACACGATGGTGGCCTGGACCAAGAAGGTGGCCATGAAGATGGAGACGAGAGGGTGGATATATTTCAGAGATGGAGTTGACAAGACCTGCTGGTAAAGAGGATGGAGAGGGGGATGAAAGGGACATTATCAAGGATGACAACTAAGCAGTTTTTAGAGTTAGGTTATTTACTAAGGAAATAATGATTCTTGTATCAAAAGAGGATAAGGGGGACGCCTGGATGGCTCAGTCGGTTGAGTGTCTGCCTTCGGCTCAGGTCATGATCGCAGGGTCCTGGGATCGAGCCCCGCATTAGACTCCCTGCTCAGCGGGGAGCCTGCTTCTCCCTCTCCCACTCCTCCTGTTTGTGCCTTCTCTCTCTCCCTCTCTCAAATAAATAAATAAAATCTTTTTTAAAAAAACCCAACCAAAACAAAAGGGGGTAAGGATTTGAAAGGGGGGAGAGATACTAAGTGTCATGGTAAACCCAGTGTCACATAGGATGGTGGTTATCCTTAACTGAGTAGAGCCCAGGACTGAAAAGCTATAGGTAAGAATATGGTCCCCAATGCACCTGCTCCCTGATCCAACTGCCGGCTTCAACCTCTCTAATTTCTAATTGTTCTCCAGAAGCTGTCTATGCCAGATGCACTATTCAGTCTGAGTGTGGATTTTATCAGTTAGTGGTGACACGAAGATTTCGGTTCAGCCACAAGGGGAATGCATGTAGTGACTGTGAGTTAGTGGAAAAGACAGATGTCACCCACTGGCCTCCTCAGCTCACATCATACCATCAGGTATGGCCATGCTTCCTATCATGTCTTAAGGCTGGCATTGCCAACATTCATTCACAAGATGCACAGACCACTGCCCCATGATCTGCTCATTTTGGATGACCAAGACTTTGATGATGCCACTGCCTTGAGTGTGGGTTGTGAGGATGGATGAACTGTAGCCTCAGGCTCTTAGGACATGTCCTCCATCTACACAGGACCGTAGATGTAAATTCCCTCAATATTGGCATAGATGTGGAGTGACATTCTCTGGGAATTCTGGAAAGGACACGGAAGCCTTGCTGGAACAGGTTCCTGGAGGACTCGCTAGATCTGGACAAGAAGGGTCTGGGACTCCTTCGACTACCTTCCCAGAACACAACAGGTACCTCACAATCACAGCCAGATGTCAAGATCAGGGTGTTTAGTTCTTGAATCATACAATACCTTTTATTTTTAGCCTCATGGCTTTGCCTGTCAGTCAAGTTGGCTGTGATGAGCACGTAAATCCTTTAGAAACTTGCCTGAACTGAACTTCACTCAGCAGTGGCTTCACTGGGCGTCAAACTCATGCCCCACATGACAAACACCCCCCGTCTCATCACACCGGTTGACACTGTTAAGCATAAGAGCACAAAAAGCCCCAGAAAACTGCAGCGATCATTGAGGTTTGCTCATTTCTACCAAAGCTTGTATTACTTCTGGACTCCACTGGTGCTCAGAAAACCACCTCTCTCTTTCAAGCACTTGATTCCAAAAGGATGATGCTGGAGTCCCATTCCTGTCGGTTCCGAGGGTTCCTACATCCTTGTAAATGTTAGATATAAATAAGAAGTGGAAAAGAAAGCTCTGACTTTCAGAATCCTCTCCAGTCCTGTCTCTTGGGCATTGATGGGTTGCTACGTGTAGGACTGACAGTATTTCCTCAGTGCCGGGCCGTGCTCTTCATGAACTCTGTCTTGTTTTCTTTTCTTTTCTTTTTTTTTTAAATTTATTTGACAGAGAGAGACACAGCGAGAGAGGGAACACAAGCAGGGGGAATGGGAGAGGGAGAAGCAGGCTTCCCGCTGAGCAGGGAGCCTGATGCGGGGTTCGATCCCAGAACCCTGGGATCACGACCTGAACCGAAGGCAGACGCCTAACGACTGAGCCACCCAGGCGCCCCTCTGTCTTGTTTTCATTGCCTCTATGTTATGGATGAAGAAACTACGGCTCATAGAGATTAAATAACCTTCCCCTAAGATACTAAGTGGCAGAGCCAAGGTTTGGATTCTGGCCTCCTCACTCCAAAGTCGTGATTCTTTCTACTTTCCCACACAGCATCCATATCCTACCGGAGACCCGGGGCACAAACACCAGTCCTGCCTCTCTAACCATATTTGAGCTCCCCCCCTCCCCAGATTTTATACATCTAGATAGATTAACATTCCCCCATGGTTTTCGTGGTTCCCCTTGGAAGTTACTGCTCTGCAGTTTTTTAAGTTTATTTATTTTTTAGAAATCTCTACATCCAACACGGGGCTTGAACTCACAACCCTGAGATCAAGAGTCACATGCTTTTCCGACTGAGCCAGCCAGGCGCCCCTGCTCTGCAGTTTTTAATCAAGGAGCTGTATTTCTAAACCCGAGCACATACTGCCCTTTGTAATTCTGTAAAGAATGCCAGACCTATTTTTATAAGCCCAGAACCTCTCCTTACTGATTGACCTTCAGGAGCTCCTGTCCTCTGCAGTAGCCTGAAGGTATGACAGCAATTTTAATTACCTTCCTGGCACTGCCTCCACAGAACATTCTGAGAAATTCCCATGTCAGTGGGTCTGCTCAAAGATTTAAGTGGGTAGATCCTCCTTACTTTGTCCTGTGAAAGCATCCCTGGTGGCTTTTTAAAAATTATTCAGTGAAAGCAAGAGCAATTACTCCAAAAAGAAGGCTAGATAGTCTTGTGGTTAGAGACAGGCTAGAAACTCCGAGACTCAGGACTTTTAGTCCTTGTTTCGTGACTATGCAGCTATAGGCTCCTGAAAGTCAATCATCTCTCCTGGGCCTCTGGAGACATGCGGGAGCTGATGGGTTTTCCCGTAGGCCATGCCGCATGCGTAACAAGCCCATGAAATACTTTGAACACCTCTGCAAACTTTTATATTCTTTTCCAAGTTGAACGTGAACTCATCTTTTGTAATGTGAACTGATTTTAAAAGCACAGCGCGTAAATGACACAAACAATGAAATGAAGCTATCTGACGCCGAGTCAATATAAGGATATCTTGCCAGCTTCTTAGTACACGTCAAGGAGGGCACGTCATGTCCCGTTTCTCTTTGAGAGGTTGGTCCCTGTTCAGTGACTTCACAATAAAATGTCAAGACAGCCTTGGAGGTATGTGGAGGCTCTGGCTCTCATCCCTGTCGACAGTAGAGGAAACCTAGCATCTCTCGGCCAGTCTCTGGCAAGGTGTCTAAGTACGCAGCAAGTGAGCTCTGTGGGTTTTGAGGTCCACATATCTGTATAAGTATGTGTATTCCTGCAAACACGTCGATGGGGCACTAGCCTCTCTGCTTTATACGTCTCTGTGGTGATACAGTAAATCGCTATCATGCCAACATGTTTCTCAAATAAAATGGACTTGGGAATTGAAATTAAACCAACTGTGAAAGGTAATCTGGGGGAGATAACACGAGTGATTAATGCAGTATTGAGTCAAAGGATGAGCCGGGTTCTTAAACAAAGGGTTTTCCAAATAAAGTAACAATTTAAAGAGTGTTCACAGGAGTAGAGAATGGTTTTCAAGAGAATGGGGAGCAAAGTAGGAAAGAATGTGGGAGGTGGAGTGAGGTGGGTTGAAGGGCAGAGCCGCGAGAACCATGTGGAGCCACGCCAAGCAGACATGTGGACGCCCTCTTCTCTCAGCCTTGTCAAAAATACCAGTTACTGCAGGGAGCCAGATGAGTGAAGAAAGCAATGGGTTAAGATGGAAGTTAGTGTAATTTCATTATTTTTAAAGCAATCAGCCTGTGGGTCTGTGATACGCCTACATAATCAAGAAGGGTGTCACAGAAAATGTCAAGCTTTTACCTAGGAACGACTGAGCAGCTGGTTCTGCGTTGCATGATTCCATACATCCCAATGTCACAAAGGAAAAAAGGAAAAAAAAAAATCTTCCTTCAGGGAATAACAGTCAACATTTTTTCTTTTTTTCTTTGTGATATTGGAATGTGTGGATTTGGTTGAAGCAAAGGGGAGCTCGGGTCTAGCATCTGGGAACTTTATGGCTTTGTTCACTTGGTTGGCAGATGACCATGAAAAGTAACCTGCGTGTGGTTGTTTATCAGATCTATATTGAGTGACTAGTGTGTGCCAGAGACTGACTTTGGTGCAGGGGATCATCAGTGAGCAAATCAACAAAGCCACTCCCTTCAGGAGCTGGAGAGACAGACAATAAACAAACATGTCTCTTGTGCTGGAGGAAGGTGCTATGAAGAGAAATCGAGCCAGTGAGAAGAGTGTGTAGGGTGAGGTGGTTGCTCATTGAGCTACGGAGGCCAGGGTTGGCCTCCCTGATAAGGGGACATTGGAGTGGAGATCCTGAACAATGCAGGTGTGGGAGGAAGTGTCCCCGAAGAGGGGACAGGAAGTGTAAAGGCCTGAAATGGGACAAAGCTTTGCATATTGCAGGGTCAGCAAGGAGGGCAGAATGCAAGAGAGCATTAGAGATGAGGTTAGAAGGCAGATCGGATGCCAGGTCAAATGAAACGTCATTGGAGGCTTTTGAGCAGGAGAGTCGTATAATCTGAGTTACACAAAAATAAAAACAAAAAACTTCTGGCTCAGTGAATTTATTTTCCTTGGTTTCCATGTCAATATCAAGAGGCCGGTACCGGGCATTTGGGGCATACAGGCAGAACACATGGTTAATATGCCCACTCTTCCAAGATGAACTCAATCTCTAAGAGTGTGGAGGTGTCCAGGTGTCCAGGGCAGAGTCACAAAAGGGTGTTGGAAGTGTGACCATGAAGTGGTAGAAATAATGAGTAAGAGAGAGACGGATGGCGGGGGGGGGGGGGACCTGGAGTAATTGCTCTCCTTTGTTACACCCCCGAGAAAGCAGTTACTTGTTGAAGGAACTTGATGAAACTCATGATATTAAATGATTATGGCATTCAGATGGCAAAATTATACTTCAAATCTCCTGATTCTCTTGAACATGATAAATTCATGGAATTTAACTGAAAGACAAAGAAAGCTGAGCTCTTGTACCTAGGCATGTTTTCAGTTGTTTCTTTAAACTCCCAACAAATCCATTGCTTGTCACTCAAACATTTTCCTGGACTTCCTTCATCTTTCTGGGTCGAGCTTTTTCAGGGAGTGGTTTCATCCCTCCATTTCCAGAGGTCAGGGATAATCCTCTCTCTCCTACACTCAGACTTCTGGCTGCCCTCCCCCCCCCCCCCCCGCCTCTCTTTCCTGAGACCTGTCAAGGCAGCATTTCGGGCAAGGCCAGTCTACCAAGGAGCATCCCTGGAGCCTGACACAAAGTACTCAGTCAATGCTTGATAGCTCAGTGAATGAAGGAGCAAATGAGTGAGTGAAAGAATAGGAAAATAGAAAAAGCTACACTACATACACTATAGGATATAGTGTTGGTGTAACATGCATAAAAAGACTCACTTGAGATTTCTTAATGACCAGGATTTCTCTGTGAAGACTTTCCATCTCACCTAATTTTAGTTCAAAGTCTTTCCTGCATAGCTCTTTGAACAATCATACTTACCTTATATCCAAGTGAGTGGTTCCTCTTGAAAATTTATATATATTTTTAAAGATTTTATTTATTTGTCAGAGAGAGAGCACGCACAAGCAGGGGGAGCGGCAGGAAGAGGGAGAAGCAGGCTTCCCGCGGAGCAGGGAGCCCAATGCGGGGCTCGATCCCAAGATCCTGGGATCATGACCTGAGCTGAAGGCAGATGCTTAACTGACTGAGCCACGCAGGCGCCCCAATAGCCTGTTTATGCTCATCTTTCGGACCCCAACTGAAATACCACCTCCTCAGAGAGGTCTTCCCTAACCATACCAACTAAAGTGGCTTAATACATTTTGAATCCCCGATGAGACTTAGCTTTCTAGGTCATAGAGGAAGTAGGTGTCCCCCCTGACAGCTGTCCGTCTCTTGCATGGCTTTCTGAGTGTCCCTTTGATTCACTGTCCTCAGAATCACAAGCATTTATTTGCTCCTCTCTAGCAGGAGCCAGTGCAAATTAGTTCAAGAAATAGTAATCGTTCTTATATGCCACGCCCTGTACCAAAGGGGGGGAAAATACTATAAAATACTCCAACTAGAAGATAACTTCAAAGTTTGGAAAATCCTCAAAAAGCTTTATTGCCTTATGCATTTGATATTAAAGATGCTTTGGGGCGCCTGGGTGGCTCAGATGGTTAAGCGTCTGCCTTTGGCTCAGGTCATGATCCCAGGGTCCTGGGATGGAGCTCCGCATCCGGCTCCCTGCTTTGCGGGGAGCCTGCATCTCCCTCTCCCTCCTACTGTTCCCCCAGCTTGTGCTCTCTTGCTCTCTCTGTCAAATAAATAAATAAAATCTTAAAAAAAAAAAAAAAGATGCTTTAGCAGAACCCGAAACCATGATTTAATTCTTGTGAAATACACTAAGATAATTAGAACCACTGCATCTGATGATCTCTGCCGCTGTCATTCAAGTCACTGAAGAAACACATTTTTCTATCTGTCATTTGCTGCATCTTGGTGACACACAAAGATGTCCACCCCCACATGTGATTTTTCTCTCTGAAAGATGAAAGCAAGGCTTCAGCACAGAGTAAAAAATACCGTATTGTTCAAAATCGTTGAGGCCAAAACATGAAAATTGAGACCTGGAAAATATGGCGAAAGGGAAAATGCAAACCACACGGAAACCCTCCAGTGAGATTGACACAGACAGTATCCGCACATGAGTGTGCTTAGAAACTTAGGTGTGCGGGTTCCCAGGTGCGATCAGCAGTCCACTTCGGGTCGCTTAGAAGAAAAGGAGTTCATTTTAAAATCCATGAAGGTGCTCAAGAGGGCCAGAAAATCTGTCTGGTTGGCCATATAACCGGGAACACCACGCAAACCCTATGACGGGATTGTTGCCACAAGGACCCCCGGCAGCCTCTGCTGGACACCCACACCGCAGCTTGCACCCCTGACGGTGGACCCTGAATGCTGCCCTCTGTCCCTGCTGACCCTTGAGACCCGACGCTTATTCTGCCACCCTTCCACAAAGTGGGTTCCATTTTGGTTGCCTGCTTAATTAGAGGTACTACGGTAGCGAGTACCCCTCCCATTCTCACCCATTGGTCTCTTTATTCTGATTTTGGGAGAAAGAGCGCCATCTGTTGGTCACTGGATCACAGCGCACACAGCGTCCTGCAGGGAGGCATCTCAGCCTCTCCGGGAATTCTCACTGCTAGCACAAGGCCTCTTGTTCAGGGGGTGGCGTACATGGTGAGAAAGCCCATGAGCATAGGCCTATGGTCTCACTTCCATCACTGTAACTGAGCTCTGGTGGGAAGCACTGTTGCATGAAATAAACGACCACAGATAAGGTAGTTTGGTAAGTCCATGAAAGGTGCTGCTGGCCTGGAGGATCCAAATCTAGAATGAAGAGTTATTCCAGAGAAGCCCAGTCATCACCCTCTCCACAAGGGAATGGATCCCCACTATACTTTTCCTTCCGAATGTGTATCATAACAAGTCTCAGGGGTGGTCACTGCTGCTGAAAGTTAATCAGTGGTGGCAGCGGCACTTGGTGACACGTCCTTCTGGGCCAGTACATTATCTCCCTTCCTGAAACCACAGCCACCTTGTCCATGAGGCCACTGAGCAAGGGTGGCTAGGGAAAGGGAAGGCACAGGGCAGGCAAACTTCCACCTGCGTACTTAGAACCTTAGAACAAGAGTTACTACTCTTGACCATTCTGGTGGGACACATACTCTCCCATACTGGGCCCTGTTCTGAGATGTCCACCCCAATCCTCTTCCCCTGACCTTCTTTCATGTCACTGGCCACCCTTTCAAACTGGTAGCCTGCCATGACATGGTGAGCATCTACCTCTTAGGCTGTCTCTCCTTCCAGGCGAAGTGGACCATGTGGACTACTCCAAGTTCTGCTTCCTGGGAAATTTCCTTTCCTCATTGTCCCTTGGCCCCAGTGGGGTTGAAAAGCCCCAGCAGTTAAACTCCAGCAGGTGCCAGCAAAACTTGCAGAACCATCTGTAAGCCAGATTGGACTTTTTTCCTCTTTGGTGAGCTGCTCATCGGGAAATCCCCCATGGGGCCATGGTCTCGGGGGAGGGTAGGAGTGTGGCGGGCGGGAGGCACTTTGCAGGATGAGGTGCTGACTGCTCCTGTAGCTCATGAGGGCCATCAACTGTGGAGCTCAGTGCTGATATACACCGCTTCCACCTGATGAGAATGTGCTGTTGGCCTGGGCTCATTGACCTTTGGCCTGGTGGATCAAATCACTCTCAGTTCAAGATGGGCAGGTTAGGTCACACAGTCACCTGGTGTCCTGTGGTCAAGCCCTCAGCTGCCAGCCAAGAGTTCTTTCTAAGAGGAGAATAATTACTTGCACAGGAGAGCTTGGCTTTGCTCCAAAAGCAAAGAGGCTACAGCTATACTTCCCCTATTAGGACTTGCTGCAGGCTCCACACAGCATCCAGATTGCTCACAGACATTCTGAGCACCATGAGATCCCCTGGGTCATAAGGGCAAAAATGCAGAGCTGCTCACAGTGGGCCTGGACAGCTGGAGAATCCTCCCTTGCGTAAGCCTCCATTAAAAGTAAATGAGACAGAGCAACAAACCCAAAGGTGACATAGATTGCCTTCTGATGCCAAGGAATTCCATCAAGCATCTGTGCCTTTTTCTTAATAGCACTAGTAGTGGCAGTTCCTACAAAGGAATTATTGCTCTTGTTTGGCCATTTTGGTAGGATGGGTGTGGGGGAGCCTGGGGAAGATGGGATCTTGGTCCTCCAATAACAGACACCCTTACTCCGTGGTTTGGTAGCCATTGTGGGGATTCTGCATTTGCTGAGGGCACTGCTCCAGGCCTAGAGTCAGGATCTGGGGAAATTGCCACATAATTTGTCACTGAGAAAACTGAAGCAGTCAGAAGAGAACTTGCACAGTCTACCACCACCACATCCGCCCACCCTCCAGCATCTGTTCCCACTTACAGTCTGTTCTACAATGCATGTTTCTGTAATAGGCACTCACTCAAATATTATTGCTAGGTCGGGGATGATGTCACTCTAATGTGGAAATTGGGTCGGTTCATAAGTAACTTTTCCCCCCAGCACGTTAATATTTTGTGCCACCAGATAAGAGCAGCTGAATGTGAAGACACTAATGGAATGAGCTCAAGGAGTAATCTGCAGAAAGAATAAGGTAGTTTGCATGAGGCCTTCTTCACTGCATCTTCTTCTTGATTCCTTTGGGCCACAGGTTCTGTCTTGGAAGTCCTGATTGTGTACATAGCAGCCAAATTCTCTCAAGCTGCCTTTGCCCTTTTCTTGGAAAGGTGAAATCCTTTATTTACTGATATATAGTTGACCCTTGAATAACCTGGGTTTGAACTGTGGGGGTCCACTTTCACTTTTTTTTTTTAAGATTATTTATTTGACAGAGACACAGCGAGAGAGGGAACACAAGCAGGGGGAGTGGGAGAGGGAGAAGCAGGCTTTTTGTGGAGCAGGGAGCCCGATGCGGGGCTTGATCCCAGGACTCTAGGATCATGACCTGAACCGAAGGCAGACGCTTAATGACTGAGCCACCCAGGCGCCCCCTTTTTTTTTTTTTTTTAAGATTTATTTATGTGCACAGATGGGGTGGGGAGGGCAGGGGCAGAGGGAGAGGGAGAGAATCTCAAGCCAACTCTGCGTTCAGAGTGGAGCTCGAATCCAGGCTCCATCCCACGACCCTGAGATCATGACCTGAGCTGAAACCAAGGAGACTGTCAGCCTGTCAGGAGTTAAGTTGTTGGGGACTCTGAAGTTATACGTGGGTTTTCGACTGTGTGGGGGTCAGGGCCCCTTCACCCCTGGGTTGTTCAAAGGTTCGACTGTATTTATTGATTAGGAATGTTAACCTGTTCTTTCCAGACTATGTTAATTGGTGTTTTGTTAGTAGGCAATTTCCAAAGTTGGATAGGTTTGGGATGGTCTGGTCGGTATTCCTTCCGTAAATTCTGTTATTTTTAGTGCATGAATTTGAGAATGAAACATTTTCAGGAGCACATTTATCATGTTACTGCAGAAATGCCTGTATGCCGCCTTCCCACTCGTAACCATGGAGAAATTATTCATGCTCTGATCGAACGCTAATTCCCCCACGTGTGGAATGTATTCCAGCCCCCTTTTCAAGGACACTGCTCCAGCAATTATCCTTTTCCTACCTCATGAGTTTTTCGCCTTTCCCGGAGCATTCTCTTCAATATGAAAAACATGCTACTTCTCCCACCTTAAAAAAATATATCATTCTCTTGATTCCATATCCCTCACCAACCTACTAACTCCATTCTTCGCTCTCATCAGGAGTCGTTTGTATTCATTACCTCCAGCTTTTCCCGTATTTTCTCTTAATTCCAATCCAGTGTGGTTTTGCTCCTTCCCCACGCCACCAGAACTCCCATGGTCAAGGTCACTCATGACCTCATTGCTAAATCCAAGGGTCAATGTCTAGTCCAGAGCCTCTGCTCATTTGCCTTCCAGGCAACCACTTGCTTTTCTCCTGCTCCCTTGCAGATTCCTTCCCTTCTCCTGACTTCTTAGTGTGGAGGAACCCGGGCCTCAGCCCTGTTCCTCTTCCTCCTTCTCCTCCATTTAGTCCTCTGGTAATCCCATCCAGTTTCATGGCACCAATATGCTGAAAATCCCCAAATTTATATCTCCAGGGCAGAACTTTGTCTTAAACTTCAGACTCATATATTCAGTTGCCTACTCAACACCCCCACTGGGATGTATAATGCACATCTCAAAGTCAGCAAGTCTAAAAATAAGCTTCTGCCATCTCACACCCAACCCACCCCCTCCAGTTTTTCCCCTATCAATTGATGGAAGCACCCTACTCAGGGGAATTGGCCAAGTATCCTAGAGTCTCTCCTGCCTCGTCTCCACCTATCACACCACACGTCAAACACATCTGTAGATCCTCCTGGTTTAAGAAATGAAGTATATTTCAGAATCCAGCTGCCTCTTACCACCTCTGCTGCTACCGCCCTGGGGCAGGCTACCATTTTCTCTTGCCTGGATTATTGCAAAAAGCTTCCAACTGGTCTACTTCCACCTTTGCCTCCCCACACTACAGTCATCACAGTGGTTCTGTAAAATGTATGTTAGATTTCTACTTGTTCAAACCTGTCTGGTAGTTTTAAGTCAGAGCCAGTCTCCTAGTGATCTTTAAGGCCCTGTTTGGTCTAACCTGCCACTGCCACACCTGCCACTGACTTGCTCTTCAAGCTGTCCTCCCCTCTCACTCACTCTGCTCCAGCCCGATTTCCTCTCTGCTGATCCTCAGATACATCAGGCATGCTCTTGCCTTACGGCCTTTGCAACTGGCTATTCCATGTGCCTGGAACACTGTTCCATGTCCTTTAAATATTTGCTCCAATCTCCCATTCTTAATGAGGCTTGACCTATTAATGCTTTTATAAAAAAGAGCAAACTGTATTTTCCATCATGTTGGGGGATACTGGCTGGATTCACATTGCTATTATTCCCATTAATGTTTTATATAACTTGGGACATATAAAAGGTATTGCAAATAAAAATTATTTTTATTCCAATGGAGAAGAAAATTACACGTTTAAAAAATCAAGTTTAATATTAAAAGAAGTAACACATAAAAGTTTCTACAGTTAGAAAAATCTGACCGTGAAAACATCACTAACCTTGTGATGACTGCCATATACTTTATGTGAACCCCTGAAAACCTCTGTTCCAAGTTGCAGCTTCTGCTCAGAAATAGTGCAGGCAGGGCAGAACTTTTCACCTTCCGACAGAATACGAAGTTTAAGGGTCCTTTGGTATAAATGTTCATTCACTGGTCCTGGTCGGCAACTTTTAGCTCTTTAGGGTATAAAGCTGAACTCTACTCAGAACCTGCGTCCAGCTGCCACGCCTCCTGTCCTCAGGGGAGTCTGTTTCCTTGGGACTCTGGGGCCCTATCAGGGTCCCAAGACAACCGCCTTCCCTGCTGTGCAGCTGCCCTGGGACGACTTGACCCTGGCTTACACCCGCAAGCCTGCTAGAGTCCCAAAGAGTGCGACTTCCTGTATTTGTATATGAACGCATCTGTCCTTCCAAGGCTAACTTGGTAGCATTCCATCGGCACTAAAGAGCCAAACGGTGGCATTTTGTCTAAGCCCCCCTGGCCAATGGCTTCGGATGAAGATGACACTGTGTCTGATAGGTCAGTCTTCTCTCCAGGATTCAAGCACTTCTCGATTCCAGGTTCATCTGTGTGGCTGCCCTTGGAATTCAAAGGGATACCGCTCTGTTCACAATCTTGGAGGCGCTTGTGGTGATCTTCGCTGAGCAACAACACAATGGTTCCACCAACGTGGAGCACTCTTAACAAAAAATGGTAATTGGAATGAGTATTTCTTTCTTTTTAGACAACAAACAATCCCACTTTATTTTAAATATTTGGTGTTTTTAATTTGAAATTTAATTTTATCTATTTAAACACAAGGATTTTGATAATTAGGTAGTATCTTCCATAATGCATATTCATTATAGTAATTACAGAATCACTAGCACAAATCTGCTTTAATTATCTATTTTTACTCTACTTAAAAGGCAAGCCTCAAAGTAATTCATAGTCACATTCTAATAAGTACAAAGGAAAAGGCAAATGAAAGAATCCTAAAGAATCAGCATATATTAGAGGTAGTAGGCTGTTGGCAGAAGAAAATCACCAGAAAGAGTGAGGACATGCACAAGGGAAGGACAACAGGGAAGACCCTGAGATGCAATCACTTGAGCAAATTTGCAGAGCACGTCTATGTGGAGAAAGTGACCAACACCACAGTCCGGGGAGTTGCTAAACAGATTACTGACAGTGGGAGAGAGGCCAGTAGAGAGTTAAGGAGGGTGGTAAATGCTCCAGGCAAGTCCGAGGTGCCCCAGGAGCGCATTAGGTGGGTCCCAAACCTGCGCTGTGCGTTAAGGACAAGCAGGAGCGAGGCAGGCCAAGTGACAGAGAGGGACTGGAGCAAGGCAGGCAGCTGGAGGCAGAAAAGCAGCAGACAGGAAGACTCCAGGAGGGGGAGGCACTGAAAGAAATTCAGCAGGAGGGTGAATGAGAGGGGGTGGGAGGAGGAGGGAGGGAAAGAGCCTGTTGGAATGTGCGGGAGGGACCGAAGGAACAGGGCGGGGTGAATTCCAATTCACAGTTGGATATAAAGCCTGGAGGCAAGGAGAAGACCAGGGCTCGAGGTAGAGATTTTCAATAGTACACAGCAGATAAAGCCATGATGATGGAGGACATCATGGATCATGGGGAGGGTGGGGGGGGGGGGCTGGCGGTGGCAGTACCAAGTGAGAAGAGAAAAAGGGCCAAGGAACAGAGACTTCACGTTTAAGGGAGGAAAGAGTAGGAAGGGTCCATAATCCTACGAGAAAGTCTGGACAACAGTGATGGCATGGAAGCCAAAGGTGCACACTTTCCAGAAGGGAATGGTCTCAACAGTGTCTAATGCGGCAGGACTAACAAGTGGCTAGGATTACGAGAAGTCATTAGTGAACCTGGGCACAGCAATCTTGGTTGAGGGCAGGAGCAAATGCTGGTCTGCCAGAACTGAAGGGGGACTGGAAGGTGAGGAAGCAGAGATGTCAAGTGTAGACTATTCTTTCAATAAGTTTGGCTGTCTAGGTAGGGAAACAGGTGACAGCTTGAAGGCCAGGAGTTACAGGGAATTTCCCCCACACCTGACAAAGATGTCAGGAGCTCAAGTAGCTTTCCCTCATCTAAACAGTCAGCGAATCAAGACAAGTTTGTCTCCAAACTACACTGTATTATGCTACACTGCCTATATAAAACCTCAAACTATGTAAAAAGTAAAAAATCAAACTACAAAGGCTGTGAGCAGGTGTCAGGGAGGCATGATCATAGAAGTTCCTTCTGTCCAAATACGTACATGGATCCTACTGAGGCCTTCAGATTAGGGGGGAAATCTTGAATACTTTCTGGAAAGTTCCAGGCTAAATGTAAGTCATTGCTCACACATATTAGTATTTCACCATGAGCTGGCTTCAGAGTATGGCTGGTGCATTACCTAGTTAGGCACAAAGGCTGTGGTTATTAACTCTGGCTGCACAACAGACTCAGCCCGGGAGTGGTTAAGAAATACACTCACATTCTACTCCAGACCAGTTAAACTGGAGCCTCAGTGGGGAGGGGTGGAGAATGAGTGTCAGAGTTTTTCAAAAGCTCATGAAATGGTTTTAATATGAAGTCAGGGTTGCAAAATCTGCTTGAGGGGAACATGGACAGGAGCTGAGGAAATGTCTGAATTATAGGTGTTGCCCAGAAAGAGAGACCTCACGTAATATGTCAAGGGTTAGGTAACTGTGCAGCAGAGGAGGTTGCTTAGAAATAAGATAATCCAAACAGAAGTGTGGAGCACCCAATTCACACAATGGAGCTGAGATGGCTCTTAGTTGGACTTAGACTTCATGTCAAGCTTTAATTTTTCCTACAGAATGTCAGCCTTGACACTGAATTTTCTCCACCCAAAACCCATGGCTCATTTTTTCTATTGGTGACATTATTTATATACAGGCTCTTGAACATCTATGTTGTCTTGCTCTATCAAATGTCCAACTGAGACAATTTCATGAACTGACCTCTCAGTCATATCTTTTTATTCCTCCATGTGTTCTAGGTTCTCTCCTTTCTCCACTTCAATGATCAGAAAACACGCCTCATTGTTTGAACTCCTCAAAGAAATACTTTCACTGAATTAGATTCCCTGAGGCCAACCTTAGAAACCATGACATGAATAAACACTTTTGCATCTTCATTCTACAATCAGCAGTGTTGTAACCTCTCTATGTTACTGAGTGTTCCTTATGTGAACTGTTGTATGGTTTAGTAGCTGGGATCTTGAGAAAGTTCATCTTTCTGGGTCCCAGTTTCTCATCTGTAAAGTGTGGGGGATTAACACACAGGAGGCAGGGTTTTTGTGAGGCTTAGAAGTAAATACGTAAATTACGTATTTACTTCTAAGTAAAATACACGTCACTGTTTCAGATGCTCAAATTTCAGGCAATAATGACAAATTAGTATTTTTTTCAGAATAAAACTTGTTAATAGTGTAAGATGATATTAAGCTTCTGATTTGAAACCTTAGAAAATTAAACTACAAAAGCTTTGGGGGAATTAATAAGATGCAATCAAATCTTAACTGAAGAACTAGGATATATTTTGGTTAAATGCCCCCTAACTCAAAAATTATAAAAATAAACTCAACAACTTACCTCTCCATTTCCTGTAGAATGTTTTTGATGTCCTTCCCTAACTTAAACTTTTTCCCAAATGGAATGTCAGAAATAATAATATCAACACTCTCTGAGGGCAGTGGCAATTCTGAAATACAGAAACCAGAGAATCTGGTTACATTAAGTTCAAATATTTACAACCTAAATAAGAGAAAATTGAAGTATGTAGAATTATTTTTGCATATTAAATAAAATTTAGGGTTGCTAACATTGTTTCCAAGAAATTATAAGTTTCCAAAAGGCTTTTCACTAAAAAGTAAATGGTAAAGTTATTATATTCTGTTCTTTGAAAATTGGTTTTTCTGTTATGATAAAATGACATAAATTAAGCAGAATCTTAAATTAATCAGAAAATTGAATTCTCTAAACATATTACATGACTAGAAAGTTGCCAGATCCAAGAAGAAATACATTAAATTGTCTACAAGAACCTTCTACAAATGATATTCTATAACTTTCATTTCTCTCCTCATAGTTACATATACAATTTTGCATGTGTAGATCTATTTGCTTTTAAGGGAGATGATCTTAGCTTTCACTGAAAATTTAAAGGAGACCCAAAAGGTTAGGAACATCTAGTTCTAAGATCAGAGAAAAGGCTAAACAAATCAACAAAATGAATATTATCCTAACAAAATTAAATATAGTGTTTGATTACTAAATCTAAATTTTTTTCTCATGTTTACATTCCTCAGAAATTAGATTATCAGAAGGTAGTACACATAATCTTAACTTCCACATTTTCTGAATATACTTTTCATTTTTTACTTATTTTACTTGCCACCCATCATGTAAATTAGATATTAATAAGGTAGATGTCCCAATTTTCTTTTTTTTTTTTTAAGATTTTATTTATTTGTCAGAGAGAGAGTGAGCGAGCAAGAGAGCACAAGCAGGGGGAGGAGGAGAGGCAGAGAGAGGTAGAAGCAGATTCCCCACTGAGCCGGGAGCCGGATGTGGGACTCGATCCCAGGACCCTGAGATCATGACCTGAGCCAAAGGCAGACGCTTAACCGCCTGAGCCACCCAGGCATCCCCATTATTAATAAGGTAGATGTCCCAATTTACATTTTGAATAGCATCTAATTCTGTAAAAATATAATAAAATTTAAATAATCTTTACTATTTTGAATAACATATAAATTTTTGTTGGCTGGAAATTTAAGAACAAAACAAAAAGTCCCATTACCTGGGAAAGTCTAATGAACACTTGATAATCTCACCTAGTTCTAACCCTTGCTTGAGATTAGTAGAAGAAAGAATAGGTTGTTAGAAAAAGTTTCAGGATAATATTCTTTCAAAGCCAGGCAGGAATTCTTTTTTTTTTTTTCCCAAGTCATAGATTTTTTAAAAGATTTATCTATTTATTTTAGAGAGCGGGGTTGTGAGGGGGGGGGCGGGAGAGCACAGCAGGAGAGGGAGAGAGAATCTCAAGCAGACTCCGTGCTGAGTACGGAGCCCGATGCGGGACTTGATCTCATGACCCTGAGATCATGACCCGAGCCGAAACCAAGAGTTGGTTGCTCAACTGACTGCACCATCCAGGTGCCCCCAAGTCATACTTAAACTTCATGCATTTAGTTTTAGGATGTTGATATAGCACATGTACATTTAAATACTGTTTCTATACTTTTTGCAGAACTACTCAAGGCAATGTACAGTGAAGGCCATCAGGGTTATCGGATGTTTTATACATGAGAAACCACAACAGTTTACTCCTGAGTTTGAGCCCACGTCTTTCTTTTGCATTCACACACACACACACACACACACACACACACACACACAATTAGCTGCCCAATTTGTTCAGGTTTGGTTAACATTTTTTTTCTTGTCAGTCTCTATTTTTATTTGCAACTTTCCTACTCTGTATTATATAATTTGCTAAACTGCTTTAAATAATTTTAGAAGGTGAAGGAACTTAACAGAATAGTTCTTTCTAAAAGTTCTAGAACTAAGCACTGCTATCGTCCAGAAGAACATAAAATAAGCTTTTGTGGATGTGTGTGAGAGTGCAGGCAGGCCCTGATATCAGGCAGCTTGCATTTGGCTCTGCCACTAACTAGAGGACTTTGGGAAATTACTGTGTTAGCTTCCTCGTCTGTAAAGTGGTAAGAGTACCTATCTCCGAAGTTTACAAGTGAGGTCATTTATGGAAAGCATTTAGAACGGTGCCTGGCACAGAGTGAGCACTCGATAACGGTTAGGTCTTGTTGTGGTTAGTATGTACAATGTCTTCTCTGGGTGTACAGGCGGGTGACAGCGGGGGAGATCAGTGGGCCGGAATCCTTCAAAGCAGCTCTGAGGGACACAGCACGTCCTTCCCCCCACTCCTCAAAGGCCATGCGGGGCAAGGGCTTCCAGACGGGCCTCTTTCCTACTCCTTTCCTCCTGCAGCGGTTCTCAGGGCCTCAGCATCTTCCGCGCAGCGTCATCAGGGGCTACCAGCAGCAGCAGTGTCTCCTAGGAAGTACAAATGCAAATCCTCTCCCACTTCATCCCAAACCTACTATCTAGAGTGTTTCAGAATCAAAGGAAGGGCTGGTGACACACAGGCTGTTGGCCCCACCTCCAGGGTTTCTGGTGAGGAAACTCCTGAAATCATGAGCACCCGACCCATGATTTTCAACACAGTAAAATCTTTTAAATTATTAAATGCTTTTGAACTGCCTGCGAACAAAGAGTTTGCCTGTAACTAAGGAGATAAAATTCTGAAATAGAAACATAGCTCAAAACAAATATGTAAAAATCATCTCTTTTTTACAACTCAGCAGGATGATTCAAGAAGATGAAAAAAATTGAACATACTGGTGTGTCTTGAACAAAAGAGCTGCTCTATTTCTCCTTCCTTCCAGGAGAAAAATGGGTAAGAACTGCTTAAAACTCAGGATTATGGCCCTAATATATTTTATTCCAATACGTTTTAAAAGCCTTCAAGATACCCTTTTGTGCATATATTTAGACAAATGACTAAATAAATTGAGGTCTTCTACAAAACTGGGCACACCCTTCTATTTTCTTTCCTCATACTTCTTACTGTTTGAACATTCTTTCCACTGTCTGGATTTATCACATTCGTGTTCTGTCCTGTATCTGTAATTCTCATACTTGTTTAAAATCAGTTGTATATTCAAGTTGATTCAGTCCTCATGACCAATCACTTTGTCTTGCTTTCTCTATTCTTCAGTTGATTTATCTCTTAGATGTTTGCATTTTATTAAAATTTTCCCCTAAAGGATTTATTAGTGAAATGATGCCTGAACTTTTTGTTTTTAAAGATTTTATTTATTTTATTTTTAGAGAGAGAGTCAGAGAGCACGTTTGTGAGCCGGAGGAGGGGGGTACGGTGGGCGGGGGTGGGGGGGAGGGAGAGAATCTTAAGTAGACTCTGTGTTGCTCTCACCATCCTGAGATCATGACCTGAGCTGAAACTAAGAGTCGGACTCTTAACTGGCTGAGGCACCCAGGCACCCCGCCTCAACTTTGTTATATTTGAAAATGTCTTTGTACTAAAATGACATCTTGGATGGGCATATTTTTGGGGCCACACTTGGTGTCAATAACCTTAAGAGCCACTATTCTATTGACTATACTGCTCTGTAACTTCCTGTTTCTTTCCATTGTGGCCCGATTTTGATGTTTATTGCATATAGATTATGCCCTTTCTTTGTTTGATTGCTGCTGCTGATTTTTTTTCCTTCTATTTTTTACTATTCCTTTTCTTATTTCAATAAGTGCAGGAGAATACAAATCCTTCAATAAAGTTTCACTCTGTCATCTTAATCCAGAAGCTCATAATTAGTCTTAAATATGCAAAATGTAGTTTGGCATCTGGAACTGGTGACCTTTTAATTTATAGTCCAAATAGGAACATTTTCAAGAACAAGATGATTAGAAATAAGATTACATACTTTTTGAAATATTTATTGTCTGACAAATTGGTTATTACAGGGGACCGAAAAATAATATCTGGGCACACTGAAATAAAAAACCCCACAAACTTTTAAGATATTATTTTAACATTAAAATTAACAAGTAAAATGATTTTTTGTGGTCTGTATTCTTATACTGATTAGTTTCTTAGATGTATCAGTCTCGTGCTCCCTTCGGCAGCACATATACTAAAATTGGAATGATGTATCAGTCTCTAGTCCCATGTCATTATATTTTTCTGAAGAATGCAGTATTTTTTTAAATAGGAACTTCAAATTTTTTCATAAAATTGCCTGTAATACTCCTCAAAGTTTCACTTTTATGGTTAATAAACTTCTCTGTAGATTCTAATATTTTTATTTGAGAAAATACTTTCTTTACAGGTTCTGAAGTAACAGTAGAGCTCAGAGCAAATTCTGCTAACTGGAGGATACTCTCAATTCTATTTCTTTCATAAGGAGAGTGTAAATATTTCAGCCCTCCATTTAGAGTGTCTCCATTTAGAGTGCCTTTGACAAACATTTTCACAACACAAAGCTCAAATAAATTGTCTCTACTGTTCTTTTAATTGGTTTACCACGTGTAGAGGCTGCAGAATCTAAGCTCTTCTCAATTTGATTCCATTCCATTCTAGAATATACATTTATCCAATTAAAGAAAGCCATTAGAAGATTCTTCCTTTAAGAGCTCCAAGGTGTATTTATAGAATTTCAGAATTAAATGTTGTGCATTATGGAGCTCTCGGTTTTAATTTGTTCATTTCTTCCTTGGTGTTTTTAGGGATTTTAATGTCTTTAATGTTTTTCATAACTGCTATTCATCAAAAATTGCAAAAACTTAAGTTTTGGGGCATTATATTTGTTAAATTCTTTGATTACAGATTTCCAATGGATTTTTTGAAAAATGCAACCACAATAAGCCTATTGGTTTATTTAAAAAAACTTTTGTAGACAATTGTAGAATACTTTGGCCAATCCACAAAGCCATTCTTTGAAGGCTTAAATATTTTTAAACCCATCTGATGATGGGCAAGGAAATAAAATGTGTTCTGTTATGTTGAAGCTTATTAATTTTTTTTTGGCAACCATCTTCATCACAAATAGTTTGCTGGTCAGTTACTCAATATGTATTTAAAAAAATGTTTCTTGGAAAGTTTATTATTTTGATAACTTAAGTTTCTATTTCACTTATAGAATATCAGAGCTTGTTTGAAGATAATTATGAATTATGTGGGTACCATGCCTAATTCCACGTACATTTCTGCTTCACAGATTTCGTTAGTAGAATATTACCATAAACAGACACACATGCAGTTCTGAGCTCAATTTACAGTAGCACTCACAATTATGAAAGATGTTATCTTTGACAGAAAAAACTTCCTAAATTTCTAAGAACTGGGAAAAAGACAAGCTAAACCACCATTGGAAGATATAATGCATTTTCTTTTTGAAGCTTCTGATAACACTGATGCAAAACTGGCAAAATTTAACTGTCTGCAAAGGTCTACTAATGGAACCAACAATTTAATAGCTGTAGCTTCATTTTGTTTACATACATAAGAAAACTTGGAATTGAAACTGAGCAAAATTAATTTAGAATAGTCATTTGATCTAAATGAAAAGTCATGCTTCACAGAATGAGAGTTAAATACTTTTTTTTTTTTAAAAGATTTTATTTATTTATTTGAGAGAGAGAGAATGAGAGACAGAGAGCATGAGAGGGAGGAGGGTCACAGGGAGAAGCAGACTCCCTGCCGAGCAGGGAGCCTGATGCGGGACTCGATCCCAGGACTCCAGGATCATGACCTGAGCCGAAGGCAGTCGTTTAACCAACTGAGCCACCCAGGTGCCCCTAAATACATTTTCTTTAGCTGCATTTGATAAATAGCTGTCTTTGGGCTCAGTCTCCTTAAAATAACTATTATGTTTTGGAGTAAATGCTAGATGCTCCTATAAACAGATCTGTTTCATTTGATCAGTGATATCACCAGGGCCCTCACAGTGGATGATAAATGTCAACAAACATTTTACTTAAGTAATGTGTTCATCAGCTTTCTTGAGAAATGGAAACTCTGTATTAACTTTCTCATTAAACATGTGCTTTAAAAAACTTATTATTGCTGAGTTTGTTACAGAATACAAGTGTTACCAAATAATTAAAAAGGATTAGTACCATACAACAAACTATAAAGCCATTATACCCCAAAACACTCAACTCTCTGTGGTAAGCTTCTTATTCCCGATTTCCACATACTCCACATACACCTAACCCATCACTTCCCACATTTCCTCTTGATTCCCCAAATGGGCAGCTTGGCAGCTTCATGAGTCTTGCATAATATGGCATGGGCCACAAGACATGTGGCTGGAACACCAGGGCCCAGGCCAGCAAGGGCAGGATAGATACTGGAGAAAAACCCACACTGATATGAAAGAAAATGCAACCACCACATTATGGGCAGCTTCTGGGTGTACTGAAAAAAGCATGCTTTACTCCTACAAGGGCTGAAATGAATGACACCTGAGAACAAAGCACAGCTGTTAACAATAAGCTTGTTATAAACTCTCACCGAAGTAATGTGTGACAGACTATAAAATGTCTAATTGGAAGTGAAAACATTCCTTTTTTCACCTGTCAACAATTTTGTCATTTTAATTAACTTATACATGTGTTTCTTTTGCTCCAATCTGTATATATTACAGCTCTCTGTCTTATCCTAGGAATGTATATATATCTGTGGATTAACAAAAAACAAAGCCTAACCAATGACTAATTAGTTCCTAAGATAGCCTGTAACATAATACTCGTCTGGTTCCAAACTTTCGTGATAATTAAAACTTAGGAATAAACACAAGCAATTTCTCCATATTAAAGGATCATCTCTTTTTATACCAGTAGAAAGTTACAAAGTAAACCTTACTAAAAAAGTAGAAAAAATACAGTCATTAAAGCACACAAAGAGAACAAAGACCGTGATTCTGCAGAAACAAATCACGATGGGAGGATTACTAAATTCCTAGACATATCCACGTTTACAGAGGTCTTCAACCGTGTTGTGTGTTAGGCAATGTACTCAATGTGCTTATGTGATAAATCTCCACCACAGGCTCTATGAAGTAGGGATTATCTTCATAATGTAGACGACAAAATACAGAGGTCCAGGATTTTGCTGAAGGCCACACACTGGAGAAACAATGGTGGAGTCAGGATTTATACTCGGTCTGTTTGACCCTGAAGTCTCTGCGTGCTCTTACTATAGTAAAAAAGGCGTGAGATCCTCACACCTGTCAATGTTGAACAAGGGACTGATTCATGGGTCTCAACATTCTAAATTGTGTTTATGATTAAAGCTTTTAAAGGTGAAACCGATTTAGTGAAGAAAATAAACACTTGGCTCTAGCTACAATGTCCATCTCTAAAGTAAAGATGTGTAATGAAGGGCTAATTATTAGACAGTTGATACTGGGCCCTATGTACACAAGATATATATGGTTCCCTCTAGGCTGAAATTTAATGTTAAAAGGTTAGGATGATGAAATAATTTAAAATAGATGATTTATTCTTTCCTCCAGAAAGTTACTCTGAGAACAATTCATAAAAGAACAATCTACAAATGACATAATGTGAAAAATGTTTCATCTCACTAGTAATTGAGGAAAAGTTTGAAAAATGTATCAAATTTCTAGTTTTCCAGACTGCAATCCTGCAGTAAGATGATACTGTCTAGCCTCAACAGTGGTTTAGGGAAACGTGCCCTGCTGACTGCCGCTGGTCTGGGATAAGCTAGCACAACTGTGATTCTCAAGTGCTCTCTTCACCCCCAGGCCTCTTTCCCTTCTCTAGCTGTACTCATTTCCTAGGTGATCTGGATTTAAATGTTACCTACACTGACGATGCCTCACCTCGCCCCTACACTCCAGATTTGGGTATGGGGCTCCTAACCTGCCACCTTCTCCACTTTGTGCCTAATGATCACATGGAACTTAACAGGCCCCAGAACTCCAACTTGCTCCCTAGCAGTTTTCCCGACTCAGTGAATGGCAACCCCACCCTCCAGCTGCTCAAGCCAGGAAGTTGAGTCATTCTTGGTCTTTTTCTCACATGCCACATTCAACAACAAATCCTGCTCGTTCTACCTTCAAAAATTAAGTATCTGACCTCTCCTCAACACCTCCATGAATAGCACTCGGGCCCAAGCCACCTCATTTCTGACTGGATTAGTGCGACAGCCTTAACTAGTTTCTTTGTTTCCTGTTTCCATCCTCCCTGCTATCATCTATTCTTAACATGGCACTTAGAATGATCCTTCCTTTATTTGCCTACTTGGTGCCGTAGATAACCTTTTGTTTTCAACACTTAAAAAGAACAACAACAATTGAACCCCTTTGCTTGTTTTTGTTTTTTCACTTTAAGTGAAATCTTATGGAAAATGCACCCCCCACGCGAAAATAGATAAAAATGGAGTCGGAAGTGTGGCAGAGGTCAGACAGACCTCTGGGTATTTCCTTCCTGACACCTCAGAGGCAATCTGGAGATTGTAAAGGGTTTGAAAAACAACTACTCTGCAATAGCTGAGGAAGCCATCCCAGTCTTCTTGAAAGTCCCACCAAAACAACTTTCTGAAAGAAATTAGAGTTCATGAAAGCTGATTTTAGCCTCATCATCCATTGGTTTCCTCTAGAAACCTGTGTCTTATGCACAGAGTCCCATTAAAAACCTTGACAGAGGGGCACCTGAATGGCTCTTTGGTTAAGCGTCTGCCTTCGGCTCAGGTGATGATCCCAGGGTCCTGGGATCGAGTCCCACATGGAGTCTGTTTATCCCTCTGCCTCCCCCCTCCCCCCCCCCACTCGAGAGTGCACACTCACATTCTCTCTTTCTCTCTCTCACAAAAATAAATAAAAAATCTTTAAAAATGGGGGTGCTTTATTATGTATTTATGCATAAGTCACCCTAATATTTTCTTCTTGATACTCTACTACTTTTCCACTACAATAAAAAATTAAAAAAAAACATTTTGTTCCTCCAGATTATACGTTTAACACTGGGACCATCTACTACCTATTTACACTGTGTCAAGAGAATACCATTTTCTTAGCTGGAATTAAATGTGCTCAGTTTTTAAGGGAGAAAGATGTACTAGAGGAAAGGAAAGAAATAAGGAATGTGAGGCTTGTCTAAAGTGGTCTAAATACTATGGGTCTTATGGATATATTATTTTGGTTGGACTGAGCAGAGTTGATTTCTAGTCATGTTTGTTATTGCTGATTCCCCATCAGTAAAAGGCTTCCCGCTACCTCACAGGGTGACCAACTGTCCTGGTTTGCCCCAGGCGTTCCAGTTTTAGCACTGGAAGTACTGGTTTAGCGAACAGGGATGTTTGGTTGCCTCACTCCTATATACCACAGGAATACTGTCCAATGTGAGGCAAGGGAAAAGTAAGATAATTCAGAACATTTCAGTTTATCTGAAAGAAATGCGAAGTTTTATTATTATTATTATACTGCCCTCTTTATTTTATGCCTATATTAAGTGACCCCTGATTAGGATGTGAGAAATGGTTTAGATATAACAAACACATCTTAAAAAGGTATTTTCACTTAAATGCCTAGGGAGACCGAATAAATGTTGTTACTAATAATGAATCTTTTGAAAAATAAGTTATAATTATACTACTGGAAATAAATCAAGGATTAGCCCCACAGATATGTTATAGGGTATGAACAAGTCAACCTTTATATATGGAAAGTGAATTGTTTAATATTATGATTCTAAATATATTTACATATGTTCATTTTCCCAAATGTTTGCATTTTTAATATCTTACCTATAACAGAAACTTTAAGTAACTCAATTCTATCCTGAAGGCCTGCAGCTTTCAGATTATCACATGCACCTAGTAACTGTGAGTCACTGACGTCAGCACCCACATAATACACATCCTATGAGGAAAGAAAGTCATATTTTAAGTATGAATTAAACTACCGGACACTGTATGTAGTTAAGAAAACCTACTTGCTTCTTCTCAAATAATTAAAATGAATTTAATAGATTTGTTAATTCAGGTTAAAACAAATTTACAGTATTTCTTTAAAATGATATTCAATAGCAAAAAATGAGAAGGACTGTTATTTTTAAAAAACTATCCATATTTTACAATAACAAATGTCTAAAGAATTTGGGGATTAGCATAATCTGTCATGACTAATCACTGAAACTGCTCACATTTTCCTAAATTTAATCATAGTATTTTAAGCAATTTAATTAACCCATCATAATCCATTTTGACAACAGTAAATAGTAACTCATGTAATCAAAGCTAATAATCCTAAAAAGACAATCTACTTGTAAATAATTGGGAAGTGAATATACATATAATGATTAAAGTAAATATACTGCTTGGTTCATCAAACTTTAGAACTTACTGGCCATTCTTTAGCAGCTTCCAAAAGTATCGTTCCAAGTCCACACATTGGATCTAAAACAAATGCACCAGCCTACAGACAGAAATATTGATTTGGTATTACTCAGCCTATCACAAATATGTATTATAAAAGAAACCTAAAACTTGAGGAATCCACATTTCAAGAGTAATGATTGCTTTTTACACTCTATTAGGAATTTCTGGTGGTTAAAGCCATAAGGCAGGTGTATGCTCGGCATGTATGAAGATTAGGAAGGTCCCTGGTGTGGCCAAAGTACAGTGAGTGTGAAAGAAAATGTGGTGTTCACATGAGAGGTAGCTGGGCGAGTCTCAAGATGCACTGGATTATGCTGCACATAGGAACAATCCCTGCATCTTAGAGTTTGAAAACAATATACAGCTCATGCTACATCCCCACAGTAGGGCATCTGGGGTTTCTGCTTCTTATTCTGGAAGCCAGGCTCATGAAGTGGGCACCATCCAGAGCACTGCCATGACTGTGGCAGAGGGGAAAGAAAAGCATGACAAATGATGTAGTGGCTCTTAAAGGTGCCATCTGGAAGTGAGACACATCACTTCCATGGCCATTTAACTGGCTGAAGCACGTTAGTCACACGACACACACAATTTGAAGGGGTCAGGAAAGTGTAATCCTACTTGTACCTGGGAAAACAGGAAACTTGGAGAAAAAAGGAATTACTCCCATTCTGGGGGAGTCACATTATGTCACATCTTGTAGGTACTGCAAGGATTCTGGTTCTGTTCTGAAGAATGGGAAACTATTGGAGGGTTCTGAGCAGAGGAGTAACATGACATTTACACTTCAGAGGGATCACTCTGGTTGCTCTGCTGAGAATGGACCAGAGAAGGGTAAGGGTGTTAACAGGGAGGCTAGTTAGGGGAAGTAGGCAAGAGATGATGGTGACTTGAATTAAGAGTGGTTTTGGTAAAAGCGGTGAGAACTGGTTAGATTCTAGATATATTTTAAAGGTGGAGCCAATGGACTGGACGTAGAATGTTAAAGAATGACAATAATCAGAAATGACTAAAGTTTTTGACCTGAGCAACTGGAAGAGTTCCCTGTTCCTGAGATGGGAAGAGATGGGAAGGAGAAGCTTCGAAGAGGACAAGAATATAGTTCTGGACATGTTAATTTTGAAATACCTCTTAGACCAAGTATGGACGTCAAGTGATTTGTTGAACATATGGGTCTGGAGTTCAGGGGAGAGGTTCAGGCTACAGATATAAAGTTGGGAACACTCAGTGTTAGTCATAAATGATATTTAAAGCATCAGAACTCGATGAGTCATCTAGAAAGTGAGAGAAGTTAAAAAAGAAAAGTCTATGGGTTGGACCCTGGTGATCTCCTAAGTATAGACGTTGGTAGATGAAGATTCAGCAATGCATACTGACAGCAGCACATACTCATGTAGGAGGAGAACCAGAGTGGTGTTCCAAAAAAATGTGGAAAAAAACATTTCAGGAAGAAGAGTGATGACAGTATCGAAGTGCTAATAGGTAAGTAAGATGAGCAGTGTCAGTGGAGTGCTGGTGATGACAGCCTGATGGAAGTGGGCACAAGAGAGAAGGGGAAGAGAGGAAGTAGCGACACCAAATATGGACAACTATTTTTAAGAGTTTTTCTGTAAAGGGAAGCAGAGAAGGAGCATGTGGGTTCAGGAACGGGTTATTTTCTTAAATTGCAAGATATTAAATCAAGGGTACATGCTGTTGGGAATGTGTAGTAGAGAGAAAAGTCCTGAAGTAGGCATGAGGTAACAGAATACAGGAAGCAAGTACTGGAGTGAAACAAGGACAGTTCACTTACTGCAATGATGATAACACAAAGTATGTGGGCACAGACTCCAATATGTTGGTAGATTTGGTGAGGAGAACATGTTGAAGTTCTTTTCTGATTCCAATATTTAAGTCAAATAAGAAGCAAGAGAGTGAAAAGTGTGGGCAAGGAAATGACTGTAATGGTAGAACACAGAATCCAAGCTGTGAAGGAGGGGTGAGGACAGGTGGTAAGTAATGGCAATGGTAAGGTCAAATGACTAGAGGCCCCAGGGGTTAAGGAACTGTGTGGTAGCGTGCTAGAGGAATTGAACAGGAAGGAAAAAGAGGCTAAGAGCAGGATTCCTGAAACTGAGATTTTTGGAAGGTATCCCCTTCTGGGTATGATAGGGTCCAGGATATGACTAGGGTAGATCATTAGAGGTAGGGAAACCAAGACACTAAGGGGTCAGGTTACAGAGTGGACATTGAGATCATAAAGAACTATGACAGGAATAGTGTCTTATACTCCCATAGAAATGATAGGAAGAGAGGTCTGCATGTGACTGGGATAATTTCATGGCACGTGCTTCAAACGCACAGAGAGGTTCTGGGCAGAAAGAGCAACGAGGAGCAAGCAGGACACCTACCACCTCCAGGCCCATGGTCCCTTGATATGTTTACAGAGGAAGCAGAGTGCTCAGTGGACAGCCAGGTTTCAGTCAGAGCCAGAGGGCACCTAATGGAAAGAAACATAATGTCCTTCAGAAGAGAGAGAGAGAGAGATTTTCCTCTGGGCGGAAATTCTAAGGAGAGTATCCCATGGATGCCCCATGAAGGGGTGGTAAGTAAAAAGAATAATGATCTAAATGACAATTTAGGTAAAAATAACAATGGTACGAGAACTAATTTTTATTAAGATCTTAGTATGTGTCAAACACTGTGCTCTTCCTTCCCCCAACATGGTCCATGCTCCATGGTATAATCTGACCTTAAATATCTTTAATGTCTTTATGTTACCACAAGACCTTCTCTAGCTATGACATTTGGGTACCTGGGCAGATGTAGACAAGTATTTCTGTATGCTTATATTAATAACTAAGACTTATAGAACTTGATTTTCCTTGTTCGGATATGTAGGAAGGAAAAGAGTTTGTGGTAAACGTGAAAAATATCTACCATCCTCATGTTCAGATTTCACTGTTAGCGGCACTGGCATACCCAAGATTGGATGCTGAGATCATGTACACTGTGGGTCACTATAATGAAGGATAGTTGGAAGAAAGGCAGGCAGGGACAAGGGGTTCCTGCCCTAAGAGGAAACCACCTTAAAAGGATTTTACACCACCCTGGAAGGAGCCCTCCACCGTTTCTCATGGGATAGGTAGATGACAAAAACCTGACTGGGTGATAGGCGCAGGGAGGGTTAATCAGATTAAAACAGTCTGCCAAAAAGCCCATAAAAACCCCTAGATCTAAACTGGCAACATCTTGGGTCCCCTCCCTCTTTGGAAGCTTTCTATTCTCAATAAACTTTGCTTTGCTGCCCACCACTCTTCATCTGGTCTACCTCTTCACTCTTTGAAGCTGCGTGACCAAGAACCACAGGCACTAAAGGAAAAGAAATCCTGTAACAATTACTAAACTCCTCCAAAACAACTGTGCCTGCTACTTCTTACTTGCTTTAACAGACTTCCTATGCTGGTGGTCACATTTAGAGAAACAATTCTTACTCCAGGTTCTAACAAGGCAAACTCACAGTAAGGAAACATTTTATCTAACATTAGCTTTGGATATTTTAATTTACTTTCTACTTTTCTGACAAATGGATGTTTATGTCAAGATAAAGGTAACATTTCAAACTTGTATAAGGTGGTTATATAAATTTATATTTATGTAATATGTATATATATACACATATATATAGTTATATAGTTATATAAACTGTGGTGAGATCACTGGCAGTTTGGTAACCATAACTTCTCTCCTTAGACTAAAAGAAATTTGGACTAAAGATTAAAATCAAATAAAAAAGAAAATCATGAATTCTGGGAACATGATAATCTTAAAGTAGCTTTCTTCTTTTCTCTCAACTCCAAGCTATTATCTTCCCCTGGGCCCAAGTGATGCTCAGACATAGAGGCAGGTAGGGGCTAAGAGAAAGCCCTGGGCTTCATTTGGGTGCCAGAAGAAGGAACTGGTATGGGGCCTCTCAGCCGTGGCTGGGTGGGGCGTTAGAGACCGGCACTGGAGCCCAGAGGGGAAAATCATTGGAACCGGGGAGAATCTGGTCTTCAGAGATCTACAGATCTGTAGGGAGACCAGTGAATCAAAGAGCTTTCACCTAGAAAGAGAAAAGTTTTCCGCATGGCTGACAGATTCTCCTTACACTGCCAAGCCCAGTGGCAGCAGAGATCCATGTGCCTTCTACCATTTATAGGATTTTAGCCATTTAAAATATCTTAATAACCACAGTTGAGTCCCAGTGAGCCACCAAGAAAATAATGGCACATCCAAAGGGCACAGGTCCATGAGTAGCTAGAGAGTAAATAGGCAGAACACTCAAAACATGTATCCAGTGAAACAGAACTCCTGGGGGAGACAGATAAGTATTGCAACAAAAGAACGAAGAGCTTCTAGAGATATTCAAATGTAGTGTGCACACACAGAGAACTTTTCAAAACTAAAAAACCATGATTTTTAAGCTAAAAATTCTGATGAATAAAGTAGAACTTTGACTCTTGTTATAGCTTGGAAGATTATGTTCAAGAATAACTCAAAACGCAGACCCAAAATATAAAGAGATGGAAACCATGTGAGAAAGGATAAACAACTTGGAGGATAGCTCCAGGAAGCTTAACGTGTTTATAATTTCAGAAGCAGAAAACAAAGTAGTGTAAGGTAAAAAAGTCACTAAAGCAAAAACATTTGAGGCAATAATAATTAAATAAGTAATGAAAGAAAGAGTGCCTGAGCCAGAGAAATGATAATTTTTATAATTATTATATATTCCAAATAATTATTATAACTATAATTATTATTGCCATAGCAGCAGTTAATACTTAAACACTTTCTATATGCCATGCACTGTTCTAATCACTTAATAAATGTTAATTCACTTAATCCTCACATGACCCTAGGAGCTTTTTTTTTTTTTTAAAGATTTATTTATTTTAGAGAGCAAGCGAGTGCATACGCTGAGGTGGGGGGAGGAACAGAGGGAGAGGGAGGGAGAGAATCTCAAGCAGACTCATTACTGAGCGTGGAGCCTGATGTGGGCCTCAATCTCACAACCCTGAGATTGTGACCTGAGCCAAAATCAAGAGTCTGACGCTTCATTGACTGAGCCACCCAGGTGCCCCCCTAGATTATTATTTTCATCTTGCAAATGAGAAACTAAGGCACAGAGATATTAAATATCTTGCCTAAAGTTTCCCAGTCAGTAAGTGGTGGAGCCAGAATTAGAACTCAGGCAGTCAGATACACCAAGTTCTGCGCTGAATAGAAAACACACATATGTAAGTATATCCTGCTAGTATTCCTGAACTTCAGAGGATTTTTTTTTCTTCCAAGATTTTATTTAAATCCAAGTTAGTTAACATATAGTGTAGTATTGGTTTCCGGAGTAGAATTTTGTGATTCATCACTTGTATGTATCACCCAGTGCTCATCACAACAAGTGGTCTCCCTAATGCCCATCACCCATTTAACCCATCTCCTGAACTGTAGAGGATTGAAGAGAAAAGTCTTACAAGCCTCCCAGCAGCAAGAACAGGCAGCTATACAGGAAAAGGAAAATCATACTGGCATGTATATTGTTCATCTAGAACACAGGAAAATAAATGGCAACAGGACAACATCTACAGACCTCTGAGGGAAAGGGACTGCCACTCAAGACTCTTACATCTGGCCAAAACTGGTATGTATCCCAGGATGAAAAACAAATTTGAGGATATATAGTAAGTTCAGACAGTGTATTATTTGGATACTACATTTGAGAAAATTACCTAAGACTTTTTTTTTTTTAAAGATTTTATTTATTTGACAGAGAGAGAGAGAGACAGAGAGAGAGAGACAGTGAGAGAGGGAACACAAGCAGGGGGAGTGGGAGAGGGAGAAGCAGGCTTTTTGCAGAGCGGGGAGCCTGAGGCAGGGATCATGACCTGAGCCAAAGGCAGACGCTTAACGACTAAGACTTTAATCAAGCAACAAATAAACCAGAGCAGAGACCTCAAATAGGGAAAGACAAAGTGAAGAACAATGGGGAGGAGTGATACACCTTGCAATACGTCTCTGTGTATTTCTACAGAAAAGTGTGTGTGTATACACAATTAGAGCTTAGTGATTAAGGACAGGCTGTTTAATGTAAGTGCTAAATAAGAACTTTTGAAACAGAAGGGGCGTATTTCAAGGGAAATTCTGACACATGATAATTTAGTTCAATCTAGTCGTTGGGGATAGTTGAAGGGTATAAAAATGTTACAAAGGTCTCATGTAGGGAGGAGTAAAGGTGGGGCAAGAGAAAAGAAGAAAAGCACTCTAGAGGCCTCATATTACGATAGGGAAGAGGGTAAGTTTAGAGTGTCTTGGTGGTAAAAACAGTGTCTTGAGAGAGGAAAGAGTGGATATCTTGTTTTAAAGTAACAGCAGAGTTCTATGTGTTTCATCAAGAGAGATGGGAACAGGAACCATTAGTAGAAGAGAACAATAAAGTATAATCTTCAACCTCAAGGACAGCAATGAAATGATTATCAAGTAACTTGATCAAACTAGCAAAAAATAAAACTAAGAAACAGTGTAAGAAGTTATAAACAGAGTAAAATAGGAAGAATATAATCAAGTATGTCTGTCCTAATACTGAACTCTCACTGGAAAACAGACCATCAGAGTGGATAAAAACAGAGCTGTGTGTTTGTAAAAAAACATACTGACAGCAAAGTTGAAAATAAAGCAGTGGCAAAGAAATGCAGCAAATGCAAAGAAAAAGAAAGGAATAAAAATATTTAATAAGACATGAAATTTAAGTTTAAACTCACTAATCAAGATAAAGAGAACTTTGTTACAATAAAAAGGCACAATTCCTGATGAAACAATAAAAGTCATAAATGTGCATATACCAAACTAGACAGCAGCTAAGGCAACAACTAGCGAAAGTGCAAAAACTTAAAAATATAAATATAGTAATCTAATGAGATTTTGAAAAACCTCTTTCAGAATTATGCAGATAGTAAAACAGTAATATAGCAGACATTCCTTGACTAAAAAATAAAATGATCTTCTTATGTCCACAGAACACTTGCAAAATCTTGGTCACAGAGAAAAACTTAAAATTTATGTAGAGGTTTTATAGGCCATCTGATTGTGACATAAAAGATTAGAAATGATAAAAATGTAGCTATCTTTGGACTCGGCTTTTTCATAGCCAAAATACTCTCAGAAGTTCAACAATATATAAAACCATATCACTGTAGCAGTTCATAAATGTAAGGGCAACAGAAAGAGAAAGAAAAGGATAGGAAAAAAAGAGAAACAAAAAGAAAGGAAAAGAAAGCAAGCAACCAAGATGTCCACCAATCAGTTATTATGCAAAGGACCTTGCTATTAAAAAGAAAGCAAACATTTTCCTTACCTTAATTTCAGCGAGAGAGGCCATTGCCCATGCTATGGTAGATCTCAGGCCTGCTGTCTTGATGTAAGCTCTGCTGGCTAAAGGAACCCTACAAAGAAAAGAACCTGATGGTAACCCCAGTATTACTGTATGGTAAAGAAGATCAGGATATAAATAAAAATGATTAACCTGGTCACATCTGTGACTCACCTTAACATATTCATCTAACATACAGCTAAGTATCTGCTAAGTTACAGAATATTTTAATCTTATTACAAAAATACCTTATCCAATCGGCACCTTGTCTAACCAGCCAGTGTGGTATTTCAGAAAGGTAAATTTGTGGGGCGCCTGGGAGGCTCAGTCAGTTAAGCACCTGCGTGTGGCTCAGGTCATGGTCCTGGGGTCCTGGGATCGAGCCCTTTGTCGCTGGGCTCCTTGCTCAGCAGGGAGCCTGCTTCTCCCTGTCCCTCTGCCCACCTGTATTCTCTGTCTCTCAAATAAATAAAATCTTAAAAAAAAAAAAAGGTAAATTTGTTGGACAACTGAAATTTAAACTCTTAAGTGTTTGACTTATAAAAATCTAATCACATAGGTAGAAAAAAATCTTTTTCAAATGTTAATATACTTTCCTGCCTTCCCATATGGAATATATGGTGCTGATCTGGAGTCATCAAGAGGAACACACTGTTCTGTGATATGGATGTACTATGGGAAGTAGGGCTGAATGGATGCTAACCCTTGAAATCTGTTTTCTAGAAAAAAATCGCTTTTGTACATTTGTTCTTTGCTCATTTGCATCTTTCTCAAAAGATGAAATGAAGCATGACATTGCATTGTCTAAAATAATTTATGGAACGAAGAGCTGAAGCAGACATCTGCCAAATGAGTTCACTGGCCTCCATTATGTATCACTTCATATTTTATCCTCTACCTCATCACTTTTATTATCAGTGTTTCCAGATTTGATAGAAGTTTTCAAAATATTATTTCTATCTTTCTAATGCAATGAACAAGAAAGCTTGAGAAAATCTATTACAATAATCTTAAGCATTCTTTTTTACATCCTGGCTTACAGATGCCTAAATGTGAGCTTAGAGCTAATGGGGTATTCCTATTGAATTTTTATAATCTTTAAAAATATTCCATGCCTAGAATCTAGAAAAAGGGTATCTAAATCACATTATACTATGTAAACAGGGATGTGCATATAAAATGTTTTGAAGAATGCCAACAACATTTATATGCTTCCAAGGAACTGGAAATCACTATTTTCATCCAACTAGCTCTTTCTTCCCAGAGCATCCAGGAAAGTACCTGTTATATGATAAGTATTCAACAAATATTTTGGAATAAGGAAATGAACCATTTGCATTTATTATCATATAGTACCCTGAAAGATTAGAGAGATACCTGAAGTAGATTTTAAAAACTGGAAATACTCTCCCACAATAAAGGAATAATAGCAATAAAATTTGTAGAATGTTCAAATGTGAATTTTAAGAACTGTGCTGTATTTTCTATTTCAATAAAAACTCCAGATGCCAACAGACTAAGGGCCTGTGAAAATCATTTAATAATAGAAATAATTAGATATAATTTTCAGTATGAATCACAATCAGTGAATGATTGTAATCAAATCTTTTATAGCTCTAACTGGCCAGATTAAATCATAAGCATTAAGCACCAAGAAAACACTGGCTCAAGTAAAAAACTCAAATGCTTTGCCTTTAGCCCCCTCTGTTATATCGATGTTTCATATTATAAATAAGAACATAAAGTTCTTACTTTTACAAACTCTAAGGGACAAACATGAAGCTTAGAGAACAATATCTACCTGAACACAGGGATTCCCACCACAGAGTAAATGTCATTTAGATGTATGAAGATCTGAAAGAACAAATAGAGAAGTTAGAACAGAACAGGAAATGCATTACCAAATGCACTGACAATTTGAAAACTTCCATTTTGAAACTATGTTTTATTTTTAAATTTACTTTGTTTTTTATTTTTTACATAATCTATATTTTAATAAAAAAAATCTAAGGCCTTGTTTATCATATATGGAAAGATGTTCCATAATATTTTTTTCTTGAGCAGAGACAAAGTAAATTTTTAGTACATTCCATAGAAAGATTCTGAGGATAATTCGGTATACAAGGTATATGGACACTCATGTTCTGAAGAGATCTTGAGTTCTTTCTTCCCAGAGATTCTCTGAATTATCATAACTGGATCAGACTCTTTAGCATTGTGGGTTAGAGAAGACTTCCTGAACCCACCTTAATTCTAACTTCAAATAAGACTTGAGGTCACACAGGACCATCACAGGCTACATTTCCAGGGTAACAAAATTTTCTTCAGGCCAAAGATATCATAGCAAGGGTGACCTTTTCTCTCTCCACTATCCGTAGGTGAGCTTCTTCCTTTCTACTACCCTTCTTCTGTTGGGCCATAAAGAGGATTTAAATGTCTCAAGTTATAACTAGTAGCTCAATTAAATTTTAAAAGTTAGAATCTTACTTTCATAGTCTGATGAGGTTTATGGACTATTCTGACTCTGCTGTTTGACCTCAAGAGCATTTGATCCCTAATACTTTGACCCCAAGGTTATTTTCACTGTATAGTTTAATCAGAATTACTCCAATATTGACAAATTTTTATTAAGAAAAGAATGACCTGGAATGAACTCCATTTAGTCAATTTAAATCCTTGATCATCAAAGCTAAACTTCCCAATGTTTTGGATTATTCATTTTAGCAAAAGTATTAGGATTCTTTTCTATTTAAAATCGATACTCAAGAGAAGATACACTGATATTTTTTAAGATTTTATTTATTCATTTGAGACAGAGAGATACAGAGAGAGTGTGAGCAGAGGGTGAGGCAGAGGGAGAGGGAGAAGCAGACTCCCCGCTGAGCCGGGAGCCTGATGCGGGGCTTGATCCCAGGACCTGGAGATCATGACCTGAGCTGAAGACAGACACCCAACCATCTGAGCCACCCAGGTGCCCCGATACACTGATATTTTTGTATATCAAATGTTATTAAGACTAGCTTCTCCCACTATAAAATTTTTTCTCTTAATTTTGCTGAACAAAATTTGTTTTAAGGTTTGATTCTTCTGTTAATTTTGGTCACAAATTTTACGTGTGATTCTACTGTTGACAATTATGTTAATAGCTATTATTAGTTACACTAAATGGCTGATAGGAATTAAATTAGCTATACTTATTTAGGCGCTAAGCTATGAGAAAAGTGTAATTTTGAGGCAGTGATATGGGGCCAAGGGGACATGGGGAGATGGGAACCAGCAGAGCACAAGATGAGAGAACTGGAAAGGAGAGATGGAAGGAGGACACCCTCATGTCAAAACATTCTTGAGGTCAAAATATTTTTCTTTTTCCTTTTTTTTTTTTAAGATTTTATTTATTCATTTGAGAGAGAGAGAGACAGAGAGAGCACAAGCTGGGGGAGAGGCAGAGGGAGAGGTAGAAGCAGACTCCCGGCTGAGCTGGGAGCCCTACCTGGGGCTGGATCCCAGGACCTGGAGATCATGACCTGAGCTGAAGGCAGAGGCTTAACCATCTGAGCCACCCAGGCCCCCCAAAATATTTTTCATGACAGCAGTGAAGAACTGCTGCAGACAGCATCTCTGCAACCTTATAATAAATTTTTAAAAATTCAACTGTGACAAAACAATTCCATCCCAAAACATCTTATTTGGATAAGACATTTTCAAAGTGAAAAGTACTAGTAAAATTATCTGCACTATTCTACTGCTAAAGAGAAAACAGACTGCTGGATCCATAGAGACATGCTTTTTAAAAAACTCTAAAGCAAAACTGAAAAGTACAGTACAGATAGTTGACCTTGTCTTTAAACAATTAGGTTACAGGCATATAAAATAAAACAAACATTCAGTACCTCTAAATTTGGATTCCTCAAATCTGCTTTCCATCCATACTGTTTCATAAGAGCAATTCCAATTACTCTTCCTACTTCCTGAAAAAGCAGAGAGTTATAGAAAATACTAAAAATGAAAATTTTACATTTAAATGTAAGCAAAAACTAAGAGTATGAGTCAGACTACCTGATGGTAATTTAGGGTTACAATATTAAAATATGACACGAAAGCATTTTCTGTTGAAGGCAAGAAGGCTGCATTTTACCTCTTCCACCCCCAACATATCCTATGGCATTGATGTCTACTCATGTGTAATCTCTATTCTTGTAATAACCAGATCATGAATCGATAAAAATGATCATTGTGGGTTTTAGGATACAGATGCAAGGTTAAAGATGAACTATTTGAGCTACTACAATCCTATGTGTTTACAAATTACCAGAACAACAACATTAGACTCAATCTTTAGGGTCTGATTTTAAGGCTGACCAAAGGACCCAGATCTGTGCTCTTATATCACTGAACTTTGTAAGGACCAAGTGATGAAGTGTTTTGAAGGACACTGTGGTGTTCACTCTCCCCTAGATAGTTGAGACTTTGAGTGCATTCGTGTCTTTGTAGTCTGGGTCCTGGTGACAATCATACATGCAAGGCGTAGTGTAGAGCAACCAGAACTGAAGAGAAACCCAAAAAGCTTAGGACAATAATATTATGATTTCTAAATGTAAAGAATATCTATGAGGGCGCCTGGGTGGCTCAGTTGGTTAAGCGACTGCCTTCGGCTCAGGTCATGATTCTGGAGTCCTGGGATCGAGTCCTGCATCGGGCTCCCTGCTTGGCAGGGAGTCTGCTTCTCCCTCTGACCCTCCTCCTTCTCGTGCTCTCTGTCTCTCATTCTCTCTCTCTCAAATAAATAAATAAAATCTTAAAAAAAAAAAAGAGTATCTATGAGTTTAAGGAAACTTTGAGGGAGAAAGTAAAAAAAGGAGGTCATTACATGGAATGGCATGCCATTACTCTTAAGCATCTAAGGTAAATTGAAAAAGGAAAATTTTTTTTTTTTTTTTTTTAGATTTTATTTATTTACCTGACAGAGAGAGACACAGCGAGAGAGGGAACACAAGCAGGGGGAGTGGGAGAGGGAGAAGCAGGCTTCCCGTGGAGCAGGGAGCCCGATGCGGGGCTCAATCCCAGGACCCTGGGATCATGACCTGAGCCGAAGGCAGACGCTTAACGACTGAGCCACCCAGGTGCCCCGGAAAATGCATTTTTAAAGAGATTTAATTATATGAAATTAGGCCTAGTTATCTGCCTAGCCAAATTATCTATTCTGTGAAAGGCTGCCATCTCATTTTAAATCCGAAGAGTGGTTAATTCTTTCAGAAAGCGGAACTTCACCCTGGGAGGGAGGCATACCTGTGCGGTGAAGGTCTTTGCCAGAGTGCCACTGCAGCGACAAGAAACTCGGAACGTCAAGTCCTTCCGGTCTGGGGTACCAGCTGCTTTCACTACATCGTTCTGAAATGCTTCTGGAGGTTTTTCTCCGCTAGTGAGAAAACCTCCGTGCTCCACTGTTTCTTCTTCCATTTGCTTTTCCAGTTGGCATTCCCTGCTCTCTTGTAGCTCTTGCATTTGCTCTGTTTTTAATTTCTTAGGATTGGTGATGTCATTTTCTCCTACTTTTCTCTTTAGTGGGTTAGCATCTCTTCGAGAAAGTTTGTCCTTTTTTGCATCAAGTTCAAGAAGATTTTTCCAAATTGAAATGGCACTCAACCAACTTTCTGGATCATCATTTACAAGTCTTTGCATTTCATTAAATATTTTTCCTAAAGAAATAAGATCTCAGTTTATCCTATACCAAAGCCTTAAAGACAGGCTATTACATTCATCACCCCTAAATTCCATTACCTTTATTTCTTTAAAATAAGTTTTACTAAACTGCTACATGAATAGTGAGTTCACCTTCACCTGGAATTTATATAATTTAACATAAGAATATTGTGCAAAATAAAGTTCATTCTTATATTCCATACTTAACATCAAAACTGTTTTAAAATTTCTATAGAATTATCATATATTTTAGCAAGATCATTTGTCCTATGAAAATATATATCTATACCTTCAATATATGCATACACCTAGAGTACGTATTGATTTTTGAAATAATGCTGATCTTGCCTATAAAAACTAAGTTAAAAAAAACAGAATAAACTGCAAAACAGAGCTCAGAAACAGAGCAAATGAATATTGAAACTATCTTAGACCATACAATATTAGCGTACATCATAAAATGAGTTTTCATAAAGTAATACTTCAGATACACAACCCATTCATAACTTAGGGACTGCCAGCATGCTCAATATAATGTAATCTTCTTTTGATGAACAAAGTTCATCAAGGTGACCCAAGAGTAATTACTGTATTCTCTAAAGATGAGAATGTGTGGAATTTTGGGATGAAATTATATTGACCCCATGGTATAACACCTTAGGATTTGCTTTCTAATAACTTTTCTGACCTGTTTTGACTTCTTGCCATTTGTATCTTTATTTACACAGTTTAGTATAGACCATAATATTACATGATCTCAGAAATTAAAATGAAGTTTAAGCCAATGTCTAGTCTAGCAGTATCTGACCCTTCCTTCTATTAAGATCCTTAAATTATTTTAGTAGCATATTTATAAAATTAGAAAGTGGAGGGGCGCCTGGGTGGCTCAGTCGTTAAGCATCTGCCTTCAGCTCAGGTCATGATCTCAGGGTCCTGGGATCGAGCCCCGCATCTGGCTCCCTGCTCAGTGGGAGGCCTGCTTCTCCCTCTCCCACTCCCTCTGCTTGTGTTCCCTCTCTTGCTGTGTCTCTGTCAAATAAATAAATAAAATCTTTAAAAAAATAAATAAATAAAATTAGAAAGTGGAAAGGGAATCTCTTAAGCCTCCTTTAACTGTAATGCTTTATAAATGGGTATAAATTTATTCAAAACCTTAAATTTAAGGTCCCCTAAGCAGGAGATTTTATTACATAGTATTTTTTCCAATTATATAATTCATTAGTTAAAATGTACAAAGTGACAGTTTTGATCAACTTATAAAACCATGCATTCTGGGTTATTACATGCTCCCGGGTCTAAATAAATGCATCTGACCATATGTATCTCTACATAAGGTTTCTGAACATAATTAAAATGGAAGAAATGTGACTTGGAACACTAAGGCTCAGAAAATAGGCAGCAGATTGCAAAGAGACAACATTAGCTGATAATATGATTAATATGGTGATAATATTCAGGAAATATGGAAAAATACATAATTAATGACCCCACAGGTATGAATGAATCTTAAAAATGTGAAATGGGTACAAATTAATTATCGAGCAGAAAACTTTGGAGTACAATATATCATGGGGGTAAAAGCAACAGGCATCTACATACCTTTACTTACAGAAGAAACATTAAGTGGCAACTGCTTTTTAATCAGCAAAAATAATCTTTCTGCAGATTTTAATTTTTTCAGCATATTTAAGTCAGAACAGGTGGTGAAGAAAACTTTACCTGAAATATATTCAACCTAGAGACAGAAAAGATTAATGTAGTCCTGTGTCAGAGTAAGAATCATTTCCCTTTTCCCCTCTTAATGAATTAAAACACAGTGTCTAGCCTGACAATAAAAACAACCATTTCTAAAATATGTACTATTTGTCAGACACTGTCCTAGGCACTCTGAATACATTTCCCCTCTCATCCTTATAACAACCTTCTAAACAAACAAACAAACAAATAAATAAATAAAGGGGCGCCTGGGTGGCTCAGTTGTTAAGCGTCAGCCTTCGGTTCAGGTTGTGATCCCAGGGTCCTGGGATTAAGCCCCGCATCGGGCTCCCTGCTCTGCGGGGAGCCTGCTTCTCCCTCTCCCACTCTCCCTGCTTGTGTTTCCTCTCTTGCTGTGTCTCTGTCAAATAAATAAATAAAATACAAAAAAAAAAAAACCAAACCAAAAACAACCTTCTAAGGTAGATTTTATCACCCCCATTTCTTAGATTATGAAACTGAGGCTTAGATAGGTTAAATAACTTGTATGAAGTCACACAGTGACCAAGATCATAATCTATGTCACGGTACCTTTTGTAAAGTGTGTGTGTGTGTGTGTGTGTGTGCATGCACGTGCGCACACAGACACTCCTAGGACAAATCGGGTGACTAGCCCAAGGTTAACATCATTAGTAGGCATTTATTAAACACCTACCTCGTGGTCTACGAGGAAGCATCCAGCATATGTCCTAAAGATGAATGATAATTTAATACCTATATACTGACATATAAATAAGAATGTAAAATTTATAAGAAAATATCTTGAATTAAACCCAAATGAAAACAAAAAAAGTTAACATAATAAATGCATTGATAAGCTGTAGGTACAAGGTACAAAAGTAGCACTGAATAGGGAACCATCATTAGTAAAAGTCTCAGGAAAGAACCCTGTAAGATTTGGGAAGAGAGATTCTGACAGAAGAAAGGGCAAGATGCAGGGGTGGGAGTGACAGCCTGGCTGAAGTAAACTGTAAGTCAGCATGGCAAAATTTGCTGTGTTATGCTGACTGATAGTGTCAGGTGGATGGAGGGTGTAGCTCAGGCCAGCCTGATAAATGGTAATGAAAATCTGAGTACCCCAGATGGTAATGGTCAACCATTATAGACTTTTGATGAAAGCTGTGACAGCACTGAACTAGCTAGCAGAAAAAATTACTTTAGAAGAGGCATAAAGTACGAAGTGTAGATTGTGATGCTGGAGGAAGAAGATTACGGAGGTAGAAATAATGAGACACTTGGTTGTGGAACTGAAAAAGGGACAACAACAAGAAATATGCATCACACAGAAAGAGGCTTTGGAGACAGGATGGATATGTTGTAAAAACCAGAGAAGAAAGAAAAATAAAAAAGTGCACTGGCAATAGAGAGTCTGGTGAGGTATGGCAAATGGTGCTCAATACCAATGGACTCCTCTAAAACTTTTGGGATTAACGCAATTCTCTCAAGCTCAGGATGGATGTGGATTGTCTTAAAATTTTCCTTTTAGTGGTGGCCATTGGCTGACTGGGATGGTTCTAAGTTATCTCCTAGAACTGAGGTAATGGGGAATTTGGAGTATCCCATGTGTTCAGGCAGTTGCCATCCAATGGGAACTTGAATTCCAAGTATTTTTGTACTCTTGATCTGATATGGTCTAATTAAGTTTTTGGGATGGTACTTTCTTGGGTTACCATTCTAGCTTGATGAAGAAGAATCACTGCTGAGGAAGCCCTAGATTGACATCACGTAAAACCCAAACACTTCATTATAAGATTAACAAGTTTTGGGGACCTATGGTACAGCATGGTGATTATAGCTAATAATACTATATTATATAATTGAAAGTTGCTATTAGATTTTTAAATGTTCTTACCACAAAAAAGTAATGGTAGTTATGTGACTGGATGGAGGTGTTAGCTAATGCTATGGTATTAATCATTTGCAATATGAAATTTATCAAATCAACATGTTGCACATCTTAAACTTACACAATAGTATATGTCAATTATATCTCAATAAAGCTGGAAAAACAAATTAAATAAAACCCAAACAGCTTGGGTACTGGAAAGTGCAGCTGACCAAGATAGCTTGAGAAAGTAGGGAATGAGAAGAATGTTTAGGAATCAACATTTAAGGCGATAAGGAAGTAACAAAAATAAGAACTTCTAGTTTCTAGAATTTACTTCTTTCTCATTACAAAAGTGACATTTTTCCACAAAAGTCAAAACTAAATATATACCTCAAAATGCTTAGATCTTGAGAACAAAGTTTTAAAAAGTAACTTTTAAAAGTTTAGATTTTATGTTACCTGACATAAAAATATAGCTGATATTAAAGCCATCACAAAACAAGCTAGAAGACATGAAATACCTTACCAAGATTATGGGGGGCAACTGAAATAAATATTCTACTGAAAATGTATGGTTTTAAGATTCAAGTTCTATAAACAAATTGATGCAACATTTAGACCAGTGATTTTAACCTAGTCAGTGATCTAGATATTAATTTGTAGTTGTTAATTGTACAAAGATCTTATCTTTTCTTACTTATTTGAATATGAAGGGAGACATTTTATACAGTGAACTTCCTCTAAAAATATCATTTTGGGGAGGTGGGAAGAACAACAACAAAAAAAGAGAACATGATTGAAAATCAAGTTAATTAAAAGGAACTAAAGGCTTAATTTATTTGGGGAATCAAATTATAAGAAGGTTTTGAGGCATTAAAATGCTAAATACATTTTCAAAACCAAAAGCAACATTATTCTCTTTATTTCAAAATTAACATGAGGCCTACATTCCTTTTACAAGTAATATGCATGTAATCAGAAGTAGTTTACTAAATTGCAAAACAGTCACTATGAAAATCAAATAATCATATATCATGGAAGCACTATAATGGTTTACCTTTGGTGAAGATACTGTATTATATCTTAAAGCAGGAGGGAGAATGAATTTTGGTGCTTATAAGTTCAAAAACTGCTAAAGCTGGTGTTAACCTTTTTCTTTAATTTATTGCTTGTAACTTACCATATTCAATTACAATACTTAGGAGAGAAATGTGGCATTTTAGGGTATTTCATCCAAATATTTGTTACTTGAAAATTTATATATACAATCTGTTTTTTCCATTTGGAATTAAATCATAACCAAGTGTCTAAAACCAGCTGGTTTTATGTCTAACACTTCTGAAGATGAAATAACAGTCTTTATTAAAGTAAAAACAGTTCTGTTATCAGGTAGCATATCTAAGCAGTTAGCGTTTTTGCCTTTCTTTTAGAATTCAGTCATTCAAATCTAACACAAAAATTGAAAGTTTAACTCTAGGCAAAAATGCATAGGAAGATAGGGAGATATCAAAGTTCTCCTAATTCTACAGATGCCATCTAGTTTTAGAATTAATTTTAAATTGCTAAGCGAAGAATTGAGGTGGTACATGAGCTTTTTTGATACATTTTATAAGAATTAAAAAATATATTTTATTTAATTAAAAAAATTCAAGAAATTTCTCTACAAGATATGCGGAGAATCTTAAAAGATATCAACCTTATATAATTACCCCATTAAATAAAATAACTATGAAATAACCTGATTATCTGGTTAGATCTACCCCACTACCCTCTATCACCAAGACCCCACTAAAAATTTAAAAATTGACTGCCTTATTCAGGTTCAGGACCCAAGTTGAAAGTCTTTGCTATGTGGGCTTATAAAGACCAGTTAATCCACTGACAGAGCCTTTCTGGCTAGCTAGAAAAATTAGGTACACCTCTATTTTACTGATTTTATCTTAAAAGTATTCTTGCTTTTATTGTTATAATAAATAACAGTATTTAATACATTAAACATTGTTATAAAGTAAAGCTTAATTTTTCCCAATGTATTTCTTTAAAGTAGTCCAGGTAAAATAAGTATATATTATGCATGTATATAAAATATATTATACACCTAAAAATATATAATTATACAATATAAATTAAATATTTAAACAAACCCAGGAACCTCTTAAGAAGTTTGCCCCACCACCAGGAGGAAAAAAAGAAATCTAACCTGAATCTGACCAAACTCTAGATACAACTTACAAGATTCCAATTTACAGGAAACAGAGAGGACATGTTAAACTACACCATGGAGATGCAACTGGCAATATCTACTAGACCAGGGGAAACTCTAGCAGTGCTGTCCAACAACTTCCGTGATGACGAAATGTTCTATAACCTGTGCTGTCCAATGCGGTCACCACTAGCACATGTGGCTTCTGAACACTTGAAATGTGCCTGAGAGTGAATTTTTTAAAATTTAATTTTAGTTAAAATAGCCACCATGCCCTATTGGATAGCATAGCTCTAGACTAGGGGTTAGAAAATGAGGCCTGGTGAGCTAAGAATGGTCTTTACCTTTTTAAAGGGATGTAAAAACAATAACAACAAAGAACGTGTAACAGAAACCACAAAGTGATCCATATATGTGATCTACAAAGCATAACATATTTATTATCCAGACCTTTAAAGGAAAAGTTGGCCGACCCTTGCTCTAGACTATGGGACAAACAACCTGCTTCTTTAACAAATAATAAATTGCTGGGGGAAAAAAGAGAGGTGAAGGGAAAATCTATAGATTAAAAGAGAATTTTTTTTTTCTTAGAAAATTTAAAGACTTAAAAGAGTATCAGCCAATCATAATGTGTGGTCCTTATTTGAATCCTCATTCATTCTTTCTTTATTTTTTCTAAGATTTTATTTATTTATTTGACAGAAAGAGCACAAGCAGGGAGAGTGGCAGGTAGAGGGAGAGGGAGAAGCAGGCTCCCTGCCGAATGGGGAGCCCAGCGTGGGGTCTGATCCCAGCACCCTGGGATCACGACCCAAGCCAAAGGCAGACACTCATCGGACTGAGCCACCCGGGTGCCCCGAATCCTCATTTAAATACACAAACTTAAGAACAAAAGTGACATTTATGAGACAAGCTGAAATTTGAACACTGACTAGATACTTGATAAGTTACTTTTAGATGTGATAGTGTGGCTTGTATTTTGAAACGAGCCATTATGTGTATTATCTCTTCTATATTATATGATACATATTATGCGGTAAGAGTCCTCTCATTCTAGACATAGAGTAGTCCCCTGTTACCGGTGGTATCGCTTCCCGCACTTGCCGCGCTCAACCGCGTGATTCGGAAGCAGATGACCTCCGCTCTGACTTAAGGTCAACAGCGTAAGGCCACGTAAGTCAATCGCAGTTCTGAGGCACCATCCTCCTTCTGAAGTCCCGTCAGAAAGTCAGTCAACAGTAGCCTAAGGTCCCGCACCTCACTCCATCTCATCACTTTGTCATCTCACATCATCACCAGAAGGGTGAGTACAGTACAATAAGGTATTTTGAGAGAGAGGGAGGGAGAGAGACCACATTCACATAACTTTTATTACGGTATATTTATAATTGTCCTATTTTATTTATTATTAATCTCTTACTGTGCCTAATTTATAAATTAAACTTTTTTATGGATATGTATATATAGTAGAAGACACTATATATAGGGTTGGTACTATCCATGTTCTCAGGCATCCACTGGGGGTCCTGGAACGTATCTCCCACGGAGAAGGGCAACTACTATATAGGCAAACATTCACATATGACGTGATATCTTGAGTTTGCTTCAAATTAACATGGGTGGAATGGAGCAGAATTCACTATGGGATCGTTCTTGCAGCTGGTTGATGAGTATGTGAGATTCCCACACTATTCTACTTTTGTGTATGTTTGAAATTCTCCAGGATAAAAAGCTAAACAGAATACACAAGGCACTTTCTATTGCGAGCTGCATGTTGAAGGAAGCACCTAAATCAGTCACCTGAGGGAGGAAGAGTTTGCAAGTTAAAATGCAAACGATTGGGCTTATGTACATTCCTACTGAAAGAAAAGTTTTTGGGGGTGGCAACTAGGGACATGTATTTTCAGCAAGCTCCCTACATGATTCTTATGTTCACTAAAACTGGAAAAACACTGATTAGAATGGTGTGATTCATTTGTAAAAGTAAACAATCATTTCTAAATTAATTTGTTTTGTAAATTCAGATTTTACAATATCAATTTTCTTGAAGCGAACCAAAGTTTCTAACAGACTCTCTTATTACTGCATGAATGATTTTAAGTATTCCTGTGCAACTCGTTCTTTGGGAACATTTACTGATCACCTACTAATTGCAAGACATTGTGTTACACATGCTACCAATCTTTATCTCAAGGACTGCTCTAATCCTTTTTTAAAAAGATTATTTATTTGAGAGAGAGAGAGAGCACAAGCAGGGGGAGTGGCAGAGGGAGAAGCTGGCTTCCCACTGAGCAAGGAGCCCGATGTGGGGCTCCATGTGGGGCTCGATTCCAGGACCCCGGGATCATGACCTGAGCTGAAGGCAGACATTTAACAGACTGAGCCACCCAGGCGCCCCTGCTCTAATCCTTTAAAGTAAGTATTATCATCTCCATTTTATATCCAAGGAAAAGTGAGGCTCAGAGATTTGAGTATTTAGCCCAAATTAAAAAATCTATTAAAAGAAGATTAAGATTTGAACATGTCTTTGGCCTCTAAAGTTTACATACACTCTTTTCCATGCTGTTACAGAAATAACCTACATGCTTCTGGGCAGTTTCCCACCATAATTTAATGTAGTTGTAAAGCACATGGGCTTCAAAGCAAGAAAGCTTCAGATACAAGTCCCAGCTCCACCATGTAGCATCAGTTTTCTCTTTATTTCTTTGTAAAATGGAGGGGAAAATGACCTATCACATAGGAGTCTTTTGAGGATTAAATCATATCCAATGTACATAAAAGTGTCTGACACACTCTATGTGCTTTATAAATGTTAGATGCTATCATTATGCTTTCAGGATTGCCTTAACTTTGAGAGTTTATATTAGTGAAACAGATGGAATTTCAGAGGTTATTTGTTCAGATCCCATTTCCAAGCATATCTATCCTTTTTTTTTTTTAAGATTTTTTATTTATTTGAGAGTGAGCAAGAGAGAGAGAGAGAGAGAAGGAGCAGGGAGAGGGGCAGAGGGAGAAGCAGACTCCCCACTGAGCAGGTAGCCCGATGTGGGGCTCGATCCCAGGACTCTGGGATCATGACCTGAGTTGAAGGCAGACACTTAACTGACTAAGCCACCCAGATGTCCCAGCATACCTATCCTTAAAACATACACAATCCAAATATGGAAATCCCTAAATCTCTTGGCATTTAATTCCTCTCATTGCCAAGAAGTTTGTCCCTATAATTTACTGAATTTTTTTTGCTGTGATGAACCCCTTAGTCCTCCTGTATCTCATTTTGTCTTTAGAGAAGATGGAGAACAAGCAGAGAAGATCATTTTTCTAATTAGACATACTCCAGTTGGGTCAAGCCTTCTATTTTTCATACTAAGAACTCTACGTTAACATTTTTTTTTTTTTTTTTTAAATCAGTGCAGCATGATGTAACAGCTGCACAGTATCAACTGGAACTGGACCCAGGAACTGGCCTGCCCGGGTTGGACATGATTATATACTCATGCCTGAGTTCACAGACAGCTTGGGTTTGAATCCCAGGTCTGCCACTTTACATGACTTGAATAATTTATTGGACTTACCTGTGCTTCATTTTCCTTTTCTGTTAAATGTAGAGCCTACCTCATAGGGCTGTTGTGAAAATTAAGCAGGTGAATACAGAGTAAAGACCTAAGAACATGGGCCTGACACATATTAAATACTCAATGTCAGCAATTCTTACATTGTTGCTTTTTTAGATTAGCTACATTCAGCATTCTATTAAGTTCTGTGACCCAAACCACAAATGGCTGGTGATCTAAGACTGATGCCCTTTTTCATGAGGCCCTCTATCCTCCACGCCCCCAACTCCCTCATTGCGGACAATCCTTTTGTGGCTTCCGACGCTGTAAGGGTTGCTAGAGTTGCGTGGTCAATTTCACTTAGTAAGTTTTCCTTTCCCAAAAACACATCATTCACACTGTCACATAGAGCCCGTCAAGTTACTGGAGTCTGTTTCTATTACGTCTTTTCCCTCTGCTTTCAAGAAACCAGTTCAGCATGTTCTGAAGAACCTAAACTCAAGTTTAAAACCTTGTTCATTCCATTGAAATGAACAGATAGATACCACCAACTGTTAACTTCCTCCAGAAGTTGGACTGTGAGGCCTCCGAGACTGTATTACTTTTGTAGCTACTATTTACTCGGTGTTTACGGTGCACTTGAGATACCCGGTATCATATAATCCTCCCAACAATCCTATGAAGTAAACACAATCACGATCAGGAAACTGGCAAGAGTCAAGTAATTGAACCTGAAGATAGTATTTGTATTTAAAGGGTGGAGAAAGGCTTCTAACTCTGACAGGTCTCATTCTAACTACGTGCACTATCCTGTACCTTCTTTTTAAGAATCTAGGAAATAACTTGCCTTAACCCCCCTCCCCCCCCCTTTTTTTTTTTTAAGATTTTATTTATTTGCGAGAGAGAGAATGAGAGACAGAGAGCATGAGAGGGGGAGGGTCAGAGGGAGAAGCAGACCCCCCGCCGAGCAGGGAGCCCGATGCGGGACTCGATCCCAGGATTCCAGGATCATGACCTGAGCCGAAGGCAGTCGCTTAACCAACTGAGCCACCCAGGCGCCCCCCCCTCCCCCTTTTAATAAAACTACAGGCATGAGAGATACGCGGTCATAGATGTGGAGGGGAGAACGACTGGAGGTTCTTTCCAGCAGTAATTAAAGGATGTGTCAGAACTCCGAGGCTCAGGACCGTCGCCTTGGTGGGTCCGGGGCTTGAGAGTTGGGGACTCGCGTCGCTTTCAAGGGTCTACACCGACCCTGGCGCGGAGGGAGCAGGGCCTCCCTCCTTCCCGCCGGGGCGCTCGGTGAGGGCGACTCACCTGCGTGGCCGCCAGCCGCGTCCGCACCTCCCTCATCAGGAAGGGCTCCAGGCCGCGGCCCGCGGTGCAGAAAAACCTGGCGCCCGCTGCAGGCCGCGAGCCGGAACCTGTCCGCAACGCCGCCATGGCGGCCCGCGCGCGCGGCCCCGCGGCTCCGGGTCACGTGGCCTGGGGCGCGCGCGGCGCGTCCCCGCGCTCCCGGCTGTGTGCTCAGGGGCCGGAGGGCGGGGTGGAGCCCGAGGCCAGCGGGCAGGGAGAATCCCAGTTGGGGCTGGGGATGCGGTCCCCTGGGAGGGGTGGCTGGGGTCTCCTTGGTTAACGGCTTGTAACTTCCCTGATTAGGCATCTGGAACTATTTAGAATCACAGATGGAAGGGATACAATTGGGATCTGTTATATGATCTACAAAAAGGATATATATCATCTAATCCATCTGCCTTATTTTTGAAATTGAGGAAGTTGATCCCTAGACAGGCCAAGGGACAGTTAGTGGCACAGCTGAGGCTGGTCTTGATAGCTAGGATAATGAGCTTTCTTCTATTTCTCCCAACTTTCTCCTCTCCTCTTCTCCATCCCGCTCCACTACTGTCCTCAAATAAGGGGCCCTATTCTGTCTTCACCAAGAATTGGGCCAAAGCTAGGAATCCTTAGGACCAAGAGCAGAAATTCCCATTCTCCAACTGAATGTTTTCATGTTCATGGAACAGGTCACATTTCTTGTACTACTAAGTTAACCACGAAGGTAATGAATGCACCATCCAGTTTGGGCCACCTGATTTAATTGGCTCTCTTAACGGTATTGAAGGGACTTCTTTAATTTTGAATTTTCAATTGGCAATGAAAATATTACTTGGAGGAATAGAAGCTGTATTACAAAGTGGACAGCATTACATTAGCTCTGTAGTTATATGAAGTTATATAGAAGTCATATATGTAGTTATATGAAGATATATAGAAACTATTAAATAAATGACTATCTTTCTGGCAAGTGCCTCTCATGTGCTTCCCAATGGGACCTAGGCAAATAACGGGTACTCCCTCTCTTCCTCCTCGCCCCACCCCAGCTCCTGGTCTACTGGGACAGTAGTAAGAAAATTCTTATGGAATCATGTAACGCGAGTGTTTCAAAGTTTCAGTCCTAAAACTTCTTCTCAGATCCTTTCATTTTGACAAATTCTTTCCTTCCTTCTTTCCTTTCTTCCTTCCTCTCTCCCTTCCTTCTTTCCTTTTTTTTTCCTTATCTTCTTTCTTTCTTTTTTTTTTTTTGCCTCCAGACTTATGTTCTCATTCTTTTGGCAGTTGACTTAGCTCATTCCAACTTCTTTATGCTTTGGGATTCCTGACACTCAAGTCTGTCTGGGGAAACCCATGAAACCTCCTTAGTACTTCCTACATTCTATACCCAAGATGGTGAGCACCCAGACATAGTTCAGTAAATACTGGACACCCGCTCTCTGCCAGTCCTCACACTAAGTCTTGAGGATGCTAAGATGAGTAAGCAAGGGTTTGGACTTTAAGGGGTTTAGAGAACGGTAAGATTGATTTAGTGAGGATGTGCCCAGGATGCTGTGGCAGCACAGAAAGGCAGCAGGGAGAGATTCCTGATGAAAATCACTCGTGAGCCAAGTGTTGAGGGTTGTGTAAGAGTTAAATGACTCTCTCTCTGGGGATGGAGGGTAGGGGTGAGGGTGTTAGTAGTGGGGTAGCCTTTCAGGTAATAGGAGCAGCAGATCCAAATGTGAGTGTGTGTGTGTGTGTGTGTGTGTCTGTGGTGGTGGGGTGGGGGAGAGGAAGGCCACAACATCAGTTAGGTGTTATTAGAGTATAAGTATATGAGTTGGGAAGTTGATAGAGATAAAGGTAGAGAGGTGGGTAGAGGTAATGTTATGGTGGTGCTGCCCAAGGTGGATGAAGAAATGACTCCTCCATGGCTAGCAGCATGCCTTCCTGGACAGAACCACTGCTGAGCTGAGGCTGCCGTCCTCCAGAGCCAGTCTTCCCCTTACATCCTCTTTTCCCTTCGTCTCTTGTCTTTCTGCCACCAGGAGCCTTTGGTCAGCAAGGTCAGGGGCTACTCTTGCTGCAATTGGGGGTGGGGGTGGGGGCAAGTGCATTCACTCACCTTTGGACCTTGCTATAGCACAGCACTTCCAAGAATGCCTTTCACACAGTGCTTGAGATGAGGTGAAATAGGTGGAGTTTTGCCTGTTTAGGGAGAAGATAATTGATTTTCTGAGAGGAGAGTTGCCTGGAATTCTCTCTTCATTACTCAAATACTCTTTGCTCCATCATTTCTGCTTCTCATTAAAATATGTCTTTACTGAAAAAAACCCACTGATCCTTATAGATGCTTAGCATATCCAGCTGAGTTTTGCTGTTTCAATATTGCATATTCCACAAGAAGGAAGTTGGCAGTTGGCAGGAACAATTTTACAACAGATATACTTTTAAGTGGGACCATTTTAGGAATTTAGGGTATGATTATTTGCTTCAAGATCTCCATGTTTTGGTGTAATTGGCAATTCCTTTAATTCTTAAAAGTGTTTGATGTAGGGGCATCTGGGTGGCTCAGTCAGTTAAGTGGCTGACTCTCGATTTCGGCTCAGGTCATGATCTCAGGGTCATGGGATCAAGCCTCATAGACTCCAGACTCAGCGTAGAGACTGCTTGTCCCTCTCCCTCTGCTCCTTCTCTGGCTTGTGCTCTCAACGCAGCTCTCTGTCTCTCAAATAAACAAATAAAATCTTTTAAAAAAGTGTTTGATATATGTACTTAGATATTAAAATGCAAATGCTTTAGGTTGTGAGATCCTTGAGGATGGGATGACTTCATTGATCTGGGCATCCACAACAAGCATGCTGGCTTGCCTGTCTCAGTCAATGTGTGCTGAATTGGATGGAATATAACTAAATGGAAGGTCACTCACTAAGGAAGTCCTCCTCACCACTACACCAGCAGGGGCCCTTGTGAGTGAGATATGGGGATAAGGGTAGAGGATTGAGGCCAATGGAGGGCACTGAGGGGATAGAAGGACCCCAAAGATAACTTCTTCACAATTTTGCCTGCTATTTCCCCTCCTTCCTCAGCATCCTTTTTATCCTCCCCACATACTTTATAAATAATGTTCCTTAACTAGGAATACTTGTCAGAATGACCTTTAGGGTCTTTTCAATATGTCATGCTTGCTCACCCCCTCACACCCCTCATGTTCTGGTACAGTTGAGTGGGGTTGGTTGCGAGTCAGGCCCCTTCTCCCCAAGAGAACAGGAACCATTGCTGTATCCCAATGGATTCAGTTGCCAACTTCTCCAAAATGCCCACTCTTTCCCTCCTCCCAGGCCTTTGCTTATACTGTTCCCTTTGTCTAGAATCCTATTCTCTTCCATTTCTTTTCTATAAGGCTCAGGTAGAATGCCACATCTTCCAGAATGCTCTCTGCTGCCTTTCTAGCATGCTTCTATTTACATATTTTATGTACCTTTATTATTTATTCATTCATAAATATTTATTGAGTCCATGTCAGTGTATCAGTTAATGTGACAAGGTTCCAGCCTTTGAGAAACTTTCAATTTAATGGGTGGTAATGGTGATGGTGCTGGATTGCTGAGAGAGACACATAAAGGATGACAATACAGTGCTATATGGTAAGGAAAGGAAAGCACCCGGGCCTGGCACATAGTAGGACTTAATAAATAAATGGAGTTGAATAAATGAACTTATCCTGAAGTCCAGTGAGCATTTGTTATGTTTGTCGCTTTTTATCTCCCTCTGAGCATCTTTGCCAAATCAGGGCATTCTCCATCTTCCTCTTCTTTTTCTTCTTTTTTTAAAAGATTTTACTTATTTATTTGAGAGAGAGAGAGAGAACACAAGTGTGGGGGGCAGCAGGAGAGAGAGAGGCAGACTCCCCATTGAGCAGGGAGCCCGACGTGGGGCTCAATTCCAGGACCCTGAGATCATGGCTTGAGCCGAAGGCAGACACTTAACCAACTGAGCAACCCAGGCACCCCAATTCTCCATCTTCTGAAACTCACCTCCCCAAGGTTTGTACACACCATGGGATACAGTGAACTCTTGCTCACACAACCGGGGGTAGTAACTTTAAGATTTTATAAATTTTTTATAATTCAGTGGAGTTACAGCATCATGGTAAAACCTCAGATACAGACACAGAAGTCTGTTGGACACACATTCCAACTAAGTCAGTATAGATTGTGAAAGAATCAACATATTTTTATGGCTGCAACTGCAAAAGCAATTTGAGAAAAAGCTATTGGTCACATAGTAATCATTTAAACCACTTATATGTACATGGTAACCACCTTGAATGGTGCTCCTTTAAGTATACAGTTAGAAAAGAGAAAATTTAGCAGAAAATTACTGCATTGTGTACATAAATACTGCCTGTGGAACATTATTTATTCATTAGTGTTCATGTCACTGTAGTTTTAATGTAGCATCAAAATTCAAAAGGTGCAATCTCCATGCCTTGATCTAGAGAGACAATTCTTTTATATGTATTATCTTGCTTTAGTTATGCAGTGCATGAAATTATTATTTCATTATTATTTTGATGTACAAATAGACTCTAGTATATCCAGTGCTTTTCGGGAAAAGTGTGACATGCATTTAATGCATATTTCAAAACACTAGGGTATTTGATGTGATTTTATTTGTTTAAATATATTTTGAGCTCCTAAAACTGTATTTATATCTGATAGATACTTATAATGTCCGAGCTGGAAGAGGGTATGGAAATTATTTCTTTGATACATTTGCTGACTGAACAAATGACTGAATATACAATTTTCTTCCATTTACTTGGATGACCTATATTGCCTAAATAAAATAAAGCCATTTTCTTCTTGCAGTTATGTTCACCTCACTCAGACTGTTGTTTTAATTTTCCTTTTCCTTGTGTTGCATTTATATGTATATTTACTATGAATTATTTTCCATTAGAGGCTTGTTATTACTAATCTTCCTATTTCTTAGTACAAGGAAAGCCCCAGACATGGCCCAAACTAACTAGGATTCCCTTACTTTGATATTTCCCTCTTCCATTTTCCAGTAAGACTCACTCCTTTCTGGTAGATGGTTATTTATTTTGCCTGTTTTATCAGTGGCAATTTAAACAGAATCACCTGAAAACTCAAGCAAATATGATCTACAAATGAACAAAACAACCAAGGGACAGATTCTATTTCTTCAGAAATACAGATAGAGAGTACCTTGTTTTAATGTGAATGGTATTTGGCAGAATAGAATCTGAAGATTGTATTAGCACGTTGGCTTAATTCAGTCAGCTTCTCTCCCATCGTTGGCATGAGAATTGAGAGTGGACTGTGGAGCAAGCAAGCTTATATGTTTTCATCTCTACTTTTCTTTTTGTTGGAGGGAAGTAATTTTTCGCTGCTCGTGGACATTTTGTGCTATTTTGAAAAAAAAAAAATTTAGCACCCTTGAAAACCTTTTTCTGATATCTATCCATACATAATCAGTCTTGCCTTTCAACACTGTTCTTTCAGAAAGTTTGAAATTCAATAGTTAAGAATATACTACTTATATTTAATGTTATGATTTTTTATAATGATATGAATTACTTGGCTAAACAGAAAAACAATATAGATACAAAATAAAAGCATGCAACCTGCAACATTGGGTTATGTCATCATTTGGTTCTTCCATGAAATACCTTCAAAATAGGACATAACGCCAGAAATTATTTGATACTAGATGAGTTTCTAGATCACAGGCAGATAATACTTGTATCTTTATCATGATATGTTGCTTTATTGCCCTGTCACTCTGATCAACTTATACCATACAGATTATCTTAAATCTTCAAAATCTAAATGTAGCCAGGTTGGGAAAAATCTTAAAAGCTGGCTTCAGAATTCATCTTAGGTACAAAATAGTCTTTAGGAAATTTCCTTGATGGAGTTCAGCAAGGCTTCAAGTCACTGACCAGAGAAATATAGAAATTATTAAACTGCTCTGCATAAAAGTCAACAGGAGATAGAGAATATTGTGAGAGGGAAAATCTGATAAGGAAAGGGGATGTGTGGGCCAGCAGTGTGGGAAACTGAGGCCAGTGGGAATAAACAACCAGTGAGAGATGGTGTGTAGTATGGTACCTAAAGAACTTCTAAGGATATTCAGTGCTCAATTTAAATTTGTTTCTGGTGTTACCATGTTGAACCCTCTTCTGTGACCCCAACTTTCTGTAAAACAAATAGACAAAACATAGCTTTTTGCCTGAGGTATTTTAAGATTCAAAGTATCAGGGTGTTTTGATGTGGAAAAGAGGCAGCACCCTTTACATGGCCTATGGATGTCTCTGATCTGAGAAAATTCAGCAGAAGCAGAAACTCAGAGCAAAGCTGGTAAGAGAAACCTAAGTGTGTGGGTCTATTACCAGGGAATGTACAGAGAGGGGCCTGCAGTCATTACTGACATAGGATGGGGATGCAGGCCAATTTCAAACCATGGAAATCCAGTCGACAGCTGGGTTCAGCTGCATTTATCCCTCATCTGGAACAATAAATTTTATATAAACCAAGTGTCTAATATTTAAGCCCCACTGGTAGACATTGAAATCTTGGGGCAACCCAGAGCAGATTAACTAATGGGGGATTAGAATCAGGGAATCAGGGGTTGGACCTAACAGTCTCAATATTATATTTTTGGATGATCACTTTCTTCTAGTTTTTTAAGAAAAATTTAAAATAGTACTAGCTTTGTACTAGCACAGGGATTAATCACATTAATCAGAATTGCTTAAAGCTGTTATCTGGACATTGAACGTGGTTTGTACTTGATGTTATATTGGTTGTCTACATTGGATGTAGATCCTATTGTGGATTTCCCAGGCTTTTTAGGCTGAGCACACATGCTCTTTAAGTTGGCAGCATTCTTCTCCACTGTGGTGGTGAGCTTGGCTTCTTTTAAATGACAGGTTTCTAAAGTTGTGAAAGAATGTGCGTGTTGGAGGAGGGGAGAGGTGCTGTTAGAAATTTAGAGACTCTTTGTTTGTGGACTGAGAACAGCAGTGACAGTTTTGAAGAGTTGGATTTCCTCAGAAGACAGAGCACTTATAACAAATAATTAGAAACCATTATTAATCCAAACATCCAGATCAATGTGACACCCATATGTTTTAAATGTATTGCTCAATATGGTATTTGCTCTTTCAAACTGGTTATAAACAAAATAAAAACATTCATGCACATAACTTTGTTGAAAACTGCATGAGATGATAACTTGATTGGGAAATTCCTCGCTCTTCTTTAAATTATGGTTAGCCTTCTACCCAGATGCCATCAGAGTGATACTCAAATATTTGAGAAAAAAAAAATGTCTCAATAATAAGATAAATCTGTTGGGAGCAAATGCAAGGGAAAAAATGGGGAAAGACAAGCGAGGCACAAGTTTAATCCAAATCTAGCTGTTTTAAGCCTAACTGCTAAAAGTGGATTGCAAACTGACCATGAATTTCATATTTATTTCCTATGAGTTAATATAGTATTTTTCTGACTATTATAATCATTTTATTTTGACATGGATAGGAAAGTAAAGAAGTTCAGGAAGAAAAATGAAAGAAGGAACTAAGGAAAATAAATCTTGTGTGAAAGGTTAAAAGGAGTTGAAATTGTTTAGCTTGCTGAAATGAAGGAAAGGTTAAGAAATGCCTTAAGTATTTTCAAATATATGACTGGAATCCTTAGTGAGATACTCACCTATTTATAAAGAGGACTGGAAAAGGGCACAGGCTCAACCCTTCAAAGATTTTTGAGACTGGTACGTCCCCTGGTCTGATGTTCTGGCTGTGTGGCATGCTGATTCCTCTCCCATGATGGTGTATTCTGGGTGTCCTAGAAGGCAGCAACTGATGTTTCCCCTGTTGATCCCTTTCTATGCAAGGTGGGTGTCCCAAGATTGGGTCAGGAAGGGTGAAATCACAAGGCAGAGACAGATGATTACTGAAAAAGATAGTTGGATCATTATGCACTTCCAAAGATTTCGGTGAATGAAAAAAATCCCCCCCCCCGCCAAAAAAAAGAACAAAACATTCTCTGTTCTTCCGTGAGCTCTTTAGATGTAATTTATTAGGATTTATTTACCAGATTGGTTTTGTTTTGTTTCTGTTTTTTCATTGTAAAAATCACATAACATAACATTTACCATTTTTTAAGTGTGCAGTGTTAACTAGAGTCATGTGGTTGTGCCATGGATCTCCGGAACTTTTTCATCTTGTAAAACTGAACAGCTTCCCATTTCCTTCTTCTCCTCGCCCCTGGCATATTGGATTTTGATGGATTTTTTTCACATGTTTGTCCCCTTCACGAGTCTCTAAGTTATGGAACTTATCCATCTTTTGTTCCCAGGGCCTGATACTTAGGAGGTGCTTAATAAAAGTCTGTTGAATGAATGTCAGAAGGAACATCAGAATGAGTCTTTTCAAGGAGAGTTATGGGACTAATAGTAAGTTGAAGGGTGTGGCTGGCACTGTTATTGGCTTTCCTAACCCATCCTCTTTTTTATTCTCTTTTTAACAAAACCCAGGGCGCCTGAGTGGCTCAGTTGGTTAAGCGACTGCCTTCAGCTCAGGTCATGATCCCAGAGTCCTGGGATCGAGTCCCATGTTGGGCTCCCTGCTTCTCCCTCTGCCTCTGCCTGCCACTCCCACTGCTTGTGCTCTCTCTCTCTGTCAAATAAAGAAACAAAATCTTTAAAAAACAAAACCCAGATTTCTCTCATGATGACAAAGTGCCTATCCTAGCAATGACTCTTGAATGATCCAGTCCGTGGCTCTCATCCCTGCCTGCACATAGAGATTCCTGCTCCCCCTCCATGGTTCTCACTTAATTGGTTTGAAAAGGGGCCTAGGCACTAGAATTTTAAAAACCTCCCAGTAGAATAGAGAACCATTGTCAGGCAATCCTGTTCTTCTTTGCCAGATATTTGCTTTTCCAGGCTGTTTATGCCCTAAGGATGGCCATGTGACCTAGTTCTGGCCAATGAAACTCTGCTGCGTTTTCTGGAAAACTTTTTGCTTTCCTGATAAAAGAAACAGATACCAGAGAACCAATGGTGTAGCATCTTCCTCTTTTCTGTCTTGAATGCAGATGCGATGCCTCATGCTCTGGTAGCCATCTTGCAACCATGAGGCAACAAGCATTAAGAACAAAAACCCAACAAGTTAAGAATGGGGAAGCAGAAAGTTGGAAAGAACCTGGATCCCTAATAACATGTTGAACCCTCGGACTACCTACTTTTTCTTGTTAAGTAAGCTATAAGTGTCTTTATGGTGTAATCTCTCTAACAGTGGTCCTCCCATTAATTACCTGCTTACAAAAGCATTTTGAACTGAAACAAAGGGTATCCGAAACCAAACTCAAACTAGATGCAAATAAATCCCCAAAATGAAATGGTTTTCAGAAGCCCTGGCTAAAACTCTAAAACAATTTGTCTAAATATATAACTGCTATCACAAACATCTGTGATATTTCCCATAAAATACACTGGGATAAAATTATCAAAAACAGACCATGGTTAAAAACGTTCCATGTTCATGAACTGAAAGAACAAATATTGTTAAAATGCCTATGCTACCTAGAGCAATTTATACATTCAAAGCAATCCTTATCAAAATACCATCAACTTTTTCACAGAGCTGGAACAATAATCCTAAAATTTGTATGGAACCAGAAAAGACCCCAAATAGCCAAAGGAATGTTGAGAAAGAAAACCAAAGCTGGTGGCATCACAATTCTGGACTTTAAGCTCTATTACAAAGCTGTCATCATCAAGACAATATGGTACTGGCACAGAAACAGACACATAGATCAATGGAACAGAATAGAGAGCCCAGAAATGGACCCTCAACTCTATGGTCAACTAATCTTTGACAAAGCAGGAAAGAATATCCAGTGGAAAAAAGGCAGTCTCTTCAACAAATGGTGTTGGGAAAATTGGACAGCCACATGCAGAAGAATGAAACTGGACCATTTCCTTATACCATACACAAAAATAGACTCAAAATGGATGAAAGACCTAAATGTGAGATAGGAATCCATCAAAATGCTAGAGGAGAACACACACCACAACCTCTGTGACCCCAGCCGTGGCAACTTCTTGTTAGACACGTCTCCAAAGGCAAAGGAAATAAAAGCAAAAATGAACTATTGGGACTTCATCAAGATAAAAAGCTTTTGCACAGCAAAAGAAACAGTCAACAAAACCAAAAGACAACCGACAGAATGGGAGAAGATATTTTCAAATGTCTTATCAGATAAAGAACTAGTATCCAAAATCTATAAAAAACTTATCAAACTCAACACCCAAAGAACAAATAATCCAATCAAGAAATGGGCAGAAGACATGAATAGACATTTCTGGAAAGAAGACATCCCAATGGCCAACAGACACATGAAAAAGTGCTCAACATCGCTCAGCATCAGGGAAATACAAATCAAAACCTCAATGAGATACCACCTCGCACCAGTCAGAATGGCTAAAATTAACAAGTCAGGAAATGACAGATGTTGGCGAGGATGCAGAGAAAGGGGAACCCTCTTACACTGTTGGTGGGAAGGTAAGCTGGTGTAGCCACTCTGGAAAACAGTATGGAGGTTCCTCAAAAAGTTGAAAATAGAGCTACCCTATGACCCAGCAATTGCACTTCTAGTTATCTACCCCAAAGATACAAATGTAGTGATCCAAAGGGGCACCTACACCCCAATGTTTATAGCAGCAATGTCCACAATAGCCAAACTATGGCAAGAGCCCAGATGTCCATTGACAGATGAATGGATAAAGAAGATGCGGTATTTATATACAATGGAATATTATGCAGCCATCAAAAGGAATGAAATCTTGCCATTTGCAATGACGTGGATGGAACTAGAGGGTATTACGATAAGCAAAATAAGTCAATCAGAGCAAGACAATTATCATATGATCTCACTCACGTGAAATTTAAGAAACAAAACAGAGGATTATAGGGGAAAGGAGGAAAAGTAAAAAAGACAAAATCAGAGAGGGAGACAAACCATAAGAGACTCTTCAACATAGGAAACAAACAGGGTTGCTGGGGGGGGTGGTAACTGGGTGATGGGCATTAAGGAGGGCATGTGATGTAATGAGCACTGGGTATTACATAAGACTGATGAATCACTGAACTCTACCTCTGAAAATAATAATACACTATATGTTAATTAATTGAATTTAAATAAAAAAAATAAAAAGGCAAAAAAAAAAAAAAAGAACAAACCATGGTTGGTATACTATAATTCTTACTCAGTTTAGCATTTATGTTTTTATATTTCCAGTCATTAACATAAGCAACATTAGAATGGCATATCTAATTTTAAAAAATAATATTATTCATTAAACAAAAAATCTTACTGAGCATCAATCAGCTCTGTGCCAGGCATGATTTTAGCTAAGCATATGGGAAACACCAGTCAGTGAACAAAACAAGTATTTCTGTCTTTAAAAATACTCCTGTGGCACTTATATTCTAGTTGGGGGGTGAGTGAGTCAAGCAAAGAAACCATTATGATAATAAATAAGACACGTAATGTATCAGAAGGTGGGAAGTGCTATTAAAAAAACAGAAGAGGCTAAGGCAGGTCAGGAGTACAGGAAAGAACATGACTCAGTTTTAAGTCAGGTGAAGAAGGCAGGCCTCATTGATTTTACTTTTGACATTTGCTGTATCTTTACTTAGATCCAAGTATCATTATAGAGAATGAAATATAACCTTAAATACTAGACTCATTTTCTGAGCATGTATTATAACCAATATGTGCTCTGCAAAGGGCCAACGAAGTTTATACCTGTTAGCACAGATAAGGGGAAAAAGATCAATCCTTGGTTTTGTTGAGATTATATATCCTCCTGTCTATCTTATATTGTCATTAGACATCATATGGTGTGTAAGCTTTGGAACCTAAAAGTTGGCATTATTTTCTGCGGTTTAAATTTCAGAATTAAAAACAGTGGTTTTTAAAAATTATAATGATGTCTGTTTTAGGTCCTTTGAATATGTTAATGAACAAGACAGAAAAGGTCCATGCTCACAGAACTCACTTTCTAAGGAAGTACCTCTCTGGGTTAATAAACATGTAAGAGTTGTCTGCTGCCTTTGGATTTTGGTTTATTTTGGTAAGATTTGACATAGCCGATATTGTGATGGCAACATATTGTTCTATCTGGAAATAGAAAAGGAATATAACCGGTAGTGGCCATTCCTTTCTGACCTCTGGCAGGTGCCACTCTTGTTACTCTTGGCTCTCCTGCTTGCTTTGGATAAATTAACAGCAGTTTTGTAAATTCCCAAGAAAATCCACCAACCATGAATGCAAAGAGGTGGGAAAGAGACAGATACAGGAATTAGTTTCTCCTACTAAGAGTCTTCCTCAGATTTTACCTCAATTAATGGCTTGAGATATTTATAAAAAATCATGCACATAAATTATTAATTTTTTATTATGTTATGTTAATCACCATACATACATCATTAGTTTTTGATGTAGTGTTCCATGATTTATTGTTTGTGTATAACACCCAGTGCTCCATGCAGAACATGCCCTCTTTAATACCCATCACCAGGCTAACGCATCCTCCCACCCCCTCCCCTCTAGAACCCTCAGTTTGTTTCTCAGAGTCCATTGTCTCTCATGGTTCGTCTCCGCCTCCGATTTCCCCCCCTTCATTCTTCCCCTCCTGCTATCTTCTTCTTCTTCTTCTTTTTTTTTTTTTTAACATATATTGTATTATTTGTTTCAGAGGTACAGATCTGTGATTCAACAGTCTTGCACAATTCACAGCGCTCACGATAGCACATACCCACCCCAGTGTCTGTCAAACAGGCACCCCATCCCTCCCACCCCCCACCACTCCAGCAACCCTCAGTTTGTTTCCTGAGATTAAGAATTCCTCATATCAGTGAGGTCATATGATACATGTCTTTCTCTGATTGACTTATTTCGCTCTGCATAACACCCTCCAGTTCCATCCACGTCATTGCAAATGGCAAGATTTCATTCCTTTTGATGGCTGCATAATATTCCACTGTATATATATATACCACATCTTCTTTATCCATTCATCTGTCGATGGACATCTTGGCTCTTTCCACAGTTTGGCTATTGTGGACACTGCTGCTATAAACACTGGGGGGCACATATGCCTTCGGATCCCTCCATTTGTATCTTTGGGGTAAATACCCAGTAGTGCAATTGCTGGATTGTATGGTAGCTCTATTTTTGACTTTTTGAGGAACCTCCATACTGTTTTCCAGAGTGGCTGCACCAGCTTGCATTCCCACCAACAGTGTAGGAGGGTTCCCCTTTCTCCGCATCCCCGCCAACATCTGTCGTTTCCTGACTTGTTTATTTTAGCCATTCTGACTGGTGTGTGGTGGTATCTCACTGAGGTTTTGATTTGTATTTCCCTGATGCTGAGCAATGTTGAGCACTTTTTCATGTGTCTGTTGGCCATTTGGATGTCTTCTTTCCAGAAATGTCTGTTTATGTCTTCTGCCCATTTCTTGATTGGATTATTTGTTCTTTGGGTGTTGAGTTTAAGAAGTTCTTTATAGATTTTGGATACTAGCCCTTTATCTGATATGTCATTTGCAAATACCTTCTCCCATTCTGTCGGTTGTCTTTTGGTTTTGTTGACTGTTTCTTTTGCTGTGCAAAAGCTTTTTATCTTGATGAAGTCCCAATAGTTCATTTTTGCCCTTGCTTCCCTTGCCTTTGGCGATGTTTCTAGGAAGAAGTTGCTGCGGCTGAGGCCGAAGAGGTTGTTGCGTGTGTTCTCCTCTAGCATTTTGATGGACTCCTGTCTCACATTTAGGTCTTTCAACCATTTGGAGTCTATTTTTGTGTGTGGTGTAAGGAAATGGTCCAGTTTCATTCTTCTGCATGTGGCTGTCCAATTTTCCCAACACCATTTGTTGAAGAGACTGCCTTTTTTCCACTGGATATTCTTTCCTGCTTTGTCAAAGATTAGTTGACCATAGAGTTGAGGGTCCATTTCTGGGCTCTCTATTCTGTTCCATTGATCTATGTGTCTGTTTCTGTGCCAGTACCATACTGTCTTGATGATGACAGCTTTGTAATAGAGCTTGAAGTCTGGAATTGTGATGCTGCCAGCTTTGGTTTTCTTTTTCAACATTCCTCTGGCTATTTGGGGTCTTTTCTGGTTCCATACAAATTTTGGGATTATTTGTTCCATTTCTTTGAAAAAAGTGGATGGTATTTTGATGGGGATTGCATTGAATGTGTAGGTTGCTCTAGGTAGCATTGACATCTTCACAATATTTGTTCTTCCAATCCATGAGCATGGAACGTTTTTTCCATATCTTTGTGTCTTCCTCAGTTTCTTTCATGAGTATTTTATAGTTTTCTGAGTACAGATCCTTTGCCTCTTTGGTTAGATTTATTCCTAGGTATCTTATAGTTTTGGGTGCAATTGTAAATGGGATCGACTCCTTAATTTCTCTTTCTTCTGTCTTGTTGTTGGTGTATAGGAATGCCACTGATTTCTGTAAATTATTAATTTTTATGTAAAGCATTTAGAAAGGTTTTTATAAATTACTTTTGAGACAATGGTAGAAAACTAGTATCAAAGAAATACCAGGATCTCCATAGACCGGGGATTGAATATATTTTTTTTAATTTTTAAATAATTTTTAAAAACTTCAAATTTTATTTTAAAATTTTATTTATTTACTTATTGTAATTGAATATTATTGATATTTAATTATTATCAACTAATCATAGAGGTTCTTATAGGGAACTCAGTAGGCAAAATTCTTCACTAGCTACGCCTTGGCTTATTTTTTTAAAGGAAAGTATTTTTTTTTAAATGTGTTTGGGGGAAAAAGAATAGAGCAAACGGGGACACCGGGGTGGCTCAGTTGGCTGAGCATCTGCTTTCAGCTCAGTTCATAATCCTCGGGTTCTGGGATTGAGTCCCACATCAGGCTCCTTGCTCAGCGAGGAGCCTGCTTCTCCCTCTGCCTGCCATTCTGTCTGTCTGTCTGTCTCTCAAATAAATAAAAAATCTTAAAAAAAAGAAAAAAGAAAAAAGAAAAAAAAAGAGCAAATGCTGAAAACCAGGGAGAAGGCTATTTTTTTTTTTTTTTTTTTTTGTAAAAATATCCATGAAAGGGGATATGGTTTCCCTGTAGCTAAATGGTAGCAATGTACAGGAGTCCTCATGTTCTCTTTAGGGCAACTGATAATCATAGGATTTTGCTCATAGAAATTTTTTTGCAGAACAAACAGAAGTCTCCGGAGGTCAGGGCCTTCAAGAGATGTGGTCTAGGCTGGTTGATGTTTTATGGCTGCATGGTTTCAGCCCAGTTTGGTTTTGTGAAGTGAGAGGAGAAGAAAATGTTGTGTTTGGACTGGTCTGTGTTCTGATTGCCTCCCTGAGTTATTGTGATGGCCTTCTGGTCTCAAGTTTTATGGCACCCAATGAAAACTGTTTATTTTACCCAGGCTTCAATATCTGACAGAGGCAAATCATCCAATCTTGCACCCTGGATGAGGTGTAAACAGAAGTGTGATACCTGAGGAACAAATTTAAAAACTAGTAGTCATCACGGGAAACAATTTTTTATTAAGTGCTTTCCTGTTTATGCCACTTGATTGCATTAACACTGGCACTGCCTACCGAAATGAGATTCTATGAGGTGATTTTTCTTTTTTTTTTTTTTTTACTGTTCAACACATTCAGAAGATAAATGCCAGAAGGAAATATTTATCAAATTCCAAGTTACTTAGTGCTGCTTCTATGATTTTGGAAATCAGCACAACTATATGTTTTGTGCATGGTTAGGCCTAATTCAATAAAAATATTTGGAAACCAAAGAAAATATTTTTTCAGTACACCCTAGGAAAAGGCAGATCGGTAGATGGAGTGTTTATAAACTCATTCTAATTATTTTTCCTTTGGAGATGATACCATAATTTATTTAAATACAAGTTTTAATTCTACCAGCGCAACATTTGACAAGAACAGTGATACAACTCAAGCTATTAATTTTTCAGAGTTTATTTTGGATATTTCTAAATAATAGCCTCAGTGAAAATGACCAGTTGTGATCTTTGTTGCTGAGCCATGATGAGATAATAGAGCATGCTCTCCTACAAGGACTTACAGGCACAAGAGAAAAAAAGGCTTTAGAAAAAGATGGGCTTTACGGTTTCTAATGATCACTTAGGAGATTCCCATGTTTTATATAAAGGGTCTCAGGTCACATGAAGCCCATGATACACAATGTCAGCCATGAGTCAGTTGGTTCTATTTATATAAATGATAATATTCCCAATTAGACATTTCCTACAGAAGAGATTCACAATCTTGTAAGAAACTTTACCTAAAATAATGGACGTACTCTAATCTTCCTCTCTAGGCTTCCTTTGTTATAGAGGTTATGGTTATTTTTTGAGTATACAAATTAAAATGTTTATCTAGAGGTATGTAAAGTTAAACTATCCCCCAAGCATCATTAATGCATATTCTGGGTCCATGTTCTGCTCTTAAACCAGATCTTTGAGTCATGAGCTTTGCCAGTTTTTCTTGCTCTGCCTTTATTTTTGATGCCTGTATGCTAAGAAATGGATTCCCTAAATGTAGGTAAAGTCTAATAACCCTGTTTCTTTATCTCTTCAGCCCTGATCAGAACGAGGTAGTCTTTTGAACAGCAACATCATGGTTAGAGTTAGAGTTAAGAGAATATATACTTTGCCCTTCTATTCTTAAAATTGATTTCCTATCACAGAGAACCTTGGCACAAATGTCTTGCTTTCTAAAGTATTGATCATAAAAACATCTCTGCCTTGGCCATCACTCATGACAGTCATTATTAGGAGGTAGTCACAGAACTAAATAAAAGATAGCCTCTTAAACTTGGATTTCCTTACATCATGAGTCTATTCTCCCCTTACGAATGTCAGGTTCTTTCCCTGACTCCTCTCCCACAACCTTCTTGCTACTATATTTGGATATTCTTAGTAAATGAGAAAACAGTGGATGATAGCAAACTGAACTCTCAAAACATGGCTAGTTCAACTGCTAAAATGGGAAAGAGATAAAAAAAAAACTTAAAAGGAAGTAATCTCATAGCACATTGTTTCTGGAGTCATGGTGGTTTCCCAATTATCAATTGAGTGGTATCCCATTTACCAATAGATACCGTTCAGTAGTATCTGTTGAAAACTCCCTATGTGCTGGGAACTATGCTAATCCCTCTTCATTTACATTATCTCACTTATTACTCCCAATAACTCTGTGATTGGAGTTATCGGGTATTATTATTAGCCTCATCTTACAAATCAGGAAATTGAGGAACAGAGTGGTTAAGTGACTTCCCCAAAGACAACACTGCTAAAGGGCAGAACTGAGAATAGAATTTTTGCTGCACGACCTCAATACCCAGACTCTTATCAGCTTTCTCCATCAAGAAATGTGCAGTAGATGCTTCAAGTAATTGTGCAGTAAATGTTGACTAATATTCACAGTTGCATTGAGACATTTTACCAGCCCATATCTCTACATTCATTTAAATTAGCACCAAAGATCTGTGCATTTCACTGTCACATTCAAATGCCTTTTCTTAAGGCACTGATTTTCATCTTATTTATTTTGTCCTTATGTTTGTTTATTCTCTACTATTGTGATTAGGGTTATATTTTGGGCAGCTGTGTTATTGTGCAAGGCAGGTGGAATTAGAGCTTTATAATAATGAGTATGATGCACTGTGTGGAAGATGTGCAGACCTTCTTCTCTGGGATGATGCTCTTTGTATCAGTGGTTGAACTAGTTAATTTTGTTTAAACCTTTTATAGCATGTGCTGGCAAACTTTCCTAAAGGACAGAGGGTAAATATTTAAGGCTTTGCAGGCTATACAGTCTCTGTCATAACTACTTAACTCTGCTTTTGTAACACAGAAACAGCCATAGATGATATAGAAATGAATGCGTGTAGCTGTGTTCCTATAAAATTTTATTTACAAAAATAGGTGGCCAGTCTGCAAGCCATGATTTGCTGATCTATGTTCTATTACTTTGTTATCTACCTGACCTATCAATTTCTATAGGGTGTGATAAAATTTCCAAATAAATTCATGTTTTATTCTTGATTTATCTCCTTAAAAACCTGTCCATTGTTACTTTACAATTTAGAAGAGTAGCAGAAAATAGAGGTTGAGAATGTCAACTCTGAGTCAGACAGCCTGAGTGTGTTCTGTGGATGCATCTTAACCCTCTGTGCCTCTGTTCCCTTCTCTGCCAAATGGGGGATAAGAATGATATTTACCCCAAAAGGTTGTTGAGGATTAGATGAATTAATACATCTAATGCTCTCAGAATAGTGCTTCGAATATGATAAGCACTAAATGAAGGAATATAATCATTGTACCTTTTTGGTTTATATTCTTTTAATCTATATATCATATTCATATTTTCTCCTGCTGTTTTTGGCCTTGAATTTACTTTCATCTGACATTAAAATTTCTTCTCTGTTTTTTTGGTCATACTTACCTATTATATCTTTTCCTCCTTTTCATTTTCAACTTTTCTGTATTTAAGTGTATCTCTGTAAACAACTTATTTTTGCATCATTTTGTTTTTATGCCAATCTGATACTCTATTTCTCTTAGTTTGTTAGTTTTAACCATTTACATTTATTTTAGTTATGGTCATATTTAGAGTTATTGAGACCATCTAACAAAATGATCTCTCTCTCTTTTTTAGATTTTTATTTTTTTATTATGTTATGTTAATCACCATACATTACATCATTAGTTTTTGATGTAGTGTTCCATGATTCATCGTTTGCATATAACACCCAGTGCTCCATTCAATACGTGTCCTCTTTAATACCCATTACCAGGCTAACCCATTCCCCCCCACCTAGAACCTTCAGTTTGCTTCTCAGAGTCCATGGTCTCTCGTGGTTCATCTCCCCCTCCGATTCCCCCTCTTCATTTTCCCCTTCCTACTATCTTCTTCTTTTTTTTTTAAACATATAATGTATTATTTGTTTCAGTGGTACAGGTCTGTGATTCATCATCTTACACAATTCACAGTGCTCACCATAGCACATACCCTCTCCAAAGTCCATCACCCAGCTACCCCATCCCTCCCACCCCCTACCCAAATGATCTCTTTATCATACTTTCATTTGACTGATATTTTTCTCTTTTCCTTCTTTCCTTTTTTTTTTTTACATTTTTAAAAAAGATTTTATTTATTTATTTGACAGAGAGAGAGCACAAGCAGGGGGAGTGGCAGACAGAGGGAGAGGGAGAAGCAGGCTCCCCACCGAGCAGGGAGCCCAAAGCGGGGCTCAATCCCAGAACCCTGGGATCATCACTTGAGCTGAATGTAGACACTTAACTGAGTGAGCCACCCAGGCACCCTTTTTCTCCTTCTTTCCAATGAATAAATCAAATATTCTTATGCTGGTTAGATAGCTACATTTTTTGTTTTTGTTTATCTGATGGTTACCTAAACCTTATTAAGACCTACTCTTATGTTTGTTTTTTCTTTCATAGTTCTTGATTTTATCACTATTTGTATCTTCCCCTTGAAGACTATACTCTGAATCAGATGGCCTGAGTTTGAATCTTGGCCCTGCTTTTTACTGGTTTGTGTCCTTGTACAAGTTTCTTAACCTCTCTCTGACTCAGTTTCCTCACCTGTAAAATGGAGTCTTACTTCTCTCTGACTACAACCCTTATTTCCCTTTTTCCTGAAGAAAGGCCATTTAGTATCATCCTATTTTAGTTCTGGATTATTAGGTATATTAATTTTCCCCTTCCTTTTTCAGACAAAATAAGGTTTATTGAATTATTTGCTTACCCTGATTTCCTTAATATCTGACTTTATCTTTTTCTTCCTATTAAAATACTTTTTCTAAGGATGTTTTCACAGCAAGTCTTTGTGTGGTAAACCTTCTGAGGCTTTGCATGCAAAGAATATTCTTATTGCCTTCTCCTATTTAAATGTGCTTTACAGGACTTAAAATATTAAGCTTAATGTTTTTTCTTGAAATACTTTAAAAATATTTTTCCATTGTCTCAAGTGTAGTTGTTGAGAGAAGGAAAAATCTGAATTTTATTCTTTGTAGTTGAATTATTCTTTCTTTCTAGAAGCTTTTAGAATTTTCCCTTAGACTTTGAAGTCCTTTAGTTTTTCCCCATTGATACCTGGATTTTGAATTTTCTTTTCCTTTTCTCTCTTCTCTTTGGCTCTTGACACTCTACGTGTCTTCTTAATCTGAGGTCTTTCATCTTTGCTTCTGGGAAACTATCAATCATTAATTCTTCGAATATTTACTTCCTTTTGTTTCTTCTCCCATCATACTACTAAGCAGATGGTGACGCTTTATTTTCTTATCTCTTATGTAGATTCATATTATTCCACATATATTCTGTTAATCCGTCCCTGAATCCTTCTGGAATGGTTCTTTGACTTGGCTTTCCAGCTCACTAAATTAGTTTTCCACTTCATCCATACTGTATTTCATGATTCTTCATTGGCTCTTCTTTAAAATTTTTATTTCTGCATCATGTAACCAATACCTGATCTTATGCCTACTTTAAATTTTCTTTTTTTTAAAGGTTTATTTACTTATTGAGAGAGAGAGAGAGCATGGTAGGGGGAGCAGGGAGAGAGAGAGAGAATCTAAAGCCGATTCCCTGCTGAGTGCAGAGCCCAATGCGCCCTGATCTCACCACCCTGAGATCATGACCTGAGCCGAAACCAAGAGTAGGACACCCAACTGATTGCGCCCTGCAGGCGCCCCTGCCCCCTTTAAATTCTTCATCTACTCCTTCATTAACTCAGCTTTGTTTGCTTTTTGCTATTGTTTGTTGTCTTTTGTTGTAAAGCATTTATGTCCTTCATATGCCATTTTTCCTTTTGAACTTGTATTACCTGGGGTATTTGCTACCTTAGCTTTTAATGAGTATTCAGGTAGAGGAGTCTGAAACTCAGGCCCTGGTTTGTAAACCTCCTGGTGAGACTGCCATTTCCTCCCCACTCATGGTCATAATCGCGTTCAGTGTCTCCAGGGGTCTCTTAGGAGGTTTATTTTAGTTTTTTAAATGCATCTTATTTCTTCTTGGTTGTTTTTTGCTTTGTTTTGCTTGTTTTTGCTCTATTTTGCTTTTGCTTCTTCAGGGTAGGCATCAGCAGAGGGAGCTAGCAGCCTGGGCTAGTTCATTTTTTTTTTTTTTTTAAAGATTTTATTTATTTGAGAGAGAGAGAATGAGAGAGAGGAGGGTCAGAGGGAGAAGCAGACCCCCTGCTGAGCAGGGAGCCCGATGCGGGACTCGATCCAGGGACTCCAGGATCATGACCTGAGCCGAAGGCAGTCGCTTAACCAACTGAGCCACCCAGGCGCCCAAAGCCTGGGCTAGTTCAGTGTCATGCCACAAGTGTACATTCTTTATAATATTGGCAGTTCTCAAACTGTATCATAATGTTTGAAAAGGACAATGTATACCATGGCTCCTTCCCAAATTTCAGTGATTTTAGTAATTGTAGTAATTTCAATAATTAATCTTCTGGTGATTACTATATAATTGACTTAGCAGTACCAATCACTATCTCTGGTGACTGCTGACATGGAAAGAATGGTGTGCCTGTAGGATATGGACTTGGCTCAGCTTCTCTTTTTTGTGATGGGCCCAAAAGGGCCAACACTACTTTCAAGGGTATAATTCATGTGCTTGAATGATGATTCTCTGGTTCTACCTCTAGTAATCCTTACCAGTCTTGATGATTTACTTTCACAGGAAAGTCACATCTTAAAATTTATGTTATTTTAATAAAAAGTTTAAATTGAATTTTACTTTCATTGATTTCCACAAAGTCAAGCAATTCACTTCAGCATTATAAATCCTGCAAACCACACCAGATCTGTCAAGCAATAAATGATGAAGACCAGTGCTCTGCTCTTCCTATTCTTTCCCTTTTCATGCGACTTTCTACTTTTGTAAGTCTTCTTGTGGGGAGGTTTGCCTGAGAGTTCCATAGGGCATCTTACCACTAGCTTTCTGGAGCTCATATAATATTTATCTTCCATGAGGAAAAAAATTAGATTTAAGATGTAGGTTAAATTTAGTTTTTTGTTTTTTAAAAGAAATTCCTGTTAAAGTTGTGAATGATAATTTAGTTGATAAAAAGAATTTGTGTTAAGTGCTAAAATTAATTACTGAGATGACATGTGAAATCTTTCTCTGGAGGTCTTTAAATATAGAATATATTTTTATCTTTTTGAGGTAGCTAGTTTAGGGGTATTTTTAAAGATGGAGGGATTGAGTTGATATCTTTTCTAACTCTATTTGAGCCCTTTGATTGAAACTGCTCTCTAATTTTAGTTAAAAAATGCACCTGCTTTTGTGCAACTGATATTTTTCAAGGGATGTAGGTTAAGACAGACATATAGCTTTGAAGGAATTATATTTCATCTGAAAATTTGTATTAACCAATTCTTCTTCCCTATCTCTTCTAAGCATCTGTATCTGCTCCTACTGTTCTTTGTTTTTGTCCTAATAATTCCCGGAAATAGCTGAGACATTCTCCTTACTTCTCCCTAACCCTGGTAGAGGTTTTATAGTTTTAAGATTTTATATATATATATATATATATATATATATATATATATATATATATAAAGATTTGCCTGATATATGTACACTCCCTTCTTCTGTCCCTAACCTCTCTTCAAACAAATATGTTACCAGTGGCCTAGACTAGAAAAATAAATATTCCTACAATGGTGGGCTGACTTTTCCCTAGCTTTCTCAATCATTGTAATATTCTTGACCACTCTCTGCTCCTTCATATATTTCTTTGGGGGAGGGGGGATAGTTAATTATTTGCCTGGTAAACTTGGGTAAACTTGGGAACAGGAAGTGGCCACTTCCCTTCCCCTCCCCTTTCTTATGAGATCCAAGTTGCTCCAAGAAGAATGCATTTTGTTCTGCTTCTCCCTGCTGCAAAATTTACAGGGTGGCTTGCCTCCATCTGTGTCCAGGAGAGGCCTGTGATTGTTTCAGCACTTCCCGTGACTTGCTGAAGAAGGCTTTCTAATTCTGAGCTTCTGTCCACTTAATGAAATTATTGAGTGTTTAGATTTAAATCTACCATTTTGTTTTGTGCCTTCTATTTGTCCCACTTATTCTTTGTTTCTTTTTTCCTTTGTGTTTTTTGCCTTCTTTTGAATTTAGTTATGATTCCATCTTTTAAAGATCTATTATTTAAAAAGTTATACATTTTATTGTATCCTGTTAGGGATTACCTTCAAAATTAGAAGTTACACTTATAATTACCAAAAATATTAATTAATAATTTGTGAAAGTTTAAGTTCATCAAGATTTTTACCCTTTTCCCAGGTAATCCGAGAACCTTAAGAGTTTTTTTTTTTTTTTTTAAGATTTTATTTATTTATTTGACAGAGAGACATATAGCAAGAGAGGGAACACAAACAGAGGGGAGTGGGAGAGGTAGAAGCAGGCTCCTGGCTGAGCAGGGAGCCTGATGCGGGGCTCGATCCCGGGGCCCTGGGACCATGACCCAAGCCGAAGTCCAACGCTTAATGACTGAGCCACCCAGGCACCCCGAGTTTTTTAATTCCATCAATCACCCTCCCAATATGCTATTGTTTCCAGGTAATTTTGTTATTAACACTTTAAAAGTCACAAGACATTATTTTTATTTGATACAGCTAATATTCTTTCATATTTACCCCATATTTTTACCACCTTATTCATCCTTTGTCCTTTGCTGCATTTCAGATTCCATCTCAGATCATTTTTCTTTTGCATGAAGTATGCTTTTTAGAATTTCCTTTAACATGGGTCTTCTGGTGATGACTTAGTATTTTTTCCTAATTTGAAAATGTTAGTATTTTGTCTTCATTTTTGAAAGGTATTTTCCCTGGATATGGAATTCCACACCCACAACATTGAAGATTTCCATTGTTTCCTGGCTTCTATTGTTGCTATTGTGAAGTCAGTTATAATTCTAACTTTTGAAGCTCTTTTTACTCTGGCTGCTTTTAAGATTTTCTCATAGTCTTTGTTTTCTGCCTTTTTGATATGATGTGTCTAGGTGTAGATTTCTTTTTATGTATCCTGCTTGGGATTTATTTGTCTTCTTCAGTCTGTAGATGAATGTCTTTCATCACTGTGAAACTATTTTCAGCCACTCTCTTTTTTAGATAGCTATTGCCTCTGACACATCCTCTTTCTCCTCTTCTTTGGGAATGCCAACAAAACATTTATTATACTTTCTCAACATATCCTCCAGGTACCTTTTTTTTCTTTTCTGAGTTTTTTGTACTATATTCTATTTCCTTTTGACCTTTCAGTTGAACTTACAGTCTTTTAGTTGACTAATTTTCTGTGTGCAATGTATTATTCAGACCATCTGCTGAATTCTCAATTTTAAGAATTATATTTTTCAGTTCTAGACTTTTACTTGTTTTTCTTATTATCTGTTATTTTTATAGTTTTCAGTTTCAACCTAAAATTTCAGTCTTGGCCTTATTTCTTTTAACATAATAAACACAGTTTTTGTTTTTGTTGTTTTGCTTTTTTAGTAGTGTGCCTGATAATTTCAATACATCATATACAGTTGACTCTTAGAACAATATGGGTTTGAACTGTGTTGGTCCACTTACATGTGGATTTTTTTTTTTTTTTGATACAGTGCTGTAAATGTCTTTTCTCTTCCTTATGCTTTTTTAAACAATATTTTCTTTAGCTTACTTTATGACTGTTTATGTTCTTGGTAAGGATTTTGGTCAACAGTAGGCTATTAGTAATTAAGTTATTGAGGAGTCAGAAGTTATACATGGATTTTTGCTGCATGGGGGTGGTGCCCCCAACCCGTGTTGTTCAAGGGTAAACTATGTATGTGAGTCATTTCTGTTACTTATTATTTATACTGTTTTTTTGCTTAGGGTGTTTATTTCCTTGTGTGCTTGCTTATCTTTAAGTCTGTGCTGCACATTGTTTTTAAAAGATATTTAGGGAAATATTTTGATGCCTAGGCTGATGGTGTCTTCTCCCAGAGGGGACTTTCACTTGGTTCAGCTAGGTGTTTTGGAGTGCTGCCATTCTGGGACCTCTTAATCTTGATGCAAAGTTTGAGATTCCTGGACATCCTGCTGATTAGAGACTAGATTACAAATCCCTGCTTAGGCTGATTTATTTTTAGTTCACATCTATCCTAAGGGCATGTTTTTCACATTTAGTTGAAAGTGGAAATTAATTTATCAGAGTCCCACCCCTTGGCAGTGTCCAGGCTTTGATTTCTGTCTCTTTTGCCTCAAGACGACTCCAAAATGCAAATGATCTTCATAGTTTCTTTTCCATCACAGGCAAGTGCCTTTGGAAAAAGTGCACCTTTGAGTGGTTGGGCTTACCTTTCTCAGTTCTTGTCTAGTCTTGGACTAGCAAAACTACATAATTTTTTAAGTTATTTTATTTTATTGGTGCAGCTTTCTTGGTTGACCTCAGTGAGAGGATTAGTTCAAATTACCTAGTCTGCTATTCCTTTTTTTCCTTGAGAACTCCCTGTCTACAGGGATCAGGAATGTTGGTTTGCTCTTGTTTATGACCTTAGCTCAGGAGTAAAGTCTCTTGTGAGGCTATTAATTCTGCCACATGATTCTTAAGTTGTATTTATCAGTTGATTATCTGATTAAATATGATGAGCTTTTTTGGGACTTCTCTGTGATATGTCCTAATCTATTTCCCTTTAGGCATTTGTTCTGAAATAAAAACAGATTTCAAACTAGGTAAATTCTCACACAAAATGCTGTTAGTATGAATTTTTATAGTAAAATGGGCAGTCATTGAAATATTTGAGAAGCCAAGAAAGGAGAAAAAGTGGTCAAGTAAGATGTGCCAAAATGTTAAATGAGGGGCACCTGGGTGGCTCAGTCATTAAGTGTCTGCCTTCAGCTCAGGTCATGATCCCAGGGTCCTGGGATCAAGCCCAGCATTGGGCTCCCTGCTCCGCGGGAAGCCTGCTTCTCCCTCTTCCACTCCCCCAGCTTGTGTTCCCTCTCTCGCTGTCTCTCTCTCTGTCAAGTAAATAAATAAAATCTTTTAAAAAAATATTAAATGAATTTGGCAGGCAAGAGATCATTGGCTACCTGGGCAAGTGTAATTACTGGTGAGGTGGCAAGAAGAATGGATGGGAGCTGAGGGAGCAGAGAGAGCAAATGTAGCATGTTTTATGAAAAGGTTGTAGAGGAAAGAAGTAGGGCAATAGTTAGAAGAGTCATGGGAGCAAAAGATGACATAAAGATGAAAAAGATTTCTATGCTGAGAAAAAAGAGCTCATGTGAAAGGGAGCGGATGACGATGAAAGAGAGATAATTGATAATATTATGAAGTTAATCAATTTTCAGATAGTGGTGGGCTCAAGAGTAGAGGTGAGTTGATCCTCTGACCAGATTTTGAGCACATCTTCCATTGAGTTTGTTTGCTTCAGGGTTAGGAGACTTTAGGATTGAATCTGAGTGTCAGTGCTTAGAGTAAGTCTTATATAGACTCTTAAGATAAGCTAGACACCCTCCTGTATATGCTGCTTCCAATCTACTCTCTTAAGTTATTAATGAATTTTAATTTACTTGTAGTTCTTGGCCCTTTTCTGGCCATAGGTGACAACCAGCTTCTCTCAAATAGCAGAGTACAAGTGTTTTTCTGGTAGTTAATCCTTTTTCACTTATTTTCTTAGTTACTATCTGTGTTGTAGATAATTGAAGTTACCAGAAGTTAAGCTTTTTTTTTTTAACGTTCCATAATAAATGCTCGTGCAAATGTATTGAGTAATGACTGTGACATTTTTCTTTACAGCTCAATAGACTTTGATTAAATTCCACTAATGTTAATTGGACGCCTACTCCACACAAGCCACTGTGGGTGATACAAAAATGAATAACACACAGTCCTTGCCAAATGGGAACTTTCATTCTATACAACCACTTGGAGAAACTCCTATAACTCTTCCCTTTTATATTTCCTTCATGTAGGGGTGAAAGGTAGGTAGTAACAGATGGAACTTCTCATTTTATTCAGCTTGCAGTTTTGATAATCACCAAATGTGATAATTCTATTTTATGTTATAAATTATATCCAAGTCCTATTAAGCCATGTTTGACTCATTTTACACAGGTGGCAGTATTGTATAATAGGCCACCATATTAAAATGCAAATTTGGCTAAAAGATTGTATTTGCATATGGTACTCATTTTTTTAATGTTAAAAAAAAATTTAAAAGCCAGCCAGTTGAAGTTACTGAATCCTTTTAAAAAATTGCTCTAATCTCAAGGCATGAGACAGTGAATTAAAATAAATGCTCTTAAATGATTCTACAATTTGCATATGCAACTGCAGATGTCAATTATACATCTTAGATTTAACACCATCAAATCTTGATTCCTGCCCATCCCAACCTGTTCCTCCAGTCATCTTCCCAATCTCAGGAAATACTATCTCCAATCTTCCCTTTCCACAGGCCAGAAACACTAGTGTCATCTTTCTTCCAAATCCCGTATCCAATCCAATTGCAAATACTGTTGGCACTAACTTCAGAATATATCCAGAATCTGGCCAGTTTTTACCACCTGCCCCCAAGATGGTGATCTTTGTCCAAGTCATAATTACCTCTTGCCTGGCCAGTACATCTACATCTGTTTTATAAAACAAACAAATAATTGCATGTTATAAAAAGTATGGATATATTATAGTTTAACTATTTTGTTTTTTAGTAGTTTTTTTTGTTTCCAGTTTTTCAATATTAAAAATAAATTGCATTGAAATAAGCCAGTCACAAAATGACAAATGCTATATGATTCCACTTATATGAGGAACCCAGAGTCATCATATTTGTGGAGAGAGAAAGCAGAATGATGGTTACTACAGGCTGGGGGAAAAGGTGAATGGGAGTGTTGGTTGATAGGTACAAAATTTCCATTTTGCAAGATGATGAGTTTTGGTGATTGGATGCATGTAAGTGTGGATGTACTTAATAATGCTGAACTGTACACTTAAAAATGGTGAAGATAGCAAATTTTTCTATGTGTAGTTTACTACAATTTTTAAAAAGGTAAAAAAATAAATAGCAATGGGAAAAAATTCTAAAACTCAGAAGCTATAAAAGAGACTCTAAACAAGTTTAACCACATAAAAATGGAAAACCTCTCTAATAACTAGTGAAAGGCAAATTGTTTAACCGAGATATTATCCTCTCACTCACTGTTAGGTAAAAGTTGACAATACCTGATGTTGGCAAGAGAACAGGGAAATAAGCATTCTCAAACCCTGTTGGTGGAGAGCCCATTAGTAAGACCTTTTTAGTGGGACATTATTTCACTGATATAAAAATTTAAATGTGTATACTCTTAGACACAGCAAATTCACTTCTAGTATATAGAAATATATAAAAATCATGTAAAAGACATTAATTGTATTTTTTCTTCTTTTTTTTTATTATGTTATGTTAATCACCATACATTATATCATCAGTTTTTGATGTAGTGTTCCATGCTTCATTGTTTGCGTATAACACCCAGTGCTCCATTCAATACGTGCCCTCTTTAATACCCATCGCCAGGCTAACACATCCCCCCAAACCCCTCCCCTCTAGAACCCTCAGTTTGTTTCTCAGAGTCCATAGTCTCTCATGGTTTGTCTCCCCCTCCGATTTCCCCCCCTTCATTTTTCCCTTCCTACTAAAAAAAAAGAAAAAAAAGATATTAATTGAAATCTTTCTTGTAAAATTGAAAAATAGAAAAATAATGCTGAAAAAAATTTTTGTACCACTTTTGTGCATGGTTTCAAGTATTTTTCTAGGGAAGGCACCTGTGGATTTCTGAGTCAAAAAGTTTATACATTTAAAACATGAGGAGGGGGGCGCGTGGGTGGCTCAGTCGTTAAGCGTCTGCCTTCGGCTCAGGTCACCCCTCATCGGGTTCCCTGCTCAGTGAGAAGCCTGCTTCTGCCCCTCCCACTCCCCCTGCTTGTGTTCCCTCTCTCACTGTCTCTCTCTCTGTCAAATAAATAAAATCTTAAAAAAAAAAAAAAATAAAACATGAGGAGGTACTACCAAACTTCTTTCCAAAAGGACTGCACCAATTTATACTCATATGAGAGTTTTTGCCAGTTTTCCCAAGATTGTATATTATCAGTGTTATTGATGTTGCCAGTTTAATGGATTAAAAAAAAATGATGTCTAATTGTTGTTTGATTTTGCATTTCCCTGATTACTAATGAATGAGAGATCTTTTCATATGTATATTCCCAATTTGCATATTTCCCCTGTGAATTTTCTTTTCATATACTTCACCCATTTTTACTGTATTTTTGTTGTTTTTTTAGGAGTTTTAAAATATATCAAATCTGAATTTTGATCTTCTATCTATCTATCTATCATCTATCAGTTATGAGTCTGTGACCCCCTCAAGTGTGTAAGAACTGCCCCATTCCCTTATATTCTTTAAATGCAATTACATGCCTCTCTCACAACACCTTCCCAGAGATGAGAAACTTGTGGTCAGTCATCATTGGGGTTCTTCTCCTAAACCTTCGTGGATGTGGGAAGGTTCTTTTAGGCAGAGCAATATACTCGGCCAGGCCCTTGGGCTTTCCAATCCGTGTGGATATCATCCATATGCCTGTTTTTTCAAGCCCCCATTGTCTCGGCTACTCTGCTGGACTTGAGTACAAGATTCTTTTCTGAGTTTTGAAGCCTTTATTTTTTTTCATTCTTATTTCTAGTTACTTTATTATTTATTTTATTTTCATTTATTATTTATTTTATCTTTAGATCTTGAACTCATCTGGAAATTGCATATGCTTGTATGTATGTGTAAGGTCTGTAGTAAGAAGCTAAGTTTTATTTCCTTTTGGATTTTCAATTGTCTGGTCTCCATTTATTGAATAATCAATCCATTCTTCTCAGACATGAGATACAACCTGTTACAAATACTAGATTGACTGAGGAAGAAAGTCAATTCCTGGTAGGAATAAAGGCTCCAAGTCTTAGGCAACTTAACATGTGCTAGAAAAAGAAGAAAAGAGACTACTGGCAGACAGAAGATATATAAACATGCTGAACCAGAATCCAAAGAAAAATACCATAAATGGAATTAAGGTGAAATTGAAAAGCTGAGAACAGTATTTTTTATTTAGGTGCTTAAGGGTTGATTTTCTTAACACGTAAAAAGACTATTCCAAGTAATATAAAAAGATAAACAATTTAATAGAAAAATGAACAAAGGGCTTGAAGAAGTAAAAATATGTAAATATTTTGTTCACCAGAACACATTCATCTTTTAACAATGAGACATTAGTTTTCACCTATCAAAATGGCAAGGTTTAAAGAAGTGATAAAACTCAAATTGCTGTGTGAAAATGTAGCTCAAGGAATGTAAAATAGTACAATTTTTTTCTATTGTCAATTTGGCAATATATTTTAAGACTCTTGAAATATACATATTATTTTACTCAGAAATTTTACTTTTGAGGAAGTTTTTCCTAAGAAACTAATCAGAAATGTGCACAAAGATTTACACAGTATTATTTAGAAGGAGAACTACCTAAGTGCTTAACAATTGTTGGTGGGGGGTGTGGTGTTAAAAAATATATCCACATAGACAACACTATGTTGTCATTAAATTTCATGGGAAAATGTCTGCACATACAGCATATTGAAATCCTCTGCTTGTGAAATAGTTTATGCTCTCGTGTTATTTTTATAAAGGAGCATAGGGAGCACTAATAAACATGGTTTAAAACATCTTTGCAACACTTTGATGCTCTTTGGTTGTGATAGCACGAGTTGCAAAGCGGTTAAATGGATGAATCACTGTGTCGCGCATACGTGTGTCTGCCATACCTGGTGGTGTGATTTCAGCGTGTGGAGGAAACACAGTTAGGACCTGAGTCCTATTCATCACTGAGAAGTAAAAACAAACACCGCTCTCCCCAGATTAGATCTTCTGAAAAGCCGAAAGTGTACACTTTATTTTTTTAAAGATTTTATTTATTTATTTGACAGAGAGAGGTAGAGGCACAGCGAGAGAGGGAACACAAGCAGGGGGAGTGGGAGAGGGAGAAGCAGGCTCCCCACTGATCAGGGAGCCCGATGCGGGGCTTAATCCCAGGACCCTGGGACCATGACCGGAGCTGAAGGCAGTCGCTTAACAGACTGAGCCACCCAGGCGCCCCGAAAGTGTACACTTTAAGTTAACTCCCATGGAAGTCATGATAGTGTCAGAGTTCTTGCCTTCCTTTAGTATGAAACTGACATTTTGGGAACACTTTTGCTTCTCTCTTTCATGGCCTCAAGCGTACAGGTCTTTCTTTCCTCCTTCCCTGCACTGTGATTAAAACTATAACACTGAATTACCAAAAACCCACAGCTACTGTTATATCCCAGAAATAGGCCAAGTGCTTTTAGAAGCAAACTGCCTGAGACTGTAATTATAGGAAGGGTTAATCATTGAGGCTAAGTAAGCAAGGAGAGAAAAATCTCAAGAAATCAGAAAATCAGGGTCTCCGCTCCAGGGGAAGAGGGGAGTGAAGCTGTGTGGAAAGCATCTTGTTCTGGTGGCTTGGCTGTCAGATTGTGTCCAATAAGCCAAGCACCTTCCACCCACTGCTCTCTGTCTTCTGAAAGCAACTACAAGCACAATAAGGCAGGAGAAGGGCTGGTCCTGGAGGGAAAAGATAGTTAAAAATATGCATAATTGCTCTGAACCAGATGTCGTTTTCCAAACTGTTTTGCTCAGACGGAAAGTAAGCTTATTGAAGTAAGTCATGTTTGTGCCACAAGATGCCACCCTTCCCTTGAAAAGAAGAGACTAAGATAACTAAATAAAATGCAAGTGTTTTATGAGTCCATTTCTCTTGCTTTTACATCAAGGAGCTTCAATTTGGATGAAGGAAAAGCAATTATATTTTGTTCTATAACATTTTGGGGCAGCAAAAGAAACTAGTGCCTTGTTAGCAAAGGCAACGAAAACTCTTTTAAAATTGTTATGGAAACATTACTTTCCCACCTTATCTCACAATGGATTACCATTTTGTGCACAAGCTTTATTACTTTGGGTTCTTGGTTTTAGCCTAGCTTTTTATGTATAGTCAAGCTGTTACAAAAGACACAAAATGACATATTGTCATTCTCCACAATTTTAAGCTTCCAGTTTCTCCAAGAGAGATGTTTAGATCTCTTGTCTGTGGAAGCAAAGAATGGATATGGTTTGTTTTGATTATGGGTGGGTTACTTCTGTGAAAACCCACACCCCTCTGCACCCATCAACACATACTCATCTCCCTGCAAAATTGAAGGATGTCACAGCAAAGTTTGGACTTGAAAAGTAGAAATAATTGTAATTCCTCATCAAATTGTCTTTATATTCTTAGATGAAATCTATACATATTTATTAGTCATAATCTTTGAATTCGTCTTTGAGTTGTGTTGAAAGCAAAATGTCAAGAATTACCTATGTTGCCCTAGTCTTTTGCTTTTTGCTTACCATAAACCTAGGCTAAGTAAATCAGCCTGCTGCTGTCGTTGGTTGGTCCTCAGTCACCTTTTGGCCTTGGTGAAAAAAATGGAAAAAATTTCAATTGTTCTTCCTAAAGGGAAGTCAGGAAGTAGATGTGACCTTGAACAGCTCATTTAACCTGTTGGTACCTCCATTTTATTTGTGAAACAAGGCATTATACTGAGTACTCTGTAAGTTGTCTTCTGTACTTTTGAGGAGATTTTTATGATACTCTTTCATTAAAGATTCTGATAATCAGACCAGTAGTGGGGTTAGTAAAGGAAAATATTGAAAATTTGAAGGGCTACCAATATTTATATTAAATTCTGTTGTGGTTCCTATAATCCTATTTTCACAAATTAATCTTCCTCCTGTAGCAAGCTGCTAATAGTATTGCAATAAAAACCTCATTTGCATATATATACTGATTTTTAAGATTGATATGATGGAAGCATTTTATATTTTATTTTCTTCATTTGAATTTTTATCATGGAGATGAGTCTAGAAAGTCTAAGTGCTTGTTTACTCCCCACCTTTGAAAAGCAGTTCAAACCTTTATATCTGCATGAAATTTCTGGGGTTTGTGCCATGTTTGTAGGTTGAACCGTTTCTGGCCACACTAGGGATCAATGCTTAAGTCCAAGGCATCCCAGGATGATGGGTCATTGCAGAAGCGTGGTGTGAAACTCTACCCCATATGAGTACCTCTATCGGGACATAAATGAGAAGATGAGTCACTGGAGTTTAAGTGATCTTTTCTTTCCAAATACTAACCTTTTCTTCCAGTTCTCAATTAGACTTGTTATCTTGGAAGAAATAAGAGTAGTATTGCCCGATAAAATGAGGATATCCAATTAAATTTGAATTTCAGATAAAAAACAAAAAAATTTTTTGGTATAGTAGATCCCTAAATTACATGCATATTATACTAAAAATTTAAACTATTATACTGAATTATATTTTATTCTAACATTAAAAAATTAGTTGTTTTTTAAAATCTGAAATTCAAATTTAATGGTGTACTGTATTTTCATTTGATAAATGGAATCTTAACTAGGTCTCAAAGGAAATATAGGGATGTTGAGATGCTACACACACCCTTGCAAAGAAGAGCAATAAACCCCTATCACCTAAAATGATATACTTTTGTATAAGGTAAGAATTACTGAGTGCATTGATTTGTGTTTACATGTATATCCATATATGTAAATGTTTCTTTTAGAGTTTAAAAATTATATATTTTTGCCTTTTCATTTAATATATACAATATTTCTATTAATATATATACTATTTTTATTAATATATACAATATTTCTATATCAATATTGCTATCTAATTTCATGTTGTAGATAAATTATTTAACATTTCCCTATTATTAAATATTTAGAGTATATCCCTTTTTTTGGTTTTCTGCTATAAATGTTACAACAATTTCTTGATGTACATAGTACTTTTTAGTTGTTGTTGTTGTTAAACTGTTTTTCTAGAATAAATTCCTAAGAGTGAGATAAGTGGGACATCAGGAATCAAGTGGTCAAATTATGCCTGAATAACCATATTCAGGTTTCCCTTTTCATCCCCTGTTGAAAGGGGTACAAATTGGGAGAGGAGAAGAGATAGGAGAAATGCACGTGAATACAATTTTATATCTTACTAGTTCTGCAAGTGGGCAGTTCCTTTACAAGAGTGTTTCATTTTTAAAACCAGTAGTAAAATAACAGGCTTGGAAGTGGATTTTTAAAAAAATTCAGCTGAACATGAGATAGCTTAGTAACTTCTCTCCGTCATCCATTTCTTACCAGGATGCCACCAGGCTGCTCTGATCATCACGAGTGGCCTCATAACTGCTCCTGAACTGACATGATCGCTTCTTAAGTATGTTTTTTATGGTTACATTATTGAAGGAAGCTGCAGTGTGCATCTGTTCATAAACTAATCATGTACTTCTCTATCAGTGTGTTAGAGATGAGAAATACTTTTGAAAAAAATTGCTTCCACAACAAGGTGGTCCAAGTGATAAACCAATACCCAACTTTTTGTTTTGTTTTGTTTTTGTTTGTTTGTTTTTGTTTTTAGAAAGGGAGAGAGAGAGTGGGGAGAGGGCCGAGGACAAGAGAGAGAATCTTAAGCAGGCTCCACACTGAACATCTTGGAGCTTGTTCTCACCCCTGAGATCATGCCCTGAGCCCAAATCAAGAGTCAGACGCTTAACCCCTTGAGCCACTCAGGAGCTCCTACCCAACTGATTTAATAATCACATAACAAACCAGTCAGAGCTATTTTCTTTTAAGGAAAGAAAGAGATGAGAAGGGTTGGGAAAGACAAATGTAATTGTCTAATTGTAATTTACTTTCCTTTTTGACCCTGAGTATCATTTAAAGCAATTTAAAATCAAACAAGCAAGATAAAATGAAAGAAAAATATATAGAAGTATAAAGACTCCAAATTAGGATTTTCTGTAGTTTCTTTGGCTGGGTAACTTTAGCATTATCCGATTCAAATTAGGCACCATCAGGAGATATGTTGCTATTCACAGCTCCCCAGGGAAGCTCAGAGGTAGATAGGTTAGGCATTTCTTGGAATACTGTGCTGTGAGAAATTAAGCTTTCATGGGAACTATGAGTTTCAGTTGACAATGAAGCAGTATTTCAGTAGAGAGGAATAACAGTTCGATAATGAGAGGAATATAATTCAACAGAAGTCCTCCTCAGTGTTAAAAATCTTCTTTAGTGTCCTAGCTTGAAAAAGATTTTTTTCCCTTCCCAACCAATCTGTAGTTCGGAGTTCTATGAGCATTTACCAAATTGTTTTCAGTGGGAACACTGGTAGTTACCAAGAATATAACAGCTGATCTCCAAAAATGAGGTGAAATGAGTTTGGAATGTTACTTGCTATGTACCTCTCCCTCAGAGATCTAGGATGCCCATTAGAACAGTGAAAGCTCTGAGTCGTTTGCAGTAGAAAAACCTATTTAACTTATAACTCCCAAAGTATACCTAAGAAAGTCATTTTTTTTTTCACAAGTCCAATGAACATTTTTTTTTTTAAGATTTTATTTATTTATTTGACAGAGAGAGACACAGCGAGAGAGGGAACACAAGCAGGGGGAGTGGGAGAGGGAGAAGCAGGCTTCCCGCCGAGCAGGGAGCCCGATGTGGGGCTCGATCCCAGGACCCCGGGATCATGACCCGAGCCAAAGGCAGTCGCTTAACCAACTGAGCCACCCAGGCGCCCGTCCAATGAACATTTAAGGAATACCCGTGTTCTAAAGAACAATCTATGCAAAATTCTGAGTTAAATGTATCTCAGTGATAAACAAAGGGGTATAGAAAGAGTTGGTTTCCAACTTAGGTTTCAGACTAATATTTGATGTGTATTGTAGCCTTGTAGCTTGTCCTGCCCCCCCAAAACTTCTCTACATCTGCTGAGTCACTTGGTATGAGTCATCTATAATTTTCTACAGAGATTTAAGTCTCTCTGCAGGAAAATAGAAGAGAAGGGTAAAGGTTACCCAGGTTTTATATTTGTTTATCCTTCTAGTTAAACGCTATGGCTTTAGAATCAAAAGGAGAGTGGGGAAGTGAGTTTATAAATACAGTTTCACAGAGCAGGATTTTATCTAATAAGCCATGACTTCTGGACAAAAGGACAAGACAGAAATCAAGACAAAATACATCTCATACACACTGAGAAGGACGTGGCTGGAAGGTAGAATGTTTAACTAACTAGGAGGGCTCAAAATTGAATTGGCCAGTGAGAACAGAGGCTGGGATGGAAAGATAAAATTGGGTTCCTTAGGGGATGATGCATGGCAGAGAAGGGAACAGCACAGTAGAGGTGGTGGTGAATTATTTTCAAGTGAAATTGCAGTTAAATGATTTGGAAATAATATGTATCAGTTCAGATGCCTAACTACTAATGTTCAGACTGCAGAGGAGAAAAGAACATTTAAATTTTTCTAACAATAAACTTATTTAATTAAATGAGTAAATATTGATTACCTATCATGTGTAGTGTAGTAAAAAGGAATTTTAGAATACAAAGGAAAAATCTGCTTCCAAAGAAGGAATACTACGCATATTTTAGTAAGAGAATAAAGTAAGTACATACAAATAACTTATATAAGACAGAATACTAACATTTTGAGCTGAGAGTGATATGATGAGAACTGAGTTTTGAAATCTTAATCTATCAGTGATATCCAGAATAGGTTGGAATACAGATAGTGGAGGTAAGGAGAGCAGAGAAATAGGAACGGATAAAATCTTGATTTTTAAAATGGTAATTAAATCAGGGGTTAGCATACTTTTTCTGTAAAGAGTCAGATAGTAAGTATTTTTGGCTTTGAATGCCATATGGTGTCTATAGCATGCAAGGCCATAAGCAATACGTAAATGGTTGTGGCTGTTGTTTTCCAATAAAACTTTATTTACAAAAACAAGTGACAGGCCTGACCTGATCCACAGACTAGTTTTCCAACTCCTAAATTAAATAAAGGAAGCTTAAAGTTAACTGTTGATGAAAATATAAAAATATATTACCATACCATAAAAATATAGCAAAGGTGATCTTTAGAAACATTAGTGAACAAATCAGGGCTTAGTAATCCCATTTAAAATAGAGTTATTTGGGGGGCGCCAGGGCGGCTCAGTCAGTTCAGCATCTGACTCTTGGTTTCAGCTCCGGTTATGATTTCAGGGTCGTGACATGGAGCTCAGCGTCAGGCTCCATGCTCATCGAGGAGTCTGCTTGTCCCTCTCCCTCCCCCTCTGCTGCTGCGCTCTCTCTCTCTCAAAATGAATAAATAAATAAATAATAAAATCTTCAAAAAATAAAATAGAGTTATGTGGATTTCCATGTTTAACAATGGCAGAAATAGCTTGTTACTGACCAACTCTCACATTGAAAAAAAAAACTAGAAAAACTGAGTGTGTGTGTGTGCGTGCATGAATGTGCATGCACAAATGCATGTATGCACATCAGAGTGCTACCATGACAATGAGGACTTGTAGAGGTTTAGAATATATACAGGGTTACATGGCAACAATAGTACAAAAGACAGAAGGGGAAAATGGAATTAATATGTTCAAAGATCCTAGCACTGTTCAGCAACTGATAAAACCACAAATTTAAATTAGATTTTAATAAAACAGGGCTGCATTTGTAATTTCTCTGGTTACTATTACAAGAATAGTAAAAGAATGTATTGCATAGCTGGGAAGCTAATAGAAGGGAAAGTGGAATAATAAAGTACTACTTAATCCAGAACAAAGCAAGAAGGTGAGAAAGAAGAAATAGAGTAGTTGTGACCAAAAAAAGTAAATGGTAGATTTAAACCCCAAGGTCTGGTAATTATATCAAATGTAAATGGACTAAATAGACTAGAAGATAAAAGTTGGTTGGATCAAAAAACAAAATTAACTTGTATGTTTTTTATAAGAGATACACTTTGAATTTGAGGCTACAGAAACATTCAAAGTAAAAGAATATAACAAGTGTATTTTATTTTATTTACTTACTTTTTTATTTTTTAAAGATTTTATTTATTTATTTGAGAGAGAGAGATAGCGAGAGCAGGAACAGAAGCAGGGGGAGTGGGAGAGGGAGAAGCAGGCTTCCCACGGAGCAGGGATCCCGATGCAGGGCTTGATCCCAGGACCCTGGGATCATGACCCGAGCCAAAGGCAGACGCTTAATGACTGAGCCACCCAGGCACCCCTAACAAGTATATTTTAAACAGAGAATAGATTGGTTGTTGCCAGAGGAGGGCGTGGGGGAAATGGCTGAAAGTGGTCCCAGGCTACAACTTCCAGTTATAAGACAAGTAAGTTCTGGGATTTGTAATGCACAGTATGGTGAACATAGTTTCTTGATGTTAAAAAAAAACAAACAACAACCAACCAGAAGGGGCCATCTGCAGTGACTCCCAAACTGTAAAAAGTGGATGCCTCAATAGTCATAATCCAAATATTTAGACCTACATGAAGTGATACTATCAAATGAATTTGGGCTTTTGAGTAAATCTGGTAGAAATCTAGCCAGACTATTGAGTCAATATGACCTTGAAATGTAGGCAGCCTCAAGCTCTTTATCCTCTTCTGGTAATATTTTCCTTTAATTTTTTCCAGAAAAGGGGGGAGCAGGATTCACTCATTATTTTTCCATGAAGGCCATACTTGCCCCTTATTATTCCAGCCCAGCAGGACAGAGCACCACCCCTGAGGTTGGGCCACAGGACTAAGAGGGGTAGCTGGGCAGGTATTTGCTATCCTTGTGTAAGGCTGATGCCGTAATGAATCCAGGTTGGCCTTCTTATGTTTGATGGTTGTTAACATAAATATTATAGTGCATGTGTGGAAAAATGAATGTATACAGCTTTCAAGAAAGGACAGAGGAACAGCAAAAGTGAGTGCAGACAGCTGCTACGTTACAGGATTGAGGGCTTTTTCAATGTGATTGTTTGCTATTAGAAAAAAAGTGAGAAAACTCTGCAGTTATTTATTTCTTATATCTGAATGTAGGCTTAAGGAACCATGATTGTGTGAATGGTATCTTAAGCTGGGTGTGATGTTCATACATACACCTTACGTAGTCAAGAGGTATAAATGTAGTATCCTGAGAGAAAAAAAAAAATAAGTGTATTACTTCCACTTTGGGAGAAGAATTTTCACAGAAGTTAGAAGATTTTAAGATGGTTTCTGAGGGCATGGAAAGGTAAATCATGGGGATAATGCCTTGCTTCTAAGCATTGTGTTGGGATGCTTTGGATTAAGGCAGCATCCTCCTTCCCTCCGTTCTTTTTGTTGTGTGTTCATGGTCCAGTTTATGCTTTCATGATAATATAAATAGCTCCTTCTCCTCTCAGTGTAAACTAGCACTGGATATAAAATTTCGATTAAGAATGAACCTTGCAAGTTACTGAATATATACCAATTCCCTTTGGTTTATTTTGTATGGTCAGTGTTCCCATTATTTTGTAATTGAGTTTTTTTATTGGGTAACTTTTACAGTTGTCTTAAATCTAACAAGTATATTGTTCCTAATATATTGGGAAGGTGTGATAGGTCACTTGAGGATAGAGACAATTCTGTTTTCCAAGGATCCATGTGATGCCCATGTTTTCTTGATTTTTCACATGGTAAAAATTAGGTACTGAAGACTAAATATAAGACCTTGCCAGAGATTCATTTGCATACTAAAAGTAATTTATATTTTTCCCACTTCCTCTGCTCAAACATTCTTCTGAGATAGCATGACCTTCATGGTACGTAGTTGGGGAGGCATGGTTTTTATCTTAAATCTATGGTTCCTTAAAAAAAAAAATAATGGAATCTCCTGTACATTTGGGGAGGTGAGTTTGAATGGCAATATCAGGAAATTTAGGGTTTTTCCTGATTCCGATTCTCAAACATGTCTCAGTGTTTTATTGGGAGCGTATATGGGAAGGATTTGGGGATAAAGTCCTTAAAATACCCATGTATGAATTTACCAGGAGAGAATTGTGGGTTCTTTTCTGAACTGCTAGGAGAGGCTGCCTTGCATATGGAAATGACCTGGTGCTGAGGGAAAGTCAGGAGACATCCACGCCTTCCTTCAGAGAACAAAGACTTGAAGGGTATGAACTGGGTGTATTTCAGAGACCAGAGTTCCTAATCCAACGCTAAGACATCCTGAACAAGTTCTGTTCAAGAGTCGTGCCTTGCAAGACATAGTTGTTCGGGCTCCCTGCTCTGCGGGGAGCCTGCTTCTCCCTCTCCCTCTGCCTGCTTCTCTGCCTTCTTGTGCTCTCTCTCTATCTCTCTGTCAAATAAATAAATAAAATCTTTAAAAAAAAAAACATAGTTGTTAAGAGAGGGTACTTCTAGGGCTCGGAAACACCAATGGTTGTGTTTCTACCTCTCAGTGAGACACCAGGAGCCATGAAGGCCAGAGGGAACCGCTGACAAGGTGCTGCCCCTGAGAGCAGCTGCTCATTTATCTGCTGGGCTGGGAACTCCCTTGAGAAAGGGCTGCTCCCAATTGTTGGCTTAAGACTTGTGGGAAGGGCACAAATCACTGGGCTGATTGTACTAGTTACCAAGGAGGGAGAGTGACAACCATTCCAACCCCTAAGATATTTGGAGGATTTGAGATATAAATCTTGGGTAGAGGCTTGGGCCAATGATAGAGTCCCTTAGATTTTTGGCTGTGTGGATGTAGCATTGGGACAGAGTTTTCCAGAAAAGGTACTTATTTCTAAAATGGGTGACATATGTTTTTCTCTTGGTTTTAGTTGTGAGAAAGTCCTGAAGGCATTACCTGTGCTGTGCTTAAGAGGCCCACATTTGTGTGTGTGTATGTGTATGTATGTGCATGTGCATGTGCGTGTGCGTGTGTGTGTGTGTGTGTGTGTGTGTGTGTTAGATTCCCTTGGGAGCTCTTGAATCTCCTCTAACAGCACCCTTTCCCAGAATCTGTTCACACAGCCCGCAGTAAGGGGTTTAACGCAGGTAATGAAGAAACTCCCGTTTAGAGCCAGAATCACTCTGTTTTGCCACCAGCACAGCCAACAAAATAGCACACTGCTGGCAGGAGACAATCATTGCTCTGATACACTTCAGGCTGCCAAAAATGAAAACACTGTAGTAAAACTGCTGTCCCAAGCAAAAAATTTCAACTTTTAGACCTAAACTATTTTATAGGGCACCTATTCAACCAGAGCCTGCATTAGGTGAGGTTGTTCATGGTGATAAATGACCCAGCTCTATTATTTCATAATTTCCTATCTGTTTTTCTCCTTGCGTAGGTCATACTTCTTGTCTACCCCATAGCCGCACCCTCCTTGTCCCTTACCACCTCAAATATCTTCTATCTAGGCTGTTCCTGTTGTCAGTATTTGTCTGAACCACTTTTTCTTCCCTGTTTTCAATCTCTCTATCAAAACATTTCCTTCCTATAAATCTTTCCTATAGTGCCCTGATAGGTGGTTTGCTTTTTTATTAAGAATTTTGGGTATATCAGGAATTATTTTCAAGACCCCTTTATTTATGCTAGCAACACAATCTGATACACAGAGAAATAAATAATAGACATGTAGGGTTTCGGTGCTCAGAAGGCACTTAATTTTATTGCTTTATTAATTTATTTATATCCACTGATCCATTCAATTGTTCAACAAATATTCATTGTGCATATGCCATGAGAGACAAGTGAGATTTGGTTTCTGCCCTTATGGAGTTTCTAGTCTAATGGGAAAGCTGGCAATATTCAAATAATCACAAAATAAGTGAAAAATTACAACTGTAATGATACTGTGAACATGTATTGTAAGAAGAATTGACCTAATATGGAGGTGAGAGAAAGCTTCTCTGAGTGAGTGAGAATTGAGATAAAGTCTGATGGAAGACTAAATGTTGACTGGAGGACAGGCAGTATGGCAAGTGGGGAATAACATGTGCAAAGGCCCTGTGATGTGGGAGAGCATGGCACATTCAAGGAACTGATATGCAAAGGCCCTGTGGTGTGGGAGAGCATGGCACATTCAAGGAACTGAAAGAAGGACTGTGTAATAAGAGTTCAGAGAACGTTGCTGGATTTCCAAATAGCTAGTGTCAGTCACTCAAACTTTTTTTTTTTTTTTTTTGGAGGAGGTTACATGATCAGATTTGTATTTCAAAAAGAATACTGATTTAGTTGGGCAAATGACTGGAGGAGCAAGAGTACATGGAGGTAGACCAGTGAGGAAGCTCTCACAGAAGTCTGAGGAGAGTGAGGGTGGCTTGGATGGGGTTGGTTCTATGGTGGAAATGGAGAGAGGTGGGCAGAAATGAAGGTATCAGTTTAACATTTCTGAAAGGTATAAATTTAACAAAACTTGGTAATAGATTGGGCCTAAGAGGAGAGAGCGATGTGAGGCATGGGTTTTAGATTTCTGGCTAGCTCAAGTTGTTGGATGATGAGCGATGGAAGAGAACCAAGTTCATGGTGGAAAATCACAAGTTAGTTTCTTGTTACATTGAGATGCTTTGAGATTGTTGAGGTGGAGATGTCAGAGAAACAATTGGATTTATGCATCTGGAACTCAAGAGAGGGTCTGGAATAGAGTTATAAATGAGGAAACCAAAGCTCCAAGAAATTCTTGCTCAAAGCCACACAGCCATTGGGGGGATAGAACCATGATTAAATTTGGGCCTTTTTGCTTTTTGATCAGGCTTATCCTTAATGCTACAAAGAGACAAAAATAAATGCAGTAAAGTGAGATTATGAGGTAGGCATAGTTCCCCTCTCCTGCCCCAGTGATTCTACCCATGATAAAAATGCAAATATTAGAAGAAAGTAGCATATTCATACATTCTCTTTAATTTGACTTGTATTGTGAGATTTGAGAGTTTTGCTCACATCTTATTTTATATTTCCCTTATATCTAAATATTAACAACTTGCTAACAGATTGGATGATGACCCCTGAGAACCAAAGGTATTACTCAATAAATTAATGTAAGCAGATTGAAATTGATTGCACCGTCTTGTCAGGTTTTTAAGAGGGAAAAATGTGGGTAACTAAAAGATGCTATATTTGAGTCCTGCTGTGGTCTGTTTTTTAGAAGACAGGGAAGGATGCAGTATAGGAGGAAAACTGCAGGAGGGCCACAGTTATCATGAAGATAGGTAGGAGCTATCAGAAAACATCTACTGTTTGTGTATGTACTAGTGAACAAAGGGCAAATGTGGCTTTTCTTCAATTCCACGTGTTTGCTCTGAGAGCAGGGTATATAGAAGCCGTGAGCTATTAAATATGGGAGCTTCACATTATTATAATTTTCTAGTGCATGTGCTCAGAACAGCATTTTTTAAATGTTAATGATACTATTAATTCCCAATCTCTATTTTCAAATTTAAAATCACTTATTCTTCTGCAGGGTTGAAACCTGACTTTCCATTATGTGTCATAAAAACATCTCAACTCTTTGATTTGTTTTGCAAGGAAAGATGATTTAAATGTTTTTCATTGTCCTTTCTCTTGTCTCAAAGATGCTCAAGGGGTTTTTAATTCTAAAATTTCCATTTCAGTTAAGTCTGAAACTGCATATAGAAGACTGCTGACAAATTCTCCCTTCCCTCTTCCTCTCCCTCACTCCTTAGGTCCACACCTCTTACTCAAAATGTCTATGGGGACTAGCCAGACAAAGTCATGTGTTATGTCCTCATAGAGTATTTTCTTCTGGACCTATTTTCTTCTGTATTCTCATTGTTTTGCCAGTGTTTGCTTTGTCCAACACTTGCTGGAGTCACTTTGAAAAGAAAACATTACGATGTCATTTCAATGTATGGAGTACAATGATACAGTAATTTTGAGGCCATAAGAAACACCTTTAATCAGAACCCCCAAGTATCTTCCTTTTGGGTTTCAGCACAATGCCCCAAAGTCCCACATTAATTACTGAGTTAAAGCATGGAGGGGTGTGCCTAATATTTGACCATCTTCCAGACAGGACTCAGAGGTAGGAAAATCAAGGTATTGTAGGACGTTGTGTATGTTTATTACTCTAATAGGTGGTTATGTGTGAATGCCATGAGGTATTCTGGCTGATGTTCTCTGCAATGTTAGTGTCAGGTCTAGGTATCTTGGTTCATGGTGAAATAATCTGACATAGGACTGGAACTCGGAGGTGTTTCAGGCTGTCATCTGTGGTTGTATAGTTTGTACACTGTGCAACCAAACATTGCACCCTGGGTTAGGGTGCTGGGTGGTTACCACACTTTCTCCAATAGCAGTAACAGGGGAGGGATCTAACAGATGCTCCTCAGGACTCTATTGAGTCAAACCCTGAGCAGCATTTGATAGAGCTGATCACTCTCCACCTCTTAAGACACGTTCTTCCTTTCACTGTCCCCTTCCTAGATCCTCCTCATCTTTTAACCCCTAAGCAGTGGAGGACGCCAAGGTTTGGTTTTGGGCTTCTCATCTCCATATGTACCCATTGCCTTGGTAACCTCACCAGACCCTAGGACTTTAAATAGTCTCTGAGCCAATGATTTTAAAATTTTCATCTCCAGCCCTATCATTTCTTCTGAACTACAAACTGTATCTCAATGCCTGCTTGCATCTCTGCATAGATTTCTTAGTAAGTTCAAAACTGCCTTCACGGGCCTTCATCCTGCTGACATGCTCTTTGTTCAGTCTTTTCTGTTTCAGGAAATGGCAGCTCTATTGTTCTAGTTTCTCAGGCCACACTTGGCATCACCCTTGACCCCTTTCTTTCTCGCCATCCCACTTCCCCTCCTTAAACAAATCCTTTGGGCTCTATTTTCGAAGTATATGCAGAATCAGACAATTTTTCACTACTTCTACCACATCTTTATTTTGGTGTCTGTGCGCCCAGCTAAAACTTGGAGGCACTATTATCATGGAACAAAAAGAAAAAATAGATCGGGCAACAACCAGAAGTCTCTGATATAGTCTGCCTGTTTGACCGTGCAGTATCTGTACATATTCTTCTTCCCTTGTGTAGAGTATATCCCCAAGGTAGAGAGCCCCAAGTCCCATCCAGCCTCAAAGTTAGGATCTTTGGGTGATAC